>NC_083236.1:26408543-28905034 GCF_032191835.1 Heteronotia binoei
GGGAGAGGTCTAGGGCCGGGCTGCAGAGGAGCAACAGCCCCTGTTCCTGTCAGGTGGACAGGGGCAACCTATGTCTGTTGGATATCCATGAATGCAGAAAGGAGGGGGCCATTTAGCAGCAGAGCACCTGTTTTGCATACAGAAGGTCCCTGATTGAATCTGCAGTGAAGAGAATCTCAGCCAGCAGTACTGGGAATGACCTGAGACTCTAGCCAGGTAACCCTAAGCTGTGAGGACAAATGGTCAGATCAGGCTGCTTCATATGTTCAGCGTGCAAACAGTAAAAATTCATACCCTACTGTGATGGGGTAGTTGCCACCAATCCAAGAAGGGATTGGAAGTCATGCTGAAGTTTTGTAACTGGATCTGTAGGCTTCATTTGCACAAGAGGCTTTTTCCCTTTTCACACTTTAGGAGAGTGCTTTCTGGAAAGGGAATTTGGGACCAAGGTGTGTAATGCAGACTGAAATGCATCTACCAGTGCCCTGCTGGTGAGATTTAAGCCAGACCCCCATTCTGGTTTCTACATCTTTAGTATAAACTGCCTGCATGTGTTCTCTGCCATAGAGAAAGCTAGTCCCTGACTCCTTGGGATTACATGAGATTCTTTGCAAGCAATTAATGTTCTCCTCTGACTTGCCCAGACCTGGCTAGCTTGCTCTAGTCGGATCTTGGAAGGTTTGGCCCTGGTTAAACGGGTTGTTATGCAGAGGAAGGCAGTGTCAGATCACCCCTGTCCATCTCTTGCCATGAACACTCTTAGACTATAACAGTTCTGCACAGCTGCAATGTGGTGATGGACCCTAGTTTACCATGCTTCAAAAGGGGTTAAATTTTAATGGAGACGGCTGTGAAGTCTGTTAGCTAAATGGAACTTCCATGTGCAGGGGCAATGTACCTCTCAGGTTTAAATGCTGAAGACAGACAATGCAGAATGGCCACTGCTGTTGCAAGTTTCCAAAAACTTCTGGATGACAACTGTTGGAAAAAGAATGGGGGTCTCCAGAAATTTTTGGGCTGCAACCCTAAACCTGCTGATTTCATTGCAACGGATTGTCCAGGAAACATGTCTAAAATCAGATTGTTACTCTGATTGAGCTCAATAGTTTAAAAAAAAATTCTGTTCTTTTCAATTCCAGATCTCTGGCCTGACCAGCACTTTACCTGACTCTGTGCTGTCTCACCTGTTCAGCCAGGTAAGTAACAAGAAGGGGTTGGAACACTTGACCTCAGCTTTAGATGTTGCTTTACAGCTCATTGCTGGTCACTCTGTACAATATTAATTCCTTCTCCTGTTTTCCCCTCCCTTTTGTATTCATCAAAGTGCAGAGGATGAGCCTTGCGACGCCATTTCTGGGCTTTTAGAGGTCACAGACACATTGGAGTTTGTGATGACATTAAGCATAATTTCTCCTTTGCCTGTTGCACTCCTCCTCCTCTCCTCCCTCATGTCTGGAGCTGCAATTGAAGACTTCCTAAACCAGGAAGTCTAACCACAGTTCATTGTGGCAAGTTGGCAACCAAACTGTTGTGCTGTCACAAACCGGGATTTTGTTTCTGTCCCAGAATGCAGGAGATTCTAAGCACTGGTTTAACTGCTGTTTAGCTGCCCTTGCCAACTCAGAAAAGCACAAGATTTGTTATGTTTGCAAAAAGGATAGATTTGGGCACCCCAAAGAGTTTTTGCTGGATCCCCCTCCACCCCCGATTTCACAGGAGGTGCTTTTTGTTCCATTCTCAGTGGAGCTCTGAATGCTTATCTTTGGTGCCTTGTTGCTTCCACCCCCACAGGAAGAGCTGGTGAGTAACACAGAACTGGTGCAGAGCTATCGGCAGCAGATCGGGAGCATGGTGAACCAGTGTAACCTGCAGCTCTTCTGGAACATGTACAACAGGTATGCAACTGCAAGCTGGATACAGAACACTTTGGGCAATCCTGCTCCCGCCCTGTCATGCCATATGCTTGTCTTTCGAGTTCCTGAGACTTCCAGACTTCAGTGTTGAAAAAGTTTCTCTCCAGGCCCAGAGTCAAGGATTGTCTTGCTTGAGTAGGTATTGAGGGAGGAGGTGTCTGCCCTCTCCAATCAACAGTTCCATGAGGGTAGCAAATATATGCTCACTGTTTTCTCAATCAAGGTCAGAAACCCAAGAATTTTCTTTGGGGGATGTGCCTGTGGTTGCCCTTACTTTGGGAGCTGTGGTTCCCTGAGGACAGGCTGCCTTGAAGGAGAAAAACAGCTGGCCATGTGTAGATCTGGGGAAGCCACAGGGCCTGTGATTCTGAACGTGGAGAGGCTTGTGAATGGTCACTGCAGTGACTCACTCACAGTTGTTTCTTCCCTCAGCCGCAGAGACCTGGACATTAACCGACCGGGGAGCGTCCCGAATGCCAAAACACTCCGGTAGGTCACAGGCTTGTTCCTGATTGGATGGGGAGGGAAAGACCAACCAGTAGGAAGCTGCTTTCTGCTAATCACATTTCTCTCCTTGGCACTTGCAGCTGCCCGGTGATGCTGGTCGTGGGAGATAATGCCCCAGCTGAAGATGGTGTGGTGAGTAAGGGGGTGGGGACACCCAAAACCACTCACCAGGTGCATGCTGGCAATCTAGGGGCATGTTGGTGACTTAGACCCCCAAGCCTGCCCCTGGAGTAACTGATTGTTTTGGAGGGTGGGCTCTGGCCTTATCCTCTGCTGAGGTCCCTTCCCAAACCCTGCCCTCCCTAGGCTTTCCAGAAGCTTCTCAACCTAGAGCTGGCAACTTTAATTGAGACTGGCAAAGCAGTGTCAGTAGCATCTTTATTCCTCTTCAAGGGTGTGTATGTGTGTGTTTGTCACATTTTTAAGCAAACAGTCATAGACTAAAAACATCACTTAAAAACCTTCAAACTTTTAAGGCTTGTTTTGCAACCACTTAAGAGTTCTCTGTGTTGCCGATCAGGGGTGTGGGAGGTGACGGCTCAGCTGCAGAGGACGTTTGAGCCCCCGTTTTTTGACTTGATGTTGTTTTTGAAATATCACTTTTGATGTTTTCAGGTTGAGTGTAACTCCAAGTTGGATCCAACCACCACCACTTTCCTGAAGGTGAGAGGCACTCATATTTCCCTATTGCCACCTTTTACAGGAGCAGGACACATAAGCTGGGGCCTCCCCTCTTTCCTGTTGTCTTCCTCTTGCCTTGCACATGCTCACTGACTTTCCCAGTTTTTGGGACTGAGTCAGACCCCAGCAGTTGCCACCTCTTCTCTCTTTAGGGGTGTTCTCCTTCTGTTTTGCCAAGCCTCTTCTGAGCCTTGTCTTGGTGGTTTCTTTACTGCCTCACTACCCTCCTACATACACATCTGGCTTCTGATTCAGATTGTAAGCACTTGGGGACAGAGACCATTTAGTACACCACCTGGTGCAACAGATGTCACATAAATCTACCTACAAGAACCAGCAGAAAGACTTTCCATCCCTTTGCAAGATGAGGGACAATCACAACCTCCAGGCAGGCCTCGAGGGGCTCCATTTGAGGGTGGTGGGGGAGAGAGTAGACGGCTGTTTCAGAAAGTATTGCAAACTGTCAAAATTTGAAGTCACAGTAGCATGAGTAGGGGGTGGCTGGCATTTAAAATACAGCACAGGCAGGTAGAGGAAGGTTTCCCTCCAGCCTTCTTCCCCGTCTGGGTTTTGAGATGGAAGTAGCCTCCATGGATTACTGTTCCATGTTCTAACACACCAGTTGCACAAGGTGCAGATCAGGATCTTATCCACTTGAGGCTGAAAGAGGTGTCCGTTGCTGGCATCTTGGGGTTTTAAACTCAAAAATGTCTCACTGAAAGTGCTGACAACAAGAAGACAGCCATCTTGAAACACTCCTGGTTGGACTGAGGCTTTTGGGAGGCAGCCATGTCAGCTGCTGGGCCCAGAGGTGGTTCAAGGCTTGAACAGTGGCTTCCAAAGGGCATTGTGTGGGGGCCCTCCTCTAAGGCCCTGCAGGACAGGAGGAAATGTCTCTGATCCAAATTTTCTTTTCTCTCAGATGGCTGATTCTGGTGGTCTCCCCCAAGTCACACAGGTGAGTTGACTTGCACTTCTCTGGCTTTCCGGTGACTCTGATGGGGATTGGGATTCACAAATTGCAAATTCACATTTATGATGTCATAAACTTTGATTTTTGAAATTTTTCTGGACCTTTCCTAAGTCCTACATTATTCAATGGGGCTTACTCCCAAGGAATAAGCCTTAGGACTGCATCCAACTATCCCAGCAGACTTTGTTCTGGGTGTTTAATGTTCACCTCCCTCCTTACCCCTCTGCTTTCTTGAACAGCCTGGAAAACTGACCGAAGCTTTCAAGTACTTTCTGCAGGGGATGGGCTACAGTAAGTATTTTAGTTTTAGGCATCGGCAGGGGAGAAGATGAAGTCTTGGCAGGCGTGTGTGTGTGTAAGTCAGAGGGTATGAGAGGTGCAATGTTTCCTCTAAGCTGAGTGAGTTGTGAGTTACCTCACAGATTTTCAGTCTCCGGCTCACAATTTTTTTGTCTTAGCTCAAGAAAAATTGCCCCAGAGCAAACTAAGTTATGCAGTAGCTCACAGCTTTAATGCCAGTAGCTCACTAAGTTGAACTTCAGCTCACAAGACTCCACAACTTACAGGGAACATTGGAGAGGTGTTCTTCATCGTGCCAGTATTGTGCATGTGTGTGCAAATGGGTGTATGTGTATGGATTCTGAACCAACCAGGGTCATATATGCAGAAATAGTTCTTTATGCATGTGTCCCTAGCTCAGGGAGAAAATATGCAGGCTCATGGAAAGCACACACCATGCTTTCTTGGGTTCCAAAGGTGCATTAAGGAGGCAGGATTGCATGCGTACAAACCCATTCCCCAGTATTCTCCCCAGTAACATGAGTCACTGTGGGGGGAAGAAGGAAGCCTGCATCTGCTGCCTCCTTCCCAAACTGATGATCAGCATGATCATTGCTGGCAGTCCACTGCTGACTGAGGCATCTCAGCCTGGGGGAACATATGAAAGTATTTCCAGTGCAATCCTAAGGAAAGCTACACCCTTCTAAGCCTATTGACTTCACTGGACTTAGGAGGGTGTAACTGCTTAGCATTGCATTGATAGGCATGCGTACTGATGACTTTGCAAACATGCGCATTTGGAGCCGCAAAGGCTGTAATTTCCAGTGCTGAACCTGACAGTGAGGAAATTGCTTCTGTTTCGCTCCAGCCTTTAGTATCAGTGGTTTAGGAACAGGCGTCTGCACAGCAGCTCTGCTTTGCATTACAAAATGGATGAAAATATTCAAGATCTGAACCAGCCAGAATCAGACTGTCCCGACCATTTTATCTTGTAGATGCTAAAGTCTAGCAGCTTCTTCCCATCTTTCACAGATCTCAGCCCCACTTCTCTTGCGTTCTTGGCCCTCTGCAAACACTATATTATTTTCAGACATGTCAGAGAACATGTGGAAATTGCCCACCCATTGGGGAAGCCGGAGCAAGTCATCATCATAGTTTATGATGCCACCTGGTGGGAAGGGCGGGATACAAATTACAAATAAATAAAAATAAATAGTTTATTACAGTCTCAAGACCAGAATACAGTGTCTGGAGCAAGTCTTGGCTATCTAATTCCTGCTTTCTGCCACCAGTCAACTCTGGGGGACCCTTCCCACATTCACATTTATGCGGCTGTTCCCCCTGTACAATGGAGAAGTAACATGTGAAATCCTTAGCAGTGTTCCATTGGGGTGTTTTGTTTTCATGTTTCTTTCAATGCTGACTTCGTTTGCCACTCCCAACAGCTCTCTGGCAGGTTTCTTATGTTCCAGTTTTACAGACAGGGAATTGAGGATGAGGGGGAAGAACTTTCCCCGGAGAGCCCAGTGACCACCTAACCAGGCAAGGGCTTGCTTCCAAGCCTCTGAAGTTTCCATTCACTGACTATTGCCTTCTCCAAGCCCCACTGCCAGTGCCAGCATTTCTGCCAACACAAATTACACAACCTTCCCAAAGCCACCTTGGAGTTTCCTGGAAGGTTCGCGAGAATCATGAACCACAAGTGTCTCGTGGCTCTTTAAAAATGAACCAACTTTATTGAGGAGTAAATTCTTGTGGACTGTCTTGAAACTTGGGCTGCAATAAATTTGCTTTCAAGGGGTCTAATTACACAGTTCCCAGGGCCATCCCTCAGTCTGAAGTGCTGGGACTCTCTCGTTGAAAGATTCTCAGATGCACGTGGGCTGATTTGGATTGGGACCATGGCACGTGGAGAGAGGGATCTTAAGCCTCCCCACGTGCACGCTATTGTCCAGCCCTGAAGTGGCCCCAGGAAGCCCTGCTTGCCCCACAGGGGAAACTGGTATGTAGCCCATCGGTACACATACATTTCCACAGGGAGGGGCAAATAAGAGCTCCCCAAGGCAGATGCAGGCTGAGAAAATGGCACAGGAGGGGACGTCAGCCCACTCTCCTCTCTCACCATGGCCCTAATTTGAATCCCCCCCATCCTGCACCAGAGAATCTAGGTTTCAGCCAGGGCCTCCCAGCACACACCTGCTTGACCCAGAACGACTTCGGAGGCAATGCTGGGAACAGTGAATCATGTGATTGGACTCTGAGCCACAAGGGCTGCTAAAGCGTCTGTGACTTCTCAGAACATCTTTAGAATGGGAGAGTTGATAGGCATTTGTAATATTATTTTATTTAGCACGTGGGTGGGTGTGTGCACATGTGTATGCGGAATTATCCTTGCCTGTTTTCGATGAGTCTCTCTCTTTCTGATTATTGATTGTGATGTCCTTGTCTGATCTGTATCTGATTTTGTTACGTGTGTGTGTGTTTTGGGGGGGGTCAATCCTTACCTATGTTGTCTTTCCAAAGAAGCCTCTTGCTTCCACCCAGATTCTGTCCCTCCCTTTCACCTCCTATTCACCGCCCCCCTCCGTCTCTTTCTTAGTTGCATACCTGAAGGACCGAAGGCTGAGTGGAGGATCAGGTACCCCCCCCACTCCTCAACCGCACCATGCCTGCTTTCCTTCACGCCAACATGTGCATGTGTCCTGGCTCTGCCTCCATCCCATGCACATTGGTGCTGTGCAGAATGTGTGCTCTACTGCAGCTTTCACAGCTGGTTCTGCCAGATAAATCCCATTGCAAAGACTGGCCCTACATATTCATGGGATTCTTCTGTTTCCCTTAAGAGCTGTGGATGTAGATCCAAGGATCTAGGGCTGGGCCAGCCCAAGAGGCATATCATGATTCCTTGAGATGCCTTTGAAGAGATGGCCCTTGGTTCTCGGATTGCACCCAGCTGAATCCTCTACAACACTGCAATGACTTGGGGCGCCCCTTTGGGAGTGCTTGACATCTCAAGGAGGCTGACAATCTCCTTCCCTTCCTCTCCCCACAATGGGCACCTTGTGAGGCAGGTGGGGCTGAGAGAGCTCTAAGAAAACTATGACTGGCCCAAGGTCACCCAGCAGGCTTCATGTGGAGGAGGAGTGGGGAAGCAAACTTGGTGCTCTGTATTAGAATTCACCAGTCTTAAGCACTACACCATGCTGGCTCTTCCATTTAAGGTCAACATAGTTGCTTTGCTGTTGGAAGCCACATCTCAGGAACATACGGGTCTGCCAAGGCCAGCATCCAGCCAGTTGTCTCAGGGAAGCCCACAACCTGAGGCCTGCAATCCCTCCCATGCCAATTGCTCCCCAGCGCCTTACAATGAGTGGCATCAGGACTCTGAACTTAGAGGTTCCATTCAGCTATCATGGCTGATAACCAGCGATACATTTGTCTGGTTGACTTTGGGGGGGCACAGTGGGAGGGCTTCTAGTATCCTGGCCCCACTGGTGGACCTCCTGATGGCACTTGTTTTTTTTGGCTACTGTGTGACACAGAGTGTTGGATTGGATGGGCCATTGGCCTGATCCAATGTGGCTTCTCTTATGTTCTTATGTTTTAACTCCATCTAAGCCAGTGGCTATCACTAGATGAGTGATGGGAACCGTGTGAGGCATTGAATTCCTTGGGGCGAAGTGGTACTTCCTTTTGTGTGTCTTGAATCTTCTCCCAATTAGGGTGACCTGAAGTTTGGGATAGGGGGAAAACTTTCTCTCTACCCTGTATAATTTTGTAGACCTCACCTTCTCCCTTCCCCCAAGCTCCACACATCCCTTTGGCCTGTTGCAAGAGAGCTGCTCTGGAACAGCTGGGTCCTTCCTCAATCTTAAGAGAATCCTTATGTTTTAAGAAGCTCTGGAAGTGTGTTCAGAGGCATAAGGGCCCCTACTTCACAATTGTAGCCATTATTTAGCCATAAATAGCTCAAGGAAATGAGGGAATGCATGGTAGATGCGGATGGGGAGGGGGAGTCCAATTGCTTATGTTACAAAAGTGACCCAAATTCACTTCTCAAGGGGTTAGGAAAATGCTCTTCAGTCGTTAGCAGGTATGGGGCTATAGGTCTGGGACCATCTGGCCAGCCCAATGTGTACTGCAGTGCAACCTTCTCTCCTTTCACACACACACACACTAAATAACAACACTTTCAGTCCACTTTTAGTGCATTTGCAAGTAGATTTTGCTGTGTGAAATGGCCAAATCCATGTGCAAACAATTGCAGAAGTGGATTGAAACTGCATTATTTAGCATGTGTGAAAGAACTGTCACAGGGAAAGAATGCAGACATGATCTACCAGAAAGAAAAGCAGAATTTCCAGGATTCAAAACCGGGGGGGTCAGAATACAGCCCCACAGCCATTCAATCTGGGTGACCCAATTCCAAGCCCAACAATCTCTCTACTCTGTTGTGTGGTATTAACTGGTGGCCATTGGGACTAATTAAGATACTCATGAGGGGAATCAGAAAACCTCTATCTCTTGCTCTCCCCCCCCACCCCGAATCTGTCTTGAGAGCCACAATGTAGCCTCATCTCCAAGGCCACCCCTGTTCCAGTCACAGCTCCATGGGTTACCTACAGACATCCTTTCATGCTCAGAGATTTGCCTTTCTCACCCTCAAGGGGGTTGGGTAGGCAGGCACTCAGAGTTTGCTAACAGCCTATTGAAGCTTGGCACAAATACCTATTTCAGTGGCCAAAGGCCACTTTGCATTCAGCGTGGTGCCACTTCCTTCCAGAGGCACATGGGTAGCATGGACCGGTAGCGCTTCGTCTCAAGTCATGGAGCATGTCAGAAGCTTGTGCACTTGGAGGCTGGATCCCTGCGCCAGGGTCTGGTCATGCTTCCTCCCCGTGCGTAGCTTTGCCTGTCTTCGTCGTGCTTGCTCCTCCCTCCTTTTGTGCACCTTTCCTCTCAGTGGCAGTGATGACGCTCTTTTCTGTCTCTCACCAGTGCCCTCTGCGAGTATGACGCGCCTGGCCCGGTCTCGCACAGCCTCCCTTACCAGCGCCAGCTCAGTGGATGGCAGCCGCCCCCGGGCCTGCACTCACTCTGAAAGCAGTGAGGCCATGGGGCAGATCAACCACACCATGGAGGTGTCCTGCTGAGCGTCTCCAGCGCCCTCTTTTTCAGGGGAGTCCTCAAGCATCTGCGTATCAGTTCACCTCCAGCCGGCTCCATTCTCTGCAGCTTCCGTGGCTTTGGTTTTCTTTGCCGTCTTGCTTTTTCCTTTCACATTAATGGGATTCAGCGCAGGAGGTGGGGAGAGCGGAAAGCAGCGGCAGAAGGAGATGCAAACATCCTCCTTCGCTTTTAGGCCTGACTTGAAGTAGCAATCTTCCCTTGCCCCTGTCCCACTTGTGAGCAGTCCCTTTCCTCTTGATGGTGAAGGAAACAGGACACTTCCTTGGAACACACTGTGGCTAGGCAAGCGGCTAGCCAGCTGGAGTGTATCTCCCTGCACTGCACAGCAGCATTTGGCCTGCAGATAGAAAAGGGAATTGCTGAGTGTACCTCTTGGTGAGTCTCAAATGCACCCTGGGCTCTGCACAAAGGATAATAATTGCACCTTGGTAGGTACCCCCATGACTCCAGCCCCAATCTTGGAGCACAGGCTTTGGGCCAAAAGTTCTTAACAATCACCTTTTGGCAATTTACGGCTGGTGTTCGGAGCTGGCAATTGATTCAGTGCCTGGGCATTTTGTCACAAAGGCCCAGGAAAATGGCTCTTTGCTGGAGTGTAACACCTGCCCCCAGTCCTACCCGCCCCCAGTCCTACCCACCCCCAGCCCCTACCCAGGAGCCATACTAAAAGCCAAGCTTTCTCTGTTGAGCTGCTGCTCAAAGCTCTCCAGAAGGGTCTCCTAAAACCATCACCTTCCACCAGCTGCGTGACAATCCTCTCTGAAGCAGGAAGCAGTCAATAACTCCTTGGCATTGCAGCCAGATCCAGGGAAGGGAGTGTTAGGTCATGTGTTGGATTTGCACTCACAGCTGGAAAGCTTCTTGGCCTGCCTTGGGGAAATGCTGTTAGGTCTTGGGAGACAAGCCCTCCCTCTGTCCTAGCAAGCATGACTGCTTCCATTTTTTGTTTTGAGAGCATTTTTAATTGGCAGACAGCCTCATGGGGCTGAGATGCCTTTCTGACCCCCTGAAAGATTAGAAGATTAAGCTAAGGAAAGCTCCCCACCTCCATGGTAGAAGAGGCATGGGTCCCAAGTTCAGATCAGGTTACGCAGCTGCAGAAGAACCACTTGGCACTTGGGATATCAGGGCCCACCATCCCCCCCACAGGGACCAAACCTGGCAGCCTCACACTCCTGGCCTGTTGGGTGTTCAAACACTTGCCTTGATCAGGGAGGGGACATTCTCCCCCCAAAAGGAGTCTCAGAGCCACCTGTAGACATCTCCCAAACATCTATGTTGAAAATGACTAGCCTACAGGACTACCGTCATCCATTCCAACCAAGGGAAAGGACCGGCAGTCTCCTTTCACCCTTGAGTACTGTGGGTTTTAAGGGCCTCTTCCTCTGAAGGATGGGCAAAACCAGGTCTTGGAAGTTTCCTGGAATAATTGCACACTTACAGAGTCCCTCTTTTCTGGGAAAAACTGCAGTCTCACAGTCTAGTTGATAGGAAGCCCCGCTCTGGCTTGAGAGGGAACTCTGTGGACCAGGCCTAGCTTAAAAAGGGAGCCTGGGAAGAGATCTCCCATTCATTTATTTAAAGCCCACCAGTCTAGCCAAGAATTGACTTATGGATGAGTCAGAGCTCCCTTAGCCACACCGTTGTGATTCCCGAGTTGTGCCTCTGTAGCACAGTCCCAGAAACCCGGCAATGCAGGCTGGGCACAAGTTCCATCCCAAGTCTGTCAACTTCTTTGACAGAAGTCCTTAAATTATTCAATCTCAGTAGTGCTCTGATGGAATCCCAGACGAGACTTCTCACCCACAATATAAACCAATGCTCCCGCATCCTCTGTGCTGTTCATTTCTAGCTCTTGTTTACATGAACTGCAGTTATATTAAAGAAAAAAAAGAAATGCATTAATGGTTCTTTATGAAGCTATGGTTCAGATTCACAATCCATCATTTTTGGTGACATTGGCCACCGAAGGTAGCTCTTTATCTGAAAGAGGTTTCCAAGAAGGAAGTGCGTGAATGTGTTTTCTTTGTCATCTGGCTCTTTGAAATCATGGCAAACGGGCTTCCCAGGAAGCAGCTGGTTGCCTGCATGATGCAGGATCCTCACTTTTAAAGTCACTGTCTGTCTAGTGTTGCATTATGCTGTTCTTGCATCTGGTGGTGGTGGATTGTACGGTGTATTGTGCCTGCTGCTAAGAAAATTTGCCCCCTCCTGAAAAGAATCACAGATTCACTCCAGATTTATGTATGAGATAACTACCAGAGAGAAACTATTTACAAGCGTTAATACCTTTTAACCTTGCATGAAGTACCGTCAAGTTGCAGCCAGCTTAACGGCAACCCTAGCAAGGGGCTCTCAAGGCAAATGAGAAGTAGAGGTGGTTGACACTGCCTTCCTCTACAGTGTCTTCCTTGGTGGTCTCTCCCTTCCAAGTATCAACCCTTCTTAGCTTCTGAGATCTGATGAGATTGGGCTATATCATGCCACCTTCCCTCTCCCTTTTCATCTTACTGCTCTATAAATCGTGGCTGCTAGCATCACCCCATAACAGAAGGGGGCAGTTGGGATTGACAACAATTCCTCCAGCTCCAGTGCAGTAAAACATTGCTAACACCTTGTGTTGTGTAACCCTAGGGAAGAAAACTGAGCCCACCTTGGTGCAGAACATCTTTTAGATTACTGATGGCACCAGGCGAGGAGAGGGATACAACAGAGTGAGTGGTTCGGATGCACAGTCCCTCTCAGATGGCTTTTAGACCCCTTCCAGCCCTAAGAGTGGCAGTCTTGACATTCCTCCATTTCTCCCAATTTCCAAAAGACCCCTGGGCTACAAAAATTAAATTATTGCAAACCGTGCGCAGATGAAAATACTTTCCAGAGTGCAAACCCAAAGCCCTTTCCTGAGAAAGAGGGAGCTAGCAAGGATTTGCCCGACATTTTCTGTTCCCCTTCCCAAAATGACCCGTGCACAATTAAATGTATTTGAAGAAACAGTTTTCCTCATAGATGCCACATGGCCATGGTGACATCTTCTGTTTACAAGAAGTAAGAAAGGGCTTCCTAGGACTTTTTCTGTGCCATTCCAGGCTCTTGGCGAGCTGTTGATGTGCATCAGCTTCTCTCAGAGGCGCAAAATCAATGCTATTAATGTCATCTAGTGCATCCTAACTGCTATGGCAATTTTTTTTTTTAAAGTAAAGCCCAACAATTGTATTTCCACCATCCAGCTGGGTTTACACACATGCCAACAGCTGGAACGAAGTTGGGATCTAAGAGCAGGAAGGAAAATTGCAGCACTAAACTGCTCATGTTGTCTGTTACACTCCTCAGAAGGCCATGCGCCTGTCTGTCTGGCTACTGCCAATGGGCCCATAGAGGCACACATGTACACATGCACACTTCATGCACATTGAAATGGCTTGATTAGTACTATTATCTGATTAGGGACTCTTTGTGTGGTTTTATCTTCTAATTCCAGATGCTGTCATTTCGTGTGCTCCTCTAAACTTTAAATATGAATGTTTGAACGCTGTTAGAACTCCTTTTTACTGTAGATATTGCTGCGATTTTTTTCTTGGTGTGTTCTCTCAGACAAGATATATAAATACCTATATATAATATTTATCTTGATCTTTTTCTTTTCCTTTTATTGTAGCATTTGGCAACTGATGTGCAGTTTTACATTTGAATATTATCTTGCTATTACTGTTTTTTTTGGGGGGGGGGGTGCTGGATTTTTTATTTTTATGATTTCCTGGTTAAGGTGGAATTCAATGGATTCTTTTTTTTTTTCTCTGTGAGGTGAAATGTAATGGTTTTGTGCATGATGGTTGTTAACGCTCCCTAGTTGCAATGGTATCACAATATCTACCCACAATTACAAAATGTATGACAGGGCAACAGACAAAAAACCCCCAAAACAAACCCTATTGATGTGGAAAGGATTATTGTGTTAAAACTAATAAAGATATTAAGATCAAGCAGACTTTCTCTGGAGTGGAAACTGCAGCTTATTTTACAAAGTCATTAGTGTGATATCACTGAGGTGCACAATTCCAGAGGGGGAGGAGATGATATTGGATTTATATCCCGCCCTATACTCTGAATCTCATAGCCTCAGAGCGGTCACAATCTCCTTTACTTTCTCCCCACCCACAACAGACACCCTGTGAGGTAGGAGGTGCTGAGAGTGCTCACACAGAAGCTGCCCTTTCGAGGACAACTGCAAGAGCTATGGCTGACCCAAGGCCATTCCAACAGCTGCAGGTAGAGGAGTGGGGAATCAAACCCAGTTTTCCCAGAAGCCTGCACACTTAACCACTACACCAAACCGGGTAGCTGCCTTCATCTCCTGCATCCGTGGAATCTTGTGGCACCTGCAAGACTTACGATTTGTTTCTTAGTTGGCACAATGGTTTCCCTTATTATGGCAAAGCAGAAGAGGATCTTTTCGTTGGGATGTACTAAAATGAATGGACAAGAATGCCCATTGGGAGTAATGGGAGATGCCTGAAGGTACATTGGATATAATGAGAGCAAGGAATGCCAACTGACCTGCATGGGCTGCATTGAAATACACTACAGCAAGCAAAAGTTGCAATAAAAACGTGGAAAGGGTTTCGATAGACCTGCCCTGGGTCTGGAATGATAGCCCTCTGAATGGAATTACAGTCTCTGGGGGTAGCAGATGTATTCTACGACTGAAATGACAGCTCCCAGAGTGGAATGTCAGCCTTGGGACTAAGCAGTTGATCTGGGAGAGCGGCCTTCATTCCACTGTGGAGTCTCTCATTCCAGCCAGAGCAGGGAATCTCTTCCAGATTTTCATTGCAATTTTTGTGTGCTGTGATATATTTCAAATGAGCATTCCTGGCTCCCGTTATAGCCAATGGGCATTTATGTCATTCTATTTAGTTCATCTCATTTACTGGTTACTTCCAAGTAAGTTCCACTTAGTAAAGCAGAACTTCCTTCTGAGTCTGCATGCTTACACTCTTTGGCCATGCAGCATTTCCCTCCCCTCCTGCCAGCAGTTTCTGGGTCTCCAGACAACAAAAGTTTACGTGAGGATGTGGTGGAACATGTCTGCTCTGACCTGCAGGCCCTATTGTGCCCTGTCCTTCTAGGTTTCTCTAAATACCTGGAAAGGCTTTTCTTCTGCTTTCAGGGTAGTTTGCCGCCACCACCTGACTGTTGTTAGAGAGCCAGTTTGGTGTAGTGCTTAAATGCATGAGCGCTTATCTGGGAGAACCGGGTTTGATCCCCCACTCCTCCACTTGCAGCTGCTGGAATGGCCTTGGGTCAGTCATAGCTCTCACAGAGGTCATCCTTGAAAGGGTAGCTTCTGTGTGAGCTCTCTCAGCCCCACCCACCTCACAGGGTGTCTGTTGGGGGAAGAAGATGAAGGACATTGTAAGCTACTCTGAGACTGATTCAGAGAGAAGGGCAGGGCATAAATCTGCAGTCTTTCTTCTTGTTGTATGGAATTGCTCACTGGGAGGGTCAGAATTCCTAGCTTCTCTTCCAGGTTCTTAGGGCTTGCCTCTGTCTCTTTCCCTGCCCAGGGCCTGGTCACCACGGTGACTGTTTACTGTTTGGTTGCCCCTGGAGGAACAGACACTTGCCAACTGCCTGCCTTCCTTCTGTTGTTCCTTTTAAAATAGCAAGTCCAAGGCAGTGGAGGTCTATGTGGTACAGGGAACCACTGCCAGCCTCAAAAGTTAGAGAGCATTTATTAAAAAGAAAATGTTTGCAAGCATACTTTTTAGCTGAGCACCTGATTGAGCAAGGGTTACAAAAGAAATGGGTAAAACGTGAATCCTATGTTCCTCTCTCTATACATGCCCTATCAGATGTTAAAACAGGACATACTTTACTGTAGGCATTCTAGATCTCTATTGAGTTGCCATTACATGGTCCACGGTTGGTTGCTCCAGTGGAGAGGTCTGAGTGCACTCGTGGCCTCAGCACCCAAGAAAAAGAGACCACCTTCCTGCTTTTTTTTTTTAATTAAATTTAAATTTTTAATGTTTTTTTAATTGCCTCCCTTTCCCTCACTCCCTGACCAGGTCAGGCCAGGTCAAAGAAACGTTTCCCAGGGCTTCTTACTGGATCTGTTGTAGCCTAAAGTCCTCCAAATCTGCTTGGAGGAGGGAAGAGCTTGGCCCATCCATTATTTCTCCTGCTAAACCTTTTAGCATTTGTATGAAGGTGAACTGAGGTACATCTGGGAAGCAATTGCATGGACACCCCCCCCCCTCTGCTTCTGCTTGGTCTCTACCGGGGGGGGGGGGGGGGACTTTCAAAATGCAACATGGAGGTTCTACTCAGCTCAGACCTCCCAGGAAAACAGTTATTTCTTCACACAGCTGCTCCTGTACTCTTGACTTAATTCTACCTGCGCGGGGCCAGTGTACCTCCAGAACAGAACAGGTCTGGACTGGCTCTTTAAGTACTTTTCTGGCCACAACTCCTCCCCCAAATTGTGGGTGGAAAACCCACTAAGAAGCCTTCTGGTGACAACAGCAGGGGGAAGTTGGCCATTGTTCCTCAAACACTTCCTCAGGTGTCCAGAGTGTGGTGTAAAATAAGGCTAGATTCATATGCATTTGCTTTCCAAAACTGCCAGCCTTGGCATGTTGACTTGGAAGTAAATGCTCTGAGATGGCATCAGGGTGTCCTTTAGCAGAATGCAGCAGTCCCTGGATGACATGTATTTACTTGGCACTAACCCCTGTTGAGCTACGTGCAGCTTGCTTCCAGGAAAATGCAATCCTGGAAGGAAGCAAATTTCCTGAAGCTTCATGGGCCTCTGAGAGAGATCATTTTGCCGGGAAGCAGAATGCAGCAGAGTTTCCTTTGCCAGGCAGAGGAGTGCAGAGGTTGAGATGGCAATGCGCAAACATGTAACTGCACCTTCAGCAAAAACAGCCCTGTAATCCGCCCCCTACCCCAACAGCTCAGTAAGGAAAGTCAGCCCCGTGGCACATAGGAGACATGTCTTTGGTTCCCAGTAAGGGGCATGTTTGCCGAAAGTCAATGCTTCATTCATGCTCAGAAGCAACAGGTTGAAGAATTTAATTCCTAACACTTTATTCAATGTTCCCCACTGAATTGCACCCAAACTTTAAGGCTTCTTTATTGAACTATGTGGCCCTGAGGCTCAGACTCTTATAATTTAATATCATAGGGCTCCAGGTTAATATAAAACAAAATAAAACTTTATTTGTACAATAAGTGTATTGGTTTCAATGTTTATAGCTTAATTCAATGACTAATAACTTCTGACTGAGGTGTCACTCTTTACACATTCCTTGTCTCTCAAATCTTCCTTTCTCTTCTTAACTCAGCTCTTTGACAGCTTCTGTCTCTCATGCTCCTATAATACTCTGTTCTGTGTAAGTGTGTTTTGGTTGCAATTTTCCATTGTGTGTCTCATCTGTAAGTATTCTTTCCCAGTTGGAAGCTACCAGAGTCTCCCGTATGCTGGCTATTGAGCAGGGCTGAAGGTTGATTTGACGGATAAACCTTTCCACCACGCTTCCTATTCACCAGAGGGCTGCCTTTCCCCTGCGAGCTACTGGGCACTTATAGGATGGTCTTTGCTGAAGGGGCAATTACATATTCCCTCGTTGCTCTGCCGGGCTCTGCATTTCGTTTGCCTGGCCAAAGGGAATGTGTCTGCAGACTGGGATGTGACTTGTGGAGCTCAAGCCATCCGTCTTCCTGGGAATAAATAGGGGTCTTCTGTTTCCCATCCGCATTCTGGTGCTCCACATGTAGACAGGAGCTCTGTGGTATCAGGGAGGTGTGGTTGCATCGGTGGTGGTTGATGGTATATGTTTCTGACAATCACTGGGCTATCATCAGGACACTGATCCATGATTGCTGGCTGTGTCACTGCAGAAGCTGGTATGTTCATCATGCTGTCCACCCCATGGTTTACCCAAGGGCATATCTGTCAATAGTTTCTTGTCTGCAGAATGATCAAAAAACACCTACTTACAGTGCTGGCACCATGTTAGAGAGTCTGATGGGAAAGGAGGCTCACTAACTCATGCAGAGATGCAACTTGTTTCTTTTATGGCCCCTATCTCCTGCTGCTGCACCAAAAGAGCCTTTGGAAGATGGCCCTCTTCTTTCTTGAATGTTTGGGCTCTGCGAGAACAAAAAGAGAATGGTAAGTACTCCAAAGAGAATCACCTTAATCCCTCCACTCTTTTACTCTTCAGTTCCCTTGGCGGCATCCCACTGACTGCAAGGGAGAGCTAACTGAGTCAGCCCAGAGTCTGAGACTGACAAAGAACCACAGAAAAATTATTAAAGTTGTTTTAAAGATTGAACTCAAAATAGAAAAAGTCAAAAGGTATGGGGGAACTATAATAGTGCAGAAGTGGGATGGCTGAAGGGAGCTTCCCTGCTTTGGCATTTCAACAGGAATGAGACGACGCTTTGGAGCATAAATGTGGTGTGTTCACTGAAGCTAATCTATTTGGGAAGGTGACCCCAAAAAATCATGTGAGAGAGGAATCCCTGCTGCACCTGGAGGTTGGCCACCCTAGGCCTGGCTGCTTGCTACTGTCCAGCAGCAGCCCCACTATGGTGACCATGGTGCCATAGCAGCCATTGGGCTGACTCAGGACCACGGATTCTACAGGGGTGCTGAGTAGGGCAAAGATGCATGAGTAAACCTCAGGATCAAGCTATAGAAATCACAATGTGAAAGGGAAAACAAACCTGCCAGGAAAACCACAGCACATCAATAAAAGAAGTAGGCATCATTCAAAGCAGTAGCAAGCAGGACTGACTTCTCCCACAGGTGGCACCAAGCCAAACTGATCCACCGTTTTTGAAATTTGGGCTGAATTTTGATACCATTTGACATCCTTTGGAATCAATATAGGCCTGGTTGGCTGATATGCTGTAGTCTTTTCAGATGACAGATAACAAATCAGCAAGTATTTTACATTGTCAAAATCTAAGTGATCTCTAGCAGGAATCTGGCACAAAGCTAGCAGGGAATGAGCCAGCGGGCACTCACCAATGCTGCAAGGAGGGCTCTGAAGATCTCTTTTGTCACTGGTGTTTTTTCTCAGAATTCCCCCGTTGTGTATGCGGACCAAAGTGAAGACTATCTGTGTGTGTTCCTACCTGACTCATTGGAGCTGTGAGGACTGAGCTTGGGGACTCAGGAACAATGGACAGCAGGATCCAAATACCTGTTGCCCTGCTCCAATCATGAGCCCCTGGCCGGTTTGAATTACCCAATGGCATGCTAGCGCGGGAACCTTGTAGTGTATTTAAGTTGGCCCGGTAAGCTCAGTTCCTCGGTCTTTTAGTGCAGCCCTATACTATGCTGTATACGTAATAAAGAGCTATGATCCCTACCACCTTGCTTCTTCCTTGCATTGAACCCACTATATTATATTCCCAAAATCCATGTTTCTGGTCTGCTGAGATGCTGCATTTCAGACTGGTGTTCACGGGGACTGAAAGTACCTAAAGGTGTAGTGAGCATCTGAATTTTGCAAAACAGAATATTTGTTCCGTGTCTAATCCCTGTTTGATGTACTGCAGAATTCTTAGGGTGACTTCCTCTGCATACTCTTCACAAGACAAAGGGACCCTGTTGGGGTGCAAACCGCTCTCCCAGAAGTTGGGTGAAAAGCTGTGTGGAGTTCCTGCATCTGGCTGCGGGCCAAATTAAAATGGTCTTGGCATGGGGATGGCTAGATGACCCTGGAGGTCCCTTCCAACTCTATGATTCTATGGTGGTAGACTCCAGACAGAACGTTGGACACCCCTGCTTTAACTACATTGTTTCTATCCACCTCAGCACTCAGTCCATGTATTCTACCTCCATTTGTTCTCCTGCCGCATGGGGTTATTGTGAGGATAAATTGGATCAGGACAGAATGTTGTAAGCCATTTTGGTTCCCCATCATGGAGAAAATGGAATAACGAAGTAAACAAATGTTTACACCATTAAGACCCATAAGCTAAAGGGGCCTCCAAAGGCATTGCTGC
The DNA here is from genome assembly GCF_032191835.1 of Heteronotia binoei. NCBI lineage: Eukaryota > Metazoa > Chordata > Lepidosauria > Squamata > Gekkonidae > Heteronotia > Heteronotia binoei. Next base: position 26,428,113 of record NC_083236.1, read on the forward strand.
CTTTTAAGTCAGTGGTGGGGGCTAAGTTCAGGGGAGAAGCCGCTGTTCCTGATTTGCAAGAAATGGAGAAAAGCGGTTTGTGGTGTTGGAACAGGATAAACAAGACTGCTTATCAGAGTGTAAATGCCCAGAGTGTTTTGGGGAACTCTTGCACTGATTTTGAAAGAGTGATGACTCCTGCTTACCCCCCTCCAGTGAGCTGGGGATGTCACCACATTCAGGCTGAGAGTTAAAAGGCACCATGTGAATTTAAATTCTTCATCCTGGGATGGTACTGTAAATGCATGGGGTGGGGGGAGTTGCCACATGAGGCTGGCACAGGAAAAAGAAACCTAAGTCCTGCAGCACCCGATAGCTACTTTTCTTCAGAAAAAGCTTTCAGGGCCCAGACAGCCACTTCTTCAGCTGCAATGAGCGGATTCTTCTTCCATGAAAATCCAGCCTGGTTAGGTTTTCAGGTGTTGCAGGAGCGGTGTTTATTCTTGCACATCTATGATTGCCACCTTACAGTCTAACCCTAGCATGTTCACTAGGTTGAGGCTGCAGTCTTAAGCAAAATTGATGGCAAGTCAGTCAGCAATAGACTCTGGCGGAAGAGCAGCCAGTCCCCTTCTTGTTATTTACTTTATTTTGATACCATTTGACATTATTTGGAATCAGTATAGGCCTGGTTGGCTGATATGCTGTAGTCTTTTCAGATGACAGATAACAGATCAGCAAGTATTTTACACTGTCAAAATCTAAGTGATCTCTAGCAGGAATTTGGCACAAAGCTAACAGGGAATGAGCCAGCGGGCACTCACCAATGCTGCAATCAGTAGATTGTCAGGGTAACAGAATAAACACCAGGCTTCCTGCAGTATCTACACACATCGGATACCTGCGTTACAAATGCCTTTTCTCTCCCTCCCTCGCCAGCTTTTTAATCGGACATGCGGTTTGATCAAGGCTAATTTCACACATGTTGGATAATGCACTTTTAATGCACTTAACTAAGCAGATTTTCCTGTTTTGCATAGGAAATTCCAGATGCAAAGGACAGCTTTGAAAGGACAAAGGACACACATTGAAAGTGCATTATCCAACGTGCGTGAAATTTGCCCAAGACTTCTGCGGGATTCCAGAGCCTGCAACTTTAAGCCCTCTTCTCCTCTCCTTAATGCTTTTCCTGCCTGCTCTTCTTTGGAGCCCTGTTGCTGCCTCGGCAGAAACGCCGAAGGCGGTTGATAGTTAAGCCAGCCATAGCATTCCTTTCCGGAAAGGGGGGCGGGGCGAGATGGGGAGTGTCACTCGGAGAAAGCACAGAAGAAACGGTTGGACTTTCTTCCCGGCCTGCGTCCCGCGCGAGGAATCGAGCCCCTCAGACATCTGCGGAACTCGCAGCCACAAGAAGCGCTTCGCCGGTGGCGCATGCGCACCTCGAAGCAGGCGGGGCCGTCCTCAAAGGGTCACCAGCATGGCGAGCTCGGCCAAGCGGGCTCGCCGAGAGTCCGGCGCCGGTGCCTTGGCCGCCTTCCTCGAGTGGTGCGACCGCGTCGGCCTCGTGCTGAGCCCCAAGGTAGGCCGCGCGGCCTTTCTCCTCACCCTCCTTCCCCTCCGACAACTTCCACGCCGGCCAGGCTACCCGGGCAGCGCTTGCTGCGGATCCCTTTCGGGCCGCAGGGCGGCTTTCGAAGCGGCGGGAATCCGCGCTGAGAGATAGGCCAGGCCAGGCCTGCTCCTCACAAAGAAGGCTTTGTCGTCCTCTGGGCCGCGGCCTTCCGTTGGGAGCTTCCCGGTCTTCTCAGAGGGGGAGAAAGAGTTGGGCCCGTTACGGTCTTCAAAGGGCCAGACCGGTTCAAATCCTCACCTCACAGAGCTGTTGTGCCTTTAGGATGGAGGGAGGAAGAACCTGGATGCTCAGCCTTCCCTACCTCACAGGGTTGTTGTGAGGGTGGAATGGAGCAGGGAGGGAAGCAGGGCTCTTGCTCGGTGCCTTCAGGCTTGCGTTCTCAGATTCGCCTGCCTCACAGGGCTGATGTGCCGGTAAAATGGAGGGAGAGCCGTGGAGTTCCATCCAAGTCAGCTGTTCCAGGAAGCTGCTGGGAGGTATCCTACCTTAGGATGGATGGAGGCTTCAGACTAGGCCTCTGTCATGACCCATATGGGTTGCAGCCTGACGCTGCCACCACTCTGGATTTCGTCTCTTGGGAAGGCCCAGAGTCCCCTCCCAAGCCCGACCAAAAATGCCCCTTTTAGCCAAGAAACGCAGGCGTGATGACCAGGCAGAGGACATTAAAAAAGGTAAAGGTTTATTAATACAGGGATCGGTATTTAAACAAGGCAAGGTGCTTAATAGATATAACAGTGTATAAAGGAAAATGAAAATAAATCCTAACATGGCTACCTGTACTCCCCCTAGCCTGTTAGTCGTCAGGGCCCACAGCCCTTTTCCCCAGGACGACTGCCTGTGACTCACTCTACCTTCTGAGTGAGGGATCCTTCTCTCAGCCATAGGCTGCCCTCCCAGCCTGAGTCTGTGAGAGAAAAGAACACAGTTCCACAGCCCACAAAGTTTATGTATCAGGCCCCTCACACAATCCCTGGACACTTAATTGGTTACAGTGGGTTCCAAGAAGAAGAAGATGATGATATTGGATTTATATCCCGCCCTCCACTCCGAAGAGTCTCAGAGCGGCTCACAATCTCCTTTACCTTCCTCCCCCCAACAGACACCCTGTGAGGTGGGTGGGACTGAGAGGGCTCTCACAGCAGCTGCCCTTTCAAGGACAACCTCTGCCAGAGCTATGGCTGACCCAAGGCCATGCTAGCAGGTGCAAGTGGAGGAGTGGGGAATCAAACCTGGTTCTCCCAGATAAGAGTCTGCACACTTAACCACTACACCAAACTGCCATTGTGGGGATTGTAGGCTGTGTCTGCTTTCTACTCCCACACTGGTCTTTAGGCCCAGGCCTCCCTAGGCCTTGCCTCCGAGTCCTGCACAGATCATGACAACCTCTATGATAGAAGGTATGTAAAAAGGAATGAAGACCTTTTTACACATTTTTATATGACTGAAATCAGATAATGCAGCTCATCTTACACAGCCTTGGTCACTTACACCTTGCCTAAAAAGGGAATACCTATAGCCAAGTGATTGTTCAGATGCAGGGTGGGCTTTTTAAGGAAGGGTTTCACAGCCCTGTCCCATGCTCTTTAACAGAAAACCTTTTGATCCCTAAGCATTTCCTATCTAGGTTTTTCTGTTCCACAAGAAAAAAAAAATATATATAAATGAAATTTATAGATGTTGTATTTTTCTAAAACAAAACAGTTATTTCTATTCAGTATTCATTTAAAACAATGTTTAATTGCATCAACTATATATTTACACACATCTGATGTTATACCAAAGTCCAGTTCAACTAACAGAGGCATTAAAAGACAGAAGAACAATCAGGCTTCTTATTCAGAATCCAGAAATTTTCTTCTCAGATCCAAATAAATTACACAGTAAAAGAATAAATGCTCAACAGTTTCTACTGAAGACCTATCTCTAAGCATTAAAGCCCTTCTCTGATAACATTCTCAAACTTCTGTATTTATGTACTCCCATGGTTGAAAGCATTGGAATGGTTGAGGGGCTTTATTTTAAAATATTTGTTTTGCTCCTCCATAACAGCTTAGCTTCTGTTTTTCTTCTAAACACATAAAGAAGTCTTATTAAATCAGTGCCCTGACCTGGATAGCCCAGGCAAGCCTGATCTTGTCAGATCTTGGAAGTTAAGCAGAGTCGAATCTGGCAAGTACTTGGAGGGGGGAGACTGCCTTGGAATACCAGAGGTGGGGGCAGGCTTTATTCAGCCACCTCTCTGAATATCCTCCATGCCGCCAGTAGGGGTCAATCACCAGAGGTTGCCGTGACTTCCAGGTGCACACCCACGCAATACAACACCCCCCCTCCAAAGTCTAATTAAATCATACTTTGTCAAGAGAGTGGTGGTATTTGCTATTATAAAGTAGCTATAAGTAAGCCACCTTAGGCCCACTTTGGGGACCATGGCAAGGCACAAATGAAGTAAAAATAAATTCACAAGTACGTCATTTAATTTTTTATTTAATGGGCATTACTACCTTTCCTGCTTCCACTTGTACAAACATGGATTAAATCACTATGGGTGAAAAGAGTTCCATTCTTTATTCCCCTGGCTTTTGAATGCGTAGCCTACTAATAGTTAACTAATCTGTGTTAAATCTTGTTTTTAGATGTTTGTACTTAACAGGGAATCGCTGAACAGTTTCTCCGGATATTGGGAGCCAGTGAGTCTTTTGCTTCTCTTATAGGTCTACGTGAGCAGAGAAGGCACAGTGGCTGATTATGGCTTGATAGCCAGAGAGGACCTTCCGGCTGGAGAAGTCCTTTTCACTGTTCCAAGAACTGCACTCCTTTCACAACATACAAGTTCCATATCTTCCCTTCTGGAGAAAGGTACCAGAAACATATGGGACATAGAGAGCCTGAAACTGGGCAAGTGTAGAGTTGGTGAGGAAATCTGGGTTTAAAATCCGGGGGAGCTGTGCATTATCATGTCCCATTTGGTTGCAGAGCAACTGCAGGTGCCTTTATATGCACTTTAATCCTTGCAGATTAGCTGAGAGCCCTGTGAGCCCCCCCAAAGTTAAAAAGGTAGAAGTAGTCCTCTGTGCAAGCACCAGTTGTTTCCGACTCTGGGGTGATGTCGCATCACGACATTTTCACAGCAGACTTTTTACGGGGTGGTTTGCCATTGCCTTCCCCAGTCATCTACACTGGGTACTCATTTTACCGACCTCAGAAGGCTGGAAGACTGAGTCAGCCTTGAGCTGGCTACCTGAACCCAGCTTCTGCCGGGATTGAACTCAGGCCCTGAACAGAGCTTGGAGTGCACTACTGCAGTTTATCACTCTGCACCACGGGGCTTCTCATGCCCCCAGTTTTGCTACTAGAATAAGGCTGAAAAAGATGCAGTTGCTCAACTAATCTTAAGTGGTGTCTTGTTCCCTGAAAAAGAAAAGGCTTCCGGAATTTCTTTGCTCTCTCTTTTCTGCCTTCAACAGAACAAGACTCCTTGAAGAGTCAGTCTGGCTGGGTCCCCCTCCTGATTTCTCTTCTCTATGAATCCACAATCAGTAACTCTCACTGGGGGACTTACTTTTCCCTGTGGCCTGACTTCAGTGGCCTGGATCATCCTATGTTTTGGTAAGAGGCTATGGTGTAATGGGCTGTTCTATCAGTGTCCAGCTCTGAGAGGCAAAAAATGCTGACTGTGTGTAGGGCACAACAGGGTATCTGTAAGAAAAGACTCATCTAGATCTGATGGCTGTAGAACAGTGCTTGAAAACCCATGAGCTATGTTTTGTAATCCTTCAGAAACCCAGGACAGGGTGCTGTGGGTATTTTAAAAAATAAATATGAAAAGAACATCAAATAGAAACATAAAAAGAAAGATTCGTAATTACATTGAAGGAACAGCGAAAAAAGAGAATATTTTAAACATTCCAGTTATCCATGGACAATATATAATAATGTTAACTTGTTTTAACTTGTTGTGCACCACCACCCTGAGCCCTTTGGGGAAGGGTGATCTATACATTTAATGAAGAAGATGATTATGATGATCCATGATTGCAGTAGATTAAAAATGATACTTTACCAAAAGTCAAATGATATTAAATGGTGATATCATAATAGTAAATTTTAACACAAGGTATAAACTATTCTATATAATGCTCAATAGAAACATTAATGATTTTAAAGATAGCTTAAAACAGAGTAAGGTCATGCAACTTGTAACAATTCTTTATAATAAAAACCCCTTTTGTCTTGGCAAATCTGAGCTCCCTTATCGGTTGGGACTGGATGGGACTGTGGTGCATCAGCCTTTGACCCGTCAAACTATCCATCAAGAGTACTTGCATGCCATTTGTTGAGTCTGTTCCTCTCATCCATCCGAGTGTTGTTGCTAGCCAGCAAAGCTGATTCTGTCAGTAAAAGGCAACCAACCTTAGATCTGGCAGTTACTAGCTGTCCCTAGTCTCTCATTGGCTGAGCCACCTGTCATATTAATTTACAGAGCAGAAAAAGAAACCCTTCCCTTGATTGGCTGAGGGAGGCAGGAGGAGGGAAACAGCCAGAGAAAGGCTTCCCTTGATTGGTTGAGGACTCCTCTGGAAAGAGGAAAAATGGCCTCTTGTGTCAACAGACCAGATACAGAGAGAAAGATACGGAGGGGAAAGTGAGACACAGAGAGAGATTGAAGTCCTGTGCTTCAACAACTTTTATCAGAGAGAGAGTGTTGTTCTGAAAGCTATCACTAAAGGCCTTTGAGGAAGAAATTATTGGGACTAGTCCTGATTACAGCTGCTAGTTCCTGGCTGGTGGGAAATTCCTGGAAATTCTGTGGTGGAGTTTGAGGAGGGTATAGGAATTAGGGCTTCAGAGCAGGGTCTGCCAGACCCAGGTTCTTGCTGTGGAAGCTGACTGGGAGATTTCGGACCAGTCACAGCCTAACCTACCTCTCAGGGTTGTTGTTCAGATCAAAGGGGAGACAGGAGAATGATGTAAGCTGCTTTGCACCCCCCCCCCCCCCGTGAAGAAAGACTGTCCTTTTCCTATGTAGAAGCTGCAGGGAGGAGGAAGGTGATGGAAAGCTGAAGTCAGGGGCAGATAAATGGAACTAGATAGGGTTGCCAACTCCAGGTTTGGAAATTCCTGGAGATTTCAGAGGTGGGGCCTGCAGAGTGTGGGGTTTGAGGAGGGGTGGGACCTCAGACAGATTTTATTTATTTATTTAATTCAATTTATATCCCGCCCTACCCCACCGAGGCCATTTCCTCCTGGGGAACCACTTTTGCCATTCTCCAAGTGAGGGATGGAGATCACTGAGAATTACAACTGCTCCCCAGATGGTAGATATCAGCTCCGCTTGAGGTGTTTGTGGTGGAGTGAATGACTTCATTGGGTGAGAAGACAGTAAGGGGGGGGGCACTCACCCAGAGCCTCTTTCTAGAGCCTGTTGAATTTTTCTCCACAATGGACCTTTTTCCTAGTATACTAAGTTAATTGTTATATAGTGAATATTAAATAACCTCCTCTTTTCACACTTTCACTTATATACTTCAGACATTTCAATATAATGATTAATATTTGGCATTTCAGTCTCTTCTATATTTCCTCCCCAGTTATTAAGTAAAATATGAATAATAAGATTTATCCTGAAATTCTTTAATTGGCTTTTTATTTACGTGTTACTTTTGTCATTATGGCATATTCAGCCAGTTTGTCTTTCCAATCCTCTCAGCTTGGGCACTCTTCTGCTTTCCATTTAATTACAATTGTAATTCTGACTCCTTGTATCATGTATCTAAATTCTTCCAATTTGTTTCTATTATTATTATCAGCATATGGCATTGTTTATAGTATAGCCAGGAGATTCTAAGATTGTCAGTATTATCAACTAAAATACCCAACAACATTATTCTGAGAGTTCATAGTAAATTTTAGAATTTTCTGGATATCATGTATTTCTTTCTAACATTTTTTATATTTTTGCATGTCCACCACATATGGTAAAAAGTGCCATCCAACTCGTTGCATTTCCAACAAATCCCTTTATATTTTTTGTCCATCTTCTCAATATCGTTTGGGCTGATGTATCATTGATAAAATATCTTTTATCAGTTTTCTCTTAGGGGTTGACTAACTAAATTTTATATATTTTTTGTCCATAGAGTTCCCAGTGTTGGAAAGAGATCTCTTCCTCAAAGTTTTACTTCCATCTTATCATATATGTCTTTACTTCTTCTTTCTCTGTATCATATTGAAGTAATAGCTTATAGATTCGTCCTAATAAATGATCTTTTTGTTGTGCATTACTTTGTTTTGAGAGGCAAGCTTGTTCTGTATTCCTTTTGAATTATCTCATTCTTGTGTGGTTAGATCTGAGTCCTGTAGCACTTTAAGAGACCAACAAGATTTTCAGGGTATAACCTTTCAAAAGGCAATGCTTACTTCATCGTATACAAGCAGAGATTTTTATCTCATTCATCTGTAATGAGATACAAATCCTATGTCCCTATTCAGTCCTGGGGCCCATTGTTCTGAACTTGTGAATGAAAGATTCATCCATCTAGTGTTGTAATATCCCCTTGAAGTTTCTTTGAGAACTGCAGGGACATACATTTCTGCCCCCCAAACATTTCCCCTCTGCTCTAATTAACCTGATTACAATATGCATTGTACTTTTGCATCTTGAGTTCCTTCTTTACAACACTCCTCCCACCTTCTGACTGGGATAAAAAGACACAGAGATCTCAATTTCTACTCAGATCTGTTCTACTGCAGGCCAACACAGCTGTTGTCTGAAACTATTTTTGTGGGTTTGTGTCAGCACTTTGCATTTTGTGCACATTCCTGCAGTATGTAATAAAAGAAATATTCTGAGATGTAATGTCTATGTAGATGTCATGTGATAGTAAAAACTAAGCAGGCTCCTTTTTACAAGGAAAAATTACTGAAGTGGGGTGGTAGGAAAAGAGGAGGAATAATGCTTATGGAGTGGGGAGTACATAGAAACTAGATTCCTTGGGGCAAGGAAAACTGGATTGGCTTGAAAGAACACTAAGAGGGCAATTGGGAAAGTAACCATCTTCATGGCCATATGTGGTGGACATGCAAAAACCCCCATCTACATAGTAACCCTCAAGTTAATTTTTATTCTGAAAAGGAAATGGCACTTTCTGTTTGCTGTTTTGTACAGGAGTGAGGAAGAACGGTGGAGGCTTCTGCAGGGTACTGGGATCTTGGAAGCTGTGGACAAAGACCTGGCCAATATTCAGATGGAGTATTCCTCTATTATCCTGCCCTTCCTGAAGGCCCACCCAGATCTCTTCAATCCCAAGGTGCACACGCTGGAGCTGTACAAGAAGCTGGTGGCATTTATCATGGCCTACAGGCAAGTGTGAGGGCAACAGTGGATGATCTGGGGAGGACTGAAGTGATGCCCTGGCAACGTTTTGTCTTTTCTCGACTGGCTTTCATGTATTCCTGAAGTTTATCAGAAGGTCTTCAAAACTTTGGGGGGGGGGTGCCATAAGAAGTTGGGGGGTGTCAATATTCTCACTGCAGTAACAGCCTCCTCTCCACTGGAGTGCTAGAGGATCCACAGGAGAATGAGAAGGCCCAGCATCTGGAAGGGAGACCCATTTTGCCATTTCAGCATAACATGTCCTCCCCAGGAAGTTGAATATGCACAGGGAGTGGCTTGAGAGGGATCCCTCTGAGTAGGAGAATAAATGCAAGGGATTCTTGGAGAGGAAAATTGTCACCAGGGGTGTAGCCAGAATTTTTTTTTTTGCTTGAGGGGCTTTTTAAAAATTCAGGGAGCACTCAAATTTTTAAAAAGCCCTCCCCCCCCACCCTGACCTAAATAATCCTTGCTATGCCCCTGAGAGGCAGCCTCTGCCGGCCAGGTCTTCCTGCTTTTGCAGTCATGGACATGGCAGAAATATTTCAGGCTATGCAGATAAATTCAAAGATGGGCTAGAAGCAGAAGGGCAAACTGTAAAGCATAGTAAATAAAGATGTCCTAGGGCAGTTTCTAGAACATAAGAGCCCTGCTGGATCAGACCAGTGGTCCATGTAGTCCAGTATTCTGTCTCACTTACTGGCCAGCCTGTTACTTTGGGGGGCCAACAACAGGGCATAGAGGCCGAGGCCTTCCCCTGATGTAGCCTCCTGGCACTGGTGTTAGAGGTTTATTGCCTCTGTAGGTGGAGGCTCCCTTCAGTCACCATGGCTAGTAACCATTGATGAACCTCTCCTTCATGAATCTGTCTAAACCCCTTTTAAAGTTGTCTTATGTGTTTGGCCATCACTATATCCTCTGGCAGCGAATTTCACATTTTAATCACTCACTGAATAAAGAAGTTGTTAGCGCATACCACATGTACATTCTTGGGAGTTTTTGCAGCCATGACTGCTCTTGGATTGTTTTAAATGTTGATTTTCTGTGGAAACTGCATGGAAGCCTTTGTCTGAGAGGTGGGGTATACATTTTGAAATGACTGCGAATTGGATGGTTTGTGCCAGTTGGCCACCCAAAGACATGGTAGGGTAGGGGCTTCTTCATAGGGGAGGGGGACTCCTCAGTGAAGTATGAATTAACCAGAGGGTGGGGGACAATCATATTGGCCTGATGAGGACTAATTATGATCAGGTGGCACAGAATGTTGGCAGATGAATATCAGTTAAACGAATTAGTTTCCTGAAGCCTCTGAGATCTTGGAGCATCCTGGAAGTGAAATTTCACATTGCTCCCCCTCCCCTCCAATTTCTTGTGAACTCTAGCACCTCATTGGTGGTGGAAAGTGCTGACAAGTTGCAGCTAACTTACAGTGACCCCATGGGGTTTTCAGGTCAACAGATGAATAGATATGGCTTGTCATTGCCTGCCTCTGCTTTAGAAGAGTCCAGTAGCACCTGAAAGACTAACACAATTTCTAGTAGGGTAATGAGTCACTGCTCGCTTCAGATACAGCTATAATGTGAGTCTGTCTGTCCTATATATTGGAAAGTGGAATGAGTTCAAATGCCAGATTAACAGGCAAATGACAATAGCAGGTGTGATTGGATTAGGTGTGTTAAGCAGAGAGGTAGTAGGCCAATTACCAGCATTGCTAATGAGGCAGGTAACCTAGGTCTTGATTGAGTCCATGAGGTTGCTATATCCCAAATATTTCACCTTCTTTGCAATTTGAAAACCTGATTTCTGTTCTAATTCTTCTCTTTGGGATTTCATTATGTTCTTCACTAACATTTTTGTTTTAAGGTAGTTAACTCTCATTCCAGCCAAATCTCTATAAATGATTAATCTTTCTTTTAGGTGGCCAATTGATTCCAATGGATCTTCTAATATAAATACTATGTCATCTGCAAATGCTTGCAATTTATATTCTTCTCCTCTTGTCCCCTTTATTTTCTTATCATTTCTAATTGATATATTAAGAGTTTCTAATGATAGTATAAATAATAAAGCCTTGACATGTCCCTTTCTCAAAGGTGAAAGCAACTTAATGTTCTGGAAGGTTAAAATGTCCCCCCACTGCTTTTTTGAGTCTTGTGGTTTCTGATGTCAGACTTATGTTCAGTAGAAAAGCAAACCACAAGAGGAAGCCATGCCAGAACACTGAAAACCAAAAGCAAAAACTAATGGCCAATTACTGCAAAATGCAAAGTGCTTAAACAGGGATGTCAAACATGCAGTTTGGGGGCTGAATCAGCCCCCCAGAGGGCTCCTATCAGGCCCCCCGAGCAACTGGCTGTCATCTGCTTTCTTCTCCCTCTCTATTACTTCCTTCTGCATCACAGCTTGCTTTGCAAGGCTTGCTCAACTGCACAGGAGGTATAGAGCAAAACTCTGTTTTCTCCATTGGCTGAGGCTCCTCCCTTGGGAAGGAAGAGAGGAGGAATAGCTTGCTTTACCAGGCTCTCTCAATCGCACAGCAGAGCTATTGAGCCAAACATTTCTTCCTCTGTTGGCTGAGGCTCCCCTCCCCCAGTCCCCTGGGGAAGGAAGGAAAGAGCCAGAGCTTCCTTTGCCCAGTTTCCTGGAACCCATGGGAGAAATACAAAGAAAGCGTCCTTAAGACCAATGACTGCTAACATTTTAAGCATGTTTTAAGTTTTAAAAAATATGTGTGTGCGTGTTTGTGTTCTTTATAAAATTTATATCTCTGCTACCTAATCTTAAATATGGTCTGGCCCAACAAGGTCTCATTTATGTCAGATCCAGCCCACATAACAAATGAGTTCGACACCCCTGGCTTAAAGTGAGTTTCTTATATAAAAATTCACATGCACATACAGTTGCAATGCAAAGAATGCTGACTCAAACAAATACAAAATCAGTGGATGATAACACTCACTGGTCCACAAACAAATTCACTAATTAAAGAGCAACTGCTCTATCTTTTTGTTGCTCACATGGAGCCAAATAGAACTCAGTCCAGATGTCTCCGTGGAAGAAAGGACATGGTGAGGTCCAGATGTCCCAAATGAGAAAGAATAGGTGCAACGGCACATCGATAATTAAGCCATTTCCCAGCTGAGCTTCATCAGGCGCATGCGTGGCATTGAGACTAGTGATACAATCACATTTTCATTTCGAGTCAAGCGAATGCTACACGCCAGCACTTCATGCTTGGCTATATCAGGAGTGTGTGGCCTAATATGCAAAGGCGTTCCTGCTATAAAAAAAGCCCTGCTAATGCCCATTAATCCTTTGTCGAATTGGCCTTCTTTTTTAAAAGTTAAAGCTCAGAGTCTGAGTTTCCTTGCAATTCTTGTCTGGTGTTGGCTCCTCTATATTGTTGCCATTCTCATCTATTCAGGTTCTTGAGTTGCAGGCAGCTGTTTCCTGCTTGCTGCCTTCCATATGGCTTTGGTCTGCTCCATGTTGCCTTGTTCTGCCATCTGTTCATTTTATTCTCCAACCAGTTTCCAGGAACCTTTGGAGGAGGACATGGAGGATGAGGAGCCCAACCCTCCCATGATGGTGCCCATGGCAGACCTTCTGAATCATGTTGCCAACCACAATGCCAACTTGGAATATTCCCCGGTGAGCAGAGCATACAAAGTGTAAATCCAGTGGGGCTCTGTTATGTACGTTTCCACATCCTCCAGTTCTGCAGATAGCATAGATCTCTTGCTTTGCAGTGTTTTCAGAGTGTAAGGCACAAGTGTGTGCCTACATCTGAGTTGCATCTTGACTGGACTGCTTGTTTCTCTTTGTCCTGCCCTTTGGCTGGCTGGGAGACTCCTTGTGGTTGCTGATGCATGTTGGCCATCGGAATGATCTCTACAACATGAAGCTGTGAGTTCCATGTGGGAACTTGTGTCGGAGGTGATGCAGGGGTTCATTTTGGATTGAGGCTGCAGCATGGAGGGAGGAAGGACACCCCTGCACACCATTTTCCAACTAAAAACAGCCCTGGGGTATTATTTGCCTCTCCTAGTTGTCTTGAGTTGGGAAAATGAGGCAGAGTGGAAGAAGCAGGAGTTTGTCCTCCTGCACGCCACAGACCCGATCTTTAGTTAAGCCCCTGAAGTGCTGCTGAAATGAGTTCACAAAGAGAATTGAAAGCTGGCATCCTGCTGCAGGTCCCTGTGGCAGTCACATAGTTGTAACTTGCAGTTTAGACCGCAGTTTCTGCCTAAACTTGGAAGAGAGATTGTGCTTTGAACCTCTGGGAGGCCCTTGTTGGTCAAAGTGCTGGGGAAACAAGAGGCCTCTGTCCTTGGGTCTCCAGACCAGAGCCAACATTTAAGCCCAGGTTTTTGGCATTTTAATTGGTGGTTTCTGTTCTGCAGCTAGCATAGATGACATTCTATTTTGCTGTGAGATAATCTTTGAATGACTGGGTAAGGAACCTTAGAAAATTCAGTACTGGGGGCTAACCAGTTGGTAGCTGGTGGACAGTGTTTTGCCTTTAGCTATCTCTTGCTTGAGCTCCAGACTCTTCCTGTCCAGGTTATCAATTCAGGCTGATGCTCCCAGCATTGTTCATCCCACTTACATCTCAGCAGCTATAGAGCAGGCTAACTAACTTTGAGATGACTGTGAGAAAGAAAGACTGTTGTTCCTCTGGCTATCCTGTGTGTAGAGTTGTCTTATATGGAGTCAAGAGCCTAAGTCCACTTAGCTAAGCCCACCTGCAGCCCCTTTTTAAACATGAACTGCAGACCACATTTGACCCTGTAGCTGTCAGGTCTGCTGGCATGCATGTGTGTGTGTGTGTGCATGTGCAGAGCTGCCTAGCTGAGACCTACTGCTGGAGGCAATTGCCCAGAGTCACCCAGAGTGCCCTCCTTCACCCAGGCACAAACAGTGCTCCAGCTTAAGTCTGAGAGCTTAATTTAAATGGAGTCAAACCATGAGCCCACCTAGCTCTGTACTGTCTCCCCTGATCACTACCAACCTTCCAGGGGCTCAGAGGCAGACCCTTTCCTGGGCAGATCTATGCAGTTATTTAATTTTTTAAAAAACTACCTCTTGGGTGGCTGACCATCCTCCTTCAGCTGGTCTATGCTGGTCCAGCCTGGCACTAAAAGCATTCAGCAAGTAAGCCTTTTCTTAATCTCCTGCAATGGCCAAGGAACCTTTTTTATAATTGAGGAGTAAGAAGCTTCACTGGGAAAGACAATAACACTAGGAAAAGTCAAAAGAAGCAGAAAAGATGAAGACCTAACATGAGACTCAATCAAGGAAGTCACAGCCCTCAGTTTGCAAGACTTGAGAATGGCTGTCAGTGATAGGATGTTTTGAAGGTCAGTAATTAATGGAATCGCCGCAGGTTGGAAGTGACTTGATGGCACTTCACACACACACAAAGCTTTAAATTGTGAAGTTTTTGAAGACTCCCATGTCCACAACAAGTGGCCTGCTAAGGCTTATTCCCAGGGGAGAAGGTTACTGCTAGTGACCTTTGCCTCTACTCCTTCTACAGGAATGCTTGAAAATGGTGGTGATTCAGCCCATTCGCAAAGGCCAAGAGGTCTTCAACACTTATGGAGAGATGGCCAGTTGGCAGCTCCTCCACATGTATGGCTTTGCTCAACCATATCCTGGCAATAGGGATGATGCTGCTGACATCCAGATGTTGACGCTGTGCAAAGCTGCTCTACAAGGCAAGTGACTGGCTGATCAGAAGATCCATTATTTGGCAATCAGGGAGGATTTTAAAAAGCAGATTCACTTCTCTCTCCTGGCTTTCTCTAGCTCTGTTTCCATCAATGAATGCAGACACTGGAGTGTGGTTTGTGCTGCACTCTGTACTGCCTGCCTCACCTGTTAAAATTGGCAGATCTGGGAGACAACCCTGCTGTGAGGCTGGAGTCGTGGCATTCTGTCTTCTAAGCCATATGAGCCTGCTTCCCTTTGTAAAGAGAAAGATTGGCCCCTCGGTATCATTTCAAAACACATGGGAAGAAAACACGGGGAAGCAATTTGCTTTTCACTGCAGGCTAGGAGTAGTTCATATGTCCAGCCAAGCTTGCATGTTTGTACTACACTGTTCCTTTTGCCTCTGTTTCCCCCACCCAGCTGCAAAAACAGATGCAGAGCAGCAGCTGGTCTTGGAGCAGTGGGATCTTCTTTGTCAGATGGAGATGGTGGGTGAGGAAGGAGCCTTTGTGATTGGCTGGGAGAAGGTCTTGACTGAAGAGGAGTTGTTCACAGCATTAAAGGTGAGTACTCTGGTACACTGCTTTGTCTGGTGGCGAAGTACTCAGCTTTAAGGATGGCATGGAACACTCTTGCTGCCTGCTGGCTGACTGATCTGTGGCAGTGTCAGAATTTAATTGTCAAAGGAATGGAATGTTGTGCTGCCAGTTTCCTTTTTACTTGGATGGAGGGGTACAGCCTAGATGGACGATACCTCCCATTCTCCAGTGGAGGTAAGACTTACAGAGATTTCAGATTCCTTTAGGTGGTTCCCCACCTATTTAAAAAGAACTACAGTTGAGGACACCCTGAAATGGATGGCCCATGCTAGCATGATCTCACTGGATCTCAGAAGTTAAGCAGTGTTGGCCCTAATTAGTACTTGGATGGGAGAGCATCAAAGAAGTACAGGGTTAGGAGGAGGTGGGCAATGGCAAACCACCTGTTTATCTCTTGCCCTGAAAACCTTACTTGCTCACGCTAAATCAGCTGTGACTTGAAAAATACTTTCTACCACCACCACCACCATAGCTGAGGACCTTTATCCCAACTAAAATACAATCATTGCAACAAAAAACAACTGTCTGAGAGAAATGTGAGGGGATGGGGTGGGGGGAAGAGAGGTTATCACTAGGGACTAATGAGGCTAGGATCAGCATCGTCTGAGATAAAGAAGTATTTCATATTATCTTCTACCCAGTTCTTCCTTCTGGAATGAACCTGGGTCCTCCTGTGTTCAAAGCAGGTATTTAACCCAAATCACAACCCTCCAACTCCGGCCAGCCATTAAATACCCTGTGCTGTCGCTCAAAACTTTCCAAAATGAGGGAGGTGAAGACAGCTTGGCTCTACTATCTGAACCTTTTATCTGGAGATGACAAAAGGCTGAAAAGCACTGAAAACAAAACAAAACGTTCTCTGCACCAGTAAGCTCTCGTAGAACTTCCCAGTGCAGTCCCACAATTCCAGCCTCCCAACCTAGCTCTAAACCTCCTTCATTACTTGTATGGTTGTACCCCACTTCAGTCTATGCAGCCAGAGCTCCCTGTAAAATGAGAATGCACATATCTGTTGGCCTTGTGTGCCACTCACACAGGTTTCTTTTACTTGACAAGCTGCACAAATGGTGTTTGCGTTGGCAAGATGGCCATCAGGTACCCTGCAACCCTGTCTTAAAGACTAAAAATGAACGGTAGCATAACTTTTTCATGAGCCACAGGGTCCACTTGATCAGCTACCACAGTGGCAAAGAAACAGCACTGAGCATGCATTTTCACTGGACCATCAATAATTCCAGCCTTCTTTGGATTTAGGTGTTGGGTATGTCTGCAGAGGAATTCAAGGAGTTCAAAGAGCAAGAGGGCTGGGCCAACGAAATGGGTGAGAATGGGAATACTGACTTGACACTCTCCATGATTCCAACACTCAAGGCATCTTGGAAGAAACTGCTCTTTGATGCCACACTGTTGACGCTGCAGGCATACAACTCTGATTTGAAAGCAGAGGAAGAAGTGCTCATCAACCAGCAGGCCTTTTCAAAGCTGAGCTGCCGGGAACAGTTTGCCCTACAAGTGCGTTATGGGCAAAAGAAAATTTTGCAACAGTTACTTGAGCTAGCAAGTTCATAGTAGGAAAGCAAATGGAAATCTGGCTTCTTCTCAAGTGAAGGAAGGATACTGTAACAGTATCAGGAACCACCAGGACATGCTTTTAGGTTCTAAGGGCATGTGCTCATGGCAACCTAGGCAAGACCTTACAGAGGAGAGAGTATGCTGTAACTTTCTGCTGCATCTTGATGCTCGAGGATACTAATGTGGTGCAGGACACTAAATTTCAAATTCTTGCCAGGAAGCTCAGGCTGACAACCTGTGGCTTACTCATCTGCTCCTTTGTGTGTGGCATAAAACTTTTAACAAGATATATGCAGTCAGCCTCCCTGTGGAATTAGGACTACTTGCTTGTCCACGACAGTGCAGAATTCGTTTTTGTTGTACAAGCTGACAGGAAAAGGAAGCCAGACTTCACTGGAGTGGGGGAGGGGGAGCATGCCTTCACTGGAGGAAGTCAAGATGCTAGGGTAAGAAAGCAATATTGCCAGGATTTTTCTGTAAGCAGTGAGGGATCCTTTCTATTCTGTAAGCTGTGAGGTTCCTCTCTACCATGATTTGTAGATTTTTAAAGTGCCATCTTGTCTGCTTCCCTACCACAGCATGATATATAGAACTATTACATGTAGCCTGCTTATCTCTCCACTCAAATAAGAGATGTTTGCAATGTTTGGTGGAGAGTGAGATGACACATGCACAGAGAGAGTGAAAATGTGCATGGTGGAGCTTTTGCATAGCGATACTAGACAATCTTTATGCTATCATATTGCCACCCTACAGTGGCACTGTTTAAATGAACTTCCCCTCTTCTGCTACTGCCAGCCCATCACAACAGGTTTATGTTTGCTAGAGAGACAATGCAAAGTTTGTTTGTCATGAAATTCCTTTCTCAGTGGTCCTAGGTTGGAGCAGTCCCAATTAATGGGTAGAAGCTCCTCCCTGGAGGTAGGCAGTTGTCGATCTTTTATTGACTCCTAGAGGCGGTCCAAGGCAAACTGCTGCCCTTTTCATCTCTAGCAGGGATCAAGTGGATTTATTTCTGGGTTTTGTAGCAGGTTATCTGCCCAGATGAAGATGGCCTGCATAAAATTAGAAAGCACTGCCAGTGCTCTTACAGCCAGAGATGATAGCTCATGTGATTTTTTTTATCACAATAATTAAATGTATTAAAAAGATTCTATAAGCCTGTCTTCATATTCTCCCCATTCACTGACTATGATTTCCCTTTGGATGTCTAGTTTCAAATCCACAACACAGTTTAAATCCCCACCAATGAGAGACTTCAATATTATCATAACTTCTTCAAGAAACTGAAGTTGGCCATTGTTGGGGGCATAAATAGATCCTATGGTATAGTTGATCATTTAACAGGCCCCTCACAAAAATATACTGACCTTTCGGGTCTAAAACAATATTAAGAGAAAAAGGGGGGGGGTGGAGAAGAGAAGGTAAGCCCTCCAATTATTTTGCCAGGACAATCTACCACAGGACTACAAATATTGGCGAGGCCATAAGAGCCTGAAACCCCCCTCCCCCAAACAACTGAAGAAAAACACACAGGGACCTCCTTTTTGCAGCTGCCATCATCAGCTTTTTCGTTGCTACTCTTCTCGTCCGCCCTTGCTGTATTCCCATTGGGTCTTGCTGGGGGAGACTCTGTCTCTTTAAAGGGATTTTTAATTCACTCTAAGAGAGTCTGGAGGTTCTTCAAGCCTCCCCCCCCCCCACACCCTTGAAGTTGTTGTAAAAGGGATGTTGGCTTGCAGTGGAGCAATAACCTCTTACCTGAGCAGTAGAGCTATCCAAAACTGGAGGGTGAGCATGCAAAAATTTGCATAGCTCTACTTGAGCAAGCAGAGATGTGACCTAACCAGTTTGGATGACTTTCCCCAGTGAAGGAGAACCATGGAGAGGATATGCCATTATGTCACAAATGCACTCCTAATTCTGCTCCTACAGCAATAAAAGATGAAGCCCCTCAAAAACAGGCACTGGGAGTCAATAAAATATTGAGGGCCCTGCCTGCCTCCAGGAAGGAGTTTCTACTCATGAGTTGTGACTGCCCCACCCTGGACCACTGGAAAATGGGTAAGTCAGAGATGTCAAACCCATTTGTTACGAGGGCCAGATCTGACATGTCATTTTGTGCCACTCAAAATACAAACATGCTTAAAACATTAACTTAACAGTATTTCCTTGCAGCATCTCTCTGATGCCCACCCTCCCACTTCCACCACCTGTTATGCATTAGCACTGGGATAGTATGCAGGGACATAACGTACAACATCTGTCAATAAAGGTAATCAGCTGCTCACAGGCCAGATAAGAGCTCTGGAAGGGACAGTTCTGGTATGCAAGCTGTATGGTTGACACCCCTGGGGTAAGTGATTTGGCATTGGCAGCTGGGTCCCTGTTGCTTCTCTCTAGGGATCAGCAGTCCTGCTCTTCTTCTTTCCTGTGACAGTTGATACCTTCTCATGAACTAGGCAAAGAGCTCAGCATTGACTAGTTTCCTTCTTTCTTGAAATATGGAATGGTAGTTATAGGAAATGCCACTGCATATTCTTGGGGAGGGCTGATTTCAGCTGATAAATGATGCAGATCACTCTTAAGTATCTCTGCAATGACTCCTTAGGAAGCATGTGTGTAACAATTGCTCTAGTCACTATGGAAAGTCTGGCAGGTAGATTGTGTCCTTTCAGCGTGGGAGTAGCGGAAAGTAGGAAATTCAGTTTCTTGGAACCAGGATTTAGTAAATAGCCTTTCCCCAAAGGAGATACTTCTCTGCAACAGGAAAGGATAAAATAGGCATAGTACATCAGAAAAACACAATTGTTTCCTTTTTGAATCCTAGCACTGTAGAAGCTGGAAGGAAGTGAAGGAATATCCAGTCAGACAAATTGCTTGGAGAAATGCTGCCCATCACCTCTTAAAAGATCTGGCTGCAGCAGTTTCATTGCTTTGGGTTGAGGGTGGAAAATCTTGAGAACAGTGGGTAAAATCTCAACAGCCCTCTTTTAACTGGTGGATTGAACTGCTGTAGATCAGTAATATTCCCTTTTGAGCAAGACACTTGAGCCTGTGGTGGCACAATGCTTGATGAAAACCAAGTAGCTCAGTCTCATCCATCCCCTCTCCTTGGTACAGAGGCCCCATTTCATATGGCTTTTGTTCATGTAGATCTCATAACCCACAGCGTTTTTGTGTGGTCAAAAGGAAGCCTTCCTTTTTCAGCAGCAGACAACCCGGTTGGATCCAACATATTAAAAGCCAGGCAGTTACAACAAAATGTCCTACAAATACCTGTGGAAAAAGATGTGTAGCCGAAGTAGCTGACTTAAAGGAGGATCCCAACAGAGCAAAGCTTGTAGAAGAGCAGACAACACACTGTTTTTATGGGAGAGACAGCTCCTCACGTAGGGAGATCTCAGGATGTGTAGGACTTTAAAGGTTAACACCAGTACCCAGAACCAATGAAGTTTTTCAAGTGAGGCTGTGGACATTCTAACTATATGAGTGGAGGTTGTAAAACTTCTTTCAGCCATAGTTGGCTGGATGAGGATTAATAAACTGAAATTTAAGGAGAGAATTGGGAACTGTACCAATTGGAAAAGTTGTGATTCAGCCAGTTCTAGATGGAGCTACACTTCAGAGACTAGGGTGTAGTGCTACTAGCACTAGACAGACTTTCTCAGCATCTTTGCCTTTCAAGTATGAAGGTGGGAACTTATAAAACACTCAGGTACTGGCCAATGGACAATGGGTTTTGAAGCAAACCATTGAAGATGGATCCAGGTGGGTAGCTATATTGGTCTGAAGTAATAGAACCTTTAAGACCAACAATATTGTATTCAAGGTAAGTGTTTCCAGGCACACTTCATTTCTTAATTGCAAAGGAACTTTCGGAAATGGCTGAATTACAAATTATCACAGCACTCAGAACAAACTCCTTTCCAGGATTCGACAGGAATATTGGTTTTTAATCTCATTACATATGCTAAACCCGTTTTCACCAAATAAAGTTATACATCCACTGTATTCTAATGTATTTCCTTTTCTTTGTATTAGTATACTAGAATAATGTTTATAATGTTAGGTGGGCAGAAACACCTCCAAGAGAAAGATGTTTAATCCATGAGAGACTAAATTTATTATTCTTTACAGTTAACCTTATGATTGTCGCCATCAAGCTCTAATTCTGACATGTTTATTGCCTTTGCTCCTCCCCCTTTTCATTGAATCCATGCAGATAACAACCAGAAACAAAACTTGTTATTCTTTTAATCTGTTACAAACATTCACTATTTTGCATGCCAACTCACTGCCCACTATGTATATGTAGTACTATTCACTGTATTCCATTGTCTGATGAAGTATGTCTGTACACAAGAGTGTGCCCTAAATAAAACATTGTTGGTCTTTGAAGATGAGATCAGGAATGTGAATTAGGCCATGTCTGATGTCTTCCTTCCAGTGGCCCAACGAAGATGTGGGTCTTGCTTCTGGAATGTTCTCAAGCTATCCAAAGGATGAGATGCATAAGCAAATTGAAATAATATGCACCTGAGAAATGTTGAGCAATAAAATTCACATTATTATGGCTTCAATGTACAGCTAAAATACTTGGACCAATCTTCACCGTAGGTTTGTATTCATAGGCTACAAAATGTGCTTTGTTATTTAAAAAAGCATTTAAATAAAAGCTTTACTTTGAATAGTATGCAAGGATTAATCAGCCAAACACCCACCTTCCTATACAACAGCATAATGAAGTCTTGGGGCAAAGCAGGATTTTTTTTGGAGGCAAGGGCTTCTCAGTATTGTCATCTTCTCCTCCGCCCCTGCAAGCTTGAATGGCACCTGTTTGTTTTTAAAAATCAAGAGACTAAAATCCTACTTAACCAGCCAGTATTGGAAAATAAGCATACATCAAGTGGCCTTGCTGGTGAGTCTGGTTGGTATAAAATCTTGTTTTTCCCTTCTGGATTGGTAACCAGAAGGCCAGCTATCATATTGGGCCCAGGATTTTGCTTCAATCCTCCACAGACCAAGGGCTGTTGGGGCTGTTCTCCTGAGCTCAAAGCCCAGATCTTCTGGAAAAACAATTCAAGCTTGGTTTTTCTTGCATAGCACCAGGAAAGAGATTTCCTTCCATTTTAGTGTTTCCCAGTTTTATCATCATGAGCTTTCAGTCCTTTAATGGTAACAATAGATTCTGTGATATCCAAATGTAACCAGATTTACCGAAGGCTGCAGAAGTCGGGGCCTTTTTGATTAGCAGTGAGAACGATTTGCCCGCATCCTAACAGCCAGGCGAAGAGAGAACGAGGACACTTGCTGCAGTTCATGACTTTAATGTTTTAACTACAGTATGCATACATACAAGTGGGAGAACTAAAGCCCAAGAGAACTAGAAAGGCTACAAAATACAACACATGGACCAATACATTTACAAAACATTCAAAATCCTTACAAAATGGGCTGTATTGGTCCTTTTTGTTCTTTTTACAAACTCAAACTTTGTGGCCAAAGGAGAGTAGTTAATAGATTCTCATACCCTCCCTATCCCAAAATTTACAAGTGTCAAGAAAATCTACAGGCCTTGTCTGGTTCTCCTGCTAAAATAATCAGCCCTCTCAACAAGGGCCTGAGGTGTATCTTTGCCAGCTGAAAGAATGAGTCCTCCAACTTCTGTGCATCTTGCTGTCAGCATGTGATACAGGGTAAGCACCCCAATGGACCCTAAACTCTCCCCCCCCATATGTCAGAGAATCCTGTGCTCCAACACATCCACATTTTTTCCTTTAACAACTTTGTGATTTATAGGTCCCCCATCCACAAGAAAAAAATAAGTTACATAATATTTAAACTGGCTTTTCCATTTTCTTTGGGAGTCTGGGAACGTCGGGACAAGCAGATCTGCCCTTGAGAAAAGCTTGGCATCAGTGGCCACCACTTCCTTATAAGCTGGCCAGGCGCTAGGGGTGGTGCCTCTCTTGAAACAAAACTTGCACAAACCCAAAGTCCAGACAAATATTTCTGTTCTGTGTATTTACAATAGTTCGAAATTATATTCACAGCATATTCTGTATTTTGGCCAAAAGTCAAAAACTTGTTTTAAACTTTGGAACATGCCCACACAGGAGGAGACTTCTCACACACGGATCTGTGATGTAAGCCCAACATGGAGGGGGAGGAGGGAGTGTGGCCTCCAAGCTCTGGGAAGACCCACACGCATTCTTCTGCCAGCCTGATGGGATGGAGACCTCCGGGTGGCCTACTTCCAACTCAGCGTCCACTTCCTCTAACTAGCACCGGTCCCTTCCATCACTTGCTGTGCCTGCTTTTGCCCCATGCAGCACTGTGCCACGGACTGGAACAGCCTACGGCAAGGACAGAGACTTCATTTCAAGACAACTCATCATCCCCAAAAGCAACAAACTGAGCCCCCCCAAAACCCCATATGCTTTAAAAACATATATATCAATGGCTTTAATTACTCACTTCTCAATTTCCGGAGCACAATGAACAAACTCATGGTTCCAGAATTTAAATGCTGGGTTTTTAATCAGCTCAATAAAGGTAATTAGCAGACCCCATGGGTGAGGCCTATTTACAATCAGTCGCTCTAAGAGAACTCTATAAAATAAACACAAAAGAGAAAAAAAGATGAAGTGAGAGGAATTGCTTAGGGTAAGACCAACCGCACAAGGCAGCAGGCCTGCTTCTGGAAACCCCTCCATCAAAGGAAGAGCAGCATCCCTGCAGCAGAAAGGGTTTCATGAATGCGGCTGCTGAAAAAAAGCAACTCTTCCACCTTGCTCTCGCACGTTCCTTGGCAGTTCAGGATAAAACATCCCGAACTTCCCAGACTTTAGGCCTATTTGGCTACCATGTGCCATATTCCTGGATTATCATTTCAGCCTGCCACAGACGGCTGACACACCTGAATGCTCCTCTATTCAAACCTCCTCCCAAATCTCTGCATGAATGAAGCTATGCATCAAGGAGCAGAATTCGAGTAAGTACAGCCCTGAAGCTGCTGGAATGGCCTTCAGTCAGCCACAGCCCTCACAGAGGTTGTCCCTGAAAGGGCAGCTGCGGGGAGAGCTCTCTCAGCCCCACCCACCTCACAGGGTGTTGTTGTGGGGGAAGAAGATAAAGGAGATTGTAAGCTGCTATGAGACTCTGATTCAGAGAGAAAGGTGAGGTAAAGATCTACAGTCTTCTTCCTCAAATGGAAATATCCCTATGGGGGAGGGGGAGATCCAGAGCCACAAATATGGTCTGGAATAAAAACTGTAGAACCCAGAAATAGGTATACCTCCTTGTCTGCCGTCTGAGAGAACTCAGCAAGACCAGGAAGCAGGTCAGAAGATTTAGACCCCTCTTACCTGGTGATCTGTTCCTGAATAGCTTCAGTGTTGGCTTCAGCAAATAAGTAAAGCATGGTACAGCTGAAATAGTGTGTATGACTGTTGGGGTACCGTAATTGATTGGCAATTGCATTCAAGAAGAGGTACCGACCTAGAAAAAGGTTATTCCTGTTAAAAAATGGATTCTCTTGACCACCATCTAAGCAGTACATTCAGAAATTTAGATCCAAAGCTGACAAAGCTAATACAACTAGTCCTACTTCCATCCCTATTTAGCTCCACTTAATGAAAAAGGAGCAACAGGTTGCTTATCGTCTGCATTAGATTCAAGATGTGTTGTGTGAAATCACAGATTTAATAGTTCTCCACCTAATCTTTTAGAAGTAGTTAACTGACTGATGTAACCATAAAAACATTCAATTCATACTTTGCTCAGAGGAGCAGTAAGATCAACCTCAATGAGATCTCTTAATTTTGACTGGACTAATATTTTAGAAAATTACGTATACAGCATAAGAACACACAGATTATTCCAGTGGGATATTACAGTAGGATACTAATGCCTGACACTATTCGCCAGTCCCTGCTCCCCATAATAAAAAATGTATTTAGCTTTAACTTAGTATATTTAAATTCCCACAAGAATATGCAGCTGAAGCACAGGGGCAGGCAGACAGAACTGGGGGAAGGAGAAGAGATGGCAACATAGGACAAGAGCGATCCAGGAAGACAAGAGGCCTTTAAAGGACAAGAATAAAGGGAAAGACCTGGTTGGCTGCATAAGATGAGACTTGTGCAGAACAGACAAGCATCAGGAGATGCAAGTGGCTGGGCAAAAGATAGACTAAGAGAATCTAGCAGAAATCTAGGGAATATCATGCAGGGAATGTCACAAGAGGGTACAGTACTGACATCTTCTGATATCAGCACTGAAAGCTGAAGGCCATTTTTACCTTCTGTGTCCAGATCTACAGCCAGATTCTGAAAGATGTCCATATGAGCTGAGTGGGTGATGGTGCTCATAGAGGGAGTGCTGCCTTTGTTGTGAATGTGCGCAATAGCCTGGGTACCTACATACAGCACCAGGGCATTTATTAACTGGATATTGTAACGATTGCCAGGTTCGTTCGACACCTAGAGGAGCAAATGCAAAAAAGGTCAAATCACTTGAGTCTAGAGCTCTGAAGACTCTCATGGGCTGCAGAATTTGTGCCAGGCCTCGCACATCTTGAGCTGCTGTAACAGGACAGGTCTTCTCAATGCTGTCCTGCCACATTTTACTGGAGCAGTCATTTCAATTCATCCCAGAATTACTCATGAAAGATGTGTGTTCTCAGCCAGCAAGAGAACAGGGAGAAAAGGATTAGCTCTTCTTTTGGGGCTCTAAGGAATACCAACCAGGCAGCCCCACCACCTTTCAATCCAGAGGAAAAGCGATTTGAAGTTTGTCCTGCTCTACCCCCTTACCCCAGCACTCCTAGCCAGGGAAAGAGATCAGTTTAGGAACAGGCATGCATCTGTCTTGCCATCACTGCAGAACTGCCTCTTGGCTAACTGCACTGATCCAAAGCCTCCCCTTTCCCCCCAGTAAAGGAAGAGAAGCTGTATTTCCATGTCCTTGGCCTGGGAAATGGGAAAGATGCCACTGTCAACAGAACGCTTTCCTATTCAACCTCTCATCAGTGCTCACAGGTTTTACAAAGTTAACAAAAATACTCAATGCACCTTTCGTTATAAAAACTGCCGTAACTCTATATAATCATGAACTGATCAACTTGTCATTTGTAGCTAGGGACAAAAAAAGGCAATAGTTTGCCCTGATGTGGTCTTTCTTTACAAAGCAAGTCTCCACCATCTACGGGAGCCAGAAGAATAACTGCCTAATTTCTGGCCCAGTCTTTCTCACCCGAGAGAGAGCATGCTGGATATGTGCCATTCCTTCTGAATTTATATATAGCAGACCTTGGGATTTCAACAGACTCAGTTTGCTTGTCTCCTACAAGTCGTGCTCTTGAGGATCAACTTCCACCAGACTCACCATGTGCAGATGGGTAACTGAGTGTACTGCCTTTACCCCAGTCCACACTGAAGGGCATTATGGCACAGCCTCCTTTGTCACTTCTGTTTTTGTGGGGCATTACAGAATGGATGCATTAGAGGGTTCTACTGGCAGGAGAATTCCTCCTGCAGCTTCTGAGCGGAGCACTGCTCCTGCCTGGGATCCTGGCCACTGCTTCTGGAATCCTTTCTTGCCTGCTCTTCTAACTAGCTAACCAAGAATGTTAAAAGTCAGAGCCTGCTGCACAATTCTTTCCTGATCAGTGGGCAGATCCAAACTCTACTGATGTCAGATGGACTCTGCTCTGAGAAGATGAACAGAGGTTTAGACAGAGGTCACTTTCAGATTTTCTTCTATTTCTCCATTCAAGTGACATGGCAGGCATAGTGATGCATTTTAACTCCCCCCGCATCCCCCCCCCAAAAAAAATCTTGGCTTGGGAGGCTTTGGCAGTTGTGCTGACCTGTTGTTTAAATGGGGCAAAATTCCAGAAGCTGTATGTGATTGTGGTACAGCCCACCAAACTATTTTTCATCTGTCACAGGAAGCTGAGTGTTGTGCTTTCCAGGGAGATGTGACGTAGCTCTTTGAACTCTCCCTGGCTGTGACTGACTGGACTGAAAATCTAGTATTTAGGGAGATTGCCCAATCGGTCAAGCATACTGGTTGTATCAACTTGGTTATTATATGCTTCCTGTGTGTATCCCTGCCATACAATAAATAATAAATATTGGCAGAAGGTGCCTCACCTGCAAATTGCTACGAAGATCAGACAAGAACGTGACTGGAGAGCGTGTTTTGAGATAGGAATCCAAATCCTTCTTGAACTGAGGCGGCATCACTCCCGTGAAGTTGGTGAGGATCCGAGGAGCAATGTTAATCTCACTCAACATGTCCACCTGTCAAACACACACCCCTTAGAATACTTCCAATGAAAAATGTCAGCTACATAATTTCTTTGTGCTACAAAGAGCCACACTATTGTATCTAAGAAAAACAGAATGTCTGGTCTTACCTGCAGCTTCCCTTAAAGTTGCTTTATTTCCTATTGTTTTTATTAACCCTCAATGAGTAAAGCACTGAAATGGCTCAGTCCCTGCCAAGTACTGTTTTAAAGTTGATCTCATAGGTTACAGTTATCTGAATTTTAAAAATCCTAGCAGGTACAATGATAGGTGAATTCTTTGCAGCTTATTTCTTAATTGATCAAAAAAGATGGTTGGCTTCTGATTTGTACCGAGTCGCATATTACCTTAAGGTTAGGAGTGAAGGGATCTGGAAGCCTCATATTTCGTGGGAAGGCACTCAAGATTAGATTCCTTAGCTGAATGCAGTTTGGAGGAATCACATCACAGAACCCGTAGTGGTAGTCACAGAGGAATTCTGGGAAATCATGTAACAAGACCAGCAACACACGCAGGGTACCCTATAGGGAGAAAAAAGGATTAACATTATTTCCAAATCTGCATCCTTACTTCACCTATACAAAGCAGCAAGCAAGACAGCCCCTTTCTTGACTAGCCCATCATTACATATGATATATAGCTGATACAGAAGAACAAAGCCCTGCAGCTGAATTTCAACTCAGTTCTTGAACTTAATTGAAATAATAGGCTTTTCTCTGTCCCTCCACCCTCTGATGGGGGGGGGGGGGGATAATGCCTGCATACAAATAGAATTGTTATGAAAGGAACCAAGAATGTTTGAGAATGCTTATTTTTGCTGTCAAGTTGCAGCTGACTTATGGCAATCCCACAGAGTTTTCAATGCAAGAGACACCCAGAGGTGGCCTGTCATTGCCTGCCTCTGCATAATGACCCTGGGCTTCTTTGATGGTCTCTCATCCAGCTATTAATCAGGGCTGATACTGCTTAGCCTCTGAGATATAAGAATGCTCAGAAAAAGTTATTTAGCATAATTAAGATCTTAATAGCATTTCCAGAGTTCAACACAATGCATGTGAATTGTCACTATAAACCTGACAACAGCTTTATGAAAGAACCCAGTATGATCATCTCCATGAGGGAAGAGGGGAAGCAGAGAAAGCAAGGGAAAGAGAAACCTTTGCACATGGATCATTTTGGTCACAGAGAAAGCTTCCAGCTTACATGATGTGTGGTTTGTTGTACTAATTACTGCTCTTGAATCTGATCGACATATCTGTGTTATGATGTTTATTATAGTGATTCATTTTTATGTTGTTTTTAATGTTGTAAGCTGCCCTGAGCCCGTTTGTGGGATAGGGCAGGGTATAAACGGAAAACTTAAATAGGCCATTTCACTTGGGGCCTGAGAAACAATCTGATGCCAGTATGATTATCCCTGAGGGAGGGAGGCGGTGGAGGGGGGAGAGAGAGGGAGAAAGAAACTTAAGAACATAAGAGAAGCCATGTTGGATCAGGCCAACGGCCCATCCAGTCCAACACTCTGTGTCACACAATGGCAAAAAATTTTATATATACACACACACTGTGGCTAATAGCCACTGATGGACCTGTGCTCCATATTTTTATCTAAACCCCTCTTGAAGGTGGCTATACTTGTGGCCGCCACCACCTCCTGTGGCGGTGAATTCCACATGTTAATCACCCTTTGGGTAAGAAGTACTTCCTTTTATCCATTTTAACCTGTCTGCTCAGCAATTTCATCGAACTTGACTGAATTAATTTTCACTTTGGAGCTCAGAAGCTCAGTCTTTGCCTACTTTTGCCAGTTTTATGAACCTTTTAGCAGCATTACAAGTTCTAGTGCAACCTCTTCCCAATGCACTCATACCTCTTAGCATCAAAGGTACCTGTTCTCACTGTCAGCCCCAGATTTTCAGTCCGGAACTGTCAGCAGGCATCAAACCCTTTTTAGCTATCATTTTTCATCTATCCACAATGACTCTGTCTGTCTATGTGATAATAGTTATCCTGGGGGAAAAAATCAAAGTCTTTATCTGGTGAATTTCTGTTGATATAGGCAGGTGGACATTCAACTTTGTATTAGGGCTCTGCCCCACAGGGACCAAGGTTTGTTTTTTTAAAAACTTGTCTTGAGAGATGAGACCTTCCAAATTGGCAAAAGCACAAAGAACATTATAAACTGCTAATAAATAAGCAAATCTGCAGCATAAAAAAGGAGGACTGTGCTCTGTACTAAATGAAGCTTCTAAGTCATGTTCAAAGCATTCTCATGAATATTGCAATAACCCACCCTGGAAGTTACAGCAGCATGGACAACAAGCAATAAGTCTAGAAGGGAAGACAATTCATAGAATGGATATATAGACAACCTCCTCACAGCAATGCTAAGTCTATTCTCCCCCAAACAAGGCTGGCTTCTAAAGCTGATCGGCATGGACAGTCTTCCCCCATCTAAAACCAGCCAGTTCTTTTCCCCACCCCAATTGAATTCTATTCACTGTTAACTCATTTGGTAAAACTGTCAGTAAGTAGCACCAGAATCCTAAAGGTATTATACAGAATGACACACTGATCTTGATCAGAATTAATTCCAGGCCAAGGTGCGGAGCAAGCGCTACAGCAAAGCTTCAAAGGCAAAAACGGTCAGAAAGAACAGAACCATTAACCTAAAGTTGCATGCCAGTTTTAGCAGAGAAATTAGCCAGCAACTCAAATAAGTTCTGTCTTGCTCTAACTGCCCTACCTCCAAACCGTTCTTCCAGAACATCATTTTTGTATGACAGCATAAATTTACCTTGTAGAGAATTTGCATAGGTTTGGCAAGCTCCACATTTCTCAAGAAAGGAGCCAAGTATTTAAATAGGTCGATCAGCAGTTGGGCATACATTGGCCAACCCTATAAATAAATCATGAGAATACAGTTATAAGATCTCTCCAGGCATCCTTATAATATCTGGTATAGCTCTCATCTAACATCAGTGAGATGGAAGCAAGCATTTGCATTATATTCCAGTAGTCACGTAGAACTACTCAAATTGAATCCCCTTATATTTAACTAATAGCTGTGTGGAATATGCATCCCCTCAGCCTTGCACAAGTTGCGCCTTATGGGCTGAACCCTCTCTATCACATTCTGGGCTTGAAGAAACAGACTAATGAGTCAGCTTTACTGGATAAACCATGAGAAGTTTGCTAAAGTACATGGCACATTTTGGTTACAGAGACTATTGTAAGCAATCAACATTTTGCAGCATTGTAGGCTGTTCAAGATTAATCTAAAAATCTAAGAATGCTTCCCAGTTCAGTCACGTTTCTATACCCATTTAGGCAATATACTAAAATAAACCATTTGCAGGTCCCAGTTACATGGTGAAAACATGGAAAAACAAATGAGCACTGCACTTCAACAGCAGACAATCCCCCCCCCCCCCCAATTTTAAATGGCATAAATTCATTCTAGTTAAACAAAACCTGGAAACCAAGATGCATCCTTATTCCCTGCAGAAGCTTCGTAAATTATAGAAGATAAACTGCAGCCACACCTTCTGCTGTGGTGTATGTGCCAGCATTCTTGCAATAAATATCCGGTGGGAGATCAATTCTAACCAAGCGTAAACAAAACCTGGAGCTTTTGTTGGTCTCAGGATGTGAAATGTGTTACTGAAAGAAAAAACAGCACATCACACAAGTTTTGTCAGGGTTTGGATAACATAAGGGGAGAATGTACACTATTATCAAAGCTGTATGGTCACACTCACTGCTCTCAAAACTCAAATGCTCCAGGAGCGTGATCTAATCTCACCAGGCCAGGTATTTTGCTAGGCTGTTTTTCCCTTTAATTTGTTCGACTAGATCAGTGGTCCCCAATCTTCTTGACACCAGGGACCAGTTTTGTGGAAGATAATTGTTCCATGGACCGGTGGAGGTGGCGATGCTGGAGGTTTTGTTGCCCCAGGCTGCCTACACCCCATCCCTGCCCCCCCATGGAGGTCTTTAAACTAGGTGAAGGTCTCTGCCACATTCCGTGGCCTGGTTGTTAACAGTCCACGGCCCAGGGTTTGGAGACCCCTGGACTAGAGGCTTTGGGTTGGCAGGCAAGCAAGAACTATTGATGCCAGCCTGCTCTTGCTGGAAAGGAAAGGTCCCCTGTGCAAGCACCAGTCATTTCCGACTCTGGGGTGACGTTGCTTTCACAACGTTTTCACGGCAGACTTTTTACAGGGTGGTTTGCCACTGCCTTCCCCAGTCATCTACACTTTCCCCCGAGCGAGCTGGGTACTCATTTTACCGACCTCAGAAGGATGGAAGGCTGAGTCAACCTCGAGTCGGCTACCTGAACCACCTTACGCTGGGATCGAACTCAGGCCGTGAGCAGAGCTTAGGACTGCAGTACTGCAGCTTTAACACTCTGCGCCATGGGGCTCTTGCTGACTGCTGGTTAAAAAGTTACTTCTGTTGGGAAGGGAGGAATAATGCCAGTGACCTTGCTGAGTTATTGTAAGCAGAGGCCTTTGCTAGTCAGGTTATGCTTCTCAGCCACAGAGAATAAGGTAGCCTGCAAAATGCTTCACCACTGTAAAAACTATCCTTGGGAGTCCACCCAAGAGAGACCTGGCTTTTTTTTTTTCAAAATCCTGGCTCTCAAATACCTTCTAAAGGTCAGAATTCCACATATTCTATATTACCACCCAATAAGCATTAAGTCGTTATGGAAAAAGAAGACAGTTCTCTTACTATGCCCACACATTTGAGGCTAGGCAGAATAAAACAAGAGCAGAGCCAACAGAAGTTCATTATGACCTACCAGAATGCTGTGAGAGTCTGAAAATTAATTGTTTCTAGGACATGTTCAGGGGCATTTAATTCCAACAGCAGCATGATAAAAATGCGGTGGTATGGGAGTTGCTGAAATTCACTCTGACGAACATCATGATCCTGCAATAGTACTCCCACCACTATTCCAAGAACCTACAGAGGAACATATAAAGATTTTATTAATATAACTGGGTAGAGATTAGGTTTTTATATTTATATAATTTAAGGACATAAAAGCCTCATCTTCTACAGAACTCAATCAGAGAGAGACCCGGGGGTGGGGGGGAGAGGATAGGGTATAGGCAGGAAGAGACAGAGAAATCTGTGAACTGCTGCAGACTCTGTTTCATTAGCTCATGTATCATAGTCAGAATAAAACTGGAAAACAAGCTACACATGTTGTAGCACACAAAATAAAGCCCCATACAGTTACAGGAAGACTAAGCATGTATAGTTATCAATTTGATATTCTTAACACTGAAAACACTGAAGTCTTCATTAGTTATTACCAAATTATTAACAAAATTAGTCAGATCTAACTCACATTATCTAATGCTGCAGATTTTTATTTAAAGTAACATCTCAATAAATTAAAAAGCATTTTACTTATTCCAAAAGAAAATATCTCACAAGGTTTTGTTTTTTGGGGCGGGGGTGGGACACATTTCTAATTTTCAAAATGAGAAAAGTCAGGCAAAAAAACTGGTGTGCAATCTTGGAGAAGATGTCCAAGACAATACCCCAGAATGTTTCCTTCATGTTTGTTCAGAACTAGGTCTTAGTTCACACGGCTCAAGGCCCCCTTCTGAAGTGCAGCGCCCACACTCAATCTGACCTTGTTGAGCAAATTGATCTTGGTGACAGTGTTGGCAGCCTCCCCAGAGTGCTTCACCAGCAGTGCAATAAGGCGCACAAAGGCATCCAGATTGTGGTAACACTTGGCACGGATCATGGTGGGATTTGCAGCAGGGTTGTGCTGCTGCTCTGCTTGAGCACGATAGCTGATTTCCACACACATTTCCGTGCAAAGGCGAAAGAACCGTGTGATCAAGTCGTCGGTCTTCAGGATTCCTTGCTGATGCATCTGTTATGGGGACAAAGACATACTCAGACCTGCAGGATTTGTCTATGATCCAAAAGAAGCTAGCACTTTTCCAAATACATAAAATGAAAAAATCAGTGGCTTGAATTTCAACATCGCAATTTTGTAGAGAGAAGGCGTTTTTTTGTTGATGCTTCTTTTGGCTTGGCCTGACACTGACCATGGCAGTGGAAGCCTTTCCTCATACCCAGGCCTCATATCACATTGATACTATCTGAAAGACAGCAGTGCTGGTACAAAAGCAACCATGTCATGCACTGAGCCCCTGGTTCAGACGTACCTGTGGCACTGCACACAGCATGGGGTAAGACTATGAGGAAGCAGCTTTCACTTCACAGTAGCAATGTACAAGCTGTCCCTTTTGTAACACTTGCAACACAACCAAATTTTCCACCATGAAGGTTAAATTCTCTGTGCTGCACTAGGGAATTTTGGCATCAGTATGACAAGCCTTCTGATAAAACAGGTTGTGTTTTTCACTCGAATCAGAATATACAAGTGACTGTAAATTATTTTCCTGGCAACCTCATCTACTGTTCACATGCAATGCAGCATTTTGATATAATCTTCACAACTTATCATGTCCTGTATTCCAGATTCTTTTCTCTGTTTAATGGCCAAGTCATGCATGTGCTCATCATAACACTTCTATGAAAAAGGGTCATTAGACTTCTCTAACATAAAGGCAAGTGTAATTTTGTTTCTTAAAGTAAAAAGTAATAGCTTTTACAATAACCATTTCCTTCAAAATCCCTGAAGGGAGAAGGGACTTGAGCAATTAATTCTTGTGCATCAAGTTTCTAGTTTTTTTCTGACTGCAAACTTTAACCAACAGACTAGTCAGAGGCATCTCACATTTTAAATTAATAGTTTCCAACATTGTCTCTTTAGCAGAGAAAAACATCATGGCCTATTTGAATATTTCTGCCAACTGATGTTGGGTTATCCATATTAGCAACTGTTCAGCATTGTTAGGAAATTCTATTTTAATACAGCACTTGATAAATCCCAGGCACCAGGACACCATGGTGCCTAGAAATTTCATTGCAGTGCCTAGTATTTTTTTTTTGTAGTAGCAATAGTTAGAAAATATGAACACAGACAATCCTGAAGGCTGAACTATGACTGTCTCCTAAATTTCTGAGCTGGCTTCTAGAACCAAAGAAAACTTGTCAAGGCTTGCTTTAATACACATCTACAGTTATACAGCACTTTTGTACAAACATTTCAACACAGCAGAGAGAGCCTGAATTTGGCCAATTCAAATGCAAACAGAAACGCTGGAGGATGTTTAAATGCTTTTGCCTAGAGGAGGGAACAAAAAGTCACCAGAAGAGTGACAAGTCACCTCATGCCACCAGCCCAGAGCAGCCTCCAGACTCCTGTTTGCATGCTGTGAATCCATCAAGGGCTCTGCAAGCATCAAAACACTTCTGCATGAATCCACCAATAACTTATCACCTGCTGAAAGGAAACTTGACAGACCTATTGGGCTCTGTACTAAATACATGATATACAGATCTTGTTAGCGCTATAGGTCTCTTAAGGTAGTTTTCATGCTGACATATTTGTATCCCATTTCTCTGGTTAAACCCACCCCCCTCCATTTAGTCTTCCAGCCACTGAAACCAATAAATACAGCATCACATTAATTAAAAATATCTTACACTTAATGGCCTACTTGGTGGTCCTGTGCCTATTATTAGGATAATAAAGCACAGCTACTGTGCACAAGGTTGGGATTTCTGCATATTCAGTGGAAATTCCAATGACACAAAAAAAGTATTTGGTTGCAACTGAGGTCTCTCCAATGAGTTCATATCACTGTGCGTTTGAGAGAGTAAGAGAGAAAGACAATTGGAGCTGGGGGCTGTGTATTATGTGAGACACATCCCACAGCTCCAATTTCTCCTCCCTCCAGGAATACTGTTTTATGAGCTCTGAACATTATGAAGTTCAGAAAATCTTGGCAGAGGATTAAACAGAATTGTAGCAAAAGCATCCCACATAGCTGTGTGCAAACTTACTTGCAAAGGAACAAAATTCCGTAACAATTTATCCTTGAAAAAGGATGATTAGAACTGGAGGATGGAAGTAGAGAGGCACATGACCCACAAGCCTAATATCTCTCACCCTCTTTCCCATACAGTATAGGGAAGTAAAAAAAAAATCCCACCCACCCCTTGGAATATTTCTGCACTGCACTACTCAGGGCTAGATGAGTTGCTTCTTGCTTGCCTAGACCTGAACTCTGAACTCCCAGCAGCACATAGTACAACAAGTCTAGTGCTACAGTGCTGAGGCACAGAGCCAGGTGATCACAAAGCCACTCATCCAACCCTAGAACACAGTTCTGCCATGCTACAGTCTAACAAGTGAAATTCCTAATGATCTATTATTCCCCCAAAGCTTCTTGTGTTCCAACCTTGGTTAAAACAGAGCAGTACCATAAAATCAGGAAAACAAATCATTCAACAACATATGGGAGAATAGATCCCAGTAGGCAGCCGTGTTGGTCTGAAGCAATAGAACAAAGCAGTAGACAAGTGCACCTTAAAGACCAACTAAGTTTTATTCAGAATGTAAGCTTTCCTATGCTCTTAAGCAGACTTCATCAGACAAATGGGAATGGGAACTTATATTAAGAATTGCTGCTTCCATTCCCATTTGTCTGATGAAGTCTGCTTAAGAACATAGGAAAGCTTACATTCTGAATAAAACTTACTTGGTCTTTAAGGTGCACTGGTCTGCTGCTTTGTTATATGGGAGAATAGTGTGGTCTTCTCCAACGCCTAAAATACAAACCTCAGTGCCATATGATGCACAGAAAGTACTTCATAAATGGGGCATTGCTACAAAGAAGGTGCTGGACCCAATCATCATTTAAGCAAATCTCTGAATGTGGAGCATGGGGCAAGGTTTTCTCTATCCAGCCTCTAAGTCACACAGTAAGAGCCAAGTCTAATGTTATCTTCCACTCTTAAGGAAGAGAGCAGACCCATCCAGAACCAATTTGGCACCATCTTTGCAGGCTGAACCACTTATCACCACAGCTTGATTAAGTTTACCTATTAGCTCTCAGCTAACTTGTTACAGGTCCTGACCTGGATAACTCAGGTTAGCCTGATCTCATCAGAACTCGGAAGCTACGCAGGGTTGGCCCTGGCTAGTATTTGGATGGGAGATCACCAAGGAATACCAGGGTCATGATGAGGAGGCAGGCAATGGCAAACCACCTCTGAAAACTGTATGGGATCACCATGAATCAGCTGTGACTTCATGGCACTTTCCACCACCACCATTTATTACAGAGACTATAACACATGAGCTAGATAAAAAGGAAGAAGAGGTCAGGATTTCACCTGCATATTGACTGCACTTTACGCTGAGTCTCTAGCAACCTCCTCCAGTGGTTTCATGTCAACTGTTAAACAGCACAGTAGACAAAAATGGAGAGCCATTTTGTACCCCATAACATGAATGCCATGGAGCAGAGAAATTAAGTCCCACATGGATTATTTTGTGCAACCTACTCATCAAGAGGATGCAAATGCGCCTCCCACTTTTAACATAAGTGGCAGGTCAAAGTGATATTAATTTAATGCTACCATAAACTACTAAGAGGCCCAGGAGAATCCACAGGGCCATACTCCAATCCCATTTCCCAAGGGAAACTACCAGCCAGAGCAACCAAAGAAGTTTATGCCAACTCTGGATTAGAAACTGACGCTAGATCAGCATTTTTTAGATGTGTCTGGAGCTGAGGCGCCTCCATCTGCTTCAGCATATTGCCCCACAAGGGAAGACTTATTATTGGCTGATAGCAGAAGCAATTGTCTCAGTCCAAAGGAGAACTTCTTGAGGAGCGTGGATACAACCACCACCTCTCATAATGACATATTTATAACCTCTTAGACAGAGCTAGTCACCATTCCATGGCCTGTAGAGGCATAAAGGGCAAGAACTGAAATCAGGAGGCATATTTCACTTCTCCATCAGCTCCTTGGTAGCCTCTGGTAATTATAGCAGCATCCAAGTTATAACAGATGCAGGTAAGAGTATGCATAAACATTTGACAGGTAAACTGAAGGAGCCTGTTAGAGGTTTACTGTTGTCACACAAGGAGATAAAGCAAGTCCTGTACCACTTGGATCAGTTCTTCTGGATAGCATTACACAGCCCTTAATATCTCCCATTTTCTTTTTGTTACCATTATCACAGACTAAACTTAAAAGTGAACTATAGGCTCTGCCTAATTGGATTAAGACCAAGTTTCTTCCTCTTCTGTTCACATCCTGATTACTTTGAGGCCCCAAGCACAGTTTCTTAAGTAAAGGGTTGAACATATTCTATTAGGGAAGGAAGGGTATTTAGGAGAGGACTGTGTGTCTAGCCTCTTTGCCCTTACTTCTGTTTCCTCTCTGAAAAAGATACTTTAGCCCCATTGGCCTGTGCAGGTATGATGCTGAACATGTCACTGTTCTTCATCTGGTCGGAGAAGAATGGAAACGCTATGCATACTGCTCGAAGCTCTAGCCAGATGGATGTTCCAGCTCTGATTCAGATTGGGACCAAACCCCCAGGACTTAGCTGGGGAAAATATTACTATTCTTAGGAGCTGATTCTCCAAGAGGGAATGGACAGTTGGCCTTGCTCCAGCTACCTATTGCAGATCCTCACGTTTTGGCTGACAGGAGAATCAACTTTGTCTCAAGAACAGAATGATAAGAAGTATGCATTAAACTTACATAAAAATATTGCACACTGTGGCTCTGTGAAAGGAACTGAATGCACGAGAGAGCAGACGAAGGTTGTGAAACTGCCACAAAAGTCTAGATTTGGCAAGTTCTCTCATCCTCTCCTGTGATCTTTTCCTGTGGAATTACTGTCTGTTTCTACTGGTTTGGAATCTTCAGTGACCACCAGCAGAACATTGGAAATTTCTTTTCCCTTTATTACGTGCATGGCATCGTCTAAAAACTTTTTAGTTTAAAGAGACAGTTTCTTTCAGTATACCACAGGACTACGGAAGCTATTTGCCATGGACTTTTTAAAAGCTGTACTTGGTGTTTACTTATAGTGTGAGAAGGTGTTCATAGAAATCAAATTAAGATAACTTATCATTTAAAGTATTGTTTATTTAGATGATTTTTCTCAATATGGTGTGAAATTGTGGCTGCAGAATCCTTTTCAGGTTGGATGTGAACATAAACAAAAAACTGGTAGACACTGACTTTTCTCCCAAGCCTGATAAGGTACAGGAGACAGCCCCCTTTCCTGGTGGGGCTTTATGGTCTGGCATTACATTTTGTTCGCCTTTGAAGGCAAGAAGAGATAGTCTGAAGGAGGAACTGTTCCTGCCAGCTGCCTTTGAGATTTCGATCTAGATCTGCTACTTCAGAGCTCTTTAGGCCTAAAGAATAGTTTGCAGAAAAAAGGAACCAAGGTAACTTGGCTATATATCTTTTAGTCAGGGTAACTAGAGCTTTTGTGCAAGTTCTCCTAAGAGCTTGAAATCTGTGAAGGACCGACAGGTGAGGTGAGTTATTAGCCCAAACCTACCTGCCAGTTTCTGAGTCAGGTATTTCTATAAGCCAGGGGTGGCCAACGGTAGCTCTCCAGATATTTTTTTTGCCTACAACTTCCATCAGCCCCAGGCATTGGCCATACTGGCTGGGGCTGATGGGAGTTGTAGGCAAAAACATCTGGAGAGCTACCATTGTCCACCCCTGCTTAAGCCATGGCTTTAGCAGAAAATTGCAGACAGGGTCTGTACAGTTCAAGGTCTGTAAGGTGCAATTTCAGGAAGGACGGCAGATATGCAATAGGAGAGCTGGCACTCTTGTGCTGGGTTGAGCCAATTTCTCCTATCCCTGTGCAGTTATGGTGTTAGCCAACTTGGGTTCAGCCCTTGCTCTGGACAGCTGTACTACTCAGTTCTATGTGTGGGGGAGGGTTTGGATGAGGTTCCAGAGACTTTGGTTACTCAAGTCCACGGGATCAGAACTCTGCCCCCTTGAGAGAATTCAACTCTTGGCTACTTCATAAACTTTGGGCTTCTGTGACAAACTGAGGCATCAGCAGCTAGTAGGACAGGAGCCCTACCATCACATGGGAACCTGGGGTCTTTAAAAGAACATTCTTGGCTCTGCCTACTGGAGATGAAAACTTAGTATACAGGATGCCCTACTACCCTGACACAGAACTACAGAGTTTAGCCTTTCTGTTTCAATCCTGTTGTGTGGCAGTAAAATTCACATCTTCAATTCAAAATCCATTTTTAAAAAAGGATATTATGATGATTCCGGCCTATTTAAAAAGCCAACTTGGAGTATTTGTTAGGATTTTCCTGTCTTCAATGACATCATGTGGTGCAGAACCTCAACCAAGAATGAGACTGTGCAGGGTATCTGTGATTATGGGCTACTCAGCTAAAAAAGAGATCAATTGGAACCAAGTGTGATTATCAGATTTAAAAGGACACTTGGAATGGGACCTGTTTGCTAGTAGGAGAAACTGAACTGGAACCTTACTAACAGAGGACTGCAAAGACTCTTTGCTATGTTAATGCTATGTTAGCTGCAAAAGCATCTCTCCCCGTGAGCAACTTTTTTTTTGAGCAGGGGACATTAAATGACCACAGCATATTGGCAAGGCTGACTCATTAGTTCTGATCCCACATTATGCAAGCAAACATCACACATCTAACAGAAAAACGGTATTTCAGATCTACTAGGTATGTGCACACAGGGATGACAGGTTGTGAACAGGAAAGCTTGGGGGACTCGCAGCTACACAACACCATACTTGATCAAAGGGCTTTACGCCCTAATGTCGAATAAAAAGCACCTTTCTTTCCAAAAGCTCTACCTGTCCAACAAACGCAGAGAATGCTTTGGTACTGTCACGACCAGCTGCAGCAGAGTGGTAGAGATTGACCCATTCCCTCAGCAGGTATTCTGCCTTCTCCCTCAGGCCAGGGGGATCATCATATTCAGAGGCTTGAGAGATTCCAGAATGCATCATAAAGTTTGGCCCTCCATGAGCACGGTCAATCATGGCTTCATAGTTGGAGCG
Source organism: Heteronotia binoei (assembly GCF_032191835.1). Taxonomy (NCBI): domain Eukaryota; kingdom Metazoa; phylum Chordata; class Lepidosauria; order Squamata; family Gekkonidae; genus Heteronotia; species Heteronotia binoei. The sequence goes on from NC_083236.1 coordinate 26,468,296, forward strand.
CACCACTTCCATCAGCTGTGGTAACCTAGAAGAGATCCAAGATGCAGAAGCTTAGTTTTCGATGGTTCGGATGCGGAAACGTCATCAAGAAAAAATAAATGCTTTCTTCTGATTTGTATCCTCTCCTCCACAGAGACATTGGGGGGGGGGGGGAACCACCCATTTTCACTCTATTAACTCACCTATAAATAAGAATTAGTGGTTTGTCCTAGGGCAGCCAGTAATAGCTGAACAGGGATTTTAAACAAGCCCTCTTCTGTCCAAGTCCAAAAAGCTATCCACACTGCCATAAGCTTTGAAGTTCAGAAATTCAAAAAGATGGTATAATAAGGTAGCATAATGAGCCATTTCTCAGAAAATTTGGAGAATAATATGGACCACAGTCCAAGACCTAGTTCCCAAGACTGCTTTCCCAGTGGTGTGGGGAGAAGACTGCAAACTTAGACTCCAGAAAGGAATCTGCTGGAGCTGTGAGACGATGTTCTCTTGCTCTCTCACTTACGCATCTCCTGGAACTTCTCTTTTCCTCCAAGTGGCTGAAGTATTCACTGTTTCCTCTCTCCATTTTATCTTGAGAACCACCTCTGTGATGCATGTTAAGTTGAAAGACTGACACATGGTCAGCCCTTCATGGTTGTGTGAAGGATCTGGTCCTAGGGTCTCCTGGGTCTTAGCCTAGCTACCACCTCACACTGGCTCTCACAAGTGACTTCACAAACAGATGGAGTAAATGCTCTGTAGGCCAGCATTTAGCAGCTGCCAATCAAGGGAATAGGGGAGGATGCAGTTTTCACACAATATTCCTTCATGTTTATACCCAAATCCAGCTGGCATTACAATCTCCACTCTCACCACTAGATAAGAAGGATGCGCCAACACCCACTCACATCCTGTTCAGATTGTTTTATTGTTTTCCTTACTAAATGTGCAGTACAGAGCAATTGGCTTTTCATGCATATACGTTTTCACAGACTGAATTATACTACTCCCCCATCCTTGCTGACTAAGTGCTCTGCTCAGAAGGCACTTGATTAAATAAACAATTAAATCATTCACCAATGAAAGCTGCAGTTCAATAAAATCACACCTATGGTGTTCATCTACACAGACTTTAGTGCAGCTAATGGCTGCCAATCTGAATGGGCAGCGTCATGGAAAAACTTGATGCAAACTGGTTCATTGGGTATTTGGGGCTGCTTGATACAAACCAAACAGATCAAGTGACCAGCTAGTATCTGATTACTAACTTCAAATATGGTAAGTTCAATAGCTGAATGTGTGCGGTGTGTATGTTCGGGGAGGGATGTCAAGTGAAGTTTCCAAAAGGAAATTTAGAAAGCGACCAGAATTCACGTTTTCTGAATACTGCTGCCATAGCTTGAAACTTAGCCTGTCCAGCAGATTTTCTAGCACAAGAATCTTTTAATTCAAATTTGGGGGCACACCTGTGTCAGACTGAGAGTCAAGGATAAGACAAGCAGAGTTCAAGATCTTTATTCCAGCTTCATGGGCATACACACGCGTTGTTGGAACTGACCTCTTTGTTAGTTCCTCTGACTTATAAACCTTTGCCCTGGCTGTTATAATTCAAGCTAAAGTGCGCCAAGCAAAAGCGGGGGTTTTGCATGCGGGTTTTACTAAGCTCTCATCATCACAGGTGCCTACTATCAGTTCATGGTACGCATCTCCTCCAGTTCTTTGACCTTGATTACATAGCAACCAGCCAATTTCCAGACACACCATCCTCCCTCCAGATAAACAGCAAGTAACAGTTATATCAAAGGCATAGCAACCACAAGCATAGCATTGTATAATTGAATACATATGACAAGAGGAACAAAATAGGACAAAATGGAGTGACTCTTGACAACCTGCTTCCACCATGGCCCTCTGAGCTTGCTTTCTTCTCCCCTCCCCCACTGAGAACAAGTCAGCTTCTGCTCTTCAGGGTCAGACATATTTAGAACTGAAAACTAGTACACAAGAAATAACTACTCAAGCTTCCTCTTCGATGCAATCTTCTCCACATGCAAAAGATTTTTTATATGGAACAGCTGCGATCTAAAGGGGTCCACTGCTACGAAGGCAAGATAAACCTTTCTGGATTACCAAAGAGGCAAAGAACAGTTTGGCCTAGATGGGCTGAAGCTATGAAACATGTTCAGCTCTACATCTCATTCAGTAATTTATGGTATTTAACACATTTATGCACACTCTTGCCAAGATTGGCAGTAGGTTTGGAGTTGGGTGCCCTCAATATGCCATGACACTCCTTCCTGCTGCCAGATAAGCAGCTGGCAGCAGGTCTCTCGGCACTATCCCAGTGTCTGGATGTGGTAGATAAGGGGTAGTTGGCGGAAGTTGAATCCATCAAAGGCAGAGGTCATGTAGCTGGAAAAGACTTAAATACCAACAGGAAGATCAGTCCACTTGACAGCTGCAGACTTTGTAAAGAACTTCAGGGTGTGGCTGGATTCTGCACTATCACTGGAGAAACCAGTGTCCATGGTTAGCACAGTCAGCATTTTTTCACCTACACCAGGCCAGTCAGCTGGTTCCTTATTTTTCTGGGTCAGACCTTGTCACATTAATTCATTGCAATGGTCATCTCCAGCTTAAACTACTACAATTTGCTTTACATAGGGCTACCCTTGAAAATGCTTTGGAAACTGCAGGTGGTCCAGAACGCAGCTACCACATTGCTGATTGGAACATCATGGCCAGCTCATATTACCCCAATTCTGTGGCAGCTGCACTGGCTACCAATTAGTCTGCAGATCCAATTCAAGGTGATGGTGTTAACTTTTAAAATTCTTAACCATCTGGGATCCTCATACCTATGGAAGTGCTTCTCCTTTTGTCATTATCTAGAGGCCTCTTGCAGTTGCTGGCCCCAGGATGACTTGGTTAGCTGTTGCCAGGGGAAGGGCCTTCTCAGTCATGACTCCTACCCTGTGGAATGCACTCTCAATGACATCTATGCCCTACTAGATTTGTTTACTTTCCGCAGAGCATGCAAGCCTGAATTGTTTAGGTTGGCCTTTGGAAGGTAACCATATGTCTAGGCTGTTTTAAAAGTGGTATGCAGTATTCTCTCTAAGCTGAGTTAGTGTGAGCTAGCTCACGGTTTTTTAGCCTCTGGCTGAGACATTTTTGACTTAGCCCAGGAAGCATGGCCCCAGAGCAAACTAATTCATGCAGTAGCCAAATCACTCACTCACAACTTTGATGTCAGTAGCTCATGAAGTAGAATTGTTGTTCACAAGACTCCACAACTCAGAGGGAGGACTGGTATGGTAATAGCCAAGTATTTTAATAATTTAATATTTGTTTTTATGGTGTTTTACCGTACTGGTTTTAATGTTGTAAGCTGTCACAAGCCCCCCTTAGGGTGAGCAGTGATGAAAAAAAACTAGTAAATAAAGTAATCCTGGGACACAAGAGCCTCTGTGCGATTTTACAGAGAACACTCAGGACACTCTACAAGCGAAGAACAGTACTGGACATTATTTCAAAATTACCCTTCTGGTGCACTCCCTCGGGAGTGAGCGTTAATTCTCATCAGAGTTTCAATTGTGTGGAACAGATCTGCTTCCGTTATGTGAGCTACACTTCTCTCATCCACCAAGAGGATTTTTACCAATTGCATTGCAAATGCCACAGCCATATAGTTCAAGCCATTCTCCATCGACTGCCCAAAGAAAAGAAGAAAAGAAAAGACACGATGGGTGAATTGCTTTTGTCTCACTGCCTTCAAAGAAACTTTATGAAAAGTTAGTGCCAGCATCTCACCTGAGCCAAGTGAAGATCGTACTGCTGCATGCTAACTAGGTGGTTACGTATCAGCAGCTCTACCGCTTCTACATTGTATTTATATTCATCTCTACATTCAATCAGGCATCTGCAAAAGTCAGTCATTTTCTCATGTTAGCCTGGCTTGCTCTTCAGCAAACACAGCAGATACAGATCTGTGGTATGAATTAGTTCTTCAAGCATTCTCCATGTAGGGACCAACTTCAAGCACAAAGCAAGAACAATACTGAACTACTATTCCACACTTTATACAGAACCAAGATGCAGAGTATGGGCAGAGATATGAAAGCCTGGATTTTTTTTTTAAAGGCTTCTTCTAAGGATCTGTTCAAAAAAAATGTTTTACCGACTTGAAAAAGTTAAGGAATTCTGGTGGAACACCTACAAAATATTTCTGAAATGAATGAAATGCTTTCATGAAGGAAAGGGGTTGCTCCCACCAAACTACAAACACAAGGACTGCAGACCCATCCTGACTCCCCAGGCCACCAGATAACAATTCAGTTTTAAACATAATGACAATGCACCTCAGGATGGTCAGGGTGCTGGATTTCTTACGAACTTAAATAGTCCCCTCTGTATTACACAGTCTGGTATGCTCATCCAAATAAAAGTATCTTCACATAGCCGCCTATGGATTTCAAATCCTTATTCCTCCCCTAGCCGGTCAAAACTGACCTTGTGATCTGCTTATTACACCATGGAGAGCCATAAGCACGGCCATCCTGCAAGGCTTTCAAAACAAGCAAGTGACACTCTCGATAGCGGAGAAGAAGATCAGCATCTGCACCACTAGTAGCATCCAGCAGGCCCTCAACAGCCTGCAGAAGGAACAACGTGGAGACACACATTAAGAATAAAAATTGCCTAGGTTCTTGCATTAGCCTGGAGAACAAATCACTAGATGAGGGGTGGCCAAACTAGTTTAACGTAAGAGCCACTCAATAAAGGTGAGATGTTTGAGAGCTACAAGACAAGGAAGGAAGGGAAGGGAAAGGAAAGAGATGGGGGAGGGAGAGATGGAAAGAAAACAATTTTAACTTTAAATGCATTTAAATGCATTCTCCAAGCTGGCCAACAGGGTGGTGGGGGTTTCAAGAGCCACACAATATGTGTGAAAGAGCCACATGGGGCTCCCAAGCTGCAGTTTGGCCACCCCTGCACTAGACTATGGTACATTCTCTACTAAGCGATGTACAAGCACCTCCCCACAAGCTTGAAAACTGTGATGGAACTCTTCCCTCATGAAAAGCAAAACAGCATTTCAGACTGGTCTTTGTTTCTGTTTGAAAGGTAAGCTGTTTTTCATAAAGCACGTGTTCTCTTTCGTCCTACCCTAAGCAATCTAGATCACAGATGCACTATTGTGAGTCCTACTGGTTCGCCAAATAAATGAGCACAGAACACCAGCCACCTCAGAGGACATGGAACAGAAAACCAACAGCTTTTGGATACTATGCTGTACCCTGCCCCCCTCCCAAGCTGCATGTTAATGGATAAAGCTCAACAGTTCACACACAAACCTTCTGGAGCAGTCCTAGAGCTGCAATAGCATCACGAGAGTTACGAGCCACAACCACTGCCTCCAAGAGGCTTCGTAAGGCTTGGGTTTGCGGGTTCATGGGCAGGGTGTGAGGAACGGATTGAAGGTGCTGTTCCAGTTCTGTCATGCATTTATCATAGATCTGTGCTACATCGTCCGTTGCCCAGGCTTGCTGATTTAGGAAAAACACAAGAACATTACCTGGTTTAGCTGGTGCACAGGCTAACAAAAAGCAGTCCTAAACAGCACTGCAAAGTCCAGTGAAGCTAACAGAAGGATGTAACTTTGCTTAGAATGGCACTGTAAGTCACCAATTTAAATCAAACATTTGCTTGTATTATTTAGACACTTCCCAAACATTTGCAAACTAAGTGGTTGTTATAACCATGAACACCTATATGATTTAAAAGCAAATCAAGCATGCCTCAGAAGGTATGCTACAAGCTTCTTAAATATTTAATTGAATATGTCTGCTACTGTAGAAATATACTGTACAATGCTTACTTCCAGTGTAATTTAAAAGGCATTTTAAATGTCTTAACTCTTTATCTACCCTGTCTTGCCCATTATCTACTAGATAGAGTCATAAACAATGTGTGAAGTTAACTTTAATTCAAACTTTCCCACAGAATTTATGGTGCCATTAATCAACATTCCTCTGAAGACCAACACAGAACTTCAGATATGCTCCAATTGTTTGTGAACAGCTCTCTGACAGCCTAATTCATATTAGCATTCCACTAAATCATGAAGCCTTAGAACAGCTTTAACGATACCCAGCTGAGTTTCTACCTTCATAGGCTGTGCCAAGATTCCTGTAGGCTGAGTTAAGTCATTGGTTGGTAAGAAACCAGGGACATTACGTGCAAATTCTTCATAAACAGCTAGCTGCTTTGGGTCCACACCACCAACCTTTAAGAGTGAAAGAAAGCAATAAAAATATTATTTAACAATATTTCAGCAAAACACGTACAGGTGGTATTAAGCAGGAAACATTCAGGCACATATCTGAAGATCCCACACTATTTAAGTAACCAGTTTCAATGGATGAGGGGGATAAATCAAGAAAGGTTACCTTTAATTCACAAGAGACGTATGGAGAAAAGTGACTGATGCCCACAACACTACTATGCATGGCGCTTTATTGACATCAATGTAACAAGCAGATGAATAAGGGCCTGACTCTGATGTATAACTTTTCATAACTAATGCAGCTCAGGATATGATTGGGAGGTTATGTGATTCAGCTGCCTTGCGCAAGCTAAGCAGTTAACTGTCTGTTCAGGACCTTTGTAGGAACCCTTTTTACATCCAGCCTGAGTTCCATGGTGGAAAAAGGCAAAACACAAATGCAATAAAGAAACTCCTATATATACTAGGGTATGCTCCTGCTGCTTCTTCAAGGAGCATGCAAGACATCCAGTTATTCCATGGCCATTCCTGCCAGAGCCCCATAGGATGGAGGGGAGGCTCTGTCCTTTAGTTTGGCCCTCATGCACCCTCAGATATGTCACTTTTGTTTCACTCTACTCCTGACTGTTGAGAAGATATGTCCTGCCAGCTCCAGCATGCCTCCCCAACAACCTCATTCTTCTGTTCTCTGCTGCCTACTCATCCTCCATCCTGATCCTTATCCTGACCATGTGCCATTTTGGCCTGCAAAACCTGTCATATAGACCAGGAATGGCCAACAGTAGCTCTCCAGATGTTTTATGCCTACAACTCCCATCAGCCCCAGCCATTGACCATGCTGGCTGGGGCTGATGGGAGTTGTAGGCAAAAAAAGTCTGGAGAGCTACCGTTGGCCACCCCTGACTAATTCCACTGCACTGACTATCATTAAAAAAGAAAAGCTTGCCAATCACTGTTGCAAATGTCTTCCTTTTATCAGTCTGACCAAGGAGCCACATTCTGATATAGTTACACTGTCACCATGAGCTCCTATCTAGCATACCTGTGCTAGGTAAGTTGTTTGCTATCTTGAAAGAAGAGAGCATTGACTCCAAGGAAAGACGGATTTAAAGAGATACACCAGATAGCATCCCTTATCCCTTGCTCCTGCAGTGGGAAGTGACCCTGCAAACAAACTGTGGAAAGGAAATTAAGTCCGTTCCTCCTGCTCTGCCCACAGTTCCACTCTGTAAGGAAACTACCAAGGGTCTCAGCCATGACAAGTGCTATAAATGTGCAAAGAATAATTCAGATGGCATCAGGATACTCTAACGAAGGTGAATAGTTGCCATCACATGAACACATATGAAGCTGCCTTGCACTGAATTAGCTCATTGATCCAAGCATAGACAGCTTAAAGAGGGGATTGGATAAGCATATGGAGCAGAGGTCCATCAGTGGCTATTAGTCACAGCGTATTGTTGGAACTCTGTCTGGGGCAAGTGATGCTCTGTATTCTTGGTGTTTGGGGGGGGGGACACAGTGAGAGGGCTTCTAGTGTCCTGACCCCACTGGTGGACCTCTTGATGGCACTTGGGTTTTTTTGGTCACTGTGTGACACAGAGTGTTGGATTGGATGGGCCATTTGGCCTGATCTAACATGGCTTCTCTTATGTCCATTAGTGTCACTACTGTCTACTCTGACTGGCAATGGCCCTCAGGGGTCTCAAGCAGAAGTCTGTTCACCTCATCTACTACCTGATCCTTTTTAATGAGGTGCTGGAGATTGTACTTGGGAGCTTCTGCATGCCAAGGAGCTGCTCTACCACTGGATCACAGCCTGTCCCCTCGCACACCACTAGCTGGAGGATCCATCTCAGTACAACAGCTGATCCTCTGAGCAATCTTTTTTTCTATGAGTTCTGCCCTCAATCCCAAAAACATAATAAATAAATAAATTTTATTTTTATATCCCGCCCTCCCCCACCAAAAGGCGGGCTCAGGGCGGCTCACAGACATGACAACGTCATGATTCAATTAAAAGCAGATAAACATTATGAATACAATACAATTACATATATAGATTAAAATACATAAAAATAGGTGCTATAATTTCTGATGTCACAATTACATATTATCAGCTTCAGTTACAACATAAGATGGCTAGAGTTAGAATGATTTTATCAAGTTAGTCTGGTCCTAATTCAAATGCGAGTTGGAAAAGAGAGGTTTTGCAAGCCCTGCGGAACTGGTTCAGGTCCCGCAGGGCTCGCACCCCCTCTGGGAGTTGATTCCACCAGCGCGGGGCCACTAATGAGAAGGCTTGCTCTCGAGTTATCTTCATTCTAGCCTCTCTTGGCCCAGGGATTTGTAGGAGGTTTTGGGAGCTAGATCTTAACGCTCTCCTGGGGATATATGGGGAGAGGCGGTCCCTGAGGTAGGCAGGTCCTCGGCCATATAGGGCTTTAAAGGTAATAACCAGCACCTTATACCGAACGCGGTAGACGACCGGTAGCCAATGCAGATCCCGCAGCACCGGCCGCACATGTTCCCACCTAGGTAGTCCCATCAACAGCCTGGCCGCTGCGTTCTGCACTACCTGAAGTCTTCGCGTTCGGCACAAGGGCAGCCCCATGTAGAGGGCATTGCAGTAGTCTAGTCTTGAGGTGACCGTTGCGTGGATCACAGTTGCTAGGTCGTCGCGTTCCAGGAAGGGAGCCAACTGCCTCGCCCTCTTGAGATAGAAGAAGGCGGATCTTGCGGTGGTAGCTATCTGGGCCTCCATTGATAGCGAGGATTCCAGTAGCACCCCCAGGCTCTTGACCCTGCGCACTGGTGTCAGTGGCGCACCGTCAAAAGCTGGCAGAGTAATCTCCCCCCCCGGTCCGTCCCGACCCACGCAAAGGACCTCAGTCTTCGTTGGATTCAACTTCAGCCTGCTCAGCCTGAGCCAGTCAGCCACGGCCTGTAACGCCCGGTCCAAATTTGTAGGGACATCACCAGTCCGGCCTTCCATCAATAGATAGAGCTGGGTATCATCAGCGTACTGATGACAACCAAGCCCATACCTCCGGGCAAGCTGGGCAAGGGGGCGCATAGTTTTGCCTCACTGCTCTCTAGGCAGTGAGTGCTTTTTATTTAAATGCAATGTCTTTTGAGGTTGAATACAGCTTACTAGAAAATCAGGCCAAGGTGTTCCTGATACAAGATGGCTTGCATAGCCTTTTTTGCAGCTAAAGAGCAAGAAAAAAAAGCTTTCAATCCACATGAAATAGAACACATTGAGAAGTAATTCCAGTATTCTGTTCTTACTCAATGAATTGCTAAGCAGAAAGCAAACCTTGGAGGGGGGAAGCATCTGAATTTATCGCCGATACAGAATCATCTATCCTAATTTTGACAATAGATACCATCACCCATAATCCTCTGAACCACTTCTTACCTTTAACCTGATCTGTTCTGGCATCCGCTCAGCCTGATAAGTCAGTACTACAGGATCACAGTACCTACGACCCTCTTGTCTGGCATGTTTTCTAAGCTCAAATTCCTGGCAAAATAAAATTAAAAGGTTACCTTGATTTAAATGGATAGAGCTGAGCTTTTAAAGTGGTAAACACTGGGCCCTTCACACTTACAGTAGCCAGCCGCTTATCCATTTCAGGACCTGCTTTCTCAACAGCCATCTTCTGAATGAAGCAGCATGCCAGCTCGCAGTTATCCTGAGCCAACTGTGCAGCAGCCTGCTCCATCATCTCCCTCTGCTGTGGTGAAGCAGCCTATCACAAAAGGCAAGCCATTAAAGAAACATTCATTTCTGCTCTGTAGTGCTTAACTTATTTTTATTTGCTGACTTCATTTATACCCCCACCTTGCTTTCCCATGGGGACCAAAAGTGGCTTACATCATTTTCCTCTCCTCCATTTTTTACTCACAAAAACCCTGGAAGAGAGGGCAGGCTGAATGTTTGTAACTGGCCTGAGGTCACCCAGCAAGCTTCTGCGGCAGAGCTGTGATTCAAACCTGGGTCTCCAAGATCCTAGCCCAACACTAATGCCTACACTATGCTTATGATTCCTTAACAGGTATCATGCACGCCTCTTTTACAGGAAACACTAATATCAAATCCATTTATAACTTGTATTTTCCTTTAATGAAGTAGGTTATAGTAAAGACATTATCAACATTAAATAAACAGCATTATCTCTGCTACACAGTCAGATTCCCGTACATATCCATCAGATACTTTTCTGGAAAACTCCTAAAATGTGAGGAAATGTTTTTGGTCCCAACAATTCTAACACTTGTCAATTTAACCCTGCATTTTGCCAAAATTTATCCTTAGGAATTAATCTCTGGGGCTGAAAGTGTGCTCCTCCATGTGATGAGAAGTGAGAGAACTTATTACAGTTTGCTTTGAGAAGCCCACAGGCCAGCTTGCCTCTCTTCAGCTGAAGAGCTCTCCAGGCTCCTAGTTTTATGTCATACTTCCAACAGATACACAAACAGAATGGGCAGTTTTCAGAAAAAAGTAAAAAATGGAGGGAAGGGAGGGAAATGGTGCTACCAAAGCTGGTTGGGAAGCTATCTGCATTCCAACTCATACAGAAGTAAATTAATTAAACCAGGAGTGGGGGATGGGGCGCAGAACCTTCAATGTGGAAGGAAACCCTACTTCAGCTTGCATCTCAGTTCACAGGCAGCACCTCTGAAAAGCTGGGTCTCCGGACTGCTCTCTGGCTCTTGCCACCATGAGTGAGGGAAAAGCTAACAGGAATAATCCACAGCACTGAAGTAACACGGGTAGGAAGGAAAAGAGGCCAGCTGGGGCATCTTCTGGCATTAGCTTATATACCTTTAAGGAGCTGCAACAGACCAACACACTGATCCCCAACGTGGTGCCCATGAGAACCACAGCTCCTGCTGATATGTTCCTTGGTGAGAAAGTTGCCTCCATGATAGGAAGAGGCTTGGGCTGGAACCTCCTAATATTTTGTAGAACCTCCAAACCTTTGACACAGCCCCCATGGTAGCCACTGTCCAACCCACCCCCATGGCAGCCATTTTGTTGTGGTGTGCCATGGATTCAACAAGGCTGGGAACCCCTGGACCAACACAATTAAGCTTATGGAATTTGTTCCAAGTTCATGAGTGGTTTTTATATATATTTAATCTGGGGAGGATTGATTGGTGGCATCCAGCACTGAAATTCACGAGCTACAGCTTTAGCTAATTTTGCTAAAAATAAAGTCTTCTTATGACCTGCAAACATACCCTCAATGCAGTAGCAAAGCTGTTCTTCAGGTTGGTAGCTATGCTCATCAGCAACGGTTCCCGGCAGGTAATCATAGCCATGCCAGCAGTCAAATTTCGCATCATGTGGTGTGCTGCTATGCGCATGCGTGACTCTTCTGAGTCTAACGCAAAATCCTTCCTTACTATCTGCTCGCATGTAGTCATGGCTATTTTGATGGACCGATCCACCACCGGATGTACAAGTTCTTGAACCGCCCGCTCAATGGCCTGGCGCACACACTGCTTTAACTGTGGGTGTGCTTGAAACAAGGGGATCTAGGACAACAGAAAAACCAACATATGACACATCTCCAACACATACACAAATATTTCTGAGCCATCACAAATACATGGAGACTTGACCTGCAGGCAAATCCCCCTTAGGAGGCAGGTGGTTGGCCTCACAACACCCAGAATCCAATACTTACAGTTGGGTTAAGTGTAATGTGTGGAGCCAGCCCTCCCAGGGAGTAGACGTTGATATCGTGGTAGCTGTATTGGGGCTGTGGAGGAACAGTAGCTGTACAGGTGGTGCTGGTAGCTGGTGTAGTGGAAGCAGCTGAGAAAGTTGGGCAGAAAAAGAATAAGTTTTCAGAATCTCTTTCCTAACTTAAATTCAATTCCCCAGAGTATGTCTTACTACAAGCCCAGACCAGTCATTTTTGGCACAAGCAATGACATGAAGTTTGCTCAATTTTATACTGGAACTGACAGTTCCTCAAATCCCATTTGTTCCCTTCCAGCCCAACCAGAGCCACATCCTTCTAGGGAGCAGACTATTAACAAGGGAAAAACCAGCCACCAACTCCAAGGGCATCAACACTGGCAAAGAAAACTGACTGAACAAATACAACATTCATTATTGTTGGCAAAAAACTTTTGTGTTGAGGAAGGAAGGGAGTATTAGTGTGAAACATGAACCGACAACTTCATCAACCGTCTTGGGAAAGGTGGGCAACAAGACTTACGACTCGACACTTACTGGTGGTCGTAATGGGTGGCAACTCCTCTGGTTGTTTCACATCCTTCTTTGGAGCAGACAGCTGCTCATCCAGATTTTTCAGCCGATCCTTATCTTTCAGGAGGTTCCCAGGCTTTAGTTCATTGATGTCAAGGGCAAGGTTCTTGCAGAGCACTTCAATCTCAAACTTCAGGTTCAGCTGTGCAATAATCATTTCAAGGTTTAACAAGGTAACCATGTCAGATGGCACTGCCTATGAAGCGTCACTTCTACATCTGCCTGCTGCTTCAAAATTTAAGAAATGCGCTGTACCACTAAGTGCGTTAAGCCAAATATTCTGAACTGAACCAGCAACATAATTTAGAACAGTGGGGTGTGGGGGTGCCATGGCACCATCAGTGATGCATTTCCCATCACCTGCATTCTTTCTTGGATCTTGGGGATAAAATCTAAAGATAGAACAAAGTTCTCTGGGTGGCTTCTGAGCAGCTGACTGACTAGCAAACCAGTGTGCTCATCCCAGGAAAGTGAGTCACAGCCCCGTCGCCATTACAGCCATTTTGTGACAGTACCCTTTCTAACATTTCAAAAATGCTTGCGGGCTCAGCAGGGTTGGAGAGCCTCAATTTAGAACCTGTCTTTAAAAGAACATCACCATCTAGTCTAAAGAAAGTCAAGATGCAGTTTCCATGAATGGGCTACAGTCATCACGCAATAAATTTCTCCCAATCTCCTCCATCCCCAAAATTCAAGCAATGCCATAGAGAAGAGAGAAGTTCAGAATAGTTTACTTTTAAATCATGCTCCTGGTGCAACTCTGCAAGTACATTCATGATCGCCATTGTCCAGGGGTTGGGAGGCCTGAAAACCTACAAAGTAAATGAAGAGTGGAAAGGCAAAATGATCAAAACCAGCAAGGACCTTAAATGACTTACACCAACACACACTGAATTTATAGAACACACCAATGGAAGAGCAAGCCTATATCTTTCAGGACAGTATCATTTATTTATTTCCATTGACTAGGCTGCCAATTCCCAGAGAACAGGGCTCAGGGCAGTTTACACCAGCTTGCTAAAATACAATACAAAATATATAATACATTAAAACAATTCATCAAAAAGCGGAACTAAGTAATATTATGTCGTATAGCCAAGATGACAGATAATTTCAATATCTACCAGTCCCCTGGGGAGACCACCAGAAGATTCTTATTACTAGAGCGTAATGCTCTTCCAAGGGCATATTGAGAGCCAGTCCTGAAGATATGTAAGTCCCTGACTCCTAACAGACTTAAAGGTCAAAACCAGAACCTTGAATTGGATCCAGTGCTCCACTGGGAGCCAGCACTGGTTAGATATGTGCCATCCAAGGGGTGCGAATGAGGACCCGCACAGCTGCATTCTGGACCAGCTGGAGCTTCTGGGTCACACATGAGGGTAGGCTAGGGTGGAGCTGATTATAGTAATCTAACCTAGAGGTGACCATTGCGTGGATTACAGTGACTACATCGGGAGGAGACAGGTAGGGAGTCAGTTGCCTAACCTGGCACAGTTGGGAAAACACCAGCTTGGCATCCTCTGCGACTTGGGCCTCCACAAATTAGGTGGCATCCAGGATCACGCCCAGACTCTTGATGGCTGGAGCCAATGTTAAGGGCACCCTGTCAAGTGTCAGGAGCTGACTACCCGACCACAGTTCCCTCCACATCAGAAACATCCGTCTTACCCAGATTCAGTATTAGCCAGCTCTGCTTTAATCACCCAACCACAGCCTTCAAACCCTCAGTTAAGTTCACAGGAATGGTGTCCAGTTGGCTGCCCAACAACAGGAATAGCTGGGTGTCATCAGCATATTGATGACACCCCAGCCTGAAACTCTGGACTAGCTGGGCGAGGAAGTGCATGTAGATGTTAAGTAAATGGAGGAGAGAAGTGCCCCTTGGAGAACCCTGCATTCAAGCAGGTACCTTGGAGACACTGACCCTCCCAGTGCCACCCTCTGCCCCTGACTGTGGAGAAATGAGATAAGCCATTCCAAGATTATCCTGCAAATCCCGACATTGGTGAGGCAGTGAGTCAATAGATAATGGTTGACTGTGTTGAATGCTGCTGTGAGATCTAGTAAAATCAGCAGCACCAGCCCGCCTCAATCCAGCTGCCTGTGGAGATTGTTCATGAGGGTGACTAACACAGTCCGCATCCTGTGGCTGGAAGCCAGACTAGAATGGCTCCAGCACTGATGTGTCATTTCTGTTTGGCCACTGCTATCTCAATTACCTTACCCAAGGAACAGTAAACTAGAAACAGGGTGGTAATTGTCAGATCCATAGGCTCTGAATTCAGTTTTCTCAAGAACAGGACAACCACCACCTCCTTTAACTCCACCGGAAAGGTCCCTGTACCCAGGGACAGACTGACAGAATCTTCAAGGGATCTCATAACCCTTCACTACTGGCTTTCAGCAGTTACAGATCAAGGAGGCAGGTGGTCAGCCTCACAGCACCCAGAACCCTGTCAACATCAGCTCGGAAGAGCCGGCTGAAGTTATTAAGAACTAAATCCAAAGACAGGAAAGGGGTCTCCAATTAAAAGTTAGCTGGGAGGTCATGGTGGAGCGTGCAATATACGGAATAAATGCCCAGGGATTATGCAAGTAGAAGCCATGCATAATGATGCACTTGGTTGCTGCACTGCCATTCTCCATCCATCTCAGGTACCCTTCCTTGTACAACTTGAAGGTCAAAGAAGTTCCATGTCCTTTTCCCAAACAACTTCCACAGCTGAAGCATAGAACTGACACCAGGTTCTTGGCACAATGCCCTGGGGCTCAGCACCTTTTGTTAGGTTTCACCGAGCCTCACCCCACCAATCAAGCTTTCCATATTTAGCTGTTGCTTTTTGTCAGAAATACTATCTTGGAGCAGCACCTCAGTTCTGTACAAAATATGGGCCATACCCTTATCACAAATGAACATGAAACACAGCAAATCTCCAACTATTGCAGCAGTGATTAAGTTTTCAAGGCATCTTTTCTTTACACTCTGTACTGAGGTAACACTCTCAGCCCCTAGTTAGAAATCAGTGCTACAAATAATTAAGTTAAATGTGTTGCATGCTATTCTCTTGCCTCTTCCAGTTTGGTGTAGTGGTTAAGTGTGCAGACTCTTATCTGGCAGAACTGGGGTTGAGTCCCCTCTCCTCCACTTACAGCTGCTGGAATGGCCGTGGGTTAGCCATAACTATCGCAGGAGTTGTCCTTGAAGGGGTAGCTGCTGTGAAAGCCCTCTCAGCCCCACCCACCTCACAGGGTGTCTGTTGTGTGGGGAGAAGATATAGGAGACTAAGCCGCTCTGAGTCTGATTCAGAGAGAAGAGTGGGGTATAAATCTGCAGTCTCCTTCCTTCTTCCTTTCCTTTTTAATGGATTTATGGATCTTTCCTTTATTAGCTTCAAGACTATAGCATTTTCCCTCCCCCCACCTTATTTAGAAGAGGCAGAGCCATGGGACAATTGAATGAACTATGAAAATTCATGCTTCTGACTATTCTCCTTGCCTCTGACACAACACTGGGGATCAGACTTACCACGCTTCTTACACTCGATTCCAAGACTTTGGCAACAAACGGCACAACGTACAGCAGCTCCTGCTGCCCCTTAACGTATGCCTCCAGCAGCAACGATTTCACATCCAAGTCCTAAAAATCAAAATGGTACAAATTAGACCTGATAATGCAAAGCAGAACACCAAAGGCGACCCCCCCCCAATACAAAAACGGTTTTCTTTTACTAGCTTGCTAATGTTCTGCCAAGGTTACATTTTAAAAAAACAGACAGGAAAATGAGTGTGTGAGGGTGTGCTGAAATTTTCAGCTTCACGGTATTGGCTCCCACTCCAATCAGCCTTACCGTGTGCAAGATGGGCTTGTTCTTTGCCAGTGTGATCATCCCCAACCAGTGACCCAGGTTCTTCAGCAGAGAACGGTCTGAGAAGTTGGCAGCAGCTTTATCAGATGTGAGCAGTACCTAAACGGTTTTTTTTTTGAGAGAATGAATAAGAACAGAGAATATCCAGAGAAGTACCCACCATCCTAATTTTGCTAGGCTATCTTAAGGGCTGCGGGAAATGAGAAAGGTTTGGTCTCAGTCAAGACCTAAAAGAACACAACCCAATGCCCAGACAAATGCTGGAGTCTCCTTATGCAGATTCCCTACTGAATAATGGTGATGTTTCGTTTTTGGCAACTGAGTACTTCCAATTCAGACATTAGTAGCCATGGCAATAACAGCTTTTAGAAAGGGGTTCTTGATTTATTTAAAATGCTTTTTCAGTTGACTATCCACCTTTGGGAACTCAATGCAGCTTACAATATAAATAAAATAAATTAATTTAAAAATTTAAAGTCACAACTTAAACTGCCACCAAATAAATCAAAATCAGTTCAAAGGTGAGGGGGCCAGGCACACCATGCCATGAGATTCTTTGGTTGATGGAACAGTCAGGAGGACCTCTCTCTATGATTTCAGTTCCCAGGCATGAACATACAGGAGAAGGCAGTCCCTTAAATACCCCAGTCCCAAGTTATGTATGGTTTAACTTAAGATCTAAATGTTTTAGGCCCTTGTGTCAAGAGGGGCTCTTGCCATGATACTATTTCACATTGCTGTAACCTGTAGTAACCCCAGGGCCTTGTTTTCATGCTATCTGTCTGCTGTTCTCTGTGTAACATTCATAAAGTATTGTTCCACGCAGTGCCAGACAAGCCAAGGTCGACTTATCTGGTCAGCGTCTGCACCTGCTCGCTTTGGGAAAAGTTATACTGGACTGCAGGAGGAGGGCCTGCTTTAGGTGAGTTTTGGTGTGTAACCTTTTAACTGAGTAATGGTCAGGCTGGGGTATATGTAGGGGTGCATTGCCCGCCAAAAGCAGTTTTAGCAAGAGTCCTCTTGCCTGTCATGCTCTTCAATCAATAAATCTTTTCTTTCCTGAAATGCTGTGTTGGATGTAAGGGACTTGCAGTACTTGACATCTTGAAGGACAGCTGAGTGCAACTGCTATGCCATGGCGTGTCTGGTCTGCTGTACTAAACTAAGGCAGTAGTTTACACATACTAGCTACTTTATTTTCAAATTTGTGTGCATGTCTCTCAAGTTGCAACTGAATTAAAGCCACCCCCACAGGGTTTTCAAATCCAGTCAGTTGGCCACATAATCAAAAATATTCCTTTAAAAACTAGTTTCCCCTACCTTAAAGTCTTTAAGACCAACAAAGTTTAACTCTGGGTATAGGGTTTTGTGTGCATGCACACTTCTTCAGATAGTTCTCCCCCTACTTACCTCTACAGGCTGTTGTACAGTAGCATCTATAGAATACTACACAGTGGTGCCTCAGCATGTACTTCCTATGTCCTTCAAAGTAGCCCATGCCACACATTGGGGGGGGGGGATGTTTTTCAGCTACAAATTACTTTCACTTCCCTTTCTGCTCTGCATTTTCAGGATTTTTCAAGCTCACTATGTGTGAACGTAAAGTGCCATCAACTCACAGCCAACTTATGCTGACTCCATAGAGTTTTCAAGGCAAGAGACTAACAGAGGTGGTGTGCCTCTGCCTTTCTCTGCATGGTGATATAGACATTCCTGGTGGTCTCCCGTCCAAATACTAATCAGAGTTGACTCTGCTTAGCTTCCAAAAGCTGTTGAGATCAAGCTAGCTTGGGCTATCCAGGTCAGCTTACTATACTTGTCTGTATAATGTAGTCTTCCTTTCACCTCTCTTTCAGCTCTTCTATTTAGGGCCTCCTGCTGGTCCAATGAAATGACGGCAAACCTCCCAGCTCTGTCAAAGCTGATAGCACAAGTCTTCTGTGAGAGGTCTAGGGCTTCCATCGCATTTGAAATCTGACTATAAAGGGTGGCCCACACTCTTAAATCTATTAGGATACTGAGAAGCCAATACCATGTTCATGAGAGCAGTCAGTGGTGCAGTGGGGTTAGGGGTTCCAGCTGGGGAAACTGCCCAGAGCCCCCTTCGCACTCCCAGGAATGCAGCAGGCTCTGATACAGGAGATCAGTTGCATATAAGAGGGCTGTGCTTTCTGACTGTGTACACCACTTCTGCTGCTGCCCAAGAAGGCTCGCACTGCCAGGAGCTCACTGGGACCTACTTCCGGTTCCTCTTTCAGCTGCTCTAAGGGGCTGTGGAAGAGCAGACTGTGAATCCCCACTCCGTAAGACAGCATGTTTTTAACTTGTGAGTCTGGTTCCCCAACCATGCTGGTTAAAGCAGCTTTTAGCATACTTATAATGCAACCCCAATAAGGAAGGTTTAATAGCAATATACTCTTGTGTCAGGTGCATTTGGTTATTAGCTCTGCTTCTTCTTGAAATGCAGAAGAAGGTTAAACAAACTCCAACATTGCAGAACTTACCTTGATATTTCTGTAGGTTTCATTGAGAACCATTTTGTTGAATTCTGGATTCTTAAGCGTGTCAAGGAAATTCGAATAGAGGCTGTGGAAGTTTGGCTCAATACTAACTCTCTTCATCACAAGATATTGTGAAACCCAAGGCATGAACTCTTCCTTCACCGTTTCCTTCAGCTCTTCAACCTGCCTCCGTAAACACACGTTAAGGAGAAATAATTCAATAAACCATGAGGGAACTATGTGACTGATTGTGATAGGTACATAAACCCACATTGCTGTGCAGCAATATGGAATTCTGTGGCTTCTAGCAGCTACAGCATGAGACCTGAATATTTTTGTTCAAAGAACCTGTGCAGGTAGTTGCCACACAAGTTAATCTCACCCTTCACATGCATGAGATTCACTCAGTCCCACAGTTTCATCTGCTTCACCACAAAGATAGCATGAAAAACCAGGATAGAACTACTTGTGTACTACTTGCCTTCTGAGTCATATTTGATTGAGACAGGTTGTTGAAGATAAAGGCAATTTTCTCCTGTACATTTTCAGGGGGTTCCACAATTCTCTCTGTTTGATCTGTGGCCACCAGTAGGGTATCAATGTTGGTTGTATTAATTGATGGCTGTAAAGCATTAACAAAGATTTAAAGAGGATGCAAATGACTGTGGAGTTTTTATACAGCACAATCTACACACATGGTGCCCTGAACTATGAAGCATGTCCCTAAATTACTGGACCAAGACCAGAATTACGCAAACACATTTGCATGACATCACAGTGTTGTAAGTTTATGGCAGGAGTCAACTGAAGCTTCAATAGAAGAAGAAAAATATGATGATATTGGATTTATACCCCGCCCTATACTCTGAATTTCAGAGTCTCAGAGCAATCACAATCTCCTTTACCTCCCCCCACCCCACAACAGACACCCTGTGAGGTGGATGGGGGCTGAGAGAGCTCTTGCTGCAGCTGCCCTGTCAAAGATAACTCCTACAAGAACTATGGCTAACCCAAGGCCGTTCCAGCAGGTGCAAGTGGAGGAGTGGGGAATCAAACCTGGTTCTCCCAGATAAGAGTTCGCACACTTAGCCATTACACCAAACTGGCTCGTGCTGGGCAAAAAAAAGGGGATGCAAAACCACTGCAGAATGCAGGGGGAATGAAAGTGGGCTGACCACTAAACATGTTCCTCATGGTGGGAAAGCAATTTATTTAGATGGTGTGATTTAGCAGATGGACTAGATAGACTCAAATCCCCTTACTATGAAACAGCCCTTCATGAATTTCACTAGCTGACCCTGGTCACTCTCTTGCACAATTTCACTGGTCACTCTTTGCACAATCGTATCTCCCAGGATTGTTATGAAGATTAAAAAAAAAGGGGAAGGAAATCACATACAGGGAGGCTCAATGAGAGGAAGGAATTAAAAAAAAAACCTAGATGGGGAAGTACTGATTTTTTGGGATGAAGCTCGTTCTATTGCAGAAAGAGTTACAATACTGTCCACAGGGAGCAATTCTCTCCTTTCCAGAATACAGCAGCTAATCTAAATAAAATGAACTCTGCTAGATGTAAAATGAACAGGCACTGGGCACTGAGGAGGGAAAGAAAAGTTCTTGAGACCTGTGAAAAGTTCTACCACCCCCAGGATAAACGTGGCATTTGTGCCAAGGAAAGTTTCAACACAATGAAAAATGCAGCTACTTTTGTTAGCAAAGAGGAATGTGACAACCAAAACTGCACATCTAAAGCAAAAGTTCCAGTAAGTGTCCTCAGTGATACTCAGATGGTTAATGTTAATGGTGGATTGTCTGTATGACTGTGCACTTGAGCTTATACATTCCATCACACTCTCTCCCATCCCCACCGATACACAGACTACATACTCACCGGCACATCCTTCTTGAAGCTGACTCGGCCCACTGGAGTGATCGTGGTCTTGGCTACAGTAGTGGTTGTGGTGGAGGTGGTTACTATAGTGCTAACTTGACCAGCAAGAGGAGTTTTTGCTGGGGCCTGAGCCTGGGCCTGAGCTTGGGCAAGTGCAATACTTCCAGGGGTGGTGATTGAACCCTGCATCTTCACAGGAGGATCTCTTGATTGCTGTCCATATTCAATGTACTAAGACAGACAAAAAGTATAATGCTCTGAAACCTCATATGCAATCAGAGGGTTAACAGGTCTACCACTTTCACGGTATTAGAACCACCCCCCAAATTCCCTGTTTTTGAAGATCTCAAATAACTCTTAACACCATCAATGGAACTTGAGAATGCTTCAGCTGCCCAGAAGTTACATATAAAGAAGTGCAACACAGAGATGCTGCTGTGTTCTTGTCATAAACAGAGCTGGGTGATGCAGCAAGCAAGCTTTGGAGGACCATGGTCTACTCTTTATTGTCCTGTTCCTACCCCCAGAATTTTTCATACTGCATGAATCAGCAGGTACAAGAATGAAAGGAAATGAGCAGCCTGCTGTTGCAAAACGGAACAGTTTTCCAAGATTTCAGTAAGACCAGAAAATATGATCCAATGGAAGAACAAATGCCATTGCCAAGGTATGAACATTATTTTGGATAATGACAATAAAGTTTCTGCAGCCACTAAAAAAATTAAGACTCTTTCCCATTGGTGATACATGAGTGTTCAAGCATATGGAGAAGCCCAACTTGGGTACTGTCCTTTCTGAACTAAAAGTGATAAGACTTCCTACAACATGTAACTATTCAGTTATTACATTTACACATATAAATCCCTACTGAATGGAATCTTGCTTCATGCACAGACCCTAAAGTCAACATTGCTTTTAGTGTTTGGACTACAGCATTTACATCAGACTTTCTGGATACTAATTCCACTGTCTCTGGTTTGATTGCTTTCAAAAGGTCTGCACAGACCTGCTGCTGTGCCTAGGAAAGCCTGTTCACATACAAGCCCATAAAAATAAAAGCTGCATTGCAAGTATTAAGGGAAATGGTCAAATATAAACTTCCAGTGGCAAAGGGCTACAAATTTTCAATAAACGGAGGTTCACACAGAACTTGTACAGGTCCTTTACTGAGTGGACGGTGATGGGAAGTTGAGGCACTTCAACAGACACAGACACCTAAAATTACAATTCTCTTCTCTCCCCTCCCTGGCACCACCTCCTCCCCTTTCTAGTTCACTTTCCATAACTTTTTAAACACTCACCTCCTGCAGGTGATGAGGGAACTGTATAAAGTGACTAATAGAAGCCAAGTGCTGACAATACTGGGGATAGTCCTTCAATCTGTCAACAGCAAAACTATCCATTAGTAAAAGTAAAAAGAATTAACATCCTGAATCAAGACTCACCACCACAAAATACCAGTTAATCTATCATACCTACTGGGGGATTTGGAGTTTCATCTATAGTAATGATGATGCAATTTCTCCCTTTGAATTTGCTGTATGGAATTATCTTGATCCACACAAAAAATGACATCTACCCTGGGTCCAATCCACTGGAACTGTGACAATGGACACCCATTGTTTGTTTCAAAGGAAACCCCACATGAAAGCAATACTGAGACAGAAGCTGCACAATAGAACTTAAACACATACAAAGATTTCAGCTACAGGTAGCATAATTCTACCTATGTAACACAATCTATTTTTTAAAAAAGTGAGCCTAGTTCTCATGGTTGCTAAGCATGTTTCTGAACCCGTTCACAGGTTGGCAGGCATACATGCTCCATGCAGGCTGCTAACTGTTTCCCTGACCTCAAGCAAGGCTGTTTCTTACTCCTGCACATTTTTTTAAACTTCCTGTTTCCTCCTCCTGCAATCTAGCCTGCAAAACATTTATGCATATCATTCTGTGCATTAGGGCCAGTGATTACACAGAATCCAACCAGCAAAATTTAGTCATATAGCCAGGTTCTTGATCTAGGTTTGTGGTGAAAATATGACAAACACAGCCTGGTTTTAGGACCCTCTGTCCATCAGCTGTTAAGAGTGTCTGTATTGAACTTCCACTGTTAGGATGCACCATATACTTTGCAGGTAGGAATAAGCAGGTTTTGTTGAAACACTGCAGATATGTAATCCCAATCCTAAGGATGTTTATCTGTCAACAGGAAACACTAGGTTCATAAAGGTTTACTGCCATGTCATTATAGGAGTGCAGACACGAGCAGCCAGTTTTATTTTTGACCCAGCTGGATTACTGTGAAGATATGAAAACTATTTGAACAGTCATCATGGCAGAATGTGGACTGAATGCCTAACAGGAAAATGGGAGACTGTGACAAAAGAGGGAAAAGCTATGTAATGTATTGTTATTAAGATGAGTTTGCAAAGTTTAATTTTGTTCCAATGACCAAAATACAGGTTAGAACTCAGAACCACAAACTTCATTGAAAACAGCAGTTTCAGAAAATTATCTTGAACACACACACACAATGTGTCTATGTGTCTTGAATACAGGTTCTTTCACGTGGCTATGTAGCTGGACATGATGATCCCAACCCAGAGGCAAAAATGTAAGGGAAAGGGAAATAATACACTGGCTATCTACAGCTTCTGAAAAGGATCAGATCCTAGCAAGTCACAGGAAGCGTAGGAGTGGCAGAAATGAATAAACAGAGGCTCTGAGAGGAGAAGCAACAGCAGCACAGACAAGAGAGTAAACTGACTAATGGGACATGCAAAGGGAATGGACACAGACTACAGAGCTTTGGCAAGAGGGACACAGAAAATCAGGCCGGTTGCATGTGTACTAAGTGTCGTCAAATCACTTCCAATTTATGGCAACCATTAGAATTACTGACCCATGAATGAATTAATAAACTATTACATGGTGGCACCAGGTAAGCTTAACCTACTAGTTTCAGGAGGACTAACAAATCTAGTAAAACGGATCCACATCTAAGCTGTGGTATGCCTGGGAGTGCCAATCTGTGTGCCCTAGAATAATCAGGAGCAAACCAGCCCAAATTAAGCATCTTTGAAGTCCTATTGATTTCACTGGAAGAGATTCTGCTTTCCCTGATACTAACAGGACATAAAAGACTAACAGTGGCTGGATTTTGCCTATTTTTGTAGTAATGGATCTGTAATCTGTTCAGTTAAGGATCAATAGGAAGCTTTCCCTTGATACTTAGTTCAAGAAACACTCAGCAGTAAATTCTGCAAGGCCATCTAAGTAGTTACACTAAACTCTGCATTCCCTTTAATTCAAGTTCCTATTTAATTTGCGCCTCTGTTGTGGGATACATTCAATAACTGGAATGTATCATTCATCCTACTCTACGATGCTATACATAGTTCACAAAGGCACAGTTAGATCCCTCCCCCACCATTTCTGGAAATATTATAAAAAGACACTCACCTATTTTTAAATCTATCTAGTGCAGCAATACCAAAATAGTACATTTTGGATGCAAAAGGCTTTCGTAAGGCTTCAAGAACATAGCGCAAGGCCAGGCCCAGGGCCATATATGTAACCAGTCCTTTCTCTATTATCCCACCAAACAGGCAGGCTGTTATGTGAAGCTCTTTATCTGGGTACTGGGGGAAAAAGCGATACTCCTCAAACAAGTTCCTCAGCATACAGTTAAATACTTCACGTTCCCGTTTAATGTTGGAGTCTTTAAACCTCTGTAGCATTTCTAACACCTGCAAAGAAATCAGAATGTTACGAAGAGACTCGTTTTCACTCAGTCTTTCCACAAAAGGAATTTAAAGCACTTGCACAGCATCACGTTCACTGGGAAAGCCAGGTACATTGTTTGCAGGAGAAAAAAAACCTGAAGTCTCTCTTATAATTTAACTAGATGAAGTAAAATAAAGATGTCTAGACATTTAAATTGAAAGGCATTTAAGCAAGAGCAAAAATACTGCTCTAAGTAGAAGCAGGTCTCATGTAAGAGTGTGCACTAGACAGACATTTATATCAAAAGAATTGGTTATTTTGGAAATGCAGAATATTAAAATAATACTTCCTAATAACTCCTACATGATGGAAAAAACACTTTTAGAAAAGGATGGTGATCTGTTATCATTTACTGCTAACTACCAAATCACCTGACATTTAAAATTTAGGGAACATATTCCTCTATTAAATAGTGTGTTATTTCAGAAAGCCCCTAAAGAACTGCTCCCAAGAGAGGCTGTATGGTAAAAGTAAAGTGGAACTGTTCCCGTCACTTCCTGCACAATAGGGTTTTTTTTTTAAAAAAGGTATCAAATGCTGCTTTAGCCAATATGCCCCTAATGCCTCAACATCTAATATTGACTTACAAAAGCTGTGTGAAATTTGCTTGGGACTGTTTTTTGGAATACAGTAGTTACCTTTCCACTGGACACAAAAATTTCCACTTGCATATTAATTGTCTGCAACAATACGGGCATATATTTTGGAACTTTAAGTTTAAATTTCCCTTCTACTGCAACCAAACAAAAAGCAATGTTGCAAGCACCTGCTGTCCCAAACTTTGTACAAGACTGTAAAGAACTCTACTCAGGAAGAAAACAGCCAAGGGAGAAAGGAACTGCACGTGCAAGGGGCAACACCAACTCTTCAAAGCTCACCTCATCTACGGACATAGTTGGATGTGGAGGATGATTATAAATGCGCTGAAAATAACTGTTGGCTTCATCATCAATCTCTTTGCTAAAGTGCTGGTTTGCCTCTGGCCATACCTGAGATAAGTCAGCTGTTGGAAAAGAGAAAAATGCATACAAATAAACAAATGAAATACTGGAAAGCCTCATTTATTCCACAATCCAAGGGGACCAGAAGTAAGTTTATATGTTGGTTCAACTAAGTGAAAAGATGCAACCTGTGCACTTTACTGGTTGCAACTCTGCAGGGAAGGAAAGCAAGTCTCATGGGTCGTAAAAGGGGAGTAGCTTTATTCTTTGGTCCAGCCGCCTGAACTGAACACAGCGTGCGTGCACACAGCATGCTGAACACAAACATGCAGACACACTTTCATACGGATTTGGGACAAGAATGAGACCACAATCCACCTTTGCTAGAATTACCAGTTGATTATTCTGTATGCTCAAGTTTTAAATTGCAATAAGCAGAGCTAAAATGAGGTTTTGCAAATGGAGAACACTGGTTGCCCACTCCTCTTAATGAAAACACACAGTGATAAAAGTCTAAGTATCCTAAGCTTCTGGTTCAACCCCCCCCCCTTTAGAATTCTCATGCCACACATGGTCTATATAATGCTTTTGCCTTATAAGCAAGCCCTTGTGCCACAGTTGCCTATTTTCACATCTACACTGGTACAAAATGCACCCTCAGGAACCCTCTCTGGCAACCATGTCCAGAGGTACCATTTCAGAAGTTACTGCTTAAGGCATCGTTATCATGCTATAAGCTTTCTTTCTCACCCAAGATAGCTTAATATACTCATTAGCTATAAAACCCGAATGCAATTCTAACACTCAAAAACCCTGTTTGAGAACCCTCTCTTCTCACTTCATTTAGTTTAAAATGACAGCGTCACTTTTGAAAATATTTATCCTACATTGAACAAATGAAGCTGACTTGTAATTAATCAGATCTCTGGACCATCAAGGTCAGTACTGTCTACTCAGACAGCCAGCAGCTCACCAGGATTTCAGGGAGCCTGTTGCATCACCTACCATCTGATCCTTTTAACTGGAAGTGCTGGGGACTGAACCTTTCTGCATGCTAGGCAGATGCTCTACACTGAGCCACACACACCTCTCACTATTCACAATAACACTACTGTAATTTTAACATATTTGTCATTAGTTGCATTTTTATCAAAAGTTTCTCACCCTGGTAAGCTAAATCAAACTGGTTATTGGAATACACACACATATCAAATGTACATTGCATTCAAAAAGGAAGAAGGAAACAGACATACCATCAGTTTGGTCCCATGAAGAGGGCACCAATGTTATCTCTGGAGAACACTAGAGTATGTTTAGGATATTTTTTTTTGGGGGGGGGGGGGTTATGATGTGGTTTTGTGCAGGTTGCGGAATAGAGGATGAATGCAATACCCTTCCCACAACCACTACATGCCACATTCCAGTATTCACAGCTGTTATAATATGGTGAAGAGAGGGCAGGCGCGGAGAACCAGGCCCAACTATAGTCCTCTCTTGCACAACAGCAGTGTGAACGTAAGCAGAACAAGAAGGGAGTAGGGGCTTATCAATCATCAACCTGATGGGCTTTTTCCTAGCAATCAGAGCAGATTGGTAGTGAAGACTGTTGTCATAAATTCTGCACAGTATTGCTATAAAAGTGATTTCTCATACATATTGGTAAACTACTTGATTCAGTTGGCTGCTTTTGAATCTCAAGTAATTTAGAACTAGTCCAGGCTACTGTGCTGGATATGTTCCTAACCCCTGCTTGTTAAGGATAGGCAAGTTTCACTCTGGTTAGCCCCAGGTGGGATGCCTGGAAGCCCCATCTAGGATGCCTGGAGTTCCTCAAAATGGGACAAAGGGGAAGCAATTAAAAACAAAAAGATACCACACAGGCTCAAGCCACTGCCACCACTCTTGGATGGGAAAAGGACACCCAGATTTGCTACACACCATCACAGTCACACCTCACAATCAGACAACACTACCACTTACAAGGTTTCATCTTACTCTGCTGGAATGTAGGCTGGTTCAATCCTGATGTGCTCAGTTTCCTTGGCACAAAGGGGTCATTGTTCACCGCAGGGAGGCTGAGGGCCCCAGTTCCTATACCCAGACTACTTGTCGTAAGACCACCAACTGAGGACAAACACAAAACAACTGTCTCATTTTTGAAGGCGCAGACGAACAAGGGTCAACAGGACAATATGCTAGACAGACATCTACTGCCTGTTTACAAGATCACCACAGTGCTGAACATCCGAAGACAAACTACAGGACAATAATTATGCCACAATGAGGATTCCTTTTATACAACAGAAGTGGGGATGAGAGGGCTATGAGTAACTGCAGCTCTCCAGTTATTCTGTAAAAGTTCCTGGGGCACACTAGGTCCTCATCCGACTGTCTTCTTTTGGTACGACCCCCCCCCCCCCAGTTTATTTGCTAAGTCATACTTCTCTGCATAGATGGGAAGTCCCCAGAATATGTAGAATCCCCTGATATCCTGTAGGTAATCTGTTTTTGCTATCTCTGTGACTGGTATGGAGGCCATCTGCTTAATCATTAAGATTCAGCAATTTAACATTCCACAAAGTAGTTAGTAAATTGTATAAAGGATACAATTAATCCAGTGACAAATTAGAAAGCATGAACACTGGTACTCTGGACAGGACTACAGAAAGACCCACAGAGTTCCTTTCATGAGCTCCAGTCCCCTCATACAACAGTACCTGGAAGCTGTGACGAGAGTCCACCAATTCCACTAAAAGGTGTGTTCTGGTTTTGCGTAGAAAGTGGAGGAAATGCTTTTGCTGGTGATTGAGGAGTACTAAAGGCTGAACCCAGGTTTGGAGGAAAACCGGGCATACTCTGGGTATGTGGGACCGCTGAACCACCTAAACTAAGAGATGCCATCCCAGCAAGCGGGTCGATCTGAGGACAAAATTCATGTTAAGAACAGCCATAACAATATTTTCCACAAATATGTGATGGTTGACTTTATTCAGGTCAGTCCCACAAAATATGTATCAAAACTGTACATCCAACCCGTACATTTCTGGGTCTGCTACCTAAGTTTCTAGGTATCCTCCAACATCATGCTGTATATAAGGCAATATATTTCTATATACATTTTAAAAATAAGTAAAATGGCAACATACAACCTCTCAGTTTCTACTGCACAGTACTAATCTGATAAGGATACTATGCAACTGCCCAGCTGTACAACATCTGCTTAGGAGCCTACAACTCAGTGGTACAACAGCTTGGCCAGAATCTTGTCAGTGAAAAGAAGAAAAAAAAACACCTCTCAATGATCCAGACTGAAAAGAGCTTGGCTACCAATATTGGCTATTACTCTAGTTATTCCCAACCATATTTTGCTTCTTCTGTTGAGCTACTGTTTGATTAATCTGCACAGTTTTGCAGACTGAGGCTGACAAATCCTTAGAATTTTTTTTTTTTAAAAAAACAATAAATTCTTAATCTGAATATATTTGCTAAAGCAAGTCTCCCTTGAAGAGGAAGGGGCAGTGAGTGGCAGGGAGTAACTGAAATGTACCTTGTTCTTAAAAGAGCAGTTCAGTTGAGAGCTGAAGCGCCCCAGTTATAACAAGTCCTTATGCTCTAGCACTGTTGCTTGGCCCGAGAAGCTACAAACAAGACACATCAGGTTCAAAGGCAGTGCTTAAGCCTCAAAGTCTAGCATTCACATATGTAAAGAATGTTTGTTTAGTATGCGTCGAACTAACTTGGTTTTACTACTCCCAACCAACTAAACTTCAGCTCCAAGGCAGCTGAAACTATTTTCTTTTTTGTAAACACTCTTAACTAGTTCCTAGTTTACATTTGTGAAACATAGAATTTATTCAAATAGACAGTATTTACTAGTACATGCATTTTCTATTTAGATTCTTCATACAAGACTACTGGTGTGGTAGAGATGTAAGCAGCACCTCCCATCGCTTTGCTGCCGCCATCTGCTTCCAACCAACCTGTACAGGAGAGATGGCATCCAGACTGCTAGCACTGGGTGGACGTCCTTTGGGCATAACTCCAGGTGGCGGTTGCCTAGCTTTGTTCATGACATTGCTGCAGTTGGCTACCATGGTGAGAATAGTTTCCGACAGCTCTTGTGAGACGCTTCTGAGAATAAAAGAGGAAATCTTTACTCATGGTAGCTAAGCATTCTTCCTGGTGTCCCAAGATCAGCTTTTACATCTTCCTGGTTGAAAGGAAGGTCAATCTGACTTCATCAAAGAAGGACCTATCTCCCTTCCCTCCCAGACCAGAACTGTACAAGCAGGAAAAACTGTCATCCCTTCACTCAACCTTCATTGACTGAATTTTTCATTGGCTGATCATTTGTTATTTATGGGGTGTGAAATATTTCAGGGTTGGATCCAGACTAAATTTTCTAACAGTGAAATGGAACATTTCTGACCACTCCCCCATGCATCTCATTGACTGAGTTAGCAAACTTACCCACTGCATTTATCCTAATGTTATGTTGCCTATTACAGGTTTAGGGATAAGCTTGGGTGAACAGAATGGGTTTGGCCTGGCACTTAAAAGAAAGCAATGCTCATGTCCAGTGAGCCTCAAAGAGAATGGCATTCCAAAAGCAAGGAGTTACTACTGAAAAAATGCCCTGTCTCTAGTCACCACCTGCCTCACCTGTGAAGACAGGGGCACAGAAAGCAGGGCTTATGGGGCAGATTTTAACTGGCAGGCTGGACAATTGGCAGGCAAGAACCAGAATCAACATAATCAGTAGCTATCCATGCACAACAACTTAATGCTTCTCAGCAGCTGCATCACCAGCCACAGTTGCATCACATAAGTTTATCAACAATACAAAGCAGGTTCAAGTCCCATCTAACGACTTATCAAGGTTTTGGCTCAGAGCACACTCTCTGCACATAGAAGGCCCAGGATCAACCTCCAGTCTATGGCATGTTTTGGGAGAAAGACCCTTCCAGTTTGTTTTTTTTTGGAGTGGGGGGCTGCCACCCATCAAACTACACAGGTCAATACTGATTCTACACTGCAAGATCACAGGTTTCGGCAAAAATCTGAACTGCAAATCTTAAAAATTATTATCTCCTTACCCTGCACAAGCTTGCAAACAAGCCAACATAGTTGCCAATGTCTCTGGAGGAAGCTGAGCGCTTTTTGGTTGGTCTTTCTCTGGGGCAAGGCCACCCAAGATAGAAGGGCATCTTCTTTTTAAGAAAGTCATACAGGCTTGGATGAAGGGTTCCTAAGGGAAGGAAAAAAAATCAAGTTTCAGTTGGCTGCACACACCTACCAATATTTTAAAAACAAGATTTTAAAAAAATAGGTTGGATTCAGCCAGTTTTTTCACTCATCTTCACCCAACTCCCTTTCTTACTAAAGTTCCATGGTCCTGTGCACAGTTATTTTTAGTGGTCAATGATAACATCATACTCTTTTCATTTTCACCAGCAGAAAAACTGGTAGGAGCCAACCCATAAAGCATTAATTCAAATGTTTACACCCAGAAGTGCATGCTGAAACTTCAGGACCTTCAGGACAACCATTACCACCCCAAAAAAAGAGAAAGGAAGAAATAATTAAGAAAATCCTGCTTTACCCCATGCTCTCGAATTTTATCTGTGAGCCATTTGTCTAGTTTGAGGTATTCCCGTCGAGAGGCAAGTGCAGCAAGGTCAATAACAAAGGCAAATGGAGTACCATTTAGCAGCATTGACAACGCCTGAAGAAAGAGAGTTAGAAGACTGCTAGTCAAAGTATCAAGGGCCAAGCTCCACTTAGCCCCACCCCCCACAGCAGTGCCTCTCTGTACTGGACAGTTCCTAACATTGCCACACTCTGAGAACAAAGTCAGGAACAAGGCTACTGAAAATGCACAAACTGCCCTCAATCAACATACCGGCTTAGGAAAGAGAGGGTAGAGAGGCAAAACCACAACAGAACAGAGAGAGAGAGGGGATGATCAGCAGCTTGTGTCATTTCTCAGTTCCTGCCCATCACTCTGGGCTAAAATAACCTCCAAGTAACAGTCCACATCCATCCCTGTGAGCACTGTTGCTGAGCTAATCCTGTCTACCCTGGCTCCGGTCCTCCTTCATAAAGAAATATGGCCAAAAACCCTCACAAAAACTGCTTACTCCAGGAGGCAGTAAACCAACCCCTCTCCTTAGTTTCCAAAGGAACTGCAAACTCCTGCTCCAAGCACTGGAAACCCAAACACTTATCGCCCATGAACATTTGAGCGATATTTGTACTATAAATGTGACAGAGACTGTGCAGCAAGCCACTGTGCACAACTGCTCCTCTGAGCCTCTGTTCATTCAGATGAGACTGCAAGTGATTGTAAAAGGAGTCATACAGTCAAAGAGCTTGGGAATATATTCACTCTTGTCCATTTAGGAACATCGAGGCTGCTTTCAGCAAACAAGCAACAGTGCGGCTGAAACTGTGCTCCCCCCCACTCAAAGTTGAACTGGTTCTTTCAAGTTTTAATCTGAAGGCTGATCCAATAAAGTGACTAGCAGTTAAGTTACAATACCCCTGTGCTTATTATCATTAAAAATCGAAACATGGTGATACTTTTGAAACTTCTTAGAATCTATGAAGCTGATCCAGGGCAGTAAAATTTCATAAATAAAAAAACTATTATCTATGGCCAAGTACCTGACTTGCTTTTTAAACACAAACATGTGGCTGGTGATTGCATATTGCTTTAAAACTCATTTGGCAACAACCCTTTCAGTAAAAGTTGGACATGAGACCCATGGTTCTGTTCCAATAGGCCTTGTACTACCTTTCCCTTTCCTCATCTCTCCCACACCAGACAAAGCACAAATCCTAGCACACTGCACCAATGCCAACACTGGAGTCAACACACCCACACATCAATAAAAGACAAAAATCAGACTCACCTTCAAGTCTTGGGCAACATCTAGGATACGTGATAATTTGGCCTGGTCATACTGCTCCCCTCTCATGTACCATTCTGCCATTGCATGCATGATGAGTTGGCGAATTGAAGGAGACTGGCCCTAAAGGAATCACCATAAAAAGTTGAGGGCTTAGATAAGTGATCAACTCTTAAAAGAGTTTTTGAGGATGCAGGTGACAGGACAGCTCCCCTTCTGCTCTCTCACGGTGGCAGCAAGGGTTTCATTTGTAGGGCTGAGGTGGAAACAGGGTTCAGCTTCTTCACCCCATCATACCGGCAGGGGACCAGGAAGGGCCTCTACTGGCTGCCACCACTCTGGTATGGGTCTGTCTGCAAGGGCCCAGAGCACCCACCCAAACCCCTGGTCTTCCTTCTTAATAAAGCCTTTTCTTTCTGTGACTGAAGATAAGTGCAGACCCAGGCAAGTTTAACAACAAGAAGTTTACTATAAGTGCTCAAGAACAAACAAGTGGGTAGTAAAACGTTTAGTGCACAGTGAATATAGGAAATAGTAAGAGTGAAGGCAAAGAAATAAAAACCCTTCTGTGTCTAACTAGACATTCCCTTCCTATAATTCCAAATGGACTCACTCTTCCTTGGTAAGGGAACCCTCTGGCTGCAGCCTGTCTCCAGCTCAGCCTTCCCAGAGAGGACAACCCTTTCTCTAGCCAGGCCTATTTATACTTTCCTCCCAGGTCCCGCCCCCTCTGGGCAAGTTTTCCCTCCAAAACTGCTGCCCACCCAATCAGAGGGACAGAAAGGATCATGGAAAATGTAGGCCGCACTAGGCCTAGGATCATGACTCCCCCCAATTCTATTTTTTCCTGCCCCCTGCCCCCTGCCCCAAGACCCTCCAGTGCTCCCATCTTAACCCCCAAAAGCCTCTGCTCTTCTTTGCATGACTTCTCTTGCCTTCTTGTCCTTGGGATGACAAGAGGCCAGACATGCTTCTCTATACCCCAAGCTAGTAATGTGGTCAATGAGCACTTAGCCTGCCCTGCACCCCAACAGCTAGGATGACAGTAAAGCCTTTATTTTTCTGAACCAAGACTCCTCAGGTTTGGTGCCTATGGAGCACCACAAATCCACCACCAGTTAATGAGCTAACTCTGGAGAAATGAAAGGAAAGCAAGGAGAATGCACTGCCCCACTTGTGCTTCTCTTTAAAAAGTAAATGACTCCACTTTCAGAAGAATTTTCACTCAACAAACCATGTAGTTTACTGATCCTCTGGGGTGAGCCATGATTATCACCCAGTTCAAGAGGCAAACACATGACAAGTGGAATACTGCTGCAATTTTTGCAACCAGGAACCTCAATGGAACACACAATGAAGCCCAGCTCTGATTTTCAACTAATTCAGGAACAGCAATGCATGAACTCTTCTAAAGTAAGATGCAGGGCTTTTTTTGTAGTAGAAACTCCTTCGCATATTAGGTCACACATCTCTGATGTAGCCAATCCTACAAGAGCTTACAGGACTCTTAGCGCAGGGCCTGCTGTAAGCTCCAGGAGGATTGGCTACATCAGGGGGATGTGGCCTAATATGCAAAGGAGTTCCTGCTACAAAAAAAGCCCTGGTAAGATGAACATGCAGATGCCATACTATGCCTACCAGGGAAATGCAGCAGGGGATACAGCAACTGCCAGACTCCACCTCAGTTAGTTTGCCCTCCCCTCCAAAAAGCATAAATTGATTCACTACAGATCCCAGGCAGAGACACAAGACAGATAAGAAACACAGCTAGGCTTTGCTGGTGAACTGCAAAGCACTGGTCAGTCACTCCCAACACTTCCACAGTTGTTCAGTACTACTGCTGGCAGATCTTAGCCTTAAGGCAGCCTTCCATAACCCTGATTACAAAGGAATTAACATTAAATACATTGGCATCTCACCCTTTATGCAAAGCACAGTGTAAAGGGAAAGAAAACGCTACAAGAAAGGGTGAAGGGTGCCTCTGCTGCCAAAGAAATATCTCACGTTTAAATGCACTTACCTGTCCATGCCATGCATAATGCAAGATGATGGCAGAATTAGGATGGTTGCCAAGGAAAATGGGCATTAGTGTGGAGATTAGTTCATGCCGCAAAGTGTGCCAGGAAGTGTTGATCTGAAGTAAGGCCAATACCAACATATCTGGACAGTGCTTGATAGGGAAGCTGAAGAGCTGCTTGACCTGTTCATACTGTCCCACCTCTGCCAACCGCAGCAGCGACTCTATCAAGTCCAGGCTCTTCCTAGCAAAAAGGAAGAAACCCAGCCACGTTAGCTGGCTGACAGAACCCCTGCACTGTGGCTAACACTGTTATCAAATGAGTTACATAAGCTACGCATGCCTTCTAAATGTATGCATGCAAGAATGTTTTCCTGTAAAATGTTAAGAAGCCTAGTCAGAGAACAGCTGAAGAAGAGTAGCTGAAGGGACACAGGAGTTCTCACACATATTGCACACTATTCTAACCTGTGAGTGTGCCCACAATCAGAAAGAATGAACAATTCAAAGGTTTCACATATTTACCTCTTATAATTACTGAAAAAAACCCCTTTGCAATGATGCTTAAAATAATTATATTTAAGGAACAGGTAACATGAATATTTATAAGTAAAGGAGTTGAGCTAGAAGAGAAGAAAAGGCTACCTAATTTAACAGAACTCCAGTAGCACCTGGTCACTAACGACATCTATTTCGACATGAGCCTTTATGAGTCACAGTTCATCTCTTTAGATATGTGAAGAGAAAATAATTTTGGGTATTCTTCAAACGAAAATTACTGGGGGTGGGTGGGGTTAAGGCTAAGCTCTATCTATTTGTTGCCTAAGCAGCAAGACCATCCACTCCATCTACATATCACCCAACCCGCAATTCAGAAAAGGAGCGACATGAGAAGTGTCGTGGCTGCTTGTCCTACTACGCACAGGAGATGACATTATTGGCGATGCTCTCATTTATATGACCATTTACAGACTACCAAATGCATCATATCCACAGCAGCTTCCCTCTGCTAAACTAGCTGACCATACGTAGCAATCATACACTTTTCTTGCACATGAGAAACACAAAGTAGCTCATACTCTTCTCAGTAAAGGCTGTCTGAAAAACTAAGAGCAAGCCTGAACAACACTTTGCTTTTGCACCATTCTGAAGTCAGTTTTTGCTCCCAAAGAGAAAAATTGTGCTGGTTACCATGTGGCAATTTCTCGATTGTCATCCTCAGGTGGTGCTTTCAAAATATCTGTGGCAACAGTATGACAGGGGTAGTCAGCAAAACAGAAGATCTCCGGGTTAATGAGGGAATGTTGGATGAAAGAGAGCTGCAAAAGAATGACATCATTGGAAGAGTCATTTCAAACTCTTTAGCCATGCTACATGGTCCTCACCCAAACTAAGCAACTGCCTCTTTCCCAGTATTATTGGATTCACAC
Organism: Heteronotia binoei; assembly: GCF_032191835.1. Classification (NCBI taxonomy): domain Eukaryota; kingdom Metazoa; phylum Chordata; class Lepidosauria; order Squamata; family Gekkonidae; genus Heteronotia; species Heteronotia binoei. Next base: position 26,504,199 of record NC_083236.1, read on the forward strand.
ACACCCCCGCCCACAATTTCTTCAAAGCTTTTAGATTCACTCCTGCTGTGGCTGGTTTAACATGGCAACCCATAATCTTCAGCATGCATTCTTATACAGCAGCAATGAACAAATAGTCTTTGAAGAATATTCATATGCACTGAGAATTGAAAGGATGAAATCCAAAGCTTGAGAACCAGCATCAACAGACAACCTGTGTGTTTTCACACTGCACATTTACCTGGCCTTCTGCATGTTTCCAAGGTCTGTAGATGAGGTCAACTGGAAAGACTTCAAGTCCTAGCCCTCTCTGGACACCATACACCACAATCTGCAAACCTTTACTATCACGAACTTGAAATCCAGGGTGATCTAGTTCATAGGTTACTTCCTTGAAGTTCAAACTTGGGTTCTGCAAAAAACATTAAAGATAATACCACTCTGATCCATTCCCAGGGGTTTCTCCAATAATCAACACATTCAGGACGGGGCCTTTTTTCAATCAAAAGCAGAGGGTCAAATTTTTTTTTGCATTGTTCTGTCGGGGGGGGGGGGACCATTAATGGAGAAGAAAAAGGGCAACCAAGCCATTAAAGATGGTTGTATTTTCTGATTTCGTCCTAAAGTTATCAACATCAAGAGAAGCAGTTATAGTTGGTCTACTTTCGTTTACCTGTACAAGTGACCTAGATTTAAATGACCCTCTTTCATAAAGTTCAATTAATTCCAGGGCAGCTACACTCTCTCTCTGCCTAACCTACCCCTTAGGAAGAGGGTAAAACACAGATGGAGGTCCTTTACCTGACTCACAGGGGACTGGATGCCGAAATATGGCTCCTGGCTCTGAGCAGGGTGTTACTGATGCCAGCACCAAGACTGAGAAGGCCTGGGTGTGTGTGTGTGTGATACTAGATGCCTCCTTATCTATGGAGGCCCAGGTCACTGCGGTTGCCAAGTCAGCTTTTTCCCACCTGTGGTCGGTGCAGCAGCTGGTTTCATACTTATCCACCTGTGAGTTGTCTACACTGATCCACACAATGGTCACTTCCAGACTGGAATATTGTAACTTGCTTTACTTGGGCCCACCCTTGTATCTGACTCAGAAATTGCAGCTAGTGTATAATGTAGCGGTGCATGCACTGACAGTAATGTCCTTGTGGATTCAGCCTCTGCTCCACGAACTGCACTGGCTGCCAATACAATTCTGGGTCTGGTATTAACTTTTAAGGCACTGAGCAGCCAGGGATCAACATACCTACGGGACCACATCTCCCCATATGCACCTGGCAGAGCCCTGCACTTGGATGATCCCTGGCCCACAAGATGTCCATCTATCATCAACCAGGCCCAGGAATTTTATTGGTCTCAAAGATGCTACCAAACTCCAACTGTGTTCTATTTCTTCAGACCAACACGGCTGCCCACCTGGATCTATCCTCAACCAGGGCCAGGGCATTTTTGACCCTGGCCCCAGCCTTGTGGAATGAGTTCCCATTAGAGATCAGGGCCCTGAGGGACCTTTTACAGTTCTGCAGAGCCTGCAAGACAGAGCTATTCCACCAGGCTTTAGGGTGAGTTAGCAGGTGTCAAATATCATCTGGCCCCTATTGTTTCACTTGCTATCAGTTTGTTCCATCTGTTTGCAAACTGTTATTACCAACTATAAGGGATTCAATCCCTCAAAGAATGGATGACAAGCTGCTTGGAGAAGTTCATAACTGACACCAGGACACCATGGAATACAAGGAAATAGTCTGAATGCAATTGTTTTAGAATCATGGACATTATAGTTTTGAAGTGGATTATATTTTTCGTAACACCAGCGCTGTAGCCCACCCTAAGCCCCTTTTGCTCAAAGGGTGGGCTAGAAACCAAATCATAATAAATAAATAAAACAGCAAGGTGAGGACAGCAAACGATCATGCTTCCCTCTGAGTTTCTCGGAAGAATGGTGGGATAAAAAATTAGCAGTAGTAGGTGTAACATCTCTGTAAGGAAATCTACCTCTTATGAAGCAGCTCTTGGCTTCTGACATGATGGCATTTTTTTCCAGAAGGGTCATAAAATAAGATCAACATACCAGTTCCTTAAGCACGTCGATCAGAACCTCTACATTCCACGTATGAGTTTGTGTTCCATCATTTTTATCTCTTCCATCACTCCAAATTCCACTGCCAGGAGCTGAGATGGACTGCAAATTAAACAGGTAGGCACAAGTTCAGATTATCTCCAGTGACATCAGATCATGTACAAACTGATTGAGGAAATCAGGAAACAAGTGCAACTGGAACAGCAGAGTTAGCTTTTTGCTCATACTTTTTATTACTGCTGTGGCCAGCAGCTTAACATTAGGCAGTCCTAAAGTCTCTGACTGCAACAGAGGGAAACACCGAAGATGGACTGCAAGCGGTCCTAGACACCAAACAGCTATGTCCATGCATACCTTAATCAAACCACAGTTTTGAAACTATGATTTATCAGGAAATTTACAAGTTTACACATAATTGTAATTAAACCATAGGAATGGAAAACTATGTACCACCATTTTGCTGACCCACAACACCAAGCAACCTTAACAGCAGCAGTAATACAAAGAAAAACACAAAGCAATTATATAAAAGCGGTCAGTTAAGATTTCAAAAAAGAGCTAATCTGCAGAACTACAACCAGCACCTCAATATAACTACCATCAAAATAAAACCTTAAAACCATATTCAAATACAGTTCACAAACAAAAACAGGGTCTACTGATAAAAATCAAATGCTTCCTGGAATGAAGCAGCCTCTTTGAGTAGTGCACACAGCAAGGTATCAGAAGAGGTTTTTCCCTCTGGAGCAGTTTCATGGGGTGGATGCAGGTCCTTCAAATATCAGCTTCCAAACTGTATATTTATCTAACAGATTTATAGTCAAGTCTAGAGAGTTGCCTGATATGGTGAAGCTTCTAGAGAGAGGTCCTTGCCAGCTCTGCTAAGATCCTTTTTCAGTGGAACGAACTCCTACAGGTAAACATCCAAGTAGGCAGCCGTGTTGGTTTGTAGTAGAACAAAATAGGAATCGATTGCACCTTTAAGACCAGCTTAGTTTTATTCAGTACATAAGCCTTCGTACGCTCTCTGAGCACACTTCATCAGACGACGAATCTCTCGTCCGATTCCTCATCTGATGGAAGTGTGCTTAGAGAGCGCACGAAAGCTTACGTTCTGAAAAAAACTAAGTTGGTCTTAAAGGTGCAATCGACTCCTATTTTGTTCTACAGGTAAACATGCCACTGAACTACAGCCCACTCTCCATTACACCCCACCCTGTTCCCTAGGAAATCTTCCCAATAATCCCCACCCCCATCTGACTGCATACAACTGGCACAGTTTAGTAGCTGCCTGTGTGGCGGTAGGTAGCCTTACAGAACCACTGGCAGCAACTCCTGCCCAGTGCAGCCACCTCAACACAGTAACTCATAATGTGGACATCTTAGCATTTAATGCCATGGGGTTCCAAATGGGAGCCCCAAGGACCAGTCAAGTCACCTACTCAGTGCTGTGGATAAACTGGCCCCTACTGAAGCCAACACATTGGTTACCAATCTTTGTTTAAATCAAGGCAACTAAACATGCAGAGCAAGAATTGCAAATCTCCTCCATACTCAAAAGCCTTAATTTGGCTAGGTTTTGAGTTACATCAAACACCACCACTGACCATTTCAGCCACTCACCTGTAATGGAATACCGTCTGCCAATCCTGAGTGCGTTCGAGCCATCATTCCCAAAACCCTGGCCACCTGGGCTGCTGTAACCTCCCCAACTCCAAACTGAGTGATGATGTTGCGACATTCTTCCACGCTGAAAAGACAAGGTACACTCGTGTGCAACTGTTCCATACAACATGAGCCAATGTTAAGCAGTACAGGCAACAGATGATTCTTCCAGTACTTCTCATTAGAGCCTCTGCAGTCAGCAGCAGTACTAAACCACGCTGTTTCAAATGAAGGTTATGTGACTGTTAATTTTAAGTTTCAAAGGCAGTTTAGATTGGAAAATGCTGCCACAGAACTTCTGACAGCCCTGCCCTTCAACATATCTGCTCCTTCCCCCCGACCAACACCACATGTTCTTTCAGAAGACAAAGCCGTTTAGTGAGGCAAGGTTTTTATTATGAAGCTGGATTCTCAGTGAAGTTACCTACATACCTTGCACAAAAACCATAACCAACTTCCTGCATGAAGTCTGCAAGAGAACTCTCCATCATTGTTTTCGCAATCCCTCCAGAATCAGGCAGGATCCTGTCCATTAGAATGTCCCGTTTTTCAGGGTAGAGGAGTGGTGCAAGCACCACAGGGCAGCGTTCCTGGGGAAAATCTAACAGCCCAGAGCACTTTTAGCATCTCACAGTAATCAAACACACAGAAACACACACCCCGCGTCACTGTCTGCAATCATGCTATATATAAATCAACACACTTGTAACAAGTAGTAAAGTTTTTGAATTTACTGATAAGAAGTCTATTGATTCAGAAATATGGAAGTAAAAGGCTTTGCCCTAAGAGGGGGAAATCCAATGAGAACTGACTTGTTTTATATCTAAGCTTCCGGCTCAGTAAGCATTATGCTTCTCTGAGGATGCTGGTTGTTAAGACAATCTAATGAAACCGGCTTCAACTCATTTTAACCAACCTCGGCTAGCAATTATCCTGCAGTGTTTTATACCCAGGTTACTCCACAAAGGTAATGTTTTAAGATAATTATCCTGAAGTGATAGGCTAAGGTTAGCTCCTCAAAGCCTGATGAACAAGATTCTCTCCTACACATATGCTTGTGCCCCACTCCAATAATTCTGGATTTAATGTTAGTGCCATTCATCCACATGCCAAGAGGACAGCAGTTCAAAAGGCAGGTCACTCTCCAGAACTATGCATCACAGCACAACCACTAGCAAGCCCAATGAAGCAGCTGAAAGGCTTGACCAAGTGCAGAAAGTTCTCAAGCAAACTCACAAAGTGAGGAGCCCCGGATGGCCTTGAGTATCATCAGTATTTATAACAGTGTCACTACTTCCTAATAAGTCTCACTATTTCTCAGTCTAACCTACCCAATGTAGGTACTGTAAACTCCGCTCCTCAATCCCTTCCCCAGCACACATTTTTAATTAAAACATTTTATGTCACCTTTCCACCCAATTCAGGGCCCCCAAGGCAACAATAAAACCACTAACAACAAGCTTTTTAAAAAGTATAAAACAATTAAAACACAAAACCCAAGAAAATCTTCCCTTGCAAAAGGAATGCCATAGCTTTGTGTCACAATAAAAAAAAAGGTTCACTCTTGGGCTGCCACCCATCTAGCCAAAGATGGTGGGGGTGCCCAAAGCAGGACCTCTGAAGATGACAGCAATGGCAAAGTAGGTTCAGACAGGAGTGTGTGGTCTTTAAGATATGCTGGTCCCAAGCTGTATAAGGGCTTTATAGGTCAACACCAGCACCGTGTATTGGGCTTGGAGGCAAACAGTGTAGGTAGGAAAGTCCTTATGACCCACTCCAGTAAATACCTCTGACTGTAACTTTATGGACCAACTGTTGCTTCCATACACTCTCCAAGGGCAGTGCCACATACTAAGAGCAGAAAGTTCTCAAGCAAACTCACAAAGTGAGGACCCCCAGATGGCCTTGAGTATCATAAGTATTTATAAGTGTCACTGCCTCCTAATAAGTATCACTATTTCTCAGTCATCAATTGCAGGAATCTAGGGCATGTACCACAGGAACCAGATTCTGAGAAGGCCAAAGCTGGTGAAAGGTACTCCTGGCCACCACCACTGCCTGCTTAGCAGGTGTGCCCTGGATACAGCAGTGTGTACACAATACCTGCTCCTTTCCTCAAACCTTACATAGATGCAATAGCTTGGCCTCAAAAATGCAAAGGCCTCCATTATACCTTCCAAACTATTTCAATGATATTCCATATTCGTTTCTATTTGCATAATACCTTGTGCAATCAATTTCTGGGTACTATAATACGTAGGGAGGAAAATGATAGATGTTGTGTAAGATCTTGTGCAAGTGGAATTGTATTAAGTCCATTTAGTTTCCATTTGCACATCACTAGATTGAAGCCTGTATATTTAAATAACAGGATCCCTGCAGCAACCCCAGCAAAGACATGTAATTATATATATATATCAGAAACAGGCAATTTCTTTAGCAGTTTTCTTCGCAAAGCCACAACGCTTCACTTTTTACCTTCTGGATTCCTGTCAATAGTTAACTCACACAAAAATCCCCGATTTTTAAAGCCGGCCTTCTAAAGAGCATAGCAAATATTCCACTTACCTCTACGTAAGGTTTTGAGAAAAGCGTCAATCTGTTCTTGTCCAACCCCAAAGGCTCCCTTCTGCCCAAAAAGAAGATGGGAAAGGAGGAGGTGCAAGATCTCTATTGCGATGTCCTGGAAGCCACCTTCTTGATTTCCACCAACGTCTGCGTCAATGTATGAACGCAGAAGATCTGGAAGCTTCTGTTTAATAAACTGAGCCGCTTTTTAAAAAAGAAACAAAGAAAGGAAGGCAACAGTTAATTGAATTGTTTTTAAAAATTATAAATAAATTCTATGGCTTGTCAAAACAGCACATGCCCACTGCTCTGATCAGCATAGTGGTTTGGCACAGCCCCAACAGTTACATGCCAAGAACAGCCTGTCAAGAGACTCTGCAGCTCCACCCTACCTTAGAATACAAGCTGATCTGAGCGCACTTGAACATCTCCACTTAGCTCCAATCTCCAATACACCCCCTCCAGAAAGAAGCCAGAAGAGGCTGCCAACAGGCTGGCAAGAAGCTCTGGAGCTTCTTAAGCATGCTTATAAATTGCTTCTTTTGCTTGCTCCATACTGACTTGAATCTTGTTTGCACATTCTCTCTGATCAAGCTACACCACCCACATCCTGCATTGTGCCATAATTAACCTCTCATACTAAGGTAATGCTTTCAACCTGGTACCCACTGGCTGGTCCAGGAAAATCAATGTTAAGGAGCTATTCTTTAAACCAAACAAGTCTGCCAACAGGCCCCTCATTTAAGTGGGAAAGAAAGATTCTGGCTCAACATACTCAGTTCTCAGATGAAAACATGGGCAGAAAATAATGCTAAGCAGAATGCTAACAGAGGGAGAGGGTGCTTCCTGGTTTCTGATTTCAGAGTGTCAGGTAGAGAAAGCTGTAAGCTCCAGTTATTTAAGATCTGTACTCCACTCTTCTTTCAAGGATCTCAGAGCAGCATATATAGGGTTCATCCATACCCAGAAAACGGATTGTTTAGCTACATGAGCAGAATTACATCATGTAATCATTAGAACAGTATTATAGAATGTGATCATTCTCTGGGTCATTGAGGCCAGGGCAGGTTTCTCAGGTTCGAGGGTTTATTCTCTCCTATTCCAGGCCTTATAATGAACATTGATTCCTGCACAAGCAGCAACACAGAAGGCAGCTCCAGCTACTAAGCCCTATTGCTACTATGTATACACAGATCTGTACCAATTTCTCTTACCAAAACCTCGTAGATCTGGATTGAAAGAGTTCAGCAATGCAAGGCCAAAAATAACCTATGCAAAATTAGAAAAATAAATTAACAGCACAGTTGTACATTCATAATACAGGGATCAGTAGCCTGCACATAGGTAAGCTAGAGGGAAGTTCCTGAAGCAGACACCATGGGGACACCACCCAGTCACCTGCCCCAGTCCTCCTCTAGTATCAAGCAGCAGCTGACTGCTAATTGAAAATATCAAGATTCAGACCAGGGCTTCTCAACTTGGTGCCCACCAATACTTCCCCCACCACCTGCCGAGATTCTCAGAATGTCACTGTAAGACAGGGCTTATTACTGGCAGCTCTCATTCAAATGAAAGGGTTTTCCACAGTTGCAAATGCAGCCACTGGATGATCAACAGGACTAGAAAGTACCTAGGACTCCTCAACATTTCTCCTTATTTCCCCTTCTCTACCTCCTTTCTGCCCATCTGAGCTTTCCTTGGTTTCCTTTTATCCCCCTTTGGTGATACTTCGGCAAAGCAAGGATGGAGGTACTGTGTTTGGCTCCAGTGCTTACAGAAGCTATTCTGAGTCCAGCTTTGCCTCTTGTAGAAGCCACTTGTAACTCCAAAGTGCCCACAGGCTGAAAAGGGTTGGGGACCCCTGATTTAGAGGATGATAATCATAGCACAGGTGTTGATCAGAAGATACCCAGGTCCACACTAGACAGGCTAGCAATGTGTTAAAAGTTAGGCCAGATGCAGGGATGAAAACCAAGGAGAATTCACACCTTTTTACTGGTGAGAATGCTCTCAGCAGCACTGCTTAGATCAAATTCCACTCACAGGGCTGCCAAGTTGCCAGCCCCTGGCCAGGTACTTGGTGTTAATATGGAACTAATTAACCTACCTCTTGAACCTTGCTTAATTTGATAACTTTGCTCAGCTGAGTGAATAGATGAGGTGATGGCTTAAGACTCTGGGGGGGAAAAGAAAGGATATATGAGCTGTTGAAGTTCACAACTTTAACCACAGTGCATTGCGTAACAAGGAAAAATTACAACAAGAGTCTGCATCTTCTTTCCCATCTTTTTTCAAAGTACGTCCGATCTTCTTTCAAACATCTGCTCCCAAATTAACAGCATTCTTCCAAGCCAACATACAAGGTCTCTCTTTTTGTTGTTTTTAATTATGACAGAAAGGTACGAGAACCATTTAGGGGAGGGACGGTGGCTCAGTGGTAGAGCATCTGCTTGGTAAGCAGAAGGTCCCAGGTTCAATCCCTGGCATCTCCAAAAAAGGGTCCAGGCAAATAGGTGTGAAAAACCTCAGCTTGAGACCCTGGAGAGCCGCTGCCAGTCTGAGTAGACAATACTGACTTTGATGGACCAAGGGTCTGATTCAGTATAAGGCAGCTTCATATGTTCATATGTTCATTTAGACTTAGCATGCTCCTGCATGTACTTGTATCTTAGCTCCCATTTAGAAGTACTGAACTGTTCCTGTACTGGTGGGTCAACCAAATGTCTGCCATTTGCAATCTTTATACAGATGACCAACTGAACTGGCTGAGGGGTCTGCAACAATACTAGCCCAACTGGCACCTCACTACAGTGGCAGTGAAGGACTGAAAGAAGATGTCAAAAATTGGGAGAGGGCACATTCTGTAAAATCAGTTGCACAGAAAATATAACACAAAATTCTGGACACTTGCAAGGAAGCCTGAAGGCCAGGATGCACTGAGAAAACTGATCCACAATACTTTTGCTGTGCTGCTCCCAAACTTAGGTGGCTGTTGATATGCCAAGCACCTAGCTGGATAAATTCTGTGTCTACAGTGGCACTGAAGCTGTCCAGGAATTGAAAAAAGAAAGCCTCTTCAACCTGCAATTATGAGGCTGCTTGTTTAAGATCATTCCACAACATGAAGTCCAATTCCATCAACACCCTGGTGAAATGCAGCTCTATCTGTCCTGTTCCACCTATCCCAGGTCCCGCAGTCTGTTTTTCCACTACATTTCCATGGTTGGGGGCTGGAAGCGCGTACCCTGATTGACCCTTATCTAGAAATCAGAGAGAGGGAACAGGCGACTTTTCAGCTGATATTGAATACATTGAACTACTTCTGCTCTTCCCCGGAGGACTCCAGGTGGTGTACAACATCATTAGAATACAACAGCTACAATGCAATATAAATAATACTTAAAACAGCAGAATAATACAGTGCAATGCACATCATCTCGTTAATGATGGTCAACATAAAATTATGTTGCCTTCTAAGGGCAGGTCATGAATTGGATAGGGTGAAGGCCATAGTGGAGAGAAGAACCATTGCTGTCCTCATTATCCTAGTGGAACATCTCTATTTTACACGCCCTGTGAAACTGAACTAAGTCCTGTAGGGTATGGATGTCACCAGGGAGAGAATTCCACCAGGTTGGGGCCAGGGCCAAAAAAGGTCTAGCTGAGGACAGCTGGACATCTGTTTGGCCAGGGACTACTGGCAGATTTTGATCTCCTGAGTTCAAGGCTTTTTTGAGTACATACCAGGAGAAGCAGTCCTGCAAGTATGCTAGCCCTAGACCATTAAGGGCTTTAAAGGTCAATACCAAGACCCTGAAGTGGATCCAGTACTTAACCTCGAGCCAGTGCAGCTGGCAGAGCACAGGTTGAATGTGGGCCAACATTGGGGCACCTGTAAGTACCTGTGCTGTTGCATTCTGGAAAAGCTGTAATTTCTAGATTTACTTCTAGGGCAGCCCTACCTAGAGCAAGTTGCAGTAATCCAATCTTGAGGTGACCATTGCATGAATCACTATGGCAAGGTCTAGGTGACAGAGGAATGGGGTTAGCTGTCTGACCTAGTGAAATTAGAAAAATGCCAGCCTGGTAACATTTGCAACCTGTGCCTCCATAGAGAGGAGTCTAGGAGCATGCACAGGCTTTTGATAGTCAGCACTGGTGTGCCACTGAGCACTAGGAGTGGACACACCAGCCTCAGGTCACACACACAAACCAGCCAGAGGACCTCTGTCTTTGATGGATTCAGTTTCAGCGGCTCTGTTTCAACCATCCAGAGCCTCCAAACACTCAGCCAAAACAGAGGGGGTGGCAGCTGCTCAGCTGTCCATCAACAGATACAGCTGGGTGTCATCAACATACTGGTGACAGCCCTGCCCAAAACTCTGCACCAGCTGGAACAACATAGGAGAGAGGACTGCCCCTCGGGACACCCTGCACACCAAAGGCTCACCACCACCCTCTTTTTGTGACCCAGGAGGAATGAAATTAGCCACTTCAAGGCTACTCCATGGACTCCTATGTCAGCAAGTGGAGGGCCAACAAGTCACAGTCGACCAAGCTGAACACTGCCATCAGGTCTACAGCAGCAGCGACCCATATCAGTCCAGCTGTCTGCAGAGATCATCTGTGATGGAAACCAGCCAGGGCAGAAGCCAAACTAGAATGGGTCTAAGGCTGACGTGTCCTCTAGGAATCCCTCAAGCTGCTTGGCCACTGTTCTCTCAACTACCTTGCCCAGAAATGATAGATTTGAAACTGGACAGTAATTGGCTAAATACAATGATAGCTTTTTCAACTGTGGTGTTACCATGGTCTCTTTCAAACCTCTTGGATAGGCCCCAGAAGTAAGGGACAGGATAATGTCCATCGGGGCCCCCCGTATTCCGTCACCACCAGGTTTCACCAGCCATAACAGATGCAAGTCTAAGAGGTATTTGACTGGCCTAGCAGCTCCCAGGATCCTGTCAACATAAGCCCGGGAGTTGGCTGAAGCTATTCAGCACTGAATCCAAAGGCAGCCAAGGGGCTTCAAGTTCCTTCAGTGTATCAATGGTGGTGGGCAGGTTGCAGCAGAGCAACAAGACTTTATTCATAAAGAAGCTCGCAAATGCCTCACAACCAAGGGTTAAATTTCTCATATTTTGTGACAAGTTAAGGACCAAAGTACCCTAAATAATTAGGCTGGGTGAGAGCTAGTGGATGAAATGGAAACTGAAGAAATCCCTCTTGACCACTTTCACCGCTACCTCCTAGGTTTTCATAAACAATCTGTAAGATGCTCTTGTAGCTTTGTTATAAGACAGTATCACACACACTCTAGCTGTCTGAATTCTCGCTTCATCCCCTGAGCGCCATTGCATACCATGAAGCCAGGATGAGGCAGGAATGGAGAGGGTATCTGAGGGGGTGGGATTTCATCAATGACTTCAGAGAGTAAGGTATTCCAGTCCTCTATTGATGTGAGGTAATGGATCCCACAGAGCATTTTGGAAGCCAACAGGATCCATAAGTCTATACAGGCAAACATAACGCTGTTCACTACTTAGGGTGGTGGTGGCGGCATACACAACTGGGTTTTTAGGGCAAAGTAATCTGACCATTGCACCCTATCAGAGGCAATCAGATCCACAATTATCCCCATTCCAAAGATGAGGTCCAGGATGTGGCCTGCTTAGTGTGTGGGACCTGATACAATCGGGGGGGGGGGGGGTCCCAGCATTGCTATTGATGACACCAGGTCCAGGTCCTGTTTGGAGAAGGCTACATCAGCATGGACACTGAAGTTCCTGAGAGTCAGGAGCCTCAGGAACTCCAAGGCCTAGGCAGCAACCACATTCAGCAAGTCTGGTGGACTATCTGCTGGTGCACTAGGCAGCTGGTGCACCAGCCTGACAGACAAACTCTCCTTGGCTTCCCACACCAAACCCATGCAATCAACGCCAGAAAACTTTGGTAGAGGGAGGGAGTGCCCTAAAAGAAAAAGACTAATGAATGAGAATCACAGGTAAATTGGGACTGGGTGGGAGTGCAGAGGTGGACTCTCAGTAGATACCCCTGAACAATGGAATGCTTCAGCTACCAACTCATGGTCAGGGATACAGTGGTCAAATTTAAGGGTGCATTCCATTTGAACTAGTTGGTTTTATGTTTTAATGCAGTGTCTTAACACTCTTGACTTTTTGTAGTCAGGATTACAAACTGAACAAAAGCGATACCTGTGAACTTCAGTGACCTTCAAAAGCCTGACAGCTGTACCCCCACATCCAGTCAGTCCTCAGGTCTCCAGAGATCTAGGACACTTTGAACACTTAATGAATACCCCTTTATGTTTTGGCCAGTTAGCTCAATACAGTCACTGTCACATTTCAGGATTTTTCCTGAATACCACCAGTACATACAAACCTTCTGATAGTGCAGAGGGTTTTCAATAGCATAGGACAGCGTCGAAATAAAGTTTGGTTTCGTAATCAGTGACGCGCACTCCTGGATCAGAAACTGAGTCTAAGGGGGGGAAAAAAGAGTGCTATAGCAAGGGTAATTATAAACATACAACAAAATACTTTGTTCAGTGCATTTCTGCAGAAAACACAAAAACCAGGTCCAGAGGATGTCCAATCCATTTTAGCATCAACAAATACTTCCCCCTCAACACTAGAGACTGGAACACTGACCAAACAGGTCTGACTGGCCTTGCAGCAAGATGAACTGGGTGCACAAGTTTTGGTCAATGCAGACATGCCCAAAACAAACATTGCTATGGTTACAGAATTCAAACAGACTGGAAGTTAATGAATCTCCCCCATCTCCCAGAAAATAAAGGCAAACCACAATCTGTAAGTGTTGCAGAAAAAAGGACCCCGTTTCTCAGCTGCTTAAACCATCTTCTTCACCATAACATTAAGGCAGGGGTGTCAAAAGTGCACCTCGCAAGCCTGATTTGACCCCCGCAAGCTTCCATGTGGTCTGGGAGCAACTGCCTGTCATCTGCTTCCCTCTGATTCCTTTATCACAGTTTTTATATTTCTACCATGCAACTGAGGCAGCTGAGCAAAGCAGCTTCTTGCTCTTTCCCTCTTCCCCCTCCATCTTCCCCAAGAGAGGAAGAGTCTCAGCCAAAGGAGGAGCTTGGCTCTGTAGCTTTGCTGTGTGACTGAGAGAGCCTGGCACAGCTAAAGCTCTCTCAATCATCATACAGCAGAGCTACAGAGTCAAGCTCCTCCACTCTTGGGGAAGAGAGTAGGAAGGTGCTTTCCTCAGTTCTCTCAAATCACATGGGAGAAATACCGAAAGCACCATTAAGACAACTCAGTTTTATTCAAGGTAAGAGCTTTTTGCCTTGCTGAAGTGTGTGTGTGTGTGCACGTACTGTTCAGCTAGTTTTGCCAGCACTCTCTTGGGCGGAACTGGTTTCCCTCCTCTTTTTTCACTGCATTCATGCCTTCATGATCCAGTCTTTCTCAGTAGGAAAGCAATGCAAATTATTTGGATGAGGAATAACAACAAACCAGTGAGGTGGATTAGCCTTCGAGTGCATGTCCAGACAAGTTCACCCAGCACATTCCCTTTGTAGACTAAAGTTCTTGAATATAGACTTCACAGATAGTAGACTGATACTGATCATTATACATTGCTGTCCTAATTTTGCACTGCCTCATAGGAGAGGCAATTATTTTTCTGGGAAAGACTATAGTTTTGTAGGTAAACACATAGCCCTCAGTTTGTGTCTTGGTTCCTTCACATGTTCTTGACCAGGACACAAAACAACTTACATACAAAAGCTTACAATGCCCAGCCATTTCATGTTTTCCCCTGGATCCTAGGGCACAGAGCACTGACCATGAGATTTCTGTATTGGATGTCAATAAATCAAAAGTAGGTTTGCAACTTACAGATACAAACCTGAACAGCATACTTACAATTGCTACAGCATAGATACTGTCTCCAAATTTTGTTGCAATAATTCAGAGCAAGAGGTGTCAGTTACCAGAGACTGTTAAAATATTGCAAACTTACTAACATTTTAACCATGTTTTATTTTAAGTACAAAAATAATTGTGTTTGTCTCTGCTACCTGGCATTACATTTTATGACACACATGGCTCAGTCTGACATGGTCTCATTTATGTCAGATCTGACCCTCGTAACAAATGAATTCAACATCCATGAATTCAACATCCCTGTTTCTCTTTAAAACATGCCACCTGATAACTGCTGTGCTGTCACTGCACTGGTTCAGTGCACTGGCACTGCTGCTTGCTGGGCCATATCCACACCAATGGCATAGGAATGGAAGCCGACCCCTAGGGGCCGCATGTTTGTTGGGACTCACCTCCTTAGTGGCAGATGGGAGCTTAAGGGGAACCTTCCCTCAACCAGCCCTAAACCTACCATCCAAGACAGCAGCTCTCCAAGTGCTCATAACCCAACGGTTGTAGGCCACTGACTTATCATATTGACTCCATTATTGTTTTCAATTTGTTCTCTATCAATGTCCACACAGCTAAATTTATTTAGAAAGCCAAAACATCTCTCACAGGATACTTAACAGACAAGACTGCTTACTTAGAAAAGGAATACACTCCTGATTTGCTAGCAGATCCCGTGTTACTCTCCTGTCCACCAAAAATGTTTAATTAACCGGGGGGGGGGGGAGGGGGGAATGATAGTCTTTTGTAATATGATCTTTAAAGATAACTAGTTCTTCTATTGTGGGCAAGAAAATACATAAACAATCAGCACCAAAGTAATTTCAGAGAGATTTGTTAGGTTTACAATCTGACAGATTTGCAGACAACTGAATGTTCTTATAAATGTCTCCATTTTAGTTTTTCCAATGAGATTCTCCCCACCCAATCCAGAGAGAACTTCAAGTCTTGTATTGACTGCAAAGCTTCAGAAATATGGCATTCAATCTGATTTATTAGTTTTTCCCTCCGAAAAAAAGTTATGGTTTTTAAAATTCCAAAGCAGTCAATTAAGAAACAGTCTGTTTTGACAAAGCAGAACAATTTTAGTTACTCCCATACTTCTTTTGCATTGTGTGTCTGCATAGACCCTCCAGAAATTTCTGCCAAGTACAAAAAGTTCTCAAGTTTTTCTACAAGGCTTCTAAGGACACCCACTTTACTTGCAATTCACACAACTTGATGTAAATATTGAAATTTCTTAGTTTTCTTTCCAGTGCTTCAGAAGTGTGCCCAGTTCTGTCAGTTTTGAATGACTGACTGTAGCGTTTGCACTGTCTTCTCAAAAATGCCATAACTTCCAATAGGCATTTTAGAACTGGTTTTAGAAATGCTAAATGTAATTTGTGTGAAACACAAGAGCTGAGATACCAGACCTCCTCTTCCTTCTTTTTTACAACCAGTCTACTTCTCATCATTACCATCTGTACCAGGTCACAATTTTCTAGAACCTCATGTAGCCCTAACACAAGGGTGTCAAACATACAGCCTGTGGGCCGGATCAGCCCCGCAGAAGGCTCCAATCAGGCCCTCCAGCAACTGGCTCCCATCTGCTTAATTTTCCCTTGACTGCTTTTTTCGGTCGCTATTTTGTGTTTCTCCCTGGACAAGGAAGAAGCAAAGCAGTCTTTCCCTCTCCCCCCTCCCTTTTCCCAAAAGGAAGAGGAGGGAGGAGCACCCTCAGCCAATGGGGGAGCTTGGCTCTATAGCTCTGCTGGGTGATTAAGTTTGCCAGGCTCAATTAATCACCCTGCAGAGTTACTGAGATACGCCTCTCTTCCTTCTAATGAATGGCTCAGGCTCCTCCCCCTCCTCATGCCCCAGGGAAGGAAAGAAAGAGCTTCCTTTTCCAGTTCTCGCCATCAGGAGAGCTACAAAGAGTGCTTTTAAGACTAGCAATGTTTTAGTGAAGGTATGAGCTTTTTGCCTTGCTACAGAGAAAGAGTTTTGTTGAGCTTGTTATGGGTGTAACTGGGTTCTCCTCCTCTGTTTCACTGTACTCATGCCCTCCAGTCTTTCTCAACAAGAAAGCATGTGAACTACGGTATTTAGAAAAGAAATATCAAAATTAGGCTGAGAGTGTGTTCCACCCCAAGTTTTCCCAGCAAATTTTCCTTAATTTTTCTTTCACATTTTCCTTTGACTGGGGGTCTTGAATTTAGACTTTCCAGATAGTAGGATGACACTGATCACTGTACATGGCTCTCTCTGTTCTTGTAGTTGTTTTTTGGGGGGAAGTTGTGTGCTTTTTTTTTTTTTAAAGTTGTAATCATTTTTCTGGAGGAAATTATAGCTTTGTAGACAAGCACATAGCCCTCAGTCTGTGCCATAGTGCCTTCACATGTTCTTGACTAGTGCATGAAGCAACTTCTGTACAAAAGCTCAGTGTCCAGCTGCTTCATGTTCCTCTGGGTCTTAGGCTCAAAGCATTGACCATGAGATTTCTGTAATGAATATCAATTAATCAAAAGTAGGTTTGCAACTTACAGATGTGCACACCTGAACAGCACATATTCAAGACTGGTACAGCACAGACATTGTCTGCAGTTTTTGATGCAATAATTCATAGCAAAAGGTGACATTTATCAGAGACTGTAAAACAAAATATTGCATGTGTGCTAATATTTTAAGCATGTTTTATTTTAAGTTTAAAAAAATCTTTAATTGTGTCTGTGCCCTTTATAAAGTTTATATGTCCGCTACCTGGCATTACATTTTATGATACACATGGCCCGGCCCGACAAGGTCTCATTTATGTGAAATCCGGCCCTCATAACAAATGAGTTCGACAGCCATGAAGGTTCTTTCTACCATATGTGGTGGACTTGTGAAAGAGCGAAAAAGTATTGGCAGATGATCCAACAAGAAATTTCTAGGATCTTGGGATATGAATTCAAGAAAGCTGCAGAGACTTTTCTGTTGGGATTACAAATGGAAAAATTTCCAAAAGATAGAACTATAATTTGGTACTTGCTTTCAGCTGCTAGGACACTATATGCGCAGTTATGGAAGCAAGAAAAAATACCAGAAAAATGGTATTGTAAAAGTTATGACATGGAGTGAGATGGACAAATTAACAAAAACTTTAAGAGACTATGATGTAGAAGATTTTAAAACGGAGTGGAAAAAATTTAGAAGTTATGTAGAAGACGAGTGGAAAGTAAAAGGACTTTGGACAATTTTTGATATTGATTAAACTTTAGAAGAAAGAAGAATATTAATTTTACTTCTTAGTAATTAAGGGTACCTTTTAATGTTAGTATTTTGTTAGTAAATAACACTGGCGGAGGTCATGTAATGGGGGGAGGGGTGATTAGAAAGAAGCATATGGGATAGATGAAAAGAAGTTATTAATGGAAATTGTTACCATATGTTATCAATAAAATTGTTTAAAACCAACAAATGAGTTCGGCAGCCCTGCCCTAACAGTTCCAATTTTTCACCTAAAGATTTAAAGCAACTGTGTGTAGTAACATCTTTTAGGGTATGACGGACAAATATAAGCTTCCCGTATTTTATGTATCCTGAAAATAATTTTTTCTACAATTGCCTCATCTATGGAAGCACATAAAAGGATGCTCACTTAGCTATATATTTCGATATGACTGAAGTCTTACTTCTCAAAACTTTTACATAGTGGTTCCCTTGCTTCTAGATCAGATTGATTTAGTAGTACAACTAGTTCCTTGAGGTCTGTGAACAGTTTATTATTCTTTAGCAATATAGTAGAATGCACTGAGGAGCCTCCAACTGTATGGACATTTCTGAATATACTGTTCAAATGAAGTCCACTGATGGAATAATAGCAGCATCACTACATTTTCTGTGACAAAATGATTTACTGTGATACCTGAATGGATCATAGTTGAATGGTCCCATGGATCCCTAGAAAGGTTTTGATACTTTGTAACAAACTGAAGAGCATGAAACTGGTAAATCACAAATTGCAATTCAAGACTATGAGTCATGCTACAGTCATGCATGCCCTTCTAGCCCTGATATCTTACTGCATTAGGTCTACATTAGGATTTCTTGAGGTGCTTTGTAATTGCTATTTACATAAATTCATAAACACATTGTTTTTACTTTGGAGCTGTGGTTATGTAATTTTAAAAGGTTTGTCCTTTTAACAATTTTTTTTCAGCAAACGCACAGGTTTTACAGGAACTTTAATATTGCTTTCTGTATAAGACAAGTTTTCATAAAATGAAAAAAATCTAAGCTGAAATTTTATTTTAACTAGTTACAAAGGCTACACTGAACAAATATTTCAAGTATATCATACATTAAGAAAAAATGTGAAGAAATCTGGCCTAATCTGTACACTCTGTTACATTTGGATTTTGACTGTACAATAAAACTTACATGCGATATATGAGCTTGCTATAAACAGGATGCTTATGCTGTTAAAAGGGCCAGTACAACACTTAATATATTCTTTTTGGACAGGAATTTATACTACCAAAGTGAAAAGGAACAACAAGCTTTCCAAGAACAAGGAGTTCTCTGGCACCTTGAAGAATAACAGTTCCAATGGCAAGAATACTAGAATCTACTTTTTCTAAATCCAGTTCTTCCAGGTAAGAGAAGATGTCACTGCTTGTCAGCATACCACACTCTTTGCATGCAGATTCACAAGTTCACATACCAGCTCCTCCCCCCTAAAAGAACTTTGAGTAGTGGGGCTGAAAACAAGCTATGGTTAAGATCTGGAGGTACAATGCCAGTCAGGGTACATGAGTCTGAGCTAAGTGGATTAATGGTCCATCTCAGTGTAATGCAGCTTCATATATTACAATGCTATGCACATTTAAATGGAATTAAGCCCCATTAAGCCCATATTAGACTGACCACCACTGAAACTCCATGGGCAATGGGTCTGGAAAAGCCTTCCAGCAGGAAGTCAGCAGCAAATCTGATTGCAGTTTTTTAAAAGGAAAAAAAAATCCCTACCTTCACCTGTTTGGTGTGGATAAAATAGGATGTAGAAGTTAGAGCAAAAAGTGATTTTATTTTTTTAGAGGTTGCTGCAGCTCTCATAGCCCTATTCTAAGCAGAATCAATCCATTCAATCCAGTGGGCTTAAGCATGCTAAACCTTCAAGGGACCACAGCTATAAAGCCCTGCAAAGAAAGCATTAGCTAACCAGCAGTCTGTGTGTGAAAAACATCCTCCCTTCTGGCCGGCAGGGCAGTTTTTTAATGTAAGACTTTAGATGACCAAACATGAACAACAACAAACTCATTGAGGAATATATAGCAAATTTCCAATACATTAGTCATCACATTTTGTGAAATTAGTAAGTCAAAAGATGATCAGCTCAGCTGTCCACTGTTTAGCATTGTAGACTTGTTATGAGTGCATAAAACTTTCTGTGATGAGACAGGGCAGCAGAGTGACGTGATCAGTTGGTATGCTGTAAACAGGCAAAATTTGATGCTGTTCAAAAGACCTCCATCTTGAATGGATGAGACAAAATTTAAACCCTCAAAGTGCAAGGGGGGGGGAAATCTTCTGTAAACTGTTAATTATGTCAATCATGAGAAGGTTAAATTGAAAATTTCTTCATGAGAACATCCTGCATCTCCCAACGACATTAGGAGGCAGCCAACATTCAAAACCATGGCAAATGGCTGTAGTTCAGTGGCAGAGCAACTGTTTGGCATGCAGAAGGTCCCAGGTTCAATCTTCAGCATCTTCAATTGAAATGTCCTTGATGGACCAATGGTCTGATTCAGTATAAGGCTGTTTCATGGGTTCAGAAAATATTTCAAACTAATCTGCCATAAACACAAGGGGCAGCTTATTCCTGGAATACCCGACTTGCCTGTCTTAATCACTGATGAAACTATGTTGTTGCATACACTAAAACCTGTTGTAGCGAAGACTATTGGGCAGCAGACTAAGCATATATGCTTCCAAAAAAAAAATCTGAAACACTGGAGGACGTAATGCTGTCTTCTACTCTTACTCCCAAAACTGACAATCTGGGACACAAGATCCATGCAAGCTCTCAAATATGCAGAGTTTTTTAAAAACAACAACAACAAAATACTATGCTTACTGAGGTTCAGTAGTTTGGGGGCAAATGACAGAAATAAAGACTACCACTTTAAGAAGATCCTCTTTAAGCAGCTTTGTTGGGATGGGGGGCTGTTTTAACATCCTTCTGAGTTATCAGCAGTACAGTGTCTTCACCACATGAAGAAGTTGATCCTACTAGTTTTCTTTGGTAGCTTCCCCCCCCCTTTTTGGCATGCTACTCAGAATCAACAAAAGGAAACCTCCATCTGAACCTATGTATACATTTGGTCATTGCCAAAATATTAAAGGAATTATGTATAGAACTCAGTTCTGAGAAAAAGATGTACTTAACAGCTGAATTTTGAGGCTGCCAACTTGCCTCCTCTTTTCTGCCCCATACCATATCCTAATATTGATGCATGGGATACAGCATCTGTTTTGAGTATTTTTTTGGAACACAGAGAAGTGCCTGAACACACAGGTGTCAATCATACAAATGTTCTAGATCCAAGTAGTCAGCCGTGTTGGTCTGAAGTAGTAGAACAAAATAGGAGTCAAGTGGCACCTTTAAGACCAACTTAGTTTTATTCAGAACGTAAGTTTTCGTGTGCTCTCTAAGCACACTTCATCAGACGAGGAATCCGGTACAGTGAGCAAAGCCACACATAGCTGGTAGTCAGTGGCTTAGAATGCAAACTGGTACAAATTTAAGATTGAGATATAAATACCTTCCTTTTGACCTAGGCTTAATACAATATAGTCATTAACAGACATTCTCACATTTTGACATATTACTGTTTTATTATTTTTGCATGCTCATGCTACTCAGTTCAAAGGTTTGCTCAATTTAATTTTACTATTCTGTCATTGAATCTTAAATTTGCATTCCTAACCACTCCCTACCAGATAATTTTACTATACTGCGATTGGATCTTAAATTTGTACCAGTTTGCATTCTGAGCCACTGACTACCAGCTATGTGTGACTTTGCTCACTGTACTGGATTCCTGTTCTGATGAAGTGTGCTTCGAGAGCACATGAAAGCTTACGTTCTGAATAAAACTAAGTTGGTCTTAAAGGTGCCACTTGACTCCTATTTTGTTATACAAATGTTCTGTTATGAAGTGGCTGACTGTCAGGGGCCCTTTTCCCTGCCTCAGCACACCAATTCATCATGCTGATGCATGACCATTCCAGTCTTCTGTGCAATATAACCAATACAATAAAGTCATTCCACTGACTAAACCCTCACACACACCTCACAGAGTCATCACTTGGGCAGTTTCAGTGAAAAACTCTTCAGTACCTGAAGAACAACACAGAAGTTACTGATCATGTCAACTGGGGCTGGAAAACAGCAGTAGAGGAGAACCTTACAAATCTTTGTGGGGTACACAGTCTCCAGTTTCTCAAAACCTTTAACACTTCATTTCTCATAATTACAAGGTTCAATGCATTTGGTACAAAGATAAAAAACTGTTTTTTGGTGTACTTTGCTCTGTGTGTATGGAAGAGAAACAACACCCTCCTGTTAGGTGCAAGAACATCTCTGGCTATTGTACCTAGACAGTACATTTCTCCAGTGCACAATCTGCACAACTTTCAATGCTTGCTGATTTGTTCCACTGTGTTGCTTAAGACAAAGCTCTATTATTTTTACATTAACAGAACATGCTGGAAGACACCACACCATATCCTAACATTGATGCATATCAATTTAATCCTTCAGCTTTGCTGCTTTTTTGTACATAAAACACTGCAATCCAAAACCATTAGTTCTATATCACACCCTCCCCACCACCACCCAATGCATGGATTTTCCAGCCCCTAAGCATTGAGAATGCATCCCACTCACACTAATAAGGGATTAAAAGTCTCAGACATGTCCTCCGTATCAGGATGATTAACGATGGGGGAGGGGGGGTTGTCATGGATGGGATCACAAATACTGCCCCCTATGATTTTTTTAACTAGGTCCTAATGTCACATGAAATTTGCAGCTAGTTATCTGGAAATGCAATATTTTACGTCTTGAGCACACTTTAGCATCACACTACTTACTGGAAGAAAAAACGAAGCAATTAAAACAATCAGCAATTCTTCAAGTGCAGAATTTACCTGATGGAAATCTTTGCCGCTACTTTTACCATCGCCACTGAAATCCACGTGCGAGAATAGACAGCGTAGTAAATGCCTGTCTGCCTCGGGGCCGTGCCGATTCACAATCTGGGGGAGAAGGAAAGGCTAACATAAATATAGTGAAACACCAGAAACACCACAACATCTGCAACTGAAGAAATGCTATGTATTAATACAATTGAAGAGGAAGGAAAAAACTGATTTCCAAACTATGTAATTTCAAGGATGGCTCACCTGTCAGTCTGCCCCACTAACAAGGAAGTCATCCATGCATATGTACTTCAACAGACCCTGTACATCGAATAGTAATGGCCTGTACAATTGAAGTGTTTCTCAAGCTGGTTAAAAGCTGAACAGCAAGCCCTTGTAAGCCTACTCGGCTTTTACTTCTAATTAAATTATCAGACAGGCAGACTCCAGTAGCTGCTGCTAACAAGATGCCAATATGTTTCAATGCAAGACAGAAATTCTGGCCCAGTCACCAAGCTAGATACTGACTTTGCTGCAATCTTTTCTGCTACATAAAGTCAAAGCAACAGTTTTATGTTTTTACAAGCCACTGGGCTGGATCCTTATAACTTCCACTACATGAAGGAGGGGCAATTTTTGCCAAAGCATCCCCTGTGTAAAGTTCTGATTTGCACTGTCCCCTAGGAGTAGCATTATGGGGAGATCAGTGGGTCGCAATGGAATTCTGGTCTGCTACAGTAAGTGCCTTCAGCTAGAAGCCATTGGGAGGCATCCAATGCATTGCCTGTTGGTGCTAAGTTTTGTACTCATTAAAAGTACATGACAGTTTGAAATAGTGATTGTTCCACTATCTTCCGATTGCCTAAAACAAGGGGTGTCAAATATGCGACCCTTGGGCTGAATCAGGCCCCTGGAGGGCTCCTATCAACCCCCAAGCAATTGGCTGTTGTCTGCTTCCTTCTCCATCTCTCTTGCTTCCTTCTGTATCATAGCTTGCTTTTCTAGGCGTACTCAATCACACAGGAGATACAGAGCAAAGTCTCTATTTTCTCCACTGGCTGAAGCTCCTCCTTTGGGGAGAAATAGCTTGCTTTGCCAGGCTCTCTCAATTGCACAGAACTACTGAGCCAAGCCTCCCTTCTATTGGCTGAGGCTCCTCCCCCCTCCTTGTCTCCTGGGGAAGAAAGGAAAGAGTGAGAGCTTCCTTTGCCCAGTTCCCTGGATCCCATGGGAGAGATACAAAGAAAGCACCTTTAAGACCAATGAGTGCTAATGCTTTAAGCATGGTTTATTCTAAGTTTTTAAAACATCTTTAATTGTGTTTTGTCTTTGTCCTTTATAAAATTTATATCTCTGGTACCTGGCATTACATTTTATCACACACATGGCCCAGCCCAACAAGGTCTCATTTATGTCAGATTTGGTCCTCATAACAAATGAGTTTAATAACCCTAGGAAGCTCCAAATCAATCATATTCAGATAAGCTCTAACATAATCCAGTTGTCAATACCCGCCTGGTTTAACATAATACATGCATAGACACTCACACAACTCTAAGAATTAATTATATTAATCCTTTTCTTAAGTGTTTCCTCAGATAGTTATTACTATAAACTATAAAAGTAAGGCAGTGACAAAAATAGTGTTATCCCCCACCCCAACTTCCAGCTTAATAACTCTTAGTATAGCTGGAATGACTAGTGACTCCCAGCTCAACTAACAGGTCAAAGATCCCATGAAGCCTGAGGAACCATTGTGTAGGCCGCAGTCTGGAAAGCACACAGGTTCCTCCCATTTTGGTAGCCCCTCTGACCGCCCCCCCCTCCAATATCCATCTTTGAGGTGGAGTGGGTCACAGACCTTCACAGAAGAATGACTGCATGTGCTGGGGTGCTGCAACAAGGAGGAGGATGATGAGTGTGAAATTGGAACTGTGCTTGCAGAAAAGACATAAGGAATTAACTCAGTCTCATTCCCTCTTCCTCTGTGGAATGACCCAACCCATGCAGTTATTCCTCCACATGGTTAGATACAGCCTGATACAATTTATTTGCAACAATGGGAGTGAGAACTGCTTGCACCCAAAACCCTGCAGAAGCTGGGGCTGACTTAGCAAGCCAAGCAATGTCTTCTTATTGGCAGTAACAGAACCACAGACAAGCAAGCAATTAGCTGCAGTGCTTAAAGGCACCCATAACTCCATCTGAGGCTTGCTTGTAGGAAGGGAGGAAGACTTGAAGAATTGAATATGAGTGTATAACAGTTTATATATTTTCCAGTCTTTCCAAGGCTAGCTCTCAAGCTTGAAATGTTTTCCCAATCTTGTCAAGCTAGTCAGTGAAGACCTCATTACAGAACACTCTGTAGACTCTTGCTTAAACTCAACAGAATGTTCAATTAGTTCTATCTTTTAAATACCCACCATTTACAATTCACAAAACCTGTTTTTAACATGTAGCATTTGAAGCCTCAGAGAAGGAATGAAAAAAGTCCTTCAAATAAAGTGTTTAAACTAATTATTACCTTTTACAGTAGCACAATTCAAGCATTTTCATATTTGTAATTTGGCCATTCAAAAACAGAAGTGAGTTTTCCCAAGCTGGCTTGGGAAAGCATGTATTTAACAATGAAGGACCAGGGTCAAGAACATTTATATCAGCACATTTGCTGGGCGAATTTTGTAGTTCTTTGCTACTACGCACTGACACACACCCCATCCCAGGAATTTCCCCAGCTTAGCATGCACTATTTCCCCAGCTTAGCATGCAAGCTGATTTATACGGAAACAAAAAACATGTCAACTTTGACTTGCCAGTAGACATGGAAAAAGCAGATTTAATGTCATGGTTCGCAACTATACTGTGCCTGAGTCAGAATGCCACTTTATCTACCTATACCTATATCAAGATTTCCAACCCGATCATGCAATATAAGCAACAGACTGTCTCAGAAATACCTACACACACATACTGATCTTACAGTAGTAAAATGCTTAACTAATAAATATGAAAACTTTTTAGTTGTGAGTGTAACTTATGTATTGTGATGTGCCCATTTTAGCAATAAGTGTCAACTGGAGCTATTCACTTCTGTTCATGCCACTTCTTAACACTTTAAAGCCTATTTATTTCCAGAAACAATTCCCTTCACATGACTAAAAGCAGTACAATGGATACTGGCTTTGTCACATTTAGGGATAGAAATGAACTGGCTGACAAACTAAAGTTCATCATTAATTCTGGGCAGTTTGTGAAGCAATGTTTATATACTGAAGAACCACCACAAACTTTCACAAATGCTGATGCAGTGTGTGGTGGTTCATGAAGGGCAGAAATTTCTGCTCTTCAGGAAAACCGGCTCCCCATTGCTCAGCTGTTTGTTTTAAATGTCTCAGAGCCATTTAAGCCACTGCTTTCTGCTCCTCCAAAAACTGAGGGCAACAGAAAGCAGGGAGCCATTTAAAACAAACAGATGAGCAGTGGGGAGTTGCAGACCACTCAGCTGTTTGACTTAAATGGCTCCCAGCCCATTTAATCCCCTGCTTTCTGCTCACCATCAAAAGCAACATGGAGCAAAAAGCAGGGGTTTAAACAGCTCACGAGCTGCAGCAAGTCAGCCTTCCAGTTCATATGGGTTTGTAGTTCAGTTCATGATTCTGCCATGAGCTGAACCACAAAAATGTGGTTCATGCCCATCCCTAGTTGCATTTACTCAAGCTTCTCTATGTTTCTCACAGTTACAGAGCATTCGTTCATAGCACTTTTTCTAAACTTGGCCAATAGTCATCTTGGCTAATGTGAAAAACAAATGTTGTCTTCAATCGTAGCCAGGCCTGTAGTCGCAGGGGGGCCTGTGGGGGCACTCCCCCGACATCCTGGCAGGGCCCCCCAACATCCAGGGGGCCTCTAGTGCACAGTCTGCTCTTTTCATTTTCTTTTCCCAATGGCTGAGCCGGCGAAGCATCATCAGTGGCAGCCAGAGCCAGGAGAGCTGAGCAGGGCATAGTTCATTGTGGCAGCAAAAGCAACAGGTAGAGAGGCGGGCGGAAGAGGAAGCCATATGGAATTGGCTGGGGCTGGATGGAGCTGCTGGCTGCAAAGTGCCAGAGCAGGAGAGAGGGAGTGGAGGGAAACACACACACACACACCCCACTAGCACACAAGGTGCAGTCCCTTCTTTACTCCAAATTTGTAGGGCTGGCTGCCTCAATTTGGCCACATTCAGAGCCTCCAGCTTTTGCCCCTATCCCAGAAAGCTTCTGAGAAACAGCAAGCCCTGAGGTGGATGGGAAACGGTGCCCCCTGACTTTTTTAAAAGCCCCCCAACTTGTAAAACCCTGGCTACGGCTCTGATCGTAGCCTGCAAGACTGTTAATGATTCCTCTGAAGTTCTTCATCCTCCTTTGGTAAACCACATGCATTCCATTAATATATTAAAAAATGGGCAATGTTTTTGCAGTCCTGGAGACTTAGGTATATGCTGCAAAATACCTGTGAAGTTTGTCCATATCAAAGAAAACGCACTGAATTAATGGAATGTATTGCAAGTTGGGCAGAATGGCAACCCTATCAGTGTTTGCTGGTTTGAGTGAAATCTTCTGGTGCCCTCTCTGAGCAGCATCACACACATATAGAATCAGATAAATAAATCACACACATATAGAATCAGATAAATTCCTCATGCCAATCTGACTCAGCACATTTTGTTCTCTCTGCCAGGTGAACTTAGTTCTTTGAACTCCAGGGAACTTTATAACCATCTTATTTATTGAAGTAATATATTCTACCAGCAAATGGAGACTCTCAGTTTCAGTTGACAAGAAGCAGCTGCGCCAGTAACTTGTTTGCACTTAATGTTCTTAGGCTGTGGCATGGGCTACCCACACTATACCCATCCTTTCTACTGGCCCCAGGTATTGCAAGACATACACTGCAAGACATTCTCACTGAAAGCATCCAAACAATGACACTGCCATCCTGTACCACTGCAGTCACTTTTATGGTTGTGTCTGCAAGTTATACTAGAGCCTGAAGCTCCAGAAGGTTTGCCTTATTGCCAGATTTCATTTCACTAATTGGGACAAAAACAGGCGGCATGACCAATTCTCATGTCAGGAAAAATTTCCATCTTGGGACTTGACACTATATGTATAAGTAAACAATAAAATTTGGTAATCCTTCAGTTTTGCAACACTGGCCTTCTACCCTGGAGATTTCTCTCTGAACAATAATAGCTTGTTCTGTGTTAGTTCTAGAACTTACTTGGATCACTTCGCTATTCTCTTTAAGAGGCTATATTGTTCCTGTGCTTGTTTGATAATACCATCAGACTCAACAAATACTGGAATGTTATCGCTTGTTGAGTGGGAGAAGCAATGATACTTAGGGTAAGAGCATGGTGTTAGCTTTGTCCTCTGAAAGATAAATTTTGCACTGCATGGTCCAGATTTTGGCCCTGATGAACTGTAGACTCTGTGTTGTTGCAGATAAGACTTTGGTATGCTGATACAAAATCCTATCTGGTTCAGAAGCCGCTGGGTGGTTGAGATGTTATCCCAAAGTTATTGGAAGGAATGGGACACCAGCAGCCAATTGCTGATGTAGGGAGAGGTGATTGTTCCATTTCCTGAGGGCCACAGTTATCACTGCCATGCATTTCATGAAGACTCTTGGGGCTGCTGATAGGCCAAATTGAAGCACCCAGTATTGGTAGTGGTCAGATCCCATGGTGAAATGAAGATAGCACTAGTAATGCGGCCAGATAGTGATGAGGAAATAAGCATCCTAGAGATCTAGGGATGCCAGTCAAGGGTTCTCGGGAAGTAAGGGAAGAATAGATTGCAAAGTTACCATCCAGAACTTCCACTGGATACAGCGCCTTAACTTCCAGAGATTCATGATCAGGCATTGGCCCCTATCCTGCTTCAGCATGATAAAGTATCAGCAGTAGAACCCGAGGCACTGTTGATCCTGGGGAATGACCTCCACAGCTCCCCTGAGGAGGAAGGTGTCACTATGAAGTGGGGTGTCTGAAGGACAAGAAGAAACTCCATGGCATATCCCATCCAAATGACAGTGAGGACTAAAGTATCCATGGCAATGAATTTACAAGCTGGAATGTAGGG
This sequence comes from Heteronotia binoei, assembly GCF_032191835.1. Classification (NCBI taxonomy): domain Eukaryota; kingdom Metazoa; phylum Chordata; class Lepidosauria; order Squamata; family Gekkonidae; genus Heteronotia; species Heteronotia binoei. The sequence goes on from NC_083236.1 coordinate 26,532,722, forward strand.
ACATAACCTGGTGCCCAAAGGTTGAGTAACCTGAAGAGGGAAGGGGAAGGACTGGAAGAACACAGGAATCAAAGAGACTGCTTTTTGGGAGCTTCTGGTTTCCGGCTGGCTGAGCGGTGATGTCCTGTTGTGTTCCACAAAGAGCTATGTTCTCTTCTCTATCTGATATCTGTTCTTTCAAACTTTCTGGTTTGGATACTGTTTTGTTTTACTTCAAGACAGCTGTTTCAGCAGGCTAAAACCTTTTTACTTTTACTTCCAGGCAATGCTCCCTCTAAGCTGTGGAGTCTTGTGAGCCATAATTCTACTTCATGAGCTACTGACATTAAAGTTGTGAGCTACTGCATAAATTAGTTTGCTCTGGGGCCACTTTTCCCGAGTTAAGTCAAAAATATGTGAGCTGGAGGCTAAAAAACTGTGAGCTAACTCACACTTAACTCAGCTTAGAGAGAACACTGCTTCCAGGATGTTTTCTCCGTGCCCATTGATAAGATGCTGAGTGTAGTCTAATTAGCTCTGGGTGTGAGAAGGAAACAGCTGGCATACAGACAGGGATTGTTTACCCTCCTCTGCTTTTACAGCTATAGCTTTCACCACTGCAATATGTTTTATCTCATCTTTTATTGTTGTTTTGTTTTGGGTTAAATTGGTCCAGTTCCTACTGTGCTGAAAACAGTGCTGTAGCTAAAGCAGGGGTGGCCAACGGTAGTTCTCCAGATGTTTTTTGCCTACAACTCCCATCAGCCTCAGCCAGAATGGCCAATGGCTAGGGCTGATGAAAGCTGTAGGCAAAAAAACCTCTGGAGAGCTACTGTTGGCCACCCCTGAGCTAAAGGATACATGATAGGTTTCACCTGCAAGCTGAGTGGGACTAGGTGTTTACAGGCTGTGCTCTGCTACCGAGGAACACTGTTTTAGCTGACTTTAATTTGTTTTAGCTTTTGTTTTAAAGAATGTTTTATTCTGGTTTTGTTTTTTTAATTGGCTTTAGCTTTCATTTTAAAGTTTTCAAAACAGTTTCTTCTTGCTTTAACTTTTAAACCATTTTAGATCCTTCTTTTAAAGTCTTTTTTTAAAAAACCCTCATTTTAAAAAATCATAATTGTCCCAATTTAATCCAGAGCTAACCAGCTGCATATTGATTATAGGGTACAGATTTATATTAGTGATCACTGAAATGGGTAAAAAGAGGGCCTTCTCATTTGACAGGGATTTTAACATGAAATCAAAACAAAGCAGGCTAGATGATTTGTTTTATTAGTGTCTCTTTCTTTCCACTAAAAAAAAAAAGTTTGATTCTTTAATGTTACAGAGACTGCCTTTGTTCTGGGGCCTGCTTCTTAGTGGATAGATTTTTAGGTCTATGTGGGTACCGTTGTTTACCAGATGAGTGGGAATATTTCCAGTTGTCAGTTGAACAAGAAGTTTGCTGCTTAGTGAAGCCAGATTTCCATGGTCTAGGCTTAGCGTGGTGAGTAGTCTGCTGAGAGACATCCAATATCATGGCTTGCTTCCTGCCATCATCCATGTTGGTTAAAAGCTCACCTGTGGTTGAGTGGATTAGCCCTTCGCCATCAAAAGATAAAGTCTTCTACCTTGGTCTTTATGTCAGGCTGAAGGGACATGGACTGTAGCCAGGTGTGGCGCCAGAGTGTGACAGAGGTAGCCAAGGATCTGGAGGAGCATGACATTACATGCTGTAAGCTGCTGATTTACTGCTTAGGAAAGTGAGACATCTCAGCAACCAAGATAGAAGGTGAGGCATTCTTCTGGGAGGAATCTGACAGTTCCGGTATCAGAGCTGTAAACTGATCTGCCAGATGCAAGACATAGGTGGAGAAACAGGCCAGGTATACATCTTTGGGGGTAGTGATGGTAAAGGAGTACATCTTGCAACCAAAAGTTTCAATGTTATGGCCCTCACAGTCTGGAGGAGCAGGGTGATGTATTTGCTTGGCCTTGAAAGCTGAGTGAACGATGATGGAGTTAGGCGTAGTATAGGAGAAGCAAAACTCTGGATTAGATGGTTGAACCGTATAGAGCAGGGGTGTCAAACTCATTTGTTATGAGGGCTGGATCTGTCATAAATGAGACCTTGTTGGACCAAGCCATGCGTGTCATAAAAAGGAATGCCAGTTAGCAGCTATAAACTTTATAAAGGACACAAACATGATTAAAACATTAGCACTTGTTGGACTTAAAGATGCTCTCTGTATCTCTCTTTCCACTTTCCGTATCTCTGTGATCTAGGGAACAGGACAAAGGAAGCTCTGGCTCTTTCCTTCCTTCTCCAGGGGACTAGGAGGGGGAGGATCCTCAGCCAATAGAATGAAGAAAGGCCTGGTTTAGTAGCCCTGCGACTGAGAGAGCCTGGCAAAGCAAGCTATTCTTTGCCCTTCCTCCCCAAGGGAGGAGCCTCAACCAGTGGAGAAAACAGAGGCTTTGCTCTATAGTCCCTGCACGACTGAGCAAGCCTGGCAAAATAAACTGTGATGCAGAAAGAAGCAGATGACAGCCAGTTGATTGGGGGCCTGAAAGGAGCCCTCTGGGGGCCTCATTTGGCCCCTAGGCCGCCTAGAATCATAGAGTTGGAAGGGACCTCCAGCGTCATCTAGTCCAACCCCATGTTTGACATCCCTGGAATAGAGGGATTCAAAGCAAAGCCAGAGGGATGGATGAAGGTTTGCACAGAGCATGGAGAAAAGCCCACCGAAACAGTAGAGGCTAGCTCTTGTAGTTCTCTGAGGTCAGGTTGAGCACAAACATAGAACCCACATTGGAACTGCACAGAGACCATAAAGAAGATCAGACAGTTCATATCCACTTATAGCTGTTACCATCCTGGCAACAACTCTGGGCAGCACAGCTGGGCTCTATGCATAAATATCTCCTAAAGTAGAAAAACCAGGGTTGTCCTGGCCTTGAATATGAAACTCATCTGCTGACAATGCTGGAAAAATCAAGGCAGCCTGAGGCTGGATGGCCACCACTACTGTGATGGAGCATTTTAACATGCACCTTAGATAAACCAACTGAGTTGTTTTAGGTACATTACAGTCAAGTACAGTCCTCTATTGGTGCTGTCAAGAAAACCCAGCCAGAGAGTTCTTGAACTAAAAAATAGTCTGACAGCCGTAACAGTTTCCGCTTGGTCTCCACTCCACTGGGGGAAAGCAATACAGAACCCCTTCAGAAGCTCAGGACTGATTTCCACTATCTCCTAACACTCCACGCCACCAGACTGGGAAGTGAAGTCAACAGCCAACAGGCATAGTCGAATGACAGCAATAGTGATGCCAGCCCTCGCTTCATATACAGATTATTCTTGTGGGTGGAGCAGGGCAATAGCCAGCATGATGTAATGGTTGGAGTACCAAAGAAGGATCTGGAAGGCCCAGGTTCAAATCTCCACTCTGCCTTGGAAGCCTGCTTGGTGATAATGGGGCAGGCACTCTATCTCATAGGCTGCTGTTGTGAAGATAATGTGGAAGAGAGGAGAACAATGCTGTAAGCCCCTTTAGGGAGAAAGGTGAAGTACAGGTATTTAAATAAATAAAATGGAATCCAGAAGAACAACCTTATGCTCTTTCCTGTAGTCCAATAAGAGCCCAGGAAGTATAAATCACTTAAGGGACTCCCATGAGCACTCCTATGACAATCCAGGGAAGGTGTGGTTGAGAAGTGATCCAGACCCTTAATAAAAAAACAAACAGAAAAAGCACCCTATGCGTATTTGAAAATTAGATGCAGGTAGGGATTGAAAAAGCACCAGGTGCCTTAATGAGTAAAGAAATTTCTGAACTGCCACAAGAAGAGAAGCACAGTGCACGGTTATTCAGATAACTTCACAGTCTGACCACTGGCAAAGGGGTTCTGCAGTACTAAGGATGCTACGTATTTCATTTTCCCTTGGGCTGCTTTCCACTAATTGAGAAGTGATCTGCACTTGAGTGCACCATGCCAGCTATTCCACTTAGAGCTTCTCATATCTACGTCTTCCAAGAGGAATATTTCATGTAGATGTCTAATCTGTTGGTAATGCTTCCCAACCTTAATCCACACCATGCAGAAATTGCAATCTAAAGGTTAACTTGCTACAGTATTATTTTTACAAGAAGTCTTCTATTTTTTATCCAAGTCCATTAGAAGACTCAAAATATTTCAAATTACATTCATGCATAGAGGATAAAATCAGAGTCCCATGATGTTATCTTGGATTAAGCATCCAAATGAAACTGTTCCAAGAAGTCATCTAGAGATCTGGACTGGGCTGTCATCAATAAACTGGTAATACCAGATTCCACTTTTGTTTCATGTCACATGAGACAGTGGATGTTCTGAACAGGAGTCAAAGGGGTAATGAACTGGATGAGGAGGCTGCGTAGAGCCAGTGTGGTGCAGTGGTTACAACTGAGGTGTCCAATACAAGCTCTTATCTGGCCCAGAAGCAAATGGTCATTACCGTTATTGCCAGATGACAGAGGCCATGCATTATGTTCCTGTACAGTCCCAGTATTAACAATGGGCAGTAGGAGTGGAAGGATGGGCATCAGGGAGGTAAAGTATTGGAAAAGTGTTAATGTTTTAAGCATGCTTGTATTTTGACAAAAAAATAACATTGTTAATTAGGCTTCTCTTTGTCCTTTATAAAGTATGTATCTCCATTAGCTGGCATTACATTTTATGGCACACATGGCCCATCCTGAGTGAATTTTGTCAGAACCAGCCCTCGTAACAAACAAATTCAACACCTCTGGGTTACAGTGTTAGACTACAATCTGGGAGACCCAGATTCAAATTCCACCCTACCATGAAAACTTGCTATGTGACCTTGGGCCTGTCAAACAACTCTCAGCTCAACTCGCCTCACAGGGCTGTTGTGAGGATAAAACATAGGCAAGGAGAATAATGTAAGCAGCTTGGGTCCTTATTGGGGAGAGAAGCAGGGTATAAATGACATTAAAAATTTCAGATGAAAACTGAAGCTTGGGGGCACTTTTATACCCTTGCATACAGAGAAATGCATGGATTGCCTCTGTGGTGCAGACTGCCATGCCCTAATACTGGCAGTATGCCTGTTGCAGCTTCTCCTTGGTACAGTCTGTCTATAGTTATCCATGGTCTTGCCACATCTGGAACAGATAACTGTAACATGCTCTACCTGATGTTGACTTTGAAGCTGTTCACAAGTTTCAATCAGTAATTCAATTGCCATTTTCTACATTATTTGACATAGGAAGCTGCTTATACACATCCTGACACAGTGCAAGCTGTCCTGTTTAGAAGTCTCCACATTCTAGGTAAAGGACCACTACCTTCTATATGAATCTGCAGAGGGACTTCAGTCTTCACAGATCCTACCCATGTTCCCACTATCTCAAGTTAGGAGGCTGGTTGCTACAGACAGAGCCCTCTCTATAATGGCATCACAAATGCCCACAACTAACCACCAGGCACCTAGCCTGCAGAACTTCAAGCACCTGGTTAAAGTATTTGTTTCCTCAGACATTTGTTTTGATGGCGCCTCCCAACCCTTCCCCTCTGTACATGTTTACTCTTACTAACTGGATGCTGGGCTATAAATGTTATAACTCTGAATGAGATGATATAATTCAGGTTATTGTTGTCTTGAACATTTGCAGTTGAGAGGCAAGGTACAGAAAATGTAAATAAACTGCCTTTGTAGCTATAAAACCATAATCGTCACAGAAAATTAGAATGCCCTAAAAATACCTATAAAGACTTCTCACATTATCTTTATTAAATGTTAACTATTCAGGTTCTTAATGGGCAGGGAAATAAGAGCTGGCAGTACAACACTACTCAGCCCAATTTACTGATTTTATTACATTTACCACCAGCTTTTCTTCCACTATGGCATTCAAGAATTTTTTTTTTTTTTGGGGGGGGGGGAAATCCCTCAGAGTCAGATCGAATTCATCTGCAGAATTATGTACCTTCCTATCAAGCCCTAGGAACAATCTGGTAATGACTGGTGATGATCTAGAAGTCCACAAGGTTGAACTCTTTAATACATACATCAGGAAAGGCAACTAAACTATTGAGATAAATTAGACAAGCAACAGCCTTACAGAATGAATTAACTGGACAAAACCATTGACTTTCAAATTACAGAAAGACTGCAAAGTATCACTCTAGAGACCAAGCTAAGCAGGTAGGAGGCACAAACACAAATGATATAAAATGAGCTGGGGATACCCCTTTCACTGTTGCATTCCCTACTTACATGTTGTATTTCCTGCTGGCTGGCTCGGTAGTTTTTCTTGGTTAAATTGTCCACCAGGTAGCTGATTTGAGACAAGGCCAGCGAGAGCGAGTCAAGATTCATTGCTGGTTGGGGCGGAAGCAGGCGGCCGAGCCCGGCGCAAAATCACCATTATTCCCCTTTAGTCACCTCAGAGACAGGTTAATTTTTTCCAGTTAGCGTATGTCTCAATTTCTGTTATATTTTCAGCTCTTTTTACCCAGTGTTCTCACTCCGTTCTGAAACATGGCACCTGCAAAGTAACACAGCAGAGTTACATTTTTGTAAAGCCATACAAGCAAGATTGCACCATGTGGACAACTGAAGTTCTGAGCCCTACAGAGAGAGAGGAAGAGTGACACTTTGTTCCTTCCTGTTCTGGTCATCCATTTCAACACACACTGCTTAAATTTGGGAGTAAATTTTTGCAGCTCAGGACTAACCATGTGGCTCCTCTTGCTGGTTAACAAAATGGTGGAGAAGCAATAAAGAATCAGAGATTGTGGGGAGGGCAGTGCTATGACAAAGGGCAACTGGAAAAGTAAAGCAAAAAGGAAGACTTGAAAGCAGCAGCATCTTCCAGTGCTGATTCTGACTAAAAACACCTGCAAAAACAATTGCACTATACAAGACAGACCTTAGCTAACATCAGGGCTTTTTTTGTCGCAGAAACTTCTTTGCATATTAGGCCACACACCCCTGATGTAGCCAATCCTCAAAGAGCTTACAGTAGGCCCTGTACTAAGAGCCCTGTAAGCTCTTGAAGATTGGCTATATCCAGGGTATTGGGGGGGAGGGTAGGGGGTGACCTAATATGTAAAGAGGTTCCTGCTACAAAAATAGTCCTAATTAACATCATGCATTTGTATAATAAAATATCCAAGCAACTTAGCGCACACCTTCTATGTGCATTAGCTGCTCTATTCAGTTTTTAAACTCAATTTGTAAAAATAAAAATAATTTTAATTTAAATCAGATTTCTGATAAAATTTGTTTTGAGGAAAAACCTGTCTAAAAGATAGAAGATAAATTACAGCTTAAAGATAACCATCACAGAACAGTATTATGAATTCCAATTCTGCAGTATGCAACAGTCTATATGTAATGTTTAACAAACATTTTGTAAATGAGTCCCAGCAGTGTACGGACAGGGATCCAATCTTATGGGGTTTCAAGCCCCATGGCGCAGAGTGGTAAGCTGCAATACTGCAGTCCAAGCTCTGCTCACAACCTGAGTTCAATCCTGGTGGAAGCTGGGCTCAGGTAGCCGGCTCAAGGATGACTTGGCGTGCCATCTTCCAAGGTCGGTAAAATGAGTACCCAGCTTGCTGGGGGTAGAGTGTAAATGACTGGGAAAGGCAATGGCAAACTGCCCCATTAAAAGTCTGTCAAGAAAACATCATGATTTGATGTCACCAAATGGGTTGGTAATGACTCGGTGCCTGCACAGGGGACTACCTTTATCTTTTTACCTTATATAGTTTACTTATCTACCCAATGGAACTAAGTTCTCAAGGTGTGGATTTGTGTCTCTGGGTGTCTCCAGAAATAACATGGTTAACCACAAAAAAATTCCTCAGTAATAGAGGTGAGAAACAAATAGCAGCCCTCATCCCTACACTGTTCCTCTGCAAACCTGTATAGACTGAGTCAATTCCCTGCTTCTCCCCCAAAATGCAAAATTTCAAGGAAGTCCAATGAACACAAGACTGGGTGTGGAATACATATGAACAAGGAGAAGAAGTTTGAAGATAAATTCCAGAAAGGACTGATAGGCAGTAGAAACAAAAGTGAAAATGCTTGGGCAGCATATTTAGGAAGACTGGAGGTCTGGTATGACAGATCTAGAAACAATGTAGGCCTTCATTATTCAATACCTAGTACACCATTTTTGGACATCTTATTTTTAACAAATCACAATTCTTTTTATTTAGGAAACCTCCAAATAACAACGTTTAAAACTAAATCTCAGAGTAGACCAGGCCTTGACTTTGGGGGGGGGGGCGGCTTTGGAGCCAATCAAAAGAAAGCATTTAGGAGCCAGACTCATTTTTGAGTCTTCAGGGTTTTGTACTTTCATGGCCATATTTTTCTGACAACTGCAACTTCAAAACCTAGACTAAATTCTTCCAATTACTGCAATCTCATTAAAGCAACGGCAAAAATAGCTATAAATAAATATAAGGATAACCCTAGTTGTCATCACCATAACAAAAAAGCTAATCTCTCCCTAATTTCTCCCCAATCTCTCATGATTTCATTATTGTTTTTAAAAGCTCCATTAAAGTGAACATTGAAACTAATACAGAAAGCAACTGGCTAAGAAATTACCGTAATTCGTAACTACTAAATTGTATAAAATTAACATACAAACAGCAAAGATAAGAACACCTACCGGCATGTTGCCATACAACGAAACATTGTAGTGTGAAATGCTAAATAAATTTCCTCAAGAGGACCCCCAAGAGATGCTACAATAAAATAATTACTGAAAATATTAGGTTCAAGAGTGAAATATCTAGGCACCATGGATTTGTCAAGCCCTGGGGAAGACGATACTGATCTTGACAGACCAATGGTCTAACTCATAAAGCTTCTTCATGTATGTTTAAGAAACTACCAAAGAACTTTGAAAGACTGTCAACACTTCTGATTGGCCTAGCCCAGCGTTTCCCAATGGCAGGGTTGCGATCCGACACTGGGCCACGCAAGCCTCAATGCCAGGTCGCAGGGCCTCCTGTCCCCTGGCTGCCCCTCGCACCTCCCCCATGGCATCGTGCCCCCTCGCGCTGTCTCCTTCCTCCCTGCCGCAGTTCAATTTCCAGCTGTGTAAACACCCCCCCAGCCGATCACCTGATTGGCGGGGGAAACAGCGCTGAGGGCTCACTCAGCGCTGGGGCAGGCCAGCGGCAGCTTGAACGAACCACGTCCGGAAAGGGCGTGTGGCTGCTCCTTCCCCCACACTTCCTTCCCATCCAGGAAGTGTGGGGAGGGAGCAGCCGCATGCTCTTTCCTGACGCGGTCTGTTCAAGCTGCCGCTGGCCTGCCCCAGTGCTGAGTGAGCCCTCAGTGCCGTTTCCCCCGCCCATCAGGTGATCAGCTGGGGGGGGGGGGTTACACAGCCTGAAATTGACCTGCAGTGCAGAAGGGAGGGAGGAAGCGCGGGAGGGCAAACTAGGCCTGACTTCCCCCTAGACAGCAGAGGTCAGGGAACTCAGCTGCGCTGGCGTGGTGAGTCAGTTGCAAGGAGAGAGTCAGCAGTTTTAAAGGTGAGTTGCTGCCATCCCGTTTCTTTGTTTTTCTTTTCCTTTGTTTTCCTCTTTCCTCCTTTTGTCCCTCCTTCCCTCCCTTTTCCTTCCTTCCTATTTCCTGTCTCTTTCACTTTTATTTTTTATTTGTTTCCAACTCTCTCCCCTCCCTCCCTTTCATTCATTCTTTCTGTCAGTCAGTCTTTCTTTCCCCCTGTCTATTTGCTTTATTTCCCACTCCCCCACCCATTCATTCATTCATTCTTTCTATCAGTCTTCCCCCCCATTTGCTTCATTTTCCACTCCCCTTCCTTTCTCTCTCTCAGTCAGTCTTTTCTCGTCTTCTTCCTTCCTTCCCATTGCTAATCTGAGTAGACTTGGGGCGGGGAGGGAAGAAGCTTGAAATGCCCTGCCGCTTCATGTTTTCCCAGGATGAGAGCATTTTATATTTTTAGTTTTCTGATGTGTGATCCTTGTGCTTTTTATTGATGTTTTATTTTAAAAATTGCATTGCAAAATCCCACTATTCTCCTACCTTTCCTAAACAAAATACTGCAAGCGTTTTAGGCTTGTTTGTACATCATTTCCTGTCTCCTGGCTCCACCCCCAAATTTTAGTGGGCCACAAAAGAGAAGTGTAAAAATAACCAGGTCATGGGGGGAAAAGTTTGGGAAACCTTTGTTCTACACATTTGTAGAACAGCTGCATGCATCATTTAACATGGTTCCAAATTTATTGCTAAAAGCTAAGGTTAGGATAGTATTAACACATGCAACAAGTTCTTATGTAAACACCGGGATGCTGAAGGCACCACTTCCCATTTAGAATATGTAAACCATTTAAAATCCAGTGTCATAGCAGTGATAAAGCCACATGTATGTAAATGACAACAAGCAAGCATGAACAAATAGCTTCTCATCCCTCTGGGACTTACTGTATTATGACCTAAAAACACAGTGCATGCCACATGTAGTGGACAGTGATATAATCTGCATGCTTTCTGTATGATCCTACTAATCAACCAGCTGTGAAACAATTAACAACTTGAACTTACAGCCTGTTAGAACAACATGATGTAAAGCTACACCTGTAACATTAGAACAAGCTGAAGTTGTGATTTACTAGCAGCTATAAGAAAGTGCAAAGACTCTAGGTTGTCCACAGTCAGCAACACATTAATATTAAGAGTAAAACCAGGATGGTTTTAACACTGCAGAAGGCGTAGAAACTGATATGTCCCTGTTCACCTATGGAAATAACAGAGACCACCTCTTGTTCATGCCCATACTGGTCACAGGGGCTAGTGCAGCAGCAAGCACTCTGCTGCACAACTAAAAATGTACTTCTGCTGTTGCACACCACTGATCATAGCCTGCATTCTGGACATAACCTGTTGGAAATAACTGGACTATGTTTGCCACAATTCAACCTCAGCAATCAGCATAATATATATCTATGGTATGGAACCAACGCAAGTTTTATAAGCTAAGATTTCCTAAAATTCATCAGGGCCAAGTGTAAAAGTTGCTTCCAATATACACTACATTCAAACTTAGCCAAAACAATGTGCTCCCTCCAACACAAGCAAGGTGTATGACACATCTTGCAAATCCATTTACACAATATTGTACCTGAACAAGAGATCATCAGAACTAGCTTGTCCCATGTTGTGAAGAGAAGCCGCTAATAACATCTTGTTAAAACCTCAGGAAAAAAGCATTAAAACACTACCAAGAAAAATTAGCCAATACTAGAGAATTACAGCAAATATATTCAGCACTATCTAACCTGAGCAAAAGGTAGCTTTAATCTATGCAATTATAGATTTTCTGTACTTGACCGAGCATAGGCTTTTAATTATAGTTACATTAGCAGAAACACATTTAGAATATTCCAAAAGAGTTAAATCATACATGGTATGCTAAACAAACTAATCTACAATTAAAGGTAATTTTTAAAGCCTTACTTAGGTATTCTGCTCTTCAGGGGCAGTTAATATTAGGGTTAGGGATATACTAATAGGAGGTAACCAAGAATCTAGATCCCAAGTTGATGCAAGAATATCAAGTGAAGTGCTTCCTGTTTACAAAGTAGATCAGTGCTCATTTCATCCCAGTTTTTACAACCCAAGTTACTCATCAGTTGTAATTACAAACTAGTACAGCACCTTCCAAGGTATTTTTCTGCAAATCTGTAAGGACTAGGGTTGAATTATGAAGGACTTGCAAGTACCTTTTAAACATTTTTTCTCTAATAGATTGTCTCTACATGCACCTGTGGTGTGTTGAGATCAAAATGATTTGTGCTAGATATCCATGCTTTGAAGTCAAGGCTGTATTTACAAGACATTTCTTTATAAATGCAGACATTACTTACATTTTAAACTACTTCTAGAATTTCTGGGATAGCATGGTATTGAATTTGCAGAAATAAGATGCTCCACTCCATATTACCAAGCTACTTATATCATCAGGATAAGACTATGTATGACGCCGCAGAATATTGGGGCACAGAGCCACCTCCCCCAGTGACAGATGCACCTTTAGCACCATTATTGTTCTAGTAGAGCTGTCTGTACTGGTTACTCCATTCCACATTTTCTTTTCTTTTTTAAGCATGCATATGCTGTTATAGGAAAGTTCATACTGCAGCAATGCTAACAACTGCAACATGGCTACCACCTTGATCTAACTGCAAGTTTAGACAATTTTTACCAGTTGTTGCTTTAAGTATTTAAAACATCTCCAACACTTTTCCCCACAAGAGCATGCCAAAAAATTCACTAATTATTTTATGTATCTGATTTTGTTGTTAAATATACCTGTGTATCCTACACATATAAAAATATATGCATGTCTTAAGAACAAGGATTTCCAATATGGTAGTCAATAGTAGAGACATTGACATGAATACAATAAAACATTAACCTACAATGTCATGGATTACAGTAACTTTCTGCACCCTTGTATAAGCCTAACGTGGGTCAGAGAACTGAATGTTAGATCTATAACACCAGTAGCCACTTGAGTGCAAAGTTTTCCTTTACTTATCTTCATGATGCAGCTTTAGTCATTTATATAGGATTTTGGATTTTCTGATAAATAAAATTTAGAAAACTAGAATTGTTCAATGTGTAGAACAACCCGGCTGAAGAAACTGCATACCTTTTAAAAATTATCTGAATACAATCAACAGGTATAAATGAGTGATCAAGAGGATAGCAGACTGGGATTTTCAGAAACCTCTTGACAAAGAGACTCACTACAGAACACATAGCAGATGTGATCAGGTGGCACACCTTTTTGTGACCCAATAAAGAGTTAGACTGCAGGGACCAAGAATATGTGAGTTTTCACAAGAGGATAGCAAACACTGGCTACCCCTAAGAATCAAAGACTGGAAGAGATACTATTTAGAAACCAAAATAAGAACATTTTCAGAAGACACTGATTTATAATGTTCTAACCACAATTCAATGTAAGTGAAAAGTGGTGGTCACTGAGGGAAAAAATCCTAACTTCACATTTAAGTTGATGAGATCCAAACGGAAAGAGGGAGTTCAGCTATAGTCCAGTTTTCTGTACCACTGAAAGAATTTTGTTTTTTTGTAAAGCATAATTAAGGGGCTAAAAATATAACAACATTTACAATACCATAAGATGAACATGGCTATAAAAATCTACTTTCAAAATCCTGTCCATCTTATCTCCAAAACCAAAAGTACTAGAAAGTTTTAAAAATTGTGAGTATTGTAGGAGTTAACTGTGGTGCTAAATATTAATATATACAGATGAGATATTAGGAGCAAAGAATAAAGGGCTGCAACACCTAGCAGGATATGAACCAAAGACTTCCTGATTTACAGTTCTGTTTTAAACACAGGACCAGCTACAAAGTGGGGTGTGTGTGTGTACAACATGAAATCTCAGAAATTGTACCCTACACAGCTGATCAGCTTGAGTCATTCTTCATGAAACATTCAACTGAATTCCAGAGTCCATTCGCACAAGATGTGGCAACAGCCAGGCACTAGGGCCAAAAGGTTTGATAGAGGGCTAAGCAAGTTAAACAGAGTTAGCTCTGGGAAGAAAAGGAAGTTTCTTCCTCAAAGGCCCTCTTTCTTCAGTTCCTGGGTACTACCTTGTGAGCTTCCTTTTGCAGCGTCTGGCCAATTGTACGGACAGCTCTTTGGTCCGATTCGGACCATTTCTGTATACCAAATAGTAGCTTAAATCGGGAGGCAGAAATGACACTCCCGATCCTGAAAGAAAGATCTAACATGCAAAAAAGAGAGACACTGTCAAGACCCGGTTTTGAGTGCGAGAAAACACGCAGCGGCATAAGAAGCATGCTCTAATCCTCCACAAACCCAGATCCACACAATGAATAAACGAAAACCTTGTTTCAAAAACCACACACACACGGCTGCCTGCACAAGAGACGACCGAAAAGCGAAAAGCAAAGAACGAAAACATACCAAACGTATCAGTCATACTTCAACACAGAAACACGCTAACGATTCTCAACGACTTGGGCCGGAGTAGGGAGAGTTTGCAGCCACCGAAGCGGCCTTTCTTACAACGGGCGAAAGCGTTGCCCGGCCTGCACCGCGCTACCTCTAGGAACTCGCGCGGCTTGGCTGGTTGGTCGGGCGGTCCGCGGAAAGTCCCTCATAGGCCACGATCACCCCCGCCCGCCACAAGCGAATGGATGTTTGGACGGACTGATTGACCAAACCCGGCTGGGCTGAGGCGATGAAGGAAAAGCCGCGGCGGCTAACACGTGCTCGGGGAGGAACCCCACACGCAAAACTCTCTGGCCTCCCGCTGAAGGCGGTGGAGAAACAAGCGCCAGAAGAAGGAAGAAGGGAAACCCGCCGCCGCCGCCCAGTGTGGCGCACCAGCCCAGGCCCGAGCCACCAGTCTCCAACCCTCCTCACCTCAGTCGGGCCAAGGGGCGAGGGGTCTCGAGGCCGAACCGGGCGCCTTCCGGAGCCTCTCGCGCTTCTCTAGTTACCTCCTTGGCTCGTTCCAAAACAAAATGGCGGCTGGGGTCGCGCGCTCACGTCGCGGCCTTTCTCTTCCCGTCTACCCCCGCGGCTCACGCAAGGCGAGAGAGGCGGAGACCTCTTGCTGGGCGAGGGGGAGAAAAACGAGCCAATCAGAACCTGGCCTAAACTCGCGCTCGAACCCACTTCCTTCTTCAGTTCTGTCCGCCCCTTTCCTCGCGCCAGCCTGGCCGCCTTTGCGCCTGCGTTCGCGGGGGCGGATTTACCCAATCCGTCGCTTGAAGACCGGGCAGGAGGGAACCGATGGGGAACGTCCTTTCGGAGTTGCTGAGGTATTGGCCGACAATGATTGGCTAATGGAGTGCACTATCCTCGCTCTCTTTCATTCTCAATCTGGTTTGCTCCCTCTCCCCCGGCTCTGGCCAATCAGAGTGCCCCAACTCCCGAAACGGGCGTATCAACTGGAGCCAATGATAGCAGTGCGCGGTTGCAGTTGTCTAATGTCTTGCAGGAAGAGTTACGCCTCGTCGTGCCTCTTTGGGTCATACCATGATTGGGTCTGAGGAGGGGGAGGAGGAAGAGAAATGCGAATCTTCTAAGTAGATTCAGGTGTGGAGCCGTGTCGGTTTGAAGCAGCAGGACAACGTTTGACTCCAGTGACACCTTTAAAACCAACGAAGTTTAACTCAGCGTATAAGCTTTCGTGTGTTCTCTCGTGTAGAGAACCTGTTTGCCCTATATAGAGAACTCTTTCACAAGTACAGGGGGGAACAAACCTTTTTTGCCACAGACAGCCCCCCCCCCCCATCTCAAACGATTCCTCACCCACAATAATACAACATCTCTGAATATGGACACTAGTAGCAGAGTTTGCGATAAATTCAGATGCCAACTTTGCTGCCTCATACACCCAGACAACACAATCACTGGACCTTACAACATCAACTACACCATCTCACGCCCAGGTGGGTAGCCGTGTTTGTCTGAAGCAGTAGAATTAAGTTTGAGTCCAGTAGCACCTTTAAGACTAACAACGTTTTATTCAAGGTGTGAATTTTCATGTGCATGCACTTATGCTGATTCACATGCTCATTTTCTAAACGTTGTATATGCCATTAAATGCCAACAATACTCTTCAGCAGAACCGGATCTAGGGTGGGGGGGCAGAGGGGGGTGTTTGCTCCCGGTGCGATGGAAGGGGGGGCACCAAATTAGGTATGGAGTCCATTGTATTCTATGGGACCATAAGATAGAATGGCCCATAAAAGGGCATCATTTTTGAATTTTACCCCCCCTCCCTCAAAAAACATGTAGATCTGATCCTGCTCTTCAGTTCTCTACAAAGGGCAAACAGGTCAAACACCACACCAAAGGATAAATGGACACAAATCTGACATCAAGAATCAGGAGAAATCTATAGGAGAACACTTCAGCCTTCCAAGACATTCAATACGTGACCTCAAAGTAGCTATTTTATTGTGGAGGAACTCCAGGAACAGACTAGAAAGGGAAATTGCTGAGATGAAAGCTATTACAACTCTCAGAACAATTGAATCCCCTGGACTTAACAAGGATATTGGTTTCTTATCTCACTATATATGCTATTGCTAATCTCATTTAGCCCTTACATCTGCGTTCTCACCAATCTCCCAGAATGGCCATATGTCCTCGCTATTTTTTATTTGGAAAAATCGATTAGAATAATAGATTGCAATGTAGCATAATGAGTAGTAGAATGTGATGTAACTTGGAATAGTAGATTGGGATGGCAGGGTCTCAGTTAATTACTCTCAGCATTTCACAGTTAAGGATACATCTGCATCAGTCTCCCAATTTTGACATATTTATTTCCTTCACTATGTTTTCCCCTGGAATTAAACCCAAATGGTAACCATATCAGCTAATCTTGTTGTTCCTGTTTGTTCCTTGAATCTGTTAAACCAGGGGCGTCAAACATGCAACCCAAGGGCCGGACCAGGCCCCTGGAGAGCTTCTATCAGGCTCAAAAGCAACTCATTGTCATCTGCTTCCTTCTCTCTCTCTTGCTTCCTTCTGCATCGCAGTTTGCTTTGCCAGGCTTGCTCAATCATAGCTACAAAGCAAAGCCTCTATTTTCTTCATTGGCTGAACAGCACAAAAGCAACTTATGTACAAAAGCTCACAATGCTGGCCATTTCATGTTTCCCCTGGGTCTTAGGCTCAAAGCATTAACCATGAGATTTCTGTAATGAATGTCAATAAATCAAAAGTAGGTTTGCAACTAAGATACACACCTGAACAGCATAATCAAGATTAGTACAGCACAGACATTGAATTATTGCATCAAAATCCGGAGAGAGTAAGAGGTGTTCTCAGAAACTGTTAAACAAAATATTGCAAGTGTGCTAATCTCTTAAGCTTTTATAAAATCTTTAATTGTGTTCATCTGTGTCCTTTATAAAGTTTATATCTCCACTACCTGGCATTACATTTTATGACACACATGGCCCAGCCTGACAGGGTCTCATTTAAGTGAAATCCGGCCCTCATACGAACAAACAAGTTCGACACCCCTGCATCTTCGTTGTGTTGTATGCTAATTTACTGCTCATTCTCTACCTATATGTATGGACTGATAATTTCCATTTCATTGTATATGAATAAGTGTGTGCGCACACAAAAGCTTAACCCTTGAATAAAACTTTGTTGGTCTTAAAGGAGCCACTGGACTCAAATGTTTTAAGTGTTATGACCTGCACATCCCAGAACACAAGTTTAGTTAAAGCAGTTGCACCGGCTGAGGTACAGCCATTTTTGGTTCTTGAAAGCTGAGGTGACTGAGGTGGAGGTAGGCCTTTTCCTCTGTGTTTCACTGGACCAGTAGTCTGAGGTACTTTAAGAGCCAGAGGAGGTGACTTGTTATGGTTCTGCTGACGTTGTTGCACCACTTGGTCGGAATTGAGAGGAGTAAAGGCTACACAATGGAACTGAGAGTGGTAAAGGCAGAATGCAGAATGCTTGCAGTTGCAGTAGTGTTGGGAAATTCCTGGAGATTTGGGGTGGAGCCTGGGGAGGGGAGGACCTTAGCGGAGTGTGATGTCACAGAGAGTCCACCTGCTGAAGGAGCCTTTTCCCTGTAGTAAGGAGACTTTCTGGCCCCACCTGGAAGCGAACAACCTTGTGTCACAGTTGTCTGCATCAATGTATAGCAGAAGACTGGGGCACCCAGCCATGGTTAACAGATTCTGGACAGACTAAAAGGAAAGTCACTTCCCCAGGAATTTTCCAACCCAGAGTTGGTAATCCTAAACTCACTACACAGCATGTAGTGATTGGCACTGATATAATGCAAGAAGCTGTGTTTGTCTGATGGAGCAAAAGAGAAGTCAAGGAGCACCGTAAAGACTAATAATATTTGTTCCGGCATGAGATTTCCTGAGTCCATTCCCAGTTTTTCAAACACAAAGTTAAGAAAGTCACTTTTCTCAGATTTATATAGAAAACAGAGATAAATTGAGGGCTATTGGCCATGATGATCCTAAAGAACCTCTACATCCAGGAGCAGTCAGTATCTGAATACAACCCTATGTCAAGGAAGGCTTTATTTCTGCAACTTAGTGTTGTTTGTTTTGCTGATGATATATATTTCTATTATTTTCCAAAATTAAATAAACATATGTATATGATTGCAGCCTTAAAAAACTGAACTTGTTCCAGGTCTGGACTGAGCACCAAACACCAATACATGTGAATAATAGGCTTATGAAATATTCATAACTTATTACAAGTACAATATATGTGACTGTGCACACAACTCCTTTACTAATAATTGGTACACTTCTATTGTTAAGAATACTACAAAACAGTACAGATCTCCCCCCCCCTACACTTTTTGGAATTATTCAGGAGCAGCTAGAGTTTGTACTTTATTTCATCTATAGCCCTGCATTTCTCCCCAGTGAGGACCCAAAGCAGCCAGCATTATCCTCCTCTTTCCGTGACGACAGATCATTTGACCTTGGACATGTTTGCATTATAGGACAGTGTGACCCACACCCTTATGCAAAGAGCACAGGGGGCAACAAATATCGAATTGACAGAGAGTAGCTCTCTTAAGAAATTCTCCATGCTTCCATCACAGTGAAAGCTGGTGATGATTAGAGCAGGAAAAGGCAACATATGGCCTCAAGCAAGCACAAGGAGAGGTTCTCTTCCACTATTTCACTGCTGTTGATAATTCAGAGGAATTGCAGAGGGCAGCTCAGTTCTCATAATATGAGCTTTGATAGACTCCCCCTGCCCCAAATCATCCAAAATTCCATGAAGGTGTGTCGCACCAGGGCTGGAGTTGTTAAATGTAAGTTCATAGTGGGTGCTATCCTCCTCCTAGCCTGTGCCAGCTGCTTTTTCTGTAGCCAGCTGCAGATGCTAAGAGTGGAAAGATGCTAAGAGTGGAAAGGAAACTGAGCACAGGTGAGTCAAACAGGCAAAGAGAATGTAACTTCTGTCACTTTGGTGTTGCATCCTCCCTCTGCAGGACAGCACAGCCTTGGGACACAGCCAGCAACCTCAACAGGGAGACGAGCCCATTTTCAACAGTCAGACTCCAAACTACAGCCATCCAGAAATGGTGGTTTTTTATTATTATTTTAATTATTACCCTGTCCCTTTAAAAAAACCAAAATTCGCTTACTCTGAACCACAAGCAAAAATTAAAAAAAATAAAAAGAACCTGAATCCTCTTTAAAATTAATAATTTGATATCTTGAGAGCACCTCAGCTGGACACAGCAGCTGTATTTCCTGAATGTCCCACCATACAGAATCCAGGGACATGTAGTTCTGCTGCCAGCCCAGTCGTTAGGCGAGAATGGCTCATTAGCTCTGAAAACAATCAGAATTTCATCCTAGTTAAAAATAGCTGACTCAGAAAATCTCTGCTGAGTAACAGGACCCTGAACAACTCGGTTAAGGTGCGACTGGAAGGAACCAGTCCAGGAAAGCAGAGACTTCAGAGATCAGCTGAACTTATTAACAGACATGATCTGGTGTTCAGAGCCATACAACCACCTAACCTTTGAGCCTGCAGTGAGTTTTTTCCAGTCCTCATCCATACCCTGTAACAAAATCCACAGGAAGTCGACTTGTACAATGAAAAGACCCTTTCCCCCCCATTTCCCTATGTAACATTTTTTTGTGTGTGTGTTTGTGTGTAGTGTGTGTGAGCACTTGAAAGTCATGTCGATCTCTGGTGTCTGACCCCTATTGGGGGCTTGAAGAATATTCAGAGAGGTGGCTGAATAAAGCCTGCCTCTGTCCTCCCGACTGCTGGTATTCCAAGGCGGTCTCCCATCCAAGTACTAACCACAGCTGACCCTGCTTAGCTCTCGTAAATATGATGAAATCAGGCTTGCCTGGGCTATCCAGATCAGGGCCCTGGGTAACATTTTGACTCAGATCCCCAGATTACTGTACCACCAGGACTTTGTGCACCTTAAAGAGTTTCTGACTGAGTTTCTGTGCCCTTGAATATCTTCAAATTTCCCTTTATCTTTCAAGGATTCTCTTCAAGTTCCTTCTTTTTCATATACAGAAAGTAAAAAGACACTTAATTTTTTTAACAAGATTACAATCCTCCCCCCCCCCCATTTTAAGCACACACACATTTGGGCAATTAAGCCATAGTGCTCAGTTGCCGGTTCTCTTTACATGATAAAATTCATTGTCCCCTCAATAATAAATTCTAACGTCATTGGTAATGCTACAAAATATGAGCCTGTTGGCCAAATAAATACAGTCCGATGTTTGTGTAGTGACCATCCTGGATTCTTGTACACAAATATGTGTAAGGTAAGGCAGAACAAAAGAAGATATCCTGAAAGGAAGATATCTTGAAACGATTTGGTGAATAGACTTGTGCAAGTTCACAGAAAAGCAACCAAGTCATTAGGACACGTGAAATCAAAACTGTAGAAGCTTTCTCCTATCAGCCCTGTTCCATTTCGGGAGGGGAAGTGGAAAAGGAAACCCTCTTTCGCTGAAATCTAAGAGACCGCAGGGATTGGGCCTCTTAGGTTTTCTTTTACTCCACAGTTCAGGAAGTAGACTCATCTGAGGGTGGAGTTGAAGGGATCACTTTGTGAGGTCCACAAAGACAGCATGGGTAGTAGTCTGTCCGAAGATAAATGCTCCAAGAGTAACCATGAAGATTCCGTAGCTGACCAAGGCCCACCAACTGTGGAAACATGACAGGTTCATGTACCTTCTCAGGAAGAAGGACCACCACACTGTTAAAAGAGAAAAGTAATCCAAGTCTCTTACCTTGCTGGCCTGGCTTCTTGGATTTCAGAGAGCTTGGTGTGGATGAGGCAAAGCCCTATCAAGGAACAAACATATGAAGCCCTCAATAAGGAGTTAAGTGAAGTCTCTGGGCAAACCTGATCATATTCAGGGAATAAAAACATCAGCCAATTCATGTTGGTGCATGTGGAACTTTTCTCTGACACAGAACCTAACTGGAGACATCTGCAGAAAAGTCTGTCGTGTGAACCCAATCCTGAGAAGACCACCAATTTGCCTCACCAAAAGCAAGGGAAATAATGTCACCGGGAGGAGGGGGAAGAGCAAATACCAACATCTCACCTAATTCAGTGGGACATGTTGCTTTTCATAAAGGGTGGTGTAGACAGAACCCCAATGTAACTCAGACAAGAATGTTATCCCATGTAACTCAGACAAGAATCTTAACATATCCATGACAGAAGCTAGTCTAGCCGTTTCTTGTGAAATCTTTCACAGAAGTAGCCACAACTGTCCTGGGCTCCATGGCTGAGCATGTATTATTCCACCCACCTCCCCACACACACAATGTTTGAATCACATCAAGCTCCCATGGCCACTTCTTGCATATTCCAAGTTCATCTTCCTGAACATTTTGTCCAGAAAAGGAAGGAAGTGGTGCCTCAGCTGGAGAAAAGTGAAGAGTCATAACAAGGAAGAAGAAAAAGAACAGGATTTATATCTCACTCTTCACTCGGAGTCTCAGACTGGCTTACAATCTCCTTCCCTTCCCCTCCCCACAACAGACACCTTGGGAAGTAGGTGGGGCTGAGAGAGCTCTGAGAAAACTGTGACTGACTAAGGTTACCCAGCCGGCTGCTTGTGGAGAAGTGGGGATCAAACCTGGTTCTCCAGATTAGAATATGCCACTCTAACCACTACACCAAAGTAGCTGTCACCCTGACACTCTCTCCAGTACTCTTGGCAGACGTTCTCTGATTTCTTTCTGCAGCCATCATGTTGAGACAGACCAAGAACCTTATGGCAGCATTTTGCCCCTAAATTCCTTATAGATAATGCAAACTGAGCAGCATAAAGCCCTACACTGTAGTAGTTTTTCTGAGCCATACTGACATTCATTCTTATGCGGGAGGACAGAGACCCCCTTGGCTTCAACCTAGTTAGCAGCTGTGGTGCAAGGCCTGCTGTGCACCTCCTCCCAGCACCTGAATTCTGTGACCTCTGGACTGGTGACCTCAACCCCCCAGCTGGGGGCAGCAAGCAAACATCAGAAAAGAGAAGAAAGGCTGTGAGAGGCTCCCACAGAGAGGCCTGCATAAATATCAGGGCCACACATAAGTCATTGTCACAACTCTGAATCTTGGGCTCTGCAAACGGACAGGGTGTCCTATCTAGAGCTCCCCATGGCCTCCTTCCAGAATCTCAATCCTCTCTAAGGATATCCACATGGTTGTCTTCCCAACACTGTGTACAGCCATCAGCCTCTGACACAGGAATTTCAAGTTGCAGAGGAAAAAGACAGAAGTGGTTTTTTTTGCCAAGGGTAGACAAACAAGAGGCTCTCTGCTGTCAGATGATAGCCTTTTGCACACACGGAGTCTTCCTCCTATTCCCCCCCATGGCCCTGTTCATGTTACAGTGAATGCACATACATTTGTTCATAAGGAACAGCCAGCAAATGTTTGCTTTACAAATGAAACCAGGAACCAGCACCTGAATAAAAATGAAGCTTGTATCATAGGTGCAGCAGTACATGTACTGAATGTTGCAAGAAGATTACTTAATGCATATATAAGGAGCAATCAAGTATACACGGTATATGGATTGTACATGTGTTCACTGTACCTCGTGAACAGGGCTACTATCCCTTGAGGGGGCCCTCAGTGTCCAAATGGTACCATCAGGGAAGCCCCCTTACCTGGGAAGACAAAGATGAAGCAGGCAGCCAGCCCCCCAATGAGAGATATGACTCTGCCGATATCGGGAATGAACAAGGCAAGGAGGAGGGTGAGAAGGAACCAAATGACAGTCTGGAGCAGACGGCGGCGTCTTTCTCGCACCACGTCTTCTTCCACAGTCTCTCCCTTGTAGCGCAGCCAAAGACCTTCCAGAACAGCCCTAGCCAGGAAGCAAAAACAAAAGGCATCATCAGGGCTTCCTTCCATCATGTCCAGGGCAGAAGCTCCCTGGGAGCCTGGCACGTGGCTGGCGATATCCCCTGCATTGAGGATGCAATTCCACTGCAGATTTCTCCCAATGCGCTCACCTGCCACAGAAGTGCAGGATGGGGTAGGACGTCAGAACACAGACAATGATGAAGGCTCGTGCTATGGCAACTGGAATGTCATTGGAGGGGTAGGAAAGGAGCACATCCTGTTCTACGCCAGAACCAAAGGTGAGGAAACCACAGACACCTGGTGGAAAACGGAGAACAGAAGGATCTACCATGACACAAAAGGAAAGACCATGGCTCTAGCAATTAGCCACTCTCCCCAACACAGGAACAGGAGCCTGGGGTCTCTGCTGGTGCTCAGCAGTCCTAGGGCACCACTGGTCTCCCATTCTCCTTTCCAGACCACAGGGAGCAGCTACAGGAAATGCACCTGACAAAGTCTGATTCCCTACCTGTGCCTGTGTAGACAAAAAGGGCAATGATCATGGCAGCTGTCACTACTGCTCCCCAGGGCTTCAGTTCTGGTTGTTTCATGCTGTTGAAGACGGGCACACTGCTGACATGGCACTGCCAGGGATAAGAGGAGATACTAAGTAGGTGAGGCTAGAACACTGCTTGGATGAAAAAAGATGCAAGCTTTTGCGTTATGCAGAATTTATCCGCAGACCGTAATAGTACAGGGTGAGCAAAAAAACTCTTTTGTGCCACCTCCCATTTTGCTTTATGTTTGTAAATGTTTGGCACTTTGTGGTTAGAATCCAAACACCAACTCAGTGAGTTCCGCATAATTTTTTAATAATTCATTCTGGTTTATGACTTTAGTTCAGCTGAAGGATGATTACAGTCTTCATTCCAGGAAATGGAGGTGACGTTGGTCGGTAAAGGCTGATGCCCTCAAGGGGACTGTCTTGCCCACTTTGGAAGTGATCAGCCTATCACTGGCTGACTCTGCTGAACAGAGTTCAGTGGTTGGTTGCAATCTGACTGTGTTATTTGAAAGACAGAGTTCCCTTTTCTACTTCATCTGCATAAAACGACAGCAACAAGAAAAGAGAGACAGTGTGGTATGGTGGTCGGAGTGTTGCACTAGATCTAGGAGACCTGGTTTGAATTTCCATTCTGCCATGGAGGCTCACTCGATGGCTTTGGGGGCACATCACACATTTTCAGCCTCACCTACTTCACAGGGTTGTTATGGGGAGACAGTGGAGTCCCCAATGGGGAGAAAGGCAGGGCATAAACAAAGTCAGAAATGAATAAAATTAAAATATGAATTTGGTTCACTGGGGACTAACACAAAGGGAGACAAAGACAGCCAGAAGAGATGGAGGCAGCTTCCTGGCCCCAGTCAGCTTCCACCCCTCCATGACCCTCAGACAAGCATTACCTGGAAGCCAAAGCAAATGGTGGGCATGGCATTGAACACAGACATCCAGGAGGAGGGGCTGTGAAGAGAAAAACATAAGCCTGCTCAGAACCTCCCTCTCATCCACCGTCTGTACTGAACATTTACCAGGGCCTAGAAATTCCCAGATTCTGGACTGTCCAGATCCAAATTAATGGAAAATCAAGATAGCAGATTCTCTTGAAATACAGGACAGGCTTCCCCGATGAGGCCTAGCTACATTAAAATGCACATGTTCATTTTTAGGGTTAAGTAGACATACAATTTCTTACAGAGATAATTTCTAACCTTGCTTTCCTTCACTCATTCTGATCTCTGTGACCTTCCTACGCAGCTACTGAGTATGGGAACTGCCCCTTCCCGTCTCTATGGATGATGATGATTATATTGGATTTATATCCCACCCTCCATTCTGAATCTCAGAGCAGCTTACAATCTTCTTTATCTTCCTCCCCCACAACAGACACCCTGTGAGGTAGGTGAGGCTGAGAGCTTTCACAGAAGGTGCCCTTTCAAGGACAACCTCTGCAAGAGCTATGACTGACCCAAGGCCTTTCCAGCAGCTGCAAGTGAAGGAGTTGGGAATCAAACCCGGTTCTTCCAGATAATAGTCCGCACACTTAACCACTACACCAAACTGGATTAATGATGTTAGGCAACCACCCACTGAGCAGAAAAGGAGAACTGTGAAGGGAAGGGTTCCATGCATCAATGTTCCCTTTAAGCTGAGTTAGTGTGAGCTAGCTCACAGTTTTTTAACCTCTAGCTCACACATTTTTGTCTTAGCTCAGGAAAAATGGCTCCAGAGCAAACTCATTTATGCAGTAGCTCACAACTTTCATGCCAGTAGCTCACGAAGTAGAATTTCTGCTCACAGGACTCCACAGCTTAGGGGGAGTGTCGGCTGGGATACAGGAAGGGCTCCTTGGCTAGGGAATCTGTTGACAACCTGAGAACTATAAGCATTTTCTAACTCCAGTTTACGTCTAAATTGGAGATTCTCTTGTCTAGACACACCCATGAAAAATAGATCCCCCCTTTTGCCTTTGTGTATGAAATAATGACTGGCTGATTATATGTCCAGGCCTGCTCCCATCAATTCTATTTAAAGAACCGCCACTCCCATTTTACCTGGTTGGGATTTCCCCTGGGATGATGTCCGGATCTGGCCAGATGTATTTGACAACGATGACAGCAGTGACGTACCATGTCCCGATCACACTCAAGCAGCTGAGGGAGAGGGAGGTTGGGGAAAGGTTACAGAGCTACGCTACCACCTCTTTCCAAGGATGCTGTGACCAGTGCGAATTCAGAATACTAGCGTCATCCCTGGATCTAAATGCAGGGCAACAGCCTCTGCTGCTCAGATCCTATGGTGTCAGGCTTGCCCTGGGCAAAGTGATCTCACACTCTTTCATTCAAGCATCAGCCTCCTGATGGCTAGTATTTCTGAATCAGCTTTCCCACCCTTGTATTGTGCTCTTGGGGGCCACCAGTGTTAGCAGTGGTGAATAAAGAGATTCTGCCAAGGTATCTCATGGGTATACAGTACACATGCATGCAACAGACACTGTCCAGTTCTTACTTTGGCCTCGTGAAAGGTGATGCTTTAGTACAGTGATTCTCAGTGGCTTGGGAGCCACTGATGGCTCTTTTGCCATGCTACCTGAACACCACTCCCCAATATAGCATGTTTCAGGAAAGTAGGCAAGGCCTATGCCTAATGGGGTTTGTGGTTGGGAGGCAGCACCCCCCCTAAAACACCCAGTAGACTGGGTAAAGAGTAAGCCTCCCTTTGTTGCAGGATTCACGCTGGGGATGGAAGCAATGCTTTTGGGCATCCAGTAATTACAAATGTGGCTTTCCATGAATTGTGGACTGAATGCCACTGCTTTAGAATATACAGATCTCCCCTACAAACATGGGATGGGGATGCATGCAGGGATCAGAAGTAGGATCCTCTCTGCTGTATACAGCACCCCCTTTGGATGGTCCCAGACTTTTCAAGTCTTATTCTCCACCTACCTACAGCAACCCAGGAATTCCTATGCTGCTGGAAGGCTAATCCCTGCACAAATCACCTCAGCCTCCATCTGGCAAGCTCAAGTGAATGATCCTTGCAAAGAGCTTTGTATCCCAGGAAGTTATTCTCATTGGGCACAGCCATTGCTGACCGACCATCTCTTGAAAGCTAAGTTCCAGCTGTTCCCAGTCAACAACTGCTATTCAGGGGACATTCCAAAGCCCCATGGCTACAAAGGAGTCAGCACCCAACACTATTCTTCAGTGGGGCAGTTTAACTTAATGGGGCCTTCCCCCCAGCCTAAGACATATTCAGCAACTGGACCTGCTTTATCCCATCAGGATAGACTAGGGTAGCCAGCATTCTTCATTCTGAGAAGATTGGCCAAAGGTTATCCTGTGTGTGATAAAATTTGAAGACCACAAAATAATCCCCCCTTGAGAGCCAGCCACTCATCTGTCCAGTCCTTCCCCACCTCGACCTGCAGGTTACCTGGCGTATTTCTGGAACCCAATCTCCTTAGGGACGGAAAGGGGAAGGATAAGCAGGAAGGCCGTGATGCTGATGGTGAACTTGCGGTCAGTGTACCAGTGGCTACTCTCTGCTCCCGAGGATTCCATCATCAGTGCCGCAATGACTAGCCAAGGAGAAAAGAGGAGACAACCTCACCAAGGGAAATCTTCTTGCTAGCAAAGGGAGTTCAGCATCAAGAGCTCAAGGCAGCACATGGCTGGAGGCAGAAAAAGCACTCTGATGCAAACCTCACCCTCTGTGTCCAGAGAGAGAAGGTGTGAAAGATGGGGGACCATTTTTAATAATGGGAAGCCAAGGGGTCCAGGTACTGGGCCAGGGAAGCCCAAAAGCTGAGATCTTTCCTACCAACAACTGCAGCCAGCAAGGAATCAGAGGTGCTCAACCCACCCACCCACCCCTCCCCAAACAAGACTGGAGTAACGCCAGAGCCTACCTGGAGTAACGCCAGGGCCTACCTGGAGTAACGCCAGGCCCTCACAATCTGGAATGGGAAGAGACTGCAGCACAAGAAGTTGGGTTGCAAACCCGCTAACAATGGGACAGTTATAGGACTGCTTGTTGGGCACAAAAGCCTGGGTGGTTCTCATAGTTTTTCAGCTCACTCAGCAACCTTCAGCAAGCACTAGAGAGCCTTGGGTGGAAAACTGGCCCATTAATAGAATGTTTTCAGCAGCAGACATTTTGCTTATTCTGCTTACTTCATTTATACTCCACTTTTCTCCTCAATGGGGATACAAAGTGGCTTACATAATTCTCCAGTTTAATCTAACAACAACCCTTGTGAGGTAGACAAGGTTAAGGATAGGGAACTGGCCCAAGGCCACCCAGCAGGCTTCCATGGCAGACAGAGGACTTAAACCTGGGTCTCCAAGATCCTAGTCTGATACGCTAACCACCACACCAGCTCTCAAGTTTTCATCCTTGCCGGATTGGCACTTGACTACATATCACTGGCATCAGCGCCCCCCAGGGCCCACTTGGACCCAACAAGGGCATACCTTGCTTTTGTTTTATTTTATATTATTTCGGTTTTGACTTGCAATCTTTGAATTATTACAGCAAGCCCCCTCAAGACAAAAGGAAAGGTCCCCTGTTCAAGCACCAGTCGTTTCCGACTCTGAGGCGACGTTGCTTTTACGGCAGACTTTTTACAGGGTGGTTTGCCATTGCCTTCCCCAGTCATCTACACTTTCCCCCAAGCAAGCTGGGTACTCATTTTACTGACCTCGGAAGGATGGAAGGCTGAGTCAACCTGGAGTCGGATACCTGAAAACCCAGCTTCCGCCCAGGATTGAACTCAGGTAAATATTCAAATAATGCATGAGATTGCAAGTCAAAACCAAAATAATATAAAATAAAACAAAAGCAAGGTATGCCATGTGTGTTCCAAATGAAAATGAAGTGCCCTGGCATATGCCAGCCTCTTGGTGCATTGCAAGGGTGAAGCTACCCCTGCCACAAAAGTAACCAGCGAGGCCTTTGAGAGGCAGGGATGTCTGGACCCCAGCCAGGACCTGACCTGACCCTCCCCCAAAGTCCTCCTGAGAGCCCTGGCTGGAGGACACCACAGTGCAGCACACAAGGGAGGGAAAGGAGGAAGCTGACAGCTACCCTGCTGGCTGGATAGCTCCATCACAGGAGCATTTGGAGCGACCTCAGCATGACCCCAATCCTGTCGAGAGTTGGCTTCCTGGATCCACCCGTGTGAGGAACCATGGGGGTGGGATGGGGAGGAGCTGGAGGGTGGAAATTTTAGGACAGGGAAAGTGGAGGTGAGGAGGAACAAGTCAGGACAGACGGAAAGAGACCTGACGAGAGGGCAGACACTAGCTCAGAGAGACAAGGGAGGCCAGAGTCCTCCACAGCCTGAAAAGGTCCAAACCCCTCTGTCTGGAGCAGCGTGAGAAGGAACCAGGGACAAGAGCAATCCCCTTCCTTGCTGCAGTCTGAGCCTATCCACAAAACCCATCTGAAGGTTCTCTCCAGTCCTGGACCATATCTCCCCCACCAGTGACCCATTGCAGTCCACCCATCCAGACATGGCGTTCCACTGCACGGAAGTTGTAGCTCCTGTGGATCACTGCACCCACTTTTGCAAAGCACAAGGCCAAAATAAGCGACCATGTAGCAGACCATCCCTGCTCCACATTCCCCATAACCAGCACTCACTCTTGTCCTGCTGATCCCCGATGATGATGAGGAAGGCAATGCAGGTGCCAAACGTGTAGACGGCGATGGTCACCTCGCACAAGATCCCTGTAATCTTCCCGCACACAGCCCAGACCACTTCCTGGTACGTAGACTCGTTGCTAGCCTGGGAGCAGTAGGCTAGGATGACCAGACCACCAATGATGAAGACCAGCATGCACTGCAGTAAAGGGACAGAATACCTTTCAGTATGAGTGATACGGCTTCTGGGAACCCCAGAAAAAAATGATGCTATCTCTGCTCTCCCACCCCAAAGGAAGCAGAGCCTACAAGACTCCCAACTGGAGACCCAGGCAGACAGATCAATAGTGGACAGCAAGAGAAGCAACAGCTTGGCCTTCTAACAAGGGGCACCTAGAGCCATTTTTGGAAGGTCCATGGCACGGAATTCAAGGTCATCAGATTGCCCTTCTAGCTTTTGTGCTCTCAAGGAACGTTCAGCAACATTCCCACCACCTTCCCAATAAAAACAGAAGACCTGCCTAGCTGGATCAAACCAGAGTCCCACAGTACAGTAGGGGAACTGAAAGGCCATCTACTATCAGAGTTCAAAGCAGTACAGTTTAAACTGGGAGAGGGAGGGGGCACTCCTGATTCATAACCCATATCCATAGGTACCATGCTACCCCTCTCTCTGAAGATGAATGTCTCCAAGTGGATGTTCCTAATCAACCACTTGGGGTTGGGCTAGATAACCCTGGAGGACCCTTCCGACTCTATGATTCTATGAACCAGTTGGCACCCCATTATTTTCCCTTTTAAAAATAATGATTCAAATAATATTATCTGGCTAATAGATCCAAGTGGGCAGCCGTGTTGGTCTGAAGCAGTAGAACGAAGTAGGAGTCAAGTTCTACCTTTAAGACCAATGAAGTTTTTATTCAGAATGTAAGCTTTCGTATGCATGCATACTTCTTCAGACGAGGGGACAGGGTACAGTGAGCTGCAATACATGTAGTTGGTGGGTTAAGAGTGTAAACTGCTACAAAGGATCAAATAGTGTAATGAACTGGAAGACCATTTGGTCTGGATAGCAATAAAAGGTAATAAAAGTTGCCTGTTAATTGCTGTTGCTGAAAGTCTAGGTAAAACAAAGAGACATGTATTTCCTAGTTTGCAAATATGCATCTGGCTAATGTTAGCACTGTCTATGCACAGTGATGGAGATATGACTGGCATAAATTCATTCAAGAAACGTCAACAAACAGAGAGGGAGAGAGAGAACATTCAGGCTTATGAATTGTTTGACATAGCTTTGGCTAAAACACAGCATGAAATACTGCCCCTTAGAGCCAGTAATTCAAACAGATCCAGGAGGGCAGCCATGTGGGTCTGAAGCAGTTGAACAAAGCAGGAATCAAGTTTCACCTTTAAGACCAACCAAGTTTTATTGAGAACGTAAGCTTTCATGGGCTCTCTAAGCACACTTCATCAGACAAGGGGATCAAGACCAACCAAGTTTTATTGAGAACGTAAGCTTTCGTGTGCTCTCTAAGCACACTTCATCAGACAAGGGGATCAGGTAATCCCCTCGTCTGATGAAGTGTACTTAGAGAGCGCACGAAAGCTTACGTTCTCAATAAAACTTGGTTGGTTTTAAAGGTGCAACTTGACTCCTGCTTTGTTCAGATAATTCAAACAGTCAGCCCAGGTGGAAGCTGCCACACCCCAAGCCTCTGGCCTTCATGGTCATAGGAAGAATTTCCAACAGTATGCAGGAAGATTTTTCTAACAGACTAGGAAAGAAATGGGTTTGAATTAGTCAAGGGATGAGACTTCTACACTCCCCCCATGATGCCAGGGTGCGGTGATCTGCCCAGCTGTGCTATTCTCACCCTCTCCAAAGCTGTAACTGTCTCTTTCTCCATTTTCAATTCAGGCTCTAAGCATTACAGAATGCCAAAATCCAAATTTTTCAAATGGAACCAAAATAGGCCAGTATTGAAGTCTCAGGTTTGTGCAGAATGCATGTCCTGCAGCTGTTGAATTCTACAGTTTGCAAATATGTATTTTAGCACACAATTTGGCTGCTGCCATTGGTGAGGACAACCGGGGGACATTTCTTTGGAACTACACGGGAGTTTTTCCCACATGCAAGAGAGATGGTGAAGATCACAGCCACTGCCGCTGTGAAGCAATGCTCCCCTAAGTCAAGGGGCAGGTAGTGGCAGTGAACCCCATGTCCCCTCCTGTTTTTACCCCACCCTTCCTCCAAACGGCTGCCTTCATGGCTCTTCCCTCCTCACATTTCACCCCATTTCATTATCCCTCTTATCTTCATGCCAACGCACATCTCTGCTCTCACCATCTGCACAGCAACACCTGCCGCCACGCCGCCTGCCATGCTGAAGGCTGCTGGGAAGTTGAGGAGCCCAGCCCCAAGGGCAGCATTCACCACAATGAAGATGGCCCCAAGGATTGAGGTCGTTGCAGGCCCTTGTTCCTCAGCACTCCTGGGCCCCACCTCCACGCAGGGGCTCTGTAGCAGCCTGGCCCGCTCACCAGCATCTGCGCTCCACGACCAGTCTCCATACTCACTGTTGATCCCCATGTTGCTCTGGGCCATGGCTTTACCAGGAAAGCAACACTCAGATGCAAACCAAATCTGATCGGAGTCTCATGCCCAGAGAAACCCAAAACATTAGTCTGAAGGATACAAGAGCTTGGCATCCCAGACAGACATGTCGGGCTCAGATGAGGCTGCCACCAAGTTTGGGGCTCAGGGGACACTGGTCCTAGAAGAACCTAAAAGACAAAAATCAGCACTGAGCATATGGAGAGGGAACCTGTTCTTCAAAACAGCCAGTCAATGGTTATTAATCATTGGGCGCAGGGGGGCAGAAAGCTACCTTTCAGCTGTTTTCTAGGCAGGCATACAAACACACACAAATTCTCCACAGCATCTCTGGGGCTTTCATTATAGAATTTTCCAGGGGAGAGGGAAGAGAACGCCACCCCTCAGCTAGACACCAGGTGAAAGCAGACACCCTCAAAGCTTTTCACGTCCCTCTTCTGGGATACACTGAAATGTTTCTTTTGGGGGGGGGGGTCAGAACACCAGATCTTAGCTGGAATGTCTCCCTTTGTCCCAGAGCAGGAACTTGGTGAGAACAGGGAGGAGGGCAGGCCACCAAAGGACTCTCATGAGCCACATATTGCCCTTAAGGCATATTTTGCCCACCCATGCAGTCTAG
Source organism: Heteronotia binoei (assembly GCF_032191835.1). Classification (NCBI taxonomy): domain Eukaryota; kingdom Metazoa; phylum Chordata; class Lepidosauria; order Squamata; family Gekkonidae; genus Heteronotia; species Heteronotia binoei. The sequence continues at coordinate 26,565,058 of NC_083236.1, forward strand.
GCCAGCAGTGTGATCTTTTAGCAAAAAGACAAAAATTATCTAACAGTAAATCTCCTTTTACAGCGTCCTTAGACCACAGCATCAAGAAAATAACTATCTTGTTGGTTTATACCAGGAAAGATCCATCTACTCTAGCATCCTGCCTCTGATAGTGGCCAATCTGGAAAAATCACAAGCAGAGCATTGTGGCCATTCTCTTTTTTTGTCCCCCCGGCACCTGATAAATCAGAGCTAGAATGCCCTCCAGACAGAGGCCTCGAGGCAGGGAGATAGCAAAGGTTTAACTAATTGCTTTCTTTGTATAGGCTAAGGGTGTGTGTGGATTTTTACTCCCCTCCCCCTAATCATCCCAACCAAGTGGCCCCACCAGTATCACAAAGATACTGCTTGCTAACCGTCACCAGTGGCCCACTAGAGACTTCAAAGGTAGACTAGTTTGCTCTTGAAGCCCAGAAAAGATGAATTCTCAAAAAGGAAGACACTCAAAACACAACTTGACCTTGTTTATTGGTTGCTACAGCAGCTAGCTGCATCTCACAGCAATTTTCTGCTTGACTCAGCAGGCTTTCACTAGGGTGAAGTTCAGAAACATTTGAGGAGTGTCTGCCAAAAAAAAAAAATCTCAATGGATAATGGTTGTTTCTCTTTCACAGACGCTATCTTTCATAGCAAAGTATGGCTAGCTCCTGTGCAGATGACAAAACCTGCACAATAGAGCCACCCACAGATACATTATCCTACAGTTTTTGCCTGCTCGGGGTTCTCAGGAGTACAGGAAAATAAGACTCTAGTAAACGAAATGGGGTAGAAAATCCTCTAAATCGGCCAATTCAGGAATAATTCAGAGGGGATGGAACATCGACAGCAACGGAATGCAATCAACAGAAGAGGGGGGAGTCTGCCCGGTTGAGAGCCTAGGATTTTTTTTTTTTGAGGGGGGGGGGAGATTTTGCTCCCCCGTTCGATTCTGGATGAGTCCCCAGCAGACTCCACGCTTTCTATCACAGTCAATCTTGGAAATGGTTTGAAAACAAAAACACAAAGCAATCCCAAATTGGCTAAGATCCACAGCCCTCGCTTGATCATCTTCTCCGCCACCAAACTCCAACCGCTTGCACGCGCACACAAAAAAGCCCTGAAAAATCAAATTTTGTAACATCGTTTATACAATACAGGAATCCTACAGACATACATTTCAGCTCAGCAAATTTTACGCCCATCCTGGTCTGCATTAGACCGAGATTATTAGCTCATTGAGGGGAAGGGCGGACTATAAATCTACTAAATAAATAAATATTATAGATTCCGCTCCTTGAACACAGAAAACTAGCCAGTGTAACAGACCCAGCTGTGCTTTCTGCGTACAGAGTATACCGCTCTCTGTGCCAAATCTGTAAAGGGAACGCGATCCGCGGCTACTCACCTCCACACCGGCTCGGGCAACGACTCAGCTGACTAATGACACGTGATCACGAACAAAGTGCAATGAACACCGGGAAACGTAGTTCCTCGATCACAAGCGACTATACCCATGCACTGGGCGAGATAGCAGGCAGAAGCAGGGCGGGGGTGGTTACGGCACTTGAGGCGGGCAAAGGAGGCTGCCGCGCAACCTGACCTGGGACTCCAGCGGGCTAGGAGGGTGCGGGTCAAACCACGTTCCTTCATTGCCTAGGGTTGCCAGCCTCCAGGTGACACCTGGAGACCTGCTATCACAATCGATCTCCAGATGACAACGATCAGTTCCCTTGGAGAAAATGGCAGTTGCTTTGGAGCGGGTGGGTTCTATGGTCTTATACCCTGCTGAAGTCCCTCCCCTCTCTACACTTTGCCCTCCCCAGGCTCCATCCCCCAAATCTCCAGGTACTTCCAAACCCAGAAGCGGAACTCTCAGGAAAGGAAGAGAGTGTCCGGGAAGCCCTGGATTAACCAATTTGCCAGCCCTGGATTAACCAGTAAGCAAAATTAGCACGTTTAAGGCACTAAGAGGGGGACACCACAGAGTTTTTCCCTGCTATCATGCCCTTAACTCACTGCCACACTAGCCTTTAGTCGAATTTTTGCAATTGTCTTTATCTGCCATGTTCAACTGAATAAAATTGTGTTGATCTTAAGGGTGCAACTTGACTCCTACTTTAATCTGCATTTAAAAAAAACTTTTGTTTGGCATAGTATTTATTGAGTCTTCATATTTTGTCAGTTAAGCAAAGGGCGGGCCCAGGGGCACCAATGTTCAGCTGTGAACATATGAAGCTGCCTTATACTGAATCAGACCCTTGGTCCATCAAAGTCAGTATTGTCTTCTCAGACTGGCAGCGGCTCTCCAGGGTCTCAAGTTGAGGTTTTTCACACCTATTTGCCTGGACCCTTTTTTGGAGATGCCGGGGATTGAACCTGGGACCTTCTGCTTCCCAAGCAGATGCTCTTCCAGTGAGCCACCGTCCCTCCCCTAAACTGATGTTTAGGGCATCAGTTGGCCTTAATCCAACCCTGCAACTTGTTCAAAATCTACTGGTAGATTTGTTAGAAGAAAGATGGGGAGAATTTGGATCTGGCCCTCCTACCCTTTTCATTGTTCCATCTCCGCAAAAGACCTGCATTAGCATCTTCCTCCAACATCCCTCATAGGCAGCTGCATCTCTACCCTTATTACCGGGTAAGAGATTACAGATATAGCATCCCCTTTTCTCCCCCTCTGCACTATATGCCGTATCCTCACCACTCCCACAAGACTTGGATATGGGAGTAACATGGATTTTCTATACAGAACAGCAGTGGTGGAAGATGACTTCATGCCTGTCTTGCATGACCTTTTGTTGGCAGCTGAACAGCTTTTGATAATAGGGACATTGGAAAATGGAGTAAAATTAACTTTACATGCTCTACAACTTTTCCCTCTCATTGAAAAAGCCACATGCGGCTCCTGAGCCATGGTCTGGCCACCCCAGGACTAAGATCCTCACCACTGAGGGCAAAGTTTAGAGAGGGGAGGGACTTCAGCAGGGTATAATACCATAGATTGACGAATTAAAAACTAATAAGTCACCAGGTCCAGATGGCATACATCCAAGAGTTCTGAAAGAACTTAAAGTTGAACTTGTGGATCTCCTGACAAAAATATGTAATCTTTCATTGAAATCTGCCTCCGTTCCTGAGGACTGGAAGGTAGCAAATGTCACCCCCATCTTTAAAAAGGGTTCCAGAGGAGATCCAGGAAATTACAGGCCAGTCAGTCTGACTTCAATACCGGGAAAGTTGGTAGAATCCATTATCAAGGACAGAATGAGTAGGCACATTGATGAACACAAGTTATTGAGGAAGACTCAGCATGGGTTCTGTAAGGGAAGATCTTGCCTCACTAACCTGTTACAGTTCTTTGAGGGGGTGAACAAGCATGTGGACAAAGGGGATCTAATAGATGTTGTTTACCTTGACTTCCAGAAAGTTTTTGATAAAGTTCCTCATCAAAGGCTCCTTAGTAAGCTCGAGAGTCATGGAGTAAAAGGACAGGTCCTCTTGTGGATCAAAAACTGGCTAATTAATAGGAAGCAGAGAGTGAGTATAAATGGGCAGTCTTCGCAGTGGAAGACGGTAAGCAGTGGGGTGCCACAGGGCTCAGTACTGGGTCCCATGCTCTTTAACTTGTTCATTAATGACCTGGAGTTGGGAGTAAGCAGTGAAGTGGCCAAGTTTGCAGATGACACTAAATTGTTCAGGGTGGTGAGAACCAGAGAGGATTGTGAGGCACTCCAAAGGGATCTGTTGAGGCTGGGTGAGTGGGTGTCAATGTGGCAGATGAGGTTCAATGTGGCCACGTGCAAAATAATACACATTGGGGCCAAGAATCCCAGCTACAAATACAAGTTGATGGGGTGTGAACTGGCAGAGACTGACCAAGAGAGAGATCTTGGGGTTGTGGTAGATAACTCACTGAAAATGTCAAGACAGTGTGCGATTGCAATAAAAAAGGCCAATGCCATGCTGGGAATTATTAGGAAGGGAATTGAAAACAAATCAGCCAGTATCATAATGCCCTGTATAAATCGATGGTGAGGTCTCATTTGGAGTACTGTGTGCAATTCTGGTCACCGCACCTCAAAAAGGATATTATAGCATTGGAAAAAGTCCAGAAAAGGGCAACTAGAATGATTAAAGGGTTGGAACATTTTCCCTATGAAGAAAGGTTAAAACGCTTGGGGCTCTTTAGCTTGGAGAAACATCGACTGCGGGGTGGCATGATAGAGGTTTACAAGATTATGCATGGGATGGAGAAAGAAGTCCTTTTCTCCCTTTCTCACAATACAAGAACTCGTGGGCATTCAATGAAATCACTGAGCAGTCAGGTTAAAACGGATAAAAGGAAGTACTTCTTCACCCAAAGGGTGATTAACATGTGGAATTCACTGCCACAGGAGGTGGTGGCGGCTACAAGCATAGCCAGCTTCAAGAGGGGATTGGATAAGAATATGGAGCAGAGGTCCATCAGTGGCTATTAGCCACAGTGTGTGTGTGTGTGTATATTTTGGCCACTGTGTAATAGTGTTGGACTGGATGGGCCATTGGCCTGATCCAACATGGCTTCTCTTATGTTCTTAAGATGTTTTCCCTAACCTCTTTCTGGAATTGGACAGCAATGCCAAGTGGTTCAACAGCCACTGTATGAGTGATGTAACAGAAACTTCTGTCCTGTAGCCTTCTTGCCAAAGATGCCATCAGAATATACATCAGAATCTCTTAGCAGTGTTGGTCACACTCCGGTATGACCAAGAGATCAAAGGCTATACAAAGGGGAGGAGCAACACAAAGCAAGGGATAGGCCTTTTTGCAGTTCCATTCCAATCTGCTTCTTTAGGATTAGAGGTTTTTGGGGGGAGACGGGGGGGAAATCTCAAATGATCCAGACCCAGCTGTGTTTGCTGTGGCCATTTTACAACCATGTGGAAGCTTTAAAACACAATCAGTAAGTGGACAACATGGGCACTACTTGTGCAAGATTTTTCCCTTGCAAACTGAGGACAGACATCCAGGAGGAACACTCCACAGTTGCAGCCATCAGGAAGATTCTGCTTAAAGCTACAACCAATATAAGCATGTTTCTCAGAGGCAGCAAAACTGGGCATAGTGGGCTAGGCTAGCCAGGGGAAGTGAGTTGTTATAACACATGCTGAAATAAATTGTTAGATATGCTTTAAGGTGCTACTGGACTTTTATTTTGAAAAGGCAGCAGCCATGGTTTATTTTCAGCCCCACCTCTGCAAGAGGGCTTGTCCTATCAACCTGCATTGCCATACCTATCTGCATGAAGACAGACAGATGTGAAAACATGTAGCATTTTGATCTATTTTTTTTAAAAATAATATTCTTTTATTTTAATATGCCATTGTGAACCAAAAAGCAAGTTCAGAGATCATAATATAGGTATTGGATGGAGTATGCTTTCCATTTGCTTGGAGCTAGCAACCCTAAGAAAAAGGCACCATCAAGTCAACGGGGCTCAGATCGACAGCAGTTTTATTATTTTTGAAACAAATAGGCTGTCTAAAGGCCTACATGATTTATGCTGAATGGCAGAAGATTCTTCTGGAAAAAGGAAAGGAGGCAAGGGCAGGAAATCACACAGCAAAGACAGCCCAGAACCACAGCATGGAAACGACCACCCTCCTCTTGACTCCTTTGAGAAAAGCAGCAACACAAAGACAGGATTGGAAAAGCTCGGTAATTCCCCTGGCCAAAGCATGTTTAAAAGCCATGTGCTGAATGCACTGACTGCCTCCACAACTACTGCACAGTACTCTTCTCCCTCTGATGAGAAAGGGCCTCTAGTTTTTCTAGAAGTAATACTGTTTTCAGCACACACAAAGAAAATTCTGCTATTGACCTCAGGGAAACAAGCAAGAGATGCAGCAAACCCTGATACTTGTTGGACCAGCAAGGGATGCCATGTTACAGCCTCTGGCAGACAGATAGACTGGAGACTGATAAATGAGAAGGGCTGAGGAGAAACGGTCTGTCTAACTGTTTTGACTTTCAAGAAACCATCCCAAGGAAGCTTCCTCGAAGGGACGTTCTCATTCCAGCTGAGAGCACACATCTTGCTCTAGCCAGCAGAAGCAGGGCCAAGATGCTCTTCTCATTCAGGCTGCAGGAACAGATTTGTGGTTCTCTGCCCACTTTCCCATGCGAGATGTACGCTTTAGCACTCAGTCATCACAGATGGATTCACAAGATTTGGCAGAGCATAGAGCCATGGGTGAAAATCAAATTGGAAAAAAAACCTCCACAAAAGTGGCACAGGATCTGCAATGACAGTGCGTGGGCAAATCTGCAATGGAAAGCAACAGGCTAGTGGGAAATTCAGAGAATGAAAAGAGGGACTGAATTTTCAGAAACCAAACTGGCCATCTTTTCTCCAGAGAAAGGCAGAGATTTCAACGTCTCTCCCTGGGTGCAGCTACTTCTCCTTCACCTAGAAAGCATCTCAGGGATGTTTCCCACATTCTTTTCCAAACAAACAGGTATATAATCCCGCCCCACAGCCCAAAATGGACAGTAGGACTTGGGACACGAGACTGCAGTGTGGCGGTGCTTCTCAGTTCTTGCCCTCTTTGATGTCAATAACCTTTAAAAAGTGCAGGCATAGCTGTGCTGGAACTCTCAAGCACAGTAGGCTTTCAAGAGCAAACGAGGAGTGGCTAAAACTGTGCCTCACCCTCAGATGTCTATGAATTATTGCTGTGGCCTTATCTGGGAAGCTTGGAGCTGTGAAAACTTAGCCCTTCTGTTCCCCCTCTGGACTGAGGTGGCAGCAGCAATCAGTTGGATGAGATGCCAAAGTAACCTCCCACAGACATGGCACCATTTAAAAAGTGGCAAGGAAGCTGCACGGAAAAGAGGGCTCCCTCCCTCCAAGCTCAAGGAAGAGTGAAAACTCCCAAACAAGTTATCTTTAGCACAAAATTGAAAGGGAAGATGCTTGCCCCAGCCCTCAAGGGGAGAAGATGTGGCTAGCCCCCAGGCTTCGACTCTGGGAAGTTCCACTGTGCAGTGCTCAGGCCCAGAAACCAAGGGCTGTGATTGAATAGGGATGGCCAAAAATATCAAACTTCTTCTAAAGACTCTGTATCAGGTGGCAGATAGGCAGAGACTGGAAAGAGCAAGTTTGAACTGGCACTCTGAACTAATTCCAGCAAAAAACCTGAGTCCCTCTTCCAGATGAGAAAGGATTCCACAAGGCTTCCCAAAACAGAGGTTCCCTTCCAGACTTGATTTGCTGTCATTGCTCTGACCAAATATACTGTACAAAAACTCTTGGTTTCTATCCTACTACTACCTTCAGCCACATCTACAGCCTCACTCTAGCCTTGGGAGCTTTCTGCCAATATACATTACTCTTCTGTTGGAGAAAGAATTCAGACGTGGCTAAGCCGAAGGCTACGGGCTGCAGCCTTTTCATTGTCATCACCCAGAAATGCACCTGCCTCGTAGCAGCAACTATGGGGGATTCAATGCCTTTGCTTGCCTTGAAAGAAGGGGAATTAGAAGATTCAACAGCCTTCCAAAATGCCCAGGAGAAAAAGCTGCTGTGATGCACAAACCTCTGTCATCTCTTGTTCTTTGAGGAGAGCTCCCAAATTACAGTATGAGTTCATGGATCAAAGAAAGCTCATGAAAAGACAGACCAGGATGCAACAGGAGTTGAAGCAGCCATCGCACCCTGCCATGTTTGGTAGCAAGTCACTCAAGCCAGATGTGTTTGCAGTGGTTCCCCTATAGCCTCTAAAAGCAAGGAAAGGTCCATGTTTGGTTAACACTTAGGTGAATTTCTTTGGAAAAGAGCAGCAGAACAAAAAATCAACAGCTCTGCCTAGAGCCAAGCAACACTGGTGGGAAGGGGAGAGAGGACAAGACCTCTACAGAAATACATTCAGTGATGTTTTAGTGCCACGGGGAAAGCCATTCTATGTCTTGCCCTCCTGCCATTCGCTGACATCCAACTGTCCAAAGAAGGTGGAAGAGAAGGCTATCCGATCCAACTCAATTAAGCTCTTGGTTTACTTGGAGACTTGGTGAATGGCATGGGCCAGGTAAGCCACATTGCTGGATGTCACGCCTGCAACTGAGATGCGTCCATCCTTGGTCATGTAGATGGAGAACTCCTTGGTTAGCCGCTCCACCTGAAAAGCAAATCAGACCATCTGCTTTGGAACCATTCCTAATTTAAACTTCCTAATTTAACTTTTGCTATCCTATTAGTCCAAGATTAAAAATCAAGCATAATAAGGAGTGGCACTGATTCACTTATTAGTTGGCCCATGGGGGGAAAAAAATCACAAAACATTAAAAACTTTTTGGGACAGGTTTGCTTGGGGGGGAGGGTGAAGTGTAAAGGATATCTTTTTCTAACCATTTTGTCACACACCACCCTTGGTCCCTTGCTTACCTGTTCAGGTTTCAAGCCTGTGAAGCAGAACATGCCAATCTGGTCAGTGATGTGTTGCCAGTTATGAGAGGAACCCTCTTTTTTCAGATTTGCCACCAACTGAGTACGCATGCCAATGATCCGATCGGCCATCCCCTTCACTTCTGTCAGCCTGTGCCAGAGAAGCAGACATATTGAGTTCAAACAGAAGGCGAAAGGTGTCAAAGGTTCAACCAAAGAGGAAGAGAGCACCCAGGTAGCCTCTCCATTTGACACCCTTCAAACAGGCCTCGCTGGGGATTAGAAGGGTACAGCTCTAGTTAGGATTGCAGTACTATTTATTTACTTTTATTTACTCACTTTATAATCTGCCTTTCTCATTAAGACTCAAGACAGACTGCACAGTGTAAAAATCAATGGAACTGGTAATTTAATAAAGAAGATGATATTGGATTTATATCCTGCCCTCCACTCTGAAGAGTCTCAGAGCAGCTCACAATCTCCTTTACCTTCCTCCCCCACAACAGACACCCTGTGAGGTGGGTGGGGCTGGAGAGGGCTCTCACAGCAGCTGTCCTTTCAAGGACAGCCTCTGCCAGAACTATGGCTGACCCAAGGCCATGCTAGCAGGTGCAAGTGGAGGAGTGGGGAATCAAACCCGGTTCTCCCAGGGTCCCCGCACTTAAAAGTCCGCACACTTAACCACTACACCAAACTGGCTCTCCAGGGGATGGATCAGAATAAACAATGTAATTGGACTACCACTGAAGAAGTTCGAAATAAAGCAAACATCATTTAGATATGCTGAATACAGAAAAAGGTACTACAGAAGACAGAGTGGTGGGAGCAGGGTAATATTTACAGAAAACCACTAATGCATACTACTGCACCTTTTTGAACTGTTCTGTTGTAATATAGACCTGTTACCTTTAGAGAAATGCCCTCTGGAACAAAGTCTGTTTTACGTAGTTTGCAGTGACACAAGTGTGGGGAGCCTTTCTGACCTCCTCAGGCAGACCATTCGGGGGGGTGGGGGCACAACAGAAAATGCACTTATACAGGCAGTGGTTGATCTTGCCTATTTGTAGGACAGCACTGCCTCAAAGGCCCCGCTTGGAGGGGAGAATGTTGTAAGCTGTTTTGGGTCCCCCAGCAGGGAGAAAAGCAGAGTATAAATATCTAAAGCAGGGGTGGCCAAACTTGCTTAACATAAGAGCCACGTAGAATAAATGTCAGATGTTTGAGAGCCCCAAGACAATCCCAAGGCCAAGTTTGGCGTCACAAGACAAAGGCCAAACAGGTTTGGCTTGCTTGCAACAGGCTTCAGTTTTCACCACTCCAGCTCCCTAGTCCACTTCTCTTAAAGCCCACAAAGGACTTTAGCTATCATGGTATGCAACCAGATCGCTAGGAAGATCAGACAAGGACCTTACCATTCCTTTCGCAAGTCGGGGCTGGTGAGAATAGTAGAGGCAATCCTAGCCCCGTTGATGGGAGGGTTGGAGTACAGGGGGCGGATCAGAATCTTTAGCTGGGACTCCACTCGCTTGGCCTCCTCAGCATCCTTGCAAACCACGGTGAAGGCACCCACGCGCTCTCCTGGAAAGAGAGGGTTGAGAAAGCATGTTGTTAGCAAGAGGAGTTGTGTGTACACATGAGGCTGCAGAGGCAGGCCTGTCCAAAATGGTTCTGCTGTGCTGACCCCCTATATGCCCAGAGCAAATACTTGGACCTTCCTCTTCAGCAGAGACCTCCCTGAACTAACCCAATCACCTTTTATGCACTTGGTTCCTGCTCACTCATCAGATCTGACCCTTCTCTCGGTTGCCTGAAGGAAATGCAATATACTCCCCAACCCCCAGACTGGGATCGTCTCTCTTTTTGGAAGACTAAACAGTCACAGCATTGTGGTTGGATCGCGTAGCATAGAAACCATGCAGCACGAGAGGGAAGAGTGTTACACAATCCTCAGACTCTCTGCAGTGGTCTCTTTAAGATCAAGGTTTCATCTTCATGATGCAAAAGAATGAACTAATCCAGACCTCAGTTTTAAAATGCTGTATTAGTTGTTCATGATAGATTTTTATGAATTTGCCAAAGATGCCTGCCTAGAGAACTTGCTTCAAGCAGCTTATTACCCCCCCAATTAATTAACAGACACAGAATCCTAGCAGACAAGGACCTCCTGACTTCTATCCCACTTGTGGCATCCAATCCGCCACTCCAGACACACACACTCACACAAAATATACAGACTGTACAAAGCAGTCCACCTCCAGATTCTGTGGGATGCTCCCTGCCCAAGGCACAAGAGTGCCTGGACACAGGAGAAACTAGGGCTCCTATCAGGCCCCTGAGCAATTGACTGTCCTCCCTCTTTCTTGTTTCCTTCTGCATCACAGCTTGCTTTGACAGGCTTGCTGAATCACACAGGAGCTACAGAGCAAAGCCTCTATTTTCTCCATTGACTGAGGCTCCTCCCTTAGAGAGGGGGGTGGGGGGGAGAGCTTGCTTTGCCAGCCTCTCTCAATCACCCTGCAGAGCTACTGAGTCAAGCCTCTCTTCTTTTATTGGTTGAGGCTCCTCCCCTTCCTGATCCCCTGGGGAAGGAAGGAAAGAGCCAGAGCTTTCTTTGCCCAGTTCCCCGGATCCCACGGGAGCAATACAAAGACCACCAACGAGTGCTAATGTTTTTAAGCATGTTATATTTTTTATTTTTTAAAAAATCTTTAATTGTGTTTGTCTGTGTCCTTTATAAGAGCCAGTGTCCTTTATAAAAGCCAGTTTGGTGTAGTGGTTAAGTGTGCGGACTCTTATCTGGGAGAACCGGGTTTGATTCCCCACTCCTCCACTTGCACCTGCTAGCATGGCCTTGGGTCAGCCATAGCCCTGGCAGAGGTTGTCCTTGAAAGGGCAGCTGCTGTGAGAGCCCTCTCCAGCCCCACCCACCTCACAGGGTGTCTGTTGTGGGGGAGGAAGGTAAAGGAGATTGTGAGCCGCTCTGAGACTCTTCGGAGTGGAGGGCGGGACAGAAATCCAATATCTTCTTCTTCTATAACGTTTATATCTCTGCTACCTAATCTTAAATAGGTACACATATGGCCCAGCCCAACATGGCTCGGCCCAACAAGGTCTCATTTATGTCAGATCCGGCCCTCATAACAAATGAGTTTGATGCCCCTGAGCTAGAGGATGTCTTGCCTCCTGCAAGACAGAGGAACTGGCATGGGCAACAAGTCTAATTAGATTCAGTGCAGCTCACTCCCTGGTAAGCATGTGCAGGATTACAGTCTAAGATGCACAGCTGGGAAGGTCAAAGAGAAAGGAGGAGCCATAAGATACCAGGAGAGCCAGCTTCCCTTCAGCCAAAAGGCAAGAGGGCATGCTGATGGAAGTTTTCCCACCAACATGGTGCAGTGGTTAAGAGCGGTGGCCTCTAATCTGGAGCACAGGGCTTGATTCCCCATTCCTCCTCCACATGAAGCCAGCTGGGTGACCTTGGGCCAGTCACAGTTCTCTTAGCCCCATCTGCCTCACAAGATGCCTGTTATGGGGAGAGGAAGGGAAGGTGACTGTAAACCACTTTGAGACTCCATAGGGTAGAGAAAAGCAGGGTATAAAAACAAACTCTTCTTCTTCCTAGTAATTCCCCAAAGAAAAATAACTAGGTACCAGGCCACTCATAGACATAGGAATACCAGGGCACCCACAGAAAAGGGCAGGATTTCAACCTCCTGTCCAGGGACTCCCCAAATAATATGATTTCTGGCTAATTTACAAAGAACCTTTCACACAACGTGGTCTGATGAGAACTGAGCATCCTCCAGGAGGCAAGAAACATCAAGAACGGCTCACAGTCAGTTAAATAAGAAGGGGAGGAAGAGGAGACGTGAACCTGCTCATGCTCTCAAGAGATCATGGAGTGCCAGACAGGGAGATTTTGGGAAGCAGGAGGATGGCATTTCTAGGTGGCCAAAATGGCTGGAGGCCTGTAGCAACCAGATTACAGAATGTGCATTATCTGCCAAGAGCTCAAAGGACTGATTGTAGCAAGGTCTCAGAACTGGACACAGAGACCCTCGCTTGCTTCCTCATTCTTTAGCTTCATGAGAATCCATCTTGCCATCATTCTTTCATTTCTAATCTGGCAGCACCTCTAAGATGCAAACAAGACTGTGGTCTCTATCAACCCAGTCAAACTTTCCTCTTGCCGCTGGTCCCACATGCATCTTGCACTCCATCCCCTGGAAAGCAAAGTAGCTCTTCTAAACTTACCATACAGACCCATGTTCTTTGCATATGACTGGGACAGCACAATGTTAACGCCTTGCTCAATGAAGTGACGGACAGCCCAGGAATCTTTGTTTATGTCCCCACTAGCAAAGCCTTGGTACGCCATGTCAAAAAAGGCAAAGAGGTTCCTTTTCTGGAAGAGAGCAGAGGACACCTCATCGGTTTTCTTAAAAACAGCAGGTTCTTAGGACCTTCTAAAAGCAACCTGAGCCAGCATAGTATAGCTGATACTGTCTGATGGGGATCTGGGAGACTCAGGTTCAAAGTCTGTGACTTTGGGCTAGTCACAGTCTCTCTCTACATGGCACAGTTCATAGGACTGTTGTAAAAGATATGACAGAGAAGAATGATGCTGTAAACCTACTTTGGTTCCCAATGGGGAGAAAAGCAGGGTGCACACAGATACAGATTTACAGCCTACTGTGCCTGGTATTTAGTATCCCTTGTGCCAAGACAGCTGTTCAAAAAGCACTTGTCTAGCATGTCTTTGAGTGTGATCTCCCCCTCCCCAGCAGCAGAAAAGCCTGAATGGCCTTGCCAGCGCTCTGTGCAAATTGAACTGCACTCAAGCAGACGCCCCATAATTCTCTGCAAAATGCCAGGATTCTGAAATAGATGCTCTCCAGTGGGCAGCATGGGAAGCACTCCAAAAGCAGGAAGGTATTAAGATTGCTGAAGTGTGTGGGTACAAAAAGCCATGTTGTTATTGTGCAATGCTATAAAAAAATACTCTGATTTATCCTTATGGTATTCCCAAAGCCAGAATGAAGAGTCACTGGACAGATACAGAGTTGCTCGCAATTAACTGCCTTGCCCCATTGCTCAACCAAAGCATTAAACAAATATAGATGGCTAAAAGCCCACACTAAGAAACATCTGCACAAGTTGTCAGAAAAGTAAGAAGGAAAAGAAAGGTCTACTATTTGATCCACAGCACAGGTCTACTTGTCTAAGAGAGCAGGGAGCTCAGGCACACGCACACAAAAACCCCCGGCAGAAACTGTAGATCACACAGAGAGAAGTCCAGCAAAAAGTCAGTTCTGAGCTCCTGCTCAGCTCCCTGAATCAGCACATCGGATGACCTTTGCTATACGATCACCCAGAAAGATGCCAGCTCAGGACAGTCATCAAGAATGCTCAGTCACATCCTAAAAGGATTAATCAGGAGACTGCCTCTTTGGGTAACAGAATATTTCAGTTCCTTGTAGTTCCAATAGCACAAGAAAGATGCCAGTGATAGAAGGCTATTAAAGGCCAAGTGTATTTAGAACTATTTGTTGAGGAACAGTCCTGATAGCCCTATATGGCTGAGGACCTGCCTACCTGAGGGACCGTCTTTCCCCATATGAACCCCAGAGAGCACTGAGGTCAACAGGGAAGAACCTGCTGACCATCCCCAGGCTGAAAGAGGTAAAACTACAGAGTACCCGCACGCGGGCCTTCTCTGTTGTGGCGCCACACATATGGAACCAGCCCTGCGGGACTTTGAACAGTTTCGCAGGGCCTGCAAGACCATCCTTTTCAAGATGGCCTTCACCGATTAAAAGAGAGAGACTGCTTAAGTAATTTCGCCATCTGTTGAAATAGCACCAGGATGTTAATTTTATTGATTTATTAATTTTAGAATTTTAATTAAATTGTTAAATCAGTTATTGTTTTTAAACATTATTGTATAACTTAATGCATTGATCTAATGTTGTTAGCCGCCCTGAGCCTGCTTCGGCGGGGAGGGCGGGATATAAATAAAATGATTGATTGATTGTGCCCAACTCCCCAAAGACAAGCCTTACCTTCACTACTGCTGCCAGCTCCTTCCACTGCTCCGGCCGAGGGTCCACACCAGTTGGATTGTGAGCACAGGCATGTAAGAGGATGACACTTTGCTCCGGAATTTTCTTTGAGACAGAGAACAGGGGTTCTTGTTAGTTGTGAAGATGTTAAGAACAAAAGGCAGAAGAAGCCCACCTGTTGACCAAGATCAGCCACTATGTGAAACAGATACATCTGACTTTCAGATTGCTCCCCAGCCTTTGGTTCTTAACTTCACAGCCTGTGACCCAGGTACCTGAAGGACATGCTCTCCTTATACAAGACCTGTGCCCAAGTCCTGCTGGGCTCCTCTTAGCAGCACCCTCAGTATGTCTTGATCATCTAAGTGAATCTGAAAATCTTTCCCAGAATCATCCCTCACCCTATGAAATCAGATCCCAAGGAAGGAATCATCCTTCTTAGCCTTCAGGAGGGTCTTATTTGAGAGCACATATTACTGAAGATGTAAATATTAATGAGTATATTTCTGCATGAAGTTTCTGTTTACTGTTGATGGGACCAAATTATCAGTTGGCTGTAGAAACCTGGTTTTATTGTAAGCTCCCCTGAGCTGTTACAAAGGCAGGGAAGAAATTTTTAAATAGAATGTGCACACTGCAGTTTCTGAATTGGTTTTTAAGTAATAAAAACCCCTTATTTTTTCTATGACCAGCTAACTCAGTTGCCTTTCTGAGATGCTCCTGACAATGCTTCTCTTGCTGCCTGCTGAGCATTAAGTGGGTGGGGCCACAGCAAGGCAGGGCTTCTTATTGGCTGCCCTCATTCAAATGAAAGTTCTCTGTGGCTACAACTGAGGCCACGACCACAGGAAGGATAGTTAGCACCTGGGCCTTCCCTAGCCTGTATGTGGTTCCATTCCTCCTCCCAGTTATACTTCTCCCTTCTCTTCCCTCCCAGGTGTTTATTCCATTCTTCCCCCTTCTTCCCACTTTCCTTCATTTCTTTTTATTCCTCTTCTGTAATTCCTTTGCAAAGCAAAGAAGAGGTAATGGGCTTGGCTCTACCTCCCATGGGTGGGCTCCCCACCCTCTCAAAATTCCAAAGGTGTCCCCAGGCTCGTCCCCTAGATCAGATCACATTTTTTCAAAACTAAGATGTCCTGTCACTCATTTTTGGCTTTGTTTGAAAGCATACTTAACCAAGATCTGAGAATCTTTTGGTTACATCCATTTTAAGCCTCCAATTATAGGCAGCTCTTCTACAAAATGTTTGCATGCAAGCTGTGGAGTTTAGAGACCACCAATGCAATTTCCCATGAACCTACAGATATGTCTTCCAAAGCTCCATTGAAGTCAAAGCCACAGGTCTTGGGATCATAGTACCGATAGCTCTGGAGTTGCATCCCGGCATCCCTGAAGATGGGGGTGTGATTGCCCCAGGATGGTTTGGGAAGGTAGACGTCCCGGCTATATTTGAAGAATCGTTGCTGTAGGGAGAAGATGAGAAGTCTTATTTGAATGGCCCAAACCCCCAGCATGATTCAATGGACTAGCTGTATGCAAACCCTACACCCCATAGAGTCCCTTTGTCTTTCTGCGAAGACAGAATTAAATTAGCACTCACCAAGAAGTTGGCACCCACTCGTAAAGATCCAGTTCCAGAAATTGTCTGCACAGTGACATACTGAAAAGGCAAAAAAAAAAAAACCCCAAACACAGACATATGTGATACAGACAAACAGATATATATTCTAATAGTACAGTTTGGAGTGCATCACAATATTGTTAACATTCAGTGTGTGTGTGGGGGGGAGTTGTATATACACTTGAAGCTGTCTAATACTGAATCACACCATTGGTCCATCAAGGTCAACACTGCCAACTCAGACCAGCAATGGCTCTTCAGAGGCAGAGGTCTTTCACATCACCTCCTACCTGGTCCCTTTAAATGGAGATGCCAAGGATGGAACCTGGGACCTTCTGCATGCCAAGCAGAGCCTCTTCCACTGAGCCGCAGCTTCTCCCCATCCAATATGGCTCATCCAATGAACTGTGCATCTAAACAACTGGTTTTAATACAGTGAAGCAATAAATTCTGCTTTAATTTTTTTTAATCCTTCTAAAAAACCCAGAGAGAAATAATAAACTGGCTGAGTCATCAGAGCCACTCCAAACTGGGGGGAGGAAAGGATGAAATGGGAGTCAGAAGAGTACGCAATCATTGTGCAGGGGCCCTCATCTTTCTTGAGCCTGCTTGGACACAGGGTTGTGGGCTCAACTGCAATATGGCCATCGTGGTATATGGAGCCGACCGCAAAGTGGCTCCTCTCAACCACTCAGACTTACAGTCATATATTCATACTGTAGACCAGGCCAAGTTTCCCATTGCAGCCAGATTAGCTCCCAAAGCAGTTTACAGACCACGGCAAAAACAAAACAAAACACTAAAACTAAAGTTCCCAACATGGCAACACCTTCCTGGTGCCCACCAAAATATTTTTAGATGTGAGTGCGGCCAGGTGGGCCTTCTGCCCAGCTGGGCTTCTGATTGGCCACTGAGATCTGATTTGCTGTATACATTAAAATTATGTTGCTTTAGTGGTAGCCACCATTAGTGTGTTGGGTTTTCCTCTTTCTCGCTGCTCTCTCCCAGTATATATATATTTTAAATTACTCCTCTTGTTCCCTGCACTTGGCTTTCATGTGTGGCACTGCTTCTCAGAGCAGCCACTACACAGTTGGCACCACATCCCACAATGGCCATATTGTAGTTAAGTCCACAACCCTGTGTCCAAACAGGCTCCAAAAAGTTGAGGACCCCTGCACTAAAGAATCCTATCTAGCCATCAACTAAAGCTGAAAGCAAGCTGCTCTATGACTGCAGAGCAGCCAAGAGTTGTCCACGAGAAGAAAGTAACACCTAAGATTTGGAATTAACAGTGGCTCTGAAAATCATCTGGTTCAGAACCACCTTCCTGTCAAGCCATTTTTTGCAGCAGGTATACACACGGTCCTAAATAAGCATGCCTTTAAAGTTTATTCCAGCTCCAAGAATCCAGGCATTACAGGCAACAAGGGATGTTCTAGGTAGGAGGCAATTTCTGTTTGCAGCGGGGAAACAGCAAGACCTGCTGTACACCCATAACGTCTTCCCCAACTTTCCTGCAGCAGGCAAGGGTTCCAGAGCATACAACAATGCAGAATAGCTCCATGAATATGTAGGAATTATTGCTCAAATACAGAATTGTTTTGCTTTTAAGTCCCAAAGTCTGCTCCTTACCCGTCCACTCTTAATAACTTCATTTGTCTCTCCCAAAGCCAGTTCAGCAGACGCCTTGTTGAACTCTGCCAGCCCTGCAATGGGTAAGTATTCCTTGTCCAACTTCTTTTCAGCTAGTTGGGCTTCTACCTAAAAAAAATACACATCCTAGTAACTCATTAAAGTATTAAAAGGAAGAACAGCTCCTGCTCACCTGATTTACCGCTCCCAGATTAGCTTTCCAAATGAGGGGGGGGTGGAGAGGATGAGAGAGAGAGAGACAGAGGGAGAGAGAGAGATGTCTGCACCATGAATTATTGGCTTCATTTCACAGAAAGGAGCTGCAAGCTATTGAAGTGTACAGTACTGGGTAATGCAGCAGAACCTGCTCAAAGTCCAGCAAAGGCATCCTCAAACTTTCCTTAACCAACCTCTTGCTCATCAGTTGAGACCCATCCTCTGGGGCTCCCAAAGGAACTGCTTTGCTGCACTCTGCTCATGGTCACCAGGCTGGATCCATCAACAGAACAGAACTTTTCTGCCTCCCACTAATCTTCACAAAACAATACTCCTGAAAGGAACAGGAAACCCTGAGAAATTACATGACGGGAACATACCACAGGAAGGGGGGAACTGTGGAATTGCCAGCTTAGTCTGGATCCAGCCCACTGTTTCCCCCAGCTTCAGCTATTTAGTGCAGAAAGTATGGCTGTTCAGACTAAACCCTTCCATTTGTTCTTCCCTCTTGCCATCAGCACAGTGAGAGGACGGCTTTTCCCATTTATGCACAACCACCCAGTGCAGTGCCAGTTCATTTAGTTACTGCCCACTCACCTTCCACCCCTAATCTATGCACTGTGACCCACCAAGCAGATAGTCAACCCTGTTGGAGTAGTGCCCACAGCCACACCAGGCTAATTCCCATGACATATAAAAGCAGCATCACTGACTACGGTGCTCATTTGTTGTTCATCTAGGCTTATGACCAGAGAATTAGTTAGCTATTCTGCCAATGCAGTTTCAGCTGCTAAAGCCTTGTCCGAGTCAAGCATTTCCTTAGTGTGGGAGGGGGGGACCCATAACAAAGCCTCTCTGTGTAGATACAAAAAACTTACAGCCATGACTGTGCAAGGCAGTAGAAGGCTGAGATCAGGCTGTGGCAGCAAAGACTAGTGCTATCAGTTATACACTTTCCTCCCAGACACAGTTATGTGCACCAAGTTCAGAGCCCTTTAAAAAAGTGAAAAGCAACGAGAAAGTTTTTGCCAATGTGCTAATGCTTGGAGATACTTTTCTCCATGTTAAAAGCACAGGGTACCATTGACATGGCATGTAACAGACCTGATGGCCTATGATCCGCTATGGGCCACTACCAAGTTCCATTTTACATGGGAACTGAGGCCAAGAAAGTCAGTGGCCTAAAAGAACCCAGCCGATGGGCTAGCCAGGAGCTGAGTTCAGATGTGCCAGGCTCTAAACCACCATGAGGAAAAAGCAGTAGCTGCAGGTTCCTTTTGCTTACTTTGCGGACGCAGTTCAAGACATATGGCTTCCCGTTATCATCTCGGTATGCCCCCACTCCCAGGTTCATCTTTTTACTGTTGGTGTCCCGCTTGAAGGCTTCTGTTACTCCCAGAATGGGATCGGGAGGTCCCATTTCCACATGAGTCCACCAGGAGCTGCAACATGAAAACAAAAGATGGGTAAGCATCTACAATTTGACACCTTCATCAGGAGCAGAGCCATACAGAGCATATGCCTCTGAGTCTCTCCATCCAGACACCAGTATTTTTCCATCAGATCTCAATGACCACTGCTGTGATGCCAAGAGCCAGAAGCCACTGCCTCGGTCAGAAGCAGGCATAATTGCTCAATCCTGATTAGAGTTACACCCGTCTAAACCCGCTGAAGTAAAAAGATAAGGAACGCATACTTAATGTCATTCAAACCAAAGCATTCTTGTCTGATTAACCAAGGTGGTGTTTCCATTATTAGCAAACCTCAAATCCAATTAATATGGGGCTAGACGTATCTTATCATAGCGTTGGACTAAGCCAGGGAGAATACCAAATTCAAACTCTGGCTGATATTTTATCAGTGGACTCAGATAATTGTTCTTTCTAAGCCTAACCTACCTCACAAGGTTACCGCAAAGATAAAATGGGAAAGAGGATCATGTGTGCTGACCCAAGCTCCTTGGAGGAAGAGGATAAAAAATGAAACAAATAAGTCTCCCACCCCACCCGCATTACAGCATACCGTTAAAGTGACTATTCTGGCCATTCAGCACAGATGCACCTAGTTCTGCATATGATTCATGGTTTGGGGGTATCCTCAACCTGTGCCTGCACCAGACTGAAAGTTTTGCTTTGACAGAGCTTACCAAGAGAGGTGCCACTGCTGCCAGGGGAGAAGAACCTTACCCCTTACAGCCACTGTCTCAGGGACATGCCAGCAGTCAGGAGCTGCTCCTCAGAGCAAATGGCAGCAAGCCAGCCACTCCAACAGTCTTGCATTTGTGCAAGGCTTATCCGTTTTGCCATCCTGAAATCCAAGTCTCTTATAAATAGCTGCATGTGATAGAACACAGGCAGCAATTGTGGAAGTGGGAAAGAAATCAGGCAGTGTGAATTATTCTCTTAGCCCTGCAGAAGGAAGCTTGCCAGCAGGATTGCTTTTACTTGGAAATATAACAAAATATCAGTTTTCTTAAAGCTTCTATTGTCAAGACATCCAAGATAAATGTATCAGCCATTTCTGTACTATGAACTCCAAAGGTCATGAAAGAGACTCCATGCAGTGGATATAACAGATGGAGTGCGTGGCTTTGAGAAAGACCCTTCTGGATGCAGAGGGTCTCCAACCATTGCTACAATTTCCCAGTGGCTACTGGAATCCTGCCGAGTCCCTCTGGAAGTTGAGCATAAGTCCTTCCTCATGTTAAAGTCACATGCAAAAAATACCAGCCTCCCCAATCAGACCAGATCACTCCCACCACCCCTTTAACCCTGGAAAGGACCAGGCACCCTGCCGAGGCTTTATTAGGACATGTGAATTTACAAATGACACATGCTGCAATCTCTCAAATAGTTCACGTGCAACCCACCTGCTGCAGGATGCTAACAAAACAGTGCAACTCCTGCAAGGGTAGCAAAGGTAATATGGAATGAGAGCATGATCATTCAGAGTCTGAAGGTGAGTGAAACTAATTGCTGTTGGCAGGAAAGAGGACATGCTAGGGAAGCTAAGCAAGGAAGCAGTCCAAAGTGTAAGGGAAGGTTCAGAAAAGTGCCTGGTGGCAGGGTGGCAAAGACAGCTGTTAGAGCAGAGACCTGGATATGCAAAATCTTGGCAGCTGGAGAGAAATAGAGGGGTTCAGCAAGGAATGGTATGTGGGGTGCAGTGGGAGCTGAAAGGAAATTCACATGCAAGGGAGAGAAGACAGGAAGGGGAAAAGCAGGAGCAGGCAGGAACAGGGGTGAAGGATGAACTTCACGTATCGATTTGATGTTATTAGCAACATCTTTGCTCTTGATCACTGAGTTCTAAACTTCAGACAGAAAGAAACCCAACCTGCTGTGCAGCTTTCTTTGTCTTTAAGTCTTCACACTTAACCAGGCAATTGCTCTGCTGAAAACTGCTTTCGGCCTTCAACAGCAGCCAGCAACAGGCAGTTGTTAAGAGATACTTTACTAAGTCAGCCTTTCTTCTTTAACTTGCAACTTTTGTGGGAACATTCTGTCAGACAATGGCTTGTCTGTATTATTGTAAAGGATATGTTTCCATTTCTGTCACTTCCATCAAGAATACACTGAGGCCTGTCACAGAACAATCAGGTTATTTAAAAAATAGCCGCAGAACACAGAACGCGGCAGCCAGGCTGTTATTGGGACTCCCTAAGTGGGAGCACATACAGCTGAGGCTGCGGGAACTGCACTGGCTGCCAGTTGTGTACCGGATTCATTACAAGTTGCTGGTTATTACCTTTAAAGCCCTATATGGCTGAGGACCTGCCTACCTTAGGGACCGTCTCTCCCCATATGTTCCCCATAAATTCCATATATAGTCCACTGGTACAAAAATAACAATTTATATATGCAAACTTATATAAAGGTGCCAGAGTTTCTCATCCAGAAAACGAATTGTTTGTGACACATTTCTGATAATATATGTTTCAAATATGATTCTTCATCCAACAAAAGAGACTAATTTCTCTGGAACCACAGCTCAATTCAAAGTAAGTCTAGGTCAATTTCACAAGGCAACAGTTCTCATTGGCAGCTGATAGTAATTAGTCTGGAACCAGTGCTCTACACAGTGTTGCTGGTCAATTACTCAAAGCAAGCACTATTGGTTCTCCAACAGAACCGATAGTGCCTGCTTTGAGTGATTGACCAGTAACACTATGTTTGTAGCGTATAGAGCACTGGTTCCAGACTAATTACCATCAGCCTGCGGCTATGAGCCGCTAATGAGAACTTGTGAAATTGACTTAGACTTACTTTGAATTGAGTTGTGGTTCCAGAGAAATTAATCTCTTTTGTCGGGCTAAGAATCGTATTCGAAACACATATTACTGGAAACGTGTCACAAACAATTCATTTTCTGGATGAGAAACTCTGGCACCTTTTTATAAGTTTTCATGTATAAATTGTTATTTTTGTACCAGTGGACCATATATAGAATTTATTGCAATTTGAATGTATCTTCAGACATGTAGTGTACAAACATTCATAAGTGCAAAGTGATCATTTCTTAGGAGTAAACAAAAATAGGCATTATAGCAAACTAGTATTACTTGTGAGCAACAG
Source organism: Heteronotia binoei (assembly GCF_032191835.1). Lineage (NCBI taxonomy): Eukaryota > Metazoa > Chordata > Lepidosauria > Squamata > Gekkonidae > Heteronotia > Heteronotia binoei. Next base: position 26,587,609 of record NC_083236.1, read on the forward strand.
TTATATGTGTTGGCAGATTTAACACTTTCAACACAGTTTTCCCCTAGTCCTACCTGCATGAGGCAGGCCTCCAAAAGAGGAACAAATCTTTCCCCTTGCAAAAAATCAAAACAGCTGCCTTCAGTCCTAATCAAAGTTTTTAGGGAGGCCTGATATTTGGAAGAGGGCAGTGTAACAAGCAAAAAAAAAAATCCGACCCCACAGTGAAGGCCGCAATGCTCAACAGGCTTTCCCCAGGAGTTTCCAAATCAGAGAAAGGGCCACGTGCTCGACTCTGAGGGCCTGGTTTTGTGACATTTTCCACATTGATCATTCTCTGTGCGTCCCTGTCACTCTGCCAACCCTCATAGGATGCGAGGAGTTCGACGAAAGGGAACCGGAACTGTATCTACAGTCACGGAGCCTGTACCCCTTTAGGGCGCGAAGAAAGGCCACGCTATTCTCAGGCCAGCCGCCCTCTAAACCCCCTCCAAGGGCATGCCAGCGCGAACTGACGGCGGCCAATCACTTGCCGATATCACGACCCCAGAGCCAATCCAACATCGTCTAAGAGGTCCCGCCCGCAAGACAGCCAATCGCCGAAATGCTCTCCAACCATTACCCCCCCCCCCACAACGCTTAAGCTCAATTAGGCAAGGGTGTACAGCCGGTCGAAGTTTAAACTTGACTTACGGGCCCCGCTGAGGGACAAAAATCCGCAGTTTCAGAAACGGATTTCGTTTCGCTGTTCTACAGTCTCCCCCACCTGCGCCGGTTTCCTCAACAATCTCTGAAGCCGAGCGTGTGAGAGGTTTTTCTCACATTCACGTGCAGCGATTCACACGTCACGAAGCACCCCCTTCCCCTCACCCATCCCTGCCATTAGTCGGCCCGATATAACTCGCTTCTGTGTCTCCAGAAAGGCCGGATCCGAGGCGCGCTCCCCCCCTCAAAAGCTCCTTCAGCCGCGAGCCTCACGAAGCGGCTGAGGCCAAGCGCGTGCTGCGCTGCTCTTACCTGGCGCGGGCCGAGAGAGACGCCAAGCAAGGCGACATGAGGCGACTGGAGTGAAAGAGAGCCATGGCCGGCGCTGCCGCTTGCTACCTGCCTGTCTGCCTTCGCCTGGCGTGCGAGCCCGGGGAAGAGGCGGGGCTCGGCCAGACTGGAGGCGCCGCAGCTCCATCGCCAGGCCGGAAGGACGCGTCGCAAGAAGGAGTCGGGGCGGGGACAGAGCTGTGCGGGGCTCAAACTCGGCGGCCTTCGAAAGATTCGTCGCGAAGACAGCAGGGGAATATTTTATTTCGCTCGGCTTATTTATAGGCCGCCTCAAGGCAGGTTACAGAGTAGAGGTAGTTTGCCATGGACGGCCTCAGGGGTGGTCAAAGTGCGGCTCGGGAGCCACGTGTGGCTCTTTCACGTATATTGTGTTGCTCTGGAAGCCCCCGCCACTCCGTTGGCCAGATTGGAAATGGCATTTGTATCTTTAAATCACTTCGCCAAGTCAGCCAGCGTCTTGGAGAATGCCTTTAAAGTTGCTTTCCTTCCTTGTGGTTCTGACTTGCATGGCGTGCAGCTCTCAAACATCTGATATTTATTCTATGTGGCTCTTGCGTTAAGCAAGTTTTGCCGCCCTGCTCTCTGGGTAGTGACCCTGGTATGGTATTCCATCCAAAGACTGTCCAGGGCCAATCCTGCTTAGTTTCTGGGATGTGACAAGATTGGGCTAGCCTGCGCTGTCCCCGTCAGGGAACAATAGGACTAGCAGTACAAGACTGAATGACTATGCCGTCAATAAGGTGATCATATAAAAGAGCTGTTTTTTAAACCACACTTTCCTGTACCCTCGAGGAGTCTCAGAGAGGCTTACAATCGCATTCTTTTCCTCACACCCCAACAGGCGCCTTGTGAAATAGGTGGGCTGACAGAGTTCTTGAGACACTTGTGACTGGCCCAAGGTCACCCAGTAACTGAGAATATAGGATTATAAAAATACAAGGCAATGCAGTGTCCACTTCTCACTCCCATATGAAAGTGCCCATCTGGTCCGTTCTGTCCCACTACACATCAGTTCCAAGAATCCCCTGTGAGTAAGAATATAAACAGACCCCTGCTGGATCAGAACAGTGGTCAATCTAGTTCAGCATTGTGTCTCACAAAGTGGCCAATCAGTTACTCTGGAGGGCCAACAACAGAACATCACTACATAAAGGTCCTGCTGTGCACCTTTGATGGCCTCAGCAATATCCAATGGCTCCCCAGAGTCGAAAACGATTGGTGCTTGCACAGGGGACTACCTTTACTTTTATTCATTATTCTTCTGGAAGCCCAAGGCAGGCCACCTCAGATTACAGGACAAATCCCACCATTCCTTTGTTTAACTCTTCCCTCTTTTCCCTTTCTTTTCTGTAATTTTCTTTGTTAACAATGAACAGTTTTTCTTTCCATTGTATCTGAGGAAATGAGATCTCACAGAAGCTAACATTGATATAAATGTTGCTGTTTTCTACAGTGCCAACTTTTGTTTTGTTTTGCTACAAGAGATTAACACCACTACCCCGCTGGAAATATCTCAGAGACTGACAAAATTTATTCCAGCATAAGCATTCCTGAATCAGAGCTCACTTTATCAGAGCCAAGAATATTGTTATCTTTCAAGGCACTACTGGATTTCATTTCATTTTTGTTACGATAGCACACGTAGCTAGCATAGTTCCACATGGGAAGGCCTCTTACTCTGTCACAGCAAAATAAAACAGGAGTTTTATTCTGATATGACACTTTTTGAGTCAGCGCTCACTTCATCAAATTAATTGTAGTGTACATCCATTAAGCAGAGTTATTTAGGTTATTTATACCCCGATTTTCTTGCCAATGAGAACCTAACACAATTTATAATATGATTATCCCTCCATATCCCTTAAAACAATTTGTAATGTCATTCTCCCTTCCTGCCTTTATCCTCACAACAGCCCTTTGAGGAAAGAGAGAGATAAAGTGACTGACCTGAGGTTACCCACCAAGTTTTCATAGCAGAGTGGGGATTCAAACCTGAGTCTCCCAGATCCTAGTTCAGTCCCTACTTCAAAGACGGTAAGCTCTGGCTCAGAAAAAAATATGCTGGAATAAATGTGTTAGACTATAGTAGTGAGTAAGTAAGTTTTTTGGGGGTCCAAGTACTAAAAAAAACCCCACCCTCACAATGCCTATATACATAGGTGCTGGAGTGTCAACACACATAATGTATTTGGGCCCAGCACACTTGAAATAAGCTAAGCCCCTGTGACATTGCTCAGGGAAGCATCTCAGTTCCTTATATCAAGCAAAGTAGTCAGGCATGACACTGTTCAACATATGTGCCAAGGGTTGCCTAGTCCTGTCCTGGTCTATAAGGTGTGGCAGCTGCTGCTACAGACAAACACCGCCACTGCTTTTGAATTATTTATTTAGTACATCCTTATTCCTTCTTTCACATTTAACAGCTGTGGAAAGTGGAAGGTTCAGATGTTCACATATCAGCAAGAAACAGCACCCAACACCATCCCACCATGAGGATTTGACCTGGAGGGAAACGGCAGGTGAGTGGTGGCTGTTGCTTGCCTCTCTTTCTGACTACTGCTGATCCCTTGCCTGCCCTTTTCCTCTTGGCCCAATCCCCACTTTGGAAAGGTGAAAGCAGGCAGGAGCAGCCAGGAGGAAGAGAGACAGCAGTTGCCAATGCCTGCTGACACTGAAATGTTGTTTTAAAAAAATGTGAAAGCAACAAAGGTGTCTAAATGCAACCTTTTGTGAAAAAACATGTATTCATAAAAATGACAGTTATTTGTGATCTCTGCCACTGGGCTCATTAAAAGGCTGTGGATTTAGAGGTCAGGAGGTGGTTTTCAAAAGACAATCCAGTCCAAACTATTGGTGCCAAACTGCAGTAACATAACTGATAATGCTGCATTTTTGTTGCTTTGATCATCTCTGCAGAGCCTAAAAGGAACTTTTAAAATATTTACACATAAATGCTATGTGCAAACATTAAATTGTAAACACGGGTAAAAATCCTCGTACTTTTCACTTCTGCTTTCCATAGTATCTACATTGGTCATTGGCTATGGGTAGAACTTTCTGAAATAAGATAGTGTCACAAGTATCAGTATTTTTTTTTATCCAATTCTCTTAAAATCAGAGTGTCTGGACAGAGTGTCTGCTCATCCTGTAAGGACTGTGGCTGTACAAAGCTGTACTTTGTTGACAATTCAGTGCTATTGTTTTATCCACTCTGTTCCAAGCACCCTGTTTTAATTATGTAATATGGGACTCATTCTGTTTAAGTGACTTGTTGTTTCATGTTGCTCAGTGTGATGCCTGTTATCTTTCGTTCCTTACACAATTCACATGGGACATAAAAATAGGTGGTGTCCTTCTGTGTTGGAGTCTTGGGGCCTCTGGAGTCTGGATATCAGCTGGCTGGTATTTCAGTCTGTCAGGCCACCAGAGGCTGCTGCAGCTCCACCTGTACCCTCAGCAGTTAGAATGCTGTACAAAAATACAAATCGACATTCCGTAGAAGGAGTACATTCACCCAGTTTGCCCACAGACAACAAGGGAGTAAGCAGAGAAAATGTCAGCCATAGGGTTGCCAGGTCTATCTCAGGAAATATCTGGGACTTTAGGGGTGGAGCCAGGAGAAGGTTGACAAGCATGATTGAACGCCAAAGGGAGTTCTGGCCATCACATCTAAAGGGACTGCTCTCCTTTTAAATTTCTTACTTCCATTGCAAATAATGGAGAATGGGGCACCTTCTTTTGGGGCTCATAGAATTAGACCCCCTAGTCCAATCTTTTTGAAACTTGATAGTTTTTTTAGGAGAGGCACCAGATGCTATGCTGAAAAGTGCCTTTACATGATAAAACAGCCTCCCCAAAGCCCCAGATGGATTGATTCACCATTATCTCATGTGGGGATGGTCTCCATAGGGTATAATAGAGTGTTCAGTGGACATTTCCCTCCCCACCCTGCTTTTCTGATAACTCTGAAGCAGGAGGAGGGCCTCCAAACCAGATATCCCCTGATCCCAAGTGGGGATTGGCAACCGTACTGAAATAAAACTTTGGTGGTATTGAAAGTTCTGTGGGACTCCTGGCATTCGAACCTGGCTCTCCCAGATCCTAGCCCAGCACTTTGTTATGTGAACCCCTAGGCAGAGAAGGCACAGAGAATGGACCTTCAGCAGCACCATTTTTAAACCCACAGTTGGTACAATCATGAGGAAGCCCCTTTTGACCCATAATGACACAGTGGAAATCCATTTATTCTTTAAATGTAGTTTATTCTTCACTAGAATGACTTGGAAATCTTTTCTGCAGCTGGCCTGCACACATGCACAGTGTGTGCCTCCTCAGAAGCTGTGGCCAGGCATCACACCATGTCCTTTGATCCAGACGAGTTAGCCGTGTCAGTCTGTTGATGCAAAATTGTAAAGAATCCAGTAGCACCTTTAAGCCTAACAAATTTTATTGTAGCATAAGCTTTTGAGAAACATGGCAGCTGTAGGATGGATCCACTCATATGCTCACATTTTCTTAAATATCTCTGTGGCCTTAATTGTGGTGGATTAAAACTTAGTGCACTTTGCTTTCAACAGAATGTTCTAGAACTGCTCATTTGGGAAATGTGCAACCCAGCCCCTGCCATTTCAAGGGTGTCGTTAGAGCCTCTGCTCATAGTACAGACATTCAGGTTTTTGTTCCAAAAAAGCAGTATTCTGCCCCAGTGTGATCAATCAAGGCCTATGCAAAAGCACTGTGATTATGAAGCCCTGCCTGTCTTTGAAGATCTGTTTGATAGTCTCTCAAATGGGAACATAGCCTGGCAGGTGAGCCTCATGAGCTCTCTCTCTCTTTCTCTTTTGTTAGGATAATCATTTCTGAATCCTATCCTGTTTCCAGGCCCTGCTAATTAAGAGGTCAGATCTACTCTGGTATATATGGGAATGAGTTTTGTTCTTTGGCTATATAATTCCTTTATAAACACATTGGGGGTAAAATTCTATTGTTGGAATTTCTGGATAGAGCCAGCTGTGCTGCAGTTTGGAACAGTTGGGTATTATTGGGTCTTGTAACCAATGCTCCCTCTAAGCTGTGGAGTTAGGGTTGCCAAGTCCCCAATGGCTGCTGGTGGGGGATTTTTTTTTTCACATGTACACAGTGCAGGGGGTGCGATGATATCACCTGGAAGTGATGTATTGCACAGGGCATGTTACGCAGGGTGCTCTAGGAAATCGCAGGAAACTCTATAGTTTTGCACAAGGATGCTCAAGCAATTGTGCTAGAAGAGTGTCCCTGCATGAAACCATAGACTTTTCAACAATTTCCTAGAGTATCCCCGCATTAACATGCCTGGTGCAATACATCATGCCTGGTGACAGGGATCATTTTGTAGAAAAATAGGTGGTGGAGCTCATTAGCATAACTCATTAGCATATGCCACCCCTCCCACCAGCCAAAAGCAACCCAACGCAAGAAAGGAGAGAGATCCAGCCGGCCCAAGTGGGCCTCACTCACCTGGGGTTCTCCTTTGGTCCCTCCCCTCCACAGTCAAAAGGCCAGCAAACCATCTGCCACCCAAAATCACATAAGTGGAGAAAGGATGGTATGGGCTTCTTCAGGGGTTAATGAGGGCTGCTGGAGGTGTGGCAAAGCTCCTAGTGGCTGGCTGGCTGCCGGCTCTCCTAATCCTGGAATTGTTATGCAGCTGCACCTAATATTCAATGGACAAGGTAGGTGGGGAGGAGGGGGAGCATCAGAAAGGTTCAGGAGCTGTGCTCCTGTGAGCTTCTGCTGAATTAAAGGGCTGTCCAGCAGGAACTTGGCAGCCCTATGTGGAGTCTTGTGAGAAAAATTCTATTTTGTGAGCTACTGGCATTAAAGTTGTGAGCTACTGCATAAATGAGTTTGCTCTGGAGCCATTTTTTCCTGAGCTAAGACAAAAATGTGTGAACCAGAGGCTAAAAAACTGTGAGCTAGCTCTCACTAATTCCATCTGTCCTAATTTAGCTTCCACATAGATTTCTGACTTACTTCAATTAAGGCTGCCCATGCAGATTGTCTGATCTTATCTTATGTCTGATTTCAGAACCTCCTTTTGGGCCATTGCTGTGGACAATCTCTGTTCACAGACTGATAAAAGGGAACATTTCCTTTTGCTTGATCTCTTGACTACATTTGAGTATGCTGTGCTAGTGAAGCTCTAGGAGAACTCATCACAGATTAGCAGGGATCCCTAGCCCTGTTGAGCCTGGAGAATTTTGCAAAAAGGTAGTAAGTGCCACCACAAAATGGCAGCCATACAGGCACTTTAGTAGCTTATCTAGGGATCGAGGGTAGTCTAGGATTTAAATATAACTGATTTTTCATTCAGTGGAATGCAAGCCTCCAGGTGGGACCTGGGGATCCCCCAGAATTAGAGCTCATCTCCAGACTACAAAAATCAGTTGCCCTGGAGAAAATGGCTGCTTTAAAGGGTAGACTCCATGGCACTGTGTTCCACTGAGGTCCCTGTCCTCCCCAGGCTCCACCTCCAAATCTCTAGGAGTTTCCCAACATGGAACTGGCAACCCTACCATCCCACCCCAGTGGCCAGCAGGGACCTGGCAACCCTACATTTATGTGTTGGATAATTTCCAGTCCCTTTCCCTTCCATATTTTATAGATATGGTAATTTAAAATAAACAAAAAGAAATAGTTGGGATAGGAGAGATGGAAGATTTCATTTTTTCAGGGAACCAAGAAAAATGGCAGGTAATGGTGTAGCTGCCAGAACTTTCTAATGTATATCAAATTGACATGAATAGTGGTGGGTGGTCTCACCATTTGCAAGTATTTGTGTACACTGATAGGAGAAACTAGTTGAAGTCAATACTGGGGAGGAGTCCATATGACTGTATACGATGGATTTTATTTTGCTTATGCATAAAAGCATTCCACAGGCCTTTTTTTTTGTAGCAGGAACTCTTTTGCCTACTAGGCCACACTCCCCTGATGTAGCCAGTCCTTCTGGAGCTTAGAGTAGGCCCTGAAAGAAGAGTCCTGTAAGCTCCAGGATGATTAGCTACATCAGGGGTGTGTGGCCTAATATGCAAAAGAGTTCTTGATACAAAAAATGCACTGGCGTTCTGGATTGGTCTGCCTGGCTGAGATTGGAGTGGCATAAACTCTGTATTCTGCTGCTCTTCTTTTCTTGTTTCTTTCGGTATTTTCTTCCCCTTCTCTTTATGAGAGCCCCCTCTCTTCATTACTTTCTACTGGTGATGGAGCTGTTGTGCCAAATAAGAGCAAATTGGCCATTTTGGTCACCAAGACTTTCCCCAGCAAGCTGATAGCCTGCCCCCTCCCTGCCAAACCAGTCCAGTGATGAGAATAATGCACAGATGACCGCACCCAGCTGAGTCATGGTGGGGAGGACTTAGCTGGGCAGACAAGGAGCCTTTCTCTCTTCCTCCCTTGTGCGCAGCTTGGGACTGAAGTTGGCTGAAGGGAGGGGCTTTTCCAGGGTTGTTTTTTCCTTCAAGTCCACCTCTGGTCCTGAAATACTTACCCTTTAAATTGCAGCTCCTGCTCAGACTTTTCTGGAGGAGGCTGTAGCCTGATTTGCCTCCCCCCTCCCGATTCAAAGATACGTATTAAAAAGCACAGGAGATAATACAGATCCCTATGGATCTCTGCTGGTCAAATCCCAAATAGCACACTCTGCTCTCCAATGGCAATCACCATTGGAGAGAGACCACCTCTGTATCCTTCCTTCACCCAAAACACAACTTGAAGCTGACTGAAGTAGTAGTCTGAGAGAGTCAAGAAAGGAAGAAAGGCAGAGAAGGGGGAAGGAAAAGATGTGAAATGTGACAAAGCAAAGAGCAACAAGGAGGGAGTATAAACAGATTGAGGAAAAAGAAAGGAAATTGAAAAAGGATAAAGAAGGAAAGTGGAAGAGGTCAAGTTAGATGGCAAGTAGGTGCTAGGAAACACATTAGTAAGCAACATGTTAGTATTGCTGGATTAGAGCAGAAGTGCTTGTATAGCTAAAATCTCTTTTTATCTAACCAGAGTAAGAGGATTGCCATTGGAGAGCAGAGTATGCTATTTGGGATTTGACCTGCAGAGATCCATAAGGATCTGTGTTACCTCCTGTGCTTTTTAATATGTATGTGATATCTTTGAATGAGGCCATCCAAAGCTTTGGATTGCACATCAATAATACATAACACCCACCTTTGTAATTAATTAAACAAAACTTGGGAGACAGCCCCCTTTTTCCTGTGATGGTGCCTGGATGCTGTGTTCAAGTGGGAAACATTCTGGATTCCATTTCAGCCATGAGAGATTTGATATTGGTGGGGAGGTTTAATATCCTCCCCACTAACGGAGGACTGGCCTGGCCCATGCAGCTCTCAAGCCTACTGAAGCCACCAATCCACCTGCCCAAGCCCTGGAGGGGCAGGTGCACACAGCAGCAGGAGCATACGCCTCCTTTTCTTTCTTCTACCGTGGAGCATAGAGTCATGAGCAGATGGGATCCTGTCTAGCCCATGGTCTGGTACTACTGCTCTGGATGCTCTGTGGCTAACCCCACCACTAGACACAATGCTGAACTGTTGAGGAGGGCATTTCAGGGTGCCTGGAATGATTGTTGGTGGCTTGTATGTCACCTGGAATTTGACTGTGTTCCTCCCTGTTCCTGCGGCCTATTTTGACCCTAAGAAAGATCATTCCTAGGATTGCAGATTTCTTCAGCTATGTGGGTAGGTGGACTGGAGTAAGGAAGGAAAGAAGGGTAAAATTGACCCTTTGCTTAGCAGTGGAAGAGGAAGGAAGAACAATTTCACATCCTTTTCCTACTTTACAATTGCCCCTTTTTGTGATCTGCAGAGTATGATAGCCCCTTCTTAATGCACACAGCTGTGCTGGGTCCAGGACACCGGATTGATCTTTCTGGGGTCTGAAAGGGACTGCAGGAACAGAGAGGAATGCAGAAGACTCAACATTCCCACATGGAGCGGTGGGATGCAGACTGTTGTTCTTAACAGGGTTCATATTTCATTGTTAGCCCATTGCATCCTTTTCTTAAGGAGAAAAGCAGGAGACAAGTGTTTTAAATAAATTATGTGGAAAGTAATTTTTTAATTTTTGCTAGAACCCATCTGCCAGCTATTGTGGCAATTAGTCCAACTTATGCTATGTTCTATGAACTTAGATTTTATTAAGATGAAAGGGTCATGAGTGCTCATGCTCTCCTTTAAAATAAAAAACAAAGGATGGCATTCATTATCATGTAGAGCTTTACCTATTTTTCTATTGCTTAGGTTTCTGTGACCATAGGTTAAATCCAAAGTATTGGCTATAGCTGGCGAGTACAACATTTAAACTCATGAGATCCCTTCTTCCTGTGGTTTTGATGGAAATAAGCCATAAAACAGTTCTAATCCCTATTGCTTCAGATACATTTGTAGAAGACTTGTTGTTCAGTGGTTCTCCATATGACTTTGTATTCCATTACAAACAGCAACCAATTATATCCCCCCTCCTATGCTTTTCTTCTCCCTTCCTCCCATTTGTCCTTCTCCTTTCACCACTCCCTTTGACAACTCAAAACTCTGCAGACGCTCAACATTATCTAAATAACAGTACATATGTGGAGCAAAATGATATTGGAGACATAAATTAAGCAGTTCAGTTGTCTTTATTTTGAAAGTATATTATGTTAGAACCTGGATTTCCTTAACATGGCCCTAGCTAAAGATGCCAACAGAGTAACTGTTTCCTGGATTCTATAAAGATTCCTTCTGCCCACACTGGCTAGTTTGTGCAATCCAAAAACAATTCTACCCATTGTGTCTTCCCTTTCCCCCTGCCTATAGTTACTTGGGTACTAAAAACCCTGATTTATCTCCCTCATGGAGTTGGCATATCTGGATGCAGAGACAATCAATGTGGAACATGCTGGAACCCAAATAATGGCCTGAATCTCACAGAAAAATGGAAGTAATTCTTCTCCCCAGGCAAAATCCCTGGACGAAGAGAATACCCAGGAGTTCATTGCAAACCGAAAGCCTCTGACATAAACAAGTGCCTACATCAAGTGCCATCTACCACTGAGATTTCCAGTTCTATTAAATACTTAACATGGTAAGCAAATATCAACAATGCCATTGCAAAATGCAAATATATTAGGTGCACAGATCTTTAAAGATCTGTAAAAGATTTTGCCACATCCAATCTCAGTCAAAGCTCTCCTTTTAAAAATCCATCCATCACTGCGTTGCTATTGACCATTCAGGGCAATAATTGATGCAAACTAGTAAAATCCTGAAGCAGACCATCAGTTTTATTTGTAAACTCTTCTTTGGTAAACAAGACTGAACATGAAAGGTGACCAAAGATGAAAAATTAAGAGCAAAAGAAAAAAAAATCCATTCCAGATGAGGAAAGTTACAAAACACAGACTATAATAACTAGCGAGAAAGAGAGACAAGCAAGGCGTGGGGGAAAAATTAACTGTCTAGGTTGGAGCCCCCCTTCCCCAGCAAATGAGATGAGGTCATACAGTGCTGCCCCCTCCCCCACCCTCTTGTGCAGATTCTGGGACCAAAGTCACAAGCAGATCATCAAGCCTCATCTTCTGGGGTTGGGAGGATCACCCAGGTGCAGGTCAACAGACACCCCTTACATTTGCTCATTGGGGTGTCTTTGCCTTCGTGGTAGTGGCAGAGCAGGGGAGAGGAGGGGAGGTGGTCAAGGGACACTGCTGTTCTTTACATCAGGGGCTCATTGCAGAGGACAATTTCCAGTTCCTTGCGGTACAGCTTCCCCCCATCAGAGAGATTCATGATGCTCTTTCTGTAGCTTGTGAGCTGTTGGATTGTCATTTCCTGGTAAAGGGGAACACAGGAGGAGGACATGTTAGGTTCAGCTTGAGCTGGAAAGATATTTCAGCCCCATTTGAAACCTGGTAGAACAGGGAAGGAGTCAGAGCACAACTTGTGTGATGGAGATTTCCAAAAAGTAAGAATATGCTTTGCTCTCCCAATTACGTAAGCTTTGGGAGACCTAGTAAATTGCACCCATAATTATGAATGCACTTCTATGCCTCTTTAGGGAACCTCCTCTCAAAACAGAAGTGCATTTCCTGAGTACATTTGAGAGCAGAGAAAGTGCATATTTTGAATGTCATAAGCCAACAATATGAAACTTGCCAAACACTAATTTTCTTACACAATTAGGCTCATGGAAAAAAAAGAGCTGAAAACTTTACAATCAAGCTTTGGATATTAAAAACCTAAATTCCAAATACAGATTTTGGGGGAAGGATTACCACAAGCAAATTTAAAATCTAAGTTACAAAACAAGAACTTTCACAAGCAGACGTGAATTTCTGTTGTCTGTCCATTAAGAATGTAAATACTCCTGTCTAATGAACGGAAGACTTCATGCATGCAATGAAATGAGTTCTGATTCACAGCAACTTATGCTGGAATAAAAGTTATTAATCTTTGAGATGCCTCCTGTTTCAGCAAGACTAACTGCTCTGGCAGTAATGGGAAATTTGAGCTGGGGATACAGTTACCAAGTCCAACTCAGGAAATATCTGGGGACTTTGGGATGGAGCCAGGAGCAAAGTTGTGAAAATATGACTGCACTCTGAAGGGAAGTCTGGCCATCACTTTTAAAGGGACTGTGCTCCTATTAAACGCCTTCCCATCATTGGAAATAATGGAGGATAGGGGCACCTTCTTTTGGGGTTCATAGAATTGGGCTCCCTGGTCCAATCTTTTTGAAACTTGGGGGAGGGGTCTGAGGAGAGACACCAGATGCTGTGCTGAAAATCTGGTGCCTCTACCTCAAAAAACAGCCCCCCCAAAGCCCCAGTTACCCATGGATTGATTCTCCATTATACCTCATGGGGACCAGTCTCCATCTGGTATAATGGAGGGCCCAGTGCACATTCACCCCTCTCCCCTGCTTTCTGATAACCCTGAAATCAGGGGTGGGGGAAGTGGGAAGGTCCTCCAGACCAGGAGATCCTCTGCCCCCCAGCTGAGGTTTGGCAACCCTAGCTAGGAATGCCCTTCTAGTTTTGCAGATCTAAGCCTGGACATGAGCAGCTTGCTCATCCTAAATATGAGTCACAGAAACCCAGGAAACCCAACAGCAAAATCACCAAGCATTCCTAGCATGCATATCCATTTTCAGCAGCCAGAGTTCTCTTCTCTGGTTTTGTCTGCTCCCAACAGTCTCTGCTCCAGTGCACCCATTTTAGAATCCTGTTCCCCTTTTTCATCTGGCTTCACTTTTTTGGGACTAGTTAGTTCTGCTTGTGTGGCTGTACACGGCAAAACAAACAAACAATGACAACCACACTGATGCCGCTACAATACCAGACCTTGAAGTAACTTTGCCTTTCACCCACTAAAGGTCCTCCCTCTCAAACACTTTCCTCCTTCAGTAAAAATGGTAGCTTCTGAACAATAAGTCACATTCAGGGATAAATGAGCTACATTATTATTCTGCATTCTTGTCTACAGCATAAGGTGAAATCAGGTCAAAAGACCTGTCATTTTCCCCTTTCATCCCTGTTCATCTAAGTTAATGGATGATGACCAGTGACAGGGATAAATGAAGCATCCCGGAAATAATCCATGGGGCGAATCATGGATTAACTCCTGATCACATCACATCTAATTTGGCCTTGAGTATTGCTCTCAATTAGGTCCCTACCTATATGTATCCAAAGCCACCTGTCACGCTTTTGTTTGGCTCACTTTCTTTGGCATATTCTTTTTTTAAACATGCCAGTTAATGGATCAACTATGTTTGGTAAATTTGAATCCAAATGATTATATTATCTTGCTAGCCCCAAAAGGATTTAATTCTTGATGCATGGAAGGATGTTTCTGTTATCACCTTTATCTTCACTTCTGGTTCTACAATATATATATCTATATATATTTTGCCCACACTTGTTTTGTTAACTAATATATATTTAGGCAGGCTTGTTGTCAAAGATGCATTAGTATACTATCCAGTTCAGATATTTTAAATGAACTTTCCAGTTAGGATTATTGCCACATTGTACCGATATATAGCTGCATAGTTTTTATGGGGTGGAAGCACTTGATCCAACAGCCTCTGAAACCTGGCTGGAGCCCCTTGTAAGCCAAAAGCCATGGTGATAAATTAATAGAATTCACTGGTTATAGCAAAAGCAGATTTACACTTGGACTTCCAAAGGGATTTATTATAGCCCAAGGATGGCTAAACTTGCTTAACACAAGAGCCACATAGAATAAACATCAGATGAGAGCCAGAAGATATGAACTTCAGATGTTTGAGAGCTGCAAGGCAGGCAAGAAGAAAGGAAAGCAAAGCAAATAGATGGGGGAGGGAGAGGTGGAAAGAAAACAACTTTAACTTTAAATGCCCTTTCCAAGCCAGTGAATAGGGTAGTGGGGGCTTAGAGAGCCACACTATATGTGTGAAAGAGCCACATGTGGCTTCCGAGCCACAGTTTGGCCACCTCCTATAGCCTTTGGGAAAATGTAACATTTTAATATATATTTAGCATTCCCCAGTAAACCCAACAGTTCATGACATTGTGGGGGCAGTTCTCTGCTATGGCATGCATTACTCAGATGCTAGGCACTTTCTCATTCATTGAAATACACTGGTCTTATGTGAGAAGTGCTAGCTGGAGGAATGTACTGAATAATAGAGGACTGCCCTCAGAACAGAAAAACATGCAGTGAAAAAAAAATCCAAATTAGGGTTTATTACATGCTCAGGATGACCATACCCATGATATTTCCTTCTTCCTAGATATTGGCCCATTGGTTGTAGGAATAGCATTAGCTGCTTCAGGCTGAGGTCTCATTCCTGGCCATGAACAATTCAACAGCCTATTTACCGTAATTGTCTTGCTCAATGGTCTTTAATTCATACTTACTTGCTTCTCCCATAACAAATTGTCAAAAATAGCTCCAGCACCAAAATCATAACCACCCTGAGACAGCAGATCCTGATCTTAACTACTTTTCAAAAAAATATTTTAAATTATGCCATGATTCTTGAGGACCTTCAGCCTTCTTCATAGCTGGAGGTCTGAAACTTTTTATATGTCTCAGCATTAAACAATCTCATCTCAGGACTTCTCCATAAGAATGGCTGGCAAACTTCTTTGTCCTTTAGAACTTGTATAATTTTGGTTTATTTCTGAGGTTGACATGGCTCTCACTTCTGTTGCTGTGTCTAGAGCCACATAATTTCTTTTTTATGCTGGGCCTTGTGTTTACATTTCTTATAATCCAGTTCTATGCATGCCTACTTCAGCCTAAAACCACCAATTTCAATTTCTGGAATACCTCTGCATAAGATTTCACAGTTAATTTTGGTCTGTTGTCCAGAAAATGTTTCTGTTTCAGCAGTTCATTCTGCTGTTCTTAGTCCAGAAATTAACTGATCTCTTTCTTTTGTTGGCAAACCAACCTGGTGCAGTAGTTCAGAGGTTGGACTAAGTTCTGGGAGACCCAGGTTCAAATCCCCACTTTGCCACAGAGTTTGTTGGGTGACCTTGGGCCCGTTATACATTCTCTTCCTAATCTACCTCACAGAGGTGTTGTGAAGGTAAAACAGAGGCAGGGAGGCCAGTGAACACTGCATTGAAAAAGATGGGATAAAAATGTAGTAAATAAATAAACAGATGCCTGAATTGGATAATGATCTACTTCAATGGTTTCTTGTGAGGATAAAATGGGATAAGAAAATGATGTAAGTGGCTTTGGGTCCCCATTGGGAAGATAGGTGGGGTATAAATGAAAGTAAATAAATAAAACTCCTCTTATAACATCCTGCTAGGTCTATGGTGACACATTAATTGCCCCACCAGTTGGAATAAAGAGACAGACACAGGAAGTTGGGTAAACTAAGGGCCACTTTATTAAAATTCTGGCAGCAAAGGCAAGGCATAAATTGGCAGCACGGTCAAGGTCAGAAGTCCTTTGGACACCTCCCTTGCCTCCAGTGGGTGAGCCACCTTGCCCCGGGCCAAAGCCAATTCCCTGTGGGATGGCTCCCGTCCAGCTGGCACATTGCTCAGGATATGCCCAAGAGATCTCCCCCCCCCCAAAAAAAAACCCCTGCATGACTTAAGTGGAGATCAATCCCGGCCATCCCTTAGGCAGTCTGCTTTCTCCCCTCCATGTCACACAGCCCAAGGGGGGGATCCTGCAAGACCCCCCCCAGGCCAAAGAGGACTGCTGCATGGTGCTCACTGAGCTGCCAAATCCAATCCAACCCGCCAACCCCAAGTGACCAACCTCAACTACAACACCACCCTAGCCAATTCCACAATCCTCTGGACAGCAGTGCAGGGTAGGTGAAAAACACCCCTTCCTACAGCCAATCAAGGAGGGGGCAAAAAATTCCTACCTGGCCCCCATCACAACTGGGCGATCAGCAAAAGCCTGTGCTATATCCAGGGCAGGAGGGTGGACTGAACATGAGGCAAGACTGAAGAAAGAGGGGAAGTCAGCTGATTAGGTATGGGACCTCCCCCCAATACAGGAAACCGGCTGCTATACCAGCCAACTTCTCTGCTCTTTTCCTTCTGTCTGAGGAAAGGCAGCTCACCCTGCTGCGGACTCTGTCAGCTATAGGTAAGGAGCTGAAATACCTGGGTATTTTGGTGCTGTTTATTTATTGACTACATTTTTATCCCATCCTTTTCAGGGCAGTGTACACTGGCCTCCCTCCTCTATTTTACCTTCACAACACCTCTGTGAGGTAGATTAGGAAGAGAATGTGTGACAGGCCCAAGGTCACCCAGCAAACTTTGTGGCAGTATGGGGTAGTTCTCCAGTCTTTTAAGTAAGTGGCCTGCTCAATCCAATAATGGTAAGCTTCTACAGGTGCAACTGGGAAAAATTAAACAGGAACTCATGGTTGTTGTGGGTACAGTTCAGCCACCACAAGCAAGCCTTTTCTCACAACCTTATGAACTCACTTTCTTGTCTTTCTCATAGAGATCTTTCAGTAGGGCATCCAATTCATTCTCATCAATGAAGCCATTTCCATCCTGGATATTAACAGAGGATAATATAGAGAGATTAAGAAATATCACAAGCTGAAACGTTTGAGATACAGCTTAGTTTCTCTAAATGTCTTGTCTGACATCATTAAAAAGTTTATTGCTTAGAGGCCCATCAACCTTAAACTCAGACTCTGCTTACTGAAAATTATTCTTTAATATGCATTATAAAAATTAAATACATATCTACTGCTTTTTAAATGCGAATTGATTTATTTTTTTTTTAAAAAACCAGTCTAAGATCAGCTTTGTAGATCTTTGAAAATAAAATGGTCATATAGAAGAGTTTCTTCAGAGGTTTTTGCTTGCCTTTTAGATGTCGCCAAATATAACCAAAGCTTTCAGGGAGGAAATCCTTAGGGATGGGGAGATCATGGTGGAAACCCAGCTCCTTGCCCCACAAGATGAAACTTTCCTAAGTGAGAGATCTGACCAAGCCAAATAAGTTCCTGTGTGGAGATGTGTTCCCTCAGGAAGCCTGGACTCAAGTTGTAAAACTCTGAAGTTCCAAATTGACATCCTTGAATGGTGCTCAGAACACAGTGGTGAGTATTACTAGCCACATAAAGAGGATATCCTGAGCTACTCTCCTGACCATCTAGGACCAGAACCTGGGACACTGGTGCAATAGACACTTGTGGCAGGCTTTTGCCTATTGGCATCTAACCATTTTGCCTGCTTAAAAGGCAAGAACCAAAAATATTTTCATAAAATATGGATGAAATGGGAGAGGATGGGTTCTGGAAATGGCCATTATTCCTTGCTGACTAAGTTTGAAGGAGGGGCTATAAGCCAGTGAGAGAGAATTATTTCCTTTCCCAGAGTACTCTTGTGCTGACATTAGTGTCAGTCAGTCAGAAAATTACTGTGTATAGCCATTGGCCATTACAAAACAGAACACAAAGTTCCCAAATAACATCTTAAAAGTTCCCCAGAAAGGCCAACCTCAAGAAGCTACAGCATTTGGACATGAGTGTCCAGCAGATCCACACTTCTGCCCATGGACAGATTAAGGTTTTTTATTATTCATCCCAGATCTTGTACCTTGTCATAAAATGCAAAGATAGCATTGAATTCTTCCGCATCTAGTTTCACTCCCTGTACAAAAAAAAGAGAAAAGAAAGGATGAGAAGGAAAAATGAATGAGATGCTGCTGGAGAACATTATCTTCAGAGCCTTTACCTGAAATTTAAGGAGGAAGTTCTCTTGCACAGGCAGCAATCTGCAATATGAATTGTAGAACATCAGTCATGGGAACGTTCAAGTCAGGAAGAAAAGAGATCTGAACCTTATAAAGAATGATAGTGGTGGTTCCACCAGAAGAAGCATGTCCTGTAAATGGGTGGATGGATTATATCTGGCTCATGGAATGCTGGAACTGATTTAAAAACTAGTGAATGATCTACAAGGGTAAGTTAACCATTCGGAGTTTAGCTAAGGAAAACTGCATGTCAGAGGATGGGAGTAATTGTCTCATTTACAACTATGGTGTCTCATTTACAACCACGGTGAAAAAGAGAACTCCTGTTTTGTTAAGAATTCAGAGGAAGTCAAGTTTGCCTGAATTTGAATTGGTAAATTTATCTGTTCTGTGCTTTAATATTTCTTTTTTCAATGGCCATAGTCCACTTTTTTTTTTGTAAATGGCAGCAATACCCCTCCATTGGGATTGGGATTATGGCATGGGAGAAGGAAGTTTATGTTCTTTTTATACTGCTTGCACTTCACTAATCCTTCCCCCTCCTGAGCTGCTATTTGTCCCTTTTGGGGAAACATACAAGCTCCTTAAATGTTATTTTTCTAATCCTACCACAGGGCAGCTGAAAAGGGAGTGGCATTTGAGGTGAGACATTAGCTAATTCCACCTTCCCTGTGCACAGCATCCTTAGTTGAGATGGAGGCTCCATGGCTGCTATTTATTATTTTAAAAAAATACCTCTGGAGATCCATTCATGGATTTATTGGCATTTTGTCTATTTTGTCTCTGTAGAAATGACAACTCACTCTGCACCCAAGGACTCTGTCCATGTCTCTAAATAACGCAAACGGAAAATCTTACCGTGACATTTCTGACAGGCAGAGCTTCCCATCCCCATTCAAGTCAAACATCCGCAGCTGCAGAGTACAAAGTAACACCCTGTTAGTGGCCCTCAGAATACAGGGACATTTCCATTGTGTGGTCTCTCTTCATATTCCACATGTAAACTCTGTTGTAACTGGGAAGGGTGCACAGCAGAACCTGATGGGTTGCTGGTTGGCTGAACATATTAAGCTATCTTATCCCAAGTCAGCAGGATTGGCCCTAAACTGCCCGGCACCCTGGGCAAGGCTAACTTTTGCCCCCCCCCCCCAGCACTGATAACGTCTCTGAGTCACCTGGGTGGACACCCAATTTGGTGCCCTCAGAAGGCTGGTACCCTAGGCAATTGCCTAGTTTGCCTAGTGGCATGACCGGCTCTTCAAGTCAGTCTCTGCTATTCCTTGGTGGTTTCCCATCCAAATACTAGCCAACCCTGTTTGGCTTCTGAGATCTGATGAGATCAGGATAGCCTAGGCTACAGGGACAGAAAAGATAAATGAGTTCACAGATTGTATAATGTGTAATGAGGCCTTTTTTCTCTGGTCTCTTCCAGGCTGTAGTTCAGTGGGAAAACCCTAGAAGCCCCAAATTAATTCCCTAGTATTTTCAGTTGAAAAGATGCTAAAAGTAAAAAAAAAAAAACATACAACACTCAGGTTGCAATCCCATGTGTGTTTTCCTGGGAGGAAGACCTATTGAACACAGTGGGATTCCTTTTAAGTGAACAGGCATAACATTGCAGTGTTTACTGTTTGCCTTTCATGTTTTCACAAAATGTAGTGGTGGAGGTAGCAATTTGCATTTGGTGTATAGGGAGAGATTTATTTTCCCTTTTTCCCCTGTTGGTTTTCTCACTAAAATTGCCTTGCTCAGGTGCTCCCCCCATCATGTACAGTTTGGTACCCTGGGTTAGAAAGGATCTGGGAAATAGGGTGGTGCTGGGATTCATGTGTGCTTCCTTCTTACCACCTGTAGAGGGATGTCTGAACACTGGTTTGCTTTAGAACTTCACTGTAATAACATTTTAAATGTTTATTCTACCACTCTTATACAGACATCTGGGGAAAGTTAATTCCATCATCCTTAAACAGAGGTACCTAGGAAGCCCCATTGTGCAGAATATCTTCTAATAATTGGCCTGCATCTTACAAATGTTCAAAAGTAAAATCTGGCTTGAGATGAGAGTGTTTCTCTTTATGTACATAGTGCCCTCATCTCAACTGGTTGCAGATTTTCCAGGTTGAATCTCGCAGGAGTCCAGGAGTTTCCCTCTCTCCCTGTTGCCTTGGACAGCCACAGTTTGCAGAAAGCTATCTGGGCTTTGTGCACAATCTTTCCAAGCTGAGTAGCCCTCCATGGCAGGCCAGATACATCCTGCACTTACTATAGTCTGTGTATATTCATGTAGCTTTGGTTCCTCATAGGGCTTGTTTGCTTTCTCTAACAAATCCGATAGGAACCCCTGCAAAGAAAAAGAGACATTATCTCAGAGCAATGTCTAGCTAGAGAAGTATGTCACTGCACCTCTAAAAGGATATTATAGCATTGGAAAAAGTCCAGAAAAGGGCAACTAGAATGATTAAAGGGTTGGAACACTTTCCCTATGAAGAAAGGTTAAAACACTTGGGGCTCTTTAGCTTGGAGAAACGTTGACTGCGGGGTGACATGATAGAGATTTACAAGATATGCATGGGATGGAGAAAGTAGAGAAATATGTACTTTTCTCCCTTTCTCACAATACAAGAACTCATGGGCATTCAATGAAATTGCTGTGCAGTCGGGTTAAAACAGATAAAAGGAAGTACTTCTTCACCCAAAGGGTGATTAACATGTGGAATTCACTGCCACAGGAGGTGGTGGTGGCTACAAGCATAGCCAGCTTCAAGAGGGAATTGGATAAAAATATGGAGCAGAGGTCCATCAATGGCTATTAGCCAAAGTATATTATTGGAACCGTCTGGGGCAGTGATGCTCTGTATTCTTAGTGCCTGGGGGGGTGCAAAGTGGAAGGGCTTCTAGATCCACTTGTGAACCTCCTGATGACACTTGGTTTGTTTGTTTTTTGGCCACTGTGTGACACAGAGAGTTGGACTGGATGGGCCATTGGCCTGATCCAACATGGCTTCTCTTATGTTCATGTTGCCATGATGTGTGACTCTGCTCTCCATATAGTGACAGCTAGTAATGTGGAGAAAGGTGCAGGAAACACAGTACATAGAAATAATACTAGTGTGATATCTTTCAATAAATGTTGCAAAGTAGTGGTATACAGTACAAAATAAAGGGGCAAAGGGAAGAAATGTTTCATAATATGAGATGCCCCAAATCTGCGCTTAGTGGCATTCTTCAAAGAAGGGTTTTTTTGGTAGCAGGAACTCCTTTGCATATTAGGCCACGCACCCCTGATGTGGCTAATCCTCCAAGAGCTTACAGGGCTCTTAGTACAGGGCCTGCTGTAAGTTCTTTGAGGATTGGCTACATCAGAGGGTATGGTCTAATATGCAAAGGAGTTCATGCTACAACAAAAGCCCTGCTTCAAATGAAGTGACACAAGATGTGTTGCAGACTTAATTGGAGAACAAAACCCGAGCCTGGTAGCAGCTTAAAGACCAGCAGTTTTTTCCAGGGTATACATTTTTAGGAGTCAAAACTATATCAGATATGTCAGGTGCCTGAGGAAGGGAGCTTGAACTCATAAAAACATTTACCCTGGAAAATTGTGTTGGTCTTTAAGGTGCTACTGGACTGAAATTGTGTTCTAGTACTACGGGCCAACACAGCAGCTACCTACTTGAGTCTTAATTGGAGTACCTGGTGCTGGGTACAAAATGGACTTCATGGTATCACTCACCCTTGGAGAGAAACCAGCAGTTAATCAGAAATTCCTTCCCAACGGGAACATGGAGAAAGGCCACAGCTCAGTGGTGGAGCATTGCTTGGCATGCAGAAGGTTTCAAATTCAATCTCTGGCATCTCCAGTTAAAAAAGGATCAAGTAGTAGGTGAAAGACCACTACCTGAGACCCTGTAGAACTGCTGTCATTCTGCATAGACAATAATACTGACCCTGATGGACCAAAGGTCTGATTCAGTATAAGAACTTAATGTGTTTATGTGTGTTCAACATACATGTCCCTTGTAAGGAATTATGAGCAATTAGCAGTATGATGGTTGGGGATGTGTAGACAGAAGACCCACACTGCAAGAAGATGCAGTTATTCTCTTGTACATTCATTGCACCATCTCAGCCTCCTTCTCCTTCCATTTGCAACCCCTCAGATTACAAAGAAAAAAGAGTCCACCTCCCTATGGAATCCCTGTGGGCGGAAAGGGTGAAGTTGGGTGAGGGCCACCAAAACCCACCAAAAGCCACCAAAAGCCACCAAAGCCACCAAAACCCACCCACCACTAATAGAGTTCTCCTTCAATGGCTTCCTGAAACCCATGAGTGTTGGAGGAGTCAGTAAAGAACAGGCAAAGTAGACCAAAAAGTCAAAGGTGCTCTGCCTCAGTAGTGGTGATTCTGGGTGGCTGCAAAAATGACACTTTTGTGTTTCTCGCCACATGACATATTGTTTAAAGTCCCTGTACCGTCATGCATTCTCTGCCTTCCCCATTGCTTTTAGCCAAAGATATGGGTCAAACTGGAGAGGCCATTTTCAGCTGCTCTCCCAGGACTGCCCTAATGTGTGGCTCTTAGGCCATGCTGCAGTCTCCTGATAGTAAGTGGTATTCTATGAGGAAGGAGGAGATAATGGGATGGGGGGACATTCCTCCTGCCTTGGGCATTTTGTTTAGTTATTTACTACATTAATAGTCCTTTCTTGTTGAGCCTCTGGATGGATTACAGAATTAGAAAGCAATGCAATAAAGACCAGCAGAACATACATTCAGCAAACAGTGCACTAAAAATGGATTACGGTATTAAAGAATAGGGTTGTCAGCTGATGACTGGCACCCAGCAAGAGATGAGGGGGGGCAGAGGGTGTCATCACCACAAGCATCATGGTGTCACTTCTTGGGGAAACCAGAAGTGCCATCACATCATTCTATGAATTACCAGAAACTCTGTGGTAAAACCCTGAAAGTGAGGTTCTGTCATGAGCGACAACTGCCAAGTTTTTGCCCAAATGAGCAATGGCAAATAAGCACAGGATGCTGGCAGGAAGTCTCCTGCCTTAGTGGAAAACCTGGCAACCATGTGAGAGAACACTGAAATAAAAACAATATAGTAGTTGTAGATTTTCCAGACTGTTTGGCCATGGTCTTGGCATTGTGAGATCTGACATTTCGCCAGCAACTGTGACTGTCATCGTCAGAAGTGTAACCTAGAAAACTGTTCTCACTGGATCAAAGTGAGAAGAAGATGGTAGGCAGGTAATTTATATCTACTCAGGAAGGTGGGATAGGGCTGAGTCATTATCTTGTAAGAGCTTCCCTGGCTGGAACATGCTAATGGAGGAGCTTTCCTGAGGAGGTTCTTTTGTATACGGATTGGCTATTGAAAATCTAATCTTATCTGTAGGGCTGTTGTAAGATGTAGAGCATTTTGTGTTTTTCAGAACTGGAAGCCATGCCCTATTCATTTTTAAACTCTTCCTTCCTGTTGAAATTGTGTTTATGGATTTCAATGGCTTCTCTGTGTAAACTAACATGGTAATTGGATGTTATCTTATTCCCAGACACTGTAATGCTGGACAACACATCCAGCATTACAGATAATAACTCAGCCTTACTCCACCTTCCTGAGTAGATATAAATTACAATCTCACATTGACCCAGAGAGACTTCCAGTTTTCTGGGTTATACCTCTGAGGATGCCAGTCACAGTCACTGGAGAAACATCAGGTCATACAGCCTGGAAAATCTACAAGACCATAACCATACAGCCCGGAAAATCTACAACAACTAATGAATTCTGGCCATGAAAACCTTCAACAACATAAAAACAATATAATCCATTCAATAAACAATGCAAATGGGGGGGGGGGGGGGGGCTGTCTAAATTTTTTTAGAATTAAAATTACAATCGTATTATTTTTATAAAAAGAAAGCATTTTGAATACTTCTGTTTTATTGAACATTTCCACTTTGCTATTATGCCCTTCTGTTCCTTGAGCCAGGGATGTCCAAGAAGCATCTGTGTGGACAGTGGGGGATGGGGTGGTGGTAGCATGCAAGCCACAAAAGTCACTGGTCAGCCTTCTATTCGTTTCTCTCCCTCAGTATTGGGTTTCATAATATTAGCTTACTAAAGGTGACTATAACTGCCTCTAAAGCATTTTTAACATGTCACAGAAATATTGTATTCTTATTACACTGATTCTTCAGTTTGGTTCTGCCTCAGAAAACATGCACCATTAGTTTCAGCAACTATCATTACTATTATTGTTGTTTTTTAAATCTCCGAGCCATTTTGTATCTGGCATCACAAGGACCCCAAAAGGATGTCTTGTATGACCCACCTGGAGTTCATTGGCTTCTATGTAGCCACTGCGGTCTGTATCATATTTCCGCCATGCCTACAGTTGGAAACATCACAGATTTGTTAAAATAATCAGTGGTCAATTGGAGGCAAATCTTAGATGTGTTTTTTTTTTAACTCAAATTGTCAGCATATTCATATGTAATGCATGTTAATAGAATTGACTAGTGATCCCAAGCTGCAGTCTTTGGCAACTCCATGATAAGCTTTTGGGTGTTTTAATCATTGGAATTTATGACTGCCTTTGATAAGTGCTATTTATGGTGAATGACAAACATTCAAATGGCCACCGATGAGAAGTGTCAAAACATTTCATTGATAAATCTCAGTGCCAGTCAAATGTCTGCAGCCAGTGACCATTATTTATTAATAATGACTTAGGCCATTGCGCAGAGGCAAACATTAAAACAACATTTTGTTTTGTAACTATTTTGTTATGTAACTATTTTTATTTTCACCATTTTATTGGAAGAACCGTCTTCAGTAAATAAACCATTTGCTGGTAAATGATAGCTTTTTATTAATGTGGACTTAGAAATGCCCAGAATTATTTTCTCTTTTTCAACATTTACATTTTTAATGGAACAGGACAAAACATATAATAATAGTATAAAGAATATAAAAAACAATATTTAAAAGACTGCACAAATGTAAACACTGTAGAATGCATCAAAATTACGATCAAAGCTTCAGACACAAAAAACAGGACTTCCCTATAAACCTAAGAATGTATACAGAAGAAACACCATCTTGTGCTTTCTTGTTCTCCAAGCATGATCAATACTTTCTTCTCTTCCTCTTCAAGAAATCTGTCTATACAAGTGATTGTGGACCTGACTGGACCTCCCTGGCTCTTGCTAGAAGATCATCAAGACCACTTTTAGCTCCAAATTTAAGCAATCTGCCATTACTGAAGAAGCTACAGTAGGAAATTTAGCTGCCATTAATAAGCTAATTCCATGCAAATAGGGTTGCCATCCTCCAGATGGGGCTTGGAGATCTCCTGCTTTTACAGCCAATATCCAGCAGGCAGGGATTAGCTCCCCTGGACTCTATGACATTGTACCATGCTAAGGCCCCTCCCCTCCCCAAACCCCACCCTCTCCTGGCTCCACCCCCAAAGTCTCCAGAAATTTTCCAACACAGACTTGGCAACCCTAAGTCAAGATCAGACTCCTCGATTCCATTCTTCATATAACATAATAAACAATCAGGAGGAATTTCACTGATCATACCAACTACTTGATGCTATAATGACAGGCTATGACAAGTCCAGAAGACACAGAACAGAATCTACATTAATAGGCAGGCATCTTCCACAGACATCTATAGGAGTTTGTTTTCTTTTACAAGATTCCTAATGGTACACGGCCCATAATCCCTTCAAGTGCAAGTATTTTCTAAAAATATTTCATCTGGCAGTTGCTCATCTGAAAAATGTTGTGAGCCTCGTATATATACTAAACTAACTCTAGTGAAACAACATTACATCTCATGGCTCTTCTTCAAAAACATAAGATCTGTTATTTTTTGTTTGCATGAGAACAAATTCTATTGACAATGTATTTGTCTCAGGGATAAACCGATCTCTTGCAGCCTCTAATTTAACTGCTTTATAATACGGTTTGATGCTAGAAACCCCAAATCCTCCCTCCCTCTCTTTTATACAAAGGGTTTTAGTTCCCATCCTGGGTGGATTAACCAATCAAATGAACTTAAATATCGACTTCTGCCAGCTATCTAATGGTGAGGATTTAACTTGCAATAGGATTTTAATAAATAAGAAAAGAATTTTTTGGCAGAATATTCATCTCCACAGTGGGGATTTTGCCCAGCCATCAAAGACAGGGGATGCCAAAAGCTTAAGTCTTTTACCACCTCCAAGAATAATATCTAATGATTATTTCTAACCAATGAAATTTCTCCAAATCCTAGATATTTAATATAATCCATTTTCCTTTCCGTGAAGCAAAATTTAGGCAGTCCATTTTTTTTTACAGACTGTATTTATATTAAAGACCCATCTATTCTGATTTGTCTAGATTAACCTTGTACCCTGAGGCTTTACTAAATGAATTCAAAAGCTGTACCAAGTCTTTAACAGATTCTTTAGGATTAGGCAGGAAAATGTTCAGAATTATAAAGAAATGAAATGTTCTCAAGCATTTTCACGCACTTATTAGGAACAAAGATTGCCGACCCCCATCAAATCTGGGACCTAAGTTTAGGAAGGGGAGAGTGATACATCGAGAGCTGCTATGGGTATGGGGAAGGAAAGAAAACATTTGAAGTGCACTACATGACCCCACCCATCCCAGGACATGACTTGGAGTGGGGGGGATGCAGCTACTTGGTTGTAGCATCAGTGCATAGGCTGGACCTTCCCTCTTCTCTCCTCCAAACACACAAGGATGTCCTGTGTGGTGTCAGGAAAGCAGTGGCCATTCTCATCCTTGGTCAGTGGTTCCTAGCTTCAGGATGAGACTAGATTGGGATGCTTGAGTGCAGGGAAGTGAGACCAAAACAGATGAAACAAAGATCATCTGTGAAATGCAATTATGATTCAGATTGGGGTCACACAAGAAGAGAAGAGGGACATGAACACTTCACCCCTGCTTTATTTTGTTAACGAAATTAGCTACCTGTGCTACTATTGTCATTTTAAAGATATCTCCTTCAGAAGCCCATCTTTTCCCTTAAAATGCAGCAATCTATGGAGATCCATAGATTGCCAGTGTGAGGTCTCTCCAAACTATCCTAAGGACTGCTTCAAAAGAGTTTGGGTACGATGGAAGATGACTTGTCATTGTGATCAAAATACAATGCTCATGCTGCAAGGCCTAGGTAAATGCCCCTCCATTCTTCCAATGCATATCTTGTCTGGTCAGAACGGTTTCACATAATCGGACAAGCTCTGACATGCAAAAATCAGTAACACTGCACTCCTTGTTTTCATGCTTCCCATGGAAGCACAATCCCTTGCAATGCTTGCTCAAGTGTCTTGGGCTGCTAGGTCTGTGTTGGAAAATACCTGGAGACTTTGGAGGTGGAGCCAAGAGAGGGTGCAGATTGGGGAGGGGAAGGGTCTCAGCATGGTACAATGCCATAGAGTCCACCCTTCAAAGCAGTTATTTTCTTCAGGGGAGCTGATCTCTGCCAGCTGGAGATCAGTTGTAAAAGCGTGAGTTCTCCAGGCCCAGCCTGGAAACTGGCAACCCTACAAGTGTCTGAAGCTGCTGCACAAGCTCCAGAACCAGGCCTGGTAGTTAAAGTGTTGAGTCTTCAGTCCATTCAATCAAGGGAAATCCATGTAGTACTCTGGCCTCCCTGGAGTCAGTAGGTTTTAAACTTTCACACTTTCATCTCAAGTTCCTTCACAGTTTCATCTCATGTTCTATTTGATTGTTTTCTTTTTTCTTTTGGAAGGTTAATTGAACAGTGGGCCACAACACAGAGAATCCCCCAGCTGCAGCAAGGAAAACAAATACCTACTTTGCAACAGAATCCTTGAGACACTGGACATTCATTTAGCAAGAAAAGGGATCCTTTCTCCTTTTTTCTCTTTTTCTTTCTTGGTGCAGCTTACTCCCAAATGGGAGAGGCTTCCCAAGAGGGAGAAAAAGAAGGAATCCTGTTTCTTTGCTAAATGATTGTTTGATGTCTCTGTGCATAAGATCTTCATGGCTACACAGCAGAGGTCAACATGTGTGTATGTGTATAGTTCTGAAGCACTCTGCCCCACACATTTCTGTGCCTCCAGATTTGACATTGATCCATAGTTCAAGAGCAAATAACATTTTGTCTCTTAATGGCCATTGTTTCTGCATGATGGGCAGGCAAATCCCAAATCAAGTCTCCTGGATCTGCCAAGGTATCAAGTCAACGCAGATGCCATTCCCCCACCCCCTCCCCTTCCACTGCTAGACTGTTTCTGTCTAGAGCAGTCGGGTCAGCAGGTCAAGGCTTCACATCATGATTATAAGAATGAATATTTTAAGCACAAATTATTATAAGTGGTATTATCAAGTGGGATCAATTTAGTAGTTAATTGCTTATGCCTGCCACAGAACTTGATTTGCCCACTAGCCAACAATAGAGGGGCTCGGATTTCATTGTGACACAGGTTTGGTTTCCTATTATTCATTTTAATTGCCTGGATGGGTTGCTGTTTCACAGCTGTTGGGTTTATGTCTAAAGATGGTTACATGTCAGCAACTATTCATTTATTTATATGGCACCTGCTTAGAGTGTCCACTTGCTTCCTCTCTAGGACAGTGATACTGCAAAGATGGCATCCATCCATGGCCAACCACAATCATCCATGGCAAACACACCACAGCTCTGTTTGCCTGTCCTGGCATCCCATGTTCTGCTAATCAAAACTACCACCCTAATGCTGTTATTAGCGCCACTGTGGAGAAAATACAGGTTTTTAGAAGTCCTGTTCTTTTTTATTTGCAGCGCCACCCTTCCATGCTCAGATTAGTGAAAGCATGCAGGGTTTGAAGGGTTAAGAACCTTTCCCTGCATATCCCCTATCCAAATCAGAGGCATGAATGCTTCTAATTTAGCTTTCTAAAGAGGATGGAGATCTTGATCACATCTGTTTTGTTCCTAGGTTTCTGGGTTCCTATCCAAAGGAGAGAGCGCAGGTATCAAGTTCTTACCTCCATGAATTCGGCACTGGAGCCAACATCCTGTCGAAAACATAGCAAGAAGTTCTCCTCTGTGGGCAAGATCTGTGCCAGCTGATGGAGGGGAGGGGGAAAGAGGACCAACACAAGGACATCAGAGAGGAAATGTAAGTGTATGCAAACAAACACACCTTTCCCACCTGCCTTGCTTTGCCATTTTGCTGGGGGGGAGGGGGAAATAGTCACAGGGTGTGGCAGTGTGTTCCCTCTCAGCAGCTCAAGGTGAGCATATTAAGTAGCACACTGTAGACTCTCCAAGTAAGTCCTGGTCACTGTATAAGATGACAGGTAAAAAGACAGCAGGAATCCAGTTGAAGGTAATCTAAAACCTACCTGAAAGATACAGATTAAAACACACGTCTGCCTTCCTTTATGGGTTTGGGTCAAATGGCTCCAAGTTCTAGTAAAATTCAACTGAAGCCTGCCCCATCATAGCTACAGCAGCCAGTTACTGAACCTATGGGTTACTGTCTCCCCCTTGTCCTGCTTCCTTGCCAAGGGCTACTTCAGTAGGACTTCTAATTTTTTTTCCTTTGTTTTATTATAAATGTTTATTTTACTCATTTACTAAGCACCATTCTTAGTCCCTCTCTATGGCTTGGTAAGAAGCCCTTGTACGTCTTTATTTACAAGCTAGTTTCATTGGTCCACTTTTCCCTAGGGTCCAGTTTTCCTTCCTAAACTCATGACTGAATGGGTAACGCCTGAAATCATGCAATGAAGTGAAGGAGGCAAACCATAATGCTACAAAAAGGCCTGATTTGCATAATTCAACATGATCATTGCTGAGGACGTGCCTTCCAGAGCCTGGCCTTTCTTGTGTCCAGTTGCCTGCAGCCCGAGAGCTGCATAGCTTGCAGCATTCACAGCACATGGCAACCACTTTGATCTTGATCTGAATAGAGCAATATTTGGGCCAGTGGTCCTGGACTTGTACCACCTGCATTTATGTAGCTCACCTCGGACAGTTCAATTCTGCCATCTGCATTCTTGTCATATTTTCGCATGAATTCCTTCATCTTTTCTGCAAAGTTGATGTTCTTAGATTCCTACAAAAAGGAAAGAAGGGTCATCCCTCTATTGCTACTTACGTAGAAGGCTGCAAACGGGGAAACTGGGGGGGTGGGCAGGGGGAAGCTGACCTAGGGACCCTAAAGGCATGGGGGCCTATAGGCCAGTGCCTACTTGGCCTAATTGTTAATCTGGCTCTGGGTCTATGTTCGTGATTTGCAAAGGGAGACATGCCAAACAAGAGCTGGTGCATCTTGAGACAGTGTCAAACAAGGCTTAATGCATCAGCTTAAAGAGCATTGCAATATCCTTGCACAAAAAGTAATATTTGGTCACCTTTATGAAGAAAATTAACTTGAATACACAGCATACAATGGCCACTGAATACACAGCATACATTGGCCAAGCCCCACCCCACTCTAAACCTCAGCACTGTCTAGTTAGAGACAAAATGCATTTCACTAACCATCTGATGATGCCAGGCATTGAAAAACCTATGGATTAAGCCACAGATCAGAGAATTATATGCCAATTCCTGTATGTCATACAAGTGATTCTGCACTATTTTTATTTCGTAGACTTAAAGAAAGAATGAGAGAAGAGAATAATGTGCCATTTGCTGCACAGCTGCATAGCTACAGAGATCCTCTCTGGTTCTCTTCTCTCTGGTCCTCCCCCTGACATATGCATCCATTTAAACAGGATACCATATAGTCCAAAAGAATTACATCCTGTTCCTCCTGCTCTTTTATGCCCCCAGGGACCCTACTCCTCTCTTCTCTCTCTCAGAAATAACACCTCATCCCAGGGCTTTTTTTTTGAGCAGGAATGTGCAGGAACGAGTTCCGGCTGGCTTGGTATCAGGGTGTGTGTCCTAATATGCAAATGAGCTCCTGTTGGGCTTTTTCTACATAAGAAGCTCTGCCTCATTCCATTTTACATCCTTGGTCTCCCTTTGACACACACTATCCCTTTTCTTTTTTGTGTCTTTCTCTTCTCTCCTGAATAAGCAAAGCATGCAGTGCTGGCTCCAGACATCTCATCCCCTGAAGCAATGTCACTGTCACCTTGCATGCCCCCTCACTTCCCCTGGAGCTGCAGTAGTTAACCCTCCTTACCTTTTCCCTTCACCCCCTTTAAAAATAGTGCAGCAACCAAATAGGGGTGAAGGCCTTCTGAAATTTTTATGGAATACCTTCCACTCAATTATTTTGTTTGCCCCACCCAAAGCTGCCTCCTAAGGTGACTGCCCCAGTTGACCTAGTGGTAGAGCTGGCCCTGATCACATTTCATTCCACAAACAAGCATTCTACTGTCTTTCTGCTAAAGAACACTTTATGTTTTCATCTGGTTTTTCTCCCCAAATGTTGCTGCTGAAGACACTTTTTTAAGCCATGAGAAAAGTCGAGCTCTTTAGCTCTTTCCTGGCTTGCTGTTTCCTTGTAGGAAAAAAGTTACCTTTTACCCCTGCTAGGGGAGACTTTTGAGAAACGCCCCCCCCTTTTTTTTTCTCCACACCCTCTTTCAACAGAAAGTGTATGTGACTATTAGGTAACAGATCCTATTTCCATGTTTGCAAGTCTCTCAGGCTCCTGCTATGCCTCCTACCACCTCTCTGCCTTTCCATATATTTTTCTTCATTCTGAGTGCTGGAAGAAAGCAGAGGGGAGACAACAACAGTCTAACGGCTGGCAGGACCATGTTGTGGATTGTGGTCCTCCTGGGGAAGGCCGGGAGTGGGGTCCTAAGTCTGTAAAGTTGGTCCAGGATCGGTCTCATGGGCAGCCTCCCCACCACTCCTTGGTTCTTGCACTGCCATTCTGTGTTACTTCTTGTTTGCCTGTGGTATGAGGGAGCTCTGTGTGCTGTGGGTTGGTGTCCGGTAGAAATTATTAATCCTCTCAAAGAAAAGCTCCTGGGGGCTGAAGGAGAGCCACACGCCATGCTTTGTTAAGTGCTGTTTTATTCAAGTAGGGCTGTGAAATCTGGGTTGGGAAATTCCTGGAGGTTTAGGGATGGAAACTGATGAGGTTGGTGTTTGGGAAGGGGAGGGAGCTCAGCTGGGTATAATGTCATAGAGGCTACCCTCCAAAGTAGCCATTTTCCCCAGGGGAACTGATCTCTGTAGTCTGGAGATCAGATGTAATTCTGGGAGATTTCCAGGCTCCTCACAGCCACCATCCTGAAAGTGGTGGCTTGCTGGGCCAGCCCGACATGGAACACGTCAGCAAGGGAGCTGATGAGAGCACAGCTGGGCCTCTATAAGCTCTACCTCTGTGCCAGTGATCTAGATTTGTTGGAGTGGTAGCTGCTGTGGATTTATGTCTCCAGGCTGATTATTTACTGTGTTGACCTTCATCCTGACTGTGTTATGATGAGGCTGCTTGCTTTGGATCCTGCTGGCTTCCTGCTAGATGGAACTGAGCTGGTTCAATCCAACCTAAATAGCCCCTGATCTGATGGGATGCAGAGGAAGACAATGTGTAAAGTTCTGGTAGATGAGCATTACTAAGGAAGTCAGGATCACAAGAGGTTGTAGGCAGCTGAAGTCAGCTTCAATTGCAGTCTCACTCATATACCTTTACTTGAAAGAAAATCCATTGACTATGATAGATTTACTCATAAAAAGATACAAAGCTGAAGAGCAAAAATTGAATGTGTTTAAGTGCAGGTAGAAGGAAGTACTGCTACTTACCACTCCAGCTCCCTTCCTGGCACTCTCCAACTCTTGGAAGAAGTTTTCCAACTCTTTCCCTTCAATGTAACCATTTCCTGAAAGAAGGAATATTATATGAATCAAGGAGGACATAAGCTCTCACTCGTTCTGATGGGGGCTTCTAACAATAAAAATGTAGGGTGGTAACAGATCTGTGTTTGTCGCAGGGTTTTTTTTAAACTCTCTTTCAGGGCTAGTTCAAATAATAAGCAAACCAAGAGAGTAAGGAAGCTTTTCCTGGATTCTGTCCTTTCAGCTGGTCTAGCATATGTGAATGTTCTGGCACAGCCCACATTCACAGGAGAAAACAAAACTCTCAGAAAGAAATCTAGAGTGACATACCCCTGTGGGTTAGCTGCCAAAACAGCCCTGAGACTTGTAGCACCTTAAAAGTATTTTCCAAGGCAGATTTGGAAGTGGGTGGGAGATGAACCATCCACACATGCAAACCCTGCAGTGACTTAAATTAAAAGAATACAGAAGTGGCTTTTTTGCCATTTGGACCCCTGTGCACTCTGGCCCTCTTCAACTGGAACCAGCAAGCACAAAAAGTCACAAGTCAGAGGTGACTTGTGCGCTTATTTATGATTAACGTCTCTATGAAACCATTGGAAGATTTACAGTGTTGTCCTACACCCTTCTAAGCTGAATGACTCGAATGGATTTAGAAGACTGTAGCTCTGCTTGGATTGCAGTCACATCAGAATGTCTGCAGGCTTTTCACGGGTTTGATCATTTTGATTTAGCTCTCTGTTGAGGACATGTTTCCTCTGTTACCTTTGGTCTCCTGTGTAAAGTTGTCCCCGAGGAGTCCCTGTTATTTTATATGAGGCCTCTGGAGGGATTTGGTTGTCTCTAGGGTGAAATTAAACTCATTTTGTCAAGTCCCAGGGAGGTGGCCAATAACCATGCTGAAGCCCTTCCACCAGCTTTTATTGAATGAATTTTACCCATATTTGCATATAGGGCTGTAATAATCAGATACTGATTCTCGTGACAGCAAAATTAGGCCCAAAAAGGTGTTTCTCATGCTCCTCTCTCTGTTTTGAACAGTTTCCTTTGGGCTTCTGCAAGTCTAGAAAGAATGAGCTGGTTTGTTGCTAGGCCACTGTACATAAGGGAATGGTCACTTGTTTGAGCTGCTGACCATGTCAAGAGGTTTAGGAAAACTTTTTGAATCTGCTTATCCAGAGTGTCTGGCATTTAAGGGGGTGCTGCTGCTTAAAAGAGGCTGAATTGGGTTGTCCATGGCTGCAGTTCAAGGTACTTGAAGCTGGTTTAGATAGGGTTGCCAACCTCTCCCAGAATTATGATTGATTTTTAGATCACAGAGATAGGTTCCCCTGGAGAAAGTGGCTGGTGTGTGTGTGTGGACTTTATAGCATTATACCCTGCTGAAGTTTCTCCGCTTTTCAGGTTCCACCCACCCCCATATATCCAGAGCTGGCCACCCTTGGTTTGGATTCACCTTTAGCTCCTTGCAAGCTGATTCCTCTGAGCTTCTGGGGTAGGCTGGGATGAGAAGTCAAAATGGCCCTGGAGTAAGCCAAGCTGAACAACCCATATAACAGCTACAAGCACCATAGTGGCCACTCTTCAGTACTGAGCAATGGCTTTGCAGTTACTTCCACCCAGAAACTGGCAGAAGTGTGGGAGGAGGCAATGTATGAGCTGATGTCAAATCCTGGTGCCAGTGCAGTGTCTGAGCTGTGAAGGGCCTCTCCTTTCTATCTTTGAAGAGGCTTGCCCCGGTGACCAGAATCCCAGAACAGATTGGTTGTTGAACTCAAAGGGAAATTTCCCAGTGGGCTGCTGCCCTTGTGGTGTCCAGGAGCAAGCAGAACCAAACTTCAGTAACTCTACTAGTGCCTCAAGGTCCACTGGGCTCAGATACTTAATCAGCACTGGTAATCTGCTTATCAGTTGTCTCCTCCCAGACTGCTGCCATTTTGTGAGGTGAGGCAGTGGGTGTGGCCTGCACTTAGCCTTGATGAACCGAGCGGTCCCTGCTGTTAAGGCTTGTAAGCACTTCCTAGTCCACTCTTAGCAGCAGGGCTGCCAACTCCCAGTTGGGAAATTCCTGGAGATTTGGGGGTGGAGGTTTGGGGATAGTGAAGTTTGAAGAAGGAAGAGAACTCAGCAGAGATGTGATGCTGTGGAGTCCACTACAAAGCTGCCATTTTTTCCCAGGAAAACCAATCTCTGTATAGAGATCAGTTGCAGCCCTGTTAGTGTAGCAGTGATAGCAGATTGTAGCTTCAGTGGCTAAGTCTTTGAAGATTCTTTGCGTATTTATTGGTCTCTCCTTTCTGTCTTTGAAGAGGCTCCAGTAAATCTCCAGTCTGCTGCCATGAAGAGCTGACAGTGTCTGGACTGAGGTAAAAGTGAAACCAACTTTTATTTTCCCTTTCTAACCTCCTATCATGCCCCTTACCTGTATTACTATGAGGATAATGTACACCACATGAATAATCGATACCACAACCAGGATATTTAAAAAATCATTTCTTCTCCTATGGGCCTGCTTATGACTAAGATCATCGTTAGAGGCTCCACCTTGCCGTCCCCATCAGGTGTGAATGTGAAGAGTCTTTTCTGCGGTGGCCCGTACTACACCTACTCAGAGACATCTCTGGCCTCCTCTGTCTGGAGGAGGAGGCTTCAGGGGTGTGCACGCTGTATTGTATTGCATTTTTTGTGTGGTTTATTTATAATATTTTGAAAGCCTTTTAACTTATAAAGCTTGTGAAGCAGTTAAAACTATAAGAGATAAACAAGAAAACATACAAAAAAGAATAGCTGTAGTATCAGGAAGCCACTGAGATCAGACAGCAGAAAGGATAACTTCCAGTCCTTAAGGCAAACCAGTGCTTTTTTTTTAAAGCCCAACAGGAGCTCATTTGCAAATTAGGCCACACCACCTGGCCTGAGAGCATGTGGCTGCCACATGGCGGGTTGGGCTAGCTGGAGCCCTAGCCACACCAGGTGTAGCTGTGCTTCTGTAGGTTCCAGCAGAAAAAAAGCCCTGAGGCAAGCTATACCTAGTTCACAAATGCCCAGTAGTACAGAAGCCTCTTCAGCTTTTTCAAGAATGAAGGAAGGACTGGGAAGGACAGAGTCTGTGGCTCAGTAGTAGAACATCTGCTTGGCATGCAAACACTCTTAAATTCAATCCCAAGCATCTCCATTTGAAAAGATCTGGTACTAGATGATGTGAAAGATCTCTACCTAAGAACCTGGAGTCTGGATAGACAATACTGCCAGTCTGAATAAACAGTACTGATCTTGATGGACTAGTGATTTGAGTCAGTATAAGGCAACTTGGCGTGTTCAATGAAACAAGGGAGAGAGATGAATGAACTTTTCTGGGAAGAGACTTTCATGATAATGTGGTGGCGCCAGAAATCCCTGCTCCTTGAGACATGAGTCTTGTAGCCACCAGGCCATACGGCCTTGTTTATGCACCCAGACAAAATGTGGCATGTAGTGCCACTCCAGACTGCACATAGATCCCATTCTTCAGTGCTCATGCTGTGTAAACAACTCCCCACTAATAGAAAATTACCACAGCAGGGAGAAAGGGTTCTTCAAGCCTGGCATTTTGGTTGCTGTGTTGGTTTTCTACTTGCAAGGAGTTTTTACTGTTAGGGGCACTCAAAAATGTGATCAGCAACTTGCAGTACATTCTGTCACCTTCGCACACAGCCAGCCTCATTCTGCTGCATGTGTGAATCAAGCCTAATGCCAATTAAAAACTAGAGGGTGGGGGTTTATAGAAGACTGGTGATAGATGAGTTCAGATAATAGAAGAGAGAAAAATTTAAAATTAAGAAAAAGCAGTGGGAATGCGTGGGCAGGCAGGTGAAGAACTAGATAACGATTCAAATAATAGTGTCATATTTTTTTCAGAAGTTACAGGATATCTTGACCAAATGTCCTTCTTGACTGTGAACTTGATATGTTCCCTCTCTGCAAGCTCTGAAATATTTTTGAGTCACTAATTCAGTGCCAGTAAGGCTAAGTCCTTTCAGGCCCTCAATATTAACATTTTGGTTACCAGAAGTATCCTTTGATTAGTTCTTCTTGGCATCTCTTTTCAAAGCCTATGGTTTTGGCATAGCATATTTCATCATAGCATTTTCTAGTGCTTTGGAATATGCATTTGTGACTAGGAAAAAACTTCCCTGTGATGGCCACATTCCTATACGGCCTAGTAGGCTTGAGCCCAATAGAATAGAATAGCCCAATAGAGTCACCTGCTGTCAAAGCAGGGGATTTAGTTGCTGAGATAAATGTTTTAAAATGCTCAAGGTGAAGACTGAAAACCCTTGTTGCCTTCTTGGTGGCATAGAACATGGGGAAAGTTGAGTGTTAAATGGAGGCCAGTGGAAGCTAAAGAGAAGTGGGCAAAGGGCAAAACAGCTTACTGTATCCCAGAGGGAGGGGAATAAGGGTCAGGGGTTTCATGCCATGGTTCTCTCTCCCCGCCCTGGTCTAGCATGCTATAAGCTTTTAAGGGCTCTGATCACTCTGTAGCTAGAAGAGCCCGTGAGGGATTAATTTGGATTGAGAGAAAAGCATTTAATCATACACAAACTCAGCTGCAATGGGGGCAGAGCCCCTTATGGTTTATCATAGGGTGAGATGGGGGAGATGAAACTTTTATTGGGGAATTCATACTGAGAGGTGCCCCTCCCCAGCTTTGGTTTCTCTCCCACCAATTCTTTTGTGCAGTAGAGAGAGGGAGAGATAAGGATGCCTCTCGACTGTCTTAGATGGCTTCATTTTAGGGCTAATGGACAAGTCCCTCTGCAGTTAGCAGTGCTGTGCTGCTGCAGTTCGTGTCTTGGTGAGCAAGAAACAAGGTTGTTATTGTCCAGGTTGAGCCTTGCCATTCTCCAGAATTACAACAGATCTCTAGTTTACAGAAATCAGTTGAGGAAATGGTAGTTTTGAAGGGTGAACTCACACCCCTGATGAGCTTCTTCCTTTCCCCCAATTCTTCCCTCTCCAGATTCTATCCCCAAATCTCCAGGAGTTTCTGAACCTGGATTTAGCAACCTTAACAGATAATAATCGATGCCAGGAACTCTGTTTTCCTGCAATTCATAGGAAGCGGGAGGATGATTTTAATCCCAGCATTATACTTACTCTTTGATTTATTGCAGGCCCCCAGCTTGTTCTTCCAGTTTTAAAAAAGATTAAAGAGGCTCTGTCAGTTTCCCCTACTTACTCAGTCTGGTATATGAAATATGTTTGGTCTGGTCTTAAGAAGAGTGGGAAAGGAAAGGAAAGGTCCCCTGTGCAAGCAGCAGTCATTTCCGACTCCGGGGTGACGTTGCTTTCACATTTTCATGGCAGACTTTTTATGGGGTGGTTTGTCATTGCCTTCCCCAGTCATCTACACTTTCCCCCCAGCAAGCTGGTACTCATTTTACTGACCTTGAAAGGATGGAAGGCTAAGTCAACCTAGAGCCGGCTACCTGAAAACCCAGCTTCCACTGGGGATTGAACTCAGGTCATGAGCAGAGTGACCCCCTTCTAAACCCACTGCTTTCAGTGAGTTTAGAAGGATGCCATTCTTTTTCGGATTGTATAGATCAGGGGCGGCCAAACTTGATTAACATAAGAGCAACATAGAATAAACATCAGATGTTTGAGAGCCACAAGACAAGAATGTCAAATGTTTGAGAGCCACAAGACAGGGAGGGAAGGAGGGAGGAAGGAGAGGTAGAAGCAACATTAACTTTAAGTGCATTCTCCAAGTTGCTGGCTGGCTTGGTTTGGAGAAGTGATTTAAAGAGACAAATGCCTTCTCCGAGCCAGCCAATAAGGCAGTGGGGACTTTGAGAGCCACACAATATGTGTGAAAGAACCAGTAAATATCTCTTGCAAAAACTGGAGGATTGGGAAACCTCTAATCATGTGATACTCCCTAACCAAGCTGGCTTTAGAAAGTGCCAAGGCATAGTTGATCAATGTCAAAATCTTTATCAACTAGCCCTCTCGGGCATTAATGGGCCAACCAAAGCCCTTTTTGCAGGATTTGTAGATCTTGCTTCTGCATTTGATTCTATAGATCGGGGGTGGCCAATGGTAGTTCTCCAGATGTTTGTTGCCTACAACTCCCATCAGCCCCAGCCATTGGCCCTGCTGGCTGGGGCTCATGGGAGTTGTAGGCAAAAAAACATCTGAAAAGCTACCGTTGGCCACCCCTGCTATAGATAGAAACCATCTTTGGCAGAAATCTAGCACCAACATAGATAAATGTTTGTTGTTCCTTCTTCAAGAACTACATGTAGACATCTTTGCTAACTTAGGGTGGGCACTTCAGGTTCCCTAACAAATGAAATTCCAGTACTTAGGGGGGGGGTAAAGCAGGGACATGTCCTTGCCCCCCTCTTTTTCAACCTGTACTTTAATGATATAGTACACAGGTTGTCAGGTCCCGAGTTTGTCACTCCTACACTTGGCCATCAGAAAATCTCGATTATTTTATATGCAGATGACATGGTCCTAATATCTCTTACTAAGATAGGACTGAAAAGACTGCTGTTCCAACTAGGTGAATACTGTAAAGAGGAGGCTCTTAATATAAACTATACTAAAACGAAGGCTATGGTGCTTAAAAACAGTCTAAAAACACTCTTGGAGCATCCATGGTATTCCCATTGAACGATTTAGCTCTTTTAAATACTTGGGAGTGACTTTTAATGAAACCTTAAGTTGGAATACACAGAGCTTTTTTTAAGCAGGAACGCACAGGAATGCAGTTCTGGCTGGCTTGGTGCCCAGGGGTGTGGCCTAATATGCAAATGAGCTCCTGCTGAGCTTTTTCAACAAAAAGCCATGTGTAAAACAATGGTGATATCAAGGGATGTGGCCTAATATGCAGATGAGTTCCTGCTGGGCTTTTTCTACAAAAAAAGCCTTGGGAATACACATTTCAATATTGTCAAATCCTCCACAATAAAAATTATAGGAGCAATTCTGAGATTTTACTATACCAAGGGTGGATGTCTTGTGGATCCAGCGATAAAACTATTTTTAAGTAAGGCAGTTCCCCACCTCCTTTATGGCATAGAAGTCTGGGGATGGAAGAAGCATATTATTTGCAGACCGGAAATACATGTGGCTCTCGAGCCATAGCTTGGCCACCCCTGGTATAAATTGAATCCCAAAAGGGAAAGGTAACTTCTATAACCAGTTAAAGGCAAAGAGAAGTGAGGCAACCACTGGAAAGTTCCTGCTATGCATGGCCGGTCCAGCTTCTTTTCAAGAGGGTTCCCGAAATAGGGACCATCTAGACTCATCATGGGCATGTTTCTATAGGAGAAAGCAGAGCTGGACCACTTAGAACTATATAAGTGGAAGCCAGTGCCTTCAGTTTGGCCTTGAATCAAAGAAACAATGAGAATTGCTTTAGGATGGCTGTTGCATGTTCCTGCCAGACAGGTTTGGCAACAGCATTCTGCATCAGATGAAGTTTTCAAACTATATTTCAAGGGCAGATGGTCCCATGCAGATTGCAATACAGTAATCTAATCTAGAAGTGGCAAAAGCATGGACAGTGGCAGGAGACAATGAAAGACATAGCTAACAAATTGATTGGAGCTGTATAAAAGCAATATGAAAAATAAAAGCAGAAAGGACATGTGGGAATAAGGCAGGATACAAGAGCATCCCTGAGTTACAGAACTGATCTTTCTGGCCCATCTCAGAGACACCTTTCTCC
The DNA here is from genome assembly GCF_032191835.1 of Heteronotia binoei. NCBI lineage: Eukaryota > Metazoa > Chordata > Lepidosauria > Squamata > Gekkonidae > Heteronotia > Heteronotia binoei. The sequence goes on from NC_083236.1 coordinate 26,628,430, forward strand.
TCATTGGTCCGTCGTCTACTCCCATCAGTATCATGTATGTTTTGACCTTAAATTTGTTCATCCTCAACCAGTCCATTACTGAGGGATGACACAATCTCACCGGGAGAAGATTAAATGGAGAAATAGAGTTGGAGGTCACCTGTGCATTGGTGATGCCCTACTCCATGACTCCAGATGATTTCTTCCAGTGGTTTCATGTATACATGAAAGATCACAGGTGACAAAAAATTGGTTGCTGTGGGACTCCACTGGACTGAATAGCAGTCACTAACTAAATAGCTGTCACTCAAAGACATTCCCTCCAGAAAGGAGAACTGGTGTACAACAGTACCCATCCACTCCTAATTCCACGAGACTGTATAGTATTACACCATGGTTAATGGTTGCTGAGAGATCCAGGAGAATCAGTTATTTTTTCTGTCCATATCTTGATGTAAGATAGCCATTAAGGCAACCAAGGGCAATCTCTGTGCTGGAGCCCAACCTAACACCTTGTAGAAATTGATCTAAATAATCAGCTAGATAATCTGGATAGTCAGCCTTTTAACAACAGTTTTTAGTTGGTTTTACAATCTGCTTCTAGCCTGAGGGCTATTATGAAGATTTTTTGGGCTGCCAAATATTTTATGTTTCTAGGGTTTTATGTGCCTTTATTCTTCTTGGTTTTATTGGCTGGTTTTTCATGCTTGTCAATTTTAATTATTGTTTTTTAATTTTATGAGCCAGCTGGAGTAGGTCTTTGAACAGGCAACATATAAATGTTTTAAATATAAAATAAATAAACTTCATCCAAGAATACCTGCCTTGCCTGCATAGCACCACAGACAGACACAGATCATTTTTAAGATTTATGAGGGTCCCGAGCAGTTGGAAGTTTCATTTGAGTACACACACTTCATTCATTCTTGCTGTATCCTGAGTAAATATTGTTTTTTCCTCAGTTGGAAACCTCCCTGATGCATAAAAATGTAAAGGTAGTCCCCTGTGCAAGCACCAGTCGTTTCCGACTCTGGGGTGATGTTGCTTTCACAATGTTTTCATGGCAGACTTTTTTCAGGGTAGTTTGCCATTGCCTTCCCCAGTCATCTACACTTTCCCCCCAGCAAGCTGGGTACTCATTTTACCGACCTCGGCAGGATGGAAGGCTGAGTCAACCTCGAGCCGGCTACCTGAACCAGCTTCCGCTGGGATCAAACTCAGGTCATGAGCAGAGGGCTCCGACTGCAGTATTGCAGCTTTACCACTCTGCACCATGGGGCCCTTCCCTGATGCATATAGTATATTAAACAAACTATTCTTATTTGATTCCTTCTTAGATGTTACATTCTCCAGGCAGGATAGCAACTGTGCTATCTTTGCCAGTTGTTCACTGATGGTGGGCAAACTCTTGCCCAAGCTGTGCTCCCTCAGTGAAATAGTGGGGACAGGAAATGTAGGAATGTTGTCACATGATGTGACAACATCACTTCCAGGTGAAAGACCCAGAAGTGACATCACCACATTCAGTATTCTTAAGAATTTTCCCAGCGTCTATGGTCTTTATAAATGGGTGAATTCCTAGAGCATTGTGATGGTCCCCAACCCAATGCCACTCCCCAAAAGCTTCCAGGATCACCAGGCACAGGTCTGGCAACCCTAGTTACTATGCATAGCAGGAGCATGCAGTGCTCATGATGCCCCTCTCCATATGTACAGTCATCATTTTGTGTGCATAGGGAAAGCTTTGGGATGTGTTCATGGGATACCACACATTTCATGGAATGTATTTAGACATAGCAAATCTGGACATGCACGTTTTGATATTCAGACAACATGGCAACCATATGTTTTGGGAGTAGTACACACTCCCAGATGCCATTGGATCCATCCAAATATAGTGTCTGAAGTGATTTCCAGCTGGGATTCTTTAGTCTGAATAGCTCCTTTCCTCCTTCTACAGGCAGGATATAAATCAAGCTAATCTTTAGATTTCCCTGGGACTGTGGGGAAAGGAGGGAGTTAAAGAGCTTGTGTATTGCCTAAACGGGGCAATAAGAGCTGATCCACCTGCTGAAACCAACAGCCTAGTCCCCTGGTTTTGGTAAAGGTAGTCCCCTGTGCAAGCACCAGGTTGTTACCGACCCATGGTCACATCCAAAGTCCTAAAATCACTCCTGCTTCTGGGATCAGGGCTGGAACTGGGGGCGGGGGCAGAGGGGGGTGCTTGCCCCGAGCTCTGATGGAGGGGGTGAGTGCCTAATTGGGTATAGAGTCCATTGTATTCTATGGGACCATAAGATAGAATGGCCCATAAGGGGGTGTTATTTTTTAATTTTGCCCCCTCTCAAAAAACATGTAGATCTGGTCCTGTATATGCTTCTGCTGACCAGAAAAAGGCTCTGATCCTCCCATACTTTGGAACAAGGTGGGTCTGATCCACCATATAGGGAAGGTTCAATTGTGGCTGCTAGGCATGGGCAGTTGCCCCTTTCCCTCTTTCTTCCCAGGAGGGTTGATGTCTCTGGCCAATGATCCAGTTGTACTGTGAAGAAAGCCCAGGCATCATTCCAACTCCTGGCTTTAACCTGAAGTGAAATTCAATATAAATCTTATTTGTGAGGGCAGCGAGGAGGATAATAGAAATGGGAGCAGTTCATGAAAACAAAATGGAGAAGCTCCATCAATGCCACTATTTAGCCAGTCCAAAATTAGAGCTATTACCAAGTGCCAGAAACAACAGCAATAAATCAAAATAATGTAGTATTGAATTATTCTTTCTTTTTGTTCTGTCTTAGTGCACAGTCATAAACCTCAACCCTTGCTGGCCTTGGGTCTGTATAACTCAGGTTTAATGCACACTCAAAATAAACAGCACTTTCGACTTTGTTAACTAAATTCCAGTATACTTCAGAGCACTTATCTGAGTCTTGCAAATGCAAATGTTGGGATTGTTTCTGATACAGCCTGATTCACATATGCAGAGGAATGAGTTGTTGAGGTGGTAGAATACTATGCACCTCTTCAAATCACAGGCCATGACTTCCAGCTTTGAATGTGCTTTCACTTTAAAAAAAAACAAAAAAACTTCACTACAAGCTAAAAACTAGCAATTTTTTAACATATGGGAGCATTCCAAAATGTGACCCTCCATGATTCTTTGCATTTAGTCCATTCTTGAGCGAAGTTTAAATGTTCCTTTTGCATTGTTAGCTAATGTACAGGTGTCATCGTTTAAGAAAATGTTTGAAAGCTTTCTGAACATCTATTTAGAATTATGGCTTTAAAATAAACTGGGCTATCATTAAACGTTTATATGAAAATATCCACACTGGTCTAAAATGCATTTTCCCCTTGGCTGTAGGCCTTAAGTTTAAAAGCAAACAGGAGTGGAATGTTTAATACTGTAAGCACTGATAGAGCTCAAGAATATGGGGCAGACAAGAAGAAAACCATAAGTTGAACATGGGGCTGGAGGGTGGGGGGGTTGGTGAAATCAGCCATTCAGTTAATGGATGGTGGGTTCTGTGGGAAAGGCAAGCTAATAAAGAAGCAGTAGTCAAAACGTGGGGATGGTTTGGACAACCAGAAGCTAAAGAGGAGGGCGAGAAAAAAAATTACAGAGAAAGAAAAATGACTGTAAGGTCACCCTTCGTTGTTAAATGAAGAAGGGGAATGGGATGTCAGATGGGGAAGGAGATAACACTGAATAAATGAGGAGGAAGAGACTTTGGAAAGAAGAAGATAGAAAATAATTGTAATAATCAATCATATCCCACATATTGTTACTAGACAGCAGAATGGATCAGCTGAAAATGGGACTGTCCTTTATAAAACAGGATGGATGGCTGCTCTGACAAAATGAGACAAATGCTGAGACTGCCCTTTCTGTGCTTCAGACGAATTCCCATTAGCTGGAATTCTGAGCTTCTGTCCTCCAAGTTTAAACTCGGAGCAGTTTGGGGCAGACAAACAGTGGTTGCTTAGTCGTTTCTCTCAGGTCATTTTTCAGCTCAAAGACACCTTCCTCCTACAGCTGTTTTTTCAGCCTCAAGAGGAAATATAGAGGCTACGCACTGTAACAAAGATTCCCAGTGTTAAGTATATTCTAACAGGGTCTGAACTTGCTGAGACTGAGAGGAAAAAAGACCTTGTCATAGTAGATAGCTCAATGAAAATGTCAGCCTGCTGTGCTGCAGCAGTGAAAAAGACAAGCTCTATGCTGGGGATTATTACAAAAGGATTTGAAAATAAAATGGCCAATATTGTAATGCCCCTGTCTGTGGTGCAGCCATGTTTGGAATACTCTGTGCAGTTCTGCTTACCATGTCTCTATAAGGACATTGTGGACCTGGAAGAAGTAAAGAAGACGGCAACCAGGATTATTTAAGGTGTTGGAGCGTCATCCTGATGAGAAAAGGCTGAAGACTCTGGGACTTTTTAGTTTAGTAAAGAGAGAGGGGTTATGATAGAGGTTTATAAAATTATCCACCATGTAGGGAGAGTGGACAGAGGTAACTTTTTCTCCCTCTTCCAAAATACTGGAACTCAAGGGCAGCCAGTGAAGTTGTAGAATCAGGTAGAAGTTGTAGAATCAGCGCAGTAGAATCAGGATGGACAGACTCATGGAGGCTACCAGACATGATGACTGAAGGGAATCTTCCACATCTTGTGACAATAAACTTCTGAATACCAGTGCCAGGGAAGGCTTTTAGCCTCCATGTCCTCTTGGCCCTCCCAATTATCTGGTCGGCCACTGTGTGAGACAGAATACTGGGCTAGAAGGACCACTGGTCTGGTCTGGCAGGGCTCTTTTTAAGTTCTTATACAATCCACCATCCCCCAAATTTGAAGTGAAACATTTGTGTGTGAGGTTACCTACTGGCCAGGAAGAAAATGTCCTGTCCCTTTGATACAGGTTCAGAAAAGGGCATGCTGAAGCTTTTTATGGCATGGAGCTAAATAACAGCCTGATGATTGCCGAAGATCAAACTAATATTTAGGGGACAGCTAGAGGGGCTAGTTTAAAAGCACTGAGGGGATACGCTTCCTTGTCTGCCAGTTTTCCCTGCAGGTGCGCACCCTGGACTCTGGTTAGCAAAGGTGAGGTTGAAGAGCGTGTGTGTGTGTGGGGGGGATGTTTTGGCCCTATCCAGGCTTGTAAACATGTTAATAGGTTTTGTTGGTAGCAGCAGCAATGCTGGGTGAAAGAGGAGGCCTGCCTCTTTTAGGCTGTTTACATAGCCTGGGATGGAGAAGGTGTTTTCTCAAAGCAAGTTGCATCATTTAATTGGTCCCTGATAGCTCTGAATTAATCAGAGGAGGTTTTACCAGCATGTTCCCCTGGGAACAGCAAGAGAGAGCTTCTCAGCACAAGTCTGAAAACAGAGGAGGGGTCGGCAATCTGCAAAGAAGGGCTTGGGATGCATGGGGAGATGTGAAATGAAAGTCTGAGAGATCCACCATGCTTTCCTCATTTTACTCATTTGATGCTATCGGAAAGGTAGAAGGGCAAAATGAATGGTTTTTCTCCTACTTTTTAATGCAAAGTATAGGTGAATTATTTATTCTAATCCAGGGTTATAAAAATTGGATACTACATTTGCTGGACCTGAATGGGAGTTGGGGGAATGGGCTGCCCCATGCCAGAGGTGCAGGTGGGCACCTTCAGGGCTTTTTCTTATAGCAGGAACTTCTTTGCATATTAGGCAACACACCCCTGATGTAGCCAATCCTCCTGGAGCTTACAGTAGGCCCTGTATAAAGAGCCCTGCAAGCTCTTGGAAGATTGGCTGCATCAGGGGTGTATGGCCTACTATGCAAAGGAGTTCCTGTTATAAAAAAAACCCTGGACACCTTTGATTGTTTCCATCCATCGGAGTATTTTCTGCCTGTTTTTCTAGCATCAGATGTGGGGGCATTTGGCCCTTTTCACTGGTACCATTTCCTTGATCTGAATGGACCCCAGAAGCTGCTATTAGCTCTATGAGTTCCCTTCCCAGGAGCAAATAAGAGTGTCACTGGAGGGGGAGGTTGTTTGAGGAATACCTGTATTATATATTTATTTATTTGCAACATCAAAGAGGCAGTATGTAAGAGACCTTCTTGGGGTGGCTCTCAGAAACGGATACGGACATAAAACCATTAATATTATCCTGTGTAAGCCCAGCTAATAAACCCTCAGAAACATAACACATTTGGCAGCCTGTTAAAAATGATCCTCGTGACAGATTGTAAAAGCGGTTTAAAAGACAACCCCCCTTGCTTAGTGCCTGGGTAAAAAAGTAAAATTTTGTCCCGGCTCCTAAAACAACGTGGGGTAGGTGCCTGGCAAGCCTCAAGGAGGAAAGCATTTCCACAGGTGAAGTGCCACCTCTGAAAAAGCCCCCATCTTTGGTCACCACCAATGTTCCCTCTAAGCTGTGGAGTCTTGTGAGCAAAAATTCTACTTTGTGAGCTACTGGCATTAAAGTTGTGAGCTACTGCATAAATTAGTGTGCTCTGGGGTTATCCTCCCTGAGCTAAGACAAAAATGTGTGAGCTGTAGGCTAAAAATCTGTGAGCCAGTGCACGCTAACTCAGTTTAGAGGGAACGCTAGTCACCACCTGTGACTGGAGATACAGAGAGTAGAGTTTGTGAGGAAGATCTTAGCTGGTGCCATGGGCAGGAGGAGGTAGCCCTTCACCCTGCCCCAAACCATTTAGAGCCTTTATATTTAAGAGGAAAGTGTTATTTCTGTGTTTAAAATATTTCTATGCTCCTCATAACTTGAGGTGACTCACAGGCAGTAGAAACCCACAGACGACCATTAGCAATTAAGCAGAACCAAATTAAACACCCCTCTTCCCACAGCATCAATGCCCCTTGTCAAACCAGCAGCTGCACTCTGGTGTTTTGAAGCATATGTTTATGGACATATCCTGCATCAAGCCTAGTTTCACTGTGAATCGATACAGCCCATTCTTCATTTTGGCATTCCAGCATTTTACTGTGGTGCAAGTGCATACTAAAAGAGGAGGGAAATTCTGATTTATGTTCCAGACCCATCAATCTGGAATAAAAATGTCTTCTGAGGTTCAGTGGACCCCTTCTCAGTACTAGCTAAAGCAGTCTGTTCGTTTTCATGTCACATCCCTTCTCTTTTTTGTTATTTACCCACTGGTGTTTCTGTGCAGCAAAATTTCCAGAAATTAACTTTTCTCCCAACGCTTCCAACCATTTTCTCCAGATGACAGAGATCAGGTGCCCTAGTGAAAATGGCTGCTTTGGAAAATTGCCTCTATGGCATTATACCCCATAGAGGTGCTTCCACTTCACAATCCCAGGTTGTACCCCCAAATCTCCACAAATTTTCTAAGTTGGAGTTGGCAACCCAAGACTGCAAATTCATAAGGCTGGTTTTTCTTTGCAGGGTGGACCTATCTACTAGGCAATCAACTAGAACACAGATGGTGATGGGATGCCACCCAGCTTTGTTGCTGCCTGCCCACAGCATTAGGCACCCTCAGCACCCATGGGTGGATAGCAGAGAGCCTGCTCCATCCCTCCTTCTACTGCAGGCCCGGCGTGGCCTTCTTTCTCCTTACCTTAGCCATACCTTGCCACCTCACCTGACTATGGTGGTGGAGGGCAAGGAGGCAGGTGGCACAGGCAAGAAGAGAGTGGGCACCATCTCCTTGAAGAAGATAGCAGGAGTTGTCTCCTTGCATCCCCCTTCCTCCCAGCAGCACAGGTGGGGAGAGGAGGGTGGGTGCCATTTTCCTGCCTCCCTGCAGAACAGGGTGGGAGAGAAAGGTGCTTGCCTTGTAGAAGAGCTCTACAAACCTTCCAGTCTTGTGAATGGTCCAACAGACTTACAGACTTCAGCTTTTGGGAGCCCTGGAGGGCTTTTCCTTGTACCTGATCTACCCTGCAAGGGAGCACTATCAGAAGACCAGAGTCATGCGGCTTCCCCGCCCCACCAGGAATGCAGAAAAGACCAAGGTGGGGAGCTGGAAGCCCACCCTCATTAGGATTGCAGTATTTGAGGTGATCTACTTTTCTGGCTGAGGCATCCACTTGCAATGTTAGGATTATTTTTTAATCGGACTTAGGGGAGTTTTCCTGACCTAGATCTTGTCAGATCTCTGAAGCTAAGCAGGGTCAGCCCTAGTTGGTATTTGGAAGGGAGAGCACCAAGGGATGCCAGAGTTCTGATAGGGGTGCAGGCAACAGCAAACCACCTCTGAACCTCTCTTGCCTTGAAAACCCCACAGGGTTGCCATAAGTCAGCTGTGACTCTCAGAACTTGTACCCTGAAAATCTTGCTCTCTCTAGGATGCTACTGGCCTTGAATCTAGATCTTCTATTACAGAACAACACGGCTACCCTCTGAAATATGTTTTAATGAATGAGAAGTATACAGCCCCATCAGCGTACATGATACTTTGATCTGAAATAGAGTGCAGCTTGCAGGGGTGCCCAGACAGTATGGCAACAGAAGTATTAAAGGAGCAGGCATAGTGAAGCCTGAGACCAATGCCGAGCTCCTACTTTCTGCTTTGAGGCTGCAAGTGAGGTGATGTCACTGACAAGCTGTGATAATGATAACTTGTCAAAATGATTATATTAATAACAGGTTGGAGAGTCTTGGCTCCCCTGGGAGCCCCCTCTCCACTCCAGCACACACTGAATCACCATAAAATTACACTGCAATAACATATTATTTACTCTGGGGTGGGGGAAACACCTCATTTCTGTTTTTTTAAGCTGTGCTTTTTAGAAATTAGAAGGTGTGAGTCGCTTTAAGCTCTTTGCGGCTGCACCTTGGCCAAAAGCTAAAGAGAAAAGCATTCTTCAAGAGTTCCTCCCAGCCACTCCCGGTGGCAGTGCCAGACACAGGGCTGCTAGAGCCTTCATACTAGATCCCATCAATATCAGACAAGTGACTTGCCAGTGTATTCCTGCTAGAAATTACGCCCTTCCAGTTGCGGAGGCATTTTCTCCTCCCTCTGATGAGCGTGTAACTGATTAGTTGTCCAAGGACATTTTTCTTAACAACTGTTTTTGAGCCAGTTCACAGTGAGACAGAAAGTCGACACACCAGAAACTGCTTTACAGTGTGGCAAGTTAATAAGGAGGAGTGTAAATGGATCCTTGGAAAGACAAATAGACTGGAGTTTCACTGGGGGGGGGTGCAAGAGGAACAGGCATGGTTGATTCTTTTGTTGCTATAATCGCAGGTAGGGCCCCTTGGGTGAGGGGTGGTTTTTCCCAAACTTCAGGCAAAAAGGAAGGAGAGTAGGCTATTGTAGAAGCAATTAAAATTTTCATTTGCAGAGCAAAAACAGAAAGGTGTGAACTGGAATGAGTCTTCCCCTCTTTCCCCAAGATACTTTTATGAATGTGTCGGAGTAGGGAGTTTTCTCCAAAATGGGAGCCTGTAGATCAGAGACACTAAGCCCCGCCCTTTCCTGAGCCTTGCATCAGTGTTCTCCAGCAGCATTTCCCCCCAGCTTGATATCCAGGGTCAAATCTTGGCTGGGAGAAAACTTACTTCAAAGAGTAACCTAGTAAGGTTGAGGTGGTGTCAGCCAGTGAGCAGAACTGGTGCCACTAGCTAATATTTTTGTGTGTTGTGTGCCATCAAGTCATTTCTGACTCATGGTGACCCTGTGAATTAAGGACCTCCAAAACGCCTTGTCATTAACAACCTCTTGCTAATACACTCCAGTTTTGTATAAAAACAGACGCCACTGCTTTATACATGAATGGGTGATCTCTTGCATATTCCCACAGCTACTTTTACATAAAGATGTCCAAGAGATCTTGCATCCAGAGGATGTGTAGCCTGATCTGTTGTACTTGATCTCTCTTGCATCTCCTAAGTGTGAATGCCTTCTTCACTTAAGCCTTGACCTCTATCCCGCCTCCCCCTGTCTGCAACCCAGGGGAGATGCCTATTGTTGGGAAGAAGCAAAGCTGGAGCCTTTCCCTCTGTTCCCCTGAGCTTCTACAGCTCTGCCTGCCTGGAAGCATATGCTAGCAAAACTTTTGCCTCTGTCCCTTGTTGTGCACAGAAAATTCTAATTGGAAAATCCTGTTCAGTTGGAAGTTCTGCAAAATGCTTTGGTTAGACTATATCCCTGTCAGTCACATATCAGCTGAATTATTCAGTCCCTTTGCCAACCTTCTTATCTTTCATTGTCTGGAAAAAGTAAGCCAGAGAGTGAAATGCCAAAATAACTGTTACATTAGAAGAGTTCAGATCACTCCTGAATGTTAGATTTTATTTTTATTTTTTGTTACAAATATCGAATATGTATATTTGCAGATTGGTGCTGTTCAAACTGGAGCTTCAGTTCTGACTGCACATCCGTAGATTTTACAGTTTCATCTTCTCGGTTTCATTTTGGACCTTGCTCAGTTTTTTTTTTAAAAGAAAAACATCTAGGACTACCAGATATGCAAGAGATGGTGAGAAGTAATTTCCATCTTTCATTAACCCTATAGCTGAAAATGCTGATGAGCGCTGGCCCAAATTAACCTCTGAGTAATCTGTTAATCAGCAAATTATGCAGAGGGACAACATATTGTGCAGATATTCAGATACCGTTACATATTGTTTTGGGGATATCAACATCCATGCCAAGCCCCCTTAACTGGAGCAATTCAAAACCTCATGACTATCATGAGAATCATGGTGATGTCTCAGAACATCTTAGGACCTGCACGTATGGCAGACAATGTTCCCTCTAAGCTGTGGAGTCTTGTGAGCAAAAATTCTACTTTGTGAGCTACTGGCATTAAAGTTATGAGCTACTGCATAAATTAGCTTTCTCTAGGATCATTTTTCCTGAGTGGAGACAAAAATATGTGAGCCAGAGGCTAAAAAATTGTGAGCTAGCTCACACTAACTCAGCCTAGAGGGAACACTGATGGCAGGTTATAGACTATATCTGGTTAATTAATTAATCATCGTATAGCATTGTATGTAGAATAGCCAGGAGATCTTAAGATTGTCTGGCAGTCATAAGTTCTAGCTCTTTTAGTGGTATGTACCACTAGGTGGTGATCTAGACTTGTTTTTATGGCAAGAGAGGTTTCAGAGGTGGTTTGCCATTGCCTGCCTCTGCCTCCTGACCCTGGTATTCCCTGGAGGTCACCCTTCCAAATACGAGCCAAGGCCAACGTTGCTTAGCTTCCAAGTTCTGACAAGATCGGGCTAGTCTGGGGTATCCAGGCCAGGGCACTAGATCTGATTTTCTGCACAGTTCAAATGATTAATAGTCTCAGGCTGGATGGAGGGATAGGGGCTATGATTTTGTTTGTGTATACTTACGGGAAAGCAGGGCATTTTTTTAAAAAAACATAATGCTTTGAAAAGCAGGGCAGTTGTGAGGATATAAAGACAGGCCCAGAGGCTGCATCTTGCCCATTCCCTCAGGTAGGTAGATGGTACTATCCTTCTGTATGGAAAAGGATAATGTTTCACTTGTATTGACTGTTAGGGAGACAGCTGTGCTGATTGGGTGGGCAGAGGCAAGTATCCAGGATTTATTCCCTGCAGCTAATAGACAACCCAGATACATTATAGACTGACTGGGTGGGGTATAAATAGAGACTAAGGCTTCCCCTCTGCAACAGTAAACCCACACACACTTGCCCAGACTAAATGAGATGCAAAAGATCAGTGAGCAAGAAAGATCAGATCATCTCTCTGTGGGAGACAGACTCGCTGCTTCAAGATCTGAGATCTCCCCCCCCCACACACACACACACTATTAACGGGGGAAAGACAAGCACCCCCTCCTGTTCATTTGCAAAGACTGCGGGGATGAGAGATTTTAAAACCAGACCATGCAGAAGACATGTGCTTGAAGCCCTGTTCCTCCCCCTCCTCCTCAAATAAGTTTCACCCCTACTAGGAAAAATATTGGGATTTTAATGGGATGGGGGAAATTGCTGAAAGTTCTGCAGCACAGTGAGATAAAGGGGAGTTGAGCTCCCCTTCGCAAGTCTCTTGTTTTATTTAACACAGACCCACGTGAAGATCCCAGGAGGAGGGAGGGAAATTCATATACGCCATTTTGCACTTGCAGGCAAGCATTTAAATAATAGATCAGGGATGCTTTTCCCTCTTTGCCATCATTACTTGGATGAAAGGATATGACCACTTGTTAACTTTTGCTTTTCACTCCTAGTTTACCTGCTTGCTGCGCCTTAATTTGCAGCTATCTGACATCTTAAACATATTCATTACTTTGCAATGCCCTCTCCGCCAGCCAGCCAATAATGGGTGTTTCCTATTCTGACCATCCCATTTTTTCTTGTAACTTCCCAGTGCCAGGTTCAGTGGAGTTTTTGGGAGGGAGATCATGAGTAGGTTACCCTCAGAGGGACCCCTTAACTTGGAGAGGGGAAGTGTGCAAAAGAATTCTCTCACCTTGCATCTACCCTTCTTGGAAGCTCTGTCAATGGAGAACCATTGCACTATTGGAGGATGGTGAACTGTTTGCTTGTCTTAAAGGTCCTGGCCTCACCTGACTTCACCACCTTTAGTGCTTGTCCATCCTTCCATCCACAGGGTAGAACAACCTTTGAGTTCAGTTTTAGATTTAGATAGAGCAGTTTCACATACTCCTGGAGGTTAGGCTAGTTTAGCTCAGAGAAACGCACACCAAATCATAGCACTGGGGATTATCAGAAAGCTATGAAGCCCAGTTCTCTGCACTGAGATAGGAACCCTCACCACCACTCCTTCTCTTGGATTAATCTACACTGAACAAGGGAACTACAGAGCAGCTGTCTCCCAGAGACTTTACCAAGGGGGCCAAGACGCATTGTATGTGAAACAAAAAGCCACTCGAAAGCTAAGTGGTATTTCTTCTTCACATCCCCATGCAGCCACCAGCTACTATCCCCTAAATGTGAAGCAAAATGCATCCTGCAAATGTATTCATAATCTTATAGTGTTTGGGGTGGTGCATCCCACCCTGACTTCATTTATTAGCTGCTGCAGTGCTAGCGTTCCCCTCTTTACAGGGAATTCAGAAGGATTAACCATTTGAGGATTAACCCTCCCAGTTCTTAGTTCGATACTCTATTCAGTAGATGGCACTGGCTTTCAGATGCCTCAAACAGATGTGCAGCAGGAGTTCCATGTTCAAAATTTAATTCTTAGGCCTTCTCCTGTGCCATTTTCCTGATGCGAAACAGCTCCAAGGAGCTCCTATTTGCCCTGGTGGAAAAGATTTACAGCTACATGCAAATGTTTTCAGTGATGGAAATAGTTGCTCTCTTAGGTTGGGAAAATTAAGCCCACTGTAGTCATGACCTGAAGAGCCCCATGGCACAGAGTGTTAAAGCTGCAGTACTGCAGTCCTAAACTCTGCTCACAACCTGAGTTCAATCCCCGGCGGAAGCTGGGTTTTCAGGTAGCCAGCTTGAGGTTGACTCAGCCTTCCATCCTTCCGAGGTCGGTAAAATGAGTACCCAGTTTGCTGGGGGGAAAGTGTAGATGACTGGGGAAGGCAATGGCAAACCACCCCGTAAAAAAGTCTGCCGTGAAAACGTGAGAGCAATGTCACCCCAGAGTTGGAAACAACTGGTGCTTGCGCAGGAGACCTTTTCTTTCCTTTTTAGTCATGACCTGAATTGGACCCCTTTGTGCCTAGAAAAAGAGGAGGAGGAGGAGATTGGATTTATACCCCACCGTTCACTACCCGAAGGAGTCTCAGAGTGACTTACAATCTCCTCACAACAGACACCCTGTGAGGTAGGTGGAGCTGAGAGATCTCTAACAGAAACTGCTCTTGTGAGGAACAGCTCTGTGAGAACTTGTGAGTGACTCAGTGTTCTAGGAATTAAGTTCTATGCACAGAACTCCCAGACCGCTTCTTTGCCTGGACGGATGGAGGACATGAGGACTTTATAATGTGTGAATTGGTCAGGCTGAAGACAAGCACAAGTTTTTTTTTTTAGCTCTTAGTCCAGTCCAGTAGTCATAAAACACCCTCACATTTCTTGAGATACTTTGGACTGACTACTCACATTCATGTTTTGATTAACATGTGGTGGAGTTCTGAACTATCCAGTGACTTTACTGTTAATTATTATAGTCATTATTTTATAATGTATAGTTTACTGCATTGCATTTATAAGGAAAGGCAGTAAAGAGGTTAGTAGGTAAACAAACATACAACTGCCCATTCATAATCCCTGAGCCACCATCCTTTGCCCAGAGATTGTGGCAGATACCACCTAGAGCCGCAAAGTTAGTTGTTACCAAAATCCATCAACTGGAGTTCATTGCAACAGCCTTGGCTATTCGCAGTAAATAAACTTGAACTAAATTAAGTTCAATTTGCTGCTGTGAATCTGTCTGTGAATCTCCCCCCTCCTTCTGCCCCAATCCAGATCCTCTGTTCTCCAGTGTACCCCAAACAAAGATTCCAGATTCTGAGAGTGGAGTACTATGTATGTCATTCCAAATGACTCAAATAAAAGATACACTTAGAGAAATACGTTGTAGAGGAAGGGAATGATTCCTTGCCTTGGTGTTTTCAGCCACTTTGTCTTAGATGCAGTTCCTTCTCTACTTTAACTGCATTTAGGAAGACCATGATGATGGGCAACATTTCCCAACCATAAAGAGGCATAAGAAAAATTACATATGTTAAGTGCCATTATGTTTCAGCTGACTTACAGCAACCTCAACAAGGGGCTTTCAAGGCCACTAAGAAGCAGAGATGGTTTGTCATTGCCTTCCTCTGCAGAGTTGTCCTTGGTGGTCTCCCGTCTAAGTGCCAACCCTGTTTAGCTTCCAAGATCTGATGAGATTCAGCTATATCATGCTACCCCCTTAGAAAAATTAGTGGTTGTTAATCAATTAAAAAATTGTGGCTATTCATCATTCATTGAGGGAAAAAATGAAGTCCTGAAGTATTCTTCATATGTTTTATCTCTCTTTGTCTGCACCTCTGTGAGGCTGTTTCTTTCCCCAACTGTTCCAGAGAACACAATCACAAGCCTTGAGTTCATCTCCCAAATTCTGCTTTCCCTGGGCTCCCTCTCTTATTCATGGCTGGGTTCTTGAAGGGCACTCTTTCTTGATTCAGTCTGGTGTTCCATGTAGCTTCTGGACTACCATTTGGACTCTTTTCTGTGCAAAAAGCATTCCTGGATCACAGCACCACCAAGTCACCATCTGTTTCTCTGTCCTTCTGACTTACCATCACCTGCAGTTGCTGCTTAGAGATATCTAAGTAAAATCCAGCAATATCCCCCAACACAGCAGAGATCTAGAGAGAAGAGCTCATAGCCATGATACTAGACAGCTGTAAGAACTGCTGTCAACCACAGTGACATGAGTTATTACATGGAACCAAAGTTAAGTTATCCACCTTCTGTTGCATTTGACATCCCACCCTCTTCTTAATATTATAACCTGATGTTAAGAAAGCGGTCAGTGGCCAGGAGCATGGGACAGAATGCAAAAAGTTTGCTAACATGCATAGTTTATAAACATCAACATTAAACAGAAAATGAAAGGTAGACTTAATCACAGTCCCCAAATTGGCTGAATTCTGTACGTAAAACTCTTTGAAATTAACATTTCAAACAGTTTCATAATCTCTGTGCATTGTTCTCTGTTCATTCACCCTTTTTCTTAAGGCCTCAATTTCTTTTTTATGCATAACATCTCTTTTTATGCTTCACTGTATTCTACATAACAAAGGCAGACAACAGAAACTTCTTTACACTATTAAGTAAAACACACAGCCTGGTTTAAAACCTTTAACAAAATAGAAGGGAACTTAAAATGCCCATGATATGGCAAGTCTCATTTTAACAACAGATATCAGCTCCAGAACTGGATACCCCACGCCCTGCAGCTGCATGTTGGCAACAATTTATTTTAAAAAAGAGCAGTTGTTCAAAAAACAGTGAACTGGGTGGAAGTTTGTTCTTCCCATTCATTCCTACTGACCGTCAGCATCGTAATGCTTCCAGATGTCCAGGAACTGGGACGCTGTCAGCTCCGCCAGATGCAAATAAGGGGGCTGCTGCTTCCCGGCCATGAGTGAGCTGGTCCCTGACAGAGATGTTCTTTCCTCTGCTTTCAGCACCGGGAACTGTCCACCAGCTTCTCCGTTCCTTCTCTGCTCTCGCTGGCTTTATAAACTCTTCAGAGCCTGCAAAGGATGACAGCATCCACCAGAGGGCTGCAGATTCTGGGACACAGCAGCAGAGAGAAAGGGTGCCAGGAGATTTAACTGGGGGAGTGCAGGTAGGTGGCTCTGGTCCGGAGGTTCCAGCAGTCCACTGGCCGGTTTAAGGCCTCAACCTCGGATGCCATCAAGATAGCAGGGAAGGAGATCTAAAGGGAAGATCTGATGCTTGTTGCCTCTGGTTTCTAGACAGGGCAGCTAATCCACACAGAGAGTCTCCATAGCTGGCAAACACACTGTGCCAGGTGTTCTTCCAAACACAATGTTATTTCTAAGGTTGGCAAAGGATGGCAGAGCTGCTGTTGCACTACTTGCCAGGTGGTCAAGAACAGTCAGGACAAAGGCATAGGCTGAAAAGGCTTGGCCAGTGTCCACTCAGGGGAGCAGGTCAGGCTTTCTCCCTTCTCCATATACCATGGTGATTTTGCTTTGCCAAGAGTAGGTTTCTGAACCACACTGCAATTAATTCCCCACTCAGTCCGCAAGTCCGCAGTTTTTTGCATTCTGCACAGACTATATTTCAGGTTTAAAAAAAAAAACCCACAACCAGCAGTGCATGTAAAGGGGTTGGCCACTCCTTTTGTCATGTGACAGTGAAGCCCATTGCAAAGAGCAGAACAGGCATCCCCCTCAGACATAGCAGCTGTAAGGTTGTTACACAGTGATGATGTCTCTGAAGGTGCTTGGCTTGAGTCCTCTGGAGTGAGATCGTGCTCAGATGATCAGTGCAGCCTTAGGCAGATAGGAGGCTAAGGAATCAAGCCTAGGGTTAAGTCTCTGTGTCGCGACCACCCCAGACCTCAGGAAAAGGCTTCTTTCTTCAGCAGTTAAAGGGTGTCATCCTTCAGCAGTTAAAGGGTGTCACCCATCTTCTCTGGGGCTGCATAGCAGAGACATCTGTAACAGCAGGGCCATCTGTTGGCCAAGGTGAGCCACCTCTATCCCTGCAAGGTCCTGCAATGGTGCTGCAAAGATTAAAGGGAACTTCTGGGATTCTTTTTAAAACAACACTTAAGCTGCTGAGTTCCAGTACTGGCAGAAAGGTGGGAAGTGTATACACTACAAACACATATATATAGAAGTGTATGCCTGCTCAGGTTTTTCTTGGAAAGAGTCTTTCCAGGGAGGAGTTGTGGATCTACCCTAGAAAGATCCTCCTCCCACTAATGAGCTCCTCTGAGACCCTGGTTACTCTGTACTTTCTGTCATTTATTAGCCAATGTTGTCTCTGCAGCCAGCTGCTGTCAAGCCAAATGCCAGAACCAGTATTCTGTGCACAAGCACTGTGGTGTAGTGGTTAGAAAATCAGACTTGAAATTGGGAGGTCTGGGTTCAGACCCATACTTCGCCATGAAGCTCACTAGATAAACTTGAATATGCATCTCCTCCCCCCCCTCTCACAAGTTTGTTGGAAGTATAAAATGGAGAAGCTGAGAAGAAATGAATGTTTTGAACTCCTCAGAGGGACAAATTTGCATTGGTCATCCTGAGTTCAGATTTTGAGGTTTCTGGCTGGATCAAAACATGTTTAGCACTGGCTTAAGCAGTGATGTCACACATTTTTGCAGTGCTTTCTGCCCAAATCAGGAAGTGGGGGGGGGGTGAGATTTAGGGAGAGACTAGAGAAAATGAGCAATTGAGGTCATTGCTATAGTCTGATTCAACCAATCACTGGTCACATATATTTGGGCCATACAGCATTGCTTATATATGGGCTGCAAAAGTTGCCCTATGAGGGTGATGAAACAGAAAAGTGTTCATATTAAAGGTTTCTGGAGTTCTTATTTAGGAAGACAGCAGACTGGAAAACAGAACACCTCTTCCATTCCTGAATGAAGAAAAACTTGTGATGGTTGGGTGCCAAAAACTTCTTTAAATAAACCAATCCCTGCAGTGAAAGAAAGCTCAGCTGAAGTTCTTGGTGCAAGAGCAGGGGCCTGCTAGCCCTAGAACAAGTCCAAGTCTGCTCTGTGCCCTCTACTTGGGAATTTAATTTCCCCACTTCAACACACATAATGCCACCTTCTACCATGTCAGAATGTTGACCTTTAAAGGTCAGTGCTGTCTAAGTAGCAGTGGCTCTCTGGGGTCTCAGGCAGAGATCTTTCCCATCTCCAAACTCCCATCTCCAGGCAAAAACTGGAGATTCCTGGGATTGAACCTGGGACCTTCTGCACACAAAGCAGATGCTCTGTCAATGAGCCATAGCCTCTCCCCACAAATTTGTTCTGTGATTATTGGATGAAGCCACTTTTGAAACAGATGGTGGCCAGATCTGAATAGGCACAGTTCAAGATTGCTTCATCCTCTCCTGGGCCTGTGCTGCAGTTCTGCGTTAGGAAGACAGTAGATTGGAAAACAGCTAAGCTCTTCTGTATACACATGAGTCCTGGAAAAAAAACCCATTCTAAGAGGCACCAGGGCTTTTTTTTGTAGAAAAAGCCCAGGATGAACTCATTTGCATATTAGGCCACACCCCTAACATCACCATTGTTTCACACAGGGCTTTTCTTTAGAGAAAGCCCAGCAGGAACTTATTTACATATTAGGCCACACACCCTGACACCAAGCCAGCCAGAACTGCGTTCCTATGTGTTCCTGCTCAAAAAAAAAGCCCTGAGAGGCACCATAACCTTGTGGGAGGGGGAAAGCAAATATCAAGAGAAAAGGTCCCTTGCTCATTTGCATCAATGGGTAGCCACTGATGAGGTTTGCTGTGGTCTCCTTCCCCGCGCCATCAGTTCTCCTTCAACACCACAGATGCTGAGCTGGCCTCTTATAAAACCCTGAGGACAGGATCAGTTGGGCTCCTCTTCCTGGTCGCCATCTGTCCCAGGATGGTTATCTTTCCTGCTGGTCTGCCAGCGGCTCATTGCAAGAAAGGGCTCCTCTG
The DNA here is from genome assembly GCF_032191835.1 of Heteronotia binoei. NCBI lineage: Eukaryota > Metazoa > Chordata > Lepidosauria > Squamata > Gekkonidae > Heteronotia > Heteronotia binoei. The sequence continues at coordinate 26,647,511 of NC_083236.1, forward strand.
TTCCTGCTGTCGTTGTGCTGCCTCATCTCTTCCTTGCGCACACTAAGCATCACTTGACCCCACCAGCCCCACCAGCTGTCTCATTTTTCACAGAGCCAAGGTTTGCTTCCGCTAGCTCAGAGGACACTGAAGAATGGAGGCACCATGCCCTCCTCTTGCAGAGGGTGTTCTAGTAAGACATAACCTACTTAGTGGGAAGTGGGGCTAGCGGAAAAGGCACAACACCCTTGGCCTGGCTCCACTCAGCTCTTGGATGAAACTGAATCTTCTCCATTATTGGTATTCAAAGGCATGCAATACAAATAGCCCCCCTCCTCAAAGAGGGAAGGCAGATTGATGCAGAACCCTTCAGGTCCTTTCCAGCATCCCCACATCCATGAAATATTATGGATTCCTGAGAAGCATATGGAGCGGTGATTTTTTTTTTTTTTTTAAAGAGACTTGTTTGACTCACACAGGATGGCTATGTTTAGAGTTCTGTGTACAGTGCTGGTTACCCTGTCTCAAAAAAGTACATGTTAAGAGAAGAGAAGGAACAGAAAAGAGGAAACTTAGTGATCAGTGAACTGGAGGAAAGGCTAAAGAGTTTGGAATTTATTAGCTTTTGAGCAAGATGTCTGGGAACAGGAACATTCATAGACCTTGACAGGTGGGGTCTACATGTCCCCCCCCTACCTAGTGCATGATGTGAAGCAACCATTTCACCCCTCTGTCTATCTAACTGTCTGTTTCAGCTTTATCCTACCCTCCTCCCAAAAGCGCAGGGTTCTCCCCACCTCCATTTTATCCTCCCATCAATCCTGTGAGGTAAGTTAGGCTGAGCTATGCAGCTTTGATTTCTTCTGGGTTTATTTGAAATGACATCTTTTCTTTTTGCACATCTAGCTGCCAGTGTGGCTTTATCAAGAAAGAAAAAAGCACCTGGGAGAGATTTTTAACCCTTTCCTCCCTATTGGCAAAAGCTGTTAGAGGAAACTTTCCTGTATCCATGTATAGTAAAGAGAGGATGAGAATAAATATCTTGCTAAATCAGCCATTTCCAAACAGTCTTCCAGCGATCTCCAGTACTTTGCAGAAACTTAGCAGGACTTCTTCAGAGAGAGGTACAGTAATGACAGAAAAGTTTCCTCCCGAGGCAGCTTACCCAGGGGAGAGTGTTGGGAGCATGGAAGAAGAAGAAGAAAAAGAAGAAGAAATTGCATTTATAGCCCACCCTCCACTCTGAATCTCAGAGTCTCAGTGCAGCTCACAATTTCCTTTATCTTCCTCCCCCACAAAAGACTCTGTGATGTAGGTGGGGCTGAGAGAGTTCTTACAGGGTTTCAGGGCCCTTAAAATATCTTCCACCAGAGCACCTGAGTCAGTCCAAATGGGCACTGTACTTCATGGAACTGGCTCCCTATTTTTAAATCCCACAAAAAGGAGCTCAGTTCAGGAAAATACTTGCAAATTCTTCTTGTTCAGAACCAATTAATATGCAGCTGCGTTAGTTAAATGCCCTCTCCCTTCGTGCTGTCTACAAAAATTAGAAGGAAAGTTTTCAAGGCCAGCAGGCAAGTGAAATCTCCTCTTTTCTACCATCTGCTCTGACATCCCTGTCCATCCAGGGGGACGTGTGTTACCTTGGATACCGGACCAAGAAACCCAGTTCCCAGGGCAAGGTTTGTCAGCCATAAACGGTGAATTAAAGATTAAAGGCACTCTGAAAATTTCCTGAGCTGCTCTGAAGAATGGTTCAATCATCTGCTGCAAAGTGAGGCTGGAAGAACCAGGCAGCTGCAATGCAGAAAGAGAGAGATGCTTTGCCTTTGTTTGTTCTTTTCAAGACCCAGGTGTGCATACAGGAGCCAGTGCTAGACCTAGTGCCCCTGAACATATTAACTGGCACTGTTGGGGGGGGGAAGGAATATGAAGCAGGCAGTGCTTTCTGAGGCTGGCACGCTGGAATAAGGGAATCAGTGCTGGGCCTGCCAGGGCCATCAGCTGCTTTGGAGATCAGAGGGACAGATGCAGTTGCTTAGAGCAAGGCAGCTGTGCGTGTGCTCGCATGTGCATGCACACTGCTCATTGTCACCTGTTTGGGTCAGCAGAGTAGCTCTGATGCAAGACAGCCAGAAAGAAGAAAGACTTGTTGGGGCTGCTAGTATCCACAGGGAGAATATTCCAGAGGAGGGAGCTCCATGTGTAGCAAAAGACACTTATGCACTCTAGCAGTCAGCCAGAGGCACTTGAGAAACAGCAGACACGATGTAGCCCAAGTGAAGCACATGTATGTGCTGTAGTGATCCTGCAATGCTGTGGGACCACCAAAACCACATGCACCTGTCCCTGTTTACCCAGCATAGTCCCTTTTTCCTGGTCTCTGGCCTTAGTACATCATTGTCTCTGTTTTGTCGCTACTGTTGCCATTTTGTTGAGAGAACTTTTAAAACTTTTATCAGTGTGAATAGCTGGATTTGCTTTTCTCCATGCTTCCACACACCCCACTCCCCCAGGATCTTCAGCAGTTTAGTCTCTGATCTAGGTGGGGTATGAGCCCCCACGGGGGAAGGGGTGGAATATAAATAAATAAAATAATAATAAATATGCACAGAAATACATGCACATGAACACGTACATCCTTCCATTTAATGCGCAGGAGCTGCTGGGATACGTTTCAAACGATTGAAGTACAGTAATGATGCCAATTGCCTAGTTTACTAAAGCTGTCTTGTGGAATGCAAGGGACTGGGGCAGATAAAATGGCAGTGATGTAGATGGGACTCAGACTTTCTCATCCATATGGATACCAGGCCAGCCCAGTTTGGTTGTGATCTTTCCCAAAACATTGCAGCAAAGCAGGCTCGGAGAAGGTTGCAGAAAACATGAGGGAAACCCTGGAGGTTCACGGAGCACCATGAAACTGTGGGGCAGTGGGAGAAAAAACGCACTTCCCAGAATCATCCAAACCAAGGCAAATAACCTGTCTGTGAATGACTGCAGGGAGGTGAGACGAAGTCTGGGTTGGTCAGCTGTGGATTGCCTTGTTTCACAATTTAAGCCACGTGGCTCTGTCCCAATCACATGTATGGACATGTGTGCATATGTCAGAGTTTTAGAACAAAAGACATTTAGAATAAAAGAGGTATGAATGTTTTAAGCACAGGACACAGCATCAGAGGTTTATTTTAAAGCCATCTCTGCTTGTGGCCATCACTACATCCTCTGGCAGCAAATTCAACATGTTAATCACTCATTGAGTAAAGAAGTATTTCTTTTTGTCCATTCCGTAGCTCATGAGCACATGAAGCTGCCTCATGCAGAATCAGATCTTTGGGCCATTGAAGTCAGTATTGTCTACTCAGGCTGGTAGCAGCTTTTAGCTAGAGATGCCAAGGACTGAACCTGGGAGTCTGGGACCTTCTGCATGCAAAACAGATGCTCTGCCACTGTGCTAGAGCCCCTCTCTCAATAAGCAGATTTAGCAGTGAGAGAAATATTTGTGGAAGAGGCTGTGGAGAGGCAAGCAAAGGGGCAGGGACCAGATCCTGTTCACATGTAGACTCCTAATCGCTCTAGCTTTCATGATAGCAAACATATGCTCAACAGTGTGTGGACAAACGTGTCGAATATTAGAAGCCAGAGAGGCAACTAAAGAAGACATCCAGCAGTCGAGAGCTTTCACACTCTGCAGAGCTCCCCCAACCATGATGAGCAAAATTAAAATAAATTGTTCAAAACTGTAGAAGCAATTATGCAAAACAGAGTGTTCTATAGTTGCCATCCTCATGTGGGTGTAGTTAGCTGGGGACAGAATTTTAATTACTGCAGGGGGAACCTGGCTAGAGGAACTTTGTCCTGGTGTGAGAAACAGAGTACTCCATGCAACCCACAGGGCTGAGTCCTGCTCCCTGGGAATTGTAGTAAACTATAATAGACTGATCTCATCAAATCTTAGAAACTAAGTGGGGTTGGCCCTGGATAGTTTGGATGGGAGACCACCAAGGAAGTCCAGGGTCGCTATGTGGAGGCAGGCTATAGCAAACCACTTATGTTAGTCTTTCACCTTGAAAACCCTATGGAGGAGCCATAAATTAGCTGTGACTTGATGGCACTTTCCCATCACCACCATAAAAGATCACAAGACAGAGCAGCAGAAGTGCCTTTTAAAACCATCTCTGCCTGCAGCCATCACTACATCCCCTGGCAGCAAATTCAACGTTTTAATCACTCATGGAGTAAAGAAGTATTTCCTTTTGTCCATCCTGAATCTACTTCCCATCAACTTTGTTGAGTGGCCTGAGTTCTAGTACTTGGGAGAGAGGGAAAAAATTCTTGTGCAAGCTCAAGTTGCATGACAGATTTTGCTAGTGTGGAACTCCCTCCCTTCCCGCACTGCCTCTTAGGCCTCCTTAAGGTTTCTTAGTCCAAGCTTCAAGTAGGACACTGTTGTCCTCAAGGTGTGCCTTTTCTTAAAGCACTGGAGTGGTACAAGGCACTGTGCTTGGGAGAATTCTTTTCCTGACATCTCTCAGGTCTAAACCTGGCAGCCATTCAGCTTCCTGGTCTGTGGACTGGAATTTCTGTCCTTGAATGCTGTTGACAAGGCAAGATCTCGAACAACGATGAAGGCAGGCCGGCTTCTGGTTCCTCCAGGCCCTTGGAAGTGGAAGAACATCCTATATTAATTATTAAGGAAATTATATGGCTGCATTGTGTATGAATATTTCAGTATTTCCAACTCGATGCCTCCTAGGCATGACAGGGATGCGAAGAAGGAAGGAAAGGATGGAGATTTTCCCTGTTTTGAAACGGTCCTTTCAGTTCAGTGGTTTGTTTTAAAATGAACTTCTGGTGAGGGAATAAAAGCAGCAGAGCTCCAAGATCTAGCAAAGAGCTGCTTCCTTGAATCCTCAGAGAGGGTTGGTGATGAAAGTAGGGTAGCCAAACTCCAGGTGGCTCCTGTAGGATCTCCCATTGTTATAATTGATCTCCAGGTCCCCTGGAGGAAACGGCTGTTTTGGAGGATGGATCCTGTGGATCCTGGTTTCCCAACCCAGAGCTGGCAAGCTTAGGTGGAAAGCACCTATGGCCTGCATTGTTCCAATTAATAACCACCAGCCCCGTCTACCAATCTATGGTCACGATGAAGAACATGCAGATTGATGGTGCCTGCAGAGTGGATTGGCTCAGATGGTTTAAGGAAGTGAGCCAAGCCACCTATCCAAAAATAGGCAAAAGCACACCACCTACATCCATGTCACTGACCATCCTTCTACTCCTTTAGATCACGTGTTCTGCTACTATGAGATCCAGGGCTAAAATAATATCATCTGATTACTGAGACTTTTAATTGTGATTGGGAATGCAGGTTTATTCAGAGAATGAGACCGTTTTTTAATCTGCATTTTGCTAATATGCACACTGTATTTTTGGTACAAAAGGTCACCCTTTCTCCTCTGGAAAGATTAAAAATTCAGAAGAGAGCAATGGGAAAAGCCCTTCCCTTAAACTTTATGGAAGTAAGTTAAAACCATGCTGGAATGCTTTTTCCGCCCTTTGCTACAGACACATAATCCTAAACGTATTAGAAATGATTGTCCCAGACATTCTTAACATTCTGCCAAGTGTCTATATAGTCTTGTTTAAAAAGAAAAAAAAATGTGGGTAGGCTTAAGGCTATGGCCAATAAAGCTGTACGTACCACTGAAGAAGACGTTACTGCTCTTTGGGGGCCATGAGTGAATCTCCCAATGTTTTTACCTTTTAAAAGCAGTGCAAAGTATTGGAGGTCTGATTTGAGTCAGGACTAAGTGCAGGGGAGTGAGGGATTAACTGTTTCCCCATTCCATTGTTCGGTAAAAACATCCATCCACCCTTCAACTGCTGTTAGCTATTTTTCTCTACCAGGGCTAATAGCACTATACGGGAAGGGTAATTTCTACTGGGAAATTGGAGCGGATAGTAAAATAGAGTAAAAAGTTACCCTCCCCCTTGTTCCAGTATGGGGTTAACATATGAATGCTTGTAGTGGGCAAATCCCTACCAAAACTCCCAATTCCTCACCAGCAATCAATTGAGAGATTGGGGGCAGGGGGGAGCAAGTGTCAAATGATGCCAGTTCTGGCTAGGAAGCCATAGAGATCAGGAAAAATCCTACAGCATCAAGTGATGCAGCAATGTAATTTCACCATTTTGCCAGTCTCTTCCTCTCCAATGCTCCTGCTGCTGTTGGGGCTGGAGCTTGGTGGGGATGTGATGTTATAGAGCAGGGATAGCCAAACTTGCTTAATAGAATAGAATAAACATCAGGTCTTTGAGAACCACAAGACATGAACATCAGATGTTTGAAGGAAGGAAATCAGATGAGGGAGGGAGAGGTGGAAAGAAAGCAACTTTAAATGTATTCTCTAAGCCACTGACTGGATTGGCTTGGTGAAGTGATATAAACAGACAAATGCCTTCTTCAAACCAGCTGATGGGGCTTTGACAACCACACAGTGTGTGTGAAAGAGCCACAGTTTGGCCACCCCTGCTACAGAGCTTCTGGAGTTGCAATTTTCCTCCAGGGGAACTGACCTCTATCATCTTGAGGACAGTTGTAATTCCAGGAGGACTCCAGGCCACACCTGGAGGTTGGCAACCTTACTGGGATGAGAAAGTGATGGGTGGGATTGAGTTTGGAAAGAGAAGCAGAGAGGGCTGAGAGATTTTGAGCAGGAATTTAGCTAGACTGGAAAAAGCTGGGAGGGTGTAAGGGTCCAGCTTGTTGCTCTGGGAATCTGAAGACAGATTATCAGTCATCCTTCTTGCTGTAGGATGCCACTTACTCCCACAATGTTCTTGGTTTAAAACACCCAAATGATTCAAAGACAACATCATAGCTTTGAAAAGAAACAAACCCTTTCAGAGGTGCCCCTGGATTGCTTTCTGCTTGGGGAACAGGAGAGGGAGCGTGTAACAATGCTTTTTTACACATCTCTCTTTTGCTCTTTGAGAAGATTATACGGATTGGGGTCACTGCCTGTAGGATTTTGGTTACATTAAAAGAATAGATAATTTTAGGCAGCCCGAGGGCAAGAAAAGGTCTGCTATGAAAGGCTTCTTGCTACACTTTTTAAAGCTAAATCAGATCCAGAACGGATTCTATCATCTAACAAAGAGCCAGTTCTGACAACACACTTAGCAGACATGAGCAGAAAAATCGCTCACAGAAGCAGCCTTGGAGGGCAAGTCGTGGTGGAATGTCAGAGCCATAGACACAGACTCTTTTAATGACAGGGAAGCTTCTTATCATAACCAAGGGCAGCTCAGGGCCAAATAACATGTTACTGTGCGCACAGGGCTAACCAGTGGCCACCAGCACCATTTTAGAAGAAAATATCACTGTTTAAAAATTGCTACAGAGGCCTGATTCTGATGAGTGTGGGGGCACCATGTGGCTTTGTTGTCTCCCCAACACACATGCATTTCCAGGTGCCAAAATAGCCAGGGAAGGCTGTTTCAGCACTTTAAAAGGCATGGAGGGAGGGGTGGGGAAAGAACATTGCCTGTTGCTTCCATGCCATGGACTCGATCAGGATTGAAGCCTTAGAGCAATTTTAAAAGGCAAATTTTTCCTCTAAAATAATGTTGGTGGCCATGGGCTGGACCCGTATCTACCATAATGCATAGTATGGTACTCAGTGCTTTTAAACTAGGGTTGCCAACTCCAGGTTAGACAATTCCTTGAGATTTGTGAGTGGAGCCTGTGGACAGCAGAGTTTAAGAACATAACATAAGAGAAGCCATGTTGGATCAGGCCAGTGGCCAACCCAGTCCAATACTCTGTCATACAGTGGCCAAAAAACCCAGGTGCCATCAGGAAGTCCACCAGTCGGGCCTGAACGCTAGAAGCCCTCCCACTCTTGCCCCCCCCCCCAAGCACCAAGAATACAGAGCATCACTTGCCCCAGACAAAGAGTTCCATCTATACCTTGTGGCTACTAGCCACTGATGGACCTCTGCTCCATATGTTTATCCAATCCCCTCTTGAAGCTGTCTATGCTTGTAGCTGCCACCACCTCCTGTGGCAGTAATACAATACCAAAAAGACCGTTTTCCAAAACTGCTATTTTCTCCCAGGGAACTGATCTTTGTAGTCTGGAGATCAGTTGCAGAATATCTCCAGGGTGGTCCTGCCTGGCAGTTGGCAACCTTATTCCTGATACAGAAGGGTCTTAAGTATAAGCTCTTTGCCCTCTGTTCTTGTTCTTTCAAAGAATGTTTTCAGCTTCCCAAGAAGAGGCAAACTGCACTGTCTTGGATATTCTAAGCAGCTCCAGCCTCAATATCGCCTTACTGGGATTTCTGTCCACAAGAGGGAGGAAACTTTCCTCCTCCTTTTCTCATGCCATGTCATATCTGCACTAGTGATTGCCTAAATGTTGTACTTCAGGAAAGGAACTAGGCAGGCAGTGCATGGCAGCTGCCCTCACTTGTCATTATGCACAATAATGGGCGGGGGGTGGGGGGGCGAGGAGCAGAAATTAGCATTGGATGTGATTCACTATGATAGACCAGGTTAGCTAGAAAATCTGCAGCTGTGGATGCTTTTGCATGGACTCTGTTCAGCCTAGGAAGACGTGGGCTCTGCAGATTTAAATAATTTGAAAACAGTTGCAAACGTTCCTTTTGGGGGGGGGGGGGGCGGGAGTCAAGCTGCTAAAGCAAGTGGTGATGCTTTTACTCTAGGCAATGTAAGATGAACCTTTCTGCTCTCCTCCTCTTGTCAGCCAGTTTCCTTCTGGTACAGTGTGCACTGGGGGTAGTAAGCAGGACTTAGTACCAGAGCCTGGGGACAATTTATGCTACTAGGTTTAAAGCCCTAAATATCCAAAGGCTGCCTCCATCTGTATCAACCTGCTAGGCCTTGAGTCGAGTGCATGGGGTTCTCCTCTGTGAACCTGCACAATTTGAAGTTAGATTAGCAGGCCTCGTGGGCAGGCCTCAGATTCTGCAGGAGCTCACAGGAGTGCAGCACCTGAACCTTTCTGAGGGTTCCACCTCTTCCTCCTCATTGTCCATTGAATAGTAGGTACAGCTGCATAACAATCCCTGGATTAGGAGAGTGGGCAGCCAGCCAGCCACCAGGAGCTTCGCCATGCCCCCAGAAGCCCTCATTAACCCCTGGAGAAGCCTGAACCACCCCTTCTCCACTTCTTATGTGATTCTGGGCGGTGGGTGGCTTGCTGGCCTTTTGATTGAGAGGGACAGCCCAGGAGAGCCCCCAAGTGAACAAGGTCTGCTTGGGCTGGCTGGATATCTAGCCAGCCCAAGCAGGCCTCACTCGTCCAGGGCTCTCCTTTCTTGCATCAGGTTGCTTTTGTCTGGTGGGGAGGTGGCATATGGTAATGAGTTACGCTAATGAGCTCCGCAACCTATTTTTCTACAAAACAACCCCTGCTCATGGGTAGGCTTCCCAATCCCCAGGTCCCAGAGGGGGATCTCCTGGTTTTACAGACTTCCCCCCTCCCCCAGCCAGCTGGCTGGCAGGGGAAGCCCCTCCCCCACAGCCATCATGCACCTCCATGAACAATTCCCATAGGGAATGATGGGGAATTGATCCATGGGTATCGGGGGCTCTGGGGGGGGACTGTTTTTTGAGGTAGAGGTGCCAAATTTTCAGTATAGCATCTAGTGCCTCTCCCCAAAATACCTTCCAAGTTTCAAAAGGATTGAACCAGGGGGTCCAATTCTATGAGCCCCAAAAGAAGGTGCCCCTATCCATTATTTCCTATGGAAGGAAGGCATTGAAATGGTGTGCCGTCCCTTTAAATGTGATGGCCGGAACTCCCTTTGGAGTTCAATTATGCTTGTCACAGCCTTGATCTTGGCTCCACCCCCAAAGTCCTAAGATATTTCTTGAATTAGACTTGGCAACCCTACTCATGGGAGGCCCATTCTCAATAGCTACGTCTAGGCTTGAGGTTGTCAACTCCAGGCTAGGAGATTTCTGGAGATTTTGAGGGTGGAGTTTGGAGAGGAGAGGGACATCAAGAGTGTATAATACCATAGTCTTCCCTCCAAAGCAGTCATTTTCTCCAGGTGAACTGATATCTGTAGTCTGGAGACTGGTTGTAATTTCAGGAGATCTCCAAGTCCAACTTGGAAGTTGGCAACCCTACCCAGGCTATGAAACTCCCCCCCCCCCCAAAAAAAAGCTGAAAGTTTGTTTTAATGGCTTCTTTTGTTTATATTGGTAAACTGTGATGATTTTATTGTAAGCTGCCTCTAGTAGGACTCTGGAAAGGCAGCATCAAAACCTCATAAATAAATAGAGAATGACACATGCCATCTTTGCAGGACTTCCAGAGCCATGGCTGCCAACAGTCCTGGAGAAAAACAACCTGTCCCTTAAATAGAGGCTTAAAGCATAGAATTCGGCAGTGGAACCTTTTCATGTCATGCAGGTAAGTAGCTTCCTATTAAGCCTCAATTAAAGGGACAGTTTTTTGTCCCAGGCAGTTGGCAACTTTGTCCACAGTAGAAACGTATAATTTTTATTCCAACAGGCCTTTGAATGATTTATCTGATTATATACTCTCCAGTTTCAGTTGATTGTTTTAGAGCTCATGTGATACAAATCTGGATGCTACTTTTAAGATGTATTGCCTCAATTTCCTCACATTTCAGAACAAGCAGCATTTCAGGTAAATTTGCAATGCCATAGTGGCAACGTTCAATACAGCAGTTGGTCCCACTATAGCAGGAGAGTTCTGACCCATGGGCTTGAATTCTCGCTGCTCCTTGGGGGTGTAGTGGGAGCAAAATGAGGAAATGTGGTGTCACAAATTCGCTTTCAGTTACATATCCAGAAGTGATATCCTCGTGTCACAGTGACATTCTAGGACGTCCCAAAATCTCTATGATTTTAACCATAGATTTGTAAAATCCCTAAAGTGTCACTGTGATGTTATTCCTGGGTATGTAACTGGAAATGGTGTAGTGGCATCACATGCTGCAACATCACCATACTCTGCCTTCAGAAGTTCTTGGGAGTTGCTGGTAGATGGCTGGTGACTCTATTATGCTGAGATGTACTTGAGGCAGCTCACAAAGAGAAAGCCACAGAATAAAGCCACAAAGAGAAAGCCACAGCCGCCCTGAGCCACTTGTGGGAAGGGCGGGATATAAATCTCAAATAAATAAAAATAAAATAAAATAAAATAAAATAAATCATTTGTAAAAGACAATATCAATAATAAAACAAGCAGCCAAAACAAGCAAAGCGTCATAAAACAATATGACACAACAACTAAATAGTATGCATCAAACAGTCCCTCAATCCAGAATCAGACCATAAAATCAGCTTTAAAAAGATAAAAACCCTTCAGGTTAAAAGCCTTGGTAAAAAGAGGCCAGGCATTTCAAGGACAATAAGGTAGGTAGCAGATGAGCTTCAAGGAGAAGAGCATTTCAAAAGCAAGGTGCTGCCCTGTCTTCTGTCACCATCTGCCTCCCCTCTGCAGGTGGATCACAGACAGCAGGACTTGAGTCTTGTCAGTTGGATATATGTTACTAAGACTTCATGGGCTGGTAAGACATATATTACCAAGCCCTGTGGCGCAGAGTGGTAATGCTGCAGTACTGCAGTCGGAGCCCTCTGCTCACGACCTGAGTTCAATCCCAGCAGAAGCTGGTTCAGGTAGTTGGCTCCAAGTTGACTCAGCCTTCCATCCTTTTGGTAAAATGAGTACCCAGCTTGCTGGGGGGAAAGTGTAGATGACTGGGGAAGGCAATGGCAAACCACCCTGTAAAAAGTCTGCCGTGAAAACGTTGTGAAAGCAACATCACCCCAGGGTCAAAAATGACTGGTGCTTGCACAGGGTACTACCTTTACCTTTTAATACATACATATATATATATAAATGCATGAGCTGGTGTTGCACCAGTGCAGGAGGGCAGCATTTATTGGTCAACAGCTTTCATCATGTTGGAACTTGCTCAGAACTTATAATTCCCAGGTAACAGTGTGAAAATGCATGAACATTTTGCAGTCCAATAGAAAGGTGATTGGGTCCAATGGAAAGGTGTTAGGGTTTCTGTGCATGTACTACTCAATTAGGATCATGGCCATGGTACATGTGGAGAAGGGGCTTCAGCCTTCCCACCTGCACCATTCTTCCAACTTGAAACACTCCCAGAGGGGGCTGTATCTGGGGCAACAACTTGTTCCCTGGGATGCATATTGGTTTCTCTCAATAGCACCACTCCCAGGACTGTTTCAGGCTGGGCAAAGGATACAGGGGGAAAGGCCCCTTCTCCACATGTAGCATAGCTCTGATCCTAATGGGGTACTGCATGCATAGGACACATACATACATATTGCATGCACACACATGTGCAACAGTGTTGACCTATCCTACCCCATGTACTGTGCAATATATGAAGAGGCTTTTGCGAGGTCCCCTCAGATTCTTTCTGGCCCACTTCTGTGCTCACCTCTTGCCTCCTCTTGGTTTGCAGTTATTGCTTCCAGCGAAGCCTGTTGCAACCTTCAGCTCTCATTTGTCGCAAGGAGGAGTTGGAAGGAGGGTAATGAGTTCAGCTGCCTGAGCCAGCAGCTCGTTTTGTGTTTCCATCTGTTTGGGTTTCCTCCTTAATGAAAATGGTTACAGGGCAGGAGGAAGTTTGCAAACAGGGGAATAGCAGAGCTCTGACAAGGCACATCAGAATGCAAACAACACCAAACAGATGATGGTCAGTAGCGTCTGTCTCCCCAGCTGTAGAACCGAGCCGTTGATTTCAAAGGTTAATCCAGTGGGGGGACCCACAAGGAGCAGCATGACAAACTTCTGGAGAGTTTCCTTCCCAGAAACATAAGGCAGGAAAGCGTGAGGTTACCAAGTGCCAGAGCTTACCTTGCCATGATCCTTTGAAAAATTATAATAATCTGGTATAGGCACAAACAATAAAGCAAATCATATCAGAAAGACTAAAGTAAATTATATTATTTTGTTGCATTAACAAATACTTCAAGACGTGTGCCATGAAACCAATAATGGAATCACAAAGAATAGGGAAATTCACTAATCCATACACAATACATACCGTCCAGTCCTAAACAAGGTCAATCCAAAATGTTATGCTCAAACCGTCTCTCAAACAGATACCAAAAGTATTACAAATATTCCAGACTCTTCAAAGAGACACAAACAGGTCTCAGATTCAGCAGGAGATCACTGGAGCACAGCTCCTGAACCTTTCTGATGGTTCCCCTTCTTCCTCCCCACCTACCTTGTCCATTGAATAGTAGGTGTAGCTGCATAACAATCCCTGGAGTAGAAGAATGGGCAGCCAGCCGGGGCTTTGCTATGCCCCCAGCAGCTCTCTTTAACCCCTGGAGAAGCCTGCACCACCTCTTCTCCTCTTCTTATGTGATTTTGGGCAGCAGGTGGTTTGCTGGCCTTTTGACTGGGGTGGTGGCAGCCCAGGACAGCTCCTGGATCTCTAGCCAGCCCAAGCAGGCCTCACTTGCCTGGGGCTCTCCTTTCTTGCATCAGGCTGATTTTGTGGTGGGCCCTGGGGATCTGCTTTTACAACTGATCTCCAGCTGGCAGAGAGCAGCTCCCCTGGAGAAAACGACTGCTTTGAAGGGTGGACTCTATGGCCTTGTACCATTCTGAGACCCCTCCCCTCTCCAAACCCTGTCCTCTCCCAGCCTCACCCCCAAAGTCCCTAGGTATTTTCCAACACAGACCTGACAACCCTACCCACCCTGTTTGAAGATATTAAGCTGTTGAGTGCTTTATGAGTACACGCACACACACCAGTACTAATTCTAGCTTGAATGCTGACAGCATGCCGGGAATTGTGTTGGAGCATGTGTGCCTCAGACTGTGCTCCCTCCAATAATTTCCCCTCCATGATACTTGGAACTGTGAGAGGTCTGAGTAGGCCACTTTCCCCTTCCTCTTCTTTCTTTCCTGCTTCTTCCTCCTGATGTGCAACATTGCGTGACTCCCAAAGAGTAGCATGCATAGCTAGCCCCTCCCCACCCTGCACATTTAGCAACTCCCTCTTGAAGACCTTTCATAGGAGAACTGAAGGCAACTTGGTTGGGCTGAAAGACTCAGCTTGTCATCAGTCAAACTGAAGGCTGCTTCCCATTCAGTCTCCTTATTTTTCCCTTTTTTCCCTACAAGCCAAAAAATGTCCTGAAACATAAAGAAGCATCTTGGGCTCCCTGGTGGTTCCATAATGCCGCACAGGAGCACCAAATTTATTACTAGAGAGCGACGAGTAGGTGCTCCATAAAGAAGGAAAAGGAAAATAACCTCAATGCAAAGCCCCACTTTTTCCTCTATAGTGAGGCTTTCCCTTTCATGGGGACATGAAAAGGAACAGGATATTTTTCTACATCTCTTGGGATTTGCCCTGAATGTGCTACAGTCTCCCTTTTGGATGTGGGCGGTGCCTTTGGGGGCCTCAGTTATTGGCACGGGAACAAGTATTGTCTGTTAAAGAGGAATAGTTATTATCTCTCTCCTACACACCCCATCTCTGTCCTCTCCAGCTGTAGAATAGAAGCAATGATTTAGTCATGGATATTGTGAGGATGAATGAAAGGAGAACTTCTACTTTGCATAATTACATGAAGATTCATAGTCACCGCTCCCAATTTCTACTCTGGAATACACTAACAACATGGCCTTGCTTGCCTCTGATGCCAAGCAAGAGGATTGGCTGCTTATGTCTATTTGATAGGAGTGGAAAGATGCTCTGTACATACCCAGAAGCCCTCTCCATGACGACCATTTTACATGTTGTCAGAGCTGAAAAGAGAGGTCGAAAGAGCAGAAAAGTAGTCCCAGATAATTTCATTTCCTTCTTACACCAGGCTTGCTCTGATGCCAGTCTACATATGTTAAGTGCCTACAAGTTGCAACTGACATGGCTACTCTTGCAAGGAGCTTTATTTTTATCTTATTTTATCAGATTTATATCCCGCCCTTCCCTCTCATTTTCAAGGTAAGTGAGAAGCAGAGATAGTTTGCTGTGGCTTTCCTTTGCAAAGTCTTCCTTGGTGGTCTCCCAAGTACTGATCCTTCTTGGTTTCCTAGATCTGACGAGATCAGGCTCTGTCATCTTCACTCCTGATGCCATTGCAGTTAGGGTTGCCAGGTGTGACTCAGAAAATATCTGGGGACTTTGGGGGTGGAGCCCGGTGACTTTCCCATTCTCTATAAATAAATGTACAGCAATGCAGTTCCCCTGTCTTTGTTTCCTCATCCTCTTTTTTTGCCTACCCTGGCAGCTGCACTTCCACTAAGTGAAAGTGAAATTTGTTATACCCCCACAAGTTCCCTTGTCAGGCTTTGGAAGCAGTTCAAAGCATGACTTTTTTAAGGGACACACAGGCACACACTTACAAAAAACAGCCAAAATAAACACAGTTTGCAAGCCCACACTTTTGTGTGATCTCACCGGGGTAATTTACTAACTGGGAGCTGTTGAATACAATCTGCTGTATTTCAACCAGCTTCTTCAAATACAGGAACACAAAGGGAGAACAGCCTAGGGGTGGAATTTCCCTCCCTCCCATAATCAGATCCATTTTACTGTAGAAACAACTTCTAAAGTAAATCCAAGACTGTGCTGGTTCCTCTGTTTTTCTTACAGGCTGATTTATAGCCACATGGTTCTACCTGCATCCCCCCCCCCCCCTTCAACTCTCCTTGGCTGATTTAAAGGCATATATACATTTGGAAACAAGTTTGCAAGTGTTTCCTAACCTTGCCAAGATTTAAAGGCACATGGAAGCTGCTGGGGGGGGGGCTTCCCCCCATTGGCCAGCTGGCTGCTGGCAGGGAGGAGCCTGCAAAACCAGGGGCTCTCCTGCCAGGACCTGGAGAATGGCAAGCCTAAATTGTGATCTCCTTCATTCTCTGGGATGCATAATTTGCAAGTAGGCACTGATCAGGGGCTGATCAGGATAGGACAGTCTTCTTCTCCTGTTCCTTTTAGACTGATAATGTATAGTGTGGTTTGGTTGACAGACTTCATCCACTGCCCCACCTGCTTATGCTCAGAGTCAGGAGCATCCATATTTTCATCAGTGAAGTGCTGGACGGTGTGCTGCAGGGCTTTTTTTGGCAAAGGAACACGTAGGAACGCAGTTCCGACTGGCTTGGTGTCAAGGCGTGTGGCTTGATATGCAAATTAGTCCCTGCTGGGCTTTTTTTTACCAAAAAGCCCCATGTAAAACAATGGTGATATCAGGGGGGGTGGCCTAATATGAAAATGAGTTCCTGCTGGGCTTGTTCTACAAACAAAGCCCTGGTGTGCTGTCATCTCTCTCCTTCCACTTCCACCCAAGAGCTCCACACACAAGTTCTACATCAGAGGTACCCAACTGCAGGTGCTTTGGGAATTCTGAGAATAGGTAGTGGGTGCAACAACAAAACGGCTGCTATATGGAATGGATCCAGCCACAAAAATGCCTGCCATAAGGGCTAGGTCCAATAACTAAACACATAATGTTTGTTGGTTCCAAGCCAAGCATCCCGCCATAATCGGAGCAGCTGTTTCCAGACAGTTGCTCCCTGCAAACACAAAAGCGTTGCCTCCAGGGATATTCTGGAGCACTTCCTGCTCCATTCACATGTAGAAGAAAGGCAGAATGGGCTTTTTTGGCTTTATCATAGCATTGTCAACAGACTTGGAGATAAGTGATCTGCCCCTGTACCAGAAGCTTAGTGTGTGGAAACAGGAAATTGAAGTTTTTCATGGCAAAGATATAAATACATCACATGCTATTAAAGGGACAGGATATTTTTCTCCAGACCTGTTGGCAATCCTGCACTTTGGGGAGAGACAGGGCTGGCTTTAGGGCATCTGGCACCTGAGGCAAGGCCCTGCCCTGCCCCCACACTCTTCCTCCCCCCATGCTCATGAGGGTGAGTGCCAGAAGCTTCTGGAAGCTGAGTGATGGTGGCCGGGTGGCACATGCACTCTGAGGCGCAGGAGCCGTGCCACTGCTCTTGTCTATTTCCCTTGCCAAGGAGGTGAGGGGGGGAGGGCCCAAATCGGTGCCCCACCAGGGCCTTGGGGAGAGATGCTTTGGGGAAGAAATTATAGGATGCCATGTCATGGTGTCAAGATCCCTTTTCCATGTCTTATGTTGGCACAGAAAGAGAAAGTTGGGGAAGGGGGGGAGGGAAATAGCACAATTGTTTATGCCACTGCTGCCTTCTTTCTCCTCCTGCGCAAGCTACCTCAGTGCTAAAGTTTGCCTGGGAAAGGGAATGAGGAAGAGCAGTTTGGAAACCCTTCAGTGCACATAACTTTGTCTTTCCTTTAACTACTCCAAGTCATTGTTTTGAGATTCTTATATGTGTATAGATTGCACAGTCCCAGTTTGACTGACCTTGAACATTTCTTTCCAGCTACTGCCGGTTTCATGTTTCATTTTTCAAGGTTGTCTCCTTAGCCATGAAGGTTATTGGGGCTGAGCTGGAAATGTCATGTCCCTTTCAAACCCGGCTGGAAACTCATTGGAAGGTCTCTTGAAGATGACACAGTACAGAAATTATTTGATTGCAGGAGCCAAAGGAGCCTTTTAGCCTCTCAAGTGCTGAACAGGAAGCAGAAATTAGACATTTATCAATCACATCAGCCAAATCAATATTTTCATGTGCTTATGGTGGTGAGACCTTGACAAGAACATGTGTGCAAAGCAGAAGTAAGTCAGAGAGAGGAATGCTTCCTAGCTGGTTAGGCTCGTGAAGTGGGAGAAACTGAGAAAGACAAAGAAATGCTCCCTGATTGGTTAGATGAACTGGGTAAGTTCAGAGTTACTATCACTTGTAATGATGAACCACAGTAAATTCTAGCATAGGTGTCTGTCTGAGGGCTGGACATTCCTCGCTGTGACCAATGTTCCCTCTAAGCTGTGGAGTCTTGTGAGCAAAAATTCTACTTTGTGAGCTACCGGCGGTAAAGTTGTGAGCTACTGGCATTAAAGTTGTGAGCTGCTGCATAAATCAGCTTGCTCTAGGACCATTTTTCCTGAACTGAGACAAAAATGTGTAAACCAGAGGCTAAAAAAGTGTGAGCTAGCTCACACTAACTCAGCCTAGAGGGAACATTGGCTGTGACCCCTCTGCTTATCCCCATGCTAAGCTCCTTACCCATGGCTGAAGAATTCTCTATGTGATAAAGGAGAGGAGGATCAATATCACAGAACCTTCTGGGGCATCTTTTTATTTGGTAGCATGAGGATATCCAGGCAGCTGGGAAGGTGTTTCTTCACTGCTGTACTGGTGGGCACAGCCCAGCTCAGAATGCTTAAGAAGTAGTGTAGCCCAAGTGGAATGTCCATTTCTGAGCTGAACCTGAAAGTATTCATGAGTGGCACCACATCAGCAGTGTGCAACACTCAATTGCCATACTTCTGAGATGGCCTCCCCTTGGCCTTTGTGCTACTGAAGGGAGAGGATGCTCCAAGGCCTCTGCAGCAGTCCAAGGCCCTTGAGGGTGTTTCTTCCTTCAACTCTGGGAAGGCTGAGGGCGGACTAGCTGGCTGTGCAGTTTAGAAATGGTGCTTTGCAGGCTGCATGTGTCCCCCAGGGCTGAGAAGGGACAAGAAGGGTACAAACCATGGCCAGTTCTGCCTCCAAGAGCTTTAAAACACTTGCAGTGTAATAATCCTAGGCAGAGTTACATGCATGAAGTGAACGGGCTTAGAAGTATGCAAGTCTTTGTAGGGTTGCACTATTTAGAGAAAGCCCCTTTGGGTAAAATGGAACTGAGTAGACCTGCTAAGGCGCGTTTCCTTAATTGATCTTATTTCACGAATCCTGAGAGCAGTTGTCCTTGAAGAAGGGTTGCCAACATGCCAAGAGAAAACTCTCCTTTCGCTTTAATAGGGGCTTAACAGGGGGTGTGTTCACACTACACTAAATAATGCATTTTGCAGCTGGATTTTGCTATTCTTACATAGTAAAAACCCAGTTGCAAAACGCATTATTCAGTGTAGTGTGAAAGCACCCAGGATGTCATTTACCAGGAGATATTATTAACCTCTGTACCATGAAAGGCCTCTACTGTCCATTTACACACACAAAGTCTCTGATAAAGGTTTTTATCCAGTTTCATTCCCAGTAGGCCCAGCGCAGGTGATTCTAGATTTGGAGTGCAGTGTCCTCCTGACTCACTGCACAGCTCACAGCCTTTATTGTGAAGAACATCTTTACTTGAATGGAGCAGGAAAAGGTGTCACTACTGAAGTAGCACAACTCTCTCTTAAAGAGGTATTACCTGTTTTGTCTTGTACGCTGCCTTGCAAACTAAGGCAAAAAGAGGAAAGCTGCCCCCCCAACCATTAGAAGCCTTTGGTCCCCCCCTAGCCACAACCCCGTCTCTCTTGGGCATGGCTGTGCTGGCAAGCGACCCAGTGGTTACCATGGTGCTGACGGGCCTACAGGCAAAGTTCTGTGTCCGCCTCCTGCTTAGAGGGAAGGCCTAGTTGCTATGGGAACCAGGGAAACAGCAGCTGGCTGACAGAGAAAGGGAGCCGGTGTGTCTGTTGGAACTGGTGGGGTAGCAGGAGGAGGTGAAAGGGCCCCGCCAAGTAAGCCAAGTAAGTGTTCAGTCATGACTTTCTCCTCTCTGGGGTTGCTTGATCCTCCAGGGCTAAGGTTGCCAACCTCCAGATGGAGGCTGGAGATCTCCTGGATTAGCAACTGATCTCCAGACGACATAAATTGCTTATTTATTTAAAACATTTATTCCACTTCTCCTGGAGCAAATGGCTGCTTTGGATGGTGGGCTGCATGACAGTTAGGGTTGCCAGCCTTCAGGTGGGCCCTGCAGATCTCCTGCTTTTACAACTGATCTCCAGCTGGCAGAGATCAGCTCCCCTGGAGAAAATGGCTACTTTGAAGGGTGGACTTTATGGCATTGTACCATGCTGAGGCCCCTCCCCAGACCCCACCCTTTCCTGGATCCACTCTCAAAGTCTCCAGGTATTTTCCAACACAGACCTGGCAAGTGGCAACCCTAGTGACAGTATGCCCTACCAAGGTCCCTCCCCTCCCTAAACTCCACTCTCCCAAATCCCACCTGTAAATCTCCAGTTATTTCCAAACCTGGAGTTGGCAACTGTAAGAGTCTCAAGTGCTATTTGGGCATAAAAGTTGCCCCTGGGTTTCCACTTCGTACATGTTGCAAATGTGTGTGCTCTCTCGTTCATGCCTGCTTGCTGCCTTGCAGAGTCCTCCATGTTGTAAACATTCAGAAGGAAAAAAGATCTGGAAAAAGACGGTAGCTATCTGTTGGCTGACTGCAATACTATGACCTGGATGCTGGCTGTTAGGATTGCCAACTCTGGATAGGGACATTTCTGAAGATTTGGGAGTCGTACCTGGGGAGGGGCTTCCATTTCTCCTAGATGCTGCATGGAGCATCTGAACTGCTCTGAAACTGCTATTTTTCTTCTACAGACCGATCTTTGTAGTCTGGAGTTCAGTTATAATTCTGGGAGAATTCCAGCCCCATCTGGAGGTTGGAAACCCTTCTAGCAATTGATATGGATCAATTCATTTGAAATGGAATGAAGGATCCCTTAGGGGTGCCAGCCTCCAGGAGGAACCTGGGGATCCCCTGGAATTACATCTCATCTGCAGACTACACAGATCAGTTCCCCTGGAGAAAATTTATGCTTTGGAGGGTGGACTCTGTGGCATTGTACTCCACTGAGGTCCCTGTCCTCCCCAGGCTCCACCCTCAAATCACCAGGAGTTTTGAGTCCACTATATCTACTGGGAAGCATGCTTGGCACTTGAAAAAAGAGAGTCTGCCTCAAAGAGCTGAAGCAGGCCAAGGAGAGATGAATTAGAATAAGGTGTTGGTACCCAGGAGGCTTCTAAACAGATTGTTTAGTTTGGCTTTGGTGCTAAGAGGAAGTGGGTTTTTTATGCTTCCACATAGCATTACATTACAGTGTTCTTGTATGCTTTCCAGATTTTCTCTGGTTTTGTGGCAGTCTTTCTGAACCTGCTTCACTGAAGTCTTTTTAGAAAAATTGCACCAAAGCCTGGGGAAAGGGATACCATATGGCTGGCAAACACTGAATCTTTCTCAGTCCGGACCATGTTGTTACCTTTTCCTCCTTTCCCCATGACCAGGGGGTTTTTTGTAGAAAAAGCCCAGCAGGAACTCATTTGCATGTTAGGCCACACACACACACCCCCGATGCCAAGCCAGCTGGAACCGTGTTCCTGTGCGTTCCTACTAAAAAAAAACCCCCTGCCCATGACCATTCTGCCCATGAAAGTCTGGGTGACCCTACGTCTAGTCACTTTCTCTCAGTGTAGCATACCTCACAGGATTCTTGTTAGGATAAAATGAAGAAGAATGATGTAAGCCACTTAGGATCCAGGTGGCAAGAAGAGTGGATTATAAATAAATGAAATAATAAGATGGAAGTTTATACTCCCAGCATCCCTTGGGCTGTCTTCAATTTCATCATGCTTGCTCTGAATTTTACAATGGCAGATGAAATATTTAGGAGGACTGAGTGTCCATGACAAATAAGCACTGTGTTTCCTCATGTAAACATAGGTTTGCGTTGCTCTGGACTATTTGTAGGAAAAGCACTGGGCATGGGAAAAGAGATGCTAAATTCTTCCAAGTGGCTGCATTGTCTTTTAGTCGGGGTGGGTGGGGATGAAACGGGTAAAAACAGTTTTTGCAAGGCCAGCAGCCAGCATCCTGCAGCTGAGCTGGTTTTTCTTTGCTGAGCATTGTAAAGATGCCTCAAGGATTTTCAGGTATGCTGATTCACAGGAACTACAACCTGATATGGAATGTTCTGATCCTTACACTAGGATTTGTTGGATGTGGTCGTATGTCTCAAGTGATTAATCGGGCAAAACTCCAAGGTCAGTGGCCCTGTGGTGGAGGCATGTACGTCCTAAGCCCAGTCAAGAAACAGCGGTATGGAGAAGTGTGCCACAAACACTTTGGTGGGATCTTTTTGTGGGGGAGGGGCATCACTCAGATTGAAGGGCAGGCTCTGTGCCTGAGAATTTACAGGGCCAGGAAAATGAATTGGCTTTCTTGGTGACTTGACCAGGTGTAGTTGTAAAACTGCTCAGTGGCATCTCTGGGAAAGGCGGGGCAGCCTTCAGCAGGTAAACCATTACTGGATGCTTGCTGGGAGTCCTGGGCCTCTCTGGTGCCTAAACCTGTGCCATTCCCTACTTAGGGTTGCCAGAAACCTGAAGAATGAAAAAATGCTCTGCCCATTGAACAGAGGCTTAATGGGATGTTGTTTACCAGGTGACATTATTGATCACTGTGCTATGAAATGCTTCAACTGCCCATTCTACATATTAAGACTGATTTCGCACCCACCTTATGACACTCTAACGTTACTCTTCTCAGCGTGGCGTCCTCCCAATTTCCCTCCATCTGCCCCCGGAGCTTCAGCTTGCGTCGCCGTTTTTGTGCGGCAAAGAGAAACTGGTTTTTAGCGGTTTCTTTTTGCCTCGCAAAAATGGCAATGCACGCTGAAGCCCTTGGGCAGATAGTGGGAAATCGGAAGCACTGAAAAGAGGAACGTCAGAGCAGCGTAGGGTGAGTGCGAAATCGGTCAAAGTCTCTGTTAAAGGGGCAAGACATTTTTTTGGCAACCCAAGAAGGGTGGAGTGCTAAATCACCATATTCCATACTGAACTCATAATTTACACAGAATGGACTCTAGGAAGAATTATGAAGAAAAGCCTTTAAAAATCTCATTTTCAACCTGATCTGCAATTTGGCAGCTCAGTCATTATTTAATGTTAGAACAAAGTTACAGTCCAGTGGCACCTTTAAGAGCAACAGTTTTATTCATGGTATAAGCTTTCATGCTGAAGCACATTTCTTCTACTTGCACATCAATACCCAGAATAAAACTTTGTTGATCTTAAAGGTGCCACTGGACTAAAACTTTATTCTGCTACTTCAGACCAACATGGCTACCCCCCTGAATTAATGTTGTTTAATTTCAGTTGAGTTGCTGCTAATATTCCAGTTCATAAAGAATATTGATTTAAGGGATTAATAGATGTTCCTTATTTTCTGTTAATTTTTTAAAGTAACTCTTGCAGTTATATGCCTGGAAGCACTCCTGTGCGCTCAACAATTTTGCAAACCATGATTAGATATTGAATTAGCTCCTAAAACAGGTGGTTAGTCTTCCTGATAGAATAGATACATTAGTTCATTGGGAACTACCTTGAAAAAGTTTACTTGAGAGAGAGGTGTACACATAGATAAATTTGAGAACTGAATACTCTATAAAGAAACCTTTTTTTTTTACTTTTAAAAATTATTTAACTCTTGACTGCATTTTTCACTGAGACAGCATGTGGATTACATAGAGCAAATCAATGTAATCAGTAAATTGAGACATCTCATAAGCAATGCAATAGGACGTGGATTGCAGAAAATTCAAACAAATCATAACATATTAGGCATGATATGTTACACAGTGTGGAAAATGGTATTGCATAAGTATAAACTAATGCGATGAGGACAGGATAATATGTACAGCAAACACAAATACATATTAAACACAGTTGTATAGGTCACTGGTGCTGGGCACTTTATGATTAGCAGTACATAGGGTGAAAGGAAAACTTTGTAAATCTTGAATGCCCCGGCTTCCATATATATATTAAAATTTAATCTCAGAAAATTAATGAAAGAACATCAGTAATAAAACCATAGATCAGCACATGAATGTCTTTAAAAGGGGACTAGACAGATTAATGAAGGACAGAACTATTAGTGACTACCAGCCATGGTGACTAAAGGGAGTGCTCACTTTCAATGGTAGTAAACCTCTGAATTCCAGAGCCAGAAGCCAACATCAGAGGGAGGCCTTGGCCTCTATGCCCTGTTGTTGGCCCTCCAGAGTAAATGGTCAATCATTGTGTGAGACAGAATGCTGGACTAGATGGACCACAGACTTGATCCAGCAGGGCTCTTCTTATGTTCACAGAACCCCACTTAAACTAGTATTCAACCATCATCTGACAACAGTAACTGCCTGGAATTAACTTATGAGTTCTTTTGAATAAGAAGATCTTCCTAGGCCGACTGGGTGGGTAGGTGGGCAGAATGTTTACCTGCCACACCTCTTGAACCATGCCTGTCTTTTCTAATTTAAATTACCAGCAGTGGCAGAAGGGTGTCTGGCCTGAAGAGGGATGTGAGGTTATTGAGTATCACATGCAGAAGAGGAGATGATACCTGGGCAAAAGAAGAGAAGGAGGCTGGCTATGAGTGTAAACTCCCTGGCTTTGCCTTTCCAGAGATGATGGTTTATTAGATCTTGAGGTTGCTTTTTTTTTACTTTTGCTTTTGCACAGGGTGTCAATTGATCTGCTTTCCAAGGAATGTACTTTGCAGTCTTTCGTAGCCTTTCACCAGGTGATAATTAAGCACAGGAAGAACTGTGAATTTCAGGGAATTAAGGATTGTCGAAAGACAGATATTTCTTTTGAATCTTCCTGATGGCATCCAGACCCAACCCAAACAAGTCACATGCTTCATCCCGGCTTCAGGTTCCCGTGATTTTGCCCTCTGAGTAGTCACCTCTTCCCTTTGACAGTCCTACAGGATTCCCCCCCCCCCTTTCAGCTGTTTAAAATCTCCTCTTCTTATTCCAGAGGCTCTGCCAGATTAATCAGAGATGCAAACAGACAGAATTCACAAATCTTGCAAGTTGCCTGAAGGATTTCAGAGCAAGGTCGTGGCACCTCGCAATCCGAAGCTGATCAAAGAGGAAAAGAAGAAAGATGCCCCAGTATGTTTCTTTGCGCTAAGCTCATTTGATTCCTCTTGGCCTGGTTTTAGAAATAACCCTTGGGCTGTCTCACTTGTGAATGGCATTGATGTGGGTTAGAAAATACAATACTATATTGCAAAGTGTACATTCCAACTCACATAAGGTTTATTTTCTAAATATAGATGTGGGGTACCTAAACAGCTTAACAGTCACTTGCCCATCAGTGTAGTGATGGACAATAAATTCAAGATGGACAACAAGAAGTATTTCTTCATTCAACAAGTAATCAGCAGTCCAGTCCTAAGTAGAACTATATCTTTCTCAATCCATTAGAAAGGCATAACTGCAATTAAGATTGCACTGTAAATTGTGAAATTGACTAAAAGTGGATGATGCTGAAGACCACTAAAATAGGCATCAAACAGATGTTAGTTGGATAGACAATGATTAAAGGGAACCTCTGTATTCATAGGCAGCAAACCTCTGACTCCCCAGTGCCTAAGAGGCAGCATCAGGAGAGGCCTTGGCCTCAATGATCTGTTTGTTTGCCTTCCAGGGCAAAAGGTTGGGTACTGTGTGAAGCAGGTTGCTGGACTAGATGGATCACTGGTCTGATCTCACAGGAGCTCTTTTATGTTCTGATACAAATGTGGTTCCATTGTATGTTGACAGTCAATGAGAGAGGTATGGGAGAATGATCTTGTGGGAGAGACAGATAACATCTGCCTGGGATCGGGTTTTTGTGGCTATTAGTGGCCCCTGTCAGTATTGAAGAAGGGATCTTCAGCCTTTCCCTAGCCTAGGAGAACTCTTTCATGTAATCTTCGGCACGCCTTTAGGATTTTGAAAAAAATTACTGTTTAATGCATCTGAGGTAGCCCATAGCTTCCAGAAGGCAATGCTACTTTGGCATCCCTATAAGCACATGTTAAGCATGTCTGCAATACTAGTCAGGCTCTGTGTACCTTGTTGGGAAAAAGGCTTATGGGGCTTGATTTTTTGGTAAGCTTGAACACTGACCCTTTAAATGTGGAGAAAGCAAAATCCTTTTGCTTTAGCTGTGATTTGACAAGGAGCTGCTTTTCACAATGGAAGGATCCAAACTAATGTGGTCCCGGCGGGGCCAGATTTAGTGGGGGCAGAGGGGGCACTTGCCCTGGGCACCGTCTGAGGGTTGGCACCAAATTGGTCCCATAAGGGGGCATCATTTTTTAATCCCACCCTCAAAAATTTAGATCCAGTCCTGGTCCCCAGTGTGTGTGGGAACTGGACTGACTCCCCCAACATGGGTAAGGGTAGGGGGAGCAGATGAGCACAAGCCTTTTAGGATGCAGCTCACCTCTTGAAAATCTGTGCATGTGCTTGGTTTTTTCCCTCCTTATTTTGTTTCCCCTCTCTTGATAACATTTATGGAGGACCTACAGTCTCCCTGTAATGTTTCTGGGGGATTTAGTAGTTTTGTCCGTAACTGCTTGTTCCTAGGGATGTCAGCCTCCAGGTGGGACCTGGGGATCCCCCGGAATTACAACTCATTTCCAAACTATAGAGATCAGTTCCCCTGGAGAAGTGGATAATTTTGAGATTGGGCTCTGTGGCATTTTATTCCACTGAAGTCCAGCCCTTCCCAGACTCCACTCCTAAATTCCAAGGAGTTTCCCAGCCTAAATCCCCAGGAGTTTCCCAACCTGGAGCTAGCAATCCTAGTCCTCCTGGTCCCCTGCTGATGGCCAGGGGGGACCTGGCAAGGCAATCCTACTTGTTCCTCTTGTTCAGCAAGTGATGGTGGAGTTGAGGTGTGTGGGGTGCGGTGAAGAGATCATACAAACATCTGACAAAAGCCACAAGCAAATGCTGTTTCCAGTAATGTACATGGAATGGAAGTCCAATGTATTTGAATGTGAAATGTTCCAGCAGAGAAATGAGTGGTGGTTTGGATGTCTCATGGCAGCAGGGAGCACTTTCATGTGCACTGCGATAGGAAGCTGTTCTCAGTGTGGGCACTAGGCCCTGATGTGGTCTTGATTCTAAATTGCAGCTGACTCCGTCTACCTTCCTGAAAGAGATGTCTCTCACGACAGAGCAGAAGCTCGCAAGCACTCATCAGATGCGCCTCCCTCGCATCGTCCAGCTTCTAGACATGAGTGAAACATCACACCAAAAGGTAGCACTTCCTTCTTGCTTCTCTGCCGTGGAGCTGATTAATGATAAAATAAGAGTTTTTATTCCAGAGGGGTGGCTGTATCAGTCTTTCGTACAGCACAGTCAAAACCAGAAGCCCAATAGCTCCCCAAAATTTATATCGGCATAAGTTTTTGTGACTCGTATCTCAAAATTCACTTCCTTAGATACATGGAGCACATTTCATGCATCTGAGGAAGTGAGCTCTGAGTCACATTATCTTGGAATAATTTCTGGCAGTGTTTGACATGCCATCAGACTTCAGGTGAAACAAGTGTTATGATATTGTTTTCATTATATAGAAGCCAGATCAGAACCACTGCTGTGCCTTTTCACATTGGTGATCCCACAGTGAGAGAGTCTGGCAGAATGTCACCTCTCTAAATACTATGGGTGTTTTCGCACTGACCTTCAAGTGGCGCGACCACTCTCTTCACACCGGAGGATCTGCCCGGATTTCGCACAAGAAGTGCCGGCGCACCCAAAAGAGCCGGCGACTTCCGTCGCGAAACCCGCTCAAACGTTTTCCTGCTTCTTGGCGGTTTCCGTTTGAGCGGGTTTCGCGACGGAAGTCGCCGGCTCTTTTGGGTGCGCCGGCACTTCTTGTGCGAAATCCGGGCAGATCCTCCGGTGTGAAGAGGGTGGTCGTGCCACTTGAAGGTCAGTGCGAAAACGCCCTATGTGTAAATGCTCTAGAACTGCATTCAGATGTTACAAAAGAGTCATGAAGCACCCAGGCCTGCATGTTTCCTCCTCAGCTCTTGCATGATGAGGACACTAAAGATTTCCTGAGGTTTGTTGTTGATTTAGAGATAAGCTAGGTTTGCTCTCTCGCCTATAATACAGTATTCCAACCCACAGTTTTATATGTGATGTATACAAGGTAGGATTGCCAGGTCTCCCCTGGCCACCAGTGAGGGATGGAAAGAGGAAGCTGACAAACCCAAGACATTCCAGGTTTGGTCTCCTCCCTAGTGCAGTCTGGGCCTTTGAGAGACAGTCTAGCAGCCTGAGCTTATGATGCAACACAGGTTCAAGGGTTGCAGCTCAACCCTTTTGGTCTGGGCTTCTCAGTTTTAAGAAAGTGGGTGTGGTATAGACAGGGCTTTTTGTAGCAGGAACTCCTTTGCATATTAGGCCACAGACTCCTGATGTAGCCAATCCTCCAAGAGCTTACAGGGCTCTTAGTACAGGGATTGGCTACATCAGGGGTATGTGGCCTAATTTGCAAAAGAGTTCCTGCTACAAAAAATACCTGGGTATAGAGATTAGAGTGTTGGACAAGGATCTGGGGAACACATCCCTAATGGGCCATGACCGTGGGCCAGTCACTCTCTCCCACCAATCTATCTCACAGGGTTGTTGTTAGGGGTAAAATGGAGGAGATGGGAACAGTGTTGTACATCTCCTTAGATCAAAATAAGGCAGCCATGGAACAATCAGAAAGTCAACAAAAGGTGTTTTCCTGTCCCAGCACATCTATGCCAGGAAAAGGTTTGCCTGTGGAATTTCTGCCTCTCACCTGGTAGTTTGACATTTGACAAAGTAGGCTCTGGCAGGCCAGAATTTATCTCATTGTATATTGGTCAGGGCTTTTTCTGAGCAGGAATGCACAGGAATGCAGTTCTGACTGGTTTGGCATCAGGGTGTGTGGCCTAATATGCAAATGAGTTCCTGCTGGGCCTTTTTATATAAAAAAAGCCCTGGGAGAAAGGAGGTGTGTAAAATAGACACGATTAAAAGTTAAAATTTCTATTTCTTTTTAGGTGGAAGTATGTGGTTTTAGACATGGTTCTATATGAAAAAGGAAACTTTGTGTGACATTTCTGTTTATTTTCCTCATAACTTCTCTGTCCTACACTGCTCTCCCCTGGTTTATCATGCTTCTGCTTATGACAAGTTCTAGCATCCCTGTGAGCCCCAGGGATTGAGCGGAATTGGTTGGTGTTGATGTGCAGTAATGTAATTCTGTTCTCAGTACTGATATGTACATTGAGCAGAATTAACTGTTCTCTATTGGAATTCTGGCGGGAACAGAATGTGTTCATGTGTGTGGTGTGTGTGTGATTTTTGCTAATCCCCCCTCCCATGGCAGATGCCTGATTCCCCCACTCAAACTATGACCTATGCAGCATTTCTGGCTGCAGCAGGAGTGGGGAGGTAGGGAAGTTCCATTCAGACCAAATGCATGCAATCCATTCATCTGTATCCCCAATAGGATCTGCCCCTATACATTTCTTAAGGATCCTTGCATGCCCCCTCCTTGAGAAAGAGTCATATGATCCCCTTGGAATGGGGCAGTCTTGATCAGTTATTGCCCCCGGCGCTTGCATACTGTCTTTTCCCCTTCAGTTCTCTTCAGTCGATCTGGACCAGTCGCTGTTTCAGCCATTCCCATCTGAAGTGATTTTCCAGAATTTTGCCCCTTGTGAGATCTATGAAGTGCCACTGATTCTGCGGAACAATGACAAGGTATGCCATGCTAACAGTTTGGTGGTGGGATGGAAGGGAGAGAAAGTCACACAGGTGAGCTGCAAAACATGCCTCAGATTTTATACAACATTGCTGAATTGGGAGGCAGTTAATGTCAAGAAGATCCCCCTCTATGCTGCCGCTTGACAGCCATGGTTATCATGCTTATTTCCCTGGTGTGCTTTGTGGTGATGCATAGTAGCGGGGCTGTCTGTTCATAGGAGCGGGGCTGTCTGTTCATAGGACAATGGTCAGCCGGTTGTGACCTAAAAGCAGCACAAACTGAGAGAATTTTTGTTTTGCAATCACATCATTTTTTTCTTTGAGGGGAGAAAATGCTATTTTGTGTTCAGTTTTTCTTTTCTTTTCATGAACATCTTGGACTTCCTGCAATCATGATTTTGGGGTCTTCCCTGCCCCCCAGGAACTTTTTATGACTATTGAGGTTTGTCCCTCTTTCCCTTTCCTTCTTCTCTGTTCTGTGTTACTCTCCTGAACTGGAACTCCTCAAGGACTGAGGCCAGGGTAGTTCACCAGTAACTTCTACTCACAAGACCCAATAATGCATTTAAGACTAGATTATCAGAAGAGGCACTGTGCTGCCTGCCGCTTGTCTAACTTAAACAGTAGTGATCACATGTTCCTTATGCCCTTTCCCCCATGAGATGGTAGATTGCCTTCAACATTCAGAAATGACTTCCTTACCCTTCAGGCATTGTCTCTATGGTTCCCCTCAAGCATATTAGCAGTGGCCTGGCAAAAGTTTCAGCTGTTACTTAAGTTGGTCATTCAGTCCTCCTGTGTGGTTTAGCCCAGACATACAAACTTAGATTTTGTATAGTTATTCTGAGCTGATGGTGCCATGTTAATTTTCCCAGTGTTTCTCTCCTCTGAGCAAAGCGGAAATCATTTGTCCAGACTGTTTGGGCTATAATTATGTTCTTGGGTGACACATTTCTGGGCTGGCTGAAAAAGATGTTCATCTCCTCTGAACTATCTTTCTGTGATGGAAATTGTTCCTGAAAAGGAGCTAGTATGGTCCAGCCTACAAGACCTTGAGTGGATGTCTAGGATCCAGTCCTTGTACAACTACAAATTAGGCATCTTCCTGCACTTGGTCTCCATTCTCCCATATGGAGAGTGAATTAAATGACAAAAGTATTACGTAAAGACCAGAATTTTTAAAAAATGTACATCTCTTTGGTCCATATAAATGAGGCTGCATTAATAGCCTCTTGGGACTGTCCTTCCATTTGAGCCCTTATTTTAGTACAGTTGTATTTTTTTTCTTTTTATCACATACTCTAGAGCAGGGGTGTCAAATTAATTTGTTATCAGGGCCGGATCTGACATAAATGAGACCTTGTCAGGCCAGGCCATGTGTGTCATAAAATGTAATGCTAGGCAGCGGAGATATAAACTTTATAAAGGACAGAGACAAACACAATTAAAGATTTTTTTAAAAACTTAAAATAAAATATGCCTAAAAGATTAGCGCTCTTGCAGTATTTTATTTAACAGTTTCTGAAAACGGACACCTCTTGCTCTGAATTATTGCATCAAAATCTGGAGACAATGTTTGTGCTGTAGCAATCTTGAGTATGCTGTTCGGGTGTTGTTCAGGTGTGTGTCTGTTGCAAACCTACTTTTGATTTATTGATATTCATTACAGAAATCTCATGGTCAATGCTTTGAGCCTAAGACCCAGGGGGAAACATAAAATGGCTGGGCATTGTGAACTTTTGTACATAAGTTGCTTCATGTGCTGGTCAGCCAATGGAGGAAATAGAGGCTTTGCTCTGTAGCTTGATTGAGCAAGCCTGGCAAAGCAAGCTGTGATACAGAAGAAAGTGAGAGAGAAGGAAGCAGATGACAATAACAGGCCTGATAGGAACCCTCCAGGGGACTGATCTGGCCCTCAGGTCACATGTTTGACACCTCTGCTCTAGAGAAAAGGTGCCATGAAAGGGTGGATGAAAGTAGAATCAGATATAACTTTACTGGAGGGAATAACACAAATCTCAAGCGGCCATCAAATACTATCCAGTACTGTTACCGCTATAAAAGAAGTCACTTCAAGCAGAGATTTTCAGGAAGTTAATCCACTCAGGTAGGAAGACAAGAGGCCAGATAGAGGAAGGAACCAGGCAAGAGAGATTATTGACTGGGGGTCCTGGCCTAAGCAAAGCTTTTTTTGAGCACACACAGGAACACAGTTCCAGCTGTCTTGGTGTCAGGGTGTGTGACCTAATATGCAAATGGGTTCCTGCTGGGCTTTTTCTACAAAAAAATTCCCTGGGTCTAAGTATGCGTCCTCTGCTGACTCCCCACCTCTTATTTTGGTGATGGTTATGTACCTGTTTACTTGTGAAACTGCAGAAGAGGGCTCGTTCCAGTGCCAAGATGGAAAAGACTGTGACAGACTGGGGACAACAATATTTCTGCATACCCAGGGACCCTTCCACCTTGCCCCTGCATGGCTCTGTTGTGCTCCTTATGTGATTGGCAACAAGAGCCACCCACTTTACATAGCAGTGGTTGATTTCAGAATAGCCTGTGGGGGTGCTGCGTATTCCATGAGATGCTCTATCAGTTCATTGGCTGCATCATCAGCTCTCTTTGTGGCATCTCCCACTCCTCAAAACAACTCTGTGGTCATTTGGAAAATTGGAATCAGGATTGATTTGTTTGCCAGTCTCCACCCCATGGCCATCACCTGTTCGTTTTATATCTTCTCTATTGTCGTAAGCCATTATTGTCTGGGGGCCTGTCTCTCTTACTCTCTGCACCACATGCTGCCTTCTAAGTGCTTAATAAAGAATTAATAGCTTGATATGCTGGAAATTTAGCCAGCAGACTAGCAAATGAGCCTAAGGAGGTGCGCTGGCTGGGCTGCAGGGGAACAGCATCAAACCTGCCTGAATGTTGCTGGTGGCCTATTTGTCAGAAGCTCTGACTAGAGGTCATGCTGCCTTCTGAGGAGTCCTGTTTCTATCCTGACTGGCTGTTGCTGGAATCAGCGCCAGCCTGAGGGCATGTGGGACTCCAGGCAGGCTCCCTGCCTACCTCTTGCCCCTGCAGACCTCCTTAGAGTTGGGAGTGAGCAGTGAAGTGGCCAAGTTTGCAGATGACACTAAATTGTTCAGGGTGGTGAGAACCAGAGAGGATTGTGAGGAACTCCAAAGGGATCTGTTGAGGCTGGGTGAGTGGGCGTCAACGTGGCAGATGCGGTTCAATGTGGCCAAGTGCAAAGTAATGCACACTGGGGCCAAGAATCCCAGCTACAAATACAAGTTGATGGGGTGTGAACTGGCAGAGACTGACCAAGAGAGAGATCTTGGGGTCATGGTAGATAACTCACTGAAAATGTCAAGACAGTGTGCATTTGCAATAAAAAAAGGCCACGCCATGCTTGGAATTATTAGGAAGGGAATTGAAAACAAATCAGCCAGTATCATAATGCCCCTGTATAAATCGATGGTGCGGTCTCATTTGGAGTACTGTGTGCAGTTCTGGTCGCCGCACCTCAAAAAGGATATTATAGCATTGGAGAAGGTCCAGAAAAGGGCAACTAGAATGATTAAAGGGCTGGAACACTTTCCCTATGAAGAAAGGTTGAAACGCTTGGGGCTCTTTAGCTTGGAGAAATGTCGACTGCGGGGTGACATGATAGAGGTTTACAAGATAATGCATGGGATGGAGAAAGTAGAGAAAGAGGTACTTTTCTCCCTTTCTCACAATACAAGAACTCGTGGGCATTCGATGAAATTGCTGAGCAGACAGGTTAAAACGGATAAAAGGAAGTACTTCTTCACCCAAAGGGTGATTAACATGTGGAATTCACTGCCACAGGAGGTGGTGGCGGCCACAAGCATGGCCACCTTCAAGAGGGGTTTAGATAAAAATATGGAGCAGAGGTCCATCAGTGGCTATTAGCCACTGTGTGTGTGTGTGTGTGTATATATATATATATAGAGAGAGAGAGTGTTGGACTGGATGGGCCATTGGCCTGATCCAACATGGCTTCTCTTATGTTCTTATGTTCCCTTCGTGGCACTGCAAGGAAGGACCACACTCCATAACCGCCCCCCCCCCGCCAAGGCTGGTCCTAACCCCCACCACCATGGTCACCGCAGCCCTCCCTCCCTTTGTGGCACTGCAAGGCAGCACCGCACTCTGTGCCCCCCCGCCCTGCGCTGCAAGGCTGGTCCTTACCGGCTTCAATGCAGCTGGTGCAGTATCTTATCCTTTGAAGAGCCCACGGGAGGAGAGTTCGCTCCCCCTCCTTCCCAGAGCTGGAAGTGAAGAGGAGCAAAGTCTCCTCTTGTGGGCTCTTCAAAAGATTAGATGCCGCACCAGCCGCATTGAAGCCCAAAAGCACCAGCCATGACACGGCATGGGGGCAGGTGGGGCGGGCTGCAATGGAGCGTGGTGCTACCTTGCAGCACTGTGGGTGGCAGCAGTGGGGAGGAGGGAGGCAGGCAGGCGGGCGAAGTAGGCATTTGCCAGTTTAGTGCCCCTACCTCCCAGTGCCCTAGGCAACCGCCTAGTTTGCCTCGTGGGCAAGCCGGCCCTGGCTGGAATGCAAGCCCCAGTTTAAGACACATGAAGCTACCCTATACCATTGTTCTATCAAGGTCATTTTTCTCTATAGTGATGGGCAACGTCGCTCTAGGGTCTTTTTCATGGGAAGTGCACAGGATTGAATTGGGGACCTTCTGCATGTAGAATGGATGTTCTGTGTCTGAGCCACAGCCATACCCTTCCTAGCAATCTCTTTGCAACCTAGCAATTATGTCCAGATTAAGCTACTGTGATGCAAGAGATGAAACCTACCACATTTTGATTTTGGAAGATCACAGTGGATTCTCTCAATGATATTCTTTATTTAAGCATTTCTAAACCTCAGCTCTTGGCAAATGGTTTCCTGATTAAGAGAAAAACTTTTTCTACAAAAAAAAGCCCTGTGTGAAACAATGGTGGTGTCAGGGGGTGTGGCCTAATATGCAAATGAGTTCATGCTGAACATCTGAACACAGGAATGTCTTACACCGAATGAGGACCATTGGTCCATCAAAGCCAGTATTGTCTGTTCAGACTGGCACTGGCTCTTCAGGATCTAAGGGAGAGGGCTTTCACATCACATACTAACCAATATGTTTTAAACTGGAGATGCCAAGGATTGAACCTGGGACCTTCTGCACACCAAGCAAATGCTCTGCCACGGAACCATGACACTCCCCAGGGATGGGGGGATCCTCCACATGGCTTGTAAGCAACCCAATAATGTTGGGTGGGGTTGCCATCAAGTCACAGCTGACTTATGGTGATCCTTCCTGCACCTTGTGAGGTTTGCTAGGCGAGAAATAAGTAGAGGTAGTTTGCCATTGCCTGCCTCTGTGTAGGAGCTTTAGACTTCCTTGGTGGTCTCTCAACCAAGTACTAACCAGGTCTTCACCCTGCTCAGCTTCTGAGATCTGATGAATCTGGGCTAGCTTGAGCTATCCAGTCAAGGCAACACAGTAAATACAATATATAAAAAGACCCTCAATGCTTGGCAGCCCTTGGACCTTAATACAGTTGGTCACTATTATTGTATTAATAATACAAAAAGGAAAGACCAGCAAATAGTTCCAGAGGAGTAGCAGTGTTAACCTGTTGCAGCAGAAATAGACAGGAAGCCAATGGTATCCTAATAACTCTCAATTTTTTTTTATTGAAGATAAGCTTTAGAGAGATAAAATGCATTTTATCAGCTGTATGTAATTGGGCCTTATTAGGCATACATTTAAATGTGAACTTAGGAAGGTTTTTTTTTAAATTAGCAGGGTCAAATGGCTATGGACTACAGGAATTAGTTGATGCTTAAGGATATAAAATTCAATATAATGAATAAAAGTATGGAGACTCTTTTCAATGGCAGTAACAGGCAATATCATGATTTCCCTACTTGTGTCAAGCTACTTAATGCCTTTTATTAAGATAATTCGCACCTGTTATGGCAGAGAGATTCCCAAATCCTTGTTAAACCCTTGGGGATATGGTGTCAGATTTCTTGATGGATTCTAATCCAGCCATTTAATGTTCCCTTTGAAATTTTTTCACTGGAGAACGGTGACTTTCACAACAGCTCCCACGGTTTCTGGGAGTCTGAAACGTTCTCCCACTGACTTCTGAATATTAGTTTTCTTGATGTCAGATGCACCTGCAAGCTGATGCATTTACATGCATTCCTGATTATTTATGTCTAATATCATAAAGCCCAGTAATAGTGTTGCCCCAGTGGATACCGGGCAACAGGTGGCACTAGGCTGGTTAGGCAGCATGGGCAGATGTAGTCCATGGCTTCAGCTACATAACTATTTTAAATTGGGTAAGCAAGGAAAGGTCCAAGAGAGAGGAACAATTGTTATCCAGTATGGGCTGTGGATCACTGGTAAAGCACTGGTGCAGTCTGAGCCAGGGGCTGTGGGTGGTGATCTATTCCCCTCCCTTTGGGGTCTGCCCTGTAGCAGTCTGTCCCTGGGTACCAGACTGGCCTTGTTGATCTGTGTCTTCACTTCACTGGGTGGGCACTGCTGTTTATCAAACACCTGATGATAAATCCTACAGATGTGGGATACTATATCTACAGACCTAATTAGGAAAGATTGGTGATTTATGATTTTTAATTGTTTTTAACAGCCCCACAAACTTGGAAGATGGGGGGAAATTGTTGTTTGTCCCCTCCTTCCCAAGTTTCCTGCGTGATTTAAAAAACACCCCTCAAAAGCTGCAGTTAGTTCTGTATGAGGGGAAAAACAGGTGCAGCAGATTCCAGAATTGGTCTTTTCCCTTATGCCCAAATGGAGGTGGTCACAACTGGAAGCTAATGCCATTTTAGAAACAGCCTTCAGTTAGAGAAAGGAGCCTGATGGTGTTTGTTGGGAGTATAATGTTTAATATGAGTTCATCATGGCTGATTAGTCCACAGTTGCTATGATGTTTGCTGTGTGTGGTCATAACAAACTACCAGAGGCATTGCTGTTTAACTCAGTATCCAGATGATGGCCCTATGCCCTGTGGTCTGTTTTGCTCGATTTTCAGAGAAAGGGAAGCAGTTTGAAAGTTGCTTGTGACCTGCATACTAACTCCACTGTCACCATGTGCTGCAAGCTTTTGAGTTATTTCTAGATTATGATACCTGAATGCATAGGGGAAACTGTTTTGAAGTTTAGATAATAACATATCCCTATTTTCTACTACAATTTGATGATTTCTATCTGTACCTCCCTTTGTTTTTCCTATTTCCCCAGCTCACACCAATTAGCTATGCTTTTTTGTACCTTAATCTACAGCCTTGAGAGACAGTACAGTGTAATGGTTAGAATGTGAGGCTAAGACCGATTCCCCACTAGCCTTGTTCCGGTCTTGTTGCTTCTTTTCCCGTAGCGCTTCTGTTGGATTTCGCACAAGCTGCCCCGGAGTGGCAAGTTGCCCCACCTCTTTTCAAGTTCCCTCCGCAGCAGGCAGGATCTTCTGAAAACCAGTTTCTGCCTGCCACAGAGGGGACGTGAAAAGAGGTGGGGCAACTAGTGGGGAATCGGTCTAAGATCTGGGAGATACAGATTCGAATCCCCCACTCTGCCAAAGAAGCTGGCTGGGTGACTTGGGGCCAGTCACTTTCCCTCAGCTTAACCTGATCTTCACAGGGTTGGTTTGAGGATAAAATGAAGGAGAGGCGAATGTTGTAAGCCAGGGGTGGCCAACAATAGCTCTCCAGATGTTTTTTGCCTACAACTCCCATCAGCTCCAGCCAGCATGGCCAATGGCTGGGGCTGATGAGAGTTGTAGGCAAAAAACATCTGGAGAGCTACCACTGGCCACCCCTGTTGTAAGCCACTTTGGGTCCTCATTGGGAAGAAAGGCAGGATATAAATGCAAGAAATGAAGCCCATGGCTCCATCTCTGTGTTTAAAGCTCCTTTATATTAAGTTAGACCAATCGGTTCTTCTTGCCCAGAATTGCCTACTTTGATTGCCAGCAGCTCTTCCCTTTCCCGACAGCTGCTATCAGGATTGTGGCATGTGGGGATCTTCACTGCCTGAATGAGCCCAAGGACGCCACTGTTTGTGCTGCTGGGGAATGTTACATCTAAACCATCAGCACACTTAAGTTTTCCCCACAGGGCAAATGGCAGCTCTGGAGGGTTGCTTCTGGTTGGGAAAAGAGCCATGGGAAGAAAAGCTTCAGACCTCTCTCCTCGTATGTGCCACATGCTGTTTTCCTAACCTGAAGTTTCAACACTTCTCATGTGGTTATTGTGGTTTGCATCTGAAGGGTTTTATCAGGACATTAAAAAAATATGTAAGGTTCTTTGAGACTTAGCAGGACATAAATTATGTAAATACATAACATTCATTTTCTTCGTGTCTCTGTTTTCTGTAGATCCCCAGGCTGGTGAAAGTGGTCCTGCAGAGTTCGCCCTACTTCCAAGTCATTAGCCCCAATAACGTGTGCAACAAAGTTGCGCCTGGCATGCCATCTACATTCCGCATCCTCTTCACTCCAGAGGAGAACAAGGTAACAGTATCACCTCTCATAGTGGAGAAACAGCAGTTGCTCTTTTAAGACTGTAGATACCATGCAAGAGAATGGAGAACAGAACCGCCTGGAGGCCAGCTCACATGTTACCAAGTCCTGTGCCTCTTTTGCTTCATGCTCACCTTCCTCTTGGTTCCCTTATATTTGATTTTCTGGTCTCCACTTCCCTGGAGCAGTGAGAAATTTAAGGCACTCTTGCTTGGATAGGTTCTCTTTGGAGTAGAGAACAAGAGTAACTTACATTGTTTTTGTAATATTGCTTTATTTCCAAGTACAAGAAATAGAGTACAGAGGAAAAAAGACTCTTATCCAGTGTGACAGACCTGCTAGCCGAGTTCAGATCCCTGAACAGAAAGAGATCCTATGCATCCTTTTCTTTCTGCATAGGATTACTTGCATGAAGTGACCTGCATTACTGAAAGGGAAAAATTTATTGTGCCTATCCGAGCAATTGGAGCCAGAGGCATTCTGGACTTCCCTGACCAACTGAATTTTTCTACCTGCCCGAGTCAAGTACAACACACAGAAAACACTGCTGGTTCGCAACATTGGGAACCGAGAAGCCCGCTACCAAATCACTACAAAGAGGTAAGATGTTGATTTTTCTGTCAAGGCCAGAAATCCTATGAATATTGAAACACAAGCGAGCAATGGCCTAGATTACGTGCCAGAACATCAAACAGTGGTTTAAGTGAAGCAGATCACAAGCAGGAGCTTTTTATGGCGCAGGCTGTTGCAAGATGTCCCCTTTTGCGCTTAATCATTGAGGAGCTGGAATTTGGGTCAGTCACAAAGTTGGTAAAGGGCTACATGAAATGAAGTGAGCAGTACATTAAACAAAAGCTTCATACAGTCATAGATTGAACAGAGGCTCAGGATACTGTAAATGTGTTTTGAGCTTTTTAAATGTATGCATGTCTATAGCATTTTTGCCTTTTTGAATTTTAAAAATGTTCCAATCTGGATTTCTGCTTTAGGGTATTAATGGAACTTTGCCCAGAATTCATAGAATCATAGGCAAACCCCCAAAGTTACACAAACAACTGGGTTATCAGAACCTGTTTCTGAAATCTGCACCAGTTTTGACAAACTGTCATAGTTGCCTTGACAGATGATTTTCATCTGGGGTGGGGTGGAGGGTCATATGATCCTGTTGATTCTCCTTCTGGGCCTCTCAGTGGCCTCAGATAACATTGACTTCTGAACTGGGGGGCTGAGATGGGTATCAGGAGCACTGTGCTTTGGTAGTTCTGTTACTGTTTGACCAATCAGTTCAAAAAAAGTGGTGCAGGGGGCATCTGTTTGGCCCCATGGTGTTTGCAACATGGGGTCTGCGGGGTTCCATTTTATCCCCACACCTTACTTGAAAGTGCTAGAAGACGTGGTCTTCAGAACAGGAGTGAAGCATAATTAATATGTGGACAGCACCCAATTACTTTTCATTTTGAATGAGTCAGGTAAGACAATGGATGTCCTGAACTGTCATCTGGATGCAGGAATGTTCTTAGATGAGGGCCAGTAATTGAAACTCAATCCAGACAAGCTGAGGTGCTATTGGCTAATATAAGACCCAATCCAGGTTTTCAGAGCTAGACTGTGCTGGACAGCAAGAGTTGGTGTACAATTTGGGAGTGATACTTGATTCAGTTGCCTATGGAGGTGTGTGGAGGAGGGTGGCCATAATTTCTGCAGGCCAGCCAGGGACACCTTAAGGGGGGAAGGAATGAGGGGGAAACAGGAAGTGATGTCACTTCCGGTGACGCCACTTCCGGCGATGTCACGCCACCGCCGGAAACAGGAAGTGACGTCACTTCCGGCGACGGCACTTCTGGTGATGGCACGCCACCAGCCGGAAACAGGAAGTGACATCACTTCCTGTGACATCATTTCCCCCCCGTGCCACCTGTCGAAAGCGGGAAGTGACATCACTTCCTGTGACATCATTTCCCCCAAATGACATCATTTCCCCCAAATGCCACTGTCGGAAACAGGAAGTGACTTCACAGCACTTCCTGTGACGTCCCCAAAAATCCCCCAAATATCACCGCCGGAAACACCAAGATTATTTATAGAGAGGGAAAAGGGGAAATAAAGTTAAATAAAACTCTTTTTTTACTTTTTTCAAAGTGAGAAGACTAGAGAGAACGGGTTCCACGCTGAGAAGCCAGTCAGATTCCAGTGAGATTCCAGTGAGACTGTGCTGCATAATGCAGCCTATTTATTTTGTCCTGTTTGCTCTGTTGGCTCTATCTGCGCCACCTTCATCACTTTCGGGGTGTGGATCCCCCAGTGGGGTGGTCTCCCGACTCCCTCCGCCGGCTGTTTCTGATAGCCCTGTGCCCCCTCTTTCATTTGATATGTGTCCCGTGCAGGTGCCACCCTCCCGCCGGGAGATGCCGCAAAATGAGCCCCCTTGAGGCTTATGGCGGCAGGGCTCAGGGGAAGCGAGCTAGACTGCTGTTCTTTTGAGGGGTTATAGAGTGTTTCGAGCCCGTCCCTGTGGCATCGGTCCCATCGTTGTGGGACCCAGGGGGCCGGCGCAGCAGCATGCCGAAGCAGCCTGTCACTAATAACACAGGTCGAGATGCAGGACAGGAACCCGGAAGTGACCGACAGGCTGCTTCAGGGGAGGGAGGGAAGGAAGGAAGGGAGGAGGGAGGGAGGGAGGGAGGGAAGGAAGGAAGGAAGGAAGGAAGGAAGGAAGGAAGGAAGGAAGGAAGGAAGGAAGGAAGGAAGGAAGGAAGGCCGCCTCCTCCCGCCAGCCGCCTCCCCCCCGCTTTCGGCCCCCCTCCCTCCCTGCCTGCCTGCTTACCTTCTTCCAGGGCGGGTGGCGGCCTCCCCCTCCGGGCGGGCGGGGCTTCCTTCCTTCCTTCCTGCGCCAGGAGGCGCAGCGGCGGCTGGCGGCGGCTGCGGAGGCCGGGGAGGCGGCGGAGAGGCCAGCGCTGATCGCTGGAGGGCATCCAGGGACCAGCGCCGCCCTCTCCGCCACCTCCGCTGGTCTCTGGAGGGCCTCCAGGGACCAGCGCCGGCCTCTCCGCCGCCTCCCCGGCCGCCGCCGGGCCCCGCGCGCGGGTGGGGAAGGCGATGAGTGAGGGAGCCAGCGTCCCTGCGCGTGCGCACGGCGTTGTGGCGGGCCCCGCGCATGAGCAGAGCCCCGCCCACACCGCCGTGCGCACGCGCAGGGACGCTGGCTCCCTCACTCGCCGCCTTCCCCCGCCCGCGCGCAGCGGCCCGCCGGTTCCCCGCTGGCTAAACCGGGACTTTTAATGGTCCCGGTATAGCCAGCCCGGGAGGCGGGAATTGGGGGCCAGAACCGGGACTTTCCCGGGTGACCGGGACGGTCTGGCCACCCTAGTGGAGGTCTTCTTTATGCCTCATAGTGCCTTGTAGCCAGTTTTTGCTGTTTGCTAGTAGTGGCCTCAATATGCCGCATTTACCCACAGTTATTCATGCTCAGTTTACTTACATGTTAGACTACTGGCAATATACTGTGTATAGAGCTGCTTTGCAGATTGTCCAGAAGCTTCTACTGGTACAAAAAGGTAGCAATGAAAATACTTGCAGATGTCAGTCATGGGGATAATATCTCAACAATTTTAAGAGAACCTTACTGGCTACTGGTTTGCTTCCAGGCAGTTGATAGTGTCGGTTGCTACTTGGTTGGGGACCAGAAAGGGACTCCTGTTCCCTTTCAAATCTATTGCTGATTAGCTTTGCTTTAGCAACATAAGCACACAAGAAGCCTGCTGGATCAGAACAGTGGCTCATCTAGTCCAGCAGCCTGTTGCACACATTGGCCATATGGCATTTCTACTTTCATCCACTTGAACCATTGGTTTTGATGGGTTTTAATCAGCTCTTACCTTTTACGTTTTTGTATTGTTTTTCTATATTGCTTAGGTGCATTGTGGAAGTTGCTTCAGGAATGTTTTATTAACAACAATACAATATATTTGTATGTTGGAGCTCTATGTAAGTAGGAGCTTTCCTGACTGCAATTCTGATATCACATGTGGGGCTTAGATTTGATTAGCAATGGAACAGACTGTTATCCCCTTTTCCACTTTATCCAGCTGAGCACTGTGATAGAAAAGAGGTATCTTTCAGACTGAACACATAGCCCTGAATGCAATATTATTTGTTTATTTAAGAGGTTGTGCTACCTCAGCTACAAATAAAATAATCACACGTTGACAATAAAGCCATTAAAGGTATGTCAGAGACATAAATATAGCATTCAAAGTCCATAAAACAAACCTCGGACCAGAAGCAAACCCTAAAACCGTTTTTAAAAAGATATAATCACTAGTTAAAGTGGAAAAGAAAAAGAAATGAATCCAAGATGTCCTCTCTCATTTCTCCACTCGCAGTCCCAAATGTCATTTTGAATTCTCAGCGAGCATAAAAGTCTGTGCTGACAAAGAGAGAACAAAGGCCTTCCGGCAACTAGCCCTGTAGCTTCTTGCCCCGTAGCTGGGCTTGTTAGTATAGAACAGATAGTTTAAAAGGTGTTATAGGAAGAAGTTGTGAACATTTCTCTTTAGAGAAAACACATCATCCCTCTCTGTAGGATCATGGCCAAGGAGCTTTCGAGGGGCCCCATCCTTGGATAAAAGATTTTGCAGTGAGTTGGCCTCAGCTCAGGGCTTTCTGAGTCCCCTGTGAGGTCCTAACCTTTATTTAACACCAATTATATTTCTTGGGCTGCAGAGATGGCTAATTATCAGTCAAGCCAGGTGAAATAATGGCTTCTGGTCATCAGATGAAGAGGACAGGAACCAAAAAGGGGGAAAAAGAGGCAGCTGAAAAGTCTATCACCAAGTTGTCATTCATGAGTATATTTTGAGCATTGTTAGTTGACAAGTCTGCTATTGACCAATGGGCATTTGTTGACTGGCTAATATCGTTGGCACTAGTAGCTTTCCAGGGCTGGAGGAATGACAGCAGTGCCCAATATAAGATGCCCTTGTGACCAGTCAAAGCAGGGGTGCTCACCCCACGGAATGAAGAGCTATTAATAAGGTGC
Source organism: Heteronotia binoei (assembly GCF_032191835.1). Classification (NCBI taxonomy): domain Eukaryota; kingdom Metazoa; phylum Chordata; class Lepidosauria; order Squamata; family Gekkonidae; genus Heteronotia; species Heteronotia binoei. The sequence goes on from NC_083236.1 coordinate 26,690,572, forward strand.
AATCATGGTGCTAGAATAATGAAAAGTAACAGCGCATGCAATTCACAATTGTACTGCGGGTGAGAAAGAGATGCTGAAAACCTGAAAAATTAGCTCCTCATCCCCCACAGTAGGTACAGTCTTGAAACAATGGCAATGAGGTCTCTCATTTGGCATCCAGACAGGTCTAGTGTTGCAGGAGGCAGGTAACGGGCAGCTGAAGCCATGTCCCAGGGCCCGCAGAACTGGGAAAGGGTGAAGTTCCCCCAAAAGATAAAGCCTCCAGACCTTTGTAACAGTAGAGCAGGTCCTTGCTGGCCCCTTCCTTCAGCCCCACAATGGATAGATTTTTAAGGGAGACTGGGTCATGAGGAAGGTTGCTCCACGAACACTCTCCTAATCAAGGGCTTTGTAGTAAGAGCCTAGCAGGAACTTATTTGCATATTAGGCCACACACCCTGACATCACCATTTTTTCAAGCAGGCCTTTTTGTAGAAAAAGCCCAGCAAGAACTAATTTGCATATTAGGCCACACCCTCTGAAACCAAACCAGCCAGAACTGCATTCCTGTATGTTCCTGCTCAAAAAAAAGGCCTGCTCCTAATAACAGTGGCAAGATTTGAGTTCAGTGACACTTTATGAACCAACAAGATATGGGGGGGTGAGCTTTTGAGAGTCAAAGCTCCTTTTGTCCCTATCTGATGAAAGGAGCTTTGACTCTTGAAAGCTCACACCCTGTAAAAGGTCTTACTTGCCTCTGGACAGGGGATCTTCCTCACACACACTTCACATGCATGGCACAATGACGTCACCCAGATGTGACATAATCACACCAGGCATATTGCAGATGGGATGCTCTAGCTCTCAGAAAAAAAGCCTCTATGGTTATCATAGAGGCTTTTTCCAAGTGCTAGAGCATCCCCCCATGACGTGTCTGGCACAATTATATCTCTTCTGTCTGATGTCATTGTACCAGGCACATCTTGGAGCACCAGTGCTCTTTGGGGGCAGGGCTCCCCCCACTGGCCAGTTCTGTGGCAGTGGGTTGGAGAGGCCCTGAAATCAAAGAAACCCCTACCAGGAGCAGGGAACCCTATTACAGACGTCAATTCACCTGCAGAAAAGGGGTGCTTTGGAAGGTTATGATAAATCCCATTGAAGTTCCTCCCCTCCCCAAGTCCTGCCTTCCTTAGGCTCCACCCCCAAAATCTCAAGGTGCTTCCCAACTTGGAGCTGGCAAACCTACTCTAAGGTGCTGCAGAACTCGAATTTAGCTCTCCTACTGCAGACCAACATGGCTGTCCTCTGAAACTGTCTCCTAATAACAACAGTGTGGCAGGGAAAGGAGGTGAGGATCGAGACACATGAGGGGACAGGGCAAGCAGCAGTGACTCACTGTTCCAGCCAGGGCAATAGCATAAAACTTGTCAGAGCTGTACAAATGGGACCTGGATTACACCAGTGCCTGCAGGGAGGCCTGCCACCAGTAGTCAACTTTTTACCGAACATTTGCACGCACCATGGGTTGAGCAGTGTACAAACACCATGGACCTCAGGCAAGTGTGCAGTAATAAGAGCCCCAGGGTCTGTTCTTCACCAGTTGCTGCTTGTCACATCCATGCTGACTGAATTCTTTAGTTGTTTGTGTTTCAATGTTGTATAATTACTTAATGTTATTACTTAATGTTTTAATCCTCATTTAGGTTAAAAAGAAGAGTCTTCTTGTCTTTGTACTTAGCTGTACCCCACAGAGCCCTGTTCAAGCGTTATGATTAACTTTTCCACACGTGTAAGGAGAAAGTGCACTACCCACAATCCTCGTGATTTGTGTGGTAGCCATTTTGTGTTAAAACTAGAGCATGTATTTTCCAGTTTTGGTATACATAAATGCATACCCTCATACCTCTGTGTATCTACTGCAGCTGGAAAATATTTATGTTGCCCTATTCACTGAAAATGCTGGTCACCAGTAGAAAGAAAATTGTGCATGGTGCAATCTCCCCTTATGCAATGTTTAGATTTTCAAATAATAAAAAGGAAGCATAGCCTTTTCTTCCTTTCAACTTTGTTTGTTTGCTGGCATATTCAGGGATCGAAACTAGTCAGGAGATTGGCCGTGTTGTTAGAGAATGGATATTCCCGCCCCACCCCCCACATTGTGATAAGCTCAAAGGATATATATTAGCATATCAAAAGGGCTGCCCAACATACTTGTAGGAAAAACCCCCGCAGTGACATGCTCAGATTTCTTCTTCTTTGTACTGCAGCCCTTTCTCTGTTGAGCCCTCCACTGGGACCCTTGGAGTTGGGGAGACCACACAGTTCATAGTTGAATTTCTACCACAAGAGACCGGTAATCACTGTGAGGACCTGGTAGTGCATTATGATACAGGTGAGCACAGACTAATCAGACAGTCTCCTTTTCTTTTAGCCTTTGCCCTTCCTGCTGCAGGAGAGCAGAAAAATGCCTGAGGATCAACAACCTGAATAGCCCAGCTTGGCCTGAGCTCATCAGGATTTTGGAGCTAAGCAGGGTTAGCTGCAATCAGTACTTGGATGGGACACCACCAAGGATGACTGGGGTTGGTAGGCAGAGGAAGGCGATGGCAAACCACCCCTGTTTGTCTCTTGCCTTGAAAATGCCATGGTCCTGGCGTCACCATGTATTGGTTGTAACTTGACGGCATGTTCTTCTCAGAAGCTTGAATAGCCCAGATGAACTCAAGCTTGTCAGGGAACTAAGCAATGTCAGCCATAGTAAGTATTTGGATGGGAGATCACCAAGGAAGACTATGGCAAACCACATCTGCTTGTCTTTTGCCTGGATTGCCCCATAGAAAAGGTTGCTGTGAGTCAGTTGCATCTTGAAGGCGCATTCTTCCTGGGGATCATTCAATATTAAGACCACTGTAGGGTGTGCCGTACTCCACCAAGCACTGGTTCTGTGCAGTCTGCAGTTCATGGGGTTTGCATGAGAAAGCCATTGAACTGAACGGATGCAGCCCAGCTCTTGTGCCTGCTGAACATGCCCCTTGGTGGCACAGCTGCTCTCTGGAGCACTGCCATCTGCTTTGCTTAGTTCCAGAAGGAATGCAGCCTGAAGTCTCTTCCTTCAGGAACTTCTTTTCAGAAGGCCAAACCCACTCTTGTAATAATGAGGTCCCCTGTAAAGAAGGGCAAGCCAGAAGTCTTGGTTCACTGTACAGCTGTAAGCTTTCAACGAATACCAAGTGGCGGAAATATTTCACATCAGAAAACATTTCCAGGATGACTACAGCACTAATCTGTTTCGTTGCTTCCACAGAGCATTTACTCTGCTCTGGCTCTCCAGTTCTTTCCCCGAGCCCATCTTCATAGTCCTTTGAGGTTTTTCCTGGTTTGTCTTGGTGTTTCTCAAACTGGTTTGCTCCAGTAATTCTGGAAAATTTGGTTAGAAAGGCATGGATTTCCAAATCTCCCCATCCACACCTAGCACCGTTTTTCCTGTGTATTCCTGGTCAGTATCCCTGGCAGGCCTCTTCCCAATCTAAAAGAAATCCATGGTAGATAGAAGCAAGCCAGCATGGGGTAGTGGTGTGAGCATCAGACTAGGATTTGAAAGCCCAGTTTGAAACTCCACTCTGCCATGGAAGTTAGCTTGGGTGATTATGGGCCCATCATTCTCTCCCCGCTTGGCCGGTTGTTGTGAGAATAAAAGAGAGCAAAGTTTTAAGTAGCTTTTGGTCTCCACTGGGAAGAAAAGTGCCCAATATATACTTCTAATAATTTTTTTTAAAAGCCAACCAAAATCATTCCAGCAGGTGGGGAGGTGGTATGGTGGGCACAAGGGGAGGTACCACAGAGAATAGTCCTCTGCATTCACAGCAGCAATAACAGCACAACAGGGACTCCTCCCAGTGTGGAAGGACACAGCTGGCTCAATGGGACATTGTATCGCATTGGGCTAGGTGGTACTCAAGAGGTCAAGGATGCCTCAGCCCTTGTGCAGTGTCACTCCCTCTGTCTTGCTGCAGGGTCTGAGGTTGAGTGAGGCCTTGTGGGGCGGGGGGGGGGGGCGTTCGCTTTGTGTGACATTGCCTTTGGATTCCACAGAGGCCAAGTCTGCAGTAAGGTGAATGAGGAGTGAAGCACAAGGACCTGTGCAGCGTTTGTTCTGCAGGGATGTTCTTCCCCACAATGTTGTTCTGTTCCCTTTACCAGGGCCTTTTTTTTGAGCAGGAACACACAAGAACACAGTTCTGGCTGGCTTGGCAACTGGGGTGTAAACCAATATGCAAATAAGTTCCTGCTGGACTTTTTCCACAAAAAAGCCCTGTTCTTTACTAGGGTTGTCAAGTCCAATTCAAGACATATCTGGGGACTTTGGGGGTGGAGCCAGGAGACATTGGGGGAGGAGCCAGGAACAAGGGTGTGACAAGCATAATTGAACTCCAAGGGAGTTCTGGCCATCACATTTAAAGGGACAGCACACCTTTTTAAATGTCTTCCTTCCATAGGAAATAATGAAGGATAGGGGCACCTTCTTTTGGGGCTCATAGAATTGGACTCCCTGGTCCAATCGTTTTGAAACTTGGGGGGTACTTTGGGGAGAGATACTAGATACTATACTGAAAATGTGGTGCCTCTACCTCAAAAAACAGCTCCCCCAGAGCTCCCGAAACCTCCAAATCAATTCCCCATCATACCCTATGAGAATCGATCTCCACATAGGGAATAATGAAGTGCTCAGCAGACGTTTCCCTCCCCCCCCCCCCGTTTCTGGCGACTCTGAAATGACGGATTGGCGTCTCTACTCACGAGTTGCTGCCAACTTCTTCAAAGTAACACAGACATACCATCCCAAGAGGAAGCCTTTGCATTGGAGTCTGAAGCCTCCAAAGGCACATGGTCCTCTGGGGGCGGGACTTCCCCTTGCCAGCCAGCTGACTGGGGGCGGGAAGAAGCCTTGGAAAGCAGAAGAACCCCCGCTGGGACCTGGGGATTGGCAAGCCTATTCTTTACTTCAACTGAGATCTGTCCTGTTTGCATTTGTTCCTGATTCTTACTGGGTCCCTCTCTTTCTCAAGATAAAGCAAGCATGTTTTGTGTCTGCTCTCTTAGAAAAGTCAAACCTGTCATAGCTGAAGTGATCCTCCATATGGCTCTCTCACCCCTAGGGGAGGATATCCATGTCTGCATTTATGGCGCAGCTGCAGATGTTAATGTGAGACTGGAGAAGAGCTCCTTAACCATTGAGAAGACCTACATCACTTTAGCAAGCCAGAGGTCTGTAGCTATTCACAATCGGAGCAACATCATTGCACATTTCCAGTGGAAGTTCTTTGTGACACAAGCAGAGGAGGAACAGAAAAAACAAATGTAAGTTTTTGAAAGTGGTGCTGGTTTCAGCAGTGCCTGGTTCTGGGTAATTTTTAAAAAAATGTACACGTTTTGAAGTTTTGCTGTAGAATACATTAAGGGTTTGTGACCTTAGGGAAAGTCCATAAATTATCAGTTCCTTAACGCTGTAAAATATAAGGGAAAGTCTCTAAATGGTAAATTCAAACATTACAGGCAACTGTCAGAAAAACAGATAGGGTGCAATTATTCCTAAACTCACTGAAAGAAAAACACAGCTTTGGCTGGTTGCTGCACTAGCTACAAACACTATAGCTCTTCTCTCCCCACTGAGTCCTATTTTTTCTCCTTCACTCCATACACCCAGAGCCCCAGTCTTCAGTTTCATGCCTGCTCCAAACCCAGAGCACAGAGCAGTACCATTGTGGGTACTTCAAGGACTGAAAGAAACTGATCCTTGGATTGCAAGTTCCAGGCCAGACCCTTTGTGAGAAGGTGAATGGAGGGTATATACTGTTTCTTAAAGACATTCTGATTTTAGCATGAAAATGAAACAGCAGCTGGGCAGCAGCCAGGCCAAAAGTCTGAAAAAATTGTAGTTAGCAATAGATCCAAGTGTCTTTCTGCTCTTCATACCCAGTGAAGTCTCTAGACAGTCATTCTTCACTCTGAAGGATCCAAGAGGGAAAATAAATCAGATGGGCTTTTCAAAGACAACTCAGGGAGGCTGCACAATCTGCGCATCTCTAATTATGCACCTTGGCAACTTGATGAAGGAGGTTCTGGTGGAGCAGGGGTGTGCCATGCAAAGGAAAGAGGCAACTCCCAAGTGTGCAAAATTGCAAGAGCTGTTCATTTTTACTTTGCCATTGCTTCTCTTTTCTTCACTGGTTAGCCAAAGAGAATGGTCAGGAGCTTTTACCCAGGTCACCCATAATATTGGAATTCAGCGGGGTGGGTGGTGGTCCAGTGAAGCTGATGGGCAGTTGGTTCAGGTGAGACAAAAATGAAACATTTATTTTGATGAAGGGAGCTTTGACGCTTGAAAGTTTATAACCCCCCCCCCCCAAAAAAAATCTTGTTGGTCTCTAAGGTGCTACTGGACTCATGGCTAGCACTTCTTCATTCAAAGAGTAATTAATCTTTGGATTCACTGACAGTGGACCTAGTGAGGTCCATGAGCATAAGATGACTTTAAAAGAGAATTAGATTCATGGAGGAAAGGTCTATTCATGGCTACTAGCATGGTGAATAAAGGGAACCTCCACATTCAAAGGCAGCAGATTTCTAAATCTCAGTGCTAGGAGGCAACATCAGGAGATGTCTTGACCCCTGTGCCCTGTTTGTTGTCTCCTGTGGGGCAAGTGGTGAGCCACAGTCCAAGACAGGATGCTAGATTAGATAGGCCAGCTAACTGATCCAGTATAGCACCTCTGATGTCCACACTTTCTAATTGCACCCCCCCCCCCAAATCCTTCAAAGCTGCTGTATACATGTGAAAACTCTGGAGTTGCCTTGCAGATTTCCCATTGGAATGCCAAGCTGGATTTGCTTGGCTTACTTTGCCATTCCTCATTGCTGAACGGAGGCATATGGACATCAATGTATGGATGTGGCCATTTCATTCTTGTTCATTATCAATGAGATTGGAAAGAGAGAGCAGTTCTGGAAATGGGGGGCTTCTCCAGTTCCATGTAGCTGCCCAGAAGACATGTGGCACTGGCCATAAAGACATACCCCTGCCCCCCCCCCCCAGTCCTTTTCTGTTAGCAAAAGTGCATGAGGTGAAAAGTAGGGAGTGATGAAGCTTCCTGTGGACTCAGGAGCTGATTTGTGCCCTCCCCCCCATTTTACAGGTGGAGTTTCCAGTGTGGTTGTAATTGTTAGAGTGTTGGACTACGATTTGGGAGACCCAGATTGGAATTTCCACTGGTGGAATGGAAGCTTGCTAGGTGATGTTGGGCCCATCACACACACTCACAAGGCTGTTGTGAGGATAAAGTGGTAAAGAGAAGAGCAATGTAAGCTGCTTGAGGTCCTCATTGGGAAGAAAGATGCGGTATAAATTAAGTTTTAAAAAACTAATGTATTGCCTATTTGGACCCTACCTCAAAGCCATGAAGGAGCCTGTGGTCGCAGCTTGGTCTATCACTTGCTTGTATTAGAGGAAAGGGCTCTGCATTCCCTTTCACGAGGCCCTGAAAGCAAATGTGAGCCTTATTAGCCTGGTTGTGGAATAGCTCAGATGAAACCATTCTGCCTCTTGCTCCTTCCCCTGCTTGCAACCAACAGCCTTTGGAGGCAGATTGCCCACTGAGTCCTCTCTTGCCCTGGCTCTAGGCTCTGCCGGTCAATGCAGGTTGAAGAAGAGGACATGGTGGATCAGTTTCTGCAGGAATGCATCACGAATCCTACTCTCCGCGAGCATCTCTCAATAGTCACTCGAACCTTTCGGAACCGCCAGGCAGCTGTGTACGAGGACCCCATGCTCTTCAACAACAACATTTTCACAATCGAACCTCTGGTAAGCAGCAACTTAAGAGAAGGGTCTTGGGAATGAGGAAAGAAGCAGGAGAATAAGAATATCAAACATTTGGGGTTTTGTTCTTCATTGCTCAAATCGCTCTGTGCATGTTGTCATCTTGGCGAAGAGTCTAGGGCCGCCAAACTGCGAGCTGGGCCTGGGGAGGACAGGGTTTAGGGAGGGGAGGGACCTCAGTGGGGTATAATGCCACAGAATCCACCTTTCAAAGCTGCCATTTCCTCCAGTCATATAGAGATCAGTTGTAATCCCAGGGGATCTCCGGGCTCCTTATGGATTTTGGCAAGACTAATCTGGAGTCCAGCACACTCTGTTTCTTTATGTCTCCCTTACTTGCTTTTTTTTCTGTTAACATTCTCAAAATGGTATAGACACTGCAGGTCCAAAAGATTCTTTCCTATTGCAGATGGCAGCTTTGCCTGTTTGAAGCCAGAACTGGGCCAGGGCCTGTGCTCTGAATCACCATGGCTGCCTCAGCTATGCTATCCACAGCTCCTAGTGGGGACTCCAAGGCTGCTTCTGCACGGCAAGGATTCTCTGCTTTATTTCATTGCTGCTGCAAATACAGAGGCATGCATGCTGAAGAGGGAGCTTCCACCTGTAGAGTTTTATTGCACTTTCCCCCCTTGTTTTTATACCCTTCACTCTTCTGCACATACAGCACAGGGAATCTACACTGCTCTTAAGGCCATGGTCCTTACGGCTGCTGCAGTGACCTATTGCCCTTTTCTGTGGTTCTTTCCTTTACATGTGCATTAGAGAACTTTAATGGCTCTGTTGAAATTTGAAGTGGAAGTAGATGAGTGGCAACTGATCATTACTAAACTATGGTGTTGTAATGCTGTAGCAATTACTTTTTAAAAAGCTCTCTGGTGGTGTGGCAGGGAAAATGCTTAGAAAATGGTGCCATTGTGAGCATGATGACCTTTGCAGGTCATGGAAATGTGCACACTTGGATGGAATAAAGCAAGTTTTGGGGGAAAGTGTCAACTTTTGCAGCTCCAGCACCAAGGAGAGGGGCAGAGGTGGGCACCCTGAACAAATCCTCTCTAACTACGTATTCTAGTTTAAATTACATATCTGAATTGAAATAACACACAAACACAGCATTTTTCAGAAAAAGTGGAAAAAATTGGCCACAGTTTTTATTGGTTACATTTGTAAGAAGCCTTGGCACAGCACTGGGTAAGGATCCTGTGCATCAACTGCTACGCCCAACACTGGCCATCTCCTCACCACCTGGCCAAAGCACAGGGCAGCCACAGGAGCTCAACACCTGCCAGCAGGGCAGCTGAGCCTGATTACTTCCCAGACTATTTAAGACAAGGCTTGGGATCAACCAGCTCACTAGACACAAGGCTGTCTGCCAGCTCTAGTTCCTTGCCTGCAGATCCAGCTCCTGGCTGCCAGCACCTATCGACCTTCCTCTCTAGACCTGAAGGCACTGCTCCAGAGGAGACCTGACCAGGTGGACCTGCAGAATGCAGGATAGATAGTGCTTAAAGAACTAGCTAGGGAGTTGGCAAAGCTGTTATCCATTATCTTCAAGGCCTCTGGGAGGACAGGCGGGGTGCCAGATGGTTGGAGAAAAATGAATATTGTCCTGATTTTTAAAGTGGAGAGGTAGGATGATCTGGGGAACTGTAGGCTGGTCAGTTTAACCTCTGTCCCATGGGAAATCTTGGAGCACATTTTTAAAAGACTGATTTCTAAACATCTAGTCGATAACTTGGTAAGGAGTAGTCAACATGGACTTGTCCTTAAAAGGCTCTATCAGACTAATCTAATTTCCTTTTTTTTGACCAGGTATCAGATTAGGTAGACTGTGAGGATGCAGTGGATATTGAATGTTTGGATTTTAGTAAGGCATTTTATAAAATTCTCCATTAAATTGGAGGGCTGTGGATTAGATTTTAGGATGATTAGGTGGATAAAGAATGTGTTAGATAATCATAACCAAAGAGTAGTAGCTAAATGTTCATTGTCTGATTGGAGGGTCATATCTAGTAGGGTGCTGCAGTGCTTTGTTTTGGGCTGAGTGCTTTAAAAATATTTTTTATCAATGATCTAGATGAAGGTATGAAGGGACTACTTGTTATTTTTGCAGATGACACCAAATTAAGTGGGGTAGCATCCACTCCAGAAGATAGAGATAAAATACAATCAGACTTGGATGCACGGGGAAAATGGGCAAATGTGAACCAGATTCAATTTTATAGACATAAATGTATGGTCTTGCATCTGAGTATTAAAAATGTCACATTCATGTACCACATTGTGTTGGGGGGGCGGGGATAGTCTTCTAGTTATAGGTAGTAGCATGTGTGAATGGGATCTTGGGGTCCGGGAGGACTGTAATTTGAGTATGTGCAACCAGTGGCAAAGAAAGAACATGCAGTCTTAAAGTATATCAACAAATACTTTGCACTTGTGGGACCCTATTTGGACTACTGTATCCACTAGATCTGGAGGCCTTTTTATAGGAAAGATATAGCAGCTTTAGAGAAGGTGCAGAGGAGAGCAATGTTGATGATTAGGGGTTTGGAAATAAAGCCTTATGGAGAAAGGCTGTGGGAATTGGGAGTATTCAGCCTGGAGAAGAAGAGGGTGGTGTTGGGGATATGATTACTCTTTTTAAGGGTTTGAAGGTTTGTCATTTAGAGGAGGGCATGGCACTATTTCAGTTGGTAGTGGAGGACAGAACTCATATTTATTTTATATTTATTATAAAGGTTTTAAAGTACAGATAGGGAGATATTGTGGAGATATAGGAAAACTTTTAAACAATAAAGGTTCAGTGATGGAATCAGTTGCCCAGGGATGTTGTGGGTTCTCTTTCCTTGGAGGTGTGTAAGTGGAGATTGGACATTTATTTGTCAGGGAACTTTTCAGTTCTATGATTCTATGGTTGCGATGTTATGTTAGAATCTGGAAGATTCTTATGAAGCTCAGTGAGTAACACTGAGGCAATCTCTCAGCCTAACCTCCCTCATAGAGTGGTTGTAAGGATAAAACGAGGGAAGGGGAAATAATGTATGCTGCCCAGAGCTCCTTGGAGGAGGGGCAGAATAAAATTGTGCTAGACAGGAAATGAAGGACAGCTATTGCTTAGCAGCAGCCTTGACTGCATTGATGCATTTAACAGGAAAATCCCTTTAAAAAAAAAAAAGGCTGCATCCGATATTAACTGTTTGCTAGTTTTCTGCTGCTACCCCAGTGACCAACCCTCCAGAGATCTAAACTAGCTGGACTTACACAACAAGAAAGCAGTGTTAGCAAAAACAGCAGTTTCTGGATTACAAATCTAAGCTCTTTGGTCTGATCGTCTTACGTTTTGCAAAAAGTACCAGCCGGAATACATCCTGATGCTGAAGAGTTAAAGAAAAATAAAGGAAGCCAACTTCAAAAAACCCCGCACGCTTTAGGCACGTTTGTATAAATAACCCAAACAGATTGAATAGTTTTCCAAGCCCATGGGAAATAAACGGTTATGCAGCTCTGATGTTCCAAGTGCATCTCAAATTTAGCTTGATTTCAGGGTTTTGTTCTGTTTTTTTGCAAAGGCAGCATTGGTATATCAGCAGAAATAGACTGTGGGGGAAACCCAGGTGGCCGAGAGAGGACAGAGTTCTGGCTTTTGATAGCAGAGTCACTTTGACTCCCATTAGCATCATCTTGTGCCATTAGCAGCAAGTCACATTGCAGACATGTGCAAGCTGACTCCTTCGAAATGGAAACCAGAAGCGAGCTGCTGTTGCAGCGTCCTTGACAAGACAAGGCTGCTTCTCGTTGCTCATTATTGATGCTCCAGCTTCCCCTTGTTTGTTCACTTCTTGATGTGGTTTCATGTCATAGTAGGGAGGGGGGGAAAGGTTGAAAGGAACATTGTTGTAGTAGCCACAGAGAGGGGTGCATTTGGACGAGAAACCTGTTTACAGATTACAACCTAGTGGCACATTATGTAGGATAACCATGACTGGATCTATAACAGAGATCCCAGCCTTCAGGCACATACAGAGTGCTTTCCAGTTCAAATTTCTGCATTTCCTGGCCCAACTAAATCTCTAAACATCTTTAAAAACCATTTGCCACCATCCTTTCAGATGTTCATTACATGGCTGAAGTCACCCGTTGCAGTATTCAAGGCTTCCAAGACCTTCTGTTCAGTTCCGTTCATAAAAAGTAACTACAACAACTGCGCTGTATTAACGGGAATCAAATCTCACTAGTAAGACTATAGCAGTTTTAATGTAGGTAGGCGCAGTGGTAGCTCACAGGCAGTGTCTTGTGTTGAAATATAGAAGCTATTTATTACCAAAAAGGCAAAGAGGGGAATCAAAAATTTAGATAGCATTTTAGACAGTAGGACACAGAGCGTTTTAAAAAATGGCAAAAAGGGAAATAAAATGGAAAAACTACAGCCGTTCTAAACTGCTGCCAGCTATAAATCCAGACAAGGCCCAATCATACTTACCATTTGGTTTGTTATAATCTTCAGATGTTGATGATAATTTAATTTGTCAGGAATCATTTAAGTTAAGCTCAATGACATGAGCAGTATTTTCGCGACAGAGAAGTCTTGTGGCCAGCAGGTTAGGTACTAATAGGGTTGCCAGCCTGGAGATCTCCTGCTTTTACAACTGATCTCCAGCTGGCAGAGATCAGCTCCCTGGAGAAAATGGCTGCTTTTGAAAGGTGGACTCAACGGCATTGTACCATGCTGAGGCTTCTCTCCTCCCCAAACCTCACCCTCTCCTGGATTCAACCACAAAGTCTCCAGGTATTTTCCAACACAGACCTGGCGACCCTAGGTGCTAGTTCTGGAATGTGCGTTCCCTCTTGGCCTCCCTCCCTCCCCCTTACCTAGATCCATGTCGGCTCTATCTGTCCCCCTGCCTGTGCTCTTGCAGTGCATTGCACTTCCAGCACCTCTCAGCAGTAAGACTGGACCATCACATCTCTCGTAATTCTGTCACGAAACTGCTGGGCTTGGAGTTCCTGAAATTCCCACATCAGCTAAAGCTAACCATCTAGAAAGCCCTAGTTAGCAAATACATATTCATCAGGGCAAGCTCCTTTTTAAATTTTCTTCCTCTTCTGCATATTCTTGGGGGGGGGGGGGTTGCTTATAAGTTTTTTTCCCGCTCATTAGTTCAAGATGCATTGCACCTGTCAGACCACTGACAACCCAGTCCAGCACATCAGGAGGATGGGCTGCAAGGCTGTAAGGGCACTGGGTAGACCTAGCTTGGAGGAATTTGTATAGAGCCGGCAAGACACAAGCAGCCAGGTTTCCTGACTGCTCTGCCTTTAGCCAGCTGCTTTCACTTGAGTGTGTTCCTCTGAATCCCTGAGGTGGGGAGGTGAGGGAGCCCAAAAGGCCTACAGGAGTAGTAGCAGATGGTAGAAAAGAGGAACAGGGGAGACCATCACCTTCATGCTCCATTTGTGAGCTGTTCTCAGCACTTGGCTGGCTGCGTTTGATACGGAACACTGGACTCTCATCCAAGAGCAATTCTTATCTTGTTGTCTGGAAGGAAGGAAGAAAGAACCAGGTTCTTCAGCATAAAATTCTCCCATGTCCTGCAATCACCCTGCAGATTTCATCTACAAGAGTCTGACCTCTAGTCCAGCTAATTCAGTCTTGACTGCCCTGACTTTCCAGAGTTTCTGGCCGAGAACAGTCTTTCTTGACACTGGATGAGAGATTTTTTAACTGGAGAAGCCAGAAATTAAACATGAGATCATCTGCTGGCAGGGGAGGACATGTATGTCCTGTTAGCTTTCTAGCAGCAGCTGAATACCACCTGGGCTCAGCTTGTTTTCTTTTCTGTTTGCAGGATCCTTGCCTAGATGTGACCACTTGGGCAGGAGCCAGAGGGCTGTAGGCCCTAGATCCAGGGTCTACCCAAGATGTGTTTTTCTGTATTTAAATTGTACTTTTTTTCCCAACAAAAGTTGTTTTGAGTTTTTGAATATATAGAAATTGTTTTGGATCCCTCTTGGGAGAAAAGTGGCATAGAAACAGGTCAAATAAATTAATAAAGGTAAAGAATGTGCCATACCACTGAGATTGTTGACCTGGCAATCTCCTCAAATTACAGATGACATGCAGACTGCAGAGATCATTTCCCTTGGAGAAATTTGCATTATACTCTGCTGAGCTCCCTCCCCTCTCTCTCTGAGCTCCACCCCCAAATCTCTAAGAATTTCACAAGGTAGTGTTGGCAGCCCTACCTACACTGCACTCCAGTGCTGAGCCTTGGTTGCACCCTCTCCCAAGGGAAGCTGGAGCCAAAGCAGCAAGCTCGTCTACAGCCAACATCTTTAATGTGGCCTGGTATGTGGTAGATTTTTGGTAAGGGTTGCAAGATCCAGGACTAGAGATGCCAATCCCTGATATAGACACAGGGGTTCAGGCCCTCTGTTGGGCACCTTTGATTCCAACTTAATGGGCAGATGGATAGGATCATGCGTGCCACCTGCAGAACTGATAAGCTGTGTAACTTTATCAAAAGCAGTCGCCTCCCCACTGATCATTCTTTTGAAGAAATAACAGGCTTAATCACCAAGGGTCTATGTAAATGATGCAGGGGACCTGGACCATAGGCTTCTCTTGTAGATCTCTTTGGCTTCCTTTGGCGGAAGCTTTAACATGCAAATCAGAAAAAGAATGCAAGGGAATAACAAAGAACTGGTGAGAGAGAATACTCAGAGATGCAGGACCATCAGTATGTAGAGGACATCCTAATTTCCCCCCACTGTCCCTTTCTATCGGATCTCAAAGGGTTGACTGGATTTATGTATTTTTTTAAAATCAGTGATAGACCAGATGAGGGATGACAAACTGGAGTTTAATCCAGACAAGATAAGTGGAGGCACTGATTATTGGTTAGATTTTAGATGGAGATGCATTTTTCCCTTTAAAAACAGGTAAGCAGCTCAGGAGTTCCTGATGGTGCTCTTGGATGCTTAGATACCAGCAGTGGCTAGAAGCATTTTTTGCCCAGCTTTGACTGGTATGCCAGCCAGCATCCTCTCTCAGAGGAGGCAACTTAAGTCATTATCACACATGCTTTGGCAACATCTAGATTAGATTACTGTAACATGTTCCTAGCAGTGCCTTTGAAAAGTGTTTCGAAACTGCAGCTGATGGAGAACATGGTGGGAGGTCAGTTCTTTTCCTTATCATCTAATGCCTCTATTATATTATTTTTCATTGGCTTCATAGTATATTGATATAAAGCTATTAAATCAGGTCCATCAATCACTTTGTGGCATAACAAAGTCTGGAATAACAAAGTCAGTGCCTCCATTTATCTTGTCTGGATTAAACTCCAGTTTGTCAGCCCTCATCTGATCTATCACTGATTTTAAAAAATACATAAATCCAGGCAGCCCTTTGAGATCTGATAGAAAGGGAGGGTGGGGGGAAATTAGGATGTCCTTGTCACGTTCTCAGGGTGCAGGCAGGCAGGAGTCCAAAGCCAGTCCAAGGTCAAAGTCCAGGAAGTCAAGCAGGAGCCAAGTCACCAATGCAGAATCACAAACCTCATGTCTTCGCTCTGAAAGTTCTTTCCGGAGCCTGCTTCAAACTCTTGAGATGGGAGGAGGAGAGCTTGGAGGAGATTGATCGTCAACAGTTGACACTGGTGCCTGGAGAGTGATTGATGGGCCAGCTGCTGTTTGTTCAGCTGAGGAACTGGCTGGCAACTCTTCCAGGTCTGTTAACCCTT
Source organism: Heteronotia binoei (assembly GCF_032191835.1). Lineage (NCBI taxonomy): Eukaryota > Metazoa > Chordata > Lepidosauria > Squamata > Gekkonidae > Heteronotia > Heteronotia binoei. The sequence continues at coordinate 26,706,166 of NC_083236.1, forward strand.
CCAGCTCCTCCTCGTCAGGGCTCATGACACTATCCCCCCCCCGCAGGACCCCATCCCATAGACAGGCCAGGCCAGTCAGGGTAGGCCGTGTGGAACTGCTGCACGAGGTCAGGGACGTGTAGGTTGTCTGTGGGTTCCCATGAACGGTCCTCGGGGCCATAGCCTTCCCAGTCCACGAGGTACTGAAGGTCCCCGTGGTGGATCTGGGAGTTCATCGACCAGGACAGGAGGAGGCAGCGCTGGAGGTGGCGGTCGGATGGGATCCGGTGGTGTAGCAGGAACGAGGGACCGGTGGAAGACTGGGTGGATGTGGAGGGTGGCCGGCAGCTGTAGCCAGAAAGCAACGGGGTTGATTTGGTCCATGATCAGGTAAGGCCCCGCAAAGTGAGGGTCCAGCTTGCGAGACCAGCCAGGCCGACACAGGTAATGGGTGGAGAGCCAGATGTGGTCCCTGGGCTTCAGTGGGGGCCCCACCTGTCGTTTTCAATTAGTGGCTGTCTTGTAGGCCTCTTTAGCCTGTTGGAGCTGCTCTCGGAGCAAGTCCTGGAGAGCCTGGAATGCCTGCAGGTGCGCATCAGCAGCAGGGACTGCTGTGGGGGGCAGGACTGCTGGGAAGAAGCGAGGGTGGTACCCATAGGTGGCGGCAAATGCGGTCTGTTGTGTTGACTCATGTATGGCGTTGTTGTAGGCAAACTTGGCCAGGGGTAGCAAGGTGGCCCAATCATCCTGCTGGTAGCTGGGGTAACAACGCAGGTATCGTTCCAGTGTGGCGTTGGTGCGTTCAGTCTGCCCATCCGTTTGGGGATGGTACGCTGAGGACAAATACACCTGGATGCCTAAGCTGGAGTACAGGGCTTGCCAGAATTGGGAGGTGAACTGGGGGTCTCAGTCTGAGATCAAGTGTGCCAGGAGCCCATGCAGGCGAAAGACGTGCTGCAGGTAGAGCTGGGTTGTTTCAGGAGCTGTGGGTGGCTTGGGACATGGAACAAAGTGAGCCATCTTGGTGAACAGGTCCACCATCACCAGGATGCAAGTGTGCCCCTTGGACCTGGGGAGCTCGGTGATAAAGTCCTGTGAGACGGTGTCCCAGAGTCCTGCAGGTATGTTTAGGGGATGCAAAAGCACTGGGGGCTTGGCCAGTACATCCTTGGCCTGCTGGCAGACCTCACAGGAACCAACATAGCGGGCCATGTCGGCACAGACACAAGGCCACCAGAACTCCCGTGTGAGCAGGTGCAAGGTCTTGTGTTGGCCGAAGTGCCCTGCAAGAGGGGAGTCATGGGTCAGGCGGAGCACGTTGGCCTGGAAGGGCCCTGGAAGCACATATAGGTGCCCACGGTGCAGCAGGAGACCTTGGGGGTATGGAGGTCCCCAGCTGGGCCATCTTGCACTTCCAGGAGGCGTTGCTGAGCCCAGGGGTCTTGGGCCTGGCTAGCCTGGATGTCTGCAGCCAAGGTTGGGCGAATCGTGGTGGCAGCAAAGACCGAGGGTGCAAGGATGAGCCCAGTTGGGGTCTCCCCCATTAGAGGCACAGTGTACTCTGGTTTTTGGGAGAGGGTGTCCACTTTCCGGTTCTGGTTCTGCAGGATGTAGGTGATCCGGAAGTCAAATTGGGACAAGAAGAGGGACCACCAGATCTGACGCTGGGTGAGGTGTCGAGCAGTCTGTAGATGTTCCAGGTTTCGGTGATCAGTCAGAACCTGAACGGGGTGCCGGGCCCCTTCATGGTGATGCCTCCAAACCTTGAAGGCGGTCTTGATGGCCAGGAGTTCCCGCTCCCAGATGGTGTAGTTGCACTCTGTGGGCGTCAGCTGCCATGAGTAGTATGTGCAGGGTTGTAGCGGCTGGGAGGGGTCCTCCCGCTGGGGTAGCACTGTGCCAAGGGCCATGCTGGAGGCATCAGACTCTACTGTGAATGACAGCTGCGGGTCTGGGTAACGCAGGAGTGGCTCAGTGGTGAAGCAGGTTTTCAGGGTGGTGAAGGCATGGTCTGCCTCTGGAGTCCAGTGAAATAGCTTTTTGAGCCGGAGGAGCTGGTTCAGAGGCATGGTTACATCAGGATAGGCAGGGATGAACTGGCAGTAATAACTGGAAAAGCCAGGGAACCGCTGTACGTCCTTGCAGTTCCACGGCTTCTGCCAGGTCAGGACATCCTTGACTTTGTTCGGGTCCATCCGAGTCCCATGGGGTGAGATGATGTGACCAAGGAATTCGACTGCTGTTAAGTTGAAGGCACACTTCTCAAGCTTGGCGTAGAGACCATGCTCGCGCAGGCATTGCAGGACCTGATGGACGTGCCCTGCATGCTGGGCGGGGCTTTGGGAATAAATTAAAATGTCATCTAAATAGATGATCACAAAGTGGTCGAGCAGGTTGTGGAAGATGTCGTTTATCAGCCTTTGGAAGACAGCAGAGGCGTTGGTCAGGCCAAAGGGCATCACCAAATACTCGTATTGGCCATAGTGGGTCCCGAAAGCCATCTTCCATTCGCCTCCTGCGCGGATTGGCACCAAGTTGTATGCGCCCTGGAGGTCCAGCTTGGTATAGACCTGGGTCCCCTTAAGGCAATCCAGTAGCTCTGGGATCAGTGGCAAAGGGTAGCGGTCCCGGACAGTGATTTTGTTCAGAGCCCGGTAATCATTGCGGGGCCAGAGCTCGCCGCCTTTCTTCTTGACAAAGAGAACAGGGGCGGACAGCGGGGACGTGGATGGCCGGATGAAACCCCGTTCCAGGTTTTTGGTGAGGAAGTCCCTCAGGGCTGCTAGCTCCGGTTCGGACATGGGGTAGAGCCGCTCCATAGGCAGGGATGCCCCTGGTACCAAATTGATGGCACAGTCATAAGGCCGGTGCAGGGGGAGCTGGTCAGCCCCCTTTTCCTCAAAGACATTGGCAAAGTCTGTATAGGCCGGGGAAAGTAGAGGACCAGCAGCCGGGGCAGCAGTGGACAGGGTGGCCGACCGGGCCTTGTGAGGATAAGGATCCTTGAAGCTCAGCTTTCCCTGTGCCCAGTCCACTAGGGGGCTGTGCTTTATGAGCCAGAAGAGTCCCAGAATGAGGGGAAAGCGGGGCATGCAGCAACATCGAATTGTACTTGCTCATGATGGTGTTGGATCTGGAGCGTGACCGGGTAGGTCTCCTGGGTCACCGGACGGGAGCGGAGGAGGTGCCCGTCAATGGCTTCGACCAGGGTCGGGGTGTCTTTGTCCTGTACTGGGATCTGGTGTTGCTTCAAAAAGGGCACGTCGACAAAGCAGTGGGCGGCCCCAGAGTTGACCATGGTGTAGACGAACAGCCAGTGCCCGTCTGGCAAGTGGAGTGTGACCAGTACGAGGAACAGGCCCTGGCCGGTAACGTAGGATTCAGGGGACCCAGCTAGGTGCCCCAAGTCGGGGGGTCCACTCAGACTTGGGGCTGGTCTTTTACTGGCAGCGGTGGCACAGTACTGGGCTGGGTGCGCTTGGCAGGGCAGCCGGAGGAGAAGTGCCCCGCCCCTCCACAGTACAGGCAGAGATTCTGTGAGTGGTGCCATGCTTTTTCCTCGGGAGTGAGCCACAGCCGTGCAGCCCCAAGTTGCATGGGCTCGGGGTCATCAGTCTTGGGACTGCTGTGCATCAGGGTTGTCACCGTTGCTAGGCGGCGGGGCAGCTGAGAGGGTTGGGCGCTGCTTAGCAATTGGCGGCGGCTTTCCAGGCAGCCATCAATGTGGAGACACAGCGTGATTAGGCCTTACAGTGTGACCGGTCGGTCTACTCGTGCCAGCTCATCAAGGATGAGGTTAAAATAGTTATTTGGGGATCCACATTTCTCTCTGCATCTAATCCAGAACTCTGTTTCTGATAGTGACCAACTAAATGCATCTGGGAAGCTAAGAAGCAGGGGCTTAAGGACAACATTGTACCACTGCAATTTTTCTCCTGCATGCACTACTCAGATGTGCACTGCCTCTGAACATGACATTTTCCTATATGGCTGATGGAATGGGCTTCTGGGGGTTGCTGCAGGCTGGCGTGACCACTAGGCAAATTTAACACAAATGCCTAGGGCACCAGATTTTAAATGATGCTTAAAGGCGAGGGAAGCCCCAGCTTTCCATGTGCCTTTCTTTTGGAGATCAAACAGAAATTGCTACTGTCAGTGGCTGACTGCCATCTTTCCCCTCCTCTTCCTAGCCTGGACCAAGTGCCAACTGCCTCTACCAATTCTGCTCCACTGCCTCCACCCAGAACTGATTCATGCCAAAACATTTTGTCTAGTTTGGACCCTAGTCCCCTGTGGTTATCCTCATACACACAGTAGAGGGCTTAAAAATGGGAATTACTAGGTTGCTATTCACTGCAACGGCATAACAATCAATTGCCACAAGCTCTTAGTTCCCAGCTTTCATTTTGTAAAAAATTAGATAGCATAACAATCTATTGTCAGAAGCTCTTAGTCCTCAGCTTTCATTTTGCGTAAAAAAAAAAGTCCCTTTTAATTGTGGCGTTATAAAGGAAAAGGTGCAGTCTCTACCTTTTTCCAGATAACTTTAAGATAAAAAGTTCTAAAGAATTTGTTTGTCTTTCCCACTGAAACATGGGAAGCAGGAGATAGTGGGAACAGATAATTACAGTATTAGTGTTGTAGCATTCAAGCAATTATCAGTTTTTTAAAAAAACCTTTTAAAATCCTCTGGTTAGAGTCATGTAGTTGCCCCCCCCCCCCCCCCCAGTCGGAATGAAGAGGCTGACACAGTATGTTGGATAAACCGGGCCACTTTATTAAAGATAACTTACTTAACTAGAATGGCAAGGGGTATAGGCCTAACAGGACAAGCCCTGGGGTAAACTGCAGGACCCCGCCTTGTCCTTAGAGGGCGAGCCACCCTGCCCCCAGCACGACCCCAATATTCTGGCTGGTGCTGAGTGGCCAGGCCCCAACTCCACCTCCACCTAGGCCAGCATCAATCCCTCTGGAAAGATCTGCCCTGGTGAGGCTTTGCCGTGATCTGTACTCTCAGCATTGAGCCGTACAGCCCATCTGCAGTTCATATAGACCACCTGCACCTACTGGTGCAGGGCCATAGGTGCTCCCCTGAACAAACACTGTAGCCCATACCTCATCCTGCCACCGCCAATGCCAAGCCTCTTCTTAGGCATTAGCGCCCACCGGACGGCCCAGAGCCAACCGCAACCCCTGCCTAATCTCTTCCAAAAAGGCCCGGTTACTAAGCTCAGATAAATGGACCCCGTCCAGCCTATACAAGTCGGCATTCTCGACTCGAATAGCCGGATGGGGCAGAAACATCCCTAAGCCCCTCTCCATGACCTTCTGCAAGGCACGATTGGCCTTGCGCCTAGCACTTTCTATCCCTGCAGGGGATAACGCATATCACCAGACTTTGCGTGGCAGGATTGCTGACCACACCAAAAGAACTCCTGGCCATCTGTGCTTAATGGCCCGCAAATCCTCCCACGCCTGCAATGAAAGGGCCTTTCTTTTCATAAATCTGAGATCATTACCACCAAGGTGGATGACCAGGATGTGCGGAGGAGGCGCCTGCCTCCCACGGAACAAATGTGGCATGATCCCTGGCCAACGCAGGCCACAGCGACCCAACCACTCCACCGTTGCCCACTCACTGAGCCCCAACTGGGTGCCAACTGGTGATCTCCTGGCCTGGTGGGCAGCCCAGAAAACCATACTGTGCCCGCAGATGAGGATTCGACGCCTCTCCCTATGAGCTACAGCACCTGAAAAACAGAAAAGAGTCACAACCCAGAAAACACATACCAACGGGCACTAAATACAACATGCCCCCCGCCACGGCCTTACTGAAATACCAATGGACGCACATATGACTTGTAGGCAGCCGACCACCAACGGCCCATCCACTGTATGGCTACAGGGGTGTATCCCATAACTGCTGTGGTGGTTGCGGCACCAATTCGAAATGAATGCGTGGCGAACTTAACCCCCCCTAACCCAACTTCGCCAGTGCCTTACCGGTCACTGTCCAAAATTGATATTTTGTTGGGGGGGCCACCACTATAGCGAAACAATGGGCCATCACCCTCTCCCCTGAGCAGTATATACCGTTCCAGTGCAGTGACGGGGCACAGCTCTGCCAATCCACACCGACCAATTGTAATGACTGTGTCTCTCTGATGCTGGTCCGTCTTGGACCACCTTACTGTTAGCTGAGCTTGCCCCCCTACAAATTTGATGTCCTCGGCGCGAAGCGCCCAGTCAGAGGTATCCTTTTTCGACTGCACTACCAACTCACTAATCTGCAGTGTGCCGAAAAAGGCCACCAAAGAGTCAGCATGAAAAAGTGCAGCCTCAAAGGAAGATGAACATACGTCAGGCCAGACCCTGAAAAGCCCCTTCAACACTGAAGGAGATATGGGCTGCCGTGCATCCACTCGTGGCCCCCGTTCCCTTTCCCAACCTTCCAGCATCTTCCTGACTCTAAAGTCACCAGTGCCCTCCGCAAGGCCCTGGGATTTACTTATAAATGAAAGGGCAGCCAATTGTCCCCTAATAGACTTAAGCCCCAATCCTCTGCCCTTCTGATGAACACAGAATTGCAATATGTGTGCCACGGGGATCGGCCAACTGCCCGGAAGCCCGGCCTCACTCCTAAAGACCCGGAATTGTCTAACCGCCCGATCATAAGCTTTCCAAGTGCTCGGTGCCAAAGCTAATCGAATTGCCCTACCAGCTTCGGCTTCCCAAGCTGCCAAAGATCCAGTGGCATTCGCGCTGGCTGCAGATCCGCTTCCAGAGCAAGCTGGCGAAAGCGCTCGATCTGTTGACGAGATAGAGCGTCCACCACCCCATTGCACACTCCTGGAACATGCCTTGCCATGAATAAAATGTTCAAACGAAGGCATCGCAATGTGAATGCCCGCACCAAGTTCATAACTACTGTGGACTTGGACGACAAGGAGTTGATAAACTGCACAACAGCCATGTTGTCACACCAGAAATGGACAGTATGGTTGGCCAGCTGCTCTCCCCAGATCCATACCACCACTACAATAGGAAAGAACTCCAAAAAGGTGTGGTCACGACATAGACCCCTGGCCACCCATGCAGCAGGCCACTGTTCAGCACACCGGTGGCCTCGGAAATATACTCCGAAACCCGTGGCGTCCACCGCATCAGAGGAAATTTGAAGCTCAGCGTCTATCCTTAAATCCTCCCATCAAAATGAAATTCCATTAAAGGATTTCAAGAATTCCTCCCACACCTCCAGGTCCCTTCATATGTCTGTGGTCATCCGAACTCTGTGATGAGGAAGTCGCTGGGACCCCATGGCATCACATAGCTGCCTCAAAAAGGCCCTCCCAGGCACAACAACCTTGCACGCAAAGTTGAGGTGCCCCACCAGCTGTTGCAGCTCCAAAAGCGACACCTTGCACTGCTTTTTGAGAGAAGCTAAACGATCCCTCAGCCCCTCTACTTTTTTTGCAGGCAGCTGTGAAGCTTGCCGCATAGTGTCCAGCTCGATGTCCAAAAAGGTAATCACCGAGCTGGGCCCCTCTGTTTTTTCATGGGCCAACGGATCCCCGAGCTCTCTTGCCAGGTCCTCAAACAGCTGTAATAACCTGGTGCATTGCCCAGACCCCGCAGGACCTACGAAAAGGTAGTCATCTAGGCAATGAACCGTAGTGTTCAACCCAGACTTGGTCCGAAGCGCCCATTCCACAAAGGAACTAAACCGCTCAAAAGCGGCACAAGACACTGAGCATCCCATGGGTAGGGCCCTATCCATGTAGTATTTTTCTTCAAAGGAGAAACCCAGAAGATCAAAATCTTCAGGGTGCACTGGCAACAAGTTAAATGCCAACTTAATGTCACATTTTGTCATTTCAGCTCCCACACCACAACCCCTCACCACTTTGACCGCTTGGTCAAAGGAAGTATACTTGACTGAACAGAGAACATCCGGAATGGAATCGTTCACTGAACTGCCCTTGGGGTAGGACAAGTGGTGTATCAAATGGTATTCCCCGGGTGCCTTTTTAGGCACCACTCCTAAGGGAGACACCCTTAGATTAGGTACTGGCAGAGCGTCAAAGGGGCCAAGGACCCGCCCCTCCTTACACTCCTTCGCTATTTTTGCCCTAACCACATGTTCCATCCCAACAACTGAATGAAGGTTAGGGGCCATACCAGGAACTATAGGTCCCTGATACGGAATTCTAAATCCAAAACTAAATCCCTCCAGTAAATAGGCCCTTTTGGCCACCAGGGGGTAATTACCCAACAACTGCCTAAGTACCTTCAGATGTATGGGGCTGGGTCCCTTTTCCAGGCAGTTGCTGATTGCTCCCACCACCGGGGCGCTTGGCATTGCCCTTGGTTTTTGACCTACTGCAGGCTGAAAAGGCATGCGACCCTCCGCATAGCGGGCACTCGTGCTTAAATTTACAGGCTTTTCTAGCACACACGCCCTTGGAGGTAAATTCCCAGCATAACAGCCGGGGTTGAACCGTCTGGCCCGCTGTACTGCGGGCACCTACAGAATTCTGCTGCCTGTGGACCAAGTGCCTGCTATCAGCCCTATCACCCATGTTGGACTTCGTCGGGGACATCAACTGCAGCCAGAGCCGTTGATTGATTTGATCCCAGGGCAAACCAGGGTTGACCGCAGCCCTCATTCTGAAGGCCTCGTCGTATTGCAACCACACAGCCCCAACGAAGTCCGTATATACACGGTGCACTATGTCACAATATTGAAAAAGGGCTGCGGCCCGTAAAGGATGTGCCCTTGCTATCACCCCCGCATAAATCAGAAAACCTGGGAGCCAATTTGACCAAGTCCTGTCCACCTTACTATGTTTCAGTTTCTCCTTTTCCTTATTATCTAGCTCCTCCCTGCCCTTTTTTTTTTAAATTCTCTAAAGAGGAGACTGAAGACATCCACATATTCGCCCCTCAATATTTTTTCCCGGGTGGCCACCGCCAAATGATCACCCAGAGGCAATGCAGTGTCACCGTAGGGCAGGACATGGAACGGTAAAGAGCCATAAGGATTAGGGGGGTAATGCCACACACCCCACTGATGGCCCGGCCACGCCCCTTGTTGTAGCAACTGCTGCTGCCCGCCCCATGGCAGCACACCCAGCGCTGACTAAGAAGTAGAGGTGCCTTGCGATGATGGCGTAGCCGCTACCTGCAAAGGGGGCTGTGAGGCAGGAACAACTGTATTGGGGCTCTGAATCGGCATGCAAGGTGCACTCCATGCCCAAGACGGCCCTGCCTGACTGTATTGCCCAAAAGGAGGCAGCTGCCCAGGTGATGAAACCGCCGCACCTGGTGTGTTGTGGAGAACTGGCAGCTGAGGGAAGCCCCATGGCCAAGTTGGAAGCTGGTGTTGCAATGGGGACTTACCCACTACCCCCGAGGAGGTAACAGCAACCACCATCACCGGGGTTGTCTCCACCACTGCCCCCATTGCGCCGGAATCTACGGGCTCCTCATTGGGGGCCTCTCCTGTATCCACCTCTGCTTCTTGATCCGATTCCTGCTGCATGTCCGCGCTGACGGCACCACCCTGTAATGCAGGAAGGCGAGCCAGAACCTCCTTTTCAAACGTCAACCTAGATGACCGGCCTATTACCCTGCAGCGCCCGTCCCATGTGGGAGCCCCTGCAGCACCCCTCTGTTGTTCCAAAACGTCCAGCTGGCCAATGATAGCCTGCCTTAACTGGGCCTCCTCACCCAAGTCACTGGGTGGCCTGGATTGCTGGCCTCTTTTTTTTGCGGGCTGCTTTCCTTTAGAGGGGCCCTGATCCTTCTTGGGGGACATAACCTCACCTATTAATCCCCCTTAAACAAAACCACTCCACGGGTAACTTGGCTCCCCCTGTTTGACACTACACCCCCAGGCAACCCGGGGGGGGGGTCTGCAAATAAATGATATGTTTTTGGGGGTGGGGAGCAGGGGGGTGGGGTGTAGCATTGGCAGCAAACTGGCTTTAACACCCACCACCCGAGTAACCAACCGGGGTGTGTGTGGGGTGTGGGTGTGAGTACCCACTCTGGCCCACACAAAACGGGGGGAGGGGGGGATGAATGGGCCACTGGCCTGGCCCCCACGTCCTACGAGCCCCCTTTTCCCTTTTCCAGCTGCAACCCCTTTTGCCCGCTGAACAAGCTCCCCGTTAAAAGGCAGAAAGCCCCAGCGCTCAAACCACCGCTCGTGCGAAGGAGCCTGCGTGAGCCTTGCACAGCGTCTCCGACGATGCCCCTTGCATGCCCCACCACTCCTAAGCCAAGCCACGCAAGACCACCAGAGCTCCAACGATGCTCTCCCTCCGTGAGCCAAAAGCAAGTGCACAGTGCTGGGCGGGGCCGGGGCCTTTATAGCCCCGACGCCACGCCCAGTGCACCTTCCCGGCTGCCGTAGGAGACGGGGCCAGCCTTCCCTCCTTCCAGGAGGGCAACAGCGGCCCCCAGCCTCTAGCTGGCGATGCCGGCCCGGCTGGGAAGGGGCCGATCTAGTGGAGACTGTTGCAAAGGAAATGGTACTGAATGGGATCTCAAAAAATGGCACACTTTCATGCCTATCAAGGTATTCAAAGGAGATTTGACAGCAATCTCTCTAAAGGTCATATCAAATCAGATTTGAGAAAGATCACAGCAAAGGAGAGAAATATGGAAACAGGACAAACAGAGGACAATGTCATGAGGATGATCTCACAAACAGTGCTCCTCTGCGAAGTCAAGGTGGAGCAAAGCATCTGCGCAGTAACAGCCTCTGGTAAAACTGGTGCCACTTAGCAAAGAACAAAGTGTTGTTTCCAGCTGCAAAGGCAGATTTTCTTGGTTTTCAGGAGGAGGAAAGGGCAATGTTGAAAAAAAAGATCCTGAATGCATTATGTGGTTTTTTCCCCTTCCCTTTGTCATTAGGAGGGAGATGTCTGGCCCAATTCCACAACTGAAGTTAGCGTGATCTTCAGACCTCAAGAAGCTGGGATTTATCATCGCACTGTATATTGTGATATCTCAGGTATTGCATGCCCACCTCATACAGAGCCCATGGGAATTTCTTCTAAATGAGTATCTTCAGAGCCCACCTTCTCATGAATTTCTGGCAAGTTCCCTTCTCTCTTAATTATGCCAGATTCCTGCTGTCTTCATGAGAGTGGGGTGGGGGGAATTGGGAGAGAGCCCTGTCTGGAGTGCTGTCGCATTGTCTGAATATTTTGGGCTGCACTTTGCCAATGAGTCCTGGGAACTGGACTAGTGTCTGTATAGCAACGTGTTTCTTGTCTACTGCCCGTCTGTTGCCCTTCTGGTAGAGACAGCACATTGCAATAGAATCACAGCCTACATGGGCCCATCATGAATGAGCCCTACCTCCATCAGGCAGGCGTTTTCAGGCAAGTGGTGAACACGAATAAGAACCTCAAGTGTTTCCTGCCCCCAGTTTTTCCAGAAGGAAAACTGAGATGAGTTCTTTGACAGATACTGTTAGGGATTCTTGGGGAGCTTTGGAGACAGCAAGGTTGGATGGATGTTATGCCAAAGGTTCCTCAGCTGGTGGTTGAGGTGCCAATAAACATGAAGGCCTTTTATAAATTATAAGCAATTAGATGCAATGAAGCCCCAACAATCCGGTTATTAAGTTAATGGCTCTTAAGGGAATGGAGAGGGAGGAGGCACAACATTTTTCCTACAATGGTTTTCCTCCCCAGTCTCTCCTCCCCCCAAAAAATAACCCAGTTTGCCTTCCATATGTTTATTTTATTTATTTTTATTTTGTAGGCTTATATTCCGCCTTTTCCTGTAACCGGGCTCAAGGCGGATCACAACACCCTTGTTTGCCCTTGAAATGGGCATTTAGGATCACATGGAGGCAATGTGGTGTTGGCCTAAGGACAAAGAGACTTGGGTTCAGATCTCTGCTTGTACTGCAGCTTATTCTCCCTCAGACTATCCTACCTCATTAGAGTGATGTGCAGGTAAAAAAGGAAACACACCAGAGTTCCTTGGAGGAAGGGACGAATGAAAATATACAAATAGAGGGAAAGTTGATTGAGGAGCAGAATAGCCCATTCTTGAAAAGGCACATTGGCCTCCCAAGGGGTGGGAGTGAGAGAGAGTGTATGACCCTCCTTGAAGCACTGGTCTTGCAAGCTGTTCTGTAAAAATCCCTGTCATTAGGGTTCAAGACGCTGAAGAAGCTTGTTAGCTAATACTATGCCACAGGTCTAATAATGCGGAAGGACTGATGGAATCCCCATGGAAACTCATCACAAGGAGATCCTGTTCAGACAGAGAAGGGGAAGAAAGTCTTCCACTGCAGCTGTTGCCCAGCAGGAGGGAAGCCAGACAAGTAGAGGCAGTGGCTGTTCACTCATGCAGCAGGAGAGGAGACAAGATGAGATGGCACCAAGCCTTTGCCTTGCCTTCTGCTCTGAAGAGGAATTCTGTGACTACCAGAGGGGTACCGTCAAAAACAAAGGCAGTCTAGAGAGCGAGAAGGATTCAGGCCCCAGTGCCTTGGGGATGCCCCATTTTTGTTTGCATCAAGTCGCAGCTGACTTGCAGCAACCCTGTTAAGAGTTTTCAAGGCAAGATGCATTCAGAAGTGGTTTGCTATTGCCTGCCGCTTCGTAACAAGCTTAGCTTCCAAGATTAGGCTAGCTTGGTCCATCCAGTTCAGGGCATTCCCAGTTTAGCCACTGCTTAACATAAGAACATCAGAAGAGACTTACTTGATTAGACCTGTGCTCTATGTAGTACAGCCTCTTGTTACTCACAGTGGCCAACAGTGTACTCTGGAAGACCAACAACATGTCATAGAGCAGGGGTGTTAAACATGTGGCCCCGGAGGGCTCCTATCAGGCCCCCAAGCAACTGGCTGCCTCCTGCACTGGTATTCAGAGGTCTTTACCTCTGTGATGAGGAAGAGGACAGGATGTAATGCTGTATAAGATAGGGTTGAGGCCACTGGCACACCCACCTTGGGCCTTGGCAGCTGCCCCGTGAAAGTGCCCCTGAAACCAGTTCAGGTCAGGCAGCATGGACTCTTTATGAGGAAATTGTCAGGGCCAGCTCTTGCAACTACCAGCCATGGAGCTGTGGTAATTACAATGGGAGGCCTTTACAAGGCAAGCCCCATGCTATTCTCTGAAAATAAAAAAAAAGTACTTCCTCTGGCATTTATATTCTGTACGTGAGGGCTGTACAGTGTGCCACAGACAGACTACAAATTAAAAGTATCTACTTACGCAGCAGGAGTTAAGCTTTGATGAAGCACACAGTGATGTTCTCACTCAAAACCCAGAAGGGGGGATGCTTCCCTGGAGGGCCCACCAGATTTTATCCTTTCATCTTCCAGTCCCTATATAGATGGGCTTTGTTGTTACAAATAGGGAGGTCTGCCATTTTAGTAGGATCTCCCCCAACGCTGGGACAAAAGCAAAATTTGAATTTCACTGTTTGCACTCCAGCTGGCCGTGAATGGGCTTGCAGAGAGTCAACTGCACTGACATCAGTGGGCTAGGTTATGAGTGGGGTTGGGGGGAGCCAGCTGTACATTGTAAGGCTAGAAGACAAAATCAAAGCTGTGCAGAATGCTTGCCCATTTCATTTTTCATGGTGAAAGTAGTGCTTGGGCCAAAGTGACTGATTTACATCATTTGCTGCTCTTTCTTCCCCAATCTGCACCTGCTTAGTGTCAACAATATGAGAAAACCTGTACGAATTGTGTTTGGGGTGTACTTAACTGCCCCAGTCCAGATTCCAGTGTATCTTGCCATGCAATCCTAAGCACAGTTACACCTTTTGAAGTCCAATTGCCATGGACTTCAATTGCCATGGAGAGCTATAAGTCTGCTTAAGGTGGAACTCTTGGGTCGTTTCGCACTCACCTTCCGCCGGCGCGACCCCCCTCTTCACCGCGCAGGATCTGCGCGGATTTCGCACTAAACGCTGCGGAGCAGCCAGAAAAGCCGGAAGCTCCCGTCGCAAAAGCCGCGCAAACGCCAAACTGCTTTTTGGCGGTTTCAGTTTGAGCAGCTTTTGCGCCGGGAGCTTCCGGCTTTTCTGGCTGCTCCACAGCGTTTAGTGCGAAATCCGCGCAGATCCTGCGCGGTGAAGAGGGGGGTCGCACCGGCGGAAGGTGAGTGCGAAAACGACCTTGGACTTATTCCCCACTTACTCTTGCTTGCCGCAGGAAAGAGGTGGAGTGAGTTGCAGCCTTGTGGCAGCTTGTGCAAAATCAGATGGAAGCCCCATGGAGAAGAGGAGTGTGAGACTGGGACAAGGCTAGTGGGGAATCGGTCAGTGTAGTAAAATGCCACCAAGCTAATCCACGTTTGTTGCAGTAAAAGGGAATGTTTCTCAACACAAATGCCCTTAGCACAAATCTCTCCAGTTGAGGAAGGATGTTTGTTTTAGGTAAATGTTCCCTCCTCTCCTTCCCTCTTTGCATATCTAGTAATTAAGGTGATTGTTATGCTAGAGCTAGTTAGAGAGCCAGTTTGGTGTAGTGTGCGGACTCTTATCTGGGAGAACCGGGTTTGATTTCCTACTCCTCCACTTGCAGCTGCTGGAATGGCCTTAGATTAGCCATAGCTCTGGCATACGTTGTCCTTGAAAGGGCAGCTGCTGTGAGAGCCCTCTCAATCCCACCAGCCCTCTCAATCCCACCAATGGGTGTCTGTTGTGGGGGGAGAAGATATAGGAGATTGTAAGCTGCTCTGAGTCTCTGATTCAGAGAGAAGGGTGGGGTATAAATCTGCAATTCTTATTCTTATTATTCTTATCGTCATCATCATTATTATTTTACAAAGCCATTGTTTTTATTTTAAACTTCAAAGAACAAAAAACTAAGTTTTGAGTCCAAGAGACTAGGATACTAACAAACTGTCATAAATTGTCATCTTGATAGATCATTGTGAGCTCTTGAGGGTCTTCCCCCTTAATTAGGGTTGCCAGCTCCAGGGTGGGAAATATCTGGATATTTTTTTTGGGGGGGGGACCTGAGGAGAGTGGGGTTTGGGGTGGAGAGGGACTTAAATGGGGTGTAATGCCGTAGAGTCTACCTTCCAATGCAGCCATTGTATCTCCAGCTACCACTTGGAGGTTGACAACTCTAACTTTAATTGCCTCAGGGGACAGTGCCCTTGATTATGACCATACCGATTGCTGGCAACCCAGCACTTACTTCCAGGACAGAGGAGCTTATGTAATCACTGGTGGCAAACCAGTGACCAGGCCCCCAAGAGGGAAATTGCCCTAGGACTTGTTGCTTCACATAAGAGCACTTTCCCTGGATAGGTATATCCTACACAATGACCAGCAATTTAAAGAAATGTTGTGTGGTGGGGAGAAGAAGATGATATTGGATTTATATCCCGCCCTCCACTCCGAAGAGTCTCAGAGCGGCTCACAATCTCCTTTACCTTCCTCCCCCACAACAGACACCCTGTGAGGTGGGTGGGGCTGGAGAGGGCTCTCACAGCAGCTGCCCTTTCAAGGACAACCTCTGCCAGAGCTATGGCTGACCCAAGGCCATTCCAGCAGGTGCAAGTGGAGGAGTGGGGAATCAAACCTGGTTCTCCCATATAAGAGTCCGCACACTTAACCACTACACCAAACTGGCTCTCCTTAGGCTTTATTTCATTTATTAGATTTCTTTGCAATTATCATAATTTCATAGTGCTATAGAACAAACAAAACATTAACATCACAAAATAAAAGATCAGTTCAAGTGCTTGATTGAGAGTGACAGCATAAAACGAGCACTGTGTTAAAGCTCAGAAACATCAGTTAAACTTAAAACCCTTGGAAAACAGACAGATTTTCACCGCTTGCATAATACTTCCCGAGGTGAGGCCATATGATCCTATCAAGGCCAAGCATTTCTGAGCTCTTTAGCAAGTACTGAGAAAACCCCATTAATTTTAAACTCAGGAAAGACCCCCCTGGATCCTACTGAAGATGTGAGACATAAAGAAACAGCAGCATTCAGACATCAGTAGTCAGATTTCAAACTGAGAAGAGAAGAAAAGCTTTTGGGATATATAGCCTGAAAATGAAGTTTAGTTGAGCCAATTTAACCACATTCATGGTGGCAATTACAGAACAATATAATTTTAAAAAATCCAACAATTTTCTATAGCTGTAGTTCTCTGTTTTGTGACAATCCTTATGAGGGGTACCATCTCTGCAGGCCGTGAGAACAGACTTCCTCTTCGCATCAAAGGAGAGGCCATGGGTCCCAAGCTGCTTTTCAACTTTGACCATCTGAACATTGGCAAAATTTTCATTGAGTCAGCCCACAGTTATGAGGTGAGCATTATTACTGATCAAATCTGTGGCCTGCTGAGGAGCTCATGGGAGTGAACTGGTGTTTTCCACATAAGAACAGGCTTGTATGGATTCCCCATCGCTGCTGCTGCTACCGCCAATATAACACAGTGACAACAGGGCTTCCACATGGCAGGTCTTATCACAATGTCACCTCTCCACCACCATGGCTTTTAAAATTCTTTTTTAAAATCTGCAAATTGCACATCATTGTGTCATTATAACATTATGGTGGTTTTTCTCTGTCCCCTCCCCCAATTCCTATTTTTTTTCATTTTTGATCCCAAAAGTTTGCAGTAAAGCAAAGATTAATGGGGAAAGATCAATTCACAGTCAAGGAAATGCAGCAACATGCCCTGGGGAAGTGGGAGAGAGAAAACACACTCCCGAACAGCATTGAACCCAGGGCTAATAACCTGTATGGACAAGGTCTCTGGTTTATCCTCTCCACAATGCATAGAGACACACTGAGCTGAGAGTAAGTGACTTGCTCAGCAGTGAACTCAGGTCTCTGGGTCCTAAGCTTTACTTTTTATGAATTGGGCTGTACTAGCTCATAGCATCAGCCGTGGTGGTGGAGAGGGCTGTCGAGTTCAGATCCAGTGAGAAAAAGCACAAGATGTATACTCTTAGGTATTGCTGCTGCCAGATGAATGTATTGTAAGCTGCCTCAAACCAAGAAGAAAGGCAGGGTATAAATGTTTTAATAAATACATAAAATGTGACATCTGTACTTCACTAACAAAGTCTCAACTCAGTTTTATTGGTCTATAAAATTTAGAGGGAGATTCTGCATGTGGGTTGCTTGGAACAGAAACATTTTCATTGTCTCCAGCCAGCATCACCACTTTGCTCCTTGGATTTAATTGGGAAACCTAAAGCAGTTCTGCCTTTGAGGTAAGACATCATTCCTTCCTGTTCTTTCCTTCTCTTTGCTTTCTCTGCTGCAGGCCATTTTGTCTAACCAAGGAGCTATTGACGCCCTCTTTAGCCTGACATGCACAGCTACTCCCCTGGGCTCCTGCTTTAGTTTTCAGCCCAGTGAAGGTATCATCCAGCCTGGGGGCCATCAAGCCATTCAGATCACCTTCAGTTCCACTGTCCTGGGAGAGTTCTCTGAAGAGTTCCAGTTCAACGTCAATGGATCTCCCCAGCCTGTGAACCTAGTAATTAGGTAAGCTGGAAAACCAGTAACAGTGAAAAAATCATACGTTCTGAAGTAGTTTGGAGTCAGAGCTGATTTGTGGGGGTGGGGTTTGGGATGAGTAGGGGGAGGCCTAATCATAATAGCTGTAAACATGCCATGTTCTGGTTGTTGTGCCATGTGACCAAGGAATGAAGCTCAGTAAACAGCTAGTCAGATCAGGGTGCTTTCTCTTGTGGCTCTAGCATGAAACATAACTGACTGGAAAGAGCAGAAAAAAACATGACATTAGAAATGGCCTAAAATTATACTTTGCAGCTGGAATGTAAGGTGTGACTCCTTCCTTTTGTTTTTCTGGAAGTCATAATGGAGCACTGTAAAGCCAATTTTTGGAAAAACAAAAACAACAGTGGAACAGGCTTTCTTGGGAGGTGGTGGGCTGTCCTTCAGAGGTTTTTAAACAGAGGCTAAATGGCAAAAAGGTGATGTCATCGCACCGGGGATGTGGCATCAGGGACACTCTAGGACTTGCGATAAAATTCTGTGGTACCATAGAGTTTTGCCATGATTCCTAGAGTATCGTGCTGGGAATGCTCTAGGATTTGCGATGAAAATCTGTGGTACCATAGAGTACCATAGAGTTTTGTTGTGAGTCCTGGCATGACATCCCCAGCAACAATGATGTCACTTCTGAATGACACCATCGCGCAAGGGATGGCATGCTGTGACAGGGCTCTTTGGGGGCAGGGATCCCCCTGGCAGCCTGCTTCCTGCCGGCAGGTTAGGGCCTCCGGACGGGGGATCCCCCACCCTGTTTGTCAGCCCTATGTGGTCCTTTCTTACATGCCCAGGAAATTGTTGTTCATCACTTTGGGATCAGGCAGCAATTTTTCTTCGGGCCAGTTTAGCCAGGAACAGAGGCGTCACTAGGGTGGGTTGCACCCTGGGGTGTAACTGATTCAAGTCACCCCCCCCATTGGGCATCACCCCTTTTGGAGGGCTGCGTCACCCCCTCTGCACACAACCCCGCCCACTTCACATGGCCCCTCCCTCATCCGTAATCCAAGATACCAGTTTTGCAGCATTTAAGTTTCCCCCACTCACCCACACGCTTTTAGCTGAGCCGGCGGCAGCGCGGCCCCGGTTTCAGAATCCCGGCCAGCCCACACACAGCAGCAGCATTCTAGTCCCAGGGCCAGCCCCTTCCTGTTGGGGGGGTCCATGGGTCAGTGCCTGGGGCCAATGAGAATGCTCTGGGGGAGGGCCGATGGCCCCCTTGGCCCTGCCCTAGTGACGCCGCTGGCCAGGAATCCCTTTTTTTGCCATCTTCTAGGTGTGGAGCAGGTGTCATTGGGTGTGTGTGTGGGGAGATTATTTGTGAGTTTCCTGCATTGTGCAGGGGGTTGGACTGGATGACCCTGGAGGTCCTTTCCAACTCTATAATTCTATGATTCCCATACTCCCCCCTCTTGAGGAATGAATTGGTAAAATAAACTCTTGCTCAAAATGTGAACAGTTTTTTCCATCTCATGGATTTCTGCCCAAACCCACCCAGAAAAGCTGTTGAAAACTGTATTGATAGCAAGTCAGGGAAAATAATTCAAAAAATTTTGGAGGAGCCAATGATAGAGAACAAATATGGAACAAACAGCAACCAAAATGGGCTGAGTCATGTAGACCAGGTATGGCTCCCAGGTGTGATGTAGTGGGCAGGGATTTCTCAGCCTGCAACACTTTGGTGCATGCACAAAACAACAACAAAAATGGAAAACCAGTCCACAATGTGAATGTGAACAGATAGAACACTGATGGGGAAAAATGAAGAAAATGTGTAAATGTGTATTGATTGCACTGATAGCGTGATAATTGGAACTGCCATAGCACAGCTGGAGTGTGGAAAACACCACTGTTAAGTACATTTTCAAGCATTCACATCCTTTCTTAATTCTCTGTGTCTTCCTTCTAGTGGCTGTGTTATTGGACCTACATTTCATTTCAATGTCCCATCCCTCAATTTTGGGAATGTCTCCTTTGGTAAGTTTATGCCATTTAGAACAGTGGTTGTGTGCTGGACATTCTTTAAGGATTATTAATTGCAACTAGTTGTTTCCAGCAAGGGACAGCTGTCTTCCTTTGGGTGCTCACAAGCACCCAAAGCCACAGTGGGGATCCCTTCTTATTTGTCCTTCTGCTGATATTTTCTTTGAACATGCCCGGATGACTTACAGCACACCCTGGATAGGCAAATCATAATAGAGTACAAAAGGAGAAAGGGTATGATATGGAGGGCTAAATGTGGGTGGCAGAAGGTGTAGGCAAACTGAGGCTGTGGTTTTAGGATGATTGTAGAAGTGGGTTTGGAGGCAGGGTTTGAAAAAGGAGATGACAGGTATTCCAAAATAAGCATTGTGGTGGGGGCAGGAGGAACTAACAAATGAAGGAAAGGATTATGATGTTCTTGCTGTCTTACTACTGGGTACAGGGCCAACATAACAAAGTATCAGGTCCTACCTGCATTGGTAGAAATGTATTTGAGCTCCCAAAACCTGGCATTTTAAAAATGTTTTTAAACCACAAAGAAGAGAAGCAGTCCTCCAAGAAAAATTCTGGAGCCACCATTGAACAGCTGCTGTTCGGAGTACCAAACAATTTTATCACCTGAAAGAATGAAACACATAACGGCTTTGCTGGCTGATCTGAAGAGTTGGCTGAAAGAAACTCCAGACAAGGTTTTGTGGCCTTGTGATTAATGCTGGCTAATTAACTTTCCGCATGGCAATAGTTCCTCATTTTCCTTTGTTGCTTCTAATGTATCTGCTGGGCTTTAATGAAATGGCTTTCCCTGAGTGGTACTTAATATGGCAAATGCTGGTGGCCTTCTAGCTAAACACTGGAAGCAAGAACAAGTACCTAATTTAGAAAATTGGCCATGTTAATGGACAAAATCACTATGTTAAAAGCTGACGGACACAAGAAGCATAATGCACAGATTCTATACAGGCAATGATAGACTCCTTTTCTTGCTTTTTAGAACCAAAACTTGCCAGCTGAGTTGGCAAAGAATGAAATACTAAATTGGATTTGATCCTAAGATGAAAAAATTATTTAAGGACTTGGACAATCTACATGAAATAACAGACTAGGACATTAGAATTAATGTTGTACTATGAATGATTTGTTTAAATATATAAAAGTGTAAATTGCAAGCATATGAGTGTGTGTGTATATATATATATATATATATATATATATATATATATGAATAAATTCTCATATGCTTGCAATTTACACTGGCTGTGTTATCTAAAAGATGTAGGAAACAAAAGGGAAGTTGGGCACACCAGTAGAATTTCTCCTGGAAAAGTTCAGTTTTGCTCGTGTTCAGACCTTTACAACTCACCAGTAGGACTTGGTAGGCATTTTTTCAAGAAACGTTTGCCTACTTCTGATCATTAACTGACTGATGCATGAGGGAGCTGCCTTGCTGTGTAGCATAAAAGTAGAATTTATGAAGCCCTCTATCCATTTTAAATCATACGTGTCCTCAGGAACTAACTGTGCCTAGGGCTGAGTTGTTGATTCACCACGTTGAGTGATCCTGGATATATAGACAATCTTATTATTAATGCTTATTGGGTGACAATATTCTCTTGCAGGTTTTCCTCACACTCTTTCCTGCTGCCTCAGCAACACATCTCTGGTACCGATGACCTTCACCCTTCGTGTCCCAGGAGATGGCTGTGAGCCCAGTGTCGAGAGTCAAATTCAAGCCTCTGACATTACACGGGAAGACTGGAGAAAGGCACGGCTTGGAAGCGTGAGGCCCAAGGAATTTACCATCACTCCCAGCCAGGGTACCATCCGTTCCCAAGGGCTAATGGATATCCAGGTACAGTGCCACTTAAGGCTGCCATTTATCCTGGGCAGCGGATCTGACAGCAAACTGAATACACAGAATTTATGCTGGTTAGATAGTACCTTCTGTCAGCACAGCCACAGGGCCTTGACTGAATTGCAGAATTATCCACTTGAAAGTTAATTTAAACAACAAGAGCAATTACGCTTTTTCAAATTAGAAGCCAGCTACCTGCAACAAAAGAAAAAGAATATTTTCCAGCTCTCAGCTGCCGCTTCTTCCTTTTCAGCATTTAAAAAACCCTGCCTTTTTCCTCTCTGCTCTTACCACTAAATAGTTCTTATCCGTGCTCCAATCACCTCTTCTAAGCCATTGTAACTCACTTCTTGAAAACCTTTCCACCTGCCATCTCTCTTTCTCTGCCCAGTCAATATATACTATCTGTGTTAAATTTCCCTCTCTTAACACACTAGCCTCTCCCCAAGGGCCAATATCTTGCTGATTCCCCATTGGGACACGAAGATAGTCTTCTGTGAGTTCTGTGCTGGGAACTTATTTTGCAGACATGTGCAGGCCTGATGGGGATAGGAACGCATGCTGGGAGGGGATGCTTCAGTCTCCCCTCCCCTTTGCCATTTGTCCAACAGAAAAAGCCTGGGGAGCTGTCATTTGCCCTTATGGAGAAACTTACATGTATGGATAGCAATCGACACATAAATTCTTCCAGCAGGTTAAGTGATGGCTCCCTGGGATTGGTTTAGGTTGGGAATATGGTGGTCAGAAGGGAAGGCTGAAACTCCCACTCTCTGAATTCAGTCCACACATGCCTGGGAATTAAGTTCCCACACCACAGAATTCACATTGCACATCCAGCTGAAAGTCCTCATGGCAGAGACATGTCTGCCATATAGACTTAGTAGCAGGGCTTTTTTTGAGCAGGAACGCAGAGGAACACAGTTTCGGCTGGCTTGGTGTCAGGGGGGTGCAGCCTAATATGCAAATAGGTTCCTGCTGGGCTTTTCCTACAAAAAAGCCCTGATTAGTAGCATCTGAATCGTCCCTCAGGTGGACATATACTTGCTAGGAGGCTGGCTTAAAGGGCAGGCAAAGCTATCCCTTTGAATTCAAAAGATTTTATGGGTGGATTTCCATGGAAATTCTGGGTGACTTTAAGCATTACAACATAGTAATATTCTTTTGCAAGTGTCTTCATTAAACATATTGAACAAATTCCAGTGCTGAGAGGCCTGTGATCTACAACTGAAATCTGCAGTCTCTCTACTTAGTTCCTAACCTAAAGTGGAGGCAGCTTTGCTTTATGTCCCCCATCCATGTTGTGGGATCATTGCTGAATTGCTAGCTTCATTTGCTGAGCCACCCAAGCAGTTGTTGCATTAAAGGCATCCTGAGGATTGTGCCAAAGTGATTTGGAAATTCATAAGAGGCATCTTCATAAGTATCTCTTAGTCACAGTTCTTAGTCATTTGCATTCCTTTAGCATACTTCTCTTTGTACCCTAGGCTGCTTTTCTTATATTTTATGTGCCTGCCTTCTCTTAGGATTAGGAAGAGTTCCGTTCTTTGGGGTGGGCATTGAAATTTGCTGAAATAAATGATAGATGACTTGTGGACAGCTGCCGCACTGTGGTCGGGAACTTTGCTCCTGTAACCAAAATACTTCTCTCCTGTGGCAGGTGACCTTATGTTCCAATACTGTGAAGAAATATGAAACGGCGCTGGTGGTAGACGTGAAGGGTATTGGCGAAGAAGTGCTGGCACTTCTAATTACAGCAAGGTATTGTCACTTTCACCGCTGCACTTACTGCAATGAACTGTGTTCTGTGCCACAGAACAGATGGAGGAGCTTGTGATGACTCCACTGAGAATACTGGGGGGGGGGGGGGGGATGGGAATTAGTCTTGTGATGGTTTCCTGGATTGCCTTGCTCTGCAAGAGGAGAGAGGAGCTGACTGTTATGAAGTCTGGGGTTAGGCGGAAACTCTTCAGCAGTTGCTCCAGCTTTCTCCCTTTCATTAACCTTTTTGTTGCTGTTTTTGAACACTTATTAAGCTATCTTATGCTGAATCAGATCCTTTGGTTCACCAAGATCACATACTGTCTGCTCAGACTGGCAGCGACTTTCCAGAGTCTCAGGAAGAGGACTTTCACATCACCTCCTACCTGATTCTTATGACTGGAGATGCTGGAGATTGAACCCGGGACCTTCTGCAAGCTAAGCAGAGGCTGTACCACTGAACCATGGCCCTTCCCCATGGCCCCCCTTTTCCTTCAAGCTGCTTAATGGCTGGCTCCCGCACCAGCTGAGAGTGGCTGGAATCTGGCTAGCTGCTCCCATTTTGTTTCCTGGAGAGCTTTGCTCTGTAGCTAGGTTAGAACCTTACCTGCCTGCTGGAGAGACTGGTGCTAATCTAGTCCCTTTTCCAAGACATGACCAGAAAAAGAAGGAAGGATGGGAAGGTGAAGGAACATGAACTTTGTTGTCTTGGCCTGCTGGGGAAGTCATGTCCACTTTGGGCAATGGCACCTTCTCCCTTTGCAAACTTGCTTGCTGTTAAGTGAGTGCTGATGCTTCTCCCTCCCTGGCTGTTTGCACACCTCTCACAAAGCATTTGAACATTTGCCTAGGCAGTCACCTTGCTAAGTGCTTTGCATCATCCCAGGTGAGCTTCTGACTCAGTCTGCTGCCAAAGAAGTCTGCTAATAGGTTCAAGGGCAAAGGTCACCTGAGAGAGGGCCTGTCTCACCTCAGTGCTCAGGATGGGACAAGCATGTCCCCAAACTGCGACATGAAGTCAGCCATCAGAATGACAGTCCTCTGACAAAAATGTTTAGGGTCCTGGTGTCAGTGTAAGGGAGGTTTTTGACAAAATTGTAACCCTTCCCCTTCCCCGCACCCAGTTTATATCCCCTAGGCAGAACAACCCATTCAAAGTCAAGGGATATTTCAAATGGGATAAAACAAAAAAGAGTCTTTTAGCATCTCAGTTTTTGTGGGGCTCCAACCCCTCTTTGAGAATGGGAAAAGAACAAAAGAAAATGGAGAGAGAGAAATTGTGACCTCCCAGTCTGTGGAATTTTTATCTAAAGTTCAAAAGTGTGTAAGAACAGTACATTCTTGACAGCTGTAATTGGTGATATAAGCAAGGTCACTTATGGATGTCAAGCAGTTGAACACCTGGAGTGGCTAAAGAGGGTCTCTGCTCTGTTTAGTTTCTAGTTGATATAATCAAACCTACTGATCAGTTGTAATCCTGCTGTGTATATCTGTCTCCCTCTGGCCAAATGTTCACTTCACGTTGCTGATAAAGTAAGCTTTAGGGACGACAGAAGCCGATGCTTCAATAATTCTATTAGTGTTTAGACTCCTTTTTGTTTTTTTACTGTAATGGACTATGATGGCTACCCCCACTTGAACTGGAAATGAGATAAGACGACTTGAGACTGAAAAGGTGAAGCCTTGCTGTGCTGCAGAATGAATGAATTATGTCTGCGGTTACAGCATGAGGCAGACTCATCAGCTGGATACATCTGGTTGATAGTTTGTGCAGATCTATGAGCAGCTGTGTTCTGAAGGGCTTAAGAGAGACAGATGTGACTCTGAGCCTGTGGGCTGTAGGGAGTTGTCTATCAGGGACCCTTTTGGTGCAAAGAGCCTCTCATCCTGCTATCCTTCAGAGGCAGCAAACAGTGCATGTGCCACTGAAACAGAGGATGCATTTGTTTTCAAGACTGTGTGGACTCTTTAGTGCTATTGTTTTTGGACAGCTGAGTTGGATTTCAGAGGCAGCTTTGCAAAGTGTGTTCTGGGGATTCATATCTATGATCTCCTGTGGAATTTTTTTTCTTTCTTCATTAAAACAGCTGGATGCTGGTGATTAGGACTAGAGCCATGGTGCTTAGGGGAGGGCGGTTGAGAAGTACAAGAAGATGGGTCCCTGCCCCAAGGAGCTTAGTTCTAAAAATTGGCCTAAAGGAAGGACAAAAGGGAGGGGAGGGAGGTGGAAGCAGGGAAGAAGTGGGAGATTTGTTCCAGTCACACATGCTTGGGTATGTGGGAGAGGGACTAAAAGGTATTCCCAAAGCATTGTATATTTTACAGCACATGTGTTTGCCACAATCAAACATGGTAAGCTTGACAGTCAGTTGATCGCTGAATGACTTAAAAGCCTGTCGGTTTGGCACTGAATGACGTAAAAGCCTGTCGTATAGGTTTGTACCAGGTTTTTAAATAACAACTGCACATGTGCAAAAATGCTGCTTATTCAAGCAGATCAGCAACCATGAATGTCTTTAAGAATCTACTTAAACAAGCACTAAACAGCAGGATGTTTTTAAACTTGGCATTTATGATGACTGATTTATATGATTTGTGACTGATTTAACTGTCTGTTTAAAGATTTGCTTTCTGAGTGTCGCTGCAAGAAGGGGAGCAGAACAGAGCTCAGTTGGGGTGTGTGAGAATGCAAAAAAATCTGATCATGCTGTTTTGAAGGAATGTAGTGAAGCAAATAACAAGACCAGGACCCTGCAAGATTATCTTACAGCTCAGTCAGTGGACCTGTCTTGTGTGACTGAGACCTGGGTCCGGGATGGTGAAACAGTGACCCTGAAAGACCTTGCCCCACCAGGTTTCTCAGTCTTGCATCAATTTCGAACTCGGGGTAGGAGGTGGGGGGGGGTGGCTTTGCTCATTCAAGAGGCTTTCTCCTTCAAACTGCTCCCCATCCCAGAGATTACTAGAATAGAATGTGTTGGCCTGGTGTGGGAGTCAGAGGTGAATCTGGTCATCAGTCCGGTGTACTGATCACCAGGTGCACAGCGGATGGCCTTCTGAGCCTGTTGGAGGCAGTGGCTGGGTGGACCTTGGAGTACCCACAGCTGTTGGTTTTGGGGGACTTAAAAATTCATGAGGATGAACCTGCTGCCTCTGTTCAGGCTTCAGAACTGTCTTCCATGGTGGCATTGGGACTCAAACAAATTGTCTAAAACTTACCATTTCTCGGTAAGGTAATTGAGAGAGTGGTAGCTGAACAGCTCCAGGGCTTCCTGGAGGACACGTCAGCACTAGACCCATTCCAGTCAGGTTTCTGCCCTGGCCATGGGACTGAGACTGTCCTGGTTGCCTTAACAGACAATCAGTTGTATCAAAGCAGGTCAGCACTGCTGTTATTGTTAGACCTTACAGCAGCGTTTGACACAGTCCACTATGATCTGTTGATTCACCACCTTGCCGATGTGGATTGGCCTTACAATGGCTCTCCTCATTTCTCCATGGTCAGGGACAAAGGGTGGCATAAGGGGAGGATGTGTCTTCAAGATACCCCCTGGTTTGTAAGGGTCCCTCAAGGGACACTCCTCTCCCCGATGTTGTTTAACAACTATATGTCCCCCCCTTGCCCAGCTGGTATGGAGTTTTGGGCTAGGGTGTCATCAATATGCAGATGGCAGCTGTATTTGCTGTTGGGCGATTGGTCAGCCTCGATCCCATCATCTCTGGCTGAGGGTTTGGAGGCTGTTGTGGGCTGGCTAAGCAGAGTAGGTTGAAACTGAACTCTTCAAAGATGGAGGTTCTGTGGCTGGGGAGACTGGGGCTAGAGTTAGAGTGCAGATTGCCTGCCCTTGACAGGACTCCCCTCCTACGTTGCTCGGACGTAGCCACAGTAATCCATGTGATGGTCACTTCCAGACTAGACTACTGAAACTCGCTCTATGCTGGCTTGCCCTTGACTTTGGCCCCGGACACTCTAACAGGTCCAGAATACGGTGGCATGAATCCTGATGGGAATGCCACAGACGGCACATATTCTACCTGTGCTGTGCCAGCTACGCTGGCTTCTGGTTGAGTACCAAGTTAGATTCAAGGGTCTGGTTATGACCTTGAGTGGTCAGGGACCAATGTATCTATGGGACTGCCTTCTT
Source organism: Heteronotia binoei (assembly GCF_032191835.1). Classification (NCBI taxonomy): domain Eukaryota; kingdom Metazoa; phylum Chordata; class Lepidosauria; order Squamata; family Gekkonidae; genus Heteronotia; species Heteronotia binoei. Next base: position 26,733,416 of record NC_083236.1, read on the forward strand.
CTATATCCCTTGAAGAGTATTATGCTCTATAGGTAAAAGTCTACTGGTGATCACTGGCCCCAGAGATCTGGCTGTCCTCAACAAGAGCCTCTTCAGTCCTGGCCTCAACCTGGTGGAATGCTTTGCTGGAAGATAGTAGGACCCTGTGGGATCTTCTACAATTCCCCAGGGCCTGCATAGCAGAATTGTTCTGCCAGGCTTTTGCTTGAGGACAGTGATAGTTGTTAGGCTGGTACACCCTTCTCCCCCCTCCAAGGGGATTCTCTTCTCTCGATACCTCAAAAGCTGAATTGTTGCACACTACAAAGGATGTTATCAGGTAGTGAACTGTTTTTAATTAATGAGATTTAGTGATTTTATAGGTATTTTATGTTGATATACATCACCTGGAACCCAGCATTGGCCAGGATAAGGCGATTCACAAATCTAATTAATAGTAATTATAATAAACTGCCAAACATCTGCAAACAGGCCAACAAACAGATGATGAGTTCATCAATAATTTGGCTCCCTGTTCATGACTGGCAAATAGGACATGAGCTGAACCAGTGGGTGTTCAAGCAGTAATCCCCAGCATAGTGTCCAAAATCTCCATGCTGCTCACTACTGTATTTCCTTATGCCCTCTTCTTTCTTTCCCAAGGCAAAGAACCAATTCTAACTTTCCTCCAAAGAACAGCAGAGAGCATTTTGGGCCAGAGCCCAATTAGTGAGAACTGTGAAGTGTTACATTCCCAGACTTAGGTGTGTTTCCTTACAGGTGAAAGCATGATCCAGTTAAACAATGCAGTTGGAGTGGGTCTGGACTACTCCCATGGAAAATTGGCAAGACAAGATTTAGTGATCATCTGTGTTATGTGGAGTAATGTAACAAACCAGTGTTTGTTATCTCTGCATTTGAAGCAACAAGGAAGGCAAAATCAATAATCCTTGCAATTGTGGATGCAGACTTGGAGTGCTGGGTTTTCACTCTCCTGCTTTTGATGCACATACACTTACATATACATACATTTTATGGGTGTGTGCTCAGTATATGCCGAGCTGAATAAGAACCCGAAAAATACGGATAAGGTTTATTCAGTTGAATACAGATTAGACAATCTGATTCGGCTACCAAAATAGCTGTGCCCAAATAAAAGCTGATGTTATTCGGCTTTTATTCAGACATGGCTAAAAGGCATTTGAACTTAATTTAAACTAATCAATTCTCCATTACACCCCATGGAGATGGTCCCTATAGGGTATAATGGAGCTGAATAAATTCAGGTTTCCCAGTTATTTACCAGAATACCAATACAATACTGATACTGGTATTCAGAAATATTTGGAAATATTGATATTTTTCAGGTCCAGTAAACCTGAATTGTTGGAAAAACTGATTTTTTTTGCACACACCTAACACACACACACAAACACATAAACACACCTCTGTCTACTCAATGTAGTACTTCATGCAGCTGATGAAAAGTTTCTGCCACAGTAAGTGTCCTAGTCTTTAAGCTGCCATAAGACATCCCTGGCTCATGAGAAAATTGTAAGCTGCTAACAAGGTTTCAGGGTGGGGAATCTCCCCATTCCTTGGGCATTATTGATGATGATAGAAGATCTGCAGATTTGAAAACTGTGACCGCATCATTTTTTGTCCACTTTCAGGAGTATTTAAAGTCTAAGTTGCTCATGTGAGTGATGGGGTTCCACTTGACAGTGCTGTGTGATTCTCTGCCCTCAAAAGTCTCTTCCTCTATTTATGTGCTTCATTTAATTGACTAGATGCATCACACCTACCCTGAGTGTGGCTAATTCCATGCTGAATTTTGGACGTTGCTTTCTGAAGTTCCCCTACCAGCAAATGGTGCATCTCATTAATGACAATGACCTGCCAGGATGCTATGGCCTCCTTCCCCAGGTATGTGCTGTTGTTAATTGTGCTACCACCATACTGTTGTGCTTGCTGGCTGCGGAAATGGTGTTTCAGATCCAGACTGATCTTAGGGTGCCAGGCCGGGTCCCTTAGCACATTGTCATGTTCTAGTACAGTAAATATGTTGAAAGCAGTGACCACCCTGTTAAGGTCAGCTATATGGTGTTAAAAATTTAAAAAAAACATTTGCACTTAAGCACAGAAACTTTATGCAGTATCCCCCATCCTCCATGGTTCCTGGTTAACGAGAAAATGCTCACTTTGGTGTAGTGGTTAAGTGCACGGACTCTTATCTGGGAGAACCGGGTTTGATTCTCCACTCCTTCACTTGCACCTGCTGGAATGGCCTTGGGTCAGCCATAGCTCTTGCAGAGTTGTCCTTGAAAGGGCAACTTCTGTGAGAGCTCTCTTATCCCCACCTACCTCACAGGGTGTTTGTTGTGGGGGAGGAGGGTAGAAATTGTAAGCCATTCTGAGACTCTGAGATTCAGAGTGAAGGGCAAGGTATAAATCCAATATCTTGTTCTTATTCTCTCATCAAACAAATTATGAAGATGATCTGACTCCAACGGTAACAAGGGAAAGAAATTTACTTACTAAAATAGGAGCACGTCTTACATGACGGATTAACTTTGAAAAATATTAAGTTGCTACAGTTCCAAGCCCAGGTAAGAGAGAGAAGAGAGGTCTCATATAAGATGAAAAAACAGAATGCAAGCAACAGCCAAACAGTCTCAACATCTTACCAATGAGAGGGTGGGGCCAACTGCTAAGTGTACCTCAGTGAGAGAATTCTCTTCACCCTTTCCCTCCCAGATCCTCTTGCATGTAGAGTTACAATATCCAATGGGCTATGGGTAGGATAGGGTAGGGACAAGAGAGGAAAAATGGCAAGACCCATAATAACATTTTCCTGGCTTGCATTTCCTGCTGTTGAATGTCTTTTAAGTTCTGAAGCTTATGAAATCTTACAAAGGGTTCTGAAAATAGTTAAATAAACAGAGCGGTCTTGTGGCACCACAAGCAGATCTTATTCAGAAGCTACTCTCAGAAGTCTACAAAGCCAGGTAGGGGTCCTTCGTTGGAGCTCTGCAAGTGAAAACCTTTGCAAGGGTTAAGTTTTGCTGGTGAAAAGCACCAGGTGCTTCATTGGGAAGGCTAATTGTGATGCTTTTGTCTAGGAATATGAGAAGAGTCCTCCAATCCTGCATTCCAGTCCAGCACCTTGTGGCATCATTCCGCCTCATGCCATTGTTGAAATCCCTGTGGCTCTGGAAGTCCAGGAGAGGGGGCAGCAGGAAGCCATAGCCCATATTGCTGTTTTTGGAAGTGAAGACCCGCCTTTGGTGAGTGGAAAAAAAATCTACCTTAACGGAAGATCAGGAGGTCTCACCTTGCCTCAGGCAAAACTCAACAACTGGTGTCTTTCAGAAAACATATGCATAGGTTCTCTGCCAGGGTTATGTCCCCTGTGAGAATGAGTTGAATTGTTTCTTCACATCAGCAGGTGCATCAGAGAAACTCCTGGAGAGGGAAAAAGATGTGGAGTAACCCTGATTCAGTGTTTGCACTACCTTAAATATTTGACACACAAGAGCCCTTGAAAATAGCAGTTGGATTGGCAAGCTTCCAAAACAATCATGAAGTGAATGTTAACAGTTCTGGTTTCTGAAAACATCATATTTGGAAAGTGTTCCGAAGTTCCTGGGTTAGGGTTGGGGCTGGCATCAGCATATCCTGAGGTGGGGCAGCTGCCAGGGACCACTGCTGTCAACCTCACCACTCACTTATTTGCTAGTGCTCCACTATGCTGTCAGCTACACCCACACCAGGCCAACACATTCTATTCAGCTTCATGCTCCTGGGAACAGGGCTGTGGATGGTGGTGAGCACAGGCAGCAGGAGTGTTCACAAAAGGACAGGGTAAGGAACACAGGCAGGTGGGAGGCATCTGAATGGGAGAAAAGTGAGCATGTGTGGTGGTTAGAAGGGGAAGGGGATCTTGGGTGCTTTCTGCCTATTGCTTCTGGAAATCTGGAACAGGCTGTCCCAAATCCACATCTTTGTAATGTGTGCATGGTCGTCTCAGGACATTACATCTGAAGTCTCAGTCCTGTCTCTAAAAGCTGCTCCGCTGCAAGCTTAATTCAGACTTGCATCTAAAGATTAGCAGCCTAAGATGAGGGCCATCCTCCACCACCCTCCCTCTTTTATAAACATGATGTTGAGAAATGGGGGGAAAAGCACTTTATTCAAAGCAACAGCGAGGCAGGACCGGTGGCTGATGCTTTCCTTCACTGCAATTGATGCAAAAGCTGTAAGAAGTCACTAAATGGCTTGCTGTACTTTCACTAATAATGCAGATTCACACATTACAAACTCCAGCCCCACACATTACAAACTCCAGCCCCACACATTACAAAAACTCCAGCCCCCCCAAAATGTGGGCTTTCTACAGATGTGTTCTGGGAATTCTCGATTTGGAACTTAATTCTCAGATGCTTGTAGGCACAATCCATATCGGGACCACAACACACAAGGGAAAGGGGCTTCAGCCTTCCCCCCTGCACACTGTTTTCCTGAGCTATTTGCCCTTCGGGGAAACTTGCTTGTACTGATAGTTACACACAGGCTTCCCACAATGGAGCTGTTTCATGCTTGGAAAATAGAATGTGTGTGGGAGGAGTCTGAAGCCCCTTCTCCTAGCATGCTATGATACTAATGCAAATAGGGCCTGTGTGCATCTGGGAGCCAACTTCCCAGCATAGAACTCTGGGCACAGAGTTGGTGGCCACATGGACCTGGTAATGTATGAGTCAACCCTAAAGGTACCAAAACCCCAAGCCTTTGGAAGTACAGCAACTGCTGCAGTTTTTACACAGTTAATGCCCATCAGGAGAAACCGAATAGTATATGTTCTTTAGGTCAAGGAGAACTGACTCCATTCTGTGGCCAGCTGGGCTGACATTGTCCAAATTTGTGCCATTCCCAGGGGAGACATTTCAGGAAAAGCAGCTTTCCCCACTGCCTTTCATCCAAGGCCAGGCACACAGGAAAGAATGTTGTTGATGCAGAACATAGTTTGGCACCACTGTGGAAATAAATCACCTAACCCACGAAAGACAAAATTGGAAAGAGAAACCAGGGCTTTCTGATGAGCAGCCATTTAAGTCTTACTGGGTGATGAGTATCCTCATCCTTAATGTCCGTTCTTACAAGCTGTGGAGAAACGCCATCTGAGAGTGTTGGTGCTTCATCCAAAAAGGCAGGGATCAGTAAATCCATTCAGCCGGCTTTGTAGCCTTCCCCTCACTCCCCCCCTCCCTTCCAGAGCCAAACCAACAACGCTAGGGGGAAAGTCTCCTAGAGAGGCAGGAAGGGCTGTTGTTCTTGCCATGTGTTAGGCAGGAAGAGAGGCCAGATTGGAGCGAGCGCTCGAGCAAGCATGTGGTGAGCAATGGAGGCTCCTGCCTGTGGGGGAGGCCTGCTCAGGAAAATGAGGCCTCCAGGCAGGCAGACTAAGTAAGTACTTCACAAGACAGGGCAAGTTTAGATCAGGGCCAGCCGGATGCGTTTATAATCAACTTTATTTTGTTATGCTGTTTGCTGTGCGGGGCTTTGCTGTGCTGGGCTGTGCTGTGCTAATTTTGTAGATGCAACTGCTTTTGTTTTGGTGTTTTTCTTTTCCTATATTTTTCTCTTTTAAATAAATGTTTTTTCTGTTTTAAATACTGGCAATCTCTGTACCACATAGATCCCCAAACCGCTTTAGGCCACGCTGTTTTTGAGAAGGGGGCCCCGGGGAAGGAGGAAGGCATGCAGTTGGATAAGGTGCCAATCCTCCAGGGGTGCCCCAAAGAAGCGCTGAGGCCTCTGTGAAAACCAAGTGCAGGGTGGCAGAGGACCTGGAGGCCTAGCCTCACAGCAGGAGAGGGGGATTGGGAGTCCTGTTCCTCTCAATCTGAACCCCGGGACTGAGCAGGTGGTGGCAGCGCGCCCAAGGGGCAGGAGGAGACATAGCTCCCTCCAGGAGTTGGCGACTCAATAGGGAGCTGACGGGACCGGGCCTGAAGGCAGAATCGGGCCGGTTCCGCCACACAAGCCTTACTGTCATTGCAGTATCTCTTCTTCCCTCTCAGGAGCAATCCGTATCCATGTGTATCTTTTATGGGACTGCCCTTTGAGCTAACGCGCTGCGATAGCCCATCGGTATGAGTCAGAGATCACATTTGGCTGGAGCAGGCAGAAGCTTTGTCTCCTCTACCAGCCCACCACCTCCGTTGCCTCGCTGGTCTGGCCTGTAGTTCCAGTCATTTCAGGGCTGGTTGTGCTAATTTAACATATTGCAAGACAGACTGCTTGGCACCGAGATTTGTCAAGGGTTCAAACCAGGACACAGAGTAAGGGTTGCCTCTGGAAGGATTGATGGACTGCCTTTCGGGCCGGAGGCAATTTACAAAACATGCTACAGCATGTACGTTAAAAACAAAAACATCACTCCATCACAATCCGTTTTGGGTTGTATGGACAGCTCGATGAAAATGTCAACTCAGTGTGCAGCAGCAGTGAAAAGACAAACTCTATACAGGGATTATTAAGAAAGGAAATAAGATGGCCACAGATGGAACATAGTGTTGTCAGGCTCTTCTGGTGGGTCTGAGTCCAGAACTGTCTCACCCTCCAGGGTTGCTTTTTGTGAGGCAAGTGTCCCAAGATACAGCCTCAGAATACAGCAAGGGGAAGAGGGGATCTTTTCACCCAATTTCCCCATTCTGCTGTGCCAACTACCTATTGCCACCTGCTAGGGAATGGATCTGACTTTTCCTCCTCAGCTACTCCAGGGCACACCTTTTAAATGCTTCTCCAAGGGATGGCCAACTGTGGGCTCAACCAATCCTCTCCACAATCCAGTCCTGGGGAGGTGTGTCTGTGACAGGGCCCTAGGCCAATGGATACTTGTCTTGGATTACTGAACTCACTGGTCTTTCACTTAAACTTCTTTAAAGTGCTGGCTGCTCCGCCCAGCCTTCTCTAAAAAGGTCAGTACTGTCTCTTGTCTCTGTCCCCCTATCAGAACTCTCCTGGATCTCAGTGCCAGGGTCATCTGTGGTAGAAACTTGATTTGGTTGGCTTCTGCTGCTGAGAGCCAGATGGGCTCCTTTTCAATGGCTGTTTCCCCAGATGACTCTGTCAAGGCCGTACCCTGTCACAAGCTGTTAACCAACTTCCCCAGCTTTAGGGCTTGCTAGTGCAGCATGCCTTTTGTGGGACTTGCATTCCCCTGGGGCTCAACCAATCCTTTCTGAAGCCCCTTCTCTGCAGGGGCAGAGACACTGACCCTGGGCAACTGTACAGTTCAGGTGGATGTACTTCAGAAAAGATATTACAGAGTTTCAAAAGTACAGACGAGTGCAATCAAGATGATAAAGGGGTGAAACTTCTTTCCAATGAGAGAAAGCTAGATATTCTGGGACTTTTTAGTCTGGAAAAAAGATATGGCTAAGGGGAGACATGATAGAGGTTTATAAAATTAGGTATTGGGTAAAGCAGGGGTGTTGAACTCATTTGTTGAGAGCCAAATCTGACATAAATGAGACCTTGTTGGGCCAGGCCACGTGTGTTTTAAGATTAGGTAGATTTAAGATAGGTAGCAGAGATATAAGCTTTATAAAGGACACAGACAAACACAATTAAAAATTTTTAAAACACGCTTAAAGCATTAGCATTTCTTGATCTTAAAGGTGCTTTCTTTGTATTTCTCCCATGGAATCCAGGGAACTGGGCAAAGGAAGCTCTGGCTCTTTCTTTCCTTCCCCAGGGGACCAGGAGAGGGAGGAGCCTCAGCCAATAGAAGGGAGAAAGGCTTGGCTCAGTAACTCTGCTGTGCGATTGAGAGAGCCTCACAAAGCAAGCTATCCCTCTCCCTCCTTCCTCCCGAAGGGAGGAGCCTCAGCCAATGAAGAGAGAAGCAAGATAGGAACCCTCTGGGGGCTTGATTTGGCTCCTGGGCCACATGTTTGACATCCCTGGGGTAGAGAAAGTGTGTAGATTCCACGCCCCCCTTTTCCCATTACATTAGAACTCTGGGGCATCCAATGAAGTTGATGGGCAATATATTCAGAACAAAAAGAAGTACATTTTCACTCAATAAATAATTAAACTGTGAAATTCAGTATCCATGGATGATGATGATGATGATGATGATGATGATACTGGATTTATATTCCGCCTTCCGCTCCGAATGTCAGTGTCTCAGAGCAGCTCACAATCTCCTTTATCTTCCTCCCCCACAACAGACACCCTGTGAGGTGGGTGGGGCTGAGAGGGCTCTCACAGCAGCTGCCCTTTCAAGGACAACCTCTGCCAGAGCTATGGCTGACCCAAGGCCATTCCAGCAGGTACAAGTGGAGGAGTGGGGAATCAAACCCAGTTCTCCCAGATAAGAGTCTGCACACTTAACCACTACACCAAACTGGCTCTATAATGGTGGTCACCAGCATAAGTTACTTTAAAAGGGGGATTAGATTGATGAATAGAGAAGAGATCCATTCATAGCTGGTAGACAGGATGTCAGAAGGGAATCTCCATATTTAGAGGCAGTAAACCTCTGAATCCCATTTCTAGGAAGTGACATCAGCAAGAGCAGGCTTTTCTTTTTGTAGAAAAAGCCCAGCAGGAACTCAAATACATATTAGGCCACATCCACTGATATCACCATTGTTTCACAGAGGGCTTTTTTGTAGATGAAGCCCAGCAGGAATTAATTTGCATATGACACCAAGCCAGCTGGAATTGCATTCCTCAAAAAAAGCTCTGAGCAGGAGGCCTTAGCCTCTGTGCTCTGTTTGCCCTCCAGCACAACTGTTGGCCACTGACAGTTGGACAGTGAGGTGCTGATTTTTCAATCTTTGCTGTTTTTCCCTGGAGCAGGAAATTGATCTGGTGACCTTTGGAGAAGGCCCGGTTGTTTATGTGCATCCTGCTACGCTAGATTTTGGCAATATACAGGTCTTAAAGGATGCCTCCAGGATGCTCTTCCTTTCCAATCAATCTGTTATTCCTGCACCATTCGAGGCAGAGATGGTGAGTACGAAATGCATTAATTAAAAAAAAATACTGGTGGAGCAGCTGATACACCTGTCTTATATGTGCTTTGGACTTTCATTTAGCAGTATTCCCTTCCCTTCTTTGCTTCTGCCTACATATGTGGCCAGATCCTCTATAATATAATGACAGCAGTTGAGATGTGCTCATGTGAATTACAACTCTCAGTGAGTGGGGCAAGGGATTCCTAAAAACTCTCTTGAGAAACCTGAATTTGGATGCACCCACCCATACTTTTTCTTATTCTTCATCAGCAAAATAGGAGTCATTGTTACTGACCTCTCATGTTGGGACCACAAAACACTTTGCACTTCACCCACATATTTTGCATGAAGACCAGACTATATGAGCTGGAGAGCACCTAGTTCAAATCTCAGCCTCAGGTGACTGCAGGCAGGCCACTTCCTCTGCCTTGGCCCCCCTCTGTAACATGACAGGTAATGACCACCTGTCCTCTGGCCTGTAATGAGTACTGAAGTCATGTGTTGCAGGGCAGTTCCATGACACAACCCTGTCTAGCCAAGGGCATTCTTGAAAACACTACTGTACAAATCAGTCTTCTTCCTCTGGGACCCTTGCACAGTTTTCCAAGATCTGTCACTGGGACTGCTCGCTGTTAATCCTGTGGGTACTTAACAATTACAACAATAGAGGTGGATGTTGGAATTAAAAGGCATCTCCAGCTGTGTTCTTAACAGCTGCATTGTGCCTCCCTTCCCAAGTGCACTGCTGAGCAATTTCAGAAGTGATCACCACCTCTGTTTAATTACTGTCAACATTCAACCAAAAGAACACTTGTGCAGCCAGTGAAACGGTCACAAAAGAGCAGCCCATTTTTGAGTGGGTATGTATTTTCACATTGTCGGTCCTTCTGGGAAGCCGATGTCTGATTATCTGATGGTGCCAGTGAGAGTTATACAGTTTAATATGTGAACAGATCTGGAAATGTAAACCATGGTTGATGGAGATGGGTTAACGTTGCATTTATGTTAGAAAACGATCAATTACTTCTATTCTGACCCCACCATAGATCATTTGTTGGGATGTGACTTCAAATACAATCTGAACTAAGAACCAGTGTGTTGCTGTTCAAGGGTGGCTTGAAGTTAGACTGTGCTCCACCAGTTGGTCACTGGCTATCTTCTGTTGGCAGCCTGGTGCTTGATGGTTGCTTGGAATCTTGCAAGGAATTTTGGAACAAGTGAATTGTGGTGTGAGTGCATAACTTAACAAGGGCAATACTCATTGCACATGGAAAGTTGGACTCAGCCTATATGAACCTAGTTGAAATTTCTGCTAAGCTTCAGTTCTTCCAGGGCCAAGTCGCTCTGTTTCCTTCTTTTCGATGTAACCTATTTCAGGGATTTTTGTGGCTATTCATGGTTAAATATCAATTGGATGTATCTAAACTTCATGGCTAGTGGAAGACAAACCTGGCTGCTCCAGAGGAGAAGTAGATTCAGGGATTTCCTCCCCTCTGCCCGGAAGAGGACTGTTTCACTTGGTAGTTGGGCTGAGGCTACTGAGGAATAGGGGAGAAGAGTCACTGACTCCTGTCAGCAGCCAGGGGAATAAGAGTCATAACCTAGGATAGTGTCACCATTTTCATCTGTACAAAAAAAAGACCAGCATGAAGCTATTGTAATCTTAATGTCTGACTGTTAAACTGAGCTATCTCACCTTCCTTCCACTTGTGGTTAAGTTTTTAGACCAGGGGTGGCCAAACTGCAGCTCAGGAGCCACATGTGGCTCTTTCACACATATTGTGTGGCTCTCAAAGCCCCCATTGGCTGGCTTGGAAAGGGCATTTGTCTTTTTAAATCATATCTCCAAACCAAGCCAGACTGGTAGCTTGGAGAATGCATTTAAATGTTAAAGTTGCTTTATTTCCACCACCTGCCTCCCCCATCTTTCTTTCCTTCCTTCCGGCTCTCAAACATCTGACATGTGTTCTATGTGGCTCTTACATTAAGCAAATTTGGCCACCCCTGTTTTAGACTATAAACTCAAGGATAAGGCCTGCCTTTTTGCTGATGTAAGCCAATTTGGGAGATGACTGTCAGAAAAGCAGGTTGTCAGTACAAATAAATAAATATATTTACAACATTTATAATTTCTTAATATGTACTTAATATCTCCCTCCTTTCAAATAAATGCCAAGGGCAGTGAACAGTGCGAAGAACATATTTTAAAAGCATATGAGAGTATATTATAAAATGTCACTAGATAAAATACACTTTTAAAAGCAGCAAATATTAAAAGTGCAACTTCATTATATAAATAACCAGTTGCAACAATAGTTATAAATAAATAAAATTTTATTTATATCCCGCCCTCCCCGCCTAGGCAGGCTCAGGGCGGCTAACAACATATCCATACGATAGTTATACAAAAACTTTAAAATCAGCATTATCTTAAAAACCGTTCTAATTCACATTTAATATAATTAACATAATTTAACAATAACAGTAGTTTTAACAATCACAGTAGTTAAATCATAGCAATGGAATATTTATCTCTTTAAACTCTGCTGTCTCTCTGAGCTTCTTAAACCCCCTTCTCAACCCTTTTGATATGATTGTGCCTGGCCAAAAGGGATACTGAAGCTAAGATGAGCTTATGTATTTTGTTTCAGGCCCGCAGTAATTCTCTGTGGAGGATTGAGCCCAGCAATGGTGTAGTTCCTCCAGAGGCTGAGATATCGATCACTCTGATAGCACACCTGGATGATACTGTGGAATTCCAGGACAAAGCCCACCTGACCATAGAGAACAGCAATTCCTATATCATCCCAATCCAGGCTACTGGCATTGGTACAACCATTGTCACAGACAAGCCCTTCGCTCCGGCCATCAATCTGGGACCGCACTTCAGGTAAGCCAGCACGATTGTTTCCACTGCCCTAACCTAGTGCACACAGCATCCTGGTTTGTTTGTAGCTGCAAAGGTAATGTTCTCAAATATCTGTCGTGAAGATTTATAGTGCTATCCTATGGAGAGTGATGCCCTTCCAGATCCATTAACTTCAGTGGACTTAGAAGGGTGTCACTCTGCTTAAGAAGGCACTGGTCTTTTTTCTGACCATCCTGGCTCACAACTTCTGCTACACCTCCCTCTATTCCTGTAGCTGTTGCTCTGACCTGGTGCTCATTCAACCCACTGAGATTGAAACAAGGTTATGATAACGCTCCATATATATTGTGATTGGCTGAGTGTGAAAAACACTGACAAGGGCCACACATATTTGTGATATATATCACTCAGGCTTTTTCTTCTTAAAAAATAATACAAATGTATATCACAACAGGAAAAACAAACTTAACATACAATGTTTGAAATAAAGATTGCATACCAAACCATCATTATTCTTAGTTGATATTAGATATACACAGTTCTATATATATCAACAATGACCCAAAGTTGCCTTTCTTGGAAATCATAAAGGACTTAAAGCTAGGTGTAAAAGCTGATTTCTTTTGTCCTTCAGGCCTCATGAACTCTTCTTCATTGTCTTGCACCCAGGTTTCTTTCATACCAGCCCAGCTGTCAACTTCCAAATTAGCTAACCAATCACTATGTTTGACTAATCAAATACTACATCTAGGACAGATCCTTAGATCACTAGCTGTCAAGTAACTACTTGAGCTGTCATTCAGTCTGGATGGCTAACTGTCAAACAGTTAACATGACATTTCCCAGCTGTTATCTATTGCTGTGCAAATAACCCACTTTTAGCTGCTAACAACTAACTATCTCAGATACTTTAAGTAATGATCCTAAAGGTACTTAAACATTACTTTTACAGAAGAAAGATATAAGATTAAAAAACAAATACTTAAATTCAAATCTTTGTTATGATCGACCAGTTTCTTGTCACCATTATAACAATTTTCTTTCATATTGGTCTCTGTGGCAGTTGCAGGACCAGTAGAACCAGAACCTGCCATTCCTCATCCATGATTGCACAATGATTTTATCCCATTTCCACACACAATTGGAGCTTTTCTATTGAACATAGCATCAACTAACTATTGTTGTGAGGAGGCCTCTTGTGTCTTGCTCTTTATATTCAACATCTCCAAAGTTAGTTGGTGAGTTACATAACTGTTACTCTGTAAGCATATAATCATGCAACTGAAAATACTGGAACTATTCTGTTTATCGAGGTTGCCTTCTCTTTCTTCTTGCTTCAAGAAATATGCACTGCTCCTTTACCATCACATCAATATATCTTGTGATTTATTCTCAACCCAAACAAATGTTGAATTTTCAATTTTAACATCAAAGTTGTGAATAAAGGACATTAATGCTGGTATGGCTAGACTTAGCATGGGCTCCTGTTCACAGGATTCACCCCCAGTCTCTCACAAAACTCCTTTCCAAGGCCTCTGTCTGTGGTGAATCCCTTGTGCCAACTAGAATATACACATTAGGGATGGGCATGAACTGAACCACAAATTGTGATTTGATCTAAAAATGGCCAATTTGTGGTTCATTGGGAACTGGTTCATCTGATCCTGCCACACTTGAACATGAAAGCAAACCAGCCTTTTTTCTTGACATGTCATTTGGCTTATGTTTTTTTTAATTTTCCAGAAAGTCTGGTGCCAGCATGATTCCCCAGCCCCTGTGCTTCTGGTCAGTTTCACTGGAAATTGAACAGAAGCACAGGGGGCTGCAGAGAGTAGAGCTGCTGTATCTAGTCAGTTTCCAAGCTTCCTGGGGTGAAACTGATCAGAAGATACAGGGCAGCTTCCTTTTCTCTAGGAAGCAGTTTACTGGGGGCATCTGCTTTGAGGGACTGTAGTCCCCCCCCCCCCCCCAGAAATCCAGTTTGCACCAAACTTGGAGAGCAGGTAAAGGAGAGTCCATTGAAGTGTGTGCCACAAGTTTGGCATCTCTAGCCCACTCGGGACGTTTTTACACTTTCCCAAACCAAATGAACCAATGAACCATGAATCGTTCAGGAAACTGAAAAAAAATTGAAATGAAACAAACCACAATTTTCGTGTTCTGTGCCCATCCCTAATACACATCACTGAGCACATGGATCTGAATACCAGCACGAGGACTAGTTTTCCTACCATAACTGGCCATGGCCAGTTGGAACAGAAGCTGGCTGCTTATAGAAGGGAGAGGGGAGAACCTAAGAACACCTGAGATGAGGCAGGACTTCTCATCTGAGCAGTGAGGCTCAGAAGGGTGAAGAAGTACCAAAAAGGAAAAGGCAGACATTTAGGCAGTGTGGTGGAGGAACAATGGCTGCAGAAAGGAGCAACATAGTTAATTGGAAGAAGGCCATTGTGGCCCTAAGTCAAGGGCAATGAAGTAGTTCCAAGACTAATAACAGCAACTGATCTTTGAGCAAAGCAGTTGCTCCACATACCTCTGCCATGGGGAGAGGGATTACGCAGTTTTCGTAATTGCATTATCTGTTCCATGAATTGATTAGAATATGTCATGAGATCATTGTACAGAAAGTTAAGATTTGTTGGATAGAAACTAAAGGGATTCTAGAGCTATCTTTTTCTATTCTATAGCATGGGGTCTTATTATCTAGGTATTATTTTTAACAAACTGCCTGAGATAATTTTATTAACAGTAAATGTTTAAATCTAACTAAATTAATTGATTTAATTGATGTTTAATAATGTTTTAAATAAATAAATTTGGACAGTGTCTACCTTATTCTTTATCTCTCTGCAGAGTTAGCAAAGTAACACTAGGATTTTTGTTTAGCAAAGTGAACTCAGATAGTGGGCTTTATCCCACAATCCATCAGTTGAAGGCACCGATAGTCTCGCCAATCTTCATAGCTTCCTGGCTTTCCTCTCCCGGCAGCAGCCATTTCCAATCCTGAAAAAGTCTGTTGCTCATAGAATAGTAGACACACAGGTGAGAGGCTGCTGACCCCCTGGGAGCAAAATTCTGGGGGGCTCTTGGACTTCAGTGAGAGGGGGAAGCAGGCAAGTCCTCTTTTGCAAAATCTGCAGATGGCTGAATACACTCCATGAGCGCCATTCCCAGAACTCCTGGCATCACATCTGTTTTGGTCCTGGCTAGCAGACGAGGCATGCACTGAACGAAGGCAGCAGTGCACAAGTCAGACCATACATGTTCTTACTTGACTTTCAGGAGAAGGGAATTGTCATGCTCCTTACTTGCCTTCCCACTATAGCTTTTTGCTGTTTCCTAGTTTGGACCCCTGCTGCTATCGCTTCAAGATAACAAACCGTGGGCGTCGCACCCATCAGCTTTACTGGATGACAGAAGGTTTCCCCCCGTTTTGCCAGCGCAAAGCCAACCCTGTTGTCAGTGCTAACACAAACAATAGGAGCTCCCATCCAAAGCCTGGGTGCCGGCTTCCTGTGTTTAAACTGACACCATTGAGAATGGAGCTGGCCCCTGGAAAGACCATGGACATGATGCTGGAAGGTTCTTCTGACACTCCCAAGGTAACAAGTCGTGCAGAGGATTATTTTCCCCCTTTAGATCATAGAGATCACAGGTCTGTTGATGGTTATCATAAAAGAACAGGGGTCTGCATGCTTAAGATAAACCTAACCTGACAATTCTTGAAACGTCAGCATGAATGTCAGGATTGTGTTTTATTTAAAATGCAGAAAATGAGATCAAGTCTTATTGAGCCCAGAGAATGATTTAAAGGTGCTTGAACTGACAAAGGGATCCTTGACTTTCAAAAACACGTACCCTGAATATTTTGTTGGTATCTAAGATGCGACTGAACTGGAATCTAGTTGATCTGTCATAGTCAGTGTATGGCAGTTTGGTACCCTTTCCAAAGTCAGAACTGGATGCCCACCTAACTTTTCTGGGGATAACCTTATGAGCGGGATGCTTGATTCCTTGTGGAGCTTGTTAACGGGCTAATAACCCAGTGCAGATATCACGTTTCTGTATGTACATGTTCACAGAGTCAGGCCTTGAGGACTAAATGTAACAAGTACATCACAGCTCAGCAATGGTGACTTTGCATTAGACTGCCCTTCGGAGAGATGCCATCTTTCAGTGGTGCATGCTACATAGCATTGTTACCAAGCAACTCTCCTGAACTGTGGGGAATGCTTTCTTGGTGTCCATTGGTAGCCAAGAGTGCAGTTTTTGCTGAGCTTACATTTGTAGCCATAGTTCAAAGCCTACTGAAAGCACCAGAATAAAGCCTGTATAGCCGCACCAGTTTTGGTTCCGATGATAACCTATGCTCCTGGCATGCACAGGTGGTGAAGGAAAGGCTGATATGCCATGCCATCATAGGGAAGCAGTCTGGGAAGGAGCGTATCATGACAGTGGATGTCATCTGTGAGTTCATTGCACCTGTTCTACAGATTTCCTCCAGCAAGATCATATTCCAAGTGGAGAAGGTTAGTGCTTTGTCCTTTAAACTACCTGCTGGGATGTTACAAAGTTCTAGTGCAGGATGGTAGCCAGCGTGGGGCCTTTAGGGGGCACCACCAACTTGGAGTTATTTTTGGCCCTACTTAAGTATGCATAACCTTGCATTTACACATCTATTGCCACCTTACTGGTGACTCAAGGCACTAGGAGCGTTTTGGAGAGCAAAGAACTTGGGGATACTGTAGTGGTGGCAATCTGCAGGAGATGAGATGCCTCAGCACATCAGGAAGAGGGGTGGAGAGGAAGAGGTTTCCCAAAAAGGTGTGGAATTCATTACAAGCATGCATCTTGAGCATCTGAACTCTCTTGGTCACTCATTGTCTTTAGAGCAGGTGACCAAGGAGTGGTGAAAGGGAAAGGAAGCCTGGGGGGAACACGATACTTTTCACTTTTCCTCTGGCATTAGAAGAGGCAGCTGGGGCTTCTAGGAAAGTTTCTGCATCTTCAGAATGCCCTTCAGAAAGCCTCTGTTCAGCAAAACAGTCCCAGAAATATGTCTGCAGTTATACTCATGAAAGATCTTAGTGCATGGAAATGGAGGCTGACTTTTACGGAAGTGAAAATGAGACCTCCTTAGGCTGAGTATATTTCCAGCTGTTCCCAAGAAGTCATGAGTAAGACAAGAAGTGAGACTTGACGTCCCAAGAGATCTTAAGAGATGCAGTGGCGGAGATCCTTGTCGGGAATGTTTGTTAGATACTAAACATCGTTTGGCTTGGTATAGTACTGGTGCTCACCTGAAAATTTCTGATATATTATACAAGAAAATGTTTAACGTGTACCTTGCATACAGTCATCACTGTATGCCATATTTCATTGTGGCAGCATGTGATCCCTTGGTATATCCTTTCTTCATGTCTTTTTTGGTTACTCGAGTGTTTTTGCTATTTCTCCAGAGCCCTGGTGGTGCCTTAACTGCACAGTATGAACCTCTGAGCTTGAAGAATGTATCTTCTTTGCCACTCAACGTCCTTCTGACCTTGCAAGACCCTTTCTTCCTCTGTGATAGTACATGTCAGCCTCTGTCTGAACCCTGTCAGGTAAGAGGACTTGCTTTTTCCTCAAGGCATCTTACACCTCAAGATTTTATTTATTTATTTATTATTTAAATTTATATTCTGCCCTCCCCACAAGCAGGCTCAGGGTGGATGACAACATAAAAATATATTGAATCAGTATAAACGTAGTGGGTCAGACACTATAGTGATTGCAGCATAGCTCTTTTATTAGCAAAAACCCAACTGAAAACACATGTGGCTAGCCACAGCTATATACACAGAAACTCCACCCAAAACATACCTCCAGCAATAAACAACCCAATTGAAAAATGGGTGCTTAGAACCTTCATTTGCATGGGCTTCATTCAAATGGATATTGCCTAATTGGCTGGCTCAGCAAGGGCGGCCAGTCTGAATGCAGCTGCATGGAGCCTCTACAACAAAAGGTCTTTGTTTGAAGTTCCCAGTACAGTATAATAACAATTTAACATCAAGAAAACAGTATAACATTTCTTTAAAACACAGTGTTTCCAGCAGGAAGCGTTGGTCTCCAGCTTCATAAACTGGGCTACGTAAGATGGTAGATGGTACTTCAGTAATATCAACAGTTACAGCAGTGTTGGGCAGGACTAAGGTCTTCCTGTATGCCTGGTTGCCTCAACCAAAGGCCTGGCAGAACAGCTCTGTTTTACAGGCCCTGTGGAATGGCAACAGATCCTGCAGGGCCCTGATCTCTGGTGAGAGCATGTTCCACCAGGCTGGGGCCAGGACAGAAAAAGCCCTGGCCCTGGTCAAAGCTGGGCAGACATCCTTTGGGCCAGGGACAACCAGAAGATGCTGTTTATGATATACTAGAGGTATGCAAAAAATAATAAATGGGGAGGTATTTTTCTATTGGGCCCAGTAAATATCAGTATTCCTGAATATTTCTGAATCCCATTACAATATTGATACTGGGATTCAGGAATATTTAAGCAAATATTTGTGAGACTCAAATTTATTTGGCTTCATAACACCCTATGGGGACCATTCTGAACTTGCTGAGTTGTGCTGCAGCGGTGGCACAATTCAGCAAGTGAACTCAGAAGATCACTCACTCAGTCACACCGTGGAGGTAGCATGACTCTGCAGGTTCAGAGGTTCTGGGTTAACTCGCCATGTCGTGCTGTAGCGGTGGCACAACTCTTCAAGCTCAGAAGGCATTTACACTTTAAATGCCTTCTGAGTTTAGTTGCCGAGTCACGCTGTGGAGGCGGCATGATTCAGTGAGTGAACTCAGAAGATCACTCACTCAGTCACACCGTGGAGGTAGCATGACTCTGCAGGTTCAGAGGTTCTGGGTTAACTCGCCATGTCGTGCTGTAGCGGTGGCACAATTCTTCAAGCTCAGAAGGCATTTACACTTTAAATGCCTTCTGAGTTTAGTTGCCGAGTCACGCTGTGGAGGTGGCATGATTCAGTGAGTGAACTCAGAAGGAATTTAAAGAAATCTCAGTCCTCCCCACAAGCAGTCTCAGTCTCTTTAAATGCCTAAAAGCCAAATAATATCAGCTTTTATTTGGGCATGGCTATTTCGGTAGCCAAATCAGATAGTATAATCTGTATTTGGTTGAATAAATATCTGAAAATACTGGTAAGGTATTTTTCAGGTATTTATTCAGCCTGATATATTCTGAGCACGCACCCCTATTACATTTCCAACCCAAGAGATCTTTGAATAGTCTCATACTGGTGTCTTTAAGAACCGTGATTAGAGAAAATACAGATTAGTGTGTTTTTATTGTATCATTTCCCATTTCAGCCTATACCAATAGATGTTGATGGGGAACATCATCTTTGTGTCGGGTTTGACCCCACTTACAGAGATGACCTTTATAATCGAGTTGCAGAGGAAGTCTTAACTATCCGTTACCTTGAGCATCCTCATGTGGACCATGTCAAACTCCGGGGAGAGGTGCGCTTTCCAAACCTCCACTTTGAAACTATGGATCTGAATTTTGGCTGCATCTTGAATGACACGGAAGTTATTCGCTACGTTGACATGACCAACTGCAGCCCTCTTGTTGTCAAATACCGATGGTCCTTTTTGCCAGATGATCAAGGGACCCAAATAAGGTAAGAGCAGCAACATGTCCTCTTTTGAGAGATTTCCCCATTCATGTTTCCAGCTGGCCTTTTTTGGACATGTGGTCACCGAGGAGTTACTTCTAGCTAAAGAAAGCCAGTATTCTGGGATGGGCCAGCTGGCTATGGTGTCATCTGTGTGTATAGCTGGCTAGTTCAAGTCTGTGCCTGTGTCTTTTTTATGGCTATGAATACTGATTGATAGACTTTTTAATTTTTTTAAGGGCATATACAAATAAAGCAAAGACCGCAATTTGCAGGTCTTGAAAAAGTATATTAGGAGATATGATGTTGTTCATTTTACTATTCCAAAAGCCAATAAATAATGGTCATCTCTTATCTTTCTAAAAATGTAGCTCTAAGTACATGGTCATTTCCTTGATTTCTATGAAAAAATAAATTAGTTTAGTCAACAAATCTATTCTGCAAACAAACTTCAACTATTCAGAAAAAGATGAGGAGTCATCTTCTTTTTTTTTTTGACAACTACTACTTTTTGCAGCTGTTAGTGTACCCAGTGGTAATAAAGATCAATATCCAGTAAAAGATTATTCCAGTGGCATAGCAGAATTATCTCAGGATCCAGAGGGATTTCATATCCCAAAATTAATTAAACATTTTAATAATTTGTGTACAAAAATCTTAGGGGAATGTCAAATATTTGACAGGTATAATGTGATAAAAATTTAATAGACTTTGATCACACGTTCCTTTCAGTTAAAATCAATTTTGCTTAAAAACAAGAACACCACAGAACTCTGAAAAACATAGAATCTCAGACTTCTGTGGGAGCGATGTGTTACCTCTTGTCTTTCATTATTTGCTATAGGTCTTTAGCCCCACACACTACACTTGCCTTAAATGTCCCAGAAGTGCTTCTATGGCTTTTTCATTTGAGAGAGCACAATTTTGCTAGAAATGTTTGGGAGTGGGGATTATTTTGTGTTGCTCAACATGCAACTGTTTAGATTGTTGGATTGTTTAGATCCATTCCAATCTGGTTTCAGGCCTAGTTATGGGACCTGAAATGACCTTAGTTGCCCTGGTGGATGACCTGTACTAGGAGACGGACAGAGGGAATGAGACTCTTTTCCTGGACCTCTCAGGGACTTTTGATACCATCAGTCATGGTATTTTTCTGGGACTTTCAGGACTGGGACTGGGAGGTACTGTTCTGCAGTGGTTCCAGTCCAGTTTGAGGGTAGGTTTTAGAGTATGGTGCTGGAGGACTACTGCTCTGCCCTTTGGCTTTTGGCCTATGCAGTTCCCCATGGTTCCATCTTGTCACCCATGCTTTTTAATATCTATGTAAAGTCACTGGGAGCTGAGCTTTCATCAGTCTGCAGATGACACTCAACTCTGTCTTGCGCTACCAGCAGATAACAGGGAAGCTTTAGAAACTGTGAATACATGCTTGGAGGTAGTTTTGGAATGAGCTATCAAGGGCTATCAAGATGAAATTCAATGCCAAAATGGAGATGCTACTGGTGGGGGAAAGTCTGACCAGAGTAATGGGTTATCTCTTGTAATGGGGTTGCACTCCCCCTAAAGGAGTAGGTTCATAGCTAGGATCTGGGCCTCCTGTTGGATAAACAGGTGGCAGCAATGGCCAGGGGTGCCTTTCAGCAGCTTCAGCTGGTGAGTCAACTGTGGCTCTTCCTGGATAAAAGGATCTTGAACTATGGTGTGTGCCCTGATAACATCCAGATGAGATTACTGCATTGTAAAGAAGAAGATGATGATATTGGATTTATACCCCACCCTTCACTCTGAATTTCAGAGTTCTAGGAGTGAAATGTCCTGTTTCTAGTTATTCTGAGATGGAAACCAGCATTTTTCAGACTTCCCAGTCTTAGATATCTTCAGTGGTATGTATTTAAGCTCACGATCTCCTTTACACAGCAAACACCCTTGTGAGGTAGGTGAGGCTGAGAGAGCTGTCACAGAAACTGCCCTTTCAAGGGCAGCTCTGGGAGAGCTATGGCTGACCCAAGACCATTCCAGCAGCTGTAAATGGAGGAGTGGGGAATCAAATCTGGTTCTCTCAGATAAGACTCTGCACACTTAACCACTATACCAAACTGGCTCTCTGTTAAGAAGATTGTTCAGGAGCTATGGTTGGTACAGAATGCTGTGTCCAGAATGTTGACTGGAGTGGGTGGTAAGAATTATATCAGTCTAGTCTTGTTTCACCTACACTGGCTTTCAGGCTCAGTTCAAGTTGTTGGTATTGACCTTTAAAGCCCTTTATGGCCTGGGACCAACATACATTAAGGACTGCCTCCTCCCACATGAACCTACCTATTTATTTCAGTTATCCTCAGAGGCCCTGCTTTGCTTGCCCCCACCATCTGAGGCGATTAGATAGATAGATAGATAGATAGATAGATAGATAGATAGATAGATAGATAGATAGATAGATAGATAGATAAAACTACATTTCTTCACAAACACATGAACCTGTGCGGCAAACTTCCCTGAAGCTGGCTTTACTGCAGATATTTAATTACAAGTGCAAACGGATTTTCCACAGTGCCTCAGGAACCTAGCAGACATAACCCCTGCATTGATGGACTGCCATTCTGAATTACATCAATAAATGATTTCCCTAGGATTACAGGAGCCAGCCCAGTGGAAAGTCCATCTGGGAGAAGGAAAGGCCTCTGAGGGATACCATAGCAGCTCATTAAGGAACTTGATTATTAAGGACAATTCTGAGTATTTTCTTTCCAATGCTGGGCATCATCATTGCTTCCATGCAATTCATAGCAGTTAAGGAAGTCCCAAAGTATCTCTGGATCTGATAAAAGAACCAGGTGGCTTTGCCACTGGATAGTAAAAAGCAGCTGTCTAAGGCACAGCTTCTCAATGGTTGCAGGTGCATTTTCTTGTGCATTCTTACCTAGAGAAGCAGCTGTCAGGCAACAGGTGAAACACCTCAGTAGGATGGAGCCCTGTAGGACTAGAACAGAAGAGCAGGAGGAAAAGTTAGCTTTTGGCATCAATGTGACAAAGGAACACACCATGGTGCCTCAGGACTGGAGGTTATGAGGACACTAGTCACACAGCAGACATAGCATGGTACTGAGCCAGCAAGATAGACCCTTTGGGGATGCAAACACTTTGCTTTGGATGTTGAACTTCACCAGAACATTTATGGGAGGAAAGGAAGAGGGTATGCTGTAATCTCAGATTTATATAAAATCCCAATAGCCCCTGTTGGATAAACTAATCTTACAGCATGATGGGATTCCAAGGGCCTTTCTAATCCATACTCATTTTTCATAGGGGATGATATGGACATTTTTGTTCCACAGAGCACAAGCGCATAATGTTTTCACAGGCTACAACTTGTATTGATTTATAATTTATATAGGATATTGCAGTGCCATCTCTTCAGGGTCCTGCTCAAGGCATCTTACTATTAAAACCATGTCACAATATTAAAAACAAGCCAGTGGACATAAACAATATTTTTTAAAAATCCATAAAACAGAAGCAGACTATTTAAAAGCTGGTAAGATTTAACAAAAACACTCAGATTAAGAGCCTGGGTAAAAACATGTTTGGCCTGGCATGTAAAAGAAAGTAAAGTCAGTGTTAGGCAAGCCTCAAGAAGGAGGGTGTTCTAAGAGTGAAATGCCCTGTTTCTAGTTAATCTGAGATGGAAACCAGTATTTTTCAGACTTCCCAGTCTTAGCTTTCTTCAGTGGAATGTATTTAAGAACATAAAGCAGAGCTCCATCTACTTCATCAAGAAACTTGAGCAGAAAGAGAAAACCAACCAATTAACTGATTCAGGGCCTGCCCTGATTTGATGCTACAGTGAGCCTTCTTAGAGGAGGAGGACCCTTCACAGTACCCCCCACCTATATCCCCTCTAAACTGTGGAGTCTTGTGAGCAAAAATTCTACTTTGTGAGCTACTGGCATTAAAGTTGGGAGCTACTGCATAAATTAGCTTGCCCTGGGGCCATTTTTCCTGAGCTAAGACAAAAATGTGTGAGCTGGAGGCCAAAATACTGTGAGCTAGCTCACACTAACTCAGTTTAAAGGGAACTCTGCCCCCCACCACACCTGAAGACCATGAGGAGTCAGCACTCCCAGATGGAAGATCCAGTTCTGCTATGCAGCAGAAGGCTGTATTTAGGGAGCTCATGGAGGTGAAGAACCATCTTTGATTGGATCCATCCATCTCTGGGACCCCACAATGACTGCCTAGGACTCCCATAATAGTGAGGGTTGTGAGTCCAAGCAGAAGCCTGGGACAGAAGATGGCATGTATGCCTGGCAGCTTACAGTATTCAATCACATGGTCCTATGTGGTAAGAGTAGGTACTATAATACTCTTCAGTGGAAGCCTTGCTCATTTCAATATTCCTGGACACTACCTTTTACACAAACCCTGTGCATTGCTGATTCAGGCTTTGGACAGCCTCCCAGGGTCTTGATAGTTCCCTGCATATCTGTGCTCAGCTGCCAGCCCTTAACCCTGATTCCTAAATGACTGACTGGCAACCTTTGGCAGTTTGTTTTCTCTGGAACCTGCATTAGTGCCTATGCTGTTTGAGAAGCAGGTTCCTAAGACAACTTCAGCTGCAAAGAAAAGGCAATGTAACCTGGAGTGGTGTTGGTTTTCATGCTTCATTTCCTTCCTTTCCTTATCCCTGCAGAGGGATCTCTGGTCTTCTTAGAGAACGAGGTGTCTGGGGAAGTCCTAGAGTTCCATCTTATCTTCCTTCAACCATGATGGGTATAGAAGACTGAGTCCCCTCACCCCCGTGAGTGGAAGTTGATATGGCTCAGTGGGTGAAGTATTGGATGAAGATCCTGGGCAACCTGGGTTTAAATCTCCTCATCTACCATGATAGCTTGCTGAATGACCGTGTGCCTGTCACGTTCTCTCAGCTTGACCTAGCTCAAATAGTTGTTGTTTTGAGAAAATGGGAGAGAGGAGAATGATGTTCCAAGCTGTTTCGAGCACGTTCTAACTAGGTAGAAAAGTGGGTTATAACTACATAAATGCAAATTCACGCATTGAATGCTGAATCTAGGAGTGTGTTCAAAGCCTCCAGTGTTATTTTTCCTTATGGTCAGTAATATTTGCTTACCTAGAAGAACATCTGAGTAGGGATGTGCATTTGGATGTAGCTGGTCCAAAAATCTACCCAAGAAATACGCAACATGTATTTTTTTGGGTAGATTTTGGAATCCAAAATGTATCTAGGGTTTTCTCAGGAAAACAGCAACAAAAAATCTCCAAAAATTCCTGGATATATTCAGGAACTACCAAGAACTTTTGGGTAGATCTGAAAATAGATCTGAAAATCTGCTCCTGCCTCTCTGCTGTTTGTCATGCTTCTACTGGGAGGGCTTCTAGCCCCACTGGTGGACCTCCTGATGGCACTTGGGTTTTTTGGCCACTGTGTGACACAAAGTGTTGGACTGGATGGGCCATTTGCCTGGTCCAACATGGCTTCTCTTATGTTCTTATAACATAGTCCCTTCGAAGTTTAAACAGACTGTAGAAAACAGCTCAAGGATCAGCTGTGCTGGCAGGGAACAGGCTAATCCTGTTGGCTTGGGGCTCACTTCTGCAGTCTGGTTTGAACCAGGCTGCAGCAGAAACCAGCCCCAGGATCTGCTGTGCTGTTGGGCTTTGTACTGGCTTCTCCTGCAGCCCAATTTAAACCAGACTGCAGGAGAAGCAAGCCCAGCTAGGATCTCCTGTGCCATGGAGCAATGTGCTCTGTCGCATACAGCAGCTCCTGGGGCTGGCTTCATCTGCAGCCTGGTTTAAACCAGACTGCAGGAGGAGCGAATCCAGCTAGTATTGGCTGTGCTGTTGGGAGCAATGTATTCCACGTGGCACAGCAGTTCCTGGGGCTCACTTCTCTTGCAGCCCAGTTTAAACTGGACTACAGGAGAAGTGAGACCAGCTGTGCCAGGATCAGCTGTGCCTACAGGGAGCAGACTGTTCCCCACTGGCTCAGCTTTGTGTTGGTTTCTCTTCAGACCAGTTTAAAACTGAGCTGCAGGAGAAGCCAAGCCAGCTCCAGAATCAGACTGGCTTTTTTGTTATTGGTATTTTTCTTCTTGGGTCTATTGGATCCCACCCCCACCCCCCAAAAAAATTCAGGATTTCCAGAAAATCCTGGATTGGGATACTTTATCGTTATTGGGATCCAGGATTTTTCAAAAATCCAATTCCCCACCTGGTCAGATAGATCCAAACTGAAAGATACTGACTTAAAAAATATTGTACACCCCTATATCTGAGATATCACACAGGCTCCCTTCTGGTCTGGAAATCCCTGGGGAGGAAATAACAGTTCCAGGGACCTGATGGGTGTACTTTGACCATGAATTACAAACAAGATCCCACCCCCAAATCCCTTTACATTTCCACTTCTGCAGAAATCATTTTTGTTACCACCATTACAGAAGCAAGCCTGAAATCTCCACTCTTGCTTCCCCACCCAATCCTTCGTAACTTAACATCAAATAGAACGTCCTTCTGGCTTTTTGTTAATAGATAAAAATCCTGCCATGTCTCCAGTTTTTCTATTCCCTGCTGTGGGCATGTCAGCCTGTCAAAAACTCTATGAAGTCTCTACCATGTGTGATACATAGGAGCATAGCCAGCATTTCACAGGACTGGACCTTCCTTTCTGCAGAGATCCTCATTAACCTTCTGGAAGTGACTTTGGTCCCTGTCTGGTTTTGCGCCTCCTTCTCTTTGTGTTAATTAGACAGTCATGTTGCCTTGCCAGGTCCTTTATCAGGCATCACCTGACAACACAGAGGACAGCTAGTCTTGAAGGCAGCCTCTGAGCTGTTGGCACCTCTATTTGGTCATTAAAGTGGCCAAGAAAAAGCACCGTTTGTCAGATATTATTTCCGTGTCTTGGAGAATTTCATCCAACTAATGTGGCTTGACAGTTTGGTAGCTAAAAATCAGGTCACTGCTATTCTATCCACTCTGTGCCTTTCATCACAGTAACTAATTGTCATTCAGATTAACATCTGTTTTTCAGCTAGGGGTGAAGAATGCAATTTATTTGGTTTTATTTCTGGACCTTATAATTAGGGCATTGACTTTTATGGGTTTTTATCTAATTATTTTGTGTTACCCTTTCATTGTTTTTCTCCTCCTCGTTGGTAGTGTTCACATGAGAAACAGGCCCTTCTTCAGCGCAGATTAATTTGGAATGATGCCCCCCCCCACCATGAGTATAGCTCTCTGTGTTCAAAGAGTTGGGAGAGACATGTTGCAAAACGCCATTTCATGGTGCATGAACAGAAGCGCGCACTAATGGAACTACTAAGCTTACACCGATTAGGCCTCTGATGGATTATGATGACCCATTTTTGAAGGATAGAAATAAAACAGAGAGGCAAGTAGCATAAGAGCCTAGTTGGCTTGCCATATGGGAAAGGAGGAAAAGAGCTGTTTCCCACTTCCTGGAACGTTGCAGCACAGGATAGTTATGCATTTCTTTCAGTACATGTTGCGTCCTTTTCTTTTCTGAAAAGAAAACCCGGAATGGTTGAGTGCAGTGGAAGGAGCCTGGCACTTGCTCTCCCTGGCCCTACATGGAGACAGGGCCAGGTGACCACTGGCCCAGCAGACTAATGCAGGGATATACCAGCTGGCCTCTGGAGCCATAGCTCAGCCAGAGAGTTCAGAACCACGTTTTGCTGCATGTGCTGCAGTTAAAAGATCTCATGGGAGGGAGGGCAGCTGGGAAATGCCTCTCTGCCAATTACAGTAGACAGTTCTGGGCTAGGTGGACCAGCTGGTATAAGACAGATGTATCTGTCCAGTAGGGTTCATGGAAATGTTTCTTAACCACAATCAACAGTAGTAGAACCAATTATGCTACCCTAGGGAGGAGGTTCCAGGTAAAAGTGGATGCTAAGGCTACTGATGCCATATGGCCTTGTTAATCTTTGCTTCACGTCCCATATATATTGTCCCTTTCCAGCTCTGTGGGTCTATGAAGACTCCTTCTTTGCTGTCAGAGTCACCACAAGACACTTGTGCCACTCCAGACGGTTGCATCCCACTGAGAAATGTGCTCCAGGTTTCCTTGTAATGCTGAGATTCCATGTAACTTTTTTAAAAAATTGTTTATTTATATGTGTTGGAAAGTGCCATCAAGTTACAGCTGATTTATGGCAATCCCATAGGGTTTTCAATGCAAAAGACAGAGGTGGCTTGCCATTGCCTGTCTCTGCATAGCAACCTTGAACTTCCTTGGTGGTCTCCCATTCAAGTACTAGCCAGGGCTGAACCTTCTTAGCTTCCAAATTCTGATGGGATAGGGCTAGCTGTCATGCTGGAGGCTGTTTTCTTGCCTGCTACAAGGACTATTTTTAATGGATTGAGGTGGTCAAGGGACTCTTGACAAGGCAAGGTACTGTGGTAACACAAATATACTTTAATTGCAGAAAAGAAAACAAACCACAATATACATAAAGAAGGTTCCTCACATCCCTTTAGTCACTGGGGGATTCTTACAACAGCCACAGTTTCCAGCAGCTCCAGGTCTCCAACAAAATCCCACTTGCTATTGTTTCCTCTTCCCCTTTTATGACCTGCTTAGGTGCAACCTCCTAGCATGGGTATTACCTGGCAGACACGCTAAGTCATGATCTAGCGCTTGCACCTCGCATTCCCTTATGAGGAAGGGATTAGATCCTGCAGCCACTGAGATGGAATGTAGCTGCCAGTGTGCTCTGTTCAGTCAAGGTTCCCTGACAATACTGTTCCCTACTCTTCCTTGAAGAGCCCCGTGGCGCAGAGTGGTAAAACTGCAGTACTGCAGTCAGAGCTCTCTGCTCATGACCTGAGTTCGATCGCAGCGAAAGCTGGTTCAGGTAGCTGGCTCAAGGTTGACTCAGCCTTCCATCCTTCCAAGGCCGGTAAAATGAGTACCCAGCATGCTAGGGGGAAAGTGTAGATGACTGGGGAAGGCAATGGCAAACCACCGCATAAAAAAGTCTGCCATGAAAAAGTTGTGAAAGCAACATCACCCCAGAGTTGAAAACGACTGGTTCTTGCACAGGGGACTACCTTTACCTTTTTTACTCTTCCTTGAGAGGTTCTTCCACAGTGGCACTATAATAGCCTGGGCTATCCAAATCAGGGCAATGAACATATGAATATATGAAGCTGCCTTATACTGAATCAGACCCTTGGTCCATCAAAGTCAGTATTGTCTTCTCAGACTGGCAGAGGCTCTCCAGGGTCTCATGCTGAGGTTTTTCACACCTATTTGCCTGGATCCTTTTTTGGAGATGCCAGGGATTGAACCTGGGACCTTCTGCTTCCCAAGCAGATGCTCTACCACTGAGCCACCGTCCCTCCCCAACAATAACTGTTGTCAATCCACAGCCAATTTATGGAAACCCCTCATAGAGGTTTTCGAGGCAAGTGGTGGTTTGCCACTGCTGCATAGCAACTCTGGTGGGTTTTGTTGATTTCCCATTGAAGTACTAACTGTGACCAGCCATATGACTTTTAAGCTCTGACAAGCTTGAGCTAACCAGGGCTATTCAGGCTGCTTTTATATAGAAAATGGATATGATTCCTCTCTAGATGACCTGCTCAAGGTGGCAAACAAAATAAAACATGATGAAGTCATATGACATGGAAGTCTTTACAAATTATCAGACATTAAAAGCCTAGCCATAGCATAAAACATTAAGCAGCCTGAAATAATTCTTGCAAACTATTACTCAGGCTAGAAGCAGATAGTGAAAGTAACTTTAAAAGATCAATCCCTTAATTAAAAGCCTGGATTAAAAGCATATATGCTATCCTACACAGTATGAGAGATATGCCACACATGCTCTGGGGCGTAAGAGAACCAGTTTGGTGTAGTGATTAAGTGTGCGGACTCTTATCTGGAAGAACCGGGTTTGATTCCCCACTCCTCCACTTGTACCTGCTGGAATGGCCTTGGGTTAGCCATAGCTCTGGCAGAGGTTGTCCTTGAAAGGACAGCTGCTGTGAGAGCCCTCTCAGCCCCCACCCACCTCACAGGGTGTCTGTTGTGGGGGGAGAAGATATAGGACAGTGATGGCGAACCTTTTAGAGACCAAGTACCCAAACTGCAACCCAAAACCCACTTATTTATCGCAAAGTGTCAACATGGCAATTTAACCTGAATACTGAGGTTTTAATTAAAAAAAAACAACTCATAGTGAAATTAACAAACTGAAAGAACTTTTGGTCTGGATAGCATTTGCTCAGGAAACCAACAAAATAGTAACATGTCAGAATGGGAGAATGATGATGAGAGTGTCATAAGGCAATAAATGGAGGCTATTCATTGCTCTGTTGCTTGCAGGTCTGGGTCAAACTGAGAACATGCCTTTCCCAGAGGTGTTCCTGTCCACCTAATTTACTTTTGGACATGTAGCATACATTATAAACATAATTCTAGTCTGCCATTAGGAAAAAATAATACATTAAAATATAGTGTGTTTAGTAGGAGATGGTGGTTAGGGTATCCAAATCAGATTTGGGAGGTCCTGATTCGTATGCCCACTTTGCCCTGGCAGCTTGCTGGGAAACCTTGAACCAGTAATATACTCTGAGTTAACCCACCTCATAGGTTCGTTGTGAGGATAAAAGAGAAGGGGAGAGTGTGTCAAACCACTTCAGTGTCCTTTTGGGGGAGAAAGGCAGGGGATACATGATGTTAGTTAATAAATTAAGTTAATGAAAGGAGTCCACTGATTTATATGGCTAAATCTGAGTCCAGCAGCACCTTAGAAAACAAGATTTTTGAGAGTCAACGCTCCTTTTATCTAATCGAGGGAGCTCTAATGCTGGAAAGTTTGTGCCCCCTCCCCCAAATCTTATTGGTCTCTAAGGTGCTCCTGAGCTTGAATCTAGTTGTTCTACTATGAACCAGCACGGCTACCCTTGGAAACTTCAGGGATAGTGTGAATTGTATTAACTAGAAAGTCTGATGTGAGAAAGGAGGACCAGTTTGGTGTAGGGGTTAAGTGTGTGGACTCTTATCTGGGAAAACCAGGATTGATTCCCCACTCCTCCACTTTCAGCTGCTGGAATGGTCTTGGGTCAGCCATAGTTATCACAGAGCTGTCCTTGAAAAGGCAGCTTCTGGGAGAGCTTCTCTCAGCCCCACCTACCTCACAGGGTGTCTGTTATGGGAGAGGAAGGTAAAGGAGATTGTGAGCTGCTCTGAGACCCTGGGATTCAGAGTGAAGGGCAGGATATAAATTCAATATCGTCTTTCTTTAAACTAAAACTGCAATTCTGTGCATGTGTAGAGAGTAGGTGCCACAGTGCTCACTGTAGATTACTTCCAAGTAACCATGGGGAGCAAGCCCAATGAGGAAAGGCTAAGGGGGATATTCAGTCTGGAGAAGAGGAGGTTGAGGGGGGAGACATGATTGCTCTTTTGAAGTATTAGAAGGGCTGCCACTTAGGAGGAGGGCAGGGAGCTGTTCCTGCTGACAG
The DNA here is from genome assembly GCF_032191835.1 of Heteronotia binoei. Classification (NCBI taxonomy): domain Eukaryota; kingdom Metazoa; phylum Chordata; class Lepidosauria; order Squamata; family Gekkonidae; genus Heteronotia; species Heteronotia binoei. Next base: position 26,764,477 of record NC_083236.1, read on the forward strand.
CAGAGGAGAGGACTGGCATAGGAAAAACTTTTTAACAGTAAGAGTTGTTCAACAGTGCAATCGACCCCCTCACTGGCAGTCTTTAAGCAGCAGCTGGACAAACACTTGTCAAGGATGCTTTGGTAAACCAGAACAGCAGTGCAACAGTTCAAAAACAACTTATCAACAATTTGCCTTATGGTCCCTGTAGCTTGAAAGAGCTCTGCTCAGATACTGCTATCAGCAGCATCGTATTTGAAAGCAAGGAAGCCTGCAGTTCCTCCCATTCCACTCCTAAACCAAAGGCGATCCCGGCTACTGTTTCTGCCAGATTAGTGGGATACAACATTTCCTGTATTAAACCCACATCCCTTCAAAAAAATGTGCTTGATTCAAGGTCCTGATCTCTCCTCCCCCCCTCCCACATACCCATGCTCTCTTCTTCCCTTCAGCTTGGACTGTGCCACAACAGTTTTGAAATCTGAAACACAACCAGGGAGCCAAGCCTCGTGGGTGGAGGGGGGGCGAGGGAGTGTGTGTGCCCACAGAGAGGGCTCTGAGTGCTGCCTCTGGCATCTGTGCCATAGGTTCACCACCACTGATAAAGGAGGTTGTAAGCAGCTCTGTGTCTCTGATTCAGGGAGATGGGCGGGGTATAAATCTGCAATTCTTCTTCTTCTAAGAGATCATCCCTCAGAATCTGGCCATACCAGCATGAAATTGGTGGCTTGTGCAATCAAGCTCTGGCTTTATCATGATTATTTGGGTGGATTCCTAGGGTTGCTTTGGCACATCTTTGTGCTGGAGACCTGCTTAGAGCTCAAGCAAAATCTAGAAGTCTTTGGAGAAAGAAGATTATGTTTAAAATGTTTAAATATATCTTTCCTAAGCCTAACTGAGCCCGTGGAAGAGAACAGAGTCACATGGCACTTCAAGGCTAACTGATATATCCAAGTGTGAGCTTGTGGGCAAGTCCTTGCAGCTGGGCTCTGGTTCACAAAATCGCATGAATTTAGGAAACACATTTTTCCTTGCTAACAAATTAATGTACCCCCCCCCACTCAGTAAATGAGTAATGAGTTGTATGGGTGGGAGGACCCTGCTATGTTATTGGTCCACTAACTCCTTACACTTAGTAAGGGCTCATTTCATTACTGGCAATGTATCTCCAAAATATGTACCTTTCTTTGCATCAGTACAATGCCCATCCTGGTTGTTGTTTCAGTGCCGTCCCCTACCCATATTCCTGTTCCCAGCCAGCCAGTGATCACATAATGATGCCAAGGTGTTACATAACCAGTCTGGTCTGACAACGTTTCTCATGGCATGTGGAATTTAGAAACAATATCCTCGACTGTGCTTGGGCAAACACTGTTTCTCCCCTTTGAAAGCAATGAAAAAAATAATAAGGGGTAGGGTTTTTGCTGCTTTCCACACTGTCCAGGAAAATGCTCCTCTTTCAGCTCCATCCAAGTTCTAGCCATTTATTACACTTGTTCTAAAAACCCTTCAGAGAAGACAATTGTGCAACATTCCTGTTTCTAAACTTACTTTGTTTCCAGCTGCTCATACTGTCAGAAAGCCTTATCTTGCTACTGACCTGTGTGCCAAACCAGCCATGCACTGGGAAGTCTGTATCTGAAATTTACAGCAAATCTTTTAACTCTTTTCAGCCACATGGAGTCCAATTTAGATGGATACTGTGGTGCTTAGGGAGTGGGGGCTGAAGACTTCCCCTCCATTCCATTTTCCTGACCTGAACCAGACTTGGAGAGCCTCTGTTGTTCCCGTTGCTCCGCAACCTCTCTCCAATTTCTTTGTCCATCAATGTGCCACAGTCTTTAGGATATTGTGATCACCTGTGCAATCTTATTCCTGTGTATCTCCTTGGGTCTAGTTTTAAGCCAGGTTCAAGAGTGTTGATTTTATAATTTTTGAGTGATGAGAACAGATACGAGAAATCGAAGAGCCTTTCTCATGAGTGCCCCAACACTGTTAGGATGAAAGTAACTTAAATTTCTTGCTAGGAATGTCTGGTTCTGGAGCTCAAAGCAGAAGGTTGAAATTACCACTTTGGCAGCAGTCTAGCTGGTATTCTATTCCAGCCCAAAGCGGTTAAATTTCACCCCTGAAGGCTAAGGAATTATTCACCAGTAGATGTCTGGCTTTGTTCCCCTTTCCTGTTCGTCACAAAGAAATATGAAATGCATTCATTTATATTAGCTCTTCAGAGTTCAGCCATACCTCCACACAGCTTTGATCGTGTTGAGTGTTTTCAGTACTGGCGTATGGGAAGCCAGGATATTGGGAGGGAGGTTAGTACTGTTTGTTAGTTATCTTGAGCATTTAGATTGGCAGCTGATACATTTTATAAACAATATCCTGCCCTGTTAGTATGCATCCCATTGCTCTCCATGAGTCACAAGGTCCCGATAACGAAGGAAGTTTTACCCCAAAGCGTACAAGATGGCATCAGAGTTCTTCAGCACCAAATTAGTCCCTTCTTCAGCCGTTCTTGTCAATTAATGTTAATGTCTGCATTACATGATGGGCTTACATGCTCCTTGAGGCAAGGATGTTCTTTGTCCATGAAGTTGTGTAGACACCTCCACCCTTCCAAAAGTAATGGAAGTAATGAGAAGAAAGGGGGGAAGCCCAGCCAAGAATCCCAACACAAATATGTTGCCAGAGTGTGTACGTTAAGTGCTGCTTGTTTCACTCATTGCTGGAAAGTTGTTTGATATGTTGAAGACTGATAGCTTATATCATATGGAGTTGGTACATGATGTAGCTGGGGCTCTGTACTCCCATCAGGCTTTGCTTATGATTTCCCAGGCCAGATAACGCCAATGTCCAGAGAAGTGAGCAAATTGTGGATTTATGGTTATTAATCCCTTTAATGGAGTCTTTACGATAAGAGATATCTGAATGGAAATAGCTTACTGCCTCACAAGGAATGCTATCCAGTCGCATCTAATTACCTCTATACCTATGGGACTGCCTTTCCCCACATGTTCCCCAGAGAGTACTGTGGGCAGGATTTCAAAACCTTCTTTCAATCCCTGGCCCTAGAGATGCCAGGCTAGCTACAACTTGAGCAAGGGGCCTTCTTGGTTGCAGCTCCGTGCTGGTGGAATGAGCTCCCTTAGGATGTTAGGGCCTTGCGGGATCTCCTACAAGACGGAGCTCTTCCATCAAGCCTTTGACTGTTAAATCTATAAATTATTGCCTAGACTAAACCAAAGTGGCCTCCATGGAGCCTGCCTGGACCTTAGATCCGATCTGTAGCTGGAGGATGTGAATGTTTAAGACATGAGGAAGACTTGCTGCACTGCCATTGCTAATATAACACTTTTAATGTTTATTATAATTGTTGTTTTAAATGGTTTTAATGTTTTAGTTTATGCCTTGTGGCCTTCTTAACCACCCTGAGCCTGTTTTGATGGGGAGGGCGGGATATAAATGGAATTAAAAAACTAAATAATGAATAAATAGTTAAACAGCCTATTCAGAAGTAGAAAAGTAATCAGAAAAAAGCATTTTGAATTGAGGAAGGTTGTAGGGGGGAGCATCAATACAGAGTTTCTCCTGCATGCCACTGTGAGCTGGTCTTCCACATCTGAACTGCAGGTGAAGACATTTAGACAGCCAGTTGGGAATGGAAAGCATCTGACATCCTTGTCAGGAATGATATTATTATTGGTTCTCCCACAGCATGTCTTCCCATAATCTCACTTGAAAATTAAAGTAGTGTAGCAGGAAGATGTGTGGGTGTGTTCCTATTTTTATTGCAACTGAACATGTGTTTATGTCCCAGCTGTAGGAAAGCACCTTGTTTTCAATTCCCTTTTGGCTTTCCACATTAATCAGTTGTACTCATAAGTAAACTTTATGTGAATGATGAAAAGTTCACGTGTTTTTCCAAGATTTCTCTCTCTTTTGTTACTTTGGGTGTTCACATGCACATTATGGAGTGCACAGGTTGGGTCTGGAGTCCCCACACTCTGTCAGAATTAGCACAGCCGCGCAAGAGTTGAGGGTTCTCCTCAATTCCTACACAGTTAGTTCCTGATTGGGAAAAGGATCCTGATGCTCGCGCAGAAGAGAATTTCAGCTTCCCCAACCCCACCATGCATTTTTCCTAGCCTGGAATAGTCTGCAGAGGAGGGTGCTACTTGGAGAATCCCCATGTCCCTTGTGATATACATAGGTTTTCCCAACAAGCCACAGTAGCTTATGGCATGACCATTTACAAGGCCCCATGGGTTTTGTATAGAAGAGTCTGTCATAGGGTTGCCAACTCCTAGTATGAAAATTCCTTGATGTTTGGAGCCCAGGAAAGGTTCAAGAGGAGAAGGACCTCAGCAGGGAATTAATACCAAAGAGTCTGCCCTTCAGAGCAGCTATGCTCTCTAGGAAACTGATCTCTGAAGTCTGGAGATCAGTTGTAATTCAGGGAGATCTCCGGCCCCACCTGGAGGCTGGGAAGCTTAACCCATCACAAGGTGATTTGTTTGGTCTTTTTTGCAAATCCTGCTCAGCTTTGTGCTTGAAACTAGAATCTACTTGGCAAGAGACTTAGTGATAACACCAGCAGCTATGAATCCCACGCAACCATAAACAAATCCAGTTAACTGAACAGCAACTTGTGATTATTTAGACTGTCCTCTACCTCTTCATAGACAGGATTTCCCCACAGCTATTAGAATAAATTAAATGGGAGCCTCTCCAATGAGTTGTTAATCTGTTGTCATCTTAACCTGGAAGTGGAATCCACTTGAAATGTGACTGTAGGATTTGCCACAGCAGAACAAAAATGGAGGGTGGACAAAGAATAGAGGCACAGAATATGTGAATGAGATTCTTGCTACATTGACTTATGAATCTGTGCTAATCATGATTGGTTAGAGTAAAAGATCTGGACTGGAGTTCCTACTATAATTATGGCTACTGAGTAGCTTTGCTAAGGAAGGTGCTTACTCTCAAAGTGTTCTAGGTTCTCATTGGTGTAGATTCACTCCCCCAGAATCTGATTGGAGTTTTTTAAATCCTGAATTGTGACTTTCTTCCCTATTATTTATAGGAGGCTAGGGGCCATAGCATGGAACCTGCAAGTAACTTGAGAATGCATTGTTTTGCATGCAATATAATAGCTTGCTCAATTCAATGTTTTTGTTTGGTTCTCGTGTACGAAAGTAATTCTCCTGACCTCCTGCATAAACTTGAATTAATTCTCCATTTACATAAGCCTGCGAACTGGCAGGCAGGCAGGACATATTCAGTAGGGTGCGTGTTGAGGGATAATAGTTTCATCGGCTGCTGATTAATCTTTGATTTCAGATTTTTGGGATGTGCTCTCTGGCTGGCCAAACCCAGCCATATCAATTTATAAATCATTGCCAACACTTTCCATTCTCATTTCTGTCTGCACATTGAATTGGGTGTTGTCTGATGGGATTTCTCTGACCAGAGGTGACCTTTCTCATTGCTCTGTCTCATAGTATGTGATAGCGGCAACGAAATGAGCTATATTTTCTGGACCCTTTCCAAACTTTCCAGTACCCTGCTTCTCTTTTTCTTGGTATCTCTGCATATCTGCTTTTTGTCTTGCTTTGTAACAAAGATGTGAGGACTATAGTGCAGCTTTGTTCTCTTTGCCCAGAGCTATACTATGTAAAAGCATATTGCTTGAAATACATTTTTGACCTGTGTGCATGCCCTGTCATTTTTACTGAATAGATGTACAGGAAACAAGAAGAACCAGTAATGCTTCTTTAATGTTGCCCAGGGCTTTCTTCTGAGGTTCAGGAGTGGTGATGGAGAGTCACCATATCTGGGATAACACCTCACATAGGCGTCGGGCAAAATCAAGTTGATAGAATGGCAAAAGGGTTAGCTGAGTTCCCAAAACCGATTAAATAAATTTCTATTAAAAAAAAACCCTTTTGAATTGTTTGTTTGGTATAAACAGCCAATATAAATACTATTTTAACTTATAACCTAAGATATGCATGTGTACTATACTGATGGTAGTTTTGTATAAGAAAAGCCTAGCACATCTGTAATAGAAACCATAGTAATAATAATATTTATTTTCTTGGATTGTGAAGCCTGTTTTAAATCAGCGCAAGGAGGTTAGATTTAATTACATCAGTCTTCACTTTCTTTCATTAAAAAATCAAGGAAAGGTTTCAAGTTAATTTCAGTAGTTGCTTCTTGTCGTCTACCATTTTTTTAATTTAATAATTTTGGTGCAATTCGCCAAATCTTGTTAACCTCTGTCTTCATTTATGTGACTTTTAGAATTATTCCTGTTTTAGCAGTGATCGTTTTCTTGACCATTGGTAAGTTCTGAAGCTTGAGGAAGAAAAAAAAACTTCCCAGGAAAGAAGAATGGCCTGCATGGCTATCACTCTTCTCCTCCTCACCTTCCAACCCATAGGGAAAGTGCAAAGCAAGTGTCAAGAAGATGATGAGAAAGAAGCCAGCTGCTCTCCTTCCCTTCAGAACTGAAGTAGTCACGTTTCCTGTGGTAGGGAAGATCCCACCCCCCTCATTCAGAATGACAGCAAAACAGCTTCCTTCTCCTCTCCTGTCCTGGACAAAAAAAGTATTTGCATCGAAAGTGGCTGGGTGCACTTGCACCTGCGCCATTTCAGTTGCCTTGGTATGATGTCCAGCAGCAAATAGAGCCCAAAGGTGACTGGCTTGATGCCAATCAAGATATAGAGCCTCAGCAAAGATGATGCTGAATGGTACTGAGGCCTTGTTTACTTGAGAGCTGTGTTTACCAGTGGAGAGGTGATTCTCTGCAGTAGTTTGAAATAGGAGGGCAGGCATACTGAATGGGGATGGAGCTCTTACTCTCTTCTCTGCTGAGCAACTTCCCCTTCTGACCCTGTTGAGGCCTAACTATGTATTACAAAGTTGTGTCTGGGTCTGCCAGGAGCACTTGCAAACGTGAGTTGTGAGTCCTCACTGTGAACTTAATTCTCATGTATGCAGGGTCCAATTTGGATCAGGGCCATGACATAAAGGAAAAGCATGTTCATGCATTTCTTCCTGTGATGTTTCCTAGGAACCTTCCAGAACTTTCCTCCCTCTGTTGTTTCGTAATGGATTCCTTATCCACTATGTGTATGTGTTAAGTGTTATCAGGGTGCTTTCAACTTATGGTGACCCTATGAATTAATGACTTCCAAAACATCCTATCGTTAGCAGCCTTGCTCAGGTCTTGCACACTGAGGGGCATGGATGGCTTCCTTGATGGAGTCAATCCACTTCATGTTGGGTCTTCCTCTTTTCCTGCTGCCTTCAACTTTTCCTAGCATTATTGTCTTTTCTGGTAACTCTTGTCTTCCTATAATGTGATCAAAGTACAGTAGCTTCAGTTCAGCCATTTTAGGGTTGAGGGAGAGTTCAGGCTTGAGTTAAAAGTGCAGAAAACTTCATTTTCAACAAGCTTGTGCAAGTACCATGCCCTCACTATGCTTTCCTCCTGTGGAGGATGAGGGTATAAATCCTTGTGGACCTTCATCCAAATATAGGCTTGACAAGAGAAAAAAGTTGTTTGATAAATTTTGAAAGCAAAACATGAAAGAATCTTTTTCTCCTCACTTCTCCTCAGGAGTGTCAGCAGAGGACGGCATACGCTCAGGCCTAGAGCCAGTTCCTGAGGGAAAATGTTTGACACATTAATGGGTAAAATGATAAAAAACCTTAAGGCTAGAGTTACCAGCACCAGATTCATATATTTTGGCAGTTCTCTTTAAGAAGTACGAGTCTGAGAAACTGGCTGAATGTCAGACTCCCATTATACTTTTCACTGTGGCAAATCTAGCTTGACACTGCATCTCAGAGAGCCAGTATGATGTAATGGACAATATATAACATTTTTAGTAAGGAGACCTAGGTCCAGTTATCTTTTGTCTGATTGACTCTCTAGGTAGCCTTGAGCAAATCATTTTCTCTCAGCCTAGCTAATCTCTGAATTGTTGTGAAGATAACATGTACAATGCCCTGAAGTCATGTTGATATGGCAAGATATAAATATGTTATATAACACAATTCTAAAAATTGGTCCTTGGAGTGGTCATTGCAGAAGCTGTACCACTGACTGGCATGGCTGCTCTCACTGGAGAAGGCCTTTAATTGGTTATATTTCTAAAATTCTTGAGGCTGTCTCTAATTTTATTCCATTTTTAGCAGGGGAATGCTGCCCAAAGATAATACCCTTGTAAAAACTAAAATGATATGGCTTTTTTTTCCATTGCAAGAATGCTGACCATATTCCATTCAGTACCCATGTCAGCAATTTTTTCTTCAGAAAAGATTACTCAAATATTCAGTCTGACTGCTGATTTCAGAATGAGAACATATTCAGCATCTTTCATCAGTGCCCTGAAGGCAGAACTATAGCTCAGCAATGGTAGACCACACATTTTGCATGCAGATGGTCCCAGGCCCAATCTTTGGAATTATCTCCAATAGTAGGTAAGGTTCTGAAGAGCTGTTGTCAGCAAGAACACACAGTGGTAAGCAATACTCCCTCTAATCTGTGGAGTGTTGTGAACAAAATTATACTTTGTGAGCTACTGACATTAAAGTTGGGAGCTATTGCATAAACTAGTTTGTTCTGGGGCCATTTTTCTTGTGCTAAGACAAAAATGTGTGAGCTCACACAAACTCAGCTTAAAAGGAACAATGGTGGTAAGCTGTATGGACAAATATGTCTCAATATAAGGTGGCTTAATGTGTTCTGTGCCAGACCAGTGTGTGCAAAGGACTGGCAAGCTTTGGTGCATTACCAAGAACTGTGTTTCTGACCAGATACCAAGAGTGATCTGCAGCTGTTGGTCTTCAAGGCAAGGTATCCCATAGGCATCCCACAGTCATTTAAATGTAAGCCCAAGGAACTGAGACATTCAAGCCATTTTAATTATGAAGTGGACTGATTTTTTCATGAGTAGTCACTGCAGAGTTTGTCATCCTAAAGTAATAGTACTTCACAGGGATTCAGGATTCTTCTGTGGTGTCTATATATTTTCTAGTACACTTCTGAATCCTGACCCTGTCAGCCCTAGGGAGCATTAGTGCTCTGCTTTTTTCACAAATGTTTTCTGTATAGAGAAGAAGAAGATATTGGATTTATATCCCGCCCTCCACTCCGAAGAGTCTCAGAGCGGCTCACAATCTCCTTTACCTTCCTCCCCCACAACAGACACCCTGTGAGGTGGGTGGGGCTGGAGAGGGCTCTCATAGCAGCTGCCCTTTCAAGGACAACCTCTGCCAGAGCTATGGCTGAACCAAGGCCATGCTAGCAGGTGCAAGTGGAGGAGTGGGGAATCAAACCCGGTTCTCCCAGATAAGAGTCTGCACACTTAACCACTACACCAAACTGGACATCCATTCATACCCTCTTCAGCCCTGTGGATATTCATGAAAGGGCTTATAAATGTAGCGGCATTTCTTGGCCTCCAAGAACTGTTTCCCCTACCTCTGTACTCAGATGCTATTCTTGTGATGTCTCTTCCAAGGAAAAGAATGAATAGTCAGACATGACTTATATCCTACCTGATTCACCTGGTTAAAAGCTCTCTCCTAAGCTAAAGATTAGAGAAGATACATTCACAAGAGGGTGACAATGTTGATGCAACATCTAAAATAGGGACAAATCTAAGGCCGTTTTCGCACTTAGCGTTTGCTCCCCTTTTTCCGCGGCGCAATTATGTCCGGATCATTTTTCTCGTTTTCCCACTAGTGACTCTTTGCGGAGTCGCCTTCCCTGAAGCCCCGGCTCAAATCGTTTTCCCACTGGCATCGACCTGAGTTCGATGCCCTGTCAATCATTTTTTTTTTAAGCGCAAGTCTGGTTGCGTAATGACGTACTAACGTACTAACGTAACATCGAGCTGATCCCTCCCCTTCTTTTCGTGGACAAACCGCATCACGTGTGCTGCTGCTGCTTATGGATTGGCTGCAGCTGTAGTATCCTCCACAGCCCTTCATGTATTGACATAAGCATTCACAGTGGAGAATCCTAGCACTAGATTCCCCCCCCAAATTCTGAAGCACTAGATTCCCCCCCCAAATTTCCTCCGCTCTCTTTCCCCTCCCCGGCTGGCGCTTGCAACGGGGACCTGACTGATTCCTGCTGCCAGAGCTCCCCCCCCCGCCCCATTCTCTCCTTCCCCTTCTGTGGCGTGTGTGAAGAGCGAGCTCCCGTCTATTTTCTAACCGAGCGGAATGTAGCCAGGGAGAAGAATGCAGGACTCCAACCTCCCATTTTATACATGGCGATTTTGTGCAGGTCCAGAAATCCTGGTGGCACAGCTGAGGGAGGCATTCCCTTTTTAAAACACACAGACATGAACGCTTTGGCCCGCACCGGCACTAGATTCCCCCCCCAAAAAAATGTTCGCTTTCGCATTATCGAGATAACGCAACAGCGAAATAACGCAACTAAAGTCAATAAAAAAAATTCTAACGAAACCAATTGAAGTGGCAATTGAGGCTATTCCAGGAGGGTTTTTTTTTTCTATTTGTTAATTTCGAAATATCGCTATTACGCAAAACTGTGAAGTTTAAAAAAAAAATGGCCGTGCCGGCACTTTGGGGAAGCGCCGCGAAAGGCTGATGATTGGCCAAGCGGGTGGATGGGGTGGGAGGACGGAAAGGGAGAGGGTGACGCCCACAAAGCAGTCGATCCGGCGTGGATGGATTTCGCACAGCAAACTCCGCTGAGTGGATCCGGAGTGGATCCGGAGGTTTTCGGAAACTCCGGCAGCATGCTGAAAAACATACTCCGGCGTAAAATCCCTGAAGCGCCAGAGCAAACCGCAGCGCCGGAGCAACATGTGCGAAATCCAAGAGAAGATCCGGAGGTAAATGGGGCGCTACGCTGGAGCAAACGCTAGTGCGAAAACGGCCTAAGTCTTTGGATAAAGGAGAATCCTACATGCTAGCTCTCTAGCCCAGAGTGTCAAACATGCAGCCTAAGGGATGAATCTGGCCTGCCCAAGGCTCAAATCTGGCCCCCAAGCAATTTCTTTCTCCTGCTTTCTTTTCCTAAGGCTGCTCCTGCAGGCTCATGGCAGCTTACTTTTTCCCAGCTCCCTCAGTGGCTTTTTGCTTCCTGCCTTTTGCTTCCCTCCCTCTCCCCTCTCTCTCACAGAGAAAGAGACTGATTTTTCACTAGGCTTGTTCTGGTCTTGGAGCCTTTCCCCCACAGTGCTTCTGTCTGATTTCGCACAAGCTGCAACTTGCCCCGCCTCTTTCCCGTGGTAAGCAAGACCCTTTGAAAACCAGTTTCTGCTTTCCACAGGAAAGAAGCGGGGCAAGTCACAGCCCCGCAGTAGCTTGTGCAAAATTGAACAGAAGCATGGGGGGGAAAGGGCTCCGAGACCAGAACAAGCCTAGTGAGAAATCAGAGAGAGGGAGCGTGCTCCATGGCTGCTTTTTGCAGGAGAGATACAAAGACAAGCCTATCTCTCTCTCTTGCATGCACACACACACAGAACTTCTGCTTCCTTCTCTGGGACTGTTCCTCTTTTGGGGAGGAAGGGAGGGGGAGAAAAGAGAGAGAAAGTTCCTCATGTTACATTTTATGGCATGCGTGGCCTGGCCCAACAAAATGACATTAATGTCAGATCTGGCCCTCGTAACCAATGAGTTCAACACCTCTGCTTTAGGCATTGCGGTTTACTGATTGCTATCTAAATCAACAGTAGATTTGATGTGGCAGTGGCAGGGGCTCCTTCTTCCTTCCAGGTTGTGATTATGGAGCATTCATGCTTACTGAGTAAAGTCATGACTAATGTTTAGGTATCACTGTATTGGTAGCTGTTCCCAGTCACACTCAGCTTTGAAATACTCATTAAGACAGCCACAGAGACTCTCAGAATATGTAGGGTGTCACCTTTTTAAATCAAGAAACCAACGTTAAGGTGTGGGTTTCTCGCAGGACTGGACCTGACCTACAAGCACAGCCAAGAAAGCACTGAGTAGTATTGCAGAGAGGCAGGTTAGTCATCCAGGCTTTTCAAGATCATATCAGGGGGCTAATATTTCTCATTCATTTGTGCAACAAGTAGGGTTGCCAAGTACAATTCAAGAAATATCTGGGGACTTTGGGGGTGGAGCCAGGAGACATTAGGGGTGGAGCCAAGATTAAGGCTGTGACAAGCATAATTGAACTCCAAAGGGAGTTCTGGCCATCACATTTAAAGGGACGGCACACCTTTTCAATTCCTTCCTTTCATAGGAAATAATGGATAGGGCACCTTCTTTTGGGGCTCATAGCATTGGACCCCCTGTCCAATCTTTTTGAAACTTGGGGGGTATTTTGGGGAGAGGCACTAGATGCTATACTGAAAATTTGGTGCTTCTACCCCAAAAAACAGCCCCCCCAGAGCCCCAGATACCCACAGATCAATTCTCCATGATTTTCTATGGGACTAAATCTCCATAGGGAATAACAGAGTTCCCAGCAGACATTTCCCTCCCCTCCCCTCGCTTTCTGATGACCCTGAAGCGGGGGGAGGTCCTCCAAACCGGGGGATCCCTTGCCCCCACCTGGGGATTGGCAACCCTAGCAACAAGTCTGTGGGTGCCTATAACGATCCACAGAGAAAGGTAAGATCTTTCATTCTTTGGAAGGTCCTAGTTAAGGTGAAGGGGCATTTAAGCAACATTGTCAAGCAATCCACGCAGTAGAAGTGAGACTGGCTTGCTATTCATATCTTGTCTAATCAGAATGAATGCTTGTTCCCCAGGGATTCAATCAGGGAACATTAGCTTCATTCCATCCAATTTCTGCCAATTTATAAAACCGAGCAGTTCAGCTGCTCTCACTCTTCATCCAGAAAGTCTGATCTTGCCACAGAGGTTGGTAAGAAGGATAAGAAGTAAACCCAAGAACTGAAATACTTCAGTCATTTCCAGATTTTAAACAAAAGAGTCTCCACTAATATGAAAATCCCTTTGCTGCAATACTGATATCCAAAGAAAGGCATTTAGGTTCCATGCATCCTCCAAATTTGTCTGCTCCTGGTGGTGGTGGAAAGTGCCATCAAATCACAGCTGTCTGCTCCAGCAGTTCTTAATTAATCCTTCAACCACTTGCAATTTTTCTTTATGGAATCTAAAAAAAAAGAACAACAACTTTATCTGCTTTGATGCCAGCTTCTTTGAAGCCCAAAGCTATTATATATATCACAAAAGGAGCTAACTCTCAGGGTTTCTTCTGATGGGTATTGCTTCTGCCTATAAGTTCTGGGGCTTTATGAACTTAGGCCTCTTTCCATAAGGACAAAAGACCTGTCGAGGCCTGGCTTTTCCTTCATGCGCAAAGTAAATGTGTTTCTCAGGTTACAGGAGGTGTTTCATATCTCTGTTCTAATCGTTACTTCTCAGGATCAAGGGGAAAGTCACACAGCAGGTGCTTGTAAGCCCAGATGTTCTGTGTGGATAGATCTGAGAAACTTTCGTTTTCATTAAGCTTACCTCTCAGGGGCAGCACAGGCCAAAGAATCCGTATGTCTTAATGGCACACAGTACTAGCCTGGTGGTCATTAGGGGATGTAGTTTCCAACTAGATTTTTAAAAAGTGATCTTACATTGGAGGTGGAAAGTGCTGTCAAGTTGCAGCTGACTTATGGCAACCCTGTGGAGTTTTCAAGGCAAAAGAAATTCAGAGGAGGTGTGCCATTGCCCACCTCTGCGTAGCAACCGTGGACTTCCTTGGTGGTCTCTCATCCAAGTACTAACCAGGGCCAACCTGCTTAACTTTTGTGATCTGATGAGATTGGACTAGCCCGGGCCATCCAGATCAGGGCAAGTTGCACTGCAATGATTAACATTAACATTCTTCCATGAACATTTGTAATCTGCTTTTTGACACTTCCCATACAGTTTCAGATAATAGACTCTGGGGTGCAAGAGATTATTTGGAACCATAAACACCAAGGTGAACATATATGAACATATGAAGCTGCCTTATACTGAATCAGACACTTGGTCCATCAAAGTCAGTATTGTCTTCTCAGACTGGCAGCGGCTCTCCAGGGTCTCAAGCTGTGGTTTTTCACACCTATTTGACTGGACCCTTTTTTGGAGATGCCAGGGATTGAACCTGGGACCTTCTGCTTCCCAAGCAGATGCTCTACCACTGAGCCACCGTCCCTCCCTTAAATATAGCTTTCTTCAGAGAGATATGTCCAAGGGAGTACTCACACTGGTGTTTATGTATTCATTGTTGTAATTGTTTCAGAAGTCAGTTCAATTACACTGTACAGTGAATACAGCTAATAGATTTATTGCATATCAGAAAGTTGTGGCTGATATGAGTGAATATTGAATGGCTGTTTTCCATTTCCATTAAAAATGCTTTTGCCCCAATCCAGCAAGGAGCCATTTGCATGTGGATGCAGTTTCCACTTAGGTACCCCTAACTGAATGGGAAGTAACTGGGTCCAAGGTCTATCAGAACACACATGCACACACGTGCACACATATATGCATGCATATGTGTGTGTATGTATACACATATATGTATGTATAATATATAAAAACATATATGTGTGTATAGCATAAGTAATGTATATAGGAAGGGCATTTTATTCATATTTTTCTGTTTTCCCAATAGAATGGTAGATATAATAACTTAATCCAATATAACCTTCCCAACTGCCATTCCTCCTCCATCTTCTTCAACATAGGAGGATTTATCCATAAGGATATAGACCTGGAAGAACTACTTCAAAATATAAGGTTTCGAGAGATCATAAAGTAGTTGATCTGAGTTTAAAGAGGAGACTGGTTATAATGTTGAATTGTGACTTCTCTTCAGTGCAGTGTAAAAGAACTGGCAAGTTTGTCATATCAGCTGCTTTCTCTGTAAGTGTGAAGGAAAACATTTACAAGTGACTGTACCTTTGAAGCCATTAGACTGAATTAAACCCAGATGAGGCAGACTTCTCCATTTGTGGTGGAGCTACATGAATGATGAGCAGTACTGTATAGAGGTGAATGGAACATCGCCCATAAGATTGGGTTGTACAGCAGGCTTTAGCCCCTTTGATGGCCCCAAAAGAAGGTGCCCCTATCCTTCATTATTTCCAAATGGAGAGAAGACATTTAAATCTGATTGCCAGAACTCCCTTCACAGTTCAATCGTGCTTGTCATGCTTTTGCTTCCCCTCCGCCTCCCAAAGCCCTCAGATATTTCTTGAGTCGGACCTGGCAACCCTACACTCCTCTCAGATCTCCCCTGCCACCACTTGGGTGAAAGCAGTGGAGGCTCTGGCAGCACCATTGGGACTTGTTTCACCCCCAGCCAGTGGTGTGAGTGTTGTGACTCTCGCCTCCTTCCATAATGATACTTTCCTCTCAATGTGGCACCCCCAGTAGCTACTTGGCTCTTTAACCCTGGGAGTGTATGAAATGTGTGTATCGTTCAGCAAAAGGATCCAGCTTTGGGGATTTAACAAGCCTGCTTGCAGCAACAACAACAACAACAAAAACTTCCCACATGGTGTCTCGGAAGGTTTCCCCAAGCCAAAAAGAAAGGGTTTCAGTGGCGTAAAGAAGGTTTCCTAAGTTGCATACTGAACTGCTTCACAGGAAGGACCAAAAGGGTGCCGTGGGGCCCAAAGCAGAGTTGCCTTCCCCTGGTGGCTGTAAAGAGTGAATGCCTGGGAATATTGCTTCTTCTCAACTGGTATGAGAACAACCCATCTTGTTCACTTGAGAATGTAGCCACTTTGTTGAAAATCAGTCTGAGGAAACCAACACAAAGGCATGAGCTTTGCAACAGAGACACCTTGTGGTGGTTTCACAAAACTGACCAAAGATATTTGGGGGGGGGGGGTGGCAGGGCACTCTGTGCCTCCCACACGTTGGCAGCTGATATCTCACCTACATGCCACTTACAGAACAGAGCACAGTTTTGTCAAGTTTCTAAGAGAGTCGCAGGTTACAGATATTTCAGAGCCAAATAGTACCTATAAAAACAATTACTCATCCAGAAATAGCTAGAAAGCTGGGAAGTGCACACAGAAATTGATGAAAATCTGACCCAGATTCCCTCTTTTTCTTGCATATCTGATACGCAGTATCTGATTGCTAAAAGCTGCAACAATTGCTAGTCTCTGGCAGCCCTCAGAAATGGCTGTTATTTTGTCACCTTGTTATCTGCTTTTACACTTATCTGTTTTCACTCACTGGGGTAGAAAGTGGGGGGAGGGAGTGGCTCAACAGATAATCTGTGTGACAGATACCTTCCAACCAGAAGTGTTAGTAGATGTTTGTACTCAAGAGAATTTTCATTGCCAAGGAAAATGCTTGCCCATGGCAGGCACACAGTCAAAGCACCAGAGCCAGCTGAGAAAAGAATAGGAAGCAAATAGGATCTAAATTATTTCTGTACATTATTTATAGTCTGCCTTTCTTGCTAAGAGAAGGAGGGTTACGCAGTCAACTTCTTCACCCAAAGGGTGATTAACACATAGAATTCACTGCCACAGGAGGTGGTGGCAGCTACAAACATAGACAGCTTCAAGAGGAGATTAGGTAAACATATGGAGCAGAGGTCCATCAGTGGTTATTAGTCACAGCATATTGATGGAACTCTGTCTGGGGCAGTGATGCTCTGTATTCTTAGTGCTTGCGGGGGGGGGGGGGGGCAACAGTGGGAGGCCTTCTAGTGTCCTGGCCTCACTGATGAACCTCCTGATGGCACCTGTTTTTTGTTTTGCCACTGTGTGACACTGAGGGCGTTTTCGCACTTACCTTTTACTGGCGCGAACACCCTCCTCACGCCGGCGGATCTGCAGGGATTTCCCACCAGAAGCGCCGGCGCAGCCAAAAGAGCCGGCAGCTTCCGTCGCGGAGCCAGCTCAAACGTTTTCCTGCTTCTTGGCGGTTTCCGTTTGAGCTGGCTCCGCGACGGAAGTTGCCGGCTCTTTTGGCTGCGCCGGCGCTTCTGGTGGGAAATCCCTGCAGATCCGCCGGCGTGAGGAGGGTGTTCGCGCCAGTAAAAGGTAAGTGCGAAAACGCCCTGAGCGTTGGACTGGATGGGCCATTGGCCTGATCCAACATGGATTTTCTTATGTTCTTATGGATGGAACGTCCAATGAACAGTGTAATAGGGTTTGGACTACAGAAATCTGAAAATGAACAGAAATCTGAAACAGAGCTGAAACAAACTGAAACAAAGCTTAAGCATTTAAACATGACAAGTTAAATAGTGTAGAAGCTAAATAGTTGGGGCATACTCACAGAGACAGGCAGTAAAAGATTAGGGAACAGTCCCTCTCTATGTCTTTACCAATGCAACTTTCTGAAGCAAATTTACTAAAGCAGCCAGGGGTCATTTTGTAGAAAAATAGGTGGTGGAGCTCATCCAGGGATTGTTATGCAGCTGCACCTACTATTCAATGGACAAGGAGGAGGAACTCTCAGAAAGTTTCAGGAGCTGCACTCCTGTGAGCTCCCACTGAATCCAAGGCCTGAATTCAGCTTTCTAAAAACCCAGGGTGTTCAGATGAAACTTAGGAGGAATTCTGAAAGGTATCAATAGGGAGTTTCTGATGGGACTGAGTAGATTCTCACTTACAAAATGACATTGGATTTTTTCAGATTCAGTCCCAGAGGGACTGCACCTTTCAATGAACAGGAGACCACAATGGAGCATGAAGTTCCACAGCAGCCCCAAGCATCCACACATACTATTGAAGATGTTGAGAGGTTTGTAGAAAAGCCATCAGAATCATGTTTATGCCTTGGTATCAAGGCAGCAGGCTTGGATTTCCAAGAGATGTTGAAGACCAGCCCCAAGTCTGTTGCCTCACTAAGGAATCCCTCTGTGCGCTTGCACTGAAATGATGGTTCTTTTCTGGGCCAAGGGCACTGGTGCTTCCCTGGGGACCTTGATCCAGGTTTTACAAAAGCTGCTGCGCAGAATGGAGAGCAAGAAGTGAAAAGATAGCAGAGACACAAAGAGGACTAGACAGTGGAAAAAGCAGGAGAGGCCAAGAGAATCTGAATGGGATATTTATCTATGCATCAGGATGCATCCCTTCTACTAGGGAGCTCCACTTGGTGTTAATGGGATTGCCTACTTTATGCAGACCACAACTCTGTCAAATAGAGAAATAGTAACTGGCCCAAAGTTGCCTCGTGAGCTTCATGACTAAGTAAAGTTTTGAAACCCAGGGCTCTCATTCCAAGTCCAGCACTCTCAGCCTTCTACAGAGCACTGGCTGCTTGATAATTTAGTTTAATTTTAATTTTTAGATTTATATCCCACCCTTTCCCGCTGATGGTGTCATTTATTAGTTACTTTCATATACCACTTTTCTCTGTGGGACTTAAGGTAGTGTATGGAGGCCCACAGGTTATGTTACAGATGACAGGTTCCTCTGTCACTGCCTTGCTTCATCTTGCCATCCCTTGTCCCCACCCACAGAGCTGAAGCAGCTCCTTTTCTCCCTGTTCCCCAGACATGGGAAAACAGCACGGCCGACTACCTTAGGGACCGCCTCTCCCTGTATGAACCCCAGAGAGCACTGAGGTCAGCAGGGAAGAACCTGCTGACTATCCCCGGGCCAAAGAGGTAAGACTCCAGAGCACCCATACTCGGGCTTTCTCAGCTATGGCCCCACAGCTGTGGAATCAGCTCCCAGAGGAAATGCGGGCCCTGCGGGACTTTGAACAGTTCCGCAGGGCCTGCAAAACCATCTTGTTCCAAGCGGCCTTCACCAGCTGAAACTACTAAACTGCCAAATAAACTTGCCAACGGAATAGCACTAAATGTACTAATGTTTTTAGAATGCTCTTAGAATTTTAATGGATTTTAATTAATTATAGTTAAATGCTATTTACTGTATAATGTATATACTGAGTTTTGCTGTTAGCCGCCCTGAGCCGCTTGGTCGGGGAGGGCGGGATACAAATAAAATGTGACTGACTGACTGCCCATGCCCAACAGGGCTTTTCAAACACTTTATTTTGGGAAGCCCTGTTGGGCATGCATGACTTACTGTACTATGTCTAAAGATGCCTAGGAAATGAAGAAGAAAAGAATGCTGGTTACTCTGTCAATGAGGCAGGGGAGAGGCAATGACAACCAGTCTGTGGGCCTAGGTAGCAATCCATTACATAGGTCCAGAAGCAAAGCTTGTCTGGGTCATGTCTTAGATGGGAGACCTCTTGGGTATCCTTAAGGCCCACCATCACAGGGAATTACACTTGTGGGACTGACCATGTCTGAATTTGGTACAGAATCACAGCTGGCTGTATGAGGTAAAGCAACACTCCACTCATGCGCAGCAGTTGTAGCAACAGCCATGCTTGTCTGCAGCATAACTGATGGCATCTGCAGTGCATTCACACACAATCCAAGGGTTGTATCTGGGTTGGTCATACTTTGGCAGTGCAAAGCCAGATGCGGATTTGACTCTATCCTGCTTCAGTTTCACTGGGGGGGGGGGAATGCAGGCTATGAAGTATGGGGACATTGAATGCAATGATGGGCGTTTCTTGTTGGAGGTGCCTGACAGCTTTCTTTATTTTATTCCAAATGTAAAATATCAAAAGCAGAACTTTTCGCTTCAAAACTTTCAGAATTAATCAGTGGCCACATCATGGTACACCACCGTTTATAAACCATAGTTCAGTTAGCATCCTAATGCAGGCTGTGCAGTGGTTTGTTGGGTGGTGTGGAGCCAGGATTCTAAACTGCAGTTTGCCCCAGCCTCACGCCCTATGCTGATGGGTCACTGTAGTTTCTTGTTATGGCTGAGTTCAGCCATCCCAGCTTGTTTGCTAGCACAAGCCCTTTCTCTGTCTCCTGCATAAAGAGTTGGCTGCATAGAGCAGCAGAAATCAGCTAAGGCGGTCCTTGCTCAGGACACTCCCTGCCTCTCTTCTCTCTCCTCTCCCTGAAGGAAAATTTGAAAGGCAGGGAAACTGAAGATATCACTTAATCCCTTGCTGTAGTTCAGTTTGCCAGTATATACAATAGACATTGCAGCAGGGAAAAGCTGTTTGCAGTCCTACCTTTTTTCCCATAGAGAGCTCTCAGTTTATATTGCTGCTGTATATGTGCTTAGAATTGTATCTGTAAGCTGGAGTTCTTGCCTGGCTCACTGGGGCCTGAAGGACAGAGCTTGGGGGACAATAGGCAGCAGGATCCAAATCCTGCTCCAATCAAGAGCCCCCGACTGGTTTGAATGGTCCAGTCACAGGCAGCGCGGGAACTTTGGCTGTATATATAGAGGGCCCTGCAGCCCTAGTAGTTAGTCTTCATAGGCAGCGCTATACCATGCTGTATTCAATAAAAGAGCTATGTTCACTACCACCTCACCTCATTACTGTATAGAACCCACTATATTATAATTGCAGAAGAGAGTATATGAATGAGGGGCCTGGCTATGATGTGTGTTTCTTCCCAAACTTTTAATTTCCCTCTTGGGGGAGAAGGTTAGGGAATGAGATGAAACAGCAGATAGAAGTGGGATGAGAGTATTTAGTTTCACATTAAGAAGTTTACGGAATACAGGGAAGCAACTAGACAGAGAGCAGCTGAGCTTTCTTACTTGTTTCTGTTCATTGACTACAGCCAGGGCTTTTTTTTTGAGCTGGAATGCACAGGAACGCAGCTCCGGCTGGCTTGGTGTCAGGGGATGTGGCCTAATATGCAAATAAGGTCCTGCTGGGCTTTTTCTACAAAAAGCCCTGTGTGAAACAATGGTGATGTCAGGGGTGTGGCCTAATATGTAAATTAGTTTCGGCTGGGTTTTTTCTAGGAAAAAAGCCTTGACTACAGCCGACCTAAAGCCAAGCAGGCTGCATATGTCACAAGGCTTCTGGCAATGCAAGGAAGTTTAGGATAGCCTCTGGGGATTCTGCTTAGAGGCAGAAAAGGAGCCAAGCAGCAATACCTGTCTAGGGGGTCGACAAGCAACCTGTGGTTTGTTAAGTACATCTGAGAGATTATCCAGAGGTCATGTCTTGAGTACTGTTGTTGCACATTCTGATCCCAATCTTTGTTTTTATTTCCAGAGAAGAGGCTATTGAAGAAACCAAGAGCTGTACTGGTGAAGAAGAGGCTGCCATTAAACAGCTTTTAGATGTAGGGGGTGACGATTCAAAAGCAAAGGTAAGAGTGCTTGCTGATGGCAACTGGATACCTCTTGTTTCAGCTTTCAGCTGTTGCCCAAGTAAAGAACAGCAACATCAACAGCCTTCCCTTTGAAGCTCTGTTCACTTACGTATGATGAAACAGGAGACTTAAAGAATACTTCTTTCTGACCAGTGGAATGGAGGACATGCTGTACCCACTGAAGAATTGTGGCCAAGGATTGGGACTCAGTCAAGTGATCTTCTTCCTCCCATGGTTACTAGCAAGTGGTTGTTACCTCTAAGAGAGTCAGTGTACTTTCTGTTTTCTTTCTTTTGATCGTTGTTGAGGCTCTGCTGTTTGTTAACAAACAGGTTTCAAAGACATCCCTGTTGCAGGCACAAAGTAGGGGAGCGTTCCACAGGAGACGCTGTGTCCATTGGCATAGCCTGCTTTTGGAACAAGTGGGAGGATAAATTCTCACAAGGATGCCCTCCATCCAACAGTGGTGGTGGGTGGTAAGAAACACCCTCACAGTACAATTTTGTGATGACCCGTAAGAACAAGTGTGGGCCATTGGTCTTGTCAAGCACAGCTGGTTGTATGTTTCAGAGTTGAATGATGTGGCAGAACAGCCCCACTGACCTGCAGGCCCTGTTCCATCTTGTCCTCTGAGGCATCTGGGTACCAGTGGCAGTCTAAGATCTCTGCCTAGCATGTGCCACTCCCCTCGCCAATTTTCTCAACCCACAGAAGGGCTTTTCTCTCTCTCTTTTTTTTTTACTTAATTTTTTTTATTATAAAATATCGAAATCTAAGTACATACAATATACTAAAGATTTTAATAAATAAAATACAATAATAATAATAATCTTGGTAATAGAACTTAACATAATACACAGATGATATATAAAGGTTCACATTTGTGTAAGAATATTAATATAAAACAAAGTCTAGGTACTTGTTTGGGATTTTACATTTTTTGGAGGAATTTTTGTTGACATAATCGAAAAACCTAAACCATTTTTCTACAGAGTTTTCCCCTGCATTGGGTTTTTCTCAAAACAGAAGTTGAGAGGCTAATTTGTCTTTAATTACAGTGTCCCATACTTTTTGAAACCAGAAGGTAATAAAAGGAATTTTGGCAAGTTTCCAACATTTAGCTAGTACAAGTTTACCTCATTGCCACTACCTGGTCTTGTAGGAATCTCCTACTGAGAGGGGCAGGGCTCCTGACTCCCTTCCTTGAACTATTGTGTTATGGCCTCACCTTGTGCCTGGTCTCCCACTACTCAGTGTCTGTTCACCACAGCGACAGTTTACTGCACTTGCACACCACGGGGGGATTAGCCACTCACCAGCTGATTGCTGCCTTCCTGGTGCTTGTTTTAAAATAGCGTGTGGAGGTCTAAGTGCTACAGAGAACAGCTACAAACATTAAACGTTATAAAACGTTTATTAAAAAGAAGATGCACGTACGCATACTCTCAGCACACAACATTTTGAGCAAGGGATCCAAAAGAAATGTGTAAATTTGCAGTTCCTCTGCTTCTTATTCTGTACATTCTCCATGAATGTGTTGGTCTTTTCCTAGGCCTCATTGCCAAGTGCTGATGAAGTGGAAGAAGGTCTTCTAAAGAAGAACCAGGCAGAAAGCAAGGAAGTGCTATGGTGTCTCAGACCTGAGGAGCATCATATAACAGGCGTGGAAGAAGTAAGAGACAGTTCCTCTGATCTTAGCACTTCTTTCTATTAATGTGTCTTCTTACTGTTTATCTGCCATAAGTCTCTTGCTAAAGCCCTGGATCTCTGCCTCTTCCTTCTCTTTAGCTACCTGTGCTGTCCTTAGATTGTATGACTAGGATTTTTCTACGAGTTTTATCTCAGGATGTTTTCTCACCCATCTGTGTTTCCAGAAGACCTCCAGGCATCAATCCCATCTGGAGGTTGGCAACCCTAGGGCAGGTTTTAATGGGATGCATTGTGCTGATTCCTGCACTTACTTATGAATAACATCTGTCCATCTCCCTCCCAACCAGGTGTTTGACATTCTGCCTCTGTATGGGGTGCTACAGCCAGACAAGACCCAGCAAATGTCATTCACTTTCTATGGCCATGCCAACATTGTTGCCCGCGTGAAAGCACTCTGCGAAGTGGAAGGTGGTCCTGCCTACAAGATCCTGCTCAGTGGTGAGGCCTCCCTTGTCAGTTATGCATTTGACATCAAGGAGATTGACTACGGGCTCCAGGTAGGTACAGCCTGGTTGACACTGGGCTTTGCTATCCATTCAGTTGGCTCCCACGGTCTCTTTTCAACACATGGCATGGACAACACCATCTATTGCTGTGGCACAATCCGTTACAGAGTTCTCCTTCACAATCCCTGCTTTTATGCAGCATTTATTTATTTCGAAAGGGATGTAGGTTTTTTGGGGGGAAAAGTACTGAGTCTTCAATTCTTGTGATCAACTGTGAACTCTATGGCATGGACTCCTAACTTAACAACATCAAAATGCATCTGGAAGGAAACCTTTCATGGCTCCATCCCCTTTTTTACCTGCTATTGGAGTCCATCCTCCCACCTAATCCATGCCAAAAAGACAGTACTGTCCTTCTGTGCATTTCTTAGGTGCCCACTACCTCCTCACACAATACATCCCAGTTGGAGGAGAAGAGGACAAGAAGGAAGCAAGTCCACAGTAACAAAGCATGACTTCCAGCTGGATTTCCAGAGCACTTACTATGTTGCTTCTTGTTCCCCCCAACTGTATATTTTATATAACATGTGGCACTCCCGATACAAAGGGAAGAGCTCTGGTACCAGAGTAATGAGTTTGGCCTTCGAAATTTGAGATTGTTGACACTAACTAATCCCACTCCGCTTGGCCTTGATCCCCCTCCTTACCGTAAAAAACTGTAGTACTCCCCTAGCTGCCTTTACACTCCTGAGAATCTTGACTTCTTTCCTCAACATTACCCTCTGATGACCTCAACAGTTTCAGCTGCTCTTTCTAAGGTCATACTGCTCTCCTGTTCTGACACAAGGATGTTCAGAGTCATTCCAGCTGTTTCCTCAACCAGACATTTCACTGCATTGTACAGAGCTGAAACACAGCATTCAGAATTCAAGTATGGAACGTAAGAGAAGCCATGTTGGATCAAGCCAATGGCCCACCCAGTCCAACACTCTGTGTCACACAATGGCCAAAAAACCCAGGTGCCATCAGGAGGTCCATCAGTGGGGCTAGGACACCAGAAGCCCTCACACTGTTGCCCCTCTCAAGCACCAAGAATACAGAGCATCACTTGCCCCAGACAGAGAGTTCCAATAATTCACTGTGGCTAATAGCTAGTGATGGAAGAAGAAGAAGAATTGCAGATTTATACCCCGCCCTTCTCTCTGAATTAGAGACTCAGAGCGGCTTCCAATCTCCTATATCTTCTCCCCCCACAACAGACACCCTGTGAGGTGTGTGGGGCTGAGAGCGCTCTCACAGCAGCTGCCCTTTCAAGGTCAACTCCTACAAGAGCTGTGGCTAACCCAAGCAGGTGCAAGTGGAGGAGTGGGGTATCAAACCTGGCTCTCCCAGATAAAAGTCCACGCACTTAACCACTTAACTGGCCCTCTGCTCCATATGTTTATCCAATCCCCTCTTGAAGCTTGCTATGCTTGTAGCTGCCACCACCTCCTATGGCAGTGAATTCCATGTGTTAATCACCCTTTGGGTGAAGAAGTACTTCCTTTTATCTGTTCTAACCCGACTGCTCAGCAATTTCATTGAGTGCCCATGAATTCTCATATTGTGAGAAAGGGAGAAAAGTACTTCTTTATCTTCTCTATCCCATGCATAATCTTTTAAACCTCTATCTTGTCACCCCTCAGTCAACATTTCTCCAAGCTAAAGAGCCCCAAGCATTTTAACCTGTCTTCATGGGATAGATCCAAGAGGGCAGCCTTGTTGGTCTGAAGTAGTTGAACAAAGCAAGAGTCAAGTTGCACCTTTAAGACCAACTAAGTTTTATTGAGAACATAAGCTTTCGTGTGCCCTCGTCTGATGAAGTGTGCTTAGAGAGCACACAAAAGCTTACATTCTCAATAAAACTTGGTTGGTCTTAAAGGTGCAACTTGGCTCCTGCTTTGTTCAACTTTCTTCATAGAGAAAGTGTTCCAACCCTTTAATTATTCTAGTTGCCCTTTTCTGGACTTTTTCCAATGCTATACTATCTTTTTTGAGGTGTGGTGACCAGAATTGTACACAGTAATCCAAATGAGGCCGCATGATCGATTTATACAGGGGCATTATGATACTGGCTATAATTCCCTTCCTAATAATTCCCAGCATATCATTGGCCTTTTTTATTGCAGTCGCATACTGTTTTGACATTTTCAGTGAGTTATCTACCACAACCCCAAGATCTCTCTCTTGGTCAGTCTCCTCCAGTGCACAACCTATCAACTTGTATTTATAGTTAGAATTTTTAGCCCCAATGTGCATTACCTTGCACTTGGCCACATTGATCCTCATTTGCCATGTTGACGCCCACTCACCCAGCCTTTGAAGTGCCTCACAATCCTCTCAGGTTCTCACCACGCTGAACAATTTAGTACCATCTGCAAATTTAGCCACTTCACTGCTTACTTCCAACTGGACACACACAGACGCAGTTTCTCCCAAAAATTTGCCCAATATGAAATGTGAGCCAAATTTTAACAGTTTTCTTCAAGTAAAACATCTGCAGATATTTTGATGAAAGTTAGTGTTGGACAGATGAGACAAGTCAACATGTTGGAAATATCAGGCAAGTTAGAGTGATGGCTAAACATCTCTGCGCATCCATTATTTATTGTTTCTGCATGCTGAGGACCATGTAGATGCCCTATCTGGGAAATGGAGGGCTGCTTTGAACATGAAGAACTGCCTTATAGAGAACACTTGCTTTAGGAAGTCAGCAGAGCCACCCCAAGCTGAATCACATCCTTGAAAGTCCATTGAAGTAAATGGGGTTTAAAAGGTGTTACTCTGCTTAGGGAGGCAACTCACAGGTGGGATGTTCATACACATGTTTCATTGGAAGTGCTGTGTGTTACTCACCTACCAAGAAGGGGATTGATGCTGGGTTGGGGAAGGACAAAAAGGTCCATGGGGAAGATGTTTTTCAGTTTATGAGATGGCACTGCTATGTTCATATTCCCATCTTCCTCTTATCTCCCACCAAGCCTTTTGATCAAGTCAGTGAGGCTGAGATTAAACTGCAGAATACTGGAAAAGTTGGGTTTCAATACACCGTTCTTGACAGCATTTTGGCTTCAGCCAACAACCCTCCACCTGGTGTGCCGCTGACTCTGCCTGTTTCTGTGAGTAGGAAGAGAAGCCCCCAAGGGCTAGAGTGCTGCTGATGTGTATTGTCCCTTTCTTGACCCGATGGCCTTTATATTCTAACTCTGTTTTTAATTGTTTTAAAGATGTGTTTTTGTTCAATTTAACGGCTTTTATTATATGTAATTTTTTTATCTGCTATTGGTGGCCCTGCTGAGGTCAAAGTATAAATATTTGTAAAATAAATAAATATTCCCAGCCATATCATTTTTCTGCATTCTTGATTCCCTTTGAAAATCCAAAGTCTACAAGTATGTTAAGGAACAAAACAAGCAAACAGGTTTGTTTGCTAACTTCACATTTATTATTTTGGTAGCAGATGGGCTTTATGTGGGGCCGAAAGCAGTCTCTAACCCAGCTGTTTTCTACTAAAGCTAGCATCCTGCTTCTCACTGATCTAGTTTGGGTCCAAGACAAATTGGATTTTAGATTCTTACAAGCATGGGCTATTTTCCCTCAAAATGGTGTAACTCCTATTTTGGCCCCCAACCCGAGAGAATCTCTAGCAGTTGCACATGTCCTCAGGAAGATACTGAGGTCCTGGTGTAAGCTGCTGATTCTATTCATCAAGTGGGTGATTACTTTGTATTCTGTTCAGCCATCTTTTTAGCAAGTCAGTCCTATTCAGCCCTCTGATACTTCCTTAGGCAGAAGGTTGTCTTTGCTTTTTTTGTATTTTCTAGAATTACATTGAATCACAAAAGGAGCAGGTGCTGAAAGTCTATTATTTGCCTGGAGTACCTGAGGTCTTCCAGAGGACTTTCAAGATCCAAGTAGCTCACCTGGAACCAGACAGCATCACCCTGAAAGGAGAGGGAATCTTCCCCAGAATTTGCCTGGATCTGCCCAGAAACTTCAGAGGTAGAGATTCCTCTTTCTCCTGAATCAAGTAGGGTGGAAAAACCCTTTTTAGTCATTATGATCAGCAGTACTTAAAAGATCACACATAGCATGATACTCTTGGTACATGTGGCTGCCATCTTGTGTAAACAGGGCAATGCATGTATTTTCCTGCTGCAATATATGTAATCAGAAAATCCAGGTTTTCAGGGGTACCTTTTCGCATATATTAAGTCTGGAAAGTACAGTCATTGCCTGTTCACACAAAATAGTGACTGTGTGCATGGAGACTATTGCGTTGTGTTGCTGATCATAACAACTGAAGAGAACTGTGGTCACAAACCCATGCAGAGCAGAATCCCGTCTAAAAGGGCAGCTGTTTCCAGCACATGTGTTCACCAATTTGTATGTTTGCAGGAAACGAACATTACAGCAGCATCCTTAAAGAGGCAAAGCGATGCATTGAACACAGTTCACAGAAAGACATGCTTTTTAACAGCTTGGAAGCTACAGATGGCCCCGTGGATGAATCCATCACTGCAGTAAGAAGAAAAAGCTTATTTGTTTAGTTGTGGGTTGATGCATTCTTTCAAACAACCCTTTTTCCGTCCCCAGGGCAGGATGTACCAAGAGTAGCACTGCTGGTATTACATAGTACAACTGCCACCACTCAGCTTCCAGGGAGAAGGGCAATAGTGGAAAGCAAAATAACAACTTCTGTTGACACACAGCAAATATTTCAGTAGATATGTTTGAGAAGGCCATCATGAAGAGAGGTCCCACAAGCTGTGTAATGGCTAGCAGTAGCCCCAAGAGAGCAGGGCTGGAGGCGTGCAGCATACAAAAACTGTAGCCTCTTCTGGAAATGGGGCCTGCATTGTATATGCTGGCATGCCCCAGGAAAGGGCCAATGGATTTCCTCAGCCTGTTTTGTTGCCTTCTGCAGTTTGACATGCAGCTGCAGATGGAAGTGGAGAGGCTGCTTGTTCAACAGCACGCCCTGGAGCAGCAGCAGTTCCTGGCCTGTGAGGACCCAGTCATCAGCCAGCGAACTCGCCGAAGACTCGTCAAGTTAGTGTCAGGAGCCTCGCTTCTGGTTATTTTGTGGGAGGGTCCCTACATTCAAGAGTTAACTCAGAAATAGCAACTAACCTAAATCCTGAGCCATCCACTTCTCCTTGACGATGGGAAGCAGCGGGTCATTTTTGTCATGGGGAGCTGGGATGGAGATGGCATCTCTCTTCAGAGGGCTGGGCTGCAACTTATGGAAAGGCATCAAATGCTGGAAAATATACACAGGAATGCCTGTGAGTCAAATGACTTCTCCCTTATGCTTAGGGGAGTGTTGTTCTTTATGCAACTGCAGTTGACTTATAATTGTCCTCTGAAGGGCTGTGCAGCTGAAACACATCAAGATAAATGCTGTTTCTGTGATTGGTAGGGAGGAAAATCATGTTACTATTTCTCCTTTCCCCTGTTCACAACCTTACAGAGTTTAGATCTCAGTGCTGGTTAACTAGGGGATAATCCTTGAAACTTTGTTAAAGCTTTAGCCCATGCTGTCTTGCTGAGAATGAAACACTACTTGAAACCACATGGTGTCCATCCTTTCAGAGCCCAACTACCTGAGTACATCTTGGATTTTGGCTACATCATTTTGGGTACCATAAGGACACACATTGTCAAAATCACCAACACCAGCCAGTTCCCTGTGTCCTTCCATGCAGACAAACGGCACCTGCGAGATACAGGTAAAGGTGATCCATTATTCATTTCTGTATCTACAGCAGCTCACTTTGAAGACTTTAATAATAATAATAATAAATTTTATTTATATCCCACCCTCCCCGCCGAAGCAGGCTCAGGGCGGCTAACAGGACATGGTATGTACCATGATTATTATACAAGACAATTATAAAATACAGTTAATAAATACATTTAAAGAACAGTTACATAAAAATTTTTAAAACTACTATAAATTAAAGGTGCTACATTCAGTAAAGTATATTCAGATGGCTAGATGTCGCTATCAGGGTTCCTTATAGGCTTGTTGAAAGAGGGTGGTTTTGCAAGCCCTGCGGAACTGGTTAAAGTCCCGCAGGGCTCGCACTTCCTCCGGTAGCTGATTCCACCAGTGGGGGGCCATTATTGAGAAGGCCTGCTCCCTTGTTACTTTCAGTTTGGCCTCCTTTGGTCCAGGGATCTTTAGAAGACTTTGGGAGCTGGATCTCAGTGCTCTCTGGGGAACATGTGGAGAGAGGCGGTCCCTAAGGTAGGCAGGTCCTCGGCCATATAGGGCTTTAAAGGTAATAACCAGCACCTTGTAGCGAACTCGGAATATAATTGGAAGCCAGTGCAGTTCCTTCAGCCCAGGCCGCACGTGTTCCCACTGAGGCAGTCCCATTAGCAGCCTGGCCACCGCATTCTACACTAGCTGCAGCTTCCGAGTTCGGCACAGGGGCAGCCCCATGTAGAGGGCATTACAGTAGTCTAGTCTCGAGGTGACCGTTGCATGGATCACTATTGCTAGGTCGCTACGTTCTAGGAAGGGGGCCAACTGCCTCGCCCTTCTAAGATGGAAGAAGGCGGATTTAGCAGTGGCTGCTATCTGTGCCTCCATTGTCAGGGAGGGCTCCAGTAGCACTCCCAGGCTCTTAACCCTGCGCACTGGTATCAGTGATGCACCGTCAAAGGCCGGTAGGGAGATCTCCCCTCCCAGCTCGCTGCGACCCACGCAAAAGACCTCTGTCTTCGCTGGATTCAGCTTCAGGCCACTCAGCTTGATCCAATCCGCCATGGCTTGCAACGCCCGGTCCAAATTTATAGGGGTGTTGGCAGTCCGGCCGCCCATCAATAGATAGAGCTGAGTGTCATCAGCGTACTGATTGCAACCCAGCCCATGTCTCCGGGCAATCTGGGCAAGTGGGCGCATGAAGATATTAAACAACATTGGGGAGAGAACTGCCCCTTGAGGCACCCCACAGTTAAGTAGGTGTCTCTGGGACATCTCTCCTCCAACCGTCACCCTTTGTCCCCGACCTTCAAAGAAGGAGGAAAGCCACTGTAAGGCTAGCCCCCGAATTCCTGCGTCGGCGAGGCGGCAGGTCAGCAGCCGATGATCGACCATATCGAACGCAGCGGATAGGTCTAACAACAGCAATACCTCCGAGCCGCCTCGATCCAGTTGTCACCGGAGGTCATCCATGAGGGCTACCAACACCGTCTCCACCCCATGGCCCGGACAGAAGCCGGACTGGTATGGATCCAAGGTGGAAGCGTCATCCAGGAAGCTCTGTAACTGCAACGCCACAGCCCTCTCGATAATTTTGCCCAAAAAGGGCAAGTTTGAGACCGGCCGGTAATGAGCCAATTCGGCCGGATCTGATGTAACCTTTTTCAGGAGGGGGTGAACCACTGCCTCCTTCAGGGGCATTGGAAAAAAGCCCTCCGAAAGAGATCTATTTATGATGTCCCGTATAGGACATCTTAATTCCTCCCGGCAGGCCTTAATTTACCAGGAGGGGCATGGGTCCAGATCGCACGTAGTTGGGCGTGCAGTTACAAGGATTCTGTCAACTTCCTCCAAGCTGAGTGGGTTGAAGCAGTCCAGGATCAAATTAGAAGACATGCAAGGAGCCTCGAGTTCACTCACTGTATCCAATATGGCAGGGCAGTCATGGCGGAGTGATTTTTAGCAATAGTTTACACATACATTTGTATGAATATATTAAAATGAAATAGTTTAATAACTGGGCCTAATCTTCCTTCCCAGCAGTTTTCACTCACAATGCCAAATAGCAGACCAGGTAAAACAGATCTTTCCATGTTTCTAAAAGATAATTGAGTTGCTGATTTTGTCCAAGTATAACCACCACCACCACCATCACCTTGGCCATATGCTGCTCTTAACTCTGCCATGTCTCTGTTAGGAAGCAGGAAGGCAGGGCTGTTGCTTAGGTGCTCAACAGCCACACTTTGGACTCCATGCTCTTGCTTGTTCTTGGTCTGCTGACAGTGAACAGCTCTCTTTGGATTGTCTCTTGCCTAATACAGGGTTTGAACCATTAGTTGAATCTCTTCTGGTAAGATAGTTTGGACCAGCCTGGCTTGCTTGAATCCATTGTCTAGTCTCCTTCCCTATGCAGTCAGTGACATTGGTGGGATAGGTGTGTGAGATGAATCCACAGGAGATCCCAAAAGAAAAGCACATTGAAAGTGCAGATCAGTGGCTCATTTTCAGTCTCCGGGACTTGGAAGAGGGCCACTGGAGTGTGTTTTGCAGTCACATTTGTCAAGGCATCAACTGGCAGGGCAATCCTAAGCAGAGATAACATCCTTCTAAGTTCATAGTCCTGAAAGGATCTAACATTGTTTAGTACTGCAACACGGGACACTTAAACGGAAACAGTGATTTCCATGTGAGAAGTGGTGTAGTTATTACCGGCCTCAAACCTGCACTCAGTTATGAGGTTTACTGGGTTGCCTTGGGCAACTCACTTCTTTCTCGTCTATGGCTGTCAGCTCTTTGCCCAGAAAGTGCTTTTCAAAGCTCTGGAGAATGGAGAGAATGCTCCCCCCCCCCCCCCCACACACACTTTGCTGTGCCAGTTATCTCTCCCTCCCTCCATTTCTGCTTGATGTGGCAAGTAGGCCACAGTCTGTGCAGGCAAAATTGCAGCAGGGGATGCGCAGATGGGTCTGTAGTTAAAGCCACCCTTGAACCTTCACAGCTCAGCAAGGTCATCCTGAAGTCTAGGCGGCTCTGTGGCCACAGGGAGGGGAGTGTTAATGACCACAGCACAAAGAGACCCAAGTGTGCTATTCTAAGCAGGGTTACGCCCTTCCCGGCCCCTTTGCCTCCTGCTTAGGATGACATTACCAGTCAGTGGTAACAGGAAGAGGCACTTTTTGTTAGCAAATAGGTATTATAGTAATAAATCATGAAATAAACAATTATTACTTTTGTACAAGACCTACTAAAGTCTTTGTCAGCAGGGGGCACTATACACCCTTAGCCTCAAATTGAGAGGGGAGGGGTCTCTCTCATCCTTGTCCTCTTCACTCTTGGCCCTGCGCCCTTCTGCCTGAGGAGCAGGAGCTGGAACATCCTCATCAGCTGATTCCTCCTTGCCTAATGATGCCAGCCCCTTTAGTGGCTCCTGGACTCCTGTGAAATCTGAGCAGTTCGTATGAGAAGCCACTGCTACCTTTGTAGCCCAGTTGTGACATCCTCTTGTTCAGAGATCCCCAGAATGGAACCTGTGGGTGCTATGGTGCCTGCTAACACCTTTTCTAATGCTCATCAAGTGGGGCTTTTGCCCTGCAAGACTTCTGATTGGCTACTGGAGAGTTGATTTGCCAATCAGAGTTTTAAAAATGTTGCTTCATCAGCCCAAGGACCTTCACTGTAAGACTGAAGGTAGATAATGTAACCCCCGTCTTTAAAAAAAGGTTCTAGAGGAGATCCAAGAAATTACAGGCCAGTCAGTCTATCAACAATACCTGTACATTGATGGAATCAGTTATTAAAATGATAGAATTATTAGGCATATTGATAAACAAAAGTTCATCGGCGTGTCTTCAGTGCAGTTCTACATGGGACTGCCTGAAGGCACAGGCCTGCCTGCACTGAAGACATTTGATGAACATCAGTTAGCGGCAGGAGTGGAATTCTAGCAAGAGCTCTTTTGCACATTAGGCCACACTTCCCTGATGTAGTCAGACGTCTAAGAGCTTACAAAAAAGAGCCTTGTAAACTCTTGGAGGATTAGCTACATCAGGGGTATGTGGCCTAATATGCAAAGGAGCTCCTGCTAGAATCCCACCCCTGGTTACAGGTAAGTGCAACCATGTTTTATTAAGGAAGAATTTGCATGGATTCTGTAAGGGAAGATCTTGTCTCTCTAATATTTTAGAGTTCTTTGAGGGCGTGAACAAACGTGGACAAGGGTGACGCAGCAGATGTTGTTTACTTAGAATCCCAGAAAACTTTTGATAAAGTTCTTCATCAAAGGCTGCTAAGTAAAGTCAGCAGTCATGGGATAAGAGGCCAAGTCCTCTTGTGGATTCAAGATTGGTTAATTAGCAGGAAACAGAGAGTAAGTGTGAACGGGCAGTTTTCATGGTGGAAAGTGGTAAGGAGTAGGTACTGCAGGGCTCTGTACTAGGTCCGGTGCTTTCAGGCCTGGTGCTAGGGGTTCTGATGCCTCAGGCACAACCCCACGCTCCTGCCTCCACAAGGACTCTACTTGGCCCAATGACATCACCAGAAGTGATGTCATCGGGCTGCGTGCACTTTGCGCAAACACTCAGCCCACCCCTCTTCCGCTTCAAAGGGAGCTAGAAAGAGGCTGCCTCCTTCTTTCTTGTGAAAAAAGAAGGCGGCGGCCTCTTTCCTGGTTCCCTTTGAAGCGAGAGAGGACCAGGCAAGGGGTGGGACAGGCCACGTGTTCTTTCTTAGAGAATGTGCAGCTCAGCCCACCCTGCCCCGGCCTTGCCTGGCCCTCTCCAGCTTCAGAGAAAGCCGAGAAGAGGCAGCCTCTTTCCCAGCTCCTTTTGAAGTGGGAGAGGGCCAGGCAAGGGCGGGGTGGGCCAAGCTACACATTCTTGAAGAAAGAACATGTGGCTCAGCCTACCCTGGCCTTGCCCAGCCCTCTCCCGCTTCAAAGGGAGCTGGGCAGGCACTGCGGGGGTCAGCGTGAGCAGGGACGGGAAGGGGATACCTGCCCCTATGGCAAGGTGGAGCCCCTGGCGGCCGCCTACCTTGCCGACTCGCACGCACCAGCCCTGGGTGCTTTTTAA
Organism: Heteronotia binoei; assembly: GCF_032191835.1. NCBI lineage: Eukaryota > Metazoa > Chordata > Lepidosauria > Squamata > Gekkonidae > Heteronotia > Heteronotia binoei. The sequence goes on from NC_083236.1 coordinate 26,798,596, forward strand.
CTAATTCATTCAGGATTTGGAGTTGACAGTAAGCAGTAAAGTGGCTAAATTTGTGGATGATACTAAATTGTTCAGGGCAGTGAGAATCGGGGAAGCTTGTGAGATGCTCCAAAGTGATTTCTCATGGCTGGGCGTCATTGTGGCAGATGAGGTTCAATGTGGATAAGTGCAAAGTAATGCACATTTGAGCCAAAAATCCTAACTATAATAAATATACATTGATGGTGTCAGAACTGGTGATAACTGACCAGGAGAGAGGTCTTGGAGCCATGGTAGATCACTCACTGAAGATGTCAACTCAGTGTGCAACTGCAATAAAAAAAAAAAGGCAAATGCTATGCTGGGGATTAGTAAGAGGGGAATTGAAAACAAATCAACCAGCATCATAGTGCCCCTATGTAAATCTATGATGCAGTCTCATTTGGAATACTGTGTACAGTTCTGGTCACCATACCTCAAAAAAGATATTACAGCAGTGGAAAAAGTGCAGAAAATGGCAACTAAAAGAGGGGATTGGATAAACGTATGGAGCAGAGGTCCATCAGTGGATATTAGCTGCAAGGTATAGATGGAATACTATGTCAGGGGCAATAATGCTCTGTATTCATGGAGCTTGGGGGGCAACAGTGGAAGGAGTTCTGGCCCTGCTGGTGGATCTCCTGATGGCACCTGGATTTTGACCACTGCATGACAGAGTGTTGGACTGGATGGGCCATTGGCTTGATCCAACAAGGCTTCTCTTATGTTCTTACCTCACTTAACAAAAATAATTTTTTTTCACCTAAGTGGCTTAGACTGAGAGTCATTCTGTTGTTGTTTGAGGCTAGGTTTCACCATTGAACTGGATCGAGTGAAGAACCTGCCATACTGTGAGACAGAGACATTTGAAATACGGTTTGATCCCCAAAGTGCCAACCTGCCTCTTGGAGAGGTGAAAGTCCTTCTGCCCATCAAGGTACCTTGTTGAGTCCCCCACCCCACCTTACAGACTTAGCTTACCATGTTCCTTGGCTATTCCATGCTGTCTTTGCCCATGACAAAAAAAAGCAAATATTATTATATTTATGTACATTTATCCTGGATCATTCAGAATGCAGTGTGCCTAAAGTAATTTAGCCTGAAGTGAATACAATTTCAATTTCAAATGCAGCTGGGAATAAATTCTGTAGTTCGTGGGTGTGTTCTGTCTCTAGGCTTGCAGAGCTGTGACAAAATCTGTCCTTAGCTGACTGGATCAACATGGAATAGCAGCTGGACAATGATATCAGGGCTGGTGAAGACCAGCCAGATGGCAGCGATCAGGAGAAAGGAATAGCCAGACAGTTTATAGGACCAAAGATAACTCTTAAGGCAGATAACCTGCTTGAGTTGAACTGAGCTAATACTTATGGGTGCAGCAGACTCCAATGCTCCTGGTTGCTATGTTGTGCTGTGGTTTCTTGATTCATCTGTCCACTGAAAGTCGGCCAGGCCTTCTGCCCTGGGCCCTACTGTCCCTGATCTCTACTTGGCCTTTAATACCATGTCTGCAGGTATGGGTTCAGCATGGGGACTGGTTCTGACTCACTTGATGGGTTTATGATGATGAGCTAAATTCATGTTATCTGTATGATCAAAGCTCTTCAACCGCAGATGTGACCTTGATTGCCATTCTGCTTGTATTCTATATTTGTGGATCTTTCTGTAGTTGCATTTCTTGATGTGCCTTACATGCCTGCTATGATCCAATATACACTTGTAATATATATGCTTGGGGGGGGGTTGTCCCCTGTCGGACAGGGGTACAGCTTGGTGAGGCACATCTTGGGCAACACTTCTTGATGAGCTGGTTGTGGTTCCCATATTGCACACATCCTTGCTCAGGTTGGCCTCCTGTTGTTGGCTACAGGTGGTGTCTGGGCCCACGTTTCACATCTCTCTCCGTGCCACTGTCATCATGCCATCCCTCTGCATGTCCAGTGACAACTTGGAATTCTCTGCTGTGCAGTGCGGCCAGTGTCAGATGGAGATTGTTCAGTTTCACAATCAGCTGCAGGTCACATGCGAGTGGTTTGCCACCAGCAATGAGCAAACGAAAAAGGTAAACACTATGACAGCAATAATGTACTTTGCCCTTTTGTGGCTGCTGGTTTCTGCTCAGCTCTTACCATTGGCTTGCTGACTATCCAGAAAGAAGGGGACTCATCAGGAGGTTTATCTTGAGAAATCAGCTAGTGCGTTGCTGTTACCATCACCAGCTGTGATAGTAACAGCTGGTGCAGTAGCCTAAACTGGTAAAAGAAACTGACTGCTTCAGTTACAGGTACATCCAGTGAAAAAAAGAGACAAACAGCTCTACTCCCCCCCTACCACAGTACTTCCATTTTTGTCTGAATTAAATTTCAGTTTCTTCACCCTCATTCAGTTCCCTGATTGACTGCAGATAGTGGTTGAGTTATTTGAGGGTTTAAATGTTCTGAAATCACCCTAGTCCATCCCGCTCCCCACACAGAAGAATGTTGCAGCAATAAAGAGAGGATATATTTCCTTGAATTCTATTTTTCTTCTGGCTTATTGTCCCCTGTGGGTAACCCCATACATCTTTGAGTCCTGGGATGAAGGACAGCACCACCCAGTGGACATTGCACAGACACCTGTCTCTCTGAATCACTAATCCCCTTGACCTCTGTGTGCCAGGCCGTTTGTTCTGTGGCAATTCAGCAGGCATTGTTGTAGCAATGTTTTCAAGGTCTCTTCATAGTGACACAGAGATCCAATAATTGCTCACTGATCAACTTGTACTCTTAGGTGGATAAGCATATGCCGGTAGCCTTACGTCGAAAGATGCGCCAAGAATTAAAGAACAAGCCACATGTCTTTGAGATGATCCCTCCCTATGGGATCCTGTCTCCAGGAGAGCGATTCAACGTGCAAGTGAAATTTGCACCAAGAGAAGAGGTAAGATGTTTGCATGACATTCATGTGGAAGCCATTTTAAATAACTGATTGATTGATTGATTGACTTCAGAGATTCATATTCTACTTTCCCAGCATTTAGATGTTCAAGGCGACTTACCAGTGTTTACATAGTGTTTACATAGTTTGTTTAAAATATTTATATTCTTCTTTCCTTCTAATCTGTGGGACTCAAAGTGGCTTGAAGAAAGTGGTTTGGCTGTCTCACCTATATAGAGATCTTTTACCTTTGGCTTGCACACAATGCCCAATGCTGGAGCCAGGCCAATACCCTTCTGGCAATTCCCTTCTGTGACAGTAACAGCTGGACCAAAAGCAAAGTCCTCCAAGGAAGCAACTGCCCCTCACCCAGGGCCAATCAGTGGGCAGAATAGGAAGTACGCCTTCGTTAGGAAGGGCCAGAGCTGTCCTCCAACACAGATCCTTTCTACAGTTTGATGTTGGTTGGAATCCTCAGAGGAGATGGTTTGACTGTCCTCCTTCCTTTACCTATGTTGGCGGTTTTGGCTATCTCAGCCTTGGCAGGAGCAGCAGGACCAAATGCAAGGCCCCTCCCCTCTACCACTGATGATCTACCTCTGAGCCAAGTATCTTCTCATAGGACCACACAGTGAATACTTCTGGTTTGATAGAAAGTGAATGAGAGCCCAGGCCCCAGGGGTCCTGACAAGATGGAATCCTAGAGTCTTTTCATGCTCAGAAGCTGAGGAGAGACTTAGCCAGTGTAGTGGAAAAGAGGGAGAACCTGGTACAGGGATACATGGACTGCCAGGAAGGAGGCAGCCAATGCATGGAAGACCAGTCTTTGAAAAGCAGCATCTAAATACAACCTCCATATTGGGATGGTATGTATCTCTGAATAACAGGAAAAGGGTTAGAACAAAGTAGGAGTCCAGTAGCACCTTTAAGACCAACAAAATTTTATTCAGAATGTAAGCTTTGTATGCATGCATACTTCTTCAGATGAGGGAATCGGGTACAGTGAGCAGAACTTACATATGGCTGGTGGGTAGCGGTTAAGAATGTAGAGTGATGCAAAGTTAGGATCCAATGTCAAAATAGTGTAATCAACAAACTGAAATACCATTTGGTCTGCATAACAGGAGGTGGTATCACCTTTATGCCTGACATCTGAACTTTAGAGAAGCATCTATCTAGATCTTCTTCGTGGTCTCTGTGCAGTCCCACACATGGGTTTTCCTATCAGGACGAACCCTACCTCGGAGATTTTAAATAGCTAGCCTAGGCGTTATTTTTGGCGCGCACTCCCTCCCGCTCTGGGGAGCAGGCATCCACTGCGCATGCCTGTAGCGCGAGGGAGGCGCCCAACCCACTCAGTTTCTTTCCAACCGCCGCCCGGGATAGTCCTACCTCGTTGCGCTCCTCACTTACCTCAGATATCTAGCCTTCGTTTTCCTCAAGTTTCCTCTTCTTTCATCCTTCGCTATTTCTTCATATTCTTATCTTCAAAAAAAAAAAAAAAAAAAAAAAGATTTAGATAAATATCTTCCCCGCTTTTTCCTCAGACCTCCCTTCCCCCACCCCCACACCCCCCCCCGGGCGTATGGAAGGAAGGGACAGTAAAATAACTTTCAAAAGGTGCTCGCGCTGTAGGGCGAAAATCCCTACATCGGACGGGCATTCGCTTTGCTTGTTCTGTTTGGGAGAATCCCATAAAGTGGACGCCTGTGCGCACTGCCTTCAATTTTGCAAACAGGCGCGAAAAAACAGAGCCGCTAGACTCAGAAGCCACTTAATGGAGTCTGTGCTCCAGCCTGATATGTCGCAATCTTCGTCAGCAAGTAAGTCGCCTCCCCTACTGACTCCCCAAGGGGACGGCGCAAGGTCGGCAGCTTCAGTGGCCATTGCTCCCAGCAAGCATAAGTCCGGCGATGCCGCGAAAGCCGGCGACGGCGCGAGAACGTCAGAACAAACGGCCGCGGCGACTAAACCAAAGGGCGGGAAGCACACTAAGAAACATAAGCATTCCGACCCGAAGGGCCAGAAGGATTCGAGAAAACCGTCCGATCCGAAGGCTCCGCGGAAACCGACAGACCCGAAGGACCCGAAGATTCCGAAGGACTCGAGAAAATCCTCCGAACAACAGAATGAGCCTGAGACGCAATGCGAGCCTTCCACTCCCGGATCCGACACCCAGGAAGTGACCACCCCGGCTACGGAGTCGCCGCACCAGCAGACGGAAGAAGTTATTCCCATTCCGTCCCGATCCCCTTCCCCGCATGGATCCATGCTAGACCCTGCGCTGGAGCCGATTCGAGACCCGCAACAGTGGACTCGACACCACATCAATCCTAGATCGTTCCGCGATATGTCGAATCCCATCCAGCACAAACATGATGCTTACAGGTACTTCGATGCGCATCGGTTCCCAGCCAGGTCTCCCAGCATGGAGAGATATAGGTACCATCATGCGCGTTTCCCGGAGAGATCCCCTAGTAGAGGGAGGGACCGCCATCGCTACAACCCGAGATCTCGGTCCCCATCCATGTCCCCGAGGCGACGCCATTATGCTTCAAGGTCTCCTTCCATCGAATCCCATGCATGCTGCGGATACCATCATTCTCGGTACCGAACCGATTATCACATGAACCCATCCAAGGAAGCGACTCCTGTCCAACGGAGCAAGCAACCACCGAGACAGCCGTCTCCGACTCCTTCCACTTCGACTTCTAAACCTAGGGGTGCGATTCCAGTGGAACCCAAAAGCACGACTCCAACCAGACCGGACCTACCTGAACCCGAACCTGACTCTGATGCTGAATCCGAAGCTCAATCATCGGATTCGATACAGTCCATGTCCCCTGGGTCCCCTGCTTCAGATATCGCCAAGCCCGCGGATTTGTCACCTTCCGAAGGGGCAAAGACATACCTGGACTTGATTGCCAATATGGCCTCTGCACTTAACGTAACTCTGACTTCGGATGCACCCAAGGTGACAGACGTGGTACACGACCTGGTGCACTCAGATTTACCTGCTGGTTCCTTTCTGCCGATGCTGCCGGTACACCTAGAAGCCATCAAAGAAGCTTGGGACAACCCAGCCTCCATTCCCCCGACTTCAAAACGAATCGAATCCCTTTATAGGATCCAAGCACCGGATTCGAAATTTTTATTTAGCCATCCAGCACCGAATTCTCTGATAGTGCATTCATCTTCTAAAACCAAACAGACCCGCCACCCGGTACCCCCTGAGAAGGAAGGCAGGAAGTTAGATACTCTTGGAAGGAAAATGTATTCAATCTCGACGGCAACTGCCAAGATCAACAATTACCTAGCATACTTCGCCGCGTATTCCCACAATATCTCCTCCCAACTGAATACGCTAGTCTCTGCCCTGCCTGAGCCCTCCCAGAAACAAGCCTGCAAGCTACTTCAGGAGCTCAACAGGATTTCAAAGCAACAGATAAACACCATCCGTCACTCTGTGGGGTGCACTTCCAAGGCGATGGCCGCCTCCATTGCCCTAAGGCGACATGCTTGGCTTCGATCCTCTTCGTTGCAGCCTGATCTAAAATTCAAGATAGAAGACCTTCCCTTCGATGGCCAAGGTCTCTTTAATGCCACAACGGACGATATACTGTCCACCGTGGATGACAGCCGCAAACGAGCGAAAAGATTGGGGGTAGCCCAACAGCAACAACAACAACAGAGCTATAAGCCCAGATCATGGAAACCAACCCCCTTCAAACGTTCCAGATCCCCTCGACAATCTGAATACTGGAAACGTAAAGCTCCTCCTCCAAAGCAATCCTTTAACCAGAGACAGCAGAGACCACAACCACCTAAAAAGGCTGCATCTTCATCGAAGCAGTCTCTTTGACTTTCTACCTCTACCACTTCAGCACGTCTCCAGGCTTCTTCCATTTCTCGACAATTGGCAACAAATAACCACAGACAAATGGGTTCTGAACATTATTTTGAGGGGCTACTCCATAGAGTTCCAAGCACCACCAAAAAGACATCATTTTGTTTCCACTCCCCCATCACCTTCCCTTCAGGAAGAAATAGACACCTTAACAGCCAAAGCGGCTATAGAGCCTGTCCCAGTCCAGTATCATCGGACAGGTTTTTATTCCAGGTACTTTCTAGTCCCGAAAAGGGATGGGGGACAGCGCCCGATTCTGGATCTAAGAGCCCTAAACAAATTCATCCGCCACAGAAAATTCAGAATGATCACCTTACAATCGATTCTGCCATTAATCCCCAGAAACTCCTGGATGGCACTGGTAGATTTACAGGACGCATACTTCCACCTGACAATACACCAATGCCACAGGAAGTTTCTGCGTTTCGCCGTTGGCAACAACCACTACCAGTTCCGAGCTCTGCCCTTCGGACTTTCCACGGCACCACGGACATTCACAAAATGTATGGCGGTTATTGCAGCGTACCTCAGGCAACGCGGCGTTGCAACCTACCCATACATAGACGATTGGCTCCTTGTGGGAGCTTCAAGGACACAGTTGATGAAGGACATTTCCATCACACTTGCGCTCCTAGCAAACCTGGGCCTCCAGGTCAATCATCAAAAGTCACACCTTACCCCAACTCAAGACATTCAGTTTATTGGGGCTCGTTTGTGCACCACGGACCACAAGGCGTATCTTCCTGTGGACAGGATATCCTCCATTCAGACGCTGGCCACACAAATAATGCAACAACCCAAACAAGCGGCCTTCAACATTCAGCGCATGTTAGGACTTATGGCAGCCACAACGGCAGTTCTGACACACGCAAGACTACGCATGCGAACCCTACAAATCTGGTTCGTCCGCGCGTTTCGACCCCAACACCAATCTCAAGGAACGGTCCTCACTGTTCCGAGCCACATCCTCCCTTCGCTCGAATGGTGGACAGTTCGAGCTCACCTGCTTGCGGGAATGCCCTTTTTACGGCCAAGTCCATCAGCAGTGGTTACAACAGACGCCTCGAGATGGGGCTGGGGAGCTCATCTCGACGTACTCACGGTCCAGGGGCAATGGACACCGTACGAACAGTCGCTCCACATCAATTGCTTAGAGCTTCTAGCTGTTCACAGAGCGTTAAAATCGTTCCTTCCATCTCTTCAAGGCCTACACGTACAGATCGCCTCAGACAATGTGGCGACGGTTTTTTATATAAACAGGCAAGGAGGGACAGCATCCACCCGCCTTTGCAAAAGAGCAATGCACCTGTGGCATTGGAGTATTGCCCATCAGATTCACCTCACTGCGGTACATCTTCCTGGCATACAGAATGTTCAAGCGGACAGACTGAGCAGATATTCCATCAACGACCACGAGTGGTCACTCCACCGGTCATACCTTCTGCCAGTATTCCGGAAATTCGGAACTCCGTCAATAGATGCGTTTGCTGCACCAGACAATGCACAGTGTGCGATCTTTTTTATGAGAGGTCCGCCCTCACAACAGTCTGCAGGGGATGCCTTCATACAGACGTGGACCGGTCCACTACACTTCCTCTTCCCTCCCTTTCCGTTAATAACACGGTGCATACAGAAAATTCAACTGGACAACACAGATTGCATTCTCGTGACGCCATGGTGGCCACGTCAGCCATGGTTCACAACCCTTCTCCTCCTGTCAGAAAGCACTTACCATCACTTCCCTCTGGCACACAACCTCCTGTCCCAACAGAACGGCAGGGTTCTGCACCACGACCCGAACAGACTTCGCCTGACGGCCTGGAGGATATGTTCTCAGACTTTCCTGAAGGAGTAAGACACGTTCTCCTTAATGCAAGGAAACCGTCAACAAGGAAGTCATATTCCATGAAATGGAAAAGGTTTTCCATCTACGCTACCAAGCATAATTTCAGACCCTCCTCGGCTTCCATGCCTCAAATCTTAGCATATACACTGCATTTGTCAGAAAAGGGCCTTACGTACTCCTCTCTGAAGGTGCACCTGGCAGCAATCTCAGCTTTTCACCCGCATGTACAGGGTCGAACTGTCTTCTCACACCCTGCTGCGAAATCCTTCTTAAAGGGAATCTTACATTTGCACCCACCACTACGGCAAATGTATCCTAGCTGGAGTTTGTCACTAGTGCTTAGCCAACTAGTAAAACCACCTTTTGAACCTATGGCTACGATACCACTTCACCTCCTCTCATGGAAAACGGCTCTTTTAGTTGCACTCACCTCTGCTAAAAGAGCAAGTGATCTCTGCGCGTTCAGAGCGGACTCGCCTTACACCATGTTTCACCATGATAAGGTGGTGTTACGGCCAGATCCCGCTTTCTTACCGAAGGTGGTCTCCGCATTCCATCTGCATAGAACCACTACCTTACCTGCCTTTTTCCAACGGCCTACGGATAAGGGCCAAGAAGCTCTACACTGTCTAGACGTGAGAAGAGCACTCGCCTACTATATAGATCGAACTGCATCGTTCCGCACAGACTCCAGACTTTTCGTGGCCTACGGCCGCCGTCATAAGGGAAAAAAGATATCTACGCAGAGACTATCAAAGTGGTTGGTTGCTGCTATAGAGCTGTGCTACAAGCTCGCGAAGCAACCAGTTCCATCTGCCATAAGAGCTCATTCTACAAGAGCTTTGTCAACGTCATCTGCCCTTGCCAGGGGTGTATCCATGGAGGACATTTGCGCTGCTGCCGCTTGGTCTTCCTCCTCGACCTTCGCCACGCACTACGCCTTGGACGTTCGTGCTAGGCGGGATGCATCCTTTGGACAGGCAGTTCTTCGCTCCATCTTTGACTAAGAAGCTGGTCCGGGCTTGGTGAGTAGTTGCTTACCTTATAGCCTATAATGTGCTGCCTATGTTGCACTAACCTTTGCACTATTTTTTCCTCCAACTCTAGTGCCAGCACCCACCGCCTTGCAGATCAGCTTATCAGTCACCCATGTGTGGGACTGCACAGAGACCACGAAGAAGATAAACAGGTTACTCACCTGTAATTGATGATCTTCGAGTGGTCATCTGTGCAGTCACACACGCCCGCCCAGCCGTCCCCGCTGCTGGCTACTTGTCTTATATATCCGCGCTCCTATTATGTCAGCGGCGGGGAAAGAAACTGAGTGGGTTGGGCGCCTCCCTCGCGCTACAGGCATGCGCAGTGGATGCCTGCTCCCCAGAGCGGGAGGGAGTGCGCGCCAAAAATAACGCCTAGGCTAGCTATTTAAAATCTCCGAGGTAGGGTTCGTCCTGATAGGAAAACCCATGTGTGTGACTGCACAGATGACCACTCGAAGATCATCAATTACAGGTGAGTAACCTGTTTTTACTGGGGAGCAAAAACCTGAACTAGATGGATCTTGGCCTACAATTCTTACACGTTATGGAGAAAAAATACAATGCGGGGCATGAGCACAGTTCCCCTTGCATTGCTAAGCTGATCAGGTTTATGGCAATTGCAAGCCTTGACTTGGTTTTTGTGTGTGTGTGTGTATACACATCAAATTAATCTCACAATTATTTGTCATCTTAGAAATTCTACAGCAACTATTTGATCGTGAGCATTGCTCAAAGCACTCAACAACTGCTGCTCCGTGTCTCGGGACATGGTCTAGAGCCACGTCTAGAGTTCCACCCTTCTATTGTGGAACTTGGACCCCTCCTGCCTTATGCCATTGGGGATGAGGCTGAAGTGGTGGTGAAGAATCCATGCAGCTTCCCCATTGAGTTCTACTCCTTGGAACTGGACCAGCAGTATTTGCTGGAGGAACGGGTGAGAGAAAAATTATCCCAGTTACTAGCTCTCATTTAAAACTGTGATAGATTATCCAATTTTGTTGTGAGGTTAGCCAGTTCTGTCATCATGACAGCCCTGTGAGATAAGCCAGGCTGAGAGAGTCTGAACCACTGATCTTCATAGTCCAAGCTGGCAAAATTTACACACTAACTCCTGTGCTTTCTTGATTGAAAATAAAGTGTACCTTTGATCAGATCATTGCAGAAATAGGGATGCTGCTGATTTTGCTACAAACATGTTCAGCATTTGAACTTACTGTGCTCAGTGTGAGCCAATCATCCAGCCTGTTCTAGTTATGCTGAGCAGCCACAAATGTCTGCTGACTGCTGATTAGTTTTGCAGTGGGTTTTTACAAACTGAGCACAAGCAAAGGTTCTGCCAATTCAAACCATTTAGCAGTCATTACCATCAATAAGGATTACTTGGATGAACACTGAAGGTTACGATTTTATTAAAACACAGTGTTTGTTTATGATTGATTTATATGGTTTGGACTGATCTAGAAGAATAATTGGTTTTAGATTCCACTTTTCTCAAAGGGTCTTCCCTTTATCTCCCTATAACAGGAACCTTGTGAAGTAGGTGGGGCTAAGAGAGTTCTGGGAGAACTGTGACTGACTCAAGGTTACCTAGCAGGCTTCATGTGGAGAAAAGTGGGGAATCAAACCTGGCTCTCCAGATTAGAGTCTGTTACTCTTAACCACTGCATCACACTGGCTGTCTGTTTGCTCATTTAAACCATTGCCTGCCAATTAAAGCAGTTATGCAGTGTGTGGGGGGGATGGAACTCAGGCTGTATGAGAACATACATGTGCAAAAAGCAATTGCATTGTATGACATAATTACAAAGAACTACAGTGAAGCAACCTGCTAAACTAACACAAACAAGTCAACAAGCAGTTGAACTGATCAGAGTTACATGTGTGTGAGAAGAGAACAGGATGTAAGTTCAATTGGCACGTATTTAAGCATCCCTCTGCAGAACACCATATACTGTTCCCTGAAATGGACCTTTGGAACCCAAGGACTTTCATTTTTCTGGAGAGAGCACATCTCTAACCTTCCTGGTTAGTATGGGATATGAGAAACCCAGGAAGCAGCTTCTACTACACCCATAGGAGCTAAAATGGGTCTGTGTGGAGCATTCACTATTTACAGCTTAGTTTTGTTCTGTATGTTCCCAGTTCTGACTGTTTCCTTCAAGGAAATCTGTAGCTGTTTTTGCTATGGAGATATAAGGGGAAAGGTGAATTTCCCCAATGAAAGCTTACTGTTTTTAAAAAAGAAAAAGCTGGGAATTCATAGAAACTAGTACATTGTTGCAACAGATCTTTATAACATTATGTCAGGGACCCCACAGAGTCTCTGGTATGCTGCTAAGTGTGGTTTATTCCCTTCAGTGACCAACAAAATCCTTACAGAGTCCCAGAGGAAGTCCCATTGACTAGTCCCCTGGTCCTGAGAATCCTGATAAGGATAGGCTGACCTTTGGTCTTGAGAACATACAGGGTTTTGCTTATACACCGACGCATTCTCTCGCTCATCAGTCATTTTGTTCATCGCCCGGAACCCTCAGCAGTGGCCTCTTGCTCCTGAACATCGGCCCCTCTCTGTTACTTGTTGTGGCTTAAATCCTCAGCCTCGTCACATGGCCCATCCATGTTCAACTGCGGCCCCTTTCCTGTCAGGTTCATCTGCGTTGCTGCCGGCACCTTACATGCCACAGGCTTACTATAGCTCTTCCCTTACACATCATAACACTATAGCAATTGAGCTACTGATTTTTAAAAAACCCTCTGTTGGCACAATAGGGAAAATACTGATTGCAGGGGGATGAGGGAAGGAAGACGGCACCAATGTTGGCAAGACCGTGGGTAAAATACTCCTTCAGATCACTGGAAAGTGCAGTCAGACTGCACTGTTCCTAGAAAGACTGGAGAAATGTTAAATGGGAAAGAATACTGATGATGATGATGATGATGATGATGATGATGATGATGATGATGATATTGGATTTATATCCCACCCTCCACCCCGAATCGCAGAGTCTCAGAGCGGCTCACAATTCTTTATCTTCCTCCCCCACAACAGATTAGACTGCAACACTGCGAGGATGCTTTAAAAATGTTGCTCTTTGATAGGCAAAGTGAAGAAAAACTAATATATAGAAGCAGTTAGTGTCACTGGCCAGGAGCAGATGGCAGATGTAAATGTGCCTAATTTGTTAATGGTGTGCTTCAATCTGGGATAGTCAGAGACTGTTTTAGTTGAGAATTCCAGTGTCCATCTTTATAAAGAAGAAGACTGGATTTATACCCACCCTTCTCTCTGAGTCAGAGACTCAGTGGCTTACAGTCTCCTATATCTTCTCCCCCCACAACAGATGCCCTGTGAGGCAGGTGGGGCTGAGAGGGCTCTCACAGCAGCTGCTCTTTCAAGCACAACCTCTGCCAGAGCTATGGCTGACCCAAAGCCATTCCAGCAGGTGCAAGTGGAGGAGTGGGGAATCAAACCCGGTTCCCAGATAAGAGTGCACACACTTAACCACTACACCAAACTGGCTCTCTTGACTGATGGATTGGTCCTTTAACATCTTGGTTTCCAGATTTTACGTATGTTGAAAGGCTATGACAGCCATAAAATCCTTCTGTTGCCTCCTCGCTTGCCTGGGGAGAAGCTGCCTCCTGAAGTGCTGGAATATTACGAGGAGCAGAAGAAGATTCAAGGTGACCAGGAGTCCATTCATCATGATCACGGTGAGAATGAAGGGGCATCTTCTGCCTGCAGGGCTAAGCTAGGGCTTCTTCTGAATGCCCTGCATGTGTGTTTGTCAGTGAAGGACAGGGTGGCTGCAGTTGCATTTTCATACATTTATTAGATTTTTTTTACCCCCTTTTCCCAACCAAAATAGACTTTCAAAGTGTCTGGCAGAAATAAGAAACAAATATCATTAAGACATTAAGGGAAATAGGAACCAAGCCAGATCTGTGCAGAAAGTTTCCTTTTTAGAGCTTCTACTCATTTGTTTTAAACCTATCATTTTCAGGGGGCATAATTCGTATTGGAACAACTCCATGCAGGGGGAGTGGTTAAGCCGCTCTGCACTGTTTTCCTGACCTGAAACAGACCTGGGGAGCTGTCATCTTCCCAGTAGCCATTGGGGCAAATAATAACTCCCTGGGACTATTTCAGGTCAGAAAAGTGGCCGTGAGGAGGCAAAGGCTTAACCTCACACATTGCAGTCCTGATATGAATCAGGGCTCCCCATGCAACTGAAAATGCATGTTTTAAAAATTGCTTGGAGCTCCAGATACGGATCTCCTGGCACACTTCCAATTTGACCCTGAGTTAGCGAGCAAAATTGGTTGCTCCGTGCCAGCATACCTCAGGAGACCTTTGCATTTCTGGAACAATGCCTGTGGATAATTTAACTTAATTTAATTTGAACCGTTCTTTTAAATCCAGCTGTGCATTTCATGCTGTGCCTCCCTCCTTTTGCCCTGTAATATCAGAAGACTTGCTGTAGTTGGCTTTGGGCAATAGGAATCATTCTCTGTTCATTGTAAACTTGGCCTTTCAAAAATGGTCACTGAGCATCTCATCTTACCTTTGGTTAAGGTGAGCCCAAGCATTGCCTGATACAAATGCAGCCATCTTCTCTGGGTCGCATCACCTGAAGGCCAGAAGTGCATCTTCCTTGCTTTTGAGCATGTGTCCCAGATCCTCAGAATGCGCAAAATGAAAACATGTGATTGAATGAGAGAAGGGCATTCTCTCTGTGTGCAAAAAGAGTGATCCAGGCTTCACTGCTACTTTCCTGTGGTTCCTGACCCAATAGTGGGTTGAAACATTTGTGAAAATGGGTCCCGGGCTTTTGCAGTTTTATTGATTCATGCATGCTTTGTTGTTGTTTTTAAGCAGATCACTATACCAAGTAAATTTGGACTTGTGTGTCACCAACCATAAGGGTTGGAAAAGACTGGAATATGGCTTTTCTTTACTTGGTTATGTAGTGCAGTTAAGAGTATAACTAGCATCTCTGGGGGAATTTCAGGATAGCTCTTTGAACTCTTTGTATTGTTGCTTTCCCCCTTGAACAGAAGAGGAAGAAAACACTGCTGTATCTGAACACAGAATAAAGCCTCATCCTTCTGGTACAGCATCCACTGGTGGAAGTGTTGTCCCTTCTGCTTCACATTATGAAGCGCCACGCACTTACAGAATTGAATCCAAATTTGATCAGGAGGAGGAAGAAGAGGAGGAGGGACCTGACAAAGGTCAAGGGCAAGGTGAGCTTCTTGGGGTGCAGGAGCAGTGAAAAGCACACTTTGCTTGCCAATCATTAACAGAGAAAAGTATAACTAGTAAAAGGACGTGATACACTGTGGGCTGCCGTGGTGATATGTGGTAAAAAATTTATCAGACCCTAGATTGAGGGAACTAGAGTGCAACATATGTTGGAACCATAGGCAAAGTAACATTTTCTAAATCTCAAAACATAACTGCTATTTAAAAAAAAAAATTTTTTTGGGATCAGAGTTCATCATGTCTCTTCTTTAATTTCCAGCATGAAATGGTTGTAGAGGAGTCTAATGGCAATTACATGAATGTTACTTGTTGCATTGGACAGAGTTATAAAGAAGGGCTCCTGTATTTGAAAGAGCACTGATCTATGTCAGGGGATGTCTTCATGGATGTGTGGCCTAGCAAATGAAAAATTTCAGAACCAGTACAGTAGCTGCATAAAGAACGAAGTAACAGTTATGTCTATCAGGCCAAGTCTGTAACCTTGATAGCTTTTCAGCAGATACGGCTTTGGGCTTGGGAAACAATGCTGTGACTGAGCTCTCATCAAGAGGAGTACCACAGTTGGCAGGCATGACAGGAATTGACACTAGCAGGGTGAATTAATATCCTCTGTTGCAACCCCTGTTTCCATAGTTTACTCAGGCATTGAAGCTGAATGGAAGTGTTTATCATTGCTAGGTTTTTGTGACCTTTTGGTCCAAGATCTGCTCAGGCAGTAGGGATGCCAGACTCCAGGTAGGACCTGGGGATCCCCTAGAATTACAGCACATCTCCAGGCTACAGAGCTCAGTTCTCCCGGATAAAATGGATGCTTTGGACTCTATGGCATTGTCCCTTAGTGAGCTCTCTGTCCTTCCAAGGCTCAACCCCCAAGTCTCTAGGAATTTTCTAACCTGGAACTGACAACCCTACCCCCTGTCCCCTGCCAGTAGCCAGGGGGAACCAGGCAGCCCTATCAGGCAAGGTTCATGTTGCATCCCTGTACCCAGCCAGAGTTAATCCTCCTCAGCTCTGGCATCACAAACCTGCCTTTTTCAACTTTGGGGAAATGACTGGGAAAAGTTTTTCATTCTCTGCTTTGGATTTTTATTCCATGCAGTCCCAGAGGTTCTGATTAGATCAGTCTGAATTTAAACATACAAAACTGAAACCAAAATTAAAACCAGAGGCCTCTACAGTATTGCACTGACTATAGCTCGTTTCAAAGATGGAGATCTAACCTGCAGACAAGAAGCTTGGCATTTTGTACAGGTGGTTCTCACACACACCCTGTTTTCACACACACGCTCAAATTAAGATGTTTTGCTATTCCTAGGACATAATGATGCTTCCATTTTGTCCTTATCCAGTTCAACTTCTCGCATGCCAAAATTGGATTAAATAGACTATAGAAAAGTGAGCTGAGCATACTTATATGTATCATATCAACCTCCAAACTAAGATCTGGCAATGGCAAGAGGACTGGAAGTTTAGTTGCCTTCAAGGGAGATAGGTTTCCAGTCTCAGAGGAAACCACCAGCCACGGAGGTCATCAGAAGAGCTGCTACATGCTCTGTTTTTAAGTAACTTGCCAATTTAGGCCTAACCTACACATGTCTATTTATTCTGGGTGCACAGGCATTCCACAACACATAGTGTAAAGAAAATAAAAATCTTTTATAGCTAGCTAAATTACCTTGGAAACAAGCCAGTCATAGACAGTTAAAAGTCCAGAGCTTCACAGGGCAACTCCTCCTCTGGGACTGTCCGGCGGAGTCTTCCAGGATTCCAAAATATTCCCTTCAATGGCCCTATGGCCGTACCAACCCCTCGCCTAAGCAAACAAGCTAGAAATCATAAGAACATAAGAGAAGGCCAATGGCCCATCCAGTCCAACACTCTGTGTCACACAGTGGCTAGAAAATCCAAGTGCCATCAAGAAGTCCACCAGTGGGGCTAGAAGCCCTTCCACTGTGCCCCCTGAGCACAAGAATACAGAGCATCACTGCCCCAGACAAGTTCCAACAATAAGCTGTGGCTAATAGCCACTGATGGACCTCTGCTCCATATGTGTATCCATTCCCCTCATGAAACTGTCTATGCTTGTAGCCGCCGCCACCTCCTGTGGCAGTGAATTCCACATGTTATTCACCCTTTGGGTGAAGAAGTACTTCCTTTTATCCGTTCTAACCTGACTGCTCAGCAATTTCATTTATTGCCTATGAGTTCTCGCATTGTAAGAAAGGGAGAAAAGTACTTCTTTCTCTACCTTCTCTATCCTATGCATAATCTTGTAAACCTCTATCATGTCACCCCACAGTCGACATTTCTCCAAGCTAAAGAGCCCCAAGCATTTTAATCTTTATTCATAGGGAAGAATCAAGCAAGCAAGTCCCACAAGGAAGAAAAATCTCCTTTAACCATCCCAGAAGAGCCACTAATTACCAGCCAAGGTCTAATGCTTTGCAGCTGGCTGTTATCACCCCTAGGCTGTAAACAAAAGATCCTGCATGGATTTAGGCAGACAAACTAAAAAACCTAAGTCCTGGCATTACATCCATTGAAGCAGCTTTTGGAAGCTGAACTTTGCAAAGGATTCTGGGGGCAATCAGACAATCCATTCCAATAGTGCTATTTTTATGTGACCTATATATGGGCACCATCACCTCTAGTTGGAGAAAGGAGAATTTTGTTCCTTCTAGCAGTGATCTGCCCCTATTTGTTCCAGATGGGCCATTGTACTCTTAGAAATCCTGAATGATATTTGACTAACTTCAGATGGTTCCGATTTCTAAACCTTAAAAAAACACTTTGTGCTTTTCCACGTTTCCCTTCTATAATTTTGGCTGCCTTCTACAGAGGGCAGAAGGCAGCCAAAAGAAGCAATAGTGACCCAGGAATTAATGCTGTGGAATGAATAGGGCAGCATATGTCCTCTGGTTCCATGATCACATTACATAATCTTGGAAACTGGTGGTCATATTTCTAGCGACTTAAGGCTATCAATATAGAGATCACCCCTGGGACATGAGGTCCTTTGGCTCTTCTGGCACCCCCTAGGGCTCAAGAGGGGAGTGGGTTGGATGTTGCTCAGCATCCTCTTCCTCCTTCTTGCATTTTTACTCTGCAATCTGTGAATTTAGTGGGAAATGGAATCCTCTTCAGCTGAAGTTTGTGAACACTTTCAGTAGATTTCACAGGTTTCAGCTTCCTTCTCTGAGTGTCATGACACATCCAAAGTCAGCTGGAACAAGAGCGGTATGCCCATCATCATCATCAGCAGCAGCACAATGACAAAGTCATGAGCTGGCCTTCTTGCTTTCTAAATTTGCTTGCTGTTGGGTTGCTGCAGGAACAGGAATTGCTGTTTTGCTGCTCAGGATTTTGGCTGTGTGGCAGCTGTAGGGCAGGATTCTGTCTCTGCTCTCTGTTCGAGTGCCTGGGCATCATGTGCATTTTGGGAAGAAAGAACCTGAAGCAACATCCCCTTTGCTGGCCACTGTGCATTATCAAAGAGGGGATGCATGAGCTGATCTCCTTCTCTGCTGTCCCATGAGGGGTGCTGCTCCCTTGTCCAGATGCAGCACCCTCTGGGGCACCTGCTGGCACAATCCCTATAAGTAGCATCACTTGCATGACCTACATTCTCTGAAACCACTCTTAGAGTTTGAACTGTTGGGCAGCTGAGCTTGAGGTTGGGGGCAGCTAGTAGAGACCCCAGTCTTGACACTGAAAACTATGGATTTCTTTTAGTTGGCAGTCAGCAAAGCATTCCCAAGCAGAAGGAGGCTGTGGGAGAACTGGACAACAATCCTGTTTCCCGTGCCATTGCCCGCCACCTCGGTATTGATATCTCTCCAGAAGGACGGGCTGCCAGGAACCGCAGAGGCATTGCCATTGTGATCCATGGAGCTCCCCTTACAGGTATGGCAATTCCCACCCCCACCCTGTGCAGCCACAGGTGTAGAAAGCACCGTTCCAGTTAGTTTCTTTGCTAAAAGAAAGCAAGCTCTGGCCTGGAGCCACATGCCCACTGAATTTCTCCCACTGACTGTCCTCCATATCTTCCCCAGATTAACTCGGATGTGAAACTGAGTGCTTCAGACATGGCTTGCTAGCACAGATTGGAATGGTTACATTATTTTCTGAGTAATAACGCTTCTGTTGACTTAACATAAAGGGCAATGGTTTTATGGGCTTGCAAGGCTGCAGAGACCGTTTCCCCCTTTTATTCTTACGCTTTTATTTTATAGAGGATGCATTGCATCTACATCAATAGCAGTGTGAAGGCTTTTGCTACTGTAGTGATAATAACTGTCACATTTTAATTATTATAAGCCTCTTATTTGTTTGCCTGTCATATTTCTGTAGTCATTCATCAGATTGTTTACCTGAAAGAGTGCCTGCAGAGACTTTGGTGAATGTTGCCTCAAGCTGGCTGCTGGCACGGGAACCTCTTGAAAGCAGTGATGCTACTGATACCCCATCCCTCCCCGCTCTGGTCACATCTGGGGTGAGACTCCATTTCTCACTTCACTGCCTAACAGAGCAGTCGCCAGAAGTGCCATTAACTCCCCAGGTTCCCTAGAGAGGTGGCAACCCCCCCCCCCTTCCTGCAAAATAAATAAATAATGCAGGTTGTTAGGGATCGGGAAAGGGAATACCACGCAGTTGCCTATGCAACACACAGCTTCCTGCCAACATAGTGGCATGCACTGTCATGAACTGCATGTACTCAAAAAGAAAACGAAGTGGTTTGGAGCAAATTGTGGATATACCGAGCCATTTCTGATTTGAGCACCACCTGTCTGTATCAAAAAAACCATTCTTCTGTTTTGCATCCTGCAGTGGGTGTAACTTCTTTTGTGCTTTCATCCATGGTTTTATTACTACATGTTCATATTTCATTGACATACTCACACAAATCTTCCACTGAGAACAAGCCTTGGTCCATCAGGGCCAGTGTTGTCTACTTTGGCTGGCAGCAGCTCTCTGGAGTCTCAGGTGTAAAAGTCTGTCACATCACCTACTACATGGGAGATGCCAGGAATTGAGCCTGGGGCCTTCTTTCTGCATGGAGACGTTTTGGGCCATGTCACCTCTTCCTAAATTATCTCTTTTCCCACTTCATACAAACTTCTCTTTTGGTTTTCAGACCCCTCAAGCTCCATGTGGTATTCCTGCATAGTTGTATGTTGACTCGAAGGAATGAATGACAGATGATGAAGGCCCTTTCACTTATATATACATGTTGTTCACCCCCCCCACCCCCATCTAGGAAAGACCAGTGCAGCCGTCACCCTAGCCAAATATTACAGTGCTGCCTGCTTGTCTATTGACTCTGTGGTATTGGAAGCTATCTCTGATGGGAGCAGCTCAGCAGCCCTTCGTGCACGGGAACTCTGCGTCCGAGCCTCCATAGAGCAGACACAGCGGGAAACGGATGATGGTGGTAAGCAGGAATGGACAGGCTGAACTGTCTGCAGGAAATCTGTGTGGGTCTCCAGCAGTGGCGGACTGGTCAAGGTGTCAGCTTGCCTGATGGCAAGTGGGCCCTGTGGGCCCCTGATGAAGTGGGCCCCCTTAAACATTAGGCAACATGTTACAAATGTTAATGACCTTTTAGTAGCTTGAAAATAGAATAAAAGTTCCAATATTATTACTGGAATACAACTCAAATTTATGTTGGATTTAGGGTTGCCAGCCTCCAGGTGGGGCCTGGGGATCTCCCGCTTTTACAACTGATCTCCAGCTGGCAGAGGTCAGCTCCCCTGGAGAAAATGCAACCTGCATTTACATTTAGTATCTACTGTATACTGCCAGTGATATGTACAATATATGTACACTGCAATTACATACATACATATATCTATATCTATATATATATATCGCAAAAGTTTTAATTATACCTTTTTTCCACTTATGTGTTTTTTGAAAATTTTATTTATTTCTTACAAAAATTAAATGATAGCCTTATAGTTGTGAATGGACCCCCTATGTCTCCTGGAAACCAATATTTTTAGAGCAGTCTGCCACTGGTCTCCAGCACCATGGCTCTGACAGTCTAGGGTTTGTTTCTCTTCCCTCAGTCTATACTCAGCCCACGTTTATCTCCTCCAGTCCTCAGGATCATGGGTGGCTCTGGATTCTCTCCAGAGAGTTCTCAGAGTGCCCATTTCCTAATTCCTAGACCATCGAAATTCCTTGTGCTGGGAGCTCGCACTTTGAACTGGCAGTCCAGCTCAGATGCTTGTAAAACAGTCAGGAAACATTTTTTTCACACTGAAAAATCCATAAATAAGTACTTGTTGTAGCATTTATGGGAGTCCAGTCAAAAGGTCTGGTGGGAGAGGGGCAAGGCATGGGAGCACCTCAACACAACTGTGCCTGTTAATTTCTCATATATTTTTTGCATGTGTCTCTTTCTTTCAAATGGATCAAGGAGCTGACGGACAGCCAGTTATATCTCTGGGTAATAGGCTGAGTACTGAGGCTTTATCTAAGCATATCTCCAATGGCAGCCAGCAGGGCTCTGAGTCCAAAATGGGGCCACAGTCAAACACTTCTAGAGGCTATCGAGGGAGTTCAGTAACAGCCAAGGGCAAGTCTGAGGGCCACATGTCACAGGTCCCAAAGCAACTGCAGCATCAACCGTCTGATCAGCCTGGATCTCAGGTAAGAGGGCCTTGCCTGACTCCCTCCTCACTGGTGAATTCTCAGAACCTTGCTAAATTTTACCATGTTTCTGTGCTTGCCAGTGGAAGATATGAGGGCAATGGGAGTTTTGTGCTTCGTAGGGATACACTAGCCCTTTTCTGCTCACAACTGTGATTCACAGGGAGAAGCAATTTCAGCTGTCCCCCTCCCCTGGGCATTTTGGCATCCTTAAACCACCTCTTGGATCTACTGTTTGCTCTTATGCAAAATCACATTACTTATCATGACTACATGCAATTTTCACAGCAGAGCTAGTAGCGGCTCCATGGGGTGGTTTGAGGAAAACACAGTGGCAAGTGAGAGGAGGAGGGAAGGCTAAAGCTACATTTCCTGTGCACGACGGTTGAGAGCAGAAAAGGGCCCATGTGTGTTTCATGCAAAGTCTTCATGTCGTCCATGGACAAGCCTGAAGACTTTGCCATGTGCAACGAGCCTCTCAGTGTGTGAACCTTAAGGAACACATCCTGGGATCTGTTGCTGGGACAACTTCAAAAATATTTATTAGACTGTAAAGGTAGTCCCCTGTGCAAGCACCAAGTTGTTACCGTCTCATGGGGTGATGTCACATCATGACATTTTCATGGCAGACTTTTTATGGGGTGGTTTGCCATCGTACCTACCCCTTAAATGGGGATCAGCATGTCTCCCATCAAGGTGTCTAGCAGCATCCACACTTCCTTAGCTTGCTGCTTCAGGTATTCCCAGATTTATTCACAGGGTTCTCCTTTTGATGTACTGGTTGATCATTCCTTCTTGCAGAAGGGAGAGCAGTTACTACAACAATATCTTGCCAGCTCTAGAATGTGGCTTACTGAACCACAGAGACACTGCTTAAATGCAAGACCTGAGTCCAGTAGCACCTTAAAGACTAATAAGATTTCCTGGGTATAAGTTTTTGACAGTCAGAACTCCCTTTGTCAGGTACTGAAGGAAGCTTATGAAAGGGGCTTTGGCAGCTTATACTCTGGAAGTCTTGTTGGTCCTTAAGATGCTCCTGGGCTTGAATCTCCTGCTGCAGACTGACCCATCATAGCTACCCACCTTAAACTGCTTAAATGCAAAATTTCCTCACTAGGGGCGTGGATCAGATGCTTAGGTGCAGCAGCTTTTCAGGAGAAGCAACTGCTTTTAAAGGTATCCCTCACCTATATCAGGAGTTTAGAAGAATCAGGTGGTGTCTTGCACACCAGTCTTCTGCACAGCCCTTGGAAACAAGCTCAGTTAACCTCCATTGGGCTTAATCTGATGAGTCTTTATTTGACGAAGTCAGGATGACTTACTCCTACCCAACAGGTTTAGGACTGAAGTGCTGCGCTGTGCAGACTGGCTTCCTGAGTACTATAACCTGCTTTGCATAATAATAATAATAATAATAATAATAACAACAACAACTTTTTATTTGTATCCCGCCCTCCCCGCACAAGCAGGCTCAGGGCGGCTCACAACATGTAAGTGCAATACAATATAATAAAATCATATAAAACAATAAAATTATCTTAATCAGTGTACAGTTACATTTAAAATTAACATTAAGGTGCTAAATAGATCTTAAATTCAGTAGAAAAGAAGAAACATACACAGCGACGTTATCTTAGCTCAGCATGGGCGAAGGCTATTCTGAAGAGGTATGTCTTACAGGCCCTGCGAAATTGATTTACACATCGCAGGGCCCGTACCTCCTCCGGGAGTTGGTTCCAGAGTAGTGGGGCCACAACGGAGAAGGCCCGATCCCGGGTGGTCTTTAATCTGGCCTCCCTTGGCCCAGGTATATTCAGCTGGTGCTTACCAGCTGACCTCAGTGCTCTCTGGGGCTCATATGGGGAGAGACGGTCCCTCAGGTAGACAGGCCCTCGGCCATATAGGGGCTTGGGGCTTCCCATGATGATAGGTAAGAGGCTACAGTTTGCCCAAAATGTGGTGGCTGGATTTTATACATGTAGCATATTACTCCTGTTTGGAAGTCTGTACATTGGCTGCCTGTTTGTTTCTTTTTTTAATTGACACTGTTTATTGATTATGACAATAATATAACAATAACACATTATAAAGGACATGAATAAAACAATTAACTATGAAAAAGGACCAATAATAACCAAACTAACAATCAGCTGACATTCATAGAAGACACTTTTTGCCAGCTGGAAAGCTTCAGAGAGTGGGATGTACTGATTAGAGGAGAGTTTAATTAAGTACCAAATGAAATTATAGAAAGATCTCGACCCAAGTGCAAAAACTACAAGGTAGACCCTCATCCTTAGCAAGGTATGGTTTATTTGGAGGCACAGTCACAAAGCTGAAGAAGCATTTACCTGCTGGTTTCTGAATTCAAAATCAGGTGCCGGCTTTGATCTTTAAAGGCCTTCACAATTTGGGACTGTTGTACCTGAAGAACAGGGCTGTTGGACAGTTCAGCAAGCCATGAATCCCAGCAGGGTCCTTTTGTACCAACCTGCAGATTTGTCAGGAGTACCACTGCACATACTCAGGTCTTTTCTGCAACCAGCCTCACATTATGTAACAGCGTTACTCCTTCAGTATCTTCCTGATTTTTGAGACAATGGTGTAAGACTGGTCAGGAAAGTGTGTGAGGGAAAGAAGGCTGGCTTTTTGTCTCTTTGACTGTTAGGGATTGTTGTGTTTTGTGTATGTTCTAATGTAATTGCTTTAGATTCTTTGGAATTTTGTCAGCTACTTTGAGTCCTTTTGAGGAGGACAGTAGGCGGAGAGCTTTAAAGATAAATAACAGCAAACTTGTATTTAAATGGTGCATTTTAACCTTTAATAGCATTCTTGCCAGGATGTTGCATTATAATTAACTCTCAAATCATAATTTTATATGTGAACATTGGATTCCTAGTATATTAATTAATATTTGAAAAAGAAGAAAAAAGGGAAACCATAACTCTGTATAAAAGAGAGCTTGCATCTGATAATGCCTTCTTTGTTTTGAATAAGGAAGTAATTCCTTCATTATGTATAATTTAAACCAGTGGCTCCCAGGGACCGGGTTCGTGGAAGACAATTTTTCCATGAACTGGTATGGGGGTGGTACTGGGGTTTTTGCCACCCCAGGCTGCCCCCCCCCATGCCCACACCCCATCTCTGCCTCCCCATGGGTTTTTTTAAATGAGGGGTAGGTGAAGGTTGTTGCCACACTGCCCCTTCCGCCCGTCTAGGACTCGGGTGGATGAAAGAAGTGGTGCTTTAGAGCAAGGCCATGCTGTCTCTTTTGTCTGCCTGGGTTCCAGGTGGGCAAAAGGGATGGCGGGGCTGCTCTGCCTCATTCCGAGGGAAGGCAGCTTTGGAATGAGGCCACGCTGCCTCTTTCGTCTGCCTGAGTCCTGGGCAGGCAAAAGGGGCAATGCAGCGCCACTGCCGCACTCTGCAGCCCAGTTACTAACAGGCCACAGACCAGTACTGGTGGCCCAGGGGTTGGAGACCCCTGATTTAAACAACTAATTTTTTCTAGTAAACTCAGACTAAAAGCCAAACTGCATGTTACAGTGGCCATGGGTCCAATCCATGGCTGCCAATACCATTTTAGAGGAATTCTCATGAGAAAAAAGAAACCTGCGCAAACAGCATAGAGATAAGCATCATTTCAAAATGACCTTATATCTTTTTGGATGAAAAAGCAGTTCTATTTAGGGCACTCCTTGAAGCCTGGAGCTCTAGACAACTGCCTAGTTTATCTTTATGGTCAGGCCAACCTGTCCTTGAAGTTTGGCTGCTTCTAACCCCTCCTTCTTTGTGCTACGTTTGCAGATTCCATCCAGCCCCATCACCAGTATTCCCATCCAGCGGCGCCTCAGCATCAGTGCCAGTGTAGCTGGAGATTCTGGCCTGATGAGCTGTGTGTTTCCTGAAGAGCTCTTGGTGGAGATCCTCTCTGAGAGGATGCAGGTAAGAGCAACTCAGAAGCAGTGATGGCCAGCTGGCCAAACAGTGCCAGAGCTTTGCAGATTCTGGTCAATCTCTTTGCCACTCATTGTGGTGTAATGTTGTTTGGGGTGAGGCAATGGACCAAGAAACCATGTCTTGGACCAATTTGCATGGCTGGTTCCCATGGGTATTCTTACTGTAAGGTGAAAATGAAAGTCTTGTTGGGATTGGAAAGCTGCGCATGATAAAGACACATACTAGAATTTTCCCTTTTGATTGGGGAGAGTCCTTGTTTTCTGGCCCCTGTTCTAGGTCCTCATTTTCTCCCTGTTTTTGTCTTTTGGGAGAGCCTCGTTAAAAAGTTGTAAGTGCAAATTGCTGATTCTGTTGTCCTTGAGGGTTGAGCTCTGCCACTAGAACCTGTAGCAGCTGTCATTCCAATTGGGAGAAGAGTGAAGCCTCTTGCATTTAGTGCACATCCATATTATAATCAAAAATTAAGCAAGAGCCCAGCCACACATTAAGGACAAATAAAATGTATTGCAAAATAAACTTTTGTGAGTCAGAGCTCCCTTCGGCGAATGCTTTCTGAATTGCTCTCAGAAGCTTATGTTGGAGTAGATTTCGTTAACTTTTAAAGTACCTCCTGACTTCTGTTGATGTTGCTGCCACAGTCAGGGCCAGATCTTCCTATTTTTTGAGCGGGGGCAAAACTAAAAAATGGCACCCCCACTCAAAAAATGGTGTGGGGGTGTGCCCCCCACTCCAGGCAAAGCACCCCCTGCTCCCACATGGGCAAAGCACTCCCAGTCTTCCCTCCCCCCAACAGGTACCTACCCCTTTTCTCCATCCTGGGTGTGTGCACAGATCCAGGAAGGAGAAAGGGGTGGTGCGGCGGCATTGCTCCATTCTTGGCTCCATGGATGGAGCACATGCTGCTGCGACACCCCTGCTTTCTCCTTCCTAGGACTGTGCACATACCCAGGAAGGAGAAAAGGGGGTGGGGGTGGGAAGGAGGGGAGAATGCTCAAGGGCCCGCTGGTTAGGGGAGCCTTTATTGCTCCACCCCCACTGCCCTCCAGGGGCGCCCAATTTGGCCCCCCCCCAGATGGCGCCTGGGGCAGGTTTCCCCTCTGCCTAGATCTGGCCCTGGCAGCAGTTCTGCCTCTGGAATTTTTTTTTAATTTAGCTATTTAGTAAAATATTTGAATCTCATCTGTCTCAATATACGTGGTGACTCAAGGCAGCTTTCACAGTCAGCCAAACCAAAAGAAATTAAACTGATAGTTTCGCAAAAATTTAAAGCATGAACAATGGCCACCCCCTCTCCCATATAAATTTTTCTCCTTATATAAGAAAATTCAAAAAAGGTGTTCTGATTGCCTTAAGAAACAGATCAAAATTGTCTGGGTACCTGAAATCCTAGGTTGTGGCAGTTTATGTTTTTGTAGGTTTTAGATCTTTATTTAGATCACAGCAAGTGAGGCCAAAGCTGGAGGGATTTTGGTTAGAATGCACTCTGCATATCACAGAAGTTTGGGTTCACTGCACACAATGTGGCAGTGATAATAAGCAGTGCACAGTAGAATCTATAGTAATGCATAATGAGTCAGGGGAGAGTGTGTGCAGTGATGGTGTGAGCATGGGATGTTGCAAAAACCTCTGTGAACTGTCAGAGAGTATGAGGGTAACATTCTTAACAAGAAGGCCCCAGCTGTTTGATAGAAGGGCAGAGGCAGTCAAGGGGAGAAGCAGCAAAATCACAAGCCCAGGAGCCTCAGCTTTTGCCTCCCCCCCCCCTTCCTCCCATGCTCCAAAAGTTGCTGCTCAAATACTGCAGCACCAGCAGGGATCCCCAGAAATCCTGATAGGCACAATGACCCAGGTGCTCAGTTGGAGGTCTCCAAATTTAGACTCTTAGGAAGTCCCCAGTCACTCAGTGGGAGTTCTTCCTAGACTGAAGGATTTAGAATTAAAAAACCAAACCAAACAAAACCTTTATTTTCTTTCAAAAAGGAGAGGAGAAGTAGCAGATTCATCCAGCAGCTAGGCTTAATCCCTGTTTGCCTCAGAGCAGTCCCTTGATGAGGCTGCAGGATGGACATATGGGGTGGATAATTCTGTAGTTTCAGGCAGACTTAGCACCGGCTGAATTTTACTGCTCTGGAACTTCACCTGCAGCAGGATCTGTGTTCAGCAGTCTCCAAAAATCACTCTCCTGGCCTAATATGAAGTGTGCTTTCCTTTCCTGACAGCTCAGTGACTGCTATCGCGGTGTCATATTTGATGGGTTGGAGACCTTGTTTGCCCGTAACATTCCAACAGCGCTCATTTGCCTACTCAAAGCTATTAATAATCGACGCCACATATACTTGGTGAACCTGTGCCAGGACTTTACAGCCATGAAAGCCAGAGAGAAAGCCAAGCAAGAGCAGGAAGGTAAAGAATTGTCTGGTGAGACAGGCCCAAGCCCACCCCCTCTGTTCTTTGTTGGCCTTCATAATAATTGTGAATAGAAACAGATCACATCCTCATGGGGTTTGAGTCTTAAATGCTGCTGGGTTTTACTACGTCTCCTCAGATTTGCCAGTCCCAGCCTTCGCTTTGCATGAATAATAACAGAGACAAAGGGCTTTCCCACATTCTTCTCTTCCTGCTTGCTTTTTTTTGGGGGGGGGGGGGGCGGGCGGGGGTGTTCATGCTTTGTGCATGTTTTGCTCCCTCTACTGGTCAGTTTGATATTACATCAATCTATGTCCAGCATATTTCCCTGAAGATTTAAACTGCAGGTTTTTATGCTGGACACTAAGCTCTGTAACACTGAATCTACCACTGGAGGGAGCAAAACACTGGGGAACAGAAAACCTCCCCAAAGCAACAGGACCATACAAGTGAGGAAAATGCAAATGCAGTAAAGTCTTAAGTAACATCTTGTACATACCCCAAATCTTGTTTTCTTCTGCTATTCTCTCTTCTTTCATTTTCTGGGAAGAACGGGAGCTGCAGGAAGCCATTGCACATGAGAAGACTCGTCTCCAGGAGATGGATGAAGAAGAATATGATGCCCTCACTGAGGAACAGAAAATCCAGTTTGACAGTGAACTGCTGCAGGCGGTGCGGGAGCGGAAAAAGAGGTCTGTGAGGTGCCCCTTGAATGGCTTTGGAGTGTGTTGCATGCCCAGAAGTAGACCTCTTCCAGTTTTGGATAGTGATTTTACAGCTGTCCTTAGAAATGGAATTGACTCCTCGATCTCTCCCATTGTATCACCACCAATACTCCCTCTAAGCCACGGTTGAACTCATTCATTATGAGGGTCGGATCTGACATAAATGAGACCTTGTTGGGCCATGTCAGGCCAGGCCATGTGTGCATCTATGTAATATTAGATAGCAAAGATATAAACTTTTTAAAGAACATAGACAAACATGACTAAAGATTTAAAAAAACCTTTAAAATAAAACATGCTTAAAGATTAGCACTTGTTGGTCTTTGTGTATAAACAATTTTATTAGTAACATATGGTAGTAGAACTATATCTACAACTTATAAAAAGCTTAAGATAAAAAAAAACAAAACATCATTCTACCCCACATCTTACTTTTCTCCCACCCCTCCCCCAATACTTGACCCCCGCCAGTGTTATTTTTTTTGAAAAAAACAGATATTAAAGGTACCTTTAACTATCAAGAAAAAACAAAAATTGATAAAGAAAAGGATCCCCCCTTCAAAAGTTATATTCTTGTCTTAAAAGTCTTAATCATCAAAAATTGTCCAATGTCCTTTTATTTTCCACTCTTTTTCTACATATCTTCTGAATTTCTTCCACTCCCGATTAAAAAGTTCTACATCGCAGTCTCTTAGTTTTCTTGTTAATTTGTCCATTTCACTCCATGACATAACTTTTATAGTCCAGTCCCATTTTTCTGGTATTTTTTCTTGCTTCCACAACTGCGCAGCACTTGTTGGTCTTAAAGGTGCTTTCTTTGTGTTTTTCCCTTGGAATCCAGGGAAATGGACAAAGGAAGCTCTGGCTCTTTCCTTCCCTCCCCAGGGGACCAGGAGGGGGAGGAGCCTCAACCAATGGAGAAAATAGAGGTTTTGCTCTGTAGTTCCTATGCAATTGAGCAAGCCTTGCAAAGCAAGTTGAGATGCAGAAGGAAGCAAGAGAGAGGGAGAAGGAAGCAGACAAGAGCTAGTTGCTCAGGGGCCTGATAGGAGCCCTCCGGTGGCCTGATTCAGCCCCCAGGTCACATGTTTGACACCCCTGCTTAAGCTGTAGAGTCTGGTGAGCAAAAATTCTACTTCGTGAGCTACTGGTATTAAAAGTTGTGAACTAGTGTATAAATTCATTTATTTTGGGGCCATTTTTCCTGAGCTAAGACAAAAATGTGAGAGCTGGGGGCTAAAAAACTGTGAGACAGCTCACACTAACTCAGCTTGGAAGGAGCACTGATCACCACTGCCCACCATCTGACATTTGTCCAGAGTGAGAAACTTCTACCCCTGGGATTTGTTGAGCATATGAATGGAACAGATAAGGCTCACAGGTGATAGTGGGGCTCTTGGTTAATCAGTGCATAAAGAAAAGGCCAAATGCTGACCTAATTTTTATTTTTTATTTCTATGTTTATAGCTTGCTTTTCTCCCCAATGGGGACCCAAATTGGCTATCTCACAATATGAGAACTTGTGGATGCTCAATGAAATCGTTGAGCAATCGGGTTAGAACGGATAGAAGGAAATAATTCTTCACCCAAAGGATGATTAACACATGAAATTCACTGCTACAGGAGGTGGTGCTGGCTACCAGCATAGACAGTTTCAAGAGGGGATTGGATAAACATATGGAGCGGAGGAGGTCCATCAGTGACTATTAGCCACAGTGTATTGTTGGAACTCTCTGTCGTTGGAAGTGATGCTATGTATTCTTGGTACTTGGGAGGGGCAACAGTGGGAGGGCTTCTAATGTTCTGGCCCCGCTGGACCTCCTGATAGCACCTGAGCTTTTTTGCTACTGTGTGACACAGAGTGTTGGACTGGATGGGCCATTGGCCTGATCCAACATAGCTTCTCTTATGTTGTTATGTTCTTATGAAGGGAAATGGAGAAACAAGCTCGGGAGTTGGAGGAAAAGAAACACCAGCAGGAGCTGGAGCGTTTGCGGGAGGAGGAGGAGATGAAGAAGAAAAGCAAGCGGTACAAGAGGGATGCAGGAAAGGAGAAAGAAGAGTCCACAGGAAAGAAGGGCCAAACAGGAGGGAAGCAAGTAAGCCAGTGACTAATGAGGGTTCTGTGAGTGTCCCTCATGGGGCACAAGTCAGCCAGGCAGATAATAAAATCGGTGAACTATGTTCATCAACACGATCAGCGCAGTTCAAATGGTGGGTTTTGTTCCCCAGAGCCATCAAGTGATCAAGTTGGGGTGAATTCCTGAATCAGGCTCAGCACCTGCCCAATTCCAGCAGGATCCCTGTTTCCAGCAGGAGATAGCCACAGAGACAATTATGTTATTTATGTAAATATTTTACCCCACATCTCCCATACTGAGAACTCAGAGCAGCTTATAAAATGAAAGATGCAAAATATGCAAGCTAACAGGCACCCAGTACAATCTCAAAAGCAGAGGATTAGGTACAAGGACATTCCAGATTGATACTGGTTTTGCAGGGCAGCAGACAGTGAGCTGCAGGCTAAGAGCTCGTGTCTCTGGCCAAATTCAGGTTTCAGATACCTGGCAAAGGGGGGAGTGACAGATGCTCTTCTCAGACCTGAGGTCTTATTGAGCTGCCTCATTTGCTTCCAGTTCCCTGGAGATGTGCCAGCCCAGCCAAGTCTGGGCTTCAGTTCAGTGAAACTGAGATGCTTTGATTTTGGGTGATGGAGAGCGTGGCCATTGGAGCAATCCAAAATGTGGCTAAAGACTTCTGGCTACATTAATGTGTTCTCTAGTTCTGCCTCAGGTCTGTTAATCCAGAATGCCCCTTTTCCCTCTTTAAAATCATACCACAAGCCGAATGAAGGAATAGAACGTAAAGCATCTGCAAAGGAACGTCCCGATCTGATTGCCAATGACAAGGACGAGAAGAAAAAAAAGACCAAGCAGGTGCAGAATGGGCAGCAAGGGGGAGCGCCCACTCCAGCCCAGGAAGAGGAGGAAGCTGAGAAGGAAATGATGAATGAGAGTGAGAAGCACTTGGCACAGCAGTTCAAGCTCTATGAGGCCTCACAGAAAGACATTGTTCAGATCCTCTTGTCCTGGGATCGGGTTCAGGGCATTCAACTGCAGCCCCCAGGCTCTGAGGAGAAGCAGGAGGAAGCGGAGGACCAGCGGCAGGCACCGTCAGGACGCAAGGGCCGGAAGGACAGGGAACGAGAGCGGCAGGAAAGGCTGGAGAAGGAACGAGCTGAGAAAGAGCGTCTGGAGAAGGAGAAAGCAGAGAGAGAACGTCTAGAGAAGCTGAAAGCCATGGAGGACAACAGAATCGCAGGACACGAGGGAGAAGGGGAAGTAGTAGACAGCATTGGAGTCCCATGCTTAGACATCCAGGTGCTGAGTTCTGAGGATTCGAGTGGCAAGAGGATCCTAGATAGCGGCAAACTTCCAGGTGCAGACCAGGTAGGGACTGTTTGTTGTCTAAGCTGGGCTGGGCTCAACCCCCCCCCCCCCATGGCCCAGGGGAATTGTTTAGTGGAGAAGTCAAGATCTGGTGTCAGAATGGAGTAGGGTTGCCATTCCCCAGCTGGGGGGGGGGGATTCCCCTGTTTTTTGGCTTCTGCCACCAGGTGACTGGAGGGAGGAAATCCACCCCCAAACAGTGACATTGCCAGAAATGAACACAATGCACTGATATCATGCAGAAGTGATGTCAGTATGTCGGGAATATCATGTAGCAGTGCTTTGGTTTTGGGGCAAAACTCATAGAGTTTTGCCCAGAACCCCAAGCATCACCGTGCAATGTCCCCAATGCGGAAGTGACATCAGCACGTAGTGCTCTGTCTGTCCCACTCCTAGAAAGTTCCTTCTCACCCCATGTTGGCACAGCATTCAGACCTGGCAACCCTAGAATGGATATAGGAATGGAGTGTGGGATCTGGTAGACCTGAGAGAAGCCTGAAATTTAGGGAATTAGAATGTTTTTATAAAATGTTTGTTTAGTTATGTATTTGTAACCTTCCAAAGAGAAAGTTGTTAACCAGTTTATGTAGGCAGAAGAATATTAGTCTAGAGTGGCTGACTCATCCAGACATCCTTTAATGCCAAGGAAGTTTATTAACATATTTTGTTTCTAGTCTACTATTAGATAATACTGTATCAAAATCATGACCAGGTAGAATATTTCTGCATGTAAATTTCACATGAATATAAATTACAGTCCCAAGAACTAGGTAACTTTCATGCATTTACTGCATCCTCTTATTGGACAGGAATAAAGATCTGAATTATAGTCCAGGGTTAAGTAACTTTAGATTCTTTGTTATGGTATTTCTCTTTACTTACACTAAGAGTATTGCAGGAAGACACTGGTTGGCTACATGACCCCTGCTTTATATATATTGTGTGTAAAATACAGGTAATTTGATATTATTTAAAGTCTCCAAAAGTGTGATCAAAAAATCTTTCGATGGGCAACCAAGGCTAATTTTACCTGCATTGTACAAGGAGATAGGCCAAAAGCAGAAAGCTGGTATATGTTTATTAATTATTAAAAAGTACCTTCAACCAATGTTTTATCCATATTCTGAGTGATTTCATGATTATATATTCACACAACTTGCTTGCTTTTGTCTTAAGTACCTTTTGTCTTAGTACCCTGGTGTTTAAGATAGATTTGAAATGTTATTTATTTGTTTAAAATATTTGTATCTCACGCTCTCAGCAAGTTGTGGCTCCCCAAGGCTTTTTTCCTTAGCTTAAAAAATACAAAAAGTTAAAAAAAATAAAACATAAAATTTAATCACAAAGCATCAGCTCAAAAAATCCTAAATACTTAAAACTAGCTAAATACTTAAAACTCTCATGAAATTGTGAGAGTTATAGAAGCCTTTAGCAGCAACAAAAATACAATAAAAGCAAGTAACAATAATTACAACTGCATCTTTAAAAGACCAGCAGATGGGTAAAAACTCCCCAGCAGCAATAAATTATCATGAGGATTTTACAGGATACTGTTTGTCACAGCAAGCCTCCCCAAGGTCAAGAATGAAATGCTTCAGCTTCCTCAAGTGTAACAAAGGAGTTCTTGTTCCAAGCAAAGAAGCAAGTAGATCTTTGGTAAGGGCTTGAATTCCTAAAGAAGAATCCTTCCCTTGACAGACGTGTGATTTTGTCCCCCAAACTTCCAGTTCTCAAACAAATAGGCAAGTGGCTTCTCATTTCACACTGAGTGACTTGTGGAGAGGTTATGTAACACTCTGCCCTGCCTGGGTTCTTAATGATGCTCCTCTGGCTAATCCATTATCTTCCATGTGTTTCACTACTTAGTCATCCTGGGATATTACACTGCAGGACTGATCCACAAGTACTTGTCCATGTAGGAAAAATCCAGTTGCTAACAATGCTCCTTTGCATCAGTAGAGTGATATCCTACAATCTGGCTATGGCTGCTGCTGCAGTGCTCTTTTCTAAGTCAATGTCTTACTTTTCTGACTCCTTTCTCAAATGAGTTCATCAACACACAAGAATTGTTTCGCACAGCAAAAGAATGTCCTACCCATACTGGTTACGATGGAACTTATTCCTCCTGTTTGCTCAGGATCTCACATAAGAAGAACAGGCTCTACTTGAAATGTCTTGCTGTTCTTTGATCATGGCTGCGGCATTGCATTGAGATGTTAATGTGACTTCCTCTCTTGCCCTAGATCTTGGATGGCTTAGGACTGGGTCCCTCAGGGCCTCCCATCCCCCCTACTGCCTTCTTCTCTGTGATCCCCTACCCAGAGAAACGACAGCTGCCTGTTCCAGGGGAGGCGCTCAAGCACTTCACCTTTATTGCAACTGAAGACACAACAGTCTCTGAAGATGATAAGAAGGAAGCTGAATCCACTGCAGAGATCACAGTCAGTCTCCCAGTAGTGAAGGTTGTGAGTTTTGTTCTTTCGTAGGCACACCATGGCTGAGAAGGCAGGGATCAATGGATGTCAGTATAAAATGGTTACAGTAGTGAGGACTGATGGATTTCATCATCAGAGATGCTCTAGATTTTTATTTCACATAAAATTACCATAGTTATACACAGAGGCAACCATGGCTAATGTTCTTTGATTACTTACAAGGGATGTGAGTCCTTGTTGGGCTCTTTGTCACAGCATGGAGCAAGATACTCTTTGGCTTGCTTTGTTTGTTTTATACCTTTATATATTGCTTGTGTAAAAGAACACGAGGTGACCTGAGTTAGACCAGCGTTCCATCCAGTCCAACATTCTGTTTTACACAGCAGCCAACTAGTTGCCCTGGAGGGCTAACAAGTAGGGCATAGAGACCAAAGCTCAGTGTTATCGTCTAGCACTGGTAGTCCTAGGTATGTGGTGTCCTTGACCCCAGGAGGCTCCCTTTATTCACCAAAGACTAGCAGCAATTGTTGGACCTATCCTCCATGAATCTGCCTAATCTCCTTTTAAAGCCAGTCAGGCAGAACTCAAACTTAGGGTAGTTAATATACTATTCTTTAAACACAGAAAATCTGTTTCTGATGCTTCATAGTAGTACATCAGCATATGGGACTGGGGTGTTTCTGGCTACAATCTTGATGTGATAATAATGCAGAGACACACACGCTGCTTGATTTGACTTGCTTATGAATACTTTTGCTTCTGGTTGTATTGGATAACTAGTTCTGTCTTCTTGATTTCTTCTCATCTTTCTTATCTCTCTGTTTTCTTTCTGGATTTCAGGAGGAACAGATCACCCCAACTCGAGGCAGGTCCAAGAAGGAAAAGCCAGAGGTAACCCGCGAATCATTGAGAGATAAAAAGGGCACAGCCCGTGGCAGAAAGGGCGCTCAGCCGAGCCCTGGCACATTGACACCTCTGTCTGAGCTAGATCAAGCCGGCCTAGCTGCGGAGCCATCTGCTGAGAAGCTCCTCAGGTGAGATCGCAGGGAAGAGCCCCTGGGTCATTTGCACTGGCTGCAGAAGGAGGGCCTTGTAGTGCACCTAGGAGCAGAGGTGGCCTATTGACTAGCCTTCAACTAAGGCCCCAGAGGGTGGAGGGGTGCCAGGGACACCAAAAGTGGGCAGCCCTGTGGTGTCCTTGACCCCAGTGCTACTTCCCAGGTTGCCAGGCTGGCCAGATGGCAGCCTGGCATGTGCATGGCCAGCTGGCTAGAGGAGCCAAGATCCCTTGGGCCAGCCCTGCCTAGAAGCAGTCAAGATACACTTGCATGAGTGGCTGGTCAGGCATAAAATGCTCCTTGAAACAAAGATTGTACTGGATCAGGCACGTGTTATAAGAATCTTCTTCAACCCATATGAAGTGAGCAATGCATGTTGCTGCTTTGGTGGAGTGATTGTGGTAACTAAACACAGGCACACAAAAACATGAACATCCCAAATGTTTTGAAATTAATTCTCTGTGCTTCTCATTCCACAGGCTAACCACCTTCCGTTGGACCATCCCGGCCAATGGGGAGGTTTCCATGCGCCTCCATTTCTCTTCCACAAAAGTAGGACTGTTTGATCAAGTCTTCAACTTTGAAATCCAGGGAACACGGAGGCAGTACCAAGTTTACTGCAGGGGTATCTGCACATATCCAACCATTTCCCAAGACCCCAGGTAAGTGCAAGAAGAGACAATGCAGAACTGCATGAGCCTTCTGGTTCAGGATTCATAGCCAGTCTAAGGACTTGTGCTTGCATCACATTTTCATAAAGAGAAGTCTGCTTATAATATGCAGAAGTCTGTTCCCCAAATGCATAGCATTGAACAGACAGAGTACATAGGGGATTGCTCCAAGCATCTAGTCCTGCCTTCATACTAAAGAGAGTGTATTTTAAAAAATTGTTTTCAGTCTAAGTATTTTTTCTCTTTTCATGGATGCTGTAAGTTGTTTGGGAAGGGAAAGGAAGAAAGAAATCTGTAACGAGTACTCAAAAGTTTATGGGCAGCCCAATTCTGAGATCCGCAACATAGCCCATTCCCTCGGGGAGCCCACTGACAGAGTGGCCGGGGAGATGGGCACAGGGAACATGCAGCAGACGCCAAGCAGGAGAGAACTAATGTGGGCGGTGCTAGTCGGCTTCCAAAGGGGAGAAGTTATGCCAGGCGGGGACAGAGCATAATCCCAAAGGGGACGGAGCATAAGCGGGCAGGAAAGACAAGCTGTCGCCATGGTGATCCCGCCCGTGTGTAGGCTATTGGCTCACTACCAAGGTGGAGTGGGGGGGGAGGGAGAGAAGGGGCAGCGCAGGACCACAGGACTGGCAAGTCCATTGCATGTGACCGGGAGGGGAGGCAGAAAGCCTGCACCTGGCAACCCTCCGCACCCTCCCACTGTCAAAGACTCATGCCAATGGCAGGTAGACAGGCAGAGGCATGTGCCTCCCTGGCTAGCCACAAACAGGCAAAGTGCAGGAAATACAAAGTGCAGAAGTCCACTTCCAAAGACAGCAGCTGGAATGTGTGTATGGGGGTGTGTGGTTGGAGCGCCGCACACGGAAGCCCCTGTGTTGGATTCCCACCTGCAAAACAGACAGAGATCAAGAGCACCTACAGGGATGGCAGCTGGAGCAGGAGGCTGCATTTCAGCCGGGGGCTCTCTTAAAGGGACAGTCTCTGACCCACCTCCCCACAGGCATCGGATCAACTACCAGACCTCCCCCCCCCAGCTACCCTGCCATGGGTGGGAACACGACAGAGGACAGACCATGGGAAGGGGGCCGACAGCAGCATGGGGGAGGGGGCCCAGCAACTGCCCCCTGCCTGAACCCTCTGCCTGGTTCAAATGCCAGAGACGCTTGCACAGCACCCAGCCTCGAGCGAGGGGAGAAGGAGGAAAGTGGGGGTGCACAGTTTCACTTACCCAGCCACGGGCGACCGTCCTCATATGCGGAGCCTCCAGAGGCCGGGTACCTGTTGAGATCTGGAAACAAAAGCAGTTCTCCTCCTCACATGTCAAAGATACTATCTAAGTGGCCTTGCTGTGCAGTGTCCATCACCAAAGTGCCCTGGCCCTCTAAGTCCGTGCGTCAGGGAGCTCCCCAGTAGAGTTCGATGCCACACGCCCTTCCCTACTTAAGCGGCAGGTTTGGTGGGGGTGGTGGCTGTGATTGGGTGCTGCAGAGGGGGCTCGTCCCACCAAGGGCCTGCGGGGGG
Source organism: Heteronotia binoei (assembly GCF_032191835.1). Taxonomy (NCBI): domain Eukaryota; kingdom Metazoa; phylum Chordata; class Lepidosauria; order Squamata; family Gekkonidae; genus Heteronotia; species Heteronotia binoei. The sequence continues at coordinate 26,836,477 of NC_083236.1, forward strand.
TTGGTGTGCCATTTAGTCAGTTCCCAAAGGGGTTTCGAGGCTACACTGGGAGCGGCAGCACTGTTTTCAGGCTCCATGGGTCTCTGTGGGATACACCAGCATTTTCATTGTGCCTCTTGTGGGGGGCATTCCCAGGCTGAAAGGAAACCAACTAATGGTGGCCATGCCCCTGGGACTGCCCTGTTGTATGCTGGAGTAGCGGCATGTGCCCCAGTTCCGTTGCTGCCTGGGCATGGCGCTGCTCCGCTAGCAGCCATGGGTGGGTGTGCACTGAGGTGGGTGTAGAACAATGCAACTCCCATTTACGCTGACGGGGAGGGAGTTAGAGCCCGCAAGTCCCATTTCCGCCCGTGTAGCAGTTAGTTGGCTTCCCCACACTTTCAGCACCCCCCCTTAGGATTGTGCTCTTAGTGTCAAAAATATGTTCTTTTTTTTTCAGGGGTACCATTTGTTACTCTAAAACAAACTCCTGGAAGAAGATTTTCTGAATGCTCTTAGTTTCCTTAATGAAGTACAAAGCTGTTTTTTCTAGGGCTAGTTGTTGAAATAACCCTGCATTCAGGCAAACAATGAAATTTGTCCCTGACCAGGGGAATATAATGCCATTTCCTTACACCTTTAGCATGAATGCTTTAATAACAGGGGTGTGCATTCGGATCTACATGATCTGAAAATATACTGGGAAAATATAGCTGAAAATATACACTTATCAGTATTTTTTTCTGTATATTTCGGAATCCCAAAGGTATCCAGAATTTTTCAGGAGAAATGAAAAAATCCTGGATATATTTGAGAATTACTGGCAAACCCTGAATAACAGCTGAGTGGCTGCAGGAGATTGCAGGAGGTTGTTTTTTAGGATTTCTTCTGCAGTCCCTTTAAAGAGGGGGTGTTTAAAGGAACTGCAGAAGACAGCCTGCAAAACAGCTGAAGGTGTGGGGGAGAACTCTCCCCATCAGCTAGCTCTGGCTCTTTTGTGTAGACCAGTTTAAAGAGACTGCCCAAGATTTCCCACAAAGCAGTTGAGCCTGTAGGGAGATTCTCCCTGCTGACTCAGTTTGGGCTCTTTGGGCGGTCTAGTTTAAAGGGACTGCCCAAGAGACCCCGAGCTGAGCCCATGGGGAGAGCCTCCCCATGGGCTCAGCTGCTTTGTGGGCTCTCTTGAACAATCTCCCTGCTTTCTTGGGCACTCCCTTTCAACTGGACTGTTCAAGAGAACCCCAGCTGAGCTGCCTGTCAGCTGTTTTTGCAGCTTTTCTACTGCTTCCCCCCCACCTCGGTTTTTTCCCCCTTCTCTAATCTATTGAAGCCAAAACATTTGGGTTTCCCAAAAAGTGCTGGATCTGAATATATAGGATAGAATATGTCTAGATAGGCATATATATGGTAAAATATGGGAATTCTGTCCGTAATTCATAATCTGTAGGGCTGTACATATGGACCTTTTTCACATGTAGGTGTTATCCTTGAAACAGCATCTGAATTTCCTTCAGAGTCCTTGTTTTATTGAACTCTGTCTGTTGTTTCTCTACTGATGCCACTATTTTCTCCAAACCAGGATAGTGTTCCCCCATCGTAAAAAGAGTATCAAACCTGATGAGATTGTCATCAAAAAATACATCATGAGTACGAGTGTGTTTCACTTTGGCCCCTTGCTCTGTGGGAAGTCAAGAGACAAGTAAGTCCCTGGACCTCCTTCTCCTTATTCAACATATAAGAACAAAACAAACACAGGCAAACCTGCTATAAATCCTGCTATAAAAGATCCACAGGTTTACACAATGTTCTGTAATATTAAGATGTAGAGGCCCTCTGACTAACTGCTTATTTATTGATTATCAGAATTGGCTGTGTATTTCCACATGTTCTAGAAACTTGAAATTTAGTGTTGAACTATGTTCAGAAGCAACAAAATTTGGGTTGGAAAATGGTATTTTAGAGGGCCTGAAGTGTTTCCTGAAAGACCCTCAAAATCTGCTTTAGATATGCTCCTCAGCCCTAATAAGCAAAGACTTTGGATGCTGTTTTCTCTCCTTGTGCTGAGAAGTTCATTGTTGCTTGGGTTAGTTCCCATCTTTCCAGACTGCTAAATAAGGCAAAACTACTTTGCTCAGAAGGACAGAATGTCGTCGGCTAAAGCTGTTGGTTGTCATGGGTGCTGGGGACCCTGTAGAGGAAGTTGAGCCTGCAGCAGAAACTGTGCCCCTGCCACCTGCACCAGTGCCCCTGCCTCCTGCTGGAGAAGATCCCAGCCCCCCTGCCTCGCCCTCTCGGGTGGCGCGTGTGCGTGACCGCCTCCGTCAGGACCTCAGGGATCGGAGGAGGGCGGCACGCTCACAAGCAAGACGCTCCCTGAGCCCTGAGTTTTGAGAGGATTCTGGCCCTTCTAAGAGCAAGGATGCTTGAGTTGCAACAGGATCCTGGCTGCCTCTCTGAGCCAGCAATTAGCCCAAATGGGCAACAGCCAGCAGAGGGCTATATAGCTGTAGGCTTTGGGAGGAGGCTTTGTGGAAGCAACTAGTCATCTACCTGACGTCCTAGCATCCACTTCGGCTTTTGACTTTGGACCTCCTGACCTTGGCTTGACTTCTGGACCCCCTGACTACGGCTTCTGAACCTCTGACCTACGATACCTGGACAACGATTTGGCTTTGGCACCTTGGACACTCTTGCTCACCGGTTACAGACCTTGGACTGCCCCTGGACTTTGCCTGGCCTGGCCCCAGCTCGTGACATTGGTCATCTCTCTGTTCAGGCATAGGCAGGCAGGCTTTTACCCCAGGCTCTACAAAATAAATCAAAATGGCATTAAAAACAATTCCAAAATCAAGAGTGAACAAGGAGAGCGGTACAGTCTGTTCTTGCCAACCACAGCAGGAACCACCATAACAGCTCACACTAACAAAACTTAAAGGGAACACTGACCCCTAGTTAATAATAATTGTGCTCTTCAATACTGTCATTAATTTAAAATGGGTCCCCAACCCCCGGTCCATGGACCAGTACCAGTCCGTGGCCTGTTAGCAACCGGGCCGTGAGTTGTATAATTATTTCATTATATATTACAATGTAGTAATAATAATAATAAGACGACGACATTGGATTTATATCCTGCCCTCCACTCTGAATCTGAGTGGCTCACAATCTCCTTTATCTTCCACCCCCACAACAGACACCCTGTGAGCTGGGTGGGGCTGAGAGAGCTCTGACAGCAGCTGCCCTTTCAAGGACAATTCCTGTGATAGCTATGGCTGACCCAAGGCCATTCCAGCAGCTGCAAGTGGAGGAGTGGGGAATCAAACCCGGTTCCCCCAGATAAGAGTCCGCACACTTAACCACCACATTTATTTATTAGTATTATTTATTATTTATTACATTAAATTTCTATTCCACCCTCTCCGCAAGCGGACTCAGGATGGCTCACAACATTCATTTACACAATTAAAATCAATAAAACATCATTACAATTATTTTTTTTTAAAAGCTATTACATGGTGCTGTATCATTACTATATTGGCGGCACATTTCTGGCTGCATAGTGCAGGCAGGAACACTCTCCTTCTCTTTCTTTCTAGTAAACTTACAAACTTCCCTTTGGCTGTCCCTTGCTTGCCTCCTCATCTTTACAGGTACAAGGCAAACCGATCCCCCAATCACTTTGAAAGAATAACCATCCTCAACATATCTCCTTTGGAATGTGAAATAAATTTCTGCTTCCAGCATGATTTCAAGGCAGTTACTTATCTCTTGGATCCGCCCACCATGACACTTAAGCCTAATGAACAACAGGTAATAGCAGAAAGGGGAGTAGGGGGGAAGTCACCATCTCTCTAAAGCACACTACATTTTAAAGAGCTTACTACCTGAATGCATTTTCTTTTCTCTTCTCAGAAATTGACGGTATGGGCCTATCCAACAGGCAGTGGTGTATTTGAAGATAGCATTGTCTGCTGCATTAAAGAAAACCCGGAGCCTGTAACCTTCCGGATCTCCAGCCAAGGAGTTCGCCCAGAGCTCGAGCTGGACCGCAAACAACTCCATTTTGAAAAGCTTCTGTTACACAGGTCAGGTCTCTGTGGAAAGTGCCATTTGTTTTGCTCACATTGGTTCATTATTTTTAATAGGGAAAAAAGAAAGGGGGAAAACTCAAAATCGAGTATCTGAGTGAGTTTCCTGCGTTGTGCCGTGGGTTGGACTAGATGACCCTGGAGGTCCCTTCCAACTCTATCATTCTATGATTCTATAAGTAAAATAAAATAAAAAGGTATATATAAAATAGAGAAAAATATAACAACAGTTGTGGCAGATCTACACATAAGTTTCTGTAAATGGTTTCCAAATATCTAAAAACAACTCCACGTGCAGTTGTCATTTATATGCCATATGTTCAGATATTGATAAAGTTCTAAGGTCCGTAATCAAGTGATTTACATGTATTCATTCAGTAGATTTATATTCTGCCCTTTCCCATAGGAGGGCTCAGGGCAGATTACAGACATGAATAGATAACAATTAAAACCCAGCAATAAAATAATAATAAAACAATATCAAAACAGAAACAAGAAGATAAGTTACAGCATAGGTGGTGCGGGCACATTTTACAGATTAAAACATATATATTGGCCCGGGATATAATATACTAGAGGTGAGCATTTATCTCTCCAGTGCTGTAATATGAATCTTTTAGCTGTAATAGGGGCACTGAGTGTCCATTTTCATTTACCATAAGTTAGCCTCCAAGAGACAGGCAGATAGTTGAAAAGTGCATAAGCATCCTCAATAATCAATTAACATTTTAATACAAAATTGACACGAGCAGTATACTTCCCAGAAGTATTGAATGGCTGGATGCTCCCAAAGCAAATGCTCAAGGGATGCATCCTGTGAGTTACACCAACAGAAAGTTTACTCAGTCCTTTGCTAAATAGTCTCTGTGGTATCCAGTATATCCTAAACATAATTTTTTGCTAAATAAGTCACAAGATCCATAGAGAGAGCTGGTATAAAGGCAATATCTCATTGCTTTTGCAAAACAGGGGGATCTAGCTCCCTATTCAATTCATTTCTGAGACTCTACATATCACATTTATTAATTAGTAGAAAAGAGCAAGAGTCCAGCAACACCTTAAAAGACTAGTAACACTTGTGTCAGGATATGGAATCACTGATAACTTCTTCAGATACCTTGATCTTGATCTGTATTTATTAAGCAACGTCAAATATTTATAGACGCATATTGCAGGTTTTATTTTCTGCATCAATTCAATTAGAGTTTTCAGGCGCAAAGGGGACTCTGAGACAATGCTGCAATGCCATTTTAGTTATCAACAGATGTTGGAATTGCAAATATTGCCATTCAGCTAAAGTTGATAAGTCATATCCAGACCTCAGCTGAGAAAATGACATCCTAGTTTATCAACTGGCCCAATGTGAAAATCCCTGTATTGGTTCAAGTTTCCATAAACAAAGATTTCTTCCCAATTTTTAGGTCTGAATTAGCCCATATCGTTAATTTCACATGTGAAAATAGATCAAATTGATATTGTCATGACATGCACCATTACTGCAGAGGAATGGAATCCACTGTAGCCTAAGTTGATCCTAATGCATTACACTTAGAGAGAGGCACCAGACAAGAGGTCTCCAAGAAAGCCCAAGATAGATAGTTCAACTGCAAGGAGTGATCCCAATAATTAGAAGAAGCTAATAAACCTGCCTGATGTAACAAGTATTTTGTGACTAAGGTTAACTGGGGTTCCTTCTCCACTGTAGTTATCTGGAAGGACTTTTGCATGAAGCTGGTTCTTCAGTATATCACCAGTAGCCACACTCTCAGACATAGCAACGCTCCAGTGGACTGCCCAGAATGAAAAGCAGGATAATGCTGCTATAGCAGATTCCCAGCATGAGTCATACAGACTTTGGTCTTTAGAAAACACAACTTCTGGGGCTTCTTTTTGTTTCTTCAGGAAGGAAAGCAAGTCTCTCTTCTTCAAAAACAACACGCCACTACCTGTTGCATGGCGGATCAGTGGCCTGGAGAACATTGGTGAGGACTTCACTGTGTCAGATGATATGGGCGTTGTTGAGGCCTTCTCTGAGTACTGTATGCAGCTGTACTTTAAGGCTTCCAAGGCTCTCAACATTAAGAAGGCCATTCGTCTGGAGGTGAGAACTCAGTACAAGCTAAATGGCCAGTCCTACTGATTACAGGTTCAAGCAGAACATTAGGAAGAGTTAGAAAGCTGCTTAATAAAGAGGTACTAAAGAATCCTGTGATGTTCTTGGGGAATATTCTGCAGATCAGATATCTAGTGATAGCAGTCTAGTAGCATGAGTCCCCTGAGTTTATCTATGAAGCATTTTTACACACTTTAAACTCTGCTTACTGAGTTTGGCCCCTGAACATGTAACCTCCCCGTATGACTTTCAGTATGAAAATATGCAGAGCAAAGAAATGCCCTTTCTTCACCTCTGAGCATCTTTGGCTTCTAAAGAAGCAGTAACAGACAATCCATTTAGCTTTTTAAAAAAAGTTCTCCATCACTCCAGCTAGGGGTTGAAATGTGCTCAGGTTCTACAAATGGACACATGAAGCTGCCTTATACTGAATGTGCAACCAAAATTAACCAACACACTGTTAGCTGTAATAGCACCCAAGAAGGATGTAAATAAAGAACAATTTTCATTAATGTCTATAATGTCTGGATCTTATTATATTTGTACACAATGCTCCACTTAACATGGAGCATTAAAGCAACAGGCAGAGTACATGAAAGTCTAATGGAAAAATAAATTAATTAACATTATAGTTCACACTCATCAGTTCTCAAATGGAATCCATCAAGTCCATAAGAAGTCCTGCTTGAAGTTCTAGTCCACATGAGGATTCTAGATAATCCCCTGTTCCAATAAACAATGTTTTACTCTATGCTCTATGTAAAGCCACGAGGAATTTGACAAAAACCAAATATAATGCATCTTACCCCCAAATAATGATAGCATGTGCCAAATTATGCCGTCATATGTGGTTTTTATGTCCACCCTATATATTTTTGTAGGTCCAATTAATTAGCTGTATAATAAAGTCTGTAAAATACAAATCAATTATTCTGGTATTTTTTAGTATTTTCTTTAAAAGGATTTTCTTTAAAATATCCAGCAATATTTTGTTACTTCCATCAACCCCATATTATTTAAACTAAAATGTAACTTACGCAAGTTTTCAAGTAATTATTTTAGAGGAGGCACTCAAGCCCCTTAAGGCACATGTGTATGACAAAGTAGCCTTGCAAAGAACATCCTCACCATCTAGTGGCTTATATAGGTCATAGCAGCTTAGAGTTACAGAAAACTCAGGAACAATATTATACTGAATGTAACCATTGGACCATTGAGGTCAGTATTGTCTACTCAGACCATACTGAGGCTGGCTGGAGAACAATATTGTTTACTCAGCAGCTCTCTAGCACCTTAGGGGGCAGTCTTTCACATCACCTGCCACCTGAGCCTGTTAACTGGAGATGCTGCGGATTGCACCTGGGAACTTCCATATGCCAAGTAGATGCTCTGCCAGTAAGCCACAGCGCGCCGCCCCCCCAGTTTCTGATGAATACAGCTATGGCAGAAAATGCTACTTCTGACTGGATTATAAAGTTTGGTCAACTAAGTAGACCAATTCTGTATTTCTAAGGCCATCCCCCCCCCCCCCCGCCCACACCTAGATTGCCTGTCTGTTGTCTGTAAGTTTAATTTCCTTTTCTCACTTACAGCAGAAGTCCCCATTCCCATTCCCCATGTGATCCTTTAACAAATGCTTCAGTGAATCCCACCTCTTTTATTTGTTAATTCTATCTGCCATTAGGAAATCCAAAATGTACACTGGAACAGCAACATTAAGACATGTAACAGATAAAAATAATCCCTGCAGTTTATATAAAGAAATGGTATTTTCATCTTTAAGTAGAAAAGAGTTGCCAGCCACCAGACAGTTATGATTGGCTATCAACATGTAGAGTTTATGTGCAGCTATAATCTGCATGTCAGCAAGAATGCATGAGTGCAGGAGGAGGAACTGGAAGGCGGTGGGTAAGGAGAACTGATAGGAAGAATGCTGGCTTAGCAAAGCCTGGCCTCCGGACGGCTCAGAAGTGAAGGTTGCTTGCTGCTGTTGCAGGTTTCAGATACAGAAAACGTCCTGGGAATTGTCCAGATTGAAACCATACAAATCATTGCTGAAGCCTATGACGTTGCTTTGGACATCAGCTTCCCCAAAGGTGGGTAGATGCCTCCAAGCCAAGAGCATTCTCCTCGTGCTCTGCAAGCAGTTGGTCAGTTACTAGGAAAAAGTCTAAGAGTAGCCACATGCTGTGGAACTGCAGGAAGGTCATCAGCTCCCATAATTGCCATAATGTGTCATCACACATTCATTTCCTACAAATTAACTCTCTTCTTCTGATCCATTTGTCAGAGAGACACAGATCTTGTTTGGTACACATAGTAGAATAACAGTGATTCCCAACATGGTGCTTGTGGGAACTATGGCACCTGCCAATGTGTTTTGCATTACCTGCTTCCTTCATCCCTAAAGCATCTTTTCCTCAGAGGGAAATGCATTTAAAGGAATTTAAAGTTAAAGTTGCTTTCTTTCCACCTCTCCCTCCTGCCTCCAATCTTCCTTCCTAGATTTCTTTCTAACAAGTAGAAGACAAATGATAAGCAGAAGCAGGCTTTTTCCAGTTGTATAGCATTAATATTACAGTTTATTCTAGTTGTTAGTCCTATTATAACTAGGCTTCCCATCTCAGTTTGGTGTAGTGGTTAAGTGTGTGGACTCTTACCTGAGAGAACCATGTTTGATTCCCCACTCGCACCTGCTGGAATGGCCTTGGGCCAGCCATAGGTCTTGCAGAGATGTCCTTGAAATGGCAGCTGCTGAGAGAGCCCTATCACCCCCACTGACCTCACAGGGTGTCTGTTGTGAGGGGAGAAGACATAGGGGATTATAAGCCGCTCTGAGTCTCTGATTCAGAGAGAAGGCGACGTATAAATCTGCAGTCTTCTTCTTCCGTCTTGCAGCTCTCAGACATCTGATGTTCATGTCTTGTGGCTCTCAAACATCTGATGTTTCTTCTATGTGGCTATTACATTAAGTGGCATACAGCAAAGCGTGACAAACTGGTGGGAGGGCAGTCAGTAGGGATAGGGAAGGGGGCTGTGACACTGTGGCATTATGTCACTTCCAGTAAAAAACAGCAAATGACATAGGAATCTCTCAAACCACAATGTTTCTGGAGATTCCTAGAGCTACCCTATGTCACATCTTTTTTAACAGAAGTGACATGACACAACAGTGGCGTCACAGTTTTTAAAAAAAATTCTTCCCCTGCTGCTGCTCAGAGATCCCCTTGCCATAGCTGGGAGATTGCTCTAGGTGTATATAAATCTTCAGGCATCCAGGATTGGGAGCAGGTCCTCTGTAACTTTTCCCTCAGCCAGATCTTTCCTCCATCTCTCCTTCTGTCATTCTCTTTCCTTACCTGATTTGTCCCAGTTAATGTTCTGCTTTTTGCTTTCAAAATGTCCTGAAAGGGGAAGTTTCCTTTAAAGGGTACTATGAATCTGATTAAAACTAAAGGCCCAGTCACAAATAATAAGCTTCAAGGGTGGACATGCAGAACTTCTGGGCAGGCCTACCCCCAGACACCTGCACTGCTTGAAATGTGCCCCACAATCCCTTACAATGTCATAGAGAATTCTAAGGCCCACCTATTGGGTTATGCTTGGTTGTTTCCTTAGCACACCTGCAAGTATTACTTCCCCAAGCCACTGCTTGTGTTGCTTATACAGACAGCCCTAACACTGCTAAGGAGGAGTGCAAATGAAAACCAGAGCACTGCTGACTCACCTTGCTCTGTTCCTGGACCCTGCAGGTACTGATGGCAGCTTGGAGTTTGGGTTTGTGAGAGTCATGGATGAATCTAAGCAGATATTATCCTTGAAGAACAAAGGCAAATATGAGATTGGTTACAGGTAAATCCCACTTGCTGTGCTTAGTCATTTGCTTCCTTGCTTTAACATGGACTGATGGTCAAAAGTGCTTATTGTTTCATCCTTTCTTTGAGATAAGACAAGAGAGGCAGAACTAGTAGTATGTAGGCCTTTTGCTAGGCATCATGGCTGCTCTCCAACGTTTGAAGTCAGTATTTTTTAACATTAACTTTTGCCAAAATGTGCGCTGTTCTGCAAAAACCAGCCTAAGAAGAGAGCAAGGTTGAGTAGCATTCCTTCAAAATGTTATTTCAAAAGTCAGTGGAACTGTTATCATTTTATTATTTTTATTGTTACTAGTCTACCAGTGCCCAATTCAGCTCAGGACTGTGATACAGGGGGTGGAGAGCACCTTCCTTTCCACCTGTGTCTTTTCCCCAAGCTGAAATAGTTCCTGGTGGGGGAAGTTATTTGCCCCACTTCCAAACTGCGTGTGTAGCTTCTGAAGATGGCTAATTCAAAATCATATTGGGTAGTTTGGCTCACAGTAAGCAAGGAAGACTTAGAAAAACAGTCTTATCTGATCGCAATTGTCTGACTACACTATGTAAACATGCATTGTTGGACCCAAGGGGGGGAAAGCCACAGGGGCTGGAGATAATTGGGAGTGGGGAAAGTAGGCAGTAGGCCCCTCCTTCCCCCTTCCCACACCTGTCTCTCTAAATTCCTGTTCCCTGAAACAGCATGTCTGTGTTCAGAAGACATCAGAGCTCTGTTCCGTGTGGTGGTTTTCCCTGCAGCATAGATGTAGCTATTTGAAATGGCGGGGGCAGCCCTACATATTCCACCTTCCTTTAGGGTTTAAGATTTTTTTACTGTTCTTACCCCTCTTGGCTTTAGTGTCTACCATCCTCCTGGACTACTGACATTTTGTCCTTATGCTCTAGTTTTTCTGTGGAGTCCACAGAACATGGATTACCCAATCTGAGTGCACTGTTCTCCATCCAGCCGCAGAAAGGGAATTTGGGTGCCAACGACCGTCCTACTCAAGTACAGATAATTTTCCGCTCCAAGAAGGAAATAAAAGTCGAGGACAAGCCCATTCTGATATGCCAGGTAAGCAAGTGGCCAATAGTTGTTTTTAGAGATAGGCATAGGGATGCCAAAGTTCTGTACTGTATGTGTGCACGTATGTATACACACCACTGAGCTGTCCAGGCGTACTTGTTGACCTTGGCAAATTTCTTTGGCTGGGTGGAAGAGTTCAAAGAAGTCTGTACACAAACAGGAGGCTTATAACCTGCAGCCTTCCATGCTGACATAGAAAACCAGTAGCTTCTTGTGAGGTATAGATTCTGTATCACTACAGACAGGTTAGGGACCAAGTATTTGAGACTTTTAAAAAACTAGTTTTGTGTGTGCAGTAAGGGTTTTTTTTTAAAAAAATGTATATTGAAATTGTGTGATTCTGTTTGTATTTCCATGTGAGCAGGCCTCGGATTCAGCAGGAGTTCACAGGAGCACAGCTCCTGAACCTTTCTGAGGGTTCCCCCTCCTTCCCCCCACCTTGTCCATTGAATAGTAGGTGCAGCTGCATAACAATCCCTGGATGAGCTCCACCACCTATTTTTCTCTAAAGCGGCCCCTGCATGTGAGCATGCAGAGCTGAAACTCCTGACAGAGTGCCCTTTAATCATACCTTGTGGGCAATGTTCCCTCTAAGCTGCAGAGTCTTGTGAGCAAAAATTCTACTTTGTGAGCTACTGGCATTAAAGTTGTGAGCTACTGCATAAATTAGTGTGCTCTGGGGTTATCCTTCCTGAACTGACAAATTTGTGTGAGCTGGAGCCTAAAAATCTGTGAGCTAGCTCATGCTAACTCAGACGGAATACTGCTTGTGGATTGGAACAGTAGAAGCTTCTTGGTCAGGGCATTTCTGTCTCATCCACTTTTTTTGTACCTGTCAGGAAACAAAGACTGTTTCTGACCAGTGTGCTCCTCTGGAGATCTGGCTCGCTCAGTACCCTACAAGCTGGAAAGCTACTGGCACCAGGCCTCCTGACCTCAGCTTGTTCCTCCGTGCAGGCTTTGTTAGCCAAATGCAAAATCGGCAACTGAGGTGCTTGTTAATCAAGACAGCTTGCCCTGGTTATCTGTGTGGCTAGAAGGCAAAATAGCAGATAACCTAATAACCAAAGCAAGGCCAAGTTAAATTGTGATAGTTATTGCCCTAGGAGTGAATAAGTCATGAAGAACTTCAGCATTTGCAAAAAAATATTTTACTCCTTTTGTTTATTAAGTTTTAAGTGATTAACAACTATTCACTGCTCAAGATTGATGTATCATAGAGCTTTTATTGGATGAAAGGAAAGGAATAAGTCCATTGCAGGAAATCCAGTTATGACATGGTTTCCGGTCAGCATCCTGGGCTAGCTTTGGTAGGGGGGAAGTACAAAAAATGGTTGATGCTTGCTATGGCTAGTTTTGTTGCCCTCCACCAAACACTCCTTTTAGGAAAGAGAACCCTTTTATGCTAATAGAGGTCTCATCCATGCAAGTGTTGCTTTTTCTGAACAAGGTTCAGATTGTTTGGATCTATTAAAGCGTCCTCCAGTAGAGAGAAGCATATGAGAAAATTTCCTTGTATTTTTATGTAGAATCCAAAGTAAAGAGATACAAAGGCCTCGTCAGAGTGTTGCTTCTACTGGGAGATGTCTGACATACTGGCAAATGTCTTCTTTTATGACCTTAGAACATGCAAGAACTGATCCATCTGTTGGCTTCATCTGTCATCCTCTGTCTAGGTTATTGAGCCCAGTCTGTGTGAAGGAGGGGAGGTCATCGCTAGCATTCCAGTGAGACTGACGGTTCATTCATTGTTCACCAAATACAATATTTCCCCTCCTTCACTCATCAACTTTGGGCCTGTCATGCATGGTTCCCGGAAGAGCAGCAGCTTCACCATTGAGAACAAAGGTTGCCTTGAGTTTAAGTTTGGCATCAACAAGCAGATCCGAGACAATATCATCTCTCTGCGAAAAGGGTGAGAAAGCACTTACTCCGGGAATTCCAGATGGTCATTGTTAGGGAGAAGGGCCTCTTGGACAATGCTGGGTGGGGGTTCTATACTCAGATGCATTTGCAATTAGACAAGACATAGGAGATCTGCAATCAGGACTTATAAGTGCAAACAGCAGGTTCAGAATTGTAATTTAGACTGAGAAAACAGCACAAGGGACAACCTCACTCTGTACTGAGTCTGTGACCCAAATCTTATCCCAGCTTTGTATTACATCACTGCTTTACCTGCTTAAAGAAAGCATGGGAAATCCAGTTCTTGTTTACCAACTTCATGTCTGTAAAGGGATGAATAACAGTTCAAATACTAAATATTAGTATTTTCCATCAACAGTAATTGTCACAAGAATGTTTGCTTTCCCATGCATACACTTATGTGATCTAGGCCTGCCAACCCCCCGGTCCGGGCGGGGAATCTCCACATTGGCCGGCGGGGCAATCCTTTCCCTGCATCGCTGGCAGGATGATGTCACTCAGAAGTGACATCATCACAATGCTGGTGCCTGTGTGGGCCACTCTAGCCGTTTTCAGGAAAACTATATGGTTTTTCCTGGATTCTCTAGCCATTTGGGAGGTAAAACTCTATTGTACAATAGGTACCATAGAGTTTTAACCTCCCAAATGGCTAGAGCATCCAGGAAAACCATAGACTTTCCCCAGAAATCCCTAGAGTGGCCCTGCATGGGCACTGTCATTTTGATGACATTACTTCTGAGTGACATCATTTCATCACGCAGCGCACGCACAACTGTCCCCCACTGGGGGATGAAGAGGACTTGGCAACCCTAATGTGATCAGAGAAGAACAATATACGTAATCAATGCTGGGTTTTAAAAACTGCAGGGCATGATTCCAAGTCCAGATTTCTTTTCCAAATTGGTTGTTTCCATAGGAGTGCCTGCCCCTTTGAGGCTGTACAAGCACTAAACACCAGTCCTCGAGATAATAGTCTAAGAAGAATTAATAGGTAATAGAAAGAAAGTAGGCCTACTCCAGCAAAGCCTTCAGGCTCAGAGACTGGGAGCAAAAATGAGTTTGCTGCTTTAAACAAAAAGAAAAAAAAGATGTAGCTCAACCACACAGCAAAATCTAAACAAAAGAACAAGCTCTCTGATAAGGCACAGCTTTGTTGTGCAGAGTGTGGTTACTGTTTTGAATGAGTACTTACATAGTTCTGCCACAAAGTACTCATTCATCAAAGAAACTTTACAAATCTCCTACTAAATTTACTACTTCTAAGCCTACACAATATTTTTCTGTGCTTAACCTGGATTGGCCCAGGCTAACCCAACCTCATTAGATCTCGGAAGCTAAGCAGGATTGATCCTGGTTAGTATGTGAATGGAAGACCACCAAAGAAATCCATGGTTGCTACACAGAGGCAGGCAACGGCAAACAGCTTCAAGAGGGGATTGGGTAAGAATATGAAGCAGAGGTCCATCAGTGGCTGTTAGCCACAGCATATTGTTGGAACTCTCTGTCTGAGGCAGTGATGCTCTGTATTCTTGGTGCGTGTGGGGGGGGGGGAACAGTGGGAGGGCTTATGGACCTCCTGATGGCACTTTTTTTTTTTGGCCACTGTGTGACACAGAGTGTTGGACTGGGTGGGTCATTGACCTGATCCAACATGGCTTATCTTATGTTCTTTTGTTCACCCCTGAACATCTCTTACCTGGAAAACTCCCAAGTGTGCATAAGATAGCTGTGATTCTATGGTGCTTTCCACTACCCCCAAGTTTGGAAGACAGGAAGAGAACTGTATCTCTTATCCTCAGGGGTATCACAACTGATATCCAATGGATGCCTCTTCTTAAAAAAATATTTTTTCAACAGAAAAAGAGAGGGTACAGAAGGAAAAAAGGGGAAAGGAAAATTCATCAGTATTTTTCAAATTTTATGAATACTTACATACAACAAATAAAATCAAGTAAAACTGTTTTAGTAAAGATAGCTATCCAATGGATAACCATTTGTTGCACATGCAATAATCTCAAAATCGTTGGAGGCAATTGGAGAAAGCTGTGTCCAGATTCACACTTTCCAGCTTTGCATTACTAACAGAAGGAATAGAGACGTGCAGGGCTTTTTTTGTGGCAAAAATTCCTTTGCAATCCTTCAAGAGCTTACACGGCTCTTAGTACAGGGCCTACGGTAGATTCCAGGAGGATTGGCTACATCAGGGGTGTATGGCCTAATATGCAAAGGAGCTCCTGCTATAAAAAAAGCCCCGGCCCCATGGTGTATCATGGTTTCATTTGATTCCATAGAAGTCTAATAAATCCATCAATGATAAAGCCAAGTTTTTCTCAGCTTTTATGAACTGACCCAACCCTTCTAATGCACAACATCACTGTCTCTTGTTTTTCATCTCCAGTCTGCAATATGCATCCTAACATGAGTGAAGGAGTTAAAACTCTGGTAGGAATGTTTTTGGCTCCTGATTCATGGATTGGACTTTGAAAGCCTAGATACTCAACTTGTAATAAGAATTTCACCAATAAGACGTGCTGAAATTAATGCTCCACTTCTCCCCATTCCTGTTTGTAGCAAAGCCAGACATGGGGTCTAGTCAGCTCTTCTAATCATGGTGCGTTTCTTCTTCTTGTGCAGCACACCTTACATCAAAAGCTCTCGCTCTCGTGAAGGAGACATCAGACTGAATGCTCCACTGGGCAGACAGAGCAGGCGTTCTGAATCTCTGCAGAAGGACGTGAGCCTTGTAGCTCAGGTGGGGGAAGGCACCGTGGCCTCTGGACAGACGCTTTGGCCTCTTTTTTCTTATTATTTTTGCTCAACTCAGGGGCAGAGGTGATGATAACTAACTTGGATGTTCTCATCTGTCCTGGTTGCTTTGGCCTAAACACTGCCAGCCTTTGATCTTCTGGTTACACCCCAAATTGGGGGGGGGGGGTCCTTCTGGACTAGCTGTGTGTGTTCATACTGTTGCATGCTTCTATGGTGCTTTTGACCAGCTGATTCATAACACACTCTCTTTTTCTGTTTCTACCAAAATGCTACCTGTTATTTTATCTCTCTCCTATTCCCCCCACACTTTCTCTGTATGCATCTCTTTCTCATGCACACATAGACACAAACATCTGCCCTTTCCCTTCAGCTGGGGGACCAGGGTGTCACCTTCATTAGGTTTGGGCAGGTAAAAAATGTTCAAACACACAGATATTCCTAGCCTTCCAAGAAGTCATCTCCTAATCAGTAACACTCATCAGCTATTCTGGACTATTAGCGTAAGGGCCAATGGTATGTATGTATGCATGCATGCATTTATTTATTTGCATGCATTAATCAAGTAGAGAAAACCTACACAGAAATCTGACTCAGTTGTCCCAGTCAGACGGCAGCTCTTGGAAACTAAGTCCCTGAGCACCACAGGGGCCTTATTTGGATTAGGAACATGGCACAAGGACAAGAAGGACTTCAAACTTCTTCTCTGTACAGTTTTTCTGACACAGAGTGACCCTGGTGGTGCAGTTTACCATATTTGGAGTGCTGTATACGCTGTAGGCTGTATGCAGGGGGAACCCCAGCTTGACTCATGATAAAAATGTACGGCCTTGGGAAAGGAAGAGTCAGTGAGCAGTAGTTAAAACACATCCTCACACATTCTTTCTCTCACACTGTCTCACACACACAGAGCTATACCACTGTAAACAATAGCATGTCCATTATCGCATGCAAGTCATGCAGAGGAATACTGTCATGCAGAGCTGCACACAGGGGCTTTCATGTTCTGATGGACTCCTTCCCATTCCTTACTTAGAAGTGCTCAGGGAGGGGAGCAACAGGGGAGGGGCCTATTACTGATCCTTGTTCCCCATATTCTCCTGGGAACTTCTGCCTCAGATACTCTGCCTCCATCCAGAAAGAAACCCCTTTGCTTGTGGTTATGGCTACCGGAGATCATCTGGGGGTGCATGAGAAACAGGCTGCGGTCTCCTGAACAAATATGGTAAACTCATACACACATGGTGTATGTGTGTGAGGAGCAGTATAGGTCTGAGCTTCCTTAACCTCATCCAGGGCAGTGGATGCTGTTACTTCAGAGACTGAGAGGCTTGAGAAACTTGTGAGTGGCTTGCCAAACACAGCTTCTAAGCCATGTTGCAAACTTGCTTTCTGACAAGCTGTCACTTTAAGCTGCCCTTCTTGAGAGGTGCTGCAGCAGTCCACTGAAAGTCTCCCAGGGAGTCTCTGTTCCAGACACCTTGCTGTGGTAACCATGCCATATGGAAGCCTGAATGGGCTCTGTGGCAGATTCTCTGAGAGTATTCTCCTATTGGGCTCTCTTCTCAGGCACGCTTCTCCCTTGGCATCTTCTGTGTGTATCCTGGATTTGGCTCCATTCTTCCAGGCGCCCAACAGGTCATCAATGTGGATTGCATCGCAGATGCCATTGGGAAATCTGAGGAATACCTATCGATCGAGATCTCTGACAGAGACCCAGAAGACAACCCTAACGGCATTCTGTATACACTGATTGCAGAATCATGCGTCCCAGGTAAGGGGAGCCACAGAGCCATCACTGCTGGAAGAGTAAAACCCAGCAAATGGGGTTCGCTGCCAATCCCAGAGCCAGGAATGCTGACAGCCCTGCCCACTGGATTCCAGGCAAAGGTTCTATTTGCTCTCCCACCTTACCACGTAAGAGCCACACTATATAATGCCATTTATCCCAAGTGCTTTCAAGCATTTTCAAGTGCTCCCAACAACCACAGAGTAGCTGCAGAGAACTGCTTCTTAAAAAAGAGAGAGCCCAAATGAGCATGGAATAGCAACACAGGGAAAGGATGTGCTCCTGCCCCCCCACCCCCGCAACAGTTTTTTCATGCAAAAACCGTACCGGGGGTTGTAGTTATTTTGCCGATTTTGGTGCTCTATATTCCATCAAGTCTTGTTTGACCCGAAGGAGCTGACCACCAGAAGCTTGTCATGCAGTCTAGTCCTATGCACAATGTACCCTTTGGGGGGACACAGAGAATGAAAATGGAATCTGGCTGCAATCTGAAGTGGCAGACTTTAACGGTGCCTTCCTAAGTGGAGCTACACCCTTCCAAACTGGTTGAAATCAGTGAGATTAGAAGAGTTTAACTCTGCTTTGGAGGGCACTGTAAATCTTTCTTGCATTGGAAAGAGTATTAAAAATGAACATTATACCTAGAGTAATTTTTATAGTGGAGACCACAGTGGTCCCTTTCTCTCTTTCTACAAAATATGGCACTTTTTTCCTTTAATCCTTGTGGGTAAAAAAATATATCAAGAGTTATTGAAGCAGCTAGTCAAATATCTTATGTGTTAATTTTCCTAATGTTTTTGTGCATCACAATTTGTGACCTACTGAGAGAAGCTGACCAATCACACAACAGAGTTGAGCGGAGTTGTGTTAAATATTCACTGTCATCCTGTGCAGAACTGCATCTTTTAAGTCCATTGGTCAACAAGTTTATAAGAGTATAACTTTGATTAAGATGCCATTTTAAGTGTGTTACCAACCGTGGGTATGGTATAAATTTAAAAAATATACCCACACAGTAATTTACTCTCAGTCTTTTTGTATAATAATTAATTTCAACCATGGAACACACTATTATGGGCATCTGTCAGTATAACTAGATATGAAGATGCTGCTTTCATAATTAAGTAGTTGGGTTTTTTTAATTCATACTGGTCAGCCATTAAACACGGGAACACAGAGAAAATAGTTAAAGGGTATCATTTCCACATTCTTGTGTGTTGTTACTTCAGCAGAAGAGTTTCAAAAGGAGATTCCAGCCACTGTTGAGCTGAATGGAGTCCATAGGCAGCCTGAGTGGGGATTCGGGTTCACTGCAAAAAGCCACTGTCCCTTCTTGCAGGTTTACACATGCTATTCAAGTTCATCCTGCCAATTCAACATTAAAGTGATCCACCAAGACTCTAGATCGTTTACTTCTTTGAGAAGATTAATGTCTGGTTTCTTTTGCTTATTTTCCTTTTGGGCTTTTGCCATGACTCGATTTGATAATGAAATAATTAAAACAAAAGGTGGCTGTGAAGCGCAGTCCTGCCTTTGCTTCCCTGAGAGTAAGCCCCACTGGACAAAGTGGAACTTATTTCCCAGAACTGTACTGCAAGAAGCTATAGATTTCAAAAAAGCACACTTAACAGTGCTGAGGCTAAATTTCAGAGAAGGGTGAAGATGAATTCTTGTTCCCTGAGGAGTGGCAAAGGTGAGGCAGGGAAATGTGGTAGGACAGGGAGTTGGCAGCCCTATATTGGATGCCCTAGGCTGGCCCACTCAAGATCACAGGCTGCAGGCCATAGGCTAAGAGCCAAGAGCTCCTTGTCTCTTGTCCTATGGCTGATGCCAAAAGGCTCGTGCCTCTGCCTGCTCCCTGACTTAAATACCTATAACAGAAAGTCAAGTCAGGTGGAATCTCAACCCAGATCTTGTGCAGCTGTTTGAGATACTTCCAAGATTCCTTTCCCCTACTTTTACAAACTTACAAAATACATAGGCTATAGAAAAGGGGAAGTAAAGTGCATAAGCATGATAGTTCATATTTATGAAATAAACTTTAAGATGGAAGAATTATTGACTGTTTTCTTTTCATAAGAGAATGCCTAGAAACTTAAGAGTATATCAACTTAGAGTATATAGGGTCTAGGTGTATATATAAGGGGCTTCCAGAGAGCCAGTTTGGTGTAGTGGTTAAGTGTGTGGACTCTTATCTAGGTTTTATTCCCCACTCTCCCACTTGTAGCTGCTGGAATGGCCTTGGGTCAGCCATAGCTCTTGCAGAGTTGTCCTTGAAAGGGCAGCTTCTGTGAGAGCTCTCTCAGCCCCACCTACCTCGCAGGGTGTCTGTTGTGGGGGGGAAAAGATAAAGGAGATTGTAAACCACTCTGAGACTTTGATTCAGAGAGAAGGGTTGGGGTATAAATCTATGGTCTTCTTCTTCTTCCATAGGTCCACTAAAGTTATAGACCAGAGCTTTGTTCAAATAGTGTGGCTTCTCTTAACCCTTGGGTCTGGGTCAGAGAATGGGATCCCTCAGCACTCTTTCCTATCTTTCCCACAGGCTTTGTGACTGATGATTTCAGGTCTATATTTGAGGAGCATCAGATCTGCAACAGCAGCTGCCTCAACCAGGTGCTAAAGGGCACAGGTTGTGAAGGTGTCTTTGTGACAGATGAGAACAAATTTATCTTCAATAATGTCCTAGTTGGGCACCAGGCAGCAGCCCAGTTTAAGATCAGCAACCACGGCCGAGTCCCCTGTGATGTGCTTCTTGCCATCAAACCAATCTCCATCAAGGTATGTTTTTACATAACTGGCTTCATCTAATTTATGCTGTTCTCACTTAAATTATGAGATTTTGTTTAACCTAATAAAGCACCAAATAAGTCAGTAAGTAAAATAAGGATTTCATGAGGTCCAGCATAGATTAAGCAGAAATGCAGAGCAGGGTTTTGAAAGTTTGAAATTGTTTTCAGGGCTTTTTTTGTATTAGCCCGCACCCCTGACCTCACCACACACAGGGCTTTTTTGTAGGAAAAGCTGAGCAGGAACTTATTTGCATATTAGGCCACACTCCCTGATGCCGAGCCAGTCGGAACTGCATTCCTGTTCGTTCCTGCTCCAAAAAAACAAAAAGCCCTGGTTTTGCTGGTCATATGTGTTTAGAGCAAATGCATAATGTCTCTGTGCCCTCTACTGGTGCCATTTCCTGCAAAACTAAACAGAAGTCCAGCAGCACCTTAAAGCTTAACAATATTTATTCCAGTTTTCCTGAGCTTTCCTGAGTCAGAGCTCGCAGCCTCAGATACAAAGCTGTGTATCACAAGACAGGCTGATCAGGAAGAATTTTGTTCAGCTTTATGTCCTGCCTGGTATTTGAGAGATTCGGAAAGCTTTACATTTGTTTCCTTAGTCTGCCATTCGTGTCAGTGACATCTTTGAGGTCCACCCTTCACGGATGTCCATTGCTAGCCGTTCGCATGCCTTTGCAACTGTGACCTTCTTGCCACAAACGATGCAGACCTACCAGTGCATTTTTGAGGCTTCTCTTGATCCTGTGACCAGGTAATTCCACCATGGCTTACTGAGAGATCTCTTATCTAGGGTCTTTTCCATGTGCACCCAAGAGCAATGTTTTCTCTTGTTGCTTGCTTTCAGCATGGTTTCTAAATCAAAGAGTTTATCATTTGAGATCACTGGGGATGGAAACCTTCCACAAGTTACCATTGCTCGCCCTGTACTTCGCAATAAAAAAGGGAACCCGCTTCTCCTCTTTAAGAAACTTCTGTTGGGCAATACAGAGAAGCTCCCTCTTGTCCTTAAGAACAGTGGCAGTATCCTGGTCCAGGTAATTAATTGCTGGGAATGGCAAATGTGGAGGTATTAACAGCAAACAAAAATGATAGAGCAGTGCTGTTGGGCGGGATGCTCATTTCCCTCTGGCTGGCCACGCTGAATCGATCACCTGTTTCTTGCACTTGTTGCTTTCAGTGGCTTCCACCACTCAGCTCTTGCAGAGACTCACCAGCATCATCAAGAAACAGGGCAGCTTCGAAAGAGGCCAGAGTGGGAACACTCTAGTAAGGGCAAGGGTGACTGGAATGGGAGTGGCTGAAAGAAAGTCCAGATGCTTCGGAGGGAGGTGATTTTGTAGCAAGTTTGTTGAGTCTATGGGTGCTCTTGGAATTTTGTGAAAGGGACCAATTACAAAATGGCTGCCGCAGAGCAGGGGGAGCAATTGCAACATGTTGTGCAGTCCTAAGCCAAGTAACTGTTCTATGATGAGGGAAGATATTTCTGAATGGGTGCTCCTTTCAGACCCAAAGCTAATACTTTTTGGGCTCTTCTGAAGTACCACCTGCTCCAGGTGGAAGCTGAAGCTTTCCTACAATTGAAGTAGATCCCCCAACCTTGGAAATCAGTTTCCCCCAGATGAAATGGAAGCTTTGGCGGGTGGACTCTATGGCATCATATCCCTGCTGAGCTCCTTTTCCTCCACAAACTCTACCCTCCCTAAGCTCTGTCCCCCAAATCTGTAGGAATTTCCAGTCCAGAGATGAAAACTCTTAACAAGGTTGAGGTTAGGCATTGGCTGCTTACTTTGGGGAGAGAAGCTTTTGGGGAGAGAAGAAGAATGAAATTGCTGAGCAGTCGGGTTAGAACGGATAAAAGGAGGTACTTCTTCACCCAAAGGGTGATTAACATGTGGAATTCACTGCCACAGGAGGTGGTGGCGGCTACAGGCATAGCCAGCTTCAAGAAGGGGTTAGATAAAAATATGGAGCAGAGGTCCATCAGTGGCTATTAGCCACAGTGTGTATATATATGTATATATATAAATTATTGGCCACTGTGTGATACAGAGTGTTGGACTGGATGGGCCATTGGCCTGATCCAACATGGCTTCTCTTATGTTCTTATGTTCTTTGGAGAAGCAGCAAGTAGGCACCAGGAAACAGATCAGTGGACACTATGCCATCCATGGGGAAATCACCTTTTTATATACACTTTTTAATTAGCATTCTAAAATGCTCTCCTGGGAGCACCCCTGTCTTGCTATTCTCCTCTTGTTTCCTTTCCTAGCTGCATCTTGATATGTTAGATGAACATGGAGCTTTCATGCTGAATCCTAAGCCAAGCACCAGCTGCATTTATGTGTCTCAGGGTGAAGAGAATGAATCCAGTGAGGGAGGTAAACACAACTGCCATGGCATATGAGCACTATCTGCTGAACCTTGTAGTGTGAAATGGGGGCTAAGTGTAGCAGCTGTCACTTTTTAGCACCCCTGTCCAGAACACCATTTATCAGAAGTAGACTGCACAAAAATGTCTGCAGAGGAATAATATGCAATCTCTTTGGTTAGGGGTCAGTATCCTCTTGAAGAGCCAAGCTGCATCAAAATCCTGATCACACAATCAACAAAGAGCCAATATTAAAAAGTCCATTTGCATAACTGAAAATGTGCAGTTTAATATTACTGATAATTAACGTGTTGATTACAAATCCATAAAGTTTCATGTCCTTTATTCAGAAGTTGCACATATGAGTTCTCACAATAAATGTACACAGGGGCACCCTGCAGAGCTGTTTTAGCGCAGTGGAATAATTCTACACATGGTTTGTGCTTGGATTACTGGCAGCCGTTCACCTTTCTGTGAAGCAGCTCTAAGAAGCTCTTTTATGCCTTAAATATATTTGCCTGCAATTCTTTTTATGTACCAACTACTCTAGCATTCCACCTATTCCAAAGTACCATAACTCGAGGGTGTCAAATGACTAGCCTGCACAGGTCTTTAATCAGGCTCCCAGGGCTCTTTTCTCCCCGCTCCCGTCCTCACCATTTGAGGCTGATGAAGTTTCCTTCTCTTACAGTTCCCTGCCTTTTCTGCCTTGTCTTTGCAGGCTGCAGCACAGACAAAGCTGCAAAAGAAAACTTGGAATGGGCTCTCCATCAAAGCTGTGGGGTGAACATGGAGTGGATTTTCTGTTAAGGTCTCTGTGCCCAAATAGATAGGGCCAAGGGGCCTTGATGGAAGATCCATTCCACATTTCCCTTGCAGCTTTGTCTGTGCTGCAATGTGTTTCAAGTTCCTATATAGACAGCTGAAGCTCAGGCTTCCTGGAGTTGTGTCCTTGCAAATAAAGGATTGGTGCCTTGAGCCAGCTTGTCTCTGGTCAATGGACCTGACCTAGTGAGTACTCTAACCTGGGAACCTACAGCCAAAGGGGGATATTATACTAGAGAGCAATTGCCAATCTGAGTAGACCCACTGGGTAGGGGGGTAGAAGCTTGCAATGCCATTTCATTATTTTCCCAGGCTCAGAGCATTTTATATTTTTAGTTTCTGCTGTGATCCTTGTGCTTTTTCTTGATGTTTTATTTTAAAAACTGCATTGCCAAATACCACTATTTCCCCCACCTTTCTGTTTTAAATAAAATCTTGCAAGAATTTTAAGCATGTTTGTATTTTAAGTTAAAAAATAATATCTTTAATTGTACTTGTGTCCTTTATAAAGTTTATATCTCCGCTACCTCACATTACATTTTATGACCACATGACCACCCCCACAAAGTCCCATTTGTGTTAGATCCGGCCCTCCTAACAAATGGGTTTGACACCCCTGCATAACTGAAAGATTTAATTTTCTTTTAAAGAGTCAGATTTGGTTCCAAACAGAGATATATTTGGCTCTAGAGCTGTAGGTTGCAACCCCCTATCTTTTTAGGCAAAAATTTAATCCACTCTTGGAAGGCTTTGCTTTCCTGTTGCCCCAATTGAGGGTCATTATTCCATAGCATATGGGTGAAAAGTCCTTTCTAGCCCCTAATGGTTGCATTGCTGCTCTGGTCCTGTTCTTTATAGGCAGGAAACCTCACACAGCCTCCCTAGTCCTGCACAATGGGGAGTCAGCTGAGTTTGATGTGATTTTCCAACCCAATGTGATCCAACAAATCGAAGCACTGATCCATCTCTCCATCATGGACAACCAGTATGAGGAGACTACCATCCAGATGATAGGTGAAGGCTACCAGGATGATATCACACTGGACAACATAACCAGTTTGATGGCAGAGGGTGATGGAGAGAACACTGAAAGGCACCTGGAAGAGGACATAGCAGAGGGTGAGTAAAAAGGAAAAGGGGTCAGGTAACCAACAACATTGTGATAGTTCTGCCAATACAGTATTGGGAATAAAAGTGCTGATGCTGAATGCACAGAGACTCTGTTGATCCCTGAATATTTAATTATGGATGAGATGGATAACGTGGCATGTCCTACCAAGATCTGTTGAGGTAAAGGGTGGGAGCAAGGCAGATCTCTCCCACTGCCCACCAGGTTTCGTGGTGTAGCCTAGACTCCATGCTCAAGGAAAGGGGAGCTGCTGTGATCTATTGGGCTTCTGTTGCCCCTCACCTGATGCCTTAACCTTCAAGAGTTCCGATATTGATTTAGGTACTTGCCATTGGGTATATGCCAATGTTCCTTTTAAGCTCTACAACGTTGTGAGCAGAAATTCTACCTCATGAAAAGGCTAGTAGCATTAAGTTGTGAGCGAGGTTATATTTAACTATCACATAAATTAATTTTTTTGATTACTTCCATAACCTAGTAAAAATTTCAGAATAAATTTTAAGAATAATAACAACTGTATAAGAGAAAACAGAATCAAATCTCACCCACCTCTTTCCACGTTATGTGTAGACCTGGCTTGCCCACCCCAGTCCACTGTAGTGGTAGACCTGGCCTTAGGCCACTGCTCTGCAATGAACCTCAGAAAACATACCTGCACTTAAGGTGGGGGAAAACTCCTGCAGTCTGCTTTGGGTTTTTTTCGTGAACTATGACAACCAGCATTACAGGTCAAGTATAACAGAGGAGGAACAATCGCTGTCAGAACCCTGCCTAACCTAACAAACAGGAAGTTGCTTAAATGTTATCAACCTGCCCAAACTACTTATTTATTCAAATATTTATATCCTACTTTTCCCTGTGACTCAAGTTAGTTTACAAATCATAATGAAAAGCATAATAGAGGTGTACAAAAAAAAAAAATCAATCCCTCCTAGCTCCATTGTAGCCTATGGGGACCATTATAGTCAACGGGGCCTGAAGGCTATATTGAAGAACCAATCTGAGGGTATCTGGGGGGCCTGTTTTTTTTAGGTAGAGGCACCATATTTGTGGCATAGCTGCTGATGTCTCTCCTCAAAAACATCCCCAAGTTTCAAAAAGATTGGACTAGGGGGTTCAGAAGGAGGTGCCCCATCCTCCATAGTTTCCAATCGGCTGAAGCAGTATCTGTGAGCAGAAGTGGAAATTTGTGAGCAGCCTCTTAAAATTTGTGCACTAGTGCCCCCAGCGCAGCTTAAAGGGAACTATGCATGGGACCTTTAGTGGTTGTGGGGACGACTGCTTGGTTACATGGCATTTAGTTTATCTTGCAGGCTGCACCTTGTTTCTCATGTGGTTTATCATCTATATGAAACAGCTGGGAGAGATTGTCCAGGGATCTGGACTGACCTATCATAATTATGCAGAAGATACACAGCTCCTAATTTGCCTTGTCAGCAGAGGCTGTGCTAGTGAACTTTCTGAAGTAGTGTCTAAACTGGATAACAAACTGGATGTCGGTAAACTGAAGCTCAGTCCAGACATCTGAATGCTTGGCCGTTTCCCCCATAGGTGCCAGACTGATGGATTGTATCCAATTTGGGGACTGTTACATTGGAAAGGTCTATCAAACAACGTTCACAATCACCAATCACAGCAAGTCAGATGTGATGAGATTTGAATGGCCCACTTGGGGCCCACTTCAGTTCTCTCCACAGGTATGTAGCAGCCCATTCCTCTTTTCCTGTTCTCCTGTATAGTCAAAGAGCTCACAGTATTTTGGAAGAGTAGGTGGGATGGTACAATAATTGGTGTTTAACTTTCTAGTGTTCCCTGGATGTTTCTTTTTTAAGGGTCGTGGAGACCTTCTTCATTCATAAACGCAGAAGTGTGGGAGCAACTTCCCTTTGGTACAGTCTCAAGTTACTTGTGGATGCAATGATGCAACCATCACAGCTCTTGCAATCAGTTCTGCCATCAGGATTCCTTATTGCAATCTTCTGTGGGTTCAAATATAAGAACATGTGTGCTGAATTAGACCCAAAGACCTTCTAGTCCAGCATCCTCCTTGACACAGTGGTGAACCAGGCACCCCTGGAAGGCTCACAGTCATTGCACAGATGCTCCCCCAACATTCTGAGGGTTACACTAATTTAGTCATCATGGCTAATAGCTAGCACCCTATTATTAACAATATCACAGGCCTTCATGTAGTAGTGTTTGCGTACCATGCTATGACGCTAAATGTAATTTTTCCCATCCAGACACCATTTTGTGACTGACTAGGGTTGCCAATTCCCAGGTGGGGGCAGGGGATCCCCCGGTTTGGAGACCCTCCCCCCGCTTCAGGGTCATCAGAAAGCGGGGGGAGGGGAGGGAAATGTCTGCTGGGAACTCTGTTATTCCCTATGGGGATTTATTCCCATAGAAAATCATGGAGAATCGATCCGCGGGTATCTGGGGCTCTGGGGGGGCTGTTTTTTGGGGTAGAGGCACCAAATTTTCAGTATAGCATCTAGTGCCTCTCCCCAAAATACCCCCCAAGTTTCAAAAAGATTGGAGCAGGGGGTCCAATTCTATGAGCCCCAAAAGAAGGTGCCCCTATCCTTCATTATTTCCTATGGAAGGAAGGAATTGAAAAGGTGTGCCATCTCTTTAAATGTGATGGCCAGAACTCCCTTTGGAGTTCAATTATGCTTGTCACAGCCTTGATCTTGGCTCCACCCCTAATGTCTTCTGGCTCCACCCCCAAAGTCTCCTGGCTCCACCCCCAAAGTCCCCTGATATTTCTTGAATTGGACTTGGCAACCGTATGACTGACTTTGCCTATCAAACTGCCATCTTTGTGAACTGTAGCTCCAAATGGGATGGGGAAGGAATAATATGGTACAGTGTATGAGATGCAAGGAAGAACAAGGCTGTACAGTAGGAACAGGAATGAGGAGAAGGAGGCAGAAAGAAAGGAAAAGCAACCCAGCAGAGGAAAAAGAGATAGAGGGAGAAAGGAGAAAGAGGGAGGGATTGAGGCAGAGCAGATACCTGCAGAAAGTGGGAAAGGATTGTTTTTTTATTTGCTCCCAATCAGCTCCATGCTTAAGAAGCAGGGCTGGCCCTAGGGTGCATGGCTCCCCAGGCAGATCAGCCACCCACCACCCCCTCCATGGTACCAGCCCTCAGGCTGCCTCCTCCCCTCTTGTGCTCCGCCCCCACCCCCTGCCCCCCATGGAAGACGCTCAGGGAGCAATAGAGAGGCTGTACACTGGCCAGGAGCCATCCCTGCCCCTCTCTGAGGGCTCCTGGTTGACACTCAGTTTCTGTATCGCTCCCTGAGCGTCTGACGATGCTCAGGGAGTGATACAGAGGCTGTGCACCAGCCAGGAGCCCTCACAGGGCAAAATTCAGGCATTTGCCTATGGTGCCAGGCTGGAAGGGCCCAATTTGGCACCCTCCCCAGCCCGGCACCTTAGGCAAATGCCTAATTTGCCTAGTGAGAGGGCCGGCCCTGTTAAGAAGCTTCCATATAGGGCTGAATTGAAGGGGCGTATAAAGAGCAAGCAAAACAAAAACAAAACTATCTGAAATGTTTTATTTGTCATTTGTCATATTTCTACTACCTGATGCTATTCAGTGCAGGGATTTTATGGTGTCTCCTCCAGGGAGCTGTGGCAAATTATTACTCTTCAACCTGGATTATTTTGCTGAGAAGTTCCAGAATATTATCTACTCTGGGTTACCTGTAGGGACTGAAAACACTTCTGGCATAGACCTTGTACATGCTCATTGCTTACTGGCAACTAAATTTATTCTGATGTGCAGGTTTGTGGTGCATGCACAGCCTGAATGTTTGGTATCTGTATCTGGCTCACAGGCTGAGATGTCAGCATGACTGGAGGGAGATCTCATAGGAAGGCTGGACTGTCATGGGATAAAGTTGCCAACATTCAGCGGGGGGCCTGGAGATCTCCCAGAATTAAAACCGATCTCCAGACTACAAAGATCAGTTCCCCTGGAGAAAGTGGCTGCTTTGGAAAATGGACCTGCTGAGGTCCCCCCACAAACTCTACCCTCCCCAGGCTCCATCCCCCCCCATCTCCAGGAATTTCCCAGTCTGGAGCTGGCATCCCTTTGGATGAGAACATCATCTAACTTTCAGCAACACTGAATGAATCCGTGGTGAAGTGCAAGGGTTTTTTTTTTTAAGTTGCATTGTGTATTTATTGCTTGTTGTTACCCGCCCTGAGCCTGCTTGCAGGGGAGGACAGGCTATAAGCCAAACAAATAATATACCCTTGTTCTGCCATCATGCGGCTCATGATGATAAACATTCCTGCTTTATTCTCACATCCAATATCATGCCAGAGACTGATGCTCTGCTTTCATTCCCTGCCCTAGGTTGGCCATCTCCATGCAGGATGCTCCAAACATACCATCCTGACCTTGAAATCCAGCATGCCCATCACCTTCAAGGCTCAGCCCATCAAGTGCAAGGTTTGCAAGATTGCCTTCCAGCCGCCTGCTGAGCAGGTGCCCGATTGGGATGATTGCATGCACACCGTCAAGTGGGTTGACATTTCAAAGACAGCCCCGGCCACACGCCCATCTAAGAAGAAGGTGAGGAATAAAGATGCGAGAAAACAATCTTCAGACCAGCCAGCTAGGCCTCCAGAAGACTGGGAGTCTGGGCTCATGATTGCTTGTTTGTTTACTCCACCTTTCTCACAGGGACTCAAGGCAGGTTACACATAGTGAGTCAGTGTAATCAACAAAATGTGACTTTCAATAATTGATGCATTAGGATTTTTAGAAGTCTGGAACCACAGAAAGAACTGAGGCACAGCATAAATATACACATGACACATTAAGCAGTACAGAAGTTACATAAATAGGATTCTGCTTTACAGTAAGCTATACACTGCAGTATAGACCCCACAGTCCCTAATAATCTATCCAAGCGAGTTTGTAAAACCATTTTGTCCAGCACAACTCTGTTACCTCTTGAATACTTCGGTTTGTGGAAAGCCAGGAGACAGGGAGTTTTCCTGACCATAGCTCTGGCAGAGGTTATCCTTGAAAGGGCAGCTGCTGTGAGAATCCTCTCAGCCCCACCCACCTCACAGGGTGTCTGTTGTGGGGGAGGAAGATAAAGGAGATTATGAGCCGCTCTAAAACTCTGAGATAAGGAGTGAAAGGCGGGATATAAATCCAATATCTTCTTCTTCTTCTGACCTCCTCAGGTAGGGTCATTCCACAAGGCTGGAGCCACAAGTGAGAGAGCACGTGTATGGACAGTTATTGATTTTGCCCATTCGCAACCTGGCATCTGCAGAAGCCCCTGTTGACTCGAGCAAAGTTGTTGCGGCAGAGCATAGTCCTGTAACTAAGAGGTGCCAAGGCCATGAAGGGCTTTGTATAATACTTTGAACTGAGCCTGGTAACAGGTGGGCAGCCAAGGGAGCATCTGCAGAATGGGAGTAACTAACATGCTCCATATAGCTCTTGTTAATAGCCAAGCTGCGGCATTTGGACCATTTAGCTGGGCCCCTAAGAAAGGAATAATGGGTGGTGAAGGGGAATAAAAGAATACTACCTTTTCTGTGGACGACCTTATTTAAATGCCATACTGCTACACCCAGAAGGAGCGATTGGATTGTCCCTTGAGGATTCACATTGAAGCGGGGAGGAGCTAGATTCAAGTCCAGTAGTACCTTAGAGACCAACAAGATTTTTGGAGTATAAAATCTGTCTCCATGATGGGGGGTGGGGAGAATGACTTCAAAATACTCCCCCCCCCCAAATCCACAGACACTCAAATCTTCCTTTCCATGATTTTGTACCCTTTAAGGCAGGGGTGTCGAACTCATTTGTTATGAGGGCTGGATCTGGCATAAATGAGACCTTGTTGGGCCGAGCCATGTCAGGCCGGGCCATATGTGTACCTGTTAGGTAGCAGATATATAAACTTTATAAAGGACACAGACAAACACATAGATTAAAAAAACCTTTAAAACATGCTCAAAACATTAACATTTTTTGGTCTTAAAGGTGCTTTCTTTGTATCTCTCCAATGGGATCCAGGTAACTGGGCAAAGGAAGCTCTGTCTCTTTCCTTCCTTCCTTCCTTCCCCAGGGGACCAGGTGGGGGAGCCTCAGGCAATATAAGGAAGAGAGGCTTGGCTCAGTAGCTCTGCTGTGCAATTGAGAGAGCAAAGGAGGAGCCTCAGCCAATGGAGAAAATAGAGACTTTGCTCTGTAGTTCCTGTGTGACTGAGCAAGCCTTGCAAAACAAGCTATTAGGGAGAAGGAAGCAGATGACAGCCAATTGTTGGGGGGCTGATAGGAGCCCTCCGAGGGCCTGATTCGGCCCCTGGGCCACATGTTTGACACCCTGCTTTGAGGGCCTTGAGCAGTAAGATTTCTCCATTCTGGAAGATCTGGGATGTCATCAATATTTGTGGTAGGATTTGCAAATAAAGAAACAGAAACTGAGAATAAGGAACCCAACTTCATCTTGTAGAACAGCTTATTCTGTATGGAGCCCAAGGCAATATGCACCACCACCCCCCGTCACCCCCAACAACTCAGTGAGTTCCATTTGCTGAGCAGGAAATTGAAACCAAGTGCCCCTTTTATGAGTCCAACACTTTTAGATGGTACACCATACTGGGCAATTCTAAGATCTTCTCTGGGCTGCTTGTGATTGTCCATTCCTCTGCTCTTGGTCTAGGTGATAGAGACTGACCCTGAGCCTGTTCACACTGTTGTGGAAGACAGTGGACGAGAGCTGGAGCTTCAGGTCAGCGCCACCATTGATTACGCCCAGTATAAGATGGAGGTGGACCCTGTGCACTTCAAGGAGACACTGCTCTTCCAAACGCGAGTGTTCAAGTAAGTCGGAAGCACATAGAAACTTCCTCAGAGGCTGCCTTCATGCATTTCCCCCTTGATTTGAAGGTGGGTTTTCTAGGCTGCCAACAAGGGTATATTTCAATGGAACTCACTGTATTTCTTTCATCCTTTGAGGTAAGCACTGCTGCCTCCACCCATATGTGCACAACACACACCCCTACCAACCTATGTGTGATTCCACTGAAGCCATTTCTCTTGTGACTCTCACTGTGCTTTAGGTTGCTTTGTGTTTTTTTCCCCCAAGCCTTCAAAGTACTGCTCATTGGTGTAACCAAGCAAAACTATATTTGTCAATTTGTTTGTTTAAGTTAAACCATTTTTTTTAAATCTGCAAAGCTGCTCTGCAGAGGGCACTTGTGATATCAAAAGCATCGGCTCATTAGTGCTCTGTTCAGTTTGGTTCAGGTGTGACCAGCAGAACCGGTGGTACTTGAATCCAACTCCAAGGAGGATGAAGCCCCCTTTGGGGAGGGTGCTTTTGTTTATGCACCACTGTAGGCAACCTAATTCTGTGTTTTAAAAAGTTAATTTCTCACCTTCTTTCTTCCTGTGTTATGGCACTACCAGATTGGAACTTTTCAATACCGGGAATGTACAGCTGGAATACTTCTGGAAAGTGGTCATGGAGGACAGCGGGAGGGCAGTCAACTTTGCTAAGGAGCTTTTGCCAACAAGCCCAGAAGGTATAACAGCTGTCTTTTAGCATACTTCTTACCCACCAATATTCCACTACTTTGGGAACTTCAGAGCCCTCTGTTGCTTTGTGAGGGTCTCCTCAGAGTCTTCAATTTGTGGTGTTAACCCAGCTGCTTCTGACACCTTGTTTGTTTCTTAAAACATTCTCCCCTCTATTGTATCCTACCAACAACCCTTTGAGATAGGGTAGGCTGAGAATACCGAGCCCCGTGGCGCAGAGTGGTAAGCTGCACTACCGCAGGCCAAGCTCTGCTCATGACCTGAGTTTGATCCTGGCGGAAGCTGGGTTCAGGTAGCCAGCTAAAGGTTGACTCAGCCTTCCATCTTTCCGAGGTCAGTAAAATGAGTTTCCAGCTTGCTGGGGGTAAAGTATAGATGACTGGGGAAAGCAATGACAAACCACCCCGTAAAAAGTCTGTCAAGAAAATGTCATGATGTGACATCACCCCATGGATTGGTAATGACTCAGTGCTTGCACAGGGGACTACCTTTACCTTTTATCTTTTTAGGCTGAGAATATGTGACCATTCCAAGGTAACCTAGCAAGATTCTATGGGAGAATGGAGATTTAAACCTGTCACCAATAGATTTGCCAGGTTCTCATGTCTTACTGGCAAGGGGGTGGGACAGAGCTTTCTGGGAGGAGGGAGGGGCTCCACCCCAAACAGTGTCACCATGTGATGTCACACATGACATCATGTCAGTGATGTTATGCTGCATGTTCTGATTTGAGGACAAAACTCTATGGTAAGTTTGTCCTTAAACGAGAGGATCCCTGCATGACATCGCCAACATGATGATGTCACTTCCATGTGGCATCATCATATCAGTGATGTTGAGGGTGGTGTTTCTCCTGCTGGCCAACTGGCTGGTGGCTGGAAGGAGCATGTGAAATCGGGGTATCCCGCACTCTCACCTGGGGACTGGCAACCCTAGTCACCAAGATCCTAGTCTGAAACTCAGACTACTGCACTGTGCTGGCCACATGACCCTCTCTCTTCTTTTCAGATCCTTCTGGACATACATTTCACATTTAGAGCGTGTTGGAGGGGTGGGAAGCAGGGCCAGTAATATTTCCTATGCATGCTTTTGAGATCCCTTACAGAAGAGTCTGAAAACTGGTCCAAATTTCTGCTTTCCATGTCAAGTGCCTGCTACTGCCCCCATCAGAAAGAAGGCACACTGGCTATGGTAAACTTGTACCAGAGTCCCAGAAAGATGACTTTCTTGGCAGATGGGATTTGCTTTACACATGATGGAAGGGAGGGTGGTGGTGGTAGATAAATGAAAGGTGTTCAGATCACTCAGCAGCATTCATTTACAAGAAATGACTGTTTCAACAGACTTTTCCTTCCCCACAGGGGAACTTCCATCTGCTCCATCGGGTCTTTCCGTCAAGTCCCAGTTCAGCCGACCACTTAGCCAGCTAGGGAGTGTTTTGGAGAGCTTTTCTTCCTACCTGCTCCCAACAACACCCGGCCCCCCATTCTACATGGAGCCCAGTTCTGGTATCATCCCCGCTGGGAGTTCCCAGGTCCTCCACGTGAAATTCTCTCCTCAGGAACTTGGAGAGTTTGAAGGTCGCCTTCTCTGCAGGTAAACAGGCATCATGTAAGTGGCAACATGGGGGAGAATGTGGGTGGCAAGTTTAAACTTTTCATCTGCTCATGTTTTATGGCACAAGCCTGCCCAGCCTTGACGCAGAAGAGAAGTGGAATCGAGTGAATTTGATTTGGGTTTATTGCTGTTGTAACGTGTGATAATTCCACTGGGGCAGCCATGCTAGTCTGTTGTGGCAAGACAAAACAGAAACCCAGTGGAACCTTAAAAACGTGCTTCTTCAGATACAATAGTAGAAACAAAACACCCTTATTACAGGAAATTACAGAAGGGGAGGAGGAAAGAGAGGCCTAATATAAATTGTGCCAAGAGAGGCCTAATATAATCACACTTGATTCACTATCCTTATTTATCATATGAAAAGGGAACATAGTATATAAGCAGATAGGTGGGATGTCCCAGAAGCCATTTGGCATTTCCTTGATACTGCCGGACTTTTTTCTTCTCAGCATTTGTAACCTGAAGCCTGAAGAGGAAGGCCCAGTGGTGACTGTAAAGGGGAAGAGCCTCCTCCCCTATTGCCATTTTGAGCTGGAAGAGTCGGATTACATCACTGCAAACAGACGCAATTCAGACCTGCGAGGACCTGGGGGAGCAGCCCTGGATCTGAGCACAAAAGTGATTGAATTCAAATCGCTAGGAGTGCACATCAGAAATACCAAGTGAGCATCTGTTGGCATTCTATTCCAGCGTTTGACTTGGAAAATCCATTGACATACTGGGTGATTCTCACCAGCTAGAGAAGCCAAACTGGCTTTGGCTAGCTCAACTGAGGTGTCACCCAATTTCAGACCTGAGGTCAAAGTTTGTGGGACTGGAGCAGCAATTTATTGCAGTTCTGTCTTTTCTCTTTCATTGCACACTTTTTTTTGTTGTGTTTGACATTCCCTAGTGATTATTCCTTTCTGGCCAGTATTTTTGCTGTTGTTTTTATCTTTTGTGCTTTGTTTTTAACTTGTTTTAATTATGTATTTCCATGTTGGTTTGAATGGATTTTAAGATGACATTTTAATGTGTATGTTTTAATTTGATGCCTGCCTTGGTGGCCCCCCGAGGGCGGAAAAGTAGGGTAAAATTCTTGTAAATAAGCAAATAAGAGTGAAGAACACCCTTGTTACTTCTTTGGAGGCTATTTTATTATAATAGGTGATGAAAGTATTAAAGGTAGCATGAATGATAACATTTAAAATTATTAAACTGCAAACTATTTTTTAATTTCTCTGCAGAAGACATTTTGTGTTAAGGTCTTTGTGATATGTGGAAGCATTTAGATATGACTGTGTTACTTCATCAGTTGTGTGTGAAGCAGATGACTGTATGACCAGCACCCAAGTAGAGTTTGTGATGCCATTCCCTCTTTGTCATGGCCAGGAGCTTTGCAATTGTGAACCCCACCAATGCCCCTTACAATTTCCAGTGGACCTGCGAGCAACAGGAGGACAGACAAGAACGAGCCTTTGTCTGCTTTACTGAGAGGGGTCTGCTCCGATCTGAGAAAAGAGTAGAGGTGAGCAGGAGACAGCAGAGAGGAAAATGTCAGGCTGAAATCACAGCCTCTTTTTTCAAGGCCAACAGGCTGCATCTCTGATCCTTCCTCTGTGGCCATCTCTTTTACTTGTTCCTTCAGTGATGTCCCTTAAACAAGATAAAAGTGGCTTACATGACCAGAGACGCATGGGTTTGTTAGTATTACTTCATTTGTACCCCACTTTTTTTTTTGAATGGGGACCCAGTGTGGCTTTTAGTATCCTTCTCTCCTCCATTTTTCTTCAGTGCTCTCCCCTTTTCCATTTTATCCTCACAACAACCCCATGAGGTAATCTAGGCTAGAAGTATATGACTGGCCCAAATTTACCCAGCAAGATTGTTATCTAGCAAAAGGCAGAGCAGGGATTCAAACCCGGGTCTCCTGGATCCTAATCCAACCCTCTAACTGCTGCATAATGTTCACTGTTTCTGTACTTCTTGTAATTAACATTTTTAAAAGGGATGTTGGATCAGACTGAGAGTGGTAATACAATGCCAAAAGCAGCAAGCAGGCATGTTCCAGAGCAGCCTGCTGAGTAAAGAAAGATATGTCTGTCTTTTCATCTGTAGGTCATATTTGAATTCTTCTCCAAACATCTGGGCATCACAGAATCCTTTTGGACTTTCACAATCCCTGAACACAGCATTTCTGTCCCATTCCTCTTGGTGGGCCACACCACGGACCCTGCTCTGTCTCTGGATAGACACCACATCAACTTCCACTCAGTCTTGATTGGTAAGGGCTGTCCTGGGTGGGGGCCTTTTATTTTCATTCAGTGATAGAGCCCAAGGAAGCTGTTTGACAAGAGGAGCGTTTTGTGCTTATTATTGGAGCAGAAAAGCAAAGAGCGTTGACAACACAAACATCTATGGTGTCAATCCACTGGGCCCTGCTGACATGTAGCAACTCCCTCACTAAGTCTGGGCTGCTTTCCAGATCACAGCTCCACAGTTTGGGGAGCCAGCCTTCTGTCAAACAGATTTCTCTATTTGGATATCCTGATATGGTCCTTCTGTGCATGTGTGTGTGTAAAGTACCATCAAGTTGCAGCTGACTTCTGGCAACCCCAGCAAGGGGCTTTCAAGGGAAATGAGAAGCAGAGGTGGATTGCCATTGCCTTCCTCTGCAGAGTCTTCCTTAGTGGTCTCCCATTCAAGGACCGATCCTGCTTAGCTTCTGGGGTCTGACGAGATCAGGCTATACCATGCAGCCTTCTTTCCCATGGTCATTCTAGTTTAACCAGATAAGACTTTGCTGAGATTCCAGTAAGACTACAATTAAAGGAATTCAATTGATATTTTTGGGGGGTTGTATCTTAATCCTCTGTGAATTGAAAAAGTTAAGTAATTAAATGTAATGTGCTGGAGAAAACACAAGTGTAGAACTACAAGAAAATCTAAAATACTGAGCAGATATGGAAATAACATTTGCCTTGCCCCTCCTTGGGTATCTTTCCTATAGCTGGAATCAAGATTGTAAGGTTTTTGAGGCAAGGGTACATTCGCGTTTTCTGCTTAAGTTACTCTGTGAAGTACCGTGTAAACTGAAAGCCAGTTCCAAATAGTTACCTTTCTCAAAAATCACAAATTAGTTCCTGATGAGCTTTTTCTATTAAAAAAACCTGTGTGAAACAATGGTGACATCAGGGGGTGTGGTCTAATATGCAAATGAGTTATAAAATGAGTTCTACGAAAAAAGCCAAGTACACATACCAACACATAAGAAGAACAATTAAAACATAGGGCAGGCGGGAAGGGTTCATTTCTGTTGCTTCTTGGTATAATGTCAAACAGCATGTTCTTCTTCCAATGTGAAAGTGTAATGGGATAATTATCCGATATCGTGGCAAGAAACTTGTACCAATTAGCTTGTATCAACATTTTCTATAACCAGGGCTTTTTGGGTAGAAAAAGCCCAGCAAGAACTCATTTGTATATGAGGCCACACCCCCTGGCATCACTATTGTCATACATAGGACTTTTGTGGGAAAAGCCCAGCAGGAATTCATTTGCATATTAGGCCACACCCCTGCCACCAAGCCAACCAGAACTGCGTTCCTGTGCGTTCCTGCTTTTTTAAAAAAGCCCTGTGTCACGGGCTGGGGCCAGGCCAGGCGAAGTCCAGGGGCAGCCCAAGGTCTGTAGCTGGGTAGCAAGGAGGGTCCAAAGCGCCAAAACCGAATCACAGTCCAGGTATCGTAGGTCAGAGGTTCAGAAGCCAAAGTCAGGGGGTCCAGAAGTCAATGCCAGAGTCAGGGGGTCCAGAAGCCGAAGTCAGAAGCCGAAGTGGATGCTTGAACGTCAGGTAAGTGACTAGTTGCTTCCACAAAGCCTTCTCTCAAAGCCCACAGCTATATAGCCCTCTGCTGTCTGTTGCCCATTTGGGCTAATTGCTGACTCAGAGGGCAGCCAGGATCCTGCTGAGACTCAAGCACCCTCACTCCTAGAAGGGCCAGAATCCTTTCAAAACTCAGGGCTCAGGGAGCGTCTTGCTCGTGAGCGTGCCGCCCTCCTCCGATCCCTGAGGTCCTGACAAAGGCGGTCACGCACACGAGCCACACGAGAGGGCGAGGCAGGGGGGCTTGGATCTTCTCCAGCAGGAGGCAGGGGCACTGGTGCAGGTGGCAGGGGCACAGTTTCTTCTGCAGGCTCGGCTTCTTTTGCAGGGCCCCCAGTACCCATGACACCCTGTCTATAACTAAGTGGCTACAGAGGCAGCCTTGACCTGGATAGCCCAGGCTAATCTGACCTCAGAAGTTAAGCAGGGTCAAGCCTGACTAGTATTTGGATGGGAGATTTCCAAGGAATACTAGGATTATGACACAGAGGCAGTCAATGGCAAAGAAAATGGAGCATGATAGAAATAAACTAAACTAAACTAAAGCACCTCTGAATATCTCATGCCTTGAAAACCCTATCGAGTCTCCATAAGTCAGCTTGGGTTCAACCTCATGCCAGGAAATCAGACAGAAACTTTCAGTGAGTT
The DNA here is from genome assembly GCF_032191835.1 of Heteronotia binoei. Classification (NCBI taxonomy): domain Eukaryota; kingdom Metazoa; phylum Chordata; class Lepidosauria; order Squamata; family Gekkonidae; genus Heteronotia; species Heteronotia binoei. Next base: position 26,874,910 of record NC_083236.1, read on the forward strand.
AATGATCTTTTATTGAAAAAAGACACAACGTTTTTTTAAAAAGACAATACAAAATAGGTACCAGTGCAGATTAACCCTATGAATACTGAAAAACTGCATACAAGGAAGATAAACAGCGCAATTGAGAGGGGTGGTGGTGGAAAGTCTTTTGGGAGCAGACGAGCCGCTGCGTAGGTGCATGAAGGGTTTGCGCCGACATACGACCGGCGCCGCCACAGCGGAAGGGAGTTATGTGGGCGGGGGGCCGCCCGAGCGCTGCTCCGCCTGAGGGCAGCGGCACCTGAGGACTGCACCCGAGCGTGGGTGAAAGTGAGGCGGAGCGCGGCGCTCAAATGGAGGAGGGGGTGAAGTTGGGGACGTGGCCAGGCTTAGGCGGCTTCCTGAGCAGTTTGGCCCATGACACCCCTCCTCGAGAGGCGCAACTTTAAGCCTGCAAAAACGGTGGCGTGCCCTATAGGTACTCATTGAAACCAAAAACAAAGGTTGCCTCCGCCGCTGCAGAAGCTTAGAAACCCCTTAGGGAGTGGCATGATTGCCTCGCCACTCCCTAAGGGGGGGAGACTCCCTGTGCTTGGCCAAGACAATGTGTTACAATTTGGCCTGTTTTCCACGGGGGAGCTTTTTCTGCTATTTTTTCTTTCCAGCTATTTTAAAAAAAATCAATTTATAGTTTTAACCTTTAAATAAATAACAGAGTCTCTTCTGCATTTCTTTTACAAATAACCAACAACAGAGTCTCTGAATAAAGATCACTCAATGTGTGTGTGTGTGTACTGACAAAAGCTTAACTTGCATTGTTCCTTTGACCTTCCTAAGGACACGAGGCACGTGACAGCATCAATATTATCAACAATGAGAATGAAACCTTCAGTTTTACTTTCAGAGAGAGCTCCCGCTTTTCAGAGGGACGAATCAACTGTCTGAAAGTACAGCCCATGGAAGGCTCCATCTCGCCTTGTTCCAGGTACGAGGGAAGTTGCCCAATACAATAAGAGGCCCTTTCTGTATTTATTTTTGCTCCATCTTGTCCTTGCACTCAAGATAGTAAACTTTTGATCTGGATCATTTGCTTTCGTTCTGCGTATCTGCATGCCAAGTGTTAGGGTCTTCATACATCTCAAAGCACTGCAGGTTTTCCAGTTGTTATATTTTACATGCTTAAAAAACCAAAAAAAAAACCCTCTAAGATTCTGCAGCTAGAAAAAGCACATTTTTTAGCTTCAGAACACTTGTTTCTGATCCTGTGGGGTTCGCTTTTGGCTCCTCATCACTCATGTTCTGCCCTGCAGCAATAGAAATGCTCCAGCACCAAAAATATTTTGTTATGGTCAGCATCCTGCAGGATCTGGCTATCATGAGTTGAAGCATTTTCTTAGCATGCTCCATACTTTCTTATCAGGTTTCCTGTTAATATCAGCTTCATGCCAACGCTGGAAGGGGAAGTAAACTTTAACCTGATCTGCGATGTCAACAGGAAGTGCAACCCACTTTGCTTGAATGTTAAAGCTACTGGCCACACCATGAACTTGACTGTGAAGTACGATGAAAGTCACAATGTGACTATTGAGCTGGACCCTGACCAGGTGAACACTATCCACTTCAAACAGGTGAGAAAGCAGAAGAGACTAAAGGCTCTCATTCACTCGCTCAGTGGTGGCATTTTACTCCAAAAGTACCTGTGAACTTTTCCTGAGCCATCTAATTTCTCCAGAGTGATGAGAATTGGATAGAATATATGACACTGTTAAAAGATAATATGGTGGAACCTCCAACCCACCACACCCATCCCCACTTCTAAAGAAGCAGCCTTTGTCAGATGGCAGGTACCTGAACATCAGTTTTGTGGAAACGAAGCTGAGGTTGCCTTGAACATCTTCCATGGGAACAGTGCTTGGTTACTCCTTGACAAAGCTCCTGTGTTCTGGAACTTCCCCCCACAACAGAAGGTTCATTTAGTAGGCTTCACAACTTGCTTTAGTTTAATTTTTAAATTGATGGTGAGAGTCTTGGGCAATCAGGCTGGGCTTGTATTCAGTGGAACTGCAGCCGTGCATGATTATTTATACTTGATTATTCCTGCTCAGTGGATCTGCAGTAGTGCTTAATTATTTATACTTTCCTTTCCCTCTGCTCCCTGGACAGATGCAAGTGAATGATTATGCTCAGTATACCTTCTATATCCTGAACACTGGGAAATTTAACTTCACCTTCACCTGGGAGTTCCACAACACTAAAGCATTGCAGCGATATTTTGCCATCTCTCCAAACAGTGGCACGGTGGAACCCGGGGAACGAATAGAGAGCGTATTGTCATTCCACCCACTGAAAACATGTACCTTAAAGGATGTTGAGCTCAGACTACAAGTAAGAAAGGCCTTTGTGGCATTTTCCTTGTGCTAGCAGAATATTGGTAAAATATTGCAGTGATACCACCAGAAAGCAAAGTTTGGTTCCTCCTAGGCTTCAAAACTGATGAAACTTAGAATCTGTAATGGCAATCGTTCATAGGGCATTTCTAACTGACTACTCACTGTTTGCAGAAACCAGCCTGTTCTGTAAAACTTCAGGAGAAAGCTATGAATGGATGTTTCACATGCTGCATGCCCTTTTCCTGGACTGTGTCCTCCTTTCTGCTCTTCTGTTTTCCTTTGACCAAACAGCCAGGGGGATCTGCCTCTTTTTTTGAAGTCAGAAGCTGTTTCTCTACAGGAAATGTTCATTGTATATGTTTTCCCAAAGCACCTAACGACAACAAGGAAAAGTCAATATAAATACACCAACAAATGAGTCAACAAACTTGTCTCAGCACACTGGTCCAGTATTCTACAGCTGGCTCATCAAACGTTATGGGCCACAGGTCCAAGTGTGATAGCAATACCCAAAATAGGAAAGGGGGGGAAACCCAGTTGTTCAGCAAGGTGCTGCAGTTGGCCAATATGTTCTTCCCTGTCTTTCTTGCCCTCCTGAATTAGCTTTTCATATCAAGAAGACCAACCAAGATTCTGGTGTTTTCTCTCCTCACAGATCAGCCATGGCCCCACGTTTGTTTGTGCACTCCGAGGTACGGCTGTATCTCCCAGCATCCATTTCTCTTTTACTAAAGTGGACTTTGGAAACTGCTTCATCTACCATGCTGGGATGCCCATTCCCAAACGAGTCCTGACAATCACAAATAAGGATGACAAAGTTGTAAGGTAAGCCAGAGAGCTGTCGGCCAGGACTGGGCTGGGCCTTCCCTGCACACAGTAATATTAGTGGAATTCTCTTTTCTGAGAATATTGATTCAATTATATAGATTCTTTACATGATTTTTTTTAAAAAGGGACGCAGAGCATCTCCAACAGCAATTTCACATTGGCTACAGCTCAGTATGAGGCTTCTTGCGCCAAGAAATTGCTGTTGGAGACGCTCTGCGTCCCCTTTTTAAAAAATTATGTAAAGAATATATATAATTGAATCAATATTGGTCCCAGGTCTGATGAAGACTGGAAAGAAACAAGTACTTAATCGATTGGCTTGTCACCACACTACTTTGGGACTTGAATGTACATGTTTTGGACATTTGGACTGGTTTCTATATATTTCTTAGCAAATTGGTCACTAGCTTGTATTTTTTGTAGTGACATTATAGTGACATCTCTCAGTTTGTATTCTCAACCTCCAGGTAATGGCTAGAAATCTCCTAGGATTGCAGGTGATAGAGATTAACTCACCTTTTTAAAACAAAGGCTAGATGGCCATCTGACAGCAATGAAGATCCTGTGAATTTAGAGGGAGGTATTTCTGAGTTTCCTGCATTGTGCAGGGAATTGGACTAGATGACCCTAGAGGTCCCTTTGAACTCTATGATACTATTATTCTATCTGGAAAAAAATGGCTGCTTTGGAAGGTGGACTCTATGGCATTATGCCCTATTGAGGGCATTCCCCTCCCCATATCCCACCCTCCTCAGGCTTCATCCCCCCAAATCTCCACGTATTTTCCAGCCTAGTGCTGGCAACCCAGCATGGAAGCATGAGTCTGGTGAAGGGAGTATGTGGAAACTGTGATGGGGAAAAGGGTTGCAGCCTTTAAGGGGTTGAGAGCCAATGAGGTTGAGTGCTACCAGGTGTAGGGTCCAGGAAGACCAGGTGTGATAAGGGGATTTAAGCCCGAGGTTGGAAAAGGAAAGGGCAGCCGGTGAGGGGATGCACGCGGAAGTCGGTGCCAAGTTTTTTTTTTCCTTTTTTTTTTATTTTATTGTGTCTCAATTATTACATTACATAGAATACATTTCCAATTCTCTTATGACACCATTTTTACCCCTATTTATATCCCTCCCCCCCACCAAGTGACCATACTAAAGTTACAATTAAATTTTTAACCATGAGCACACTTTTCCCAATTTTTCAAATATAGCTTTGTTGGCTTCCCCCTTAAATACCCATGAGAAGTATATATCCCATTTCTCTTTTATCTCTTCAATTTTTCTATCCCATATCTTATCTTGTTTTAAACATTCTAATATGTCTGATTGTATATATTCATACAAATAATTGTTCCATCTTTCCAGGGTCCATTTTAAGCTCTCCTTCCAACCATATGCTATCACTGCATGTGCTGCTAATATCATTGCTTTGAAAATGCTCTGGTTTTGTTTCTCAATGTTATTGTTTTCCAGTACCCCCATAAATAACAACTCCCCATCTATATCAATATTAAACTTACATGCCCCCACTATTTTTCCCCGAATTTTCCCCCAAAACTCTATAACCTTGGGGCACTCCCACCATAAGTGGGAGTACCACCCTTCTTTTGCATTACAGTGCCAACAATTTGGTTTCATCCCTTTAATCATATATGCCAATTGAGCCGGCGTCCTATACCATTTCAAGATTATCTTCCTTTCAAGTTCTCTATATTTCTCTATCTTAATTTTCTTCAAATTCATCATTAACTTATTCACCTCCTCATCAGTTATTTGTTTTTCTTTATTCCATTTATTCTTTAAGGTTCTATACATGAACTCCTTATCTTTTACCAATTCAAGGTAAATAATCCCTGACAGTCCTTTCTTCCTTTCATCCACATATAGTGCCTTTTCTATAAAATTGTCATCTCTTTTAATAGCATCTTTATACTTTTCTTGTCGGATTGTTTGATATAATCCCATTAGATTTAACCAATATTGTTTCCCTATCTTACAGTTCAACTCCTGAAGTGGTAATAAGGCCCCTTGGCTATTGTACAAATCCTTGACTCTTATTATGTCTTCCCTTTGCAGCTCTTCATAGAATTTTGGGTTCATCTCTTTTTCCCAGATATCCTTAAGTGGGGTCCATTTCGAGGTTAAAGGCATTAAGATCTTTTTCCACCTCTTCCACACAATTAAAGCTATTTTTCTTGGACCTTCGGTTTGTATCATTACCTTTTTTATCTCTCTCGTGTAAATTCCACTACTACCTGCTCCCTTATTGACTGCAGATTCAAGTCTTACCCATTTATCCCCTTTCCTCCATTCTAACTCCATCAGTGCTTTCAACTGAACTGCATCATAATAAGCTTGTAAATATGGAACTCCCCATCCTAATTCATCTTGGGGCATATATATCAACTTTTTTTGTATTCTTGCTTTTTTCCGACCAAAGACCCAATTTTTAATATGTTCATCCCATTTCCTTATCGTTTCCTGATCTAATCTTATAGGAAGTACTTGAAATAAATATAGCAGCTTTGGGAGTATAAACATTTTTACTGCTCTAATTTTCCCTAGGATACTCAGATTTTTGTTCTTCCATTCCTTCAATTTCTTTAAAATCTTTGACCACACCTTATTATAATTCATTTTTTGTAGCCTCTCTATATTTTTATTAAGATACACTCCTAAATATTTAATTTTGCTAACTCCTGATTTCATCCCCGTTAAAGCTAATATTGCCTTCTTGGTTTCCCCACCTACATTAATAAACATTATTTCTGATTTCTTAATGTTTATTCCAAGTCCCGAACATAACTTAAAATCTTCTAAAATAACTAACAATTCTCGTATTGCCTGCAGTGGATTACTTATTGTCAACAAAATATCATCCGCAAAAAGGTTTAATTTCAATTCTTCCTTACCTATTTGAAATCCCTGAATTCTACCACTATTTCGTATCCTATCTGCTAGGGGTTCAATTGCTAATGCAAATAACAAAGGAGATAATGGGCAACCTTGCTTTACTCCTCTCTGTATCGAAATTTCTCTAGAGTGCCCATCATTTATTCTAATTACTGCTTTACCCCCCCTATAGATTTCCCTTACAACATTTAAAAAGGGCCCATCAAAACCAAAGTTTTCCAATACCTGCATTAAATAATTGTGATTTACCGTATCAAACGCCTTATACACATCTAATTTTAACAAGGCCAAAGTTTTCTTATCCTTACAGAACAAAACATTCAATATATTTCTCAATGGATCTGCAATAAATCTACCTCTAACAAAACCATATTGATCTTCCTTAATCAAGTTTGGTAAATATTTTTCTAGTCTATTAGCTAGAATTTTTGTAAATATTTTATAGTCTTGATTCATCAGGCTAATTGGCCTATATGAATTTATTTCTAGGGGATCCTTCTGAGGCTTCAAAATTGGTAAAATTTCAGCTTTTTTCCATGAATCTGGTATTTTCCCCCCTTTTAAAATATAATTAAATAGACTTTGCATTTCTGGTATTATTAACTCTGCCATTTCTTTATAATATTCTGCCGTAAAACCATCCAAACCAGGGGATTTCCTGTTTTTTAACCTTTTTAATACCTCTATTATTTCCTGCCGAGTAATTTCTTTATTCAGGCTCTCTCTCTGTTCTATCGTTAATTTATTATCTAGCTGTTCCTCGAATCTTTGGTTTTCTCCCGAATTGAATAGTTGTTGATAAAATGTAGCAAATTCCTCTCTTATCCGAGCATTTTTAAAAAATTGTTTATCCCCATTTCCCTTAATACATCCAATTTTTTGTTTTTCCTTTTTCATCTTTAAATAATTCGCCAATCTTCTCATTGTATTTATATTAATTCTATGGTACTCATTCTTAACTAATATATCCTTTTTCCACATAGATAATGAATCCAAGTTCTCTAAATCTTTTTTAAGTTTTTTGAATAATTCATATGACTGCCTATTATAATTTCCCTGTAGGTCTTTCTGTATTCGTTTAATCTCATTTACTATCCTACTTCTTTCCTTATTATTTTCCTTTCTAATTCTAATTTCCTTAGCTATATAAGCTCCTCTTATAACTGCCTTAGCCGCATCCCAAACTACTCCTTCTGTGGCTGAATTCCTATTTTCTCTAAAATAGCATTCTATATCCCTTCTTAAGTCCATCCGATCTTTTCCTGTCAAGGGCAGATATGCCTTATATTTCCAAGTAAACTCTTTTCTCTCTTCACTTATTCTAAATTGCACCCTTAAAGGAGCGTGGTCCGAAATCCATAATGGCTCAGTTACTGCCTTCATCACCTCTAACTCATTTGATTCCTTTACTAAAATATAATCTATATATGAAAAAGTCTTAAATCTATTAGAGAAATATGTAGGTTGAGAATTGTTCCCTTCATATGTGAACACATCTTTCAATTTCCATTTCTTAAATTTCAAGGTTTTACTTTTCTTAAAATCATAATTCATATCCCCTGCCACTACCACATCCCCTTCATAAAAGTTCTGCAATTTCTGGAATACCTTATTTAAGAAGCTTACCTGACCCATATTTGGGGCATAGATAGATGCTATTGTAAACTTCCTACTATTCAACTTAAATTTCAAAAAAACATATCTTCCCTCTAAATCAGATATTTGATCCAGTACTTCTAACTTCAAGCTAGAATGTGTAAGTATCGCTACCCCTCTTGCCTTCCTAGTTCCTCTTGCTTCCACCTTTGTTTCCCATAGTGTAGAATTTAGTAGGGGTTTTTTATCTTTTTTACCTTTATGGGTCTCCTGGAGACACACTATATCTATTCCCTGTTTTTTTAGCATATTTTTCAATCTATACCTTTTTAAATCTGAAGCCAACCCATTTATATTTAAAGATAATATTTTAATTGTCTCAACCATTTTCCTTTGTAAATTTCATACATATGTGCTCATTTCTATCCTCTCTTACTTTGATGGTCACTACCTTTCCCCTTCCCCCTCCCCGAAGAAGAACCCTCAAAGGGTGTACAGGTGGCATAACCTCCTGACCTCTTCGTTGCTAAGTTGGGGTCCACGTTCCTTTCCCTTCCTCCCTATCTAATTAATATAACTCATTTCAATATTTCTCTATAAGCCATCTTATTCCAAAAAAAAAAAAAAAAAAATTTTTTTTTTTTTAAAGTAAATTGAAAGCAATATTAAGTTTCCTTGGAGACTCTCATTACTAAGAGCCCCCAGTGTCTTTTCTCAAACGCTTTGGCTTGCTTTGCAGTGTCTGACTCGACTCTCCTTCTTCTTCACTGCTACTTGAAGTGTTCTCACAAGGTTCCTGTTGCTCGTCTTCTTGCTCCTCCACATTTCCTGGTTCTAACGGCCTCATGTTGATTCCCAATCTCTCCAACATTTTTCTTGCCTCTTCTGGATTTTTAGCTCGCAGCAGCTTGCCTTCTTTAAAAACCAAAATCACTGCCGGGTAGCCCCATGAAAATAATATTCCATTTTCAACAAGACTTTGCGTATAAGGTCTTAGTATTGCTCTTTGCTGGAGTGTCTCTGGAGAGAGGTCCTGTCTTACTATAACTTTATTATCATCAAACTGTAAATCCTTCTGAAGTTTCAAACATTTATAAATATTGTCCCTTATTTTCTCTCTTGCAAAAGCCATAATAACATCCCTTGGCTTTGCTCCCAGGCTTGGCTTGGGGCGGAGAGATCTGTGTACTCTTTCTATATCTTCCGTTTGTATCCTTAAATCATATCGCTCAAGCCATTCCAGTAGTTTTGATTCAAGGTCTTTCTGTGTAATCTCTTCAGGGATGCCTGATAAGCGAATGTTTCTTCTCCTTTGACGATCGCTTACAAACGCTAATTTGCTCGTTAGCTCTTTAATTTTGTCTTCATTAACTTGAGCTTTTTTGGCTGCCTTATCAGCCACCTTTTTTATGTTCTTAATTTCTATGGCCATCTGTCTCAGGTCTGTTTTAAGAGCTTTAATATCGCCCCTTACATTCTGTTCTGAAGAAGCAATGAGCTGTGTTAAATCCTTCAGCTCCTTTTTAGTCGCCATGTTCTCTTCTCGCTTTCTGGCCTCCTCCCAGGAAGCGGAGAGTAAAGAGATGATAAGAAATCACACTTCCAAAGACTCACTCTGATTGATGCCCTCCAGGTCTTGCTTCCTTTCACAAATATTTCAAGCTGTTTTCAGAAGTTTATCTCTTCTTCGATGGCTTAATAGCAAATTTCTCCGGGAGTACGTTCTGGGAGCGTCTTAACCGATTTGACGCATGCGTGGTTCCCCCCGGAAGTCGGTGCCAAGTGTAAAAAAATAAACAACACGGCAGCAATGAGAGGTCTTGGTCTCCTCCATACATGATAGGAACCAAGTAGCAAAGCTGCCTATCAACCACAGAAAATCAAAGCCTGACTTGGAAGCTTCTGTAGCCCTCGCAGGCCATTTGTGTCGGGAAAGATACCCTGGGCCTCTGGAAACCTCTTAGTGTGCCGCCTTAAGCAACTCACCATGAGGGGCTGCAAAGCCAGCAGTGTCCAATTGTTCCCCAGGTTGCTCCTAACCTACGGAGTGGTCAGGGATGAACAGACTGGCCAATAAGGGCCATGCAGACCCCCTTGATGACCAGGAAGTAAAAGTGGTGGTTGTGGGGTAATGTGACTCCTCTGGAGTCTCCAGATCCCTGGAGTTGGGTGGGAGAAAGGACATGTGGTTTGTTGGTTTAAGTTCTTCTGTCCAGTGACACAACCAGTTTGGTTCCTGGGGCAGCAAGCAACATAGTTAAACAATGTAATAAAACAGTAAAAATCATGAACATTAAGCTTTCAGACTCTGAGAAACAGTTTTAAAACATCAAGGAGTAAAAAATACAATCCAGCAATTTCTCCAAACTATTCCATTCCTCAAGATCGACACAAAACTTCACAGGAATCTGCTAAATCAATAAAAACAGAAGTTTGAAATATTACAAAGCTGTGTTAAATTCTTGAGGGCATGGCTTCCTAGTTGTCTACCTCTAAGCTTTTCTTTAATTGCAAACATCCCAGAAACAATCCCCTGGGCTTGAGATTTCAAGATCTTCTGAGCCCTGATGTGGTGGCCAGGATAGTGTTACCACTGGTCCAATGCCCCATTGTCTGCTCCACCTGTGGAGGCTGCTGCCTCCTTTGAAGGCAGAAATCTACCCTGATGTGGCATGAAAGTGATACGTCTGTGAGGGCCAATTTACTTGTGCTGGTTGGCTATCAGCAAACTATGGGCGTTTTCGCACTCACCTTCAAGTGGCGCGACCACCCTCTTCACGCCGGAGGATCTGCAGGGATTTCGCATAAGAAGCGCCGGAGCAGCCAAAAGAGCCGGAAAGTTCCGTCACGAAACCCGCTCAAACGGAAACCGCCAAGAAGCAGGAAAACGTTTGAGCGGCTTTTGCGACGGAAGTCGCCGGCTCTTTTGGCTGCTCCGGCGCTTCTTATGCGAAATCCCTGCAGATCCTCCGGCGTGAAGAGGGTGGTCGCGCCACTTGAAGGTGAGTGCGAAAACGCCCTATGAGTACACATGTGTGAAACAGACCCTAGTACCCTCTCTAATTTGGCCTATCCTTTGATTATGTGTCCCTCCCTGTCCCATGGTAGCTGAACAGAAGTTCCCTAAGGAGATTACCTTCATGCTCCAGTTTCCTACCCCAGAGTTAATAAAGATGCCAGCAATAATGTTTCAACCAAATGCACTCTGAGAAGAGCTGTTAGAATGGGAAACATCACAGAATCTGTCACGGCCCGGGTGTGCAGATAAGGAACGCCGGCGGCCGACGTCTGGCAGCTGGCCAGGACTCTGTCAGCCGGCTGGGGAGGAGCGCAGGGGTGGTCGTTAAACAGTCCAATTATTTCAACACCGTAAATCAGTCCGGCCGAAGGAGAAGACAGAAAGCTTGGTCGCAGGAATGCAGGGGGTCGGAAGCCAGGGAAAACAACGCCAATTACCTAGGTCAGTCCACAAAGCTAAGTCAGAGTCCAGAAGTCCAAGTCCAAGGTTCAGGCCGGGTCAGGAGTCACACGGGTTCTTGCAGCAAGCAAGAGGGTGCAGCGTAGTCACGTCCCAGGTAGGTCGTTCGTTGCCAGCACAGTTTGCCTTGGGGTCAGGGCTACAGATATACTGTGCTGGCTTGTTAACTTGTTAGTACTCTGGGCTGAGATCTCTCCTCCCACGCATGCGTGCATCTCTCCGTCTGTTTCTGAATTCCTGTCGCCTCCTCTCACGTAACCGGCTTACAGGAGGTGGTGATTCAGGAGGGGATGCACTAGGGCCGGGCGTGGCCTGATCAGTCTCAGGTGGCTCCTGCTCGGAGTTAGCAAGGGCGGGGGCTTTGCTGGGGCCCGGTGTGGCCTGATCAGTTTCAGGTGGCTCCTGCTCTGAGTTAGCAAGGGCGGGGTCTGGGGCAGGCACGACAGAATCTGATGATTTGCAAAATCAAAGATTAGAGCTACTCAGGAGATGAAAAACATCATCAGACGGTGAACTCGCTTTCCATTAAATCTCTTAGATGAAACAGGGCTCAGACCTATTAGTCAGTGGCCAGGCAGAAGGATTTCTTTGATGTTCTCTAATAAAGTTGTTCATGCACTAGTGACAAATTTTGTCATCCCCAGTATAAACTTCCAGTTCCCTTGACATTAAAATGCAAAGCCAAATATTACTTTTACGATGGTACATGACACCCAAGAGACTGCATCACATTTAATCACAGTATCCTTCCAGCTCCTGGAAAGCTTGTGGACAGGAGGGTAGTTATATTTATTGTTAGTGCCAGTGTAAAACAATTAAAGAATTTTGGATTAAAGTATTATTGCATCTTAAATCTATCACAGGATATAAAATACCTTTAAGGCCATGATTGGTCTTGTTAGATTTATGGTCAGAGGTTTCAATCCCACGGCAAAGTAGATCCTTAATTGCCATCCTAATTTGCCGCAAAAATGGTGATTGCCAAGAACTGGAAATCTTCCAGCCTGCTTCATTTAAAATTCTGGTATACAAAAATATGGGAAATGTATGCTATGGATAAGATTTCAGATAATGTCAATACCACAGTCAATCCTATAGTCCCAAAAACTTGTTATCTGAATGGCTACCTTTTCTTGAAGCATCTTTCAAGCATAATTGTATTGTAAGGTCATTTGTACCTGGTTCCTATTATGACATCATAAATCTAATGTAAAGGTCTATTTTGCCAATTTTTTGTTGCTATCTGCACTTGGGCAAAAGTTCTTATTTTCTGAACATGTTCGATTGTTTTCAGCTTTATGGCCCTTTTTTCTGTATCATTTCATAGTTTATCATTTGTGCTGCTAATTTGTTTGTTTGTTGTTATAGGTTTTTTTAAAACTTTTAATAAAAGTCCCTTGAAAGTGAGGGGAAAAATGTTGTTCATGGTCTCTTCTGGCCTCTTCACAGCCTGGACTGCTTGTTCAGCAATACACCTTACCTTGAGGTGGGTTTCCATGGTGAAGTGCTCTATCCTGGAGGAAAAGCAGAGATTCCATTCACCTTCTATCCTCGAGAGGCCATTTCCTACCATGAATCTGTCACTTTTGAAATCAATGGGCTCTTACAAAGGATTGTTGAAGTTTGTGGAAAGGGAATTGAGATGAAGGTGAGATTATATGAGAGGCCTAGAACTTCAGGCTCCAAAAATCTGTTATTATGAGAGGCAAAGTCAGCTTTGGATTGTTAAAACCAGTTGCCCAAGGATTAGGGTTAGGGTGCTTTCCTACGTTTAGAGCCTTACCAGACTGCTTCCTTTCACAGGTCTGAGAATATAGTGAGCTCAAGGCACATAAATTCCACTTTAGATTATCAAAGGCATGCTTAAAACATTAGCGCTCACTGGCCTTAAAGATGCTTTCTTTGTATCTCTCACATGCAATCCAGGCTCTCTCAGTTGCACAGCAGAGCTACTGAGCCAAGCCTGTCTTCTTTCTATTGGCCGAGGCTCCTGCACCTCCTGGTCTCCTGGGGAAGGAGCCTCAGCCAATGGAGAAAACAGAGGCTTTGCTTTGTAGCTCCTGTGCGATTGAGCAAGCCTGGCAAAGCAAGCTGTGATGCAGAAGGAAGCAAGAGAGAGGGAGAAGGAAGCAGATGACAGCCAGTTGCTGGGGGCCCTGATAAGAGCTCTTGGGGGGGGGGACCTGATTTGGCCCCCAGGCCATATGTTTGACACCCCTGGTTTAGTACATCAATAATTTTTGCATCATGCTTTGATTTCCTGGAAGAAAATGAAGTTTGTAATATAGACAGAGATCTATAGTCACACCATAGTCCCTTCTCCCCATCTCCTGTTCTTCTCCACCCCCTTCTCGTCAGTTTCCACCATTACTTGTAACTTTCTGCTGCTGTAACCCCTGCTGTGTCTTTTCATTGACTGCAGATTGATGTTTTGCAACCTTCAAGCAAAGTTTTGAAATTTGGAGCTGTTCCTTCAGGACACACTGTGAAGAAGACAGTTACCTTAGTGAACAATAGTGTTTGCTCTGTCTGCTTCAATCTTAGTTTTATGTCTACTGTGCCAGAGTTGCAGGAAACAAAGGTAAGGTCTTCCAACCCCTCTTTCTCTTCTGCCATGGGATTACCTGGCGTTGATCATGTGGTATGCATTGAAACGTGTTTTCAGTAAAAGGAGTGCTGCAGGCTGATGAGATTTCCCTTGAGAGACTGTAGAAGGAGTTTTTTGTATGGAGCTGCATCTAACCATACGTGCTGCCATTGAAATAGTCCAGTCCAGATGTGCTTTAGTGAGAACTAAGCCTCAAGGTCAAGTGTGGGGCAGAGGGAGAAACTTCAGGGTCAACTGACTGAAGCCAGTTGCAAAACGTCTCCTTCCAGAGGCAAGCCACTTACAAAATGGCTGCCTGGGGGGCATAGCCATTTTGCCTATAGAACATAAGAAGAGCCCTGCTGGATCAGACCTGTGGTCCATCTACTCCTCTGGAGGGTCAACAGCAGGGCATTGGCCAACCAATTTCTCTGGAGGGCCAACAACAGGGCATTGAGGCTAAGACCCTCTCCTGATGTTGTTTCCTGGGCTGGCACTGGGATTCATGGAACATGGAAGTTCCCCTCAGTCACAGACAGACCTATCCTCCATGAATTCCCTTTTAAAGCTGTCTGTTCCTGTGGCAGAAAATTCCATAGTTTTAAGCACTCTCTGGGTAAAGAAGTATTTATACCTTGCCTTTCTCCCCATTGGGAACCCAAAGTGGCATACATCATTCTCCTCTTCTCCACATAAGGAATTCACAGGGTTATTTCACAATGTGGAAACTTTTGGGAAATCTGGAAGGGGAGAAAGAATAACAGGCACAGCCTGAGGATGACATATAAACCAGGGAATATGGGACAATGAAGATCCCTCTTGGGGCTTCTGAGTCAACAGCTTTAGCAGATCCAAGATGACTCTGCCCTGGATCTACCAGTGGATCCTGATCTGCCTTCTGCTTGCCCCTGAATTAGAAGGCATATGGGAGTTGAACAGTGGGCCATTGAGCACTGTGGGAATGCTCCCCTGCTGGCATTTAGGGCTCTAAAAATTCTCCCCTCTTTGGGCAGGTTCTGACTATGTCACCTTCTACTGAAATAAGACTGAAGCCCAAAGGAAGTACCTGCTGCGTGGAGGTCACTTTCAGCCCGAAAAGCCGGATCCTGCAATTCACAGAGGAGGTCCTCCTTGAGTGCTATGGAATTCTGCAATCCCTCTTTGTTGTGCAAGGTTGCTCTCAGGGCATTGAAGTCAGCCTGGACCAGAATCATATCCCTTTTGGTGCGGTGGTGCAGCGGAGCCAGGCATCTAGACGGATCATGATGCAGAACACAGGGGACATTGGAGTAGGGTAAATACAGCAGTCTTTGCAAGTTGCTCTTTTCATTTGGCTTTTCCAGTTCTGCTCCTACTATGCCTTGTGTTGTATGTGGCCAGTCTCCCTCCACCTCAGTCCACCCAGCATAACAGCATGATCATTTGTAACTTTTTACAGGAAAGAAAACACTTTGTAGGCTACGCAAGCTTTTGATTGTCACAAATTTCTGTTTTGACTCCTGTTCAAAAAAAATCTAGGGGAGCAGGAAATAATTTAAAGTAAAATCTCCTTAAACAATGGCAGTTGGGTTGAGGTCCACCTCTATTTACAAATGAACCCTCTCCCAAACCCATCCTGCCCCATCGTCTCTACTGCCACACTTTCTGGGGGCTTGTGATTGAGCTATTTCTGCTTCCGGTTAACTCAGGTCCTCATCAGTTACATCAGTTAAAGTCCAGCACTTGTAGAAATCTGTCCAATTAGAATGTCTTTCCTCACTTCTTCATCTCTTGTCCTGTGCAACAGCAGCAACTTGCAGCTTGTAGTCCCTCTCCTCCCTGCTAACTGCCTTCGTTACCTCCCTCTCTGCTGTACATCTTGAAACAGTTCAAAGGAGAGAAAGGGGAGGCAGCAAGAGAGGCTAAGCAAGGAATTACACAACACTTCTGGAGCTGCTTCTGGGGGATGGTCTATGTTACTGTATGATAATGGTCATCCCAAGGCTTCCCCAGTGTCAAGGAATATCCACAAATGGCTTTCCTTTCCTATTTTTTTTTCTTGACAAGATTTAAATGGGATGTGAAGCACTTCAAGCCAGATTTCTCCATCAAACCTGTGGAGGGCTACATTTCTCCAGGAATGGACGTCGCCTTCGAAGTGACCTTTCACCCCTATGAACAGAGCCAGGACATCTGCTATGACAACCTCCTGTGCCACATCCAAGGCAGTGAGCCCCTCAAGCTCACTTTGAGTGGGTGCTGCGTGGGAGTCCCCTCAGTCAAAGAGGTGACTGGCAGGGGAAGGGAAAGGGGTGGCCCCAGCCTGGTTGGAACTGGAGAAGCAGAGACATAGCTTTTCTCCAAAAAGGCTGTTCTCATCCTGTGGGAATGGAAACAGGCTAGGAAATACCTTCTAAGCCTGGATCCACACCCCCAGCTTTCCCATAGTAGCGTGCATCAGCATTCCTGGCTCCCAGGGAGGAGTCAAAAGCCTCTTGACTTGGCCTGCTTCTCTCTTTGTAGAGATAGATCAGACTTGGGAATCCAGCTGTGAAACTGCATCTGAGAGGAAGGTGTGAACTGCTTAGTTCTGCTGATTTAGACTGAGTGCAAGGTCTAGAGAAATATTTGTGGCATATTTAGAACCTAAATGTGGGACCATCTGGAGAAGAATACACAAACTCTCTCTTGCAGGTGGTTAATTTCCAGTGCCAGGTGCGTGGAAAGCACACACAGATCATCATGCTGTCCAACCGGACCAACCAGCCATGGACCCTGCGGCCCATCATTGAGGGCGAGCAGTGGAAAGGCCCAGAGTTCATTAGGGTGGAAGCCCACCAGCAAAACAAGCCCTATGAAGTCACCTACAGGCCTCTCACCATGAATGTGGATGGCAGGAAGGATCAGGTATGCAAGCTGTAAAGGGAAGAGAAAGAAGTTTTGGGTCCCAGGTTAGTGTTTCCAGGGAATCAGGGCTCACTCTGCACAGAAACCTAGCCTTTAGCTTGGGCACAAATAATCTTAGGCTACTTCCACATGCTGCTTTTGCAAACCTGCCTCCGTTCTTATCTAGCAATTTCTATAGAATATGGCAGACAATTCTGAATCTGGCAATGATTGTTGGGCCAGGCACTCAACCAAAAGGACAGGGGAGTGATGCCAACAAAAAAGGGGGAACATTGGTTTCAGCAACACTGTCTTCTGCAGTAAGGCCAAGCTTGGGTAGTCATGGCATGAAAGTCACGTTCTTGGATGCTAAAGTGGACCTGATTGTTCTGGGAAGGCTATCCACAGTAGACGTATCTCATGGGAGACTCTGGCCATATTGGGGACTGGAAGGAATTCTGTTCAGGGCTGAAAGCAACTGCTGCCAACTTTTCTTGTAGGGCGCCGTCTTTTTCCCACTCCCAGATGGGACAGGGCTTTTGTACCTCCTACAAGGCACCACAGAACCTCCCAAGTCTTCAGGGAACATCGTGAGGGAAGTTCCATGTAAAACATCTTACACTGAGCTGTTTCCCATCTCCAATTGGCTCAACAAGCCACAGAGGTAAGAAGTCTTTAATAGCTGTACAAAAGAAATACATCTTTCAGTAGATGGGTTGAATGCCCCAGAGATGGCTAGTTCCTGCAGAAATGTGTCAGTATGCTAACTCCTATCCACTCCACAGCCAGTGATAAAGAGGAAGTTTGTTAGCAGTTCATCAAGTGGGATTATATACAGAAGGTACAACTGTGCAATGAACCAATCAGAACATCTTCTTGTGGCTTCCCAGCCATCCTTTATGTAGGCTGTATTGAATAAGAAGTGCAAAGTTGTCCCTCACAGCTGGGACACACTTTGTTTCATTCTAACAATATTGTTATGCTGCCTTTCCTCCCAAATAAGGGCCAAACATGGCTGCCATGAAGATGCCATCACCTTCTAAAAGTGATTTTAAAATGACACAAAGTTCTCTCTCCTCCACCACCTTATCAAGACTCATTCTGCGACTATTTTGGTCCTTGAAAAGGCTTGCCCAGGGTGTGGGGAGTACTGTGCTATGGGCCTAGTCAGGATTGGGCCCTCATGGCACTTTAAAATGACAACAGTGTCCCTGTGGCAGCCAAACGAAGACACTGTCATGTGTAGTTTGGCCCTTAGGATACCTGAGGTGACAAATTTATTGCTTTTCTAAGTTGAAAGACTGGACTCAGTGCGATTCAGGACCACCATCTGATGTCTGTGGGGTGGAGGGGATAGTCTTTTGCCCTAAGTTGACTTGAGGAAATGGAAAGAAAACAAATTCCAGGAGAACAAGATAGCCAACTGACCAGAAAATACAGTCTGGCCTGCTTTTTGTGCCTTTAAAACAAGATCTGAAACTGAACAGTAGGGAGATGCACATAATCCACTTGTTGTTAAAGGGTTAAAACAAACATGAAAATCACATCTCCCAACACATCTGTGTGGAGCCCTGATCCAAAGGGGGTGGGGGTAGGATTGTGCTCCTTGTGGCTACCTCCATGTGCAATTTATGTTTTACAAACTCATCAGAGTGCTGGAATTTCTGTTATTTCAGTTTGGCCCCCCAGAGCACAGGTACTGAGGCAGGGGCATAGCCAGGATTTTTTCATTTGGGGGGCTTTAAAAAAATTGGGGGGCATTTGAACTTTTAAAAAAGCCCCCCCACACGCACACTTTAAAAGGTGTGGTCAGTAGGCCGGGTCTTGCTGCTTTCACAGTTGGCCCCCCTTAAGAGCACAAAGACCCACTGTCTCTCCTCTCCCGTTCTGCTCAGCTGAGCAGGAAGGGAGAGAGAGGCGGGGCCAGCATGAAGACCCATTGTGGCCACCTCTTGACCTCCATTCCTGCTCCACCAGGTTGGGACCCTGAGTTGGGAGGCCTTCACAGGAAGTCAGGAGGCAGGGGCCCCCCATAGCTACTGGCCTGTACTGAGGGCTGCTGGAAAGAGGCTAGCTCTGCAGGAGAGAGGGTATGTCTGTGGATGTTTGGTTCAATGTAAAAAGCAGGAGGTTTGGCTTGCAGGAGGAAAGCCACCTGTCTGGAGGATGAGTGTAGCGATGTGTTTTGCTGTCTGCATGAGGTGAAAAGGGGTGTGTGTGAGAAGCTGGCACCCACTTTCCTTGCCACCCCTTCCCAGGTTCCGTGTCTCAGTAGACATGATAAGACCAGAGCGGCTGGAAGTGACCACCACCTTGAAAACCCTGGATTATATTGACGTGCCCGCCTCTGCCAAGAAGGATCACAAGCTCACCTTCTTCTCTTATAAGGAAGGAATGTTCTGTGCAAAGGTAGACATCCATCTCGCAAAGGCATTTTCTGTGGTGAACTTTGCACCTGGTGAATTCTTTCAGGAAATGGGGTCTGCATTATTTCATTCCACAAAAAAGTTAAGAGGCAGCAGCATTTTCAAATGCTCTTGATTCTCACTTATCAGAAAGCTTTACACTGGGTCCTCGAGTGGGGGTGGGGGGGAGGCAGAAGCCGCAGATATCACCATAAGGAAGGACGTATGTGCAGCTCTGGGTCCTTTGGGAGAAAAAGCCTTCCTGTGTCAATATTTTGTGGTCAGTATCAGCAGGTGTTTGGATGAGATTTAGCTACCATCTTTAGACAAAAAAGATGGTATATAAACTATTAAAATAATTATAAACTGACCTGTTTTAGCTCATTTTCTAGGACTAGCTCATCCACCACTCACAAGAACTGGAGTATTCAGTTTGGTCAGTGATGTTAACATTTGTAGTTGGAATGCTCGCAACATCTAAAAGTAGGATTGCCAATCTCCAGTTGGGGTGTAGAATTCTCCCAGAACTACAACTCATCTTCAGAAGACAGAGATCAGTTCCCCTAGAGGAAACAGGAGTTTTGCATTGCGTATACTCTGGCATCCCTGCTGAACTCCCTCTCCTTCTCAGACTCAGCCCTTCTGAAGCACTATCCCAAATCTCCAGGAATGTCCCATCTGAGAGTTGGCAACCCTATTCCGTGGGGAAAATGGAAGCAAGAGTCTCTGGCATCACTTCCCCTCTGAACTCCCTCCCCA
Organism: Heteronotia binoei; assembly: GCF_032191835.1. Taxonomy (NCBI): domain Eukaryota; kingdom Metazoa; phylum Chordata; class Lepidosauria; order Squamata; family Gekkonidae; genus Heteronotia; species Heteronotia binoei. The sequence continues at coordinate 26,894,700 of NC_083236.1, forward strand.
GGCATTGCCCCCAGATCTCCAGGAACATCCCTTCCCTTGAATAGCCAACCCAATCTGAAACACAGTGACTAATTTTGGCTTGAAATTGGAGGAATAGAATTGCTTTGTGTTTCAAATTGGCTCCACCGATGGACTGATTCTTACACCTCTCTCTTGTGATTGCAGGTGACATTCCGCAATGAGGTGACGCAGGAATACCTGTTCTACTTGATCACATTCAAGGCCATCCCTTGTGGCCCTCTTGGCACCATTGAGTTGAGCACCTCTGTCCGACAAAGCACCTCCTCCTCTGTGAAAGTTGAAAACCCCCTACACTATCCAGTGGCCTTCAGCACAGACTGCAAAATGCCTGACATTTCTTTGCCACTCCAGTTCATCATCCCGGCTCAGTCTGAGGTAGGACTTTGCCTTGGAATCACCCACCAAGAGCATGAAATTGGGGGATGGAGGCACGTGTTGCATGGCCACTGGGTCAAGTTTAGCCAGCTTATCTGCTGCTGAGCCTAAAGGAGAGATGGTCACTCTGCAGTCACTACAGGGGTGCTGCTGGAGCTTTCTTTCTTCTTTATGCATTTCTTTCTTCTTGATGGATTTCCTCTCCACTAGACGCTTGATACTGACTCCTAATTCCTCTTTTTAACTCCACTCTCAGACTTGTGCAAAATGGTTGGCAGCTTTCAATGCCTGATCTGGCAGTGGCACTAGGTGACACTAGCACAAATTGTGTTCTCCCTCTGGGTGTTCTTGTATTACATATTCAGCCTATCTCACTTTTCCTGTTGCTGTTTGTGGTACCAAGCACTCTTTCTTCTCATCTTCTCCAAAGCATCCCCCCCACACACACTCTTTGCACTCAAGCCTTCACTCTTGATCTGAAAGGTAAACATGGATTTTTTTCCCCCTGGCTTCTGAACTGTGTCCCCCTCTCCCCTCTCCCTTATTCCTGATTTATTTTTTTTACCTTATCCCACTTTTCTCTCAAGGAACTCAAGGGTGGCATGTCAGCTTCACGATAACCCTGTGAGGTAGGGTGAGCTGAAAGAGAGAGAATGACTTGTCCACTCAGGGAACTTCATGCTCGCTGGACGTTTGAACCTCACTTGTGTGCGGTGCATTAATCTTTCTCCTCCTTAGTCTCAAAGTCCAAGGAAGACTTTGGACTGGAGCTGAGCGGAGTCCCAGTTTCAGCCTTTGGTATCTTCTTGTTTCAGTGGATGTATAAAAAGAGAGTAGTGTCAGGGGCAACCAGGACTCAGTTTGAAAGCTGCTGTGTGCTGGTGCCCTTTTTGCAAGGCACATGGGGGTGCAGAGTCAAGGGTGGTATTTTGTCTTCCCAGACTCCCTCACCTAAGCTGGCCTGGCTACAGACCCCGCCAGGTGAGGCCTCAGTCTTTTATCTGGGCAGCAACTAGATGTCTTGTCTGTATGACTCTTCCCTTGTCCCACTTTTAATCTTTTGCTCCTTCTGGCCAGCACCTGCCTGTTTGTGGCTGGCCAGAAGGTTTAGTGTCTGGCCAGTTTGGTGTAATGGTTAAGTGCGCAGATTCTAATCTGGGAGAGCCATGTTTGATTCCCCACTTCTCCACATGCACCTGCTGAGTGTCCTTGGTTCAGTCACAGTTCTTGAAAGAGCTGCTCTCTTAAGCAGTCCTCAAAAAGAGCTCTCTCAAACCCACCTACTTCACAGGGTGTCTGTGATGGGGAGGGGAAAGGAGATTGTTAAACTGCTCTGAGACTCCGATTGAAGGGTGGGGTATAAATACAGTCTCTTTGCTTCTTCTCTACACTGACCTTCTGTGCTTTCTTAATAAAGAACTGCTTCTGAGGCATCCCAGTCCCATTGGGAGTTGTACCTCCTGTTCATCACATGCTCATTTAACGTCCTTCTGCCCAGGACTGCTAGAGAGGTGGTTTTAGAATGTGGCATGAATGCAGATTCTTTCCTGGATGGTGCTCCTCAGAGAGCAAGTGCCCCTTCTTGTCTTGATAATCTGCTCTCTCACTTTTCTCAGGGAGCGCTTACCTTTGAATTCCAACCAATGAGGCCTGGAGAAACTAGTGGGCGTCTGACCCTGAACAGCAACGAGTTGGGTTCCTTCCAGTACGACCTGATCTTGAAAGCCACACCAGCTCGGCCAGAGAAGGCCCTTTACTTCTGTACCATGCTGGGCAGCAGCCAGATTATTATCACCAAGTTTGTCAACTACACCCGTCAAAAGACAGAGTACTCCACCAAAGTGAGTTGGGCAAGGACCCTCTGGTTTGATGTCAGTTGCTTATGAGGGTTCAGATGAAGCTAGCCATGGTACTAGCCAGTGCTGAATCTGATCCTTCAATAACAAAATGGTACCATGACTGAGGACAGTTATATGCTGAGTGCTCCCTGGTGTCTGTCCTTCCTTCCTGTCCATTCATTGAACACTTGCCAAATGGTTCTTGAAGTCGCTGCGCATTAGTTGGAAAGTGCATGCGGAGTCACATGAAGGTGGCTTTATGGTGAACCAATAGCAGTCTGTTGTCTAGCTTGGTATGGTCCTTCCAGGCACTCCAGTAGAAGTCTGTTCAACCCTTGCCCAGGACTGAGCTTGGGACCTCATAACAGGCAAACCCATGTTTTCTGCCACTGCGTTATGGCCATCGTTGTGGAGTATGGTTTCATCCAATCACTATAATAATAATAATAATAATAATAATAATAATAATAATAATAATAATAATAATAATAATAATAATAATAATAATAATAATAATAATAATAATAATAATTTTTCATTTATATCCCACCCTCCCTGCCGAAGCAGGCTCAGGGCGGCTTACATGACATAAATACATCATTATAGGGAATGCAGGGAGTGGAGGAAGAGTGGTCAGCTGACTCCTCCGCCTTGCAACTCCTGGTAACTCTGACGGGTCTTGCTGTGTGCCTTCATACATGAATGTGAAATATCTATGGTCTGTTTTTCTGCCTATGTGGCTTTTGAGAAGGGGGTTGGGGGGATACTGGAGGTAAGACTAGGAACAAAGCTTCCTGACAAGTCACGTCATTTTGTGTGGGATCATTCAGCAGTCTGTTTTACAAGCTTTTTTTTAAATATAAGAGAAAGGTCAGGGCCTGCCCCAAACCTGTTTACTTGAGGGTGGTGGTGTCTTTGGGATTCCAACTAAAATATCTTCCTCTAGGATAAGGATCCCCAACAAGGTACCTGTGGGTGCTGGACATCCACTGACACCTTTCCAGGTGCCCACCAAGTGTTTTTAGAAGGTAGGCAGGAGCAGGTGGGGCTTTTGCCCAGCAAGGATTCTGATTGGCCAGTGAAGCTTTGATTGGCTGTGCAGATTTTTAAAAATGGTGTTTTGGCGGCAGCTGCCACATAGCCCAAAGATCTTCACAGTGTGAGTGAAGGTAAGCTGCAGCAGCCATTTCGAGACAGCACCTATTACACTGTGTCAGAATTCCAAAGGTGCCCTCAGGCTCAAAAATGCTGCTCTAGGATAAACCACAGAGATGTCTGGCTGTACCAGAATGCTATCTGGTCATTCCTCCTCCCTGTCCCTCCAAAGTAGAGGGGTCACTAAGAATGGCATACACAGGGTATAAAGTCTCTTCCTCCATTTCCAAATACCTACTCTCTTACTGGCAGGTAACATTACTAGAACTAGGTGCATGAAGCTATATTTGAGCTTGCACAATTATGCCAGTCCATAGCCTCAACCCCCTGCCCCAACATAGTTTTATTGGTAAAATGCAGAGAGAAGGCACCAGAGGAAAAACAAAAGAGAAATATAATTCTGGGCTCTTTACTTAAGCTCAGGGCTTTTTTTGTAGCAGGAACTCCTTTGCATATTAGGGCACCCTCCCCCCGATGTAGTCAATCCTCCAAGAGGGCTCTTATTACAGGGCCTATTGTAAGCTCTTAGAGGATTGGCTACATCAGGGGTGTGTGGCCTAATATGCAAAGGAGTTCCTGCTACAAAAAAAGCCCTGCAACTTGTCCTTGTGGATCATATGTGGTGAGCTAGTCCTTAACTCTGTGAGAAGTGTTCAGGCTAATAAGAGTTGACATCTATGTGCAATACCATTGAATCTGTCTGGATATGAGGAATAAGCATCCTTCCTGTGTTTAGATAGTGCATGCTTGCATTGAGAGGGCATCATCTGACCTAAGGCATTCCCCCTTCTTTCACACACTGCAGGCAACAGCCACCTGCCTGTCGCAGCTTTGAACTGGTAGCACCGTTTTAAACAATGAAAGCCTGCCAGCCAATTCATTAACAGCATTTAATTAGCTAGATTATTTTTAATCAATTAATTGACCACACTTTACAGCTGTAGTTTAAATGCCTCTGTTGGGCCACAGTGTTTAGAACAGCAACAACAAAAACAAAAAAACTCCTAGTTATTTGGTGGCTGATTGCTCCATGGGACAAAGGCAGCCTCTGGTCAGGCTCAATCTTGAGTGCTTGGCCAGCTATGAAGAAAGTAGATGATTAGCTACTTGGAGCCTGGACATAAGTTCATTCCAAGTTATTTGGGTTCTGACTTCGCTATTCTGCTGGACATCGCTCCGTGTAATACAACCCAAATGATTAATGTTTGCTTCTTCTTACTTTAGTCAGAGAAGTTAGAGCACACCAGCTTTTAGACATAATAAGAACAGAAATCAAGCTTAACATTAAGAATATGTAATTACTTATTGTGAATTGTATAGATACTAAAAAATGATCTAAAGCTGGATGGATACCCTGGGGAAATAGCCACAAACCAGTGCCACTATTAGGAAAGGAAAGGATGGAGCAATGCAGGAATTATCACAAATATTAACTAATCACAAAGCAGAGTCAAGTTTCACCTTGAAGACCCAGGTTTTACTCAGAACATAAGCTTCCGTGTGCTCTCTAAGCACACTTCATCAGACAAGGGGATCAGGTGTTGTGGGCTGAAATACAAGCAGTTTGTTGATTAAGTATGCAGACTGATCACATGGTAAACCAGTGTGGCTTGGCCATTTGATCTGAATAGCCATAAAAGGTAATCACCTAGATTTACAGAAACACCAATTGGCAGAGGACTTTATTACCTTTTATGGCTATCCAGACCAAATGGCCAAGCCACACTGGTTTACCATGTGATCATTCTGAATACTCAATCAACCAACTGCTTGTATTTCAGCTCACAATATCTGATCCCCTCGTCTGATGAAGTGTGCTTAAAGAGCACACGAAAACTTACGTTCTGAATAAAACTTGGATGGTCTTAACAGTGCTACTTGACTCCTGCTTTGTTCAACTACTTCAGACCAACATGGCTGCCCACTTGGATCTATTAACTAATCAGATTAGCATGACTTTTAGAGCTGCTGAGATAACTCTGGCAACAATCCAGGTAGTATGCTGGTCATTTCCAGATACAAGATTAATAAGATGATAGTTGTTGGGTTTGCATGTTTTGTGCCGCTGATGCAGTAACCCAGTCACATTCTCTCCCTTCAGATTGACAGCCCTGATTTCCACGCAGACAAAGTCATCAATGCAGCTGCAGGATCTCAAACAGGCACAGAGATCCACTTGGAGGTGATCTTTGAACCTTGCCAACTGGGAGAAACAAGGGGAACTCTTGTCCTTTCCTCCACCATAGGCGGAGACTACATAATCCCTCTCTTTGGCACATCAATTCTCCCTAAGCCTCAGGGGCCTTTTCAAATCAGATCTGGGTCCAACACAACCATCGCCTTCAAGAATGTGTTCTTGCAGCCCATGTCCTTCTCCTATGCTGTGGAGAACCCTGCCTTCACTGTTAAGGCCCCGGAAAACATTCGTTCCAAAAAAACTGCCACAATTGTAGTCTCTTTTGATGGGCATCCTAGTGGCACCAAAGCCCCCATCACCAGCAAGCTGGTCGTCTCTTGCCCACGTGCAACTGGGGTGGGCTCTGGTGTCTCCTGGGTTTACTATCTAAAGGGTATCATGCCTGAGAAATGAGCTCCTAGAGACTAAATAGTGCAGTCCTGCTTGTTCAAGCATCACCACCAAGGAAGAAAAGGCCTCTGAAACTTCCTAGAGTCCGATTTCCCCATGGGATGTTTTCCTTGCTTCCAGCTGTATTTTTCAAGAACAAAAAAGCCCTCTATGGATGAATGTCCCCAGGACAAGTAGGAAGGGCTGAAGGATGTGGTCTGCAGGCCTTGTACAGGTAAGATCCTCACCAGAACACAGGCCCAGGAGGACAGCATGCACCATTCTAGGAGCATACTTCTTATCTTAAAGATCGTTCCCACACAAGGTTGTAACTACTGAATGAATTACAGAAGTAACAGTCCGAAACATTCCCTGGAGATGTGCAAGACAACCTCCATAAAGCCCAAGGTCTGAAAGAAGTTTCCCATTCCTTTCGGCAATGCTCATTTGTTACACAAGATTTTATTTTGGAATAAACTTATTAAATAAAACAAAAGTGTTGGAAAGTTTGTCAAGACCAGCACCTGAACAAGATTCTAGAACCTGCTTGAGTGAGAATTAGACCAAGAGGCAGGTATCTTCCCAAGCTTGGCATCAAAAGGGTTTGTTTAGAGACTGTGGTTGTATAAATCCCCTGCCAACTGGTAACAAGGGGCATTACTGTGTATAAAATTACCTGAGACAGATGACAGAACAGGTTAAGATCATCAGCTTCTGAGATGGTATAGAACTAGTAGTCAAATCAGTCACATCAGGATGAGAGACATAATTTACAGTCATTTTGTCTGTTCCATGTATTTTATGCCACCTTTTCAGAGTGTTACTTGAAGCAGCTTACAACTAAAAACCACGGTATAAAAAGCACACTGTTAGTCATGAGCAGCATAAAAACAATCCATAAAACAGAACAGACCATTAAAAAGATGGTCAGATAAAACCTCTAAGTAAAAGCTTAGAAGAAGAAGAAGATGAAGATATTGGATTTATATCCCGCCCTCCCCTCCGAAGAGTCTCAGAGCGGCTCACAATCTCTTTTACCTTCCTCCCCACATCAGACACCCTGTGAGGTGGGTGGGGCTGGAGAGGGCTCTCACAGCAGCTGCCCTTTCAAGGACAACCTCTGCCAGAGCTATGGCTGACCCAAGGCCATGCTAGCAGATGCAAGTGGAGGAGTGGGGAATCAAACTCGGTTCTCCCAGATAAGAGTCGGCACACTTAACCACTACACCAAACTGGCTCTAAGTTTTTACCTAAAAGCTTAGGTAAAAAGATAGGCCTGATGCCAAAAAGCAAGGTGCTGCTTTGACTTCACACAACTCTTTAGATAGAGCACGTGGCATGGGACTCTGCCATGCGGACTTAGAGTGAGGGGCGGGGCACTTTGGTGGTGCACAGAGTGGGCACTTAGACAGTGCAGAACAAGCTCTTTGACATGCAAGGAGGAGAGTGAAAGAAGCTTGAGAGTACACTGCTAGTATCCAGTACAGTTTTAAAACCTTTAGGTGAACAGGGCTGGCACTAATTAAAAGGGATGGAGCAGGGCCTTGCACAGCTCCCAGTCTGTCTCTCCAAAGCACTCTTTTATACTAGAACAGTAGTGCTCCTAGACCAAATCAGTCGCTAAGACCAAAAGCACAATGTGTAGTATCAACTGGGCTGCTCCCAGCATCCTAAGCCCTACCAAGTGCTCCTTTCAGTGGTATACAACACAGTCCATTCCAGTTCCTTGGTTCTCACCACCTAAATGTAGACAGTTTGTACATCAACACAGTCTTCTGCTGGCTGCAGGCCAAACCATGAAGAGCCCGTGTTATAGCATCTTCCCTACAGAATGCAGCTGGATAAATAAAATTGACCCCAATGGGAGTATTTTATCCAGACACTGAGCTGCTTAACAGTTTGTAAAGAGTAGCAGCATCTGTCAGCATTCCCACACTACCAACTCCCATGAATATAATACAATGGCAATCCAGAACAGACACAGGTGAGCATTACAAGAACAAGGAACAGTGGGCACATATAGAGAGTGGGAGGCTGGCATCAGAACCCAAATCATGCCTCCATGAAAAGAAAAGGAAAAGTTATGCGTACCTATTAAGTTTTTCCAAATAAGATAAGCACTGTGAAGTGACTGTCTTCAAAAAAGGAGGAACGGGTTAAAAAGCCCCTCCTACATATGCTGTTTTTGTCCCTAAAAAAAGTAGTCCCAGCAGCTGCATTTGCAAAAGAAAACAAATTGATTAAAATTAATATAGAAAAAAACTTTAAAGCGTAGTTTGAGGTGTGGGGGGAAGGATGTGAGATGCTTATACATCTGTGTGTGTGTGTGAATAAGAAAGAAGATGGGACAAGACCAGGGGGCATTTTGTAGAAAAATAGGTGGTAGAGCTCATTAGCATATCCTGCCCCCCCCAGCCAAAAGCAACCCGATACAAGAAGGGGGAGCCCCAGGCGAGCGAGGCCTGCTTGGGCTGGCTAGAGATCCAGCCAGCCCAAGCAGGCCTCGCTCACCTGGGGCTCTTCTCAGCCACACACACCCCCAGTCAAAATGCCAGCAAGTCAATTGCTGCCCAAAATCACATAAGAAGTGGAGAAAGCATGGTGTGGGTTTCTCCAGGGATTAATGAGGTGTGGCGAAGCTCCTGCTGGCTGGCTGCCCACTCTCCTAATCCAGGGATTGTTATGCAGCTGCACCTACTATTCAGTGGACAAGGTAGATAGGTGGGGAGGAGAGGGAACCCTCAGAAAGGTTCAGGAGCTGCTCTCCTGTGAGTTCCTGCTGAATCTGAGGCCTGGACAGGACGCTTGTTAGGTAGGGAAGGAATAAGAATGAAAGAAATGGAATGTGGTGCTTGTTGAGAACAAGAGGAAATGAGGTGCTGTGGAGGGGGAGAGCAGAAACAGGGTGTGATGCTTGTGGACTGTATGAATAATTCCAGTGGAACTGCCCTATTAATCTATTACAGTGGAAATCCAGTGTCACATAAAAAACTAATATTTTTCCAACATAAGCTTTACAAGTCAGAGCTCACTTCTTCAAATGCACTGAAGTGTTTGCCCATTAGGCAGAAGTATTTATATTAGACTCCAGGAAATAGAAATTTGGTGGGATGAGTGTGAGAGGAAAAGATAAGGGGGGAAGGTGTTGCAAAGAGGGCAGTTGAGAATAATACCCAGTCACTCTTTTGATTGGATATTTTAAAACTGATCTTTCATTGTAATCTTTCACACACACCTGTCGTTTGCAACTTTGAGCATGAACACATTTAGTGAACACATTGCAAACATCTAAGGAAGTGAGCTCTGGCTCAGAAAAGCTTATGTAAGAATAAATATTGTTAGTTTTCAAAAATAACCCTATTTAATATTGTAGTCTGTGTAGTATCTTTTTAGAAAGGGGGTTTGTGCATGGAAGCAGCATCAGAGCTGGGCATGATGGCTTCTAGTCTACCATTCAGCTTCCATACCAGGTTGTAACCTTCAGGTGATATGAAAAGATGGGCTGGCTTCAACTGAACTGCACCTGTCTCAGCAGAGTGGTTGCCAGCTTCTTGGTGCAGCCTGGAGATCTCCCTAGGGTTGCCAACTTTCAGTCCCTCTAGCTGTCTCTTTACTATCAGTTTTATTTGTAGTAAATCCCAAGTGACATTTACCTCTACATCACGAAGAGCTTCTACCACCCATTTCCATGCTCAAGTAAAGGGCCAGACCACCACCTTTTTCTCCTAGCCAACTAACAATCCTGCATCTCCCAGAACTGGATAGCAGTTTCCCTTTAGGTAATTGAAAGATTGCATTGCATCCCTGGTGACGTTCCTTCCTCCCTCGAACTCCATCCTCCCTAGGTTTTGCCCCAAGCCTCCAGGAATTTCCCCAGCCTGGAGTGGGCAACCGTAGTCTGCAAAGTGTCAGCTTGTGTTCATTTGCCTGCTATTGATACTAACCATGTTGCCTATACTGTTTGTTTAAGACTAACCCTATTGCACCTCAGTAGAATGTCAGACATGTTGGGGGGGGGGGGCGGAAGAAGAAGGGAGGGGAACCCTGGGCGCCAAGAGCAATAAACGGCTAGCAGAACAGAGAGAACACCGACGCCGTTTCCCAGGCACCACAAGGCCACTGGCCGAATGGAGGAGTGTGAATAGCTCAGGGAGATAGATAACAGGCGTGTGAATCATGTACCCCAGAGAGGGAAAGTAACTTTGTTTTAAGAATGATTTAAAGCCCCATCCTTTGATGTACTCCCATATATGCTGGTGCCTAACCAATGTACGTTATCACTCTCAAAGACCTTCTACAGCAGAGACATTGTATATCCAATAAAGAAACTTATTTCTAAAGAAAGAGTTCTATTATTCTGGAATTCCGATGAACCCTGCGCTGACACAGAGGGGCTATGCTCGAAGGGAAGTGGCGACAGCGCCTGAAGCCCTTCCTCAAAGCGGAGAAAATCCCAGTAGCTTCAAGCCAAATTTCCTCTGCAAAGCTAAAAAGCTACCTCTGCACAGACACCAAAACAAAGTTGGAGTCCAATAGCACCTTTACGAGCAACCAAGTTTTATTCAGAGGGCAGTTGAGGGCAGAATGTAAGCTTTTATATGCATGTATACTTCTTCAGTCTTCATCTGAAGTATGAAGTATGCATGCATATGAAAGCTTACATTCTGAATAAAACTTGGTTGCTCTTAAAGGTGCTTTTGTTGTTGTCGCACAATCGAGTCCGACTCTTTGCGACCCCATGGATCAAGTCACGCCAGGCCCTCCTGTCTTCCACCATCCTCCGAAGTCTGCTCAAATTCGTGTTAGTTACATCAGTAACGCTGTCCAGCCATCTCGTCTTTTGCCATCCTCTTCTTCTTTTGCCTTCTGTCTTGCCCAGCATCAGGAACTTCTCCAGTGAGTGCTCCCTTCTCATTTGGTGGCCAAAGTATTTGAGCTTCAGCATCTGACCTTCCAGGGAACAGTCTGGGTTGATTTCCCTTAGGACTGACTGATTGGATCTTCTTGCAGTCCAAGAGACTCTCAAGATTCTTCACCAGCACCACAGCTCAAAAGCATCTATTCTTCTGCGCTGGGTCTTCCTTATGGTCCAGCTCTCACAGCCATACATTACTACAAAGCTGGACTGCAGCTTTGTGCTATTGCTTCAGACCAACACAGCTAGCCACCTGGATCTATCTGCACAGACACTGGTTTCCTCGCCCAGGCTTCAGGTTTTTGCCGGCTGTTGCTGCAGAACGCGGAAACCCGAAGTCGGCCGAGGGTGAGGCGGTAGCCTTTCTGGCCCAATGGGGCCGCACCGTTGGCGGAAGCCGGCCGCGGAACGGGCGAGTCCCTCGCGCCCTCACTGAAGATGGCGTCTGCCTGAGCCCCGCCTCCTCCGCCAGAGCCGCCGGCAGATCTCTTCGCGCTCCTCCAGGACCAGCGGGCGGGGGCAGGAGTCTCGTGAGCGGCCCCGCTTACTTCCCTCCCTACCCGGGCTCGGCAGCGCCATGAACCCCGAGAAGGACTTCGCGCCCCTCACGCCTGGCATCGTGCGGGCCCTGAACGACAAGCTCTACGAGAAGAGGAAGGTGGCGGCGCTCGAGATCGAGAAGTAAGCCCCGGAGAGCGGGAGGCTGGCCCGGGGGCAGAGCCGCGGGGTGTGTGTGGGAGGAAAGTGGGGTTGGAGGGGGGCGCCCCCGCCAAGCGCTCCTTCCTTCTCCCGGCGCCCCCTCGCCGCCTCTCCCTCCCTCCTCACATTCTTGGCGTGTTTTGCTGACTTAGGCCTGGTCTAGACAGGCAGTGGAGTGAGGCGTTTGAATGGGCTGCTGGAGTCTGACTCGAGAAGTCGGTGATGAGCGACGCAGCCTCTAAGCTGTGGAGGCTTGTGAGCAAAAATTCTACTTGGTGAGCTACTGGCATTAAAGTTGTGAGCCGCTGCATGCGTTAGTGTGCTCTGAGGTCATCCTTCCTGAGCTAAGACAAAAATGTGTGAGTCAGTGGCTAAAAAACTGTGAGCTAGCTCACACTGACTCAGCTTAGAGGGAACACTGGTGAAGAGTCACGTTTCTTAAGGTTTTCGCGTGTTTGGAAAGTAAAAGTCATAAGTAAAAAGGTCCGCTCAGAGTGAAAGATTCTAGTCCAGCTTTTTGCGTGTGGTAACACTTTCCCTCTGGCTGGAAATCATTAAGGTGGGGGAACTTGTGGGAGGAGGGAGAGTGTTGTTCTTGCCATGTTGTGGTACATCCCACTCCAACGCCTCTTCTACAACTGGTTCTGCTGCAGGTATAGCCTTGACTATAACTTAAATTATACCCACATGCAGCTGCTGGGTGACCTTGGGTCAGTCACAGTTTCCTCAGAGCTGCCCTCTCAAGAGCAGATGCTGAAGAGCTCTCTCAGCCCCACCTACCTCACAGGTTAGGGATGCTGGCCCCTTCAGGTGGGACCTGGGGATCCTCCAAATTACAGCTCATCTCCAGACTACAGAGATCAGTTCCCCTGGATAAAGTGGGTGCTTTGGAAGGTGGACTCTATGGCATTGTACCCCAGTGAGGTCCCTGTCCTCCCCAGGCTCCATCCTCAAATCTTCAGGAGTTTCCCAGCCTGAAGCTGATAACCCGACAGGGGGTCTGTTGTGAGGAGAAGAAGGGAAAGTGATTGTAAGCCTCTCTGAGTGAAGGGCAAGTATAAATCTAATCTCCTTTATCCTCCTGCCCCCCTCCCCATTGGGGAATTTAAGTGGTTGATGTAATTTTTTGTGAGGTAGGTTTGTGATTAGCCCAAGGCCACCCAGCAAGCTTCTGTGGGAGAGTGAGGATTTGAATCGGGCTCTCCAAAGTTCTGTGATATTGTAGAGTCTAATCACTACCCTGTGCTATCTAGGGTCCTTATGATGCTGCATTCTACAGATTCAGACTGTTGGTCTGCAAAAGCTGGTATGGTTGTTTCTGTCTGGCAGGAGCTCTCAGGAAGAAAATGTTCCATTCCACCTGTGACCCAACAGGAGTTGAGAAGGACTGAGCATGCAGGCAAAGCAAGTGGCTTGTGCTGATTGTGGAAGAAAGTGTGTGTCTGTGGGGGGGTTGTGTCTGCTTCTTGCTGGCTTCCCTAAGATTGCAGAATAAGATAACCTTGCACACTAGCCCAAAGCAAGAGAAATAGCCTCTCACTCTGAACATCCAGAGGGGGCTCCAAGTGGTATAGAATGGTGTGGCTTATTTATCTTAGTACATTTTTAATCCCTCCCCCTTTCCTTCAAGGGGCCGTGGGCAATGTACATGATTCTGCTGTCCCCTCACAGGAATGCTGTCAAGTAAATGAGGCTGAGAGAGAATGACTGGCTCACAGCCATACAGTGAATTTCTTAGCTGAGTGCAGACCTAAATCTGGGTTTCCATAGTCTGAGCATAACACTTGAACCACTGCACCTTTTGGGCTCTCTGGGTAGGTTAAAGGGAGAACTAAAGGAAAAGAGTGAGATGGGGATAGTAGCCAGGTCAAGGTCTTAAGAGTACAGACAGAGGCTTTCCTAGCTGTTTATACCCCTGTTATATTTCATGGAGCTCCCAAACTTGCTAGATCTGTCAACAGCCAGACTGATTTCCCACTAGCCTTACCTCTGCTCAGTGGGGCTTCCGTCAGATTTCGCACAAGCTGCTCCGAGGCCACAACTGGCTCCGTCTCTTTCACGCAGCAAACAAGATCCTCTAAAAGCCAATTTCTGTTTGCCGCGGGAAAAGGGCGAAGCTAGTTGCAGCCCCAGGACAGATGGTGTGAAATCCTATGGAAGCCTGTGGAGAAGAGGAGCGTGAGAGCAACATAAGGCTAGTGGGTCCCAGTCTGATAAGGAAGCTGCTGCTGAGGAAATGGTTTGCCGCCTTCTGCTCTACCATATTCATTTTCCAACTAAGCATGAAGCTTAAAGAGACAACTTCTGGGAATTGGCTGGTCCAGCGTATCTTTCAGCTAAAGAGGGTCTCAGGCCCAGTCCCTGACATCTCCAGCCACAGGTCTCAGGTTGCAAGTTCTTCCTGAGAACTGGAAGAGCTGCTTAACAGTGAGCAAGCCAGACTGTTTGTCTCTTTTGGCAGAAGGTGGCTCCTATGCCCTTGCGGAATTCTTGGTGCATGTATTTTGCTCTGTGTTGGGGGTATTGCATTATTGATTAAGGCTTAAGAATTATGTGTCACCTCTAGGTGGAGTGAGACACATAGCATGGTGCTGAAGATACCTCTCTCTTTGGTTCCTAGGCTGGTGCGTGAATTCGTATCTCAGAACAGCACAGCTCAGATCAAACATGTCATTCAGATTTTGTCTCAGGAGTTTGCACTTTCCCAGCACCCACATAGCCGGAAAGGGGGGCTTATTGGCTTGGCAGCCTGCTCCATTGCTCTTGGGAAGGTAGGTATTGAACTCAGTTTCCTTGCTGATAAAGACTAAATCTTTTAGAGTTATGATGGCAGGGACTATGTTACCCTGGGGAAGTTCATTATAACTGAGTGAGAAATGAGTCTGGTTTCTATTAATGTCCACCTTGTCTACAGTTTAAGGATAAAGGAAGCAAACTTGAGAGGACTTACTGAGCCTTTGGCATTCTTCACTATACTGATCAGAACACAGCTTTGGTTGCTAAGTTTCTGGCTGAAGTGGCCAGGTTTTTTAAATGAGTTGTTTGTATTTTATTGTTCATGGTCATATATTAGCTGGTTGAAATTGTTATCATGTGTATTTTAATCCCATTATGCCTTTAAAGGTGACTGAAATGGAAACTATCAGAAGCATCACAAAAAATGGAAAAGCTTGTGCAAAAAACAGTTACCGTATTTATTTTCAGCACTAATGAACCATATGAGGGTTGGAACCCACGGCCATCTCTCTCACTGAATCGTATCAGGATCCCCAGCTATCAGTACTTATCAGTGATTCCCCATTCACTCCAGGGGACACTGGATCCTGCAACTCTCTAGCATAAGTGTCACCAGGGGTGGGGGTCCTTTCTGCCCCTTGAGCCCTTTCTGGCCCTGGAAAGTTTGTTCCTAGGCTCGAGGGATTCATTCCCCTGTGAGTCAGACAACTGCATTGGAGAAGGAAATGATTTTATTTCCTTTCTTTCTCTTTTGTGGATGAAGCTCCACTCAAGGAAAAATAGAAAGAGCAATCTTATTCCTGACCTGCATTGCTTTTGGCAGGCACCACTCCCTCCTTGACCTCAAGAATAAACATTACAAGGGCAGTCTAGAAGCTCCTGGACTACCAGCACCTTCTGCAGATGGTTCATAGGATCTAAGTCCTTGTGTAAACCTAACTGTAGTATTGTGTAGATGACTGAGGAAGGCAGTGGCAAGGAAAAAAGGAAAGGTCCCCTGTGCAAGCACCAGTCATTTCCGACTCTGGGGTGACGTTGCTTTCACAATGTTTTCACGGCAGACTTTGCCATTGCCTTCCCCAGTCATCTACACACTTTCCCCCCCAGCAAGCTGAGTACTCATTTTACCGACCTCAGAAGGATGGAAGGTTGAGTCAACCTTGAGCTGGCTCCCTGAAAACCCAGCTTCTTCCAGGGATCCAACTCAGGTCATGAGCAGAGCTTAGGACTGCAGTACTGCAGCTTTAACACTCTGCTCCACGAGGCTCTTTGGCAGTGGCAAACCACCCCGTAAAAAGTCTGCCGTGAAAATGTTGTGATGCGACGTCACCCCAGAGTCGGAAATGACTGGTGCTTGCACAGGAGACTACCTTTACCTTTTAACTGTAGTATTAACAATTGGTGATGTAATTCATAACCAGTACATTTATTTTAGTTACCTAGCTGGCTTAGAGGCTTTAAAAGGGGGTTGCATTAATTTGTGAAGCATATTAGTAGTCATTAACCAAAATAGCCTACGAGTACCAGGTGCCTGGGATTAGTAGGGAAAGACTTCACTTTCAGGCTGGACTTGTGAGCGTCCACAAGCATCTGGCTGGCTGCTATTGGTTATGGAGGACAGGCTAGATGTCATCCAGCTAAATTAAATTAACTTGCCTGGGAGTGTTTTCCTTTAATCTGCTTTCCTCACAGAACTTCCATACTGCAGTATGAGTCCTCTTTTTTTGTACTGTCTGCAGAGTATGAAAGGTTTCATTTCCTTTTTTTCTGTAGGTGGAGCTCCGCTCAAATAAAAAGTAGAAAGGGCAATCTTATTCCCAACCTGCGTGGCTGTTGTCATGCATTAGTCCCTCCTGGACCTCAAGAATAAATGTTGCAGTTGCACTTTCTAATGAATTCCTCATTTTGATATGTTTGAATAGTAGCAAACTATTTACTATAATCTATAGCTGCAGTACTGCAGTCCTAAACTCTGCTCACGACTTGAGTTCGATCCCGGCAGAAGCCGGGTTCAGGTAGCCGGCTCGAGGTTGACTCAGCCTTCCATCCTTCCGAGGTCGGTAAAATGAGTACCTAGCTTGCTGGGGGAAAGCGTAGATGACTGGGGAAAGCAATGGCAAACCACCCCATTAAAAAGTCTGCTGTGAAAGCATTGTGATGCGACATCACCCCAGAGTCAAAAATGACTGGTGCTTGCACAGAGGACTACTTTTACCTTTTTGTAGGCTATAAACGTTAAAACTAAGAGTACTATTATGTATTTTAGTGATGAAGAGAAAAAATGATAATGATTCTATTTTACTTTTACCCCTTTTCCCTTCCTGTTCTGTATTCCTTTATACCTCCACTTTTCAAAATTGCAATAAAATATATATAACCAAAGAATAAATGTTGCAGAGGGCATCAGGGAAGCTACCTCATGTCTGATCCTCCATGTAAAGGAAATGGCTTCTCAGTTGTGGCTCTGACAATTTAGAACAGCCTGTCCTGGGGGGGTCACCATATTTGTAAATTTTAAGGAAAAGGTGGAAGATTGTTGGGTCCCAGAAGAGCTTTCAGGAATGTTAGATATGATACATGTTTGATTGCTGATGAGGGTTTTCTGTACTGAGGTTATGGTGTGGTTGAATGTGTTGAGTGGTTGACTGTGTTAATTAAATACATGTGTTGACATGTATCTAATCATTGTTAATTATGCCTGTAGGCTCTTTATAAGCCAGTCTGGGTTCTTTGTGGGGAAATGTGGTAATAATATTCTGAACACAAATTAATTAATTTTGGGTTTAAAACAGTGGTAAGGATGTTTTGTTTTGTACTTTTTAAAAATAAAACCGGTACCATTATTTCTGTTGAAATTACTGTCTGTGTCTTACATGTTGGAATTGCAAATCCAAATTCACTGCTGCACATTAGATATGCATTGCCTTGCGGTGGGGCTGTATGTGCAGTATTCAGTATGTGTGCATACACTCCAGGGTTGTTTTGGCTCAGAAAAATAGTGTGGGGGAAGGCTGAACCCCCCCCCCCCCCCCCGATCACAGTTCAGAGCTGAATCAGATCCCAGTGTACTTAGAAACTTTGTCTCCTACATGCAACTTTTGAACACAGGGTTATAGGGGAGTTTAAACTGGGGGGAGGGGGGGGGTTGCACGTTAGCTTTTTAAAGTAACCAGTCCTGAGAGTTAAATGAGTGTGCCGCTTTACATCACAGCCTGTTCAGACATATTTGGTGAGGTCTGGCTTTGAAAGGGTTTCACCTTTCTTTTGTTCTTTAGAGCTGATGCCTGACTTACTCAGAAAGCGTTTAGAAGGGCTTATCCATGCCAGTTTCCATCTTATTTAGCTTGGGTTCTTTCTATAGCACACACAGGAGATGCCATTGCCTGTGAACATTGCATGCACAATGTCCTAATTTAAATGAGATGGTTGGGTGCACATGAAGTCCCACCAAGTAGGTTCTTCAGTGCTATCAGTGTCACATTTAAATCAGGTCTCACGCGGTCAGTCTCGATGGCATTTGAAAGCACCAAGGCATTTGAGAGGCTTTCCTTGGCTGGATCATGTGTGCGCATATTAAGCTGATTCTGCTGAATGAGACTCTTTGTCCATCTGCTCTGATCAGCAGGAGCTCTCCAAGGTCTTTCCTGCTCTGTGTCCTGTCCTCCTTTTAACTGGAGATGGCAGAAGGATGGATCTGGGGTTTCTTTCCCAAGCATCTGCTTTGCCACTAAACTGGTTCCCCTTCTTCAGGGGTGGTGCTGACTTACTTCCACCCTGTGATGACAATCTAATATTGCCAGTGAATCATCCTGAGAAGAGTCTGAGCTTTGGTTCAGTACTTATAAATATTTTTTAAATTATAACCACCAGATATTAATTAGGCCTCACAGTGACATGGCAGATTTTTGCTTTCTCGGATGGAAAATAGTAGCAAGGGAATCTGGTTGTGTCTTTTATTTTTAGTGTCATAAATAGATTATGAAGCCATGTGAGAGTGCTGAAAACTTTTCTTTGATGCTTCAAATGCATTTTAAAATGTTTTTGGGCTGTATTCTTGGTATGGGAAGCAGCTTTCTAGATACGGGTGATACGTAGAGACATATCCTGTCTTACGCTGCAAATTTGCTGCCATTGCCACAAACTCAATCAGACTTAATACGCTTGTGATCCTCCTTGTGGGGAGCACATGTATTTGAGTCCCCTTCTGCCTGTTTTGAGATCCTAGTAAGGGAGTTAAGGTGCACTTCCCTCAGGAGCCAGATCAGGAAGGAAGGGAAGGAGGTTCTTCTGGGGCAGGGGAAGCTTTAGCTGACAGGTAAATGCCTGGCAGTAGCACCAGAGCCTGGCAGCAGTAAAATGACTTGGTCTGAATTAGCAGGCTCAATGAGGTGCCCAGGAGCATCAGGACACCTGGCAGTGTTTTTTCTTCTGCCACTTGCTTTTTGACTCTAGAAGGGGCAGGATTTCAAGGGGTCTTGAACACAGCAAGAAAAGAAAAACAGGGACTTGAGTCACTCCCTACCAGCTAACTGGCTAGCAAAATGCTGAATTGTATCCTAACAAGGCATGTCACAGCTATGCATTCTTGATATATTAGCGTTTGTTTGAACGTTCTCTGCAAAAGGTTCTGTGGCTAATATAAATTGTAGGGGCTGGAGACTCATAGTTCCTTATGCCTGTGGGTTTGGGGACTTCTCCCTGAAGCTGAGCAGAGAGGGTACTCTCCCATTCCTTTGAAACAAAACAACAAAACAAACATCTGTTCTTGCCCTCCATGACGAATGTTCTGTGATTGCTCTGCCCCCATAGCAGCCATTCTACAATGGTGCCCCCCCCCAACCATTCTCAAATGGCTCAACTAGTCCTGCTTGGCCCGAGGCTAAATCACTTGGGGCTCTTGATGTAGGCATTCCAACCTTGGCCAGGGATGTCTTGGGCTCGAGTCAGCATGGGGTGTACCTTGCAGGGCTGGTTGTTCTATTTCAGTTCCAAGCTACCTTTATGCATTTACTGGCCCTTCCCTATTTTGGCACCATTAAAGCACCTTCCTTTATTTTTCCCTCTGGTTTGTTTGTCAGGACTCTGGGCTATACTTGAAGGAGCTGATTGAGCCGGTGCTGACCTGCTTCAATGACTCTGACAGCCGCTTGCGATACTACGCCTGTGAGGCTCTGTACAACATTGTGAAGGTGGCCAGGGGCTCTGTCCTGCCCCACTTCAATGTGCTGTTTGATGGCTTAAGCAAGGTAACAGGGTTTCTTTGGACCTACAAGCCAATGCTTATGGTTGTTGTGAGGAATCCAGCTTGGGTTCTTTTGGGAAGGCAGCTACAGCTTCCTCCTGCAAGAGAAATCAGGGTGCCCCTCCCAGCCTTGCTTGCCTTATATCTGTCATTAGCAGAAGAAGCATCAGTAATGCACATTATGCACTTGTGCTATCCAGTTTGCAGTGATTGCCACCAATCATGGCCAGCCCTACTCACTTTTTCTGGACTTGCTAAAAGCAGGGCTACAGCAGTAGGCAGATAAGGCAGAGATGGAAGATGGAGTGTGGCCCTGCCTCCATGCATAATAATAAAGATTTCCATCAGGTTCTCTTCTGGAAAACGTCCCTTGTTGTTTCTGACCTCGATCTGAACTTCAGAGGCTTTGGGAAGAGGCAAGAGGTTCTTACTGCTTCGAAGTTCTGTGCAGCTCAGCATGAGGTTGGAGACAAGGCAAGGGATGACGACAGCCAAGATTGGATTGATTTAAATAAGTTTGCAGTAAATGCCATCTTTAAATAAATGCTTGAAATCAAGAGAGTTCCTCCACCCACTTTGAAACGCATGCCTTTTTGAAGAAGCTTTCATGCTAACCGTATATAACCAGGCCATAGCATAGTTCATGCTGTATGACCAACAATCGTATATCTCCATAATTTGAGAATGGAACACTTTGCAGGAAACTGGCAGGCATATTTTTTTATTTTGTGAGATTTTCGTTTCCTCTGTTTTCCAGAAAGTACGGAGTAGCATGCATGGCTCTATTCCCTCTTCCCGTTTATTTTCACAACAACCCTGTGTTTTGGCTGTAGTGGAGTGGGCTTTTGAACCAAATCTACCCAAGTTCTAGTCTGACCAGGCTAGCTTCTGCCATATGGACCCAGTGCATGGCTGTACTGAGACACAGGATGATATATCCTGCATTCTCATCTCTGATGGCTTGCTAGTTCCTGAGTCAGCAAGAAGCCCACAGTGATTAATATTTGTACTGCTTCAAGCTCAGCAATCAGATCATTTTTTCCACAATTGTTTGATTTTAATTTTAGAAACAGCTTTTCAGTTGTACTTTATTGGGTGTGACTCAATTTTAAGGAGTCATGATTGCAAGCATTTAGTGTGCTTGTTCAGGTTAAATTCAGACTTCTTTTTTTAAAATAGGTAATTTTCCAGAAAGAGGCTTTTAACATAATTGAGCTTTAATGGTCAGTTTGTTTCTTCCCAAGCCACAATGTGTAGACCCTGGTATAGGAACTATCAATAATTGGCTGAGTCAAGCCATCTTATTTTCCTGGTTGCTTGTGTTTTTTTTCTGTCCCAGCTTGCTGCAGATCCAGATCCTAATGTCAAAAGTGGCTCTGAGCTCTTGGACCGACTTCTGAAGGTACTTCTCTTCTTCCAGACTATCTGATTGTGTTGGGGGTGTATTTCAGATGGCACAGCTTTAGAATTCCTGCTGGCTTCCTGTGTATGTGTGTGAGAGAGAGGCGATTTATGTGTCCGGCACCAAATTATGACTTGTGAGGTCTCATGCTGAATATTCCATCCCCACTTACAATTTGTGTATAAAAAGCAAAAGTATAGACTTGGTTGTTGGAGGAAAATGCTAAAATTCTCCTGGCAATTTCTGCTGCGAGTGTTTTTCAGATGCTTTTTGTCTCTGGGCTGTGTGGCTTGCTTGACTGTAGGTTCTGAGCTCAAACCTGGGCAGTTATTTCATAAGAGATCTCACAATCCATGCTTATATAGCATAGATATAAGCATTATATATAAAAGGCCCTGTGCCAAGAGAGAGATGACTTGTGGGCATGTGATGTGCAGCTCTGCAGAACCTAGTAACTGGATGTATGAAAAAGGGAACCAGCTTTTCACAGGACTTGGAAGGCTAGGGATAGACTCCCAGAATGATTATTCAAACCAAACTGCATGGTATTGCAATGTAAAGTTCAGAGGGCAATGTTGATTGTCTGTTGGTTTTCTCTGTCATCCTTCTGGACCAGAGTGGTAAAGTAGCCCTGTGATAGAGGTTGAGGGGGGAAAGAAATCTCAGTTGGAGTCAGTGGGAGTTAATAACAGTGAAGGGCTCTTTCTGGAGGCTTTGATTGCTGCTCTGTGTGAAGGAAGAAAGCTCCATAGAGCGAGTGGCTGGATCTTTGCAAGCTGCTTATGCTCTTGAACTGACCTTATGAATGGATGATGCTATAAATCTGCAGTTTTTTACATGTCTTCTAGACCTTAACAAGAGAATGCTTGGTGCAGTTTTCATCTACTTTTATCTATCAAAGATACTAAAACAGACAAAAAATCAACTTTTATACAGCTGTTGGATCAATTTACAGCTAATTTAATCAAGGCCCCTTGTGGCTTTCACAAGCAAATAGTTCTTAGAGTAGCCAGATGTTACTATCAATAATACTTCATCTAAAAATCTGTTCTGCCTGAATCAAGATATATCTAACTTAAGAGCCAAGGAAAGTGCTCTTCATCTTATCTGACGTTGCACTTTTAGGGGTGTTAATAATGTTTCTATAAAAGAAGAAGAGGCTTCTTAAAAAGCCAGAGAGGTTCTTTTTTCTGAAGCTGAAGTTGTGTGTCTGAGCCTGCATGTGTGCAGTCATTACTGGAATTAATCTGTATGGGTGTATGATTGCACAACAAACAAGGAGAGAAGATTACTTTGAATAGGTTTATTTGGGGTAGAAGGTGAGGGAAATGCTGGCCATTCCCACACAGGTGCTCAGAAGTACTGCACCAACTTGCTGAGGAATATGAAGGCAGCGCAGCCAGTCCTTGTTGCACAAGGAAGTGCATGCTGTAAATTACAGTGGGACATCAGCTAGAGATTGCTGCATTTGAGGAAGGCTGGGCAGTGGTTCGTGAAAGGACAGTCCATTCCGTTGTGCTTTACAAGACTGAGGAGGTTCAGGCAGGTGGCTTGGGTTCAGCGCATGATGGGAAGTCAGTGGTGCTCTTTTGATTTTGTGTCAAGATGCTGGTCGGTGGGGAACAGAGACTCTTAATACTGCTTTGATATTCTGCTTTTGTAGGACATTGTGACTGAAAGTAACAAGTTTGACCTTGTGGGCTTTATTCCTCTGCTGCGTGAGAGGATCTACTCCAACAACCAATACGCTCGGCAGTTCATCATTTCCTGGGTATGTATTTAGAGTACGGCATTCCACTATGGCACCTAGTATTTTAAGTCATTTATTGTCAGTGCCTCTTGGTGATTCTCAGTCAAAGTACAAAACTTATTTAGGTGAGTGATGGAGCTTAACTCTTTGTTGTGATGGCAATTACGGTTACCCGGGGAGGGATGATGGCTCAGTGGTAGAGCATATGCTTGGTAAGCAGAAGGTTCCAGGTTCAATCCCCGGCATCTCCAACTAAAAAGGGTCCAGGCAATAGGTGTGAAAAACCTCGGCTTGAGACTCTGGAGAGCCACTGCCAGTCTGAGTAGACAATACTGACTTTGATGGACCAAGGGTCTGATTCAGTATAAGGCAGTTTAATATGTTCAATATGTTCATATTAATACACTACAGTGCTTTTGTTAAAAAAAACCCCAAGAAGCTGAAGAGTTTTGGATTAGATTTTGTGCTAGCAATACTGAGAGAGTAAGCCAGAAAGATAAGGCAGGCTCCTAAAGATGAAGAAACTTTGTCAAGGCCTGGTTTAGGGTTAATGAAGGCTTAACAGTTAATATGTTGATATTAAAAGTGTGAAACATGCAATGCTAATTAGTAGGTTAGCAACAAACAATAAATCCTCAGATGCCCAATATTATTTAGCACTTTAATTATCAATCTTTATGCAGTCCCACACATAAAACAGTAAGAAAACCGTTGAGTCATCTACTCTTCTTCCCCCGCAAATCTTACTGCTCAGTTTTCCTTTCACATTATATTTTCCTCACTTTCTTCCTGTAACAGTACTAGAAAAAAATTCCCCATCGTATGCCTAATCTTTATATGTCTAAATATTCCTTCTCTAAATCTTTTTTATTAAAAAAAAGTAAGAAAAACTTGTTTTCAAGCAAATTAGTGCACAGTCCTGCACAGAACTACCCCAGTCTGTTTGCACCAGAAAAGTGCTACTTGGCTGCCTCTCTGCTTGCTCATGTAATTCCATTCTGAAGTACCTGCATCTGTATTGTAGCCTTTGTTTGCTTTAATTTTGATTCTTACTCAGAACTTGCAAGTACAGTTTTACTTCCTTTCTTTTGGGCTAGATCTTGGTTCTTGAGTCTGTCCCTGATATTAATCTTCTGGATTACCTGCCGGAGATTCTAGATGGGCTCTTCCAGATCCTGGGTGATAACAGCAAGGAGATCCGTAAAATGTGAGTGCAGAGTCTGGAATATGCAATGCACAGGTTTTCTTTTTGCATGTTGGGGTGACTCTGGATGGGGTGATGTCATTCCATCCTCTCCTGGTGAAGTTGTAACTCTGGAGAAGGAAATGTCATGTTAAATGGAATATGTCCTCTCATTAGACACTGAGCTTTCTAGTTCTGAGCATATCATGTGTGTTTCTGAAGCTCCTCTGAACAGTGCACCTATACTCTGGTTGGGAGCAGGCTGTAGTAGGGATTGCATGTGTTGAGCAGGATGAGGGTTGATTGGTTGATGTATAATTCTGTTGTGTAGCTGGTGGGATTGGACTGAGTGTTCTTTAGTACATTCTATCTATAGGATTAGTGTAAATGAGCAGGTGGGCTGTGGGGAGAGACCAGTCCTCCCTCCACCTTCCTGGGTAGATGCTTGTTTCTGATAGGGGAAGTCCCCTAGTTGTTCAGCGTCAAGATCCTGATTGGAGGAAAGATGGTTAAGTGCCTCTTGGAGCTGAATGGCAGGGACTAGCTTGTGTATTCCATAGAACATCAGGAGAGCCCTGCTGGATCAGACCAGTAGCCCATGTGATTCAGCATGCTGTTTCACACATTTGCCCTGTAGGGTCAACAGGGGGTATAGGGGCCTAAGCCCTGATAGCTCTGAATTACAGAGGTTCTGAATATGGAGGTTCCCTCTGTTTGCCAATAATGGATCTATCCCCCATGAAACTCTCAGGGGAGGCCATTCTCTGAACCTCTGGACCTCTGTTTCCATGTGCAGGTGTGAGGTGGCCCTTGGCGAGTTTCTTAAAGAGATTAAGAAGAACCCTTCCAGTGTCAAGTTTGCTGAAATGGCCAACATCCTGGTGATCCACTGCCAGGCCTCTGGTGAGTTTTTGTTGCCTTATCACAGGCACCAGCACTTTATCACCTAGTCAGAGCTTCTTTCTCCATCATGTTGTACCTTACTTATTGAAAGGCATTCATCTTTTCCTGTACTGTAGTGTAATGTGTGAGCCCCAGCTTTTGAAGCACTTTGAAGGGTTTTGCCTTACCTGCACCAGGAGATGCATAGGTGTTTCAAAAAGTGGTCCGAGAACTGGTGTAATAGATCCTAGTGGTCCAGCCCTGTGAAAAAAGATGGCTACATGTAGCACTAGTTGAAGCTTCCAAGTTTTCTTTGAGGGCAATCACATGTCGAGCCAAGCTGAGCCTAGAAAGGAAGCTAGCCTTGCACGTGAACTGCTGATGAAAGCAAGCATGGCTAGCAACAATGCCAGTCTGCTGCTCAAGGAACAAAGCAGTGTCCAGGAATCCACCCCCCCTCCAAATCTTCACATGGTTATGGCCCTCTTACACCTTCCAGCCATAGCAGATATAATCCTTCCTAACCATTAACAGACTTCTCTTCTTCTCTGCCTCATAGATGATCTTATCCAGCTGACTGCCATGTGCTGGATGCGAGAGTTTATTCAGCTGGCCGGCCGGGTAATGCTGCCATATTCCTCAGGGATCCTGACAGCCGTCCTGCCTTGCCTGTCGTACGATGACCGGAAGAAGAGTATCTTTACAGCAAAGGGCTCAGTGGTAGAATATCTGCATGGCATGCAGGAGATCCCAGGTTTAATCCTGTCATCTCCAGTTAAAAGGATTGGTAGGAGGTGATGTGGAATACCTCTGCCTGAGATCCTGGAGAGCCGCTGCCAGTCTTGAGTAGACTATATTTACCTTGATGAACCAAGGGTCTGATTCGGTTTAGGGCAGCTTCACATTTTCAAAGGGATAGCGCATTAGTACTTCCTTCAGAAAGGTACCTGGACATCCAGGTGAAGGAAGGGGACCAGAGCTTGGTTTGGGTGTCTTTGAACATGTACACTAGCTGTTCAGGAGAAGTAGGTCTTGAGGACTGTCGTCATTTATGGTGAATATACCTGGAGCAGATTAAAAGGAAGGGGTGCCAGCCCATTGATGTACTGGCTTCTTTGTGCCTTTGCTTTCCCCTGAAATTCAATCAGTGCTGCAGTTGCCTCCCATAGAAAGTTCAAGAAAGGACTGATTTTGACATAGTGGCCACATAACAGTAGAAACTTCTTTTGTTTGTCTGGGTTGAATGGTTTTGGAGCATCTTTGTTGAGGGCCCTTGGATTCCCTCAGGATGACAGAACTTAATTCACTTCACTTCAGTATTAGTTCCAACACATGAGTCAAGTCACAAATACTCCTTGCCTCAGATACCTCTCTCTAGTATGGATTTTGTGTGTGTGTGGGTTCTGTGGGTCTTCATTTTCTGAATAAATGCTAAATTTAGTGTTTGCTTCAGTATTTAAAAGCTGACACTTCCATTTAAAGAAGCTCAGTTTTCTAGCCTTTTAGCTGCAGAGAGAAGTAATATGTATGGGTTAGTCTTTGCTCTCTTTAGTGCTAAGTATCTCCATTCCTCTAAACATTTCTGCCTGGGGCTTCAGGTGTATTGAAATCCTGGGAAGTGTCATCCTGCAAAATTCTACTAAGGTCGTGATCAGTGACAGGAGTACATTCCTTACATTGGTGGGGTGCAGGCATCAAAGAGGTGGCTAATGTGTGTAACCAGAGCCTGATGAAGCTGGTCACACCTGAAGATGATGAAAGTGATGTCAAGCAGCCCACAGCAGCCCCCCAAGCAGAGGCTGACCATGATGTACCTCTCTCCAAGCAGGAAATGGCTTCAGGTGGTGAGTCCTATTTTCCAAGTGTCTTCCTACAGACCTTATTGGTGTAAATAAATGACTAAAAACTGACATTTGTCTTAACAATCCAGGTGGGTAGCTGTGTTGGTCTGAAGCAACAAAGAGTAGGATCTGGACTTTATCTATAAAACCAACCATGACATCTTGGCTGCAGCTGCGATCACACACACTAAATAATGCACTTTCAATGCACTTTCCAACTGGATTTTGCCACTTCACACAGTAAAAACCAGTTGGAAAGTGCATTGAAAGCAGATTGTCTCTTTTTTTATGAATAAAAATTACTCCAATGGCTTTGCGTAGGCTTTCCTTATCTCAAAGGTTCTCCACCCTTATAATCTTCATTACCTTTTCCTGATTTATGGTAACCTTTTGAGATAAGGTGACCACAGGATTACAAATATTATCACACCATAGGTTTATTTCAAGGCCTTAGATAGGTTTATTGAAAGGTCTTTCAGTTGTAAATGGATACTAGCTTAATGTTGTTAGTCTTTAAGGCACCATTGAATTCCCCCTCTGCCGCCTTTTGCTTAAAACTCTGGCTGTTTCATTTTCAGTACCTTTCCTTGTAATCCTCAAAGTAGAAAGTGCTGTAGGTATTTGACATTGTCATTGTGCCACCCACTCCAACCCCCAAATCACTTTTCTTGGTTAGTCCATTGCCAATTTTACCTTCCATTAGTGTATTCTTTGCTCCATATGTGCATTACTTTCCCCTTACACTGAACCTTGTTTGCCATGTGTTTGCACATTTCCGCAGCTTTGAGCAATCCCTTTGAAACTCTTTGAACTGTTGTGAATAATTTGGATGACACCACCAACTTGGTCAGTCCACTGTCCACTCTGATCCCAGGTTATTTATGACCCAAGTTAGTTTGCTTAAACATCTCTCCTTTCAGCCCAGTCAGGGCCACCAAGGCAGCTAACAACTGAAAGCAGAGTAGAATCAAAGCACATCATAACATCATGCTAAAAACAACTAAAATGCATATGCCCTTGAATGGGAGACCACCAAAGAAGTCCAGGGTTGCTTCGCACAGGCAGGCAGAGGCGAAAAACCTCTGAACATCTCTTGCCTTGGACAGAAGTTTCCATCACCATCAAAATGAATGGATGGATATATCAGAATTGAGAAACATCAATTAAACCCATATAATAACAACAGTCCCAATGGAGCTCCCACTAAACTACTGGAGAGCAGGTCTCGTTCCAAAACACAATTTTTCATAACAAGCTAGTATTGTGTAGTGGTTAAGAATGTCAGACTAGTATGTGGGAGACCCAGGTTCGAATCCCCACTTGTGCTATGGAAGCTCACTTGAGTGACCTTGAACCAGCCACACTCTCTCAGCCTAACCCACCTCACAGGGTTGCTGCCAAGATAAAGTGGAGGATAGGAGAATGTGCCATACTCAAACTAATGTAAATGTCTCTCTGCAGACTGCTTGGATGTCTCAAATAATTCCAGTTTCAACAGCACCAGCGTTTTCATGCCAACCAGGTAAGGTTCTTGACTGTTGCTGGTGATGCTTGGTTGCCCCTGTTTTGACGGAAACTGAGGACATTTGTGTGCTTCATATGGGTCCCGTAATGTCACTGAACTGAAACAAATAGTTCATCCTGGTTTGTTCTCAGCACAGTTGTGGGAGCACTAATTCTTTAGAAAAACTGGGCTAAATCTTAAAGAACTTGTACTAGAAGAAATTTGAAACAGTGGGAGGAGAAGGGGATGCTTCTTTTTGCTGCATAAGAGCAGGCACTTTCTGCAGGTTACATCTCAAGTACTGGGAATGGGTGAGATGTTCAGATGAATCACTCTTTCCCATGAAGTCCCACAATGGT
Organism: Heteronotia binoei; assembly: GCF_032191835.1. NCBI lineage: Eukaryota > Metazoa > Chordata > Lepidosauria > Squamata > Gekkonidae > Heteronotia > Heteronotia binoei. The sequence continues at coordinate 26,923,168 of NC_083236.1, forward strand.
GTTCAAAGCAGCTCTTGCTGGGAATTTTAAGTCTCTGCCCCCTTCTCCCCCAAATAACTGACTGGGATTAAATTCAATGAATTTGTATAAGATTGCAGATTATATGTACCTTTGGGACACTGCAGTTGGCTGGAACCCATTCTACCTGTATGCTGAGAAGGCGAATCACAGTTCTTGGAATGTTTGTCAAAAACGTATCCATTAAAGAAACAGGTGGGCACAGTCTGGAGGCTGAGGTTGCAGATGATGCCCGCATAAGTAGACAGAACTACAGAAGGTTTCTGAAAAGATTCCCCTTTAAGCAGCTGACTTTGCTTGTGAGCTTTGAAGCAGTTTTCTAGAGATGAGCACCAAAATATTACTGTGACTGTTATCCAGTCCGCCCCCCTTGGATTCTGGCTTTAACTAATTTTTTTGTTGTGTGCTAGATTCATTTCCTTACTTTGTGGCAAGGGGTGGGATTGTGTTGGCCTCCAAAAAGGGCATCTGTCCTATTTTTCTGTGCAATATCACCATCAAACCACTAAGGGTCACTGTAACTCCAGTTTAATTGCTTGTTGTTGCACTATTTTTTTTTGCAATCAGTGCAAGAAAGTTGTTGCAGTTCTTGCTGGTCCTTTCCATCCTTACAGCTGTTCTGTGTTGAATTTCATCTTCACTTCTGTTCCTCTTCTTCCAGTGCCTCTTGGCAGTAATGTTTGATCTTGAAAGGCCAGCCATGTGCTTGAGGGACCTGCTGTGTTCATGCTTTCTGACTGTTGTAACTTGGCATAAATTTGCCTTTTCAGTTTTTCTCCTTTCTGTAACTGACACTCTAGATTGTAAAACAGCAACTTCATAAGGAACAGGATCAAGACTTTTTTTTTTTTAAGATGTCAGGGCAAGAGTTAACTATACACAAGCAGCAGAGCCATCTTCCCCATTCTCCTGGATTTGCAGGTGTGGATATATGAAACGTTGGGCTCTCTCATCTTTGGTGTCAGGTTGGAATCAGGGTTAGCCTAACACTGGTTTTGGGGTTTTTTTGTAGTATTTATAAATAGCTCTTTGATTTAAACTGGGGAACAGGTTCAGAATGAATTCACATACAGTCTGTATCCACGTCCAAATGATGTAACTTTATTAGGCCTTTCTGCTCAGTCACGCTGAGAGAAAAGTGATATAGGAGAAAATAATCAATAAAACATTTTGATTCTTCAGGAATACATTGGCAAGGACCTGTTCCATGTATAAAGTTAATATATACCTTACTAGCACTGAAACTAATTCTGCATTTAGCACTTGGCTCCCTTCTGTGCGGGGCTCCTCATGGTGGCTCTTTTTCCTGGATTTGGCAGCTCTGGAGTGGGGCTGCGTGTTCCCTGCCTGCTTGCTGTCCCACGCAAACTCGAGAGCTGAGAATGAGACCAGGACAAAGGCTAATGCGGAATTAGTTCGAATTATTGCAATTCATTGCATTTTTAATGTTAATTCCATTGTTTAATAACAGTTAATTAGTTTTGCAATTTGTGGAAATATCAAATTTGATGACTGAGTTACTCTTTTATTAAAGTTATTGCTGTAAAAATGCTTCTAATCAGTGTTTAATGTATCCTGTGGGTCAAGTTGAGCCTTATCTTTTTGTTTAGTGGCCAACCCAAACAAGGATTCTTATTGGAGACACTGGACAAGAAATAATGTAGAGAATATTTTAAAAACCTAAACAAATAAACAGTTGCTGCAAAGACCCAGTTTAGTGATATTGTACGACTAGCAGAAGGCAGAATACACCTTCCTGGATTTTGGACAAAGAGAGAAGACAAAACGCTTTTCTGTGAGGCTTGTGCAGAGGAATCCTGTGCAAAGCCCACCAGAAACAAATAGCAGCTGAGCATCAGCAGTGCTTGGTGGGTTGTCATGTTGGAATAACTAGGATCACATCAGTTAAGTTCAAGTCCAATAGCACAGGGGTGGCCAACGGTAGCTCTCCATATGTTTTTTGCCTACAACTCCCATCAGCCCCAGCCAGCATGGCCAATGGCTGGGGCTGATGGGAGTTGTAAGCAAAAAAAAACATATGAAGAGCTACCGTTGGCCACCCCTGCAATAGCACCTTAGAAACCAACAAGATCTTCCGGATCAGAGCTTCCTTTGTCAGATGCAAATAGAAAAGATCTGAGTCCAAATATCCTAGTCAGAAAATGGGAGGGGTGTTGTGATCCTTTGCATCTTTTAGATTGTGTTCCCCAGATGACTTGGGCAAATCACCCCCTTTGGCAGGAATGTTCACTAACCTTGTGTAAACACCCATCTCTATCCTCTTGCTTTATCCTGTTCTGTCTGCAGCACTGAGAGAATTCACGTGACCCTCAACCTTGATGGAATCGTCCAGGTATTGGACTGTCACCTTCATGATTCAGCTATTGGGATGATGACCCGGATTGCGGTTTTGAAGTGGCTCTACCACTTGTACATCAAGACACCTCGCAAGGCAAGTTTGTGTCTCGATCATACCAGACGTCACTTGGGAATTGGGGCACACAATCTGTTGTAATAGGCAAAGACATGGATTATTTCATGTTACATATCGTTGCTGTTAAGGTTCTGTATCTATAATCAGAGGTGATTTTTTTTTCTCTGTTGAGACACTTAAGGGAAAAGAAGGGCTTTTTGCTATGGCAGAGAATTGAAACAGCTTCTAATCTGACAGTCTCCTCTTACTCTGTGGTAGCAATGCCACATTTGGAATACAGGACCGATTCGCTTTTTGTAATGGTTTGGATGACTCTTTCACAGCTGTTTCCCCCCTTCCTTTTAGATGTTTCGGCATACGGACAGCCTGTTTCCTATCCTGTTAAAGACCTTATCTGATGAGTCTGATGAGGTGAGTATGAATTCAGTTCAGAGAACTGTTGTTTATATTCCTTTTATTACCAACAAATATTCTCATATGTGGTGGAAATCCTGTAGAGTATCTTACTTTTTGCAAATGACATCAGATAGTTTCTTTTGGTGCTGATTATTTAGTTTCTTTTACCCCTGATGTAATGTTAAATTACATGATGGCAATTCCAGGTCAACTAAGATATTTCGTATTATATGCACTCACTGCTGCTTGATAGGTTTATGCCCATTGTTGAAAGAATTCAAGCCATGGGAAATAAGAACGGTTGGGCAAACCAGTAATGTATGGTTATACTATGAAAGAATATAAATAGTTGGGGACAAATGATTATACATATGGGAAAACATTAATAGAAATTTAGAAACCAAGTATTTAGTTATAATTGTAGTCGGGATGTATTAATGATTTTTGTGGATTTTTAAAGCTTTACTTTTTGTATATAGAGAAGGGGTGTGTGTGTGTGTACACACTCATATACATCTCTCACACAAAACAGAAAGTGACTAGCAGTCTGAAGTAATCAATTTAAGGGGTTTGTGATAGATGCAGTCTCCTGTTGCACATGTATAGTATAATTCAGAAGTTGTCTTGCATGGGTATGTCCTTTGGAGTTGTTAATGACTCTGTAGGAATATGAATGGCTGCCACCTCAGTTTCCCCCCTTTAGTTTAGAATGCCTTGGGCTACACAGAGAAGGCAGAATAGAAATAATCTATGGTGCTCACAGGTGCTGTGGCTCTTACTTATCTGTTCCCTAATGCCTGCTTGTTGCTGGGGGGGTGGGGCGGGGAGGAAATCCAAAGAATCTTGGATGGAACAGGCATTAACAGGGAGTTCTGGGCTGCTCCTTGCCAGCTGACTGAGTAGCAAAATGTGCAGCTCATTCTGGGCAGGTGCATCACAACTTATGTATGTTTGACTTGATAACAGGCTGGGAATCCCCAGTCTTGTTGTCAAGCCTGCAGACACTTCTAAAATTTGAGAGAGAGTAATGGCTGATACGAAAAAGGTTGCTGTGGAGATAGGGCCAAGAGACACCAAGTGGCTTCAGTTCCTGAGGGTAGGAGAGGGTTTGCTCCCTCTGCGGCTGTAGTGAGATGCTATACAAAGAGATTCTCTGTTGCCTGGATGGTTTCGTCTGCTGGCTCTTTATAAATGCAATAAATCCAGTCAAATGTTTGACAAAACTGTATTGGAACGGTCTACATTTCTTTCCGATTGCATGATTGTTTCCGATGGCATACGCACATTCTCTTACTGCTGTTCGATGACTTGGCCAATTTCATCACCTTCCTTCCTTGTTGGTTGTTGTACACATAGTTTAAGTACATAAGACATTTACTATTTGCGGTGAATGCACTACTGATGTTATAAATCTGCCTTCGTCTGTTACTGCTAGCTGGTGTAGGATTAATAGGACAGGTGTTTGAGCTGTCTAGATTGGGATTAATTTAGGCCAGTGTTCACACAGTGCTGTGCCATGACTGCCCCATTCCCCAAACAATTTCTGGCCAAAGGAAAGAAAATCGACTTGTTCAGTAAGATCTTTTTCCATTAGGGGTGAGCTGTCCATAGCCAACAGTTTGTTGTTGTTGTTTTAGGGACAGATCTATTTCCTGAAGGTTAGTATCTCTGTGGCTAAGAAAGCTTTGATCAATTTCATTGTTCATGGAAAAATGAAACTGACCAAAGATTTCAGCAGCTAAGAAAGCACTGGTTATTTTCATCCTCTATCCACTGAGTGAACTCTCTTAGTGTACTGGGAGAAGTGCAGGTTTAACCATGGGGAGCTTGAAATGAAATTGGTTGCCTTAGCCACAGAGATGTGCGCATGTGCGAGAGAGAAAGGACAAAAAGAAAGGGGGAAAAAATCCTGGTGTGAAGATGAAGGAAAGAGGAAGAGAAGGATGAAGTGCGCCAAACTGTTCAGGCTTGAAAGGAGCACATGCAGCCTGCTTTGGGTGTTTTTAAAAAACTCAGCTGAGGACAGCAGTAGTTTCCATTCTGGCTGGCACCCTCCTGTGCTCTCTGCACCTGCATTGTCCCTCACTCCCAGAGACGTGCTCAGCAGTCTGAAACTGAAGAAGTGACTGCGAAATCTGTCATCTGATTCTTTTAGTTTTTATGGCACTAGTTCGATGTATACATTCTTCTTTATGCTCTGGTGTTCTTATCACATTGTATATTGCCCAGAGCCCTACAGTTGCAGGGATTGTGTGATCCATAGGTTTAATAAATAATTTTGCCCTGATGTGGATGGACTAAACAAGCCCGATCTTGTCAGATCTCAGAAGCTAAGCAGGGTCAACTGTGGTTAGAACATGGATGGGAGACTTCCTTGAAGTACCCAGTCGGGAGGACAGGGGCAGGCTTTATTCGGCTACCTCTCTGAATATCCTCCAGGCCCCCAGTAGGGGTCAGTCACCAGAGGTGAAAACTGGGTTCAGGTAGCTGGCTCAAGGTTGACTCAGCCTTCCATCCTTCCAAGGTCAGTAAAATGAGTACCCAGCTTGCTGGGGGGAAAGTGTAAAAGACTGGGGAGGGCAGTGGCAAACCACCCTGTAAAAAGTCTGCCAAGAAAATGTTGTGAAAGCAGCTTCACCCCAGAGTGGGGAATGACTGGTGCTTGCACAGGGGATTGCCTTTACCTTTTAATGGTTTCAGAAGGGTATGTGCTAGAATTTCTTAGGATATCAAGAGAGAAGTTTATAGCATCCCTTGGGATTCAGAAGGAAAAGTAACGTTGGAAGACCCTGGAAACTATTCTACTATTCTACACTGCTGGACCAAGAAGCAATAAAACCTATTTCCCTTTCCCAGGTGTCATTTGACTGGCTGCCCAGTTCTCTTTGCTATCTTGAAGAGGGAAATATACTAGAATTCTGCTGGTATTCTCAAGGGGTTAAATTGCTTCACCTAAAAAAAGTTCTTTATTCAGTAATGACAAGTGATTGGCAGCAGGGATTTCCCTTGTCTTCTTGTCACTGAGTTCTCCTTACCCATTCCTCTTAACTTTTAGTGCTGATTCCTGAGACTCCCATTTCCACTACAAGAGTCTCACCATTCATTCTCAGCTCTTCTAGAGTATTGTTGATTGGTGGTTGTCCTGCCATTCCTGAATACCTGGTCCACTAACCGTCCCAGTTGCAAAGTCACAGGGAAGTGGCAATCATCTTTGCAGGTACAAATTCATGCTAGAACCAGGAAGAAGACTTTCCTTCTACTCTTTTAAGTTTGTTGAGCAACTGGGAGTTCTGTGGACATCCACAGAACTCAAGGGAAACAAGGTAACTGTCCTGAGTGATCTGCAACTGATAGTGATAGTGATAACTGTTGTCTAGCTTGTCTATTTGGAATAATGGTGTCCTATTTAGTTTTAGTGAATTAGACCAGAATGCCCCTGAGTTCCAGTTCAGAGACTCCTGCTGTAATTTCAGGATGCAGTGATGAAGCAGTTGGGTCTCAAGGCTGTGATTCTGCAATTGGCAACGTCCTCCCTCTTCTGGTGGATGTGCTGTATCACATTACTCATGTGTCTGCTTACTCCTGAAGGGACCATGGAGAATAGTCATCACAGTTGAGGTTCAACTGTACAGGATGTGTTGTCTGGAGTCTCTGTTCCACAGCTGCTGAAACCTGAGAGAAGAGCGAACATAAACTGCATGGAATTCCAAGCCATCTGCTTAGCAGTGTTTGGTTGGCAAATGTGGTTAAGGGACAGGTGTCCTGTGGTTCTTGCCATCAATACCCCACAGCAAAGGCATGCATCAGCTGCCAAAGATAAAATAGATCTTCATGTCTTCATAAGGAGGCCATATCCATCACAGAGATGGTGGAGAACATGCTTGTGTCTCTGAGAGTAGGATTTGTAGCAAGGATCCAAAGCATGCTGGCTCATTAACAAATAGTACGCTAGGTGGAGAGGTCCCAATATGAGCAGGCATTTAGCAGTTAATTAAAACATGCAAAAACTTGCACTCAGGTTCTGCAGAAGCAGATTCAAGATGGGAAGGTACTTAGCCTGCTTCCATTGCTGAGGATACAAGGCAGAGAGACTTTACTCTGATTAAGCCCACCAACCTTCTCTAGTTTTTCTACTGCTGTCCAAGGTGGTTGAAAATAGTTAAGAGCAGAAGGCATGGTTGATCTGTCTCATTGATTCAGACATCTGTAGTTCAGAGGAGATGTCATTCTGAAAACCTGGAGACTTCAAGGATACCAAATCTTATCAAGTTGAAGACTTTTGTTACCATTCACAACCAAAAGCCCATGGCTTGGAAACGGAATATTTGTGTTGCTCTGGGCTGCATGAGTGGAGATGACATGACTCATACTTGCATAGGTAGAGCTTAGAGTGTGCTGTCATAAAACTCTTTGCAGTTGGCCTCTGGTCTACCTTAAAGCCCTGCTAAAAGCTTGGATTTTCAGCTTGATGGTAGCTCTTCTTCCGGTCACAGACTTTCCCCTTCATCATTCCTTTTCACACCACAGAGCTTTCTTGAGGGAAGAACATGCAGGCCTTCGCTCTCCGCTTTACTACAGCCCAGAGCTGCATGTCCTGTTGTACCAGCCTTCCCCCACGGAATGGGCTTTCTTGCTCTAAATCCCCAGGGGCTTTTTTCCATGTGATACAGATTTCAAGTACAATGACGCTTAACAAAAGTGTGAATGGCCGTCTTTATCCAGTTAGACTTTCATTTTTGCCTGGTTGGATTTCAGCCCGTAGTGCCCTGAGTTCCCAGCTTTCATCTTGCCAAGGCTGAAATTGGGGACTTTTGACGTATAAAAAGGGAGAACAAGGGTGAGATTAATATGACCTGTGACTCATTCCTCACATGTGTACAAATAAAATTCGTTTTGTTTGTACATGCAATTCCCACATGTAATTCTTGTCTTCACATGCAGTTCTTGTGCACAAATAAAATGCGTTTGGAAGGTTTGCAGTTAGCTGTGTTGATCACACTCCAAAGCTGAGGATGGAGCATCGGGTGAGGTACGTTAGCATTGTTGTTGAACTGTTCTTTGAGAGGTAGGCAAATTTAATGTGTCCTGCCCACATACACCTTAACACCTTTGCAGCCATTCAATTTAGAACCCATTCACAGGAACACTCATGAAGCTGCCTTATAATGAATCTGACCCTTGGACCATCAAGGTCAATAATGTCTACTCAGAGTAGCAGCTGCTCTCTGGAGTCTCAGGTTAAGGTCTTTCACATCACCTACTGTCTGATCCTCATAATGAGTGATGCCAGAGATTGAACCTGGGACTGTCTGTCTACCAAATAGATGTTTTTCAATTGAGCTAAGGCCTTTCTAAGACTCACTATATGGAAGGTTTTGAAATTGGCATTAGACAGTCAGATTAATGTAGGCTTTGGCATCCTGTGGGTTGCCAAAGATGGCAAAGGGAGAGAAGCTTTTCAGAAATGTTGCTTAGAAGTGTCTCTGAGTCTGAGGTTGAAGCGCTGATCACTTTGTACTAGACAGCAGTTGAATGGGCAGGAAGCGGCTTTTGAGTGTCCAGACAGGCAAGAAAGGGTGAACTCCTTCTCTGACTGAGGAGGCAGGGCCAACCCAGTTTAATCCTCCTCCCAGACAAGAAGTCCTTGCTTTGCTTCCAGAGAAGTAGTCCTGGCTGTGCTTTCTGAGAGGAGTAGTTAATTAGTCTACGCTCTAGAATTGCTCTCTGTGTGAGGGTCTCTCTCTGTTCCTAAATAAATTGGAAGGGAAAGAGGTGGGGATCTTGTTTGCATGCACTGTGATCTGCCCAATACCTTCCATACAAGGAGCACACTCCTCTGGGTGGGGTAGCCTTCCGCAGTGGTTCCGTGTGCCCCCAGCTCTTTTTGCTGGACTCTTTTACCTTCTTCTCTTCCTGTGGGCAGCAGTGTTCCCTCTAAGGTGAGTTAACGTGAGCTAGCTCACAGATTTTTAGCCTTTAGCTCACACATTTTTGTCCTAGCTCAGGAAAGCACAATAATTGATGCAGTAGCTCACAACTTGAATGCCAGTAGCTCACAACTTGAATGCCAGTAGCTCACAAAGTAGAATTTTTGCTCACAAGACTGCAGCTTAGAGGGAGCATTCGTGGGCAGTTAGTAACCCAGCCCAAGTGGTCATATCCATTGCCATGCCTGTTCAGAGAACCTTGCCTCAGGCCTTGACTGCTCCACTTGCTCCCTCTGCTTTTCTGACTTTCAGGTATGGCATGACTGAGATGTTCCAGTTTCTCTTCCACTTCTCCTGCAGACCAGCTGCATGGCAAAACCAAGCCTTTTTCTATACCAATAGAACTCGTGGGCACTCAATGAAATTGCTGAGTTAGAACGGATAAAAGGAAGTATTTTTTTCACCCAAAGGGGGTGATTAACATGTGGAATTCACTGCCCTGCCACAGAAGGTGGCAGCAGCTGCAAGCATAGACAGCTTCAAGAGGGGATTGGATAAGCATATGGAGCAGAGGTCCATCTGTGGCTATTCACCACAACGTATTGTTGGAACTCTCAGAGGCAGTGATGCTCTATATTCTTGGTGCTTGGCAGGTGCGGGGTGGACAGTGGGAGGGTTTCTAGTGTCCTGGCCCCTTTGATGGACCTCTTGATGGCACTTGGGGGTTATTTTGGCCACTGTGTGACAAAGAGTGTTGGACTGGATGGGCCATTGGCCTTATCCAACATGGCTTCTCTTATGTTCTTAAGCAAAGATGCCACGGATCTTTTCAGGCTGGTTTTCACCCTTCCCAGGGACTCACAATACCTACAGCTTACCTCTCGGGCACAGAGCAAATTGACCTGAAGGGCGAGGCATTCTCCAGAAGGATCCCATCCAGCAGCTGCAATCCGACCGTTCTAGAATTTTTCCTCTTCTGCTGTGTGTTTATAGATGATCTTGCAGTCCTAATCACTCCGGAGGTGGCTTACAAAAGCGCAAATAAAAACAATTCCAAATTAAAATAGTAAATCAGTTCTGATGAAAGGCAGAGGCCAGCACTCGGATGTTTGTGATGTTTCAGCCTTCTAGATATTTTAGCTGCTGCTGGTTCCTCCCACAGTGTGCTGATGGCAAGGCCAGGGGAACTAATACCCCTCTGCTCTGCTGGCTAAATGCTGCAGCGCTAGTTTCTGTACCACTGAATGCTCATCATCCCCAGGGAGCAGAACCTTTCCTTGCCCAGGCATTCGTGGCAACATGGCTCAGGTTCTGTTTGGCAGAGGCATCGGCTTGTGTGCATGATGTTCTGTTGTTCTGCCCAACCCTCTGTTCTGGCCAAGCTCCAGATTCTGTAAGTGAGCAAAATATGGTGAAGTGAGCTCCCACATCAGGCAGCTTGTATAAAAATTGTACAACTGTGGAAAAGAAATGCTTAGTTTGCACTCTTTACATGCTTTGGGGCATGTCTAACATACCATCCCAGGTGGACAAAAATTGTAAAATGAAGTGATCTGGTTAGTTTTTAATCAGCCAGACTCAGAGGATTGTGATTGTTGTGTTACTGGAGAGCAGCCAGCAGAACACAAGCACTGTCCCTGTAGAAGTATGTAAGCATTGGTCTTTGTGTAATCTTTTGGCTCCAGGAGACCAGAATTTCCCCCCAGTTAGAAGAGATCAGATTGATATCTCTTTATTAGAGGATCCAGGAAAAAGTCCTTTGTGGTTCTTGGGTGGGGTGAAGAAAAAACTATCTTTCTCCCCACCACAACCCAAGTTCACCCTGAGAAAGATGGTCATGCATGTTGACTATGGAAGGAAACACAGCTTAGTGAGGCGACTTGGATAGAACCAGCACAGAAGATGGAAACAGACTCACCAGTTTTGAGATTATTTACTGCTCTGTTGATTAACTATTAGAGGGAGAAATTTTATGCTTATGACGGACTCCCCTTGGTGGATGCCCCACTGCATGTGTCTGCTGCTAACTATGTGAAGGCTTGGTCCTTTGGATCCATGAACTCTTCTCTCAGTTGCCAGAAGGCAGTGAGCTTCAAGGAAGGCCTCTGTCAGGAATGGAAGTCTTTCAAGACATCTACCACTTCTGTTCTAGCCACAGAACTTCATTCATACTAAAGCTGTGAAATGTTTGAGCTCTGGAAACAGTCTTATCCTGACCCTCCCACCAGGCCATCTGGCACAACCTTTTGATAACACCTTACCTCCTGGAGCTAAACAGTGTTTTTTAAAATTATCTTAAGAGTATTGTCTTTTAGTGCTTTGACTAAAATGTGGGTTGTAATAATAATAATAATAAACTTTTATTTATATCGTGCCCTCCCCGCCGAGGCAGGCTCAGGGCGGCTGTAGTCTGGGGAAGGAACACGGGGCTATTTTAGAACTGTTTGCTGGACATACATTATTCTTGCCTAGTTCCCACTAGGGGAGAGATCTCTTGTAGCAAATCAATAAAGCTTCATCTATCCATTGAGAAGAGAAGTCTATCTGAGTGTTACTTGTAAATCTCACAGCCTTTCAGCTCATCATGGCTGCAGATTCCATGGCAGATTCATCCATAGATTCATATTCATACTTGGAGAGAGAAGTTGCAGCTGAGGTAGTGGCCAAATCAAACCCTGTCTCAAGCCCTGGAGCACAAACATGACCCATGGTCTAAAGTTCAACCTCGCAACCATCCTCTTCCTACAAGTTAGGGGCTGTGGCTTAGTGGCAGAGCATCTCTTTGCATGTAGAGTATCCCAAGTCCAATCCTTAGCACCTCCACTTAAAAGAACTAAGTAAGAGGTAATGTGAAAGACCTCAACCTGAGACCCTGGAGAACTGCTGCCAGTCAGAGTAGACAATACTGACCGTGATAGACCAGTTGTCTGGCTCAGTATAAGGCAGCTTCATGTATTCAGTGTGTTTGATGGTGTGAGTGCAAAGGGAAAAATCCATTCCTACTAAAGCTGTGAAGAAAGTATGATAGCTGGGTAGATTGCCAGGATTGTCATTAGGTGAACTGGGAGTTGGAAAGCTATCTTAAATATCAATTTGCTCATCTGATTTCTACAGAAGAGGAAGTGCATCTGTCAAGCTGCTCATCCATAGACCTGATATGTGCCTATCTTCTTCTAGTTCTTCAAGCATATACCAGATGCCTCTGGTTTACCAATGGGAAATGCCGCTTTTCATACTGAGCATATCCACCTTGTTTCTATGCTTTGTGACTTAGCCAAGGTCTTGGAAGCATTGACAATGTCTCTCAAGATAGCAGGGAAGCCACCTGGGCTCTCTCCTTGTAAAATCCATGTCTGAGAACTGAGATAAGGGTCTTATGGACATCGATACAACAGCCATAGTCTCAGAGCTTTTTTGTAGCAGGAACTCCTTTTCATATTAGGCCACACCCCTCTTATGTAGCCAATCCTCTAAGAGTGTACTGGGCTGTTAGTACAGAGCCTACTGTAAGCTCTTGGAGGACTGGCTACATTAGGAGTACCTGCTACAAAAAAAGCCTTGCATAGTCTCAAGGACTACGAGTCAAATGGACAAAGGATGTGCAGCTTCCAATACCTGGAGGTCACATATGACACAACATAGGGCACTAGCTTCTTTTTCAAGTGAAAGTTGTGAGGTTGAAGGTCCAGAATACCTGGAGGACCTAGTAAAATTAGCACAGGTTCCCTGGGCATACCTTCACTTGAACTTCTTACTATGGCTTATACAACCACACCAGGACCTCATTGTGCATAAGATCAAACTCAGATTTCTCCTCTCACAGGAAGTCCAATGGTCACTGTACTGTTTGTCCCACCACCACCAACTCATAAATGATGTTGCCCCTGATGCGGGGGGGGGGGGGGGGGGTTCACCGCACAAGCAGTTGCTTGGAGTGCCAAATTGGCAGCAGGTGCCGTAGGGAAGTAGGCAAGAGGTGGGGCTTACACCCAAGTAGTAGGGCGCACCCAACCATCCTCCAGGTAGCCTTCCTCCAATGTCAGTGGTTCTTTGTCCAGTGGAAAGGATGTTTAAGTTGAAGCAAGGCTTCAGATTTGATCCAAAAGGAAAGGCGGGGTAGAAATACTTTAATAAGTAAGCTTTGCTCAGTGGAGTGGTAGGATAGGAGTAGGATCCAGCCCACTGTCTCCCTGTCTGGCTTCTGGGCAGCATGGATGGGAAAGGGAACACATGTTCCCTCCCCACTTGTGCTGCTGCCTCTTGGAGCAAGTGGGGCAGACAGGGACAGCCAATCCCGTGCTTGTCTTGAGTTGCTGTGGAGCTGAGTCAGTCTTAGACTGGACTTTGAGAGGTCCGTAAATTTAGAAGCCATGGGGACTTTCTGTTATGGGAGGAAACAGGAATTCGAGGGAGAAGGGAAATCTGTGTGATACTTCCATATCAAGCAAAATATCATATACAACCATCCAGTACTAAAAGTTGTGAGAGCTGCAAACTACCGCACCGTATGCTGCCTTACCATGTATATCTTCATTTTTGCCCTCTGAAAAGTAGAGGGGGGGGAGTGGAAGGTAGAAAACCAGGCATTTTCGAGACTGTTTGTACAATAACTAATATGGGTAGCAGCGTATTTGGCTATTGAGCTACAATTTTATAACATTGAAAACTGAACTATTCAGAAGTGTGTGAATATGTGTATGATGGTAGCCCATCGGATAGTTTCGTTTAAACAAATGTGTTCTTGAGAATATGTCATGTACAAGGCTTTTTAGTAGAAAAGCCCAGCAGGAACTCATTTGCATATTAGACCACACCCCTGACACCAAGCCAGTCGAAACTGCGTTCCTGAACATTCCTGCTCAAAAAAGAAAGAAAGCAGTGGTTGTGTATACTGTAGAACAGTGGTCCCCAACCTTTGCGGCACCGGGGACCAGCAGGGTGAGGGCACCAAATTTGGCTCCCCCTCCCGCGGCCACGCAGCCTCACTGCTCCACCCCCCCACCGCGCAGCCTCGCCACCCCTCCCCCGCACAGCCTCGCTACCCCTCCCGTGACACCTCCAGCACCCTCCATTTTTTACGATTTTAAGTCCAGGGAAGGGGCGAAGCATCACCTTCCCAGGCTCTTTAAAGGCCGGGCGGGGGAGGAGACTGTGGCCCGGTTGCCAACAGGCCACGGACCAGTAGTGGTCCGCAGACTGGGGGTTGGGGGCCCCTGCTGTAGAAATACACAAGAATAGTCATCATGCAATGCTGTAGAGCTGTCTTGTGTACAAAATCTTCACATTCTGAGTGTGTAAAACCTTGTCTTATAAAGTACTTTACTGTTTGCATTCTTCTCCTTCTGCGGTATGCACCTCCCTGGTGCATCCAGGGGCTTAAGTTCTATGGTGCCATGGTTTAATTTTCTACCTGGGTAAATGCTAGCAGCTTAATTGTTTCCCTTTGGCAGGATGATTGCTTCAGGGATCTAGAACTCTTGTGCTCATCTCCCCCAAAGTTCTGCATTCCCAAAAGATATGTCAGGCATGGTATGAAGGAGGAAGGGAATAGTTCCCATGTCCAGTGTTCCCTCTACATCGTGTTCATGTGAGTTAGCTCACAGGGGTTTTTTTGTCTTAGCTCAGACTGCTCAGGAAGGATGACCCCAGAGCACACTAATTTATTCAGTAGCTCACAACTTTATTGCCAGTAGCTCACAAAGTAGAATTTTTGCTCCCAAGACTCCACAGCTTAGAGGGAACGTTGCCCATGACCCATAATTGTGCATGTGTGTATAGGAGCCTGCCCTCTTAAACATATGAGCTTTCCTCTACAGTTGTGATGACCAGACATGTTCACCTGTAGCTAGGGTGGCCATAATGTCTGAAGGCCAGCCAGGGACACCTTGGGGGGGGGAAGGCAGGAGTGCGCGCGCGCCGCCGGAAACAGGAAGTGACGTCACTTCCGGCGACGTCACTTCCGGCGACGTCATACCACCGCCGGAAACAGGAAGTGACATCACTTCCTGTGACATCATTTCCCCCGTGCCACCTGCCGGAAACGGGAAGTGACATCACTTCCTGTGACATCATTTCCCCCGCGCCACCTGCCGGAAGCAGGAAGTGACATCACTTCCTGTGACATCATTTCCCCCAAATGGCATCATTTCCCCCAAATGCCACTGCCGGAAACAGGAAGTGACTTCACAGCACTTCCTGTGACGTCCCCAAAAATCCCCCAAATATCACCGCCGGAAACAATTTTGTTCTCAAATCCTGTATATACTTCATCAGTATATGGGATAAGGCACTTTCTCAACTGTGCTGCATAATGCAGCCTATTTATTTTGTCCTGTTGGCTCTGTTGGCTCTATCTGCGCCACCTTCATCACTTTCGGGGTGTGGATCCCCCAGTGGGGTGGGCTCCCGACTCCCTCCGCCGGCTGTTTCTGATAGCCCTGCGCCCCCTCTTTCATTTGATATGTGTCCCGTGCGGGTGCCACCCTCCTGCCGGGAGATGCCGCAAAATGAGCCCCCTTGAGGCTTATGGCGGCAGGGCTCGGGGGAAGCAAGCTAGACTGCTGTTCTTTTGAGGGGTTATAGAGTGTTTCGAGCCCCTCCCTGTGGCATTGGTCCCATCGTCGTGGGACCCAGGGGGCCGGCGCAGCAGCCTGCCGAAGCAGCCTGTCACTAATAACACAGGTCGAGATGCGGAAGTGACTGACAGGCTGCTTCAGCGGGCCGCTGCGCCGGCCCCCTGGGTCCCACAACGATGGGACCGATGCCACAGGGAGGGGCTCGAAACACTCTATAACCCCTCAAAAGAACAGCAGTCTAGCTTGCTTCCCCCGAGCCCTGCCGCCATAAGCCTCAAGGGGGCTCATTTTGCGGCATCTCCCGGCAGGAGGGTGGCACCCGCACGGGACACATATCAAATGAAAGAGGGGGCGCAGGGCTATCAGAAACAGCCGGCAGAGGGAGTCGGGAGCCCACCCCACTGGGGGATCCACACCCCGAAAGTGATGAAGGTGGCGCAGATAGAGCCAACAGAGCCAACAGGACAAAATAAATAGGCTGCATTATGCAGCACAGTTGAGAAAGTGCCTTATCCCATATACTGATGAAGTAAATACAGGATCTGAGAACAAAATTGCACCAGAAGACACAAACACAAAGCTCCCTTACACTGAATCAGTGCTTGGGTCCACCAAAGTCAGTATTGTCCACTCCAGTCACAAACACAAAGCTCCCTTACACTGAATCAGTGCTTGGGTCCACCAAAGTCAGTATTGTCACATAAGAACATAACAGAAGCCCTGTTGGATCAGGCCAGTGGCCCATCCAGTCCAACACTCTGCGTCACATAAGAACATAAGAGAAGCCCTGTTGGATCAGGCCAGTGGCCCATCCAGTCCAACACTCTGCGTCACATAAGAACATAAGAGAAGCCCTGTTGGATCAGGCCAGTGGCCCATCCAGTCCAACACTCTGCGTCACATAAGAACATAAGAGAAGCCCTGTTGGATCAGGCCAGTGGCCCATCCAGTCCAACACTCTGCGTCACATAAGAACATAACAGAAGCCCTGTTGGATCAGGCCAGTGGCCCATCCAGTCCAACACTCTGCGTCACATAAGAACATAAGAGAAGCCCTGTTGGATCAGGCCAGTGGCCCATCCAGTCCAACACTCTGCGTCACATAAGAACATAACAGAAGCCCTGTTGGATCAGGCCAGTGGCCCATCCAGTCCAACACTCTGCGTCACATAAGAACATAACAGAAGCCCTGTTGGATCAGGCCAGTGGCCCATCCAGTCCAACACTCTGCGTCACATAAGAACATAACAGAAGCCCTGTTGGATCAGGCCAGTGGCCCATCCAGTCCAACACTCTGTGTCACATAAGAGAAGCCCTGTTGCATCAGGCCAGTGGCCCCTCCAGTCCAACACTCTGCGCCACATAAGAACATAAGGAGGGAAGGAAGGGAGGAGGGAAGGGAGGAGGGAATGGAAGGGAAGGGAAGGGAAGGGAGGGGAGGAAGGAAGGAAGGAAGGAAGGAAGGAAGGAAGGAAGGAAGGAAGGAAGGGAAGGGAGGGAAGGAAGAAAGAAAGGAAGGGAGGGAGGAGGGAGGGGAGGAGGGAGGGAAGGAAGGGAGGAGGGAAGGGAGGAGGGAAGGGAAGGGAAGGGAGGAGGGAAGGGAGGAGGGAAGGGAGGAAGGAAGGAAGGAAGGAAGGGAGGGAAGGAAGAAAGAAAGGAAGGAAGGGAGGAGGGAGGGAGGGAAGGAAGGAAGGGAAGGGAAGGAAGGGAGGGAAGGAAGGGAGGAAGAAAGGAAAGAAGGGAAGAGGGAGGGAAGAAAGGAAGGCCGCCCCCCCCCGCTTTCGGCCCCCTTACCTGCGGTGGCGGTCGGCGGCGAGTCGGGCGGCGGCGGCGGGTCGGGCGGCGGCGGCGAGTCCAGCGGCGGCGGCGAGTCCAGCGGCGGGGGCGGCGGCGAGGCCAGGGAGGCGTCGGAGAGGCCTTCCTTGGCCGGCGCTGGCCCGGGAAGGCCTTCCAGAGGCTCTGGAAGGCCTTCCCGGACCAGCGCCGGGTGCTCCGCGGCCTCCCCGCGGCCTCCGCTGGTCGCTGGGGGCCTTCCAGACACTCTGGAAGGCCCCCAGCGACCAGCGGAGGCCGCGGGGAGGCCTTCGCTGGCCGGCGCTGGTCCGGGAAGGCCTTCCAGAGGCTCTGGAAGGCCTTCCCGGACCAGCGCCGGGTGCTCCGCGGCCTCCCCGCGGCCTCCGCTGGTCGCTGGGGGCCTTCCAGAGTGTCTGGAAGGCCCCCAGCGACCAGCGGAGGCCGCGGGGAGGCCTTCGCTGGCCGGCGCTGGTCCGGGAAGGCCTTCCAGAGGCTCTGGAAGGCCTTCCCGGACCAGCGCCGGGTGCTCCGCGGCCTCCCCGCGGCCTCCGCTGGTCGCTGGGGGCCTTCCAGACACTCTGGAAGGCCCCCAGCGACCAGCGGAGGCCGCGGGGAGGCCTTCGCTGGCCGGCGCTGGTCCGGGAAGGCCTTCCAGAGGCTCTGGAAGGCCTTCCCGGACCAGCGCCGGGTGCTCCGCGGCCTCCCCGCGGCCTCCGCTGGTCGCTGGGGGCCTTCCAGACACTCTGGAAGGCCCCCAGCGACCAGCGGAGGCCGCGGGGAGGCCTTCGCTGGCCGGCGCTGGTCCGGGAAGGCCTTCCAGAGCCTCTGGAAGGCCTTCCCGGACCAGCGCCGGGTGCTCCGCGGCCTCCCCGCGGCCTCCGCTGGTCGCTGGGGGCCTTCCAGACACTCTGGAAGGCCCCCAGCGACCAGCGGAGGCCGCGGGGAGGCCTTCGCTGGCCGGCGCTGGCCCGGGAAGGCCTTCCAGAGGCTCTGGAAGGCCTTCCCGGACCAGCGCCGGGTGCTCCACGGCCTCCCCGCGGCCTCCGCTGGTCGCTGGGGGCCTTCCAGACACTCTGGAAGGCCCCCAGCGACCAGCGGAGGCCGCGGGGAGGCCTTCGCTGGCCGGCGCTGGCCCGGGAAGGCCTTCCAGAGGCTCTGGAAGGCCTTCCCGGACCAGCGCCGGGTGCTCCGCGGCCTCCCCGCGGCCTCCGCTGGTCGCTGGGGGCCTTCCAGACACTCTGGAAGGCCCCCAGCGACCAGCGGAGGCCGCGGGGAGGCCTTCGCTGGCCGGCGCTGGCCCGGGAAGGCCTTCCAGAGGCTCTGGAAGGCCTTCCCGGACCAGCGCCGGGTGCTCCGCGGCCTCCCCGCGGCCTCCGCTGGTCGCTGGGGGCCTTCCAGACACTCTGGAAGGCCCCCAGCGACCAGCGGAGGCCGCGGAGAGGCCTCCCCCACCGCTGCCGGCCCCGCGCGCGGGCGGGGAAGGCGGGGAGTGAGGGAGGGAGCGTCCCTGCGCGTGCGCAGGGGCCCTGCGCAGGCGCAGGGACGCTCCCTCCCTCACTCCCCGCCTTCCCCGCCCGCGGCCCACCGGCTCCTGGGCTGCCTAAACCGGGACCTTTAATGGTCCCGGTATAGGGAGCCCGGGATCCGGGATTGGGTGGCCAGATCCGGGAATGTCCCGGGAGACCGGGACGGTCTGGCCACCCTACCTGTAGCTGGTGCAAGGATACTTGGGAGTGTTACGACTGGAATCCAGATGAAGTCCAGAATGACTCACCACAGTAGTGAAGATTTCTATCTTTCTGCGTAGGAAAAGATTCCTTTGCAGCTTCTGTGAAACACTCAACGCTGCTTTTACTGGTTTTCTTGAAAAAGAATATGATTGGAACGGGTGTGGGGGTGGGTGAGAGAAGGAGAGTGAGTGCAGTCTGCCGGGAAAATTTGTACAAAGTGGTGGGAGATGAATGGGAGGATGCTGGCTCTCTTGTGCATGGCCTTTAAATTTCAGGGAGGTGTATCTGGTGGGGGGCATCCCTCTGTTTGTGAGCCATTGCCTTTTGGGCTCCAAGGCATTCATGTTAAGAAACAAGGATATTGAAGAGGTGGGGGGAGATAAAACTGCTGTTGCTGCTCTTGGGCATCCTCTGCACAGAACTGATCTGAAGCAGAAATGTGTTTTTTAAAAACCCCAGCCCTGGTGGCTGTGAAATTGTCTGGTTGAGAGACCAAAGGGCAAAGGTCACCATTCCCTTTCTCCCCTAGGAAAAAAGGGCAGTTAAATTGTCACAAGATGATTGATTGGGGTCTCTTTGGAGGGGGGGGGGCGCCTGGAGCAGGTTTACTTTTCACACTGCACACTCACTTGGGGGTCTGCCAGAAAGTGGGGACTGCATTCTTGGCCAGGGCACCATCTTCCCTGGGTTTCTTCCCACTCCCCTCTCTCTTGGGCTGTGTATTAAAAGAAAAAAATAAATTAAAGGAGCTCTCTGACATGTCAAGGAGAGAGCTCATTGCCCGCTGTTGCATTCAGGTCACAGCCCAGGCAGCCTTCCTGTGAGATGAATAGCTGTGTTCCTTCCCTCTGGGATGTGCTTGGCTTCCTAAACTGCCCTTCAGCCAGGGGACAGCGAGCGTCCTGGCTGACAGTCGCCACAAGGGGGCATCTGAGCTGACAGCTGCCTCTTCAGATCTGCTGACACAGCTGTGGGTCCCCCAGCTGCTCTTAGAATCTGTACCAAAATATCTCCCTTTCTGCAGCAGCAATTATGTGGCCTCCTTTCCAGTCAGCACGGGACATGATCGCCCTGGGACAGCCTTTTGCCTTTTTGCAGGTACCGTGCAGAGTCAAACGGGGCTGTAGTCTCGTACTGTAGCCTTCCCATTCCCTCCTCATGGTTTTTGGAGCCAGTGTTTCAAAAGTTCCCCCTCCCCCAATAAATTCCCTTTCCAAGCAGCATCTGGAATGCTTCCCCCTCCCCTGCCCTACCCAGCTTTGCAGGGGGTAGAACTGAAAGGGAGGGGGATGGCGTACACATGTCTCATTGCCTCCAAGTGTAGGGAAACCTTTTTCACTCATAGAACGAAGTCTGAGTCCAGTGGCATCTTTAAGACCAGCGAAGTTTAATTCTGGGTATAAGCTTTCATGTGCATTTACACTTCTTCAAATACCACTAATTGTACTCTTTGTCCCTGAAAGGAAGTCAGAGGTAAGGAGCAGCTCCTTTTCTTTTTTTCAAAGGGAAGACATTTGCAGCTTTTCTGTGTCACGCATCTGCCCGAATATTGGAAACAAGCCAGAGACCCGCTCTCTTCCTTTAACTTTCTGCCTGCTGCCATCTCTGTGTCTGCAGAAGAAAGCAGAGAAGCAGGGGGAAGCTCAGGCTGACTTGTGGGCTGCCCCCCTCCCCACAACTTGCCCACCGGAGGCAGAGAGGGATGGAATAGATCAGGGTGTTGCATTCAGGGCAGAACCTGGTGCTTTTACTCTTCTTGGGGTTTTCAGGTTGCTCAAATGCAACATAAACAAGTAAGACCGTGTGTAAGAGGATGATCTACTAGCCAGTCCAGAGTCAGGCAGCCGAAGGTTCAGTCCAGAATTTGAGGAGAAAGGGAGGGTCTGTAGTTCCGGGTCCAAGGCTTGAAAGCTGGGGCAGGGTTTGGGTTTGCACAGGAATCTGTTGTGGAGGTGGCAGCTAGGGTAAAAATTTGGAATTCAAATTTCCATTCCCTCTGGTGGGTTTGGGGGAAGCTCTTCTCTCAGCCTAATCCCCCTTGCAGGGTGGCAGCAAGGATAACCCCAGGTACAGTGTCCTGGCCAAAGAGGTACAACTAGAGATGCAAGATTTTCGGAACATTTTTAAAGCCATGGGGCAAAATCTTTTCCTCTGTTCTTGGAGAAAACTGAATTTTTTTGGGGTGGTGGTGGTGGAATAGTTCATCAAACCTAAACTTGTTTTTCTGCTTTAACAATAGAAGTTGGGGAGGGGCCTTAGCTTGTACAGCATCTGCTTGGCATGCAGAAGGTCCCAGGTTGAATCCCTGATATCTCCAATTAAAAGAATGAGGCAGTAGGTGATATGGAAGACCTCTGCCTAAGAACTTAGAGAGCTGCTGCCAGTCTGAGCAAACAATACTAGCGTTGATGAACGGGCAGTATTAGATGGTCCTGTTCTTAACAAATAGGAATTACGATTCTCTAATGCTGTAGATTGTTTTCCATTGTTATATTCTCCATGCTGAATGTGTAAACCCTTGGTTTTAAAAGTATCCACTAATTCCAAAGGGGGGATGGATGGGGGAATATATATAGAATATATAATAGAACATAAAAATATAAAAAATTCTTTAAAAACAATGGGCAATAAACAGTTTAAAAAAGCAAGATGGTGATATGTCCAGAAATCTGCTCATTAACATTCTAATTCCAGTTCAGTTCATATAATCCATGAGCCGTTAAAAACAGGTCTGAGCCAATTGCAGCAGGAGAGGCTGATCCTGTCATGGCCTTACCTAAAAGCCTGGCGGAAGAGCTCCATTTTACAGGCCCTGTGGAACTGTAGTAAGTCTGTATTGGGAGCTCATTCCACCAGGTCAGGGCCACAGCTGAAAAGGCCCTGGCCCTCGTCAAGGTCAAACATACCTCTTTTGGACCAGGGACTACCAACCGACATTGATCAGCCAATCTTAAAGCCCATCATGGGCCATATGTACACATATTCCACAGGAGGTTTTTGTAGGGCTACCCCAAATTTCCAGTGTTTTGTTTGTTTGTTTTTTTAAACTGATGGGGAGAGGTTTTTACTTCTGAATCTTTTTGGTTTTATTCTATTCAGTCAAAACTTTGCCAGCCTTTAAACTGAAAGACCGATTTCTCACTAGGCTTGTTCCAATCTTGGAACCCTCTCCGCCGCCCCGCCCCCCAGCTGGCACTTCTGTTCAATTTCACACAAGCTGCCATGGGGCTGCAACTTGCCCCGCCTCTTTCTTGTGGCAAGCAGAAACCAGTTTTCAGAGGCTCTTGCTTGCCACGGGAAAGAGGCGGGGCAAGTCGTAGCCCTGTGGCAGCTTGTGTGAAATTGGACAGAAGCACTGGGGGAAGACGGGCTCCGAGACCAGAACAAGCCTAGTGAGAAATTCTGGTGGGTAGCCTTAGCTGAGGAAATCCATGGTGATAGCAGAACGTGGTCAGGAAGATAAGTTAGCCAGCAGCAGATGATGCCTGAATGGAAGAGAGAGGAGCCAGATGATGTAGCAAAAGGGATGGGGGAGTAAAAGTTGTTAGGTAACAACTCCAGTCTGGGCTCTGCATCACTCTGCTTCATAGTAAAATCTTTCACAAGTGACCTTTCGCTCAAGAGAGGGGCTGTCTGGTGTTCTGAAAGGGGGAGGCACAAGAGCTGATTTATTAAGCCTTTGCTCTGGATAGTGGGGATTTAGGTCTTTAAGATGATAAACATGTTCCAATTTTAGCTCTTTATTTCTTCACTCGCTGTTGTGCTAGACTTTTAAATTTAGTTTATATTTGTCCGCTCTCTCCCTTAACGGGACCTGACGCAGCTTGTCACGTCGTTTTCACCTCCTCCGCTTTATTCTCACAACTACTTTGTGAGGAAGCTGCCTTGACCCATGAGGAAAGGGAGGGTATGAATGTTTTTAATACATTAATAAATAATAAAGGTTAGGTTGAAAGACTGTGAGGGGCCCAGGAGTCACCTGGAGATCTTACAAGGCTCAGAGCTGTTGTCCCAGGTCTTGGTCCAGCAGTCTAAACGCTGTGCTATGTCAACTCTACTTTTAAATATTTTCAAAACAATGGCAATGAATGTAGAACTTAATAGAAGAGACTGAGCAGTAGAAAGATAAAATTCAGAACTGCAGTTTTGAACAGAAGGCCTGGCAGAATAAGTCCTTCTTCCGTCTTCAAAAGGAGGCAACAGCTAAGCTGGAAGTGGGAGAGTGTCTTCAACCACTAAAAAGCCCTCACTCCCAGCTTGTGCTTAGCTTTGATTGACAGGTCTTAAAACAATGCAGGGGGCATCATATGGGAGCACATGCTCCCTTAGACATCCTGGGCTTAGAGTCTTGAAGGGAGCAGTGACAGGGCTCTGTAAAAGTTGTGAAGTAAATAGAACCCTGGCTACTGTACAGATCAGGGATGGCCAAACTGTGGCTCAGGAGCTACATGTGGCTCTTTTACACATATTGATCACATTTTACACATGTGGCTCTCAAAGCAGCTCTGTGGCGCAGAGTAGTAAAGCTGCAGTACTGCAGCCCTAAGCTCTGCTCATGACCTGAGTTCGATCCCGGTGGAAGCTGGTTTCAGGTAGCTGGCTCAAGGTTGACTCAGCCTTCCATCCTTCCGAGGTCGGTCAAATGAGTACCCAGCTTGCTGGGGGGGAAAGTGTAGATGACTAGGGAAAGGCAATGGCAAACCACCCTGTAAAAAAGTCTGCCACGAAAACATCATGATGTGACATCACCCCATAGTCTGAAACGACTGGTGCTTGCACAGGGGACTACCTTTTACCTTTTTTACCAAAACCTCCAACCCCATTGGCCAGCTTGGAGAAGGTAGATCACTTTTCCAAGTCAAGCCAGCTGGCGGCTTGCATTTCAAGTAGCTTTCTTTCACCTCTCTCCCCCCATCTATTTGCTTTCTTTCCACCTTTCTTCCCTCCCTCCCTGACTTGTGGCTCTCAAACATCTGACATTTATTCTATGTGGCTCTTATGTTAATCAAGTTTGGTCACCCCTGGTACAGATCCATTGCTCTAGCTGGCCCACCTATCCCCTTACAAATGAGTGGTCTCATGGCTTTTGTCTGCACAGCTTGGTGATAAGAATTAAAAGGAAAGGGGAGGAAAGTGTGACGAGAAGGACTGTCCAGCCACCTACTGACCACTCCCATGTATCTGGACTCAGATACGCAGGCCTCGCTGTGTGTAGCAGAGGCAGATGTGCCAAGAAGGAAGCAGCGAAGTGTTTTGACGCCTCTCCGTATTTTCATGCTGTGTTTCCGACCACGCAGCCAGCCCTCTAGTAATACCTCGGCAAATGCCAGGCACTAGAGAGAGCATCAGCAGAATGCGAGTGGGTGGGGAATGAATGAAGTTAAAACTGCTGTGGAATTACTATTCAGATTTTTTCTTTTAATGAGGGCCATGTGCTCTTCTCATTCAGGCCTGAAGATAAGCACTTTTTGGGAGTAAAGGAGCCAAAGTCATCCAGTTCTGCAGCTTTCAGGAGCAGGGATTTTCTTTATGTCCCCAGCAGGTTTTCCCTTTACTCCCTTACCTCCTTTTTACTTTGTGCCTGCCTCCTGTGGTGTTGTACGGAGTGTTTATAAGCCTGAATGCCTCTTTCTTCTTCCTCTTAAGTGAAGAGCGGTTTGTAAGCTGATTCACACACTAGGCTTGCAGTGGGGTTTTTCTACAGTTGAGGCTTTTCTCATTTTTGCGCCGTGGGACTTCCCACCTCTGTTGTGACCCAAAATCAGAAGTTTGGGCTTACTGTTCTGTTTGGGCCTCTTGATTGTGTTTATGGAGCCTGAGAAGGGGGCAGGGAGCAGCAGAAGAGGCTTGGTTCAGTGAGGACAGGAAGCCTGGCTGGGGGAGGTTGCAGGTGAAAGAAGCAAGAGGAAAGTTCTTCCTGCTAACAGGCTCTGTTGTATTCAATTGCTGATTCTGTGCACTAAAATCTTTTTTTAAAAGTTACACAGGGTTTTAAAATATAGAAAATACACTCAGGTTTGAATTATGCAGATTTGTGATCGATGAGCGGATTAGATGCTGCGAACTAGGAAGTCCCCACTTGAAAGGAAGTCCCTGTCTCTTGGTTTCACAAGGCTGTCCTAAGCAGAGTTTGCATCTGTGATGGTCTGCACTTTTAAAAGCTTAGAAGTGTTGTATAAACAGATATGGAACTGTGATGGGATAATTCTTCATAGAAACAGAGAGGCTTGAGTGACAGGCAGCTTCAAGGAATCTCATTGGTTAGCATCAGTTGAGCAGAGTAAGACTTTTGAACTGGATGCTGTGGAAGATTCATTCTGATTTCAGCTATGTCTGAGAGCAGTTTAACACAGACAAAATTGGGGGAAAGTTGGCAAGGAAGAGTGGGTAGTTAGGCAAAGATTCCCATTCTGGTAAAGAATAAGGGATTCATCTTCTAGTGAGTGTAGAAATTTCCCTACCCAGTTAAAACAGGGAGGAGTGGAGAGTTCCCTGGTCTGGTGTGGTTAGAGACTACCTTGTGAAATCTTAGGAGTTAGTTAAAACTTAAGAATACTGGTGTGTTAAGAGAAGGGGTTTTGGTACTATACAGAGTGTCCCAGCTTTCTAACCAAAAGATTCAGTGAATACTCAAAGAAAGTGTACTAGAGCAGGCGTCCCCAACCTCTGGGCCGTGGACTAGTCCCGGTCTGTGGCCTGTTAGCAACTGGGCCACGGAGTGAGGGAGAGGCACCACACTGCCCCTTTTGCCCACCCAGGTCCCAGGTAGACAAAAGAGGCAGCGCAGCTACACTCCAAAGCATTACCTCTTTCATTCGCCTAAGTCTTGGGTGGGCAGAAGGGGCAGTGCAGCAGTAGCCTTCGTCTACCCCTCATTTAAAGACCCTCATGAGGAGGCAGGGACAGGGTGTGGGGGCAGCCTGGGGCATCAAAAGCCCCAGCAACCCCACCAGTCCATGGAAAAATTGTCTTCCACAAAACCGGTCCCTGGTGCCAAAAAGGTTGGGAGCCACTGTACTAGAGTGTTTGGGAAACACTGGAATAAAAGCCTCTCATCTCAAAGATTCTAAGTCACAGGTAAAAGCTTACAAAACTCTCAATAGCCTGAAACATATGAACTAAAGTCTATGCCTATCCTACTTTACTTCAGAGTTCTGTACTGAGTTACTTCAGAAATTTTATCCCTAATTTCACCCAACCTTTCCCCTCTAGATTGAATAAAATATTTTGTTAATTTGGAATTTCAAAGCGCCTTGAATTCGGTTTAAGTTAAGGGGGATGTCATAGCATCCTATGCTCCTGGACTTCTATGGGCTTATAAGGGGATAATTCGCCTTAGGACTGGATCATCATCAACAATAGGGGCCTTACTTAATAAGGTTGTTTGTAAAAATTACAAAGATCTATGTAAGGCACCTTGAATGCTTAAATATTGCTGAATGTTGTCATCTTAGCTGTGTTCCAGATTTCACATGAAATGGTGTCCTTGAGCTCTCAGTGGGCACATTTCAAGCAGGCAGCAATGATTTGCTGGAGTCACGGTCGTCTAATTCTGCATAGTGTGTCCCTTGCTCCCTCCTGCACACCTCTGTGCAAAGCTCCTCCTTTGAGACTGTGTGAGCCAACAAATCTTAGTTCTGCATCAGAAAGACTGAAAGACATGACCTGTATACCTTCTGCACAGTTGCAAGCATTTGCTGCTTTTACATGATTCTGCTTCTGCAGTTTTGTATGGGGCACGGAAGCCCCACCCCATGTCACAGGAACTCTGGCTTAGGTCTCTCCATTTCTCCAGTGTTGCTGTAAATACTGGGGGTCTCACAGCAGAAGATCCTCAGAATGTACCCTGACCTGGATAGCCCAGGCTAGCCTGATTTTGTCAGATCTTGGAAGCTAAGCAGGGTCAGCCCTGGCTAGTATTTGGATGGGCAACCTCTAAGAAATACCAGTGGTGTGACACAGAGGGACGCAATGGCAAACCACCTCTGAAACGTTTCTTGCCTTAAAAACAGGTCTAGCTTCCCACCTGGTGGTGCATAATGCTAAAAGACCTAGAACAGGAGGCCGAATCAGTCCCCTGGAGGGCTCCTATCAGGCCCCTGAGCAACTGACTGTCATCTGCTTCCTTCTCTCTCTCTCTCTCTCGCTTCCTTCTGCATCTCAGCTTGCTTTGCAAGGCTTGCTCAATCGCACAGGAGCTACAGAGCAAAGCTTTTATTTTCTCCATTGGCTGACGCTCCTCTTCCTTCTGGTCCCCTGGGGAGGGAGGGAAAGAGCCAGAGCTTCCTTTGCCCAGTTCCCTGGATCCCATGGGAGAGATACAAAGAAAGCACCTTTAAGACCAACAAGTGGTAATGTTTTAAGCATTTTTTTTTAATTCTTTAATCGTGTTTGTGTCCTTTAAAAAGTTTATATCTCTGTTACCTACTCTTAAATAGGTACGCACATGGCCCAGCCCAATATGGCCCAGCCTGACAAGGTCTCATGTATGTCAGATCCAGCCCTCATAACAAATGAGTTTGACACCCCTGACCTAGAACTTCTGGTTGCCAGGCAATCTTAGGATCTCCTGGCTGTACTGCACAAACTGCCATACACTAATTATAATTAGCCTCCAAATACAGATTTCAACACCCAGTGCTAGTTTTTTAAAAAAGTGTGCAGTGTGTGATCCTGAAAAATGTGTAATGAGGCCTGTTAACCAATGGTAGCATTGTCTCTTCTTGTCCTTATGGAGGCTGGCAGGACATACTCCTGAAATGTTAAGGCATGGCATTTGTGGCTGCAGGAAGGGACTCCCAGTGAAGGAGAGGTTGGCCTCTTCAGGAAGTGAAGCGAACATCTGACTAATTCAACTAGAACATGATGTTCATTGCATTGACCTAGATCTGGATAGCGCAGGAAATCTCTTGTTTTGTTGTTTGTTTTTTTGCAAAGCATACTAGGAGAAAGTGAAGGAAGCCAGAAGATGCTCATTATCAGAAAACTGTAGTCTCGAAATGATTTTCTTCCTTTTCTAGCTGGGCTGGTGCCATATGGAAGGGTTAGCCGTATATTTCCACTGGCAAATTGCAGTAAATAGCTTCCCAACGTGAAACCATTTACCTTTTAATCAAAATAATGCCGCTTCCTAGCTCTTGTTAAAGATAAACATCTGTAAGCAGGTTTACTAGCTGAGTTTTCTGAGATGCCCAGAGTGACAGGGGTCTTTGTACCATCTCCTCCTTTGCGTCATTTTCCCGTGAGACACTTCTGGTACAAGATTAAAACCGAATTCCCCAGTTTTGTGTGATTTGTGCTGCAGCTGGAGAAGTGTTTTTTTTAAAAAAATATGTGCACAGCTTTGTATCCTTTTGCTCAGTCTTGGGAACATTTCTGTGTGGCTTCTGTTATCCCAGCGTGGAAGTGGAAGAAGCCTCATCCAGTTTTATTATTACTTTGAGCCTCATCCCTGAAAGCAGCCTCACTTCTCCACCAGAGTGTGTCTGCTCTGCCAGCTCTTAACCCCGGGTTGTGCAGCGTCTTTGCAAGCTGGCCACCCTTCTCCGGTTGCGCCCCCTACCCACTGGGGAGGCCTCCTCATTCATGGTGGGGGGAACGCCTCATTGGCCTCGGTGCTTTCGTGTCCAATAGCAGGAGCTCAAATGGCTGCTGCCCTCAAATGATGGGGACTCGGCTGATGCTCCTTTCTGGCACCTGGCCGGTCGCCATGGTAACGTTAGGCATTTGTGCTCTGCCAGGATATTGCTTTTCTTACACCCTTCCAGTTTCATTCTTTCGCCTGCACAAAAGAGAGGGAGCGAGAGAGAAGCGGCCTGAAATTTGTTCAGGGAAGAGATGCAGAGCGCATGTAAAGCACTCTCCCCCCTCCCCCGCTGCCCCATTGGCTCTCTCTGTGACAGGCTAGTACTGTTTAAAGCTCATATGAATCTGCCTTTTACTCAGTCTTGCTCAGTACAGGCAACTTGGACGGGCAGCTGCTCTCCGGAGCCACGGACAGGAAAAGATCTTTTCCTCAGATTCTTTGAACTGCAGGTGCAGGGGATTGAACCTGAGGCCTTTGGCAAGGCACCCAGGTGCTCTGTCATGAGTCAAAGCTGTACCCTTTTCCAAAATCTGCCCTTTCACAGTTCCTGCATTGCAGAATTAGAGGGCTTGAAGCAGGGGAGGGAGGGACGGTGGCTCAGTGGTAGAGCATCTGCTTGGGAAGCAGAAGGTCCCAGGTTCAATCCCCGGCATCTCCAACTAAAAAGGGTCCAGGCAAATAGGCATGAAAAACCTCAGCTTGAGACCCCCGGAGAGCCGCTCCCAGTCTGAGTAGACAATACTGATTTTGATGGACCGAGGGTCTGGTTCAGTAGAAGGCAGCTTCATGTTTTCATGTGTTCAGGGTCCAGAGGGATCAAGTAATCTGGAAGCCTGTCCTTGTGGGATTTTCTGGACACCAGTATGCATTGAAAACCAGTCCTACTGCCCCTTGAGTTGCTGCTACCGCTCCTTCAGAAGCAGCCAGGGAGGGGTATGCTGCAAATATTGGGTCTGTTGTTACTGGCTGCCCACCCTTGGCACTGGCTCTTATTTCAGTCTTGGCTAGAGCAGATGTACACTTGAAGGAGGGTTCTGAGTAAGTCACTGGGGGTAACCTTACAGTTTGTGTCTTCCGTCTGTTCACAGCACTATGGAATAGTGCAGTGTTGGCAGCTGATAAAAGTGAGCCAGGTTGGGCAGGGCAAAATCCCAGGCCGAAATCCTTGGCCACCTCCCTTATAGCTCTGAGCATGAAACAGACAGCTTGACCGTTGAATCCCCTGACTTATTCATGTTTGCTCTTGAATCCACTTCTTCCAGCATCCTTTTTCTCAAGGGAAAGCCTCAAGTCACCTGTTTAAAAGATTCTACAGTAATGTACCCAGCTCTATTCTGGCAGCCTGTAGTAAGTGCCCATGGGCCAAATACTGGGGATCCCTATTTTTCTTTTCCCTGTAATCCCCTTGCAACTTTCATTCATGAGGTTTCTCATTTTTGTGTGTGCTGGTTTTCCCTCTTGCGTCCACATTACTTTTTTGGTTGGGGCCAGAACTGGTATTCCATTACATGGATCACCCTTATGTGCTCATAGTGACGGGAAGCATTACTGGTGGGTGTGCTGCCACTGTGCAAGTTGGTGAAACCAGACATGTGGGTGGCTGTTGGGTCAATGTGCAAGGACTGGATGAAGTGGTGAACTCACCACCATGGCTGAATTGTGTCAGCAGCAGCTAATTTACATGCTTCGTTAGCATTTACTTTGCTTTCATGGTTCTTGGGGAGGGTTTTAGCTTAGTGGTAGTAGCAGGTGCTTAGCACATGTAAAGATCTCAGTTCAGCCTCCCATGCTATTTAGTCTCTCCTACCAAGCTGTTCAGAAAGTGGGCAGGGCCTGTTAGGGTCTTCCCTCATTCAGATGAAAAGGTTTTCCATGGATGCAGCAGCAGTAGCTGCCAGTGGAGGATCAGGAGAACTGGTAAGCATTCAGGCTTAAAGGTCCATTCCCTCTTTAGGCTATCATTCATTTTATCACCCCAGGCTTTCCTTCATTTTTTTTATTCTCCTTCTAAGATTCTTTTGCAATGCCAAGAGGGAACTATTTTGGGAGGCTCCACCTCCTGAGGCAGCTTCTCAAAATTCCAAAATACACTCAGAAAGGTTGGGGACCCCCAGTTTACCATATAATCCACCTTGAGTCTCATTGGGAAAGACCGACTATAAATAATGGAAATGAATAAATTCAGATAAATGTCATTTGTGGGGATAAAATCCAGAGCAACAGCCCCATGTCAATTCCTTCTCTTTCCTACTCCTGAGTAACATCTACTAATATAAAACTGAAGATGTGTGCAGTGGCATCCCTCTGTCACTAGACTTTTCCCTAAGCAGCGGACTGTGTAGTGGGCTACATGATGCTACATCAGAGTGCTCAGAAGGCACAACGTCTGTGTTTACCTTTGAGCTTCTGCAGATACAGGAGGCTCAGTCTTCCAGAGGTCATCAGTGTGGATGCTTTGCACCCATGGCAGCTCACAGGGCTAAAAATAGCGATCACTGCAGCTTGGATCATCCTTGCCATCCCAGATCCTTGAGTGATCTCCATTCAGGATTGATTTATTTTAATCTGGGATAATCAAATCCTGTTTTTGTTTTAAATTCCAATTATAGAGAATGGATCTAAAACTGTAGTTCATGTTTTTTTATTGATGCACAAAACCATTGTACTACCTAAGAGCACAGGCTGCATCTTCTGGTCATGCACTACACAATTATTTCTGCCTGAACGCTAGAGGGGCAATCACAGAACAGGTTGGAGTTCTGACAAGAATGCTAAGCACGATCATTTGCTTAAAGACTGGCACCAAAACTCCAAACTCTTGGTGGGCCAGGTGTCCAGAATTTTGCAAAAGTAAAGGGGAAGAGGCAAAATGGTTTTCCTTTAGGAATTGTAAAGTACAGTGTCTACACTGGTCAGTAGTCATACATATTCAGTTAGTATTAACACAAATCTGACCTTTTATATTATGAGGGCCAGTGTGGTGTAATGGTTAGAGTGCCAGGCCCTGGTTGGAATCCCCACTCTGCCATGGAAGATTGCTGGGTGGCCTGGAGTCAGTCGCACATGCTCTGCCTAACCTACCTCACAGGGTTGTTGTGGAGGTAAAATGGATGAGAAAAGAACAATGTAAACCTCTTCGGGTCCCTGCTGGAGAGAAATGAACATAAATAAACAGCTTTCATTGTCTTTTGTGGAAGATTTTATTATTTTAAAATACTGAATATTTGTTTTTATAATATTTGTTCACTACATGGAAAACCCCTGTGAAGTTGAAAGGCAGCATATAAGTTAGCTAAATGATGTTGTTGTTTTTTTCCTTTCACATAGATTGTTGAAATGTCATGTAGAATTTATCACTTCTGTAGGTTTCAGATGAGCTCTGAATTTATTTTTTAAAAATAACAATAAGCTGAAATAAAAATAAATAAATTTGATTCAGTTACCCACTTTTTATCTAATTAGATTCATATCAGGCTGGGACGGTTGATAGATGATTCTGTGGATGATTTTGTGCATTGCCCTCACGCACAAATTGTTCTTTTTAGTAAAACTTGGTCACTGGTTGAACACCTAAAACTTCCCTATTAATCGGGGCATTGCTCCATCTCACCCTGTGTTGTCTGCTCTGCCACAGTTCAAGCAAAGGTCTGTTGCATCTGCTGATACCTTAACAGGAATGGTCAGGATTATTCCTGAGACCTTCTCTCATCCCTTGGAATTAGTTTAAGACACCTCCTTAACTCATCCTCTTCCCTGACTTTCTCATTGCTGATTGCATGTTGGTTCCTCTTTATTATTCCAGGTGATCCTCAAGGACCTTGAAGTCTTGGCTGAGATTGCATCCTCTCCTGCAGGGCAGACAGAAGGCCAAGGGCCATGTGATGGCTCTGAAACACAGCTGGGGCAGCTGGAGCTTCACGTTCCTGCTCCAACCAAAACTGGCCAGGCTGGCTCCCCTGGTGAGTTCGCTTGCTTTGGCAACTCTTCTGGCAAAAAAAAAATCTAGCATGAAAAGCAGCTTTCTAGTGCTTGTCTTAATTTTTTCTTGATGCAAAGTGGTCCACAATGAGTTTTATCAGCCAGAGGCAAATGGTTTCTGGCACAAACCAACCATTACCACGGAGGAGAGAACCTAGCATGGAGGCACACAGTCCTTCTCTCTGTTCAGACATTCAGCTACATAAACAGTCCAAATATGTAATAGACTCAAGATTGGCTTGTACATCAGAACAGCAGTCTTTTTATCTCCCAAAATTAAACTTGAAGAAGGTTGGAGAGATGTAGAGGATAGGAATTGAAGCAAGGAAACTGTTCTCCTGTTTGCAAGGATGTGTCTTGGCATGGACAGGATGATATTGACTGTCAATTATATTGTTGCTTGCTGGGCTCTTAAATTCCACTTGATCTTAAAAGTAAGGTGCTGGCCCTGGTGGCCACAGAGGGAAGCTGGACAAGGAAGAACTTGGTGGCATCATTATTTTGTAATCAGAAGAACAATGCAACCTAGTTCATCAGAAATTTGCCAGCAGTCTTAGAGTGTAAGGAAAACTGAATGCCCAGAGTTTTACAGCAAAGACCAATCACATTGTTGTTAATTGATTACTGTATTTGTAGGGAATGCCTGCATGAACTTTAAAGGATTTGAGTTTTGTAAGCCACCTTTGGCAGATGGCATGGAGAGACGGCATAGAAATTTCCTAAATAGCTTTCTCTGAGCCAGTGTCTAAGGATATTATGCATTCTATTTTTTTTTTAGCAAGAACCCTTTACTTTCTAGTTTGGGGAATCCTTTCTAAGGGATGAAATGCTGTGATAGGCTAGGTCCAGAGTTGTTACATGAGCCAGCATTGTATATGATGTCATCTTTTTGCTATCTTAATAAGCTACTTTATGGATTTTTTTAAAAAAAGAATCCTGTATGTGCTGTAAAGTAGCTGTTTTCTTGCTAGTGGTCTCAAATTTTGAAGCTCGGAAAATGCAGCTTTCAGTAATCCATCTTTCTGAGCAAACTACTCTTTGCCCTGCTGATTGTTAAGGAAGAGGATTCTGTGGGAAGATGAAAAGTTGTTGAGTACCTGCAATGCCTGTGGTATTTTTCATCACTCCTATAGCAGATGCCTTCTTTGGTGAAAGAGGGATTACTGTGCGTGCCATCCAGGTATTTGGGTATGCTGGGTCCATTTGTCTGATTTTCTCCGGGGAGGCACTGTTTTGTAATCGGAAGAAGAATGCAACCTAGTTCATCAGATCCTTCTGCAGGGCAGATCCTAAAAGATAGTGTTTACAACAGTTCTTCTGGGCTCCTGCTTCCCCCAATGCTGTTCACACCTACATGAAATAGTTGTGAAGAGTCATTCTGAGACTTGGAGTGAAATCCCATCACTGTGTGGATGGTATCCAGTGCTCTCTCACCTTTCTATAACTACAGAAGACATGGTGGAAACCCTGAACTGAAGCATTGAGTATGGAAGGTCTGGATGTGGGCAACCGACCGTAATGAATCAAGCTGAAGGTGCTGTGATTTGGGTAGTAACGCTGACTTGGGACTAGGTACACAAGCTGCCCTGCATGGGGCTTTGCTTCCCCCAAAAGGAGGCTTACGGCTGGAGAGTTCTCTTGCACTCCTCACTGTTTGAGGTAATCTAGGTTGGAGTTCTGGAGCATGTTGTATGTGGGGCTGCCTTTGAAGAAATTCTGGAAACTGGGTTGTGCAAATGTTATGCTCATGCTGATGACTGGAACCCTGCTTTGTGAACACCAGTGGCTTGTTTCCTGGTCAGATTCAAAGTGCTGTTAAAGCCCTAAAAGTGGTGGATTCAAAGTAGCAGAGGGAATACATCCAGCTGGGTCCTGCAAAAGCAACTCTCTTTGTAAGATGTATAGCAGGGACGCAAGATAACTTTCCCTGCAGTCACCACCAGGTTGCAGAACTTACTCCCCCCCCCCCCCCGAGGTGTGATTGGTGCTGTCCTTGTTAACATTTTGGAAGGAAAGTGCAGATCTTTCCAAGAGAGCTTTTGAAAGGTGATCTTTTATCTGCCATTGTTTTAGATGGTGTTCTTCTTATATTGCTGCTTCTGATTGTATGAGTGCTTGTTGGTTTAGCTGCTGTCATTGTTGTAACTACAGGAGTCTTCATGAGTGGTCATAGAGCCTATTAACTCCTGCATTTCCAGAACTGAGATATCAGGACCGGGGTATCCAACATGGCACACTGTGAGTGCCATAGTGTCCACTGCTGTGCTTCCTGGTATCTACCAAATATTCTTAGAAACTGGGTGAGGTCAGATGGACCTCTTGCCAAGCAGGTCTTCTGACTGGCCACTAGGGATCTGATTGACTGTAGATGACAATAATGTTTCAGTGGCCGGCTTTATTTTCTCTCACTTTTCTGCCCCAGTGTATTTTTTTAAAATAACACCTTTTCTCCCTTGGACTTGAACTTCCCGAGCTGGTACCACCTTCGGGTTGTCAACTATGGCTTGTGAATTTGTGGAGGTTTGAGGACAGAGGCTGGGGAGGGTGCTGCTAAGCAGTGATATGATTCCATGAAGACTGTCTTCTAAAATAGCCATTTTCTCTACATGAACAGATTTTTGTAGTCTGGAGATCAGTTGTAATTCTGGGGAACTCTGGGCTTTGCCTAGAGGATGACAACTCTAGCTAGTCTCCATCATGAGCTGTTTTGTGGTTCATTCTACTTCCTTTGGTACCCACCAGCCTGTATCAAAAAGTACCCACGGTCTCAAAAAGGAATGAGGACTGCTGGTCTGGACAAGTGAATATTTGTTTCTTGGGATGAGTGTTTCTGCCACTAGGGTGGCTAAGGGACAGCATCACTCAGGAGTGGGAGGGATTGTTATTCTGGCATCTTAACTCATTCCTTGTCAGGTGCACTTCAACAGCTGGTAGGAGTTGCCTATCCATTGGAACGCTTTGTGAGGCTGCTGCTTGGAATCTATATACTTTCATTAACCATTGCGTTGCTGGCTGCCGTGCAGGAGTAGATAGAATACAATCCGAGAGAGGTCACTATAATGGATAACACAACAAAAAATGCAAGCTAGTGACCAATTTACTAAGAAGTATATAGAAATTTGTCCAAAACATGTATATTCAAGTCCCAAACTAGTGTGGTGACAAGCCAATCGATTAAGTACTCGTTTCTTTCCAGACTTCATCAGATCTGGGACCTTGTCACCACACTACTTTGGGACTTGAATATACATGTTTTGGACATTTGGAGTGATTTCTATATACTTCTTAGTAAATCGGTCACTAGCTTGCATTTTTTATTGTGCAGAGGTGATGGCAAGTCCTGTAGAAGGCACTTCCAGGGTCAGGCCTCAAGCCTGATTCTTCTTGGCCTTGCTATAGAAGGCGGCAATTTGGTCTTAGAGGGTTGTAGTAATCTTCCCTGTGCAAATGGAAAGAAGCTAGGCTTAAGCATGTGCTCAGTAAAGGGGTCTCGATTCCAGTGGGTGACATCTCTTAGCACTGTTGCTGCTTTCCTTGCTGTATGTTGGGGGTTATTTTCCGGCGTTCATGATAGGTTGGGGAGGCCTTTTCCTTGTAAAGTGGCCCTGCCTTCTGACTAAGAGAAGGGCCTACCTTCCAGTGAGAATGGCCTCACCACATCACTGAAGGTAGAAAAGAAGATCAAGATTTACCCTTTTCCTCCCATGGAAGCTTGATAACTTTCAGGGACAAATTATGTAAATTGTACACAGGCTTATAATGGTCTTGTGAAATTCTGGTGTGTGAAGTATTTAATTTGGGGAGGAAGGGATAGCGAAAGCTTGACACTTGTCACATTTGTGTCCATCACAAAGGAGCTCAAAGTAGCAAATGCTGGTTTCTCCCTGGAAGGTGTGGAAGTGATTGTGTCTGGTGCAGAGTCACCCAGAGGGCATCATGGGCAAAATAGAAGAAGACTGCAGATTTATACCTCTCCCTTCTCTCTGAATCAGAGACTCAGAGCGGCTTACAATCTCCTATATCTTCTCCCCCCACAACAGACATCCTGTGAGGTGGGTGGGGCTGAGAGAGCTCTCCCAGAAGCTGCCCTTTCAAGATGATGATGATATTGGATTTATATCCCGCCCTATACTCCGAAGAGTCTCAGAGCGGCTCACAATTTCCTTTATCTTCCTCCCCCACAACAGACACCCTGTGAGGTGGGTGGGGCTGGAGAGGGCTCTCACAGCAGCTGCCCTTTCAAGGACAACCTCTGCCAGAGCTATGGCTGACCCAAGGCCATGCCAGCAGGTGCAAGTGGAGGAGTGGGGAATCAAACCCGGTTCTCCTAGATAAGAGTCCGCACACTTAACCACTACACTAAACTGGCTCTCCTGCGATAGCTATGGCTAACCCAAAGCCATTTCAGCAGCTGCAAGTGGAGGAGTGGGGAATCAGACCCGGTTCTCCCCGATAAGAGTCCGCACACTTAACCACTACACCAAACTGGCTCTTTAATGTGCATGCTTTTGATCCAGACGTAACCCTGGAACTGCTATAACACACTGGACTCAATATTTGGCTCTCAAGTGAACAGGAAGGGGAAACATCAAATTATTATAGACGTAAGAAAGGAGGAGGGCATCATCCAGGGCGTTTATGTTTCAGCCTCCATGAGTGCTAGAATCCTGTTGCTTTTTTCATGAGCATCCCAAGATGCCAGGGTTTTATTTTTTTGTTTGTTTTTTAAGTCCAGCCTGTATTTGATCAGCATGGAATTACCGTACTTGCCTTCCCTGTGGGAGGGGTCTGCCCTGAGTAATCTTTGTTATAGTGCCGCACCACTCCTCACAGGCTTGCTGCCTCTGGTTAGCATGTGCAACGAGCTCATGATCTGCATCCCAGCATTGGCTCATGCTGTACGCAGCTGGAGCCGAATTCAGAGCCTTGGGTATGTTGTTGATCCTCTCTGTCTGGGAGACAGCGTGGGTGGAGTTGCTTCTGCAGAGTTGGCCAAGCAACTGCAGAGCTGTGCTTTAGATCAAACTGATGGCTTTCTTTTTCTTTCCCTGTGGAGTATCTAAAAATAGCCGTTTAGTTATGGCATGTATCCTAAAGACTATCATGGCCCCTGTAAGTGAAATCCAGGCTCGGCTTTCTGTGTCAAATACTTGGAAAGGTTTGGAAGGAAGTCCATCCAAATGTATCTAGCTATTTTTTTTCCCGAGGAGCTATTTTAGTTTTTAGAATACCCGCAATTGTGCAATTCTTTTTTAAAAGAGATACTGCAGTAGTTTAAGTGGATGGCTATGTTGGCAGTTGGTTGCAGAATACATGCTAGAATAGACGCTTGCAACATTGAGTTACCACTGCGTTCAGAAACAATAAGCCCCTAGCATTTCATGGCCCAGAAGTGCACAAGGTCTCTCTGTCCTTGAGAACCTTCTCTGGAGCATCTAGTTGGACACCATTAGAAAGCAGATTGCTAGACTTGAGGGACCACAGGTTTGCTCCAGTATAGATTGGTGTAGTGGTTAAGTGTGTGGACTCTTATCTGGGAGAACTGGGTCGGATTCCCCACTCTGTGACTTGCAGCTGCTGGAATGGCCTTGGGTCAGCTATAGCTCTCTCAAGAGTTATCCTTGAAAGGGCAGCTGCTGTGAGAGCTCTCTCAGCTCCACCCACCTCACAGGGTGCCTGTTATGGGGAAAGAAGATAAAGGAGATTGTAAGCTGCTCTGAGACTCTGATTCAGAGAGAAGGGTGGGATATAAATCTGCAGTCGTCTTCTTCTTTAACATAGTTCAGTAACACTTGGCAAATAAGTCCGTGTCTGTACCTCCTTAGGAAGAGTCAGGCCTTCAGTTGCCTGTCATTGCCATCAATCTTCCTTTTGTTGCCCTGCTCTTTCCACTCTATCTTGGAACCAAGACCAGCTATTCTCTGTGAGTTCCATGAGATCTGGAAAAGTAGTTCAACGCCAATGGCAAGCTGTGACTGCCATCTCTTTAACAATGAAGGCGATGTTTCTTGTAGCCATATCTTTGTCAAAATGGGTGAATGGCCTCTGCAGTCTGATAGACTGCAGAGGCCATTCACCCATTTTGACAAAGATATAGAATCTGAGAATCTGATCAGATTCTCCTTGCCTTTTTCATAGTTGGAGAGCCATCCTCTGACCACATGCTTCCTGCTCTAGGCCCCATCTTGACAAGAAACTTGCTTTACGTATGTACTTCCTGAACCCTTGATCAAATACAGGGAGAATGCCGCATTCTTTTAGTTTGAGAAAAATCCTTCTCCGATAGTAGCTGCCTCCACAGTCTTCAGTAAGGGTGTGTATCTTTCAGAGCTAGCAGAGCAGCCCCCTGGTCACAACTTTATTACGGTATGCTTTGGTAAGGCCAGAAGGAATACAGCATTTGGTAGAGTAGTTCTTAATGCTGTCTTCTTGTGAGCTCACCTCTTCCCACCTCCAGGTAATATCAGTTTGCCAATCCTTTGTCCATAGTGTGCCTGCACAGAAACCACAGGGGGAAAAACCTCAGGTTGCTGACATGTAATTGCTGTTCTTCAAGTAGTTGCTCACCTGTGTAGTCTTGCTTACCTTTCCTGCTCTGCCATATGTATGTTCAGCCAGTTGTGTCATTCTGGGGGAACAATGGGAAGGTGCTCAAGGTTTGCAAAACTGTGCTTAAAGTCTTAACTTTACAAACCAATAATGTGACTACATAGATGCCCACTCAAAGAACAGGCATGTTAGCATTCTGTTCTTAACACTGGTTGCCTGTAGCATTCCTGGCTTGCTTCAAGGTGTTGGTTGTAACCTTTAAAGCCCTATATGGGCAGGGATCTGTCTACCTCCGTGACCGCCTTTCCCCATATGAGCCCCAGAGAGCACTACGATCAAGTACACAAAATCTTCTCATGATTCCTGGGCCAAAAGACGCTCTGCTGTCTACCACCAGAGCTAGAGCCTTTTCGGTCATAGCCCCTGCCCTGTGGAATGCTCTCCTTGAAAACATCAGGGCCCTGAGGGATTTGCCACAGTTCCAGAAGGCCTGTAAGACAGAATTGTTCAAACTGGCTTTTAATATCTGACTGGGAAATGACCACTACATCACCATCCCACAGCATTGATTTTTTTAACTCATCCCAGTATAAATATAAATATAGAGTGCCAAATAACATTTAACAACACGAATGTATGTAGCACTAAATATGAACTAATAATACTGACACCATCTGGATCTTAGAGATTGCAAGTGTCAGTGTATGAAATGATTTTTATGGTCGTATTATATTTCTATTTTTAACTCTATGTGTTTAACTGTTAGCCGCCCTGAGCCTGTCAGGGGAGGGTGGGATATAAATATAATCACTAATACAAAGGGATAGGAGAGAACCAATAATATCCTGATTTAATTCTTTGGGAAAGGATGGACACAAACTTTTTTTCATGCTGTTGTCTTTCATGCTTCTTGTCTAGATCTGCAATGCTGCATCTTGAAAATGATCAGAAAACAGCCATATCTTGAAAACTCTCATGAGATGGTCATTGGTGTGTGTTCAGAATTGGATAGACTGCATATTATTTAAAACTTTCTTGAGATCTTAAGGTTTGAGAAGTGTATAATAAATGAAAACCAGGTATTCATAAAACAAATTAAATTAAACAGAGATAAGGAAAACTGACAGTAACTCAGTAAAATTGTGTGTCCATGTACACAAAGATAGTTCTGTGCATGCACCATAAGCAATAAGTATCTGGTCTGGAAATGTACAACGACTTACAATTTAATATTCTCACCATTATCTCATGCTAATCTCAAACTCTCTCATCTTGTATTTCTCTTTATTCTAATTTTTTTCTTTCGTCTGATGATCCCCAGGCCTTCATGGCTGCAATGACATGACATGGCAAGTGTTATTCTTTATCTTTACTGAGCTGATCAAATGCTAGATTACTTGGTACATGAGAAAATTTCTGCACCTCCTCTGTCACAGTTCAGCCATTACCTAGACTTTTGGGAATTTGAGAACTCTGAAGGAATAGGGAACGAATTAGGAAGGACTGCCTCTGAGAGAGCCAGATGGTTTTGTGAGAGCCCTCAGTGAATTGCATCTCCTGTCAAAGCTGTGGTTGGTCTGTAGAATATAGCAGTGATCTGAAAGCATTATATAATTGCCCTGTTTTATCCCAAAGAGTCCATTCTTCTTGGGTTACTGAAAAATTTGGGACAATACACTTAGCAGGCAGACTGTTTTGTGTGTCAGTGGAGAACAACTTAAAACTAATATAATCAAACACATTTTAAAAAAAAAATACACACTTGTGTTTTTCCTCTGCTTGAGATGGCAAAAGAATCTGCGTTTCTCTGCAACAGTTTCATCTGTGCAGTGTCATTCAGCTGAACTGTTTCAAGTTGTGAAACATCAGAGCGGGTCTTATTGGCTCATATATAATATGGCGACTCACTGTGACATTTGCTAAGCTTTGTGTAGGCAGAAGATGCTCCCATCCTTTGTGACTTGGATGTCATTAGGTTTGTCTGTTGAATCCTGGAATGTTGTTGGAATTTAGACTCACTGCCCTTTGCTTGGGTGAGTTTTAGTTATGGAAGTTGAGTGCTGGCGGCAAGTTGCTTTGAAAGCATGCTCATTTTAATCTTGTTATTGGACCTTTTTGTTACTTATGTGTCCTTGCAACTTCTTGTTGCCTTATTAGCTGTCTTGAGCACGAGATAAGGTGGGACATAAATATTTGAAATAACTAAGTAAGCATATCTATAGCGGAGGCTTGCTCTTCTTGGCTAGTGACAAATTTATTTGTTTCAGGAACTTAAATCTTTCTGTTCTACAAAAAATATGTTCAAGGTAGGTTACCAAAGGAATCCAGACATAAAAGTAAACCAACTGCTTACTGCTTTTAGATAATGTCGTAAAAAGTGTTTGAAAGTGTCTAAAACTGCAAATTAAAACATGACACAAAAGCAGTGCACAACAACATAGAATAAAAACACTAAATCCACATAGAACACATGAATAGCATCAGTTGAAAACATCTAAGAGCAGTCTGTGGGTGAGGGTAATTTGTACACAGTAGAAGCAGTATTAATTAGCAGAATGAAAACTTACAGTCCACCCTTTGTCATAACAAATATTGCTGGCCTTCCAAAAAAGGTTTTGTCAGGAGATCATTGAAGAAGGGGACGGTTGTTCCTTACTGGCAGGGAAATTCCATAATTGGGGAGTGGGGATAGCCTTAAAATCCATTCTGCAAGGGCCCCACAGCAAATCTCATAATGCTAACAATCTTGAAGGAGACATTTGTGAAGAGGAAGAAGGCTGCAGAAGAGGGGCATCGGTTTGGCAATGGCAGAACAAACTGGTGAGCTGTCAACAAGCGTTTCCATCCAGTCAGGGGTCAGGCCGATCTTCCCTGGCTTACTTGGCATGAAGGCAATGCAAATGCCTGATAGCCCCAAAGCTTCTTGCAGGAGACAGAGACCAGAATGACCTTTTCCTAGCTAGTGAGGTTGCAGGGTAGGTTGGCAGTTGGAGCAAACCTCTTTCTGGCAGGGGAGGAAAAGGAACTCTTGAAGCTGCTCAGGTGGCAGGAGCCAGACTGGTCTCCTTGCCATGGTGTTCTTAATGGTGGCGGTGGGGGAGATACCCTGGACATCCTGGCTGGCGAGTAGAGGCCAAAGTGGCCTCTCCCTTGCATCTTTAGTCTCTGGGCATCTGGAAGTTGGAGCAGATCTCTTTCTGGTAGGGAGGGGCAAAGCCAGCTCCACAGGGCTGGGCTGGTCATCCCCTTAAGGGTGATTGTACATGAAGAACTTAGAGCACATAAAATGCACTATAAAATGCTAAGTATTATTCCCCAGAAGCCTCAGACACTTATGAGGAACCTCTGATTTATGATTGCTGCCAATTCTGTGGATTCCGGCGTTCTGAATTCTTTCTGTCACTGTCATATTTTCCTCTTTATCGAGGCAGGATGTGATCTTTGTGGCTTGCAGCAAGATCTTCGCAAGAGTATTCGAGCATGCTGCTTGAAAACAACTATTTGGAGTGGTCAGGGGCCAAGCCCCAGGACATGCTGTTATTTTTTAAAAGTGCCTTAATTTCTGTTTTTAAAGATGAGAAGGCCTGGCTTGTGATCTTGGAGCGCTTGGGCAGAGACGCAGAACTAGCGGATCAGCCGCCTTGTCATGTGAGAGCTTTGGCCACAAGAAAAACAGAAAGCTCTGGAAGCAGAAGACTGGCTAGCATCTGCCAGCTAATCCTGTCTCCAGAAGGCTGCTTTGAAAGGTGTCTAGCCGGGGAAGGTGGGACAGTCTCCAGCAGAACAGACCCTCTCTTCTATCATTGCACTGAGGAGGGTTGCCTTCTGCACCTTTGCTAGTGCTGCATGGAATACATTTGAAAAAGCTAAAACATCTGAAACCTTTACAAGAGTCTAATGAAACATGGTGTAAATCAACCCCGAATATTATATCTTCTCACTTCTGCTTGGGGGTGGGGGAAGAATGAAATAGGCTGATTCAGATTGTAAAATGCTGTGAAATGATGTCCCTCTTATGTACCCTTGCCCATAAAAACAAGATAGTCCTGTATTCTGAAGGAGAGGTCAAATAGCCCAAGGTTGCCAGGTCTGAGTCTGACTCAAGAAATATCTGGGGACTTTGAGGGTGGGACCAGGATACTTTGGGGGTGGAGCCAGGAGCAAGGGTGTGACAAGCACGGTTGAACTCTGAAAGGAGTTCTGGCAATCACACACCTTTTAAATGCCTTCCCTCCATTTGGAAATAATGAAGGATTAGGGACACCTTTAGGGGCTCATAAAATTGGGCCCCCTGGTTCAATCTTTTTGAAACTTGGGGGTCTTTTTGAGGAGAGGCACTGGATGCTATGCTGAAAATTTGGTGCCTCTGCCTCAAAAGACAGGCCCCTCCCAGAGCCCCACATACCCATGGATCAATTCTCCTTTATACCCTATGGGAATCAGTCTCCATAGGATATAATGGAGTGCCCAGAAGGCAATTCCCTCCCCCTCTGCTTTCTGATAACCATGAAGTGGGGGGAGGGCCTCCAAACTGGGGGATCTCCTGCCCCCAACTGGGGATTGGCAACCCTAGGCTAGCTGCTTGCACTGATCTGGGCTGGCCTGCAAAAGTAGGCTTTGGGGGAATGAGACACATAGAGTGGGGGTCACAGAACATGTTTATTTATCTGGGATTTATATCCCGCCCTTCCCACCGAGTGGCTCATCTTGTTGGGGAAACAAGATGGCAGGCTTGGAGCTAGAAGTGGTCTTCCTGGAGTCCTGGGCACTGGTTGGATGTTCTCTGGCATTCAGCTACAGGAAGGCGTTGTAACGCCACATAGGATCTCAGATGGTGAATGCCTGGATCATTAGTGTCCCTAAGATTAGTACTGCCTGAAGCAATCCCATTGGGGTTCTCTGCAGAGTATCGAGTAATACTTAAGCCTCGTTTTTGGCCTTTCCCAGACAGGAGGCAGGAAGTGTATGTTAGTATCAACTTTCTTCAGATGTTTCCTCCTCCTTTCTCCGTTCTCCCCATGGGAAGAAAAGCAAGTGATGTGGGAAGGGTCAGCAGTGCAAGGCAGCCAAGGGTGTCATCTCTTGATCCTAGTGCATCTGAAAACGCATTGCATCTCTAAGTGGCTGCAATACTTTCCTTGTGCATGACCAAGAAGTGTTTGTGTAACCAAGCATCAGCTGTGAA
This sequence comes from Heteronotia binoei, assembly GCF_032191835.1. Lineage (NCBI taxonomy): Eukaryota > Metazoa > Chordata > Lepidosauria > Squamata > Gekkonidae > Heteronotia > Heteronotia binoei. The sequence goes on from NC_083236.1 coordinate 26,967,340, forward strand.
TAGTCAGGAGGTCTGATGCAGCTTAGTCTGCTGACTCCAGTTCTTGAACCGAAATTCTGGTATGACCTGCCTTTCTGTCAAGACTGTGCCTAGAGGGCTGCATCTCAGATTGCTAGTCCCACAGTTACTGTAAAATTACACTGTGAAAATTACCTTGTTGCCATTCAGAATGCTAGCTGTACCAACAACATGACAGACAAGCCTGGAATAATATATAAGACTTGGAGGCCCTGTCCAGTGAATAAGTCTTTCCACCCCATTTCCTCTGACAAGATTCCTTTCCTGCCTTAACCTTTCCAGAATGTGGCAGGACCAAGCAATTACTGGAGTGGATTCCACCACTCCACTAAGCAAAGTTTATTTATTTTTTTATAATAGTTATACCCCACCATTCCTTTTGGCTCAGGTTTGAAGCCTTCCTCCAATATAAGAAGGGTTCTTCCAAATTAAGTGGTTCTTCCATTGGAGGAAGGCTGGCTGGAATAGGGTTGGATCTACCATGCTATACTCCAGGGAGACTGGCAGAACAAGGACTGGCACTCATTCAGGCTCTGATTGGTGGCCTGGGCTTTAGACTGAACTTTTGCTGGCTAGCAGCTCGATGTTCTCCTGGCAGCGACCTGTTATCCCCCCCGTCTTCAGACCATGGATATGTTATGGAGCACCCATGTGCTGTATTTTTTTCCATCTGCCACCATGATCTGGAGATGCAGGAGGAATGGCACTGGCTATCACCCATCCATCATTCAGCTTGGCCATGAGTTTGGCTACAGGCCACAGTACAGCTGTTCCCAAAAATGTTTTTTGTCATGCAGTCTTCTGAGATCCCATTTGGTGAGTGGTTAACAGTGGTAGACTCTAATCTGGAGAATTGTGTTTGACTGACTTAGGTCAGTCACAGTGCTCTTTCAGTCCCACCTACCTCACAGGGTGTCTGTTGTGGGGAGAGGAAAGGAAGGGGATCGTAAGCCACTCTTGAGACCCTGAGTGAAGGACGGTGTATAAATCCAATTTCTTATTCTGTACATTCCTGCTAGATTCCTATTGCAGTTTATGGATTTAGTCTTTCAATCTGTACCGGATTCATCTGGGATTTCCAGACTACCATAGAACTACTCTTTTTCCTGAGATTAGTTGTGCTTTGGTTGAAAAGCAGCTTCTTCCAGTGGATTTTTTTTTCTTTTTAAAGACCGCTTTTCATGTATCCTGTGCTGCTGGAGCTGGGCAAGGCAGAAGCTTTAATTAAATTGCAAGATAAGCATCCTGCTTGTCTGCCATTGTTTTCCAAGTCATGTGTATGAAATCACAATTCCGTAAATGCAGTGAAACCAATACAATAATAAAATGCAAGAAGAAGTGATATAAGTCATTAACATAATTCTAGTTCATAGGAACAGAAGGAAAATTAACCAAAGGGCTATCTGGGTAAACAGAAAAGTCTCGGCATGGCTCTTGAAATGAGAAAGACCTAGTGTCAGATGGGTAGAGTGCGTCACAACTGGTGTGCCACTACAGCAAAAGACCTCTCGGGTGGAAACCCACCTCATCTTTGTTGGGAGCACCAGCAGCAGATCCTAAATAGATTATCTCAGGTTCATACGGAGGTAGGTGGCTCTTTAAATCCCCCCTTTTTCAAAGGAGCTCAGAGTGGTACATGTGGATGTGTCTTCTTTCTCCCCCCCCCCCCCCACTTTTTACTTCATTCCTGTGAGGTAGACTAGTCAAAATGATGACGAGTGGTTTAAGATCTCCCCGTGAACTACATGGCCAAGCAGAGAGGTGAACCAAAACCTCACTGTTTGTACAGTAGCATGGGCCTCAGGGCTGTGCCTCACTAATGGGATGCTTCATGGTTAAGGCGCAAGGCAGCTTATTTGTGATCAGAGTCCAAGGTCCTACATCTTAACATCTGTTTTGATGAACCAAGGGGAAGGTTTGGGGCGGTTTTTTGTTTTGATCTGGTCTATTTTTTATCTTGCCTTGTGATGTCCCTTTACATTGCATTTACTCAAAGCTGAATGCACAACATCCCAGAATAACTTACTGGGAAGACACCCTTTAGGAATTCTCTTTTGCTGCACATCAGGTTTCACTTAGCAACATCTGCCTTTCCTGGCAGCGCCTGTGTCTGTGTGTATGTCTTTGAGAAAGAGGATCATGATTTTTGAAGTTGCTGAATTTGAAGTTCTTGCATCTGCAGGAAGATAGTGCTTTGTGGGCTTCCTCCTCTGCTTGTTCATGATAGTTAGAAACATGGGATGTAGGTGGAGATATGACACACTACAGCAGAGGTTTTTTTCCCACCTTCTTGCTTTTGCATTTTGTACTGTTCTCTACTTGTGCATTTTGGGCAAGCAAGAAGATGGAGAAGGAAGCATTGTGCAGAGGGACTGAGCGGGAACTTGTATGAAAGACCTTCTCCAACATTATCTAATTGTTCTACCAATGACCAAGTAAATTCCTTCCAGCCTGTTATGACCAGAATACCAAGACTGAAATACTTAGCAAAATATACTAGGGTTTTTTTTTAAATCTAGATTTCTTTCTATCAAGTAGAAGATGAAAGACAAGCAGAAGCAGACTTTTTTCAATTGTATAGTATTAATAGTTACTCCTATTAATAATTAGTCCTATTATAACTAGGTTTCCCATCTCAGTTTGGTATAGTGATTAAATGGGCGGACTCCCATCTGAGAGAACCGGGTTTGATTCCCCACTCCTCCAGCTGCTGGATGGCCTTGGGCTAGTCATAGCTATTGCAAGAGTTGTCCTTGAAAGGGGAGCTGCTGTGAGAGGTCTCTCAGCCCCACCCACCTTTACAGGGTGTCTGTTGTGGGGGGAGAAGATATAGGAGATTGTAAGCCGCTCTGAGTGTCTGATTCAGAGAGAAGGAAAAAGGAAAGGAAAGGTCTCCTGTGCAAGCGCCAGTCGTTTCCGACTCTGGGGTGACGTTGCTTTCACAGCGTTTTCACGGCAGCCTTTTTACAGGGTGGTTTGCCATTGCCTTCCTCAGTTGTCTACACTTTTCCCCAGCAAGTTGGATACTCATTTTATTGACCTCGGAAGGATGGAAGGCTGAGTCAACCTCAAGCTGGCTACCTGAAAACCCATCTACTGCCAGGGATTGAACTCAGGTCGTGAGCAGCTTTAACACTCTGCGCCACGGGGCTCTTTCAGAGAGAAGGGCAGGGCATAAATGTTCTTCTATTTAGACTGTATCTGCTGTCTTTCCCCAGGCTGCTGTGCCTTCTCAGAATCCTGACTCCTGGCCCCATTGAGTTTGGCTGGGTTCATCTGAGTTCAGTTGCTAATGGCCTTTGTGGAAGACAGACCTTCTTGAGACCTGCACACCACTGGGGCCTAGGATCAGATGCAGCCTAATCAGTGATAGTGCAAAGAAATCTTTACTGCCATCTTTGTGTCTGTCCTATGACATCAGAAGTTCATATAATCATAGAGTTGGAAGGGTCATCTAGTACAACCCCCTGCACAGTGCAGGAAATTCACAAATGCCTCCCCCCCCCCTCCATTCCACACAGTCAGTGTGTGGCAGCATCTTTTATGTATTGGGTCCCACGAGAGTTAGCAACTCGCTTGCCAGTTTGTAAGTTGTGAATAAAACTGATCATATCTCATTTGGACTCCACGTTTAATTATTGTTAAATTACAGGATGTTCCTGAGCCATCTGCTTATCAGGTTCACACGTGGATGCTTTTCATTTGGCACAACCTGAGCACAAACACTTACAGGAGAAAGCCCCCCCTCCTCCATATTCTGCTAGCTAAATCTGCTGGGAGGAGTGTCTTCAATAGATGGGGCTAATAATTAACACATCATTTGCAGGAGTTGTCCAGTCTCTCCATCTTGTCCAGGGGCAGGAGTGCCATCCTCCAGGTGGGATGATAGAGCCCAGAGTTCCACAATGAAGAATGAAATAACAGCAACAAATGTGGAAAAATAACGAAAGAATCCTGAATATACTTAACAATCCAACAATATATATTCAACAGAAATTCAGCACTGTTACAATACAATTCATTACACTTCTACAAAAGTTCATTCTATTCTACAAAAATTCATGTAACACTAATGCAATGTGCAAAGACAGAATTAAAGTTCATGAAAAGACTCTCCGCTTGTGTGTGTCAATTTCTTGACTTTAAAGCTCTCATAGACATTCCCCTGACTCCGCGGGAAGAATAAAGTCCTAGTGCGGTCTGAATTTCGAATGCAGACGATTTAAGTTCTAGAAATTCTTCAATCTTGCAGATGTTAAAGTGAAACTTTCATCAGTTGTGAAATTGTTGAAAATAGTGGGTCAAAATAAGCCTCAACAGTAAAGCTGCCTGTAATACTGTTTCAGATTCCTTTGTCTTAGAAACTCTTCCCACATTTCTGCAAACAAACACACAACATTTCATACACAAACAATGTATCTAGTTTAAAGTTATAATGCTAATGTTAGCTCACCATCATCCATCACCCAGAGGGCAGTCTCACCATCCAGGATGACAGTCCCCTCATGATCATGGCACAGGGGTGGTCAGTCTTCTGGCTTTTTCTAGCAGGAGGCATCCTGGCAGGCCTGTAGCTACAGTGGGGTCTGGGAGGCCCATCCTTTCAGCTCCCCCTTCCAACTATGTGGCCCCTCCATTGGAGGACCCCCGATCCGTCCCCTTTGCTCACTGCCACTCTGAACAAGAAGTAGCGTTGCTGCTGGTCTTTTTGCTTTTTCTCTCCCCTTCCCTAACACACCTTGCAGAGCAAAGGGGGGAAGGGTAGAGTCAAGAGGCCTCTGTCTCCTAAGAGAGGAGGACATAAGAAAGAAGTGGGGTAGCAGAGCTGCTGTGACTGCCCAGGCGAAGTGGGGTTAGCTTGTGGACCTCAAGGCAGCTTACAGTGCCAAGAGCCCCTGGCTGCCAAATTGGGTGCCCCCCCCCCACAACAAATCCTGCTGTGGGCCACACCAAACATGAAATCCTGGCTATGGCGCTGCATCCTGGAGTTCTTAAAGCTCCCGTGTCCCTTGTCTTCTGACTTATTTTTTTTTTGTTTCTGCTCTTGGAAAATGTGTCTGCAGGGTTTCTGCCTGAGGCTTGCTGTGCTGATCATGTTACCCCCAGGGCCATGCCAACTGCATAGCTGCTGATTTGCTTCTAGGCCCAGAGTTTTGGAAGAGCTCTTGACTGCATAGAGGTGTTCTGTGTGGGTTGGTTGGAGTCCAGGAGATGCTCCTCCCAGTATAGGAGGGGCAGCATACGATTGTGTGACTGCTGACCAGCTCTGTACTTGAGTGACATGGCTGTAGTTGCTGTCAGCACACCTCCTTTTTGGGAAATCTCAATAGTTGCTGCAAGCAGTTTCCTGAGACAATTATGGGTTGCCCATGTGCTAACTGTAACATCCAGGGTTTCGCATTTGTAACTCTAGTGTTGGGCTTCACCATATGTGTGCTAACAGCCGATCTGGCATGTGAGAAATCTGTGAAGTCTACACTTTGGGAGTATTGTTGTAAATGAATTAGTTCAGCTCTGTTTTCCTAACACCCTCTCTTGCCTTTCTAGTATTCCCTCCCACTTCAATAGTAAAACGGATTCTATTGTAAGATTTTACTATGCTGGCGTAGGCGAGCCACCCGTTAGCAGCAAAAACTGCAACTGGGCCAGTGTCTTTAAAAAGATCTGAGGGAGTAGATGACTATCTTGGCCAGCAGCTTGCTGCCAGTTTCCACCCATTGATCCCTACAGAATTGTCTCTGTAGAGATTATGAACTGTGAGGGATTGGAAAGGATACAGGAACCCAACCTGGTGGTCTGCTGCTGGTAGACCACCAGGTCTTTGTGAAATGGAAAGTCTGTTTCTTCTGCTCATCCAATTTTCTCTCTTCATCCAAGCTGCTTTAGGCTGTAATGTGTTCTCCTTTTTGTGTATATCTTCCAAGTGTGCTGTTGTTGGGGAGAGTATTTCTGTCACAATTTCTTGCCATGAATCTATCAAACACTTGCCGATTGGCTGACTGGGTAATGGTGTAACTAGGTAAGGGAACAATGCTAGCTCAGCACAGGGGGAACCCAAAATGATGGAGTCCTTTTACCCATGCCTTCTTGGTTACCATTTCTATGAGAGAGACTGAAAATGAGACTTCCAGTTCCCCCCTCAGTGGGAAAAGGGCTAAAGTTGGTTTGTTCTTGCTGTGGAATATTGCCTGATTTTAAAAAATCTATTTTCTACTTAATATGGTCACATGTTAGGCAGGTATCTTCCCAAACTATACAACTGCAATTGCAAATAAGGCTGCCTGAGTTGTATGGTTGTTAACTCGCTAGTCCCATAGGAATCTTACGCAATCATGGCAGTCCTCTTTCGATGCCTTTGCCATCTGAGGCTAAGTGGGTAGAAAATGAAAAGAGCTTTTTTCAGTCATGGCACTAAAATTACCAAATTCCCTTTCCAGGAAAATGTATTGGTCTTTCTTAATCATTGTTTTCCACCAGCAGGGGAAGGCTTATCAGTTTTGTTTGGCCTTATCTCACTGATCATTCTTCCTGTTTATATGTGATAATGTGTGTTGTTTTAAATTGGTTTATAAATATGTATTCTAAAAAGTTGTTTTAAACTATTTGCTGCCCAAGAGACTGACTCTAAGTTGGTGGTAGTGGTGGGGAAGAAGATGGCATAAAAATGTTCCAAATGGATAAATATTGAAGTGTTGAATATGGCTGACCGGTGTCCAATCCCCACTCTGCTATTATACCCAAGAGCAGAAATGAGGAGAAAAATGGGTAGGGAAAATATATGAATCATCACCCTGAGCTCCCTGGAGGAAGCATGGGGGTGGGGGTGGGATCTAATAAACAATTGTAATAACACATCCTGATCACCAGAATTCTGTGAGTGTATTATTTCGCATGGCTCATAGGAAACTTAGGAGAAAAGTTCCTTACGTATAGTAGTAAGAAACTTAGTAAGAAAAGTTCCTTACGTACAGGGGAGGGACAGTGGCTCAGTGGTAGAACATCTGTTTGGGAAGCAGAAGGTCCCAGGTTCAATCCCTGGCATCTCCAAAAAAGGGTCCAGGCAAATAGGTGTGAAAAACTTCAGCTTGAGACCCTGGAGGGCCGCTGCCAGTCTGAGAAGGCAATACTGACTTTGATGGACCAAGGGTCTGATTCAGTATAAGGCAGCTTCATATGTTCATATATGTTCATAATGGTTTTACTATTAGGAGTGAGGGTAACTTAAGGGGCAAGCTACATGAAGATGGACTTTTAGAATGGGCAAAAACTCAGCTTCTGTCAATGTTCCTCTGCTTGCCAGAATATTTTTTTAAATACTTTTTTATTTTTAAAAAGAGATCGCCTCCTTCATGTCTTTGCTTGTCAAAGAGATGAGCCCCTCTGTTGGTACTATTTTGATGCACCATTGGGATTCCATGCTTAGGGGTACTCATTTGAAATTAAAAAAATACAGTCCTGTTATAAAAAAGCAGTCTTTTAACCTATCCAGCCATTGCCCCATACTGGGAAATGTAGAGTTCCCCCTGTATCCAATACAATATCAGCAGCAGTAACCAAATACAATACTGAACACTACAGTTTCTTGTAAGCTACCCAGCACCTTGTAAGCTACCCAGCTCTTGGTGACCTTGCCCTGAACCCTTGCATGAAAAGTCCATACCTTTCTGTGCACACCAGGTGTGTGCCATTCCTCCTCTCTCTGATGCCTTGGAGGCAGAAGGAAGATGGTATGACTTTGTCATGCTGGAGGGATTGCTATGTCTTTATGGAAAATGCAGAGATGATGGGGAGAACAAGGCCTTCCTCCATTTCAAAAATTCTATGAGCCAATGTCATTCCAATAGAAACAGCACTTTAAAGACTCAAGAAGGAGGTGCAGAGAGGTGAGAGGCCATCAGGTCAGGAATTTAGGCAAAAAAAGAAGTGACACTCCACCTCAAAAATGGCTTAGAATTAATATATTGAGGTCAGTGATCCCATTTGTGTGCCCAGAATGCTGCTTAGGGGAGCTGCCTGGCATTGCAGTATGTTGAGATGTAGCTCCTTAGCGGTACTGCCTTGTAGGAAGGGCAGCAATTCCTAGATGCCGGAAGGGCCATGATCCTTTTCTGTTTGCACCATCTGCTTGAAAGCCTTCCATGTAATCTCTTCTTCTGCTTCATTGGGTGAATATTGAGATTTGAGTAAGACCCTGACCACCTCTTGGGAATACACTAGTGACATTGTTTAATCTCCAAGTAATGTCACCCTCCACAGTCTGGCAGATTGATAACCGGGTTAGTGGAATATGTTCTGCTGGAATCCTCTGGGGAAGGTGGGGGAGATGCAGCAGCTCTGTGAGATCTAAAAAATAAGATCACCTGGGCCAATTAAGTGCTATGCAGGTTAGTTCTGCTCTGTCCTTTTTTGAGTTTTCTAATAACTGTGCAGAAGAGCAGTGTAAGTGAGAAGGCGCACACCACTTCCCTCCTCCCCCTTTTGTTTTTATTCATGGGGGTTGTAGAGCTTCTTTCTGGGCAGGATGATTGTTCTCTTATAGTGTCTGATTGAGTGCTTCCCTATAGACCCTTATGGGGAGAGTGAGTGGATCTTGGGGCCCTGGATCTTCAGGACGTTAGACATTGTACAGAATGGCCCACTTGGTCCTGCCCTAATATCATCAAGTTTGGTGAAGTGGTTAAGAGCAGCAGACTGGGGGGCGTGGCGTCGCACGCATAGGGAATGGACGCCTGAAAGCAGAGCTCCTTACTTACCCCTGCCAAATCCACTTAAGCAAGCGCCCAGCGTTGTTGTTTGTTTTCTTTTCTTTCTTTAATTAGTATGGGAACAGTAGATGGTCAAAAGCCCAGATCAAAAAGAAATTCAAGGAACTCTGTTAAAGACTATTTTCCAAAAAAGCCCAAGGCTAAGGCCTCAGGAAAAGCAAGCAGCCCTGCAAGCAAGATGGCGTCGGAAGGAGGGGAAAACACAGCAGCAGACCTAGCTTCATTTCGTTCTGAGGTAATGGAGGCTTTTCAAAAACTGGAACAAAATATGACTGACAAAATATCTGCCATGATCCAGCCCCTTTCTGCTCAATTGGAGGGTTTCAAAACGTCCTTAGAGAAGGTGGCAGAGACGGCAGATTCTGCTTTTAACATGGCAAGTGCTGTGCAGGAGGACTCTCAGTATTTTTATAAAAGAGATGAATGGGCCACTGATAAAATTATTGCACTTGAGAACCAACTGAAATTGGGGAATGTTAAAATTCGTGGGCTCCCCGAGAATTCTGCCTCCCCCTCTGATTTAAAAACTCTTATAGTCTCCTGGTTATCGAAGGCATTGGGTTTTTCTGACTCTGATCTCTGTGCCCTGGAAACAGTATATAGAATTGGCCCATTGCGCAGACAGAAAACTTCGTTGCCTAGGGACATTTTAGTCCGTTTCTCTTCTGCCTCAGTGAAATCCAAGTTGCTGCAAAAAGCCCGGGCTATAAATCCTCTTCTGCTAGGAGATTACAACGTCCAAATTCTACAGGATTTGTCTTCTGAAACCTTGCAAAGGCGGAAAAATTTGAAGCCAATTATAGAAATCCTGAACAGGGAAAACATCAGATATCGATGGGTTGCTTCGTACAAGCTGCAAGTTACAGTGCAGGATCAGTCATTTGTAGCTGCAGATCTCGACTCAGGCCTATGCATGCTCCGCGATATGAATCTTCCTGTTCCCACCGGCCTTCTGGAAGCAGCCTCACATGTTCATTCAATAACTTCAGATACTAGATGGCGTCGTGTGCCTTTGAACCGTCCTGATCGGCCTGTTTCTTCTAGAAGCTAAATGCTGGAACTGTTGCTATGCAGAAATCTCCCCCCCCCTTTTTTTTTTTTTTTTTTGTTGTTGTTGTTGAGGATTCCTGGCGTCCTTTTCCCCCTGACATATAAGCTTTGCCTACCGAACTGCTGACTTATAAGCTTTGCCTACGTGGTGCTTATGAAGCAGTGTTTATATATGAAATTGGGGGGTTCCCCCCCTTTTTTTTTCCCCCTTGTTATTTATATTTTTTTGAAAGCAATGTTATGAATGTGAGGGAGTTATTAATTTAAATCAACTCATTAAAGGAAATCTTCTTGGTTGATTGGGTATGCATGATTGGAAGAGTGGAGTGACTTGGAATATATGGTTTAAAAAGTAAGTGGAAGTAGGTGTTTGAATGGGGAGGCTGGGTGACGAGAGAGGGTGTGGGAGTGAGTGAGAGAGTGAGAGAGAGTGAGAGGGGGGGTAGATCTGAGTGAGAAACTTGAATAGTATGATCAGGGCTTTATATCAATATATTTCTTTTTACTGTGAGTTAATGAAGTGTCAGGTCCTTTTCCCTTCCTTTGTGAATTCTTGAATGGAAATGAGTGTGTGAGACAGAGGGTTGGTAGGGAATGTATGTGTGTGTCAGTTTGTGCCGTATGATATTATGAGGGTTTGGAAATTTGTTTCCCTTACTATCACATCTCCCTACATAGGCTTATAAGAGGCTGAAGGATAGTTGGTGGGGAGTGTTTGGGGAGATCAGTATTTAATAGTGTTCACAATTCTGTTTAAAGTTTCATTGTATTTTTATCATAGTGTCTTAAGTCTCACTATAACTTTGTGATCGAGATCCGATGCTGTTACACATGGTATATTAGTTTGCCTGTACTTATCTTTAATTCACTAATCTGAGTTGATAAAAGGCACAGATTTTATTATATGTAGCTTTCTAGGCATTTTAGCCTTGATTCAATCAGCTTTGTGTGGCCTTTCATTATAAAACTCTCTATACATTCGGCTCTGTTATTTTGTTTATAAATTTTAATTTTGCTGGGTTGATATTGTTAAATATAAGCATTTTTGGCAGAGAGGGAGAATGGAGAACTTCGGTTTTTTTTAAATAGCTCCATTTGGTAGTTGTTGCTAGTTGTGTGGTGTCTTCAGCAAGGAAGACTTCCGCTTCAAATTTAACCTTTTAAGTAAGTAGTTGTTGTTTTCCCAAGTTTGGGTTAACAGAGTTGGAGGGTGAGTTAGTGGCTAGTGTCTGTTAATGCTAGACCACTGGTGTTGGTTATGGTTTTTTGTTTTTGTTATGGGCAGCATAACTGTATTGAATTATTATGGTTTTAGCTGGAAGTTTTTTAAAGCCTTTGATTTGAAATCTGTCCTCATACCTTTGAAATTTGATCTACAGGATTCATCTCGAGCTATCCTGGTGGCACCTGGGTTAAATGCTATAAATTGTAATAATTTTGATAACCTTGGTTTTTTCCTCTTTCAATTATGGCAGAGTGCCACTTGAAATTTCTTTCTCTAAACTGTAACGGGCTAAATAATTTAATTAAGAAAAAACGGGTTGCCTCTGCCATCTCTCGTCAGAAACCAGATATAATTTTTTTGCAAGAAACTCACCTTAAGGGTAACCAGCCCAGGGTCTTCCAGTCCAAATTTTTTGCTCATCAATTTCAAGCTTATGGGTCTTCCAAAGCAAGAGGTGTGGCCATCCTAATAGGTAAATCAGTCCAATTCACTTTTGAAAATTCCTCAATTGACCCTAGGGGTCGGTATATTTTTATCAATGGGGTCTTTAATGGTAGCCCTTATACTCTGGCATCGGTGTATGCTCCAAATGATGGGCAAATTGCATTTATTAAAGATACGTTGTCACAACTTCAAACCTTTCATACAGGGCCCATTATCTTGGGAGGAGATCTCAACTATGTTGTTAATCCTTCTTTAGATAGATCTCAAAAAAGCCTGCTACCTATATCTGCCAATAAACGGTCTCAATCAAAAGATTTGAATGGCCAAAATGATTTAGCTCAAGTTTTTCAATCCTATAATCTGTCAGACATTTGGAGAAGCAGACATCCAAATGAAAGAGATTATACCTTTTTTTCTTCTCGTCATCAAACTTATTCCAGAATAGATTTTCTTTTAGTTTCAGATTCTATTTCTAATCTTTTTTCTAAAGTAGAAATTGGCCCAATGATTTGGTCTGATCATGCATGGTTGGAAGGGTATATGTCAGGCGTTACTGACAGATCTTTTTCTTTTAATTGGAGATTGGATAGTAAACTTCTGTCTATGAAATCGGTTACAGATTCCATTGAAAAAGACATTAAAGAATTTTTTCAATTCAATATGGAGTGTGGAGTACCCCAGCATATAGTTTGGGATTCTTTTAAAGCTGTAATTCGTGGCAGATTTATGGCTATTGCCTCTTCGTATAAAAAAGAAAAAGAAAAAATTAGATCTGATTTGGTTGCTAACATTACCAAATTGGAAGAGAAATTTAAAAAATTTGGTAGCAAAAAAACTTATTCAAAACTTCTTATAGAAAGAAAAAAATTAGAATCTCTTGACGTCTCCAAGATTCAAAAACAAATGGCTTTTATAAAACAAAAATATTGGTTTCGAACTCCTCAATCTCTTAAACTCCTATCATGGAAGGTTAAAAAGAGAGTATCCTCAATGGCTATTTCTTCCATTCGTTCTAAAACTGGTACCTTGAAACATTCCACTAAGGATATTGTAGGAGTGTTTAAAAAGTACTATTCGTCTCTATATTCCTCCCAGCATCCATCAGCAGACCTTATTTCATCTTTCTTAGACACTCACTCAGTTATTAAGCCTGTCTCTCCTGAGGTTAAATCCTTTTTGGACAAACCTTTTACTGCACTTGAAATACAGGAGACTATCAAGTCTATGAAATCCAATAAATCTCCAGGCCGAGATGGCTTTATACCAGAATTTTATAAATTTTTTAACATTTTGTTGGCTCCCATCTTGGCAGACGCCTGTAATCAGTTTGTACAGTCTGGTTCTTTCCCTGTTACTTGGTCACAGGCAAAAATCATACTTCTTCCAAAGAAGGACAAAGACTTACTAGACCCTAGTTCATACAGGCCGATATCGCTCCTTAATTGTGATTATAAGATTTTTACAGCAGCTCTGGTGGCTAGGCTTAATACCTTTATAGGGAACTGCATTCATCCTGACCAATCGGGCTTTATCCCACACCGTGAGTTAACGGACAATACTAGAATGGTCCTTGATGTTATTCAATACTGCCGGAAATTTAATATTGAGTCTTCTTTTATCTTGTCTATTGATTTTGAAAAAGCCTTTGATTCCGTGGAAGTTCCTTATCTTACAACCTTACTGCAGAAAATGAACTTTGGCCCGAATTTTCTGAAGATAATCCATTCTTTATATAAATCGCCTTCTGCTATTCTTTCTATTAATAATTTGGATTCTGAAGAATTTAATCTTTTCAGAGGGACGAGGCAAGGTTGCCCATTGTCTCCTCTGCTTTTTGCGATCGCAATAGAACCTCTTGCTAATGCTATCCGTGATACCAATATTATCACTGGTATCCCTATTAGAAAGAAACAAATTAAGGTGTCTTTGTTTGCAGATGACCTAGTGCTTTTTGTTACAAAACCTAAGTCTTCTTTACCGGCTGTCTTTGATTTATTATCTGTATTTTCTTCTATATCAGGCCTTCGAGTAAACCCATCCAAAACCATTCTTTATCCCATCACAATTTCGGATGCGCTCCAAGACTCCATCTACTCTAATTATCACTTTAAAAAAATTGATAGATATTGGACATATTTGGGGATCAATATACCTTTGAAATTGGGAGATATTTTTAAAGTTAATCATCATTTATTGATTAAGGACATTCTTACCCTGCAAAAGAATAAAAATTCTTCACTCATTCCCTGGAATGAAAAAATTCAGATTATTAAATCTTTTATTTTCCCCAAATTTCTGTTTTTATTTCGAGCCATTCCTATTCTTATTCCTGAGGATTTATTTGTGGGTTGGCGTCGTTCGTTCTTAAGATATATTTGGAACAAGGGCTTGTCTAGAATAGGGTATGCAACTCTTATTCGTTCTAAATCCTCAGGGGGTCTGGCTCTTCCGGATCTCCATAAATTTTATGAAGCTGCCATTTTAGGTGGTCTTATTAGATACCATGATGCTGACTTAAATTCAGGTTGGAAGGCCCTAGAAGATACCTATCTAAATAACAAATCGTTTCACTCTATATTATGGGAATTTCCGAAGAATAGACCTCCTATTATCTCCTCCAACCTTTTTCTTAAAGCTATTTTTCAGATTTGGGACAAACGTCGCCTCTCTTTAGCCCCTCCAATATCTCCACTATCTCATTTTGTGGATGTTTCTTGGTTTCAACCGGGGTTTTTTTACAAGTCTTTTCCAATTTGGAAAAAATATAACCTTTCTAGGTTTGTGGATATTTTGTCCAATGGAAAAATGCTCGACAAAAAATCTTTGGAAGAGAAAACTGGTGGGACAAAAATCCCATGGTTTGAATACTTGCAAACTAACAACTTGGTGACATCACTCTTAAAGAAATACAATTTCAATCGACCTCTTACTTTCTTTGAACACTTGCTATATTCTCCTTTTTTAAAGCGGAAGGGACTGATTTCATTTATTTATAAGGGTTTGCTAGACACTGATGCTGTTGATTTGTTATCCTATCAAGAAATTTGGCAAAGGAATAGTTCAATTAATTTTCAGGAGGATGTTTGGCAACAAATCTGGTCATCTCCTTCGTATGTTTCAAAATCATTGAATATACAATTACAAACTCAAAAAATTTTGTTTCGGTGGTATTTAACACCTCAGAGATTAAGCCATATGGCGATAAATCAATCCTCCAAATGTTGGAAAAATTGTGGAGAGGTGGGCACATTTACACACTGCTGGTGGTCTTGCCCGAGGGTGCAGTCGTTTTGGGCAGTAATTGTGGCAAAAATCGAGGATATCACGGGCTATAGTTTACCCTTAAGATTGGAACTCATTTTGCTTGACTGTTGGAAAGATATTTCTATTACTTCTCTCAATAAATCCCTGATATCCCTTTTACTAGCTGCTGCTAAAATGGTGTTAGCCCAATTTTGGAAATCTCCCAATATTCCTCCAGTTAAAGCCTGGTATGCTAAAATCTGGGAGGTCTATGCGATGGACAAGATAGCAGATAGTTTATGCAATATAAACAATTCAGAAAGTAACGAATCTCTGATGTACAAGTGGCTTCCATTTCTTAAATTTTCTTTTGGTCCTGTAGATCAGATGCGTACATGTATACCTGGTAGATATTATGACATTATTAATTTGATGTAATTAATATATGGACAGAGTATTTATTTTTTTAATTCAGCTGCCAATTTTGTATGTGTGTGTGAATGTATGTATGTGTTGTTTTGTTTGTATTTTGTATATATATATATATTTTGTGTTCTGCTGGTATGCTATGCTTATACACAAAGAATGATTGCAGATACAGTCATTGATTGCTTTATTTGTATGTTTATTAAATTCAATAAAAAAGTTTTTGGACCAAAAAAAAAAAATATTAAAAAAAAAAAAAAAAAAAAAAAAGAGCAGCAGACTCTAATTTGGAGAACCAGGTTTGATTCCCCACTCCTCCACATGCAGCCACAGTTCTCTCAGAGCTCTCTCGGCCCCACCTACTTCATAGAGTGTCTGTTGTGCGGAGAGGAAGGGAAAGGAGATTGTAAGATGTTTTGAGACTTTTGAGTGAAGGGCGGGTTATAAATCCAAGCCTTCTTCCTTCTTCTAAATATAAATGGAAAGGCACGTCATTGCCTGGCTTGTGACAGAGCTATATTTTGCCTCCTAGAAGCTCTTCCCAAAATTTAGGTGATGGATTTGAGGCTGAATTTGTTGTACCTCAACTCTTAAGAGAGATTTGTCTCATCTTTTGGGGGGGAAACTAAAACAATCTGGCATTTAAAAGGGTACTACTAGCTTCTTCAATTCTTCCTCATTTTTGGCCAGCCAGCCAACAGCTGTTTTTTTCGTTGTGGGTTTTCTCATGGGATTATGCATTAACTGACTTTTCATGATTTCTCATGACTTAGCTTCCAAGATTTATCAAGACCTTTTGAAGGAGTCTACAGGGTGGAGGTGGAATCAGTTTGTATATTAAACATCTTACCAAGGTTCCTAGTCTTCAAAGGACATTTCCTTTTCCATAACATCTCTCTTCTACCTGGTCCAGTCATTAGTGCATGAACTGAATTTCTTGACTGAATACCCATTAAGACACTTCTAATGTGGCTTCCTACTCTTGGAGTTGCATTCTTTCATCAGCTTTGTTCAACTTTCAGCATTGGCTTTATTTCTGGATGGAATTTTCTTGCCCTGCTTGGGAGGTCCTCAAGTTAGCTCACACTTTTCCTGACTCTCTAATTTGGAGTCATTTCTGACATCTTTTCAAGCAAAGCTCTGCTGATATGCAGATATCCCTTCTATTCTTCCTAAGAACTGACCAAATGATGCTCATGTAAAATGCTAGGAAGATTTTGCGTGAGTGAAGGTGGAACTTCCTGTCAGAATGATTGGGGGTGGGTGGAGCAGCCAGTTTTTGGAAGACTATAAATAAGATAAACAGCTAGTATGATGTAGTGGTTAGAGTATCAGAATGGTATCCTGCAAACCCAGGTTTGAATCCTTTCTCTGCCACAGAAGCTTGCTGGGTGTCCTTAGGCCAGTCTCACAAATTCTCAGCTTAACCTGTCTCACAGGGTTATTGCAAGGATAAAATGAAACAGTGGATAATTATGTAAGCTGCACTGGGTTTCTGTTGGTAAGAAACGTGGGATATACATGAAACATAGAATAATATATATATGGGGTTTGCTGTGATTCTTTGCAGAGTATTAGCCCTGAAAGCCATCTGCATTTGTGCATGGCGTCCTGTTTGTGTGTGTTTTGAAGTTAGGTAACTTCCTGCCATTCCTTCTCCCAGGTTCCAAAGGCATGGAGTGTTCTCCTTCAACTCCCACCATGAACTCCTACTTCTATAAATTCATGATCAACTTGCTCAAGAGGTTTAGCAGTGAGCGGAAGCTGCTAGAGATGCGGGGTGCCTTCATCATCAGGTCAGACGAAGCAGTGCATTCACTTAACTGCTGTATTCAACGTCTTTCTTTAATTCTGCTGTATGAGCTCATACATGGTGTTTGGTGTCATAGTTTGATTGACAGTGAAGTCACTGTCCAACAATTACTGTCCTATAATGCTAGACTCTTTGTTGTATCCAGGCAGTCACCAAATAATGAATTATAACTTGGAATTATGAACCCCCTTATACTTCCTGTAGGCTAAGTAAAAGAATGTTCTTGTAGTGGGAAGCCCAGTTCCTTAAAACGCATCAGCAGTCAGCTTAAATGAGAATGAGAGAGAGAGAGAGAGTGCGCTGCTGTCCTGAAACATAGCATTTCCATTTAGTTGTCACATCTAATAGGCATAGAGAGAAAACTGCCCTTTGCTAATTTTACCTTTTAGCAGTCTGCTCTGGGCAGGAAGATATCACTGGCAAGCTGACTGCAGCTGCAGTACTATGAGCTTATGTGACGGAAGGACTTTTGCCTCTTTGCAGCTGTGAGGCCACTGCGCTGGCAGCATTTGATAGTCATTACCCCCACCCCTGAAATAATGCAGCGTGGCTCACTAGGGTTGGGTGCTCTGTGTAATCTGATTCCTCTGCCTGCTAAAAGAGAACCTTTGCTTCCTCTCCACTAAAGGAAGTAAAACAGTATGTGTGGGTAATGCTCACTCCAGTTTCAGTGAGAGTAGCTTTCTGTGCTTGGAGTCTTTTGATTTGATCTCCTGTGTGCTGGCTCACCCCATGGGTTGGCCCCACAATACAGGCCTGTCTCTGGCCTCTGAAGATGATCCCTGAGAGAGCTGATCCACATCCACAGCTCACTGCATGGGAACACTGATGGTCAAGGAACTTTTAAAGCGACTCCATCTGATGGTTGTGTCTTAAGAATTGAGCATGAGTTGCACCACCTGCAAGGGAGCATCTGGGGGCTGGGTCTCAGCGCTGTACCGCTTGGCTGCTGCAAAGAGGCATGACATCCTGCATTTTCTAGCAGCCATCTTTGCAAGACTTTGTAGGAACATCATAGGGAAAGCAATCTGGTTTTCCTCATCAGCAGACTTCCGAAAAAAGCAGCTCTCTCTTGCACAAGTCAAGGCTGACAAGGGTTGATTTTTCCATATGTGGCTGCAACTTGTCTTCCCTGAGATTAAATGTCATCTTGCTAAACCATCTTGTCAGCTCCTATTGTGCTGAGGCACATGAACCAGCTGGAACATGAAGACAGACTTTTACTGTGGGCTGACAGGGCTCTTTTTCTTTCCCCCCTTGGGCTGGTACATGGTGCAGGAGGAGTGGGAGACTTGTGTGTTCCTCTGTCCCAGGTTACATATTCTCAAGCTTTCTGCAAGGAGGAAGGGGAGTAGTGGAGACTGGCATAGAAATTGGCTGATACTATCAGCTTCCTGTGGAGGCTGAAATTATATGACGTTGTGTTTGGCTGGCAGAATGCTGTGAAATCTGGAATAGCACCAAAAAATCCTTTCACAGCTACTCTGAAAGAAAATAAATTATTCCAGGGGCTTCTATGTAGTTAGGCACACCATTTTTTCCCCTGTCCCTTCCCAGCTCTTGATAACTGGCACAATTATGAAGTGACCCTACAACTTGGGGTGCCTGTTGGTCATTCATACTTTGCTTATACATAGTGCTTTCATTGTTCAGGGTACTTCATGCACACTGTCCTTAGAACCAGTATTCCCTCTAAGCTGAGTTAGAATGAACTAGTTCACAGATTTTTAGCCTCCAGCTCACACGTTTTTGTCTTAGCTCAGGAAAAATGGCTCCAGAGCACAATAATTTATGCAGTAGCTTATAGCTTTAATGCCAGTAGCTCACAAAGCAGAATTTTTGCTCACAAGACTCTGAAGCTTAGAGGGAATATTGCTTAGAACCACCCTGCGATCTAGACTTGAATTTTCCTCATAGGATGAGGCCATGGGGGGCTGGGCTTGCTTAAAGTTTCCAAGGGAGTTTAAGGCAGAGACAAGCTTTAAAGCAAGAACTTTGTAGTTCCCTGCTTGGTCTCTTGGCTGCTACTCTACATCATCTGCCAGAGGGAGTTTCTTCCCAGACTTAGAAGTGGCACCATTGTTTCTTAACGAGCAAAAGGAGATGGAGTCGTCTAAATATGCTCTCTTACAGATTTCTAAACCAGCTTTTAAAAATGCATAGCAATCACTGTGTTCAGGAATGTGTTCAAATACTTGGATAGGAGGGTGCAACTGTGCTTTGAGGTGAGCCCTTGCAGTTCCTGCATGCTTAAAAATGTATTGTCTGTTAATGTTCCCATTCTCCTTGCATGAGCAGTGACCAAGATGAGCAGTAGCTATTTATATGGGGGACCTGGGTAGTGCTGTGAAGAGAGTGATATAGGAATTATCCATTAAAGCCCTGATAATCATGGGGTCGCAAAGAGTCGGACTCGACTGTGCGACTGAACAACAACAAAAAATAGAACTCAATTCCAACTATACTACTAAATTTTATGGCCTTAAAACTTAACCATAAATGATAAGTATAATAAGGGAGTATCTATAAAAATACAAATGTCCTTCATGGGAAAAGTGGGCTTTTTGTTTCTATCATGGTGAGACCCAGGTTCTTTGGCAGAGTGGTAGGATGGAAGATACAGAGGGTTGAAAACTGCTGGTATACTGGGATAAGAATGTAAAGGCCCAGCTTAATTCTCCCGACCTATGGGGCCCTGTGTAACCGTATTCCTTTGAAGTCATTGTGATAATGAGCCCCCCTGCTCGCAAAGTTTGTCGACACATTTTCCGACTTCTGCTTATTAGCTAGAAAGGTCCTTCAAAATATGATGCTTCCACAGCTATGTCCAGTTCCAGAGAGTCTGTTTTGCAATAGACATTAAAAAATGAGAAAGTTTTATGTGCCTCACTTCCAGGGCTTGTGCTTTGTGAGAGGAGAATTGCCCATGTGCCATCACGGCTATTGAATACGGTCTGCTTCTTTGACTTGCATATAGTGGCAAATCCTGCCTTTCTGCACTACATCAGTAGATCAGTTTGTTGATGGGATTTTTTTATGCTTGCAGTGGAATACTTGCTGCAGAGCTAGTCAAAATTCCCTCTGATGATGTGTGCATGAAAAATAAGGATGCTTGTGGAATTATCTCTTGAACTTCTCAGATTTTGTATTACTGGAAATATTTACCTGAGCAAAGATGTATTTCTGGATGATGATGATGATGATGATGATGATGATGATGATGGTGATGGTGATGATGATGATGATGATGATGATGATGATGGTGATGATGATTATCTTAAAGGCACAACACTCAGTAAATACATATATTAATCAATCATGATGAAATTTGATTAATTGATACTTAAAACAGCTAAAACAACAGCAGTATCAATTAAAATGTGTTCAGATGACATTACAGGGTTGCCAATTCCCAGTTGGAGGCAGGGGATCCCCAGTTTGGAGGCCCTTCCCCTGCTTCAAGGTTATCAGAAAGGGGGTGAGGGGGGAGGAAATGTCTGCTGGGTACTCCATTATATCCTAAGGAGACTGGTTTCCATAGGGTATAATGGATAATTGATCAATGGTTATCTGGGGCTTGGAGAGCTGTGATTTGAGTTAGAGGCACCAAATTTTCAGCATAGCATCTGGTGCCTCTCCTCAAAACATGCCCCCCCCCACAAGTTTCAAAAAGATTGGACCAGGGGGTCCAATTTTACGAGCCCCAAAAGAAGGTGCCCCTATCCTTCATTATTTCCAAATGGAGAGAAGGCATTTAAAAGGCTTGCAGTCCCCTTAAATGTGATGGCCAGAACTCCTGTTGGAGTTCACTTGTGTTTGTCACACCCTTGCTTCTGGCTTCACTCCCAAAGTCCCCAGATATTTCTTGAGTTGGACCTGGCAACCGTAGTCAATGTCGACTACCAATTTATACTCTTTTCCTAGAGGGAGGGGGGGAGTAAGGCCAGACTCAATGACAAACCGTTGCTGTTCTCAACTGTAGGCCTGTCAGGACATCTTACAGGGCCTGCAGAACTGGACTAAGTCCTGCAGGGCATGAATGTTACTAGACAGAGAGTTCCACCGGGCTGGTGCCAAGAATGAGAAGGCCTTGGCTCTGGTTGTGGACAGCTGGATCTCTTTCATGGCTAGCTTAGGCAGGTGGAACGGAACCCCTGAAACTTTTTTTAGAAACTGTTCCTGAGGAGGACAGAGCTTCTTTCTCTGTGGCCAACTGTGACATGGGCAAAGCCAAACCACTGGATCTTCTGCATTTGGGCCAAGAAGCAAGCCTACTCGGGATGCTGTGCTGCTCAGCTCACCTGTGCAAGGTGACTCTAACAAGTTTATTTGTCTCTCATTATTAACCCCTTCCCCCCCCACCCCCACCCCCACATTCACTCACTTGTTCACTCACTCATTACATTCACCTCGGGCTTTGCTTCATAAAAGAGCAGGAGTGAGTTGCTAGCAGAGGCTGTTTTTCATCTGTAAGCAGACAAATGAACTGTAGACCAGAGAGTTCTACATGCCACAGTGCACGGAGGGGAAATAGCAGTAGATTTCACCTCTTTTATTAGGAGCCAGGTCTGTCTCCACCTCCCCTTCATTTTGATTGGGGAAATAATAGCTTTTGCTCAAAGAGCTCTCCAGCTCAGCCATTAGAGTTGAGTCTCACTGCGTCAAGGAACCTCTTACTTCTCCCAGCTATAATTAAGAGGAAGCAAAGACAGCTGGACGTGCTGTGAGAGAGACACTTGAATCAAAGCGAGGAGGAGTTCCTCCATTGGTACACTTGCGCAGGAATAGACCACAGCACCTAATGCTTCTATGAACCATATTGCATTGCTGGTGTGAATGAGACTTTACTGAGTTATGTAAACAAAAAAGAAATTTGTGCCCCTGGAAGTGGCAGGGAAGTTATAGAGGGAGACAAGAAAAAAGGGAAGGAGGAAAGGAAGGGAAGAGGATGAGTTTTTCATAGCCATCTGGGAAGTGCAGGGCCAGTGGCAATGGAAGGTAGGCCACCTCGCAGCCTGCTGAGAAAGATAATAAAATGGTCTTGTGTGTGAGGTTGGGAGCGGGTAGGAATGGGTGTGAGTGGTTTTTTACCCCCATAAGAAGCAGTACCTCGTTCTTTACAAAGATGGAATTTGGGGCATGTAATTCTTCAGCTCATGAAGCATCTGAAACAGCTGAAATCCATTTCCAGCCTGCATGTGAATGGGCTAAATGTTTCAAGGCGGTCTCCGCTCCTTTTATAAACAGCTTGTTTGGAGTATGATGCCTCTTCTCCTAAATTCCAGTGGGGTGATTGTGTTAGTCTCTTGTACTGAAAATGCCAAAGTGTTCTGTGGCACCATGAGGACTAAGAGCTTGGTTTTAGAAGTCACTTTCATGGACTAGAGCCCTCTTTCAGCAGATACACCACATACGTCTTTAGTTTTGTGTGCTTTCAGAGAGGGAGAAATAGTAAGACATAAGTATCTTAAATTTTATACAAAATGCAGATGAAAACAGAATAAAACAGTAAGTTGTAGTCAGAAATAATTCCATTAGTGTGGGTGTGGACCACCCCAACTACTGATGCATTAGCAAAGTAAAATGAATGATTTTCTTTTTGTGAGTGAGACTCTCCCAGTTTTTATTAGCTCTGTTCACAGTTATAGCGAATACATGTATGATCTGTGTACAGTGTGCACTTGATTTTTCTTTGTGCATATGTTGAATAATTCTCATGTTACGTACACGTGTGTACAGCTAAACGTGTGATTTAAACCCCACATTTACCCAGCTATTGGCTCCAGCTTCGTTTGTAAAGTGAACACACATTGGCTGTTTCTTACAAATGGATGTGCACACAGACATTCAAGATATACGTATGTTCTTTGCAACATGCAAACAGGACTGTTTAAATCAGGTGTGAAATTCTGTGCGGAGTAACGCTTTGCTTCGGTGGTCTTAAGCCAGAGGTCCCAAATGTGGTACCCTTGGCCACCTCGGCACTCACCAGCACCTTTCCTTGTGCCCACCAAGTGTTTTTAGAAAGTGGGTGTGGCCAGGTGAGGATTTTGCCCAGTGAGACTTCTGATTGACCTTTGGAGATTTAATTGGCTATGCAGATTGTTTTTTAAAAAAATGTTACTTTGGCAGCAGTTGCCACCACAGCACAAGCATCTTCACTGTGTGACTGAAGGTAAGCCACAGTAACCCTTGTGTGTTTGGCTCTGCCATTTTCTGGCTGTGCTCACATTCTGTGTTAGAATTCCAAAGGATCCTGCAGGCTCAAAACAGTTGGGGACTCCTGGCTTAGACTGTAGTAACTTTTTGAGACTAGTCTATTAGTATCAGATCGGTATATTTTTTTGGGGGGAGGGGGGTATTTTTATGCCTGTGTGAGTGTGTGCACACCTGGAAGTCATGGCAACCTCTGGTGATTAACTCCTACTGGGGGTGTGGAGGATGTTCATGAAGGTGCTGAATAAAGCCTGCCTCTACTTCCCGATTGCTGGTATTCCAAGGAGGTCTCCCACTCAAGTACTTGTCAGAGTCGGCCCTGTTTGGCTTCAGAGATCTGACGAAATCAGGCTTGCCTGAGCTATCCAAGTCAGCTCAGTATATGAATTCTGCAGTGAGCCTCTAATCAGAGGGGATTCGCAGAGGCTTCTAAGATTTGGGGAGGATCAGTCTTTTTAAAATAAAATCTTCACCACAATTCTTGCCCTCAGATGGATTATATGGTAGTGTGTATAAAGGCTTTAAGGTTCTCTAGGGAGTGGGGGGAGTTTTATTGCGTGCATGTAGAACACTGAGGCCAGAGTTGAAAAAAGAACAAAAGAAGGTTTATTTATCTACAGCACTTTAAATGAAGACTTCATCAGAGGCAGGCTTTCTTAGCAGACCACGAAAGCCTGGCTTGGGGCACTAGGCTCATTTACTGGGTGCAGTTTCAGGATGGATTTTAGGTTCCATTGCTGACAAGCCTTCACTTACCCAGGCACCAGGTGAGAATCTCTTTAAGTGCAAAAAGATTCTAACCATGCTGGTCTGCTGCTTTTTTCAAGAGTCTGAGTAAACTATTACAGGTCTGCTTATCACCAGAAACCCACCTAAAAGCCCAGGGTTACTTGGTCAACAGAGGTAGAACTGTTTACCAGACAGAGGTACACCCCAAACACCTGCTCTCTTCCTGTCCTTTCCCTCACAGCCAACCAGCTCTCTGGTGTTAGAGCAGCATTCAGATAGTCCCTAGCACTAACAGCTGATCAGCTGTTATACCTTTCAGGGGCAGGACAAAGCCTCCTGTCCATTAGAAATTCCAACTCAGCAGTGTGTATAATGCTTCAGACTGAAATGATAAATAAGCAGCAGCAGCACTCGCTGTAGAGTGTAATACTTATTCTCAGCTTCTGAAACTGGCAGACCAAGGAAGGGGCTGTGGTAGTCATGAGCAAAGCAGATTGAGGAGCAGCTATTTAGAATAGGTCACCGTCTTCATCCTTTGAAGAGTAATGGCTGCCATTAATTATGGAACTTCCCAGAAAAGAGAGTCCTCTCGGGTGTGGAAGCAAATTTTTATAAGACATGTATAAGGAGTCTTTTTCCAGGGATCTTGGCTCCTTGGGATCTACGTGGGGAGTCCTGGACACCCTTTTGTTTTGATCACTTTCATGATAGTAATTTCTCATTATGTGGACTGTATCCTTGGAGCTCTGCGTTACCAGCACTCCTGACTATTGGCAGGATATCACAGTTGCCCTGAAGAAACACTGGCAATCTTTCTGACAATCACCATTCTGGACTCTTCAGATGCAAGCAAGCAAAGATGGATGTCATCAGTTTTCATGGATGATGCCACAGCATATCTAGCTGTTAAACTTTGTGACATGGTCCTCACTCACAGCAGCTTCAGGTATGTGGAGAAGCATCTTCATGTAGGCAGCACTGTTGTGGGATGTCCACATGGGCTCATTCTATACACGGGTTTATAATGCTTCCTCAGCTCCTGTTGCCAAAGTGCTTCACCTCTTCTTGAAATGGACTGATGATATTTCAGTCATTTTGTTCAGTAGGAAGGATGCCCTTGAGAAATTTTACCAGGGCTTTTACAAAGTCTGCTCTGCAATGAGCCAGGACCAGTGTGTGCAACTGGACCATTTCTTCTTCTTTTTTTGTGTTTTGAGTGCATGTGCCTGGAAGTCATGGTTGACTTCTGGTGACCCCTACTGGGGCTTAGATGTTCAGAGAGGTGACTCTATTGCCTGCCTCTGCATCCTGGCCCTGGTATTCCTTGGAGGTCTCCCATCCAAGTACTTGCCAGAATTGGCCCTGCTTAGCTTCCAAGATCGATGAGATCAGGCTTGCCTGGGCTATCCAGGTCAGGCCTAACTAGGTCACTTGATGAACTCCATTGTACAACTACGTGATAGATACAGAAACACCACTTTGTACTAAAAACCTACTCTACTCCTGAGTACCAACCCTGCCCCCATATCTATTGAAGCACTTCTATCACTGGACCCTGCACAACCAGCCATACCCTCAAATGCTCATGCAGTAACATGTGCATGTAGAGCTGATGGTGACATCCAGCCATGAGCATCCTGTTTCAGACTGCAGGGGCACGAGGAAAGATGCATGATTCATTTGTTTGAAACAGCTCCCCAACCAACATGTAAAGAAAATAGAAACCTTTCCTGCTTCAAGGCTGAGTTTCTGTGGAGATGTCTTCTCAGGGTTCGGCTGCAGAAATTCTTCAGATTGGAACTTCTGTGTCCCTTTTCATGCCGATCCCTGATAACATCTCAAAGGGAGATGCTTTTTATATAGCCCAGTTATCACATCTGACACTAACAGTTACCTCTAGGGTGGCAAAATATTCAACTCTGATCCCCCCCTTAGCTAGAGAAATAGTCCTCTCCTTTAACACTGTTTGTTCCATCTTTGAAGCCTGGTTCGTTTCTTTGGGAGCAGTTTCAGTTGGGCCTGGTCCTCTGGAAGGATATGTTCTGCATCATCTGGACAAATTTTGTCCACTTCTGTCTTGCTGCTCCTTTGAATCAATCCATTCTTTCAGTGTGCAAGCACATGAGCAAATGCTCCCTTGGCCCACTGAGTCTTCAACGTTGTTCTCGTAACAGCATTTATATAACAGTTGTTCTGATGCTCAGCCATTCACTGTCTTGCAGTTGTCCATTTGGTTGCAGGGTGGTGGTAATCTACCCACTACTTTGCTGTAGGTAGAATTTTGATTCATTTTTAATTGCTGTGTGCTGAGAGAGACAAAGAAGGTGCCCTTTCATCCAGTAATTTGAAGATCGCCCTTGTTTCTAGATCAGCATGCTCTGGACATGAATAGATGTTCTTGTTTTGTAGTCGTCGTCTTCAACACGTTCAAATTATTAAGGTTGGGAGCAGTTTGTTGATATTTGTGTCGCCTTCGCAACCCCTCACACTCCCCCTTGTTAACCTCCATAAGTCTCTTGGTTGCTCTCTTTCACGTGCAGTCCATCTTGTCCTCTGATTACCCTAGCAATTTCCAAGTTGCCAAAAAAAATATAGCTAGCTCTTAAAAAACAGGCCAAATGCATTTACCTGGAGACATCTAATAAAAGATTACTGTGAAAATACAGCCAAGAAGCCACTTGTATTTTTCCTGTCACTCAATTGATAGTGGTATAGAAGTCTTATTCAATGTCTATGTCAATGCTAGAAGTCTCCAAGCTGGGATGGGGAGCTGGAGTGCTTGGTGTTCAGTGACAATTTAGATATAGTAGGTATCTCAGAAACATAGTGAAATAGGAAAAATCTATGAGATACAATCATCCCTGGGTATAAACTCTATAGGCAGGACAGGGACAGACAAGTTGGTGGTGGTATTGTGTTGTACATCAAAGACATAATGGAATCAAATAAGTTAGAAAACATCAGGGGAATTAACTCCCCAACAGAAGCAATATGAGTGGAAATACTGGTCCCAAAGGGTTACTTAAGGGGGGAGGGGAGTTGACCTGATCAAACCCTTGAAGCTGATCTTCAGATGGAGAAGGAAACCAGGGACGTGACTATAACAACTACCTTCACACTGACCGGGTAAACATGTGCTTGAGTCATATTATAGAAATATGGTTCCTAGACACCATATAAATGACTATGCTGGAACTGCTGAACACAGAGCCAACCAGAGGGTTAGTGATCTTGGACTTCGTTCTGAGCAGGTCTTAAGACCAGGTGAGAGATGCAGAGGTTGTTACACCAACTGGGAACAGTAAACTAAATGCTATTAAGTTCAGCATTCAGGTCAATGGAAAGTTACCCCAGAAGTCCAAAACTGTAACATTTGATTTCAAAAGGGAGAACTTTACAAAAATGAGGGGAATAGTAAAAAGGAAGCTGAAGGGGAAATACAAGAGAGTCATATCCCTAGAGGATGCTTGGAAGCTATTTAAAACCACAGTTATTGAAGCCATGTTGATTGTGGGGAACTTCCATATTCAGAGGCACTAAGCCCCTGAATCCCAGAGCCAGAAGACAACATCAAGAGATGGCCTCACCCTCTATGCCTTATTGTTGGCCATCTGGAAGAATTGGTTGGCCACTGTGTGAGACGGGATGCTAGACAAGATGGACTCTTGGCCTGATCCAGCAGGGCTCTTTTTACAGAGGGAAAATGACTGCCGTATGGGCAGAACCACGAAAATCTAGACTTTCCTGCCCATTTAGTCTTTGTTGCAGTCTTTCCCAAAATGCTGTAGTAAAGCAAGTTTGGTAACAATCACAGTTTAGAAAAGAGACAAATAAGGGAGAAGGTCTAGAGGTTATAAAATTATGCATAGGGTGGAGAGAATTGACAAAGAGAACTTTTTCTCCCTCTCCCGAAATACTAGAACCCAAGGGCATCAAGTTCAGGATGGACAAAAGGAAATACTGTTTTACACAGAATTTGCTGCCTTAGGGGGTAGTGATGGCTACAGAAGTAAATAGCTTGAAAAGGGGATTAGATAAATTCATGGAGGATGAGTCTATCCATGGCTACTAGCCAAGGTGACTGAGGGGAACCTCCACATTCAGAGGCACTGAACCTTCTGACTCCCAGAGCCAGGAGGCAACTTCAAGGTCTGATACAGTAGGGTTCTTCTTATGTTCTTAATGTCCTGTACAGTGTAGTTGGAAGTCATTAAAAGTGCTTGGGAAGTAGCTGTTGATTGTGATTCCACCTCTCGTCCCCAGTCCTTGCTCATTTCATCCACCTGACTTTTCAATTAATGTGTTTTCATATGTTCTTGTGAGGAGGACAACAAAGTTGGCTGACATTGTCCATTATAAACTGATCTCCTTCTCATCAGCCACCTATGTGGCTAAGTCAAGGGTGTCAAATGTCTGGCCCATGGGCCAAAACCAGCCCACTCAGGGCTTTAATCAGGCTATTGGGGCTCTTTTCTCCCCTCCCCCCTTTATCCTCACCTTTGGAAGCTTGGAGGCTGCCGAAGTTTCCGGTTTCTTCTGCCTTGTCTTTGCTGGCTGCAGCAGGAAGCAAAGTTGCAAAAAAAATGTAGAGTGGATTTTCCATTAACGACTCTGCACCCAGATAATCTCTCTGGGCCCGGAGACCTTAATGAAAAATCCATTACATGTTTTCCTTGCAACTTGGTTTGTGCTGCAGCATTTCTATGACCAGCTGAAGCTGTTGCTTCCTGGAATTGTATCCTTGCAGATAAAGGGTTGATGCTTTGAGCCAGCTTGTCTCTACTGAATGAACTTGAGAACTGGTGCCTAGTGGGTACTCTAACCTGGTAACTCACAGCCAAAGGGGAATATTACTCTGCAGTGCCATTCCCAATTTGAGTAGACCCAGAGAGCAAGGAGAAGCTTACAGTGCCCAACCATTGTATGCTTTCCTTTTTGCCTCTCCCCATCCCCATTCCCAGATGCAGCAGTTGGAACATGGAGTAGACGTTCACCTTTGATGTTTTCCTAGGCTCAGAGTGTTTTATATTTTCCGTTACTGCTGTGATCCTTGTGCTTTTTCTTGATGTTTTATTTTGAAAGTTGTATTGCCAGATTCCAGTGCCCCCCACCTTTCCTTTTTAAACAAAATATTGCAAGAGTTTTTAAAGCATGTTTGTATTTTAAGTTTAAAAAATAATATCTTTAATTGTGTTTGTCTGTGTCCTTTATAAAGTTGATATTTCTGCTACCTGGCATTACATTTTATGACTCGCATGGCTCAGCCTCACAAAGTCCCATTTATACCAGATCCATCTCTCATGAATTCGACACTCCTGGTCACGGTCTGGGCACCATCAGGAAGCAGAGTCCAGGCCCTTTGAGGTCTTAGCAAGGAGAATCAGAACAAGAGCCAAGTTGAGGGTATGAGAGCATCATCATCCAAAGCAGGTGGTCTAGAAGCCAAGAAAACCAAGCAGGGGTGAGGTCCAAAGAACCGAGGTGGATGTGAGAGGTCATCACAGATGCAACTTGTTGCTTCCACTGAGCAGGAGCTAAATGGGCCTTCAGTGATCCTTCAGTTAGCAAGCGGTGGGGCTCCTGTTAGTACTCAGGGCTTCCCTGCAGGTGTGCATCTTGACGACAGGCTGCTAAGTCCCGGTGGAGTCATTCTCTCAGTTGAGCTACCCATGGAGGTGAGTCAGGCAGGCTTTCTGTTTGCAGCTGCACCTCGTCAGTTGCTGCTGGTCCAGGAGCGGGGAATGCTGACTCAAGTGGCCGAGGCAAGCTGTCAACTCTGGAGGCATCAGAGGGGCTGGCTGCAGGCTCTGATGGTGCTGTCAGCTCAGGTGGGGGCTCAGCACGATCACCGTCACCCATGAAGCCTGGGCTAAGCAACAGTTGTTGTACCTCCCAGATCCTCTCTAGATTCACACAACTCATCTTCACTTTCTCACTCCTTGCTCTCTGTGCAACTTGTCAATGGAAACTACCACTTTTCTCCCTCGTGTCATTTTCACTGTCCCAGCTCTCTCTCTTCCTACATCACTTTTAGCCTGATGCCTCAAACTCAGTCTGCCTAGGACTTCACTTCTCTTTTACCCTCCCAAGTTTTCCTCTCCTCATGTTCTGTAGAACATGAAGGAAAGGCCAAACTACACAGTACTAAGGAACCTTGCTTTCTGCGCAGCCACATGTCAACTGTGAGGAACTAATTACCTCAGATAATACCACAGGGCCCAAATCACCTCAAGATTGAAGTGCCTGGAGAGGAGCTCCACTCTTACCCCCTGTTCTTTTTTCCTGATCCTAAACAGGGCACTTCTTGTCCATTTCAGGGCTGCACATACTTTGGGGGACATTGTCGTGGGTATTTAGAGCTGCTTTAAGCAGGGACGGCAAGATGTTTAATGACAGCAACTGGTTATTAATACTTTTGGCTATGGCAACAGGTCAAAAGTCCTGGGTCTCAAAGTTGAGCAACAATTCAGTTTTTCTTCTACAAATGTGATGTCTGTACAGTTCCATTTTGTGTTTAACACTTCAGAACTTGTAGAAAAGCTTGGAAATCTCAAAGCAGTTTGGGAACCAAAGGATACAGTTTTCTCTGTTGTTTGTGCTAAAAAAAATTCTAGTGCTTAGAACAAGCTCTGCAAATATATGTTTACTCACTTTGCTTAATTCTGCTTCCAAGAACTAAGGTTTTACAAACAACTGGGATGTTTGGCAAGGACTTAACAGCAAAGGCAGAGAAAAGGAGAGAGTGTGAGTAGATGTGCCAGTGAATTATAGTGTGTGGGGGGGGGGGAGGGGAGAACTGCAGCCCTTCCCCTTCCCTTCCTTCAGCTTCTGAGGTTCCAGCAAACTTCCCTGTGTTGCTTATTTTCCTTTCTTTAATGCTGATACATTCATGATAACAAAGTCTATGCAAGTGTAAAGTATATAACACTACCCACCTCTGTCCTTTTAAGCCCCAGTTTGTTATTTGTTATATATATATATATAGTCTAATACCTTGAGGACAAGAATATGATATATAAGTTATAGCCGGGTTTGTTTGCTTTTGTGTGTGTGTGAACGAGATAATTGAATGAAACCAGTGATTTTGATGCCCTGCCATTGATAGGCCAGGCTAGGCTTGTCTTGCCAGATACTGGAAGCTAAGCCGATTTGACCCTGGCTAGAATTTGTATGGGAGACCACCAAGGAATACCAGGGCCATGATACGGAGGCAGACTGGGGCAAATCACCTCTGAATGCCTCTTGCCTTGAAAACCCTATGGAGCCATAAGTCAATTGTGACTTGACAGCCCTGTCTGCCACAGGCTGACTCAGCAGATACAGGAGTGAAGGTCTCCAGCAACCCCGGCAGCCCCTTCTCTTCCTTAAGGGGTTAAGAAAGCTGCATACAGAGGCTGGGAGGAGCCATTAAGAAATTGCTAGCCATCCTACACAGTAAAATTTAGGGATGTCACAAATGTTGCAGCATACTGTTCAGGAGACATACTTAAGAACATAAGAATATAAGAGAAGCCATGTTGGATCAGGCCAATGGCCCATCCAGTCCAACACTCTGTGTCACACAGTGGCCAAAAAAGAAAGGAGGCTCACTAGAAGCCCTTCCACTTAGCCCCCCAAACACCAAGAATGCAGAGCATCACTGCCCCAGACAGTTCCAATAATATGCTGTGGCTAATAGCCACTGATGGACCTCTGCTCCATATTTTTATCCAAGCCCCTCTTGAAGCTGGCTATGCTTGTAGCAGCCACCACCTCTTGTGGCAGTGAATTCCACATGTTAATCACCCTTTGGGTGAAGAAGTACTTCCTTTTATCCATTCTAACCTGACTGCTCAGCAATTTCATTGAATGCCCACGAGTTCTTGTATTGTGAGAAAGGGAGAAAAGTACTTCTTGCTCCACTTTCTCCATCCCATGCATAATCTTGTAAACCTCAATATGTCACCCCGTAGTCGACGTTTCTCCAGTCTAAAGAGCCCCAAGCGTTTTAACCTTTCTTCATAGGGAAAGCGTTCCAAACCTCTAATCATTCTAGTTGCCCTTTTCTGGACTTTTTCCAATGCTATAATATCCTTTTTGAGGTGCAGTGACCAGAATTGTACACAGTATTCCAAAGGAGACCGCACCATCGATTTATACAGGGGCATTATGATACTGGCTGATTTGTTTTCAATTCCCTTCCTAATAATTCCCAGCATGGCGTTGACCTTTTTTTGCAATCGCACCCTGTCTTGACATTTTCAGTGAGTTATCTACAACGACCCCAAGATCTCTCTCTTGGTCAGTCTCTGCCAGTTCACACCCCATCAACTTGTATTTGTAGCTGGGATTTTTGACCCCAATGTGCATTACTTTGCACTTGCCAAAATTGAACCTCATCTGCCACGTTGATGCCCACTCACCCAGCCTCAACAGATCCCTTTGGAGTGCCTCACAATCCTTTCTGGTTCTCACCACCCTGAACAATTTAGTGTCATCTGCAAACTTAGCCACTTCACTGCTTACTCTCAACTCCAAATCATTTATGAACAAGTTAAAGAGCATGGGACCCAGTACTGAGCCCTGCGGCACCCCACTGCTAGCTGTCTTCCACTGTGAAGATTGCCCATTTATACTCACTCTCTGTTTCCTATTAATTAGCCAGTTTTTGATCCACAAGAGGACCTGTCCTTTTACTCCATCTCGAGCTTACTAAGGAGCCTTTGATGAGGAACTTTATCAAAAACTTTCTGGAAGTCAAGGTAAACAACATCTATTGGGTCCCCTTTGTCCACATGTTTGTTCAGCCCCTCAAAGAACTGTAACAGGTTGGTGAGGCAAGATCTTCCCTTACAGAACCCATGCTGAGTCTTCCTCAATAATTTGTGTTCCTCAGTGTGCCTACTTCTGTCCTTGATAATGGTTTCTACCAACTTTCCTGGTATTGAAGTCAGACTGACTGGCCTGTAATTTCCCGGTTCTCCTCTGGAACCCTTTTTTAAAGATGGGGGTGACATCTGCTACCTTCCAGTCCTCAGGAATGTAGGCAGATTTCAATGAAAGATTATATATTTTTTGTCAGGAGATCCATAAGTTCACCTTTGAGTTCTTTCAGAACTCTTGGATGTATGCCATCCAGACCTGGTGACTTATTAGTTTTTAATTCGTCTATCAGTTGTAGGACCGCCTCTCTTGTCACCTCAATCTGACGCAAGTCTTTCAACACCCCTTCCAAAATTAGCGGTTCTTGAGTGAGCAAACACTTCTCATCTTCCACAGTGAAGACGGAGGCAAAAAATGTATTCCACTTCTCAGCCATTTCCCTATCTTCCTTCAGTAATCCTTTTACTCCTTGGTCATCCAAGGGCCCCACTGCCTTCCTTGCTGGTTTCCTGCTTCTAATATATTTGAAGAAATTTTTATTGTTGGTCTTTATGTTTTTTGCAATATGCTCCTTGCATTTGTTTTGCCACAGCCTGTGTTCCCTTTTATTAATCTCACTTGGACTAGCTTTCCACCACTTAAAGAAATCCTTCTTACCTTTTACAGCTTCTGTAACTTTGTTTGTTAACCATGCAGGCCTTTTCTTATACCTGTTTGTGCTTTTCCTAACTTGTGGTATATATTTTCTCTGAGCTTCTAGGATTGTAGTTTTAAATAGCCTCCAAGCTTCCCCAAGAGTTTTGACTGCATTTACCTTTCCTTTCAGTTTCCTCTTCACATGCCTCCTCATCTCAGAGAATTTACCCCTTTTAAAGTTAAAAGTGGTTGTGCTGGTCTTTTGGGGCAACTCTCTATTTATACAAATGGTGAAATCAATAACATTATGGTCACTGCTCCCAAGTGGTACAATCACTTTTACATCTTTTACATCTCTCACCAGGTCATGGGCATTACTTAGGACCAAATCCAGGATCGCCCCACCCCTGGTAGGTTCTGTGACCATCTGCTCCATAACACAGTCACTGAGAGTATCTAGAAACTCAATCTCTTTCTCTCGACCAGAACACATATTGACCCAATCAGTCTTATCAACTTAACCTTGTTTGACACTTAGAATCAGATGGTGAACAGATTAGGGGTATCTTTGAATTGCTCTGAGCAGCTTCTGTAGCTGTGGAGCAAATTTGCAGCTGCCTTTGGGTTGGCTGACTCACAACTGATGGGGAATCAGCCGAGAATTGGTTTTCTTATCCAGCCCAGTCCTTCAGCAAAATAGTTACACAGTGAAGCTGTGAAAGGTTGCTCCTCCCTCCCATCCAAACTGGGCAGGATCAGAAGCAATGGTTTGGATCTCTACATTGCAGAAGACCAAGCTTATTCCCGCCCACACAAACACACACTGGACATTACATGGTAGGCATTCTCTTGTTGCCCTCTTGCTGCTTTATTCCAGGCAGCAGAAGGAAAATGGGAGGGGGGGAAGCTTTGCACATTACAAAATTATGGGTGGCTGTGATGTCATTTCCAGGTTTTTACTGGAAATGACACTGGGTTTTCAGAAGTCCCCCCCACCCAAAAGCTCTTGCTATTTGCAAGAACTGAGCTGACAATCTTATTCTGCCTTCGCCTCCTCCACAATCTCTTTTGCAACTCTAAATGAAGCACTTTTCTTCTGCAAGGTAGACCATGACCATGACAGAGGTGGTGCTGCACTATTGGTCAGTTAGCACCTTGTTCCAAGTCAGGTGTGCTTTCCATTTTTCACAGGAGCAACATGTGCTCAGTGCTCTAGATAGAGCTAACATTAGCTAAGAACAGCACTAGAGATGTATAGTGAGAGTCTAGTTACTAGTGGTGGATTAACTCCAAGATACAGGATCTGCGTTTCTTCACACACACACACCCCCAAAAGCTTTCCTAGCTTCCTTTGGGTATCAGTGTGAACTGCAGGAAGAGAAGTATTGGTGGAGTGGCAGGTAGCAGGCCTATAGACAGAAAAGTTTGGGTGGAGGGGCCTGGGAGCTTAAAAATTTGGTGGGGGGGGGCTGCTCTCTCACTGTCCCCTCTCTCTCCTGCTGCCCTTCCCTCTCTCTCTCTCTCTGACGCTCTCTCGCTGCCCCTCCCTCTCTCTCATTGCTCCTTTCTCTCTCGGTCACTCTCTCACTAACGGAGGGGCCCTGAATAGGGAAGGGGGGGTTAATAGAGTGGCCTGGCCCCCTTGGGCCTCCCCATAGCTACAGACCTAGCAGGCAGTCACATTGGGCCAGGAGAACATCAGTCATTTGATTTCTGCCCGGGAGCTTAAGATAAAATAAGCACCTCTTAAGTGCTCTGGGGGTCTTGCGGGGTGTGCTTCAAGTGGATTGGATTGTCCTGTTTGTACTCCCTCTTCGATAGTGAAATTTCTCTGCCACTGGAATATGACAGACCACAACTCTGTTAAGTCAGAAATCAGTGAAGCTACTTAATCCTAGCTCAAGGGCAATGTTTAAATCCCTTCTTGCGAAGACTGTGTTCTAGCCAATGTATAAAACTGTGCTTCTCCCTAAGAGGCGGAGGACATCTTGGGTGTTTCCCACCGTCCAATCAGGGAGGCAGGAATCTTAAAAAACTTCCCCTTCCTGTGGATGTGGGAACCACCCTCCTTCCAGTTTATTTCCTGCCTCGACAGGGAGTAGCAGCGTTTAGGCTAGGTTCCTACCCTTTCTCATTACTTGCCTATCTCTTTAAAAAAAAAAAAAGATACTTTTTCTTTCCCCTCAGTTCCTACCTTGTTGTTCATCTCCTGATATTCTACCTCAGATCTTTTTCTGCCTTCTCAATCCGTCCTTCAGTCCCTCTCAGCTTCTCTGCCTCCTTCCCCCCCCCCCCCCGCTTTCTTCAGCGCTTCAGAAACGGCGCGGCTGTTTAAACTCAAGCCGCGGCCGAGCGCACAGCATTCAAGCCGCAGAGGAGAGGGAAAATGGCGCGTCGGTCAAGAGACGCGTTCATGGACGACGACCTGGTTCCTGACGCCTGGCGCGGAACCGAGAGGCCCGCCTCCGGAGCCGGCATGTCTTCTAAGCTTGCCTCGGCTACCGGCAACGTGCCCTGTAGGGGCGAGAAAACCCAAAGGCGAACGCAGGCGGCGCTGGTCTTCCCCAGCCACGGAGGAGGCTTCCTCGTCAGGGCTCTTCCCCACTGGCAGCGGCCATCTTGGGGAGCGCAAAAAGGCGCGAAACGGGGACAGACCTCAGCCATGCAGCTTCCAGACGCAGGAACGTCCCGATGCCAACCTCCTGGCGGGAGACTCAGTTGCAGATGTGATCCAACCTGCGCTGGAAGCCACGCAGACCTGCCAGCCCCAGTCGGGCTTGGGTAAC
Organism: Heteronotia binoei; assembly: GCF_032191835.1. Lineage (NCBI taxonomy): Eukaryota > Metazoa > Chordata > Lepidosauria > Squamata > Gekkonidae > Heteronotia > Heteronotia binoei. The sequence goes on from NC_083236.1 coordinate 27,003,553, forward strand.
GTACCCTTTATGGGGCCCTCCTTTTTTACTGAGTTTCTTGAATCAATAAAGCAGACGGTGGGGGCAGCAGTCAGGGCATCTGGCCATAGGAGACCCAGGTCCCCCAGGTCCAGTTCCCCCTCCAGATCACCTTCTCCAAAGAGGTCCAGAGGTAGCTCCAGCCACCATAGGGCTTCAAAGAAACCTCTGCTCTGTGACCAGATGGAGAGCGAAAGATCCATTTCTGAGACCCACTCTCATGATTCCTATGGGGGAGATCGGGAGGAGGGCGAATTCTTATCTGATGAGGAGATAGAGGACGTTGCAGTTCCGGAACCCTCATCACGGTTTTTTCAAGGCAGAAGAGTTCCAACCTCTTTTAGCCAAGGGGCTGTCTGCTCTAGACTTACAAGCATCACCCGAGGAGCAGGAGTCTCCCCACCCACTAGCCAACCCCAGAAACAAACCCAAGGGAAATACGGAGTTTTTCCCCAGATTCAGATCCTCTGAAAAGGTTTTTCCCTTCCCTGAGTTCTTTGAGCGTCAGTTGAACTCTGAGTGGGCCAAACCTAGTACCAACAGACAGGTACCCAATTCTATCAAGAAGCTCTATGAATTACCTGCCTTTGCTAACGATATCCTGCAAGTACCATTGGTGGATGCACCAATCGCAGCCTTACAGTCTGTTAGCCTAACAGCCTTACAGTGTGTTAGCTGAGGATGGCCATGGCTCGGTGCGAGACAACTGGGACAAAAAGATAGACTTGGCCTTGAAGAGGAGCCACGAAGCTACGGCTCTGGCCATCAAGGCAGCTGCGGCCACCTCTATAGTTTCCAGAGCAGCGATCGTCTGGATAAGACGGCTTACTCAGCTACTGCCGGACGTGGATAAACGGGTCCTGGAAGGTACCAGCAGACTCCTTAGGGCCTCCGAATTTTCAGCGGATGCCTCATTGGATGCCCTCACTTTCTCCGCTAGAGCAATGGCATCAAGCACTGTAGCAAGGCGGGGGTTATGGCTCCGGGCTTGGCCGGCAGACGTGCACTCAAAGTCCATCGTGTCAGCATACCCATTCCAGGGAGAAAAGCTATTTGGAGACACCCTGGATAAGATCCTGGTGGAAACACGGGATAAGAAAAAGGCCATGCCCAAGTATCTGCGCCGCTCCGATAAGAGAAGCTTCGGGTCTGGTTCCTTTCGTGCCTCCTCCAGCTTCTCCAAACCAAAACAGGACTTCAGAAGAACAACCTGGGGACAGTCCAAACAGAGTTTCCAAAAGGGCTTCTCCAATTCACGATTCCAGAGGAATCAGCCCGATAGGTCCGACAAATTTGAGAAGGGCCCCAAGCCCAACAAAGCATGACTGGAATTCTATTCCAGTGGGGGGCCGTCTACTACACTTCCAGCAGGCGTGGGCGGCCTCAAGGGTCGATGCTTGGACGTTGGAAATTGTTTCATGGGGTTACCCCATAGAATTCAAAAGGGCACCTCCTGTTCGTTACTTGGTGTCTCCTCTTCGCTCAAACCCAGAACAAAAAAGCATCACCCTCAAAGCAATTCAACATTTGCTGCAAATTGCAACGATAGAACCTGTTCCTCCATTGCAGAGAGGTCAAGGTGTCTATTCCATCTTCTTCACGGTGCCCAAGAAAAACGGGGGCTGGAGAGCGATTCTAGACCTGAAATTTTTTAAACAGACATATCAACCTCCGTCACTTCAGGATGGAGTCCATCAAATCTATAACGGAGTCCCTGCACCATCAGGACTACATGTCTTCTCTGGGCCTAACAGAGGCATATCTGCACATTCCAATCCTCCCAGCACATCGCAAGTTTCTTCGTTTTTTGCGTAAATGGGACTCACTACCAATTCAGAGCCTTACCCTTCGGCCTGGCGACGGCACCACGGGTGTTCACCAAGGTGTTGGTGAACCTGATTGCAGTCCTCAGACAGAGAGGGATACATGTGCACCCCTTCCTCGACGACCTGCTGATAAGATCCTCGTCGAGGGAGAGTGCGGAGCAGGACGTTATACACACCATATCCTGTCTTCAACAACACGGGTTCATAATCAACATTCCCAAGAGTCATTTACAACCGTCCCAGAGGCTACAACATCTGGGTATGGTCATCGACACAAGGATGAATTCTGTTTTCCTCCCAGAAGACAAGATACTGAGGACCAAGGCATTGGTGCTCCAGTTAGTGCGGGAACCATTGTCATCTCTCCAGACCCTGGCACGACTTATGGATCTTCTAGTCTCAAATCTGGAGGCGCTTCAATGGGGTCGCTTTTCACACCAGACAACTTCAGATGTTTTTGCGCCCTTATCAGATCCAGATCATGGAGAAGCGCCCTATGTCGTTGTCTGTTCCCAAGAAGGTCAAGGAGAGTCTCCTGTGGTGGACGAAGGACCACAACCTGCGTCAGGGGAGAACGTTCCTCGTAGAAAAGGAAATACAGCTCCTTTCGGACGCCAGACTTTCAGGTTGGGGGGCGACCCTCAACGAGATACCTACCCAGGGCCAGTGGACACCCGAGGAGGCGAGTCTTCCCATCAACCTTCTGGAACTCCGTGCGAACGGACAATATCGCTGCCAAGGCCTATTTAAACAATCAAGAGGGGTCCAGGTCGACTTCCCTTCGCAAGGAGGCCGTGAAACTGTTCGAATGGGCGGAGAGACATCTAAAGTCCATAAGGGCGGAGCATATCAAGGGGACTTGCAATATCAAGGCAGACTGGCTCAGCCGGGAGAGCATTCAATCGGGAGAGTGGTCTCCCAACAAGAAGCTTTTCTTAACGCTTCGGCCCGCCGGTGTTGGACCTCTTTGCGTCTTCTCAGAACCACCAGCTTCCTCGATTCTACACGAGGTACTACCACTACCAAGCGGAGGCCACGGACGCATTAACTTCTCCCTGGCCGCAAGGCCTTCTATACGCCTTTCCCCCAATCCCGATCATTCCGAGGTTGCTCAGAAGGATCAGGCTGCTAAGGGCCGACGTCATTCTGGTTGCTTCCTGGTGGCCGCGACGTCACTGGTTCTCATCAATCCAACAGATGTCAGTAGCGGAGCCGCTTCACTTACCAATCTGTCCAGACATGCTGTTACAGGGCCCAGTGTGGCATCCTCATACAGACTGGCTGAGGTTGACCGCTTGGAGGTTGAATGGCGCTCTCTCCTAGATCTTGGTTATGCAAGTGACGTGACGATCACCATCCTAGCATCCAGAAAAAGCTCCACAACGCGGATCTACGACATGTCCTGGAAAGCCTTCCACAGATGGTGTCGGAGAAAAGCCGTGGACCCGTTGCATCCTTCTGTCCCCAAGATCCTACAGTTCCTTCAGGACGGTCTCCATTCTGGATTGAAGCCAGCTACCCTCAAACGTCAGGTGGCAGCCTTATCCTCAGTTCTCCAGCAGGTGGACGGCGTGGACCTCTCATCTCACCCCCATATTCAATGCTTCCTTAGAGGAGCCTCCATGAGTTCTCCACCACAAGTACATCGGTTTCCTATCTGGAGATTGAACCTGGTACTCTCGGCCCTAACAGGTCCTCCTTTCGAGCCCTTAAGTTCTGTATTCCTAAAGTTCATGCGTATGAAGACCATCTTTCTGGTGGCAATAACATCGGCCAGAAGAGTTTCAGAGATCGGGGCCTTATCGGTTAAGAGGGAACTGTGTGTGTGTTCCACAAGGACAAGGTGGTCCTCTATCCGGACCCTACCTTCCAACCGAAGGTCTCTTCTAGATTCCATCAGAGTCAAGAGATCAACTTACCATCCTTCTGTCCGGATCCCAAGCATCCCAAGGAGCGCACATGGCATACCTTAGACGTGCGAAGAGCAATTAAGGTCTATCTTACAAAACTGAATCTATCCGAAAATTAGACTTCATGTTCATTAATATAGCGGCTCCTAGACCGGGACAAAAGATGTCCAAATCAGCAATTAGCTACACCATCAAGCAGTGTATATCGGAGGCGTATAAGGCGTTAAACCTTCAAGTACCACCAGGGATCACTGCACACTCAACCAGGAGTGCGGCCACCAATGCTGCCTTCAACAGGAATGCCTCCATAGAGGAGGTGTGCAAGGCAGCTACGTGGGCATCTATCTCCACTTTCATCCAACACTATAAGTTGAACGCATATGTGTCGGCGGACGCAACTTTGGCAGACGAATCCTGCAACACGTGCTGCCTGAGTAGGACGATCCCACCCTGTATGACATACTGCTATGGGAGCACCCAAGATGTCCTCCGCCTCTTAGGGAGAACGACCCTTGGCACTTACCGTGAGGGGTCCTTCTCCTAAGAGGACAGGAGGACATCTTGCCCTCCCCTTCTTCTATCGTCCTACCCTGGGCAGCATCTATGTATCTGGATCTAACTTCTTCTCCTGTAGTCTCACCTACAGCTGTTGATTACTCTTTAACACAGGCTACCTGTAGTTTACATGTTTTTTTCTCAGTTTCTATACGAGTTTATTTCAGTCGGTTTGGGAGGCTCATGCCAAGTTTTTGTACCGACCACCAGTTAGCTCACCTTTTTTCATAGCAGCGATGGTTGCAAGAGTTCTTTACTGCTTCTCGGAGTCACCCGAACTGGAAGGAGGGTGGTTCCCACATCCACAGGAAGGGGAAGTTTTTTAAGATTCCTGCCTCCCTGATTGGACGGTGGGAAACACCCAAGATGTCCTCCTGTCCTCTTAGGAGAAGGACCCCTCACGGTAAGTGCCAAGGGTCGTTCTGTGCCAGTATGAAATAACCTTTTTCCCCTTTTACTTCATGGCGCAAGATGCCAACTCTTGATCTATCAAACAAAGCTCTGTTTCTCACAGTCTCGCTGTTCCCAAGTAACTTGGACCCTTGTGATTTAGAGCTTAGTTCTGTGATTTCCCTCCTCCCCCACATATCAAATAAAGCAGCTGTGAGAGGCTTCAGGTCAAGGAAAGCTGGTGAAGGTGCTGTGCAACGTTTCCTCTCTCAGTCAAAGGTAGTTCACTCAAAATAATCTTTCTTAGAGTCAAGAGAGGGAGAACGCAGCTCTCTAAAGTACAGAAGCTGCCTGGAGACAAAGGGATTTTGAACTGATTTGGGCAAAAACAAAAGCAGCCCCCCACCCCTGACAAAAAGCACCTGCACTTCTTTGCAATTTTTAAAAAGCCAATAGTTTATAGGTAAAGAGCCCCATAGCGCAGAGTGGTAAAGCTGCGGTACTGCAGTCTGAGCTCTCTGCTCATGACCTGAATTCAATCCCGGCGGAAGCTGGGTTCAGGTAGCCAGCTCCAGGTTGACATATGAACCTATGAAGCTGCCTTATACTGAATCAGACCCTTGGTCCATCAAAGTCAGTACTGTCTTCTCAGACTGGCAGCAGCTCTCCAGGGTCTCAAGCTGAGGTTTTTCACACCTATTTGCCGGGACCCTTTTTTGGAGATGCCAGGGATTGAACCTGGGACCTTCTGCTTCCCAAGCAGATGCTCTACCACTGAGCCACCGTCCCTCCCCAGGTGTGACGCAGCCTTCCATCCTTCCAAGGTCAGTAAAATGAGTACCCAGCTTGCTGGGGTGGGGGTAAGTGTAGATGACTCGGGAAGGCAATGGGAAACCATCCCGTAAAAAGTCTGCCGTGAAAATTTTGTGATGCGACGCTACCTCCAAAGTCGGAAACGACTGCTGCTTGCACGGGGGACTACCTAGTTCATAGGTAAGGGTACACAAGAATATTGGAACGGCATATAAAAGTTTATTCTGCCTTTTATTTAGGCTGGAATACAACAAAAGTACATCCTGGTGCTACACAAGTGGGTGGGGCTGTGGCTCAGTGGTAGAGCCTTTGGTTGGCATGCAGCAGTTCCCAGGTTCAGTCCCCAGCATCTCCATTCAAAAGGCTCAGGCAGTTGACCTGGGACCCTGGAGAGCTGCTGCCAGTAGGAATGCACATCACTGAGCTTCATAGGCCAGGGTCTATCTCAGTAGAGGGTAGCTCCTTGTGGGAGTCATGCGGAACTGTGCTCTTTGTACGTAGAGAAGAGGCTCAGTGTGCCTGCTTGTTGTCTTGAGTCACAGAGCCTAAAGCTGCAAGCAGAAGATTCCAGTATGGTCTCTTTTTGTATAGTGTAGATAGTTGCCTGAGGGGAGCTTTCCACCTTGCTTTTTGCGTTTGGACAGGTGCTGCAGATGGTTCTGCATGTGAACTTCACATCCTGTGGCCTCTCTTCCTCAGAAGCGCATACGTTTATAATGCTCAAAATCCATTTGACGGCCCCTCACTGTAACTAACTGGTTATGCAATCTCAGCATTGCACTTGCTGCAGTTTAGCTTTAACCAGCCTATCTGAGTCAGAGGAGCTCCCTCAAGTGCTGATTTACATGGCTGATCATAACTGCTTGGGAAACAGCTGGTTCCGTCCATGGGGGGAACACATATTGACCAAAGGCCATTTATTTCAAAGACTGTAATGGCTCCTTTGGAGCTATTAGCCTCTTGGATAAATAAGAGCACATTTTTAAAATGTGTGGGGAACGTTCTCGCTTGGTCTCAGAGCTCATTTTTTGGTAATTAGCTGGCATGAAGCTTCACATCTGCAGACTAATGGCTTAAGGCTCTAAGGAACAGGAAGTGTGGCTCCATAGCTAGGTGGTCAAAAAGAGCCAGCTATTGGTGGCAGGGTGGAGGACCCACTGTACACAGAACTGGGATAGATGCCCCAGTGACCTGTCTGATAATAAAGCAGTTCCTTTTATCCTTGTGTTGGAATTCAAGTTACTTATATTTCAGCCATTATGGGGTTAACAAATCTTAGTTGTTAGTAAACAGGATATGATGTTATGTAGTTTGTCTCCAATTAGAAACTGTCCGTAGTATGCCCAGGAAAACCAAGAAGGAAGTTTGTTTGACCTGTAACCTCACTATTGGTCAGTTAGCATCTTGTTTGTAAGAATACATTTATCTTGTATGCAAGCTTAACAGCTGACGTTCCAGTCTTTGTCTCTCTAGGAAGAAGAAACAGCAAGGACCACCATTACAGAAACAGCCATGTAACTGTTAGGATGTAGTTAGCAAGGTGGAATGCAGCGTTTTATTTTTCTTTCATCTCAAGTACTCTTCCCTAACATTTTTTCAGTAAACTTATATTTCTGTTTAAGCATGTGTCTTGTCTTCATTCTGTCGGCACATCGCCTCTGAATTTTAAACCAATATCTCAACAGTTTGTGTATGTCAGGTGATGGGATACAAGACCAAACAACTGACAGAGCTGGCTTTCAGAAGCAAAACTGGTAGTTCCCTAGTGGTTCTGGGGTGGGGCAACCTTTGATTTCTCCTATTGATGGGTCTTCATGCTTAAAGACCACCAAAGGGAGAGATGGTCTTACAGCCTCACAGTCAACCCTAGATAAGTAGCAGGCATCAACAGGATTGTGGCATTAGTCTTACTGGAGTTTTGTGATGAAAAAAAATTGCTAGCTACTTTCTCTCTTTCTTGTCCTGCCTCCCTTAGCTAGGCATTTTGGAGATGCATGTGGTGCCAGGAGGGTCACAGTCCTGAAGCCTGAAGGAGAAATACAATCTCTCCTCCCAGTCTTCCAGCCATGAAACCCCCACTCCATCCCAAGGTAGGGGGAAGGCATTCTTTGGCTCAAAGCTTGGGAAGAGCTGGGGTTGCTGCCAGTTGGGCAAACAGGAAAAATAAACTTGCTGCCTTTCTCCCTCCTTTCAAGCTAGAAGAGGGGCCCTGTAGTAGCACAGATAACAGCGATCCAGTCCCCATTTTGCTTAGTCAGTCCTCATGGTTGCCTGCCAAAGCTCCTGGATGGGGGACCATCTCCTTGGAAGAAGGTGGAAAGGGGTGGCATCCGCTACCTCTCCTTTCCAGGGGGGTACACATCAGCATGCCCTGTTACTCCACAGTGTCAGCAAATAGTTAGAGTTATTTAGGAGAGTGTCTGGATCAGACTGAGCAGTGTTTTGGGGAGCACATAAGACATGTCTCAAGATGACAGGATGCTGGATTCTTTGTCATTTGCATTTAGAATGTTTCTAGTTGTTACAGTGAATTGCCATTGTCCTGTTGTTGTTTTTTTAGATGCCCGTACCTAGCTTTGTTTAGAGAAAGGCAGGTTTAAAATTTGTTTAAATGAACTCTCAGCAAACCAGTCCACTTAAACAAGGTTGCTGCCCATCCGTTGAATTGGTTTACAAGGTGGCAGCTTATAATTTGGTTCAGACATTCACGCAGCATTATTGCACAGATGCTTAGTCTCTGTGAGAAAGGCAGAGTGTAAATAGTCATCAAAGAGATGTGACTTTTAGGAGAAAAGTTATCCAAAGGATGTTATCCAGATAGTTTAATGGCTGAGTCTTGTTATTCTTCCACCGTGAAGGATGCCCTGGTTTTTCATCTCTCCATAGTCAAGAATGTTAACAGCCAGAAATCTCTGGAGAAAAGGAAAGAAATGTGAATTTCCATTTTGATTCTAGGGTGATACCAAGTAATTACCCAAATCTCCTGTATACCAGACCCCAGAAAAATGGACCAGAAGCCATACATTGGGAGGCCCCACCAGAAGTGGTTATTTTGCATGACTTCTTAGGCTAAGTTGCTTTTACCTCTGGCTCCCAGGTGCAGCTGGGCTTTAGGGCACCTGCTGTGTTCACACTGCGAACGAAGGGTGAACGGGTGAGTCAGCTACCTTTCAGCGTTGCTGTGCTCCATCCCCTATGTGCAAATTCATATCAGTTCCCACGGCATTTCTGATCTCAAGGAGGATCTTAAGGAGGCACAGTCTGCCTTAGACTCCATTCCTTCTGCGAAAGTGCTTAAATGCAGAGCTTGCTCCCTGCTACACTGAAGTAGGGTATATACACCAGGGGTAGCCAAACTGTGGCTGAGGAGCCACATGTGGCTCTTTCACACATATAGTGTAGCTCTTGAAGCCCCCATTGCCCGACATGGAGAAGGCATTTCTCTCTTTGAATCACTTCTCCAAGCCAAGCCAACTGGTGGCTTGGAGAATGCATTTAAAGTTGCTTTCTTTCCACATCTCTCTCCCCCATATATTTTCCTCCCTCCGTCAAACAGCTGACCTAGGTGGCTCTTACGTTAAACAAGTTTGGCCACTCCTGGTATACACAGTGTGTTCCTTAAAACTGCATAAACATCTAAGCCTTAGTTCTTGTCTGCCCTCTTCCCTGCTGTGACTCTTCTTCCATTTCTAATAAAGACACTGAATGGATAGAAATAAGGAAGTTTCTGACTACCATGAAAATGAGTCTGCAGCTGTCAGCCTGGAAGGAGTGTGTGCATCTCCAAGGTGGAATCTCATGGAGTCTGCTGACTATGAGCCCTTTTCTAGTGGAGATAAGAAACTGGTGCATTGGGGCAAGTGACAAGAAGTGCCCAAGGAGCGTCTAGAAACATCCTTCAGCTCAGTGGGATTGGGAATGTTCAACCCCATGCTAACAGTTGCATGCTGAGAGAGTCTGTGAGGCAGCCTTTTGGAACTCTGCTTTTCCTCTCAAAGTGCTGCCCTGTGCATTCTGCTTCTGAGTGCCAGGGGAGGCATTTCAAGCAAGTAGTGCCTCTAGAAGACAGTGCAGCTTTCTTGGCTTTTTGCAAGCCTCCTGGTAGTGGTCTCCCCTAGAGCCAGCTGTGGTGGAGTGGTTGACTCTAATCTGGAGCACCAGGTTTGATTCCCTACTCCTCTTCCACATGCAGCCAACTGGGTGACCTTGGATCAGTCACAGTTCCCTCAGAACTCTCTCAGCCTCACCTACTTCACAGGGTGACTGCTGTGGAAAGAAGAAGGGAAGGGGATTGTAAGCCGCTCCAAGACTCCTTCGGGTAGTGAAGGGCAGGGTATAAAACCAACTCTTCTTCTTCTCCCTACCTGCACCATGTTACCATCTCTTCCTGCCTTCATTGGTTTTGTCCTGTCAGTAGTGGAGGCTGTGGCTTGCTTTTATTGTCACATCCAACCAATTCCACAGAATCTGAATAAGTTATATAAGTACCAGTAAACCTTTCCAAGTACTGTTTTTAACATTGAGGGTTTGATTTTTAAAAATAATCTGTCTTGAAGAATCAAGTGTATGTTTTCAGGCTTTTATACAGTCAATCATTTTTATCCTAAAAAAAAAAGATATCAGCTGAAATAATGAAGAATGTCCTACAGTGTAAGCATCTTGCAGCCCTTTCTAAAAGGAGACAGGGAGGGGCTAGGACTGGCTTCCTTGAAAGGAACTAGAGGAGCATCTCAAAGGCCATCACCATGAAGGCCCTGTTACAGCCAGAGGACAGAAGCATATGTGTAAGGGCGGGGAGTGGGGGGGCTAAAGTAATCAGAGATTTTCTTCTTTTTCTCTATGCAACCTGGTCTATCAAGTGCAAAACTAATCTCCACTCCCCAGCTCAGTTTTAAAAACTAGTATTAGAAATCCAGCACAGTAAAACTGTCCATATTTTAAACCAGGAGCTGGTGGTGTTGCCATGGTTTCCTTTGCCTTGAAGACTGTGCTGCTAAGGGCTGATAGAAGCAACAATAAAGATGGGGAATTACGATTTTCGTATTTTTGGGATAGAAAGAATGCATTTCAGGCTATGGTATTCTCTCCACTTTAGATTTCCTCCTTCCCTCTCACTAATTGCAGAGAGCCGTTATCTCTGCAGATGCCTGAGGGACTGCAGCTGTTGAGGAAGGGATAGGAGCCTGGGTGAGCTGTTCCTCGTCTTGGAAGCTAAGTGGTTCTTTAAAAGTGGTTGATCTCAGACAGGTAACATGTCAGGCTCTCAGTCTAGTCTTCTAGTACCAGAATTGGTGTTTTGGTGGGGGATATGCCTACTTTCCTTTTGGCCTGGACAGGACTTAAAAAAAAAAAAAAGCAGGAACGCAGTTCCAGCTGGCTTGCTTCCGGGGGTGTGGCCTGATATGCAAATGAGTTCCTGCTGGGCTTTTTCTACAATAAAAGCTCTGGGCCTGGACTGCTGACTAATTGATAGAGCTTACACTGATGGTTTCTCGTAGCCTTTGCGAAGGAGGGAAGAGCAGCTGCTAAACTGGTCTGCTGCCTTTGCATCTTTCATCTTTCCTTTATACAATCCCCCCTCCCTAGTCAGTTTATTAAATCCTGCTTATAGTTGTAAAAACAGCTCTTAATTTCCAGGGGAGCTGTGAAAAGAAACTGTGGTGAGGGACAGCAGTTGACCTGGGAACATGTCTGTGTTTCAGCTTCCCTTATTTTAGATTCTCATAAAAATGCAGGTATTGATCTTGAATTAGACAGGCAGTGTCATTTGCTTTGCCTCGTTTTTATGAAATACTTGGCTCTCCCACAACTGTGACATGAATAGCAAGGTATTTATTTTTCACCAGTACGTTCTTCTCTGATGGGCTCACACTGGGCCATTAAAATGAGTCACAGATAGTCTGTTGTGGGGAGAAGACCCCAGGATTACAGTGATCTCTTGCTGAGATCAGATGGCTGAACTGATTGCCTAGCTATTGGCTTGAAGGCAGCTTTCTTGTGTTTTTTCTTTGTTTTGAATTTTAGGATGCCAGCTCTGACTGCAAATTCTGGTTTGGGCTTGGTCCACAGATACATTCAAAAAACAAAAGCCATGTATGCAGAACATTCCCACTCTTGGCCTGCAGACCCCATTTCTGCCTTGCCCTCCTTGCGGTTCCCCTGGAGGGTCTTTTCCTTTTCCCCACCATCACCATCACCTGGTCAATGTAGAAGTTTCCTGCTGAGAGTACTAAGACTGCCAGTTCCCCTTCCAAGCTCAGAGGCCTTGCTTCAGTGTCTGCTGCTAGCCCAGTGTCTGACTACCGTGGGAGACGGGTTAATGTTTTGTGCTCCCGTGCGGGAACAGACAGTCGCCAACTGCTTGCCTTCCCCCCATTTCTGAGTCCCTTTTACAATAGTGTGTCCAAAATAGTGGGGTGTCTACGTGGCGCAGAGAACCACCTCCAGAATCAGATGTTAAAAATATTTATTACAAAGAAAATATTTACAAGCATACTTCTAGCACCATGCCAGATTGAAGCAAGGAAGAACAAAAGAAATTGGTAAAACACAGTCCCCCCCACCCCCTCTCTCAAACATGCCCTAACTAGATGTTAAATTTTAGGTGTCTACAGATCCTCCACTTCCTTGAGGGGTTAGTCCAGCTCCTTAACCCAGCTGCTTAATTTAAAATGTCCTGCTTAGCATCCCAAGGAAAAGAGAGACCGTCTCCTCCTTGCAGGGTGGTTTTAACAAACCTTTATCTCCTCCCCATTGACCCCAGTCTGCCCAGGTCAAGGCTTCTTTTCCTGTTGTCTCTAGGAAGTCCCTTCCTGCAACCAGTCTAGCACAAAGTCCCTCAAGCCTCTATGCTCCCTGCTTGCAGAAGGGAAAGGGGGTTGAACTGGCCCATCCCATTGTCTCTAGGAAGACTTATTAATATTTCTGAAGAGATGTGCTTGGAAACCCATTGATGGACTTCCTACTTCCCAGCCTGTAGCGGGGGGGGGGGGGAGCATTTAAAATGCCAATTTGCTGCTTGCCAGCCTCCCTCCACACCATGTAGGGGTGCCAGGTCCAACTCAGGAAATATCTGAGGACTTTGGAGGTGGAGCTGGGAGATGTTCCCATTCCCTAAAATAAATAAATAAAAATACAGCAGTGCAGTTCCCCAAATATAGTTGTCATTTCCTTGTCCCTCAGCAGCTAAGCTTCCATTAAATGAAAGTGAATAACACACACTCTCATAAAGCAGACAAAATAAGCACAGTTAGCAAGCACACACTTTTGTCATCTCACTAGCAATTTACTTACGTTGCTGATTATAACCATCTGCTGTATTTCACCCAGCTTCTTCAGACTAATAGAAAAATGAAAGAACAGCTTAGGGGGTGGAGTTTTCCTCCAAACAAACAAAGGAACTGAGAGCAATGTGGCTCTGTCTGCTCTCCTTGCCCTCCAGCAGCTTTCCTCTTGCCAGATTTAAAGGCACACAAACATTCAGAAACAGACGGTTGCAAGCCTCTTCTGAAGGCACATGGTGGTTGTTGGGGTGGGGCTTCCCCTTGCTGGCCAGGTGGTTGGCATCAGGGGGGAGCCTGAAAAACTGGGGGATTCCCCCCAGGACTGGGGACTGGCAAGTCTAACAGCCCTTTTAAGGTAATGCAATTATGTGATCAACCCATGACCCAGCTGGCCTCAGGCTAGCCCAGTCTCATTAGATCTTGGAAGCTAAACAGATTCAGCTCTGCTTAGTATTTGGATGGGAGACCACCAAGGAAGTCCAGGGTTGCTATGTAGAGGCCAGCAATGGCAAACCACCTCTGAACATGTCTTGCCCTGAGTACCTCAAGGGGTCGCCATAAACTGAATGTGACTTAATGGCTCTTTCCACAACGAATACCTAATCATAAATTAACACTATCATAAAATCATGCCCATCACCAATTTGTGTAAACTTGTGTCATCTTCATCAGATTGGATGTTTAGTAAAGCACAAAGGTGAGGGGTAGAAAACAATGTAAGTTGTTTCAAGGCCTGGTGGCTAAGCCTGGGATCAGCTGTTGTAGTTTTAAAATGGGAAACAGGGTGTGATAGATGGTGCTAGATGGTGCTAGGTGTGAATTAGGTTTCCCCAGGGCTTTTTTTCTGGAAAAAGAAGTGCCAGAACTCTTAAGAGGGAAATGAAGGGGAGACGCACAGATGCCCCTCATGAACTTTTAAAAACATTTTTTGAGAAGTTTGTTTCCATGAAGAGGTTCCGGAGCTCCTATTCACTGCATTCCCACAGAGAAAAAAGCCCTAGGTTTTCCAAGTTGAATCAGTTTGCTGGGACAAAGGAAAGAAGAGAACTAGCATTCTTCCTCTGGGACTCTGAAAGGCAGCAGTTAGATACATTTGTCTCTGTCTGCAAAAGGTGCCACTTGTAATGTTACATGAAGAAGAAGAAGATATTGGATTTATATCCCGCCCTCCACTCCGAAGAGTCACAGAATGGCTCACAATCTCCTTTACTTTCCTCCCCCACAACAGACACCCTGTGAGGTGGGTGGGGCTGGAGAGGGCTCTCACAGCAGCTGCCCTTTCAAGGACAACCTCTGCCAGAGCTATGGCTGACCCAAGGCCATGCTAGCAGGTGCAAGTGGAGGAGTGGGGAATCTAACCCGGTTCTCCCAGATAAGAGTCCGACCACTCCCAGATAAGAGTCCGCACACTACACCAAACTGTCTCTCCTTCTGTTAGTCTGAAGGATGCGGAATGCAAACAAAATGGGCAGTTCTCTGAGACTGGTTGCCTGGATAGCTTTTTTGTTTAGTTTCTTGTGCATTGTTTGGATTTCTCATAATTCTTTTCAGTGTTGGTCTTTGGGGCTTATTCAGAGACTATTGTACTGCCCCCAGTGCAAAATGCAAGCAACCATCTAGCAATGATTTTTTTGAAAGTGACAAGAAATTGTGACTTCTGTAAGTACAGAAGAAAGAGTAGCTACTGGTTACAAACTTCTGAACACCTCTAGTGTTAGGAGAGATACACCCTGTATACTGAATCCAGTGAGCCCTGCAAGAATCCCTATAAGGTAGACCAATAAGATGGTAACAGTGAAGATAACGGAGCACAAGAAAGGAACAGGGTGCGGTTGGTGAGGTGTTCAGTCACCACAAGTGTTAGAAAACAACAGAGCCCTGCATCCGTGGTTGAGATGTGGGCTAAGTGTGCTGTATTTTACATCAAGCTCCAAAACAAAGTCTTTAGGAACACTGCAAAAACAGAGTGCCTCAATTTTTAGAGAAGAGTGTACAAATTCCCTTCCTTGCAGTGGAAAGCCCAAGGGAAGCACAATTTAACGCTCTCTGGAAGAAAGTGATTGAGCTCTCCAAATCATCTGCACACTCACACGTGCGGAAAATAGTAGATCTGTGCAATAATTACCTACCTCACAGTGCGGAGGGGAGGAGAACCTTCTTGATTTCTGGTTGACAGAACAAATTCATTAGTTGTATATTTGCATAGCTGTGGTTAAATAATTATGGGAATCGTAGATGTTTGTAGAATCCTACCGTTCCAGCATGTCATTGTCTGCCCCTTCCCCATCAGTAGGAAGTCCCTGATCAATTTTGGTGTTTTCCCATAGCATCCACACTCCTTTAGGCATGCACAAATGAACAGAGCTTTAGATTATAGTGTTGATTTTAAAGACTCTTCCCCCCCTCCCCCATGCACGCTACTCTTACTAATGGCAGACAGTGTGGATATCTAAGTTCCAGCAGATGTGGGTTGCCTGCAGCGTGTAGCTCACGGGCTGCATGGCACTGTAGGGTTTGCATGCTCAAGGCTGTCTCTAGAAAGCAAAGCAAGCGACCATCACAGCACAGGCAGGATGAAAAAGTAGCTCGAAGTCTCCCTGCTCAGCAGTGGCTGTCTTAATTGTGCCTTGCCCCTTGGCTCCTCCAGTTGCTGCCTCCATTTGCCTTTCTGGAATGTCATGACCTGAAAGCACTTCTTCCCCTCAGCCCTCTAACCCAGCAGGGGTTCCTCTTCCAGCAAATGAACATGGCTTTGGTGCTTTGGAAGAGACTAGGTAATGCCAAACTCCGGGTCCCAAAGGTGTAGTCTTCCATACTCCTAACCCAGGTTAGCAACAATACGAGGCTAGAAGAATGGCCATCTCCTTTCTCTTTGTGCCTCTTCAGTCTTATCCATGCAACTGTTTTTATGAAAGGTGATCTTCTCCAGAGGGACATAGTGATATACCTGGATATTTCCAGATTCTGTGTGATTTTTAACAGGGCAGCAATGAAGGTCCTTTCTGGACTACTTAGCTAAATGTCACCACTGTTGCGACAGAAATTCCAATTGGATTTGGGTGCAGGATTTAGCCCCACCGGTCTCTAGGATCTGCAGAAATAAGGCTGTATATATTCAGTCACTTCAAGCAAGGTTTCCTAAGTGGCCGACTGTGCCTGGCAAAGCTGAGACAGTGGCTGCGAAAGCTGGCTTCAGACAGTACTTGCTGTGGTGCAAAGCAGGCATTTGTCCTCGCCACGCAGTGTTCCATTTCAAGGTAGGCAAAACCTCTGGGTGCTGAACAAAGGGAGTTGGCCCCCGGCCAAGAATTGCTGCTAATAAATAGCTGAATGAAATCTGTAGTATTTGCAGACTCTTCCGCTGGTTGTGTGAGAGGCAGGAGGCATTCTCTCCAGTCACACAGCCCTGCATCATCGCAGCTGCCCCTTTTGGAACACTTTACAGCATGAATGTATAGCTTGAAATCTTGAGATGCCAGTCATGGAAAATGATCTGCTAAAGGGGGATGGGACAACTTGCACAGGCATTTATCAGTTTGGCCAGTGAGAGGCATTGGACTTCCGTCTCATGCATGTCAACCGCAGCCAACGAATGGTACAGATCTTCTTCGTGGTCTCTGTGCCTCACACTCATGGGATAGTGCGCCTGCGCCGATCCCCGAATCGGTATCTGAAAAAGCCCGGGATTTTTCCGCGCTCGGCGCCAATGAGCATGCGCAAGCGACCCACTGCGCATGCCCACCAGCGCCCGCGCGGCAATCCCGCCAGTTCCTTTCTGACCGCTGCGCTGAGAGGTTTACCTTTCCGTTTCCCCGGTCGGTGAGAAGTTTTTTGGCTTCGCCTTTTCTTCTCGTTCTAGCCCGTTTACCGTTGTTGTTTAGTAGTTAGTTGTAGTTCATAGTTGTTAGTTAGTTAGTTAAAAAAAAAAAAAGCGTTTTGTGTTCGCCCGCCGGACGGCCCTTCGGGGCGCTTCCCCCACTCCTCTTTTTCTCTCTCAGATTGTTCTGGGGAGTTTTTTTGCGGCTACTTTCTATGGAAAGTCGCTGGGGGGTTTTCAGACGCTGTCGTGCGTGTGGGAAGAAGATCGCCCCTCCAGACGGTCATTCCCTGTGTCTACTGTGCCTGGGAGAGGCCCACCGAGTAGACTTGTGCCCGCATTGTCTCCGCTTTTCGAAGCAGACGAGGAAGAACCGGGCGGCTCGATTATCTGCGGCACTGATCGAATCGGCGCTTACACCCCATCGACCGATGGAGGTATCGGCACCGAAGTCGTCTGAAACCCCGGCCCTGGAGCTCGCATCGGTCGATGCGGCTCCGATACGGACTTTGGACTTGCCGGAAGAGCGTGGCTCCACGAAACGTTCCCTTGAGGGCTCGGTGGATACGCCCGCTAAAAAGCGCCAGGAGGACTCGGGGACCCGACCTCCGAAAAAGGCGAAGTCGAAGGAGAAGCGAAAGCGACCCCGCACTCCTTCCCCATCGGGCGGTGCGTCGACATCGACGTCGACAAAACCTCCGAAAAAACCTCGGACGCCTCCGCGCCGTAGCCCAGCTGACCAGCAGCGCCTGTCGGCGTCGGAACAAGAGCCGGAAATCGACTTAACCCAACGGTCTTCGTCTTCGGGCTCCCGTCGTCGCTCCGAAAGCGAATCGGCCTCGGAGGTTGATGCGTCGGCACCGGTGATCGACCCACCATTCAAGCCCCGAGTCAGGCGAGACACATTCTATCCTCCTCAACGCTTCCCGATACCACCGTGGGAGCAACGCAGGTGGCAGCCTCCCTACTCCCGGTACGAGACCTGTCGTTGGTACCCGGACGACTACCACGATTGGGAGCAAGCATCCCAATTTTCATCGGTGTCGAGGGTATCCCATCGGTCTCGGAAGGCCTCTGCGTCGGCGTCGGTTCCCCCGGATCGACAGTTGGTTCCGGTAGATGTGGATCGAAGACCACCGATCCTTCCACCGCGAGAATCGACCCCGATGCTCTCGGAGCACTCCACTCACAAGGACTCCTCGTCGTCGGAGTCGGAGAGTGAAGTTCAGGGATTGGAGCCTTCACCGGGTTCCCAGACGGCCGAGGATCTCCCGATCTCGCCGTCGGAGGATCTGAAGTCCTATGGGGACCTTGTGAAGCGGATTGCCGCCACCCTCAAGCTGCCTGTGACGCAACCGGAGCCAGTAGTGGACGACAATGTGTTCGATATAATGCAAAGGAACACATCCACTGCGGTTGCCCTGCCAGTGACCAAGGTGATCCTCCAGGTGGTCAAAGAGCCTTGGGCGCGACCCTCCTCGACGCCAGTCTCATCGAAACGGCTGGACCATATGTATAGGGTCCAAGAGACTGGGGCTGAGTTCTTGTTCACCCATCCGCGCCCGAACTCGGTGGTCGTCTCCTCCTCTTCGAAGGCAAGGAAGGTCCACTCCTCCCCACCGGACAAAGAAGGGAGGAAGATTGATGGAATGGGCCGCAAGGTCTACTCCGCGGGGGCACTCGGCATAAAGGTGTCTAACTATGCCGCCTGCATGGCTAGATATCAGTATGCCGTGTGGGAACAACTTTCCCCCTTCCTTTCCTCGTTAACTGAGGAAAAGAGGGCTGCTGCAACCAGGCTACAAAAAGAAGGTCTCGCTGTGGCCAGACAACAACTGGCCGCAGCAAAACATATGGTTGAAGCCTCGGCCAAACAGATTACGTCTGCAGTCTGTATCCGACAGCACTCCTGGCTCAGGTCTACCACGCTCCACCAGGACACTAAGACCTTCATCGAAGATCTGCCGTTTGAGGGTGACGGGCTCTTCAGCACCACAACTGACTCGGCGCTGCAAGAGTTCGACAAGAGTGTCAAAACCTCTAAGAACTTGGGTGTCCAATCTGCTCCTAAGGCTTCCAAATCCAAGCAATGGTCCAAACCCTGGACCAAGAAGCCTTATCAGAAGTTCTCTCCGGAGCAATGGCGTCCTCGCCCTGCCCAGTCCGAGCGATCACCTTACTCGGGTAACGGCAGGAACCGTTATGGATCACAACCGCCCAGCAAGTCGAAGGGGGTTCGCTCCCAGAAGCAGGGGGTTTGACTTCTTCCAAGCACGCGTCGTCGTCCCCGTTGGGAATTCATCCATCCGCCTACGCCCTTTCCTGCCTGCCTGGGAGTTGATCTCCACAGACAGGTGGGCTCTGTCCATCATAGAAGAGGGCTACAAAATAGAGTTTGTTCAGACCCCAAACCAGTCCGTGGTAGTCACCACTCCCCCTTCCCCACCTCTGCTGGCGGAGGTGAACAACCTCCTACAGAAACAAGCCATAGAGGTAGTTCCACCGGAGGCCAGGATGGGAGGCTTCTACTCCCGGTACTTTCTGGTTCCCAAAAGGGACGGGGGCCTAAGGCCTATCATGGACCTTCGGAGTCTGAACAAATTTATTCTGTACCAGAAGTTCAGAATGGCTACGCTGCAAACAATCCTGCCCCTCATCAATCAGGGAGACTGGATGGCGACCCTGGACCTCAAGGATGCTTATTTTCATGTCAGCATCCATCCCGCGTTCAGGCGTTTCCTACGGTTTGCAGTGGGTGCTCGTCACTTCCAATTCAGGGCCCTGCCGTTTGGACTGTCTACTGCTCCTCGGGTGTTCACGAAGCTGATGAGTGTGGTGGCTGCCCATCTTCGTCTGCAGGGAGTCGTTGTCTTCCCATACATCGACGACTGGCTTCTTGTGGCGAAGTCGAGGGAGAGTCTAACAACCCACATCGCTACCACTCTGCGTCTTCTTGGCACCCTGGGGCTGCAAGTCAACCTGGAGAAATCCCATCTCACTCCCTCAAAGACAGTTCAATTCATAGGGGCTCTGTTGGACACTCAACAACATCGAGCATTCCTCCCTTCGCAGAGAGCGAAGGACATCATCAATCTGGTGCAGCTACTTCAAAGGCGGCGGTGGGGCACGGCTCAGCAGCTCCAGCGGATGCTGGGGTTGATGGCCGCGACGACAAGCGTGCTACGTTTCGCAAGACTGCACATGAGAGGCCTACAGATTTGGTTCTTGCGCCACTTTCGGCCTCTCAGAGACTCACCTCGAAAGAGGTTCACCATTCCACCCGGGACTCTCCGCTCCCTGCAATGGTGGGGAACAGAGAGCAACATCCGTCAAGGGGCCCCTTTTCATCTGCCGACCCCTACAGTAACCATCGCTACCGATGCCTCCATGTGGGGGTGGGGAGCCCACCTGGAGGAGCTGTGTGTGGGAGGCAAGTGGCCACCGAAACTGAGCCGGTGCCATATAAACTACCTAGAACTGCTAGCAGTTCACTTTGCCCTTCGATCGTTCCGTCCACTGCTGGTGGGACAGACTGTGGCATTGCTTACGGACAATACCACTGCCCTGTGCTATATAAACAGACAGGGGGGGACAGTGTCTCGCAGGCTATGCTCACTGGCGATGGATCTCTGGGAGGAGTGTCTCCAGTGGGACATTTTTGTAAAAGCTACACATCTGCCGGGGGTCCTCAACATACAGGCGGACTCTCTCAGCAGGGGTGGAGCCTCCCCACACGAATGGGAACTGCACTGGAGGTTCCTAGAGCCGGTGTTCCAACTCTGGGGCTACCCACAGCTGGATGCTTTCGCCACAGCGCAGAACAAGAAGTGCCCATTGTTCTGTGCCAGGGGAGGTGCGGATCCGGCTTCCTTGGGAGACGGACTTCTACTTCGGTGGGAGGGCTGGTTCCTGTACATGTTCCCGCCCTTACCTTTGCTAACGAGGGTGGTCCACAAGTTAGTGCAGGAGAAGCCACGTTGCATTCTGGTGACCCCGTGGTGGCCCCGTCAGGGCTGGTTCTCGATTCTGCTCCAGCAGTCGAGGGGGACCTTTTACCAGTTCCCGGCAGAACCGGACCTGTTGTCGGCCCAGGGAGGGCACGTGCTCCATCACAACGTGCCGCACCTGAAGCTGACAGCGTGGTTCATCGACCACTAGACTTCTCCACCAGGGTTCAACAAGTGCTCCAGAGTAGCAGGAAACCTTCCACCCATGCCTCTTACGAGAGGAAGTGGAAAAAGTTCAGTGACTTTGTGGTTGACTCTCCAATGTCACCTGACACTGTTGGGCTGCCCACAGTTTTTGAGTTTCTTTTGTCCTTGGTGGATGAGGGGCTGGTATTCTCATCCATTAAGGTCTATTTAGCAGCTATTTCTGCTTTTCATGATTCAGTTGAGGGTTACTCTGTCTTTGCTCACCCGCAGTCCAAGAGATTTATGAAGGGATTGTTCCGCCTTCATCCCCCGTCTAGATCCCCTCCACAGCTGTGGGATTTGACTTTGGTCCTGGACAAGTTGACTCGTCGCCCCTTTGAGCCTATGGCGACATGTTCCCTGCAACTTTTGTCTTGGAAGACTGCATTTTTAGTTGCCATCACTTCGGCACGTCGTGCAGGGGAGCTCACAGCGATGCGGTGTGACTACCCATACCTTGCCTTTAGAGAGGCTGGGGTCTCTCTGGCCCCAGACATTACTTTCTCCCGAAAGTGGTTTCCCAGTTTCACCTTAACTTAGAGGTTTGGTTGCCCACCTTTTACCCTAGCCCTTCCTCGGATGAGGAACGCAGACTGCACGCGTTAGATGTTAAGCGTGCCCTCCTGTTTTATCTAAACCGTTCACGGGGTTTTCGTACGGACAATCAACTTTTTGTTTCCTACTCTGCCCCAAAGTTAGGGTCCAAAATTTCTTCTCAGAGACTGTCCAAATGGCTCACTGAGACGATCAGACTTTGTTATTTGTTGGCTAAGAAGCCTCTACCTGGACCTGTTCGTGGACACTCCACAAGGGCGATGGCCACGTCGGTGGCATTCCTGAAGGGTGTGTCCCTTTCCGATGTCTGCAAGGCGGCTACCTGGTCTTCTCCGCATGCCTTCATGAAGCACTACGCGCTGGACGTGCATGCTCAGCAGAGGACTCGGTTGGGAGCTGCGGTGTTGCAAGCTGTTTCTTCAGGCTGACCGTCTTCCCGCCTCCAGGTATGCTTTGCTTGCTAATCTCCCATGAGTGTGAGGCACAGAGACCACGAAGAAGATAGACAGGTTGCTTACCTGTAACTGTAGATCTTCGAGTGGTCATCTGTGCATTCACACTACCCGCCCTCCTTCCCCGCTGCTGACGGTCTCTCTTCAGTAAAGGGGCTTTCAGCGGTCAGGGAGGAACTGGCGGGATTGCCGCGCGGGCGCTGGTGGGCATGCGCAGTGGGTCGCTTGCGCATGCTCATTGGCGCCGAGCGCGGAAAAATCCCGGGCTTTTTCAGATACCGATTCGGGGATCGGCGCAGGCGCACTATCCCATGAGTGTGAATGCACAGATGACCACTCGAAGATCTACAGTTACAGGTAAGCAACCTGTCTTTCTGTATGTGGCCATGCCTGATGCTATCTTGGATATTCCTGCCATCAGCCGTTTTGTTAGCAGTGGCTGTGTGAGGTAAGGAGACACATGCACACAGAGTGAACGTGGTCTGCTTTCCAGTTTGGCCCAAATCCATGCTTATAAACTTCAACATAAGGAAGAAAGTTTCTTACTACATATAGCCTGAGGCCTGTGCCAATCTGGGGAATGGCAGATAGAAGAAGGTAATTTCAGATTCCTGGGGGATACTTCCCAGTAAGGTAGAAGAAAGAGGATGTGCTTGGTGGCAGTATTGCTCTGATCAGGAAACTGTATTCGGCAGGCCTGCATAGCCAGGCAGAAAAAGCAATCTCCCCCTCTCCCACTGTATTTGTGTGTGTGCTAACACGCACACATGCATTAGGGTTGCCAGCCCCAAGGTGGGAGCAGGGGATCCCCCGATTTTGCAGGCTCCTGCCCACCGCCGGCCAACTGGCTGGTGAGGGGAAGCCCCACCCCCAACAACCACACCCCAATGCAGTATCCCCAGCATGATGACATCACGCGAAAGTGGTGTCATCACACCATGGGCATTGCATGTGATGATGTCATTCCATCTCCCATTCCCGGAAAGCTCCCTGCCAGCAAGAGCCAAGACCTGGCAACCCTAGTTTGTGTGCATGCCTGAAAGTCATGGCAACTCCTAGCAATCTCTACTGGGGCATGGAGGTTGCTCAGAGAAATGGTTTGATGCAGCCTGCCTTTGCCTCCTGGTCCTGGTATGCCAAGGAGGTCTCCCATCCAAGTACTTGCCAGGGTTGGTCCTGCTTAGCTTCTGAGATCTGATGAGATCCGGCTTGCCTGAAAAAGCCATCTTGAGGATCTGAAGCAAAGCCATTAGAAACATATTTCTTACCAGCTAAATTTCTTGTTGACCTGGATGGTAGTGTGGCAGCTGTTGCTTTGGGGATAGTAGCTGAATTGTCTAAAAAAATTAAAATAAAATGGAGATGTATATTTGGATCTGAACAAAATCAGAATGTGAACTTAATAACCCTATCTTTAATACAGTTATTGTGCCTAATCCAAAATGGGAAATCAGTAGGTTTTGAATATAATGAGAACAGACCGTTGATTCCCTTAGTTCTTGTGCCTTGCTGACACTGTTTTGGGTTGACGGCAATGAGGAGAGAGCAGCGTCAGAAGGTAATGTTGTATTGATCAGAGAAGAATGTAGACAGGTTGTTTTTATACAGCATTTCTGCCAGGCATTGCATTGTCAAGGAGTGCTTTTTTGAATTCTATCCAAGCAAGCAAATACTGTAATTTTTCTGCTTGTGTCACATAATTTCTCTGAGAAGCCTGTGCTTTTATGGGTCCTTTACTCATTTTGCTTTGCTGTTGCTTTGCAAATCTGTGTGAGAGAATTTATGATTTAGCGTCTGCCTTCTTGAGGTGCCAACTGCAAACCTCTGTACCCATTGTACTACTCTGCCGGCTTTCCTTATAGTGCCAAAGGCCTCCCTGTGCCCATTCTGCTTGCCTCCTGGGGTTGCCAAACTCCTCCCTCTGCCTGCTGTGTCAGTGAGAATTTTAGCTCCCCATTGTCCTTTCTTCTTGAAACTTCGCAAGCATGATCCCTAGGCCAAGGGTTACAATCCGTGAACATTTCAACCCAGTTGGGTGGGAAAGCCCCAAGACACACGCAGAAATGAGTGAATAAAACAAGCAGCTTTAATAACTGTAGTCAAGAAAATTGTCAGACAACACAACGAACATAAATACAGTTCTGGAGCGCACCCCCTTTTTTTGGTTTTTGGTTTTTTAAACCCTCCTAATGTCATTGCCATGAAGCTTATCTTTTGTGTGCTTTGTGCAAATAATTGCCTGCTGTGTTTTCCTTTGTGGTTAAATAATTTAAATAAGGAAATGAATGTTCATAATGCGACTTTTCTTCCCCACAGGCCCCCAAGGTAGCTCACAGTGAAAAAAATGGAAGCATAGTAAGGGGTTTAAAAAAAAAGAGAGAGAGCAGGCAATGGCAATTGATGAAGGCCCTGAGCAGGTGGGGGGTGGGAATGTAGAACATGTTCCCTGCCCTCTTGCTCCGGCTGCTGCTTTTCAAAAATTGTGATGGCAGCGAATGAAACAGCTTCTGCCCCAGATGGACGTTCGCTGCCTAGCAACAACAGCCAGGTGGCACCAGGTGTCTTAGCCCTAGGAGGAAAGTCTTCTTTTCTCAGGCAGGTGGAGAGTGTGTGACTCCTGGCTCTTCCCAGTGCCAGCAGCAAATGATGAAAATGTCCTCACATTTCTTTGATCGCTTACCCCCTTCGAGAGATCTACCTTAAATCCTGCTTCCTCTCAAACAGATCACCCCCGAGCCGAGCCTGCTGTATCTGAACTGGCATAGCTAGTTTGTAAACCAGGAACTCGAACCAGAATTTGAAGCATTTCTCACCTTTCTGTTTGAAGTGCATAGGTCTTAACACTGCTTCACTTCAGTCAGACTGTGTCTGCTCTGTTCAGGTGCTGTAAATATTCACTGTCCTCCAAGAAACAAGTGACCTGCTGCATTCTTTATAATAGCTAGCCTGAAATGTTAGATATTTTTGACAAGTCTGTATTTTTACATTAAAAAGAAGACTTAGGTGACTTTGATATAGGGAGTCTTTTAAAAGGTTGTTAATTTTTGAGGATTAACTTTTGAAACGTGGATATTTTTAGGGAATGCTGCTCTTCGCTGTGGTTCTATAGGAAGTGAATACAAATATCTTTTTCTTTCCAGAAGGCAGTAAGTTAACCTAGTTCTGATGTGAAATTAGTCATCAGCTTCTTAGAGTCCTCCTTTCTTGCTAGAGGACTGGGAAGAATGGAAATGTGGAACAGTAGCATTGTAGAAATCCCCTCATTCCCAGCCTTGTCTAGCAATAACTGATTTCAAACAAAGAAAAACTATGTCAGGAGGATTGGAATTTATTATGATAGATGCTTGCATTTAAATTGTTTGCAGCCACTTGCGCTTATTGCTCCAACTGCTAAACCCTTCTTCTTAAAAAAGAATGCCCTTGAAAACAACAACTTTGGATTGCATCATCCTTAAGATACTGATTGTGGGGATCCACAGACCAGGTATTTGAGACAAAGTGCCTTTTTTGAATGCCTCACTGATGCTTTACAACTGTATTATGCCCAGGAGAGTCTCCCTTCAACATAGTGTGTACCCTGTTTCTTTCCAGGGTCATTGGCCTGGTGTGCACAGGATCATTTCTGCATCTTTTTAAAAATTAGGACTGTCTTGACACACTGGGAAGAAGAAATCAGACATGTCCATTTTATACTTCTCCTTTCTGGCATTTCAGGGTACAAACTGAGGCTGGTTATCTGTGCCCTGTGCTCATTGGGATCTGTTGAGTACCTTGCGGGCACCATGTGGAGTGAGCAGATAGGGGGCTTGACACTGTAGCCATTGAGGTGTTCCCCCCTCCATTTTGTGCTTAGCATCCAATCTGAGAGCCAGTTTGGTATAATGGTTAAGAGCGGTGGACTCTAATCTGTAGAATCAGGTATGATTCTCCACTCCTCCACATGCAGCCAGCTGGATGACCTTGGGCCAGTCACAGTTCTCTCAGAGCTCTCTCAGCCCCAGCTACCTCACAGGGTATTTGTTGTAGGGAAGGGAAGGAGCTTGTAAACTGCTCTGAGATTCCAAGTGAAGGGCAGGGTATAAATCCAATTCTTCTTCTTCTGACACTCAGATACTGTTTGCACACTGTTTTCACTCATTTTGGATTTATCTTAATAAAAGATGCTGTGTGGAAAAAAGACAGTTGAGCCTTGAAAGGATTTCAGGTGGTCAGCTCCTAGTTATTCCAATATAAGTAAATAAGTGAGTGTGCGGCCAAATAAGAAATATTAAAGTAACTTACAATTGAGTAAGTGAAATATTTCTATCGAAAAGGATGCCACTGTTCCTCTTTCTATGGCTTATTATAACACACCAGAACCAAAATATACTTTAAAAAGGTGACTGTCAGTCCGAAGTAGTAATATCTGCCTCCTTGATTTTAAAATGGACGGCCAGCAATTAATCAGCCAGTTCTTTAGTGGACTGTTTAGCCAATTAACTCTTGTAGCCCCAAGACAAATTGACACTTGGAAGGGTCTCTTCCAAATTCCAGGTGGAGTCAGAGATTCAGCAGAAGCATTTCTAATTAGGCAGTTTTGTATATTTATTTTATTTTGGTTAATTTATATTCCGCCCTTTCCCAGATGGGCTCAGGGGAGATTACATTCAAACCCTGCATATATGAGATCTTCTCAGCCAGATGAATGCCACCAAATCTCAGTCTCTTAATCTCTTCAGAACATTCACCAGGTAGAGAACTGGCCATCCTGAAAAACCAGAAAAAAGGGTTTGTCACCCTGAGGTATAAGATGATGTGTTTACTGTTAAACAAAAGTTTTCTGTACATCTCAGACCTTGCCATGAGGTGGATCTTTATTACCTAAGGATGACTAGAAGAGATTCTTATTATGTCTCAGAGGACTCGTGGTTTTAGTCGCTCTGGTTGCTAGAAGAAGAAGAGTTGGGTCCCCCCCCTTTTCTCTACTTTAAGAAGTCTCATAGGGGCTTACAGTCTCCTTCCCTTCCTCTCCCCACCACAGGCACTTTGTGAGGTGGGTGGGGCTGTGAGAGCTCTGAAAGAACTGTGACTGGCCCGAGGTCACGCAGCAGGCTTCATGTGGAGGAGGAGGGGGGAATCAAACTCGGTTCTCCAGGTCAGAGTCTGTCACTCTTTACCACTGCACCACACTAGCTGTTTTCAGTATTGGAAGCATTAGAAGAAGAAATACAGGTCCTGCTGAGGGTTCTCAGTATAGCCCTGTACTCCAAGCTAGAACAGTAACCAAGCCTACTACTGTAAAAACCGAAGAAGATCCTTTCCTCAGCAGTAGCCATGGGGGTTTGGGTCTCCTCTGTGGTTGATGAAAGAACAAGCTCACCTAGCAGGTGTGTGTGCTTCATGCTTGGCCCTAGCAGAAACACACTGCCTCACACGGAGAGCCAGTTTGGTGTAGTGGTTAAGTGTGCGGACTCTTATCTGGGAGAACCGAGTTTGATTCCCCACTCCTCCACTTGCACCTGCTAGCATGGCCTTGGGTCAGCCATAACTCTGGCAGAGGTTGTCCTTGAAAGGGCAGCTGCTGTGAGAGCCCTCTCCAGCCCCACCCACCTCACAGGGTGTCTGTTGTGGGGGAGGAAGGTAAAGGAGATTGTGAGCCGCTCTGAGACTCTTTGGAGTGGAGGGTGGGATATAAATCCAATATCATCTTCTTCTTCTGCCTCATGAAGGCAACAGTCTCCTATGTACACTATCTAAAGTCTTCTTCTACCCAGCCTCTGTACACATGTTAAGAGAGAGTCCAGTTCCAACTGCATGTGGAACTTGAAATGGGTAATAGAAGGCCTAGAACAGTCCTGTGACTTGGCCAACAGACCCAGATTTTCAAAAGCAGCTCCCTTGAGCCAAGGGAGAAAGAAAAAAATTCTCAGACACCAAAAAGGAATGTTCTTCTGTGTGCTTTGCAGGAGTCAACCTCTTGTCCTACTCCCTTGCATGGGTGCTAACAATCTAATTGCTTCTAATTTTCTTTGTAGGAAAGGTCCTCCAATATCTTGATAATTTTGGCTTCCATTTTCTGGGCTTCATAAGGACCGTAACGTCATATTCTAAATACGGCCACACTGCAGATTGTATTAAAAGATTATATTGATGGAACTTCAGAAGGGATCAAAGCACTGTCGCATCCATGGCTGTAGGATAGCCAGGGTTTTTTGTGGGGGGTGGGGAGAGGGGGTGTGATATTTCGTCTTTCGTCTGAGCTGTTTCCAGGGCACGAGGGTGGGGGGGAATCTCAAAGCAAAACCTAGCCACCTTCCCTTGCTAATCAAAAGCAGGCCTGCTATTAACGAGCCATTTACTTCCAAGCGCCTGCTTGAAGGGAGGAAGACACACGCCAGTGAAATGTCACTGTTTCTATTTATGGGAAATGATTCTTCCATTTTGATCAAGGGGGTGGGAACCAGCATTATTTTTTCTCTCTCTCGCTGCTGTGAAGCGTAGGTGTATGAGGAGTTGGTTACTGGAGGGTTCAACCTTAATTGATTCCCTCCCCCTTCCCCAGCCTGCTCATTCAGCTTTTCCTAGAAAGCTTTCCAAGCACTTCTTGCTGCTATAGCATTTGATCTTGAGTACAGCTTCTCAAAACAAGTGGAACAGTTTTGAGGAATCTTGAGCGTGGGCCTAAAAGTCTGCATTGCTGTGGTTGCATGATGGATGGTGGTAGCTGTGAACACAGACTAGTGATCGTTCAGAATGACTTGTCTGCACTTTCTCATGAGGTTGGTCCGCTTTCAGGATAGCACCACCTTCAGCGTGGTGTAGTGGTTAAAAGCAGAAGACTCCAATCCGGAGAACCAGCTTTGGTTCCCCATTCCTCCTGCACATGAAGCCTGCTGGGTGACCCTGAGCCAGTCACTGTTCTCTCAGAACTCTCTCAGCCCCACTTCCCTCACAAAGTGGGGAGAGGAAAGGAAGGCAATTGTAAGCCGCTTTTAGACTTCTTAAAGGTTAAAAAAAAAAAGTAGTCCCCTGTGCAAGCACCAGTCGTTTCTGACTCTGGGGTGACGTCGCATCAGGACGTTTTCACAGCAGACTATTTACAGGGTGGTTTGCCATTGCCTTCCCCAGTCTTTTACACTTTCCCTTCAGCAAGCTGGGTACTCATTTTACCGACTTCGGAAGGATGGAAGGCTGAGTCAACCTTGAGCCGGCTACCTGAACGCAGCTTCCGCTGGGATCAAACTCAGGTCGTGAGCAGAGCTTGGACTGCAGTACTGCAGCTTTACTACTCTGCGTCCCGGGGCTTCCTTGAGACTCCTTAGGGTAAGAGTAAAATGGGGTATGAAAACCAACTCTTCTGGTGGATGGCCAGGCCTAAGTCCTATTTGACAACGGGGTAGGTGCCTTGAACAGAATGGGCAGGTCTTTCAGAAGGGGAAGAGAGTGGGCTATGGCTTGCCTTCCCTCCTAAGCTTGAAAACGTCAAAATTCTTGACTCCTGAAATGTCTCTGCTTGCTGCTGACAGGAATGAGATGGAGGACATGCTTCTGGAGTGCTGTGGGACTGCTTCTGCCTATCCATGGTGTGAAAGCCCAGAGACACAGAAGTCCGAGTATCTCAGACACTGAGGGAGATCCTAGCCCACCCTACCACTCCAGTAAACAAAGTTTGAAGCCTTTTTCCAGCCTAAGGAACTTTCCTCCAACTGAAGTGGCCCTTGCTGCAATAGAAGATCCACTTAAGTTGGAGGAAGGCTCCAAAATCGGCTCACTATAGCAGTAGGATAGGTGTAGGATTCACCCCATTAGTAGTAGCAAAGGAAACATGAGGCATTGTGCCTGCTATGTCCCAGTTTGCAACCTGCCCAGTGCACCAGCAGAGGTCAGCCATGGCAGCCGGGTGACAGCCTTTCCCCAAGTCCATATTGGCCACCTCTCTATCTTCCCTAGATTTAATAAGCCAGTCCGTTAAGTCTGAGTTCTTGAGGTAGGTGGAGCAGTTGCTTTCCTGGGAGGCTGACATTTCTGTTTCAGCTAAGCTAGCAGCATGGAAAGAGCCCTTAGTGTGTGTGTGTGTGTGTGTGTGTGTGTGTGTGTGTGTGGGGTGGGGGGACATTTTCCAGAGGAACACAGGCATTACTGTATGTACAAATGTGTCTGCCAGTCCACTTCTTGGTGCAGAACTGCTCACTGAGTCCCTTGTGCAACAGTTGCAGGAGCAGTTTCTCTCTTTCATTTGGGATCGTCTAGGACTGTGTGCCTCCTCTTTGCAGGGGATAACTTCATGGTCACTTTGCTCAAAGCATGCATATCTTGTCCCCATTCAGATTGGTGAACAGTGGGAAGAGAGTCTTTAACACTGCGTCCCCCCAGCCGTTCAAAGGATCTGTCATTCTTTCCACCAGAGGTACCTCCTAGAGTTTCAGTCAGAGAGAATCCAACAGACACATCCATGTGCTTTGAGGCAGTATTGAAAGGGCATGCTCTGGATCTGACAAAGACACCTAGGAACTGGTTCATCAATTCCACAGTGGGCGGCAATTCTCAAAAGCTCCAGGCAAAGTTTGCAGCTATCACTCCTCACCTGATTGCTGTGGTGATAGGTCCTAGCATAATTCTTGGTTCAATTGTCTTTTTTTCATTGTTCCAAAGACTACAGGTTGTGCTGGACCTGAGTTTAGCAGGTGTCTTAGGAACTCTGTTCCATATGGAGATACCAAAGTCCACCTGGGGATGGGTGGGGCTCAAAGGGAGATTACCCCACACCATAGGGATAGGAAAAGCAGAGTTAGGGCAGCTTGACGGCATAGCTGTGTAGAGAAAGGCAACATGTGTCAAGCAGCCCTCAAGCGCTCATGTTGCCTCTTTTCTATCCTGCAATTGGATTTGTTTCTTGGGATATTTTGGTCTGGCACTCATCCCCCTAGGATAATTCATAATTGCACAAACCAAGCATGGAGCAAGACAAACATGAAAGGCAAGGCCTCCAACAATAATCAAAGGCAAGCTTTTGATTTTTTTTACAGAATGCTTTGTTTTGATCTCCTATGCTTTATAAGCTTCCAGACAATTTGCTAACAGGGCCTGATCCCATCTAACCACACAGATACTCCCTCCCCCTCTCTCACTCTCCCCTCCCGGATTCATGCAGAACCTTACCTCCTCCTCATTTGCTTTTCTCTGTGTCCCCCAGGGACAGTCACTGATCAGAATTAACAAAAGCAGTGGTATAATTTTCAGAACTCTTTGCTTACCAAGAGCTTGGTGGGCTTGAGGCTGGATTCCAGCCCCTTTCAGAGAAAAGGCTGGGTGGGAGTATATAAGCAGAGGTGGGGAATGGGCCTGCATGGGAGGCTTTCACTCTGTAAAATGGGCCGAGTGGTGACACAGTTTGGTAGACAGCTGGAACAATGATGCAAAGTGCTTTAAATGCTGGTGGAGAGCGGGCTGAGGCCCATCACATATTTTCATGAGGCCCTTTAAAGATGCTCTAGCTCAAGTTCACCCATGCTGCTCCAGCCTCCAACTTCACTGAAAGGGAGGGAAATCTGCTCCTTCCCTCACTTCAGATGCCCCGTGTGCTAACTGATTGCCACGTTTGCCCAGAACGCTGATTGCTCCCTGCTGTCTTCCCCTGCCAGTCTTGCTGACTCAATCCCCTTGCCCCCCACCGCCAAATATGTTATCTCAGAGATTTGATGGGTTGTGGAAGGAATGCGCTGCTTAACAACCCTAAGAATTCCTAAGGTTTTTAGTGCTAGAAACAGGAAACCAGATTTCCCTGGGTATGTGTTTGTGTGCTCTCACTTTCCTTCTCTCTGCCAAGTCCGCTGCGGCACTGCAGGGTTTGTCTGAGGACGCCTGACACAAAGCCCCACTGCCTTTGACAAGCTTGGCTTTGCAGCTCTGTGCATTCAAAGGACATGGGAAACAGCAACCCAACAGAGCTTGTTGCCCTCAAGTTACCCTAGCCAGATCTTGATCAATTTTCTCTTTCAGCGCTTCTGAAGGCTCTAAGCCGTGATTTTGATCTATTTCCAGCACAGAATAATAATTCATTAAAAGGCCTCTCCTGAAGTCCCAAGAATAGCCATTCACTCGGTCCTGAGCAGAAACTATGAAGAACCCATTTCCCCAAAGTGCAATGATGTTCATTAAGGTTGTTTTTCCCCCCTTCTCAGAGATCATTAAAATTGCAGAGTCATGTTTAAAATGCAAGGGGCTCCCAATTGGAGTTGTTGCACCAGAGGCTTGCTAATGGAGCCAACCAAGTGATGCTGTGCTTTTCCAAACTCATTGCAGAGCATGACTTTATTTCTCTCATGTATGGTGCCAATTTTGCCCAAGACCAGAGGAAGAGAAGACTTGGTCACACACTTTGGGATTCTTTCCATAGGAACAGCTTCAGGCTGCTAAGAGGAAGTGGATTCAGCAGAGATCCTGTCTGGGGCATATTCTTGAGATCATTTCATGGGAAAGAGTTACCCCCATAATAAAAACCAGCTTTAAACTTCTTAGTCAGTTGCTTGGGAGTGGAAATATTTATGTTGTTCCTCCAAGTTGCAGGGTTTTCCATGTTAATTTGATCAAATTATAGTGAGTCAGATAACCAGGGGACTGAAGGTGGAGGGTGGGCTAGGGTTTTAAGCTGTAAATTGAGACAATCCAGCTAGGTGGGTGAGGCCATCCTACTACTATTAATAAGATCATACCGGGGCGTAGGTGTGGATGCCCAGCCAGGGGAGTCCAGTGCTCCTGGGGAGGGGAAGGTATGACAGTGGGAATAGACAGAAGTGCAAGGGAAGGAGGTGGGGACAAAACAGTGCTTGGCCCCCTTCCAGTCTACTTCTCATCCAAACAGTGACAGGTAGTGGGGCCAAGAGGAATTGCCCGCTCCCGTCATTGGTGTTATGCAACGCCAGGTCCGTAAATAATAAGACCGTGATCCTCAGGGAATTCCTGCTTCGGCAGGACGTGGACCTGGCTTGTGTGACCAAGACCTGGGTGCGAGAGGGGGAGACGGTGGCTCTCTCCCAGATGACCCCCCCGGGTTACTCAGTCTTTCACCAATCACGGACTAGCGGGCGGGGGGGGAGGGGTGGCGTTATTCATACGGGAGGGTTACTCCTTCCGGGCTCTCCCGGCCCCAACGATCGATGGCATTGAATGTGCCGGTCTGGTGTGGGATGTCGGAGAGGGGTTGGCGATCTGGCTGGTGTACCGTCCACCTAACGCACCAGCCAATGCCTTACCATCCCTGATGGAGGCGGTGGCGGGCTGGGCGTTGGCGTTGGCGTACCCAGGGCTTATGGTCCTGGGTGACTTCAATGTCCATGCTGATGACGCGGCCTCCAATCAGGCAATGGATCTAGTGTCTTCCATGGCGACACTGGGACTCACTCAATTTGTTACGACTCCTACGCATCACGCAGGGCACATGTTAGATTTGATCTTTGCGTCCGGGATTTGGGTGAACAATATCGCGGTGGAGGCAGTACTGTGGTCGGATCACCTAGCCCTCAAGGCCTGTATGGAGACGCTGCCTCAACCCTGTATGGGCGGAGAGCCTATTTTGGCTCGCCCGCGGAGCCTGATGGACCCGGAACGGTTCCAAATGGCCCTACGGGATCCTTGGCCCCCTGGCGACTCCCTTGACATCCTGGTTGATGCCTGGCAAGATCGGCTATCCAGGGCAATCAACGAGATCGCACCCCGACGCCCTCTGCACCCTTGTGTGAGGCTAGCTCCATGGTATACCTTAGAGCTACGTCAGCTGAAACAAGGGCTCAGACGGCTAGAGAGGCAGTGGCGGCGCACTCGTGACGAAGCGACGAGAACATCCTATAGAACGTTTATGAGGTCTTATGAGATGGCAGTCAAGGCCACAAAGAAAGATTACTTTGCGGCCAGGATTGCGTCTGCAAATTCGCACCCGGCACAATTGTTTAGAATAATTGGAGACTTAACTACACTGCCTCAAGGCAGACCAAATGTTAGGAGAATTAGAAATAGGCTGTGAGGCTTTTGCGAAATTTTTTGCAGATAAGATCACGTCGCTCCGCCAGGACCTGCCCATCACATTGGATACAGTACATGAACTGGAGGCTCCGTGCCTGTCTTCTGTTTTGGTTCTGGATCACTTCGACCCACTCAGCCTGGAGGAAGTTGACAGAATTCTCTCCTTTGCACGCCCAACAACTTGCGATCTGGACCCGTGCCCCTCTTGGCTAATTAAATCTTGCCTGAGGGAGCTTAGATGTCCTATACGGGACATCATAAATAGATCCCTCCTGGAGGGGCGTTTTCCAACACCCTTGAAAGAGGCTATGGTCCACCCCCTCCTAAAAAAAAGTACAGCAGATCTAGCCAAATTGGCAAACTACTGACCGGTCTCTAATTTACTGTTTTTAGGTAAAATTATTGAGAGGGCAGTGGCGTTGCAGTTGCAGGGTTTTCTGGATGACGCTTCCATCCTAGACTCTTGCCAGTCCGGCTTTTGTCCAGGTCACGGGACGGAGACAGTGCTGGTCGCCTTGGCAGATGACCTCCAGCGGCATCTGGATCGAGGTGGTGTGGCGGTGCTGATGCTGTTAGATCTGTCGGCTGCGTTTGACATGGTCGACCATCGGCTACTGACCCGCTGCCTCGCCGACGTAGGGGTTAGGGGGTTGGCTTTACAATGGCTCTCCTCCTTCCTCGAGGGTTGGGGACAAAGGGTGGCGATCGGGGGTGAGCTGTCCCAGAGGCGCACACTAGATTGTGGGGTGCCTCAGGGAGCAGTTCTCTCACCGATGCTATTTAATATCTATATGCTCCCCCTTGCCCAGATTGCCCAGAGGCACGGGCTTGGGTGTCACCAATATGCAGATGACACCCAGCTCTATCTGCTAATTGATGGCCGGCCTGACTGCGTCCCAGGGAATTTGGACCTGGCACTGCAGGCCGTGGCAACTTGGCTAAGGCTGAGTGGGTTGAAGCTGAATCCAATGAAGACAGAAGTCCTTTGCGTGGGTCGGGGCACTTTGGGGAGGGAAATACCTCTCCCGGTTTTTGACGGGGTGCCGCTGAAAGCAGCACACCGGGTCAGGAGCTTTGGAGTTCTACTGAAGCCTTCACTATCAATGGAGGCCCAGATAGCAGCCACTGCTAAGTCAGCCTTCTTTCATCTAAGGCGGGCAAGGCAGTTGGCCCCCTTCCAAGAGCGTCAGGACCTAGCAACAGTGATTCATGCAACGGTCACCTCGAGATTGGATTACTGTAATGCCCTCTTCATGGGGCTGCCTCTGTGCCGAACCCGGAAGCTGCAGCTGGTGCAGAACGTGGCGGCTAGGCTGTTATTGGGGCTCCCGAAATGGGAGCACATACAACCAGGGCTGCGCGGACTGCACTGGTTGCCAGTTACATACTGGATTCGTTACAAAGTGCTGGTTATTACCTTTAAAGCCCTATATGGCCGAGGACCTGCCTACCTGAGGGACCATCTTTCCCCATATGAACCCCAAAGACCACTGAGGTCAGCAGGGAAGAACCAACTGACCATCCCCGGGCTGAAGGAGGCAAAACTACAGAGCACTCGCATGCGGGCCTTCTCTGTTGTAGCTCCACACCTATGGAACCAGCTCCCCGAAGAAGTGCGGGCCCTGATGGACTTTGAACAGTTTCGCAGGGCCTGCAAGACCATCCTCTTTGGGATGGCCTTCACCGATTAAAAAGATAGAGGGACTTGCCTAAGTGACTTTCACCATCTGTTGAAATAGCACCAGAATGTTAATTTTAGTAATTTTAGAATCTTAATTAAACTGTTAAACTAGCTATTGCTTTTAAATATTTATTGTATAATTTACTGTATTTGATTTGATGTTGTCAGCCGCCCTGAGCCTGCTTCGGCAGGGAGGGCGGGATATAAATAAAATGATTGATTGATGTGCTGCATTAGCAAACAGAAATCAGAAAGGAACCACTGCCCAAGGTGCTTGCAGGGATCAGAGTTCAGTGGAGCTATCCAAACAAAAGGCTCAAGCTAGTAAGCAAGCTAGTGAAATGCTTCTCTTTCTCCATCTGAACCTAGAGAAGGGGATTCCACCCCCCCTTAATCACCAAAGTGGTAGCTAGTTGGACTTTGCAACACAAAATCCATCTATTGAGTCACCCAGGTATATCCCTTGGTGTGGAGATGCGATTCTTGTCTGCTGTTTGCATGGGCAGAATCTACTGTGGATTAATCAGTCCAGAATGTAAAGTGACACTCTTATGCTGATGATAGCAGATCTGTTTTTTTTTCTTTTCATTGAATCCCAGGAAGCAATAGATTCTCTGGATAGTGTATGAGAGAAAATTGTGGGTTGGATCAGGGTGAATTGACAGCCCACCAATCCTGGAGATCTTAATGGAAGTTTAACCCAGCCAGTTTGGGGAGAGGTGACTAGTTCTATATGGGATCACATTCCTCCTAGACACTCAAGTGCACATTCTGGAGGTATTCTTAGATTTAGATCTGCCCCACAAATATTTAAACAGTATAGTTTCAACCAACTTGATTTTGTTCACCAACTACACTCTCTTGAGAGGGGCAGTGACCTGTCGGCTTTCAAGTATGCTGTGGAAAACCTTCCTATTAATGCATTCTAATGCATCATACATTGGCTGCCTTTAAGAGCCAGCATGTTGTAGTAGATAGAGCATTGGACTAGGATCCTGGGAGACCCAGGTTCAAATTCCCTTTCTGCCATGGAAGCTTGCTAGATGACTTTGGGCCAGGACACTCTCAAGCTAACCTATGTCTCAAAGCTGATGATGAGGTTAAAATGGAGGAGTGGAGAGTGATGGCTTAAGCTGCTTTGTTTATCACTTAGGGAGAAAACATGGTGTATAAATGAATAAATATACCCTGGTCCAGAAATGGTTGCTTGCTTGTTGCTAATTAAAGGCTGCATTTTGCATCCAATTTGACAGAGCTTTAGCTTGTTTCTGGGCCCAATTTAAATTGTTTTAAACTTTTAATGACCTCAAAATGTTGAGCTCCAGATTTCCCTAGGCATGACTGTGATTATTTGAATTTATATATGCATGTTCCTTTAATTGTTACTAAGTTACA
This sequence comes from Heteronotia binoei, assembly GCF_032191835.1. Classification (NCBI taxonomy): domain Eukaryota; kingdom Metazoa; phylum Chordata; class Lepidosauria; order Squamata; family Gekkonidae; genus Heteronotia; species Heteronotia binoei. The sequence continues at coordinate 27,040,438 of NC_083236.1, forward strand.
ATAGAGAAAGGGGGTGAAAGAGAGGGAATGGGTGAGTGAGGTGGTTGGTTAGTGACTGAGAGTGTAGGTGGAGCTAAGTAGTATGTGTGGAAAGAGAAAGAGAAGTTAGTCAGCAGTGAACTCTCAGCAGAGTAATAGCAGTTAATAGTCAATTGCGGTCAGTCAGCAGCCTACAGAGTCTGAGAAGCAGCCTTCTGATTAGAATCCCATACCAGTGCTGTGAAAGGCATTAAGATTCTAGGGAAGAAAAGGAGAATACTATGAAGGGCATATTAGGGGCTAGATAGAGAGCCAAAATCTAATATTGTCAGAATATTATGGGAATGTGAGAGACAGAAGCTGTCAGAAAGTTGAATTAGGAAGAGAAAGGAGGATTTGAAAGTGAGGCGAGTGAAAGAGTGACACCTTAGTCAAAAGTTACTATTCACTGAAGAATTAAGCTATAAACATCTTGAAACCAATACGCTTATTGTGCAAATACAGTTTTATTTTGTTTTATACTAACCTGGAATCCTATGATACTAAATTATAAGAATCTCATCTTCAGGGCCACATAGTCCAACAAAGAAACCTTAGCGCTTGGCCACAGTTCAGTGGGAAAAGTTAAATAAAGTGTATGGAATTAAATTCTTGGTAACATTACATACATTAAGAGGGAAGTCATGACAATGACCTTCTCCCAGCTGTGCCTGGCTACCAGCTCTGAGCACAAGAGACTTCTAAAGTGAGTCTGGCAAGTAAGCCATTTTTTAGGTGCTGGCCACTTGGCAGAATTTGGTACCTGGAACTGCCTCCTCGGCCTACTCTGCTATAATTCTTGGGAAGAGGGCCTATTTCAAATGGTTTGGGGGGCAACAATCAATTTGGGCTGTTGAGGAGGGGCCGTGGCTGCATTGGTAGCATCTGCTTTGCATGCAGAAGATCCCAGGTTCAGTCCTCACTATCTTCAGTTAAAGGGACAAGGCAGTAAATTATGCAGAACACACTCTTTCTATGACGCTGAAGAACCTCTGCCAGTCTGAGTACATAGTACTGACCATGGTGGACCATCTGATTCAGTGTGAGGTAGCTTTATGTGTTCATGTACTTTTGATATTTTATTGGGTGTAATTGGGATATTTGTGCATTTCAACCTTATTTTTCTTGGGGTTTCATAGTACATCACTCTGAGGCCCCAAAACAACAGGATGTAAAACGGAAAAGTAAGCAGCCATCTTATAAATGCAATTTCAAAAAAAGAATGCAAGGCAATAGTCATCACTAGGCAGGTTCTTGAAACATTTTCCCTTCCTACTACAGATAGTCAGATGACAGTGAATTGGATTCCACTGATTTGTTCCAGTAATGGTGGCTCTTCTCTCTGGTGCAAGACACCTTTCCCTCCCATTGTCTCTTGCAGCAGGGGGAAGGTGTCTTGCACCACAGAAAAGCACTGCCGTCAATGGAGCAGATCTCTCGGATCCAACCCAACATCTCCGTTCTGTTCATCTGAGTGGGTAGAAGGCCATCTGCCAGTACACCTACGCCATCACCCTGGGACACTTGCCTGTGGTTAATCAGAAGTAGTATCTGTAAATACTTCCTAAGAGTGCCTGACAAACATTTACAAAGGAGGAAAAGCCTCAGAAAACCTTTTTTGTGTCAGGAAAGGGACTGAGAACAGCATTTGGGCTGACATTTTTGTGAAGTGAAGGCTGCAAATCATATCAGTCACCAAATCAAAGAGGTGGGTAGGCAGTAGTCTTTTATTACCCTTTGTATTCTACTGTGGCACTTCCTGAGGGATGCTTGCCCAGTGCCATTTTTGTCACTGTTTAGATGTTAGGCAAAAATTGGGCCTGTTCATCAGAACCTTCAGTGGTCATAAGCTGTGTTGCAGAAGGGGACAGATTAAAAAAAATATTTCGAAATTGGAACTTGCAGAAGAATGTGAGAGAGTTCACAGACTTTTATGGTTTGGGTAAACATGCTCCCTTTATACCTGTTATATATTCTTTATTATTATTATATAGTATTGGATAAATATTTAAGAATATTAAGAATAAGCTTTTATGGCTGCTTTGTGAATGCCATTGTTATTGTTCTGTGGGCTTTACAGTCTTATGTAATTTGTCCTTTGAGATGGATATTAATGGATATTAAGTGTGTGTGGGGATGTCACCAGTGAATTGAGCTCCTTATCTTCCGAGTATGTTTCCTAAGGGGCATGTATTACATTCATATATCTATCGTTCATAAAATTAGGTCTGCAGAACTTTTGCTAACCACCTTTACAGTGTCATGCAGAAGGCAGTTTGTCAGGTGATGCTGGACAAGTCTTCTGGTCTCTTGCTGTGCCTTCCCACAGTGGCAGGCTTGTTGTGCTCTGGATTAAGACTCAAGAAGGCCTTCTTTTTTCCTTAATGGAGAACTTTAAAGCGCTTCATTTCCTATCTGACTTTTTGACTGCAAAGTTTGAATCACCCCCTGAATTCTGTACTCTTAGCTAATAGAGAGCAATTATTGGTACAAGTACTCCTTCCTGCTTCAGATTTCTTGTGATCTGAACCCACAGGAAGAATATTTCTAGTTTGTGTATTTATTGCCTTAACTACATTTACAATCCCCCTTTCTTGTTGAAACTCCTCTTAGTACACTGTAGCTGGAGAGGACAGGTTGAATCCTGCTGATATTAATTCAGCTGCCCCACAGTATCTAGCTTGCAAACTTATACTGCTTCAGGCCAAACTGGGCATTCAGATTTTGAAGGAGCTGGGGTCAGGTTTCCTGCAGTCACACAGCAGCCACAAATAACAACTTTTAAAAAATAAAAAATAAAGGAGAACCTAAATAGTGGCCGTTGTGAGGCTGGGTGGGGGGGAGCAGGATCCCACTTGTTAAAAATCTGAAGATGTAGTTGGGTGCTTAGTGTTGCTAGAAAGCTCATGAACATGCACATTTCCAGAGAAGATAGGGACAGCTTCAAATGTGAGAACACAATCTTCTAGAATCTTCTTCTAGACTCCCTTTAATGGAAGGGGAGGCTCAGGTAGCTGTTTCTTACCCTGTACTGCCTTGTGTTTTTAGCAGCCTTTTTTTGGTCATCCAATCACAGCTGACTTATGGCAATCCTATAGGGTTTTCAAAGCAAGTCGCATTCAGAGGTGGTTTGCCATTCCTGCCTCTGCATCACAACCCTAGTATTCCTTGGACATCTCCTGTCCAAATACTAACCAAGGCTGGCCATGCTTAGCTGCAAAGAACTGACAAGATCATGCTAGCCTGGGCTATCCAAGTCAGGGCCTAGTAGCTATTAGGAAATATCATTTGGCGGCCTGTGACAGGATTCCACTTGGGAAGCAGCAGTGCCTCCACAGTGGAGAAGACAATGGAAGCAACTGGGAATGGTTGTAGAAAACCAACAGTGAACTTTTACAGCCATATCATCATGACTTGAATGCCCCTTCTGCTGTGAGGTTCTTCTGTTGGGTGGGCAGCTGCTTGCAGGCTGGTGTGCCAGTGGCCACTAGTGGGATAACCAGAATGCGGTCTTCTTCTGGCCATCACCATCCTTTCATGGTTGCAGACCTGCCAGAAGGACCCAGCTGGTCAGGGCAAGAAGACTGAGCTACATGGGGCCTTGGTGAATGGTTGTGTTTACAGATGAGGAGCAAACTGTATGTGAGGCTTTCCAGCCCCTCTCTTTAAAACACGAGAAGTCACTTTTTAGGAGTTAGAGATGGGAGATGGGGGAGGAAGAGTGCACTGTAGCCTTGGCTTGCCTTTTTTGAAATTCTGAGGAGTGTCTCTGAGGGACTCCCCAAGGGTAGGGTTTCAAACAGGCTGAGTTTGTATGCATAGTTTAGCCTTAAAGAGGTGAATGAATCAAGGCAGGCACCTGCACACCTGGAACAGTGTGCTCTGCTAGTTAGAGCTTTCCCAACCCATTCCCAAGGTGCTTCAGATTCTTGTGGGAGTTGCTTTCAGTGTAGTATAGTAGGAAGACATGCAGTGAATTATGGGAAGACACTGCCAAGAGAGTTTCTGGGACGTGTGATTCAGACATGGTAACTAGGGGCACTAAACCAGGCAAACAGTACAGAATTCAAGCTGTCATTCTAGCGATACTTAGTGTTGCTTGTCTTGCTGGTGAGCAGAACTTTTCCTTACCTTGAACTTCCCTCTTTTTTAGCTGTATCTCTTTCCAGCCTGAGGATTGTTTTAGGGATATCATTTTAGGCTGCTGAATGTTGTTCTGTGCTATTTTAATGGCATGATTCAATACTGGTAATTCTTACGTTGTTTTTGTGATTTTATTGTATTTTTTTTAATTTTGAGGACCCCCCCCCCCCTCAAGTAAGTCTCTTGAGAGATTGGGGATTGGATAAACATATGGAGCAGAGGTCCATCAGTGGCTATTAGCCACAGTGTATTCTGGGGCACTGATGCTCTGTATTCTTGGTGCTTGGGGGGCACAGTGGGAGGGCTTCCAGTGTCTTGGCCCCACTAATGGACTTCCTGATGGCACCTGGTGTTTTTTTTTTTTTTGCCACTGAGTGTTTGACTGGATGGGCCGTTGGTCTGATCCAACATGGCTTCTCTTATGAGAGGTGGCATATAAATTGTCTAAGCATTTAAACTTCTGAGCTTCTGTAGCAGCAAGAGTTAGTAAATCACCCAGGTAGATGGAAAGCTGCGAAAAAATAAGCAAAAGTAGACACTGGCATCACTGGATTGATTAAGACAGAGGACAGCAGTAAGAGAGAGTCTCTGCAGATGTGATCATGTGAACTGGGAGGCAGTACATGTATGGAAAACCTATGCATGGCTCAATTCACACAATGTAGTGACAGCGTGTATTGGATGCATGGTGGGGAACCACACACTCCTGCTATGCAGCTGGTGGGCTCTCAGGCTGCAGGAACATACAGTCTGCACTAGAGATGCTTTGTGAACTATCAAGTCTGTTGATTCGAGGGGCCTCTGATAGCCTCCCAAGGGTAACAGTAGGATGAGAGTACACTAGTGCACATTTGCTTGAGGGCTCAGTGCACAAAGCTTAGAAGTAGCACAAAAAATAAGAGATTCTTTTCATTTGGATTATTTATGTTGATCTTGTCCAAGGTGTTTCTGCAGCAAACTTTGGGAGGTTCTTCCCCCCCCCCCCCCACTTCTGCATTCACAACAATTTTTTAAAAAGAAAGCAAACTCCTGTTTCTGATGGCTTCTAATCTGGGGCATTTTGTTTGTTTGTTTGGTACCATGCAGGCAACTCTGTCTTCTTCTGAATGCAGAGAACATCTTCCACTCAATGGCAGACATCCTGTTGCGAGAGGAGGACCTCAAGTTTGCCTCCACAATGGTCCATACCCTCAACACAATCCTCCTGACATCTTCTGAGCTCTTCCAGCTGAGGAACCAACTCAAAGACCTGAAGACTCCGGTACTTGGGTGCTGCTTTCTTGTCCTTATCTTCTCTCTCCAACCCCCCCCCCCAAAAAAAAACCCTTAAACCACTACAGTGTTTTATGGTGGAGAACAGAATGCTCTGCCCCACCCCCAGACATGTGCAAATAATTGGGTGGTCTTTGAGGAAATCTTCAGCCTCCAGCACTATTGTAAGCTTGTTTTCCTATCAGTGTTGAGAAGCCATTATGTCTCTCTGACTACAGTGTGCTTTTTTGGTGTCTTATCTGCTTTGGTGCTCTTGAAATGAGGGTTCTGTTTATAAATCACTGTCAAATGTTTGGTCTGTGCTTGATTTACCTTATGCTGAAGGCCAGAAGGCCCAGAATCAGTCACAAAATAAAGTCTGGGGAAGTATGCAGCTCTGGAGACCAGATTTCTTGTATGCTGTCCTTGAGTCTGCAGGGGCCTTTAATTCAGATAGATGCTTCTCTGGTTTAATGGCATTGTCTCGAATTAGTCCTTTGAGATCGAAAGTTATAAACTTGAGACTTTTGTTCCTGTACAGCTTTAAGAAAAATGTGAACCTTAACAACACTTGGTGGATTCTGCAGTTGCATTGCATCAAAACTGTGTTTCTTTTCCTGTCAGAACCCACTGTTCTAGGAAGTTGATCCCATGTTGGTGTCAAGCGGGAAAACAGGATCCAAAGTGCTGCTTGGGGAAAAAAGCCTAGGTTTACAGGGTAGCAAACTTTAGAGTCACACTGGATTCTTCTCTTGTGAATGGCAGAGTTCTGTGCTACTTATACATCTGTTGCATTTCCAGCACAGCTGGGCTTAAGTATTTCCAGAACACCCTAACCTCACTTCATATAAGCAAGAATGTAGGGATAGCGGTATGGGCAGTGAACAGCAGTGTTAATGCCTCTTCTCCCCCCACCTGCCCCAAACCTCGGTCACAATTAGCTTCAGTGAGAAAGCTTCCAACTTTGCCTCCTTTGGACATACTAACAAGCTGTGACTCAAACTATTTTGTACTGTCGTGTGGATTGGAAGCATTTTTTTTAAAGCCATATTCCATGCTTGTGTGACCACCTGGCAAATGCACATTTTGCACATGTAGTTATTTACAACAATGGTGAGAACAGCATTTTTTATTCTTCCTTACAAAGGTACTGAATTGCAGCAACAGAGATAATTGTTAGTTTTGGAGCATGTTTAGTGGCTGGAAGCAGGGGTTGACCAGTTCAGTGGTTTGCATATGCCCCCACCTTACTGTTTTGTTTTCCCAGGAGAGCCGCAATTTATTCTGCTGTCTCTACCGTTCCTGGTGCCACAACCCCGTGACTACCGTATCCCTCTGCTTTCTCACTCAGAACTACAAGCACGCCTATGACCTCATCCAGAAGTTGTATCCTTTTTAAAAATTTGATGCTGTTCTTGGCAGACCATAGGAGTGAGAGTGGGGTTGGGCTTTCGGCTCTTAGTCTGTGCTTATGTAGTCTAAACACAGAACAGGCCTTCCAACTGCCTCCTCTTGGATCATAACAAAGAGTTGTGAACTGAAACAGCTGATTAAAAGTGATCCTTCACAAGGTCCTCTGCATTGCAGCTATCTTTTGTTTTCCCGAGAGCCATAAACAGTGGCAGAGCCTGGAGCTGATCCTTCGACTTGAGAACAGCTTCTAGAAAGGGGCTTCCAGGTTGATCAGTTCAGGAGTGTCAGCAGACAGCAGAAGGGATTAGTAAGACCGGGGCTGTTCCCTACTTTTTGTCCCTCAGTATATTGAAGCGTTAATGTTGTCTGTTCTTCCCTTCACCATAGCACTGGGTGGAAGTAGGCAGCTGAGTTGGGACGTGCTCTCAGCCTCTGTGTGAAGCCATCCCACTCTTTTGGAAATACAGAACTGCAACTCAAGTCAGCACTTCAGATGGTGCAGGGGCTTCTAACGGTTGCGGCTGAGCTTGGTTCCTTTTTTTGATCAAACTTCTCTTGTGAGCTAGAATGGTACAGTGGTTAGCATGTCAGACTAGAATCTAGGAGACCCCAGTTCAGAGCCCTGTTCTTCCATGGAAGCTCATGGACCTTGAGTCTTTCACTCTTTCTCACCCTAACCTACCTAAGAGTCACTGTTGTGAGAATAAAATGGACCAGAAGAGAATGATTTTGTAAGCTGTTCTGCACTCCCATTGGGGAGATAACTGAGGAAGAAACAATAAATCATTAATCATCTTGGTTGAAGAGCGTGCTTAGAAGATATGTGTAGCGGGCAGAGAAGGCAGCCAGGGTTCTGGAGCTTCAGTACCATGTTAGTTCTCCTAAGCTGCCTGCCCAATCACAATGTCCATTTCCCTTTAATTTGGTGCTGATCTGGCATGCCTTGGGTAGGAAGGTTGGCCCAGTGGCCTTTGGTGTGTTACATAGTCTGAACATGGAATGCACCTTGCCAAAATATTTGGACAGCAGTAGTAATGCTTTGTAAATGTTCATAGAGGATTGATTCATCAGTGGCTACTGGTCACAATGAACATATGATAGTCTCGGTGTTCAGAGGCAGTAACCCTTTGAATACCAGTCCGGGGAAGAGTTTTTTGTTTCCATGCCCCATTTGTAAGCCCTTCAGGGGCATCAGATTGACTGCTGTGTGCAAGAGGATGCTGGAGTATCTTTTAAGTTCTTAATAGTGAAAAGCAGAGATCTGAAACACATTGACCTTTGAATATCAGTTCTATGAGGCAATAGTACAGGAAGGTCCTGGTCTCTGTGCTATGTCTTCTAGGCAACTGGTTGACTTCTTTTTAAAGCAGGGGTGGGGAACCTTTTTTCTGCCAAGGGCCATATGGATATTTATAATCATTCGTGGCCCATAAAAAATTACCAACTTAAAAAACAGTGCTCCACCAAGGGAGAATGATTCAGGCCAGCAAAATTAATGCAAATAATTGTTTTTCTATTTGAAGTCATGTGGGGAGAGCCTAATCTGGCGCACACACACACAAACACACACCCAGCTCGCCTCCCTAGGCAAATGCATAAGTCTTGGGCTTTTTTGTAGAAAAAGCCCAGCAAGAACTCAGTAGCATATTAGACCACATCCCCTAATATTAGCATATTAGGCCACACCATTTGGGATAATCAAGTGCAAACTGAACTGTGACAGTAACTTTTCCAGGCCTGCAGCAATTCTGACTGGCCAACCAGGCCCCAGGGAGACTGCCGCACACTACATTTGGGCCCTGTGATCCCTGCCTGGCCCTGGGGAGGCTGCTACACAGTGCGGCTGGGCCCCACGATCCTCACTGGCCAGCCAGGCCCCAGGGAGGCTGCCACATGGCTCGGTTCAGCCCAGCAATCCCCAAGGGCCACATCGAGTGACCTCAAGGGCCACATATGGCCCTCGGGACAGAGGTTCCCCACCCCTGTTTTAAAGCAAGAAGCTGGACTAGATGGGCCATTGGTCTGATCCAGCAGGGCGCTGCTTTGACACTCTTATTCTTCTAGTGGTGGCAGGAACTGTACCCCTCAGCCTGAACATGAAGCTTGGTTAGCATGCCTTCACCTCCCTTCAGAAGTCTCCAGTGCTACTAATCGTCAGGGGAAATTATGAGCCAGAAGCCAGTGTGGTGCAGTGGCTAAGATGTCAGACTAGGATCTGGTTTGATGTCCCGCTCTGCCAGGAAAGCTTGCTGGCTGACTTTGGGCCAGTCACATTGCTCTCAGCCTAGACTACTTCATGGGGTTCTTGTGACAATAAAGTGCAGGAGGGGAGAATGATGTGAGCTCCTTTGGGTCCCCCATTAGAGAGGAAGGTTGGATATAAATGAAGTAAATAAATATTTGGCTGGTCATTCCTGCCACTTCTTGGGAAAGAGAGCATGAGAACTAGACGCCCCCCCTCCCTAGTCAGGCCATCTTCACCAAAGGAGCATTTGGCAGACTTTGCATATCTATGAATTCAGCATTACCCTCTCTTATTTTCACAATACCTCTGTGAAGTAGATCAGACTGAGTGGAATTGGCTCAGGTCAGCCGACTGGACTCAGAACTGTGTTCTCAAAACATGTTAAGCAATGGAAGGAGAGTGTATATGGTAAGTTTCCTAGTGGAACCCAGGGGAAATTTTCAGCAGCCATGCAGTCTCCTTAACAGAGATCTTTTTCATGGCCCAGGTTCTGGACTGTTTCTTGGTCTAACTCCCACCTGTCATTTGCATCATTGGAGGACCAGTGTGGAAGGGTCCATGAAGCAGTCCATCTTGCTTGATGACTCGGGAAGCCATTTCGTCTCCTTGTTCCATTTCTATATAATGGAGAATGAAAGATCAGTCACCTTGAAATCTAATCACTCTTGCTGCAGAAGGTGGGTGGCTGTTCATTACATCAGGAGAAGAGTTTGGAGCTGAAGCCTGAACAAGCTGTGGTGCTGGGAAGGAGGCCATTAATTTGTGTTGGAAGTGGGTCACAGTCCCACCGGGGGGCATTTGGCCCATTAAGCTAAGTTGATTAAGGAACACTATCTTGGGGCAGGAGCTCTAAACAGGAGCCTCCCAAAATAGTATTGATCCTATCCCACCCAGAGGGCGAGGTGCAGCTGCAGTACGTCTCCAAGTCTCAGGGAGGGGGGGGGGGGGTTAGGAAAGGGTCCATCGCAATATCTGCTTATAGGAAGGGAGGATTGATTTGAAAGGAGCCATGGACCATCTTTGTAGACATGGTCAAAAACAGGAGTTGGGAGAGAGTGCCAGGAAGAAGACAATCCTTTCCTGACCCCCCACCTCGTCCCACCAGCCAAGAACTTGTGGGTCACATGATACTACCAGCCAGCCCCATCCCAGTATAGGAAGTCAGTCATGCCTCCCCTTTGTGTTGATTGTCAGTGCTGGTCCGAATGGAAACAGCACTTGCCACAGAATCACATGGCACCAGTTAAACACACACGTACCCTGAACACACAACTAACGTTGCTGTGGAGTGATGCTCTGCTGGGGAAGGTATGGTGCTTGCATTGCCATTTACTGTATGGATTGGCTCAGACTGAATGCAGAGTTCCACGCCCTTCACCACCTTGAAGGCGCTATGTCAGTGCAGGGATGGGGGTCGCTGTGCAATCAGCCAGCCATGTGGAAGCAGTACAGCTGTGCAAGGAAGAGTACTTGGCTGCCTTTGTGTGATTGGTGTGCAGTGCATTCCTGAGCAGAGTGACACACTTCTAAGCCCACTGAAGTGGATGGTGTTAGAACGGTGTAACTCTGCTTAGGATGGCACTGGTTGCAGCATTTGAAGGGGAAGCACTTGCCTGCCAGCGTGGGAAGACACAGTGGACAACCAACTTGCAATATCTGCTGCCACTTGGCTCTCCTTAAGTGCAGGATTAATACATATAATATCCCACATGGTTGTAATCAGAGGCATGGCCCTTTTAAAGGTCTTTTGGGACAACTTGTCCATTCTGCAGTGGTTGGCCTGATCAGAGAATCCACATGGGAAGGGATTTGTTTCTGGTGCTCCTAAGTCCTGTTGCTGTAGGCCTACCTTGGTGCTTCTGCTCTCTCACTTGGCCAGCAGGCCTGTTCATTTCCCTTAACAGAGGTGCTCAGCGGTGACCTGGAGGTCACAGTCGATTTCCTGATTGAGGTTGACAAGCTGGTCCAGCTGATAGAATGCCCGATTTTTACATGCAAGTTTCATTTCTCAGTTGTTTTCATGTGTGTGTGGGGAGGAGGGTTGTAGGGGTGTCTGTGGGGGAGTATATTGGTATGCTGGTGTCCCTTTGCCTCACCCTCATATTGCAAGTCTCAACACTAGCCAAATAAATAGAGCAGAAGTTATGAGTCTCTTTGCTGTGAGACCCTCCAGTGCACTTGTCCATTAGGGACAGGCAGCAGCATAATTGCAGTGGGCGAGGCCATGCACTCAATGTAGGTTAGTGGGATGAACATCTTGCGCACTGACTCTTGCAATTGGAGGCACTGACCCTCGATAAGTTGGAAGTCAGATGTGGGGTCCAGGTTCTTTTTAGAAAATGGCTTTTGTGCTGTTTGTTGCTATGGAGAAGGGAGGCTATCAGACAGAGCAGAGTCTGTCATTACTGCCAGTGCCCACCAAAATTCTCCTTTTCATGCAGCTCTTAAGGCACATGTGTTTCTTCCAGGTGAAACTGGACAGTTCTAGTACCTAGATTTGTGATGCCCCATGAAACTTCCTGCATAGCTTTTGGTTATTACCAGAAACATGGTGATCACATTGCAATTTTGCTTTAGAAAACATGAAACCTTAAGTAGGAAATGGATTAGACTACAAGCAAGGTACCAGGCTGGTTTATTCATAGTCCTTTGGGCTCACAGCCCTGGGTCCTATAGGCTGGGTACCCTGCTGCTCTGGTCTGCCTCCTCATGAAAGATCAATAAAAGAGTTCTGTCCGCTGTACAAGCAATACTTTCTGTGCTCAGGAAGTCCCATCGAACAGCCATTCCAATGACTGGAAGCTCCCAAAGACCCCCTTCTTCCACATGTATCCACAACCACACTCTCCCACAAATTCATGGGAACTCTCATATCCCTCTCTGTGCATTCTGTGATGTGTTCATGGCACACCCCATTTCTACACCAGAGTGATCCAAATTTATACCAATTCCAAAAAGCAGGAGAAAATGGGGGGTGGGGATTATGTTTCTATTACTGATCCCTGAGATCCATTTACTTTGCCTGTAGTTTCTGAACCTTAATGTGACCTTTCTTTGCAAGTGTGAGGTCTTCAAATGCACTTCTATTCCCCCTCCTCACACACACACACACTGTAAAGTTCCCCAGATGCCTGTTGGAGGCCAAGGTGGCAGAGTCTCACAGAGTGCCTGCAGCATCCTCAGCCCCTTCTCCTTTGCTTGCAGATCTCCGCTTGCAGCTGCTGGATGTGAAGAACAATCCTTACCTAATCAAGGCTCTATATGGGCTGCTGATGCTGCTGCCGCAGAGCAGTGCCTTCCAGCTCCTCTCCCACCGACTGCAGTGCGTGCCCAACCCCGAGCTCATGCAAACTACGTAAGTCGCAGCTGAGCTGGCCTACTCCTTGTTGCCCTGGGGTTTCCTTTAGAAGAGAGAGGTTTTTTTTCTTTTAGTGCAGCCTTTTCTGCCAGTGAATGGAGCTCTTTATTGATTCTCTGGGAAGTTTATGAGTCTGAGAAGTGTTGGACTCATCCTGCTTGCATGCACTGTTATTCTCAGGAATCAGTGCTAGCCTCTGGTTCTTGACCTGAATATCCCAGCAAGAGTGGCTGCTCTGAATAGATTGAGAATAGGTAGTGACTGTATTGGAAGTGAGTCTGTAGCAGTAGAAAAGAGTAAGAGTCCAGTAGCACCTTAAAGACTAACTAAATTTGTGGTAGGGGATGAGCTTCTGTGAGTCAGTGAGCAGTGATTTCCAATGTATTTCTTTTTTACAATAGTGTATCGGAATAATGTTTTTTGTATTGACATACTCAAATAGGGATACTGGCTGTTTATCTCATTACATATTCTAACCCATCTTCCACTATATTTTAATGTATATTTAATGGCAAACAAGAATTATGTTTATATGTGTGTTACATGTTTAAATCAAACCTCTGAGAAACCTATGTCCACATTTTAACCCAGAGCTAACATTACAACAGACTCTCATTTATTGCACTTCACACCCAGGATACTTAATAATAATAATAATAATAATAATACTTTTTATTTATATCCCGCCCTCCCCCCACAAGCAGGCTCAAGGCGGCTCACAACGTATAAATGCAATACAATAAAATCATACATAGCAATAAAATCATCATAAATCAATTTACAAATTACATTAAAATTAACATTAAGGTGCCATAATAGGTCTTTCATAAGTTCAGTGGGAAAAAACATATACAGCGACACTATCTTAGCTCGGTATGGGTGAAGGCTATTTTGAAGAGGTAGGTCTTACAGGCCCGCGGAATTGGTCATCCCACTACCTACATCCCACTAACCTACTTAATGGGTTTAGTACATGGACATCAGTCTCCTATTCCAACTTAATTACCCTTCGTTGTTTTTTTCAGCCCAGTTAACATAAACTAGCAAACACCAGACCCCAACTTGTGACTTTTTTACTCTGCTAAAAAACATTTCCATGACTCTGCATACTAACTCACTGCCCACTTTCTCTATATTTAGGACTGCTTGTCATTCCATACTTTTGTCTGATAAGTGTGCTTCTAGCACACGAAAGCTTACATTCGGAATAAAACTTTGTTCTACCACAAATTTTGTTAGTCTTTAAGGTGCTCCTGGATTCTTTTCTTCTGCTCTGGATACTGAAGCATGTTGACATGGTCTGGGCTGCGTGCACACAGATCTTTTTCTCCACCTTCGCACCCAACTCTCATGGGCCACTTTCCACATTTTTCCAGTCCTCAACTCCTGCTTTCTCAAACCATTTCCACTACATTCCTTTGGGGAAGAATGCAGTCAGCAAGCTGCCTGGGTGGGAATGGGTACATTTTGAGGGGCTTGAGTCGCATCCACACTGGAGCCTTTTTCTTTCAGCAGCCCCTTGTTACTGCTGGTTTCCCCACTGTGTTGCTAGAGGACTTTTTGCAGTTTCTGTTTTTAATTGCTGTAACACCGTGGCAATGACATCTCTTTTTTTGAAGATCCTGAAAAAGTTGTCTGGTGGCATGATGGGGAGGAAATGCAGGGAATATGGAGGTCGAAAGAGGAAAGTGTGCAGAAACTCTCACGTAGATGCTCTACTGCCAATACTTCTCCCTCTGCATTTGCCATAGCAATGAATGCCTAACAGTGAAGCCTCACCATATGGATGTAGCCATAGCATTTTAAATACAGGCGTGTAAGGCAGCTGAAAGATTACTTCTTCTGAATCTCTGTAAGACACTGGTCCATTTTTTTTTAAATCCTGAAGCGCCAGTCAGAAAGTAGCACCTTTATTAAGATGAACTAAAACATCATAAAACCAACTAAAACAAGCTTTAAAACTTGTTCACTGCTTTTATAATATTTTAATAAGTTCACTGGAACTCTCCTTCTGGCTAGGTGTTTGGGGAGGAGAGAGAAAAAAAATGTTCATGATATCCTACTGGCTCTAAGAAAGAAAAAGGTATTTCTTCCACTGCCACCCAAGTTTCCTGTCTATGTTGACCATGTTCACAGGGTCAGTTACCCCATCCTTCTATTGCTCTTTTCCTTTCCAAGATGTGTAGAGCAAAATGGGCGCAACCACTGAAAGTTTCTCCAGCACAGACTCCACTGAAATAAATACCCGGGGGGGGGGGCGTGTTGCCACTTTTGTGGACTGAGCCAGTGGTTTGCCGGGCTGTCAAGAGGATTTGTTTCTCTAAGACTGGCTGATGGCAGTTCCCTGTTTGATCTGTGTCCCAGCCATCTCTCTTCAAGCACAAAGGTGGTGGGGAGCTTACCATGTGAAAATCCTTCCCCCCTGTGACGTTGGCTGTGTGAATGCACTTGGAGAGGCACAATGATGAACAGATGCCATTAAGGGTGGGAGGAGTGAGCGGAGACTCAGGGAGGGACTGGCAGAAACTAGAGGGATGGTAGGAAACGGTCGGTCCCTGTTTGGACAAGAATGGCAGTGCCTCAGCCGAACCTGTCCTGCTGGTTGTTCTCTGCAGGGCTGGCTGCAAGATCATCCTGAACAGCATTCTCAGCGGGGAATGGGAAGCATAACTTCAGCTGCAAGTTAGCCTGTAGCACCTGCAGGCCTTTTCCATTGAAGTTTTGGGCTTTCAGCTTGGCAGGTGTTAACTGACAAGGTGGGGAGGCGCCAGGAAGGTGTTTGAGCTCTGCCTCCTCTCTGGGGCAGATGTTAGAAGGGTGCCTCCAGCTGTCCCGTTCAGATTGCCTTTGTAGAGCATTTCAATTGCTGAGGTTGCATGAGTTCGTGTTTCTGGAACTGAGGGGGAGGCTCTGGCTCTGAGCAGGCAAGTCCCTGGGAGCGGGGGAAGCCCTTTCTCAGCTTTTCTTAGCACCAGCACCACGGGGCTGAGGCACATCCTCCTGGTCCCAAGCAATCAGATGCTTGGAGTTTTGTCTATATTTGGTAACCCTCCTAGGGGCTGTGCCTCATCCACAGGCATTTGGCATCCGGGATGGAAAATTTCACTTGTGGTATTGCCATGGAAACAAGCAGAGCCATGGAAGAGATTTACCCTGAATAGGGAAGGCCCTCGTTCCCATCGCTTTGCCAGGGTTTGTTCAGGTCCCCTCGGGGAGCCTGCACAAACCGCAGGCAGAGAGAAGCCAGTTTTCTGCTCCTGCAATGTGCCCAGCTCTGGAAGGGGGGGTTGGGACAAAATGCATTGTAGGGCTCTGTGGCCGTATGCTTCTGCCGCAGCTAGTGGCCATGTTTCTGCCCCATCTCCCTTCAAGGGGGCTGCTCCATTTTTTCTGGCTTCCAGATTTCTCTGGTACCTGGGACTGCTTGTCACGTGTTTGTGGGAATCTCACCCGTCCCCAAAGATCTCTTCAGTTCATTGTCTAAACGATGATGCCGGTGACACTGCAGAGAGCAAAAGAGCTCCAGGTGGTTTCCCCTTCCTCAGATCTCTCCAGCGGCTCTAAAAATTGGTGCTGCTCCTCCAAGGAACACCAGCTGCTGCAAGATGTGGCGTTGTGCTAACAGTCATGACAATTTGTGCCCTCGCAACTTGGTTGCTGCACTGTTTGCCACTTTCAGGAGGTAAATAAGGCAGAGAGGAATCTGTTAAATAAATAACTACATAAACTGCTGCATTCTTTTGCCACGGAGCTGGCTGCCAGGAATCCTTGTTTCTGCTGCTGCACGGAGGCCACGGTGCTCTAGGATCTCGTAGGGATGATGCTTGCTGGCCCCTTGGCTTGGCGCCGTTATGGCAGAGCTGGAATTAGGTGTTGGCATGCATCTTGGAAAGCTTGGCTGGTGGACCTGAAGGGAATCTTCCTTCTGGCAAGGGTTTATCTATAACCTGCCAAACAAATGAAGGCCCAGAGATGGTCAAATCTGAGTGGCCATCCTTGGCCAGCTTTTCCCACATGTTCTTCCCCCCTGGACTCTCCAGTTGGGCTCAGAGAGGTATGTTGTGTGTGACCCCATCTCGGGTGCTTGGTTGCATTCAGTTTTCCTCCTCAGCGCTGGCGGCTGGATATTACAAGCTGTCAGACAGACTGAGCATCTGACTAATCGTGACCTACATTCTGTTTGAACATTGGCAGTGACTTTCAGAATGAACATGACAAAGAAACCTCCACTGCTGAGGGGCAGCAGGAAGGGCCGACCTACTGCTCCCGACCCACTGGTTTTCTCCTCTTTTTTTGGTGCTCTTTTCTGATTTGGGAGACTGTGTTCAACTTTGGCTTTATTAGGCACATCCCGATGAGGCCAAGGGACTGGAACTCTACCATAGGGCAAATGTACCTCAGATAGCCTTGCGGTGGGCAGACAGTCATGCCAGCTAGCCTTCTGGTGTCTCTGCTCATTTTGTAAAACAATGAGATTTGGACAGAGCTTTTGGCCACTTGCGATGTTGAGTTTGGCCATGCAAATGCACATGTTCAGCCCCATCTCTTGAGGATGTGGATCTGTGCACCAGGGCCTTGAGCAGTCTGTGCGCTTGCAGAGTGTACAGGATGGGTGTCTACAGCTGGGATTGCCTCCTCTTGCCTGGTCCAGAAACTTTGGACATCCAGCTGGGCAAAGCCAAGGCCTGAGTCCTGTACACGTGGGTCCAGTAAAATGCAAAGCCCCTTGAAGTTAGAGTCACAGGAATTCAAAGTGCCAAGTTCCTCCTATGCCTTCAGCCCCTCACTCTGTGGCAGATGAGCAGGGGACCATGTTCCGAATTGCGGGATCAGTCCAAATGAGGAGTCCTAATGAGGAAAAATGAGCAATGTCCTCTTCATTGCCTGCATGGAATGAGATGGCAGCCAGTGGCTAGTGGAAAGTGGAACATGGTTCGCTGTATCACTTTGACACTGTATTGACTAAGCGTTGGATCGTTCCTTTTCAGGGTCCAAGGCAGCCTCCCTCACCCAATCCTCTTATTTTATTTACCTAAAGTTTGCCTTTTTATCTGAGACTTGAGGTAGATTACAAAATTAGGGGGAGAATTGCAATACAGAAAAACAATTTAAGACATACCATAAACAACTTAACAAACTGGATTGTACAAATTAGATAAACAATGGAAATACAAACAAGGCAGTGTATACAATAAATTATGCAGGAGACTGTTCTCCCCTTCATAAAAATGCCCCCCCCCAAACAGTTCTGTTTAAACTGTCTACAGAAAGAAACAACCGCAAGAACCTTCCTGGTTGGCTCAGCAGGCCACCCTCCAAAGTGGGAGCCACACAGAGAATACATGCAAATAATTGCCAGTCTTACCCATTTCTTGCACCTTTTGATGACTTTACTCAGATTAGCACAAAAGGTGCAGCGGGGCATTTTGGGAGAGGTAGTCCAGTATATATGTGGTGACCAGCACCTTGAACTACACTGAGGAATTAATTGGTAACCCCGGTAGAAACTGCAGAACAGATGTGACATGCATACTTCACCTCGATCCCCCAGCAGTGGAACTGCTGTGTTGTGTACCAGCTGAAGCTTCCGAGTTCTCTTCATGGCAGACCCATGTAGAGTGTGTTACAATACACTAGCCTTGCAGTGACCGTGGCATTGTTCCATGTGGTGAGTTCAAGATAGGGATCCATCTGCTAGGGTATAAATGAGGATGGAAGGAAGCTTTTTTTCTTGTTTTAAGCTGGATTAACTTCTCCAGCAATAATGCTGGTTATATTATAACTCCTTGGCTCTTAACCAAGTCAGCAAGGGTCAGTTGAACCCATCAGAGGAAGGGCGCACAGTGCCCTTCAAGAACATGTGGAGAAGGCACCACAAGGGTGGCCAGCTGGTAGACATGGATGGCTGCATTGGTCCCTGTTTACCAGTGAGTTGGTTAAAGGGCACAGGGGATTTGAGGTGGGGGCTGAGAGAGGCTGTTTGATGTGGGAGACTGATGTGTTGCAATGTACTATAAACCAATGTTCCCTCTAAGCTGTGGAGTCTTGTGAACAGAAATTCTACTTTGTGAGCTACTAGCATTAAAGTTGTAAACTACTAGCGTTAAAGTTGTGAGCTGCTGCATACATTAGTTTGCTCTGGAGCCATATTTTGTGAGCTAAGACAAAAATGTGTGAGCCAGAGGCTAAAAAACTGTGAGCTAGCTCACACTAGCTCAGCTTAGAGGGAACAGTGCTATAAACTTGCACCAATATCAGGTAATTCCCACTTAAACTATTTCCTTACCTGTCTGAACCTTTGACCCTCCCTCACCAAACCCAAAAGTCCAGTAGCACCTTAAAGACTAACACAGTTTGTAGCAGGGTATGAGCTTTTGTGAGTCACTACTCACTTCTTCAGATATCTTTAGAAATGCTATTTTAGGTATCTGAAGAAGGGAGCAGTGACTCATGAGAGCTCATACCCTGCTACAAATTTTGTTAGTCTTTAAGGTGCCACTGGGCTCTTGCTCATTTCTGCTGCCACAGAGAGACAAACATAGCTACTCCAGCTATGATTTACATCCAGTATGTGTAACTGCTAATTCTTGGAACAACAAAATTTGAGTCCAGGGGCACCTGTAAGACCAAGGCCGAGGTCAGATGCACATAAACTGACGAGATGGGCATGGATGAAAGCCAGATGCATGTCGGATTTTATGCGGTTGTCCAAACATCAGCATCTGGCAATGGTCATTGGCTCGTTCGTGTCCCGAACTGCCATGACTGAGACGCGGACTTTTTTGCTAGTACATTAAATCCGGAATAAGAATGCTTCCGACGACTCTCACATGTACTTTCTATGTTTGAACGCTCCATTGTAGCCGACTCGTCACAAGCGCACATGCGCTTCCCTGTGAGAGCCCACTCCAAATGATATCATTGCGCCACCAATTGTTGACTCAGCCTTCCAACCTTCCAAGGTCGGTAAAATATGTACCCAGCTTGCTGTGGGGGGGAAGTATAGATGACTGGGAAAGGCAATGGCAAACCACCCCGTAAAAGGTCTGCCATGAAAACTTTGTGAAAGCAGCGTCACCCCAGAGTTGAAAACGACTGGTGCTTGCACAGGGGACCTTTCCTAAATGGGGGGGGAGGCAGATCGCCCACCTTTGCTGTCTCCCTGCCAGGGGAGGAAGATGACCCGCCAGGCGGAGAGGCAGCAAAGAGAGTTGCCGTGCTCCCCCCCCCCATTTAAACACCACGGCGGGGTGTTTAAATGGGGGGGAGGAAGATCCCCCACCTATGCTGTCTCCTCGCCAGGTGGAGAGACAGCAAAGAGAGTTGCTGTGCTCCCCCCCATTTAAACACCACATTGGGGTGTTTAAATGGTGGGGGGAGGAAGATCACCCACCTTTGCTGTCTCCCCACCAGGCGGAGAGACAGCAAAGAGAGTTGCTGTTCTCCCCCCCATTTAAACACCCCATTGGGGTGTTTAAATGGAGGGGGGAGGAAGATCACCCACCTTTGCTGTCTCCCCGCCAGGCGGAGAGGCAGCAAAGAGAGTTGCTGTGCTCCCACCCATTTAAACACCACGTTGGGGTGTTTAAATGGGAGGGGGGAGGAAGATCACCCACCTTTGCTGTCTCCCTGCCAGGTGGAGAGACAGCAAAGAGAGTTGCTGTGCTCCCACCCATTTAAACACCACGTTGGGGTGTTTAAATGGGAGGGGGGAGGAAGATCACCCACCTTTGCTGTCTCCCTGCCAGGTGGAGAGACAGCAAAGAGAGTTGCTGTGCTCCCCCCCCCCCATTTAAACACCACGTTGGGGTGTTTAAATGGAAGGGGGAGGAAGATCACTCACCTTTGCTGTCTCCCCGCCAGGCAGAGAGACAGCAAAGAGAGTTGCCGTGCTACCCCCCCCCCCCATTTAAATACCACGTCAGGGTGTTTAAATGGAGGGGGGAGGAAGATCACCCACCTTTGCTGTCTCCCCGCCAGGCGGAGAGACAGCAAAGAGAGGTGCCGTGCTCCCCCCCCCATTTAAACACCATGATGGGGTGTTTAAATGGGGGGGGGAGTAAGATCACCCACCTTTGTTGTCTCCCCTGCCAAGCGGAGAGACAGCAAAGAGAGCTCCTGGGGTTCCCCTTCCTTTCTGGGTGTTTAAATGGGGGGGGGGGTGCAGATCACCCACCTTTTCTGCCACCTTTAAAAATAAAAGCCAAGCACAATATCCCACGGTACTGCACTTGCGCGAGTGTGGAATGCCATCTCAAAAAATGAGGTCCAGTTGAGACCTCTGATCAACCAGCGACGGGACCAACGCTGCTTAGAACTGAAGGATGGAGGGATGTCTGATCAGGAAATTTGTTGTAAAAAAGCTGCGGGGTATAATAGTGACGGGTTAGGGATGGATTTAATGGTGAGTGTAACCGCGGCCCAACAAAGTTTTATACAAGGTATAAGCTTTAGTGTGCAGGCACACTTCCTCAGATACAGTGAAAGAGAATTCTTGGTTTATGATGAGACTCACACCCACCCTTTTTACATCAACTCCTCACCTCTCCCATCTCACTGAGATTTACACTTGAAAGACTCATGGTCAGAGATTTTTTTGTAGCAGGAATTCCTTTGCATATTGGACCACACACCCTTGATGTATCCAATCCTCCTGTAACTCACAGTAGGCCCTGTACTAAAAGCCCTGTAAGCTCTTGGAGAATTGGCTACATTAGGGGTGTGTGACCTAATATGCAAAGCAGTTCCTGCTACAAAGTCACACCACAGCTTGGTTTCCCACCTGCTACCAGAATTGGAGGATCTCCTAATGTTTTGGGGGAATATTAGCTCTTAAGAAGACTTTGGCTTGCGAGAGGCGGTAACGGGGTCTTTATACCAGGACTGATCCTTTGAGAACTCTCAGAATTAATCAGACTGTTGCTTAACCAAGGGAGGTTGTTTTATTAATAGAAAATAACAAAGTAATCCACACATACAGAAAATTGATTCACACTGGAAACAAAACAAGCTTAACAGAAAATACATGGATGAGAAGGATATAGCAGGGATTTAGGAGAAATATAGTTACCATTCAGAGGTCCAGGAGTCCATGAAGCAGAAGATATGGAAAGTAGCCCAAACAGAGTTTGGGGGTGCAAGGCTGTAGCAGGACATGACAACACACACTAACCATGTCCAGAGTGTCTCCTTAAACAAGCAAAAACATACCCTCGAGGTATGTCTGGGTGTGTTAAGTGGTTTATACAATAGTTTGATGGGATTTCCATTGTGTGGTGAGGGTAAGTTCAATGTTTCCCAGGAGCTAGATACAAAAGTGTAATGTTCTATGTTTGCTCAGAGAATGGGGCCAGGAGATGAGTTTTGGGTGTAAGCAGGAACTGTTAAAATGGTTTTTTTTAAATGTAATTTGTCCAAGAAGGTCAGAATGCTAATGTCTGCTGATGATCCTAGATTGCTGAAGAGAAAAGGCTGCCCAGTGGTGGGGATGGCCCATTGACAGGATTAGGAAGGGAGGACCCAAAGGTGTTGGATTTTTGTGATAAGAAGGAATTTTACCTTTCCTGTGGGCTCCACAATAGACACAAATATTTCTTTTGTTTTTGAAGGGGGGAAAACCTGTAGTCTGGAGACACCCTAGAGCCACCTCCCAAAATAGCAAGTCAGACTTGTGCATTGCTGCTAGGAACTATTTTGTTTGGTCCTTCTCCATCTTGGTTTATATTGCGCACTTCCAGACCACACTCTGGCTCACTCCTAACCCAAATATGGCTGGCACTTGTACATTAAGAGAATCGGGGGTGAAAGATTATGAGAGATGTCTTTTTTCCCAGTGTGCCTTTTGCAGGAGTATATAGGGGGCCTTACACACCTCTCAGCCTTCCTCATAGAATTTCCCAGTATGGATATTCCCTTTAGTTATCCATCTGAAGAAGTAGGCTGTGACTCACAAAAGTTCACTTGAAATTAATATTATTAGTCTTTAAGGTGCCACTGGACTTTTGTTTTATTATGGATGAAGCAAACTCATCTGAAGAGCTTAGCGTGGTGTAGTGGTTACAGTGTAGGGGTGTAAATTTTGTTTCTTATTTCTTTTGTAAAGTTCAAGTCTACTAGGAGCCCCCCTCCCCCAATTCAGGATTTCTGAGAAATTCCAGATCCCATTCCCGGCAAAGTATTCAGATCTGAGATTTTTTTGAAATCCCAAATTTTGGGGGGTCCAATGGACCAAGATGGGGAAAAGCAGGAGTGGTAAAGCCACAAAACAAAGCTGAGCAGTTGGAGCACCCTTCTCTCAGCCGTCTTCCCTGATCTTTTCTGCAGTCCCTTTAAACCCAGCTGGTTTAAAAGAACTGCAGAAGATGGGAGTGGGGGGAAGACAGCTGAGAGGCCAGCAGTATCTCTGCCTCTCAGCTGTTTCCCTGAATCTTCCTGCTTCCCAAAAATACCCAGGATTTTTTGGGGGAGGGTTATCGCCCCCCCCCCTCAAAAAAATCCCAGACACTTTTGGGATGCTGATTTTTTTGGGTATACTTTTGGCTCAGGAAGACCTGAATGCATACCCCTATTACAGTGTCAGACTGTAATCAGGGAGAACCAGGTTCTAATCCCCACTCCGTGGTGGAAGCTTGCTGGGTAACCTTGGGCCAGGCACATACTCTCAGCCTAGTCTACATCACAGGGTTGTGGCGAGGATGAAATGGAGGAGAGGGGAACAATGAAAGCCACTTTGGGTTCCCATTGGAGAGGAACACAGGGTGCAAATGAAGCAGTAGATGAAAGATTCAGAGTTCTGGTTATGACCTTTTAAGGCCTTGAGCTGTCTGGGACTGACATGTCTGCAGGACCACCTCCTCCATTATATCCCTGGAAGAGCATTACACTCTACTGGTAATAACTTGCTGGTGTTCCCTGGCCCTAAAGAGGTCTGGCTGTTTCCAATGAGAGCCAGGTGGAACTCTCTGCCAGATGACACCAGGGCCCTGCAGGCAGGGCTGGATTAAATCCTGTGGAGGCCCCTAGGCAGTCAAAATCTTGGGGGGCCCCTCGCAAATTTATCTCCGAGTTGGAGCACCCGCCCCACTGCCTGTGCCCCTTGCTGCAAACAGCAGGAACCAGTGGCTAAAAAGGCATTCCCCCATTTTCATGCCACTGCTCTCTCCAGGCTCTTCCCACCCCGCTCCTGCCTCCCCCATTCTCCCCTCAGCCCCATTTTCCCCACTGCCGCTCTCCCCGCGGCCCCATTTTCCCCACTGCCGCTCTCCCTGGACTTTCCCTGCCTCCCCCACTCTTCCCACGGTTCCATTTTTGCTGCTGCTGCTTCCCCCAGGCTCTTCCCACCCTCAAGAGCATGAGAGCGAGCTGGGGCCAGGCAGCTGGCCGCTGGAAAAAGCAGCCAAGCCTCCACGGCCCCCCACAAAAAAATTATATGCCCTGATCCCCCCACCACCACTCAGAAATTTCTGGCTACAAGGCTGAGCCTGCAGCAAAAGCAGCCTCCAGCTCCCCCCAGGAGTTGGCTGGCCTGGCGCTGCAAGATGCAGAAGAGGGGCTGAGGAGCTACTGAAGGCAGGCGAGCCTGACGGAGCTGGCTTGCCTGGCTGGCTTTCTCACTTTTTTTGCTGCAGGCAATTTGGATTTCTACTTGGGGGGGGGGGGAAGTGTCCTGTGCCCGCTGCCCACCACTCAACCAGAGCCCAGACGGAGTTTTGCAATGGCTTCCCTTTCCTCCCCATCTGACTTGGCTGAAAGTGCCTTGCGAGCCCGGTGAGCGCAGAAGCGGTTTTCTCTCACTCCAGAGATGTGTTTCCCTGAGGCTGGGTCGGCAGATGGGGAGGAGGCGGGGCAGGTGGACAAAGAAGGAAACAACGGGGAGGGATCAGGTGAAGAGGGATGCGGATGAACAGGGAAGCAACAACGAGGGAAGCGACGGGAAGGGAGGGGGCAGGCGGATGAAGGGGGAAGCAACGGGGAGGAGGCAAGGCAGGCAAGCTGAGGGGAAGGGGCTGACGGAGAGAGAGGCAAACTAGCCGCCGGGGGAAACTGGGGTGGGGTGAGAGCTGGCCCCGGGGCCCCTAAAGTCACGGGGCCCATAGGCAAGTGCCTCCTTTGCCTAATTGTTAATCCGGCCCTGCCTGTGGGGACCATATGCAATTCCGCAGGGCCTGCAAGGCAGAGATGTTCTGCCAGGCTTTTGCTTGAGGACAGCAATGGTTGCCTAGCTGGCACCTTCATTCTCCATTCCTCTGAGCCCCCCCCCCCCAACATGATGCCCAACAATCTGGAATAAGAACAAAATTACTAGGGCACCATCGGGGTTTGTTAAATGTTTTTAACTTAAATTGTCCTATTGGTTTTAAATGTATGTATTGTTTTATATTGTTAATGTACATCAGCTAGAGCCCAGCACTAGCCAGGATGGAGCAATTAATTAATTTTATTATTATTAACAACAACAACAGTAATGCAAGCCCATCAGAATCAAGCAGCCCTCCCTCACACACTCAGTACTGAATGCTTTTGGTGTTTGATTCTTCTAGGGCTGGATTTTCACTTGCTTTGTGAGCACTTTTGAGTTCAAATCCAAAAGAAGCTCTGCGAAGGGGGATCAGACAGCATTTTGTGAGGCATTTTGCTGGGCCTGGCTGTAGAGGAAGTCAGTCGCCTATGAAACTCCCAGGGTGTCCCTAAGCAAGCCACCGTCTCCCTAGCCTGAATTTTCATTAGGCCTGTTGAATGGCTGGAGCCCTGCTCTGAGGACCACAGGCAGAAGTTCGGCTCTAATCCGTGTAAACAGGAAGAGAACGTCTTCGGGGACTCCTTAAGCCAAGCCAACATCCAGCTGAAAAATCTGTCTATCTCTTGTCAGACTTGAAATGAAGGAAGACAGGGGGAGCCCTCAACAGCAGACTAGCCATGCCTCCCCTGCCTGTTTGCTGGCTGGCATCTCGGATGGGGACAAACATGAGGAGGAGGAGAAGGAGGAAGCACAAGCTTCAGGAATGGTGGACTTCAGCTTTGCTTTTGTCCAGTGAGGCAGTGCAGCTTTGTAGTGAAGCCAATCCAGGCCGAAAACAAATGGACCGGGGGTGGGGGGTGGGGAATGGGACACTGCTTTCACGTTTTGGCTGAAGCTGCTCTAAGCAGCCTTGTCAATGCTTCCCTGTTTTTCTCCCTTCAGTGTGGATTTTACTTTACGCAATGCCTGGCATCCTCTAAGTCTTTCCATCGCTCTGGAAACCCATAATCTCTGTTTCCCACTGTTTGCGATGTACTTGTGTTGGTTGCCAAGGACTGAACTGTTCTATAATGGTATTTCATGTCTCTCCACTTGGAAAATGAGTTTCCAAGACGTTTGGTGCAGATGCTGCTGTTGGTTGGGTCCCACCCCCCACCCCAAGAGAAAGAGGCAGATACAGAATCATGAAAGTTGGTACCCTTTCTTGGACCAATATATGCCAATACAGGTTTGCAAGTTTTGTGTGTCTTTTATTTTTGCTTCCGCTTTTTCCAACAATTCTCCTCTCAGGGGCTTTCATGACTTGCTTGCTTTTATCACTAGCTGTTGCTGTGCACAGACCAGGCTGGGGCTGCTTTGCACCCAACAATAACAAAAAAGCCACCCCACATCCACATTCTGCACTCAAAAGTTAATTGGGCAAATCTGCCCATGTTTGCTTGCTTTACTTCCCAAATAAAGGTTTTCAAAGCATTAGGTTTATTTGTTTTTGCCAAGAACGCAGGGAATGGAAGGAGCAACTGGTCTGGAGAGAACGTGGACAGTTTGGCCTCAGAGGCAAAAGGCATTTAGCAACTTTACAGAAGGGGGAAGGTGCTTCCTGACAAATGGGAGCCCTGCGACTGCTGAGATTTCACCAACACTGGTGTCCTGGAACCACAAGCAACAGTTAGAAACATTTAAATGCCCAAATTGGCCCCAGATTCTGCACTCATTCCACCATTCAAAAGGCTGGAAGAAGTTCTTTTTAAAAGTTCAGAGGCTGGTAGCACCTTAGTCTATGTTAGTCTGTGCCACTTTGAATAAATGAACATAATGCTGTGAATAGCCCTTGAGATTCTCAGAACCATGGAGATGTCGGCTTCTTGATAAAGCAGTTTGCATGGGAAACGTGGAATATCAGCTGACGATCACGTAGAAGAAGAGTCTTTTTTAGGATCAACTTACACTTGAGGAGGACTCCATCTTATTTTGAACATTGGGTGCAATGATATAGAAGCAAAGCATTCCTGAGCACGCCTTTTTGAGGACTGTTGGGGTCCTTCCATTATTTGGACACTTATAATAATCATTGGATATCGCTGGACCTTTTGCTAAGTTGTTCATGATATATGTTGGTTGAGACAATAGAAGAGGTTTTGGTATATATTGCTTTATCAGTGGGCTGATATTTCACAGTTGTTTTTCTGTTCTGTTTGTGCACTGTGCTGCCACTTTGTTTTGCCTTTATTTCAGCATGAGCTTCTGTAAGCCAGACCTTTGGTGTGTGGCCTTGGTTGGTGGCAGTTGCTCAAAAACAAAGCAGGTGATAGTTGCCTTTTGTTGGTCCAACTTCTGTAGTTATTGAGGGTGGGGTGAGAGAGAGCACTGCTGTATTCAGAGAACTTTTGGGGCAGGGTATTAGTAGTCTGCTCTCAGCTTTGTGTATTTGTAAAGCTGATTCCTGCAGCCATATGCATACTTACTTCTGAGTAAGTCGCATTGAACCCAGGGGGCATTACTTCCAAGTATACCTGCTTGGGGTGTGGCCAAACCTTTTATTATGACAGAGACAGCAGAGTTAATGAGAAATGCCAACATTTGAGCCATCCTGTTCTATTGCCTAGTCATAACCTTCTTTGGCCTCTAGAGTATATAGTTGTCATAAGTTCCAGATTTTGAGACTACATTATTATGCAGATTGTACATAAGGAATTGCTTAGTCTGTTTAGTCCAGTGACCTTTGCACCATTCAGTAAAGGGATTGTAATCCTCATCTTCGTATTTCTGGACCTGTTTGTTTTCATAGGCAAGAGTTCTGGGGTGGTTAGGTCTCACCTATTGTGTTCAGTTTGAGGCACCACAATTAAGAAGGATATGAACAAGCTGGAATGTGTCCAGAGGAGGGCAATGAAGATAGTGGGGAGGGACGGTGGCTCAGTGGTAGAGCATCTGCTTGGGAAGCAGAAGGTCCCAGGTTCAATCCCCGGCATCTCCAAAAAAAGGGTCCAGGCAAATAGGTGTGAAAAACCTCAGCTTGAGAAGAGCCGCTGCCAGTCTGAGAAGACAATACTGACTTTGATGGACCAAGGGTCTGATTCAGTATAAGGCAGCTTCATATGTTCATATGTTCATAGTGAGGGGTCTGGAGACCCAAGTCCTATGAGGAAAGGCTGAAGTAGCTGGGTATGTTAGCTTGGAGAGGAGATGACTGAGAGGTGGTATGATAACCATCTTCAGGTACTTGAAGGGCTGTCAAACAGAGGATGGTGCAGAGTTGTTTTCTGTTGCCTCAGAAAATCGGACCAGAACCAATGAGTTGAAATTGAATTAAAAGAGTTTTCAGCTAAACATTAGAAAGAACACCCTGACAGAACGGTTCTTCAGAGGAACAGGCTTCTTCAGAAGGTGGTGGGCTCTCCTTCTCTGGAGATTTTTAAACAGAGGCTAAATAGACATCTGATAGCAATGCTGATTCTGTGAACATAAGGGGAGGTATTTGTGAATTTCTTGCATTGTGCAGGGGGGTTGGACTAATGACCCAGAAGGTCCCTTCCAACTCTATGCTTCTGTGATCTGCAACCAAGGAAAGGGGGCAAGGGCCTTTCAGAGCACTGAGCAGCCCCTGCCTGGGTTTCTCTCTTCTCTCTGCCACACCCCACCAGCAGCATACAGCCTCCTCCTGTACTCAGGCCCTGCCAGTGTTGTTGTTGTTTACCAAACTACCCTCCTTTCTTAGCAGCAGAGTTTCTTAATGCTCTGTTACATAGAGGTGTTTATGATCATTCCATGCCATTGCAGTAGAGCAGCCAATGAAAGGCAGCCAGTTTTTAGCCAGCGGTGCATCTGAGGCAGCTGAGAATGAGCCTGTCTTCTTTAGTATCTGGGCCACTGGAGCACAAGGTGCCTTTTGATCTATATCCACTGGCATCCAGGTCACCTTCTCTTTAAGGTGTAAAGGAAGTAAGCAGTCTTTGGACCAGCACATTTCTGTCTCTGGTTTGTGGCTTGCTGGATCTAGGGCTTTTTTGTAGAAAAAGTCCAGCAGGAACTCATTTGCATATTAGGCCACACCCCAGCATCACCATTGTTTCATGCCAGGCTTTTTTTGTGGAAGCAGCCAGCAGGAATCATTTGCATATTAGGCCACACCCCCTGACACCAAGCCAGCCGGAACTGCTTTCCTGTGTGTTCCTGCTCAAAAAAAGCTATCTGGATCCATCCATCTTCAGTGTCTTTACTTTCATTCATCACTGTCAGTAAAACCTACTCGAGGGGCAGAGCTCTGGAAGAATCTGCCTCTGATTTGGATGTACATTTCACATCTTGAGACAAAAGCAAGGGGTGTCTGATAGGATGTCTGACATTGAGAAGGATGAACAGGGGCTTTCTGGTCATCCCCTCTCTGGGAACTGATGTGGTATTGCTGCTGCTGCCTTCGATCCCCTCCCCTGCTGCCTCGCTGGGCTTTCTCATCTCACCAGCTGCTTGCTGCAGGCCGCTGACCCTCCGAACAGCCACCCCCTGGGCTTATCAAAAGGAGAGGCTCACAAACAGGAAATGCTTTCCCAGTGTGCGGCAGAGCTCAGGCGCTGGGCTTTGTCTCCTAGTACACCCAGGATTAGCCACAGCAAAAACAACAATCCCAGGCTGGGGTCAAGAACCCTTCTTTGACCCACTCGGATGGCTGGGAGCTCGGACGAAACAGAGAGGGCTGAACTAGAAAACGTCCCACAGAAGAACACCACACCTTTCCAACTACGCAGAGTTGCTGGTGTTTGAGGGGACAGCTGTCAAAACCTCTTCTTGTTTCCTTTTTGATAGGAACGGGGGTCTGCCCCCCAGTGCTGGATTAAACCCTGTGGAGGCCCCTAGGTAGTCAAAATCTTGGACCCCTCCTCACAAATTATATCAGAGTCAGAGCGGGCCCTGTCACCCATGGACCCCACTGCACCCTGCAGGCGCCTTCTCAAAAGCCCCTTTGACAAAGCTGCAGGGGAGAGGCAGAGAGAGGCAAACTTGGTGACAATGCCAGCAGCCACTGTACCAGGCAAGTCGAGCAAAGAGCAGCTCAGTTGCTGGCTGTGCATAGAGGCTGCGAAGGTTGCAAGCAGGGGGGAAACGGGGGGAAAGCCAACCCTGGGCCCCTAAAGGTGTGGGGGCCTATAGGCCAGTGCCTACTTGGCCTAATTGTTAATCCATCTCTGCTGCCCCCTTATGTGGGGCTTGTCAGGTTCTTCTCTTGAGCCGAAGCTGGCTGGCACCAGGTCTTATATGTTGCTTTCCTCCGATAGCATTTCTCAGGTCTCCCACCGTTTGCAGGAAGTTCTCCTCCTTCCAGTGAGCATTTCTGAAAGCCAGATGACTAGAAGGCAACAGTCAACTGTTCTGGGCCATCAGCTGCTGCCGCTGCTCCAAACATGGCAAAGCTCACTCTACATTTTTTTGCCAACCCCTTTGCCAGCTGGGGCTTATATTTGATGACCTTTCCAGATTGATGAAGTCTGAAAATGTTGGCACTGAAGTCAGTCTTTGGCCAACTGAAATGATTAGTATACCGATTTCAGATTTGACAAACCTGATTTCAGTCTGCTTCCTATTAATTGGGGGAGGGTGGTCAGTACTAATGCAGTGTCTTCCCAG
The DNA here is from genome assembly GCF_032191835.1 of Heteronotia binoei. Lineage (NCBI taxonomy): Eukaryota > Metazoa > Chordata > Lepidosauria > Squamata > Gekkonidae > Heteronotia > Heteronotia binoei. Next base: position 27,070,726 of record NC_083236.1, read on the forward strand.
TGGTGTTTCAAGGAACCCTCCAGAGTTCTTTGGAGTTCTTGTTCTTACCAAAGGGGCTCTTTGGTAAGAACAGCAGTATGGGCAGCAACTGCCTTCCTCTGCAGCACAAGGCTGCGTTCTCTGGATAACTGGATCACAACAGACCTGTGGCCAGCTCTCCACATGGCTTGTGTGCCATAATTATGCTCCCTCGAATGCTCAACATTTGCTAGCAGAGGGTTAAAATGAATAGTCATAGAATGAAGATTGTGGTCAGACAGGAAGCAACATCTTGGTTGCAAACTCTTTGTATTTTGGGTTCAGGCAACATCATTAAGGCCTTTTCAAACAAGAACATGGCTTTTTGCTTTGAACGGGAACATCTTGTGCAGACACCTCACTGAAATAAGTGGGGGCATCAAAGAACTTCTGAAGGAGGAAGATGCGGATGGCTTGTGATCTGAGGTCTTGGTTTCCCCCTGGGAACTGAGCTCCGTTGCAAGGGGTTGCATCTTCAGGAAACTGCTTGGCAGGAAGGGAGTTTTCCCTGCCCCTCCCCACACATGCACACACCACACACTCGGCTTCCCAATTCCAGAGAGCTGATTTATTGACTTATTGAGTAATAGCTGGTCTTTGTAGCTTTGATTGTTTTGCATTTTTTAATTTCAGTTTTTTAAAATTTATGGGTCAGAGAGGGATTATGTACACACAATGGTTACTTCCACAAAGATGTCTTGCTTCGCCCTGGCTTCCGTGTTTTCTGATGTCGATCTACTAGTTTCCAGGATTTTTTAAAAAGTTCCTCCTTATTTTCATTGTAGAATTTAAAGGGGAAAAGGTACAGCCTGCATCTTTTCTCTTGAAACTCCACAGTAAAAAGGATTATAGAGTTATTTTTTTTAAAATGAATGTTGGGAACTACTGAAACATGGCAATAGATTGTTTTAATGTTATAACCTTGTAATTCCTGGTTGTTGTTTTTTTTTAAAAAGAAACCTCTGGTGGAAGGGAGAGTCTTGGCCATGTTGAGCTGAGGCAAGGGAAACATGGGAAAACCTACTGCATGGATTTATTTTTAAAAATTCTGTGGGTGCTCAGTTGCCACTGCAAATTGCTCTGCAGGAGTAAGAGCTAACAGAGAATTGTCTCCGTGTGGAAGCAGCCAGTGAAATGAGCCTCAGATACATTTTAGAAACAGTTGTATATTTAATAAAGAAACTTGCCAAAGTCTAGTGAGTCTGCAGTAAAGCAAGACGCTGGAGTGTCAGAGCCAATCACTGGCTGGGTTTGGTGGGCGAAGCCTTTCTCATCTCCTCTGTGGAATAGATTTGGGAAACGCAGGCTAGATTCTATATGTGGAGAGAAGAACAGACCAAGGTAACAATGAAGGAACTAAGTAGTGGGAAGTCTGGAGCTTTCACAGTGTGTGAGCAGCTACTGCCCTCAGTGATGGATGGTGTCTAGTTGGCTGGGTGATGACCATGTTCACTATAAAGGGAGCGTCAGATTGGAAGGGTAGTGGGCAGGCAGACAGCACTGGAGGGTATCAGTTGCGCAAATACTTTCTTCGAGGCTTGAGAGACATCAAAGGAAAAGTGGGAGGGGTCTCCCTGCTCTGCTGTTAAAAGCTATGCTTGGGCAAAAAGAAAACCTAGTTCAGGGAGAATGAGTGCTCTTCCTCTACCTTTTACTATCAGGGAGTCTGGTGCCAATTAACTAGGTCAGGCCAAATTAGGGAATTGACTCTCAAGTCCTGTATGTTCCCCAAGGGGCCTGCAACCATTGTGGAAGGGGAAGGGGTATAGTCTGAGCTGTAGCACCGAAATTTTATAATTTATAATGGTTTAACTGTTTATTTAATTTTAACTTAATTTTATGAATGTAATCTAACTATTTAATTGTTTTATAGTAAGGATTGTATTTTACTGTAATCATGGTGCATGCCATGTCTTGTTAGCCACCCTGAGCTTGCCTTTGGCGGGGGAGGGCGGGATACAAAAATAAATTTATTAGTAGTAGTAGTAGTAGTAGTAGAGTGAGATATCACATGCAGCCCATTTGCTTGACTGCCATTCCAGGATAGGGTCTTCTCAGTTGTGGCACCAAAATTATAGAATTCCCTCCACAGGAAGATTCAGTATCCCTCTATCATTGTATTCTATCAGCAGGTGAACCTTTTTCCTGTGTTTTTAAAAAAATATTGCCTCACTGGCCTTCCTTCCCATTTGTGTTTCCTTTTAAACTGTTTTATATATGTGTGTGTTTTAATGTTTCTGACTGTTCATCGTCCTTAGTGGCCCTCAGTTGGATGGAAAGGCAACATGAACACCTAAATAAAATAAAATGCTGAGCAGTGCTGCCTTCAGGTCAGGAACTGAGGCTGGCTGCCTCCCGAAGTCCAAGGTGTTGAAAAACCTCTGTTTTGCTGCTGTGGTGACTGTGTGCTCCCTCTTCTCAGAGACGACTCAAAGACCAGCCCTGCTGTCAAGAAGTCCGCTGCCACCACAGCCATTGACTACGCTGAACTGTTACAACACTTCGAGAAGGTCCAGAACAAACACTTGCAGGTCCGGCACCAGCGAGCCAACAGGGGAGAGACCCTGGACCGGAGAGCAATCCTCTAGAGGCTCAGTCCGGAGCACCAGAAGAGCCTGGGAGCAACATTGGATGCTGTGGTATTAACCAGGTGGCAGCTGCTGGCCCCTATATGCTGCTATAATTGCATGGTTGAGGAGGAACAGCAGAACTGGCTTGTGGTGAGCGAATGCAGTTGCCCCGTATGGAGAACTTTACATGCTCTCCGGACAAAGTTTACTACAGGGATGGGGGAAGGAGGAGCTCCGACCCACCCTCCAGCATGCGTTTTCTTCCGGCAGTGGGGCAAAGTCCTGGACTTCACTGGTGCCTTCCCTTGTGACAGTCACCTGATGGTCACAGTCTTGCCAGGGCGGCGGGCGGGGGGTGGGGGAGGCAGAGGGAGGATTTTTGTGCTGCTTCTCATCAGAGAGGAGAGAGAGCATGCAGGAAACTCACCCTCTGCCTCTCTCTCCCAGCTGATCTGACCATGCATATGAGAGAGGAGCAAGGCTCTCAGGTTGCAAAGATTGGAGCACTTAACACCCCCCCTCCCCAAGACTTGCACTCATCGACTGCCTGTGGTTAATTCCCACCAAGCCCCCCCAATCACATATATGGACTGCTCAGCCTTAACCTCCAGCTAAATCCATGTATGTATATATAGATCTCTATAGATGAACAAGATTTCTACACTGAGAACCTTTGTACTAGTGTCAAACTTCCCTTATTGAAATAAAAGTAAGATGGCAAAACCCTCACAGAGGGGGTGCTTGATATTTGGGTGTGTGCATCCCTTCCTATGCAGCTGCAGCGCTGGCCGGACACATGGACACTGATATTGTTAGACTTCAGTATGCGGTCCTATCCTGAGCATATCAGCCAGGCTGTGACATTCTAAAAGCCAAGCACATAGCAGCTATCATGAAACCATGCTTAGTGTTTAGAAGTTTCCTAGGACCTGCAGTTATCTAACACCAGGCTAGTCCAGAATACTAAATCTAAAAAGGTAATGGTAGTCAGTCCCCTGTGCAAGCACCAAGTCATTACCGACCCATGGGGCGACGTCACATCATGACGCTTTCACAGTACTTTTTACAGGGTGGTCTTCTCCTTCCCCAGTCATCTACACATTACCCTCAGCAAGCTGGATACTTGTTTTACCGACCTCGGAAGGATGGAATGCTGAGTCAACCTTGAGCTGGCTACCTGAACCCAGCTTCCGCCGGGATTGACCTCAGGTCATGAGCAGAGCTTGGACTGCTGTACTGCAGCTTACCACTCTGCACTAGAGGACTATCTAGCCCTGGAAAGGGAAAGCGCAGGGCTCCATACTTGCAGGGCAAGGGACACATATATTTTATTGGGGAATCCAGCATGAGCTGAAAACCCATCACTGTGATATGCCGAATTTATATCTGTAGAAATTTTTTTAATGACTTGTGAGATTATACGTATGGGAAGGCAGCCAGAGGTTTAGTTTCCACTGGGCCTGCAGAAATTACCTTTACACTCTAGACTGTGTGAATATGTCTCAGATCCTGGATTGAAGTAAAGGAGTGAAGAGTCTGGCGCAAAAGTTGATCTGTGGCCTCTTCTTTCCCTCTTGATTATGTTGTAAAGAATCCTGGGTGAGGAAGTGGTGAGTTTGCAAAACAGCAAGACTGGCTGTTGCATGGACAACGGTCAAGCCCACATCATGGAGACCCCCAATCATATTTCATTTCTGGAATAAATGTTAGAAAAAAACCCCAGAGCAAATGCCCTTCAGATGCCTGCAGTGATGTGCAGAGGGGTCACACAAAGAACTTAGGATTGTGTTGCCTCCTACAATGGAGCCAATCAACTGAACATTGTTGGTGGTGAAGTGTTGTTCAAGAGGAAGTCTTAGTAGACCTCTACATGGAGTGTTTTGTTACAGTATTGGCTGATAGGAGAGGGGCTGTGGTGAAGCCCTTGTTTTGTACACAGAAGGTCCCAGTTAAGAGCATCTCTGGCAGTAGGAAAGTCCTTTCTCTGTCCAAGACTTTGGGAGTCAAGAGTACATGGGTCAGGGGCAATGCTCCCTCTAAGCTGTGGAGTCTTGTGAGCAAAAAATTCTACTTTGTGAGCTACTGGCGTTAAAGTTGCGAGCCAGTTATTTGATACTGCATAAATTAGTTTGTTCTGGGGCTATCCTTCCTAAGACAAAAATGTGTGGAGGCTAAATGCCAGTGAGCTAGCTCACACTAATTCAGCTTAGAGGGAACACTAGTCAGGGGTTTAACTGTGCATCGAAAAGTTTCATGCCTTCCCACAATGCACAGAGAGATAAACCAAAGGTCCCCCATTTCACGAGGACTGAGCTCTGAGGACAGTCTCTATAACGTCTCACAGTGTGTGTGTGTGGGGGGGGGGGTCTTCTGTTCTGGGCTTGTTGGAACATGGAATCATCCTCCTTTCTCACACAGTCAACAAATAGCCTAGGAGTTTTCCTGGCTCCAGAGAGGATTTTTAAATAGATGCTGTTTCATAAGCCATCAGTTGTGTGTTCCCCAAACTGAACTTTGCCTCCAGGCTCTGAGGAGATAAGGAACGTTCTACCCACCAACTAATCCAAAAGGTAAATTTGAAGTGGAGAAATGTCTTTCTTGCCCCCACAATTGATACTGGGACACAACAAACCAGCCATTTCACTCTTCCTTCTAGTGGGCCTTGAATCAGGAAAATGCTTTAGCAGTGCCAGTTTCTGGGCCCAAAGGGAAGCTTTTCTCCCTCCACATTCACCAGGTAAAGGGAGGGTGAGCAAACTGGAGCCCCTGAAAAAAGGTGGGGGCAAAATTAGCCTTCATAAGCTCTGGGCATAGCTGCCCAGCAATTTCTGGAGCTCCAGGAAAGCGTAGAGGCCTGTCACAATTTTCGCATGACAGTTGTTGGCACTATCCCAACTGTTTTAGGGAGGGAAGTGCACTCAAAAGCTGGGACCATCTCCTGGTTGCTCTGAGGGCTGTGTATCTGGTACGCCATGCTGAGGATGCCGTGGTTCTGGATGGCAATTCCCATTCCCAGTAGTTGGCCAGAGGCAGACATTCTCCTGACACCCCTTGCTCTGGTTTCTCGCCAGAACAAACTTGGGAAAATAGGATATTGTGGGACAGTCGTCTTCTCTCCCTGTATTTGAAATGCCCTGACCTGGATAGCCCAAGCTAGCTCAGTTTCATCAGATCTCAGAAGCTAAGCAGGCTTGGCACTGGCCAGTATTTGGATGGGAGACTTCCAAGTTATACCAGGATTGTGACGCAGAGGTGGGCAATGGCAACCCTCCTTTGAACATCTCTTGCTTTAGAAACCCTATGCAAGTCATCCGTGGCTTGATGACACTTTCTGTCACATTTGAAACACAAGTTTTTCATCTGCCTTTAATGTCAGTGGTTAAGTGTGTGCATCTACAGCCCCTCCACCAAGACAAGACCTGCTTTTGAATGTCTTTCTGGCACCTCCGTAACAGCCGGTCTTTGTATTCCCCCAACTGTTGCTTCGGTTCAGCTCTTCACAATCTTCAGCTTATTACCGAAAAGCCAACTCCTGAGTTGTGCTTAGCCTAGACTGGTAGCTGCAGGATTGCACCCTCAGCGTGGTTTCTGCATGTGGCTCTCCCAGTAAAGAAGACACCAGCCTTTATAATCTGGGTATAGAAGTTAACAATTCAAAGTGCAAGGTTTCTCCCAGTACTTTGTTGTAGGATACAGTATTTCAATATGGTCCTAAGGATTCTCCAGTGTAGGAAATCCCAGGATCATCCTGTACTTTGATTCATGCACACATTAACAGCGTGCTCTGGCAGGGAATTCTGAAGACTGGCTCCCTATTACTTCATTGCCAAGCTATTGCATAAAACAGACTTTCCAGATTACTGAAGCAGAGGTGTACTTTTCCCTCTTATGCCTGAAAGGGTCTGTGAAAGATAAAATACAGCTGCCTGCCTTCTGTGTTACTGAGCGTGGCTGTGCATTGGAGGCACAGCGACACATATGATACTGAAGCCTTATACTTGAATTGGACCCTTGGTCCACAAAGGTCAGCCTTGTCCACTGTGACTGGCAGAAGCTCCCCAGGGTCTTAGGTCTGGGTCTGTCACATCCCTTCCTACCTGACCCTGACTCAACAGGAAGGCCTGTTCTCTGCAGTGGAAGCAAGTGAATGACTCAATCACAGTCTATGCAGGAGAAACAATCAGTCAGTCAGGAGTGTCATCACCCCCTCACCCCCCCCCCCCGCAAGCCAGCTGCAATCTAGGAAAGATTCTGCAGCCAGTACATCTTAGCCTCAGTTTTTCTGTGTTTCCAGGTTAGAAGTCACCTTGGGACATTAAGCAATCACTTGATAAGCGCTTTGCAGCAAAAATAGTCTCTTCTGCCTGTCCAGCAGGAGCTATTAGGGCTAGTCCACTCCCGCCAGAGTTCGACGCAAGTGGGCGAGCAAACCTTGCCATCTGCCGAAGAGCGCTGTGGGCCTCTGAAGCCTGCACAGCTCCCGGCCGCCCAGTCTGTTCCTTTACCCCTTCTTCGGCATCAAACCGCCCCCCCCCCCATCGCCACAGTCTAATGAACGGGTCTGGCAGCCTGTCTGCCAAGGAGCGGGGGCGTCACGGCAGCGGGGTGGGAGGGAGCCGCCCGTCTGGTAGGGGGACGAATCCCGTAGCTGCTCGACTGTGATGCGGGAGGCGAGGGGAGGGAGGCAATCCGGATTCATTCACCTCCACTGAGGGGGCGCGGCGCTGGGGATGCAGGGACGAGCAGCGGCCGGCTTGGCGGAGGAGCCCTCGGGGAGCTGCAAGCCGGCCTCCCCCACAAGCGGGCAAAGCCCCTGCGGGCAGCCGCAGTAGCCGCGCCTCGTCACCAGCAGCAGAGCCCAGCTGCGGCCCCGTCCGGGCCGCTGCGCTCCGCGGGCCTTCCTTGGGAAGGAGCTGCCCTCTCGCCTGCCTGCCTTCCTTCCCGCCTTCCTTCCCTCCCGCTTTGAGCCGCCGCCTGCGGCCCGCCCCCTCCCTCCCGCACCGCCCACGTGACTGGCGCCCCCCCCCCCTCCTCGCTCTGCTCTCGGATTCCGGCTCGCTCCTTCGGCCGCCTGCTCCGAGCCCCGCCGTGCAAGCCGCTCGGCTCCATTGTGCCCGCCCGGGCTCCCTCTTCGACGGGGGCTGGCGGCGGGCGCCGAGGCGGCGTTTGTCTCTCTGCGCCCGACGCCCTTCGGCCCGCACCGCCATGGCTCGCGCCGCGGGGCGCAGCGGAGCCTCCAGAGCCTGAAAGAGGCGCGCCGCGGAACGAGGCGCGGCGGCTGCTGCTGCTGCTGTGGGGAGCCAGCCTAGGGGGGGCCTCGCGTCGGCGCCTCGCTGCCCTTCCTCCCCTCCTCCCCTCCCAGCCCGCCGCGGGGTCGCCGCCGCCGCCGCTTCCCGTCCTCGCTGGCTGGCTGTGGGCACGATGGAGACGGCGGAGAAGGAGTGCGGCGCTCTGGGCGGCCTCTTCCAAGCCATCGTCAACGACATGAAGGTGAGGCTGGCGGGGGCTCGGGGGGGGGGCTGCCGCAGGAGGAGCGCTGCTGCTTCCAGCCCGGTAAACAACCCGGAGGGGGGGCGGCGCTGCCTCCTCCCGGCAGCATCTCGCAGCTGCTGCTCTTCGGTCGCCCCTGGCCCAGACGCTGGAATGGCGAGGCCGGGCGGGCTCCCCCGACGGCGGCTCCAGGCTTCCGCCCGCCATTGAAGTCGGTGGGCTCCCTTCAGGCGGCTTGGGGCTCCTGCAGTGGAAGACTACGCCCCCTTCCGACGCCATATGTGGGGCTGTCATTGCGAGGAAGCGGGTCGGGTGTGCGATGAGCCGAGGAGAAGGGGGTGGGGTGGTCAGCTGGAGCCGGCTTGCCTGGCGAACCCCGGGAGGGGGGGGGGGGGTTGCTCGGTTGCCTTCTCTTGATCAGGGAGTCCCCCAGGTGGTCTGCAGAGAAAGTGCTCCTGGGCGTGTGCAGAGAGCTTTCCTGGTACTGCTGAGTAGTTCGGGTGTCTTCTGTACAGGTTCCCCCCAAAGACAGCACTGAAACGCCACAGCTCACTAGATATTGTTAGGGAGGGAGGTGCTAATGGGTTGACTTTGGGGCAAGAAATCATAAAGTTCCGCTGTGCTTAAGTTGCTTCAGCTGGGCTGCAACGAGAGAGCTTTGGTGTCCCCTTTTTCCGTGGGGTCCGGCCACAGACGTCCCGTTTCCCCAGCCTCAGCGAGATGCTTGGGCTGGGTGGCCTGGGCAGGCTGGAATCTGCCAGGCACCAGCACAAGGAAGATGCTCTTGAGGAGGGTTGATGCTGCTAGTGAGATTGGCTGGGAGCCCAACTAGGCTCAAGGAAAGAAGCGTACAGATTCCGATTGGCTTTAGAAGCCTCGTCCCAATGTTTGGGGGCTCAGAGGGGTGAAATTTAGCTTGCAGGAGTCTTGAGGCAGCTGCGCTTGGGTGTGTCTTTTGGTTGACCTTTCCCCCCTGGATTCTCACTTCTTGGGCATTTCAGAAACCTTCATTCTCAGGGCTGCTGCATCCAGTTTACCCTCTAGTAGGAGCCCTTGGGGACCAGAGAGGGACTGAGGCCAAGGAGTGGCTGGGCTGGATCAGATAGATCTGATCTGGGAGGCGTCTCATCTCTTGTCGTGCTGCAAGATACTTTCCCATGGTTGGGGTTCCCTGTCCCAGCTTGCTCTGTGACTCCTCAGACCTGTCAAGGGTATGGAGGCTTGCAGCAGAAGAAGGTGACCTCCCTTAGCTGTTACTCAAGGAGACGCAGCTTTCCCCTGGCCCAGTTACGCTTTTGGCACAACATTCCCAGCTGTTTTCTTCTGTGGCTTGGGATCAGGAGCACGGCAGCCAAGGGACTTCCAGGAAGTCCGCTGGACCTACAGAAGTGGGCTGGAGCACGAGCCCATGCCTCCAGGGAGGTTGCACACTTTTATTTTCATCCCATGTTTGTTCAAGAAGCTCTTTGTGGCACGCTTGGTTCTTCCCTTCTCCATGCTGTACTCCTGCTAACTCTGCAAGAGTGTGATGTTGAGATGACCACACAAGCATCTGAAGTCAAGGCTCCTCAGTTTTGATCAGGTATTCCAGATCAGGGTTGGCCAAGCTGCAGCTCAGGAGCCACATGTGACTCTTTCACACATTATGTGGCTTTCAAAGCCTCCATCAGCCGGCTTGGAGAAGGCATTTCTCTCTTTAAATCACTTTTCCAAGCCAAACCAGCTATCAGCTTGGAGAAGGCATTTAAAGTTAAAGTTGTTTTCTTTCCATTTCTTCTTTCCTCCCTGCATCTATTTCCTTCCTCCTTTTTTATTCTATGTGGCTCTTATGTTAAGCATGTTTGGCCAACCCTGTTCTAGACTGCTTTGGCTTTCAGTTAGTGGTCTGAGTGCCTTTTGTGGGGGGAAATATTCTTTTGCTGTCTCAGAACATGGGACTGAGCAGATACCCAGCTGGTGGGCTCGACTTCCGTTCTCTCTCCTGAGGACTTGAGGGGGCCTGGATTCTGTCTCTTTCACACAACCTCAGCTGTGGCTCCTGCTAGAGGGTAAACTGGATGCAGACTGCCCACCCATTCCAGATCGTACCAGATGGTAATCAGCACTTCCAAACCAGGAAGTCTATGCTTTTGTGTTAAAATACAGCATGTTGTAGATGTCATCAGTTTGCTGAATAATATGCATCTTTATTTTTTCTTTGTGCAGTCTAAAGGAATTTTCTATTTGAGAGGAATTGCAGTTATTTTGGGCTATGTATTGTTGGCATTGTAGAAGGTGCTGTCTGTGGAGGGAGATCAGAATTTGGAGCTAAAAAGGACATCCTCTCCAGCTGTTTGGGTTTCAGGCATTTATTAGAAATCACCCTTCAAACATGAAGGCCCCAAACTTATTCTTTTTTCAGAAATAAAAAATATGGACTCTGGGGGAAGGGCAGCGTTTTGTGGCAGATTGCCTGATTTTGCTATCTGTGCCAGCTCTTTCTGTTGCCTCCTGCAAGCTTTGTCTGGCTGCTCCTGATCTCCCTTCCTTTGGCACTTGACCGGTTGAGCTGGCAGTCAGATCCTGTGATGTTGGGAAGGGCTGTTGAGCCAGTATCTGGACTCTGGCTGATCCCTGGTTCCTATTGTTGTGAGTGGCTAGCTAAGAGGCTACAGGCAGGCCTCCCTCAGCCTTTTGGCTCTCATCCAGCACCTTGCACTTCCTCTTGCTCTGATTGAATCATTGGGTCACTTTTGTCTTGCAGGTTGTTTTAAGTAATGTTATTGCAAAGTAAGAATAAAGGGCAAGGTATTTATTGCTTACTTCCACCTTTCTCCCTGGTGAGCTACATCATTCTCCAGTTTTCTATTTTATCTTCACAATGACCCTGTGAAGTAGATTAGGCCAAGAGTGTGACTGTCCCAAGGTCATCCTGCGAGCTTCCATAGCAGATTGGTGATTCAAACCTGGGTCTCCCATTTCCTAGTCCAACTGTCCAACCCCTACCAAATCCTAGCATCCGCTTTTCCTTCATAAGCAACCACCTCTCCAAGTCCCATCTCCTGCTCAATTGATGAGCCCCCATTTCCAGCCAAGGAACTCATCTGGAAGCTCAGCTGCTTCCTCTTCCCATTTGGGGTACTGGCCTGAATGCTCCATTCTGTGCAGCTGTTTATGGCAAAGGAGCCCCTTCTTGTCTGTAGAGTTTGAACATGTTTGTGGGGTGTGGTTTACACTTGCATAGGTAAGCTTCCTTGAGCCATTGCCTGATTGGAGGAAATGGGAGGTGGGGTGGAGATATTTTAATAAATGGTGCCTTCAGTTTGTTCCAACTACCAGCCTGACAGAGGAGCAGTCTTCTTTCTCTATGAGCTGTCCATGGAGGAACGAAGAGAACTCGCCTGGCTTATTGGCATGCTTCTGGACCAGAGATTAGTCATTGCTAGAAATGAGACACTAAGGGTTCTGTCTACTTGTTCCATCAGTTGTTCCACATAATCTCCTGGTGATGTTAGGCTTCCCTGGAATTCTTAACTTCTGCATTACACGGTTGAGCCACCCCAATACAATGGTGTGGTGTAGATCTGGGGAGCTAGCGTGGAGCAGTGGTTAGAGTTATTGAGCTAGGATTTAGGAAACCTTGGTTCGAATCCCTACTCTGCTATGAAAGTTTGGTGGGTGACCTTTGGCCAGTCACATGCTGTTAGTCTAACCTACCACACAGGATTTTTATAAGGCTAAAGTGGAGAACAACAACATAAGTCACTTTTAGTTCTGCGTTGAGGAGAAAGGGGGTCTGAATTAAGCAAATAAATAAACTGATCATTTGTTCTCAGTTTTGGGCGTTCGGATTGGCAACTGATTGAGTAGTTTCATGAGCGTGTGCCAGTTTCAGTGTGCTGGCTTGCTTAGGTTACATGTGCTCCAGGATCATTGGGGAGATAGGTTGTGCATCATTGTAAAATAATTTTAAACCTGCTACATTTCCACATGGATGTGCTCTCTTGATCCTCACACATCCAGCAGCGTTTATCATGGTAGGTGCATGCACAGGACTTAATCATATCAAGCTGCTGTTTACAGGTGGCCATGTGAGGATACACAGTGTTGGTGACCCATTTAGAATGCATTTGTATGAATTGAGTGCTCTGCTTTGGACATCGGCCATACAAAGCGGGCAGGGTTGGAATACAAGAGAGAAGCCACTGGGCTCTGCTACCGCCCCAGCCGCTTCCGCAGCTCGAGTCATGGACTCTTTTTGTAAAATAATCTCTCTTTCTGCCAGGTGGATTGAGTGGATGGGGACAGCTGTGGGAAAGCAACATGAGCGTGCACACAGTTTCGAAACATTCATAGTGCAATGTAGAATAACTTCAAGTGTCTGATAAAAAGAAAACTTCTTTTAGGGTTTATAGGGGCTGTTGCAACTAGATTACAATTTGAACAAAGGATTCTCCACCCGTTGCTGCTTTCAGGATGCCGACTTGTAGGCCAGCGTTCATATTCTAGACTGCACTGCATACAGTGGCCCCATCCAATAGGCACATGGTATTGTGTTCCCCCTCCAAGCGAGGAGGGGAAATAGAGAAGATGCTCATGAAGTCAGACCCCTGGTGAAGTGGTGCAAGGAGTCACCCCTCCTGTTTTCTCCATTGCCAGCCTTGCTCAGTGCTAGGAGTGCCAGGGACAAGTGTGTATGTGTGTGTGTTAATGGCTGCATCACAGTATGTGCTTAGGGGGGAAAGCAGGGGCCCATGACTAATATCTGTGTAAAATTCTCCCTGTTTATGGAAGAACTAAAAGAGAAATCCTACCATCATGCAGGGGCTGAGAGCAGAATGCATTTTGGCTGTGCTTTGCAGTGCTCTTTACTCCAAGCCTCTGAGCTTTATTTACTGTTTATTTCGTTCATTTATGCCCCACCTTTCTCCCTAATGGTGACTGAAAGCAGGTTACATCATTCTCCTCTTTTACCTCACAACAGCCCTGTGAGGTAGGCTAGACTGAAAATAGGTGAATGGCCCAATGCCACCCAGCAAGTCTCCATTATAAAGTCAAGATTTGAACCTGGGTCTCCCGGATCCTAGTCTGGCACTCTGCCTGCACCGCCACACTGTCTTACTTGAAAGACTTGATCCTGGCCTTACTTGGTGAAGCTAACTTAAGGCCCCAAGCTGTTGTGCAGCAGCATTCACCCCCTGGGGCCCTGTCAGCTTGTGTGAGCCAACTCTCTTGGGGCAGTTGTGTGGCTGGGCCTGCCCTACTTCTTTTGCAGGAATGGTTAAGCTTTTGCTTTTTTGTAAACAGTTTCTGTACCTGGACAGGCCTGTGATGTGGACCACATTGGAGGTGCTGGTCTGCATACAGGCCAAGGAGGGAGGGAGGAGAAGACTGGCAAGTTGAAAGGTCACAGCTGCTCAAATCTCTTTGAAAATAAACCCAGATAGCCGCTTTGGAGACAGTTACCATTGTGGAGTTTGAACAAGGTGGCTTTCTTGTGTCCAAAGATGGGTCAGAAACCTCTTCTAGAACAGAAGGACAAAATGTGATCTTAATTTTCAGTATGAGTCCAGGTTAGGAAAGCAAGGCCTCACAGTGCTAAGGAGTGGTTGGGTTGTACTCAGAGTAAGGATCAGAAAAGTTACTGCAGAGGGTAACTGGGTGGGGGCAGCTGAGATGTCACTTTCTGGTCCTTCCTTGCTCTTCCAGTAAGTGGCAAAGCAGCCATTGGTGAGCTGATTTACCTGCTGAGTGGGAGCTGAGCCAGGTTGACACCCTCATGAGAGATGAGGATGACCATACAGGTGATGCATCACTGATGATGTGACCATGTTCTTTCATACTGGCTGCTTTGGTGCATCAAATTAATCAGTGAGCCCATGTTATGATGCCCAAACAGAATGCTGCAAGAGGATTCAGGGTTCAGTCTCTAGCATCTCCAGTTAAAGGATCTCGAGTCGTAGGTGGGAGGGAGGGAGGAAAGAGAGACCAACCATCCTCCCAGGGTCTCCATGAGTTGCTGCCGGTTAAAGTAGATAGCGTTGGGTTGACTCAGCACAAGACCAGCCATCCTAATATATTTATTTGCATAAAGGGACACAGTTATTTGTCCTTTTTGGGAATGGTCAGAAGGGGAGGGTTCTTCATGTTTGTGGGAAATTATTGGCAAACAACTTGATTCTTGCTCAGTTCCCCCCCCCCCCCCCATGGTTGAGTGCTTCCCTCTCTTTGATATATTCAAAGTTTCTCCGTGATAGACTTTCGTAGAACTATGGTAGACTTGGGGGGGGGGGTGTAATTGTTCTCTTCTAAATGAAAGGCAGATGTTTTGTTCTTTTAAGTTTTTTTCAGTGTTTTAGTCTGAGTGCTTTTCACATACAAGGCATAATAACTCAGTTACCAAATGGTTTCTTTTCAAGAATATTTTTCTAAATTGGAATAATCTCCACCTGCTACAAGGAACCCCGATTCAGAAAGACTTAAGACGTGAACCATTTGCTTCAGAGCACTGTTTTTAACAATGTGCATCTTAAGAGAAACATAACTGTTAATGGCAGGGTACTATTTCACAGCTGAAAACTGTTAACTTCAGGCCCTCTTTTCAGAGAGTGGAGGCATTTTCTCATTGCTCTCTGACTTTGCAGGTTTGCTTCTCACTACCTGTTTTCTCCAAGGTTCATATATCCTGCTATCTACTCAGGTGCCAAGAATCTGGCCTGGCTATAGTTACACAAAGGTTTCAGCAGCTTTCAGACTGGATTACAGTGTACTCTGTATGGGACTGACTTTGGAGAAGCTTTCAAAGTTCAGGTGTTTAACCATGTGGCCACCTGGATGCTTTTCTCAGGCAGTTTGCTTGGATCATAATGCACTAACTCTGAGCCAATGTCATTCACAATTTCTGAGTCCAGTTCAGAGTGCTTACTTTGACCCTTAAAACCCCAGATGATTTGAGGTCAAGGTATCTGAAGGGCTGTCTGTTCCAGCATGAGCTGCCTTCCTGGTTACTGAGAATATCTACAGAAGCCCTGCTGCATATACCTTCACCATTGAAGGTTTTACAGGCAGCCACATACAACAGGGCCTCTTTTTTGGTGGCACCAAGGCAGCAAAATTCCTTTCTACAGGAAGCGCATCTGTCACCAACTCTTTACATTTTTGTAAGGCTTAGGCTTTTTCTAACAGGCTTCAATTTTATTTAATTGTGAGCCTGTGATAAGTATAGCTTGTTGATCTGCTATTAGTCTGGGTTTCTCATAAAGAAATATGCGTTGCTTGGTCACAATTTTAACTGTAGATCAGTGTGTATTTGATTTGCATTACTGTTGTATTTTGTAGCTGAGGTTTGTATCCAGGTGTGTGCCACTTTGGGAGTAAAAAGAGGGCTAAAAATATCTTAATACAGAAGGAAAAAGTATTTGTCACAGGAGAATTCTGTGGGAGTTCAAGAAATAGTTCAAAGACTGCCTTTTCATCCTTAGAAGGTACCAGCTTTACTGCCCCCCAATAAAATATCTTTACTTGTAATTTCTGAAAATATTTCTCTAGCAATGTGACTATACAGTTGTTTTGAACATTGCTTTTGTGTTCTCCTAATTTATAATCTCTGCCCCGTGGCAGAGGGCCCATTCAGACATGACTTTTTCCTCAGAGTGTTCTATTTAAAACAACAACAACTCTTGGTTTGTCGTAATGTGTTTCACTTTCTGAATGGAAACTGTTACTTTCCCAGCCATTCCAAAGGGATTTCTGGCCTTCCAAAATAAACCCTTGGACTGTTGACATTATTAGTACATGTTGATGCATGGTATAGGACAGCATCCCATTATAAGGTGTCTGGATTCCGATGCCCACTTGAAATCAATAACATCATTCCAGTGAGCAAGCCTTTACATTTTGTGCTAGCGGAAGTGTTGCTGAGCCCTATTTATTAGTCTGGTCTACAGATGATACAGGCACAGATGATGCTTGCTAAACCTGAACTGTCAGAAGACTTCAAGGGAGAGTGTGTCAGAAGTGTTCCTGGATCCTGCCACAGCCTGGAATTTCAGACACTGAAAGGTGTTAATTGAAATCTTCTGTGAGAGATGTGTCAGAAACTACAAATGGGTGGCTTATTCAGCCACCTCCCCCTAAAAGGTTGGAAAGAGGCTATGGAATCCATGCCTAAAATGGTTTTCTTTTCTTTTTGTATAGGGAATGTTTTGAGCTGAAGTTAGGGCCATCTGTCTGGAGGCAAAGGCCAGGTGGGCAGCCCTAGAAGATGTTGGGAAGCCCGGTAGCCCTACCTAGAATCTTTTGGATAATGCAAAAATTGTGCATATACAAGTGAATACAACTGAAATATTGCAATGAGAACATTACTAGTCCCTCAGTCAATGTACAAGCCTGATTTCCACTCAGTTTCTCACTTTGGCTTGTGAGCGTATCTTTATATGTGAGCTGGTTCAGTTGTCAGCCTTGTCCTTCATGGGTTGCCCACCTTTAAGTAATGCTTTAAAAATGGTACATGTACTTTGAATCATTTATATGGTCCTCTATCCCATTCAGTTTTATTATAGATGGAAATAAAATTGGCTGGGTGACGTAACGGGTGCTGGACAGTCAGCACTCTCCATAGTAGCTTTTGTTGAAGTAGTTGTTTTCAGAGCTTGACTTTGGAAGGGAAAAGTATGTTTGGATGAAAGGAAATAAGGGCAGTTCTCAATGTATTTCAGTGCTGAAAGGAAATAAGGCACTTCTCAATGTATTTCAGAGCTGAAACAAATTAAATACAGAAAGGTATGTAACTGTACTCATGTACAGCCCTGTGCTTTGTGCTTAAGTGCTCATTTCTTTGAGTGTTCATTGTAACCCTGCACAGATGCTGCTGTAGGAGCAGGACATCAGTGTTATCCCGAGACTTAGCTGTTATTTATAGCTTCCCTGAGAGGGAAATCCAGCTTCTATGCCTATTACTCCCTCATATGGATGTTATAAATACACTTGGAGGGATATATTTAGGCATTCTGCCTTGTGGAAGTGGAAACTCTTCTCTGCCTGCAAACTTTTAGATTCTTGGAATGTGTCAGCTGGAGCGCCATGGTCTGCTACCCTCGTGTGCCTCCTTTCAATCCTACATCAGTCTTGAGCTGCGTGGTCCTCTTCTCAGAAAGGATGAACTACATCCATGGAAATAAACTCCCGAAGTGCCAGAAATGGAAAACCCACAAATTAGTCATCAGTGCTGTTCAGATTTTCTGACTCACACTCTTGGATCCATTTTAAATGTGGAGGCTTTTGAGGGCTAGGATATAAAAATTATTAGTGTTATTGGAAATAAAGGTTAAAAAAAAAACCCTGCACTTTTTTGGACCCTGTAAATCTTCTTGTGATCTCAGAGGGTCTGAAAGATTTCCACCTCTGCCTGTGTAGCCACAGAGAAGTGGAGGGAGATGATTCCTGGGACAGCAGATGCAGGTATCACCTTCTTGCCAAACGGTTTTTCCAGCAGTCCAGAGCCTCTGAAAGAACTGGGGAGTGGAGTGGGTTAGCAGCAGCTCTTGCCTGCTAGATCATAGAGTGGTGATGTGGCAGGGAGCCCCGGTCATTCATCCCAGCCTGCCTTTCTCTCTTCTTATGCAGCAGAAGATGGAGCAGGGATGAGCTGGGAGAAGGGCTGCTTGCCTTAGGACACACTCTGTCTCAAGGAGCCAGGGTCCTTCAACTTTCTAAGAAAGGAGAACTGGGATGCTGCAGCTTACTTGCTGGGTCTTGTAGACAGGCCCAGAAGGTTCAACGGCTGTGTCTATCTTGGCAGAACTCCAGGGGGCTAGTTTTTTTTTTCTGGGCACCTGGAGAAGACAGGTGGCTCTTTATTATCCTGGATCCTAAAACAGCTGGGAAAGTTTGCATATTCTATATAAAGCCTTAACTTGTTGGCTCTCCCTCTGTCCTTAAACGGGATTGGAGCACTAAATGGTGAGGGCTGGGAGGGCACAGCTGCAGGCCCCTTTATGTGTGAACTTTTACAAGGGATTCCAAATCGGTGTGTGTGCTTTGCACCAAATGGATAGCATATGCTGAACATCTCCAAAAAAGACCAATCTGGGCTGGTTGCAGAGCACCGTTTTGCTTTGGCATCACCTTGAATGAATCTACTACTACATCCTGAGATCTGAAGAATAATAAACTTGAAGTATAAGCTCAGTTTATATTTTAAAATACGCTCGAGGAGTGGGTTATCTAAGTGTAGTAGATGGGTGGTCAAAGAAAGATATGTTACTGCCGTATTCAGAGGGAGAAAACCTCTGAATACCAGTGACAGCAGGAGGCAACATCTTCCGCCGTATCCTGTCATTGGCCCTGCAGAGTAACCAGTTGGCCACTGTGTGAGACAGAAGACTGGACCAGATGGGCCACTGGTCTGAGCCAGCAGGGTGCTTCTGATGTTCATATGTTGCAAAATAAGCCAGCAAAATTCTGGAGCCCACACAGATGTCGTCCTCAACCTGTGAAAGCACCCCTTCTTTGTTACCTGTAGATAATACGCGCCATAGGTTAACATGTGTTCACTTGTCCCTGGTAATGTATGTTTATGAATTAATATTTAATACGAATTAATATGATTTCAGTGGTGTGTCCACTCCCCCCCACCCCTGGGGAGAGTAACATTCTCCCCACCTGACTTAGGGAAAGAACTTTTGCTTGCAGCCTAGGTGAGGTATACATGATTTTGCAGCATACCAGTGTTTGCAGCTGTGCAGTAGGAGCCTGGCCTGCCAAAGCTGGCTTCTAGCTGTGCTCCTGTATTTATTATCTCAGTAATATGATGCAGGCTTTTTGGCCACTTGTTAGGTTCTTAACTGCAAATGAGGACCCTGGGAATTACATCATGGAGAGATACAGAACATGCAATGAGCAACACATTTCAGGCATCTAGAGAACAGCACATGAATCAACAAGCCTCCCTCATGCTAGTGGGCTTTAATTTGTGTCTTGCTCAGAGACTCTGTGCGGGAATTTGCGTATTCCGCTGCTCAGAACAAGGGAGAGACTTTAGCAGTACACAAACACACACACATTTCATCTCAAATCTCCTCTCCTGAAGAGGATTTCATATTATATTGATGCTGGTATAGTTGAATCGGGTGGGGGGGAGTAGCTAGTAAAAAGCGATGGTGAAGTATTAAAAAGTAAATATATTAGCTAATGTATCAAAGAGTGGGTCTTTGACTCTTATTACTGTAGATATAGTTAGTGCCTGATCTAGAGTACCCCACTTTCAAATTAAGCTTACTTAAGCTCTCTGGTAGAACAAAATGTCAAAAAAATTGTTAATTAGAAATGTGGAAAAGGATCCACCAGCTGTTTCCCTCAATGTTTTTTTTAATTTTTCTGATAAAAGAATAATTTTTGGGTATCAAAAAATCCTATTAATTTTTTTTCATAGAGATGAGTTAAATGCTTTTGAAGAGAAGATTTTACTGAATGTATAGCACACAGTGTTTCCAGTAAAGAATAGAGGAAAGGGGGGGCATTAAAAGATGGGTGAAATGCTTTTAAAAACAAGCTTTTATTCATTCAAAATGTATAGCAGAAAACAGTCTGAGAACTTTCCCTAATTTGCCCACTGGGGAAACTGGAAAATTTTGTGGAGCTTTAAATAAAATTCCTCTGAAATCAATTTTTCTGTTTTGCAGTGAGTGAAATGTACTACAGATAGCATCACGTGCAGCCATATGCAACTCTCTCCTGCTTTAATGTTGTATATGTTTGCAATTTTGCTTGTAGAAAGCTAAGGCATTTATACTCCTAAGTCCCATAAATATGCTAATTGTGTATAGGTTGACTAAGTTATAGCGGTCCCGTGGCACAGAGTGGTAAAGCAGCAGTACTGCAGTACTATGGTTTGAACTCTCTGCTCACGACCTGAGTTCGATCCCGGCAAAAGCTGGATTCAGGTAGCTGGCCCAAGGTTGACTCAGCCTTTCATCCTTCCGAGGTTGGTAAAATGAGTACCCAGCTTGCTGGGGGGTGGAAAGTGTAAAAGACTGGGGAAGGCAATGGCAAACCACCCTGTAAAAAGTCTGCCGTGAAAACGTTGTGAAAGCAACGTCACCCCAGAGTCGGAAACAACTGGTGCTTGCACGGGACCTTTCCTTTCTGACTAAGTTATATACGATGCATTTTATTTTGTTAAAATAAGAAAAAATACGTTTCAGTTTGATAGGAAAGTAAGTATTGTGAAATTTCCATTTCTCCCCTAGAAGAAACAGCCCCCCCCCCAATCTATATTTCTCCCTCCCATGACTTCAAAATCTCCAGAAATTTCTCTAGTCACCATATCCAGCAGCACCACAGAGTGGTTTCTTGTAAAGAAAATTGATTGAGTTGTTTCCTTTTCTCTTTGATTGAACCAAACTCTTCAACAGCGGAAGCAACTAAAAAAAATGGCCTTTCTAGTTGGTAAATTAGAAAAGTTCTTTGCAAACCAGTTTGGCTAATAGAATCTGTTTGGTTCTAGGTGTTATCTCATAGAGACCATGTGTAGCATTATATTCTCTGGAGAACAGCTTGTGTCTGATTCTTGCTCAGACTAGGTGTTGCTGTGATAGCAGACACAGAAGTTTCCAGGTGTTACTCCAAGCTGTAACCTTAACAACTGCACCAGGAAGCACAACCAGAAACACCTTCAAGATGTGAGACTTCTGACTACTGGGGTTTACAGTTGCTGCTGTGGTTATTGCCCTGATGGAAGCTGCATGCCAGCCTTTCTGAATTATCTGGATGAACAGCTGCTTGTACAGCAGTAGATATGCAGAAATTACCTGGTGGTTCAGAGCACCATTCTGCAAGCATCACTCTGTATTGCAGCAGCTTTGTCCGCTAAGTGGTGAGGCTTACATTGCAGCAGTATGAAACAGGGCATATTAGTGGCAATGGAAATAAGAACAGGGTGCAAAGGAACATAGCTGTGGATAGTAGAATGTGAAAGTATGGAAAGCAGCTCCCAGAATTTCTCCTTGCCAAAGCTCTTGGGCTCCTCTGATGGCCACAGGGCATCATTTCTCACTTCTTGTGTTCAGTAATTTGGTTATTTCAGCCAAGGAGCTGGGGAATGAAGGATTCTGGGCCGGATTGTTCAGTTGCTTTCCCCTGAGTAGGGGAAACTGGATACTTCACACTTTCCAGAGAGTTTGGGCTGCAGACATGGCAACTTGCCTGTCTAGAGGAGAAGAGTGAGCTTGGGGTGGTGGTGGGAATGAAAGGCACATTATTGACTGCTTGAGGCCAGTTTGGGCAGAGTTTAATAGATGCCACTGTGGCCAGAGCAGCCTTTCCTTGAAAAGTCATGGCTCTTGCTTAGTGGGCAAGACTGACCGCTTGCAAGGGAGAGTGGAAGGAGCTTTGGAAAACTGCCTGGAATGAAAGGGGCTGTGGGGTAACAGACAAAACCCACCATTATTGGGAGGTTGAGAGTGCAAAAAATCTCCACTCCGCAGCTGCAGAAGGATAAGAGCAGCTCTTCTGCACAGAACCAACACAAAGGATTAGGTCCAGGCTAAATGTTCTGCTAATGGAAGGGGACAAGTGTGAGTGTGTGTGTGTGTGTGTGAGAGAGAGAGAGTTTGTCATGTTGCAGCCAACTTCCAGCAAGCCCAGCAAGCAGTTTTCACAAGGCCTGAGATGGTTTGCCATGGCCTTCCTCTGCAGAATCTGCCCTGGAAGTCTCCCTTCCAAGTACTGATCCTGCTTAGCTTCCATGATCTGACTAGGTGGGGCTATACCAGGGGTGGCCAAACTTGCTTAATATAAGAGCCAACTTGAATGAACGTCAGATGTTTGAGAGCCACACAAGACATGAATGTCAGATGATTGAGAGCTGCAAGACGGGAGGGAGGGAGGAAAATAGATGGAGGAGGAGGAGAGAGGTGGAAAGAAAGTAACTTTAACTTTAGATGCATTCTCCAAGCTGCCGGCTGGCTTGGTTTGGATAAGTGATTTAAAGAGAAAAAATGCCTTCTCCAAGAGGGGTGGTAGGGGCTTTGAGAGCCACACAATATGTGTGAAAGAGCCACATGTGGCTCCTGAGCCTCAGTTTGGCCACCCCTGGGCTATACCATGCTGCCTTCCCTTCCAAAAGGAGATGTAATTTTCCCAATGTTGTCTTCCTGTTACAGATGCTTAGTTTGCCCCTGATGTCATGCCTAAGCATCTCCAGAACTCTTAAGAGCAGCATTTTGGGGAGATCAGTGAGCTGCAGTGGGAGAGTGGAAGGCAGGAAGGTTCTGTTCTGCTTACAGAAGTACTTTCCACCAGTGGTGGAAAATTTTGTCTGGATCTAGCCCATGTAGGGTAAGAAGGGCCAGCAGGTATTACTCTACTTTATATCCCTCTGTGTGGGTTAAAATGTAGCCTCCAACTGGGCCAACTTAAGTGCACCAAAATTGTCCACTGCTGGAGCTGTGTAATGTTTCTTGATATCATTTCTGGGTGGTTTTTCTCCTCCCACTCCTTTATTTAACTTCTGCCAGTTGCTCATTTCTCCTGCACATCAAGCCCTTTACTGGAACAGGGTTCGAAAGTTGTGCCATTGCTAAGTTGACAAAGGCCAGTCTACCAACAGCATTGTCTGCTTGGCCTGCTGCATTTGTAAATTGTCTCAAATTTTGCTAGAGGAAGGCTTCTGCCACAAACAGACTTTTAGGTGCTCTGAGACCTTCAATAAACAGCAGCATACTTTGAAGAAGTGAGTTTGGAGTAATTTCCTTGTTGGAAGCCTGTATTTAGCTAAGAGATAACTGCAGTGAAATGTTTTCCAGTATGCATTTGGTGTATAATTGCAGGGAAATCTTCTCGTTCATTTTAGAATGAATCATCATCAAAAGCCCCATTCTCAAGTTACACTAAACACATGCAACCTGTTATATACATGCCTATATCTGTTTGTAAGCAAGAGCCAACATATGTTCATCTTACAAATGAAACTGGGAACCAGTACTTGGATAAATCTTGGACTTCTATGACGCATTCAGCTGTATGTGCATTAGATTTAACATGAAGATAAATCAGTGCACATGGAAAGAAAAATCAAGTATTCATGTACATGCACTTTTGTAATTTGTGAACGGGGCTAAAATGCAATTTCAGTCCAGGGACTTATGTAAGCCTTGTTTTAGAAGGGAGGGGTGTCTCCCAGAGTGTATATATGGTAGAGCAGCAGTCTTTGACCTTTTGAGATCAGAGGCTTACTGAACATGGGACCCACTGAGATGCAAGCATAACAGGAAGTCTTGTGACAAAATTGTCATATGACAGGAAGAGGGGAGCCAGTTGTCAATGTCAAGACCAACAGAGTTGGAGTTGGGAAACCAGCCAAGGGTCAGAGGTGTGGAGGAATCCTTTCCACCGCTGAGGGGTCTCCCATTCCTGCTCGTCTCAATGTGTACAGAGAGAGAGGCCGGAATCCTTGTTACTTTTGCTCTGTTAATAGTTTCCAAAAGGTGGGGTGGGGTGGGGATGGGACTGGTGACCAGAGGGGTCTTCATTTTATACTTGCAATAAAGTGAAGCTAAAAAAGAGCAGATGATAGGGCTGAGAAGCTGCAGACTATGTTGGGTAAATCAAGAGAGGGTATTTATTTAGTTCTCCCCAGTGGGGACCTGAAGCAGTTTGAATCATTTTCCTTTCTTCCGTTTTATCCTCACAACAACCCGGTGAGGTACATTAGACTGAGAGTGTATGACTGGCCCAAGATCATCCAGAAAACGTCTGCGGCACCAGTGGGGATTCAAACCTGGGTCTCCCAGTTCCTAGTCCAACATTCTAACCCAGGGGTCCTCAAACTTTTTAAATAGCGGGCCAGTTCACTGTCCCTCAGACTGTTGGAGGGCCGGACTGCCGTTACTGTACAAGGCCGCGGGCCTTCAGTTCTCCGTCTTCTGCATCTCTCTCCCTTCCCCACACCACACACCCCGGCCTGGGAACTCACCTCACCTCGGTATCACCTCACACTCTGTCTCCGCCGCCTCAGCCCAGTGCCGGAAGTGTGCGTTGCTAACGCGAGTTTAGGTCGAACGTCACTTCCGGTCTGATTTTGCCATAACCTGGCGGGCCGCATAAACGTCCTCAGCGGGCCGCATCTGGCCCATGGGCCGTAGTTTGAGGACCCCTGTTCTAACCTCTCTGTGTGTAGTGATTCACTTGACTGGCTATTTAGGAGCTTGCCCATACATTACTATGATCAAGTGGGTAGGAACCATTTTAATAGTCATTTCAAAGAGCAGGAGTGTTGTTTTTGCACTGCTCAGGTCACACCAGACTTCTGTTGATAATGGAGTGGTTTTCAGACTCCATGCTTGGCTTACCAGTGATTCCTCTGTGAGAAGATCTGTCACGGTACACCAGCTTGTTCCTATTCAGTTTGTCCGCTATTGCTGATTTCCCCACGACATGTGCTGCATTCTCGACAATATGCTGGGGTTTGCACCAGAGGTTCAAGAATTTGGAAAAGGGTACCTTGAAGATAGTAATTCCTCAGATCTTGACAGCTCAGTAGGCTGTGCCCTGTTTAGGGTTTGGCTGGGAGACCACCAAGGAAGCCCAGGGTTACTTTGCAGAGATAGGCAATGGCAAACCGCTTTCATTCATATCTTACCTTGAAAATCCTACAGTATTGTCATAAGTTGGCTGGCTGAAGCCTGGTGGTACTTTGCATCACCACCGAACATGGGGTTGTTTTTTACTTCACCAGTTCTGCATGCTAAGTATTTCTCATTATTGTACCCTTTTTCTCCCCCTGTCTTCCAGTAAATATTTATCAGAAACAAGGCTTGAGAGCCAAATGTGTCTTAATTGACACAGCTTGGCAGTCATTGACTTAGGCATCCTCTGCTTTGTATGGAACACTTTCAGTTTATATATTGTAGGAGTGGTGGTTGTGCAAATGATTTCTTCTGCAGTGAAGTTGTGTCCATCCTGGCTGATGAATGCCCTTTTGAGTCCAAAGCAGGGTAGGAGTAATAATTGTCCCAGAAGGTCAGAGTGCCAGATATCATGGAATTCAACCCATGTCCTAGAAACTGTCTTGCTTCTCCAGCACATGACTGCCTTCTCTGCCCTTTTTTGCGGGGGGGGGGGGGGGTAAATTTGCTGAGCAGGCAGTAATCTGGTATCCTCTTTCCTGCATGCATGATAATCTAGTGTCCTCTGTGAGCATGGAGACAGAATTTATGTGGTCAGCAATCTTTGCCTGGGAACTGGTCAGCAAAAAAACATTCTTGATATTGGTAAATCTGTTATGACACTGATGCCACTGTTGTGTGTCACATGTTTTTATGACTGAGATATTTAAAGTTGCAGGACTGTTCTTCAGTGGTCCTGCTTGCATGTGGCATGGAACAGCTTATTGTTCCATGTTACTCTCTGTCTGGGGCAGTGATGCTCTGTATTCTTGTGCTTGAGTGGGGCATCGTGGGAGGGCTTCTAGCCCCACTGGTGGACCTCCTGGTGGCACTTGGGGGATTTTTGACCACTTTGTGACACACAGTGTTGGCCTGGATGGGCCATTGGCCTGATTCAACATGGCTTCTCTTATGTTCTTATGAACTGTAAGGCTGATTCTCACTTCTCGGAGCCGAACCAGCCAGCAGTTTGGAGAACGCCTTTGAAGTTTCTTTCCACACCTCCCTCCCTCCAATGTTCATGTCTTGCGGCTCTCAAACATCTGACATTTGTTTTGTGTGGCTGTTATGTTCAGCAAGTTTGGCTGTTCCTGGTTTACTCAATAGCAGGTGCTGAAGAGAGTGACTGTTTGCATGTCTTGCCTTTGGGGTTCTCAGAGGCATCTAACTGGCCTCTGCTGAACTAGATGGACCTGATCCTGCAGAGCTGCTCTTGAGATTCTGAAGGCAGCCTTGTTGGATAGCCTCTGTTGGGTTCCACAAGGATCCATCCTTTCCCTCCTTTAAGTCCAAACTGTTTGTGATATCCCTGGGCAGAAATGTGTAGCCTAGAGGCCTGGAATAGAATGATATCCACCCCCACCCTGCCAAGCCCTAGTTTGCATTATTGTCACGTCCCAGAGTTTGTGCTTATGCAGTGTTCAGCTTCAGTTGGCAGCTGGATGCAAGTAAGCAAACTGAAGTTACTGTAGCTAGACTGAAGCATGGGGGGGGGGGGAATGGAAAAATTTGGAGAGTTGGGGGGGGGGGTGTTCAATATTTTTTCCAGCAGAAATTTTTTAAAAATTGGGGGGAGCACTGAGGGAAGTAAAAGAAACTCCTGTTAGTCCCTCCCTTTGCAATGAGTGGGAAAAAGCTTCTTAAGATGAGATGTGCACTGTACATATGTAATATTTTTGAGCATATGTTTGTTCAAGATGACTCATTTTTGTCCAATTTATAGGATATAATGTGTGCAGTGATAATGCAGTATTAAAGTTAGGATGTGAAACTCAATAGCAAAACAGGCTGGTAAGCCTGCTGTGGCTACAGGAGATTCTGTCCAAATAAAATACTTCCTTTTCTTAGCTGCAAAATTAGTGCTTTTTATTTCCAAGTTTTATTTTTGTCCCCATTTCTCAGATGACAAAAATTGATCTACTGTGTGCTAAGGTAGCAAAGGATGCAGCTGTTTGCTGCTCTCTGTCTTTCTCTCTCTGAAGCATTGGGTTTGTTTTATATTTATAGCTGAGTTCAGAATGATGCATTTTGCGTTGTTAAAGTAGTAAAAATAAGTTTAGGCTTGTTAAGTGTTGCATATATTTCAGTTTCCCACCAAATGTCTGGGTTTTCTGGTGGAAGGAGCAACCAGGAAAAAAAAAAGTCTCTTTCCCATGGATCCAGTGTTTCTGGAAATTCTACAATTCTTTCTAGAGGGGTCCACAAACAGTCCTTCCGATTGTATTGCCTCTGTAGCAAGGGTGTACAGAGACCAAAAAACAGTTTGATCCGGGGCCAGTTCTTCATTTTCTCTACTCCACCTCACCCCCTTTTTCCTCTGGAACTTGTACAGAGCTAGGACAAGCATGAATGAAATCCCTTCTGTGGGACCCAGAAGCCACTGGAGGTAGGGTTACCAGGTCTGTGTTGAAAAATACTTGCAGATTTTGGGGGTGGATCCAGGAGAGGGTGGGGGGAGGGGAGGGACCGCAGCATGGTACAATGCCATAGAGTCCACCCTTCAAAGCAGCCATTTTCTCCAGGAGAGTTGCTATCTGCCAGCTGGAGATCAGTTGTAAAAGTGGGAGATCTCCAGGCCCTGCCTGGAGGCTGGCAACCTAAGCTGCCTCGATATCTTCTGCTGCCAGACTTGGTGGCCCTCGTCTCTTGAATGGCATGGTGCACTTGCTGCTTCAAGCTGCTTCAGATACTTGGTGCAAAGTGAGCATGGTGGGCAGCAGGCCCTTTGCTGGCAGATGTGGAGCTGGCTTTGACCACATCAGCTTCGCTGCGTGATCCAAGAGGAGGAGCTCTGCGGGATTTTACTTGCAGCGTTCCAGGACGATTCCCTATTCTGTGCACCCTTAAAGTGTTGCCTCCCAATCAAAGTGCATCTGGAAAACTTGACTTCAAGATGTACATCTGTCCGCCATCCCCGCACCACATGTTCCAATCAGGCACTACAAAGCTTGTTTTGTTTTCCTTCTCGTTTGACATTAAATCCCGTTCCCAGTAGTTTTCAAGATTTCAAAATAATGTTATGAAAGTTTATAGCAAAGTATTCAAGTATATGACGATGGCAGCTGGAGTAATAGTATGTAGCAGAATGCTCAGGTTTGATGGAATGGAGAAATGAATTAAATTAATGTGACTCTCTCAAAAATTAACATCCTTTGTACACAATAGACCAATTTCAGAATTGAAATTGAAAAATTTAAAAGTTTTTTTTTTCAATTACATAAAAGAAAATCAAGAAAACAACTGTATCATATGGAGGATGATAGAACAATTAAGATAATATATGCATTATTATCAAAATGTTAGCAGATGGGAATACAGACAGAAGAAAAAATATAGTTGCCTAAAAAGAAATGAAAAATTAAAAAGTTAATGTAAATAACTTTTATAGCAGCAAAGCAGAGTGTAGTCTGTGGAAAGCAAGAGGGCAGAGGGATTTGAGGCTTGTTCTTTGAGCTTTGATTTTAGGTGGAAATGTGCTAACTGTTATTGTAAGCCACCTTGAGCCAACTGGAAGGGTGTAATAGGTTTTAATAAATTAATAAATTTTCTCCTGTCAGTCAAGTGCAGACTCCCCACCAAGAGTTCCTGTGTTTGCAAGAAAATCCACAATAAGCAGGAATTCCAAGTTCTGGGCTTCTTCCTGTCATGGAGCTGTTGTGATGGAAAAGCTCAGACTTTTGAAATCCTGTCTGAATTGCAGATATTATAGGCACAGGAGAAGAAGAAATGGCAGCCTTCATTAGCACAAATGGTAGTTGTTCATGCTCCTCTCCCCTAAATGCCCAGACCAGCCTGCTGAAGCCCCTCCCAGCACTGTTCTCCATCACTAGGGCCTGTTGTTCACACATTACAAAATCTTAATGTTCCCCATACATCTTGTTGACACATGTATTCTGGGAGATATGTGCCCTTGTGTGGACAATGCAATTTAGATCAGGTTTGTGAACACTGGAGCCTGAAGCTTTCACTCCCAAACCGTTTCCCCCAAAACGAAATGTTCCCTGAAGCCATTTTAGTTTGAGAAGACAGTGCAGAGAAGTTATACCTTGTCCCTATGTGCCAGGATCTAAATTTGATGTGTGTATATGCCCTGGAAATACAGTTCTGGACATAATGTGTGAATCGGTCTCAAAACCTTGAGGTGTGGAAGTGAAGCATTGAATAGATTAAAACAATGTCAAGAGTGTGGCTTCTGGCAGTGAAGCTGGGAAGCGGGTGGCGGGGTCACTCCTTAGGTCTGCTGTGGTTCTGCTTCTATCCCCTGCGGAAAGCCTGGAGGGAAAGAGCCTCCTCTCTCCAAAGCGTGCTGCCAATTTGTCCATAGGAAATGGGACCATCTGGTACTTTCAAGTTCTGATTCTGTTATTTCTTCTTGTGGGCTCAATTTCACCAGTGCAACCAAGAAATAGTAAGAGTCCTTGGCAGGGGGATAATGTGCTGTTTCCCCCTCCCCACCAGCTTTTCCAACAATGAATATGGAGTCTGTTACTTCATTTATCCCTTCACCCCTGCCAAGGACCTTATCACACTTCCATTTTCACCTGAGTTGTATTTAACTGTCTCGCCACAACTAAGGTAGATAAATTTAGTTCTGGCCAGCATTGCCAACTTCTGATAAGTCCATGCTCCTTTTCCTTTAAAGGAGAGCCAGTTTGATGTAGTGGTTAAGTGTGCGGACTCTTATCTGGGAGAACTGGGTTTGATTCTCCACTCCTCCACTTGCAGCTGCTGGAATGACCTTGGGTCAGTCATAGCTCTCGCAGAGCTGTCCTTGAAAGGGCAGCTGCTGTGAGAGCCCTCTCAGCCCCACCCAACTCACAGGGGGGGTCTGTTGTGGAGGAGAAAGTTAAAGGAGATTGTGAGCTGCTCTGAGATTCGGAGTGAAAGGTGGGATATAAATCCAATATCATCTTCTTTAATAGCTGTGGACATTAGTGAGCAAGAATGTTTCTATGCTGTAAAAACTTCATCTGCTAGTTTTGATTCATTACTTCAGCTGTATTCCACCTTTTCCCCAGTGAGGACCCTTACATCTTCTCCCCTCCTCTATAGTACCAGTCTACCCTGTGAGGTAGATTAGGCTGAATGTGTGTGAGTGGACCAAGGTCACCCAGCAAGCTTCCATGGCAAAGTGGGGGTTCAAACCTGGGTCTCCCAGATCCTTTTCTAGCATTTTAACCATGGCTCTCAAAGGTGCTGCTAAAAGTATAAAAATGAGGCAGTCATATTTTTTTTGTCAGTTGGCATCCCTACACAATAATATTGGGAAGTCACTGTGGAAAATGCTAGTATTCCACACACCAGGGCAGGAAATAGCATCTCCAGATGCTGCAAAAGAAGAGGGAACTGAAACGAGCCAATCCAGACTAAGCTCCCACTCTGTCACACAGTCTCAATGGAGAGAAGGGCAGCATGCTGAATTAGCAATATGCAAAGCAGCAGGTGTTCAAAAATGCACTGTTCTCAATTTAATATGTTCTTCTAGGTGCATTGTGTCTGCATTTAAGCATGCACAGTTCTGAGAATCATAGAATCGTTCTTGTTTTGGGGCTTAGAGCATTCTTGTTTTAGGGGTTAGAACATTACTGAAAATCTCTCTTTAAACAGACAAACTTCACTTTGATGTGATCACATGGTTCTCCACTATGCACACATCAAAAATCAATGTTTGAGAATAGAAGGCAAAAGAATGGTTTTATTTAATTCTCTCCCCTGTGGGCCCAGACTCCTAGAAATGGTTTTCAGTGGGGGGAAAAAATTAAAGGCAGTGCTTGTTGAGATGTAGCTTGCTCACTCTTGGGCTTTTATTTATACACACACATCATTACTTTTCTCCTCAGTGGGGACCCAAAGCTGCTTAGCTCTCCCTTCTTCAGTTTTAACATCCTAACCACTACCCTGTGAGGTAGGTGAGTCCGATCATGTGTGAGCGTGACTGGCCAAAGGTCATCTAGCAAGTTAACATGGCAAAGTGGGGATTCAAACGTGGGTCTCCCAGATCGTAGTCCAGCATTCCCCCCCCCCCTAATGTTCCATGCTGGTGCACCCAGAGACCTTCAGGCTGTGTCTTCTCTGCTCTCAACTTTTGAGTCTGTTAATTCAGATCTCTCTAACCACATACCCTCATTGGCCTTGCCAGCAGAGATTGGTATGGGACTTGTGCACCTTTTCTTAGCTGCTCTGAATGAAATCGTTGCCACAGGCAGCTGCCAAAGGGAATTTTCCTTTCAATATCATGACCAGCAGAAAGAATCTAGTATTGCCCAGTGGACCAGAAAACTCCTGTTCCTTTACAGCACAGTGGATAAAGGCTGTTGGGCCGTATGTAACACATATGGCCTTTAACCTTTGTTAAATTGCTGAGGGATCATGCCCACCAGTTCACATTCCCATCACTTACCTTTAACAACAGGTAAGAGTTACATTAACACAGCCATTAACTGTAGCCACAAATGAGTCCCCAGGTAGCAGTGTTGATCTGTAGCAGAATCCAAAAGCAAAAATCCTCCTGATGCCTTCTGTTAAGACCAACCAAAATGACACAGCATATTGTTCACATTTCCCAAGTCTTCTAGAATCCTTCATCAGGCTAGATGCAAGAAAAAAAATAACACAGGTGAGAAAAACAGATCTTTTAGGCCTCTGTCTCCACCCTGTGTAGGATGCTTTGCTGAGTTCAGTGGGCAAAGGGTGTGGCTGACAGGTATCAGATTGCAACCTGCTTTTCTGATTTATTTTTTAAAAAAAAACAAAAACAACCAGCCTGATGAAAATTTCTGGAGCACTTGTGCCTGTTAGTGTGTTCAGGGGGGTTTGTTTTATTTTGGATTTTGCTTAATTCAAGTTTGCTAATTGGCCTGGCTTTCCTTTTAAAGTCCGGCATCCATGATGAGCCATTGAAAAATGGCCAGCTTCTGTCTCCAGGAGAGGTCAGGAACACAAACCAAAAAAGGATTCCTCTTACAGGGGAACAGCATCTGTGCTGCAGAAGTTGTCAGCATTGGGCTTTCCAGAAAAGGGAGCACCAAACAGTGAAACTGGTTGAGTTTTCCATATTAATGTAAAACAGGTTGTTTTTGTTTTAATGTTTGTTCTCAAGTGCTCGGATCATGAATGCAGAGCAGCTACATATTTGCTCATGGCTCTTTCCCCCCACCCCTCTCTCATTTTCTGTTCCAGAGTTCCTATCCCATCTGGGAAGATTTCAACTCCAAGGCAACAAAACTCCACTCTCAGTTGCGGTGAGTTCCTCCCTAGAGCCTTCACAGGCATTTTACTTGCTGTTTCTCCCCCCACCCCACTCCCCTCCGAGACCTCTGGGCTGTTTGACTTCCTTGCTCCCATCTTTTATTTTAAAGGAAGCTTCTGTGTCTCATGGTTGTACAGAAACCGAGCAGGTTTAACTACTTTTATGTATTTGAAGGGCTGTCGCTTAGAGGAGGGCAGGGAGCTGTTCCTGTTGGCAGCAGAGGAGAGGACTCACAATAGTGGGTTTAAATTAAAGGTGGGAAAGTACCGGCGGGATATTTTTTTGTAGTAGTAGTTCAGCAGTGGAATCAGCTACCAAGGGAGGTGGTGAGTTCTCCCTCACTGGTAGTCTTTAAACAGCAGCTGGACAAACACTTGCCAGGGATGCTCTAGGCTGATCCTACATTAAACAGGCAGTTGGACCAGATGGTCACTATGGCCCCTTCCAACTCCAGGATTCTGTGAGTCAAGGTTGTTCTGCTGGGTGCAGAGAGAAAATAAGCCCTTCCTGTCCCACAAGCACAGGATCACTCTCAGAATGTGGCTCCTTGCACAAAACTGGGCATCTTGATTTCCCCTGTGCTTCACTCTTCAGGATGTTCTCCCGACTGCCAGGTGAGGCTTTTCTGTGTCACTCAAGAGTGCTTCAGCCAGTCTGGGGGCTCTTGTCTGCTTTCTCGCTGGCCCCCTTCCAAATCCAAGCAGCTGACTTGGGCATCCAGCACTGCCATGGATACCAGGACATGACTGTGTTTCAGCTCGGTCTGTGGCTAGTCCAACATGAAGATTAATTGTTGTGTGATTCTTAATTCTGTAGACATTCTAAAAGAGATGGGGAGGCAGAATCCTGTTACTGCCAGGAAGTGGGAGACAAAGGCAGGTCACATCTCTGGACAGAGGGATTTAATCCATCACAGTCTGTACTTAAATTCTTCAAGCCTGTTGTTTCTGTGTTGAGTTCATCTCCTGTTCCTCTGCCTTATGTTATAGACACCGATGTATAGGCACAGGTACTTTGAGGAAGTCATTATTCCTGGCCCCTTGGTTTGTGTGTGGGGTCATCTCAGCCATACCTGTTTTTTCTCTGTCATACCCTGGGACTCCTTCAGGATGGAGCCTTTCCTGCTTACATTTTGTGTTCACCAACTCCATGTTGGATGAGCATCTGCTTTAGTTCTGCACAGCTGACTGTTGTCAGGTAGTTGGCTGAGGAAGAACTATTGGAGTTCCTGCTTACAAGCATCTTATTGAGAAATGTGGAGCTTTTTTACCAGCTGTTTCCTGGACTTCATAGGTGGATGACGTTCCAGTTTGCTTTGGGGTTCTTCCCCCTTTCCACCAGCAACTGCTTATTTGAATGTTTTGGATATATATCCCCTCCTTTGCTCTAGCGAGCCCTTGACCTTGGTTACAGTGATCTACAGTCATATATTAGAGTCACCTTTTCCTAAAAGGGAAGAATGTAGGAAGAGGGCAATTTTGATCAAAAAATAACCACATGGAAAGAGTTAAGTGCCTCTGGTGCCAGTGAAAATAAAATAAAAACAAGGCTTTAGAGAAATTCATTGCCTTTCTCCTCTGCTGCATCTCATTACGACTTGGTTCCCTGCTGGATCAGACCGTCTTGCCCAACATTTCCCACCATGGCTGACCAGAGGCTCTGCAAGGCCCACACAGCAAGGGCACAGTGGCCAAAGCCTTCCACACAACTGTATCCAGAGATACACGGCCTCTGAACATAGAGTCCCCATTGCTTTGATGTTTTCACGTCATTAACTTGCACGGCTATATCACCCCACCCCACAGAATGCCTCACAGATGTAAAAAGGGTGGTTTTCAGAGCCCCAAGTGCTTATGGTGAGAATTTGTGGCCCTGTGGGACTTCTGGCCAGCGTTTCAGCTGTGTCTAAGCAGCTGCCAGTCGGTCCCACTAGTTCTGCTCACTCTCAGCCTTCCTTCACCTTTCTTTCCCCCAAGCCTGCCCCTTAACCTCGCCACTGCTTTGCTTTTCCCCGGGAGGTTTAGGAGTTGTTCTTCTGCTTGCAGGCCACCTCCTCCTCTGGGTCGAGTGCGGCTACAAAGGGGCCCTTTCACCCTGCCTGCACTCACTTTCCAGTAGCCGGATACTCCTTGCTCAGCTGCCCTATTAAAAGCCCCGTGGCTTTGCTTGTGTTTCTCGGCCCTCCATTCATTTTTAAAAGCTCTCTTGTGTGTGTATGTGTGCGCTGTGTTGTGTGTTCTCTTGCACGCTCCCAATGCTGCCTTTGTATTCCTTGGCTATCTTGAGAGAGAGAGCCTGCCGTTTCCTTTGCTTTTCCCACGCACAGAGGAGTCGCATAGGAGCTCAGAGCCAGTTTTGGAGGGAGAGGTTACAGCAGCGGGCTAGCTTGGGGAGGGGGATTGGCTGAGCCAAGCTACATAGGAGAAGAGCTTAAGACCCTGCTTGCACAAGCCCTCCCCTCCCCACCTGGTTCTTCTCTCTCCCTTGCCTTTGTCTGGTTGATATTTAATTTGAGAAGTGAAGTGTTTGGCCATGAAGGTCTGTGGCAAAGTCTGGGGACTGACTTCTGGGTTTTAAGACACTGAGGGATTGGGGCGGGGGGGAGGGCTACAGGCTGCTGCAACCACTGTGAACCCTCTGGTGGTGATTGGTCGAAGTGATACCTTATAATTTTCACAAACATTCAGGTGGGTAGCCATGTTGGTCTGCAATAGACAAGCGAGATTCTAGTCCAATCAACAAGGAGAACGACAAGATCTCTAGGCTATAATAATTATTTTTTATTGAATTTCTAAACTGCCCCCTCAAATGTGTGAGCTGGAGGCTAAAAAACGGTGAGCTAGCTCACACTAACTCAGCTTAGAGGGAATCCTGCTGGTGACCCAAGGAAGGGCCTTCTCGTCATGGCCCCCAATCAAATAAATAATTACAGTATACAAAAGAAGTGATCAGTATATCTGAAGAAGCATCTGAAGAAGTAAGCTGTGACTCATAGAAGGTGCTCCTGGACTCTTCCTCTCTTTTACCATTACAGTCACGTATGAGCAAGCAAAGTCATCCAGGTGACCTCAATAAGTGCTTACTGAACCCCTGATAAAATGACTTGCCCCTGAGTTAGTGGGTTATGTGGGCTCTTGCCACACAGCTCGTTCTAATGCACTGCTGGTGGGACTGTCCTGTAGTCCAAGATTTTTGGGAAAAGGTATTACAGAACATTGATGATATTCTTAATGTATCTATTTCAAGGAAACCAGACTTAATACTAGAGAGCCAGTTTGGTGTAGCGGTGAAGTGTCCGGACTCTTATCTGGGAGAACCGGATTTGATTCCCCACTCCTCCACTCGCAGCTGCTGGAATGGCCTTGGGTCAGCCATAGTTCTGGCAGAGGTTGTCCTTGAAAGGGCAGCTGCCCCGGCTCAGGGTGGTGTACACAATTTAGTTAAAACGTCATCACTATAAGTAACTTAATTTGTATAAAAACCAAACAGTTGATCACAATTTCTGATAAAACCCAGTAAAACCATCAACCTTCAGTCTTAGATGGTATTCTCATGTGGTCACTTCCTCCAAGGGGCGGGGTCATGGGCCAGATGAGGTGGGAAAGCCATTGCTGTCCTCAGCCCTAAGACTGGTAGAATGTCTGTTTTGCACACCTTGTTGTACACTCTTGTGAGTGTAATGTTTTTTGGGAGACATACCAGGGGAGGCGGTCCCGCAGGTACATTGGCCCCAGACCATACAGGTTAAAGCTTAAAGCTTAGAACCAAGACCTTGAAGTGGATCCAGTGCTCAACTGGGAGGCAGTGCAGCTGGCGAAGCAGATGTGTGCTTTCAGGGGTATCTATCACCACCCGTGTCACTGCATTCTGGGCCAGATGCAGCTTCTGGGTCAGTTTTAAGGGGAATCTGACAGAGTGAGTTACAGTAGTCTAATCTTGAAGCTGCAGTACTGCAGTCCTAAGCTCTGCTCATGACCTGAGTTCGATCCTGGTGGAAGCTGGATTCAAGTAGCCAGCTCAAGGTTGACTAAGCCTTCCATCCTTCTGAGGTCGGTAAAATGAGTACCCAGCTTGCTGGGGGAAGGAGGCAGGGTTTAGATGACTGGGGAAGGCAATGGCAAACCACCCCTTTAAAAGTCTGCCATGAAAACGTCGTGACGCGACATCGCCCCAGAGTTGGAAACGACTGCTGCTTGTACAGGGGACTACCTTTACCTTCTTTACCTTTAATCTTGAAGTGGCCATTGTGTGTCTAGACTGGAGTGAGAGAGGTAAAGGATCAGTTGACTGACTTGTCAAAGTTGAAAAAAACACCAGCCTTGGCAACCTTTGCAGTCTGGGCCTCCATAGATAAGGTTTTGAGAGAGAAGCGCTTGACAGTCAAAGCACAGTTTAAAGAAGTTTTGTCTTTGAAAGTTTATACCCTGGGAATCTTGTTGATCTTGAGGGTGCTACTGGACTGAAGTCTGGTTCTTGACAAGCATTGCATGTGGTGGTGAATGAAGGCAGGCTGTGACAAGTGTTGAAGAGGGGAATCCTTCTTTGAGGACAGCTTAGTTGGGCCAGAACTGAAGCCTGGTGGTGGCTCAAGGCAAGGGGGAACTGTATTGGCAAGGCCAGCAGGTTGAGGAGGAGCCCAAAGGAAAGGACAAGGAAGCCACAAAGGAGGTGAAAGACGGGGCAGAGGCAGCACTGGACTGAGACAGAGCCACCGGAGGGGAGGACAGGAAAAGGAGACAGGCTTGAAAGAGAAAATGACTGAAAAGATGGGAGCTGATGGAAGCAACCAGAGAGGGCTGGTGTCTAAAAAGGCTTATACCAACCCCACTATCATTGTGTGCATTTGTTCACCCCGCAAGGAAGTGAAGGGTGAGTCGGTGTTGCAGACTCTGAAGCCCTGCAAGCTGGCCGGTGTTACAGCTGAGAGACAGTTGAGGTGGTTGATTTTGGATAAACGATCTTGAAGGCTTCTAGTGTTCCCTGACTTGCTGGTTGGCTGTGGTTCAAAATCAGTTTGAATCAAGTGTTGTGCCTTTGAGCACAACCTTAGCTGTTGCCTCAAATTCTTCAGACTCTGGTGAGGCACACAGCAGGCCCCTAAGAATGGCTGTGAATGATTTAGGGAAGAACCCGATTCAAATCTCACTTCCTCTGTGAACTCAAAAGATGGCCTTAGGGTTCAGCCTGTTATCTCTCACCCGTCTGCAATATGGCAGAGGTGATGGTGGCTTATTTTATAGTACTCTATGTTATTTTCCAACATCTCATGTTGTGCTGTTCAGGAATTTATGGCAGGAAAACAAGCAGCAAATATTACCTTATTTTGGGTAAGAAAATACCTTGGAATAAACTTGCAGCTGTCTGAGAAGCACAAGCAACAGCCAAGCAAAAATATAAGAAGATAAGAGAAGCCATGTTGGATCAGGCCAATGGCTCATCCAGTTCAACCCTCTGTCACACAATGGCCAAAAAAAACAGGTGCCATCAGGAGGTCCATCGGTGGGGCCAGGACACTAGAAGCCCTCTGATCCTTGTTTAACTTTTCTGGATGATGCAACAGTCAAATGTGTTTGATGTATATAATTAGCGAGCAGTTAACAACAACATGCATCTTAGTCTGCCCAGGTTTGGGGGGCTGTAGTATAGCAAGACTGATTGGCGTTGGGTAGCTGCTAAGTCATTTGAGTTTGTTTTCCTGAGAATAAGTAACATTATTCTTTTGTTCTGTGAGTAGACAGCTACCTTCTGCTCCCATCCTCTTGAAACTTTTTTATCTTCTGCCTAGTTCCGTGGCTCCACAGGAAGCCCCTTATGCAAGACACACAGAACCAAGATGGGTTAGTCTGTCTGTAGCTGCAGAAAAGCGCAAGGGTCCAGTAGCACCTTAAAAACCAACAAAAAGTTACCAACTGAATTTATGATATTTTTGCTCATTTGGATGTATACTTTATTTAAACATCTGACGCATTATTGTATTCTCACTGTACCATGTTTATTATGTATTTTTGCAGTTCTTACAATAATAAAAGGCCTTTTCTTTTAAAAAAAACTAACAAAATTTGTGGTAGAGTATACATGCATTCAGAAGAAGAAGAATTGCAGATTTATACCCCGCCCTTCTCTCTGAATCAGAGACTCAGAGCGGTTTACAATCTCCTATATCTTCTCCCCCCACAAAAGACACCCTGTGAGGTGGGTGGGGCTCAGAGGGCTCTCACAGCAGCTGCCCTTTCAAGGACAACTCCTACAAGAGCTATGGCTAACCCAAGGCCATTCCAGCAAGTGCAAGCAGAGGAGTGGGGAATCAAACCCGGTTCTCCCAGATAAGAGTCCACACACTTAACCACTACACCAAACTGGCTTTGCAACTGGATTGTTACTGTGTAAATATAGCAGGATCCACTTGCAAACCATTGTGTGAAAGCAGCCTATGAGCTTTCATGAGTCACTGCTCACTTCCTCAGATACCATAAAGAAGTAAGCAGTGACTAACGAAAGCTCATTCCCTGCCACAAATTTTGTTAGTCTTTAAGGTGCTACTGGTCTCATGCTCTTTTCTACTGATGCAAGATGTAACACATTTTATTTATTTACTTCATTTCTATCTTGCTTTTCTCCCTAAAATAGACCCAAAAGGGGCTTATGTTGTTCCATCTTCCATTTTATTTTCAGAACAATCCTGTGAGGTAGGTTAGGCTGTGTGTGTATGACTGACCCAAGGACACCCACCTTGAAACAGTCACCTCTACAAAAGCAAAAGCCTCCCTGAGGTGCAGGCAGAGATGGAAGTAAAATGTGCCTCTTTCGGTTAATAGTGAATGCAGGCATGGGAACCCAGTTGCAACTGCAGTACCCACTGGACAAGAACTTTCCCTATTTTCTTGAAACAGAATGGTTGCTACTAAGAGTAATGATGCTCAGAAGAGCTACTGACAGCATATCAAAGCCACATGTGACTGGTGAGCCACAGAGTGACTATCATGATTTTAATTAATTATCATATGGTAGTGTAGTGTAGTCAGGAGATCCTAAGATTGCCTGGCAGCCAGAAGTTCTAGCTCTTTTAGCGTTATATACCACTAGATGGTGAACTCGGCTTGGTTTTTTGTTTGTTTTTTTGCAGAAGTTTTCATACTTGTTTATTAAAACATGTATAAAACAACCAAGCAAACCAAAGTTGCCTGGTATTTTTCAGTGGTTGTAAGGAAATTATTGGCTAGGACCTCCTCTTCCTCTGCCACAACCTCTTCCTGCAACTGCTTCCCTTTTCTTGGATTTAACTTTTGGTTCAACATTCACCAGCAAAGCATCCAGGAGCAAACTGTCTGGCAAAATGAAGTATCTAATATTATCCCCTTGAATATTCAAAGATGTTCTCTGTTCTTCAGAGTCATCTTCACAGCTTTAAGATGGGTGTTCATGCTGATGTCCACACTTGTGATTGTTCCATGTAATTGGGTCTCATTCTTCAGTTCAGTGGTTACAGTTTCATAGCTAAGCTTCATGAGAAACCTCACAAGCTTCCTAGTGAAACAGAAGCAGGCCGAATGCTGACCAGGGACAGAAAACCGAAGACAAGTGAGGGCTAAGGGTGGGGGAAATTGAGCGCAGAGCAACAAGACTGTTCCAATACTCGCTAAGAAGTATGACTCAGCTAGACTTGTTTTTAAGGCAAGAGAAGTTTCAGAGCAGGTTTGCCATTGCCTTTCTCTGCGTCATGCCTCTGGTATTCCTTGGAGATCACCCATCCAAATCCTAGCCCGGACTGATCCTGCTTAGTTTCCAAGATCAGATGAGATCGGGCTAGCCTGGACTATCCAGGTCATGGCAGTGTTTTATGGGAAGGCCCGGTTCTTGGACTGTGTCTATTATATTATAAACCAAAAAGTTAAACTAGACCAGGGGTGGCCAAACTGAGTCTTGGGAGCCACATTTGGCTCTTTCAAACATAGCATGTGTCTCTCAAACCCCCCATCCCCACCCCCTCAGCTAGCTTGGAGAAGGCATTTCTCTCTTTATGTCACTTCTTCAAGCTAAGCCAGATGGAGGCTTGGAGAATGCATTTAAAGTTAAAGTTGCTTTCTTTCCACCTCTCCTTCCCTTTCCACTTCCTCCCTCCCTCCCTCCAACATCTGATGTTTATTCTCTGTTGCTCTTACATTAAGCAAGTTTGGCCACCCCTGAGCTAGACTTCAAGTAAATCTAACCCAGTGTCAAGATTTTAAAAAATCAGGCAGTCATGTTGATCTGGGGTTCTTTTAGAGCAAAATCAGCAGGACAATGATTTTATTGGGATGAACTGAAGTGTCACAACCAATCTGCAAGCTTTTGTGTTACACAGAACTCATGTTCAGCCATTCTCTATTTTTTGAAAGGAAGGAATGGGGGGGAGGAAAAAGATTCTTTCAGGGCATTGATGGAAAAGCTAGCTCAGTATGCAGCTTGTAACTGTCTTAAAGATGGAGTTCAGGCTTAATTAGATTAAATCATGGTTGGTGCTTAAAAGCAATTGTACCAAAGTGTACTGGTATAAAAACACAGCGCACACTCTCCCTTTTGAAAAGACAAGCAGGCATTTGGATCCATTTCCAGGGCTAATTGGAAGACAAGGGTCCAGATAGTTCTCTCAGGCATGAGAGTAATTCTGTTGTTCAGCCCTACTCCGACGGAGGCCTTTTAATGGACTGCAAGTCTGCTGCTCTGAAGAAGCTGAGGGTTTTCTAATGTCTAGCAGTGGATCTACCTTGGCAGGCAGTCTGCCTGATGTTAAGATCAAGAACAATCAAGT
Organism: Heteronotia binoei; assembly: GCF_032191835.1. NCBI lineage: Eukaryota > Metazoa > Chordata > Lepidosauria > Squamata > Gekkonidae > Heteronotia > Heteronotia binoei. The sequence continues at coordinate 27,111,484 of NC_083236.1, forward strand.
AAATTGTGAAGCTTCTTTTGCCTCAGGGTTGAAAGCACATTTTCCCCCTTTTATTAAATAAGTCCTTTTCTTCAGTGATAAAATTCTGCTGTATGATTATCCTGGATATAATTGTGTTTATTCTAGAAATTCAGAAGCTTTGCTATGTATCCTCTTGCGACCTCTTGAAGCTTCTTATCTTCAGAATTCCTTTCACATCCATGCTCTAGGTATTGCCCCAGATTCTGTCTTGAGTTCTAAGGTGCACACTTCATCCTACATGGGTGATGCTAGCTGAGCCTATGGAGTATGCACCAATGCTCCCTTGGCCATTCTGAAGGGAAAAGATCTGGCATGAGGGGGTAGGGTTGCCAGTGTTCCCTCTAAGCTTCAGAGTCTTGTGAGCAAAAATTCTACTTTGTGAGCTACTGGTATTAAAGTTGTGAGCTACTGGCATTAAAGTTGTGATCTTCTGCATAAATTATTGTGCTCTGGGGTCATCCTTCCTGAGCTAAGACAAAAATGTGTGAGCTGGAGGCTAAAAATCTGTGAGCTAGCTCACGCTAACTCAGCTTAGAGGGAACAATGGATCTTCTTCGTGGTCTCTGTGCATTCACACATATGGGTAATCCGCAGGATTGGTCCCAACCTCGGAGAATTCAAAGCAATCTTGATCGCAGATCTGGCGCGCCTCCCACTCGTCCTGGGGAGGAGGCAGGCACTGCGCATGCCTGGACGAGGGGGAGGCGCTTAGCCACTCAGTTTCTTCCTTACCGCCGACCGGATCGCATCTTCCTCGCTGATCTCCAACGCTTCATTGCAATCTTCAACGTTCACCTTCTCTTCGCTTCAATTCTTCGCTTCAATCTTCACCTTCTCCTTGGTATCGTATAAAAAAAAAAAAAAAAAGACCTCTCTTCTACTATCTTTCCGGACTTCTCCCTCCCCCCCCCCCCGGGCGGATGGAAGGAAGGGACAAAATAACTTTTAAACGTTGCACCCGCTGCGCTTCCAAAATCCCTTCGTCCGACGGTCACTCTCTTTGCCTTTTTTGCCTCGGAGAAGCTCACCGTACGGACTCCTGCGTGCACTGCAGCCAGTTTGGCAAACAGGCCCGCAAAAATCGTGCCGCGAGGCTCAGGAGCCATCTTATGGAGACCTCCCTCCGACCGACCACGCCGCATGGCGAACAACAACAACTCGCGCCATCTTCCCCACTTCTCGCGGGAGAGACGCAGTCGGCAGCTTCTACGACTCAAGGTCCCTGCAAGCCCAAGTCTGGCAAGCACACCAAAAAGTCGGATGACACCAGAAAGCGCCGCCGCTCCGATTCTGCCCACGCGGACCCGACGGGCAATCTAAGCTCTAAGAAGCCTAAGACCCGGCCATCAGATCAAACCGGACAACACTCGGGTTCGAATCCGACCACGAGCTCGACCGCAACTAAACAGAAGGCATCGAACCCGACCGCACATGGCTCGGGCTCGATCCCGAAAACTCCGACATCGAAGTCGACGGCAACACCGTCTGTCACACCGTTAGAAATCGTGCGCATCTCATCTAAGTCCCCATCGATATCGAACTCTCCACCGGACCAGATACTGGAGACCCACTCTCCTATATCCGTCAGCAGTCACCGTCCTCTCGACCCTCGTAAATTCGTGGACCTCTCACAGCCGCTGGACGCCCACGCTCTGACCCGAGAGCCTTCGACCCCTAGAGTCCTTCCAACCAGACCAAGATCCCGCAGTCGCCGACGGTCACACAGCCGCTGCAGGGAGAGATACTATTATTACTCCCCGTCGAGATCCAGGTCCCCGTCCCCTCGGGACCGAAGGCGACGCCGACGATCTCCGTCCTACGAGGTCTACCGCACAGACCCGAGAGACCGTCACTACCGCACCTATCATGACTCTCCTCGGTACCGGGACCGCATGGACAGACCAGACCGAACCCGTTACCGAGATGCGTCTCCACGCAGACATCACCCTGATTTGGACACATCGCTTCGGCATCGTGACGACCCCACGCGTCGTAGCGCCGAACCGAAACTCCCTTCACCACTCGGATCCGTGCGCACTGTTCCTGACAAACAGCCGGCACCCCTCCAACTCCAGCCTGACCCGCACCAAGAAACCGAGGACGACTCCGAGCAGGAACTCTCCGACTCCGACCACTCTTCGGGCTCGGACTTACAGTCTCCTGACTCCGACATAGCAAAGCCAGCGGAACTATCGCCGTCAGAGGGCCCAAAGTCATACCTCGACCTTGTCTCGAATATGGCGAACTCACTGAACCTGAAGCTCAACACCGACGCGCCCAGAGTTTCGGACGTCGTATTCGACCTAGTTCATGCGGATCTGCCATCAAGTTCTTCTCTCCCCATGCTCCCTGTCCTTCTGGAAACGCTTAAGGAAGCATGGGACAAACCGGCATCGGTACCGCCAACATCCAAAAGGGTTGAAGCCCTTTATAAGATACATGCACCGGACTCGAAGTTTCTATTCACACACCCGGCTCCGAACTCGATCATTGTCCATTCCTCGTCGAAGTCCAAACAAACCAGGCACCCAGTGCCCCCAGAACGGGAAGGCAAAAAGCTCGACACCATCGGGAGGAAGATATACTCCCTCACAACGGCCACGACTAAGATACATAATTACATGGCATGCTTCTCAGCATACGCCTACAACTTGACCACCTTCCTTAACACACTGATCCCATCTCTACCTGAGGCATCCCAGAAATCAGCGACCAATGCCTTGCAGGAGCTAGCCAGAGTAAGCAAACAGCAGATCAACACTGCTCGTCACGCTGCACAGTGTTCCTCCAAAACCTTGGCCTCAGCCATAGCCCTTCGCAGACACGCGTGGCTTAGATCCTCGTCCCTCCAACCTGACATCAAGTACAAGGTTGAGGATTTGCCCTTCGATGGCCTTGGCTTATTCAATGCAACTACGGATGACATTCTCACATCAGTAGACGACGGCAGGAAGAGGGCGAAACGACTGGGAGTCTCGCAACATCCAGCCCAATTCGGCAAGCACAGGAACTGGAGGCCCAGCCATTATAAGGGAACCAGGTCCCCGAGACAACAGGAGTCATGGCGACGCAAACCACCACAATCTAAACCCTCCTTTCAGCACCGACGCCCTCAAACAGCCAAGAAACCTGCAGCTACCTCCAAACCGTCTCTTTGACCACCCTGCCCCGAGCCGTCCAGTTTCCCCCCATCAGCCGCAGCCTTCCACACACACTCGTCTGCAACCGTTCTACCCTGCCTGGAGAGACATCACTTCGGACTCCTGGGTCCTCGCCATCATTCAAAGGGGCTACCTAATAGAATTCGCATCCACTCCGAAACACCACAGATTCCTCACCACACCTCCGTCCACTCCCCTGCAAGCGGAAATCGCGTCTCTGCTGGACAAAGGCGCGATAGAACCAGTTCCACCTCAATACCATCGCACCGGATTTTATTCCCGCTACTTCCTGGTGCCAAAGAAGGACGGTGGACTCCGCCCCATCCTCGACCTCCGCAAACTCAACCTGCACATAACCTACAAGAGATTCCGTATGATCACACTCCAGGCAATCCTCCCGCTCATCCCAGAACAAGCATGGATGGCGTCCATAGACCTTCAGGATGCCTATTTCCACATCACAATCAATCATCGTCACAGAAGGTTTCTCAGGTTCGCCATCGGGGAACAGCACTTCCAGTTCTGCTCCCTCCCGTTCGGCCTATCCACAGCCCCGAGGGTTTTCACCAAGTGTATGGCAGTGGTAGCAGCCACACTACGTCAGCAACACATATCAATTTACCCGTACATAGACGACTGGCTGATCGTCGCACACTCGAAGGAACAGCTGCAACTGGACGTCTCCGCTACCCTCTCTCTCCTGGCCACCCTAGGCCTCCAAGTCAACCTATCAAAGTCCAAACTGGCTCCTACCCAGCGAATCCAGTTTATAGGAGCAGACATCTCCACAGTCTCTCAAACGGCCTCCCTACCTCAAGACAGAGTACTCAGTATACAGGCTCTGGCCACCACCATCATCGCCCAGCGATCGCAAACAGCCCTCACATTCCAGAGAATGTTAGGCCTCATGGCAGCAACCACCGCAGTTTTGTGCTTCGCGAAGCTGCACATGCGACCCCTGCAGATGTGGTTCGTCAGGACCTTCCATCCGCACACACAGCACCAGTCCACGCTACTCACCCTACCGCCACACATCATAACATCCCTCAAGTGGTGGACAATGGAACGTCACCTCCGCAAGGGCATGCCGTTCAAACAGGCACCCCCCTCGGTGATTGTCACCACAGACGCCTCCAAGTGGGGATGGGGAGCCCACTTGGGAACCCTCACAGTACAGGGCCAGTGGTCAGACCACGAACGCTCTCTCCACATAAACTGCCTAGAGCTCCTCGCAGTGCACAAGGCCTTACGGTCCTTCCTCCCATCGCTGAGGAACCAGCACGTCCAGGTCACCTCCGACAACATCGCCACGGTCTTCTACATCAACAGACAGGGAGGCACCGCCTCCATCAGACTCTGCAAGAGGGCCCTGGCGTTGTGGCACTGGAGCATAAGCCAGGGCATCTTCCTCACGGCTGTTCACCTACCAGGAACCGAAAACACCCAGGCAGATGCCCTGAGCCGCCACTCGACCAACAACCACGAGTGGTCCATCAACAGCAAATACATCCGACAGATCTTCAGCATCTTCGGGACCCCGAAAGTAGATGTATTTGCTTCACCGTCAAATGCCCAATGCATCCACTTCTACATGAGGGGTCCTCCGTCTCATCTCTCCAAGGGGGACGCCTTCCTCCAAACGTGGAAGGGAGCACTCCACTACCTCTTTCCCCCCGTTCCACTTATCACCAGAGTTCTACAGAAAATTCAAGTAGACCGCACGAATTGCATCCTAATAACCCCATGGTGGCCCCGCCAGCCATGGTTTACAACCTTGCTGCTTCTGTCCAACAATACATTCCTCCTACTTCCTCAAGCGCAGGACCTCCTCTTCCAACAGGACGGCAAGGTCCTGCATCACAACCCAGCATCACTCAAATTGACAGCTTGGAGGATCAGTTTCTAGAGTTTCCCCCTGAGGTCCGCCAGGTCCTAGTGAATTCCAGAAAGCCATCCACTAGAAAATCCTATCTACTTAAGTGGAAGCGTTTCTCTCACTATGCCTCACAGCATAACTTCGACCCCAGCTGCGCCACCATATCCCAGGTGCTAACCTATACCCTAACGCTCTCCAGGGCGGGGCTCTCATACTCTTCACTGAAGGTACACCTGGCAGCCATCTCAGCCTTCCACCCCCGCATTGGGGGCACGACTGTCTTCTCTCACCATGCTACCAGAGCCTTCCTCAAGGGCATCATTCGCCTACACCCACCAGTCAAACAAATTCTTCCTACCTGGAGCCTCTCTCTCGTCCTAAGCCAGCTCATGAAACCACCTTTTGAGCCCATGGCTTCTATTCCACTACACCTGCTGTCATGGAAGACAGCCTTACTCACGGCTCTCACCACAGGCAAGAGGGCCAGCGACATCTGTGCACTCAGGGCGGACCCACCATATACGATCTTTCACAATAGCACGGTGGTCCTCAGACCCGACCCGACATTCCTGCCAAAGGTCGTCTCTCCCTTTCATCTGGGGAGACAATCAACCATACCAGCCTTCTTTCAGCACCCCACGGATGCAGGGCAAAGGGCGCTCCATAACCTGGACGCACGTAGGGCCCTAGCCTTTTACATAGACAGAACCCGCCAATTCCGTAGAGACCCTAGACTCTTTGTCGCGTACGCCGCCCACAACAAGGGCAGCAAAATATCTACTCAGAGACTTTCCAAGTGGCTCGTTGCCGCTATTGAACTCTGCTACCAACTGGCGAAACAGCCAGTTCCTCAACACATACGAGCCCACTCGACCAGAGCCGTGGCTACCTCGTCAGCCTTCATGAGGGGCATCCCTATAGAGGACATCTGCGCTGCAGCCGTCTGGTCCTCTACATCTACCTTCGCCTCGCACTACGCTCTTGACGTCCGTGCCCGGCGTGATGCCTCCTTCGGACAAGCAGTGCTGCGCTCCATCTTCGACTAACCACCGTGAGTACTATACTCTTTACGTTTTTGTCCTAACCATGCATATTCTTACAGATCCAGCACCCACCTCCGAAGAAATAGCTCGCTAATCACCCATATGTGTGAATGCACAGAGACCACGAAGAAGATGGACAGGTTTCTTACCTGTAACTGGTGATCTTCGAGTGGTCATCTGTGCAATCACACAGACCCACCCAGCCTTCCCCGCTGCTGGACGCTCATCTAGCACATTCGTTTCCACCTATCCGGCGGCGGGAAGAAACTGAGTGGCTAAGCGCCTCCCCCTCGTCCAGGCATGCGCAGTGCCTGCCTCCTCCCCAGGACGAGTGGGAGGCGCGCCAGATCTGCGATCAAGATTGCTTTGAATTCTCCGAGGTTGGGACCAATCCTGCGGATTACCCATATGTGTGATTGCACAGATGACCACTCGAAGATCACCAGTTACAGGTAAGAAACCTGTCCTTTCCAACCTTCAGGTGGAACCTGGGGATCCCCCAGAATTACACCTCATCTCCAGACCACAGAGATCAGTTCCCCTGGAGAAAATGGATGCTTTGGAGGGTGGAGTCTGTGTCATCATGCCCCTCTGAGGTTCATGTCTTCCCCATGCTTCATCCCTAAATATCCAGGAGTTTCTCAGTCTGGGAACTGGCCACCCTATGAGGGAGAAAGCTGTTTTTGAAGGACCTTCCTCGGCCACTACCAGCCTTCACATTCAGGAACTCTTGAGAAGTTTCTGAGGAATCCTAGGCTTCCCCCAAACAAAACCACCACTTTACAGTATCATTTAAAAATGGGTAGAAGTTTGGTATGAGAGAATCTAGATTGGGGTGGCCAAATTGTGGCTCAGGAGCCACATGTGGCTCTTTAACGCATATTATGTGGCTCTCAAAGCTCCCATCACCCCATTGGCTGGCTTGGAGAATGCATTGAAAGTTAAAGTTGCTTTCTTTCCAACCCCTCTTCCCATCTATTTGCCTGTATGCTTGCCTTTCTCCCTCCTTCCTTCCTGCTTTTAAACATTTTGCATTCATGCCTTGTGGCTTTCAAACATCTTATTCTGTGTAGCTTTTATGTTAAGCAAGTTTGGCCACCGTTGATCTAGATGTCGTTAGAGTTTTAAAGGCAAATGAATGGCATCTTTCTCAGAGCTGTACCTCTAATCCTCCTGAGTACTAAAGGAAGCCCTGATGTTTGCAGGACTGTTTAGACTGTAATGCCAGTGATTTAGGTGGTGCTAGTGAAGCTGGGCCCGATCTGAGGGTTGTATCCCAGGATCCTCTGCAAGAGATCCAGGGTGCTCTTCTCTAGTTGTATCTTGCAGCCGCTTCAGGAGGCAAAACATCTTTGGCTTCAGTCTGGAGAGTTTCACTGCCACGTTTCTTATACCCCTGTTTCTTTTTTGTTGTAGGACGACAGTGCTGGCTGCAGTAGCCTTCCTGGATGCCTTCCAGAAAGTGGCAGACATGGCCACCAACACACGAGGTAGGACAATATGAGGGGGAGCTTCTTGGGTATCAATTGAGGGTTAGCATTTGGCTGGTTCCAAAACCAGCCACATGTTTTCAAGGCTTCTTGCTTAGATTTCTGTTTGGAGAACAGTATGGCAGCAGGGAAAAGTGATCACCGAACTGGTAGACCATTTAAGGCAAGCTCTCTTGGCCGTTAACTCTGTAATACACGTTTAACTGCGCATTGTACTTAATTAAATTCTTCTTATCCTTTTGAGATTCCTTGTCAGATCATACCAAGGATGGTGTGATGTAGTGGGTAGAATGCCAGACTAAGGTCTGGGAGACCCAGGTTCACATCCCCACTCTACAGTGGGAGCTTGATTGATGACCTTGGGTCAGTCACACTCGCTCAGCCCAACCTACCTCACAGGGTTGTTGTGAGGGTAAAATGGAGGACAGAATGATGTTATAAACTGCTTTGGGTCCCCCCTGTATTAAGCCCATCTCCAACCGTGGCTAACCACCCCAGTGCTTCTGGGAACATCTTTGTTTGTCTCCAGAATCTACCAGAGGTTTGGTGCTTCTGAACATGGAAAATCCATTTTTGTTAACAGCTATAGACCGCCTATTCACCATGGCTCTTTCCAGTCCCTTTGGACAGCTATATAATGGTTATATTGGAGGTTGTGAGGAGACTTCCAGTGTAACAGCAGAGATCCATGTGGCAACCAGTTCAACATCCATGGGATGGAGTGCTGGCATCAGTGGTCACAGTGGGCTGTTTGGGGTAGCAATTTCTGTAAGCTGAGGGCTTGCTCATCTTATTCTAATTTTAATTGTCCTGCCTTTCTCTTTACTCTGCTTTAAAATGCTTGTGTTGACTATATTTTATTTAAAATAATTATATCCCCCTTTTCTCTTGATCGTGGGGACTCAAAGCTGCTCTCCCCGCCCTTCCTTTTTCTTCTGTTTTTTGCTATCGAGTTGCAGCAAATTTCTGGTGACCCCATAGCAGGTGTTCTTTTATTATTATTATTTTAATTTTCTCAAGAAAAAGTGGGATATAGAAGGGGGAAAGGGATAGGAGAAACTATGAATTCATCAAAAGATCAAATATTTCAAATAGTTACATACAATAAGTAAAATCAACTGTATTAGAGAAAATACATTTCAAATATAGAAGCAGATAATGAAACATCATTATTAAAGTGTTCAGAAATGAGTTCTCTCTTTAAAATAATAGGCCAAATGTTTGGACCCTGTAGGTTTTCAAGGCAAGAAACATTCCGAGGTAGTTCGTCATTGCCTGGCTCTGCCTAGTGACCCTGACTTCCTTGGTCGACTCCTATCCAAATACTAACCAAGGCCAACCCTGCTTAGCTTCCAGGATTTGATGAGATTGGGCTAGTCAAGTCAGGGCCAAAACAGTTTAGAACCAACTACAATCTCAGTTTAACAGAAATATGCAGAGCTTTTTTTGTATCAGGAACTCCTTTGCATATTAGGCCACACACACCCTGATGTAGCCAGTCCTCCAAGAGTTTACAAAAAAACCCAACCTTGTAAGCTCTTGGGGGATTGGCTACATCAGGGGTGTGTGGCCTAATATGCAAAGGATCTCCTGCTAGAATTCCTTCCCTGATTGGACCTGTCGTGTAGGTGAAAGTCCAAAGCTGTATTTGAGAGCTCAAAAAGTGTAACAAAAATGTACATTTGAATCACTGCTCAACTTCAAAATGCACTGCATGATTTTGGTCAAAACACAAGCTTTGTCTGTGCTGTGAGGGTAAAATAATCCTACACCTGCTGCCCTGAATTCCTTGGAGGAGGAGGAGGAGGAGGAGGAGGAGGAAGAGGACATCACAGTGATGCATAGTTTCTCTTTCCTCTGCAACTAACAAAGGCACAGGGTCTCCTAAATAGATGAGAAATGTCATTGAGATAGTCCATAAGAGTGCAGTTATTGGTGGACAGCTGTTTCCCTCATTCCAAAGAGCTTGGTCTCATATTAGCATGCCATGGCTCCATTTGCACATATACCTCGCAGCTACTTTTCTGTTCATGTTCACTCTGGCTTTTCTTTTGGGCAATGATTTGACTCTGCTCTTTTTCTGTTTTGTGTGTGTGTGTGTGTGTCTTTCACCTCCCCCATCTCAGCAGAGTTCCCTGTTAAGGTTTGGGAATTAAAGGAAGCCTCGGGCAGATGTGCAAGGGGATTACCCGAGATTGAACCACAGGAACTAGAAAAGTGAGCCCACCAAGCCTGGTATTTGGAAAGGAGGTCAGGGGGGAGGAGGGGAAGCTTGGGAAAGTTTAACTATAAAAATCAGCGCATGGGGTAGGAAGATTGCTGTGCTTGCTTGCCGACAGTGACTTTTTGAGGATTCCGCAGTGAGGAAAAGCACAATGGCTTCAGGCAAATAGCAGCTAAGATGGTAAAATGAACTGTATCACTTCACAGTACCCGAGGTTTCATGGTTGATGCTTCTCCGCAGAACAAATTCCTTGTACATAGAAAGCTAGACATAATGGGAAAGAACTCAGCAGTAGAGGCAACACCCTTATTTCTGACTTGGCTCTCTGTGGAAACATTACCAGAACCTACACGAAACCCTGGCTTTCACATGGGTCCCTTTGCCTATCATAAAGGGGATCTTTCTTGAAAGCAGATCTGAAGATGTCACCCTGTTCTCGCTGTGTGCAGCCAAAGGGGGAAAGGCACTTCTGTTGAGATCATGATACCGAACTAATAACTCTAGAGAAAATTATCTGGCATGAGGCATGGGGGGTGGGCTCTAATATTCTATGCTTACATATCCAAAAGGTTTTGGTAACAGCCTGAAATCAGCAGTCGGTGGGTGTCAAGGGGACACACGGACAGCTTTGCTGATGAGTTTCGTCATTCAGGCTCCATTCTTTATGCATTTAGGAGATTTATTTGGCTATTTGAGGGCTCCCATTTTGGCTGTGCCTGACCTTGCTCTGTACAAGCCTGGCTGGCTTTCTGTGAAGCAGATGGCCTCTTCCTGTTTTCCAGCCGCCTCCTTGCATCTAGGCCATCTGGAACTCTGCAAAGAGGAGGAGGAGGTGACATACAGTGGAATCAGATTTGTGTGCAGGCACACTAGCCCACTGCCCTGATGCAGATTAGAGTTCTTCAGTGTAATAATTCTGCCGGACACTCTGTCTGCTGGGCATGCTGCTGATGCCAGATCTGGAAGAATCATGTCTAGTGTGTTAGATCTGTCCCTTGAAATAGTTTCAGTTGGTCTTCACACCTGTGAAACTCTTGTCACTCTTTTTCACTCTTTTCTGTCCCCATATTCTCCTCTTTAATCATGCACAGATTAGAAGTGCCCATCCACAGAAGTGCATTGAAAGAACATCCAACATCTTATCCTTCCCTCAAACTTTAGTCATCCTAATTGAGTGTCTGAAAGGACAAACCATGTTTGATTAGATATTTATTCCCCACTTTTCTCCCCCACAGCGACTTCTGTCATTCTCCCCTCGGTTAGTTGTATCTTTCACCACAACATGATGAGATGGGTTAGGCTAAGAGAAAGTGACCAGCCCAGGTTCACCCAGCTGAACTTTGATGTCAGAGTAGAGATTTGAACCCAGGTCTCACACGCTGACCTCTACACCAAGCTGACCCCTTGGGTATGCCTATGAAGGAATAGTGTTTTGCTTTACAGTATAAAATTGAGGGGTTGGGGTTCAATAGTTATTTATTATATTATAATAGTTTGGCCTTTTTTGTACATTTTCAGAAAGCAACACCTGGCTTCAATTTTTATATATTGCTTTATAATAGTATTATTGACCACTGATGTGTATGGTCCTATTAGTCATTTGATATTTTCATCAACGTTGTATGTGAAATCATCAGTTCTGTATGTTAAAATGATTATAAGGTTATGTAAAGCTCATGTTGATGTTCTATATAGGCTGACCTTCAGACTGTTTTTAATATTTTAATCTTTACCATTATGTACACTATTTGAGAGAGAGAGAGATTTCTCCTGCCAAATATATATATAACATATTTAGCTAACTTAAATATGTTATATATATATATATTTGTTATTTGTTATATATGTGTTATATATATGTTATATTTAGGCTAGCTTGACCCTTTTAACGTAGGAATATTTATCTAAGAATTTGTAGTATATTCACAAACTTACAGTTCTTGACATTAACTGCCATGTTGTGTCTGCCAGATTAGTTTTGTGGTGCAGGTGTAACCACAATAGATTGAGAAGTAACCACAATAGGTATTGATTCTGAAGCATGACTCCCCTCTTCTCAAAGCACAGTAAACCCTCCCATGCTTGATGAAAGGAAAATAAGTAAATCTCACACTAGTGAGTAAGCAAGCCACACACCTGAGAGATATCTGTGAGAGCTGGGTCTTGTCCTGCCTGCATTCTGCAGACATTGAGCTGAAAGTACAGTGCCTGGCTGTTCTACCTGAGCAAAGCTAATCAAGCTCCATCTTATTAGTGCCGTGTGCAACTGGTGCAGTGGATAGAGGGTTGGACTAGTGTCTGAGAGACCCAGGTTCAAACCCCTGTTCTGCTGTGGAAGCTTGGGCCCGTCATAGTTTCACAGCTTAACCGGGAGAATGTTGCAAGCCAATCCAAGTCCTCATTGGTGAGAAAGGTAAAGCAGCAAAGAAGTAAATTTTAAAAATCAAATTGAGAAAAATGGTCTTTTTTGTAACTTCATATTACAATGGTGTTTCATTATTTTCTGTTTCATGACTGGTGTCTTAAACTGAAATAAGGTCAGTGGAACTTGCTTCTAAGCAAATGTGATTAGGTTCATAGTTTCCAGATCTCTCTCATTTTTTTCTTTCATCCAGTAACAAGGCTATGTCCTGATAACATCAAGTACTGCCCCTTGTGCTGAAAACTTCCGTCTTTTATTGTTGCTTCCTAGTCGATGATATCATTTGGTTCTTTCTTGTTATTTATTTTTATTTAATTAAATTGATTTGTACTCCACCTTTCTCCCCAATGGAGACCCAAAGCAGCTTATATAATTCTCCTCCCTTTTATTCTCACAACAGCCCTGTGAGATGGGTTAGGCTGAGAGAGTGTAGCTGGCCCAAAATGACATGAGTAGGGATTGGAACCTGGGTCTCTCTCAAATACTAGTCCAACTCTATCTGTCTGTCCCTCTGTCATCTGTCATCATCTATCTGTCTGTCTGTCTGTCATCTGTCTATCTATCTATTTGTCTGTCTTCCGTCTATCATCTTCTATCTATCATCTTCTATCATCTATCTTCTGTCTGTCTGTCTATCATCTATCATCTATCTATCTGCTACAACAGTCATCTTGATCATATATAATCTACAACAATCATCGTAGTCATATATAAGACATAGATACATGAATAATCCTCTACTATCATCAACTACAATCATCTATAATCTCTGTCATACAATTATTAAAAATCATATATTTATTTAGAAATTATATGTACTCTTAATTTTTCATTTGTATTTAAATGTTTTTATTCTCTTTCCTTATTCATATCTAATAATTTGTTATTACATATGTATATTGCCTCTTTTTAGTCCAACACTTTTAACCTCTAAATCACACTGGCTTTCCTGGTGTATATCAGGAATGCCTCTTGGTTCAGTGCTATAAATATTCTAATTGTGCTTTAATTAGAAATTTTTAAAAAAGAAATAAAATAAATGCCAAATCCCTTTTGAGGTTCCTTCCTTGAGTTTCAGCTTTCATTTTAAAAAAGTAATGTTTAGCATTTAGTATTACAGAAAACCCTGTGGGGTAGTATTTGACGTAATGTGCTCAATCAAAAGTCCACCTCATCCTACTTTCCAGCATTGGGGCTGATGAGAGCGGAGGAATTGGGTTGGATCCAGCCATGTACTTGCACAGAGCTTGTGGGTCTTCCCCTTCTCCCCACCAGTCCCTTCTGATACTGGGGAAGCTGATTCTTGGGGTTGCGTGACCAATGTGGAATAACAATCGTGCTAGTCGGTGGGTTTTGTAGCTTAATGCAGGCAGAAAGATAACACAAGACAGGATTCTTAACATTAGGTTTTATTCTTGTTTCCCTCTTACAGATTGTGAATAAATGCTTTTTTGAGGTTTGAAATGAGCAAAACCTTTACTCTGAGTTTTAAGTTTTTCTCTCTCTCTGGACAGAGAACAGGCTGGAAGAGTGGGGAGGCAGTTCAGCTGTTTTCCAGATTTACCTCATCCCACCTTCATACAAATGCCAATAGTTGTAGACAATGGGATAGTCAAGCTCCCCGCCCTCCCACCAAGCAGGGAACAGAGATTTGGAAGAATTAAATACTAGAGTCTACAGGAAGGAAAATTCTAGGGGCTTCAGGAAAGTTTTGTTGTTCTGGCCTGATATGGTCAGTGGGTGGAGAAAAGAGAGGTGATAAAACTCAGGGGAACAAGGAGGAAGGTCTCTTCAGTGTGGAGTCTGCCAGAGCAGACAGAACTCTTAACAGAGGTCTGGAGGAGGCAGCCATTAATCATGTGCTGGCCTGAGGAGCTGAGGGAAACTTCAAGTAATGACACTTCTGTAGAGAAGAAGAAGAAGAAGATATTGGATTTATATCCCGCCCTCCACTCCGAAGAGTCTCAGAGCGGCTCACAATCTCCTTTACCTTCCTCCCCCACAACAGACACCCTGTGAGGTGGGTGGGGCTGGAGAGGGCTCTCACAGCAGCTGCCCTTTCAAGGACAACCTCTGCCAGAACTATGGCGGACCCAAGGCCATGCTAGCAGGTGCAAGTGGAGGAGTGGGGAATCAAACCCGGTTCTCCCAGATAAGAGTCCGCACACTTAACCACTACACCAAACTGGCTCTTTAACATCCTAAAGAAGCCTGTCCTATCTTTTAACATCTGATAGGACATGTATAGAAAGAGAGATAGAGGAATTTGGTTTTACCCGTTACTTTTAAATCCCTTGCTCAGTCTGGTGCTGTGCTAGAAATATGCTTGTGAACATTTTCTTTTTAATAAATTCTTTGTACCTTATGATGCTGGTAGTGGTTCTCTGTAACACATAAACTTCCACTGTCTTGGACATGCTGAGATCATTTGCATGTCAAACATTCTTAGCTAAATACATTAGAATTAAAGGAGCATCAGGAGGAAGGCAGTCAGTTAGGGAGAGGCTATTCCTCCAGGGGTGCAAAAGGCAGTAAATGGTCCCCGTGATGACTAGGCACTGGGCAACAGGAGACACAGAAGCAAGTCTTCAGAACTTGAAATTTGGGAGACCTGACCTTCCCAGTGGGCAATTCCTATAATGATCAGGTGGTGGTGATGGGTTACCAGTGGGAGAGAAAAGCCTCTCCAGGTGTTGTGAAAATCCTGGAGGGAAGGGTGGAACAAGACCTGCAGGTCAGAGCAGACCCATTCTGCCACATAGCCCCTGCTCTACTTTCTTCTCCAGCTTTTTTTCTTTCCCCCCTCTGCTTTCTTCAGTATAGAGGGCCCTGATCTGCCAAGAAACTTGCTGTCTCTCTACTGAGACACACTTCTAAAATGAGTTGCAAAATGGGGCTATCACTTAGGATTCCGCATACCTGACAATGTGAGTGTTTGAAACTAGACCTCACATCCTAGTTCAACATTCTAACCATAACATCACTCTGCTCCATGCTCTGGTGATTAGGCTGGATTATTGTGATGTGTTGCTATATAATACGTGGGGCTGCCCGTGAAAAATATTTGGAAACACAATTAGTTTAAAATGTGGTATCCAGATTATTAAGTGAGACCTGTGTGGGCAGTGATTTCATTTCCAGTTTGTTTCCAAGCACAAACCCAAGTGCTTTTTTGTACCTAGAAAGCTCTCAATGATTTGGAGCTTGGGTATTTCAAGGACTACTTTCTCCAAAATGTATGGAGATCTGCTGCTGTGTTGCTGAAGGGTATTCCCACCTTGGGATACAGCAAAACTGTACTCTTCAGCTTCCTGCAAATCTAATAATGGAGTGCCCTCCTAAAATACATTCACCTGACTCCTGCCACTTGAAAGCAATTTGTTCTGTGAAGCTTTTTGGAGATCCAGTGTGGTGTGGGAGTTAGCAGTATTTAAATGAGACCTGAATAGTGGTATTTATTTACTCCATTTATACATTGGCTTTTGTCTCCATGAGGACCCAATGTGGCTTTTTCCCCCACCACTACCATTTCATACTCACAACAATTTATGAGGTAGGTTTGGCTGAGTGTGTGTGAATGGCCCAAAGTCACCCAGTAGTATTTCATTGCAGATTCAAACCTGGGTCTCCCACATCCTAATCCCACACTCTGATTTACATTGTATAATAATCTCACCAGCCAGATGAGTCAGGCTAAGAGAGCCAGTGAGGTTTAGTGGTTAAGAGCAGTGGACTCTAATCTGGAGAACTGGTTTTAATTCCCCACGCCCCCTCTACATGAAGCCAGGTGGGTGACCTTGGGCCAGTCACAGTTCTCAGAACTCTCTCAGCCCCACCTACCTCACAAGGTGCCTGTGGTGTGGAGAAGAGAAGGTGATTGTAAGATGCTTTGAGACTCCTTAGGGTAGAGAAAAGTGGGATATAAAAAACAACTCTTCTTCTAATCTGCTTTGAGACGCTATAAAAAAGTAAATAAATAAACCACTATGCCATATTGGTTCTCTCTTTGTGGTAGGTGGAACACCATGGGGATGGCAGCAGTTATGAAATAGTTGATAGCTGCAAGAAAGGCAAACAACAATGAGGAGCAGAACAAAAATGATTAATGTTCAAAATCAGTTTTGATAACCCAAGGAAATTGGCAGAATAGCTACACTGGGTGGAAAACCTGAGGGAGAGCCAAAGATCCTGTTAGAGAATGTGATCACCATCCTTTGTGGAGAGCCAGTTTGGTGTAGTGGTTAAGTGTGCGGACTCTTATCTGGGAGAACCGGGTTTGATTCCCCACTCCTCCACCATTTGCACCTGCTAGCATGGCCTTGGGTCAGCCATAGCTCTGGCAGAGGCTGTCCTTGAAAGGGCAGCTGTTGTGAGAGCCCTCTTCAGCCCCACCCACCTCACAGGGTGTCTGTTGTGGGGGAGGAAGGTAAAGGAGATTGTGAGCCCCTCTGAGACTCTTTGGAGTGGAGGGCGGGATATAAATCCAATATTTTCATCTTTATCTTCAATCTTCTAAAGGGGGGAGAGTCACATGACACTGAAGATGGTAAAGAGTGCCTTTAAAGGGGGAGGGTACAAACAGCAGTGTAAGATGACACAAAACTGTAGAGGCCCAAATTTAGAAGAGCAAAGGCATAATTTGAGCTACGGTTAGCTAGGCAGAATCGAGCATGTTCCAAAACATGTGAGCTCATTCAATGGAAGTTCTCTTCTCCTCCCCCCTTTCCACTCAAACTCTGATTTTGGCATGGCAAGTTGGTGTGCGTCAGCCACAAATTAGGGAGAACTGACTCTCAGCCCGGTCCCTAAATATGGTTTGTCTGAGTTTATCTTTGTTGTTAAACCCATCTCTGTTATGGTGGTGTCCAGATGGGGCAATCGGTTTCTGTAGGGCTAGGCAGCAAAAGAACAGTGCTCTGTCATTTTGTGTTCAGATAGCCACAAAAGAAGCAGTGTAGTTGACACCCTTGGTTCTGGGAATATGGATGAAAAAAAGAAGAGGGTATCTGGTCTTTTTATTTATATGCTGCCTTTCTCCCTGATGGGGACCTAAAGAGGTTAACAGTATTCTCCCTGCCAGCTAGTGAGGTGAGTTAGGCTGAGATTAAGTGACTGACCCAGGCTTACTCAGAGTGTTTCTGTGTCAAGAGTAGGGATTCAAACCTTGGGTATCCTAGTTCCTAATCTGACATCCTGATCACTACACCACTTCTTTTGCTTATGAAGAAACAAACTGGCATATGATCTGGCACACTGTGCTCCTCTGTCATGTTCAGGCATGCATATTTATGTGCTGAGCTAAGCTGAATCTGCTTCTTCTAGATACCTGAAGGGGCTGAAAGTTTTAACTTCCAGATACCTGAAGGGGCTGAAAGTTAACGCTCCTCCCCAAATCTCCCCCAAAAGCACAGTGGGGGAGTGAGTTACGGGGGGGAGGGGGAACCTTAAGTACAGGTCCTGTCTTTAGTTAACCATTGAAGCACACATCATACATCTGAAGCAAACTGGGATATTTCTGAGGGGAGACCCAGGAATTGTGTAGGAGTAGCTGAGGCTATCTGAGAATTTGCCACATGGATAAAGAGGCTGTTCTAAGGGGTCTCCAGAGGTGGTGGCTCCATACTGGAAAGAAGCAGGCAAAATATTGTGGATATTGGACCAAATATGTCAAGGGCTTTAGTAGTGAAAAACAGTAATTGTGCCCAGAAGACTAAAGACCAGAGGTTGGAGCTTCTCAAGTTCATGGGGTAGGTTTATGTTTCACTTTTCACCTTGCCTCCCACCTGCCTAAACAGAGTTGTTCCTCCTCAGATCATTGAGACATGGTCTTTTCATCTCCATATTTGTTGTGGCTACTTCCTCTTCACCACTCTGTCATGAACCACCCTTGACCCTGCCCCCCCCACACTTTCATTCAGAGTTATTCATTCTCCCCCCACACAGCTGCTGCTGCCATCTTTAATGAGGCACCTCAAAGCTGTTGACCTTTTCACAGTATTCAAAGTCATTTCTCTTGAATTGTCTTGGATCCCTTTCTTCTCGAAGTGAAAATTTTGCTGGGATTGGTGGGAACTGCAGTACTGTTCTTAAACTTTAGTGGAGTCAGACCATCCCTGAAAAGAAACAAACTTTGGGATAGCAGTGTTTTAGTCACTGTTGTGAAAAAAAGGAGTTTTTTGACAGGACGTTTGGAGAAAGGAAGCTGGAGAGTGTGCTCTGAGTTAAGTCTGGTTGTACGTACAAAAGGGGGAAGCAGTGAAATGTGTGATATCTGAGAGGTGCGCTCCAAGTTCCCTACCTTCCTGGGAGGTTTTTGCAGTAGGAAAGGGCCTTAGATTCTGTGATACGGTTGGGGGTGAGGATGGAAAAATGTGCTGAGCTGACCCCAGCCGTGGGGAAAGGAAGAGTTCTTTGTCAAATCCAGGAAAGGAGAGTGGGTGGAGTTCAATTCTTTTTGTGAATGGCCATGGAGCTGAGGGAACACGCGAAGGAAGTGAGTCAGCCTCCTTCCGTCCTCTGCTACAGCTGCACAGCAGGTGTGGCTGGACTCAGGATATGCCATAACCCCACAGCAAGAAAGTGGTGTGTGAAGCGCCCTGCTGTTGTTGAAGACAGGACTTGTTGCGTTTTTCCCAGGGACGAAATAAGTTCCCCAGGATAATAGGGTGAGAGCCATTTTTTGTCTGAAAGCAGCACAGAAAAATAATAATGGTAAAACCATCCATGACTTAAAACCCTCTGACATCCTCCTAGTAATGAAAGCTACAAGGGCAGTTCAGTTGATAACCAAAGAATTCCTTGCAGGACTGGTACAAAGGATGGGCAAAATAAAACCTATTGGAATGTGGCAGATAGCCAAGGTCGTGAAGGAAGCCTTGTCAGGTTCCTGCCATAGAAGCCTTTGATGCCATAGCATCTTCCCAAAAGCAAGTGCCTAAGAAATTGCTGTTGAGGAAAAGGTACTTCTGGACCCAGCATCCTAGTAGAAACATGGTCACAAGGTCATGAACAGGCTAGAGACAGAGTAGTGGTCATGGGTGGAATTGGAATTTGCAAAGAGATTAGAAACTTGTGGATTGGATGGGCATCAAGGATGACTGGTGAAGTTCCCCCAAGCCTCAGTAAAACACTTGTGGCCTCTGTTGGTGTCTGGAATCCTGAATCCCATTTACAGGTTTATTGACTGATGCTCTGTCCTTCTTCCAGCTGGGTGTAACTCAGTTTGCTTTTGAGAACAGGCCTTCCTGGCTATAGACAGACCATTTCTGGTTTGAGGAAAATCCTGGGAGCCATGTGGGCTGTGTCTTGACAGAATTTGGAGAAAGGAATTTGGAAATCTCCTGCCTGTGTTGCTTCACAAGTCTGTGGCAATGACTTCAAAGGAAATAGAGCAACACAAGTCTTTGAAGGCATTGAAAGGGGGGAGACAAGCCTAGAGGTGTGATATTTTGTATTCTAAAGAATGTGAGACTCACAGAATGGCAAGTTGTGTGTGTGTGTTTTAAGGAAACCCTTGTGACTATTGATCAGATCCTTTAAATGTTAAGAAGGCTGAGATGTGACCACTCAGCAGTGGTAAAATAAGGTAGAAATGGAGCTATCCATTTTGTGAATCGGTTGTGGCACAAGAGACTTTAGGAATTCAAGGTTTGGGGGATTTTTTTTTTTATGTGGATGATGGATTGGAACCAGTTAGCAAAGCTTGACCTTAAAGCTTGTACCCTGGATCTACTGGGAGGTAGCCAGTGACAAGATCTGAGGCAGGTCTCTAGCTAAAACAGGCCTGCAGCGGGTTTCATGCTTGTCTATTTCCAATTCTTTTTGAACAAGAGGTCAATCTGTGCTTTTCCATTGGGGGATTTTTTCCTCCTACATTTGCATAATTATATTTTTAATTCCTTTATCATCGGTGTCTTTTTTTCTCATTATGTGTGCCAATTGCTGGTACAATAACAAAAGATGAATTCATGGCTTTAGATGTTCCATTGAGTCTAGCCCTTGGGGCTTTGAGCCTCAGCCTGACCAGTGAGGGTCATGTGGTAGTTCCTGGAAATGGAGTGAGCTTTAATCCTAATGAAGGGTGGGAACATTTGCTTGAAATACTAAGCTGTGAGTGGCCTGGTGGTCTCTAAAATTACAGTGTTTTCAGTAATGTAGTGTTCAGCATTTTATTCCTGGGGAAGAGACGTTTAAATTGCTCTGTATTTAGCCAAAGAGCTTGCAGTTTTCTTAGACTCGTTCACAGTGGCTCTGAACTGTGTGAGCTGAGAAGTCCTGATTCAGATCCTTCCATCTATCATGAATTTGCTTTGTGGCCTTCAGTACACTACTTTCTCTCAGCCTGGATTCAGCCACCCACACACCCACGATCCTTAAAGGATGCTTTTATCCCATATCCCACAATCAGGGCAGCCTAATTTGCACCTTATGCAGATTGTTCACTAACTTTTCAGATCAAGAATTTTTATTGTGCATTAGTGTTCTCCTGCAAGTATAGCGGCATGAATCTTTGCTGACAGCAGCAGGAAAGAGTAGAAACTCTCCTCTGTTCCACCAGACTTTCTTTTTGAATCCAAATTCAAGTGTTTTCTCAGTAAATGCGCAGTCCTAACCCAACCTTGGTGGAGATCATCTGAGGATGGGTCTGCAGGAACCAGGCACCCACCCCCCCCAGCCATCATACCTGGACCCAGCTCCAGCTGAAGCATCCCTCCCTGCAGATGTAATTACTGAGGCCATTTGAGGGAGGGGAGGGAGCAACCAGGAACTGCTGTGTGTTTCCTCCCTGCCATACCCTTTTCTTGCTGAGATATCTCATTTGCTCTTATCCGTCCACCTAGCTGGAATTGCAAGACAACATACTTAAGATCATAGCACCTGAAATGTCAATTTTTATGTTTTAAATTGCTTTTATTGTTTTTATGTTTTATTATATGTCTGTATTCATGACCATGTGAGCCTGCCTCGGTGGGGAGAGCAGAATATAAATGGAATTAAATAAATAAATTTAGCATCATTTTTTTCTTGATGTTTGGCTTTACCTTTAAACTACTTTGAGAATGCTGGTGTTTGAAATCAATAATGCAAGGCTTTTGATGCAATCTTTTGCACACCTACTTCAAAACCAGTTCTTGCTGATTTCAGTCAGGCTTCAAAAGGGTTGAAGATGATTGCTGCCTTTGGAGCCAAGTCAGCATATCTTCAGTAGAACTTTAAATGCTGAGAAACTCATTCTCGACCCTGTGGACAAATTGGCCAAGTTTTGCTGAATACAAAACTGCAATTTATTTAGACGGATATTCCACTTTTCTCCCTCAAAGAGTTTTAGATCAGCCCCCTCTCCTTCATATTGTCCTTACTACAACAACCCTTCAAGGTAGGCTAGGCCCAAGGTTGCCTACTGAATTTCCATGGCAGAGTGGAGATTCAAATCTAGGTCTCCTAAGTCCTACACTAGGTCCAACACTGTAACCACTATACTGCTTTGACTAGCTAGTATCCAGAGTTCCAGGTTTCAGTTGAAGGGGGCAGGGAGGAACACAGCACAATAAGCAGCGCTATAGTTGATGAAGCAGCACAATAAGCAGCGCTATAGTTGATATAGTGGGTCAGGGTGGCGATTCCCTGACCCACAATTCGCAGAGTAACTGAATTATTGTAGTGACATGACATTTAGTCAGAGCATATGCTGGACAGCAGAAGATCAAAGACATCATAAGTGAATGTTTGTGAGGCCACAGCAGAGTTCAGATGCTATAGCCCTCCTCCCTCAGCTGTCTGAAGAAAATCACTGTCTCAGACTGTAGCTTCCACATCTGGAAAGTGGGAGCAATAGAGGCTGGCCACCATAGGGTTTTTGTGGGGAATATGTTGGATTTTCCAGTCACAGTTGCATGCATTTATCTCATGAGTTTTTCCCACAGAACTTGTTTCTGGAAGACAGAAATACAGATTGGTAACAGTGAATATGCTCGGGCTGTTGTAATGTTAGACTACAGCTGGAGAGACCTGAGGTCCTCACTGTGTGTTTTCCTTGGGATCATTGCCGGGCAGGCTTGAGAGATCCCATGCTGTTTATCCAACCTGAAATGGCCTCAAGGAATCACTGTTCACCACACTGGGGAAAAGTAACATGTAGCTCCTTCAGGCCGATTCAGGTTGGGGAAATGGCAATGGGCAGGGGAGGGACTTCTAAGCTTTCTCTCCCTGTGTGCTTTGGTCCCAACCTTAATGAAGCCCTTGCATGTCTGAAACACCAGAAGACATCTCCCAGGCCTACCCAGGGACATCCCTGAGGAAAATGTTAAGCCCTGGGTTCGAATTGCATTTGGCCGTGGAGCATGCAGAGTGTTCTTGGGCCAGTTGCTCCCTTCCAGCCAAACCTACTGCATAGGGTTGTTGTGAAGATAAAAGGGAGGAGGAGAGAGCCACATAGCACTGCCCTGAGCGCCTTGGAAGATTCTGGAAACAAATGTGGCAACCGGAAATGTTTTATTTCCTGAGAGATTGATATCTGCAGTCCATTCATCCTTACCTCACCCAGGAGCAGCAAAGACTATTCTCAGTTCTTCACAAGCTGAGTCCTTCACCTGCTGAGTTCAGCTGCCATTTTGGTTGTCCCAGCAACAGGCAACCCAACGTAGCTGTTGAGTTCTCATGAGAGAAAGGGATCTCGAGAGGATGTGACACAAGTACCTTCTGTGGTGTTTTTAAATATATAGAGAAGCAAGGCGGTAAAGAGGACTATCTGGCTCTCTTGTGAGCAGGGTTTCTAGGCTGGCAACTAGCGAGATGGTTGGGGTGCAGGGAAGCTGTGATGTTGGTGATGATACTTTCATCACTCTGTCACTTAAGGGTACAATCTGGAAGTAACAATGAGTATCTCTCGGAATCTCCAGAGACTCTGCAGTTTTACCATAGAGTTTCCAGCAATTCCTAGATCTACCCATGGTCATTTCTGGATTGTACCTGGAAGTGATGTACTGACACAGAAGCCAGCAGCGATTTTTCTTTATTTTTCTCCCACTAGTGCTCTGTGTAGCAACAGGCAGCAGAGAAGATCAGCAGGAGGCCTGGCAACCCTACTTGTGAGGGCAGCAGGTAGGCAGGAAGCTGGTGGATGGTGACAGGCAAGATGGCAGTTTTCCTCACATCCACCATCTAAGGCCTCCAGGGACCTCGTTATAGCACCAGCCCTGTGAGATAGACGACAGATAGCATAACAGTACATACTTCCTAGGAGATACTCTGTGTGTATTTGTGTGTTAAATATTTTCCATTTTGCAAAATAAACCCCAAAACAAAACATGCCCTATCAATAGCATATCATTCTTTCAACATTGGCTACTCAAGAAACAAGGAAAAGGTAACACAATGCTGTTTTACGGAAATATCAAAAAAGGGAAAAACAAATAAAGGATGGGGAACAAACTGTCTTAAATGTATTCTATCATCTGCTGTTTTATTCTGCAGGATGGGTTATTAACAATTTTAATCTGAAGTTCGGTTTATTTCACCTCAGGAGCAACAAGAGACATTGGCTCAGCTCTGACACGGATGTGTATGCGCCACCGTAGCATTGAAGCCAAGCTGAGGCAGTTTACCAAGTAAGTTACATTTTAGGTATGTTCAAGAGTGTTTGCTCCTCTTCCTGAGGAGGAACTGTGGTGGGAAGGTGCCCAGCTTGTGCTGACAGAGGCAGGAGGTTGAAAGGATGCTCAGATTTACAGACATTCAGACCACATTGTCCATCTCCACCTCACTCATAAGATGTGATTTGTTACTTCATCCATAGTCCCCCCGTCTTTGCTGAGACTCAGAGCTGATGTGTGCCTTGACTTAAAATGTATACTTTCTAAGGGCAGGGTGAGGGGAAAGAACTGTGTGATTCAGGCCTCTGGGCTATGTGAAGCATCTGCATTGTGTCCCTTTATGGATGTGGTGGAGGAGTCTGTGTCTGCTGGATCTTAGCCCAGGAATGCATCTGATCCAGCCCTTCATATTGGTTACCAATTTTGGAATAGTCGAGCCCAGGCCCAGGGGCTAGTTCACAAATTAACTAAGTCTGTAGGTTGGATCCTAACTAAATTTTATGTTGATGGAAGGTACTACCTGCCTCCTTTCCCCCCATTGGAGACCTTTGATCTATGTAAAA
Organism: Heteronotia binoei; assembly: GCF_032191835.1. Lineage (NCBI taxonomy): Eukaryota > Metazoa > Chordata > Lepidosauria > Squamata > Gekkonidae > Heteronotia > Heteronotia binoei. The sequence goes on from NC_083236.1 coordinate 27,135,875, forward strand.
AATGCTGCTCCTGGGGTACAGAGGACCCTCAGGAATGTCATAGGAGCAAATCAGAAGTCTTGCAGCTGGAAATTGATGAAGATTACCCCACCAGTTCCATTAGCAGAAAATTTTCTCTGATTCCATCCCTATATGTCTGGGCATGCTCCAGGAGTTTTTTACTTGGAATTTGGTTCCCACACACGCAGAAGACTGGTTTGGATTGGGACAGGTGTGCACAGGGAGACGAGTTTTCCCCGTCCCATGGACCATTTAGGTCAGGAAAATGGCACAAAAGGAAGGCTTAAGCCCCCACCTTTTCCTGTATTCCCCAGTCTGAATTGGGCCCCTAGGAATCATGGAATTCCCAGAGCACGTCTGTTAACAGGGCGTGGTGTGTGTGTGGAATATGAGCATTTTGTAATACATGAATTGGACCACATTTGGCCTTTGTGAGGCAGGCACACTGCCATAAAAACCATTGTGATCCTAAATGTGAGTTCTGAAGTATTACCATAAGTGAGCTCTTAAGTGGAACATGTTAGAAGCTTGTATTTGAAGCCAGTGGTGTTCCATTGGTCAGAGAAGTTAGTGCAGGGAGACTGTGTCTGAGAATCTAGTGCAGTAATAATAGAGACCACAAAGAGAAGGAAGCAGGGAAGGTCTTGCTCCTCTGGTGAGTAGAGACTTGGAGCAGCAGAGTTCAGTATTTGCCTGCCTTTGAGTGATAATCATGAAGACCTAAAGAAAAGCAGATATTTTCAAGTATGTTAAAAGTTGGAAGGTTCTGGATATGAGTAAGTAGTCCGCAGTTGCTTCTGATGCTTGTTTAAGCTTCGTGGAGGCCTTAGCTCTGAAATGCATCCCCTCCCCGAATTCCCCCCACATCCGGTTGTGGGCAGGTATTACTTTATTGTATACATTTATTTTCATTAAAATGTATACTCGAGTTTAAAGAGCCACTTTTCAGTCTAGGGCTCCAGAAGAAACCGGAACATTTGCTCTCTGAGTGGGCATGATAGCCTCCCTTAGGAAAGCATGAGATTGAGAGGTTTGTTGGTTTTGTTTCTAAACCAAACTCCACTTCTGCAGCCTTCTCCCTGTCAGTGTTTCTAACTTTTTCTCCTTGGTATCTCTCCTTGCTCCAGTGCCCTGATGGAGAGCCTGATTAATCCTCTGCAGGATAGGATAGAGGACTGGAAGAAAACTGCTAACCAGCTTGACAAAGACCATGCAAAAGGTAACCTCTCAGGAATAGACCTGCCGCAGCAGTGCTTGAGCCGTGTGGAATATGAGCTGCCCAGGTAGCTCCCCACAGCTCAGTGATGTGAGCTGTGGCTGAGTGGTAAGGTGTCTGCTTTGCTGACAGAATGTCCTGGGTTCAGTTTCTGACATCTCTAGTTAAAGGATCAGGCAGTAGGTGCTGCTGACAGAGCAGGCAATACTCAGCCTTATGGACCAAGGGTTTGCCTTCACCTTCATCTATTCAAGTGTGACAGCCAGTGCCACAGTCTTGAAGGGTGACTGAACACTGGAAATACATTCAGGGAGTGTATCAAAGAGGGGCATATGGATGTAAGCTCCTTGGGGCAGGGCCCCTTTCTTTTTGCTTATGCATTCAGATGTTGCTAAACAGTCATAAACATTTCCATCCACAAAGAGAAGTGCAGGAGTCTTATCATCTAATTGGAAGAAGAGAAACAAATACCTAGAGCAGAGGATCCCCAACAGGATCCCCAAACTTTATTTTGATGCAAGATCAGCTCTGAAAAATCAACATATAGTAAAATGTATTTGATACGGCGAACATAAAACAATGAAACAGATTAAGTAGGAGGAACAAGAAAAGTAAAAACCTTCTCCAACAGACAAGCAGAGTTACTGGGATGCAATCATCCACTTGTGTATCCCGCACTGCCAGGGTGCTGTGGTGTCCTCCATGGTATTGTTTTATTCTCTCACTCCTTTTTCCCAGTGGTTTGTTGCCTACTTTGATCATTGAAGGAAATGCTAAATTTCAGTTAGAGTTTAGTGAAAATAAAGATGTGATTCCCCCCCCCCTCCAAGTTCATGGACCCCCCTGAAATCTATCCACAGACCTTTTAGGGGTCCAAGGACTCCAGGTTAAGAACCCGTGCTCTGAGGTATGTGCTGATAGTGGTAATGATTTATAAAATGCATTGCTAGAATGCTTACAAGAATTTTTTCCCTGGGGCTGCAGCCACACAACTTTGGACCTTTTGCTACCCTTGTGCTGTAGCAGTAAAACAAAGCTTGAGTCCAGGCGCATCTTTACGACCAACAAAATTTTATTCAAGTATGAGTTTTCATGTGCATGGACACTTCCTCAGATACTGTAGCGGTTGATCACAAACAGATTATCTTGCCTGCCCAGGAAAATCCAGTGGCAAATGATGGCTATTGCCCAGGAGGAGTGTAGTAGATGCAGCCACTGGTTCTGAACTCTCCGTTTAGTAGTAGTAGAAAGGTCACTACTTTTAGAAAAGTGCAATTGGTCCCACAGAAGACTGTGGGAAAGATCTGGCCCCTTCCACTACTTGCATACTTCCACTGCTTCCACTATTTCCACTATTTCCACTACTTGTTCTGGGGAAGAGTCATCACTAATGCCTTCTCCCATGTCGCCAGGTTGAAGCACACTCCAAAGTGCTGGTTGCTTTCTACTTAGGTCTACCTGCACCTTCTCCCAGTGGCCTTCTCTTAGTGATACGGAGGAGTCAGTTGGGCATGTGGTGGACCCCATTGCCAGGCATTTAGGCACCTGCTGATTCTTCTTAGTCCCAGAGTCTTCTTAGTCCCAGAGAGACAGTTGCCTCAGGACTCGGCAGGTGAAGGACAGCCTAGCCACAATGATGCCATGTGGGGTCCACAGAGCCCTTGGACACTCTTCTAAAGAATCCTTCTACTCCCCCACTTTGCAACCTCTAGAGCAGAACAAGGAGATAAGGCCACACTGATACCTGCAGGCCGTTGGAAGGTACGCCTTCCTTGCTTCAGTATTTCCAGGTACGTTCAGGGAAAGAGAACAGCTCCGCTGGGGCAGAATTAAAAGAGGTGATAACTTTGGCTGGCCTAATTCCTGGGCATAGACAGCCCCTGAGAGAGGAGAAGGAGGATATGAGAGCGGACAATTCAGGCATCCTGCCTCCAGTACCAGGCCTGTCCCAGTTTCATGAGGTGGGATCAGAACACTAATGCCTTAGGGCACTGGCCAAGCAGCTCAATGCAGTGTGTCTCAGCAGAGTAACCCAAATTTATATCACCACACAAGAAAAGCCAAAAGGTACACAACAGCAAGTGACCTTCTAGGGTAGAGCTCTGGAAGTCACACCCTTTTCCTTTTATCCTTCAGTCCTAACCCTTTCCGGAGAACAGGAATTCACAGTAAGGAAATTCCCAAGGGATTTCTGTTTCTCTATCCTGGTAGCCTCTAATGCTTCTTGAAGGCTGTTTGGCACTCAGCACTCTATCTAATGAAGTCTGCCCCATTTTAAAAACTGCTCTAAGTGTGGGCTTGGGAGTTTTTTCAGCATGCCCTAAAGCGCTGTTATATCCTCAGGTTACTTTTTTTTTGCTGAGCATCAAACCCCATGGAGAAGAATTCTGGGACTTCAAAAGTTTGGTCATTGTTGTATGTCACTTGGGTTGATCTGAATAAAAGGGAATTATTCTGTTGTTAACTTGATCTGGAAAGCCCAGGCTAACCTGATCTCATTAGATCTCAGAAGCTAAGGAGAGCTATTGTTTGGATGGTAGACCTCCAAGGAATACCAAGGTCATGACTCGGAGGCAGGCAGTGGAAAACCACCTCTGAATGTCTCTTGCCTTGGAAACTTATGGGGTCAGCATAATTAATCTGTGACTTGATAACCAAAAAGGAAATCTGTTGTTTAGGAAATTTTGTGTTTCTGTGAACCAGCCAACCTACAATCCTTTTCTGAGTAGAATAGTCCTATTAGAATCAACAAATGAGGGTAAGCGTTGATGTTATATATCCTGCCAGAAACTTTCTTTGTTGTTAGAGTCAAAAGCACCTCTGAAGATTTTTTAAAAACTGTAAACAACTTCAATTTTTTGATGAATTAAATTACAGTGGTGGGATATTTACATTTACACAAAGGTGCAAAACCAGCATGTAGCAAAACTCAATGTAGCTTCATTGTAACCAGGAGCTGTTTCGCATGGCATTTTACTATGATTGGTGTGGAGACACATTTTAGATCTCTTTTTCCTTCCTGGGACACCACCACTGTCCACTCATGGATCTTTGGTCCTTGGGATGAATCCATTGATACCCAAATCCCATTCTTTTGAAATATAGTGTGGATTTTGGTGAAATCAGCTGTTAAGAAATGAGAAGTAAGAGCAAAAGAAATATGCTGAGTGCAGAGAGGAGAGGAGATGTGCATCCACGAAGGCTACTCCAGCGTGCTTTTTCTCTCATGTCATTCTAGAATACAAACGAGCTCGTCACGAGATAAAGAAGAAATCCTCTGATACGCTGAAGCTGCAGAAGAAAGCCCGCAAAGGTAAGATGGCTCTCTTTGGTTGGCAGGCACTTCCACTGATCTGCACACATCTGACTTGGGGGAGGGGGAAGACCGCCCTAACTATGAGTGATGCAGCAGCAAGAGCCGTCTGTGGAAGACCGTTCCCAGAGTGGGCAGAATATATGTGGAGAGCTCCCAGCGCCTGCCTCATGTCAGGAGATAGCCCACTGTATCTGGTGTGGGTGGACAGAGGAAGTTACTGGTCTCACAGGCACCATGAGACAAAGCTGGATTAATTGATATACTAAATGAACTGTCACTTAGGGTCTTTGACAGGTGAGGGAAAGGAAAGTCTGCATGAGTTTCTTACTACATTGTTGTCATCTGGGAATCAGCAGCCCTAAAAATTCTCTCAGGATTGTGTCCCTGTCTGGTGAAAAAGTGGTGCCCATGGCTGCTGTCATAGAGAAAATTCACGTAAAAGCAGGAAAAGCACAGAATGGAGTGTTGAAGCTTTACATTTGTTTAAAAGCAAGTTTCTAGCTCTTACAGATATAAAACTACATGTTAAAGGGTGTGGGCAGTGCCTGCTGAAAATCTCAGAAGCCAAGGAGGAGGCTGAATAATTAGGCTCCCAGAATGCAGCTTTTTTCAATGAAGAATTTGTGTGTACATACAGGAAAGTCTAGTTGCCTCTAGACTCTGTGTGTGAGGTGGTCTGCCTTTATTTTGGAAGGAGGGAACTGCTGTCTCTGTGGACCACATGCATGATTGGTGCTTTTGACTTCCTGGCAAGTCATTTTGTAATGGTGGTCCACAGAAGTCCTGTTTTGTGGACCATGCCCTTGACTGGTCCGTAGAGTCTTGTCTTCCTATGTCCATGGCCATGGAATGGGATAGTTGGGCTCATTATTTTCTATCCTAGAAGTGCAGAGTGCTACTTGGTGTACCAGGTACTAACAGCAGAAGGAGGATGGCTTGTAAGCCAGAGACCAGCCCCAATGCCCTCTGTACCAGTCAGTCCAGGGAACAGATTTCAGACACTGGTGTTTTTTTCCTTAAGGAAAGGCCATGTTCCCTTGTGGCACTACATGTGGCTGAGTAATAACATCTTTGTTGCTCCTGCAGCAAAACCACCAAGGCCCTAATGAGATGTGCAAGAGGATACATCTGGTTGTTTTAAGAAAAGGCCATGTTGTTGCATTCAGAATTTCCCCTCTCCATTGTCCTTGCCAGGCACAGAAATTGAGCACAAGGATGGAATGTCATGTTACTAGCCCTTGGTGAAGGTCTGTGGGTTGGCCATAACCTCACCATTCTCATAAAGCTCAGATTGGCTCTGAGGAGCCAGATAATTGGGGTTTCCTGCTCTGGCAATCCTGCTCCCTTGGCTAGCTGCTGCCCACACCTTCCTAGTGAAGGACATCGCAGCTTTCCAGTTCATTCTTTTCTACTTAATGCTTGGCCTTAGGGGAGAAGAAAAAAGAGGAGGGAGGATGATGGGTGGAGGGAAGCTTTATTTGGTGGGTGGGGTTGTGGCTCCCAGTCTGGGGTCAGACGATGACTTTCTCTACATCAGCCTGTCTTTCACACATTCTTCTCTCTCTCTCTCTCTGCCTCTTTCTCTTTTCCCCTCCTTTCCACATCCTTCCTGTAGAACTTCTTGGTAAGTCAGACATTGCCAACCTAGCTTTATCAAGCCTCCCCATCCACACTTTCATAGCCTTGTGCTTTACTTATCTGTAAATCTAGGTTGGGCTTGAAATGAAACCAAACCTCTGAGCAGCAAGTGGGGGGGGGAGGGGAGGTCCCTCTGAAGCTGAACAAAGGGTTGTGGGCTAGATGGTGTTTGCTTTCTGCTCTCAGACCCAACATTGCGGGGGGGGGGGGGGGCAGGCCAGCACCCTACTGAAGATCACAGGAATGTGCTGGGTGCAGACAGGGAAATGGTAGAAAGCCAGGCATCAGGCATTTCTGCAGGGTTTCAAATTGCTTCCCATTCCCTCAGTAGCACTGACAACAACTTGATGGCCACATTTTGCAAGTGGGGGGCTAAAGCCCAGAGAGAATGTCCTGCCTAGGACAACCTGTAGAGATAGCCTCTAAAATCTGAGAAACAGTTGGTCAAGCTTCTTTCCAGCCTGCTGGCAAATGAGTGTAGTATGCATTGTGCTACACCTACCCACCCCCTTTGGTTAAGGGTGCCAAAAGTCCAGGGCTGCTTGCCTCAACTGTATGCTCTCTTGGAGACAGCATGCCTTTGTCTAGATTTCTGAGTAGAAGCCATTTCCATTTGCCATAATTGCAGGAGACATTAAAGAAATGGCAGACATTATCATGCACAGAGAGGGGTGCACCCACACCAGATGTTGTTAAAATTGTAAATGAGGGGGAGAAGTATCTTGATCACCTCTTGACTAGTAAATATAGTATTATGTCTGAGTGCTAGAGCCCCTGCTTTGCACTGAGGGAGGACCCAGGTTCAGTCCCTGGCATCTCCAGCTAAAAAAAGGGTCAGGTAGCAGATGACATGAAAGATCTCTGCCTGAGACCCTGGAGAGCCACTGTCAGTCTGACTAGACCCGGCTGTCTGTAGTAGACCAATGAGGTAATTCAGTAGAAAGCCACTCCGCGTGTTTCTTTGAGCAATTTTATCCTAGCCTGCCTCCAGGGAGTTTGGTACAGCACATACACGGTTCTCTTCTCTTCCATTTTGCTCTCGGAGCACTCTTGTGAGGTGAGTCAGTCTGAGAGTGTGGGATTCATGGCAGAGGTCAGAATTGCCCTGGTTCTGCTTTGCTTACCTATCTTAGCTAGCTATCCAACACCAGGTGTTGTTAAAATTGTATATGAGGGGGAGAAGCATCTTGATCACCTCTCGACTAGTAAATATAGTGTTATGTTGTCCCTCATGCAGGAAGACCACAGGTAGATGGGTGAGGAAAAAAATATTCTTCCAGCCACATGGGATGATAATTGGCATCCTAGATCCAGTGTAGTCCTGCCATATTTACTCAAAAGGAAGGTCCTGAGTGTAAAATGATTCCCCCTCACTTTAAAAATGACACACTCAAAAAGACTCTTATTGGACATAATTGCAACTTGTTCACAAATTTAAGATGGCATGCTATTTTTTTAAAACATATCTGGCAGGAAAACCTCATCTTGCATTTGAGTATATAGCAAATGTTTTAAAGTTTGGCTTAAGATTGCCTTTGGAGAAGATGGCCTCCTTCTGCTCTCCTCTTTCTCCAAAATTCTTGCAATGGCATCTCTCTGGTTTCTAAGAGATGCACCCAGATGGCCCTCTGGCTGTCGGGTGGGCTGCTGCTGTTCTGAAGGCATGCTCTCTGGGCCAATTATTTCTCTTAAATGTTTGTATTCAGACACTGCTATGAAAGGGAGGGGGGACAGGCCCCTGGATTTCAGTAGGGTTTCATTTCAGGCCTTATCTACACCATCACTGGTCCCCTGTTCCCATCTCTTTTCTGTGACTCTGCTTTACCTCTCTGGGATGGCTGTGGGGCAGCAGCTGAGATCCACCTTCCCCAAGGCTCTGGCCCTGAATACTGAGCTGGGGGCGGGGTCTGCCTTGGAACAAGGCTGTACTCCATTCCCTACCCTGGGCTATTCATCCATCTCGAGGCTGCTGTTTATTCCATCATTCCCTTTTCAGAGGTTTGCAGCTGACAAGCAGAGCACCAGGATCTCAGCCTGATCTCCCCGTCATCCTGGGCCCCACTGTCTTAACAGCTTTTCCCCCCCTTGACTTTTCCATTTTAAAAAATTCACCGCTATTCCAGTTCTTCACTTTTCTTTCCCATGCTGGAGACTTCACCCATCTGGCTGCTCAAGTCATCTTTGCATGTGGCATTACGGTGGTGGTGATTGCGGTGGTGGGGCTTTTGAGTGACAGCAGCACCCACCCTCAGCTTCCTGGCATGGTTGCACAGAATGACCTCCAGTGCAGGGATGCAGAATGCTGCATCCATCAGACTGAGCACTGGATTGCACCCATCACTTGCATTTTGCATTGCCCACAAGCTGTTTGTGTTTGTTAGTATGGAGGAGGCCAGGGGAAGCCCTGGTCTTCAGGGTGCTCCTTGGCTTATATGATTTTGCAGAATTTGAGTGAGCGTGTGTATGTATACGTGTGTGCGAATGTGAATGTGAGAGCATGTGTGTACCTGTGTACATACATAATTTTACTATTGCCCTTGGATTCCTGATCCCACACTGCTCAGAATACATTCTATACTCTTCCAAGCAACTGTGCCACCTAAATCTCTGCCCCCATCACTTCACCCTCCCCACGCTGTGCTTCTTGTTCTCCAGCAAAAGATGAATAAAACCCCCTCTTGAACCAAATTCTGCACTGGGTATAACTTTCTAAAAGGTTGTACCTGGAATGAATTTGAACCCTGTTTTTTAATTATTATGGTATCACGAATAGGATGGGATGCTGGAAGATGGTGATAGATTCCAGCGATTACAGGTTTGTGGGCAATTCAGAAAATGGGGGAGTGAGTGAGGAGGAGACTAGCTACAGCATGGGAGCCGACCATCCAAGCTCTTGCCTCTGGCTGGAAAATGATCTCTGCTGCATCCACATGGGTAAACTGAACTCTTCTGGCTGAGTGATAATAAAGGGCAAGTGGATTTTTTTTTTAAAAAAAGGCATAATGCAGAGAAAACGGTTGACCTACATATAGATGCAGCTATCTGTTGTAGAATATCTTACACCATCCAGAGGCGGTGTAAACTTTGATTGCAGTATGGATTCTTAAGGCCTTGGTTGATCACAGTAACATTTCTCAGTGCAGGCAATTCCACTGTAAGCACAAGTATAAAACTGCAGACATTTCAGCGGGGAAATATGTCTGTCAATGTTCAAAATAACCAATTCTAGACATCCTCATAAATGTTTTACGTTAACAAGAAACTGATTTGTTGACCTCAAGTACCTCTGGGACTTCCGGAAGGTAAAATGTATTAAAATTACTCTCTTGTGGCAGCAATCGTGAATTTTTGCCTCACAGGTTTTCCTCATGTTTTTTGGAAGGGCCACCCAGCCATGTAAAATTTGTCCACTTTTCTAAGATATCAAAACTGCTATCACACTGCTGTTCCTGTAATTTGGTCCTGGGCCTATATTGCCTTGATTAGAAAGAAAACAGAAGTTACAGTTGTTTTTTGCCTATGCTGCTGGTACAGAGAAGATTTCAGGTGTTTGCCGAGGGGTGGGATGCTCTGATTTCACTGGGCTTAATTTAGAGAGGTCAGCGGAATAAATAGGTGGAGATGAACATTTAGCAGTTTAGCAAAGCGAAGAATGGAGAAAAGTCAAGGGGCGAGAATGATGGAAATTGATTTAACATAAGGACAAAATATAAGCCATGCTGGATCAGGCCAATGGCCCATCCAGTCCAACACTCTGTGTCACACCATGGCCAAAATTCTAGACGTTTAGAAGACCTATTGGCATTGAAGAAATAGCTCAGACTCTGAGATGGCCCTCAACATGTGTGTGAGCAGGGTAATGACATATATAGCCATACTACCTTGAATTCTAGTTTACATCCCTAACATAACTGAGGTGCGTATATTCTGTGTATGCTTCCATGAGCACCAGTTACAGTCAGTTATTGTAACAGTCTGGGTTAAATCAATACCCTCAGGCATGATGTGACTTAAAAATATTCTACCTTTCCCTCTTGGTGCTCTTCAATTTTTTATTTACTTACTTTATTCCTATCCCACCTTTCTCTCCAATGGGGACTCAAAGCGGTTGACATTGTTCTCTGCTTGTGATCTGTTTTAGATCCCTGTTTTGGTGGCTGCATTGCATGTGGCAAAGGGGTCTCCCTCTGCACTGTTTTCCCAACCTGAAATGCTCTTCAAAGGATCAAGCAGCAGCTCTCCTCTGAGGTTGGGAAAATGGTGCTGGGGGATGGCTGGAGCCCCTTCTTCAGATGTGATGTGGCCCTAATCCACACAGAGCATGGGAATTGAGGAGAAGCTGCAACATATGCCTGACTGTTGGGCTGGGTGGGGATCCCAGATCCAATCTGTGTACTCCTTTGATATGTGAATCAGACAGGGAATAAGTATGTGAAAGGCAACACTGGCTTCTCACAATGTCAAGTATAGAAGAAGGTTCAAAGTCACTAGAACTTTTCACTATTGAGTGAGATTTGTGTGCTCTGTGAACAGAGGTTTGTTTTTTGGGGAGTTTTTTGCGAGGGGAATCTTGAACCCTTTTAAATCCTGCTGTAGTATGGCTGACTTCAGGCAAATTTTAATGTAAGTCTATCCCCACACACACACACACACAAAACCAAGGAATAAAATGTTGGATCAGGCCAATGGCCCATCCATTCCAACACATGTCACACCATGGCCAAAATTCTAGACGTTTAGAAGACCTATTGGCATTGAAGAAATAGCTCAGACCTACAGTTTCGTGAGGCTGTCACAGAGTTTCTGTGATGGAAATCCATTCCTCAGGTTTCCTGAGAGACGAAGGGATACCTCAGGTTAGTCATGCCACCCAGCCTTTCTTCTTTGATGACTGTGCTCGGTTTCTCCATTCATTTCAGATCTTAGAAGAACCAAATGATATCAGGGAAAGTGAATAAAAACCTAGGAGGGCATCTTTGCCTTTTGGGTTGAGGCCTTTCCTTCCCCACTCCCGCCCCGTTCTTGAGAAGACACCTTTGTGCCCCCCAATGCTGTCAGCAGTATCTGTGTCAATTCAAGGAAGACCTCTCAAGGATGTGGACCTTTAGGACAGGTGTTGGGGCTGGTGGGTGAAGAGGGGGTGATACGTCTTGTGTCGGCCTTGGTCTTGCAGGGAAGGGAGACCTGCAGCCACAGTTGGACAATGCCCTCCAGGACGTCAGCGATATGTATCTCCTCTTGGAAGAAACGGAAAAACAAGCCGTCCGCAAGGCCCTCATTGAGGAGCGTGGCCGATTCTGCACCTTCATCGCTTACTTGCAACCCGTAGTGGTACGTGGCTGCCTCCTCTGCCCCCCACAAAACTACACTGTGTGTTCTTTTTTATATGTGAGCTCCCTTTCCATCCCTTACTGGTTGTACCACACTGCTTTTCTTTGCAAGTGTATAAGCAAAGGGCAAGTGGCAATGTTAATTCATCGGGTAATTTGCAAACTTGAATATAGAAATCTGTCAGCTGCAATTTCCAAGGCAGCCTACCACTGGTAGATCAACCACTTAAAATGTTACAGCATAATTTGCAGCGGAACCTGTGTCCGTTATGAGACAAAGAAACTGTCTGAGCAAAAAAACAAACAAAAAAAATAAGCAAAATGACAGAATGAATGGGGATGTTTTGATCAGGTGCCTAAAACCAGAAAGACTGGGCTCCAAGTGAGCAGTTCGAGGTTGGGCGTTTCAGAGGGAAGTGCCATTGTGGAGAAATCCCACCACCACCACTTTAGTAGCTGCCCCACTGTACTTTCAAGGGAGAGGTCACTCAAACGAGAGCCTTTGCCAAGGATTTGAACTAGGGACATGCTCCTTTAACTATCCTGGCCCCAAACTTTTTTAGGGCTTTCAATTGTGCTCCAGCGTGTTGCTCTTATAATGCAGGCAAGATGCGTTTGCAGTGGTTTGTGCTGGTCAGCAGTCTCACGGCTGCATTTTTCGCTGATTGCCGCTTCCGAGCTTCAGTTAGGCAAAGTAAGCATGTTCGTGCATGTGTGGAAGTATTTACATAATTATTCCCGCGCCCAAAACTCAGCGTTGCTTTGGGACACAATACTTGTTTTGCACACAGTGCGGACTGTTCATTACATTGCCTGAACATCCACTACTGAATTGGCAGAGAACTCAGCTCCTTGGGAACAAGGGAAGCTGGAGCTGTCAGATCCAGATAAGGGATAGAAGAACCCCAGAAGGCAGCTCAGCCAGTTCCAGGCCTCAGAGTATTCACTCTTATTCATTTCCCTGTATCCAGGTCTCCCGAAGCTAGGTCAGGTTGGATTTTTCTTTTTTTTTGGTTGCTGTGGGTAAATTTGAATTTTGCACACGCACAAACCCCAAACTGAGCAGCATAACATAAGCACATGAAATGATGAAGAGTTGATGACGTTAAATGTTGCTTAAGCATCACACTGTTGTATTGTGCTGTAGTTATTCTGCATTGCTGACTCTCCTTCCCTGCCCCCCCCCATTCCTGCTTAGCTTAGAAACACACATCAGGCATGGCTGCCTGCCTGCTGCTCTTCCACTTCCTCTCCTTTGCAGCTGGGTCCATACTTAGGGCCACTGATCAACAGCAGAAGGGAAGCTCTCGCTTGTGGGAATATCACCCAGTGTGAGCATTCCAAGCTTCTTTCTGTGCAGGCAGTGATCACTGACAGTGATGGCGTGAAGCAGGTGTCCCTTAGAGTCTTGGCACCTTTGGAAGTTGTCTGGTTTACCTGCGTAGCTGGGCTGGGCTGGCCCTGGCTGCTCTTCTGAGTTTCATCCTCCTGCAATCCTGATGGCTGCTTTCTCCAAGCAGTAAGAGGGGGAGAGCTGGATTGAGTCAGATACCACACATACACCAGAGCCAGTCTGGTGTAGTGGTTAAGTGTGTGGACTCTTCTCTGGGAGAACCAGGTTTGATTCCCCACTCCTCCACCTGCTGGAATGGCCTTAGGTCAGCCATAGCTCTCACAGAGCTGTCCTTGAAAGGGCAGCTGCTGTGAGAGCCCTCTCAGCCCCACCCACCTCACAGGGTGTCTGTTGTGGGGGAAGAAGATAAAGGATATTGTAAGCTGCTCTGAGACTCTGATTTAGAGTGAAGGGTAGGGTATAAATCTGTGGTCTTCTTCTCTGTGATGCAGTGAAAATGAGTGCTACTTGGAGCAAATGCCTGTTTCTCTCCTTGGTCTTCTACAGAATGGAGAGATCACTATGCTGGGAGAGATCACCCACCTGCAGGGCATTATTGATGATCTGGTGGTGCTGACCGCAGAGCCTCACAAGCTGCCTCCAGCCAGCGAACAGGTAAGAAGGCGCAAGGAAGGGGTCAGTGGAAAGGAGTGGCTGGAAGGGTCAGAATGGCCACCTCGTTTGGCACTTCCCCAGCAGCCAGAGTACAGGATTTTCATAACTGAAATGTGAGAGACAAGGTTTGTGGCTGGAGAGTACAGAAGCACATGCCATCCAAGGAATCTACCCACTCTATTTCTATAGGAGGATGGGTCCACCTCTCCACTGGAAGGCAGCATGTCCAGAGCAGTGACTCATACTGAGATTCAGCAGGCACCCTCTGCTAAGGGCAGGTAGTTCTGCTGCATCTCTGAATTGGAAATCATTGGATAATCCAATCACACCAGATGCAGGTTGCTTGCTCACAAGGGCAGCTAGTCCAGAGGAGGAAAGCCCAGATTGGTAAATTATGGAGAGAGGCTGTGGACAGCCACTGGGGAGTATTCTTTATTAAAACATTTGGACTCTGCTTCCCCCCCACCCCCCATATGTCAGAATTCAAAGATGTTCACAGGAGCCTTTAAGCAGTAGATTAAGTTCTTGGAGCACAAAGTCTGAGGATCACTTGACTTTCTAGTTTCTGTGCAGTCCAGCCCAGGCCTGAATGTGGTGAAAGCAGGGACTGCCTGCTTTGTAGAAAGGTGCTTGCCAAGCTTCGTACATCTCAGGGAACTGAGCCAAGCCAGATTGTAATCCAAGATAATGCATCATGAGCTTTAGCACCTGCCCCAGGAGTTTTCCCCAGGGAAAATCTTAGTGGGATCCCTTATCCTGATAGGCCAGCATCTAATCTTTAGAAGCAGCAGCCTCTAATGAACATAGGAAGGGCTCTTTCAGGTGTTTTTAAATTGACCTTTCATAGAATCATAGAGTTGGAAGGGACCCCCCAGGGTCATCTAGTCCAACCCCCTGCACAATGCAAGAAATTAACAAATACCTCCCCACACACACACCCCAGAGACCTCTTCTCCTTGCCCAGAACACCACTTCCTTTTCTCAAAAAATTGTAGAAATTCTAGCCATGACAACTGAGCCTAAACAATGGTTTAGTGGCTATCCACACATTGTGCACAATTGCATCTATTTTGCCCCCTGAGCAGTATCAGAGGGACTGAGTGAGAATGACTGCCATGGTCCAGATGGACCAGTGGCCTGGCTGGGAGCCCTGTGGATTCACCCGTCCTTCCCTGTGTCATTATCAGAAGTTGCTGTCCTTATGTATCAGCCCCATTTGCTGCTCCTTCTGACAGCTGCCTCCGTGTGGCAGAAAAGTCACACATCTCAATGCTGAGTGCGAAAGATTCTGAGTGCAACTGTGAAGGGATGGGACTTAAGCCTACCCCCTTCCATGCACATGCTGCCTCTGTGGGCTCAGAGGGCCGCTTTTCACCCCCGGGAGATATTACGTGTAGCCATCAACAAGTTTCCTCAGTGGGACAGATAGTGGGGCCATTCAGCAAAACAGTGCCAAGAAGAAGGCCTAAGCCCACTTTCCCTATGCACCATGGTCCTAATCACAGTCAGGCCCCATGTGTGCCTGGGATGGGAATTAAGTTATGAGCACATCTGATCACGTGTTATGACTACCTCTGGTTAGATCTAGGCCCTGTAACAGCCGTGGGGTGAGAGAAGGGCTATATGTATGCAAGGCTGAATGACCTGAGATTGGCCAACTATTTGTTTCTTTTGGCCCTGGAAAGTATTGTGCTCAGTATTCGTGCAGAGCCAGTGTAGCGTGGTAGTTAGAGTGTCAGACTAGAATCTAGGAGACCCAGGTTCGAATCCCCACTCTGCCATGGAAGCTAGCTAGTTGAGGTTGGGCCAGTCACACACTCTCAGAGTAACCTGTCTCACAGGGTTGTTGTGAGGATAAAATGGAGTAGAGGAGAACGATGTTAAGCCTCTTTGGGACCCGTTGGGGGGAGAGACAGTGTAAAAATGAAGCAGATTTTAAAAAGGAATAAATCTGCTATGTGGAATCTTTCACAGGTGATCAAAGATCTGAAGGGCTCCGATTACAGCTGGTCTTACCAGACTCCGCCATCGTCTCCTAGCAGTTCCGGGTCTCGCAAGTCTAGCATGTGCAGGTATGTTTGATACAACTGGCAGGAAAGTGATATGACTTGCAGCTCAAGAAAAGACTGTACAGAGAGAAGAGCTTACAGTTACTTTTTAGGGCTTTGAAGGTACTTTCTGTGGCCCTGTAGTGACAGCCCCTGAGCTTATCTTGGGGGAAGCTCTCTTTAGTGGTCTCTCCAAGGTGAAAAGACCTTCTCTTTGCTGAGTTACCATGTAATGAGAGCCTCCTGCCTGACCAGCTGTGGCTTAATTCAAACATCACCCGCTGGGGTGCAAGGTCCTACCTGTGTTAACGTTGTGCATACCCAGTGTCTCCTTAAAACTGGGACATGAACATATGAAGCTGCCTTCTACTGAATCAGACTCTCGGTCCATCAAAGTCAGTATTGTCTACTCAGACTGGCAGCGGCTCTCCAGGTTCTCAAGCTGAGGTTTTTCACACCTACTTGCCTGGACCCTTTTTAGTTGGAGATGCCAGGGATTGAACCTGGGATCTTCTGCTTACCAAGCAGATGCTCTACCACTGAGCCAGTGAAATGCCCACCTGAGCTATGGATCTCTGGCCTGTTGACGTGGCATGTGTTGCAGATGAAGGCCTGGTTTCAATGAGTTACTAAGCACATGCGGCTTCACACAAGCAAGCCCTTCTGTCCCACCAGCATCTCCTTTGGATTTGGACCTGCTTGTGACAGTGGCAGTCATGTGGTTTGTGACAGAAAAAGGCAAACCTGGGCTTAGAGTTCTCTTGGATTCAGGATTGCAGGTTGGGGGTCCCACAAAACTGTTGGCAAGAGGTGCCGAAACTGGAAGCTACTCCCTGGGAACCTCTTTCTGCTTGGTGTGCATTTATTCCGGCCAAAGGAGGTGGTGTGAGGCTTATGAATCATTTGCTGTAGGTCGCCTGCTGTGGAAGAGGACTGCAATAAAGGTCAAACACTTTGTAATTGCTGCAATAATTAAATGCACTTAGATTCTCAGCTGAGTTGGAACAATAAGCTGCCTGAATGGCATTGCGAGCCCTGAGGACTGGCTGGCCTTGAAACTGTATGGGCAGTGTGCCCATCCCCTCTCATCCCTCACTCTTCTTTCCTGGCTGTCTTCCCCCCTTTTCCTCCTCCCACACACAAAAGTGCGTGGTGGATCTTTCTTTAAAAGTCCTTCCTTCCTTCCATCTTCTGCACTTCTTCCTGCATTCGTTGGTCTTTCCTGCTAGCCTGCTCTCACCTTCAATTCCTCGCTGTCTTCTTCTCCTACCGTCCTTCTTGTGATGCTAATAATGTGGTAGGCAACCCCCCAGTTCTCCAACAAACACGCTCACCGAATTCCATCTGTCATTCTCACAGCCTGGCACAGCCAGTGAACGCCAACACGCGCCTGTCCAGCGTCTCGTCACATGACTCCGGCTTCATTTCCCAGGATGCCATGTTCTCCAAGCCACCTTCACCGATGCCCTCGGATATCACCAGTCAGGTATGTTCCCTGGGAAGGCAACATAAAGGAACAGGAACCGTAGACCTGAGGAAGCTTCCCCTTCCCGGTCAATACCAACCTGGCCGTTCCTCTCCTGCTGCCACCCCAAATCCAGCATCCAAAGAAAAGCTTTCAGGGGAGCAGCACAGGGCAAGTGACAAATACTGTGAATCGCCTGCCCGCTAACATTTATTCCACCCCCCTGTCAATTGCCTAGGAAGAATGGAACGGATGGAGTTGGTAGACATGGAGGCTGGCCGTGTGGAATGCTGCATCATTTTTTGGTTCTGCAGAGTTTGTGCTGAGATATGTAGGGTGGTGTCTGCTTTTGAGGTGGGATAATCTATATCCCAGAGAAGCCACATTGCTGTCTTAGGGCCCCCCTAGGAGACAGACTCAGGGCGCTTGGATCAGAGATTGGTTCTTTGGAGAGAGAGGAGTCTCCTCTTTTTGAAAACAGATGCACTAGCAGCAGTGGAAGAAAGTATGAAGGTGGGGTGACTCAGAGCAGTGTATGTGGTCCTCCAGTTCCCCACTTTATCCTCACAACACCCCTGTGAGGTAGGCTAGGCTGAGAAAAAGTGACTGACTCAGGCTCATCTAGCCAGCTTTGTGGCAGGATGGGGATTTGAAGCCAGGTTCTTTTCTGACACTCCAGTCATTGTGCCATATTGCCCATCTCCAACTTTGTTGGTTGTGTTCTGTTGATTCTCATGGTTTTATCTTAAGGCCACCCTACTTGTGAGCTGCTTCAAGCAGTACAGTGTCCGGGGGGTGGGATGTCAGGGCTTAGCATCCCTTGCCCCATGTTTGAAAAAGGCTTCAGATACTTCTAGACATGAATCAGGTAGAGGCATGTCATTACCCCATCATGTCTTGAAAAAATGTGACACTTCTCATGCACAAGTTGCTGGGAGGATGGTGGAAATGAAGGGCATCAAATAGTAGGAACTTCTGCTAACCCTGAGTGAGGTTGATTTGGAGCTACTCAGGAGCCCTCCTTGTCTAGCTGCAGAATCTGAGTTTTCTGGAATGCCCAAAGCTCAGACTCCTAAACGCCTTGGCTAACAGCAGTCTCTCTCAAGACATCCAACCCCATCCCACTCCGAATGCAGGAAGCAAACAGGCTTTTCCCTATTGATTTCAGACTTGAGCAGAACGTCAATTGCTTTGGGCAGTTTCTGCCTTTAAAAAAAATGTGGTTGGGAAATATTTCAGCTTATGAAAAATCTGTGCAAATGATTAATAAGTGAAGCGGTTTAAAATACCTTATTTAGGCATTGGTGATGCACTAGCAGTGGCTGGTTAGGGAGGGCAGGGGGTGTCCAGATGTCGGTTTGTGCATGCAAAGAAGGTATTCATGGTGGGTTTGCCACACCTGCATTGCCATGTTGGTTTTCCCCTGAAGGGGTCTTTGCCATTGAGCCTCTATAGCTCCATTTCCTCCTATCCTCAGTCCTGAGTGATTCCTCCAATCCTCCTCTTGCCAGTGGGTCTGAAAATGCACATATAGGTCCACTGGCATTTGTACTGCCCACCAGTTGCTGCGGGAGTGTGCAAACCAGCTGCCCTGTGCTTGAGTAGGATTTCTCTCTCTCTGTCTCTCTGCCTGCTGCTTGTTGCCCACAGCTACATAACCGAGTCTCTTTTCTTTCCCTTCTCTGCATTTGCTCCTGCTGATCGGACTTTGGGCATGGCAGAAGTCTTCCAGCTCCGCTTCGTCCGAGGCCTCAGAAACCTGCCAGTCTGTTAGTGAATGCAACTCCCCAACCTCGGTTAGTGCTAGCAGAACTGCAAGGGGGTGTGGTCAGGTGGGGGGAAAGGGAAGCTTGAGCTGGCAACCTCCTTCCCCTGTTCTCTTTCACCCTGCCTCACGCCCAGGATGCTGGGACACCCTTTCCAGCGGCTTATGCTCCACCGGCCTTTAGCATGATGTGGATCCCTTGGAAAACAAACCTTCATTAACTTTCCTTTCTCTTTCATTTTCACTCCTGATCTGCTCCTACCTCTTGTTGGCTGGCTTTGTGCTTGTTTTTTTTTTTAAATGATCTTAACTGGCTTGTTGATGGGGTGTGAGTCTGGCTTCCTCTGCAGCTCTACCCATCGTGCTGCCACGAACTGCCCCCTTCCTCCCACGCAGGTTGATTTGGCGTGCAGACTTCGGGTTGCAGGTTCTCTTCACTGTGGTTTCTTACTGTGTTTCAGTGGAAACCGCTGAATGTAGCTCTTGGGGCCAGGACTGAAGGAAGCTCCCAAAGAAGCCTCAGCCTGGTGTGTATTTTACGGTGGGCTCAATCCCAGACCCCCAGCAAGGGGATTGCAGGTCACCTCCTCCTAGACCAGAGTGGGAACTGCTGGCCACTTTTCTCAACTCCTGTGGGCTTTGCCACGAGTCTCTCTAGCTTGCCTTCTGTCAGCCTAAGGAAATGATCTCCAGCATGGTGCCCCTGTGTTTGTGGTGCCCACTTGCTCTCCCCCCCCCAATGCATTGGCTTTCCTTCTCTTCACTGGAGCAGGAGCTGCTTCAGGAGAGCTCAGGAGGAGTCACCTTTTTGGCTAGCAGGAGCCGTCATTCAGAAACAGCTGCCTCTGCTGTTAGAGGTTGCTTGGCTTGGAAGCTCCTGAACCACCCAATGTCTTGCAATTGTGCTTTGGAACCCTACGGCAGCCTTCGTCTCTGGCCCACCCCATGGCAGCCATTTTGTTGTGGCGTCCACTGTGTATTCTCAAAATTGTAGAAGTGCCCACAGGCTCAAAGGTCTTGGGGGGCCCTGGTCTTAAGAATCCCTGTTCCCCCCCCCCCCTCCCCAGAAGAAACAAGGGCGGTGGCATCCCAGCTGGCTGTGCTCAGTGCCATTTGTGCAGATAAGGATAGCCAAACTTGGGGGCTCTCCTCAGGGGCCATTCATGTGCGGGAGCCTCTGTTCTGTGCTACTCGCCAAATCTCTTTGCTGTACTTGCCAAGAAGGGCAATGCTTAGGCTTGGAAAGATGCCTCTGAAATTTCTGTGGCTCTGGTTTCAAGAAAATCTATCATGCTGTAGCTCTATTTGAGCCAGAGACCGGCCGTTCTTGGCCCCATGCCTGTAGACCATGCACTAGAGTCCTTTCCCCCCCCCCCCTAGTCCTTTTCCTAGAAAAGCGAGGATTCCTTTGTGCATCTGCAGAGTGCCTTTCCCTCAGGTCTGTGGCAGGTTATGCTCCATGACTTGCAAGCAGCATTTAAAAGGTAAGTCCCCTGTGCAAGCACCAGTCAGGTCTGTGGCAGTGGAGAAGACCTTCCTAGTATAAATTTTAGGCAGCCTTCAGCCTGTGCCCTGGTACTTTTAGAAATTAAAGAGAAGCATGCTGGGAAAGAGGCGGTGTCGTTCTCTAAGAACAGAAATTAAAAGTGTAGGGTTTGTTCAATTGTTCATAAACCAGATGTTGCAATTGAATTACATCTACCTTTGAAAATGCCACATTAAATCCTGGCACTCCTAACCTTGGCCATGTGTTCTTTCGCACCCCAGTATTCAGCTACCAGTAGCCACACTCTGTAAAGGGTCTCTTGACTCATCCTTCTCCCTCCACATCTTGTGCTGAACGTGAGCACTTGTACCCACCCTACCTGGCATACACACTCCATGGGACTGAAGCTGGGGTCTTTGGATTGTTGCCTGGGTCTCCCTTTGCATCAGCTGGTCCTGAGTGCTTCCTCTTGTCCTTGCTGTTGTTGAGGACCTGCTCCCAGCTTGCATTGGGGGAAGAACGTCCCCTTCACCAGCAAAGGTGCCCTTGTAGGATCATTTGGATGGCAAGACCAGCACTGGGGAAAACTCTCATATCTAAGGATTTGCAAGGCCCCAATGCTGCTAAAAAGGGTCCCGTGGCACAGAGTGGTAAGCTGCAGTACTGCAGTCCAAACTCTGCTCCCAACCTGAGTGCAATCTCAGCGGAAGCTGAGTTCAGGTCACCAGCTCAGGGTTGACTCAGCCTTCTATCCTTCCGAGTACCCAGCTTGCTTGGGGGGAAAGTGTAGATGACTGGGGAAGGCAATGGCAAAACCACCCCATAAAAAGTCTGCCATGAAAACATTAAGATGCAGTGGCACCCCAGAGTCTGAAACGACTGGTGCTCGCACAGGGGACTACCCTTTTAATGCTGCTTGCAAGTCATGGAGCATAAGCCAGAATACAGCAGATTCCGCAGTGTCCTGGGGATTTTTTCTTCACTTATGTTTTTTAAAAAGTATAAGGTTCTAGTCCTCAGCATAGACACGTACAGGCATATCCCGCTAGACACTGGGACAGGGAATAGGAGGCATCTCCACCACTAAGGCCCCCGCCCTTCCCCATGATTGCCAGTCCTTGTGCATTTTTTCTACGAAGGGGCAGGATGCCCTCTCCTGGCCTCTGAAAGCCACACTCGCACACTTGCCACAGTAGGAGTTGAACGATCTGGAAACCTGAAGCCTCACTGTGTAGGACCCCTTTGCCGAGCCATAACAGTGCCAGTTGGCTGTGAGGCTCATGAGAGAGGCTTGGAAGAGGCTTCCCGGGTGGGCGTTGTAAGGATGACGGTGTCTTTTGCTCTGCTTTGCACAAAGGAGCCAAATGATCAGATTGCAGAACAAAGAAAAGGGCATTTTTGCAGGACAGCCTTCTGTGCCAGTACAGGAGGGCACAGACTGTTAGGCTAGGACCGGACCAGATTGTCAGCTGCTTAGGGCATTTGGCAAGGCAGCCCGTAGGTTTTTGAAGCACTGCTGAGGAGCCCTTGGCCTTCCTCTTGAACTTTCTGGGTAGGTGGAGAAAGCTCTTTTTTTTTTTGTAGAAGAGGGATATTGGGACACTTGTTAGTAGCCAGCCCAACAAAGCAAAATGGATTCAGGCCATTTTGTGATCAGTCGCCCTGACCTTCTGCTCCTTCTGCCATTTTGCCACCCCCCACATCCTCCTTCCAGTTGCATCTCCCATCTCTGACCTTTTCCATACTTATCATTATTTGCCTATATTGGGTGTTCCTTTGGGGCCTCAGTGGTGCCATTATATCGAGCTCCTCTTGGGTTTTGCAGGACTGGTCTAAAACCACCCTCTACGAGCAGCCAGTGGCAAATACGCTGCAGCGAAGGAAAGACCGTGTCGAGCATCTCCGGGAGGCAGAGATGGGCTCTGCCACCCTGGTGTACCCGGGCGTCAGCTTGGAAGAAGGGTCGAGGCCACGCATGTCCCCAGCCTCCATCGCTGCCAAGGTACAACCAGGTTCAGTTTGGGGAGGCAGGGGGCTAAGAGCAGCGAGTGACCTTAGGGCACAGGCAGGTTTGTTGGGAGGAAGGCAAGCCCTGTAGGCACTGTTCTCTAAAAGCAAGTTTGGGGGGTTTAAAGGTCAATTCCAGAACTTTGGGTTTTGCCCCGAAAAAGATAAGCATCTTGTGCAGTTGGTACAATATGGATGGAACATGGTCACTACAGCAGACCTCAGTTAAGACCTTTATAACTGGACTTTGCATCATTTGGAGTTTCTGGGCACCTATCAAAGACCAGTACACAATGCATGTC
This sequence comes from Heteronotia binoei, assembly GCF_032191835.1. Taxonomy (NCBI): domain Eukaryota; kingdom Metazoa; phylum Chordata; class Lepidosauria; order Squamata; family Gekkonidae; genus Heteronotia; species Heteronotia binoei. Next base: position 27,158,456 of record NC_083236.1, read on the forward strand.
TTCCTGGCTTCAAGTCCAAATGTTCCCAAGTGTGGGAGATGGCTCTGCCTTCTCCAGGAACAGGCTCAGCTTGGTATATTGCATTTCTGACCATCTCCTCCATCATTTCTGACAGCAGAACTAGATCCCAACAGTACTCCCTAGACTTCAAACCTGACCTACCAGATATAGTTGTGGGCCTAATCGCACTTCGGTTCTACCACCAAACAATGTGAGATGGGGAATTATCTCCATGCTCCAACTCTCTGGATAACCTTTCCTAGACATTTCATGAAGGCATTGAATACCACCATCTGAGACAAGAAGGAATCCTAGCATTAGTCGTCCAGCTCTGCCTTCCTGGACTCATCCCCTTCGAAGGATGGAACCACTGAAAACTTGTGTGTTCCTGCTCCCATCCCAGCTGAGAATCCCAGGAGAACCAGTGGCTTGACAGAGACTCCCCAGCCAACTCTGCAGAAATCTCAGTTGTCTAAAGGTTGGCTGCAGAACCCATTGTGCTCTTGAACAGTTGGTTCTCTGTGACGACCCACATTCAGAGGTCTGTGAAAGATGACACAAGACACGGACAAATCTGTATATCTGGGGTAGGGGAATCCATTGTTTACACCGGGGGGGGGGGGTTGCTGCAGGAAATGCCGGCATAATTAACCCTTGGTCACCATTCTGATGTTCAGCTGTTTGGAACACCAGGCAATGGCTGGAGAAGGCTAGGCAGCAAGCCAGACATTACTTTGATGCCTGCCTTTTCTCTCTGCACCTCTCCTTCTTTGTACTCCCACCTTCCTAGCCCTTGAAGAAGAAATCCAAATTCATTCAAACCTAGTTGGGTGCTGGGATGAAATCAGTCAAAGCAGAAGTAGGGCTTTTATTCTTCAAATCCCATCCCCCAAGCCACTTCTAAATCATTTTTTCTTTGTGGTGCTCAGATGCCAAAGGGCCAGTTGGTAGGAAAAACACCCTGCGGGGGGGGGGGGGGATGTGGATGTCACTTGCTGATTCTCCCCAATAAGTGTCCTGTCTAACACCCCCTTCTTCTTGCACAAGAGGCCATGCCCTCAATCCCTGCTCATGTTCTTGCCTGGCATGCTTTCTTCTGGTCTTGGAGTGCAGGCAGCACCGGCGCATAGGTGCCAGTGCCTCAGGCACTTCCCTCCATGGTGAGCCTTTTGCATCTCAGAGCGCAGGTGCCCTCTGCTGGACCACAGTCGCTCTGCCTCCTGGCTTCTGGTGCTCTGAAGTGCAGGAGCCACACTACCAGGCTCACGTATTTCCCTTGCTGTGGAGGTGAGGGTGAGAGGGCCAAAACCAGCACCCTCCCCCCTGGGCCATGTCCCAGGCAGCTGCCTAATGGATGCACTGGCCCTGAATGCAGGTTGCCTGGGGACAGGATGCCTGCTGCAAATCCCTGCTCCCTTGCTGGATGATACAGGGCCACTTCACAGGGTTGTTGTGAGGATGAAATGGAGAAAAGGAGAACAGTGTCAGCTGCTCTGAGTCGAGAAAGGTGGGGTATAAATGAAGGAAATTAAACAGATTTGCCATGTTAGTTGCCGCTCTTGGGCCTGAAGGTCACCAGGGTGTTAACGAGGCGTGCTTTCCTCTGAGCCAGGTCCAACTGCTCGAGCCCCTTTTGTTTTTGCACCCCCAGCATGGTGAGGAGGTGTCGCCTGCGGCCAGTGACCTGGCGATGGTGTTGACCCGCGGCTTGAGCCTGGAGCACCAGAAGAGCAGCCGGGACTCCCTGCAGTACTCGAGTGGTTACAGCACACAGACAACCACGCCCTCCTGCTCCGAAGACACCATCCCCTCGCAAGGTATCCTTCCCCCATCAATATAGCGGCAGAAGGAATCAAGTGTGACTTCATGGCATTCTGGAGGGGGGCTGTTGTGAGCAGGGGGACAGTGCATGGAAGAGGCGGTGGCCCAGAATGCCTGGCACCTGCAGAAAGGAAATTGGAGCTTAGAGGCCTTTCCAGTGAAGAAAAGAGGGGTCTTGGGGGGGGGGGGAGGATAAAATCCATGATGAATCAGAAAGCAGTTTTGCTGTCCTTTTCTGGGTGAGGCTCTGTCTTGCAACCAATACTCTCTCTAACCTGGAGTCTTATGAGAAAAAAATTCTACTTCATGAGCTACTGACATTAGAGTCTTGGGCTACTGCAGAAATTGGTTTGCTCTGGGGTCATTTTTCCCGAGTGAAGAAAACAATGTGTGAGGCAAAGGCTTAAAATCTGGGAGCTAGCTCACACTAACTCAGCTTAGAAGGAACACAGCTTGCAACCATAAGCCATAAAATACTGTGAGGGAATCAGTCTGAGAACTACCACAATGCATATTGCAGAGCACTTGCCTTGTTAAATGTGCTGCATAGAGAACATATCCATAAAATATTGCTGATAAAGTTTCTTTTTACATGCTGCTTATTTCAGTAATAGTCAAAATACTGGAAATTGGGGTTTCAGCCTATTACATACAGCAGAGTTCAAATATTTTATTTATTTATTTATGTCTCTCCAAGGAGCTCAGGGCAATATACATCATTCTTCCTTCTGTTCTCACAACACCATTGTCAGGTAGGCAAGGCTGAGAGTAATTAAGGGCCCAAGGTCACCTAGCAAGCTTCCATGGCAGAATGAAAAGTCTCCCAGATCCTCATCCAGCATCCTAATCATAACACTATGGGTGTCTTTAACACTGTGTGACAGAGCACTGGACTGGATGGGCCACTGGCCAATCCAACATGGCTTCTCTTATGTTCTTACAAGCAGTCTGCCACAACCCACTGGGAATCTCAGTTGCCCAAGAGTCTGTCTTTGCTCCTGCAGATTATAGTGGGATTCGTGCAGATAAAAGTTCCTATCTGAAGGTGCATGTGGGTTTCTGGAAGAGCACACCATTGTCCACAAAAGCAACAGTTAAGATTTCAACACTTAGTTAAAAGTGTTCCGTGTTCATTTCTTTTGGCTGACCTCTTGTGAAAATCTGTATCCTTGTTCACCTCCTTTTCCACTTAACTGGCAAGAGAACACAGGGACTGTCTCTTTATTGAAATGAAGTGGTTTACTGATGTACAATATAGGCAGAAATGAACGAAATGACTAAACACATTAAAAGATAAAAATCAGCTTTATCCCTTCCAGCATTCTACCTTCCTATCACCTCCAGCTGTCTCTGTTAGAAGCTAAGACCAGAGCTGCCTAGCTCAGAATTCTCTCAGCTGAGCCCTAGGAAGAAGAGAGGAAAAGAGTGGGGAGGGGGAGAGGCCTAGTCATAGAGCCTCTGCTTTACATGCAGAAGGTCCCTGGCTCAATCCCCAGCATCTCCAGGTAATGGTTCCAAATAGTAAGGTATATGAAAGACCTGCTTCTGAGAACCTGGAGAGCCATTGGAGCCATTGCTGGTCAGAGGAGACAGCACTAACCTGCACTGTTTATTTTGAAGCATGTGTGGCTGCATGGTGCGCTGCTGTATCTTGCAACATTGCAACTGGTGGGCCATCTGGTGTGACTTTGCTGTGTGAACTTTGAATAGCCAATTACAAGTGTGTTGAAGGTTCTGTGTGTCCTTCCTTAGGTTCAGATTATGACTGTTATTCGGTCAACGGTGACGTCGAAGGCGAGAGTCAGACCGATTTTGATAAATCCTCAACAATCCCTCGCAACAGCAACATTGCCCAGAACTACCGCCGCATGATCCAGACGAAGCGGCCTGCTTCTACAGCGGGCCTGCCCACCGGCACCGCCCTGCCATCGGGTGCCACTCCGGGTGTGGCCACCATCCGCCGCACACCTTCCACAAAGCCCACAGTACGCCGAACCCTCTCCAACGCCGGTCCGATTCCCATCAGACCACCCATTGTCCCCGTCAAGACCCCCACGGTGCCTGACTCCCCTGGTTACACTGGCCCCACCCGGGTGGGCAGTGAGGAATGCGTTTTCTATGCCGACGATGCCTCGCCCAACGCCATGGACTTCTCCAAAGCCTCTCCCAAGAGGCTGAGCCTGCCCAACACAGCCTGGGGCAGCAACGTCATGGAGATCTCAGTGTATGCAGGGGCTGGGCAGCACCTCTCCACGGAGGAGGAAGACCAGCAGCTGGCAGCCAATCGCCACAGCCTGGTGGAAAAGATTGGTGAGCTGGTGGCCAGCGCTCATGCGCTTGGGGAGGGCCAGTTTCCTTTCCCAACTGCGTTGTCTACCCACGGCCCCGGGGAAGAGACTCCCGTCCCCCCGCCAGCGGCCTCTAGCGATCCCCCTGCCGAAGACATGTTAGTAGCGATCCGTCGGGGGGTGCGCCTCCGCAGGACCATCACCAATGACAGGTCAGCACCACGGATTTTGTGATGGCCTTTTCCCAGCTGCCTGTCCCGATGCCCTGCATGGAGTCAGGACTGAACCAGGAAACAACCAAGATGACAAAAAGAGATAGAAGAGAATTAACAAACTGCAAAAAGGCAAAGCCACTTTATGGACATAGCGTCGAAGGCTAGATTTAAATGGAGACTGTAACACCTTCGCTAACACGCTCGGAAGGGTACAAGCCCGGCACTGAACTGGTTTTGAAGCCTATTTTGTATGTTGTTTTTCAACAGCCACCCTCCCAGGTTTCCTTTCCCCCCACCCCATTCTGCACCTTCTTCCTGGCTTCTAGAAATCAGTTCCTGCCAGCATCACCCAGAGGCAATCTGTGTTGTTACGTGTTTGTCAGGGAGGAGTGAAAACTTGGACCGCATTTATCAGCTGTCGGGCACGCGTCACGCACGCAGCTGTAGTGCAACGCAGGGGACGTCTCCCACAAAAAGCGCTCGTGCCTCCTCTGAACAGATGCACCGTTAAGTCCTGTGCTGAAACCTTCCTTCCACTGTCGTCTTTTCTGTGTTCCTGCCATCTGTTTTTTGTATCCTCTGGTTCACAAAAAAAAGACTTCCTAGGTGGTTACATCAACACAAATGATTCCAGAGAATCTGGCCCCGTTCAAAGATGGCTCCTCGCAGCACAGCTGGACTTCAGGCTGGGCAAGCAGCTGCGAACAGGAGCCTCGTGAGAACGTGGCTGTCCCAGCAGAAGGAGCTCGCATTTCCCACCTGGGTGCAGCTAAGCTTTCGGCGTAGTTGTGGGTACAAAACTTTTGTGACGATCCTGATGGCACAGTGGGGAACGGGGTGGGTGGCTTCAGATCTGAATAAGGGTGCACTTTCCTTTTTACCAGCAATTCAGGAAAGCCAAGAGGCGGGTTTGTGTTGCCTTGCTCCAGTGATGCTCGCAATGCCTGGCCCAAATCTTTCCACATAGCCATGGCAGCAGTGCCCCAGGAGTGCAAGTGTGGCCACAGAATGCATATGGCTGAGGAGCCTGTAAGTTACATGTGGGTGTAGGTGGATGGATGATCAGCAGTGCTGCTGGGTAAAGTAGTCACAAGGAAGTGGAAGAGAAGTGCCTGTGGCACTTAAGGGAAGTGTGTGGGCAAGAGGGCCTATGGAAGCCTGCACAAGGATGGAACCATTCTCATGTGCATTCCTTCATTCTAGGATCAGTGCCACACAGAAAGCTGAAGCTCTTTGTAGAGAATAGCATTGGTTCGGATGAGCATGAATGGCTGCAGGGCTACTTTTTACAAATACTTTTGACAGCACTGAAAAGCGTCTTCCCCCTCTGGTAGGCAAAAGTATTTCCAGAGAGGGGGTGAGTGGCTGCTGCCGGCAGCATTGCCAAAGTAGATTATCCACCCAAAACCATTCCTTTGGTGATTCCTGGTTGGCTGGGATTGCCTATAGAAGTGTAGTGTCCTTTTCTTAAATAATTGGAAGGAACAAAGGATATCAAAATAGCTGTTGGAAGACAGAACGGCAGTGAATGTGTTGAAAAAAGCAAAGGGTTTTGGGGAGGGGGAATTGTTCTGTTCCCCCTCCGATTCTGAAAGCTAAGTTTGGACCTCAGAGAGAACAGGCAGATGTGGCACGGCCCTGTTTGAATACCTTCTTAGCATCTCTGGTTCCCAATCACAGTCCTGATCTTGGGAGTGAAATGGGCATTATTTTGACAATCAGTAGACTCCTTCAAATGTTTCATGACCTGAAGATGGAAGGTCAGCCACCAAAGCTGATACCTTGCTCACAATTGAGGACTCAGCAGGGGGTAGTCCTTGGTCTCACAGGGCTCTCAGCCCAAACCGAGTTGGGTTTCACAGCCAGCGACTAAATCCCTTATGTTCTTCTGGTGTCAGGTCACATGGGTCTGTAGGTGCTTGGGAGACTGTTGAGCCTACCCGTTGCCAGTGCAGATCCTACCCTAATGTGAGAAATGGGGTGTGTAGCCAAAACCAGCAGAGCTGTTTGCCTGATGCTCAAGCAAGATTTCTTTAAGCATTTCTCACCTTGGAAATTGGCTCACTTGTTCTGCTGTCCTTCAAGTACACTTTTGGAAGAGGAGGTGAGAGGAAGCACTAGCAGGTTTGGCTGCATAGGTTAGGGTCTACAGCTGATCAAGCGAGGTCTAGAGCTGGAACCGAGCCTATCTTTTCAGTCAGTAGAGTCTCCAGCTCCTGCACTCAGCTCCCCAGGAAGTCTAGGAATTAAAGGCAGCTGGCAAATGGCATGTGATGCTGGGAATGAGGAAACAGTTCTGAAAAGCAGAGGGTGAGGAGGTGGAAAGCAGAGGAAAAAGGCAGGTGGCTTACTTGAAGGTAGATGTTTGTGTATGTGTGCTGGGGTTGTGTTTGGCTAGGAAGGATATGGTGGCACCCAGCTTGCTGGAGAAGAAATGAGATTAAATTGGGGAGGCTGGCAGAGAGCAGGCCTGATCCACTGTGCTCTTTCATCTTTTTCTTGTGGAAGGAAAAAGTATTCTTACAGGTTTGGCTGTGTGCTACCAGGATAAGAGCATCAGCTAACACCCAGCTGCCCCACAGAGCAATACTTCCTCTAAGTGAAGTCTTGTGAGCAAAACTTCTACTTTGTGAGCTACTGCATAAACTAGTTTGCTTTGGGGCCATCCTTGAGCTAAGACAACCAGAGGCTAAAAAGCAGTGAGCTAGCTCACAGTAACTCAGCTTAGAGGGATCACTGCCACAGGTAGGAAGAGGTGCCAGCCTCATTTCCATTTTTGTTGGCCACAGTCCTGTTGAACATGCCAAAGACGCTGGCATGCAAACCATCCACCAATGCAAAAGAAAGCAGCCTGGGAAAAATTGGGAGTTGAGACCATTGTAGGAAATAGCTGCAGGCAAATGTCAGAAGAGTGTTTGCATAACTTAACCAAGCTCAACAGTGTTCTAGGAACACAGGGAGATAATTCCTGGCAAGAGCTACCACACAGCCACAGAGGGCCCAAACTTGTGGGCACATGACTGGGCACCAAACAATCTGGGCACAATCTTTGCTAGAGGCCTTTGAGAAAGCACACCTCTCCTCCCCTGTTCTTGCTGTGCCCACCTTCCCTCTCCCAGTGCTGGTGAAGCACAACACCTCCAGATGTACATAGCTCCAAAGCAGAAACCCCCAGCCTCCTCCCCACCTCCTGCTGATGGGGGGGGGGGGGGGTGGCGTATGTGTCATGTAACCCCTCTTCCTCTTTGACTGTTGTAGTAATAACAGTTTAGTTCTAACCTGCCAGCCCTCCTGTGCGCTCCAATGCTGTGTCATGACCAGAGATTACAACCGTGACAAATGTTTGCATTTTGCTTTTTATTTTTCATTTTTGTACAGAGAAAAAAAAACTCCTTTAAAATGTCTTTCAACTGACGTAACTATTCTGGTGCTGTTGTAACTTGTTCCTCTCTCTCGCTCTTTTTTAATTTATTTCCCCTGCCCCTTCTAGTACTCCCCTAGCCTTTCCCACAACTTTCTTTTTTCTTACTTAAAAGAATTATTCTACCCCCAACTTCCTCCTCCATTTAAAATAGTCACTGCTACAAGTAACGAATGCACTGTGAAGATTCCAGTATTAATAAAAGTCGTACTGTAATTAATACAAAGGGGTCTCTTCTCTCCATCTCCTCCCCCCACCCCGCCTGTGCTCTTTTCTTTTCCTGCCCTTTCTTGCCTGAGAAAGGAAGCACATAAGCAAAAAATGCCTACCCCATAGTCCCCATTCGGTAAGACAAACAATTGAAGTTATTTCTCCCACACATACTCTATTTAGTCTGACTTGAGATTTGTAGTTGTGGAAATGGGGTTTTTCTTTTGATGCAGCACATAAAATTTGCATACCTTGCTCGGTAAGACTTAAGTTCTTAGATGGTTTTCCAGTGAGAGCGCAAAGTCCTGAGAGAAGACAGCCCTTGATACTCTGCCCGTGAGAGAAGAAAAGCAGGAGGCAGACAACTGGGCCATACCAGCCCAGCCCTGCTGACCTGGCAATCAAGGCAGCCAAAATTCCCTAGACAAAGAGAATCCAGCCAGGACTGGCAAAGCAACTCCTCTACAATTGCATGGCCCCTCAAAGCAGCTGCCCTACCACAGGCCCCCTCCTGAAACCCTTCAGTGAACCACTGAATTTGAATCTCAGCCCCTGCCCAAGCCCTTCGCTGCCACAGTTCAGAAACTGCTGCTTTTTCCCCCTCGCTGCTCCCCCCTCCCAGGATAGAGGCTCAAGCAACATGCCCCCTTCCCTAACTGCTGCCTTTCATTACAATAGCGATTGGCTCCAGATGGGAGGAGGAAGCACACGCCAGCAGCTTGGAAAGCTCTAGAAAGCTGGAGCACTTCTCTCCACAGCTGGCCCATGCAGTCCCATGTGGGACTGCATAGAAGCCACGATGGAGAGAATTTGTTCAACCAGGACTCAGCATCAATAGGTGATCCAAGAGCTCCCTCCTTGGTTGAAGCAGAAATTTTAAAGACATTCTTGATACACTCCATCCCCTTCAAACAAAGCAAGCAGCTAGCTGATTATGTTGTTCCAAAAGCAGCTACAGAAGCTGATGACGACGTGTGTTCGTAACTTAAGTGCTATACAGCAGACTGTTTCTGCGTAGCCCAGTTTGACAAGCTTTGTATGTGGGGAAAGAATGAGGGCACTGTCCATACTCCCCATGCAGCAATCAAGATGGTAGAACCTGAATTTTGACTCTGCTGTACAGACAAGCCTGAAAAAGGCTAAGCTAGAAAGAATCCAATTTGTGCATGAATAAATGCCACATTCTGCAACCTGTGTTCCAGCAAGTTGCTTGTGACTTGGCTTTCTTACAACCTACAGCAGCCGCAAACTTGACATTCTAAACTTGATTGAAGAAAGCCAAGAAGCAACATTCATTATACCCTGCAACAGTCATTACACAGAGTAAAGCTGACCAGAGGTTAAGAGGGTCAGAAGTAGCAAGGGAAACAAAATGGCTATCTAGCCTGTTTCATTTAGGTGTTTTGTTTGTTTTTGTGAACAAGGACCCAGAAGCAGGTTAGCATTACAAATCAGGATTTATTTTTGTTTGTCCCCCAGGGATCCACGTCAACATATTTCATTTTGCTGACAACAAGCTTACCTGTCTACAGATCTGGCAGTTCTCCCTGTTTGACTTAAAGTGCCATTTGCACCCAACACTTCCCTAGGGCCCAGCAGACGACTCCCCCTTCTCTTCTCTGAGAAAGAATCAAGGTAGAAGGCTCATCTGAAAGTATGCAATGAACAAGTTTATCAACAAGGTTTTTAATTCGTGTGTCACAGTCATTATGAAAAAACAAGGCTCACATGAGCCATCTCTTCCAACAGACAAGAGCTGAATGTTTCACGAAATTATATTTACAAACGTGCACAGATCACACAGTACAAGGGTGAAGACTACAAGTTCCCCAGCTACTGGCCATGGAAGCAGGAGCACAAAGACCCAACTCCAGCCTGGCATCCCCACCCTACCCTGTCTTCTCAACAACTTACACTTCTGGGGGCTCACTCTGACAAGGAGAGGAAATGAGCATTTTGCCCAGGGCTGCAAAGACAGACAAGCAGTGTATGCAGCGAGTCAAATAACTTCCAAAAGGGCACGGGCAATCTGAAAAGCTCTTATGAGGGGTCCTGCAGCTTCTTGGGAGAGCCCAACCCACACCTAGAACGGCATGTACACAATATATGCATATGACACACTGGGACGCGGGGTCCAATAACCCAAAATAGAACAATCTGGTGGGAGGGTGGAGGATGTTATTCTCCACTGTGCATTTTTGGAACAGAGTCTTAGCCACGACCCAGAATGGACTCCTGCTTAGAAAGCATAGCGAGTGCGGATGTCCTCTAGCTTCTTGGACACCTCGGGTGGGGTCCTGTCCAGCTCTTCAGCCACGTTTTTCTGTTTGTTGGGTTCCATGGAGTTGAACTGCTCGCACAGATCCCCATCAATGACATTCTAGTGGGAGGAAGAAGGCAGCCATTTTAGAACCAGTATGTCCCATAGGCAAGCAATTAGTACCCTTGGGCAAAAACTCACAAAAGCTGAGAGATTCAAAGGAAAGACAAAAAGGACTGCCAAAAAGGTGCAAAAAGCCCCATCAAAGCCAACGTTAAGAATCGCAAACTCCTTTAAACTGATTCTATGTGCTCAACACATTTCAAAGAAAATGCTGTTAGAGGAGCAAAAAACCAGATCAGTCTGTTCACATCATGCTAAGATATTGATGAGATGGTGATGCAGAAAGCACAACATACCCTTACTATATTTTTCTCCTCCCCCCCCCCCAGGAATTCCAGGTTTGTCACGTGAAGGCAGGCAATGGCAAACCACCTCTGAACTTCTCTTGCCTTGAGAACCCTACAGGGTCACCATACATTGGCTAAGACTTGGCGGCACTTTCTACCACCACCCCTTCCTTGGAGAATGGGGGGCTCCCAGGTAGCCATTCATCCATGCTCTGAAAAACAGGTTTCCTACCTGTAACTGATGATCTTCGAGTGGTCATCTGTGCAGTCACACTGATGGGAGTAAGGCGCCTGCGCCGATCTCGATCGGTAAACTTAAAAAGCTGCGGATTTCCGCGCCAACGTCCCAGTGCGCATGCCCAGGAGCCCCCACCACGCATGCTCACTGAGACGGGCACGGACATCCCGCCAGTTCCTTCTGACCGCCACGTCAGCCCAGTGATGGACCGGTCGCAGCGGGGAAGGAGGGCGGGGAGTGTGACTGCACAGATGACCACTCGAAGATCATCAGTTACAGGTAGGAAACCTGTTTATCTTCTTCGTGGTCTCTGTGCATCACACTGATGGGAGACTAGCAAGCCAAGACCATACCTGGAGGCGGGTGCCACGGTCCATCAGCAGGAAGCAGACTCTAACACCGCTCGGCCCAGCGCCGATTCGCGACGGCTTCGTAGGTCCAACGCGTAGTGGCGTACGAAGGTATGTCCAGAGGACCAGGTTGCAGCCCTGCAAATGTCCTGCAGTGGGACGCCTCGCATGAAGGCCGCTGAAGTCGCCATCGCTCGGGTAGAATGGGCCTTGATGGGCCCAGGTAAGGGCCTCTTGCGCAGCAGATAACAGAGCTTAATAGTCTCCGTTATCCATTTGGACAGCCTCTGGGCCGATATTTTATGCCCCAGGGAAGGCTGGGCGTAGGACACGAAGAGCCTAGGGTCTTTCCGGAAAGGCCTGACGCGGTGCAGGTAGAAAGCTAGCGCCCTCTTTACGTCCAGGGCGTGCAGCCTACGCTCGTCCTCATTAGACGGGTTGGGAAAGAAGACTGGAAGGCACGTCTCCAGGTCCAGGTGAAAAGCCGACACTACCTTCGGGAGGAAGGTGATATCGGGCCGCAGACGAACTCCCTCCTCAGAAAAACATAAGTAGGGGGGGTCGCAGCGCAAAGCTGCCAGCTCCCCCACTCGTCGAGCCGAGGTTATGGCCACCAGGAACGCCGTTTTCCAGGCTAGCAGTTGAAGAGGACACGTAGCCATGGGCTCGAAGGGTCTCCCCGAGAGGGCTTGCAGAACCAGAGACAGTTCCCAGGCGGGCGCCAGATGTTTAACAGCTGGATACAGTCTGATAGCCCCTCTGAGGAAACGTTTAGTGTCCCGATGGGCAAACACAGTACGCCCATCCACTTGCGAGTGGTGAGCAGAAATGGCCGCAAGGTACACGCGAACAGAGGATACCGAGAGCCCCTTGTCCAGTAAGGAGAGTAGGAAGTCGAAGACGATCGGCAGGCCCGCCGTCATAGGGTCACCCGTACGGGAGGAAGAGAAGCGGACGAACACTCCCCATTTATAGGAGTACGCTCTACGAGTGGAGGGTTTCCTGCTATTCAGCATCACAAACTGGGCCCTTTCCGACCATGACCTTACTGGAGCCGCCAAGCCGTCAACTTCAGTTGCGGTATGTCGTGGTGTACCACCTGCCCTCCGTGCAGTAGCAGCAGGTCCGGGGCCTGCGGGAAGTGGTGGTACACCCCGCCGGTCAGGCGAAGGAGCAGGGGGAACCAGTGCTGTCTGGGCCACCAGGGAGTTACAAGGATGCCCTTCGGCCGCTCCCGGATGACTTTCTGGATCACCCTGGTGATCAGGGGCAGCGGGGGAAAGAGATAAACCTTGTGCCTCGTCCAGGGCACAAGGAGGCCGTCCCCGAGGGACAGCGGATCCACTCCGCCCCTGCAACAGAAGAGAGGGCACCTCCTGTTTGCCCTCGTGGCAAACACGTCGAGCTCCGGGAATCCCCACGTCAGGAAGACAGGACGCAGAAAAGTCCAATTGAGCTCCCATTCGTGCCCGGCGGCGCCCCCCCGACTGAGGAAGTCCGCCTGGGTGTTCAGGTTCCCAGGAAGGTGGGTGGCGACCAGCGAAGCCCCTAGGGCGATGCACAAGTCCCACAGAGCTACGGCTAGGCCACAGAGTCGGCGGGAGACCGTGCCGCCCTGTCGGTTGACGTACGCCATAGCTGTAGTATTGTCCGTAAGAACTGCCACCGTTCTGTTCCGCAGGAACTTGTGAAAGGATCTCACTGCGTGAAAGATCGCCAAAAGCTCCAGGAAGTTGATGTGATTGCCTGCCTGGGATAAAGCCCATCGGTCCCCCACACAGAGTCCGTTCATATGCGCCCCCCAGCCCCACAGGGAGGCGTCCGTGGTGATGGTGAGGGTCGGAGGTTCCTTGTGAAAAGGAGCCCCTTCTAATAGATGGGCCTTCCGCGTCCACCAGTCGAGGGAATGCAAGATCTCTGGGGGAAGCGACAGGCGGCGTTCTGGCGAATCCCTCCCGGTCTTGAAATGAGCCAGAAACCATAGTTGAAGAGGCCTCATGCGAAGCCTCGCGAAGACCAACACCGCTGTGGTGGCGGCCATGAGGCCTAGTAGGCGCTGAAGCTGGCGAGCGGTGGCCACAGGGCACTCCTGGAGAGCCCTCACCGCCCGAATGATGTCTTCCGCCCGGTCCGGTGGGAGGAAAGCCCTGCAAACCCTGGAGTCCAGAATGGCACCGATAAACTGGACCCTCTGTGAGGGTTGGAGACGGGATTTTTTGTGGTTCACCTGCAGGCCCAGGTTCTGCAGCAACGTGAGGGTAGTGGTGATGTGACACAGCAGAGTCTCCCGAGACGGAGCGACTAGCAGCCAGTCGTCGATATACGGAAACAGGGTGATGCCCTGAAGCCGTAGAAACGCTGCAATCACGACCATAGTCTTTGTAAAGACCCTGGGGGCCGTAGAAAGGCCAAACGGGAGGGCCCGATACTGGAAGTGATCCGAGCCGACAGAAAAACGAAGGAATTTTCGGTGGAGGGGATGAATAGACACATGAAAGTAGGCGTCCTTCAGATCCAGTGTGGCCATCCAATCCCCTTGGTTCAGGAGGGGGAGGATGTTCGGCAAAGATGTCATCCGAAACTTGAGGTAGCTTATGAACAAATTTAGGGCCCGGAGGTCCATAATGGGCCGCAGGCCACCATCCCGCTTGGGCACTATAAAGTATCGGGAGTAAAAGCCTAGGCGGTGCTGGTCTGAAGGTACGCGCTCGATCGCATCCTTCTGAAGGAGGGATACGACCTCTTCTTTCAACACGTCCGTAGGGGTGGTGGAAACGAACGTCGGTGTGACCGGGCGTTGACAAAACTCGATGATATAGCCTCTTCGAACGATGCCGAGGACCCATTTGTCCGTCGTAATAGTCTCCCAAGCTTCCAAATATGGGAAGAGGCGGGTACGGTACAAGGAGGGGGAAGGGAGGAGGGCCGGGAAGCAGTCAAAGGCCCTGCTTGGGTTGCTTGGAACCCTTCTGCCTAGAAGACTGTCCAGCCGGAGGAGAATACTTTGGCTTGGGCGTATATTGCTGTTTAGAGTACGGGGAGGCAGACTTGGGGCGCCATGATTGGTCCGGCGACTTGGGAAATGGTTTCCGGTTCCAAGGTTTCGGTGTCTGTCGTTTGGACTGAGGTCGTGCCGCAGAGACTCCCAGGTTCCTCGATGTTTTGATACTCTTATCTATTTCCTGCAACACCGAGTCGGTGGTTGCACTGAACAAGCCAGAGCCGTCGAATGGTAAGTCCTCTATATAGGCCTGGGTATCATGTTGGAGGGCCGTGGACCTAAGCCAGGAGTGGCGACGAAGGGCAATAGCAGTTGTAAGTGTTTTCGCGCAAGTGTCGCCCGAGTGTTTGGAAGAGTTCAGTTGTTGCTTTGCTAGCAACATACCCTCTTTCTGCAGTCTCCGGAGGGCAGTTTTAGTCTGATCCGGGAGGCTAGGAAGAAGTGTGGACACCTGGTCCCAGAGACCATACTGGTAACGGCTCATACAGGCCGCGTAGTTGGCGATTTTGAAGCCCAGCGAACCTGTAGAATACAGCCTTCTGCCTATGGAGTCTAATTTCTTCCCCTCCTTATCGGGAGGAGTGGAATGCGTCTTCTTGGCGCGTGAAGACAAAGAAACGACAATGGAGTTAGGACGAGGGTGGTTGTGCAAGAACTCTGCACCAGCTTCCTGGATCCGGTACATATGATCCAGGCGTCTAGACGACACAGGTGTCGAAATGGGTTTGTCCCATGAGGCTTTGGCGGTGTGCATCATGACGTTAGTCAAAGGTAGCGCCACTGCGGTGGAAGTATCCCTCTGAACGATATCGAAGACCGTGTCGGTAACGATCGGTTCGGGTTGCACAGTGGTGAGCGACAGTGACTGCGCCATGCGCTTTACCAAGTCCCCGTATGATTTTAAGTCCTCCGAGGGGGAAATGGGCTGCTCCTCGAAGGTCTTCGGTGAAGGGGAGGGTTGTCTCGGCGAAGAAGTATCCTGTTCATCAGCCGATGAATCATGCGACCTAGGTGATCGCGCAGGTGACTCCGAACGATCCGAGAGATGCGGGTCGGGTGGAGACACCGGGGTCTTTGGTTTTGGCTTCTCTGTTGGGGCTCGGTGCCGAACTGGTGATGAGGTGTCCTCGACGTCGGGAGCCTTCGACACCGACGCGGAGGCTGTGCGACGCGGGGGACGGTACGACGTCCGAGACCGGTAGGAAGCCTCGGAAGATTGGTCCCACTCAGGTTGACGAGGAAGGAGCCACGGGAAAGAAGGCTGCATGGGGTAGGCCCCATATAAATATTGCCACTGTCTCTGGTCCCATGGAACCTGGGCAGGGTCTCGGCGTCGAGGGGATCGGCTCCTAGGCGAACGGTCCTTAATGTTCTCCTCTCGGTCCCGAGGGGGTGGACTGCGGGGAGCTCGAGGGCGAGGCCGAAACGGTGGTTCGATGTCGGGACGCTGGCCGGGCTCGATCTCCTGGTCGGAGTCGGAGGAAATGACGAGCTCCGTCGACATCGAGGTGATTGGTCGAATCGGCGAGGCAAGCAGCTTAAGCGGCGGTATGATCAGAGCCGTCGGGTCCTGCGGAGAGGTGGGAGCGATGAAGGACGAGGATTTAGGCTTTGGCTTATCCAGCCTTTTTGCCTTCTTCTTCTTCTTCTCGCTCGCTACGCCCATATCCTCTTTAGGCCGCTTAGCTGGCATAGAGGAGTCCGACAGAGGGGCCGAGGCAGCGCGTTTGGCGTGCCGTTCGGCGTCGGAAAGCGGGCGTTCGACATCGACCACCGACGATGTCGACGTCGATGGTGGGTCGGTAACGACGGGCTGGTCTGCCCTCTCCGCCGATGAACAAACCGGAGACAGAATTTGTTCCATGAGGGCCGCCGCAAGTCTCGCTGCTCGGTTCTTCCGGGTTTGTCTCGAGAATTTTGCACAGTGTGTGCAAGAGTCTGGGCGATGCCGTTCTCCCAAGCACAGGAGGCAGAGTGAGTGCCCGTCAGGTGGAGCTATCTTGCTCCCGCACTTGGAGCACCGCCGAAAAAATCCCCACCGCCTTTCCATGCGCCAGAAGGCGGGAAGACGGGGAAGAGGGGGGGGGGGAAGGAGCAAAATTAACGCGCTCCGCCCGAACGCCCCCGAAAAAACACTAACACTAACTAAAACCTAAAACTAACACTATAAAACTAAGCTACAGCTAGCTATACTAAATCCAAAGAAAGGGAAAAAAGTTCACCGACCGAAGCAAGTAGATCGACTGATCAGCGCGGCGGTCAGAAGAGAACTGGCGGGATGTCCGTGCCCGTCTCAGTGAGCATGCGTGGTGGGGGCTCCTGGGCATGCGCACTGGGACGTCGGCGCGGAAATCCGCAGCTTTTTAAGTTTACCGATCGAGATCGGCGCAGGCGCCTTACTCCCATCAGTGTGATGCACAGAGACCACGAAGAAGATTAGCACTAGGCCTCCTTATAGCTTCAGCACAGTGCCTGCATCAGATGCCTTGAAGTCATGCTCTGAGGTGGACGGCCAACAGCAGGCAGGTTGTACCGCCTGGTTACTTGCTAGGATAGAAGCCAGAAGCCCCAGTTTGCCATCATGGCTGCCCCTTCCTGGGTGTGCAGGCAATCTTGAAGACGAATGCATTCTTGCACACACAAAATGGCCACATTTACAGGTACCCACTACTGCTAGTCCAAGGGTATAGGGAGGCTGCTGGGAAGGAGGGGGCTCTTGCCTCATGAAAGGAAGGGCTGAGCCATCGCACTTAGCATACCTTTGAATGCTGTGAAGCTGCCTTCTATCAGCTAGGCTTGTCTACTCTAAATGGCAGTGGCTCTCCAGTACAGAAAGGCTGTTCCCATTACCCACTACCTGATCCTTTCAGTTGGAGATTGCAGCAACAAGCCAGTCTCTTCTGCACACAAAGCAGATGTTCTAGTTTTGGTCTTTGATCGCTTTATTTAAGCTGCCTTATAGCAAGCAAGACAGACCACCAGATATTCAAGGGTTAATATTTTCTGACAGTGCCTTTCCGGGATACCTTTTAAACTGAAAATGCCAGGGAATGAATATGGAACCTTCTGCCTGCAAAGCAGATGCTCAAGCTGGGCAGCATGTCCCCTCCCTATTTACCCGGAGGGGCCCCGCAGGGAGGGAAACCACTGAGCCCAAGCCCCTCCCCACTGCAGGTCAGTTCAGAACCTGGCCTACCTTTACGGGAAAATAATAAGAGCGGAAGCTGAGATGGTCCCGTCCGCAAAGAGGAGGGTGCTCAGACCGGAGGTGCATCTCAACGTGCTGGAAGAAGTCATGATCCTGAAGGCAGCAAAGAACAAGGCAACAGTTTCTCAAAAGTCAAAATGACATAACAGAGCTCAGGAGGAAAGAACGTGCTCAGCTCCACTCTCTTATCCCCCTACTACTCCACTCTGGTTCTCTTCCTACATAGATGGAAGAATTTGGGAAAGCTGGTAACAGATTTCCTGCAGGAAAAATTGTTTGTTCTTTTTAAAGTGAGAAGTACATATTTAAAAACTGAATGACTCTTCTTCCCAGAAAAATTGTATCCAATTTTTGCTGCCCTTCTACAGAAGTATAAACAGCACAACAATAGCCTTGAAATCAGGTCAGAAAAGAACTTTTAAAATCACCCCTAGAATACTGAAAAACTTTTAAAATAATTGGAGATATGAACAAGTGTTCTCTCTTTGCACATACAGCATAAAAGCAAGGAAAGCCTTAACAGCTTAGCATGGCAAAAAACCCTAGTATTCAGTTAAATTTTATGTATGCAGTTTGCAATGTAGGCATCATTAAAAATAAGAAACCTTTTCAACCCTAACCCCCTGCTTCACAAAGGAAAAATAATTATGTCTGACACACAAAAGGCTTCATTTTGAAGGGGTTTCTTTTTTATACTGCAAGAACCACGGAAGGCGCACGCGCACACACACACACACACGTTTCTTTCTGTTGATATTTTGAAACAATTCTGAAGAACCCCAGATTCTAACATCATGGGGTCTGCTCTGTTAAGCATTTCAAGTAACACAGAAACCCAAAATTCAGGGAACTTTTTGGCAGGCTTTATAACCATCACTAGTTATAAGCTCCAAGCTCAGCCTGCAAGTGACCCTCTCCAAAACAGTAAAAAAAAAAGGGGGGGGGGGAGAACTGGAAAATATAACCTACTGTGTGTAAGAATTGGGAACTTCAGAGGCCTTATGTGGGACAGTGAAATCTGCTAAAGTCTATAGCACCACTGAGGTCTGTTCCAACCTGCAGTGTTGACACAACAATCCTTATTTAATGTGGGTGGAGCTGGCTGGCACTTATGTCAACAAAAGCTGTCAGGATCAGCTTCTGCCTATGGAGGAGGCACAGCAGGCAGGCCAGGAGAGCCAAACACTGCCTCCTGGGGAGTTGGAATTACAAGCAAACCAGAACCACCAGAAAAGCAAAGCTGAACATCCAAGCAAATGCCTCCCTTCCCTCTGAAGCAGGAACCTTTCAAAACTGAGCAGGATGCAGCACAATCCCCTCCCTTGTTCTTACTTCGTGTGATGTGAATGGGACTAGAATGCCGATGCCGCCTGACAAGGTGGTGTAGACAAGTGATTCGGAGCCCCCCGGGATCAGCGTGGTCTTCTGCAGAGACAGCACTGTTTCTCCGACATGGTAGTTCATAATCACCTCTGCCTGGAAGTCAGACAAGCAAGACCTTCAGGAGACAGCTCAGGCTCCTCTCATGCACAGCCTGCCTTACCATCCCCAGTTCACCACAGAGGCACATGCTCCTTTGAGAGGAGCAACAATAGCCAAGACATCTGCTCATGGCAGCACCTTCATTCTCAGAAGGCTTTCCCTCACTACAGCTGAAAGACAAAGTCCCACAGAGGCTGCGCTGCTTGGATCCCTGAGAACGGGCCATGCCTTTTAATGCATTTTTCCGCAGACATTTTTTTTTAATACACTACAAAAGGATTTCTTTATCAATACACACCAACAACCCACCCAAGAACTGACCCACGAAAGCAACAGTGTTCCTGCCCCACAGTCACCTTCTGCGAAGCTCCGTTGAGAAGCCCTCGGTCCCACAAAGCTTTGTTGCCAGTTGGATCTTCGTCTACCTCATCATTCGTGTTGGGAGGCAGCCTCACCTATGTCAGAGAACAAACCAAAATGAGGCCCATGGCAAGAACTGCAAGAGGTTAGTGGGGGTAAATGGAGAATCGCTCAACCCAATGGAAGATGCAGCAAAAGCAAGCCTCAGTCCTCAGAAGCCAAGGGATTACTGGCTCACAGTTTGGCAACAGCCGAGAGCATTTCCACACTATCCCAGTTTCTCTTGCTGGCCATTCTATGGAAATAAAAGGGCAGCCCCTTCTCAAGGGGAAGTCCTCAAAGCAAGACTCACCACACAAATGTTGCCAAACTTGTCAGCTCCGGCCACAGTGTCATAGTCCAGGAGGCAGGCAGTGGTGACCCAGCGGGGGTGGGTGTCGTCTGCAAAGATGATGAGCTGATTCTCGTTCCTCTTGTAGCGCACCCAGATGAAGCTCTCCTGGACGTCCGAAACAATCACCCGGTGCCCAATGGTCTGGATCCCGCAGATGTAGTTGGCAATGTGCTGGTTCAAAGGAAAGCAAGCCAGACGCGCAAATAAAGACCAGGAAGGGGTCTCTCCTTCATCACAAGAGCCTGCTTAAATGCAACTCCTACCTAGGGGTCCCTAAGTCCATCCCTGACACAAGTATACAAATGGATCTAAAAAAACCCTGCTATCTAGACTCAGTCAAGGCTAGCACTTAAATCACTGCAGATGAGTAGGAAATTACCTCTGCTCTGAAGTTTACTAGACAGTGGGAAGTTGGGATCAGCAACTGCAATGAAAATTATTGGACTGCAACAGTTGCTTGGCTCCCTCTTCCCATGCCTGCACCTGACAACATGCTGCTTCAGTGGTTCCTTCAGCACCGCAGAAGGGACCAGAGCAAATGTTAGCTCACTATTAAAAGGATATCTTTCTCTACTGATGGAAAAAGGGAGGCATCTGCTACAGACGCCTGCTTCACGGATTTACACAACCAAAATCCAGTGATCAGTATGACAGAAGAAGCAGGTTAGCAAGGTGCATGCTGCGAATAAATGTTGTTTAGTGTGCTTTTTCACATTTTTCACATCCTGTGGCAGTCTACCTTGGGAAACTATTTTGCTGTTAGTTGTATCCAGGAGGCCTCCTAGCCGTTGCTGCTGTTTTTTCAACTCATAGGCATGAAGCCCAACATCAAATGCTGTTAAAAGTGTCTCTGTCAAAATTCAGGTAGGGGGATCTTTGGCTCTTAATGTTGAAAATAATGACCTTGTCATGCAGAACAGCCCCCTGCACTCATCACAAAATTAGTTATGGTGGAAAATAATGATTATAAGAAAGATGCATTGTTCTATGTAGACTTCTAAAAGGTAAAACGGGATGTCAATTTGTTATAAGCTGTTAGAATGTGTTTTACACATATTATAGTATGATATCTTCCCATTACAGTACTGTTCTTTCTTTAGATCTGTGTGTCTAGTAAAATGGCACAACTGCCATTTCCCCTTCTATAATGCTCTAGTTTAATAAAGTTTTCCTGCTTAAGAGGTCACAATGTGTTTCAATCTCCCCCTCAAGCTAGCATGCACACTCAAGGGAAGAGCTGAAGTACATGTTCAGGGTGTTAATCTTATCAAACCATGCAGCTTAGGGATAGATATGGCATGAAACAATTCAAATAACACATCTCCTGAAAGGTTCACAAGTTAGTAAGATAAGTTGGGGTACAAGTGTCTTGAAAATTCACTGCTATCACTGTTTAAAAGTTTTGCATGATCCTGATGTCAATTTGCCTAAATTTGTTTATGCTTTTGCCTGTCTGTAAAGTTGCCTGCATCATGAACTTTCTTAGGAATATATGCTTTCTCTGAGCAAAAGCTGCCCTGGCATTTTCAAGGGAGGTGGTTTGATTAGGTCGTCTCTGCGTTTGGTGATCTTTGTGAGTTCCTTAGTTTCAAATCTACTGTCTCTTTGGCAGACTTGCTTTTAAAAACAGTTTCCCATGGCATAGTTAAAATTCCAAAGCGGTGCATTTTGGTAAAATGTATATCTTAAATTCTTTTACTTTTTCACAATCCCCAGAACTCTGATGGTGTTTTTCTCCCATTGTACATTAGATAGCATATTTTTATGGACAACACTGTGTCTCTCCAATGCTGTATCTGAAGAAGACCCGTGTACATTTTTAAAAAGTGATAAAGTTTTAACATGTATGCATTTGTGCAATGACATAAAAGCTGCATGGTAAGAGAAAAATGTTAAAAGTTGAGAAAACCTCATTCGGAGTGTGTATTTATAGATTATAAACTTCTAATAACTGCAAAAACCTCTTTGAGAAGACTGCACTAGGCCTGCTCTGCAAGGCTGATTGTCTGATTTTTTAAAAATCATTTTCATACAGCTCTATGCAGACCGTAATTTTATTTTAAAAATCCTTGCTGCTCTCCCAAGCATACTGTGAAACAGCAGGAGACTCTTAAAAAGTTTTCATGTGGTTTGTTAGCACGCTCCCATGTTGCAGAAGGGCTCACCCTTTGGCTGAGTAGTTTTGAATCCCTCCTTCATTTTATTTTTAAAACAACCCTTTGAGGTAGACTAGGATGCGTGTTTTGGCTTAAGGTCACAAACACACTTAAAATATATTATTTTGTTGTCCAAAATTAATCATGTTTTGAAGAGGCCTGCGCAACATCCTCTCCTCCCAAACTCCTGTTTAGGGAGAAAAACAGGTTGCTTACCTGTAACTGATGATCTTCGAGTGGTCATCTGTGCAGTCACACACATGGGTCTTGCCGCAGGCAACGGATCCATACCTCGGAGCTCCAATAGCTCGCCTATAGCGTCTTTTGGCGCGCTTTCCTCCCGCCCTGGGGAGCAGGCAGCGACCGCGCATGCCTGGAGCAGGGGGAGAGCGCCCATTCCACTCAGTTTCTTCCAGCCGCCGTTGGCACTGACACTATACAAGGTTAAGCAACAATTACAAGAGGCCAGCAGCGGGGAAGGCTGGGTGGGCGTGTGTGACTGCACAGATGACCACTCGAAGATCATCAGTTACAGGTAAGCAACCTGTTTATCTTCTTCGTGGTCTCTGTGCAGTCCCACACATGGGTGACTAGCCAGCTAAATGACCTGGAGGAGGGTGCTGGTAAAAGAAGGTTAGTCACGTAATCCAAACACATCATATGCAACCACATTATATCATGTAACGTAGAGATGGAAGCGGATGCACTCACCCTTAGCTTCAGTGGAAGATAGATCTGAGGACCGCTTGACCGAAGGAGGCGTCCCGTCTCGCACGAACGTCTAAGGCATAATGGGAGACGAACGTGGATGGAGAGGACCACGATGCAGCCGCACAAATGTCCTCTAGGGAGACGCCCTGCAGAAAGGCCGAAGACGTCGAGACCGCTCTAGTAGAGTGGGCCTTAAGACCTTTGGGCAAAGGCTGTTTAGCCAGTTCGTAGCACAACCTGATGGCACTAACTACCCATTTAGACAGTCGTTGGGTAGAAATTTTGTGTCCCTTGTGAGGGTTCCCGTAGGCCACAAACAGATTAGGGTCCTTACGGAAAGGTTGTGTACGATCAAGGTAGAAAGATAAAGCCCTTCTAACGTCCAAAGAATGTAGGGCTCGTTGTCCCTGGTCGGATGGGTTGGAGAAAAACGTTGGTAGAGAAGTTGAGGTTGATAAGTGGAACTGGGAGACAACCTTGGGCAGGAACGCAGGGTCCGGTCGCAAAACAACTTTGTCCCTGTGGAAGATAGTGTAGGGAGGATCGTGACGGAAGGCGCATAAGTCACTTGCCCGTTTACCTGAGATAAGGGCTACGAGTAATGCTGTCTTCCAGGAAAGAAGGTTGAGGTCTATGGTAGCCATAGGTTCAAAGGGAACTTTCATCAAGCAGGAAAGGACTAACGATAAACTCCAAGTCGGAACAAAGGGCTTAACAGGTGGATTGAAGTGCAACATGCCCTTAAGAAAGGACTTAGACAAAGGATGGGAGAACACAGTTCTGCCGTCAACCGGGTTGTGGAAAGCAGAAACTGCAGAAAGGTGAACCTTTAAGGAGGAATAACAGAGTCCTGATTTCTGTAGAGAAAGTAGATAATCCAGGATCAGGTTAAGGGGTGCTGATTCCGGCTGCAGATGATTAGATGTCGCAAAGGAACAGAAGCGCTTCCATTTACGTTGATACGAGAGTCTAGTGGAAGGCTTCCTTGCGTTGAGGATGATATTGGCTACCTCTGCAGAGAGGTAGGTGGACGTATTCTCCAAGCTGCCAGGGCCAGGACCCGCGGGTTGTGATGAAGAACCTGACCGCTGGCCTGAGAGAGAAGGTCGCCCACAGGAGGAAGCCAGCGGTAAGTGTGGCGGGACAGTTGAAGAAGCCTCGTGAACCACGGTTGCCGAGGCCACCATGGCGCAATGAGGATGCAGTCCGTGCCATCCCGTGCTATCTTCACCAACACCCGTGTCAGAAGGGGAGTTGGTGGGAAGAAGTAGTGGAGGGGACCTGTCCAGTTGTGTAGGAAGGCGTCGTTGCCCCTCCTGGAATAAAATTGAGGACATTTGGCATTGTCCCTGGATGCAAAGACGTCCACCTTGGGTGTTCCGAAGCATCGGAAGATACGCCGAAGGTAGGTCGGATTGATGGACCATTCGTGGTTGTCTATGCGAACCCTGCTGAGGGAGTCGGCCAGAGTATTCTCCACACCCGGGAGATGAATGGCAGTCATGTATATGTTGTGCTTGACACACCATTCCCAGAGCATTACGGCTATACGGCACAGACGGAGGGATCTGGTGCCCCCCTGCTTGTTTATGTAGTAAACTGTTGCCATATTGTCCGTGGAGATCTGAACGTGCCGGTCCCTTATCAGTGGGAGAAAGGATTGAAGAGCTCTGTGTACCGCAATCAGTTCTAAGCAGTTTATGTGCATGGCTTTCTCGGAGGTCGTCCAAAGTCCTCTGACGGTTTTGTCCTCTAAGTGGGCTCCCCATCCCCACTTGGAGGCATCTGTTGTTACTGTGGCCATCGGGGAAGTCGGTAGAAACGGCTTGCCCTCGAGGAGATTGTTGGGTACAGTCCACCACGTGAGAGATAGAAGCGCTCTCTGTGGAACAGTAAGCAAAACGCTTTGTGGTTGTGTCTGAGGGTGGTAGGCTCGTACAAACCAGAGCTGTAGTTGTCGCATCCGTAGCCTGGCAAAGTGAAGGACAGATGTTGTGGCGGCCATAAGGCCCAGCAGGCGTTGGATTGTGAACGCAGACTGACAAGGTTGTTGTTGAACTGACTTGGCTAGGGCAATGATAGTTAGTGCCCGATCCTCGGGGAGAAAGACACGATGCAGAGAGGTGCATAGAAGGGCGCCTATAAACTTGAGGTCCTGGGTAGGTGTGAGGTGTGATTTTGATGTATTCACGCGAAGGCCCAGGGAACTCAGGAGAGTGAGAGCCGTGTCGAGGTTGTACTTCAGTTGCTGTTGGGTCGGAGCTACAAGAAGCCAGTCGTCGATGTATGGGAAGACTGGGATGTTCCGAATGCGAAGCGCAGCTGCCACCACTGCCATGCACTTGGTAAAAACGCGGGGCGCAGTGGAGAGGCCGAATGGTAGGGACACATATTGGTAGTGGTCCTGGCCCATGGCAAGCCGCAGATACTTCCGATGTTGAGGTCGAATGGTCACATGGAAGTAAGCGTCCTGAAGATCTAGAGAAGCCATCCAGGAATTCCTGGGAATAAGGGGCAGGATGGACTGCAGGGAGATCATTCTGAACTTCCTGTATTCGATGTGCTTGTTGAGCTTCCTCAGATCTAGAATGGGACGCTTGCCTCCATCCCTCTTGGGGACCAGGAAATACCTTGAATAGAAGCCTGTCCCTCGATGTAGCGGAGGGACGGGCTCTATCGCGTTTTTGTGGAGCAAGTCCAGGATCTCCTGATGGAGGAGTGAAGACGGGGGGGTAGCTATGAAGTAGTGGTGGCGAGGTGGAGAAATGAACTCGATTGCGTAACCTAAGCGCACGATGGTCAGCACCCAGGAGTCGGTTGTGATCGAGTTCCAAGTGGGAAGGAATGGTGATAGACGTGTGCGGAAAACCGGTAGGATTTGAGGAAAGTCAAAGAGACTGTTTAGAAGGAAGGGAGGACTTTTTGAGCTGTTGTGACCGAGGCCTTTGTTGAAACTGAGGCTTCTGCTGTCCACTCTTCCTCTTCCAGAAGTCATTCCGCTTGGGTGACCGTTGACGCCTCTGGAAAGATGGTCTCCAGGGTTTTGTACAGTTGGACTGCTGGGAGAATGGTTGGGAGACTCCCAAGCGCTTCGCACGCTTGCGTCCGTCGTCTACTGAGGTGAGAACCTCATCGGTAGAGGCATGGAAGAGGCCAAGGCCATCAAAGGCTTCGATCTTTTGCTTGATGTCCGGTTGTAAGTTGGTGGACCTTAGCCAGGCGTGGCGACACAAGGCAACAGAGGACGCAAAGACCCTGGAAGAGCAGGAGACCGCGTGGCGTATGGTGTTGATCTGTTGCTTCGACACTCTAGACAGTTCTGATACCAAGCCAGAGGCCGTCCTTTGAGAAGGTTCAGGAAGGGAAGGAATGAGAGGCGTAAATTGGTTGGCCAAGTTGAAGACATAAGCCGAAAAGTAGGCTAGATAGTTGTTCAGCTTGGAATTTGTGGAGGCAAGGTTGAATATCTTCCTGGCCAGAGTGTCCAACTTCCTGCCCTCTCGGTCTGGAGGTGTCGGATGCCTGGAGGGTTTAGCCTTAGTGGCTGAGTGCACAATAATAGAGTTAGGTGCTGGATGAGAAGCAAGAAATTTAGCCTCAGGAGCGTGAACTCTGTAGAGAGAGTCAAAGCGTTTGGAGGTAGGTGGGACTGAAGCAGGCTTGTCCCAGGTTTCGCGGAGGCCTTCGAGGTGCACAGGTAGCATAGGAAGCAATGAACCAGGTGGAAAGTCCGTTTGTACGAGGTCGTGTACGATGTCAGAGACCTTAGGTGAATCCGACGGAAGAGTAATGTTTAAGGCTTCGGCCATGGTGGTGATCAGATGGAGATAGGCCTTGGACGCATCCGATGGAGAGAGTCGGGGCTGTGGCGCCGAGTCCGAGACTACCGAGTCCGGATGGTCCTCAGAGTCTGATGATGCTGAGGAATCGGCGTCGGAGCGGAAATCCTCACCCGAAGGAGGATGTGGAGGTGGGATCGGGTCCGAGGGGACGGTCTTAGGCTTTACGATCTGATCACGCTGGTCCGTAGGTGTGGAGACCGGGGGAGCAATCGAAGCCGAGGCTGACGGAGTGCGCGGCCTAGCAACGTCTCGTTGATAGTGGTCCCGGGTTCGAAGCGGCTGCAGATTGGAATGGCATTCATATTCCCGAAGCCGGCGGTGGTCACAGAGTCGAGGGGAGTAGCGAGAGTAATCAGGTTCTCGGGTCCGATCTTGATCGCGGGGCCGTGGATAATATCGATCACGGGGTCGAGGAGAATCTGGAAACCGATCGAGATCACGGAGTCGTGGGGAATCACGAAGTCGATCACGGGGTCTAGGAGAGTCCTCGTACCGGATTGCTGAGTACGGGGAGTAACACGAACCCTCCACAGATGGGGACCGAGAAGGATGATGGTAAGGCCGGCGTCTAGGCGAAGGAGACCGAGAGTAATGGCGGTCGTACCTTGGAGGGGCGTAGTAGTCC
This sequence comes from Heteronotia binoei, assembly GCF_032191835.1. NCBI lineage: Eukaryota > Metazoa > Chordata > Lepidosauria > Squamata > Gekkonidae > Heteronotia > Heteronotia binoei. The sequence goes on from NC_083236.1 coordinate 27,185,448, forward strand.
TGATAATAACCCGAAGAGCCGGAGTCTCGGCGCCTACGTGGAGATCTGGAGCGGCCTCGGAGAGGCGGCGATCGGGATTGGATTCGATGGGTGGGTGAACGAGAACGACCTTGGTTAGCTGGAGCCTGAGTAGCCAAGTCCCTGTACAGGGGAGAAATCCCGATATCTCGGAAGGATCCGATCCGAAGTGGAGATTTAGGGTACGCCTGAGTAGAATCAGTAGTCAGGTCAGGTTGTAGAAAGTCCGCAGGAACCACACTGTGCACCGTAGGTGAGCGAGAGTGGACTGGTATGACCTCTACTGCTGTGGATGAGTGAGGTGTCAGTTGCAGCATGTCGGTGATGACGTCCGACGGAGCCGACAATTCAAGCGGAAGTGACGGCTGCGCTGGGGCCGCGGGATCCATTAACGTCGAAGTCGAGGTTGGTGCCCGAGGCTTCTTAGGAGCCGAGTGCGAGTGGTGGAGTTTCCTCGGAGCCGAATCAGCCGATTCGGAATGACGAGATTTTTTAGGCGCCTGATCCGTGGATTCAAGATGGCGCGATTTTTTCGAAGCCTTATGGCCGGTCTCGGCGTGCTTCGATGACTTTTTCTCAGACCTGTGCTTCTGTTTAGAAAGAGACACGTCCGTAGAGGCCGAATCTCCCGCTTGTTGTTGGGGAGGCAGCGAGTCCGACGCGGGCATAGCCCTCAGGGACAACTCAATTAGGAAACTCCGGAGCCTGGCTGCACGGTTCTTACGGGCCTGCTTGCCGAAGTTCGCACAGTGAGGGCAGGAGTTGACTCGGTGAGCTTCCCCCAAGCAAAATAGGCAGTGGCTGTGGCCGTCTGAGGAGGGGATTTTGGTCCCACAGCGCGTGCACTTTTTAAAGGTAACTTTCCCTTCCATGCGCTCCGGACAAGGGAGGGGAGGGGAGGGAGAAAAGGGAAAAGATAGCGCAGAAACGGGTTTTTGTTTTTTTTTTAAATTTTTCCGGCGAAAAGGGAACATAAGAAGAAGAAGAATACGATACCAGGTGAAGAAAAGAAGACGAAAAGATGAGGTAATGGACGAGCTAAGGAGGAACGCAGCGAGGAGGGTGTTGTCCGGGCGGCGGTAGGGAAGAAACTGAGTGGAATGGGCGCTCTCCCCCCGCTCCAGGCATGCGCGGTCGCTGCCTGCTCCCCAGGGCGGGAGGAAAGCGCGCCAAAAGACGCTATAGGCGAGCTATTGGAGCTCCGAGGTATGGATCCGTTGCCTGCGGCAAGACCCATGTGTGGGACTGCACAGAGACCACGAAGAAGATCAATGCTTATAACAGAAATGTAGCAACCAGCCTGTTGAAATACTGTCTGGTGGTTCTGGGTCTCCCCGTCCTGCATTCCAGTGCTTGGAAGAATGGGCTACTAAAACCAGTGAGAATCGTTGTGTCTTGAGGTCTTAGAAAAATTAGGGGACACTAAAGGTCTTGGTCACAAGTGCTGTTGAATTAAATTCTGCCAGGCTTCCAGCCACGTTAAAGTGACTTGGGTTTTGCTGTTGTGGAATTTTGGCAGACTCACAATCTGCTTGCACATGCTTTTAAAAATAGTTTTAGTGTGGCATTGTTAAAAATTCCAAAGTAGGGCATTTTGGTAAAATGTATAGCTTAAATTCATTTCCATTTTCACAATCCCAGACACTCTGCTGGTGACTTGCATATTTCTCCTAATGTACGTTACATAGTGTATTTTTATGGACAACAATGTGTCTCCAGTGCTGTATTTGAAGAAGACCTGTGTACATTTGTAAAAAGTGATAAAGTTTTAATATGTATACAGCTGTGTTAGGTTCAGCCTCTTAATTCTAGCATGAATTGTTTCATGGGTATGACCGCAGTTGCTGCATGATAATCATGCTCTGTGCCAATGAAAAAAAAAAGACTGGCTTAAACTTCTAATAACTGCAAAAACCTCTTTGAGAAGACTGTGTGCACCAAGGTCTATCTTGCAGGGTCTGACCCCAAAGATTTTTCCTACAAAAATAGTACGGTATCATTTTATTTTAAAACATGTTGTGAAACGTGTTTTTATTCTTTAATTTCCTTATTAATTATAAAGACTTTGTATTTGTGTGGTTTGAACAAGTCAGAGTCAGCAACAAACAAAGCGTAGAAGGGGAAACAGCTTTTTAAAACTCATTCACAGTTCTGCAGGGAAAGAAGGGAGTGAGGGAGGGATTCCTCTACAGCGTTAGAAATGCAGGCAGAAGGGTAAGCTCCCATAAGGTGAAAAGGATCATGTGATTGTGCATGTTGCCATTGGCTAGAATCTACTTTCCAGTTGTTGGATGTGAGTAAATTCCATTTGGTGAGCTACGTTGACTGGAGCCTTGCTTATCTAATCCCTCCTCAGCCTGGTGGGGAGTTCAATCATCAGCCTCAGTAAGCTCCCTGCCTGCCTTCCAACACACATCTCAAGGAGGAAAAATGCAGCTGTGTTTGGTAAGCAATTGCATTCTGTGTGTCTCTCTCTCAGTGGGTCTCTCTCTTTAAGAGAAGTAGGTCTGTTGCTTTAGGAAGCTGAAGGGGCTTTTTCCTGGGATGTTCTAAAGCTCTGAAGGAAACTGTGTGTCTGTGTATTTTAAAATGAGTCTGTAGCAATCCATGGCTGGCTGTCTCTCTCTCTCCCAGCACACACCATGGCTTAGAATGTCTGTGCCCCTGTTTCAGGCTGTGTTCAAAGTGTGGTGGGGTGGAGTGGGGGTGCATTGACTTAAACTTTTAAAAAGACATTCTTCCTTACAAAGGCTCCATGTCTGCTTGTGTGAGGGAAACAGGAGCTTGCATGGTTAAACTTTGCTTTATTGCTTAAAACTGTGCTGCAGGCTTTTTGCTCTTTGCAGTCTTTGGGGTTGCTTGCTGAATTTGCAGTCTCTCTTTTGGGGAAACGGCTCAAGGACAAATGTCAATACCTTGTTTTCACACTTTCGGAGCAGCTTCTTCTTGCCCAAGTCGTAGACACGTAACAGTTTCCCCACACCAATCAGCACTCTGCCTTGGAATGGGGCAATGGCAGCCGGCACCTCCTCCACTGGGGTCTGAACAGGAGAAGTGAGCAAGCCAAGTCAGATGCACCCAAAGGACCCCTGCAAAACCAGCCCAAAGCTTTCAACACCCAACTCCTTCCTATGAGAACAGGCAAACACCCATAGAACTCGAGCAGGGGAAGTGTACAGACTATCAGCAGCTTGTAGGGCCTCCCCAGTCGTGTCCAGAGAGGCCCCTGCACCCTGAAGCCTGACAGCACTACTGGAAATGATGAACACAACTAAACAACCCTATCTGTTTACAACGGATGATGGAGAAAGCTCCAGATGAGTTCCTCTTCACAAGAGCTAGTACCCAGCAGACAAAACGCTGATCACCCAAGGTCTGGATAGTGAAAAGTAGGCCAAAAACAGATCTTGCAGCTGACTCAAGATCTTCCTTGGTAGGAGGGATAAAAATCTACCCACATGTAAATATATGGAGCTGCCTCGTACAGTCAGACCACTGGTCCTTCTGCTCTGACTCTGAGGTGGAACTCTGCACTTTCAAGCACACACAGGTCTTTCCCAATACCTCTTGAAGGTACTTTAGCCAAAAATGCTGAGGAGTAAACTGGCAGGCTTCAGAAAGTGGCTACTAGCACCAACCAAACTTCCCAGCAGCTTTCATTTCAGACTTGCAAACACTGCTTCAAATCTCCAGTCTGAGTGACAGACTGCCCCTTACACAGTAACAACACTGCTGCAAACATGGACTAGGTGAAAACAACATGAGGCACAGAGAAGGTGGGACTCTCCCCACCCCTTTCTGCAGCTCCTAAGACAGTCTGGTACTCTTCTTAAAGGTAAAGGCTGTCCCCTGTGCAAGCACCAGTTGTTTTCGACTCTGGGGTGACGTTGTTTCACAATGTTCTCACAGCAGACTTCTTATGGGGTGGTTTGCCATTGCCTTCCCCAGTCATCTACACTTTTCCCCCAGCAAGCTGGGTACTCATTTTACCGACCTCGGAAGGATGGAAGGCTGAGTCAACCTGGAGCCGGCTACCTGAACCAGCTTTCGCTGGAATCGAACTCAAGTCGTGAGCAGAGGGCTCCGACTGCAGCTTTACCACTCTGCGCCACAGAGCTCTTCTTACCAGCACCATTAAGCCTCCCCCCAAGCCTCTGTTAGGTACCCACCTTGTGCAGGAACTCCAGCTTCTCTCCGCTGTTTACCAGCTTGTAGGTGTAGACAAACCCTCCAGCAACAGAGCGGGGGTTCAGGATCAGGTCTTTGGCCACTCCCACCAGAACATGCCAGTCATCGACAGCGTTGGCAAATCGGCACACTGCAACGCTGAGAACAAGATAATCAAGAGTGTGACTGCAACGGCAATGAGACAGATCTGCTTCTCCCAGGAAGTTCAAACAAAGGATGCTTTGGAATAAAAGACCTCTGGAAAGCCAAAATACTTTAACATGGGACAGGATCACCATGGCTAAACACCATCAAGACAGATGCACAGATTATCCATTATTTTGCTATGATCAAATCCTGTCAAATGTTCCAAAATATGCAGTTTGCTCTTTTAGCAGCCACCGCTATTGTCTGACAGAAACATCAGGGGTGTATGTACAAGTAGAAAGTAAGATAGATGGCAGCCTTGGAGGTTATACTCCAGTCACTCAGCAGAAGGGAAAGGAGCAGCATTCCAAGAGGCACTGGACGTGAGTGACACGGGCTCCTTCCTCCTTACCTAAAGGCAGCTTCATTCTGCTCCAGCTGAACCAGATCCAACGTGTTGCCCTGGATGGGGTTCATCACCCGGATGACTGATGCCCACTGCCCATTTCCTGCCTTTGGGGCACCAAAGATGGACTCTGGAAGGTTCTCGTTCAAAAATGCTGCCGCCATCTCTGCGGCCAGTTCCCTTTCATCTTCACCGGCAGCTTCAACCATTTCCTGTGATGTGGAGGAATCAAATCACTACTTTTTATTACACTCTCGGGCAAAGAAGCACAGAACTGTAGTCTGACCAAACAGCCTATCTAAAAAGTAACACCAAAACAATTTGTGTACTGACAAAGAGACATTTTGCCCAGAAAGAATGAGCAGGATGGAATGCTAGAATATCCTCATGTGATTCCTTCAGATAAGTCCTCTGAGAGAGCAGAGGGAAAGAATATAATCCATGACCATGTATGCAGATAGACTGAGATGGGTAGCCATCTTAGCAGCAGAAAGTCCAGTAGTACCTTACAGACTATAACAAAATTTCTGGCAGAGTATGAGCTTTTGTGCGTCACCGCTCACTTCTTCAGATACAGCTAGAACATGAGATCCTATGTCCTCTATTTTGGAGAATGGAGTGATTTCAGGTGCCAAATGACTACAGCGAAATGACAATAGAAGGTGTGACTGGATTAAGTGTGATATGCAGAGGGGTAGTAGGCGATAAGAAATCAGCACTGGTAATGAGACAGGAAACCTAAATATCAATTCTGTCCAGGAAAATGCATTGTCTTTAGCTTCATTATTGATTGCAATTCAGCAGTCTCATGAATGTGTGTGAAAGATACTCTGAATTGTCTCTATAGAAGAAGCCAATGCTGTTTGCATTCAGCCAGCTACAGGAGGCTGTCTATGCACACCTTCTTGCATCGTGCCGTAACCTCTATCAAAGCATTCACTCATTAAGAAGATTCACCATCCACTGTGTGGCCTTGGTACACACCAACAGAGAACACAATCTGCCTGAAATTTACTAACAGCCCTTGTGATTTCTGTTTCATTATTTTTCAGTAATTGGCGATAGTCAGTCCCATTCACTAGGTTACAGAGAAGGAGAGAAAGATTTCCAAACAGTTCCCTCTGGGGAATGGAATATAGCTGGCAGTCCAGCAATATATGTTGGATGGAACCTGGACTGTTCATTCCACAAAGACAGACTCTCTCACTGTATGGGATAACTTGTTTCTGAAGCTGAGTGCCTAGAGACAATTGTATGAAACAACTCTAATCAGTTGCTAGCTTTTTAGCTCATTCAGGTGGGTAGCCGTATTGGTTTGAAGCTGCAGAACTGAGTTTGAACCCAGTGGTATCTTTAAAACAAACAAAATTTTATTCAAGATATAAACTTTTGTGTACATGCATGAAGAAGCATGCATGCAAACAAAAGCTTATGCCCTGAATAAGACTATGTTGGTCTTAAAGGTGCCCCTGGGGTTAAACTTATTTTGGCTCATGACTCTCTTTGCTGATTTCATGTGTCTTGTTTTTATTGTCTTGTGCAATCACACCCTTTGATTTCAGTTCCTCTCAGTTTATTCTACAAAAGCCATCCCCCTGGAGATCCCCCCCCCCCCGGAGATCCCCCCCCAGGAGAAGGAGGAGGGGGGCAATTTTTACCAATTATTCCTCTTATTGCCAACACCCCTCCCCCCAAAAAAAACTCAATTTCTTACACTGCTGCTGCCCATTCACTGCCCCCTCCCCAAAGTAGTTGTGTTTTAGGGAGTGCAGTGGATTTTAGGGGTTGCAGTGGAGAGAGAAATTAAGAAAAGGCATAAGTGTCTTCCATCGATGGACAACAATCTTTGAATCTGATGCAACATATTCAATGGCTATAGAGGAATATGGCTGCAATCTTATTATGTTACTATATCTATTCAAGGTGAGGTATGGAGCCCTTCATTTACATTCAGCCTGCTGTTTCCCAATAGATCCCTCTAATAGCTCTGTAAATAACATCTGAATGCTATAACGGACTTTTCAGTCAAGGAGGAGACAGGTACTGCCTCTACAAGAAAATGGCACCAGAGGTCAACTCAGAGTAAAGTTCTGGGCTGGCAACCTCACCTTACAGACAGCTGGCACCTACGATAAGATGGTCAGCAGCTCACTGTTGTTCAGAAGGATGGGGTGTCTTGCATCTTCACAGAGAACCGCTCCCTCATTCAAAAAGAAGCTCTCAGTACTTTTGAGCATCTCCCAGTCCAATGTGATGCAAGAGGATGAATCTTCTCTCAAGAGAAGGACAGGGCTGTTCAAGCATCTGGCACAGGGCTGGAAGACCCAGCCTCCTTACCCAGTGACTGAGCAAACATCAAGGGAAATCAATCAACATCTCACCTCATACAGGATTTCTGAAGCCTCTCCTGAGCCAATGCGAAGCAAGTCCTTTAAGAAAGTGGAATAATCCAGAACTAGCACTGAGCTCCCTCTCATGGATTGCTGCCTTGTCATGGCGAGAAGACTTGTGCTGTTCAATGAGGCTGTGGGCTATGCCATGCAGGGCCACCCAAGATGGACAGGCCACAGCTGAGAACCCAGACTAAATGTGATCCACTGGAGAAGGAAATGGCAAACCACTCCAGTATCCTTGCCAAGAAAACCCCACGAACAGAAACAAAAGGCTAAAAGATATGGCGCTGGAAGATGAGCCCCTCAAGTCAGAAGGTGCCCAATATGCTACTGGGGAAGAGCATTCAAGTAACTCAGAAAGAGTGAAGCAGCTGGGCCAAAGTCAAAAGGACGCTCAGCTGTGGATGTGTCTGATGGTGAAAGAACAGTCCGATGCTGCAAAGAACAATATTGCATCAGAATGTGGAATGTAAGATCTATGAATCAGGGTAAGCTAGATGTGGTCAAACAAGAGATGGCAAGGCTGAACATTGACATCTTGGGAATCAGTGAACTAAAATGGACGGGAATGGGTGAATTTAAAGCAGAGGATTACTACATCTATTATTGTGGGCAAGAGTCCCGTAGAAGAAATGGTGTGGCCTTTATAGTTAACAAGAGAGTGAGGAAGGCAGTAATGGGATACAATCTCAAAAATGATAGAATGATCTCGGTCTGTATCCAAGGCAAACCATTCAATATCACAGTAATCCAAGTCTATGCCCCAACCACTGATGCAGAAGAGGCTGAAGTGGACCAGTTCTATGAAGATCTACAACACCTTCTAGAATTAACACCAAAAAAAGATGTCCTCCTCATCATAGGCGACTGGAATGCCAAAGTAGGAAGTCAAAAGGTGACGGGAACAACTGACAAGTTTGGCCTTGGAGAACAAAATGAAGCCGGGCAAAGTCTAATAGTTTTGTCAAGAGAACAAGCTGATCATAGCGAACACCCTCTTCCAACAACCTAAAAGGCGACTCTACACATGGACATCACCTGATGGGTAACACAGAAATCAGATTGATGATATACTCTGTAGTCAAAGATGGAGAAGCTCCTTAGAGTCAGCAAAAACAAGACCTGGAGCTGACTGCGGCTCACGTCATGAGCTACTCATCGCAAAATTCAGGCTTAAACTGAAGAAAACTGGGGAAGCCATTAGGCTATTCAGGTTTGACCTTGATCACATCCCTTATGAATATACAGTGGAAGTGAAGAATAGGTTTAAGGAACTAGAGTTGATAGACAGAGTGCCTGAAGAACTATGGATGGAGGTTCGTGACATTGTACAGAAGGCAGCAATCAGCACCATCCAAAAGAAAAAGAAATGCAAGAAAGCAAAGTGGCTGTCTGATGAGGCTTTACAAATAGCTGAGGAAAGAAGGAAAGCGAAAGGTAAAGGTGAAAAGGAAAGATTCACCCAACTGAATGCAGATTTCCAGAGAACAGCAAGGAGAGATAAGGAGGCCTTCCTGAAGGAATAATGCAAAGCAATAGAAGAAAATAATAGAATGGGAACGACAAGAGATCTCTTCAAGAAAATTGGAGAAATCAAGGGAGCGTTTCGTGCAAAGATGGCTATGATAAAGGACATAATGGTAGGGACCTAACAGAACCAGAAGAGATCAGGAAGAGGTGGCAAGAATACACAGAAGAATTATACAAGGATCTCAATGTCCTTGACAACCATGACAGTGAAATAGATGACCTTGAGCCAGATATCTTGGAGAGTGAAGTCAAATGGGCTTTAAAAAGCATTACTAACAACAAAGCGAGCGGAGATGTTGGTATCCCAGTTGAGCTATTCAAAGTCCTAAAAGATGATGCTGTTAAAGTGATGCACACATTATGTCAACAAATTTGGAAAACACAACAGTGGCCACAAGATTGGAAAAGATCGGTTTATATTCCAATCCCAAAGAAGGGTAATGCCAAGGAATGTTCAAACTATCGCACCATTGCACTCATTTCACATGCCAGCAAGGTCATGTTAAAGATCCTACAAGCTAGGCTTCAGAAGTACATAGATCAGGAACTACCAGAAGTTCAAGCTGGGTTTCGGAGAGGCAGAGGAACTAGACATCAAATTGCAACATTTGATGGATTATGGAGAAAGCACGGGAGTATCAGAAAAAGTCTATTTCTGCTTCGTTGACTATGCTAAAGCCTTTGATTGTGTGGATCACAAAAAACTGTGGCAAGTCCTTAAAGAGATGGGAGTACCGACCACCTCACATGTCTCCTGAGAAACCTGTATAAGGGTCAACAAGCAACTGTCAGAATGGGATATGGAACAACTGATTGGTTTAGAATAGGAAAAGGAGTTCCACAAGGGTGTATAGTCATCCGGCTTATTTAATTTATATGCAGAGTACATCATGTGGAATGCTGGACTGGATGAAGCACAAACCGGAATTAAGATTGCTGGGAAAAACGTCAACAATCTCAGATATACGGATGATACCACTCTAATGGCAGAAAATGAGGAGGACCCAGAGAACCTCTTGTTGAGGGTGAAAGAGGAGAGCACAAAAGTAGGCTTGAAACTCAACATCAGAAAAAAACTAAGATCATAGCATCTGGCCCCATCACACCATGGCAAAAAGAAGGGGAAGACATGGAAGTAGTGACAGACTTCACATTTCTGGGATCCAAGATCACTGCAGATGGTGACTGTAGCCATGAAATTAAAAGACGTTTGCTCCTTGGAAGGACAGCTATGGCGAACCTGGGCAATATAATAAAAAGTAGAGACATCACCCTGCCAAGAAAAGTTCATATAGTCAAAGCGATGGTATTCCCATAAGGAAGGCCGAGCGCAGAAGAATAGATGCTTTTGAGATGTGGTGCTGGAGAAGAATCTTGAGAGTCCCTTGGACTGCAAGAAGATCCAATTAGTCAGACCTAAAGGAAATCAACCCAACCTGTTCCCTGGAAGGTCAGATGCTGAAGCTGAAGCTCAAATACTTTGGCCATCAAATGAGAAGGGAGCACTCCCTGGAGAAGATCCTGATGCTAGGAAAGACAGAAGGCAAAAGAAGAAGGGGATTGCAAAAGATGAGATGGCTGGACAGTGTTACTGATGTAACAAACACGACTTTGAGCAGATTTTGGAGGACGGTGGAAGACAGGTGGGCCTGGCATGACTTTGTCCATGGGGTCGCAAAGAGTCGGACTCGACTGTGCGACTGAACAACGACAAAGCACTGAGCTATGATTGGAACTATTCCAAAGGAGATGTCAACAATTTGGCAAGGAATGCTCCTCACCAAGGTTACCAGTGCTTTATCCAAAGACAAAAATTCACAAAATCTTGAGACTCGTATTTTTGTGGGTCTTGTGGAGTCAGCTATCACATGTATGTCCATGACAAAGCCATGAGTGCTAAGGAGCCAGCAGCAAAAACTGGAGAGAAGACTTGGGTGCCCCTGAGTACCATACAGCTTACCAACACAACACCCCAGAATCTGGAGCTCCCTACTCTTTGCTGGTGCACAGGAGCATCCCCATTACCTCAGCCATCTGCTGTTTCCGCTGGGCTTTTGTGGCCTCGGTATAGGCATTGTGGTCAGTCTCAATGATGATTAAGTTGTTGCTCTCAGGGTGAATGACGAACTTCCTGGGCGTGTACTGCAAGGGGAAGGCCACCTGGTTGAAGACGGCTCCAAGCTTCTCCAATGCCAAAATTCTATGAGATCAAAAACAAGGTCAGAAGTTAGCAAAGGGACTTACACAATCGCTACTTCCAGCCATTGTTCAATGCAAACTAGTTGTAATGTACAAACACTATACAAACCATATTGCATAAAAAGCACACTAAATACAGACATACAAGACTCTTCCGGGGAGAGGGTGCCATCCCTAAATGGGACTGCTCAGCTCTACAAGGGAAGAGTTTAAAAAGTGACTTAAGAGATTTTAAGGTATCTGCTGCTAACATAAGCCAATGACATTGCTAGGAAATATACATTTTGAGCATCTTCCTAAAAAAGCTCCCTAGTGACCATCCACAAATAGCCTACAAAAAGTTTCTTTTGAAGGCAGTCTTGCAGTGGATTCTGGCTGCAAATGAAGGGAGATTCCCCTACCTTCCACCCTCCTCTTCAGAACAACCACTGGAGTACCTGAAGGCAGGGCTAATATGGTTCTTGGGAACTGATCACGTAAATCTCTGACATCTTGATACTTCCCCCCCACACCACCACCTCCTCCTGACCTCCACTCCATTCAATATTTATGCCAGAGTCTTCCTCACAAAGATACTGACTGCTGGACCCAATAAATGCTTCCTACTGTCTTTTGGGTCTGAAACAAACTGAATATAGGCTGTTTAGAAACATTTACTGCAAGTAAAAGCAACTGAGCAGAAGAATGCTGGCTGAGAGGGATTCCAAGAGACACTTATACCTTAACCTGTCCTATTAAAAGACCATTAATTAATCAGTCATGTATTCTCGGGCACTTATCCAAAACCACAATTTCAGTTTGGGGAGTCATTAACATTAAAAAAATGGAGGAGAATGATCTCCTTGTGAGCCAACCAGAATAATAAAGTCACACCACTCTCAATGGCACGCATATAAAATAGCAGACAGTTTACAGTTCTGAACAAAACTGGAGAGGAGAGATAAGCCAGGACTAGGGATGGGCACAAGCCAGGAAAATGGAGGTTCATTGTTGGGGGTTTTCACAAACCCCGAACCATGAACCTCCAACAAACTCCTTGTTCGTGGTCCATCAGGTTCGGGTGCTCAGTCCTGTCCTCAGTGAGCTCTGAAGGCTTTTATAGTTCTTAAGTGCCGTTGAATGGGTAGGCCCCATCCAAGTGGGCTCTGAATACCCATAAAGGCCTGTGGAGTTCACTCTGAATACTCATAAAGACCTATAAAGGCCTTTGGAGTTCACTCTGAATACCCATAAAGACCTATAAAGGTCTTTGGAGTTCACTCTAGGAGCTCAGAAAAGAGAGTTTTATCTGAGAAACCCCATCCAAACTGCTCACTTGAGGCACCAGACCTGAAGTGGAAAGGGACCGTTTCCATTAACCAGTTATAGCATCCCCCACTCTCAGCAACCAATACAATCTCCCTGACAGGCAGTCAACTTGGCGATAAGCAATTTTGCTCATTGCTCTCTACCAAGTAAATGGAAGTCAATGTGATCCAGGACTTATTCTACCACATAACAGGACTCTGCCCCCCTCTCACAACTGAGTGCACAAGCCCATTCCCTAATGCTTGGCATTCTACAGGCATGTGTTCACTTTACAAGGTCTTGTTGATACCTGCAGGTGCCAAGCAGCCCCCACATGACATTTAAAAACACTGCCCACTGCACTCTAAACAAAACCAGCTCACTGAGGTGAGGGGCTGGGAAATTATGGGTGTTGTTGCAGAAACACTTTATCCCTATACAGGCAAAACAGAGAAGGCATTTAAGCCTTCACCAACTATGGCTGGCCATCAAGTAAAGAGTTCCCTGCAAGTGACTAGGTGCACCCTCTGTGCCACACCAGGGCAGCTCTAGGTTTGTGGCAACAGCTGCATGTATAATTCTCTGCAAAGGAGGCCACAGATTAAGCCAGCTGCACACTATAGAGGATTCTGATCCTGAGTACTCTGCTTGAACAGGAGATGGGGACAGATGCTAGTTTATGCTGGTCCCAGTTACTCTTTCCATTGCCCTGCCCTGCCCTCCCTTGCCATTTTCCACCAATACATACCTCAGTGTGTTTGTGGAGATGGCGACAATGCCCTCTGGGCACTGCTCAGAGGCAAAGCCAGAAGCAAACTCCAACGTCTCATACGAGAGAGGGGTTAAGTGGAAGCGGGACTGATAGGAATAACTCAGCCATGACCGACTGGACATGGCCAGCACCTGCAGCGGGAGGACAGAGCAAATTCAGTTGGAAACAAGGGGCAAGCCATCTCACTCAAACACTGTGGTCACTTGTTAAGTAAGAAAGAGCCCTTCCCAAAGCACACTGCCTCAGGCAGTCCAGCACAACCCAAAAGCAAAAACTCTGTATGATCTTGGCAGTCCACTAACACATCTCCAAAATCAAGGACAGCAGGAACCAAAAGCAACACATAAGTTTCTGGATGACCATCATGCAATCCATTCCAACCAGTTTTCCAAGGACATGCCCTCCTACTTGTTGCCAGACTGAAAACTTGAACTGACACTATGAAGTCAGCAAACTCATCCATTGCCAACTAGGGCAGAAGGGGAAAAGTCTGCCAGATTGGCCACGTTCCTTGCTTCCGTCATCTTTTTGGAACCAACTTTGCTGGATTTATTCTGCTTGCTCAAGGACATGGATCACATTAGTGTCATGCAGGCATTAAAAGCTGGGATATCCCTAGATCATCTTTGACCTCTGCTATGAACGCAATGATGCTCAGCCACAATCCTACCCACTATGGGGATCAGACTTCTTAAAAGGCTGATGTAATGATTGTTGGGATAACCTATCTGGAGCGCTTTGAATGTGCAAGAAAATTAGTAAATCTCAAGCTGTATGATGGACAAAAATCCCAGAATTTGTTAAGGTCACAGAATAGAGACAAAATACTGAGAGCTTAGAGACACAGTATAAAATGCAAGGAAACCAGGGACATAGGACTTGCACAGACAAAGTGGACAAAGAGTTTTGCAAAAACTGCATATACACACACACTAAATCTGCTACACATGCCCAAGTAGCTACCTCCATGGCAGTTTCAGAATTAAACGGCTCCTCTGCAACTGTGACTCAACCATAGTGCTTTTAACTCAGCACGCTGCAATCAGCTGCACTTACATTCCGGACCACCTCTATACACCAACTGAGACAGAGGAGGAGCTTCCTCCCCCACCCCCTTCTTGCACATTAATAGTACCCAGAAGCAGGCAGAGAGACTTGTCTCTTCTCCCCTATCTGCCTCATTACAAGCCTTCACTACCCACAATTTGCATATTTTTTCTGTATGCCCAAAAAGCAAATAAAATACTTAAATGGTAAGCAAATATATCCAAGTTCACCATCAGGCTGACACAGGCATCTGTAAAACCCTTGTCTTCAAATGATTAGCTTGTCCTCCTCCCCTTCCCTACTATCTTCACCTGGCCACGAAACCAAACTCCATACCTGCCCCATTTTCTAGCTCCTTACTTACCGCTTCTTGTCCTTGCATGCGGACCCGGAAGAGTTTCACAGGGCGAGAGCCAAGATACCTGGTTCTTGTGTCAGAAAGATCTCCAGTGACTGGATCAAGGACAGTTCGCAGAAGTACACCATTCTGGATTAGGAAGGCAGAGAAGCAGCATCCGAGGGAGAGAAGGAAGATGGGCCATGTGAATTCATGATTGTACTTTACAATAGCTCAGCACCTCCCAATTTCAGTACTGGATCCTTTCCAGCTTCTATTCCAGCATCAAGAAATATATATAAGGTGTGCTTTGTTCTAAGAAAGCAGGCATGGAACTATTTAAATCTAGGCTATGAGACATCTAGAGTGCACACTTCAAACCCTCATTGTAAACATCCCTGATCTGCTAAAGGAAAGAACAACACACCCTGCCTGTTGTGGGATTTGAGACCACTTTAAAGTAAAAGGAACTTATGCCCCTTCCTTCCCCTAAGAATTCAAGGTAACAACAGGGATGGGCAGGGAGAGACAGAAGAAAGCAAATGGAGAAAAGGCTAGATTTTCATCTGGGTGTATATACATGGAATAAGAGCTTCTAAAGGTTTTCTTGGGGGGGGGGGAGAAGAGAGAGAGTCAAAGACTCCAGTGCTGCCCCCTGTAGTAAATACTTAGCAACCATTCTTTCCTTTTAAGCAAAAGTGATTTCCCAAGAGAATGAGGCAACCAACTCCTTACCTGCAAGCCAATGTTCAGGTACAAGAAGCCAATGGACCCTCTCTCCCCCAGTTCATCCTGCTTCTCAGCTCCACCCATCTCAACAATACACAGTGATTCTGGCTGGGCAGGAAGGGCTTGCATACTCAAAGGCTGCAGGCAGTCCTGTGCAAGAAAGAAGATGTCAGTGCAACACCCTGAGCAAGACAGATGGAAAGACCCAGGTTCTCGGGATGCATTTGTTCCACTTGAGACTATGGGAAAGGAACTGTATGTGTGAACATTTCTGTTGTGTGAATAAAAAATTTCTTGGGCATTCACAGCCAGTATCTGGGAAGAGAGGGAAGCTGGAAGCTCATGCCTGAGACACTAAATGAGCCTGAACTTAAGCAGCTTGGGAGGGCTGCAGGGGGCTATATGCTCTTTGGAAATTTGAGGTATTTGCAGTTTTGCTATCTGTTTTAGTAGCATTCTGGCTTCCAATATGCTATTAACATGTTTATAAAATCAGTGCATTTCACAGATCCCAGAAGTCGCTCCCTTTCCGTCATCTCTCCCTTTAAAGCCTTGTATGGCCGAGGACCAGCCTACCTGAGGGACCGTCTCTACCCATATGAACCCCAGAGAGCACTGAGGTCAGTCGGAAAAAATAAAATGACTATCCCTGGGCCGAGAGAGGTCAAGCTCCACAATACCAGAGCATGGACCTTTTCAGTTGCGGCCCCTGCCCTATGGAATCAGCTTCCGGAGGAGGTACGGGCCCTGCGGAACCTTGATCAGTTCCGCAGGGCCTGCAAGACGGTCCTCTTCAAACGAGCATATACCAACTGCTGAATCGTTGTGAATTAAGGACCCGCCAGCACGGTCCTGTTTTAAGGACCTATATTAGCATGGAATTATCTAAACTGGCAGAATCAGAATCAGAATGCCACCATCGCTGCCAGATTAACTTAAACTATGAATTTTTAAATATATTAACTGGTTTTTATAATGTTTCAAGTTTTATTGTTAAACTTAAAGTTTTTACTTATTATTGTATGCATAAAATGTTGTCAGCTGCCCTGAGCCGCCTAGGCAGGGAGGGCAGGATACAAATAAAATTTATTATTATTATCTGGAAGAAGACACCATCCCGGAACTTCCCGTCACTCCATAACTAAATTTCACTATGGGCAAAGAACAAGGTATATGCACACAAAAGTCAGTTTGAATAGGCACTTACCGAGGGGTCAAGTGAAATGATACGGACTGTGTTGTCCACCAATCCAACAGCGAGGAAACGGGAGCGCTGCTCTCCTGGGGGAACATTGGCCAAGCTCATACACACCACATCCGCAGACATCTCCTTCCTTTCCGTGTATTCATTCAGCTGCCCTGACTGGTGAGGAAAAGTGCACATTTTGACACATCAATTGCAAGCAGTGCCCATTATTTCAAGATAGACCTATGCATTAATTATGAGGTACTGAAAACTAATACTGAGGTCATCTATTCCTCCAGTTGGGAGAAGAAACAAGCGTCTTGGGGCACCCTAGAAACCATCAGTAAGCTTAGTACGAGTTTCCTTGGATACATCCCTATTACCAGCAGATGAACTAATTTTTTTCTTTCTTTTTTTAAGCACAGCAATTTTAGGCTGCTTTCTCCAACAGAGTTTTTGGGTTATTTCACTTTTTTAAAGAGAATTCTTTATAGACCTGGATATCACTGTTCACAATTCAAAAGGAAACATGAAGCTTCTGCTCAAAATACATTTCAAGAACTACTTTTTGCCAAACGCACTGCAACAGCATTTCTGCTTGCCACTGTAGAGGCCAGATCACATCTCCAGACAGTATTAGATCACGTACTGGGTCCATCTCAAAGTAGACGAGCTCTCCTCCTGTCAACGCTATCACCACTTGTCTCTGGTTCACGGCACACTTGACAATAGTTTTCTTGCCTGGCGTTTTCCACTCGTTAACTCTTTTATCTGCTCTGATATGCCGGATGCCATCAGGATAAACCTGAATGAAAAAAAACAGGGACCCATTAAGTCAATCCCTTGGCCACCTTCTAATTATTATATCAACAATGCAAATAATGCAAATAAAAGTTACTGGGCTGCATATGGGATACACTGGCCAACTGCACATTCCCTCTAAATAGTTAGGAGAGAGCTTCGTGGGAAGAAGCTCACACAGCCTCCAAGGGCAGGGATTAGCACCAACTCTCTGGTTAAAGTCCTAGATGGTTCCAAGAGTAGCTCAGCAAAAGTTACCTATGTGGGACTGCGTACAAAGAGGACAAAAAACCAAACCAAAACACCCAAGGAAATCTCACTTTCAAAGGGACATCAGAAGTCACCCACGCTTCATCCTAGGTACCAACTTTATGTCTTTGCTACATCTGCAAAAAGCCTTTGCTGGCCCTGGGGTCTTGGCTGGTTTTGCTGATCAAACCTTTACCTCCACAATCTGTCCACCCCATGGTCACATGTGATCGTATAACTTTTCCCACCAGTCTACTTGCAGATCACTATTCTTACAGTGTTATGCACATGGTGTCCTTAAAAACCAGAATGAGGCAAGGGATATCGAGTAAAAGAAATTATTCAGTCAGGGTAAAAATGACATCACCACAGCCAAACCATATGACACTTCAGAAGTTAACACATTTTCATTTTATGAACTGAAGTATTGGAAAGGTCCTGGAAGGCAGGCAATGAAATGGGGGGGGGGGGGGGGGAGGAGAATCTACGAAGGGATACAATCCTTACTTGCACCAAAGCATCATCCCCCAACAATGAGCAGGACAAGGTGGGTGTGGTTCCCAGGAACCCAGAGTCTGTCACTTCCTCTACAGTTTCTCCAATAGATAGTACCAGGGTAGCATTGACGAAGGACACGATGATATAGGCATCAAACTCATCTAATTGGATGAGAAAGGGGGGAGAAAAGAGTACAACTATCAATATTAAGGGCTCAAGAAAAAGGGTGTGTTAAGCAAATATGGCCAAACATTCTTCAAATGTTGCAATACATGCTTTATCCTATGAACACCCCCCCCCTACACAAAAGTTTATAACACAGATTCAAGCTGGATTCCAGAATGTATCTCTACATACAAAAAAATCAAGCAGGTTGAAGTCAGTGTTTGGCAACTGTGTGGTAAGGCCAACACCAAAAACAGGATAGCTCATACTAATCCCTGTGCTGGGGGGAACAGGTGATATTCCAGCTCTAAGCCAGACTCACAGACTCCCCTGCCCCTGCCCCAGTCCCCTAGGCTGCCTGCATGACTTGTGGCTCTGTCCAGCCCATCAAGCAATAAGAAATTGATTAGTATTCTAGTGAATATTGATGGATATTGTCAACTTGCCTTTCCCCCCCTCCAAGTCCCCCTGGTTCTGCCACGGCTCCTGCTCTCCCCTCCAGGCACTACTGACCCGTTATATGGAGATTGTGGCAAGGCTGAAGAGCCCTACAGCTAGGGCAAATATTGCTCTGATCAACTGCCCAAAAATGCAAGAAGGGTGCCTGCAACAGGAAAGCAGGATGCCACGGTGGGCTGGATAAACACTGTGGCTGGATGGAGAGGCACTGCAGTAAATGGGCCAATAGTCAGGCCCCAACCTGGTGGAACTTTCTGCCAAACACCATCAGGGCCCTGCAGGATCTGATGCAATTACATAGGACTTGCAAGGCAGAGATGTTCTATCAGGCTTTGGTGGAGGACAGCGACAGTTTCCATCTTGGCTGGCACCCTCCTCTGCCAGTCATTTATAGTGCCCTCTTCCCCCTGGCCATGAAATAGCTGGCAATTGGGATTTTTATTCACCACCTGATTACTGTAAATTCTGTGAATGTTTTAATTGGCTTTATCTTCTTGTCGTTTTATGGACTTTGTACATTGCCCAGAGCCCTCCCTATGGCAGAGATTGGGCAATTCATAAATATAATAAATAATACTAATAACGTTACTGATAGGACATGCTTTCTGTGAGAAAGGACCACATCTGAATTGACATTCATGCCAGACTTTCTGCAAGTAACAAGATCATGCTGCTGAGTAACAGCAAGTGGCACAAGATGATAAATCAAGACATGTGGAAGGAAGACATGTTGTACGAGGCAATAGGGTCTTGTCTCAATTTATGCAGTGATCCCATTTAGACTAGCATCCCAGAACATTCAGAATAGGATACAACTGGAGTGAAACAGAGTCTATCCACAACGACATATTAGTTTCCCTTTCTAGTTCAATGGATGCTGCAGATGAGAGAAAAGGGAGGCCCTGAAGTAACAAAGCAAAAGGTTCTGCCTTTCTCAAAAGCAGAATTCATTTTTCTCACTTGCTGTGAAGCAAAAACCCAACTGCAGACAAAAATTAACTATGTACCGTATATGAAACTGAACAAACTTCTGGTGGTCTTAAAGGTGCCACTGGACTAAAAAAGCACTTAAAATTACTGAAAACTAGTATTAATTCAAGGTACCATAATTCAGCTCATGAATTTAGGATGATGAATGTTTATTTCCCGCCCCCCCCCCACAATGAATAGGTCCATAAGGAATAAGAGATTTATTAGGGGGAATTATTGACATGAGAAGTGGAGTAAGATGAAAGATTAAGGAATTCAAGCTCCCCTTTACTCCATATATCCATACAGTCTAGAAACTGATTTGACTGACAACCCAGAAATTGAGCCAGATGATGGAAAGTGGTGCCTCTTGTACTCAAAAGCACATCTATCCCTCAATAGCACTATCAGTAGCCTGAAATAACAAAGACCGGAAACCCAACCCCTCTAGAGCAGGGGTGGCCAATGGTAGCTCTCCAGATTTTTTTGCCTACAACTCCCATCAACCCCAGCCATTGGTCATGCTGGCTGGGGCTGATGGGAGTTGTAGGCAAAAAAACATCTGGAGAGCTACCATTGGCCACCCCTGCTCTAGAGTACTTTGGGGATCCAGGGGGGTCAGTTCTAGTCAAGACCCCAGAGGCAGCAAAGGGTTCAACTGCAGAGAGGGAAGGAGGTTAAGCTGCACCTTCTTCCTCCCCCTCATCCTCCTGGTCTCTTCCTAGGTCTGCAGCCTGGAGGAGACCTGGAGTCTCCTCCCTGGCCTGCTGGGCAGCCCCTTATATAGCACAGGCTTACTCCTGAACATGCCCTATAGTCTTCCCTGACCTCCCTACACAGGTTTCCCATCTGCTTGATAGCTTAGCCAGTCTGGTCCAGCTGCAGCTGGCAGCTCCTTGAAGGGGCCCCTCAGTGCTGTATAGGAAACACGCACTGCCTGGCCATGTCAGCCCTCTTGCCATTAGGATGGCCACAAATGCTGTTGGCAGCCTGAAGGTTGAGGCTGGGTCATGGCCATGTGCTGCAACCTGGGTAAGTCTAGGAGAAGGTCTGGCCCCAAAGAAGTATCAGGCAGAACACTTGTATTCTGCTGCTGGAGATATCCTCTTTCAAAGCAGCCACAATCCAGGCAGAACAAGTATCAGCCCAAACAAGAAACGCAGAGACACTCTGCCAATATCATGCACCTGTGGACCATCCTATCCCAAACACTCAAGAAAAACAATTTCAAGAAACTGGAATAGCCAACAGTAGACTGCCAAGCCGCTGCTCACTCTGAGCTTTTTTGGTCTTCATCCTCTGCTTGAAGCAGCATGCTAGATAAGAAACAAAGGCTTCACATGGCACCTTCAAAGCCATACATCAAGCTGTCTGTTGGAAAGAAGCACAACTGTGAGGATGTCAACACTGGCTACTGTAACAGGAATTCCCTTTCAGGATTTGACTAAATCATACATTTTCTTGCTGCCACCGCTGCCTGCAACAAGACTGCCATTAAAATTCTAAAATGTAATCCCAGATGTTCAAATTAGCAAGCCAGATTCTTACAGGGCAGATATGTACCCTTATCATCCTGCTACACCAAGACATTCCCCTTGGCATTTAACAGCACACACAGGGGTCGCAGGATCACAAATCATCACCCCTCCCTACAGTACTGGATCCTCTGCTCTCCTGACAATAGCCAGATGCAGATCTGGCTCTAGATTTTGCATCAAGCATTTATTCTGGAGACGGGGTGTTCACAGCGAGCATCGGCATACAAAAATATATAAAGTCATGAACTTCAATGTTTCTTGCTCCCTTTATGAAGCGAATGTGAGACTGAGTAGCTGAAAATAGCTGCCTCATCTTTGTAAGAATTCAAATACTATCTTATTATTAATGCAACTGGACACACACAGAACTATAAAACTCTTGCTGGGATGACCCAAGGTCTCTTAATACATATACAAGACACTACAAACAACCTGGGAGTTTTCCTGAAGAAAATCAGTCTCAAAACTGATTTCAGCTACCCATCTATCATCACTGCATTCTTGGGTGAATGCTGCATTTAATGTATGCTTTACCAGTCTGATTAACGTATTATTATATACTTGGCTGAAGACTTTATAATATTTTTAGTGAGGCAATGGGGCCCAAAACAGCAATCACTCTGTGGACAGCAACAGAAATGGGAAGGGAAATGGGGCAGGTAGGAAGTGACTGATGTCAGCAAACAAACCCAACTTAAATCCCAAACAGCACCACTAGGTAAATATTTAAGGGTGCTCACCTCCATGTCAGTTTTTTCTCTCTCATGTCATGCTGGAGGCATCTGCAGTAGCAGTTTGGCTGCTGAGAATCGTGTGTTAGCCTATGAATGAACGAACATTTCAAGAGAGATCTCTGCTACTAAAGACAACACCCAACAGCAAAATGAAAGAAGGCAGCTGCCAGGCTATGAGGAAGAACTGGTTTCTATACTCTATTTTTCTCCACCTTATGGAGTCTCAAAGCGGCTTACAATTGCCTTCCCTTCCCCTCCCCACAACAGGCACCTTGTGAGGTAGACAGGGCTGAGAAGAGTTCTGTGAGAACTGTGCCTGGTCCAGCAGGCTTCATGTGGAGGAGTAGGGACTCAAATCTGGTTGTCTAGATTACAGTCTGCCACTCTTAATCACTACACCATGCTCTTAGACAGAAAGGAAGACAAAACTGGATAACACTACCAAAAAATGAGAAGTCAAAACATACTGAAGCAGAATGCTGATGCTCGTACCTTAAAAAGGGAGCACCCTGCTCTCTCCACCCCATCCCCGAGAGCAACTGTTAAGTAATCCACATGCAGCAAGCCACCAAGCCCTGCAAGACATCTGCCACCTGAATGTATGGTTGGCCTAAACCCATGTGCTATGCAGATCACAGTGCATACAGATGATGTGCCCTTCAAGCAGCCTGCACATCCACTTTCTTCCCTTCCTCCCGTTCACTAAAGCTGACAACAGCACTATCAACAGTTGTGCGAGGTAACAGCTAGGAAAGGACTCTCCAACTGCAGACAGTCGGTAGGAACTGCCTGTTCTGATCACTGCAACAAGAACCGGGAGGCTTTTGCATACAGAGTGCCTCATTTAGAAACTAATGCAGTAGCAAGTAGACCTAAAAGGCATGTTTCCTTCTTGACTTAAGTTTCCAATAATTACTTCAGAAATTGTTGCTGCTGATTATATTTTTATGATCCTGCCCCCCACCCTCTACAAATGCATAGGGAATGAATGCCTACCCCGCTGTTAGCCTTTGCAATAAAGCACACGTCTCCAGTAGAAATTGTGACTTTTTTAGTCTTAACTTCACAGATCCCCTTTCTTCAATATCTATATAACGTATTACTTTTCTGCCCCTTCTAGGCTATACAGTAGGGGCTTTCAACTACAGTTCATAAGCCCCAACTCTGCACCCAGATTCATCTGAAGATGCCTCCTCATGCTACTCCTACTGCAGCTAGTTCCTTCTCCTGCCACCAAAACACTCTTTATGCCAGACAGTCCCAGAAGTATACCACATAAACCCCCTATGGAAATGCTCATTTACATGAAATGTGAGCATAAGGGAGAAAGAACACCACACGCAAACATACCATAATCACCCACCATGTGTGCACACACCTTCCTCTCCCAGGACTGACCAGCCACTTGGGTAGGGATGAGGACTTCCCCAACTGAATTCTCACTTGACTCGGGGGGGGGGGGGGGACCAACTGATCCCACCCTATCACAACAAAATCCCTCTCACTCTAGACCGACATGGCTAAGTTCAATCTTTAGCATTCAAACAGTTTCTGAGCTCTCAGCACAAGCAGAACCAGTTCACATAATGTAAGTAGAAAGGAGAGGCACCCTGTTCTGGCTCCTACTTTCAAAAATGACCCAAAAGGGACAACTCCATTTTAGGCTGCCCCTACAAGGTCACCTGCTGCCAGGAGCAACCCCAGAGGGAAATACAGCCAACACTGGCAGCTGTTGCTCATGTCCTCCAAAGCTCCTCCACCCATAATCCAACAACAGAGATTAGCAAAAAAAAGGGGGGGGGGGTGGAGCAGAGGACTACATAGGAAGACCTGCTCCCTGTCCTTCTCGCAGTTTTTTGCAGATAAAAGCCCTGGTCTTTCCCAGCAAGCTGAAGTAATGTCACTAAACAGTTGTTTCACAAAGTTTATTTCTACTTGAGTGGCAGCTCTGGCAAACAAGCCCTATTAATAAAACCCAGACATCTTGCTGAAGCAGGATTTATAACAAATCTAAGTGGACCACTCTCATTCCCATACACAAACAGCTGAACACAACTGCACTTCTCATTAAAATATAATGGCTTATCCTATATGTGACTCAGACTGCTAACAGAAGAACCATCATGCATAGATATTTATATTCAATCGCTAAGGAGATGGCCTACATTCAATGGTTATGGTGACTGTGGAGATGAAGTTTGTTTCAAGCTAGTTTTAAAAAAAAGGCAAAGCATATCTTAACAAAAAAAGGCCTGGGTATGTGAAACTCAAATATAGACCTTGCTAAGTATCCCTGTATGGGCAGTGTTAGGGTAAAAGCTATTCTTATTTTAAAACCTCAGGGGAAAGGCTGAGGCCTGAAGTCATAGCAGTACAAGGTACAAATATTTGTGCCTGCTGATGTGGAGAAAGGTTGATAGGATTTGTTTCAAAGAACACAGAGGAGCGTTTTGCCTCTCTCTTCCCTGGTTAACCTGTTGCATTGTGCAAAGGCCCCTAGCTGTAGGTACACACCTGTGGGAGGGGATCAGCACCTCCACCACCAGCCACCTGTGGAAGAAAAAAGAAGGCTTGGTATTGGTAGTACAATGGACCACATACCAGCCAAGGTTAGTATTTGCCTTGAAGTGCTTTACTGAATATACATGGGAGAAGAAAATCCAGAATTTCAGAACTGGCATACAGACATGATTACTACCAATGCACAAATCTGTAATTTCATGCTAATGCTGCTTTGATGCATTACAACAGGGGTGGCCAACGGTAGCTCTCCACATGTTTTTTTTTGCCTACAACTCCCATCAGCCCCAGCCATTGTTCATGCTGGCTGGGGCTGATGGGAGTTGTAAGCAAAAAACATCTGGAGAGCTACCGTTGGCCACCCCTGTATTACAACATGATGAATGTTGGTATATGCCATGCCAACCAGTGATTAAGCATGGTCATGAGATGTATTCCAACATCAACAGCAAAAGAAAACTCTCCTAATGGAGTCTCTCTTCTCCATCATACAGTAATATGAGAACTGACCCTGCCTGCACATTTATTTATGATAGGCAAAAGTCTACGTGCAACACATTTAGTACTTTATTGTCACATGGGAAAGAAGTTTGTGCAGAATAGGTTTTGCTTCCTGCAAATGCAGAAGAAGGAACCCCTAACATTGGTATTATCTACAGCATTTATCAGCCCATCAACAAGGCAGTATATATCAAACCATTCTTCCGTATCAGGAAAGCTTCTTCCAAACCAACACCTGAAATGCTGAAAATATCCTGAATCTACAAATGGAGACTGGAAAAGGAAGATGCTGGTTTGCTGCAGCTGAACATCTGCTATCCTAGATTATTTTCAATAGCCATCACCAGCCACCTTCTATAGATAAAGCAGGTGCTCTACTACTGAGTCATGGTCCCTCAACATAAAAATCCTGTCTGCAGTTAAACAGGTTCTGGAAGACTATACCTCTGTGTGCTGCTCATGAAGGCATTCAGACAAACAACTGTGCTATCAGCAAAACTCTATGCATTAAATACCTCTTCTTCCACTATCAGGCCAAACCACATATTCCTGCAGTCTACCTTAACATGGAATCTCTGAAACTCAGCTCACAAATTCATCAGCCTTGGCACTGATTTCAGGAACTCAGTGTTGGAACGAGGTGGGTAGCAAGCCAAGGGCTGCCCACAGAGCGATTCCTGCTGGGTGGGCTTTGTGAATTGACCTAACGTAGGTGCTGGTGATAATGCAATGAAAGTAACCAAGGATGATCATGCCTATGACTTTCAAAGGCAACACTGCCAAATATGCCCTGAACAGAATATACCACATCACCAGCAGTTCCCTAGAAACCTAAAGTACAGGCAACAGGGTTTCTTCCACACAACGTATGCTTCCTTGTAGTCCACATACAGCCAGAAGCAGATGCTGACATACTGTGAGAAATACTAGACAGCGGAGATGCATACAGCTTCTCAAATCTCAAACATTGCAGATTTCTCTCTATGGTAGTTGGCCTGCTTTGTAATTTCCACATAACATTTCCAATTTCTCCCAAAGACAGGACTTAAGCTTGCATTTTTAAACTTAACGCCAGCAGTAGCTCCGAAAACTGACCTGGCGGAACAGAAGATATTCTCTCAACACTGGGTTGCAAACAGTTTGAATGAAGTAAAATGACTTTGAAGTCACCAGCAGAATTCTGGGTCCCAACTCTGAATTTTGAGTATATTAACTTGGAACAATGTTTTCCTGGCATCATATATAACAAGAGTTCTTACCTTCAACATGTCTCCTCACTGTCCAGACAGCATTGGGGTTACCAGGCAGCTCTGAGACGGCCATCTCAGATACCTAGGAAGACAGAACATTTCTTTTTGTATCTAATGCTGAGATTAGACATTTTCTCCAGCAAATGAAGGCTGGCACTGCAAAAGAGAAAATTGAAGCTGCAGTCCCCATTCCTGAGCACCACTATGAACTTGTTTAGTACCATCAGACCACTGGTTTACCAAACTAGGTATTTACTCCAGCTGCTCTTGCCAGATGCTCTGAATGCTAGGGACTGAACCTTCTGTTTACAAAGCACATGCCAGTCGGCTAAGCTACAGGTCACATGACTTCTAATAGAATATCTTGGGTGGTTATCCAGGTCATAATAAAGGTATATATGCTCCTTTCAATCCTACATTTCTGAACTTATGGTGACCAACTTCAAAACAAAGCCAGCAAATTCTTTTCTCAGCTAACAGAGGTGACCATGACTCACAGAAGAGGAAAACCCAGCAAACACATTCACAAACACACTGCTATGGATGCCGAAAACATTGTACCCTGCCTCTCCTACCAATTTCAGCAGGTTACAATATCAAGCAGTGCTCTTTGCTCAACAAGACTGACAGACTAAAGATGCAATGCAAAGAAAAGCTTACACGGTAAGTGGTCTCACCACCTGATGTTGTTGCCCGTAAGGTCGTGTGTTTTAGTGCAAGACTGACATATACTGTAATCAATAGCAGCCACCTGCTTCTCCTCTGGCCTTCTTACCTCAAGTCCATGTCTTAGGACCCTCAACGATGATCGAGGTCCTCTTCCACAGGCCACATACAATTGGGGTGTGTCTTCATTAGCCAGATCAGCTATCTGTTAACAAAATAAAAAATAAGCAACTAGGGGGGTAGGACTGCCCATTACAATCAGTTATTCCTTCTAGATCATCTTACTGGAAAGTCACAATAGTTCAATCTAATTGTAATGAATGCCATATATGATTATACTAGCATTATACACAGCAAAACCTAAGGACATTGAGAAAACTTTCAGTAGTAGCCCAAGCCTTTGTTAGGATCAACCCCATCAGCAGATGGCTATGAACGGTTATTATAAATTAAGTTCACAGCAACTGCATAAGGGTAGTTTATCCTTCAGTTAAGTAATAAGATGTTTTATCACCTTTGTTTCAGTGGTATGTGTGTGTGTGCATGCGCCTGCATGCCTGGAAGTCATGGTGACTTCGGGCAACCCCTACTGGGACTTAAACGTTTTTCAGAAAGGTGGCTCAATAAGCCTGCCTCTGTGTCCCAGCCCTAGTATTCCTTTGGAGGTCTTCCTTCCAAGTACTTGCTGGAGTTGGCCCTGCTTAGCTTCCCAGATCTGATGAGATTGGACTTGCCTGGACTATCCAGGTCAGGGTGGTTTCACTGGTGTTTTTGATACTCACATGCAGGTTGGTGGAAAAGGTCATACTGCAATGGGCTGGACACACAGCTTCACAAGAAGTAGTGAACAATACCAAGGTAAACAGTTATCAGCCACCAAGTCTAGTTATCCCACAACAGTCTTAGGAGCTGGAGGGGGCTATTGTAAAATTCCAACCAGACGTTTGTTCGTGAGCTACCACATCTGTACAAAGCTTATTCAGAAATGCAGCAGCACATTTTAATGGCTTAGGTGGAGTGTGAGAACATGCTTTCAAATCTGCCAGATATTGTGCAAAAGACTAAATTTAAAACAGCTACTCACTTTAGGGCTGCCAACTTCTACCTTCTAGATTTGTTCTTGAATTTTTTGTCCTAGTGGTTGTCTGTACTTAAGAGAAGCCAGTGGCTACCTTTCTATTGCTGCGACAGAATTCTCTCATTTCTAACACTCATTTCTAGTAAAGTACCTCAAGACCAATCAGCAAGGGTGGAAGACTTACATCAATTGTTACTAGCATTATAACGCTGCTCCCCACAGAACCAGGATCAAAAAGGACCCCAAACACTGCCTCCCTTCCTAGACTCTCAGAAAGTCCTGTAGAAAAATTGTCCAGTGTAGTGCAGCAAACTAGAACCTGATCCTCATGGTCCCCAAAACCCTACAAAGCCACTCAGAAGCCACTCAGATCCATGAGCAATCTATGACAAATCACTCTGCAAAGAACTATTTTTTTTCTTTTTTGTACTTCTGCTGCTCTGAGGTGGATAATGAGCAATTAAATGCAAAACATGGCCATTAACACCTTACAAGGAGGCGGCACAAACATGATCAACACAATTAATTCTAGTGGCACTCCTGAAGCCCTGCAAAGTCATGTCAGGGCTGCTTACAGGAACTGTGGGATATAAATCTAAGGAGATAGGTGATATATGGATGATAGAAGGTAGAAGACAGACAGATAGTAGATAGATAGAAGACAGACAAGGGTAATGTTGGTTAGGCACTGCTCAACATCTGAACACAGCAGCCTGGTGCAAATAGATATAGGACAGACATTACCTGTAAAATGTACTATACCTGACAACACAATATTGGAGAAAGGCTGTCCAGCTCGTCCACCAACACCAGGTTCTTGAGAGGCCGTGGCTGGAAAAAGAAAGTGTCTCCTTCCTCCAGGGGCATAGCAGAGGAAAACTCTGGCTCCTCATCATCATCTCCCAGGTGAGCGATTTGGTACAGGTAACTGCCAACATGAAAAATATTTAATCAACTATTACTTGTTAATTTGTCATTTTGAAAACTTCTGTTTTCTGCTTCTCATTCCCAGCATGCCAAGAATGCAACCTGATACTAGCCACACCCTGAGACCACTGGGATCAGCAAAGCATTCTGCCTGAGATGTTGATGAAACACTCCTCTCTCTTTTTAAGAAAAATACCTAGACTGACTAAAAGTTCTAGTTCACTGAAAAGGCTTCCATGCTGTATTGACTTTGGTTGGTCTTTAAAAAAGTATTACACAACTTTGAATTTGGGTTTGGACCAATGTTGCTACTTATTTTGGCAAACCAAGACTGCAGCGATACGCTGGATCCAGCCAGTCTTCCCCTTTTGTCTCACTCAATTCCTTTTCTTGCTATCAATCCCAGTCTCACATGGCTTCAAGATCCCATGATCCCCATCACAGCCTCTTTGGTAATTAAAGAAGACCCCTTCCTCTCTTTTTCACTAATGGAGAAATTGGTTGGATCCTACTCAACACTTTACTATTTCAGTTCTGGACAAGCACTAAGACTGCTTGCCTGAACAAAAGAGTATGAGCAAAGCAAAGACGAAGTTGTGAGCACTGAAAAGCCCTGGTCCAACTCCTTTCAAGCAGGACAACCAATACAGGGAGCTATATAACCTTTGTTTCAGTTATGGGAGCTCCATGCCTTGAAGTGACCACCACTCTGGAGGTGAAAGGTAAGAACAACAGTCATGCAAAAGGCTGTCTTAAAATGGAAACCAATCCTGCAAGTACTGAATAAATGCCAATTATTTTATTTTCTGAAACTGTCAGAGTGACATTTTCACCACTGCCATTTTAATACAGTTCTACTGCAACGCAAAGTCAGGGACCATACTTAACCCTTTCCACTTTGGGTGGGAGGCATCATCCTGCCAACCACAGATTTGGGGCTGCCTATCAAGTCTAGTCCCAATTTGTGGACCCCTGGATTATAGTCCCTGCCCACAGTATTTATCTTGAAAAATATCAGATGTAACCCTTTAAAAACCAATAAAGAGACAAGGTTTCCACCAGCTGCCCCGCTCTTCCACTTAGCTAGCCAGCCCCTCCTTTCCCCCATGACAGGATGAAGGGTTTCCCTTCCCTACTTCCCCATTTTCTACACTTTAACAATGACTGGATTTGAAGGAAGGGGTAGTCTAATGGCAGCTAAGAGTATACATATGTTTGCAGAGTGCCAAGCTGGAACTGAGCAAAGTCTGAGAAGGAAATTAGAGATTTTCCTTACTGGTTGCCAAACTCAGAAGCCACAAAGAGGAAGCCAGTTTTCAGCACACACATGGCAGCAGCTACAGGAACAGTGTCAAAGTACTTTAGTCGAATCTCTGTGACCTGAAACAATCAAAAAGGAGTTACCATGAGAATCAGATGAGATGGGCTCAGTTAAGCAACCCAGGTTCTCTCCCACTCACACAGCAACAAAAGAATCACTGAGACTTACCATGTCCTCATCAGTCTCCAATGTGATTTTGAAGATATCACCTTGCTCCGTCTGAGCCAGGAAAAAGAACATGGACTTGGTCTTGTGTGTAGCAGAGCAGACAAAGATCATGCCTCTCTCAGGGTCATCCAAGTCATTCTGTTACAAGGAACATAGTATCAGACACCCCAAAACAAAAGGCAGTCTAACTGGATCACTGCTCCAAACGGCCTGCCACTGCCACTCCAACTCTTCAACATCCATTCTGAGTGAATTATTCCTGCCTTCCAAAGTCCCAAATACCTGCATCCTCTACCATTCCCTATCCTTCTTCCTAGAACAATCCAGCTCCTTACTGCGGTCTTCAAACACTTTCTCCAAGGTGACTTTACTCATATCTCATTTTTCTACTAAGTTTTCCCATCTCACACATCTCTAGCGTTGAACTCTGCCATTAATTCATCTTTGAGATACTTGGTGTCGTCTTTCTTATTTCTCCTACACCCAACCAAGCAAGTAACTCTTGGACTTTTCCAAAATCTCTCTGTACCTCCTTGCTGGTTTAATCTTTAATTCCATTAGATGCAAAACACCTCTTTCTCCCACCATGGGGATGTTTTCATTCTTTGTACTAGCTCTGTACAAACTCCCCATCAAAATCAAGCATCTAATCCTTATTTGATAAAAATTCTCAATCACAGAAATAACCCTACTATTCTCCCATCACAGCCCTCTTCACTCCCTTTGTTTTGCAAAAGCTCATCTCCAGCTGCCTCACCCCTTTTTACTTCTCTTACTCTAATTTCTGCACCTTCTGATATGAAGCCCTCCAGCCCTATCAAGCCACCTGCAAAACTCACATGCAAACATTCAGTAACAATGCTCAAACTTTCACTTCCAATGCAACTGTCTTATAGCAGTCTGATCAGAAGGGAATGTCATCTCCACGGCAAACTTCAGAGAAGAGACATAACCTCATCACATCATGACATTCCAAAGTTGCAAACTCAGCAGTGCTGCAAACAGAAGCAGGTGCTCCATCCTTAAGTGATCTGAGACCAGCTTCTCAGCTCTGCCCTCAATTAAGACTTTCTACTTTGAACTCAGATGTGGCTGGGGAGAGAACATGTGTTCTAATCAGGGCTCAGCAAGATCAGAGGCTCAGCCCAGGACACTTCAAGAACATCTGACTTGGGAAAGGACTGAGACCTGTCAAAACTCTTTTATTGTTAAGGGTGAGCTCAGCTGTGAGACGATATGCAAGTCATTTTGAGGAAAACAAGGAATGCATATTTAAATAAAATAGTATTAGGATTGCCTTTCTTAATTGCCAAGATACCAGCAAATCAAAGCTTTATATAGTTTTCATTATAGTGCCAGATTCTAAAGAGTTTCTTAATAAAAGTCTAACCATCATAGAACACCACTGTGGCCTCTCCACACTTTACTCACTTATCTAACCCACTGGTGGAGTGAGGGTAAGAATGGTTAAGATGAGTTGCTGTGCTCAAAGATTCCAAAGATTCAGTGGTAGAAACTAAATCTGCCCTTCTGCATCCTGCATTTTTCTGTTCCCACATTTGCAAGCCATAATGCATTCCCCCAATACAAGTTCCCCATGTTCTTTTTTCCTGCTGCCTAGAAAGTATCTGAGATGCTGAAAGATTCTTACCCTTCTCCTGGGAATAGGACATCGAATATCTGGTTGGTCACCAAAATTTTTGTAGGTGATGTAGTTTTCTGAACAAATCAGCACCCCACTGGGACCATCAGAGCCTCCAGGAACTAAAAAAAAATAACATTTCATTAGAAATTGACTGAAAACTTCTACGGATCACTCACAGAATGTGTTAATTTGTAAGAATTAAGAGGAAAAGTTTGCTTTCTTGTTTAACACTTTAACAAGCTAATTTTCTAGTGGGGTGTCAAATGAATGAAAATTTAACCAATAAAACTATTTTTCCTTCAGCAGCATTAGCTTAAATTTCTGGGCAACCCAGACTCAGAATCATTCCACTCCTTCCAAATTTCACTGATACTAAACACTGGCCACTAATAGACGGCTGACTCAGGGCGGCATCAAGCCAACCCAACCCAACCCAGAAGTAAGCTGGCAAGAAAAGGCACGCCCGGGAGAGTCCCGATGGCCTGTGGGTGCCCCAAGGTGCATCTGGAGCGCTCATGTGCGCTGTCTGCGGCTCCCCAGGTGCTCTCTGGTTGTTTCTCAGCTGTCCAGACATCCAGGGAGGCACCTTGAAGATGCCCCAGTGAAAAGGTACCGCTTTCAAAGTGGTGCCTTTTCAAGCTGGCTCCCAGTAAGTTGGGGGCAGGACAGGGATAGCAAGAAGATGTGTGCATGTAGATGTGCTTTTTAGATCTGTCTGCCTGCCATCCGTGGGGTGCTTTAAATGCCTGTCTGTAAGCAGCCACTGAGAAGCTTCTGTTCATCACCAGACGAAAACCTAAAGAAATCTTGGGGAGCTCTGAAAAAATCCTATTAAATATTTTTGAATGCATTTCCATTTCCCCTCAAATATCTGTTTTTTTCCAGAAATCCCCCCCTTGCTCCAAACATTCCCAGAAATTTTGCATCTCTGCTTCTGTATCAAATCAAGTATAATCAGAGAATGAAATCATCTGGAGTAATTCCCTGAGAACAGGTCTGATGCTGTTTTCCTTGGATAAGATGATACCTGTTATAAGGAAGTTGCCGTGTTCCTCCAAGGGTTCACTGTATTTCCTGACCACATGATTCAAACCCAGATCTAGCTCATAAAATGTCAAAGTCTGCTGAGTATTAGCCGCTGCTTCTCCCGTGGGATCATTGTCAGCTTCCTGGGGAGAAATTTTTCTTTAGTCAGCTAAAAATCAATTTCACATTTTGACTGTAAGAGAGAGCACTTGAAATCTCCATAAACTTGAGAGTGTACCCTTAACATACACATAACAATAACACATAACAGTACCAATTAGCACAATGTTCATGAAAATCACTGCAAAGGTCCAGCAATGCAAAACCTGAATAACTGATCTCATCCAATTTCTCACCTCTTCACCCGATGCAAGCAGCAGCTGACTCCATATAAGCACCACTAAAAAGGTAAAGGTAGTCCCCTGTGCAAGCACCAGTCGTTTCCGACTCTGGGGTGATGTCGCATCACGACTTTTTCATGGCAGACTTTTTACAGGGTGGTTTGTTATTGCCTTCCCCAGTCAACTACACTTCCCCCCCAGCAAGCTGAGCACTCATTTTACCATCCTCGGAAGGATGGAAGGCTGAGTCAACCTTGAGCCAGCTACATGAAGCCAGCTTCCACTGGGATCGAGCTCAAGTTGTGAGCAGAGCTTAGGACTGCAGTACTGCAGCTTTACCACTCTGCGCCACAGGGCTGCATAAGCACCATTATGTCCCCATAATTCCCAAGACTGCCTACCTGTTTACAACATGCTTAGCCAAGATTGGCAGCTCCCACAACACTGCACTGAGCTTCTGCTAAGACCCCCAAAAGCATTAAGGGAATGTTCTCCCCTACCAGGATGCATGCAACAACTTCAGAGCTCTGTTGTTTCCTCAGAGGCTGCTGTCACTTGATGCTCTTTTGGTCAAGAAAAAAATGCTGTCACAATGACAGAGTACTGGGTAGGAGATCAGAGAGGGAATCCTCCCCAAACTTCCTGGCAACTATTGCTACCACATTCAGTGGGGTAGCACAGTACCAATTCTTCCCTCCCTGTCCTAGAAGTCAGCAGCTAAGGAATCCCCCACTCTCAACTTTGCAAGTAACATACAGCCACACACTCTTCTCTCATCCTCATCTAAAAGGTCTTAGATTTCCTAGTGAATTCTTAATCTTTCTAAACATTGCTGGAAATATATACACACATTAAGACCTCACAGATGAGATTATTCTCTGCCCTACTGATGTAATGTAAATGAATATTACATACTGACAAACATTCCAAGGAAAATCTCTTGACCTCAATGTTCACAAAAGGCAGGCATGTGTCTATCAATCTTGTTTTTATCCTGCCCTACCTGCAAGTTCAGGAAAATGTAAATAGTTTTCCACATCAGCATTTCATTCTCTCAACAATCCCATGAAGCAAGTTAGGCTAACAGGGAGCATCCAGCTGAAAGTCATCCAGTGAGCTCCACAGTAGAAAGGGGACTACAACACCTGTCTCTCCAGGTCAACACTCTAATTGCTTATTCCACAGTGCATCTCTCTTCACCAAGACTTATCCCCAAGCCTCAAGGTAAAGCTGCTACTGCAAACTCAAGCTGTACATTCCCTTAATAAAAGGGTCATTTTATCATTAGAAGGTCAAACATCTGAAACTCATGTCAAGTTTACCAATACCTATTTTGACTTCATTAAAGAGACATCTATAACAACTAACATACAAAAAAGATGTGACTAACATATAATGAAAATCTTCAACAGTTAATGTGCAGTCAGAACAAAGTTTCTCTAAATAACTGTTGCAAATGAAACAAGACAAAGCAGAAAAAGACAAACATATAGCTAGAATAACACTAACTGAGAACACATGTTCTTAGTACCTCATAATCCATTTCCAGACAGGCAAACATGGGATTTTCAAACCCAACATCTACTCCTACTACATGGTAAACCAAGGTGTTGGCCTTATGGGCTTCTAATGGGGAGGAAATGGTGAGTCGAGCTGCAGCATCTCTGTTCAGAATGTACACTAACTTCTGTTTCTCAATGGCACCTACAAACAAAAGTAAGAAAATGTTACCTTCCTTGTCAGGAATTAAGTATGCACCTCTGCAGCTAACTAGCTCTGCAAATAAGTACTCCCCCAGTTGCCTATAAGGGGAGCAACCAGCAAGGCCTGCTATTTTCTGCCAAATGGCAAGAGCACCACATGAGAGCTATACAAGCAGACATCAGAACTACAACACAGTGTAAATGAATAGCAGTGTTCTACTGGCCATGTATATACTCCTTTATCACTTTTGTTTTCTTTCATCACATGCAAAGGGCATATTACAAACCTAAGCTAGAGACAATTTTATTAATACCGTTTATTAATACTGTTAATAATCACACTCCCACCCATTCACTTCTCACCTTCCACCTAACTACTGTGACTCTCTCAACTTCTGCTAACTATTTTCTTTTGGGCAAGTGCATGCAAATAAAAAACCTTTACTTATAATGAGAACCTGATCAGAAATGGATCCAATGTCCTCAAAGAATATTTCAGAGAAGAGACATGAATACCTAATCATCATTTCAGGTCAAAAGAAACTGATTACACCAAATGGATGGAACTCAACTACCCTATGTCTAATTGAAACCAAGGCTGTGTTTGTATACTTAATCACTGGTTAAAATATCACCGTGCCACGAACACATTAATTGGGCTCAGGACAGCCATCCTCTCTTCCCTGCTCAATATGAGTAAAATACATCTGCAATTTTCCATGCAGCATCTTAAAAATATTTTCAGACTGTCACTCATTCACTTTGTGCCTACTTACTGATCATGACAGCTCGTCCCTTAGGATCCACAGCCAAGTACTGGCCAGGGACAATTCTGCGACAGCCACTCTTGCCAAAAGTTTCCTGGTGAATCTTCTCAAATACATTTTTAGATGGTTGGTACTCCAGGATAACAATGCGCCCTGAGTCACTGCCCACCACAATATAGTCTTTTGTTCCTCCAGTTAACCTGAAGGCCATAAGGGAGCGGATGATTCCGAACACTTCTACCGTCAGCAAGGTATGAACCTTTCCAGTGTTTGGATCAGGACGCAGCAATTCTAAGATCTTCCCTCGGGAAACAACAATCTCTTGCTGCTTCGTACCTAAACAAAATTAAGAAAATCTGATTAGTAACCAAGACACAAAAGGCTGACACAAGGAAGGAACGTTATACAGTACCAGTTCTTTATACCTAAATACCTCACTGTACACACCACTCTTCAGTCAAGTTCCAAAGTACCCAACGGATTGGTTTTCATCATCATAAGAAACAGAACAGAGAATGTAAGAGCAAGCCTAAATGAACCAGAAGGATGTCAAACCCAGACATGCTTATTGGTGGCCCACTGGATAACTGGAAAAGCATTTGCTCCTGCATCCTAAAAGATCATAAAGATTCTCAATCTCCTGCTTCCTAAACTGACAACTCCCCACATGGTGCCCACCAATGTGTTTCCAAGCATCCACTTTCTGACCCTTTCCACACTCCTTCCTGCTTCCAACATCGCTGCTTCTCTAAACAAAAACAAGAATATACAGGTTTAGAAAAAAAACCCACTGTAACATTAAATTCAGTACCTGAAAAGTTGCCATGGATAGCATAGCTGATACCAGTAGCTCGCTGCAAAGTTAGGTTGTAAAGAAACATGGTGGCGACAGATGACTTCACCTGACTTCAATCCACCTGGCAGAAACAAAATCAAGCAGTTCCAGATATTTGGATTTTATATTAAAATTTCTTGTTAATAATGTTCATTACCTCAAAAGCATTTTGAGTATTTGGTTCACAATCAAAACAATGTATTTCCCCCCATTCCTGCACAGTGACACAGTCTTGCGAAGGTAACCACTTGTTAAAAATGAAAATGAAACCAGTGTTATGTTTAATAAATGGTACCTTAACACAAACTCATAAATTACAAAGCAGGAGGAAACAAAGTTTCCCTCAAAGACTTGAGCAGGTTTCCAAAACGCTTTATAAGCTCAAAGATCACAAAATGGGATCAATGTCCTATTTCCGATTTTAAAATATAAACAAAAAAAAATCTTCTACGCAAGTACCTATATTTTGTTAACGTTCGTTTTTATTAATTTCATCTCACCTGTTTCCCAAACAAGATTTTGTATTAATATTATTTGTATTTATACTACGGTATGTATTTTTCACAGTGTCTCAAAGCAGATTACAAGTATACAGGCCTGTAGCTACAGTGGGGCCTGGAGAGGGCCAGGTCCCACCAACCCTGTGAAAACATACAGGCCCTCCAATCAGTCCCACACTGCTCACAAGCAGTGCCTGCTACTGCTGTGGGCTGCAAATTCTCCACTGCTGGTCAAGGAAGTCCTGCAGAGTTGCTGCCAGAGACAGAGTGCACAGGAGGCTGCAGCAGACACTGTTGCCGGCTGGCCAGAGCTCTCGTGGCACATCCCTTGCCCAGCCCAGCTTGGTTCCTGGGAGATCCAGCTTCAGTGCTGAGAGCCTGCCCTCCTAAAGAAAAAAATTCTGCCTGTGGCCCCACCAAATTTAGAATCCTACGACAGACAGGCCTACTCAATCCAGCAAAAGACTACATAACAACTTTTGAATGTTTAACAGTATCTGATTCTAACAGCAAGGATTCTATGTAAAACAAAACACAGCGAGGCTGGGATTGAAGATTTGAAGATGGAGCCCTGGGGGAGAGATCTGATCTTGAATCTATCATAGATCACGCAGTCCGCCCTCCAAAACTGCCACTTCCTCCAGAGGAAGAGCTGTATACATCAGTTGTAATTCTAAGAAAACTCCGGGTCTCAACTGGAGATTGCTGACTATCCACGGCAAGTGGGTTTGAGAAGAAGCCCTCCTGAACTCCGTCAAGTTTACTCCCGAGCAGTGACCGGGCCGCGATGCCAGCAATACACACCTCTTTCTCTGCAGAGGCAAAGGCCACACGTGAGCCTGCTAGGCCTCGCTTATTCCCGCTCTGGCGTCGCTCGGCAACGTCCGCCAGCGCGGGTCTTCCTGAAAACGGCGGGCCACAAGTTTTCCTGCCCCTTCGAAACTTCTGGGCGCCTAGACCCCAGTGGCGGGGCTTTGGGCGATGGGACCCGCAAGACCGGCGCGGATGACGGCAGATCCTCTTCCCCGCGGGTTTACTGCGACCAGGACCCGCGCTCAGACTCCGCCATCGCCTCAGCCAACTCCGGGTCCTTCTACACACTCCCCGCGCGCGGCGCAGGCTGCCCTTCGCGATGCCTGTCCGCCAACGCCACTCACCGTCAAAAGTGATTTCTCTCTAGTCTCACTCACACCGGTGCAGCTCTAGGAGATTCTTCTCTTTCACCTCGACATAAAAACGCGCGATGTCGCTTTCGCAGCTAGGTCAAGGCTCCGTTGGGGCACCCCTTTCCAAGTTCCCGGATGCGATATGCTAAGATGGCGGCGTCAGCAACTACGCCGGTGGCTCCCTCGAGCGGCGGCTCCTCCTCAGCGCTGTCCATGGAGGAGATCCGTGCGCTCACCGACCTGCCCGACCTGGAGGCAGCTTACAGCCGCCTGTGCGCGGAGGAGGTGCGACGTTCACTGGGCACTGTCGCTGAAGGGATGGGGGTTGTGGCTCAGCGGCAGGGCATTGGTTTTGAATGCAGAAGGTCTCAGATTTAGTCCCCGCATCTCTAGTTAAAGAATCTGGCCTTGATATGGAACAAGGGTCTAATTCAATATAAGGCGCCTGCTGGTTTAAAGGGCTGCAATAGAAAACCTATCTTGCATGCAGAAGGCCCTGGTTCTAACTCTGTCACATCCAATTTAAAAGATCAGGTGATGTGAAAGACCTCTGCCCGAGACCCTGGAGAGCCTCTGCCAATCAAAGTAGACAAGACATGCAACTGATCAGTAATATCCCTCAACATGCGCCACTCCCATGGAAACTGCTCAACACAGTTGCCAAACTGTCATTCTATTGGATAAGAATATAAAAATTGCTCTCCTGGATCAGGCAATTTATCCACCTAGTCTAGTTCTGTTTCACATGATGGTAGCAACATGGTAGTCCAACAAATTGCCTTCTAGCACAGGTCTTCTGAGGTTCACTGCTGGTGGTTTTGGGGATTTCTTTTAATCATCTCACCTAGTAGCCATTGATGGAATTAGTCTTTTAGTCACAACTGAATGACTCCTTGAGTGAAGTACTTCATTTTCCTGCAAGGAATCCCGACCTGTTGCTGTGGTTGCCAAAGACCATTCAGTTTTGGTCAGCTGAGCCAGTTTGCCGGAGCAATGGGCCTCTTTAGGTCACTGTCCCAGCTCTGTCAGGAGGGAGAACCGTGGTACTATTCAGCTGACTTAGTGGGTTTGTGCCCATAGATCTAGTGACGAGAAGAGCACAAAAGATTTGTGGATGTTCTCTCCCCTCATTGGTGGATCTGTATAATATGGCATGTAAAAGGAAGATACAAATGATCCTAAGGGACCATACACATCTGGGCCATTTGCTTTTTGAGATCTTACCGTCAGGTAGACGATATAGAGTGTTGAAGGCTAGGACAAACAGATTTAAGGACAGTTTCTATCCAAGTGCTGTGGTTAGGTTAAATGCAGGGTTATGAAGGATTATCTGTTTTAGATGCATTTAATGGTTTAAATGGTTTTAATGGTTTTATGAATGTTTAATGGTTTTATGAATGTTTATTTAATGGTTTAAATGGTTTTAATGGTTTTATGAATGTTTATCCGTTTTAGATGTATTTAAATGGTTTTAATGGTTTAAATGGTTTAATGGTTTCAGATGTATTTAAATGGTTTATGAATATGTGTGTTTGATGTGTTGGTATGTTTGTGGAAGAGCACCTCATTTCGTTGCTCTCTTTTTGTTGAGAACAATGACAATAAATTCATCTATCTATCTATCTATCTATCTATCTATCTATGTCTAAAGAAGCCTCACATTCAGGTCATGATGCAAAAAGGGTATAATAACTGCAGGACAAATTCTCTGGACAGTGCATTTTGTTTTTTTCCTGGCTGCAAGCACAAGAATAATTCCAAGAATCCTTTTATAGAGGCTTGTTCAGCTGTTAGCAGACACTACTAAAGAAAAACCACAGTCAAGATAGTGTGGTTAGGGGTCCCCAGTGTACCCACTGACACCTTTCCTGGTGCCTGCCACGTGCTGTTGGAAAATGGTTGGGCCAGGTGGGGCTCCTTTCTAGCAGAGCTTCTGATTGGCTGTTGGAGATGTGATTGGCTGTGCAGATTAAAATAACAATTCAGTGGCAGTTACCACCACAGTAGTGGTTTTATTCCATCTCTCATTCCTCTTTCCCAGTGTATTTTTAAAATTACTTTTCTTGTTCCATTTACTTGGGCTTCCTTTTTGTGCAGCTCTGCCTCTGATGGTAGCTGTTTTGTAGTTGTGTTTGTGTGTCAGAATTCCCAAGGTGCCCGCAGGCTCAGAACACTTAGGGTCCCCTGGGTTAGAGTTTCAGGCTAGGATCAGGTTTGAATACCCACTCTAATGAAATAAATATATTTATTCTTTAAGGAGCCACAGG
Organism: Heteronotia binoei; assembly: GCF_032191835.1. Lineage (NCBI taxonomy): Eukaryota > Metazoa > Chordata > Lepidosauria > Squamata > Gekkonidae > Heteronotia > Heteronotia binoei. The sequence goes on from NC_083236.1 coordinate 27,225,760, forward strand.
ATTTTTGTTTTATTTGGGTGACCTTGGACTAGTTATACTCTCTCAGCCTCTTACCTCAGAGAGTTATAGTGAGGATGCAATGGAGGAGAGGAGAACAGTGTAAGCCACTTTGGATTCCCATTAGTGAGAAAGCTGATATATAAATAATCCCAGGTAGGCCAACATGTGGGAACCATTGGCATATGGGGACATAGTCCTTAGGATATGTGGTTTCTAGGCTATGAAGCCCATTGGCTAGCTCCTAAAATAATCTGACTGCTGCATTCTGAACAACTTGCAGCTTCTGGGTTGTCTTCTACAACTACAATCATACAAACATATCACCTTTCAAAGAACATCCCCTAAAAACACAATAGCATAAAAACTGCCCTGTATTTTATTCTTATTTCCTTTCCCCCCTCCTCACTTAAATATCATGGAACTAAATAGTGAAGAACATCAGCAGATAAACAGAGATGACAAATATAATTAAAAACACAGTGGGTCATATCAACATCACCAAGGGGGAGGTTAAATGAACTTCCCAGAGCAAAGTGTTCCACTCTCCAGGAGCCATCACCTGCTTCAGAGTCTTCTGCTAGCATCCCATTGGGTTCCAGAGTTAGTACAATTTGAAAACTGGTTAAATCTCCAACTCCTTTTTTTTCTCTCTCCCCAGAAAGCTGTAGAGGAAGAGCTCGAAATGCTCTTGGACCAGCAAGGTAGTATCGAGAGCAAAATGACTGCCCTTCATCGTATTGGGTTAGTAACACATAACAAGTCCCAGAGGGAGTGGGCTCATGCACAACTGGAGGGCTGTCAAATTGAATTGTGCACTTGTTGATCACTATCTTTTCTCCCTCCCCCCTCTTTGTGTTTCCAGTCCCAACTTACAGCTGATTGAAGGAGATGCAAAGCAGTTAGCAGGGACGATCACCTTCACTTGCAATCTGGCAGAGAATGTCAGCAGTAAAGTCCGGCAGCTTGATCTTGCCAAGGTTAGGAGACAAAGCAGGAGTTCCAGATGTTGAAATGCAAAAGTGGGGTCTGTTGAAGCTATGATGAGGTGGATCTGAGTTTCACACAACAATCCATGTGTTAAAGGGTTATCTGTCTGTCAAATAGGGTCAGGGTCTTCAGCTCCCAGATTTTCTCCTCTCTTGTCAGTGGACTGTTTAGAGTGGAGTTAAGTACTGAAGTGCTTTTTTTTTTTTTTTTTGCAGAACCGCCTTTATCAGGCCATCCAGAGAGCAGATGACATTTTGGACCTGAAGTTCTGCATGGATGGAGTCCAGACAGCCCTGAGGAATGAAGATTATGAGCAAGCGGCTGCTCATATCCATCGTTACCTTTCATTGGACAAATCAGTCATTGAGCTGAGTAGGCAAGGCCGAGAGGGTACCTAATTATCTTCTAATTCCATTGATTACCCCTGTCTTCAAGAACCCTGTGGAAGGGTTCAACAACCACAACAAACCTGTGATGTAGATTAAGTGGAGAATGATTTGCCCAAGCCTTCGTAGCAGTCAGAATTTCAACCCATGCCCTTCCAATCCATGTTTGCCTCTATTGTAAGAAGCTGTCATGATTCCTTCTACATATAAGTCTGTAGTGTACTGAATCTGTCATGAGTTCTAAGCACTGATTCGAGGTTTGTTTTTCTTTCATGAGGCTATGACCATCCTGTGAGCAGAATAAAGAGGAATCACTGCTGATTCTCAGGGAGACAGTATTCAGAGCTGTCTTCTGGGCGTGAGAGCTCTCTAATTCTTTGCAGTCTTCCAATGTTAACAAGGAGCTTCTGGGATTCTTACTAAAGTCATATACATGCCTTTCTTTGTAGATGGCATGTGACATTTCCTATCTCATGTCAGAGCATCTAGCCTGCAGCAGATAGTTTCTTGGAAAATCACATTTCTAGTCCCTTTTGGTTATACATAAAAATGTAAACATATTTGTTGTACTTCGGTATTAGAGAGAGAGAAGGTATATTTTCCTTGTGTTCATAATCATTCTTTGGAGTTCTTTCAATCATGTTTTTACTAAAAGAGAAAAAAAGGTTCCACTTTTGACAGTTGAAAAACTTACATGGTATTTTTTTTTCTGTCTGGGCAGGCAGTATAATTGATGCCAACTTGAAGCTTCTACAAGAGGCCGAACAGTGCCTGAAGAAAATTGTGACCAAGAAATTTGATGAAGCCACAAAGCAGGAAGACCTGCCCCAGGTGGAACGCTTTTTCAAGATTTTCCCTCTGCTGGGCTTGCATGAGGAAGGCCTGAGCAACTTCTCAGAATACCTCTGTAAACAGGTAACTGAAGCTGCACAGTTCACAAGTAGCAGATCTGCCGGGTAGAGGCTGTGCTGGGAACAGTTGGGCTTCCAGCTGGGACTTGTTCTGAGCTTTGTTGCAGCATGGTTGAGCTGAACTATTTCTTTCCTAGAGGTTCTGTCCACTCATAGACTCAGAAAGTGCTGGTGCTGGCTGTACCCTGGTGCTGCCCTCTTTTGCCCATTGAGTTGGCTTAGGCAAATTGAGGGGCCAGTGTCTTTTGAAGGCAAGAACTATTTTGGTCCACCTCTTTCAGTTTAGTTGAAACATGTTTTAGTTCACTAGCTTTACTTTTAAACCATTTTTTAAGACAAAGCCTTCGTCCTGATTCCAGTGTCTTTGTGTATGATGGAGTAGACTTGCATGCTGTACTGTGCATTGTTCTCAGAGTTCACCTGTGAGCATCAGTGGCTGAGTGAGGAACTGAGCCCAGGTTTTCCCAGTCATACTCAGAAACTTCAACCACTGCACCACATGCTATGTCAGCTATTTCACCCAGGGCCAGGGCTGTACAAATGACCTGCTGAAGGTGAGGCAGAGGGGGAAAGGCCTCTTCTAAGACAGTCTTCAGGTCACTTGCCTCTGCTCCCAGGTCTTTCATTCTAGGTTGCAGCATGAGGCAATTGTTTTAGATCTGTTCCAACCATTACACTATGCTGGGTTTCCTGCCTTGCCTTTGTGATGATGTGGACAAGCTATTAGAGGAGAGGAAAGGGTGCACATCGGGAGGAGAGAGTGGGATGAGGGATGGCATCTGGCTAGGGCTGTATGGGAGTACTGCAGGCCAAAGACTTCCCCTTCCTTCTTCAGGTGGCTAATAAGGCAGAGGAGAACCTACAGCTGGTGATGAAGACAGACATGAGTGACCGCAGGACTGCTGTCATCTTTGCAGAGACTCTGACCCTCCTTTTTGAAGGTAATCCCCCCACATCAGGGTTAGGCAACCCTCAGAACAAGTGTCAAACAATGGCGTGTCAGACCCTTTTGTTGGGCCTGCAGAACAGGTCCTCTCTCCCAGCTGACCAAAGCAAGATGCAGGCAATATCACAGGGGCTTGATTTGCTTCCCAAGTGCCTGGCCGGATCCACCCCTTTTCTCCATCCCACCATAGCTTTGGTTCACCAGTACACCAACAGCTTCATAGCTAGATGTGGGGTTTTCTGACATCCGGGCTGAAAAGGTAGCCTACCCTGCCCCTTGTCTTTCGAAATGCCTTTCATCTGCCATTGCAGTAATTTGGAAGTGTTGACTTCAGTGGATTTAGAAGGGTCTAACACTGTTTAGGATTGCACTGTAACCCTTGTAGTGCTTGGATTTCCCATGCCAACGTAGCTGTGGGGCAGCAACCTCTCCCCACTTCTGTGGTTGGAAGTGATTACTGCCACTTGTTATCATTTTTGGACCTTTGCTGTAGGTAAATGGGGTCTATTTCCCTTAAGCATGTGTTCTGTTCTGGGGTGGGCAACATAACAGTTATGCCTCAAGCATATCAGTAGGTATATTATTTATGGCCTTTGTTTCAATGTTTCCCAAAATGGGAATGAGTGACCACAGATCCCAATGACAAGAAGAAAACACCTGTTCTTCATAAGTGTGAGGCCTCAATGATAGCTGTGGAGTGCTAGGAGTTTGTGGAGTGCTATGAGTTTGAGCTGTGGAGTGCTATGAGCTCACCCCTTTTTGGCCCAGTCTGCTTAGGGTCTAGTTTGTCCCTCCTGTTGTGCCATAGAACAAGGGTCAGAATCCCCAGGGCTATCCCTTTATTTGATCACGTTTCTCCATTCTGGAAAGAAATCACTGGAGAGGTCCAGGTAAGCATGACAGAGTGATCTCATGGCCTTACAGTTTTTGAATAGTCTCAAAGCAGCTATAAGAACTACATCTTTATCCTGGGTTAAATGAGAGCATTGCATAGTCTTGGGAAGTGAGGAAGAGTACTTGATGCAAGGCAGCTTGAGGACAATGACCAGGCCTCTGCATCAGCTTAGAATGGGCAGCTTCTCCAGGCAAACTGCATGGATGGTATGTATGTTGCCCGTGGCCCTGTGCTTTCTTGCAGGAATTGCACGCATTGTGGAGACGCACCAGCCCATTGTGGAGACCTACTACGGGCCAGGCAGGCTGTACACCTTGATCAAACACTTGCAGGTGGAATGTGACCGGCAGGTAGAAAAGGTTGTGGACAAATTTATCCAGCAGAGAGACTATCACAGACAGGTGAGGGGATTGTCAGTGAAGGCTGATGTGGGAGAAATGATCATGACTTCCCTTTGATTTGCAGGCATGATAAGAGCCCTTTATGTGGGGGAGTCTGAGGGTGATGCTTTCAGGCGGCCTGGCTGCAGGAGAGGCAGTACATTCCATATCCCAAGACACATAAGAGATGGTGCTGGAACTCAACACGGCCCTACATGTTGCACTTAATCAAGTGATATCTGGCATACATCCCTCCCAATTGTGTGTTGTTGTTCATTCGCACAGTTGAGTCCAACTATTTGCGACCCCATGGATAAAACCACGCCAGGCCCTCCTGTCTTCCACCATCCTCCGCAGTCTGCTCAAATTCATGTTTGTTACATCAGTAACACTGTCCAGCCATCTCATCTTTCGTCTTTTGCCTTCTGTCTTTCCCAGCATCAGGATCTTCTCCAGTGGTGGCCAAAGTATTTGAGCTTCCCAATAGTGAAGTTCAATGGCATGTTTTGCCTTTCCTCTCGCTTGCAGCATTTGAACATACAAAGCTTCCATAAACTGATTTGGAATGTTGGTCTGACCTGCTTAGCTTCATCTGCTCTGTCCTGGGTTTCTGTCTCCATACCTGCCTCTGTATAGTTTTTAAGCAAACCGGACTTGTGATGTTCTGCATATAAATCAGGGGCTCTGCTGAGTCCTGAGCTATACGCTTTCCTCAACTGCTTTTTCTTGCATTGAGCCTTCCTTACCCTACAGTTATGAAGATAAAATGATGTAAGAATATATTACAGCTTAATGTCTAAAAGATGATTTTCTGTAATTCCAGGCCTATCTGCTTGTGACTGCCAGAATGCTATTTCAAGTACAATATTTGTACTCTAGTTTTCTTCAAAGTGCAGTCGGGGATCCAGAGCAGCTTACAACATAATTCTCCACACCTTCACTTTAGCCTTACAGCAACCATCTTGTGCAGTAGGTTAGGATGAGAGTAGGGAACCAGCCAAAGTTTATGCAACAAGATTCCATGGCAGAGTAGGCATTGGAATACGAGTCTTCTAAATCCTAGGCTGACACTCTAACTTCTGTGCCATGCTATAGAGGAAAGCATTCTGCATGTATTAAAAAAATCCTCTTTTATGTGAAAACTTAGTGGTTTGTAAACACACTTTTCTTGTTAGCTTTGGCAATATTAGAGGCTTTTCTGCTCTAACATGCTTCTATGTAAGTGGAATCCTGGACCACTGTTGCGATGGCATTTCTGGTTCTGAGATTTCCTCTCAATAGGCAATCTAATTTTAACCATATTTTAAATTTCTAGCTTTCTGGTCATTATGGCAAATTGGGAATTTATGGAATTTGGTTAACTGCTTTGAGCAACATATTATAAAAATACGATAGAAGTTATTTAAATAAAACAGCATCCCTATGGCATCAGCCACTCTTACATTCCTCTTAGAAAGATGGACCTGAAGCAGAGAGAAGAGAACTTGACTAAGAGCACCCATTTAAGACCAGACTGTGGTGTATTCAAGGGCTCTTGTATCTCCATACAAAATAATGCCCTAGGCACAGCCTCCTTTTCCTTCGGCATTTAGCAATGACACCCCCCACCACCACCACCTCCAGTTTTTGAAATTACAGGAAATGCATTTTGTATCAGACTCAGACAGAATGGATGCAGGAGATTTGGCTTGGCCTGGGAGCCCACAGTGGCTCTCAAGGGATGTTAAATTGAGGGGAAAGTGAATTGCCCAGTCAGTGAGTTTCAGGGCCAAGCTGGATCCAGCCATGCTGTCTCCACTACAGCACTCTGGCTCCCTAACAGCTTCTGAAATGCTCAGTTACCTCAGTCTGGATCTCCTCTGCCCAAAGGAGCAAGCACTGGTTGCATTCACAGTCGGCTGTCAGCTGCTTCCTGTAGAAGCCATCTATCAAGGACCTTCTGGTTTGAGCTCTCATAGACCTGATCATGAAGCCCCCCACACCCCTGAATACAATTCCATCTTTGAGCAGTAAGCCTTTCTGTTGAGGATTCTTAGCATGATCTCCAGAGTTGCTGTGTTCTGCTCAGTCAGGTAGCCTGAGTATGAGGAAAAAAGGAGGGTGTTTTTTTTTTGAAAGGCACTTTTTTATGCTTGCAGTTTCAGCATGTTCAGAACAGTATGATGAGGAGCTCAGCCATCGAAAAGATTGAGCCAAGGTATGTCAATGAAATTTTCTGTTTTTCTATTATTTAGCTGTGTGATCTATAAGTAAATACTGCACAGACAATGATACCAAGTGGACCCTTGGTACATACTCATATGCAGTCTTTTCAGAAGAGGGTCCTTTCCTGGGAAGTAACAGTACCATCTTGTACTTTGCTATCCAGCACTATCCCTGGCAGAGTAGCCAGGGGAAAGTGGGAAGTTTTTCTTTATAAAATTGTGGGAAATGTATGTCTCAGAAGATAAGTATGATGCTGAAAACTGCTGTCAAGTCACAGCCAACCTTTGGTTAACCCCATAGGTTTTTTAAGGTAAGAGAGGAACAGAGATGGTTTGGCAATGCCTGCCTCTGTGTAGCAACCCTGGACTTTCTTGGTGGCCTCCCATCCAAGCAGTAACCAGGGCCTGCTTAGCTTCCAAGAGCTAACAAGATCAGACTAGCGTGGGCCATCCAGGTGAGGGCAAGATGAGCATACTACGTGCAAATTTGGACGACTACTTGATTGATTGAAGCTTGTTTTGCTAGCAGTTGACTTGCAGAAGCTGAGAATCCTTGAGAATTATTGTAGTGTGAGTTTTCTTCCCTTAACAATGTGTTTCTGTTGCAGGCATATTGTATATTCCTGATACTGTTAAAAGAAAAGTATATTATCATAGATCTATCAAGAAATATTCAGTCTTACTGAGAATAAAAAAATTATCAGTGGGGGGAAATTATGCGAGATGGAACTGAACTTTGACGCTTGGGATTATATCTGGAATAGTTATGAGAACACATCATCAGTATTAGTAATTAGACAATAAACCTTGAAAATTATGATTTTGGTACAACATTCCTCCTCAGTTATCTCGTATAATTCCAAATTTACCACCACATTGCTGGAAAAATTGTAATGAAAAAGGTTTCTAACTTCAGCGTTGGGTGTAAAAAGGTAAAGATAGTCCCCTGTTCAAGCACCAGTCATTTCCGACTCTGGGGTGACGTTGCTTTCACAACGTTTTCACAGCAGACTTTTGACGGGGTGGTTTGCCATTGCCTTCCCCAGTCATCTACGCTTTCCCCCCAGCAAGCTGGGTACTCATTTTACTGACCTCAGAAGGATGGAATCAACCTGGAGCCAGCTACCTGAACCAGTTTCCGCTGGGATCGAACTCAGGTCGTGAGCAGAGGGATGTATTGTCCATTAATTCACCCTTTTGGGGTAATAATAATACAGCAAATAGAAGACATCATAGGCTATATAGTTGAGATCTCACTGGAATCATTATTACTTAATATGAGATCAGAAGACTCAATTCCATCTACTGTAAATAAGACTATAGCAATGTTGAGATATGCTGCAAAAGCAGCCATAGCTTTCTTATGGAAGCATAAACAAAAACCTACTATTGACATCTGGCATAAAAAGTTCTGGAATCTATACATGAGTAAAATTACTGCAAATTTAAAACTTTTTTCAAATATCACTCAGTCTACAAATTTTGAAGCTATATGGTATCCAATACTAGAATATCTAATCTCTCAAGGTGAAGTTCCAAATATTATCAACAAATGGTATCTTTATTGACTATTATATTTAGAGAAGTTATTTTTGAAATGGTGTCTTGACTATTATATTTAGAGAGGGTATTTTTGTAATAGATATTTACATATCAACCGAGATTGACCTTTTTATTGTTTAATGTTGACAGCCACATATGAGTGTCGAATCTGCTTAAAAGATTGTAAATTTGTAACTCCTCAAAGTTAATTAAAATATTTATGAAAAAAAAGAAAGAAAGGAAATCGCAGACAAAGGGTTGGAGTGAGGAATGGTGAAAGCAGAACCTGGGAACAGACTTTTGAACATGCCATAGCCTGCTGCAAATTTTAAAATTTGACTCTGCAAATACGAGGCTTAAGAATGTCATTTGTAGTTGGGAACTTAAGTCTTTGGCCCCGAAGTGTTGTGGAGGCTTTATTTTGCCACCATTTGTTCAGAAATTTTGTTCCCATTCCATGACTGTCCTGTTAGTCATTACTTTGCTTCTTGCAGAGAACTCGACCCAATTTTAACTGAGGTCACCGTGATGAATGCTCGAAGTGAATTGTACCTCAGGTTCATTAAGAGGCGCATCATCTCTGATTTTGAAGTGGGGGATTCCATGGCCTCGGAGGAGGTAAAACAAGGTAAACACCGCAGTTGTTTGCTGCAAGTAGAGAGCCTGCAATTAGAGAACACGGGGCATCAGCGCCTGTGGAGGGCATAGTGGCAACCTTTCCTGGCACTCACCAAGTGTTTTTGGTGGATCCAGGTGGGCTCCTACCCAGCAGGGCTTCTGGTTGGCTATTGAAGATAAGATTGGTTGTTCAGGTTAAAATAACGTTGTTTCAGTGGCAGCTGCCACCACACTTTTGGTTTTATCTGCTCTCAGTCTTTTCCAGTGTATTTTTAAAATTACCCATCTTCTCCCTTGCACTTAGACTTCTTCTGTGTGCATGGCTTCTCCTGTAGCAGCCATGTCACTGGCACTGACTCCTGCAGCAGCCATTTTGTGATTGTGCCCATCACCCTGTATCAGAATTCCAGAGGTGCCACAGGCTCAAAAAGGTTGGGACCTTGTGGTTGAACAGTTCAGGATTCTGCTCCTGCAGGACTAGCTCACTGGACAAGATTGTTCTCTCTCTCCGTCCCCCTGTAATAGAATAGAAAGGGGAGGGTCTTTGGCTCAGTGGCAGAGCAGCTACTTGCTGAAGATCCTATATTCAGTTCTTGGCATCTCCAGCTAAAAGGAGTGTGGAAGACTTCTACCTGAGACCCTGGAGAATAGTATGAGTAGACAGCAAATGTTTTTAGAAAGAGGGTGGGACTCTGTGGTGCTTTTGCCCAGCAGGCCTGCCAACTGGCCACTGGAGATCTGATTGGGTGTGCAGGTTCAAAAAAACAGTGCTTTGGCAGCAGGTATCACCTCAGCACAAGGATCCTCACTGTGCAACTGAAGGTAAGCCGTGTGTAAACAAGAAAATATTTTGCAACAGTATGTTCATTTTAAAAGGCCTCCTGCTAAATATAAATTGTAGCAGAAATCTTGAAGGTTATCCATAATCTTATTCCCTGACAATTTGTAGTTGGTTCCACCTTTTCTGGTAGCCATTTTGTGGTCGTTCCAGCCATCATTTGCCAGCTGTCCAAAGGTGCCCATGGACTGAAAAAGGTGGAGGATCTCTGTTCTAGAATCTTCTACAAGATTAATTCCCTAATGAGGAGTGACCTTCTCAGATAGGTGAAAAATCTAACATGACTTGATGAGGGGGAGTGGTAAGCATTGGCTCCCTGGTTGGCTATGATGAGGAATATCTTTTGGTATTTCTTAGTTGGTGCTCACCCTACTTGTAACTATTGTGAAGGATGACATCAGTATCTATCTGGAAAGAAAAGTGACTGTCCCCAAGGTGGACCTAAAACTTTGATTGACTTTGCATTGTGATCTGAGATTTTTCAATGTGACAATGCGTAAAGGTTTTAAACTGTAAGTCCATACATTAAAAAAAGATAGCAGAAAATTTGCGAGGCTGCAGACTTGTTTTGTGAACTCCCAGGGAAAAAAAGCAAAACCTTTGTGTGTAGTCCACGTTTCATTTAGTGCTTTTCTCTGTCCACGTTGAAGATGGGGGTCACATCCCTTTTGAGGTCAGGTCAATTTCTGAGATGATCAATAGCACAGATGTTTTCTTGGCATTGATTTTGAGTTTTCCATGGTTGGTCACCCCCCCACCCATTTTGTCATAGCCTGCTTGCCCCCAACCCTCCCTCATATACTGAAATTTGCTGCTAGCTGCAGAATGACTAAATTGGATTTGGAGTATCAGAAGGGCCTGTATGGATCGCATGATGGTGCCATTTTTTAATCCGTGCCTGCCTTCTCCGTTATATTCCACAGAGCATCAGAAGTGCCTGGACAAACTGCTCAACAACTGCTTATTGAGCCGCACCATGCAGGAGCTGATTGGCTACTATATCACCATGGAAGAGTACTTCATGAGAGAGACAGTCAACAAGGTGGGGGCGGATGTCTGCTCAGAGTAGCAGCCCCCTCCTTCTGCAGCATGGGGAATCATTTTGAGTTGCATTCACCTTTCTAAACATTAGAGAGAGGGCAAGGATTGGATTGGGCATTGTGAGTGTTGCCACCTAGCAATAGCACATCTCTGAAAGTTTGTGTGGAAAGAGATATTGAGAACAGTGTTTTGACTCCCTGATATTTGGGGGCTCAGTGGGTTTCTCACTGGAGTTCTGCAGCAGTGTGAAAGTTAGAGAAGACTGAACGCTGTTGGGGGCATCTTGGAGTTTCCCTCCATGCCCAATACGTTCCTTTTTTCTTGGGGAACATCAATGCTTGTGGAAGAAAGAGAGTGGGAGGCTCTCTGTTGGGGTGCTGCATGGCCATTTGTCTGTCTGAAGCCAAGAATCTGTCCCTGGTGAGTCACTGCTGGGTTCTGGCTTCTCTCCCAGGCTGTGGCTATGGACACATGTGAGAAGGGCCAGCTGACCTCCAGCATGGTGGATGATGTCTTCTATATAGTGAAGAAGTGCATCGGGAGGGCCCTCTCCAGCTCCAGCATTGACTGCCTCTGTGCCATGATCAACCATTCCATCACGGAGCTGGAGTCAGACTTCAGGTGAGTGAGGTGGGTGTGGGCTTTCCTGATGTCCCTGCTTAGCCTGTGCAAAAAATGAGAAAACTCAATCCCTACTGGACAAAGACTCCCTCAACCCCTCCCTTACCCTGAATAACTAGCATTACGTGTAAGTTTGCTTCCGCAAATAACAGTCTTTATGATTATCTCTTGCCAGTTTGGTGTAGTGGTTTAGTGCGTGGACTCTTATCTGGGAGAACCGGGTTTTATTCCCCACTCCTCCACTTGCAACTGTTGGAATGGCCTTGGGTCAGCCATATGTCTCACAGAGCTTGTCCTTAAAATGGCAGCTTCTGGGAGAGCTCTCTCAGCCCCACTCACCTTACAGGGTGTCTGTTGTGGAGGAGGAAGGTAAAGGCGATTATGAGCCACTCTGAGATTCGGATTGGAGGGTGGGATATAAATCCAATATCATCATCATCATCATCTTGGTGGTGCCCTACCTCACAGGATTTTGTGAGGGTAAAATGTGGGAGCGAGGAAGCACATGTGCTACTCTGAGCTCCATAGAGGAAGGACTGGATACAATTACAGTGAATCAGTAATATTCACTTTGTGGCTCATGGAGATCTATGATTACAATTGCCCTCAACCAAAAGACCCACATATACTTCAGTCTCTGGCATGAGGCCTGCACCTCAGGGAGGCTTACAATTTACCCGTTCATCTGGCTATGGTTGTTTCATGGTGGGAACCACGTGTCATGCACAAATCCCGCCCCCCTCCAAATTGGGCAAGGGCTTTGCTTACCTCCTACAGACATGGGTGGGTGTCACATTGGGAAACAGTGGCCATAAGAGCCACATTTGGGTCCCAAGCCACTGTTACTGTAATAGAGAATGTATTTTTTCTCCCTGCCCTTTTCTAATGGCTGGAGATCATTGCCGTAGTCCACTTGCCATTCATTACATCATCTGTTCGCACTATCCCAGCATGAAAGGGCAGTCGTGGAATCTTGTCCCCAGTGGCATCTTCTGCCTTTCTCAGGGAGGTTCTGTGCAACAAGCTAAAGATGGGCTTCCCAGCCACCACCTTCCAGGACTTCCAGAGGGGTGTGACCAGTGCAGTGAGCCTCATGCATAGCAGCCTTCAGCAGGGCAAGTTCGACACCAAAGGCATTGAAAGCACAGATGAGGCCAAACAGTCCTTCCTGGTAGGTGCGCCACTCCTGTATGTTTTTCACAGGGTGTGAGACGGGAGCAAGGATTTTATCGGCCAGGATTTATGACATCAGGATGATGATAATGGGGTTGGCTCAAGGGCTGGCTCCAACCAGAGTGAGTTGAGGTCTCTGGAAGCTGGAGGTCTCACCTTCCCTGAGGCATGGCAGGTTTTCAACTGGCCACTCATAATGGGCTGACCTTTTCTCTGCTGCAACAAAATCTGCCATGGGCTGCAGTTATTTTCAGCAGGATAAGCTTCATTGCCACCTCCAGGGAAGAATGAAGAGAGGCAGCTGCTGATACAACTTCCCTCTGCTGCCTTTAAGATTCCCTCCTATGTATTCTCCTTGCAAATGCTAATACACACACACACCCCATTCTCCCAGCACCTCTCCCACTGAACTGCTTCCCACAGGCTAACGTCTTTATCACCACTCCACTCTCTCCCAGTAAGCCGTTTCCGCTTGAGAAGTTTGCAGTGGGTCTGCTGGACTCCATCTTGCTGGTGGCAAGTCTGAGGAGGGGTTTTATAGCTGAAATTTGCATTCACTTCCACCCTGGCGCTGCTTGCAGGGTAGATATTACAAACCTTCCATGGATGGAAAACTACACGTTCTGATATTTCTCTCTCGGTCTTTTAAAAGGTGACATTAAACAACCTGGAGGTGTGCAGCGAAAACATAATGACTCTAAAGAAGACCCTAGAGGTACTGTACCATTATACTTTCTCCCACCAGTGGCCACTTTTTCTGTTACTGTTTACATTCTATTTTTATATGGTTTGTTTGCTTGTTTGACTAACGGTCACCTACCTACTAAAATAGGCACTGATTATTCCTCAGTCACAGTTAGGAATGCTGTTTCATCTTCTTACATTTTGAATCTGGCTGATTCCAAAAGTCTGGCATGAGTATCAATGCTACAACCACAGACCGATAAAATGGGGGAGTAGGATGTCTATTCAAATAAACTCCTGGATTAAAATACATGTCTGTGTAATATGCATTTAAAAAAAATTAATCCCTACCCACGTTTGTGCTTCCGTGCAGAGTGACTGTGCAAAGCTGCTTCAGCAGGGCTTTGGGGGAGAGCAAGCACAGCCCAAGATTGACAGCTGCCTCTCTGACATGGCTGCCGTCTCTCACAAGTTTCGGGACCTCCTGCAGGTAAGTTTCCAGCATTGCCCTTAGCCCTTGACGCAAGGTAGTCCTCAAGAGAGATCTGCCTCTAGGCTGATGTTTAAGACAAGCTGGAACAGGTCCAAAGGAGGGCGACGAAGATGGTGAGGGGTCTGGAGACCAAGTCCTATGAGGAAAGGTTGAAGGAGCTGGGGATGTTTAGCCCGGAGAAGAGGCAGCTGAGAGGTGGTATGATCACCATCTTCAAGTACTTGAAGGGCTGTCATATAGAGGATGGTGTAGAATTCTTTTCTGTGGCCCCGGAAGGTAGGACCAGAACCAATGGGTTGAAATTAAATGAGTTTCCGGCTCAACATTAGGAAGAACTTCCTGACGATTAGAGTGATTCCTCAATGGAACAGGCTTCCTCGGGAGGTGGTGGGCTCTCCTTCCTTGGAGGTTTTTAAACAGAGGCTAGATCACCATCTGACAGCAATGAAGATCCTGTGAATTTAGGGGGAAGTTTGTGAGTTTCCTGCATTGTGCAGGGGGTTGGACTAGATGACCCTAGAGGTCCCTTCCAACTCTATGATTCTATGATTCAGCAGTAGCTGAGGAATTCTGCCCTTGCCTTCCTTCCAGTTGCTTCAGTCCAGGGGATGTACAAGACAGCCTCTGCCTCATACTGGCTTGGCCAGTAGCCACAGGCCACCTGTGTTCTGTAGACTCCACACTGAGGTGCTAGAGGAATGCTTGAATGGCACAGAGTGGGACAACAGGTGCAGTTTTACCTTCCCACAAGAAAGTTGTCCACTTTTACTTTCTGTTTACAAAGCACTTGTGGCTTGGTAGTGTTCAGTCTTCAATCAAGTTCATTGTTCATTCCAGACATTTGTATTCACAATGAGAAGTCTAAGTGATTTGTCAAGGCTATAACTCAGAGCTGCCCAGGGCTTTTATTGTAGTAGGCACTCCTTTGAATATTAGGACATACACTCCTGATGTGGCCAATCCTCCAGGAGCTTACAGAGATCTTAGTACACGGCCTGCTGTAAGCTCCAGGTGGATTGGTTACATCAAGGGTGTATGGCCTAATATGAAAGGAGTTCCTGCTACAAAAAAAGCCCTGGGGGTCCCTTGGTCATGGTTCCAACCAGAGGATTCCATGTGCTTAAAACCTGAGATGGCTACCCTGTTCTCACTGTAGAGGACTTTAGGTGCCCTCTGGTTCTTCTGCCTATAACATGCACATTCCCCATCTTGCCTCCAGGAAGGGCTAAATGAGCTCACCAACTCGGCTATCAAACCACAGGTGAAGCCTTGGATCAATCTCTTCCTCTCCGTCTCCCACAACATTGAGGAGGTAAGTCCAGCTAATTGCAGTTCAGAAGTGCTTGGATAGCACAGAGAAGAGGATGTGGGAGCACACACCTTGCACCTTCCCATTTTACAGAGGAGTCTAAAACACCTAAAGCTGCAGGGCAGTGTGCCAGGCTGCAGTCTTTTCTTATTTGTCATGAAGATTGCAGAATGGGACAGGCAGTGGTATATGTGCCTAGGTCAGGGGCCTGCAATTGACAGCTCCAGAACCAAAATATTGGTTCAGTCTGGAACCAAATACAGCTCTTTACAAAAGAAAATTAATTCTTTAAGTTAATGGATATTGGAGAGGTGGTTTGGATGCTGGAATAATCAATATCTAAAGAGAATCTTCAGCAAAAAATATTAAGAGACTCAAGGGCTTCTTAGAGATGCTTTGTAAAAATGGGAAATAATAGAAGTGGACGACTGCCAGAAATCCAGGTGGGAGGGACCCATGCATAGATTTATACCCACATGCTAAAATAATTGTTTAGGGGGTGCTCCTATGTATATTTATTACCCTGTGAGAGCTGCTGTCTAATAAAGGACTCGCAACAACCAGAGTTTGGGCTGCAGACAGATTACTAATCAACATGTCAATTTTCAGTAACCTGAAACTATGTAGTTAAGTGAACTGGTCTGCTAGATCCTTGGCTGACACTGTCTAACCACTATACCACACAACACAGTGCCTGAAAACCCAATAAGTTGGCGAAGTCCACCTCTGCATTCTAATCCCATTTTAGGAAGAGTTCAACGACTACGAAGCCAATGACCCCTGGGTCCAGCAGTTCATCCTTAACCTGGAGCAGCAAATGGCAGAGTTCAAGGTCTGTTTGGGTCCCCGAGGCATCAGTCAGGTCAGACGGGAGGGGCTTCCCCTCCAGCAGTTCCACTGAACCTCCTTCAGGAGATGCTCCACAGGCCTTAGCCCCTCTGAGCCTCTTCTGCAGTGGCTTACCCTGTGCTTCTTAGGGTGGGAGAGAGATAAAGCTGCTTGGGAAGGACTCTTTTCTTACTGGCTAGGTGAACTTTCACCCTTTGGAAAGCAGGCAGTGGGATCTGGAGAGTAGAGCTAGCCCACTTGCCACTGCAGCACAAGTGGCATTGCACAGACCTGGGCTCCCTCTGCTTCTTCTTTGGTAGAGGATTCCCATGTATGAGAAGGAGTCATTCATTCTGGAAGTTGAACTCAGGGTTTCCTGCTCATAAGGCGTCTCCCCAAGACAAGAGTCAGCCTTGAGCAAGGCCTCGAGCAGGTGCTGGCTCAGCACTCAGCGGCACCTTCACTTGAGGCCTCTCCTCCTTGGTCTCAAGTCCTTCTTGTCTACTCTAAGCTTTTGAGTCATTTGCTAGGGTCAGTCTGCCCCTGCCCTTTTGTGTAACCTCCTGCTGTTGGACGCCTTCCCCCTACAATCCATGGAACTGCCACTCCTCAGCCTTGGTGCCCCACTTTGGGTTAGATTTGTGTTGTCAACCACTCCAAAGGTGAGGAGGAGCCAGCCATGGACACTGTCCCACACTGCAGAATGTACGAAGTTTCTGAGCCTTTGTGGCTGCACAGTGTCCCAGGCCTTGTGTACGCCTATTCCTGAGGGAAAGGGGTTGTTCTTTCCTTCTCCTTCACACCATACAGTATTGCACTGTTGAAATCAATTTCACCTTCTCTGTCTGCAGGCAGGACTCTCGCCGGTGATCTACGACAGCCTGACCAGCCTGATGACCACACTCATTGCCGTTGAGATGGAGAAGGTGGTTCTCAAGTCCACGTTCAGCCGGGTAAGCAGAGGCTGCTCTCCAGACTCCATGGAAGGGGTTGGGAAGAGCTTGTGGGTGGATTCCTGTCCCTGCAGAGCCCTCCAGTGGTACTAGGAATCATCATTCAGCCATTGCTCTTTGGTCGCTGATGCTGGCTGTCCTCCATTGGTCCTCTGCGTTTGGGTCAGCTTTCCTGTGAAGTGACACAAAGCAGTGGTTTCCAGGCATTAAGCTGAAGAAGGTGGAAAAGGCCATTTTCCTGCCTCCAATCTCCAGCTCTGTGCTGCAGGTCAAAGCTGATGGGGTAGAAACTAGTTTGGTGCTTTTGCTTCAGATGTGAAAATGCAGAATGCCGCCTCTGGCTATCATAGGACTAGCGGGGTTGTGCCTGCTTAGCAAATCCTCTTATGTTGCCATCTTCTGCTAGCAGCAGAAGTTGTGTGTTTATTATGTATTATTATTATGATGTATAAATCTGTTAGCCAGTTTGGTGGTCCTGATGAGGGCTTAAAGTCATGAATAGATTTTGATGGTGACGATGCTAATCAATAGAGACAAACCTGGCCCTGAAAAACTGGAGTATAAGACTGTGATTTTTGTGCCGCAGAGGCACCAAGATCGTCATATGCTGAGGACTTTCTCTTTTCTTCACACTTAGGAAAAAAGTTTGGAACTGCTGTTTTTGAAGTGGTTTTGGGGGGAGACTGGGCAGGCCTTGTTGCTGTGCCATCTCTGCCCTTGTCTTTCCTTTTCAAAAATGCACTTCAGAAAACCCTCACAACACAGGAAGATATTTTAAAGTGTTGTTTGATTGACATCAGTTATACTGAGTACTGATCAGAGACACCTTCATGGAAGGCATACACGCCTACAGAGCATGGTGACTCAGTGAAATCATCAAGATTTCTCCCTCTGAGGCAGAGGACATCTTGTGGGTGATTTCCCATCCTACTTGTAGGGAGGCAGGATAAATTAATTATTTTTAACTTCCCGTTTCCTGTGGGAGTCACCCTAGAGTCAGTTCGGTAACTCCTGACAGGAGTAGAAATAATAGAAACTGGAACAACTGTAAGACATAACAGCTTAAGAGCAAACATGAGGTAATGACAACAATCAAGACAAACTGTAGAATGACATGAATAATTTGCCGCTAGGCTGAATAGATTTAGGTAGGGTATAGAATCCTGCCAAGCATCCCATCCTACCCATTGGTACTTAACAGACTGATACATTTTTTGGAGCGCAGAGATGGTACTCAATGCATCTTTGGGAATAATGAATTATGGGTTCCGAAGTTTAAAATTTAAACCAAGTTTCTAAGCCCTCTGAGAGCAAAGATCTGGAGGACTATCCATCTCTGTGACCTCTCCATCTTCCTGTTCATTAACATACTTCTCTCCATTTTCCTTTTCTAGCAAAAGAACATTCCAAATGGTTTGTAAACATAACCTGGGAAGCAGAAGGAGCATTGTTGTGAGCAAAACTGCAGACGAAGGCTTAATTGAGCTGTTTGCATAGTTTGAGCCAAGAGGAGCTCAGACTGTGGTCATTTCAGCTTCCTTTTGCAAAGAAGACCAGCTGCTGCACTTGCCCATCAATATCAGCTCTGCTGCTATCCTCAATAAAAGGCACTCTCCAGGTGTCTGGATAAGTTCTTTATTTGATGGACAGAATACAGACCCTTCTAGGGATGTGTCAGAACTAAGGATGGCTACAGGTGTCACAGGCTATATACCTTATCTGGGACCATTACCGGGTCCTGCCAGAATTTGAATTATTAAAAGCACGCGTTTGCAAAGACAGTTGGTTCTCACAGAAAAGTAGAAACAAACGGATTACATTCACCACCCAATAGTAATGACCTTGAAAGCCAGTTTGTGCTGGCTGCAGTGTGGGGTACATTCTTAGTTTCGATACACAGTAGACAGAACACTACAGCAAGCCAGCCAGAAAAAGCATGAATACAGTATCATGGCATGGGATCTTGACAATCACCAGTCCATTTCCTTGAAGTGCGGGATGTTCTCTGAGGGGAGTGCCTCTTTGTTTCCCCAGCTCGGTGGCCTACAGTTTGACAAAGAGCTGCGATCACTGATTGCCTATCTTACCACAGTCACCACCTGGACCATCCGGGACAAATTTGCTCGTCTCTCCCAGATGGCCACCATCCTCAACCTGGAAAGAGTAAGGCCAGCTTTTGCTGCCTGCAAGCATTGGGTTGGGGGAGGAGGGAGGGATTAGGTGCATCATTTAGGTGCCCCTCTCTTCCTCTGCTGCTTTCATAGCCTTATTTTTCCATTTCTTTTTTTCAGGTGACTGAGATCTTGGACTACTGGGGGCCCAACTCAGGCCCGTTGACCTGGCGTCTTACTCCTGCTGAGGTGCGTCAAGTGCTGGCCCTTCGAATGGACTTCCGCAGTGAAGATATCAAGCGGCTGCGCTTGTAGCCACCTGGAATGTCTTCTTGCAGGGCCAGAAACCTCATCCTGTTAGTACCAGCTGCTGGGAAGGACATAGAGGTGAATCAAGTCTCCTAACAGGGAAATGGGCTAGCATGTCATTGGGAGGCCCAACTGATTCCTCGTTCCTTATGAGAAATAAAGACTCCTGTTCTTTCATGCTGAACACTGTGAAACTCACATAATCTCAGATACTAAGGCAGACATTAAATAATTGTTTTGATGGATTTCTGCCTTGTTAATATGTGTGTTAATATGCTGTCTCCATGCTGTACACACCATGCTTCATACCAGCTCCACAGAAACCCCTTGACCGGAGTCCTGATTCCTGCCAGTTTGCATGTTTGTGGCAGCAAGCTAATGATTACCATTTGCCATGCTGGAAAAGAGCTTGCATTTGGGCAAGGAGGCCAAGTGGACTGCACCAGGCACATCTCTGAGATGGCTCCCTTGTGTGACAGCCTCACTTTCTACAGGGTGTAGAAAGATTTTCCACATCTCCCACTTCCTCCTCATCAACCACATGCATCCATTCTTCTCTTAGCTGCCAGCACCTCAACTCTAGCTGGCTTCTTTCCTTACAAAAACATGCAGATGCAAATCGTTCTTCACCTTTCAAGTATCAACAGAGTACACCATATGTTTAGATCATCCTTCAGTTCCCAAGTGCTCAGATGTGCTCCCTTGAGAGTTAAAGAAACCATACAGGCTTGCCAGGGTAGGGTCGCCAGATTCAGGTTAGGAAACTCCTAGAGATTTGGAGGCGAGTCAGCTGCAGGTGAGTCACCCCTCCAAAGCATCCATTTTTTCCAGGGGAACTAATCTCTGTAGTCTGGAGATGAGCTGTTAATTGAGGGTGGGAGGGAATCGCCAGGAGGCTGGCATCCCTAAAGCTATATGGTTCTCTCTGGAGCTGAGCCACAGCTCGGTGGTTGAGCCACCTGCTTTGTGTGTGCAAAGTCCCAAGTTCAATCCCCACTCTCTCTATTGCTAAAAGCCTTTCCGTGCCTGAGATTCTAAAGAGCCATCTCCCGTCGGATCACACTGGGCTTGGTGGAGTGGTGACCTCACTCGATAGCAGGCAGCTTCCCATTCTCCAAAGCATCCTGATGTATAATCTACAGGAAGGAGGTGGCTGCCTATGTATATTTCCTGTATGACATTTATATCAGATCACAAAGTGACATTTATATCAGATCGGGCTTTCATAACAAATGAGTTTGACACCTCTGGCCTAGTTCTTCCTCCTCCCAGCTGGATCTGGTCCATTTGCACCTTGGCTCATCCAGCACCACTTTCTCTCCAGCCATCTCAGTGGAACCTCCTTTTATTTCTCGTGGGGCTCCTCCCTCCCACACTCCACCTATCCCTAGCCTTCTCCTTCCCCAGACTGCTACTGGGCTGTCCTTGTGCTACTCTCTGAAGCATCCATCCAGTTGGTCCCTTGGGCCCCATGCTCTTCCCGTGCCCATCTGCTCTGCATCCGGTCCTCAGTCAGGTGAGGGGAGCAGCTGTCAATCTCTCGACAGCCCAGGCACTCATCTGGACAACCAGGATTCTGCAGCCATTGTTTCGGCGTTGCTGCAACTGCAAAGCTGGAGGCTGTCTCCCTCTGGCCCTCCCAGCCCAACCGATGTAGTGCAGGCTCCCAGCTCAGCGTCCCGGGCTGCACAGCCATAGTCCTCTTTGCCCCAGTGCTCTACTTGCTTGTTAAGCTGGCTGCAGGTGAGTTACAGCTGGCTTTGAGGCTTGTTGCGGGGAGCCAGTGCAGGCTCAGCTTTGAGATCCCTGGGGGTTGGGTGCTTTCTGCCAACCCTGGACACAATCACGATATATTACAAATATACCCACAATGTCTTTCCCACAAGGCCATCACTATTTATTTACAAGTTTACACCTTACCTTTCTGCCCCAGTCAGGGCCACCATGACACCTAAAAGATTAAAAACAGACATAATAAAACACATCTTAAAAACCATTAAAACCAAACAAAAAAACCTCCATCTGACACATTAGTCTGCCTGTAGCAGCAGAAAAAAGCAAGAGTCCAGTAGCACCTTAAAGAGAGTCAGTTTGGTGTAGTGATTAAGTGTGCGGACTCTTATCTGGGAGAACCGGCTTTGATTCCCCACTCCTCCACTTGCCCCTGCTGGAATAGCCTTGGGTTAGCCATAGCTCTCACAGAGGTTGTCCTTGAAAGGGCAGCTGCTGTGAGAGCCCTCTCAGCCCCACCCACCTCACAGAGTGTTTGTTGTGAGGGGAGAAGACATAGGAGATTGTAAGCCACTCTGAGTCTCAGATTCAGGGAGAAGGGCGGGGTATAAATCTGCAATTTTTTCTTCTTAAAGACTAACAAAATTTGTGCACTCCATGTAGATAGATCCAAATAGGCAGCTATGTTGGTCGGAAGTAGTAGAACAAAATAGGAGTCAATTGCACCTTTGAGACCAACTTAGTTTTATTCAGAATGTAAGCTTTTCTTGCACACAGACAGCCCCCTAATCTCAAACAACTCCTCACCCACAACAATACAACATCTCATCTGACTTCCGGTTTTGAGTCATGAAGGTTTGAGGTGCTTCTCAATATAGGAGCAGACCAGAGCCTCTGTTCTGGGCAGAGAAGGTGATTTCAATGCCTGCTGCCTACATCTTCTAGGCAAAGAGATGGCCAAGACATGCTTATTAAATTCTGAGGGGATTTACTTTGGCTGACGAGGTATCCCAGTGGGGTTCCTTCTTGGCTTTGAAGAGTCCCCGGAGAAGAATTGCATTCCAATGTCTACAAAGGACTTCTGGGGTCGTTAAATCGACTTAAATTCATCATGATCCAAAGCTTCTTTGGGAGTAATTAACATCTACTTTGGAAGAGAACGGTGCTCGAAAGGATCACGATTTTTAAAGGTAAAGATCTTTATCACTCTGGGACTAAAATAAGACTAATTTGGAATAAAAACAAAGGTCTGGATTCATCTAATTATTTTAAAGTAAAGAAGACAAAGGAGGGAGTAAATTTGGGACTGAGAAAATTAGGGAAACAAGGTTAAAAGATGAAGAATAAATATTGTTATACCTACCTGTGGTCAGGCTAGATACTCCCTCCCTCCGAAACAGAACTGCTTATCAACAGGACATCACAGGAGTGGCGTCATAGAAGTAACGCAAGACTTCTCAACTATAGAAAACGAGACTTCATGGCAAGAAAGGAAGGAAGCGGTCATTAAGAGAAGGGAAAACTGCAAGCCTCTGAGCCCTCTCTAGGACTATAATCATAGAGAAACATCGGCCATTGAAAGAAGGTCAAAAGTTTAAAAAAAATTTAAAAGACAACGGGACTTTAAAAATTAGTAGAGCCAGCAAATATCATCATTAAACAGCAAGATTTATTGGGCTATATACTTTGAATCAATTTTGGAGCACTCTAGAAGAAAATTTTTTTTTAAAAAAGGCAGAAAAGCCATAGACGCCATTTTGAAGAAAATAAAATTTTAAAAAATTAATATCTCAACTTAGTTGCTTCTGGGAATGGCGATTTTGGGCTCATCTGAAAGGGCATGTTCCAATCTATAAGACTGTATAATTAAAAAGTGATTTGGTGAGGTCAACTTTGAAGCCTATTTTTAAAATGGGAAGGCAGTTATGTCTATCCACAAATCAGGAGCAAAGCAGATCCATACGAGGGCAAAGTCACTTGAGGAAGCAAAAATGGCTAAAATGCAGGAACAAATGGAAGCCATAGAGGCAAGATTGGTTAAAGTGATAAAAGACTCTATAACTGAATGTAAGAAGGAATTTAAAAAGATATAGAAGTTCTCAGAAAAGATTCCCAAGCAGTGTTAAAGAAAATGCAGGAGGTTGAAGAAAAGGTGAAAGACCATGATGCAAGAATCAACACAGTGGAGTCCTCTATTTAAAAAAATGCAGGAGAAAGAAGTACTACAAGACTGTAAACTAATGGAGAATCAAATACGTTTGAGAGGGGTGCCTGAATCTGATGAGACTGATTTAAGGACATATATAATAAAAATCATTGCTGAATTTTTGGCAAAGCAATTTTGGCAAATGGTTCAGCAAGAGATCTCAAAAATTCTGGGTTATAACATTAAGAAGGCACCAGAAATCTTTTTGTTGGGACTACAAATGGAAAAATTTCTGAAACAAGATAGAACGATAATTTGGTACATGCTTTCAGCTACACGGACATTATATGCGCAGATGTGGAAGCAAGGCAAAATACCAGAAAAGTAGGACTAGATTATGAAAGTTATGCATTGGAGTGAAATGGACGAGCTTACAAGAATCTTAAAAGAATATGATGTAGAGAAGTTTAAAAATGAGTGGGGAAAATTTCAGAAATATGTTGAAAAACAGTGGAAGGTTAAAGGACATTTGGTGATTTTTGACAATAACGCTAGGGGAATAGTAAATGGACTACAGTTAAAAAATTAGACTATGGGATCATACCCTTTCTTTTATTTCAACTTATTTTGATAAGGATTATAGTTAAAAATGAGACTATGGGAATATTTCTTCAATTTTATTTTAATTATAAGGACTAAGGACTAAAGGATTATAATGAAAATAGATGGTAATCATAGTAAATGGTTTTTTTCCTTATTTTTATTTTATTATAGTTATAAGATTTTTTTATGAAGATTCTTAAAATGTTAAAATTACCTTTTACTTTTTTTAGTATTTTAATTAAAATGCACCAGTGGAGGTCATGAAAAGGGGGGGAGGGAGGTGGAAAATGTAATGTATTGGTACTACATTTTTAATAATAGATGAGTATTAATATAATACATTGCAGAATAATAAAATTGTTTTTCACACAAGCAATACAACATCTCATCTGAGCATGGCCACTGGTACCAGAGCTTGCAATAAAGCCAAGTGCCAACATACACCCAGACAACATAATAAAGCCAAGTGCCGCATACACCCAGACAACACAATCACTGGATCTAAACAGCATTAACTACACCATCTCAGGCTCATTCACTTGCTCATCTTCCAACATTATATATGCCAGTAAATGCCAACAATGCCCTTCAGTTCTCTACATAGGGCAAACAGGACAAACCCTCCGCCAAAGGATAAATGGACACAAATCTGACATCAGGAAATACAGAACTGAGAAACCTGTGGGGGAACACTAACCTTCCAAAGCATTCAATGGGTGACCTCAAAGTAGCTGTTTTACTGCAAAGGAACTTCAAGAACAGAATGGAGAGAGAAATTGCTGAATTACAAATTATTATGAAACTCGGAACAAACACCTCCCCAGGACTGAACAGGGATGTTGGTTTTTTATCTCATTACAGATGCTAAACCCATTCTCAGAACTTCAAGAACAGAATGGAAAGGGGAATTGTTGAATTACAAACTATTATGAAACTTGGAACAAACACCTCTCCAGGACTGAACAGAGATTTTTTTTTTAAATCTCATTACATGAACATATGAACATATGAAGCTGCCTTATACTGAATCAGACCCTTGGTCCATCAAAGTCAGTATTGTCTTCTCAGACTGGCAGCGGCTCTCCAGGGTCTCAAGCTGAGGATTTTCACACCTACTTGCCTGGACCCTTTTTGAAGATGCCAAGGATTGAACCTGGGACCTTCTGCTTACCAAGCAGATGCTCTACCACTGAGCCACCATCCCTCCCTTTACATATGCTAAACCCACTTTCACCAAGTAGGGCGATGTATCCACAGTATTCCAATGTATTTCTCTTTTAGGATAGTGTATCAGAATAATGCTTTTGTACTGACATACTCAAACTAGGGATATTGGCTGTTTATCTCATTACATATATTAAACCCATCTTCTACTATATTTTAATGTATTTTTTTCTAATGGCAAACTAGAATGATGTATATATTTATGTTACATGTTAAAAGGTAAATTAGTTGGACAGGAAAAACTTCTGGGAAAGAAATGCCTTCTTTTTGACCCAGGTTTGTTAGCAATAGAATAATTAACAGGCATTCTCACATTCTGACATCTAACTGTTTTATGGTTTCCCACGCTAATTCAACCCAGATCAAAGGTTTTCTGAATTTGTTAATTTTACTATTCTGCTATTGGTTTTTTAACTTTGTACCACTTGGCATTCCAAACCCCACCAGCTATATGTGTCTCTGCTTACTGTACCTCATTCCTCGTCTGAAGAAGTGTGCATGCACATGAAAGCTTACATTCTGAATAAAACTAAGTTGGTCTTAAAGGTGCAATTGACTCCAATTTTGTTCTAACAAAATTTGTGACAGAGTAGGAGTTTTTGTGAGTCACCATTCACTTGTTCAGATACAGCTAGACTTAGATATAGACGGGACTCCTGTTCTAGCTGTATCTGAAGTAAGCAGTGACTCACAAAAGCTCCTACCCTACCACAAATATTGTTAGTTTTTTAGGTGCCACTAACAAAAAAAATTAAAAGAATTAAAATCAGGCTAAAATACTCATACAAAAACATAAACACATTAAAACATAGGGCAGAAAGAAGGGACCACTGAGGAAACACCTCACTCCATGAGGAAATGCCCCTGGCATCAGAAGGAAACAGGAGTTTCCCTGGGGATAGATGACCAATCAGCACCCTGGCTGCAGCATTCTGCACATACTGAAGTTTCCGAATGCTTTTGAAGGAAACTCCCTCATACAGCGCATTCCAGTAATCCACTCTTCATGTAACCAGGGCATGTATTTCAGTGGCCAGATCTTTTTGGCCCAGGAAAGGCTGCAGCTGGCTAACCAAACTGAAGCTTGTAAAAAAAAAGTGTTCCTAGCTGCCACATGCTTATCCAGCAGGAAATGACAGAAAAGATATTCTCTGTGTTACAGAACAATATCAAAATATAATTACAATACTTTCCATTCACAACATAGTATTACAATGTAAATTTCAGTAACTAATTCAGTGACAAATACCATCCAAAGCACATAACTTCACTACTGTCCATAAGATGATATCAGGTTCTTTCCAAACAATACAGTCTGACGATGCAAAACCAGTTCGTTCTTGTTTTGGATCATTACAATCCTTCCTCTGGGACCGTCTTATTAATTTTGAATGCAGTAGTCTGATGGTGCCATATTTCTTTATTTCTTTACTATACACGGTTTTCCAGGCTTTCTATTTCATTACTAGAACGCTACTGTTCTTTCTCCATCTTTCAGCATTTCATTGCATTGAAAGATGGAGAAAGAACAGTAGCGTTCTAGTAAGTTGTGTACTTTGGATGGTATTTGTCACTGAATTTGTTACTGAAATTTACATTGTAATATTATGTTGTGAATGGAAAGTATTGTAATTATATTTTGATATTGTTTTGTAACACGGAGAGTATGTTTTCTGTCATTTCCTGATTGTTAACCTTCGTGGTCCCGGCATTGTTTGACTTGCTTATCCAGCAGCAGGCCTGCATCCAAGACAGGGTTGCCGACTCCATGTTTGGAAATAGCTGGAGATTTGATGGTGGAGCCTGTGTGAGTTCAGTTTAGGC
Organism: Heteronotia binoei; assembly: GCF_032191835.1. NCBI lineage: Eukaryota > Metazoa > Chordata > Lepidosauria > Squamata > Gekkonidae > Heteronotia > Heteronotia binoei. The sequence goes on from NC_083236.1 coordinate 27,252,517, forward strand.
CATGAACTCCACCTTCCAAAGAAGCCATGGTCTCCAAGAGAAATGGAATATATGTTTTAAATAACTACATAAATAATAAGCATTTTATTTTGTCTGGAGAACATTTGTTATTCCAGGAGACCGCCAAACCCCACTTGGAGGTTGGCAACACTAGTCCAAGAGCACCTCCATGCTACGGACCTGTTCCTTCAAGGGGAATGTAACCCCATCCAGAATACATTTCACCTTAAGTCCCAGGTTAAACCTTCCACTTGCTGGTAGCACCTCATTTTGCCAGGATTACCCTCCATTTATTAGCCTGCATCCGTTGTAAAACTGCCTCCAGGCATCGGCTCAGGGTTTCTATAACCTCCCTGGAGTCATCCAGAAGTGTGAGATAGAGCTGAGCGGCATCCACAGATTGGTGACAACCAGTGTTCCCTCTAAATTCAGAGTGAGCTAGTTTACAGTTTTCTAATCTCCAGCTCACAGATTTTAGTTTTAGCTCAGACAAAATGGCCCCAGAGCAAACTAATTTATGCAATAGCTCACAACTTTAATGCCAGTAGCTCACGAAATAGAATTTTTGCTCACAAGACTCCACGGCTTAGAGCGATTATTGGTAACAACCCAGCCCAAATCTTCAGATGGCCTCACCCAGCAGTTTCATGTAGATGTTGAAGTGCACAGGAGACAAGATGGGGGACTGCACTGACCCACAGTCCCCCGGCACCACCTTCTGAAACCTGCCTTCCAGATTTACCACCATCTGTTTTTAACTTTATAATTCTGCCTTGGTGCTTGGGGGGGGGGGGGGGAACAGTGGGAGGGCTTCTAGTATCCTGATCCCACTGATGGACCTCCTGATGGAGCCTGGTTTTTTGGCCACTGTGTGACACAGAGTGTTGGACTGGATGAGCCATTGGCCCGCTCCAACATGGCTTCTCTTATGCCTGTTTCTATATCTTACAATGTTCATGTTTTTCATTGCTTGTGTATTGTTTTCAAGTTTTGACAAAATTTATGAGTTTTTATAGATTTTATTTTTATAGTTTAATATAATACAGAGTAATTTTGAAATAAGTTTTATGAAGGATTTTTATGTTGCATACTTTCTATTGAAGATTAACTATGAAAAAAATCAGTCTTTTACCCATGTATGATTTGCAGAAATTTCCCATGGATTTTGAAATTAAATTTTAACTCTGACAGAAAGAGAGAATGTTGCAGTGACTGGGAGGAGAGACAAACAGATATTGTTCCTTGTTCATCCTATCTGAACCTCTTTCTGTTCATCCAATAAATTGTGGAAAGGGTCTAGTCCTCCTTTTCTAACCCAGATTCTTTTATCAGATCTCTTCCTGAAGCTACACCCATTCTGAAGACTTAGTATTGGTTTTATACCACTTGAGCATTCTGGGAACTGTAGTCTGAGGGCAGCTTGAGAAAAGAGAAGGAAGGAGATCAGAGAAATATTGGGAGCTGTATCAGGAGCGAGAGAGACTTGGGACGACCCTGTAACACAACCAAAGAAGTCTCAGGAATTTATTTTTGAACTTTTGATCAGACAGGATGCCACCAGTTTGTGTGTGTGTGTGTTCTTAATGGAACTACAGCAATTTTAAAGTTTTGTCCCTTAGTAATACTGGGCATTGGTCTATCAATACTACCAGTGTCATCCAAACCCCCCAAACTGCTGACCCAACTTGCAGTGTATCTGGATGGCATAACTGTGTGTAAATTGGAGTGATGGACTATGAAGGCAGAAACAGCCAGCTGCTCAGGAAAGAACCTGAGTTATTGGGCAGGGGCAGAGACTCCAATTCCAGGAAGCTAGCCAGTTGCTTCACTCCTCTCTCACCTCAACTACTTTGCCTCTGTCATGATGTTAGTTACCAGACAGGACAAAACCTTCACCCTTGAAGTGCATCTCACCCAAATGTTTGCAGAAAGCATCATTGCTTCATCAGACCTGGAAAGCTGCAGAGCCCACCTCAACAACCTTGCCCAGCAGCATCAAGCCAGCAGCACTTGTCTTTCAGCCAGTCCGAGGTGAATTCCCAAGGCACCGCCAGATTTCCTCACCATAAATGGGGCAGAAGAATGGAGAGGGACTGCAACAGTGGCAAGTGTGGCTCATCACATCCTGATGGGCCCTGATCATTCAGGAGGGGGCAGGTTTGATGGTAGCATCCTTTGAAAGCAGCCCTCTTCCTCTCCCAAGAGTCAGGAGAGATACAACGCATGGGGAGTGTAACTGGTAATGCTGCGGGATGGGTCTGTAGCTGCAGTCCCTACTGCGTCACATGTGGGAGGTCCTCTTCGAGAAGCTGGATTTGGAAACCAACTGTGTCCACCTCAACTGTGTGGATGCTGAACTTTCCCAGTCCCTAAAAGGAAGGCATATTGATGAATACATTTTCATATTTCAACAGGAAAGGAGCGGAACATTTAGTTATTTATTTCTCTCATTTAGAATATTTTCTATGCCTCTTTGGGGTCCTCAAGGTGGCAAAAAAAAACCCCACATCGTTTTACCTAAACTTTTAAAATGGTCTGATTTTGTTTTTTGGATCGTTTTTATGCTGCTTTTGTTTTATGGCTTGTTTTAATAGCTTATTTTTAATTTTTTTAATACTGTGGTTCTTCATTGTAAGCTGATTCAAGCAGGACTCAGAAGAAGTGGCACAGAAATATTAAAAGCAAATCAGTACAAATAATAAATAGAACAAAATATCAAAAGGTTTCAGCCATTTAAAAAAATATAATATATTGAAAACTATTAAGTAAAACAAACAGCACACACACACACAAAATTGACAGGAAATTTTGGAGCTGGTCGAACTCACCTCTGTTTCTTCCAGGATCCTTTGCAAAGCATTCTGCATCCTTGGCTGCTTTGTTAAGACATAGAGAAAACCACCACCTCCAGCACCGGCCAAACTCTGCCCATAGACATGAGGCTGGAGTGCCTCCATCATGCGTTGGACAGCCAAAGGTTCACACCCAGGAGCCATGACCTTCTTCTGCAGTCTGTAATTGCTCATGCACTTGCCCAAGAGAGCCAAGTTCCCTGGTAGGGAGGAGGAGGAAGAGGAAGACAAGTGAGACAGCATATTCAAGCAGCTCTCTGCAGAAGCCTCCAATATATTCTCCCCTGTGCTAAGACATGCCCTATTTCACAACAAGAACCCTATTCACTTAGAGCCATTTCCTTGGTTTTTAAGGAGTCAGAACTCCTTTCCGATAAGGAAAGGCTGAACAGTATGGGATTCTCAGTTTATGTGCAAAAGATGATGGGAAGTGGATACATGATACAGGATTATAAAATTGTGCACAGGGTGGAGAAAATTAACTTTTGCTTCTTATCTCATGAAAGTAGAACTTAGGGGCACCCAATTAAGTTGATGGGCAACAAAAGGAAATACTGCTTTACTCCAAGAGTAATTAAAATGTGACATTCACTGCCAGTGGACATAGCAGTGGTCATGAACACAGATGATGTTAAAAGACGACTGGGCAGATTAATGAAGGACAGTTCCATCAATAGCTGCTAGCAAAAATGGCTTAAGGTGTCCTCCATATCCAGAGGCAGTCAACCTCTGAAACCCAGTGTCCAAGAGGCAATGTCAGGGGGATGTTTTGATCTCCATTCCCTGCCTGTTAGCCCTTCAAGGCAACATGTTGGCCACTTTGCCAAACAGGATGCTAAACTTGGTGGGCCACTGGTCTCATCCAGCAGACTGGGATCTTCTTATATGAAGTGGTTACTGCATTCAGCCTTGATTTTGGGCTTTCACCATCTGCCTTTCTCTTCTTGGAAGGTTCAGCAGACTGTTGGGCTGTGCAGTGTACTCACAGAGGTCAATGAGGCATATACAATCTGATTGGTCTCCCTTGATTCCCTCAGCACAGGGCACAGTCATTTTCTCTTTGAGACTTTTCTTGTTTAGAATACCTCAGCATGTGTGCATTGAGGGGGTACTGCTTTTTCTACCTTCTGTTTCCTTCTCTAGTAAAGAAGGAGGATCCAGAATGAAGAGTGTTGAAAAGTAAAGAAAAAGGGAAACTGGTGGCTGGCTCTTTGGCCATTTAAAAATGGCGATCGGAACGATGAGGCTTGGGAAAAGCGGGATCGGGAAGCAGCCGCCTCTGCTGACATTCCTGATCCACCACTCTGATTCCCCTGCCTTCTGGGACCCTTCCTGGGCCCCAGAGTCGAATCGTCCTTCAAGGGGCGACCCCTCAACGAACCAATTTGGAAGCGGCTCAGGACACGAAGGTCCGAGCCACTTTCAATGGCAAGCCTCCAAAACCGGATGAAATTAGATGAAATTATATGCCTGGCCGGACACTCAAGAGTCTTAAGATTCTCTGGTGTGATCTGAATTTTTTCCCCATTTTTCCTGTGCTTTATAACACTTATCTTTACTGAATTATCAAATTTATTTTTACTGAAATTGGTAAATTATTAGAAAATAACAAAAAATTTACATTATAAAATTTTAAAATGGATCATATATAGCTTAGATAAAATAATATGAGACAACTTATGTAAAGAAAATACAGTAGAATTATCCTTTTGTTTTTGGAAAGTATTTTATATAAAACAAGGCCAGAATGTGTTGTGCTTTCATTCCCCCTTTTCCCTGATCCCTATTTTCTAAACTTTTCTGAAACGAATAAAAACTTTTGAAAACTGAAGGAGGGGGATTTGTCCATAGCTTCCACTGACATGTCACTCTAAGAGATACCCCTGCAGCTTCCTGTCCATTACCTGAATGGCATAAACCTAAGGTTGCCAACCTCCAGGTGAGGCCTGCAGATCTTTCAGAATTACCACTGATCTTCAGACAACAGAGATCTGTTCTCCTGGAGAAAATGGCTGCTTTGGAGGGTAGACTCTGCTATTGCATGATACCCTGTTGAGGTTCCTTCCCAGACTCCACCAATCTGCAGGAATTTCTCAACCCACAGCTGACAACCCTATGAAAACCCCATCTCTCTCAAGTGTGAAGTAGCTGTTTGCCACTAGTAAAACTCACCAAATGTTCCAAGCGATGGAGCTCCCTTAATAGGCACCCTTTCTATAACTTTGTCCAGGACTTTTTTGGTAGAAAAATCCCAGCAGGAACTCATTTCCATATTAGGCCACACCAAGCCAGATGGAAATGCATTCCTGTGTGTTCCTCCTCCTCAAAAAAAAAGCTCTGACTTTGCCCCCAACCCACCCTGGAAACAAGTTCAGCTGTACCTTGCTGAAGGGCCTGAGCACACTTCTCTGCATTGCTCACAAGAGCATTGGCATTCTGGACGATTGTGGGCAGCCTGGCATACCAGTTCCTTAGAACATCCTGCAGGTAAAGGCAACCAGAAATGCAATGAGATATCAAGTCAGCCTCTCTTCCAGAGTATACAGCAAGTTGGGTCATGAATGACAGCAGCCCCCACATCTTGTCTTGCAAAACCAGCAACCATGTGTGGTGCGGGCTGGAGGTGAATGCTGTTATGTTCACATGGAGGCTCCTGAGAAGATTTCACAGGGCAGGGGGGTTCACTGTCCTGCATCTGAGGCAGCACATACTTTCCAAAAGAAGCAGAGTTGGAGCTCAAGCCTTTCCCTCTCATACAGGAAGAGGAAGCTGGTTTTGGTACCACAAGGCTTTTGCTGTTAGCAGCAGGCCCCACCCTTGCAGAGATGAAGGCCTAGCCTATGACCTGGCTAGGCTTCCCAATCCCCAGGTACCAGCGGGGGATCCCCCATTTTCACAGGCTTCTCCCTGCCCCCAGCCAGCTGGCTGGCGAGGGAAGCCCCGCCCCCCACAATCACCATGTAGTTTTAGAGCTCCTGTAGGTCCGTTTTTAAAATATGTGCCTTTAAGGCTGAGCAGGAAGCAGGAAACAGGAAGGGCTTCGTAGAACGGCCCCTCCCTTTGTTTTGCTTTTGTTTTCAGATGAAGTAAAGTTCTGCAGGAACAAGACCCATTAAGTATTTGTGTGTGTGAGAGAGGGAGGGGGCAGGGGATTCCCTGGTTTGGAGGCCCTCCCCCTGCTTTAGAAAGCATGGCGGGGAGGGAAATGTCTACTGGGCACTCTATTATTCCCTATGGAGAATGATTCCCATAGGGAATGAGGAATTGATCTGCAGGTATTGGGGGCTCTGGGGGGGGCTATGTTTTGAGGTAGAGGCACCAAATTTTTAGTATAGCATCTAGTGCCTCTCCCCAAAATACCCCCCAAGTTTCAAAATGATTGGACCAGAGGGTCCAATTCTATGAGCCCCAAAAGATGGTGCCCCTATCCTTCATTATTTCCTATGGAAGAAAGGCATTTAAAAAGGTGTGCTGTCCCTTTAAACGTGATAGCCAGAACTCCCTTGGAGTTCAATTATGCTTGTCACACCCTTGTTCCTGGCTCCACCCCCAATGTCTCCTGGCTCCACCCCCAAAGTCCCCAGATATTTCTTGAATTGGACTTGGCAACCTTAGACCTGGCCCTTTGGAGCTGTTGGAGATTGTGATAAAATGGCTGCTACAGGAGCTGGGGACAGACACAACATTGCTGCCATGGGGGCTAACCTATTATCAAAACAATGGGAAGATCTCTAAAATGTTGGGAGATACCAAACCAAAGGTTCTCCTTTGATAATTTAAGATCACTGTTGCCCTGTTCTTTGCAGTCAGGGCCAGCCAGTCAGATTTCCTTGAGCAGTAGAAGACTCATGGGTTTACCATGCAGATTTCTCTGCTGTCCTCCAGGTAAGGTAGCCAGGTCCCCCCAGCCACCAGTGGGACATGGGAGGATAGTGTTCCTAGTTCTTAGATCAAACTTGGGAAATTCCTGGAGATTTGGAGATGTAGAATGGTGAGGAGAGGGACCTCAGTTGCGTACTAGGCCACAGAGTCCACCTTCCAAAGCATATGTTTTCTCCAGGGGAACTGATCTCCGGAGATGGGCATTCTGGGGGATCCTCAGGTCCCATCTGGAGGCTGGCCTCTCTACCTCCAGGTCATGTTTTTGACTCCTCAAACATCGCCTATGAGACTTATGAGTCAGAGTCTGACTCCAGAGCCAGCTCAGGGGGTGGTCATGACAGCTGTTTCCAAACAGGTAGTCCTGGCAGAAGCAAAGGTGATAGCTCTAGTAGGGTTGCCAACCTCCAACTGGAGCCTGGATATCTCCTGGACTTTCCATTCCCTGATGACGGCCGGGGGTGAACCTGGCAACTCTACTTACAACTGATCTCCAGATCAGTTCTTGAGGAGAAAATGGCTGCTTTGGAGATAGGACTATCACATTATACCATGCTGAGGTCCCTTCCCTTTCCAAATCCTGTCCTCCCCAAGCTCCACCCCAAATTCTCAGAAATTTTCCAGCACAGAGTTATCTCCTGGGATCTTCTGAAGGATTTCTTAGTGTCCATTGAAAAATGTGTTGATAAGAAAAACATACTGTTTGCCTTCTGTAGTATATATGAATGTGTCTAAGTGAACTGGCAGTGAACTTGGGGAGGGATGGTGGCTCAGTACTAGAGCATCTGCTTGGTAAGCAGAAGGTCCCAGGTTCAAACCCTGGCATCTCCAACTAAAAATGGGCCAGGCAAGTAGGCGTGAAAAAACCTCAGCTTGAGACCCTGAAGAGCTGCTGCCAGTCTGAGTAGACAATACTGACCGAGGGTCTGATTCAGTATAAGGCAGCTTCATATGTTTCCCTTAGCAGATGTTTATGTTAAATCTAGTGTTCTGTTGCATTTTATCACTTTTATGTATTTATATTTGTTACTGAATGGAATCTACTTCATCATGAACACAGCCTTACCGTGTGAATTACATGCTTAATGGCAAATATCTAACCCCTTCCTTGCGCTCATTCTAAGCGCAACTGTTTCAATAATTTCCCCAGCAGAACACCTAAAGGTATTTTCCCCTAGTGAGGATCCACTCTCTGCATTGTAGAAGTGGAGTCTAGTCTGTAAAAGGTTTTGGTTGTCTAAGGAACCACTGGAGTCCTATTCGGTTTTGTCACAACAGACTAGTGCAGCTGGTTAAGGTGGAAAGTGCTATTGAGTTTCAACTGACTTATGGTGACCCTGCAGGGTTTCCAAGGCAAGAGACATTCAGAGGTGGTTTGCCATTGCCTGCCTTTGCATAGCGACCCTGGGCTTCCTTGGTGGTCTCCTATCCAAATATTAACCAGGGCCAACCCTGCTTAGCTTCTGAGATTGTGTTGGCCTCAGTCATCCAGGTCAGGATATTAGCATGGCTGTTCTTCAGGATTCATTCTGATTGCTCATCAGCAGGGCTTTTTTTGTAGCAGGAACTCCTTTGCATAGTAGGCCACACACCCCTGATGCAGCCAATCCTCCTGGAGCTTACAGTAGGCCCTGCAAGAAGAGCCCTGTAAGCTCTTGGAGGATTGGCTACATCAGAGGTGTGTGGCCTGCTATGCAAAGGAGTTTCTGCTACAACAAAAGCCCTGCTCATCAGAACAATACAGCCGGAGCTACAGAAGGCTGTCGGGTCATGGTGGAAGCCACCTGTCAAGCATTGTCAGTGCACAAAGTCCCATGGCTGTACCTGCAGCAGGTTGCGTGCAAGGCGTGTCTTCCCTGTGTACAGCAAAAGCAGATGTTCATTCAGGGTGTGCCTGAAACCCTCCGGAACAGGAATCTGTTCCACCTCCACCTTCAATGGCAGCTGAGCCTTCGAACGTCCAATCTTAAGGCCTGGCACCAGTCCACCAACCTGGTCCTGCCATCCACCCCCTGCAAGGAATAGCAAGAGAAAATTATCCTGCTCACTTACCTGATAATTTACACATTTTAAAAACAACCCCATCTTCCCAGCAATGCAGATCTCCAAGGTGGCTTGCAACAAATCATTGGACAATCATAAGAAAGCCATTTGGACAGCCAGGGGGAAGGGGGCATTCATGGAAAGAAGCAGAAGGAAAAATCACTCCTAGGCTTGGGAGAATTAATCCGTCTTTCACTATCATCCAGAGATTGCCAAAACAGGCAACTGTTGAATTAATCTGGAGCAGAAGACCCTATAGCTCAGAAAGGGGCTTGTGCCTCACTTCCTAAGGGGTGTGTGTGGAAAAGGGCCTCTACAGAAGATCAGGATGGACATAGTGAGGGGAAAAGATTCTAGGAGACCAGGTAGTCCATAAAATAGGCTGATTGCAGGTGATATGTGATTCTTTTGCAGAGAAGAACACTCCTCTGGGAGGAAGGAAGGAAGAGAAGCTGTTGAGGATTGGAGATCTTCTCCGTCTGAACCATAATTTTGCAAACATGGGGGAAACAGAAGAACCTTGAAGCAGGTAGGACTAGCATTCAGAGCAGCAAAGAGATCCTCCCCCTAACACCTCCACTCCAGTCAGACAATGCGAGTCAAAGAAAAAGGCAAAGATGTTGGTAAATGTATTGGGAACAACCATATGAATTCGCTCTGGCAAAACAGGAGGAAGCTTCAAAAATGAGAGTGGATGAGCTACTGACCCAGCAGGGCCTCCATATTGCCCTCGTCTTCTCCAAATTCTTCCTTTGGTAAATATACCAGGCAAACCTCCCTCCCCCCGCCCCACATAATGGCAAGATTATTGAATAAAGGGATGTATTTTGCACATATTGATAAAACCACCCCCAAATTCCCTCTTGGGAGGAAAATATTCAATAATTATTTCTATTTGCAGGAAGATGAGTGTTTCTACCAAGCAGAGAGCAGAAGACCCCTCCCCCCTTAACACCACCATTTAATATTATATTTGGGGTCAAGAAGGACTGAGGAAAGGGGAGATTCCATGGAATTAAATGTTATCCTGCATGGACTCCTTCCTTTGCTTTTTTCTTCCCCACCCAGAACATTCAAGATGGGAGTAGGTGGGCTCACCTTTCAAGGCAACCCACTTTTACCTGTGGTAAGCACCTGCTCCAGGTGTAACACTGCATGAATGAGAGACTCAACACTGGTGGAGTGCCCCGACACCTGGTACAATGCAGCTATCACAGCACCTGCCAAGATACTGCTAGTGCCTGCAGAAGAAACCAAAGAATTTTGTAAAATAAAAGGCCAGTTTTCATGTTATTTCATCTCTGTTGTTTTAACATTTTTGCTTTACCCAGTTGTTCCTGGGCAATTTTTATATTGTTGTTCCCACCTTGGGCTCTCATATGCTTGGGAGAAAGATGGGTCTATAAATAAGATTCAGGTGGATAGCCGTGCATGTTGGTTTGAAACAACAGAACAAAGTTTGAATCCAGTGGCACCTTTAAGGCAAACAAGTTTAATTCCTAACCCTAACACTCAATGCACAGCAGCCAAGAAGGTTAGAGCGCCTGCTCCAGCTGCAACGCCACTGAGATTGTTCTCCGCAGCCGAGAACAAAACGTCTGGAAGAAAAACTTTCTCCAGTAGAACACAGCACTTGAGCCCGAAAGATTCTACAAACCCTAATGAAGTTTAATTCCATGTATAAAGTTTTGTGTGTATGCACATGGAAGCTTATACCCAGAATTAAACGTGTTGGTTTTAAAGGTGCCCCTGATTCAATCTTGGGTCTATAAGCAGTTCAGATAAATAAATAAAATTGAGTACCAGATTAGGTAGGGTAGGAAGGGGGCTTCTACTTTTCCTTGTCAGGAAAGCACCAGACAGGAGGAAATCGAGGAAGCCTCACAGCAGGTGAGGGCCTTCCCCTCAAGAGTCCATGTCATCTCTGACTTCAATGTCTGTCTCCCGCCTGGCAGCATCTTGGCCTCTCTTTGTGTGTTCCTCATCTTCTGTACAGCCTGGCCATTGTGCCCAGTGAATGCCAGAGACAAGAGATTAGGTGTTTTGTGTGTGTGTGCATGCACACAGAGGGGTGGGCCCTACTAACAATTTCAGACAAGCTCCTATTTTTTTTCCATCTAGCCCCTCAAATTGGGCACAAAAATTCCACCACACTCCATAAAATAGAGGCCTTCCACTCTGTCCTGGAAAGCGTGAAGCCTTCCTGCCAAAGGAAGAACCTCTTAAGTTGGAGAGAGACTTCCTAGGCGGGAGAAAAGCTTCAAATTTTGCAGAGCAGAAAGGTAGGGTGCATGCTGTCATTTCAACTTCTTCTGGGATACTTCTTCAAGATCATAAGGGCCCAGTGAAAAAGGGCTTGGGTCTTGAAAGAGAGCAATCGGGCCCTCTGCACATGCTCACAGGCAGCGAACCAAGAGGGGGATGTAGCTGCCTCAGTTGTATGGAGCTCGGTGTGGAACTGACTGGCAGCTCACTGGCAGAGAGGGGATAGTAGAGAGGGAGGAGGCTCAGCTCTCAAAACCTTCTGAATCAAACAGATTGCCACAGAAACTCCTCTACAGCTGATGGACATGCATTGCGTTGCTCTCCTTGACTGACACAAGGTATGCTGAGAGACTGGAAACACACCCAGCCCTGATCCATGAGGCAGACGAGACCAGGTGCGGAGTTCAAACCCGCCTCCAAATCGTTCCTCCAGCTGGTCTTGCAAGCTTTTCTCAGAATGGAGTGTGACAACTTGGGTGCAAATGAATGCTGCTTTCAGCAAGGCACCTGGTAGGGAGAGAAGAGGTATGAACAGAGGGCCCAAACCTTGTCTCCACCTTGCTTTTCCATAAGGACAACTTACAGCAACGGATTACATATACACACACACATATATGAACATGAACATATGAAGCTGCCTTATACTGAATCAGACCTTTGATCCATCAAAGTCAGTATTGGCTTCTCAGACTGGCAGCAGCTCTCCAGGGTCTCAAGCTGAGGTTTTTCACACCTATTTGTCTGGACCCTTTTTGGAGATGCCAGGGATTGAACCTGGGACCTTCTGCTTCCCAAGCAGATGCTCTACCACTGAACCACCATCCCTCCCCATAAACCAGAATTTAACATCATTCTGGACTTCCTACCATGCTATGGCGATCTGGGGTCCCTTGGAACATCTAAGATTGACTATCCAGTTATATTGCTACCATCGAAATTTAATTACATCATGTATTATTGTGCTAGCATCTACTGTTATATTAGGGTTTGTAGAATCTTTCGGGCTCAAGTGCCGTGTTCTACTGGAGAAAGTTTTTCTTCCAGACGTTTCGTTCTCAGCTGCGAAGAACATCCTCAGTGGCGTTGCAGCCGGAGCAGGCGTTCTGACCTTCTTGGCTGCTGTGCATTGAGTGAGGAATGCACAGCAGCCAAGAAGGTCAGAACGCCTGCTCCGGCTGCAACGCCACTGAGGATGTTCTCCGCAGCTGAGAACGAAACGTCTGGAAGAAAAACTTTCTCCAGTAGAACACGGCACTTGAGCCCGAAAGATTCTACAAACCCTAATGATGATGCCAGCTGTGAAAACCTGAAACCTTTGATACTGTTATATTGTTTTTAAACTGATATTTCAATATTGTTTTTATGTTTTATGTATTATCGATGTTTTTATCTTGTTTGGTCATTTTTTTTTTACCCTAACCTGTGAGTTGCCCTGAGCCTGCCTTCTGTGGGGAGGGCGGGATATAAATTAAATAAAATAAAATAAATAAATACAATTCTAAGCTCCCTCTGGTCTCCCGGCACAAAGGTCTGGAATCTGAGCAGCACCTGCAGGATGTGACCAAGACCAAGGCTTGGGAAAGGGCTGTCAGGCTCTAGAACAGGTCTGCAATCCTGGCAAATGGTCCAAACCAGAGGGAAAGGGAGGGATCCCATGTCAGATTTCAGTACTGGAGAAAAGGGATGTTGGCATAGTTTGCAGCAAGGCACAAGGTTAGCTGCAGAACAACAAGGCAATTCGAAAGCATTTGCTGCAATTTCTTTATTATGTTGCATGGCAACAGCAGGTCTAACAGTCACCACCATGCACAGTTGAATGAAAGGAAGGTTAAGTGTGAAGGCCCAATTAACTGCCCAGAAAGCAACAACACACAACTCACGTGGATTTGGGCATTCTGAGTTCACAAAAATGGCACTTTAGTTCATGTTTAAGTAGTTCCTTAGCTCTGCCACATGATATAGCTCTGCTCTGGTCCTGTCCTGACACCCACCTGGGGCATGAGGCTGGCAGTAATCTTGCAGGTCCTCCAGGCACCGACACACCAACTCCGCCACCACCTCTCCCTCCAGCCTGCCACTGGGGCTAACCAGTCGCAGCTCCGGCTCAGCAATGCGCCGTGCCTGAGCACCGATAGGCCTGTGTCCATCCACGAGGATGGCAAGGTCCACCACTGCCCCACCATGTTCATACGTAATTGGAGGCGTATCGCTCCAGCCACCTGGAACAACAGCAGAACACAAGGGGATGCCAAGTTTGAACATACAGTCTCCCTCTGGCAGCTCCATCACTACATCCAAACCTTGCAGACAAGGGCTCAAACACAAGTTCCATGCAACCTCAGTATCCTTTGTAAAACTGGAATCCACCTCTTGAGATCTTATTTGGTTGCTTCACTAGTGTCCCTCAGAACACAACTGACTCTAAGTCTTTGCTCTGTCGGTCAACACTGCCTTGACAAATATTGGGAAATTGGGGATGGGGCTGCCTGGAGAGGGTGGAGTTTGGGGAAGATAAGGTGACTCTTTCAGGTGATGCTCTCGGGCAGGGATGGCCAAACTTGCTTAACATAAGAGCCACATAGAATAAATGTCAGATGTTCAAGAGCCACAAGACATGAACATCAGGTGTTTGAGAGTCACGGGAAGGGAAGGGAAGGGAAGGGAAGGGAGGAAGGGAGGAAGGAAGGAAGGAAGGAAGGAAGGAAGGAAGGAAGGAAGGAAGGAAGGAAGGAAGGAAGGAAGGAAGGAAGGAAGGAAGGAAGGAAGGAAGGAAGGAAGGAAGGAAGGAAGGAAAATAGATGGGAGAGGAAGGGAGAAGTGAAAAGAATGCAATTTAAACTTTATTTCATTCTCCACACTGCTGGCTGGCTTGTCTTGGAGAAGGGATTTAAAGAGACAAATGCCTTCTCCAAGCTGGCCAATGGGCAGGAGGGCTCTAAGAGCCACACAATATGTGTGTAAGAGCTACATGTGGCTCCCAAGCCTCAGTTTGGCCATCCCTGCTCTAGGGTGTCTCCCTGAGTCTGGTTTTACTGGAGAGACTAAAGGAAATTCATAGAACATCACTACATGGAGCTCATTTTTTCTCCTACTCCTCGGCTGAGAATTGGGAATGAGGGCTGTCAATTCCATTCCCTCCTCATGACTCTCAGCTGGGTCATTCACAAGCCCCTATAGTTCTTGGGTTGTTTTTAAAAATTATCTTTGGAAGGACCTGCTGCTAGTATGCGCACCCTGAGAGCAGCGGTGCCATGCCCCCCGCCTCTCTTTGCACATATGCTTAGAGGAGGAGCAGGATAACAAGGCAAAGTCACTTCATTGTGGAGATTCCTGTTTTTGCAGGTTTAGCCAATGCTTTCTCTGCTCTCCTTTGCCTTTTGTCGCTTTCCACAACCCAGCCCAGCTAACCTCCAGTGAGTCAGTCCTCCAAGACTCCATGCAAGCTTACAACAGGGCTTGTGTCTGGCATCTGCTCCTTCCGGCCATGTGGCCCTGACATTGCAAGACATTCTGCCCCACAGTTGGGCTCCTATCCCTGCAGGCTAAAGTCAGAAACCGTTGGAAATGGTTGAAAACACCTGCTCTCAGCTGTTTGGCTTGCTTCTGCAGTTGGCCTCCTGTGCAGAGCAGCTATTCCATCATATCCCACGCAGGAAGTGTGAGCTAAGAAGGAAAGGGACACAACCAATATTCCCTCTAAGCTTGGAGTCTTTTGAGCAAAAATTCTACTTCGTGAACTGCTGGCATTGTGAGCTACTACATAAATTAGTTTGCTCTGGGGCCATTTTTCCTGAGCTAAGACAAAATGTGTGAGCCAGAGGCTAAAATACTGTGAGCTAGTTCACGCCAATTCAGCTTAGAGGGAACACTGGATACAACCCTGCTCTTCCCAGATCTTGCAACATTGTCCCTGCTGAAGTGAGGAGCAGCTGCACAAAAGTGCTCAGTTTACATTTCTGGGAGGAGAAGGGCCCATATCCATGCATGACTGCAAGGAAATTGCAATAGTTCTGAGTATCTTGGCATTGAGAGGTTTAGGATACCCCACGGTTACTCTGCAAGCAGGAGCTAAAAGAGGCCCACAGAGCCATGGCTCTGAAAGAACCCAAAGTGCTGCTTAGCCACTTACCGGAGAGGTCTACTCTGGCAGGACACTCCACCACCACCCAGCGGCCCGCAGGAGGCAGCTCCGCCAGCTGGATACTGATGAACTTGCAAGAAGACATCACTGCCTGGCGGATGAGGATCTGCTCCGCCCCTTCGTAGTGTCGAGCAGCGCGGACCAACAGGACGGGCCTGCAATGACCAGGGGAACAGCAGGAGGTGGACAAACATGCTGGTGTCCCAGGGCCATTCACAGGCTGGCTAGAGTGCAGGCTTTGCCTTTGCCACGGGGCAGGGAGTCAGCATGAGCTGAAGACCTGCCTGTCAACTAATACCTGCAAGTGAGGCCCTCCTCCAGAAATGCTAAGGAATGTCAAGGGTGCTGAACATTCTCAGACCCTAGGGCCCTCCTACTGAACTGAGATAAGCACAAGAGGCAGGTCCCGCTCTGCTGTGGCCTCTCTTGTGTGGAATTCTTCCTTCCACCTGAGCATGCTGAGTTTTAGGTACCAGGCAGATCTACTCCTCTTTTTCCTGCTGTCGCTTATGATAGTAGTTGTAATTTTTTTTAAACAGCAGCTCTGCTTATCTTGTTTTAATCTGTCAGGTTTTAGTTTTAGGTTTTTTTAAAAATATATATGGGTCTCCTAAATTTTTGTCTTACAGAGCTTCTAACTGTCAGATTTTTCAGCTCTGAACAAAAGAGCTTTTTGCTTATGAGGTGGGACCTAAGCTTTTAAAAATGACTATTCCTGTGAGAAAAACAGCCCCTGCAGATTCTCCCCCCCCCCCCAAAAAAAAAATCCAACCGGGGAAACATTTTCAGCAGACCCCCACTGGGAATGTTCTGTGTCCCAGAGAGCTCTGAAGGGTCAGGCTCGCCAGTGCAGTGTCACTCAGCCCAGCAGTACCTGCTCAGCCATTTCTTCCTCTCCTTGGCAAGCTCCTTCACACCCTCAGGGATGTTGCCCCTCTCTAGCTGCTGGAAGGCTGGGGCCCAAGCCTTGTTGGCTGCTGGGCCACTCCGTAAACCTCCTTCCCCTTTGGCCATGCAAGCCAGCACATCAGCAATGCAGGCAAGAGCCCGAGCGGCCACTCCAGGATCACTGGCTGTGGAGGCAACTGTGAAGCAAAGAGGTACCATCAAAGCCCAGAACTGGAAAACTCATTTTCAGCTCGGGTCTCTGTAAAAATGGGGTAGGTGCCAAGAATTCTCTGCAGGAACTTTCCCACATTGTAGTACCTTCCCCACACAGTAGTACCTTCCCCACACAGTAGTACCTTCCCCACACTGCAGTACCTTTCCCACACTGTAGTACCTTTCCCACACTGTAGTACCTTTCCCACACGGAAGTACCTTTCTGGGAGGGAGGAGTTTAATCAGTTGGGAAAGCAGGAGGGAACCTGACCATCAACCTGTTTCACTTTTACAGCAAATAATGTGTCCAAGTATCCTAAAGGGAAGGGAAGGCTCTGGGAAGAAGGAAAATACAAGACACTTGACTGCTGAGAATGTCATTTCACAGATACTTGAGTCCTTTGAAGAGAACCACGAAGGGCATGAATTTAGATGGGGGATCTGCAGCAGTCCCCAGATGCTGTGGGGATTATTGAAACAGATTTGGGGGAGGGGGGTTGTGCTAAAATAATCTGTTTCATTTATAGTCCACCTTTCTCATTGAGATTCAAGGTTGATTAGCAGCGCTAAAAAAAGAGACCAAGGTAAATATGTACAATAGTGCAATAAAACTGCATAACAAAATAAGAGAACAAAATAAAAACATTGTAGTGTGTCCAATAAACAGTGTAAAGAAAAAAGAACAGCTTAATTTTTTTGTTTTACAAATATTACTACTACAGCCCTATTCTGTTTATAAAAAGTTTCCTCCTGAATACAGAACTGTCGACTATACAGCATGGGACCAGGATATCTGAAGGACTGCCTACTCCCATATGAACTTAGTTGACCTCTCTGGTCATTTTTGGAGGTCCAGCTTTGGTTGCTCCTGCCATTTGAGGCTAGAAAGGTGGCAACCCAAGAAAGGGCCTTCTCGGTTGTGGCACCCAAATTTAGCGACTCCCTAAATTTCATCTGTCTCCCTCTATCATGGTCTTCTGTTTTGTTGGGTTTTCCTTCACTAACCCTCCAAGGCCCTCCACTCTGTGTTTTATCTGTATACATTTTATTTCCTTTAAATATATTTGTTTGTACTTTAAATGTCATTTAATGATTGGAATGTTCACCACATTTGGGGACCCAGAGCTGGGTGGAAAAGCAGAATAGAAATGTGTTAAATAAATAAAGTGAACAGAGCACAAAAAAAGGAATGAAGAGGCTGTGAGGTGAGCCAAGGTGTGATTCTCTTCCAACCACATCCCCCTTTTCTTCTGCTGTGAAACACACACCCCCTCCCATATTAATTAGGACAAGGTAGCACTAAAGGTTGCAGAATGGCAGTACGTGGAAGGTGTGTGACACCCGAGCCATTGCTTACCCTCATCCAGCGTCTTCAGCACAGCCTCCTGGTAGCCCTCAATGACCGCCGAGCGGATCAATGGCAGCAGGCTGCAATTGCTGTGCCCCATCAGAACTTTCCGGATCTTGTTCTGGGCCTGCAGGAAGAAGAGGTCTTTGCGGGAGGCCAGCTCCATCTCCTGGTCCAGGCAGGTCCGCAGCTCCTCCCAGGACATCCGCCAGGAAGCTCGCCAGCGCTGCAGTTGATCGGCCCTGGGGGAGCCCAACAGCCACAGGATGTCCCCAAGCCCCAGTGGCTCAGAGGCATGCAGCACAGGGAAGAGGCGGGCATTCAGCAGGCAGCGGCCACTTGGGAGGGTGTCTGAACTCCAAAGGTCCTGGCTTCTAGTCAGTGGGAAGCAAAGAGCATATTTATTCAACATTGCAAAGGGACTCCTTCCAAGAAATTATCACAGTCTATGCATACGCAACTCCACACAGAGCATATCGTGCATCCAAGCCACTTCAGCTTGGGCAAAGGGAATAGAGAGATGGCTGAAGCCCTTCCTCCAGCCACATGGCAGTCCTGAGCCAAATCAGGAAAAGAAGTTCCCTGCACAAAGGTGAGTCAGGTCGGGAGAACCTTGATCCAATTCATCATCCACTTCAGTTAATTAATTAAGCAAACAGTGACCCCTATCACTCAATGACTCTTGCTCCCGAAAAAGGCCATACATACTTCAGGGACTGGTTAAAAGTTATTCTTTGTTTTGCATCATTCCTGAATGTATAGCAATACAAATTAACTGGTCTTTCTAAATTCAGAAAATATAAATTATCCCATTGTATAATCTAATTTTATAATGTTATATAAAAATATTTATATACAATAAACAAGTGACAGCGTAGCATTCCTTAAGGCATGCCCTCTCCCACATGATCTTACCTATCCTATATTATACATTATTTTAAATGCTGCTTTTAATTTTGAAATGTTTTCATGTTCACCACCTTGGGGGCCCTCTTTGGGTGGAAAGGCAGCATTAAGGTGTTTTCAATTAACACATTAAATTCAATACATCTCATTGCTGCTAGTTTTAATTCATAAAATTATAAAGAAACAAACGTGTAATGTTTTGTATAATTTTATGAATTAAAAATATCAGCAGTGAGATGTATTTAATGTAATGTATTAATTATAGAATTTTATAATTTAAATTCTAACTTAAAATTATAAAAGTATATAATTATATAACTTTAAATTTTACATTATTTTTAAAATGTTATACAAAAGCAAAACAACTGCTGGAGGACTTGTCTTTGCAAAGGTCTGGACATGGGGAAACTGAAAAAGGAATGCTTCCCAGCTACAGTGTTTTTATTCCACATTTGACATGTTGATTAATGGAGCACTTTTCAGTCCTTGTTAGTTTTTGCTGAGCTGCTAGCCAATTCATCATGAGCAGAGGGGGGGGGGGTTGTAGAAAAAACCCAGCAGGAACTAGTTTGCATATTAGGTCATGCCCCCCCCCCATGTCACTATGGCTCCACACAGGGTTTTTTTGTTTTATTTATTTATTTATTACTTTACATTTATATCCCGCCCTCTCCGCAAGCGGACTCAGGGCGGCTTACAGTATCATAAAAACAGTCAATTCCATAAAACATATAAAACCATAAAACATTTATCAAGTTAAAAACTAGTAGTCCTGCTGGGTTTTAAAAAACCCAGCAGGAACTTATTTGCATATTAGGTCACACACCCCTGACACCAAGCCAGCTCGAACTATGTTCCTGTGTGTTCCTGCTCAAAAAAAAGTCCTGTTCATGAGAGAATCTGGCACTTGAACCCATGGCCAAGACCCAGCACCTGTTCCTCCACAGCAGGAAGAGCGGGCAGCAACACAGGACATGAAGGGCTTGGCCACTAAGTGGGAGCATTGTGGAGGTGCCCACTAGACTGGCACTATGGAGCAGGGCCTGGGTACCTACTGTATTCCTGTTCTGTGGAAGAATTCTGCCCATGGCACATTCAGATAGGTGCTGCTTTCCTCTGCTGGACTCTAAGCAGGAGAGAATAGCATCAGTTTTGGATTTTCAAAGAAACTCCTCTGAGTAGAAGTAGAAAGAAATAAGCAGAAGAAAGAATCGGGTAAAGGTATGTCAGAGTTCCAGGAGAGGGTTCCATGCCTAGTCAACAGCACTTTCCCCATGCTGTGAAAGGGGCAACCCTCTCTTCTAATAGCAACTGGAATTCCACCAACCTACTTTCCAATTACTGAAAGACTCAATGGGGTTTGCAGAAAGTTCCCATCTTGGAGATATGGTATCGCGAACATGCTCATCAGTGTGCTTACCTGCCAGTTGTCATGCCGCCCGCTTAAGGTGAACACTTTGCAAGGGATGTCTCTTAGTCTTATGGCATGTCCCTGTATGACCACATCCTCCAGCACATGATTCCTGAGGTCCACAGAGGAGGCCATGTCCAGCCCAGTGAGGAGACAACCAGAGTGGATCTGTAAGGGACCCTGAAGGAAGGCCACACACTGTAGAACAGTGACATTCACTAGCCATGTCCTAACTGGTACCCACTGAGTCCCCAGTGCTATCTCTCACCCCAGTTTTCTGATCTGCCACAAGTCCAGCCCCAGACCAACACATTTGAAGTGGGAGTCTTTAGGGTCACCCTCCAGCTCTCTGCCTCTTCATTGGCTCTGCCCTTCACTAGTCCTTTGTGATCTATCTTTTGCTCCTGAGTCCATAATTCCAAAGCCCTGTCTAGAGAGCTAACTCCAGCCCAGGCTGTGGGTGAATACTGCTCCTACCTCCCCAGTACATGGAGCAAAGTTTGAAGCTTTCTACTAGCCTAAGGAAACTCTCCAACTTGAGGTGGAAGAAGAGGCCCTTAAGCTGGCAGAAGGCTCCCAAGGATGGAGAAGATTCCTTGGAGGATGGCTGACTCCATCCCCCTGGCTCAGGCCTATACCAGAAAAGCTGCTGTCACCACCTGTCCATGCAAGGATCCCTCTGAGGAGCTGAGGTGTGCAACCTCTTGGCATCCACAAGCAGTGTTCCTTCTAAGCTGAGTTAGTGTGAGCTAGCTCACAATATTTTAGCCTCCAGCTCACAAATTTTTGTCTCAGCTCAGGAAAAACGGCCCCAGAGCAAATTAATTTATGCTGTAGCTCGCAACTTTAATGCCAGTAGCTCACAAAGCAGAATTTCTGCTCACAAGACTCCACAGCTTAGATGAAACATTGCTCACAAGATTCCTGAAAAACTTGGGATAACTATGTGAGTGAGATTTGCAGCTTAACGGGGAAGGTGGCTGCAAACACTTCCAAGAGGCAGCATTGTGAGCTTAGTCAAGCAGCCTTTCTAAAGAAGGATGATGACATTGCCCTGCAATGTCTTTGGGGAATGCGGACTTTGCACAGAAATGCTCAGCTCTGACATGCCCGGCCAGGCATCAGGGTTGCAGCCCACCAAGTTCAGAAGAACTTTCCAAAAGGTCCTCCAGGGGGGTGAATGTAAATAACCCCAAGGCTGATTTCCCAACAAGGGACTGCACAGAGGCCAGCCCTGGAGAAAGAAAAGGCCTTGCAGAATGCGGCTCCCAGCTGAGCCGAAGGTGAAGAGAAGGTCAGCAAAGTTTCAGGTCCCTCTTACTCCGACACTTAATGGGAGAGATTCTTCTGCCAGGATCCTGAGTAGGATCAAGCTAAGGCCTAGAGCAGGCAAGACCTGGATTCAGACTCCTGGACTGCTACCTAGCTCTGCTCTGGGTGCTGCCCTGCTTGGCTGTCCCAGGCATCACATCCTGCTGTGCCTGAGGTAGGCTCTAGTAAGTAAAACAGATTGCACTTGTGAGCCTGTAGCCCTTTTGACCGGAAGCAGACTAGTGGCAGGACTGCTTTCCTTCACATTGGAACATCTTCCTGCCAATCCTAATTCCCCCAGTTCTTGGTCTTTGCACCTATTCTGAATCAGCCAGAGGTACACTGAGGTAACTTATAAATCATTCCTATAAGCCAGAACACATCCTGAGTAAACAACAGAGAATACCAGGAGACTACCCCCACTCCATCTTCTAAGAGAGATGCACCTTCAAGCAGCAGTGCTGAATAGCACTCCCAGGCCTCAGTGAAACTGCTCCTTCTAGTAGACTGTTAGTAACCGAGCAGCCCTCTTCCAGGAGTTCTGGCTCCTGTGTAGGAGAGACAAAGAAAAAGGCACCGTAGGGACATGGAGGCACCGGGACAGGGGTGTCCATAATTGGCAGGGAACTTCTGCTGAATCTGTGGGCTCTCTGTGTCTGCAGGGATGCTGGGCACATTTGGAAAACAAAGCAAGATGCTGGTCTTTTTGGCTGAACTTGCAAAGGCATGGGCAGTGTATGGAGGACTGGAGTGGTTCTTTGTCCCAACTTGGACACAATACTTTTCACTCTTGTTCACCTAAGCCTCCCTTCTTTCCCCTCTTTGTCATTTGCATTTCATTGTACTAAACTGTTATAAAACCTTCTATCTTTTGATGCAAAATTATGTAGAACATTGTGTATAGTGCGGGGTTGGGGAGAGGATGCAAGGGCTTAAACACAGAGCCCCTGGGAAGTGGGGCCTGGCAGGGGAAGATCCTTATGCTTTAGGAACAAATGCTTCTGTCCTGATTTCAGTTTTCAGTCAAGCCACCAATGCCATTACATGAAGAAAGGCAAAGCATGCAAAGATACCAGACTGGAAGGGGAAGAAAAGAGTGAGTCCACATACAGGGGGTCACACCTGGCCATCTGTCACAAGGTCCTGTCAATTGTCCAACCCTGGGAGGGGGATCAATGGACTATTTCCTCCAATGAGACATCCATTACTTCCCCTTTGCACCCCACTTGCTTATATGCACTCCACACCAAAAAAAAGAAAAGAAAAACACCCTAAGGTAAAAGTTGATACTTCTTTGACAGAGGTTTGAACAGACATCTTGCTTCTGGAGAACCCCTTGAAAAAACAAAAATTAAGCTCTTGTCAAACTCAGTCACACTTTTGCCAATCCCCTGTGGGAAAGGAGGTCTGGAGGGGAGATGTTCAAAGGCCTTCTTGGCTATCTTACCTCATAGGTAGGCCAATCCTTTTTAAAACCAGAGATGCTAGGGACTGAATCTGGGACCTTCTGCACACAAAGCAGCTGTTCTACCACTGAGCTATGGCACCTCATAACTGAGCTCCCTGCAGTGTTACCTTGATCTGGTTCCACCCAACCTGATATCTTGCAAAGTGGTCACATCTGTGAATTTATTCCAGCTTAATTCCAACTTTCCTCTGCTCAGCTGAATCACCCCACCCTTCTCTGCCTTCCACAACAAGGGTTGTGCCACCAAACAGACCCACAGCAACATCATCTTACAGAATAGGGGTTGCACATGAGCAATCAACACAGGTGACTCTGCAGCATCAACACTGATGTCTCAAGAGTCCCAGAAACAAGAAGGGAAATGGGATGGTACTTACAGCCACATCTGAATGGGCCACTTTGCAGAAGGATCGGCTGCAAGCCGTGCGCTCGTGAGCTGTTAAGTGGAGGATGTGCTCACTGGCTGACATGCTCATGTAGTCATAGCTGCCACCATGGACGTATGCTGCAAGAATATAAGAGAGGGAGCAATGTTGCATGAACATTTGCCTTTGGAATCTCAACAATCTCCACAATAACTTAATAAATAAGAACAATTTTTAAAAAATTCATCTTGGACCTGCTTTTCTATATTCCTTCTCTTTGGAATCTCAAAAACCAGAACCTTGGGAACTGCAAGTCAAGCAAGAGACCTCAACTCCTGAGCACAGGCACATATCTGTGGGATGCTTATTTACATATTCATTTATACTCCTACCTTGCTTTCCAATAAGGATGCAAAGTAGCTTATGGTCAGACTCTTCTTCTCCATTTTATCCTCACAACAACCCTGTGAGGTAGGTCAGGCAGAGTGTGTGTGACTGGCCCAAGGTCACCCCTGGAATTTCCTAGGGCAGACTGGGGATTTGAACTCAGATCTGCAAATCCCTTGTACAACAATCTAACCACTGTACCACACTAGTTCTGTTTGGGTCCCTGGTTACAAGGGAACCCTTAGCATAAGACAAAGGTCGCTATTGCTTTCCCACAGTTTTGGAGTGTAAGTGTGCAGGCTGGACTGCTGCCTCCATCTGATGGAGCTTTTCCAGCCATTTTGCCCTTTTCCAGCCATTTTGCTTCCCTTGGTCCAGCAAATAAGACTCTGTTTTGGGTTCCAGAGCTCTGCATCTCTGCACTTCAACCCATGTATGCACTCCATTTGCATCCTTTTCTAGCACCCTCTAAAGAACAAGATGGCTCCATTTGCAAAAAAGAGTTCTCAGTCTGTGAACTCAGGCAGATCATGAGAAGGAGGGCAGGAATAGTTGCATCAGTGCTTAGATTCTGTGGCCCTTCCTTACATACCCAGGGAATGCTGTTCACCACTTTGGGGCCAGGTAGCAATTTTTCTTCAGGCCAGGGATCCTGGAGAGTTTTTTGCCATCTTCTAGGCATGGAGCAGGTGTCACTGGGTGTGTGTGGGGGAAGGTATTTGTGAGTTTCCTGTATCATGCAGGGGGTTGGACTTTAAGACCAACGAGTGCTAATGTTTTAAGCATGTTTTATTTTAAGGGTTGTTTAAAAAAAATCTTTAAATGTGTTTGTCTGTATCCTTTATAAAGTTTATATCTCTGCTACTTAGTCTTAAATAGGAACACAAACGGCCCAGCCCAACATGGCTCGGCCCAACAAGGTCTCATTTATGTCAGATCCGGCCCTCATAACAAATGAGTTCGACACCTCTGCCATAGAATGTTTTGATTCTGCTCAAGTGAAAAGCAAAGCACAGTGCACAGCTTCACCCATAGTAAGCGGGACTGCATGGAGGGCCTTCCACAGCACAGATCGGGCGTTCCTCATTGCTGCTGAATTCTGGGCGTCTCCGCTACCCATCCCTGGGCTCTGGCCCTTCACAAACACTTCTTCAGCCACCCCCTGGGCCATGCATAGCAGGATGTCAAAGAACAGGGACAGCTGGGTTGGGAGCAAAGAGAAAAGAATGGTTATCAGCTGCCCAGGAATATTCAGCCTCATGTAGACACAGAGCATCTAACAAGTAGAAGTCTGGGAACCGTTGCTTTCATGGGATTTCTAAGGGGTTTTTTTTGTTGTTCCACAGAAACTGCCACTAGGGATACCAGCCTCCAGTTGGGACCTGGGGATCCCCAGGAATTACAGCTCATCTCCAGACTACAGAGATAAGTTTTCTCAGAGAAAATGGATGTTTTGGAGGGTGGACTCTATGGGTCTGTACCCCACTGTCTCTGTGCTCTCCAGGCCCCATCTCCAAATCTCCAGGTGTTTCCCAACCTGGATCTGGCAACCATACCTCCTCATCCCCCACAGGTGACTGGAGGGAAACCGACAACCCTAACAACCAAAGAAGGGAAACCAATACTAGGAAGATATATAAGACAAAAGAGACGGGAGAAGGTACTAAGAACTGCCAAGGCAGGCTGCTCCAGATCAGAAACCACACTTGCCTGTTCTGCAAGCACATCTTTAAAACAGGAGAAGGATCTTGGGGCTCTGAGCAAGCCCTCTTGGCTCTAAGTTCACAGTCTTAGCCTGCAACCTATGGGAAGGTGGCAGCTGGCAAGGGCCCCCTCACCTGAATGGGTGGTGCTCCTGAGTCTAGCCCCAAATAGGTGCAGGCATCAAGGGGGGGGATGACATGGGTGGTCAGAAGCTGTTCGGCTGCCTCTGCAGAGAAGAAGACGACTCCGCAGACCTGCCAGATCAAACAGAGGTTGGAATGGAGGGCAGCTCTTGTTATGCTAGGCAAGGGACTCTTCTGCAGCAGCCCAGATTGATAAAACCCCACTTACCAGTGGGACTTTTTCATCTAACCCCATGCATCGTTGAATCTGATCTTCTGTGCTTTGGTAGAGAATATCTTGCACAACACCCTATTGGAAAGAGAGCCACAGTTAGTCTGCCATCTAGAGTTGCCACCATCTGCCACGTGGGGCCTGGAGATTTCCCAGAATTATAACTGATCTCCAGATGATAGATCGCTTCCCCAGGAGAAAATGGTTATTGGGGGGGTGCTCTATTGCATTATAACCCCACTGAAGTCCCTCCTCTTCCCAAACCCTGCCCTCCCCAGGCTCCACCCCCAGATCTCTAGGCTCCATCCCCAAATCTCCAGGAACTTCCCAAAGCAGGATTGGCAACCCTAAGGCCAGCTCAGACAACCACTGTCTCTTGCAACATTTATACTAAAGGAAACTAGTACTGTGTGCGAAGGATCTTAAACGGGGATATCAGAGCCTTAGGACTAAAGCACAGTGGAAGTGAGACAGTTGTGATAGAACTTTACACTGCTTATAGGTGACATCTTGTTATATTGTTGGTGCTAAATCCTGTGGGGTGGTGAAGGGTTTGGCCGGAGCTATTTGCTTCCTGTACACCACCCAGCCACCTCCAGTGCTTCAAAAATGGATCCATAAAAACGCACAGGTCTTTCACAGCTCCCCAAGGGGACTTGTGCTTCTCAAGCTGCCATCTCCTACTCTTGCTATATAAGAAAACCCTATGAAACAGAGGGGTGTTTTGCATATGAGAGTACAGTGAAAGCCTTTTGCTCTTCAAAGAGGGAAAGTGTTTGTTTGTTTTTAAATCCCATGCCCAAATCCTTAGGCACCCCTAAAGTCACTCTTTGAATGCCAATAAATCATCACGACACGGATATTGTTGTTATTCACATACTGGCCGAGCTTACTTCTCTGATGCGGGAAAAGATATTATCGACATTTATAATCAACTAGAAACTCCCTATAAACTTTTTACATGAAATGGAAGAAAATGAAGTAGCGACTTATGGTTTTGAAGATTAAGAGGAGAAGGGAAAAAGGCGATAAAAGAAAGACTTTAGTATGGCAGTCATAGAGAGAGTGATTAGAGTAAATTAAGTTGTACCAGCCATAGAGAGAAATCAAAAGGTATTCCCTTGCTTTTCTCATATTTCCTATGCTTCTTTGTTTTTTTTATTCCGTTTTTTTATGTTCTCTGTTGTTTTTTATGTATGTAGCTTAAAATTTTTATTAAAGAAAGATTTAAAAAATAAAATTACACAGATTGCACAGAAGACCAACAGAGTGCCTGTGCACACCCCAGCTGGTTTTGCTGTAAACAGACCCTTCTTAGGACCAAATTCTAGATGGAAGGAGGCTCCCATTTTAAAGACACTGAAAAAATGTTGCAAGGGCCTCACAATATTTTCCAATGACATTAAAATGGCAATGGCATCTTCACGATGGCCAAAAGGATACCGTCCTGTCTGGTTTGGCCTGTGACCACATCAATGGGATGCTTGTTGGAAAATTTCACTGGACATTTGCTCCCATACACCCAGTCAAAGCAACAAGCTCCCAAACTGTCTACCAAAGCAGGTTTGTTCTGTGTCCTTCAACCAATCATGTGGGCAGTTGATATGAACTTTTATACTTAAGAAGACAGACAGATGCTGCTGAATGTGCAAAAATGTCACAGCAGGACAGAAAATAAGGCTGACACCATAACTATCAGCAGGGCGCTTTTTTTGCCGAGAAAGCCCAGCAGGAACTCATTTGCATATTAGACCACACCCCTGGTGCCAAGTCAGCCGGAACTGAGTTCCTGTGCATTCTTGCTCAAATTATGTCCCTAAGCATCATCGCTCTACTCTGCCATTTGCAGGAATGAGTCCTGTGTTCCAGGCCCATCGGCCAGATGGCTAGTGACCACAGTCTGTAAGTTAAATCAGGGAAACCATTATTCATAAGCATAGAGGATTATCTCTATCCCCTGAGACCAAACCTTGGTCCTAACAAATCATATGGATAGACTTCTTTAATGTTTAGCCTAGATCACTGAAAACTCAGGCTGGAGGATATCTGTTGACTACACACCTGAGCATCAGCAAGGTAGACTCCATGCTTCTGAGCGTAAGAGACACTTCCGGGCACCGCAATGACTCTAGCACCCCGGAATCCATGCCAATCGATCTCTGGGAGGGGAAACGTTGTAAATTTGTTGCCAAAAATCTTCTCTGTTCAGACTGCCCCTTCAATATAAATTAAAACGAAGCAAGTATCCTCAAATGAATAAGGGGGAGAGCGAGCAAACTGTACATGCCACAGGGCAGCTCCCCAACTCTTTTTCCCTGGCCCAATCAGGTACGCTCACCTGTTGTGGCTGGGATCAACAGAAGCATATCAGTGCTGCAAACCCACACCCCTGGCGGGGATCCTTTGCACACCTGAAAAGGGAGCATATAAACGCAAAAAGTGAGGTGGAGGCACCTGGCTTTGCCCACACAGACAAGCAGAGACCCCAACATGTTTATTGGGAACCCCCTCAGTCTGGAAGCAGAATGTGAATACTTGTGGGTTCTCCCCAATGAATTCTCAAAAGCCAACTGGCAGAACATGCAGGTGAGTGATGTTTCTAGGCCAACCTGTACCAGCAAATGATGCCCAAAGGTGGCACAGCCCTGCTTGGTGCTCCAGGCCACCAGTCAATTGCTTGCCCTATACTTCCTTGTTCCCCTTGTTCCTCTTTTTTCTACCCTCCTTCCCATAAAAACTTGCATGCCATTTTAAAAGGTACAGGCTTTTGTTACAGCTTGCCACCCTAAGACACATGTTCAGTCAGGATTTTACAAGCAGCGCACAGCCTTCTTCCCACAATTACACCCAATCTTAGTGTGAGACACAGGCCTAATAGATTAATTTAGGCCAGCCTGAGCAGCATTTCCTAAAGAGCATTCCTAATTGTTGATAGTTCAGTCAGGCTTGATTGAAAAGAGCCAGGCCATTCCAGTAGCGTAGGAGCCTGAGATAAGCTGCTGAAACACATTCCATTCTTATAGACGATGGTAGACTCTGTTAATGGTGCCTTATTGCTTATGATGGTGTGAAAGGGGGCTTTCTAGCCCCCCTCCTCTGGTTCTGACTGGTTGTAAATTAAATTTACGTTAAATTTTAGACTGCAGCACAACAGTTGACCAATGACATTATGCCACATTAGCCTATAAGGGAATTTTATATTAAGTAGATGCTTTTTATGATGCCATTGCTAATAGTAATATAATTGTCTTGTATGTATGCCAACATGTGCCTATGTGCCATCCAGGGTACATAAGATTGTGACCACCCTGAAAGGTGTGGAGCAGCTTGATATGCATGCCTTGGCTTAGCTCTGCTCTCTGTTTATTGCAATAAACTTTATTATCTTTGTCCTCCATTGGATGAAGTGTTTCAATTGGGTGGAACACTTGGACCACAGATTTGTGGAACATTAACTTAGCTCTGTCCAGCATTTATAACAACAAACATGGGATCACCATTCATAGTAGAGGAGATACAAACAAACACTATGATATGCTGGCTTAACACATTTAGTAAAACTTTTATTGAGGATACCTTTATCAAGAATCTCATAAATCTTACAAAGAGTATTTTGCCACCTAAATTCAAAAGGCTTTTGCATCTGGTTAGGTTAAGGATTGGCTTGCTCCCTATAAATTTAAAGTGTGTGGGGGGCATAAGTGCTAAATCAAATTTTTAAAATTAAAAAATATATCTTTACTCCCATTCAGCTTTGTGTTGTATCATGTTATAGTTACCATGGTTTATTCCAGAATGCTAATTTTGAAGGAAATAAAGAAACTGCAGAGAGCATTTTGCCAGCTAAATACAGAAGGCTTTTGCATGTTTAGAGAAGAACTTAAGGACTGGTTTGCTCCCAATACACACACTGAACTGCACAAGAGGCTGATAACTTTGAAATATATAGGAATACTCTTGAGGAAGACTTTGACGAAATGAGCCTATATCCATGTGCTCACTGGGATGCGCTTTTCTTTGTAATATTGTAAGGTTGTACTTCTTTATAAGGTGACAAAAGATTTATAAGACTCTTGATGAAAGCATTCTTGATAAAAGTTTTACTAAATGTGTCAGCCAGTATATTGCAGTGTTTGTTTGTTTGTATCTCCTGTCTAGTATTTATGGCAGCTCCAAAGAGTTCCTGCTTGGCTGTCCTGCACTGCAAAGAGGTGGCCAGCAGCAGCACCACCACCAGCACAGATCACGGTTCAGGGAATCAGAGGCTGCAGCAACTCCAGCAAAGGCAACACAACAAAGCAGCTCGTGAGGGATCTGCCACACAGACCTGGTGCCTCAAAGTAGCCAGCAGGCTGTCCAAGTTGCAAGTGAGTGCCTCAACAGGGGCAGCAGGATCCTCGACAGGGAGACAGGTGAATGCTCGGCTGCAGTCATCAAACAGGAAGTCCCGGCCCTGAAAGGAAGGAAAGGGGCGTACAACAGTAAGACTGGCAAGTGCAGGCCAAAGAGCACCCCCCCTTCATCCTTCTGAGGGAGACAGTCTCTAGGGCTCCTTCCCCTACTAGCATTCAGGTTGCAGCTCTTCCTACTGTTGAACTTTAGAGGAACATGCCTAGCTGGCCTCTTCCTCTTTGACCTATCCTGTGGGAATCCTATCTGGAGGGCCCCACCCACTCAGAGGCAGCTCACCTCACCCTGCCTTAAGGAAAACTAGTCTCCCATCTTACCATATGCAGGATGAGGATCCAGGCCTTTTGCAAGACATCAGATGTGACCACCTAGAGGGGAAACAGAGAAGACTTCTGAGTGGTAAGCAAGGGGCTGGAAAGCAAGCCACGAGGTGGGTAGGCATCTGTGCTGCAGCAGAGCAACAACAAAGGAAAAAGCTACCTGGATCAGTGCAGGGTTAGGATTGGGGTTCTCAGAAGTCTGCCACCCTTTGCATACTGTCATGGCAGCAGGACAGGGAAGGAAAGAAATCCTCCCCTGGTGAATGAATGAAGGGATCAATACAGGTAGCAGCCAAGTGCCAACTCATTAAAAAATGAATTTGAAATCTAAAGCATTTTGATTTTGTGGAAATGGCTGTTACACTTCATACTTATTGCAAGTTTGACAGCTACTGCACACTGTATCTCTCCATACCTCCAACTTTGTAATAGACCTGTACAAGGCTTACACAAAAGTGACCTGCGAGTCAGTGATTGGGCAGGAGCTAGAACAAGGGTCCCAAATACTGCTGGGCCTGTAGGCACTTCTGGAATTTGAGAACTGGTGGTGGTGCCACCAGCCCACCACAAAATGGCTTCCACGGAAGGATGCATCCAATCACAAAATGGCTACCACACAGTACTTTGGGATAGGGCTGCCAACTCCCGCCAGGGGCGGGGAGTCCCCGGTTGGGGGGGCCCAAACTACCAGCAGGGGGGAGGCTGCCGGGGGATCCCCACCCCCAAAGAGCCCTGTCACCGCACAGCACAATAACATCACCAGGAAGTGATGTCATCGCACCTGGCAAGTCGCACAGGGGGACGCTGTAAATATGGTACCATAGAGTTTTACAGCAATTCCTAGTGCATCCCCTGCTCTGGCGCATCCCTGGCATGATGACATCACACTTCTGGGTGATATCATTGCGCCCCATACGCACTTTGTGCATGTGCAAGAAGTCCCCTGCCACAGCTGTGGAGGGACTTGGCAATCCTACTTTGGGGCCAATCACAAAATGTTGGTTGTAAGTGAAGCATCCTTCTGTGACAAGAGGTGGCTTCTGAAACGCCTTCTTCCAATGAGGTGAAGGAACCCAAAACTGGTTCTTTGAATTGGGGAATAGATGCTTTGGGGTAGAAGCAAATGGGTGCCAGGAAACCCACTGATGGCTGAGATGGTGGCCATCGAACTAGAGAAAGTAAAAAGGCTGATGTTTTAGGAAGGTCACAGAGCAGGACACCCAGGGGCTGTAGTTACCCAGCAGGCATTCTCTTACCGTATAGCCAGCTTGAGAACTCAAGTGCTCGGCTGCCACCAGGAGAGCATTGAGGGTGGCACCGCCACTGCCAACCTGCACCTTGGGGTCTTCAACCATGAGCAAGATAGTGTGTTGGCCCAAGGCACCTCGATCCCGACGGACCTCAAGCTCTGTGAACAAAACAAATGGTGGGCCTGTTCCTCAATACCAGCCACAGCATGGAGAAGGCAAGTCTGAGGCAGAAGCTCCTTTGAAATCCCGGAATTTCTAAGAAGCCCAAGAAGGGCTACAGAGTTGATGGAATTTACCTCGCCAGTGATATCATGGCTTCAGAAAGCCTCTTCAAGCCCTCCTGGGAATTTCTGAAGAATCCAGACATGGTTCTTCACCAGGAAAATCTGACTTTGACTCCCTGCTGAGCCATAAGCGCCTTGATCTAGTCACCAGCTGCCTCCCACGGAATCCTTTATAGCACCCTCCTCAGCAGAGTTACACCCTTCTAAGACCATTGAAGTCAACAGGCTTAGAAAGGCATGACTCTACTTACGATGACACTGCTAGCTTGTCAAATGGGGAAAAACAAATGGTTTTCTCAGAGAGGTGGGGGTTTTTTGTGAGAATTCATGACAGCTGAGTGACAAAACAGTATAATTAGGCAGAGGTGCTTCACAAGCTATGCCTGGTGGGCAGCTCCAGCCCCTTCCAGGCCTCTATTTGACCCAAGTTTTCTTCTGCCCATGTAGATTCTGGTTCTGAAAATGGGAATCAATATGGGTGCAAAGACACACATTTGCACTCCTCTATAAAGCTTATTAATAGAGTGTTCTAAAAATGATTCACTACAGCAGACAACTAAAATATTCTGTGATCTGGAGGTGATGACAGGAGAAACCTGATTAGTGCCTCTACTGAATCCTTTCAGTAAATTATTGCTAAAAGAGGAGGAATTTTGGGCCACAAAGACTACACAGGGATGCCTCCCCCCCAGCTACTAGTATTCCTACTCAGAATTCCTGCTTCCAAGGAGGCAAAAGCCAGTGTGTGTGTGTGTTTAAAAACAACACTGAATTAAGCTCCAACTTTGTTCCAACTTAATTCCAGCCCAAATGGCGAGCCAAGTTTCCATGCCATTTGCTGGTTTTAATCCCCAGGAGGAAAGGAGTGTGTATGGCTTGGATTTGTCCCTTACCTTTGTGGAAGGCAAAGACGCTGTCCTTATGCTGGCATGTTAGGACAATGACTGTCCATTCCACCTCTTCTCCAGACATCAGTACAAAACCAGCCTCTGGCCCTTAGGTACGGCTGAGCATGGAAGAAGAGAATTCATCAAACTATTTTCCCGCTCAGAAACACAAATTAAACACAAAAAGAGTAATCATAAGTCAGTTAGAAAACAGGGATGTCAACCTCCAGGTGGTGGCTGGATATCTCCCATTATTACAACTTATCTCCAGGTGACGGATCAATTCACCAGGAGAAAATGGCTGCTCTGGAAGGTGGACTGTATGGCATTATATCTTGCTGAAGTCCCTCCCTTCCTCAAAACACCCTTCTCATGCTCCATTCCCAAAATCTCCAGGTATTTCCCAACCTGGAACTGGCAACCTGACAGAGTCGATTTCACATCAGAGCAAACAAGGACAAATACAGTTTACTCAGGGCTTTTTTGCAGAAAAGGCCCAGCAGGAACTCATTTGCATATTAGGCCACACACCCCTGATGTCACCATTGTTTCACACAGGGCTTTTTTGTCAAAAAAAGCCCAGCAGGAACTCATTTGCATATGAGGCCACACTCCTTGATGCCAAGTCAGCTGGAAGCCCTGAGTTTAATGTTCTAAAATAATAAATAACATTTAAAATAACTTTAATGGCTTCTTTTCTTGCCATGTTGATATATTATTTTATTTAAGCCAACTTAAACAGGTCTTTGGAGTGGTGGCATAAAAATCTCCTAAATAAATACATGATAATAGTATGCAGGGAAACTTTCCCATCAAACTCATGTTATCATTTTTGTGAATTATAAGAGTATACCAAAGTTAAAAACCAATAAGTAGGTTGGGTAGTGAACAGGTAAACAAAAAAAAGGTAAACAAAATGCCAAGGCGTTCTCTCTCATGCCCACCAACGAGTGTGCAGAGCAAGTGCATCTTTTCGCATATGGGCGACATTGTCTGCCCACATCACAATCGCCTGCAACCCTGGGCAGCTGAGCAGTTGGTCTTCCTGAAGGTCAACTTGCCTCTGTTCGGCTCCCCGAAGTAGACTTTGAGAGTGAATGAAGTGAGCACCTACTTGTGCCTGTATCCTCTCTTGGCCCATGCTTGGAAGATGGCTGTAAAACGCTCTCCCACTAAACATAGACTAGAGTCCAGAGACAGCCCAAAAACTCACTCACAAATTGATTGGCAGTGCACCCACCCCCACCCCTCATCCATCCCCAAACCAAAAGTGAATGCTGATTTAAAATCTGCAAATCAATCCAAATTTCCCCAATCCCCATTCACACATGCCTAATAATACTGAAAGGGCCATTGCAGCCCCCAACTGTAACCGACAGCACCCACAGGCCCAGCCAGGATAACCCTTTTTTTTTTTCAGGGGCAGGAGGAAGGAAGAGGGAGGTGCCAGTGATGATGACAGGCAGCCAGCAGCCATACGGACAGTGATAGCTGGTATGTTGCTGCTGAGCTGAGAGAGAAGGAATGGTTCCCTTCCTCTCACACAATCTGAGGCCCTCCCAGTGATCTTCCTCATTTGGGATGCAACTCTGGCTCACCTCCTCGTGGTGCACCTGGGTAATGCAAAATAGCCTGGACTAGCCAACCATCCATCACTCAAGGTAAGTCTAAATTCTTCTTGCTTTGTGTCAGATACAGAATGATGTAGAGCTAGGTGTGGTCCACCGTTTCTCTTGTTTGAGAGTTGTGTTGTTTGGGGCAGGGCTGGAGAGCTGGCATCTGTAGATTGCATGTTCTGTGGCAGGGAAGCTGGCATCTGGGTGAGAGACCCAGAACCAGCATGCTTGTTGTGCTTGGCCAGCTCTCCCTGTGTTGTTTGGGGCAGGGCTGGAAAGCTGGCATCTGGGTTTGCTACAGCCAGGTCTGCAGAACAGACCTTGAACAGATTGTGTTTTGTGTGGCAGTGATGTTGGCAACTGGGTTTATATTGGTTCCAGGCCAGCAGGGTTCATAGACTAGATAGATGGATGTAGTGCATTTGGGTCCTATAGAGATTCTTTGGTGTGAAGTTAGGTTTGGCTTTGGGTGCCCCAGGAATTGGACCCCTTGGTCCAATTTTTTTTTTGGCTTTGTGGGTTTTGTGTGGAACAGTGCCCTAAAGCTGCACGGCTGTTTGGGCGGCTCTCCTCAAAACCCCTTGCTCCCCAGAGCCACTTTTCCCATGATAATTACACTGGGGGAAGTGGCTCTAATTGGTTTCTTCTCACCATTGGAAACAGTGTTTCTTTTGGGGTGCCCACAGATGGCTGCAGTCTTTTTGGGCCAGGGGGGTTGCATGCGGGGGAGTCACCTGAAGCTGCCCTGCAGTTTTGGGGCCCCTCCCTCAAACCTCCCTCTGGCCAGAGCCACGTTCCCCACAGCAGTTATAGTGGAGGAAGTGGCTAATTGGGCTTTCCCCAGCATTGGTGACAATGGGCCTTTTGGGGAGCCCAAAAACAGGGACCCCCTGGCCCAATCTTTTTGGGACTTGGAGAGTTCGTAGGGGAGAGTCCCGTGCAAGTCCCCTGCAAATTTGGGGGCTCTCCTTCAAATCTCCTCCCCTCCAGGCAACTTCCAATATACCTAATTTTGCCATTGATTTCAATGGCCCATAGGGTATAATGGTGGGATAGGGAATGGGAACCCCTGGCGCAATCTTTTTGGGACTTGGAGGGGTTCGTAGGGGAGAGTCCCCTGCAAATTTGGGGGCTCTCCCTCAAATCCCCTCCCCTCCAGACAACTTCCAATATACCGTATTTTGCCATTGATTTCAATGGCCCATAAGGTATAATGGGGTTGTATATTCGGAAATAGCCATATATCTCGCGTATATACGGCTATTCTGAGTACTGGTATTCAGAAATATATGGTATACCGAATATTTTGGCCCCATATATTTCCGAATCCGATTGTTCCCGATTTTTTTTTTTTTTGCATGCCCCTACTTAGAACCAGGGAGATCTGGGTTCAAAATCTTGGCTCAGTCCTGCTGGGGAATCTTGGCTAGTGATCCCCAACATGGTGCCCATCAAGAGGTTTTCTGGTGGCCACTGGCTTTTCCACCCCCCCCCTCAGGAATCTGCAAGGACTGACCAGGGGAGGGACAGACATCGTTTGGAAATTTTGCACACCTGTGCAAAGTTAAAGGCTTCTTTAACTGATTCTCAGCAGTCTACATATATAGTCAATGAGCATGCTCAGTTCAGATCAGGCTGTTATATGAATCTGCATCTTTTTTCCTTTGTCTAATTTACCGAATCACATTTTTTTTCTGTATACCTGCGGAATTCCCACAGTATATAAAAACTCATTTTGTGGATGGTCTGGTTTTGCTGCTTTTGTCAGCACAGGACCTTTTTTTTGCCATTAAATCCCAGCTGACTTACAGTTTTTTCAAGGTAAAAGACAAAAAGAGATGGTTTGTCATTGCCTGGTTGTGGGTAACAACCTGAGACTTCCTTGGTGGTCTCCCATCCAAGTACTAACCAGGGCCAACCTGGCCTAGCTTCCAAGATCAGGCTTGTCTGGGTCATCCAGGGCCATCCGCTTTACTATTAGATACAACAGTAATAGATATTGGTAAAACAGTGCTGCTTTGCCTACCAGAGATGGTCCAGGCTTAAATTTACCACCTCTCTGGATGCTGAGTGGAGGAAGTATATTTCAACAGAGTCATTAAACATGGTTTATTGCAGCTGAGCTATTACAAAGTATGTAAATAATGTCTGAGCTTTCATTTCAGGGAATGTTCAGTTTGTGTTTGATCAGCAGTGAACCGGGGCTTCTATAAATACAGGCAGACACAAGCTGCTGGAAGGCAGATTTTAAAGAAGTTGCAGTTCTTACTTCTTCAGAATCCCTTAGAAAGCAATACCTATAAAATATTGTGGGAAAGTTTGAATCATAGCATTTCCATCTTGGCACACCTAGGATACCAAACCTTTTGACATCATTACTGCTCCCCAGAGATCAAATTGATGACAATCCTGATTCAAAAACATGGTGTACAATCCTATTGTGCTCTTTCAAGTTCCCTTCCACTCCACGATCTGTGTTTTCCTTCACAAAAAAATGGCACCTATCACAACTTTGTACATCAGCTTTGAGTGTTAGCAGTCTGTATTCTACCATAAAAGTGTGTTTTATTTAGCACCAGGCAGAGAGGATGGCAGGAAGAGGATCTACATGACTGCCTCCCAGTTTTGATGACAGAGGTAGACATACGCTTTTTCCTAAATTAAACTGGAGGTGCATTTCAGCTGTGTGTATTTTCTTGATCAGTGCCCAAAACAGTGGCCTGAGGTTCTCATTTCAGCCACAGGCTGGCTCAGCTAGGAGGGAGGGCGGAGGCTGAGGAGGGGAAGCAGTGCTGGATTGAACCCTGTGGAGACCCCTAGACCAGGGGTAGGGAACCTTTAACACTCAAAGAGCTATTAGGACCCGTTTCTCACAGAAAAGAAAACACTGGGAGCCACAAAACCCTTTTGACATCTAAAATGAAGATTCTCCCCAGCTAAGAACCGCCCACCCCACTTGGTTGCTTACAGGGCCATTTATCTTTATTCCTTCCAACCCACAAACTTTTTTAGTCAGCAGCTACATTCATCAACTTTATCGTGTTGCCCACAGCCAGCAAGGTCTTTCATTCTACCCAACGACCCACCCCCCTTGACCGCCAACCAGCCCAACTAACTAACCCTTGCAGAGCAGCCGCCTTCCTCTGCTTGCTGAGCAGGCAGATAAGCGTGCAAGCAGCCATGTAGCCCCGGCCATGGTGGAGTAGTGCGCTGTGAGAAACTTGCTGTAGGCAGCCATAGTGGCGGCTTTGGAACAACTGTGAAGGCACCGGCAGGCGCAGCCAAAGCCCAGACAACAGCAACAGGGAACTAGGCTCGCTGCAGCACGATGGATGCTGGAAAAGAAGCGGATGTCTATTAGCTGAGGTGAAAGACCACTGAGGGCCTGCCTTCTTCACAGGCCTGCCTTGTCTGCAGATCCACCTTAAGCAATGCAACGCAGTGCTAGGGAAGCAGGAAACAAGAGGCGGCTGGAGGTGTGTTCTGCTTGTACCCAACCAGGAAGGCTATTGGTGGCTTTTAAGGGAACGGGGTCCGAGTAGGAAGAAGCGAGGGAGAATTGGTCCACGGTGCTGTGATTGAACGTTAAGCAAACCTGCGATTTCCTGCGAGCGTGAGGCTTCCTTACTGAGTAAACATGTAAAAGAGCCAGTTGGGCTGTACTGCAGCGAGTTCTTTTTCCGAGGAGGAGCTTAACAGCGCTTAAGAGCCGCAAGTAAGTCATGAAAGAGCCGCTTGCGGCTCTCGGGCCGTATGTTCCCGACCCCCGCCCTAGACAGTCAAAATCTCAATGCCCCCCTCACAAATTATCTCCTAATATGTTTTTAATTTTACTAACCAAAAATTTTATTACACAAAACAAACATTATCAATTATTGTTATTAAACAAATTATCACATTATGCTATTAAACAAGAATTATTAAATATTATTTGTCAACACCTACAGCCTTGTTAATATTGTTAGATGATTTGTTATCTCCAACCATTCCTTATTTTTTGTTATGTATTCCTATTTTTAGTTTAGGATTTATGAAACAAGCTGATTCAACCTTAAACAGTAACCAATAACAATTACACTGTTAGTGATACACTGTGACATTATTAAACAATATTACACAATATTATTAAACATTTTTTTTTTAAATCAACTTTTATAAACCAACAAAACTTTAAACATTCACCTTCCTCAATTTTTTTGTGGTGAAATCTTTCAGGATATCTTGGAAGTTCAGCTTTTGCAAAACATCGTATTCAATGGCCATAATGGCAAGTGAGTTCAGTTGTGTCATTGAAGATTGATGACAATTTTTCAGCAGTTTTAACTTTGAAACAGTTTGTTCACCAGTAATGTTCTGATCATGAGACACCTATAAATTGTTAATGCTGTCATAACTTTTGGGAACATTGACTGCACCATATTTTCAAAAATTATTTTGTACGATTGCGATGTTGGCACTGTTTCATCAGCTTTGAAATCTTCTAACTGTGATACGAAATACTTGAAATGAACCATTTCATCTGCAAACTCCAACTCAATGTCCTCAGGATAATTCTCTCTAAATCTTTGAGCAGCTTCTTTAATTTCAGTGTCTGTCTTCAATGGGAACTAAACGAGGAACCGAAATAGAGAATGAACTTTGTTATATGCTTCTACACGACGGGAAAGCTCTGCACATAACATATCCAATACTGGTAGGTAAGTTTCAATCTTGAACCTTTCTCTTCCTCGAAGCACAACCTCTTCCACGTCACCATTGTTGTGATGTCTTTTTCTTACGTGCACATGCCTGCTTTCATCAGTGTATTGCGCATTGTTTTTCTCATTTGCCTTCCTCTCGTAGTCATCAAACATTCCTCTTTGTGGTGTTAAAAAAATCGAGCAGTGATTTCAGAAGATCAACAGCCATTTGAAGTTCTGTTGTTTCCTTTTGTAGGGATTTGGTGACTCCATCGATCTGGTCTAGGAT
Source organism: Heteronotia binoei (assembly GCF_032191835.1). Lineage (NCBI taxonomy): Eukaryota > Metazoa > Chordata > Lepidosauria > Squamata > Gekkonidae > Heteronotia > Heteronotia binoei. The sequence goes on from NC_083236.1 coordinate 27,291,787, forward strand.
TACAGCCCAAAAGCCTACCATGATGACATTTTCCTTCTTTGACAGGTCATTTAGCAGACATTTGGCCTCGTGAATTGTCTGTGGCTTCTGATTCACATCTTCAGCAATGGCCTGCAAAGCATCCTGGAAGTCGCTGTAGCCTTAGGATAAAGCCTTGATCGCATCAGCCCTTGCACACCACCTTGTGTCAGTCACTCTTTTTAAAACTAGTGCAGAGCCTTGCTGATGTTTGCCATCTTTGCCCTCAAGATATTCAAGCATCACCACCCAACGAGAAAAAGTTGTACATTGCTTGAACAAGCCTAAAGAATGAAATTGCTCCAACGCAGCTTTCTACAGCACGTACTCCAACCAAATTGAGCAAGTGTGCTGCACACGGAATGTAGCATGCAAGCTGATTTATCTTGGAAATATGCACTTGAAGATCATTGTAGCACCCTAACATGTTTGCTGCATTGTCATAAGACTGTCCTCTCAGGTTTTTGATGTCAATGCCATATTTGTTTAAGAAGGTCAAAACAGAGGTGGCAAGCGCTCCTCCAGTGTGGCTTGCTATGGGGATGAATGTGAGAAAACGTTCTACCACTTCACCATCTGATACTCCAACATATCATGTGAGATATGTCTGGTGTTGAATCAATGCTCAGAGAAAAGTACTTGGCTTCCTGGATTTCCTTTATAATAACTTTCAGAACCTTATTTCCCATTATTTCGATTACTTCTTCACAAATTGTGGAAGACAAATATGAGGGTTTTCCTTGACCTTGATTACCGTATTTGGCTAAATGAGAACTTAGAAAAGAATTGTACTCTGAGATTAACTCTAAAATTCCCAAGTAGTTGCTATTAGGTTGAGAACCAAGGAGTTCTGTATCACCGCGAAAAGCTAATCCACGTGATGAGAGGAATTTGATCACCGACACTATTCTTTGCAGAACGTGGATCCAGTATTCTTGGTCTTTGTTGAACTGAATTTCCAAAGAGCTGTTGATTTGACAGTGTGTGTGTCATCTGCTGATCAGTGTCTGTATACATGCCTAATGCGTTGCCCTGTCCTCGTGCATTTTCATTTGCTGCGAGGCATTCTTCCAATCAGAAAATCCATCTGTAAATTGAGTTCGGCCTTTATGTGTTTCACCAAATAAGATGCATGGGAAACAGTACACATTTCCTGTGGATGGAGAGTACAGGAGCCATTCTCTTTTGATCTGTTCACCATTTGCATGTTTTCGAAAGATCATGGAAAGGGAAAATCTTCTTTTTTTACGATCTTCAAATTGTCTGCTCGAAGCTGAAAAAACACCATCAAAGTGTTGACATTCCACAGGGTCTCTATTACACCAAAAATCCTGCACTTCATTGGTAACGTTTCACCATAACCCAATGTCATTTTGATATTCTGGCCCCAGGTTATCTGTTTTGATGATGTAACTGAACTTCTGGCTCAGTCTCAGCTGGACCCAGTAACTGAACTGTATCCTCATCCTCAGCAATCTGTTCAGGGGGAAGGTTTACCGCCATCGCCATCACTTTGCTGGCAGACGAAGAGGCCTTGGGCTGATCCTCTGTTGACTTATGAGTAAAGCCAAGTTGGAAAAGACCGTGCATCTTTTTTATTTGTTCATCAAGCTTCTTCGCTTTCTCTTGCTCTTTTTTCCTGCACCGCTTTGGTACCTCTACTTTTCAGATGCCAATATTCTGGTAGAAATTAGATGGTGAAGTTAATCGAATTTTATTATAACTCAGAAAAGCTAACTACACGGGGAATAGTCTTTGCGCGCAGGCTTCGCCAATCTCCCGTGCTTTCAGCAACTCCCCAAATCATCATCCTACGCAGGGGAGAATAAAATTCATGGACTGTACTGCGCAGTGCGACCTGGCCACCCCTGAACTCAAAGGAAGTTTCATTTCTCTGGAGGGTTTCTCATGTGTATGCTCTAGTGAGAAGCAGTGTGCACGTCAGCCACTAGTGGAAAGATAACCATCACTACTGTACATTACACGTTGCACAGAGATTTTTTACAAACTGACAGCTGACAGAAGCTATAATATTATTTGTGATCAGTGTTCCCTCTAAGCTGAGTTAGTGTGAGCTAGCTCACACATTTTTAGCCTCTAGCTCACACATTTTTGTTTTAACTCAGGATGATCTCAGAGCACACTAATTGATGCAGTAGCTCACAACTTTAATGCCAGTAGCTCACAAGCAGAATTTCTGCTCACAAGGGGGAACATTGTTTGTGATCCGTTGTTGCAGGGCCCCTTAAGGCATGGGGCCCACAGGCCGGCACCTACTCTGCCTATTTGGTAATCCAGCATTGAGGGGAAGGAACTCAGTGGGAATGTAATGTCATATAATCAGCTCTCTGAAGCTGCCATTTAACTTTGGGAAACCCCTGCTGTCTGAAGATCAGGTATAACTGCAGGATAACTCCAGGCCCTACATGGAGCCAAACTCCTATTGCCTACAAGCAGGGCTTTTTTGTAGCATAATAAGCCACCCCCTCCCTGCCATGCAGCCAATCCTCCAAGAGCTTACAGGGCTCTTCTTACAGGCCCTACTGTAAGCTCCAGGACAACTGGCTACATCAGGGGTGTGTGGCCTAATAGGCAAAGGAGTTCCTGCTACAAAAAAAGCCCTGCCTATAAGTGTTCTGTTGTTTCCTTTGCATGACCAGATGGGGATGAGGGATAAGATTATGCTTCCTGGGCAACAATGTTTTGATGTTTCCCCATATCAACTAGCCATCTCCTGGTTTCATCAGAGTATCTCTAGGCATCTTTATCACCTCTCTTTCCACAGGATTTTGGTGTCCATCTATTGGCAGAGAGATGATAGATTAATGATGCACCAGGCCTCCTTGCTCTGATGGACACATGTGGTAGAGGAGCGGTCCATCAATGGCTAGTAGCCATGATGACAAAATGGAACCTCTATATCTAGATGCTGTCAGCCTCTGAATATCGGTGGCTAGAAGGCAACATTAGGATAGGGTATTAGTCTCTATGCCCTTCTCCAGGACCATTGTGTGTGAAACAGGATGCTGGATTAGAAGATGCCAAACAGAGATGCCAAACTAGTGGAGAAAAATTGTTCTGTCTTAATGGGAATGTTATTTACCTGATGATGTTATTTACCTCCAGGCCACTAAAAGCTTCAGCTGCCTATTTCCACACGTTAAGTCTTTCTTAAAGGAGCAGGGCGTTTTTCTCTAGGCCTGTTAGCAATCTTTACCGCTGCTCTCTGATCAAGCAGGGCTCTTCTTATGGCTGCACGTCAGTTAAACAGGCGTCGAGCAGCACTTCAAGGACTAAGGAAACTCATTCTAGAACAAGCTCTTCAAGTCAATGCTCACTTCTCCGGATGTATGAAGTGAGCATTCTACTATATGAGCGAACCAATCTATCACGAGGAAGGTGAGATTGGAATCCAGAGCTGACAAGCATTTGATGAAGTGAGTTCCGACCGATGAAAGCTTGTGCTAGAATTAATGTTCTGGATCCTTTAGTTGCCCCTCGACTTTTGTTTCATTTTGCTTCCACGGACGCTGACCCCTCTGGAACTGCAGCAGCAAAAAGATTTAACGCGTTTTTATTCAAGCATCTGTCGTTGTGGTCTAGAATCTACTTTGTCAGGTGCTCCAGTCTAACGAGACCCCTGTGGGGAAAAAAAATATGAACCCTGCATAGCACTGCAAGACTCCACTACATTTTAAAGCGAAAGTGTCGTTTTCCAGCAACCTCCCGCCATAGCCGCTGTGGGTTTGCCAGAAACCCAGCAACAGATGCCGAGCCCCAAACTGCAGCCCCTCCGAGCTGCAAAGATTTTTCCTATCCAGACTTCAGGCTGAACACCTCCAACACTGTGCCCAAGCAATGCAGATAAACCAATGCACATTCACCTACTTGAGAGTAAGTCCTACTTACTTCTGAGTAAACACTCTAAAAATAAGTTTACCAAACCCCCGCCCCCCTCATCAGTTACCTCCTTCCTGTTCCACCACACCGTCCGCCTGCTCTGGTCTAACAGAGCACTCTTTCGCCAGGCTTTCCTTGAATGCTGCATTCTGGGAATTGTAGTAAAGCACAAGAACATAACGGAGAAAGAACAAGGGAAAGCAGCGCAGTAGAACTCGGCTTCCCAGAGGACTCTGCGCTTCGGACGTGAAGGAAGTGCGGTTCGTCTTAAAGACAGAGGTTAGTTACAGAAGCCATCGTAAGACTTAGGTTCCCTGGGTTGTAGATAAAGATCCTCAGCAGTATGTTTACAAACATCACGGGGCGGGGGGAATGTCCTGCTCTCTTAGCACAGGTTTAATAGAACTTATTTACTAGATGCTGATATTATTGGGGCTATTAAAAGCTTCAGTTGCCAATGTCCCCACGCATAAAGGGTGCATTCACAGTACACTAGATAATGCGTTTTGCAACTGGATTTTTTAGTGTAAGAATAGCAAAATGCATTATTTAATGTTCGATGAATGCACCTTAAGTCCCTGTTAAAAGGGCGGGCTTCTGTAGGTGGTTGGCAGCCTTTGTGCTGGAGACCAGAAAGCAGCTGGACTAGGATCTGAGAGAGAGATTCGAATCCCCACTCCAGTGTGAAAGCTTGCCAGAAGACTGTCTCTCAGCCTAACCTACCCCACAAGGTTGTTGTGAGGATAAAATGGAAGAACACAGAATAATGTATGCCATTCTTAGCTGCTTGCAGAAAGGATGAAACAAAAGATTTACTAAATAAACAAATGGTTATTAAATTTAACAAATTAAATAAATTAAACGTTTACTCACAGAGGCCCCTCCTGAATTCAAGGGGTCTTTTGCCCCAGTAAGCATACTTTTGGCCTGCAGCTTAGCAACTCAACGGTGGGTTGTACCTCCAAATACATATGCATCACCTTAAATTCTATGCACACTTAGGAGCAGACCCTGCTGGACTCAGTGAATTTTCTTTCTGCATAAACACACAGCATCACTCATGAACTCAAGAGAGAGTCCCTGACTCATGGAATAAAACCCAAAAACAGCCAGTTTGGTGTAGTGGTTAAGTGTGCTGACTTAACCAGGAAAACCGGGTTTGATTTCCCACTCCTCCACTTGCAGCTGCTGGAATGGCCTTGGCTCAGCCATACCTCTTGAAAGAATTGTCCTTGAAAGGGCAGGTTCTGAGAGAGCCCTCTCAGCCCCACCCATTTTGCAGGGTATCTGTTGTGGGGTAGGAAAGTAAAGGAGATTGTGACCACTCTGAGATTCAGAGTTATGGGTGGGATATAAATCCAATTTCTTCTTCTTGGACAAGGAGTCCCTGCAAATATTCATGCTAGAGTTACCAACCTCCAGGAGGGCCAGAATTACAACTGATATCTTGACTACAGAGATCATTTCTCCTGGAGAAAATGACACCTAAAGAGGCCTCTTATTTTTAAGCTCCCTCACCTCCCAAAGCTCCACTCTCCCTAGGCTCTGCCCCCAAATGTCCAGCAATTTTTCCAGCCCAGAGTTGCAAACCCTAATTCATGTTGGATCTTAAAAATCCAAATCCAAATAGGGTCAGCTCAGGCAAAGGCCTCATGGGCAGTTGTGTCTATTTTGGAGAAGCCATTTTTGAAAACACCTTGTAGAAAACCAGCACTGCTGTGAGGGGGGGCACTGCAAACTATTGTACAAAGATTCTATGTATGAAAGGGGGTGGGTTTTTTTTGGGGGGGAGACAAGAGTCCATAATGAGATCCAACTAAAAAAGCCATGTCATAACTTTAATTAAGATCAACCAAAATGGCACAACTCTGTGTTCAAGCTTAATATGAAGGTTGGATATTAAAACAAACAAACAAAAAGAAAAAGCAAAAGAGAGAAAAGACTTTTCATGCAATGACGAACATGCAGCCCTTTTGTTCTGGATGGAATTGCTCTTCTAGCGTCAGAGGATGCAGTCAAAATAAAACAGTCATTACACTGTCAGACAAAGATCCAGGACACCTAAGTATTAATTCCAGCTCTGCCATCAAAGCTCCCTGGATGACCTTGGGCCTAGTTGCTCTCAGTCTAACCTACCTCACAGAGTGGATGTTTTGAGAAAAGGAGAGAAGAATGTGGTAACACACTCTTGTTCCGTCAGACAGAACAGTGCAGCATAAATAAATAAATGTACAATAAAACAAGAGTTTTTATTTGTGTATAGTCCAGAATTTTGCCATCTCCACTTACCGTAAATGATATTAAAATACCCATTTCCACTGGAAAATGGAAATTGAACTGTTAAAGCCAATGCATTAGCAAGGAGGTGGTGAGTGTGCCCCCCCCCCCCCGCCCAAGACCTCCAACCATAGAGATTTTTCTGCAGCACCCAGTTCTGGAGGTAACTTTGTCCAGCTTTCTTTTGCAGGCACCAGAGAAGATAGTTAAAAGTTTCTAAAAATTAAGTGTATAAAGATGGAAGTCCATGAAACCAGTAAAGAAGTTTTGGAAACAAAAAGAAATAATATAATTATGATTAAATAAGAATTAGGAAAAGTGAAATGGGGATTGGGTGAAATCGGGTAAAGAAAGGAAATAAGATAAAGAGGAAGGAGTTTATTTATTTGCTGTTAGTATTCAGTTTGATTTATAGAAGACAACAAGGAAAAAACGAAGTGTATTTATATGAGATATATAAATATGTTGATATACACACACTTATTAAATATTAGTGCCAGAAAATACCCATCCCACCAAGTCACCTATCATCTGTTCCTTTGGCAGCAAAACAGGGAACATCCAATAATTAAAAGCAATACAAACACAGAACAGCGAAGCAGTAATCCTTAATAGGCAAAGAAGAGGGAAATCATCAGTATCAGTTCCACTAAGAGCCACCAGATGGCAATGCTCACCAATTGCCTAAAGAATGGGGGGCCCAAGCCCACCATAGGCTGGGAGTTCCATAGGTAGAGTGCCACAGCTGAGTAGCCCTTGAGCCTCAGACAGGAAGACAACTTGGAGCTGACGATCATCCACCAAACTAACATCTGAAGAGGATCATATGGGGAAATGATCCTTTTTCTTCAGGTAACCAGGATTGTCCCTCTCATGGATTGCTGCCTTGTCGTGGCGAGAGGGCTTGCGCAGTTCAATGAGGCTGTGGGCTATGCCATGCAGGGCCACCCAAGATGGACAGGCCACAGCTGAGAACCCAGACAAAAAGTAATCCACTGTTGAAGGAAATGGCAAACCACTCCAGTATCCTTGCCAAGAAAACCCCATGGACAGTAACAAAAGGCTAAAAGATATGGCGCTGGAGGATGAGCCCCTCAGGTCTGAAGGTGCCCAATATGCTACTGGGGAAGAGCAGAGGGCAAGTCCAAGTAACCACAGAAAGACTGAAGCGGCTGGGCCAAAGCAGAAAGGACGTTCAGTTGTGGATGTGTCTGATGGTGAAAGAACAGTCCGATGCTGCAAAGAACAATATTGCATTGGAACGTGGAATGTAAGATCTATTAATCAAGGTAAGCTGGATGTAATCGAACAAGAGATGGCAAGACTGGGAATCAGTGAACTAAAATGGATGGGAATGGGTGAATTTAACTCAGAGGTTCACTACATCTATTATTGCAGGCAAGAGTCCCGTAGAAGAAATGGTGTGGCCTTTATAGTTAACAAGAGAGTGAGGAAGGCAGTAATGGGATACAATCTCAAAAATGACAAAACGATTGCGGTCTGTATCCAAGGCAAACCATTCAATATCACAGTAATCCAAGTCTATGTGCCAACCACTGATGCAGAAGAGGCTGAAGTGGACCAGTTCTATGAAGATCTACAACACCTTCTAGAATTAACACCAAAAAAAGATGTCCTCCTCATCACAGGGGACTGGAATGCCAAAGTAGGAAGTCAAAAGATAACCGGAACAACTGACAAGTTTGGCCTTGGAGAACAAAATGAAGCAGGGCAAAGGCTAGTAGAGTTTTGTCAAGAGAACAAACTGGTCATAGCAAACACCCTCTTCCAACAACCTAAAAGGTGACTCTACACATGGACATCACCTGATGGACAACACAGAAATCAGATTGATGATATATTCTGCAAGTCAAAGATGGAGAAGCGTTTTACAGTCAGCAAAAACAAGACCTGGAGCTGACTGCAGCTCAGATCATGAGCTACTCATCGCAGAATTCAGGCTTAAACTGAAGAAAACTGGGAAAGTCATCAGGCCATTCAGGTTTGACCTTGATCACATCCCTTATGAATATACAGTGGAGGTGAAGAATAGCTTTAAGGAACTAGAGTTGATAGACAGAGTGATGGAAGAACTATGGACAGAGGTTTGTGACATTGTACAGAAGGCAGCAATCAGTACCATCCCAAAGAAAAAGAAATGCAAGAAAGCAAAGTGGCTGTCTGATGAGGCTTTACAAATAGCTGAGGAAAGAAGGAAAGCAAAAGGCAAAGGTGAAAAGGAAAAATTCACCCAACTGAATGCAGATTTCCAGAGAACAGCAAGGAGAGATAAGGAGGCCTCCTTGAAAGAACAATGCAAAGCAACAGAGGAAAATAATAGAATGGGAAGGACAAGAGATCTCTTCAAGAAAATTGGAGAAATCAAGGAAACATTTCATGCAAAGATGGCCATGATAAAGGACAAAAACAGTAGAGACCTAACAGAAGCAGAAGAGATCAGGAAGAGGTGGCAAGAAGAATAATTATACAAGAAGGACCTCAATGACCTTGACAACCATGACAGTGAAATCGCTGACCTCGAGCCAGACATCCTGGAGTGTGAAGTCAAATGGGCCTTAGAAAGCATTACTAACAACAAAGGGAGCAGAGATGACGGTATCCCAGATGAGCTATTCAAAGTCCCTAAAAGATGATGCTGTTAAAGTGATGCACACATTATGTCAACAAATTTGGAAAACACAACACTGGCCACAGGATTGGAAAATGTCAGTTTATATCCCAATCCCAAAGAAGGGTAATGCCAAGGAATGTTCAAACTATCACACCATTACACTCATTTCACATGCCAGCAAGGTCATGTTAAAGATCCTACAAGCTAGGCTTCAGCAGTACGTAGATCGCTAACTACCAGAAGTTCAAGCTGGGTTTTGGAGAGGCAGAGAAACTAGAGATCAAATTGCCAACATTCGATGGATTATGGAGAAAGCACAGGAGTATCAGAAAAACGTCTATTTCTGTTTCATTGCCTATGCTAAAGCCTTTGATTGTGTGGGTCACAACAAACTGTGGCAAGTCCTTAAAGAGATGGGAGTACCAGACCACCTCACATGTCTCCTGAGAAACCTGTATAAGGGTCAAGAAGCAACAGTCAGAACGGGATATGGAACAACTGATTGGTTTAGAATAGGAAAAGGAGTTTGACAAGGATGTATATTGTCACCCTACTTATTTAATTTATATGCAGAGTACACCATGCGGTATGCTGGCCTGGATGAAGCAGAAGCAGGAATTAAGATTGCTGGGGGAAACATCAGCAACCTCAGATATGCAGATGATACCACTCTAATGGCAGAAAGTGAGGAGGACCTAAAGAACCTCTTGTTGAGGGTGAAAGAGGAGAGCACAAAAGTAAGCTTGAAACTCAACGTAAAAAAAATTAAGATCATGGCATCCGGCCCCATCACACCATGGCAAATAGAAGGGGAAGACATGGAAGTAGTGACAGACTTCACATTTCTGGGATCCAAGATCACTGCAGATGGTGACTGTAGTCATGAAATTAAAAGACATTTGCTTCTTGGGAGGACAGCTATGGCGAACCTGGGCAGTATAATAAAACGTAGAGACATCACCTGCTAACAAAAGTCCGTATAGTCAAAGCGATGGTATTCCCAGTAGTGATGTATGGCTGTGAGAGCTGGACCATAAGGAAGACTGAGCGCAGAATAGATGCTTTTGAGCTGTGGTGCTGGAGAAGAATCTTGAGAGTCCCTTGGACTGCAAGAAGATCAAAGCAGTCAGTCCTAAGGGAAATCAACCCAGACTGGAAGGTCAGATGCTGAAGCTCAAATACTTTGCCCACCAAATGAGAAGATTGGAGAAGATCCCGATGCTGGGAAAGACAGAAGGCAAAAGAAGAAGGGGATGGCAAAAGATGAGATGGCTGGACAGCATTACTGATGTAACGAACACGAATGTGAGCAGACTTTGGAGGATGGTGGAAGACAGGAGGGCCTGGCGTGACTTTGTCCATGGGGTCGCAAAGAGTCGGACTCGACTGTGCGACTGAACAACAACGAGGATTCATCCTGTGTTCGGCATTAAGGTTTGAACTGAGCCTGGAAACACACCCAGAGCCCTGAGTATAGATATAATATGCTCAAGAAGTTGAACTCTATTAATACTTTACCAAAGCTTTTTTAACTGATTGAAATTTCCAGATGCTCTCAAGGGCAGCCCATGCGAATGTCCCCTCATGCCACCCTATGCAGATACTCTAATAATGCTTGCAAGAATGCCAGAAAAAGGAACCCAGCAAGGCTGATGGAAACACGTTTGTGTATTTGTGCTGAAATTATTTTGTTCTGTGGCACTAAAGGAAACACAAAAAGTGAGCTAGTTCTCCCCCCACCCCCCTAGGAAAATGTATACACCACCTCTTCAGAGATCTGCTCAAGGTGATTTACAGTTAAAACATTAAAAACCATTAAAGGACAGCCATTAAAAACAAAATAAGGGTCATTAAACAAGCATGAAACAATGTTCAGCAGCCTAAAATATTATTCATGAAACAGTTCTCCAGAAAAAAGTGCCCGTGGAAAAAGTTTTGGCCAGGCACCTAAAGGACAGAAAGCTGTCGGGCAAGCCTCACGTGGGAAGGCATTCCAAAGTTGAGGTGCCACCATGGGGAAAGCCCTATTTTCCTTTGTTGTCCCTGCCAGCTCTGCAGGTGGGGGCACAGAGGGCAAAACTTGGGAAGGGAATCTCGAAAGGCAAGCGGAACAATACAGGTGGCGATGGTCCTTCATGTACGCCACTTTGTGCTATGGTTTGAGGCCATCACTGCCTGTAAAATGTGGATGTTCCTTACCCTGAGGTGAGTAGCTGAAGACACATTCACATTCACCAGGCCTAGAAGGGCTGGTACGGAGTACAGTTTTGTTGGTGTAGAGAGTTAGGAGGTTTCTCTCCTTGAAGGCCTGCTCATTGATGCTTTATTTGTTAACTGAAACAATTATATCCTGCCTTTCAGCATGCTTATGGAGAGAAGAGGCAGCTGATCCTGCCCAACCAAGAGACAGTCACAGCAACATACTTACAGTTCAAGAAAAAAAATGAAGGAAGGAAGAAAGGAATCACTAGGAAGACAGGCCTGAAGTATCACTAGGGTTTCACTTTCAGACTTCGGCTGGCAAACAGGGGTCCATGGAATCTATTTGTAGCTCATAAGGACACCTGTTACTAAAGACTTGCTTCCTGTATGCACAGAATCCACCAACACACTCTGCACCAAAGCTCTACCATCAGGTCTCATTTTGTGCAGGAGCTCATAGGAGTGGAGCTTCGGAACCTCTAAATTTTGTTGTGCTCTTTCTTTCTTACACCCGCCCCGCCCCCATACTCACTTCTGGGCTCCATTGTCCAAACCCTCTGTGAGAATTTTGCTGAACTCTAAGGTTTCCCCCCCCACACACACAAAAAGAAAAATAACGAAAACATATAAAGCAGACAGATGGAAATCTTCATCATGCCACTGTGGCCGCATAGGAGAAAGTAATTTAAAAAGTATGATGGGAGTAAAGTTGTATTATGACAATTATAATTCAAGAAGCCTTTAAAGATAGATGCTGAGCTGATATAATTTAGTACACCTTTCAGTGATGTCAAGGGTGTCTGGCATGTGCAAATGAGTTGTGCAAATGAGCTCTGGCATCTCTTTTTCTACGAAATGACCCCTGTCTACCATAGGACTGGACCTGACAAAATAGGAAATGGTCCTTGCTTTCTGCCCAAAGGCAGACAAATGGCAAACATGACTGGATTAGGCTGTCAGAGGAGACAGTTCATTACTTGGATATGGCTTTTGCCTTCTCGAAACTTTCAGGCACACGGATTGGGTTCCACCAGCATGTGAGCAGGATGGCTGGCGGGGGGGGGGGGGGGGCAGGGTTTATTTTTTCTGAATATTTGTCAGCTTAACACAAGCAGACAAGAAAGGTAAGCCTGATATTGCCCTAATCCAGAAAACATAATAAAAGTTGATACCATCGCCTTTTTAAAATTACACACCACCAGCAATTTGTGGCTGAGGGGTGTAGCTGTTCTCTTCAGCTGCACCAGATAATTAAGGATGCCAGACAAAAAGCCAGAGGATGACTTCTCTTCTTACAAAGGTGCGTTGCCAAAACCTGTGACTGCAACTTTGCCCATAGTTCTAATCTAACTTTAGATTTTATATACTTTAAACTGGTCTTTTATTGCTTTTACTGTTGACTGTTTTTATGATGTAACCCACCCTGAGCCTGTTCTATGGGAAGGCTGGGCTAAAAATCGAATAAAATAAATAAATAAATAATCCAGGAGGATATTTTTTTTCATTCCATCATCTTGACGGCTTTCAACACAAGGAAATCATTCTTGGGGTGAATTTATTTATGAAGTTCATTTATACCCCATCTTTCTGCTAAAGATGTGAGTGATGGACCCAAGGCCACCCAGTTACTCTCCATGGCAAAATGAAGATTCAGACCCAGATCTCCCACATCCTAGTCCAACACTCTAAACACTATTCTACTCTGGTTTATTCTATTAGGCGACTGGACATGTTTTGTGCAATGTCAAAAATATCTGTGTAGCATGAAACATGCTTCCATGCACTGGATGTATGGGATTTTTTAAAAAATTAAAAGATAGAAAAATACTGAATACCGTTTCCTTTAAGTGGCTTGTCAAGAGCTGTATTTACATTTTCCTTTTCTGCCTAAGTAGAATGCACACGGAGCTCTTTCGACTGTATTGAACAAAAGTGTATTCTTCCCACGCCATCCCTTTGCTTTCATCACCGCCCACTAACAAGCCAGTCACATCGATAATCTGCTCATCTATGCTCAGTTGACGATTTATTCCATGAGCTACTGCCACCCCGCCTTTCTCCTGAGAGTCAAGGGAGCTAACAAGATGCCAAGGTGGCAAAAAAAAAAAATGCAATAAATCCCACAGTGCTGAGTCAAAGCACAAACCAGTGTTATAAATACAGCCAGCAGTAGTGTCTTTCTCCAGCAGTCTCCATATGCTTCTCCAGCATTATCAACAGCAGCCTCTGGAAAATGATTATTGTTCAGGCTTCCTCAATACAAGAGGATGAGACAACTGGTGTTTTCTGCACATCTCCTTGCTTTTCTTGCCTGCACTGCAGTGAATAGGTTCCTGAATCCTGGTGTCTGCCCTGCCTTAAGGCTCTGCCCGTCTTCCGCTTTGTCTGAGTAAGTTTCTTCTACCAGAGGTGATTCATACTGCTTCCCACCCACTACATGTTCCCTTTCCATGCAGCTGTAGACATTCAAAGACAACATGAAACAGTCTGGCCCAATTATTTCTATAACAAGAGGGTGGGGAACTAGAGTTGCCAACTGCCTGGAGGTAAAAATGTCCTGCCTCCTTAAAAGAGGCTTAGTGGGAGATTCTGCACCTGGAGATGTTATTCTAATTTAGGTCTTCTAAAGAGTTGGGCACTTCCTCTCTGGCTTGGCCTTCTTTTATCTGACTGCAGCTGCTTTTGTTTTGGTTTAATTCTTGGGTCTAAGCTTTCATGCGCATGCACATATGAAGCTAACTTATACTGAATCAGATCCTGGGTTCATCCAAGCCAGTACTGTCTACTCAGACTGGCAGCAGCTCTCCAGGGTCTCAAGCTACGGTTTTTCACACCTACTTGCCTGGACCCCTTTTGGTTGGAGATGCCGGGGATTGAACCTGGGACCTTCTGCTTACCAAGCAGATGCTCTACCACTGAGCCACCGTCCCTCCCCTCAATTTCTTCTTCAGCTCCTAGCGCCCCCTTCGGCATGGCAGCTGCCCGGCTCGCCCCCTCCCGAGGCATCTCCCGCCGCTTGCCTCCGATTGCGGTGGCCTCGGGCCAGGGATCCCAGAGCTTCCATCCCGCGCCACGACCAAGCAACCCCCAACCCCTCACTGCATCAAGGGCCCCGAATGTTGCATCCGCACGTGCTCCGAGAGGCTGGAGGCCCTTGCGCCGAAAGCAGTTGTCAGATTCCCTGTCACGCGCTCTGCCCTGGCAACATCCGCTAGGTGGCTGCTGCAGGCCTCCCCTCGGGGACTCGAAAGAACAACCCCGCCAGCGCCACGACCCCTTCCTTAGCCCCGCTTGCCAGACCAGGCCAACCCCGCCCCTAATTTCCCCATCCCGTTCCGCAGCGGCGCACTGGAGCCCGGGCATGGTAGTCCTTCTTTCTCTCCCACCCCCAACCCGCGACCGCTGACTACAACCCCCGCGAAGCCTTGCGCAAAGCCGGCCCCACCGATCGCCCCGGCGGCCGCAGCGCCTTTGCGCGCCCCCCTCCCCGAACTACAACTCCCAGCCTCCCCCTCCACCGCTTCTCTCTCTCTCTCTCTCTCTCTGTGCTGCCGCCGGCGGGGTGGGAGTGCCTGCTGGAGCGGCGGAGGATGGAGCGCAGAGGGCGGCAGAGGCGGGATGCCCAGCCTGGCGGGAAGGCGGCGGCGCAGCCAGAGGGGAGGCAGCCCCGCTGAGGGTCGCCCGCCGGCCAGCCTGAGCGCGCAGCATGGTCACCGCCGCAGTCGCCTCCCGCAGGGGCCGAAGAAGGTACTGGGGCTGGCGGGCTGGAGCTGGAGGCGCTGGCCGGGGCCGAGGGTCGCCTTTGCTACGCGCGCCCTGCTGCCTGCGCCCAGGGTCGCCTGCGCCGCGGCTGGCTGGCTGGAGCGCTTCGGGCCGACCGGGTGTGCTGCTGCTGCTGCTGCTGTCACAGCGCCGGGCCTGGCGCGGGGCGCACAGCCCTCGACTGCGGGGCAGGGCGCTGGCAGCTGGGGAAAGGGGCCGGGGCCGCTCCTGCTCTAGTCCCTCGGGGTTGGCCGCCCGAGGCTCTTCTTGTGGGCTCCAGCAGACCCTCCCCGGAGGAGCCAGGAACCGGTAGCTGGGGGAGGGGGGTTTGGGTTCGCAGCAGAAGTTGCCGGGAAGGTTCGAATCCGACCCAAGCAGCTGCGCCTCTGAGGAACGCGGGAGGCGCCTTTGCAAGCAGATGTTCGTCGCTGGAGCGGGGGGGGGGTGGGGAGAGAAGGAGAGAAGAGCTGCCAATCCCTTTGTTCTCCGTCTCTCTCCTCGCTCGGAGCTTGCTGGCATCTGTCAGTCTTCTCTTTCTGGCTTGTTCCCTGCAAAGAGCTCGGAGCAGCGTCCGCGGGTCTGCTTCCCCCGCGTTTAACTCCGCAACAGCCCTGCGGCTTCAGGGCTCCCCGCGAGTTTCGTACCCAGCACCTTCCAAAGGAGAGGGGCTGCCGGAACAACTCCCTGGATCTGTTTGGGGCTTAATTTGGGGGTTTTGCTCAGCTGGCTCTCCTCACTATTGCATGGGCTGGGGTCTGTCCCCACTCTGCTGGGGTATGTGCTTCTCTGGGCATGGGCAGAGTGTCCCCTGGTTGCCTGTGCCACACAGCCCCTTTGTACTTGTGGGATTACACAATGCCTTTTTAATCGGAATCGTATCCTAAACGGAGCTTTAGGAGGGCAAATAGAGTAGGTAGGGGTAAGCCACCCCTCCCCCCCCATTTCTGCCCGCCTCAGCATCTCTGCCAAATATAACCGTGCACTCTGCACATGGGACCAGTTCTCCACTCAAGCCACTGAGGAGAGCCTTTGGGGTGCTAGCAGTTTTGATGGAGCCAGCAGCGTGGGAGACAGTGACTGGTATTCAATGCTCTTCCTTGCTTCCTGGATCCACTAGGTGGGGCAGACTGGGGCTAGTCTGTAAGACTTGCTTGGCTTTCTCCCAATGTCTAGCCAGGTACCACCTTTGTCTCCCTGCCACACACTCTTGTTCCCTGGCATTCCAGCCTCTTTACATGTAGTTGTTGCTTTTGGGGGGCATCTTAGCCAATAATGCCTGTCCTGCTGTAATCTGTGTGAATAAGTCAGCATGGGAGTTTAGCACATCTTTGTCACAAAAATATCTATATCATTTTCTTCTCTCCATCCCTCTATTCGCTCACCCTGGTCCCTCCTGGGCTAGCATCCATTTCCCAGCTTTGGGGAAAGCCCACGGGTGGGGTTTTGTCCTGCTACTTGGCAATATGTTGCCTGAGAATGTAGGGATTCCATTTAATTCTGTGGCTGACAATTCTCGGTAGGGCCAGCACATGGAGGATAAGGGAGACTTCGGGAGGTTTAGGGACAGAATAAAACCCAAGTCCAGTTGCACCTTAAAGACTAACAGTGTTTACTTCAATACAAGCTTTCATGAATCACAGCTATGAAGAAGTCCATTGCAGATGAAACTGTGCCCGTGTCTCAAATCTTTTCAGGATAGTCAAGGCAAGCCTGGCCCCAACCCTGTTCCA
The DNA here is from genome assembly GCF_032191835.1 of Heteronotia binoei. NCBI lineage: Eukaryota > Metazoa > Chordata > Lepidosauria > Squamata > Gekkonidae > Heteronotia > Heteronotia binoei. Next base: position 27,308,308 of record NC_083236.1, read on the forward strand.
GACTGAATGCAGGATGATAGGCAGACTGCTATATCTTGTCTTCAGCCCCTCTGACTTTCTGCATGCGGCATTGCCAACTTGGTGTTCTCCCTATTACGTTTAGTGCGGGGTTAAGTGCCTTTGCCCTGACCTGAATAGCTTGATCTCATCAGGTTTCGGAAGCTAAACAGGGTCGGCTTTGGTTAGTATTGAGATGGGAGACCACCAAGGAATACTAGGGTCGGTACACAGAGGCAATAGCAAGCTTTGATGACCTCTTGCCTTGAAAACCCTACAAGGTTGCCACAAGTCAGTTGTGACTTGACAACACTTTCCACCACCACCAAGTGCATTTAGTGGGATAGATTCTCGTCTAGCAGAAGGAAGGAAATGTGGTGTGGGTTTTTTTGAACAGCAGCCTTAAAGGTTTGTTTATTAGCAGGAAGGATTTTTTTAGCTGGTTTGAAAGCTAGGAAAACCTGAGGCTCAACAGACAGGCCACTGCTGGCCTGTTAGAACCCCAGCCGAATCTATATTGGCCAAAAGCAGTTTGCAGCTGAGTTGATCAGTCTGGGAACCTGGGAGTGCCTCCTTTTCATCCAGCCACTGAAGAGTAGGCATTTTGAATAGACCTCTAAGTTGCCAAAGCTCAGAACATTCTTAGGGCAATGAAGCAAATTAAATTAGGGCATGACTTGGCCAAAAAGGAACTCTGGCTTCCTAGTGGGAGGGAGACAGGGGAACAAAATCAACCTTTGCTTGCCAAGGTGAGCCTGACTCTGCTTGTAAAACATAACGTCAGGTTGATGATGTGCCTGACATTGATCGTTGTTTTTTAAGTGTGTGTTGGAACGTGGCCAAAAAATATTGCTGTGCTGTCGTGGAGGTTGTTTGGGGGCCTCCCACTGTTTAGTGGGATTTTGGCAAGAGAAGGATAACTTAGGCAACGCTTCTAAGAGTAAGGAACTTACTCCAAGCCTTGCTGGTACTTCTGAGAGGGACCATTGCACTCTCATTCTGCCCTATTGGTGCATCTTAGAGGAGTTACTGTCCTTTACTCTGAGTAAATTATTAAATTTTGCATCTCAATAAAAGCAGGTCCTTCCCCTTGGTTTTGTGGTCTAGTAAAATGCAGTCCAGAAATTACCCCCTGTTACTAGGGTTATGTTTTTGCACACCTGGTTTTAGTGCCTTGGGGGTGGGGGTGGGGGAGAGATTACTTCAAACATGGAAATGTTTGCCAAGGTGGTCACTGTTACTCATGCCATGGATTTTACTACTGTGACATGTTCCAGATGGAGGTTTCCCAGTGCTTTAAAATGGCTATTGGTCCAAAATGTGGTTTCCAGAATTTTATTTGGAGCTCATGGGATCATATAACTTATTTAATTTTTAACTGGTTTTATACTGTTTCTAGAATGTTGTTATCAGCCCTGAGCCCGTTTTTGGGGACGAGCGGAATGTAAGTTACCGAAATAAATCACTTAAATAAACTCCGATATTGTTCTGTCTTCAGTGGCTGCCAGTTTGTTTCCAGGCCTAATTTAAATTGTTAGCATCCTTTTGTACTTAATTTGTACCTTTGCTCATCTGCCATCCACATATAACAGGCTTATTGAATTTTTCCCAACTTTCCATTTTTGGATAAAGCTGTTCGAATGGGTAGCAGTAGAGCAGCTCCAGGTATACATGAATGATGCTTCTTCCCTTCAGTCTGGCTTCAGGCCTGGTTTTGAGTCTGAGACCTGGGTCTGGCATCAGCATACCCTGAGGTAGGGCAGTTGCCAGAGGGTTTCTGGCTAGGCTCACTGCCAGGGCCAGCCTTAGACTGCCTGGCACCCTAGGCAAGGCTAACGTCTGACTCCCCACCATGCACTGATAATGTCACCAAGTCACATGGGGGCGCCCAGTTCAGTGCCCCAGAAGGCCAGCGCCCTAGGCAATCACCTAGTTTGCCTAGTTGCAGGACCAGCCCTGCTCACTGCAACAGAGCCCCTCATCCACACACTGCCAGGGAAGGATGTGCAGGGGGTATACAGCGGCAGCATTCCTGGCGGTCACTGCAGTGGTGCTCCTATCTGTTTGCATCACTTACCACCATCAGGGAAAGGGTGTACAGTCAGTGCAAAGGCTCACAAGATGGCCTAGGAAGGAAGGACATCCAGGCAGGTGGAGATTAGGTGGGCTGTAGGAAGGCATGAGTGGGGGTTCTAGTTGTGGTAACAGAAGGTGAGGAGGCCCCTGAGTACTCCTGAACCTGGAACTGGCCCTGCTGAGTTGGTGCCAGTAGCTCTGCCGGGCAGTTTCCTCTTACAGATAAACAAGGGCTTTCTTTGCAATTTTTCAGCAGCTTTTTGATGCTGTTGATCATTCCCTTTTATTGGTGTACTTGTGAAAGTTGGAGATTAGGACAGTGTTCTGAGGGATTTTGGTCTTTTCCCTCTGGCCACACTTGTTCATCGGGAGTTTCAGTCTTCACTATGGAATCTGAATTTGGGATTCCTTCGGGTCTATTTTTTTCTCTCCTATGCTCAACATCTGGCATATTGTTAAAGAGATTATTTGTAGCATTGGGAGGAGGTGTCATTAATATAATGATGATACCCAGCTCTTTGCTTCTTTAACACAGCCTCCAGATCTACAGTCTTGGTCCTGAATTGGTGCCTGGGAGTAATGGTCAAGTGGGTGAGGGCAAGCGAACTGAGACTAAGATTTATGCAAGACAGGGGTGATGCTGGTTGAGAAAGCTGTTGTTCTGGGTTGGATTAGTCTGCTCATTTGGGACAGGATGTGCCTGTCATTGATCAACCAGGTAAAAGGTTTGGATGTCCTTTTGGATCCAGCGTTGCTTAGGGAGGCCAATGGACACTGTTTGCCCCAGGCCCCCCTATTTTCTGCTGCTACTTGACAGGGCAGCGTAGGAAGGATTCAAGATTGCACTTGCATTGCAGCATCGCTTCTGGCGTGAACTGGAAGTGGCATCTCTGTGTTGGTGCACCGCTTGCGGATTCACTCAAAAGCTCTATGATTAAACCATAGAGCGTTTGGTGAATCGTAAAGTGTTGCACTGACACAGTGACTTCCCTTCTGGCTTATGCTGACACAGTGACTTCATGGCTCACACTTCATGGCTCACAATGACTTCACTTCTGGCTCATGCTGCTCACAATGACTTCACTTCATGGCTCACACCAGTCTGGTGGGTCCTCATCCCCTCCACTTTTCCCTGTTGGGTGCCAATGCTGGGCTAGCAACTGTGGCCTTGCTACCAGAAAAGCAGGTTACTGCTTTTTATTATATTATTATTTATTATTATTATATGATTTATTATTATTATACTTAAGAGAGTCAGTGTAGTATAGGTGTTAGAGTGTTGGGCTAGAACAGGAGTGGCCAAACTGCGACTCAGGAGCTACGTTTGGCCCTTTCACACATATTGTGTGGCTCTCAAAGCCCTATTGGCCAGCTTAGAGAATGCATTTAAAGTTAAAGTTGCTTTCTTTCCACCACCTTCCCCTTCATCTGTTTGCCTTCCTTCCTTCCTTGCGGGTCTCAAACCTCTGACATTTATTCTGTGGCTCTTAAGTTAATCAAGTTTGGCCACCCCTGGGCTAGAATCTGGTTGACAACAATTTCTGAATCCAACCTCTGGTATGTTATAATAAAGAAAATAAATGTGGAGTGAGAAGCAATTCCAGCTACAAAGTGTTTACTACAGAACGAATATAGACTGGAACTTTCATAGCCAACACATATTCATGACTGTAATGGCTGCAGGTAGAGCCTAAAAATTGAAGGTGTCTTCACTGAAACCGGTCCTGAGCTTCTTGTTTTGGCTGCACTGTCCTTTCCTTTGTTCTTCCAATTTGCGATCCACTCCAGGACAATTTTGGTATAGTACTTGGACTGTGCACTGATATTGTTTATGGACATTATTTGTTTAATGTTACGGACAGTGCTTATTTGTCAGCCACATTTATTTTCTTTGTTATAATATACCAGAGGTTGGATACAGAAATTGTTGTCATAATAGTTCCTTATTGACATAGTATTATTGTTCTACACAGTTTCCCATGGTTTACTAATAATTTCAAACTGTGGTTCTTACTTGATTTTGCTGGAATCTGGGTGATCCATGTTCGAATCCCCACTCTGCCTTCAGAATTTGATTGGTGACCTTAATTAGGCCAATCTCCTGCTCTCAGCCTAACTTGCCTTATAGGGTTATGCGAGGATAAAATGTAGGAAAGGAGAACGTAAGTTGATTTGGCTCATCTTTTGGGAGAATGGTGGGGTAAAATTGAAGTAAACCAATAAATAAACGACGTCAAGATTATCTTCCTTTCTAGACACAGATGATTTTCCCATTGGGAGGAATAACTTCTTGGCTTCATTACTTCATGCAGAGGCTGTTTTTGAAAGGTTCAACTAATGCAGAATGTGGTCTCCTGTTTACTTGCAGACTTAAATACATTATACTGGTCTTAAAGCAACTGAGTTGGTTACCTGTATACCGCCAGACACAATTCATGGTGGTGGTTCTCACCTTCAGTCTTCCACAACCTGTGGCTCATATGAACCTATGCTTTTTTCTGCAGTTGCTCTACTGGGAGGGGGGGTATGAGGCTCTCTGGAGCAGTGACACTCATTGCCTCAGGATCCACATGTGGCTTTTCAGCATGCCACCTATGTCTCTTCTGAGCAGAGTTCCCCAAACTGTAATCCAGAAAGGTGAGCAAGGCCGTTGTCTGGTAGGGCTTACAGTGGCAAGTGAGTCCCACCTTGAAACAACCATTGTCACGTGGTCTGGAAGATGGGTAAATAGCGAGCCTGCCTGAGCTGCGTGCCTTGTGCTGGGAATGGAAGTAAAGCACTCCTCGCCACCCTTTTCTGCAGCTTTTGCACTCAGTTGACTGCTGGGAGGAGAGCAAGCTTGGCCACCGTGGTGAAGTGATGGTCTTACTCCCCATTCTCCATGACCAGCTTCTGGTCCCCTGACTTTCTCGCACTCTCACCTGAGCAGCTGTGCCTTCTGCTGAGAAGGGAGGGAGAAGGCTGAGAGGGAAGCCCTTCCCCTTGCTCCTGACACGTAAGGGCTGACTAAAGGTCAGCAGTGCTGGGAACATGCTAAGAGGAAATCAGGTAATTAAAAAAGTTATGTGTTTAAATATAAGTAGAGTAAGCTCCTATAAGCTTCTGACATACACGGGCTGACTAAAGGTCAACAATGGTGTGGACTTGTTCGGAAATCATCTAGTAATTAACAAGTTATGTTTAAAAGTAGTACCTATATCTATGTATGTTTTTAGTAGGGTGGCACTAGAGTTGCCAGGTCTCCCCTGGCCTTGGGTGGGGGATAGTGGGGTAGAGTTTCCAGATCCATGTTGGGAAACTCCTGGAGATTTAGGGAGGAAATCTAGGGAAGACAGGGAACTCAGTGGGGTGCAGTGCCATGGGATCCACCCTTCAAAGCACCCATTTTCTGCAGGGAAACTGATCTCCGTAATCTGGAGATGAGCTGTCGTTCCGGGGGATCCCCAGGTCCCACCTGGAGCCTGGCATCCCTAGGTGGCATATAGGGTAAATAATAGTCACGTGACTCTTTTGTTGCTCCAGGATAAGCATGGCTCTCCTGGAGCTCAGAGTGAGTCCTACCAGACGAGCCATTTCTCTTGTGGCTTCAACCCTGTGGCTATGATCTGCCTGAGGAGGTGAGAAGGGCTCTGTTGTTGTTATCAGTGAGTACGAAGGCATGTAATAAGGAGCTTTCCTACAAAGCATTCTGCTGACTCGGTTGCTGGGTTATTTTCTGGTTGATATTGTTTTGGGGGTGATTCGGCTGTTCGCTGCGTTGACATTTTTAGTAACTGCTAGCTAGTATATTTGGTACATTTCGTGTTAACTGGTTTTAATGGACCTGGTTTAAGGAGGCTTGTTGTTAGCTGCATTGAATTCTCTAGAAAGGCACGGGATAGAATTTTTCAAGCCTCTGTTGGACTGAATTTTAAATTGTTTTCAGACTTTCTTGGAGGGCTTTTTACTATCTCTCTTCTGTAACTTTTTAAAAATTAAAAATCCCTCTTTCTCTGAAATCTCAAATGCAGCTGTGCTGAACCTTGGGGAGAGTTTTTCACTTGGGTTGAATTTGCTAGAAATGTACAGTATTCTGTGATTCAGATTTTCAATTTGTTTTAATGGAGATCTCAAGTCGATGCAGAGGGGTATGGATAGTCTTTTTGAAGCATGAGGGCTAGAAACTTGGGGGGGGGTTGTGTGTTCAAGGAAAGTAGCACAGCAAATTCATGGAGCTTGAGAAAAACAAAATAATTGTCAAAGCTGCAGTAAGAAAGTCTCTGCTCCTGCTATAATCTAATGCCCTGCTCACGCTGTGCCAGTGATACAGAACAGAAACGCTTACCAAATGAAAACAATGGCTTCTTGGCAGTCTTGCATCCATTGCAGTTCCTACAGCACTAGAAGTGTTCTGAATTGTGGCACATCTGTTTGCAGCATCAGCATAACACACTTGCAGTGTTGGCACAGCATGATGTGCTTTGCAAGTGCGGCAGTCTGTGCCTTTAGTACAGTTGACTAATGCAGAGCTGAACAGGGGTCTGCAGTTCCAAGGCCATCCTTTCTGTATTGTGCGCTTTCTTCCTTTCTCTGCTCTAGATAATCTGGAAACTTTTTACTGTGTCCATTCATCCATGCTGAATATCCTTTTATGGGATGCATCTGAAATTTGACTGTGAGAAAGGATGTGAATGACTAATTCTTACCAGTTCAGAGACTAATCAATTGGTACTTACCGGTTCAGAGACTAATCAGTTGGTTCTTACCGGTTCAGAGACTAATCAGTAAGTTGGTAAAGGGGGCATTTGTATGTACCAGCTTGCCTGTTTATAGTAGAGAAGTGCATAAGAGTTGGAAAGAATGTACTTTCTGGATCATGAGATCTAATCAGTGTAAGAAACCAAGGCTTTCTTGGGGCGAGGGTGTGGGGGATCTGTCTGAACTGAGCAAGAAAGTGGTAGTTTGGAAATTCTAACCAGCCAATTAGGGAATCCTTATTAAAGTTGCTTCTCTGTAAGGCTGTTTATATCACATGTGACTAATGGAGGTATATGGGAACTGAAAATTTTGCAAGCTAGTAACTTTCGTGGACTTGTTTGAAAGATTAATCTAAACTAGGAGGACTCTTAGATGGAGCCTTACTTACTGGCCCCTGTACAGTCACCTCTTTTTGCTTGAAATGGCTTCTAAGGACATGTTCATATTAGACAGCACAGCGGCTTTCAGTTTCTTTTGTGTTTAGAAGATGTGTAAATGTTAGGCTGGTGTCAATGTGGGATTTTTTTGCACCTTCACATACAGTCTTAGGAAATGGAGGGGAGCCCACAACAAAAAACCCACACACACATGCACAAAACAAGCATCCTAGTGTTGAGCCCTTTTTAAATCTTGGAGGCTTTAATTTGGGTGGAAAGGCAGTATACTAATGTCGTAAATAAAATAAATACGCAGTTCCTTGGGTGGCCAATCCCATCTTGTAAGGAGTAAAAGGGTTAAACATTATCACTCTATAAAAGCCCTTCGAGAAACTGATGTGAATGTGCAGCAGAACCAGCTAACAGATTCCCAGCATAAATGCATATGTTGCGGTGGATTGACTGTTGATAAAGTCTATTTTTACTTAGGTCCTAAAAAACAGAACTAAGGTTCTATTTTTTCCTTTATTATTGCAAATCGTTATGTCATTTTTAAACTATATACGAAGTCGAGAATTTATTTTCTTCTTGCCCATTTGTTTTTCTTTACAGCCTTCTAGATAGGGAGTATATTATGAAAATATATTATGTAGAAATAGTAGTATAGCCTATATTGTTGTAGCAGTTTATTATGACTTTTCATGTTTTATATTTTCATATTAATGTTTGTCCTTAATATTTGTTTAAAAATGATGGATTTCTGTTGTTTTTCTCTCTATTCTTTCCCTTAACCTTTTAAAAAATTCTGTATCCCTATAAATTTTTTTTTAAAAAAAATGTAAAAAGAGAGAGGACCAACACCAAGAGAAGCGACATGTGACAACCAAAGCCCCCCAAGTAACCAGAAAACATCCTGTTGTAAATTATGATGCAGATCTATTTTGGGTAGTGTTCTTGAGCAGCCTCATGCAGGTAGCTGCCCCATCTGCAAAGCTGCACAGCCTTAGTATTAGTCTGGACCAGGGGTGGCCAAACTTGCTTAATGTAAGAGTCTCATAGAATAAATATCAGATGTAAGGGAGGGAGGCAAATAGATGGGGGAGCTGCAGGTGGAAAGAAAGCAACTTTAAATGTGTTCTCCAAGCTGCCAGCTGGTTGGCTTGAGAAGTGATTTAAAGAGACAAATGCCTTTTCCAAGCTGGCCAACAGGGTGGTGGGAACTTCCACACAATGTGTGTGAAAGAGCCACATGTGGCTCCTTAGCTATAGTTTGGCCACTCCTGGTCTGGACCCTTCTTTCTTTTTTGGCTGAACAAGTTGCTGTGGTTTCTACAGCTGCATCCTGCTCACTTTATCTGCTGAACAAGCTGACTCTTCTCTTGCAGGATTTGCACCTGGCTGAATCGATGCATTTATTTAAAATTCCCAGGCTCAGCTACATTGATGGGCTTTATACAGATCCCCCTTGGAAGCTTAAGATGGTGCATTCCTTTGCAAAAGGAGAAAAGTGGACTAAAAGGTTTAAAAAAAATAAATCCTTTCTCCTGTGACATATCAGGAGGGCTGCAACGGCTACCAGCATTTCCCCACCTCTGGTCTCCAATTCTGGGTTTCACTTAATCAAATGAGCTCCAGAATTCAGAGCAGAACTGAGGCATATTTCAACTTCTCCCTTTGGGTACAGAAAAACTTCAGGCTTACACTGAATGGCATTGCTTTAAGAGCTGCCAAAGCATGTCCCTTTTCACATTGAATTGTAAATTTTATCTCTCTGCTGGGTTTGGTTGGTGAAATATTGTAGGCAGCCTACTGTAATACAGCACACTTAGTTCTTGCTGAAGCAAGTTGCACACGTTCACAAGCTTTTTATTTAAAAAAAACATGTTTCGTAACCAAATGACCCCACCCTTCCCTATATTTTTGAGACACGTTCAAAATGAGCATATCTTTTCAGATGTTCTGAACCGCTGATGTGGTCTAACATTGCAAAACCATCTGTCCTGTGTAAGACTTCATGTTTGTTTGTTGTACAAAAAAGGCTTTTACAAAAGATTTGTAATTGACTAAAAACAGCCCCCAAAAGCAGAACAACTAGATTGCTGAGTTTCCTAGAAAGTAGGGTTGCCAAACCCCAGTTGAAGACAGGGGATCCCCAGGTTTGAAGATCATCTCTCCACTTCAGGGTTATCAGAAAGCAAGGGAGTAGGGAAATGTCTGCTGGGCACTCCCTTATGCCTGGTCCCCACATAGTATAATGGAGAATCAACCTGTGAGTATCTGGGGCTGGGGAGGGTTGCTTTTTGAGGTAGAGGAACCAAATTTTCAGCATAGCATCTGGTGCCTGTTCTAAAAAAACCAAAAAAGCTTCAAGTTTCAAAAAGATTGGACCAAGAGGCCCAATTCTATGAGCCCCCCAAAAAGGTACCCCCATCCTCCAGTATTTCCAGTGAAGAGAAGGCATTTAAAAGAAGCACAGTCCCTTTAAATGTGATGACCAGAACTCCCTTTGGAGTTCAGTTGTGCTTGTCACAACCTTGTTCCTGCTCCATCCCCAAAGTCTTCTGGTTCCACCCCCCAAAGTCCCCTGATGTTTCCTGAGTTAGACTGGCTGGCAACCCTACTAGAAAGGAAGATGGTACTCATATGAATTTCATTGCCTGCTCTTCTGAAGTAGTTTGACTTCAGGGTTTTGAAATGTGTGTCTCACAGCCTGTTCTCTAATATATCCGGATGTGCGTGGAAGTGGAGGGCCTCTGCCAAAATTCAGCCCTCTCGTGACCAGGAAGACTAGAGGCCTTCCTGTGTTGAAGAGAAGAGGTGGTTGTGGTTTTCTGCCACAGTTTTAACCATTTACTTCAGATCCCTTGATACATTTAACTCTTGCTCTCCTTTACGGCAGGGAGGAAGGAAACAGCTAGGGTTTTTTAACTGCTTGGGAAACTGTTATTGGCATTGAACTCTCTTTTTGAAGTTTATTCCCAACATAAATACCACACGAAAGAGAAGTCAGTGCCTTTTAATATCTCTTCTATTTTAGGAGGTACCTGAGCCCCGTGGCTGTTTTTTTAAAAGATTTTATTTTATTTACTCCCTGAGACCCAGTGCAGATTATAGAATAGGAAGCATGTGTTTTCTAAATAAGTTCCTGATTTTCTAGGAAGTATTTAGCTAAAAATACCAAGGAAGGAAGGGGGGGTGGGTTCTGTTGCTGCTTGGATTTAACAATGCATACGCGTTCTTGTCTCTTGTATACAAAACAACAAATTTATGAGCGCTTCCCTTCCAACTGGTGCAAATCATTTCACGACTGTTGCTACATATCAAAATAACCCTGACCTGGATGGCCCAGGCTAGCCCAATCTTGTCCGATCTCCAAAACTAATCCAGGTTGACCCTGGTTACTATTTGGACAGGAGATTATCAAGGGCGTCAAGGCAACAGCACAGAGGGAGACAATGGCAAACCATCTCTAAACATCTCTTAACATCTCTTGCCTTGAAGACCCCATGAGGTTACCGTAAGCTGACTGTGACTCAGTAGCACTTTCCACAGCTACCGCCAAAGCAGAAAGATTTAAGATTAAAATGAGCACATTTTCCCCACCCTTATGGATAAAACTGCTGGTTGAATGTCTACCTAGGGCCAATTGAGGATTTAGACACAGGCTAAATTGGCAGTTTCCACCAATTTCCCCCTTCCTGGTGCAGATCCCCCCCCCCCAAAATGTCATTCTTCAGGGCCTCCTGTCTCCCAAAAGCAAAATTTTGTAGAGTTCAGTTGTAGTAGGGAAGGCAGGAACCTTCTGTTCCACTGACGGAAAGTTTAGTCTCTGTCCAACCACAAATACCTTGAGGATAGATCCTGCCCTGTTGACCACCATCCTTGGTCTTGTGCCCAGAACATGAGTGGCTGTTGTTCTGGGTCAAGTTCTACTAAAACATGAACCTTATATAAGGACCTTTCATGATGTAGTCCTTCGGAGGGAGGCATTTGCACTCATATCAAATTTAAAGCATCCTTGAATATTCATGACGGAGATCTGTGGCTTTGGTGGGGGTGGATCATGTGATCAGTGAAAGCTGTAGGTGCTTTTCAGATTTGGCTTCAGTTGTCAAGGTATGGCTGCCTCCAGGCATTTCTAGATGAACTCTTATAGAGATCACAGTAGAAATGGCGTCATTGGTTTCTTTCTGATTCACACCCAGATGAAATCTAGGCAGGTTGCAGAGGTGAAGATGGCACTGGCACAGTGGCTGGTTTTCAGTAGACAACCAGATGTGACATTGTTTCAGAGAAACTTAATTATCATTTACAGTCAGAAGTAACTCCCTGGATGTGATGCAGGGCCTTATTGACTCCCTTGGCAATGAGACTGTTGATGATGTTGGTGAGTAAACTGCCTCTTGGGGCTTTACTAGAACCTCACCTGTTTTGCTCTGAGGTCCTTCAGGGAAACCGTAGCATTAAATAAAAAAAAATCTTCCTCTTCCTCTACTCCAGTAGGATAAAGCAGTGATTTTTTTTCCCCCCTTGCTGAAACTGTTTACTTATTTACAAGTTGTGTTAGTTGCTTTTGATGGTTTTTCAAAGTGGCACAACAAAATAAAATTCACCGCTGAAAACAGTGTTAAAGCCGCAGATAATGAAAAGATGAACCCAGTCATGTTTTCTTGAAAACAGCAGTTTAATAAAGCAAGCCAGAGTCTGAAAGCTCAAAGCTGACTTGAAGCAACTGCATCAGTTAAAAGCACTGGGAAAACAGGTTTTTGGACTCTTCGGTGAAAAGTTTTTAAAAACGGGGCCAAATGAATCTCTAGAGGCAAAGTATTCCTGAGTTCTGTTTATCCTCCGAGCAGGATGATGAAAATGGCTCTGCTTTGAAACTTCTCTTGCATTTTCAGCTGTGTGAGCCCTGCCCTGCATCTGCAGTTGGCTGAGTTTGTCTGTGTGTGATCTGAGCACTGTGGTCAGGCTAGTGGTTGATGGTCAGGTTGAAAGAATTCTCAGCCCCTCTCCTTAATTGGCAACCTTTTCCCCAGCGTCTTGCTACTCCCACACGAAGCTTCGTTGACTTTGTTCTTAGGTGAATCCTAGTGCAGGATTTCAGCTCTGTGCTTCAACCAGTTTCCAGCTCTCATAGATCTCTGGTGAGTGTGCTCTGTTTGGTTCAGAAGCACCAAGGTTTTGTGTGCCAGTACCTTATTTACCTGGGTCTTTTGTAGCTTAGTTTTGCTGCTTCTCTGATGTGGTCCCAGTGGCAAGGTCTCTTCAGGGTTATTGTTGCTTCCCTCTCTCCATCCTCTTCTCTCAGCTTTTTTCTTTCATATTGCATTTATGACTACGGCAGTGGAATGGCAGCACGGTTAATAGACTTTCCATCTAAACGATATAGGTAGCCAGATAATGTAAAGAGACCTTAGAACCCTCAGAATTGCAGCATTCTTTAGAAATTGTACATGATCATGAGGGCTAGAAATGTTGCTTTTTTACATGGTTTAGGATCTTCTTCTCTGCCATGGGACTGTAGTTCCTTGTAACATCTGTATTAGGTTTCATATTCCAAGTGGAATAGGCACCATCCTGTTAAAGTGGCATAATGTCTGTGCATATCCCATTCTCCCCCCCCCCCCACCCGTTCTCATCGGGCACCTAAAAGCAGCTTGCAACATCTTTTTCCCATCTTTTTTTTTCTCACTACCTGTGAGGTAGGTTAGGCTGAGAGAGGGTGACTGGCCTAAGGTCATCCAGTGAGCTTCCACCATGGCAGAGGGAGGATTTGAACCTAGGTCTTCCATCCTAATTCAACCCTCTGACCATTACACCATGCTTATAGCTCTTGCACATTTAAATGAGGCCTTTGTTTTGGGATCAACATACTAACTTGTGTAATAATTCAACTTTGAACAGTCACACCCTTTTAAAAAAATGTCTAGAGTACACGAGGCAACGTATTTCTCAATCCTGCTTCCTTTCAACTCTGCCAGTAGAAGGAAACTCCTAGCAGAGTCTCGTATCTGCAAATGCTTTCTTCTTCTTCTTCTTTTTGGGATTCAAAATGAGAGGAGCAGTGATCACAGGCAACCAGCTAGTACCTAAATCCAGTCAGTCATTGCATGTTTCAGAGATGTTACTCTCTTGGCAATTGGACTAACAGTGTTCAAGGACCAATGGGAAAATCCTGCTCCACATTGCAGGACAAACACTATCCCCCATGTTGCTCAGTGAACCTAAACAAACATTTCACTGCTTTCATATGGCATTAAGATGCTGGAAACCCAGCATTTAACTTTTTACCATGTACCAATCTGGCAGGAAAGAAGTACAAAATTATAACTAGGTGGTATGGAAAATCTTAGAGATTACAGGTTAACTACAGTCTGTTTTGTTGTGTGAGATTCAAAAGAAAGACAGGCATTTTCATCTGTGGGATTGTCCAGCTCCCAAAACATTTCTGTTCAATATGATCCCAACAATTAAAAGAATTACTGTACTAGAGAGACTTCTCAGCCCTTACTTCTATTGACATATGGTGGAAGAAAATAGGCTTTGAGGATTGTTCTGCTGAGAATGTCAGCTAGGATTCTTCATATCAAGTTGTTGGCAGGAAAGTTAAACTCCCACAATCACAGTAGTAGTATAAGACTGTACAGTAATACCAAGTTTGCAGATTTCATTAGGTGTTTCTTTCAAAAACTAAGGCCTAAGTTATTTTATTTTAAAGTTGTTTTATTTTAAAGTTAACAGGTTTCTGTAACAAAATGCATCCATAACAATTTATCATATATTTTATTATAATATGCCTGTGTATGACTATTTCTGCAAGTTATATTCCCACCATTTTTTTAAAAAAGAAAGAACAATTCAAAAAGACTTGGGAGAAATACAAAGAAAGATTCTTTAAGACCAATGAGTGCTAATGTTTTAAGTTTTTAAAAAATATATTTGTGTTCTTTATAAAATTTAGGTAGCAGAGATATAAAAGTAGAATCTTAAATAGGTACACACATGGCTGGGCCCAACCCTACATGGCCCGGCCCAACAAGGTCTCATTTATGTCAGATCTGGCCCTCATAACAAATGAGTTCGACACCCCTGGTGTAGATAGTAAGGTATTTGGACTCAGACTTGGTTTGAATAGTTGTGTTCCTCTTCATTCATTTTATTTAGAATGCTGGAAAGACCATGTTGTTTTACATATTTCACACAGACTCATATACATACACCCTCCCAATACTTTAAAGATTCATCTTTTCCAGAATTAATTTTTAAAAACTGGAATCATTCTGCAATCATTCCCTTGCTATTTTTGAGATTGCAAAGTTCACCGTTACTTGAGTTATTCAGAACACATGCAATTGATGCAATAAATCTTCTCCTTGAAATTTTTGCCCCAAGCACAACTGTTTACTGCTTCAAATGTTCATTCCTTTCCCACTGTGTGTTTGTGGGTGGGGGGAGGGTTCCTGGCGGCCTGATGATTGCATAATTTAAAGGGTTTTTTAGTTCTGTTTTTGGCACCAGGCTGGGCCCGGTGGGCATGCGCGACTGGACCCTGTACCTTTGGCAGAAATTATTTATTTCCTTCAATTATACCCCACCTTTATCTTCAGCAAGGACCCACTCTTCCATTTGGATCTTTCCAATAATCCTGTGAGGTAAGCCACCCCAGTGGCTCAGGCTCTCCTTTCAGTAGGTGGGTTATAGAATTAGCAGTTTGTTAGGTGTGTATGTAGCAAGTGTCTGGGAAAGCTCTACCTTTTTAATTTCTGTCTGGACATATCTTTCCAAACAGGAACTGCTGACCACTATTAGTGTAGTGTTGTAATTTGTGAGCAAACATAATATGGAGGGCTGTACAGTGTGCTTGCTGCTTGCATGGCACTGAAGTTAATCTTCATTTACAGCTGACTTGGCTTTTTGAAGCATGTGACAACTCTTAAGCTAAAGGCTTTCTGATCCTGTACAAGGGAATGCATGGTAATACTAAGTAATAATGTTGCAGAGTAGTGCATAGTGGTGGTGTGATAAAACAAGCTCTGCAAGTACCCCTGCTCTAATAGGAGAATGTGGGATTTATGTCCTATGTTATGACTTTATGAGTTGCGGAGCTCCTGAAGATTAGTGGGTGGATCCTGGGGAGGGCAGGGAGCAAAGTGAGGTACAATGCCCTAGAGTCCACTCTCTAAAGTGGCCATTTTCTCCAGGGAATGTAGTCTGGAGATGAGTTTTAATTCTGGGGGGTCACCAGGCCTCACCTGGAAGATGAAGAAATAAAAGCACTGAGGGGGAAAAGGCTGTCACAATATCTCAATGGAATTAAACAATAAAACTATATTACCATTAAACTGTGTGTTCACTGTATCCCTTAACAAATATAACAACTCATTCACAATGTATCCACAAATTATAATGTGGTGGTAGCAGCTAAGCGGCTGAGTAATATACAAACACATAGAATGTAGCAGTCAACAGTAGCTAGAATTAACCTCCAGTTAAATACGCTGCAAAAAAACAAAATTACTGCCTACGTGAATAAACAAAAAGAGTCAGAAAAGTTCATTTGAGACTCCAAAAGGACCAACAGCAATCCTCAGTGTTTCCCAGAGTGAATTTGTAATATGGTTTTGCCATGATGTCCTTTGAAGACTGTACAGACGTGATTATTTTATTGCAAGCTGATAAAAGGTTCATAATAAGCTGACAAAACAGACAAAAGATGAGACACGTTTCCTAGGTAGACTTCACATTTTGGCTAGCTTCTTCACGTCGTAGTCTGTAAATCCATATTCAGTGGGAACCCATTGTTCCTGTACTAATATGCACAGCTACCAGGCTTCAAATATTCCAGCTAGGAAGAGTTCTCATTGTGAATGAATTGTTATATTTGTTAAAGGATACAGTGAACACACAGTTTAATGGCAATATAGTTATATTGTTTAATTCCACTTTTTCCTCAGCGTTCTTGTCTTCTTTTTCTTTCATTAGTACACTGAGAGGCCCATTTTTCTTATGTTCCACTTGGAGGTTGGCAACCCTACTTCCCCCTCCCCTTTACCCTGTAGAAACAACATTTTACAGATTGCTACAGAAGCCTGCATACAAATGCCAGTTTAGTCTTTCTGGAAACAAAGCCATTTCCTTCTTGTGTTTCTTTAAAAGCTAGGGTTGCCAGCCTCCAGGTGGAGCCTGGATATCTCCTGCTTTTGCAACCGATCTCCAGCTGGCAGAGATCAGTTCCCCTGGAGAGGATGGCTGCTTTGAAGGGTGGTCTCAAAAAAGATATAGCATTGGAAAAAGTGCAGAAAAGGGCAACTGGAATGATTAAAGGTTTGGAACACTTTCCCTATGAAGAAAGGTTAAAGCGCTTGGGGTTCTTTAGCTTGGAGAAATGTCAACTGCGGGATGACATGATAGAGGTCTACAAGATTATACATGGGATAGAGAAGGTAGAGAAAGAAGTACTTTTCCCCCTTTCTTACAATACAAGAACTTGTGGGCATTCAATGAAATTGCTGAGCAGTCGGGTTAGAACTGATAAAAGGAAGTTCTTCTTCATCCAATGGGTGATTAACATGTGGAATTCACTGCCACAGGAGGTGGTGGCGGCTACAAGCATAGACAACTTCAAGAGAGAAATGGATAAGCATATGGAGCAGAGTTCCATCAGTGGCTATTAGCCACAGCTTATTGTTGGAACTCTCTGTCTGGGGCAGTGATGCTCTGTATTCTTCTGTTTGGGGGGAGGGGCACAGTGGAAAGGCTTCTAGCCCCACTGGTGGACTTCTTGATGGCGCTTGGGGTTTTGGGGTTTTTTGCCACTGTGGAATTTACTGATTGCAGCTAGAATCACCTAGACACAGAACTGGAAGAAGGCTATCTCAGAAAGACTGATTAAAATTCAGGATCTTGTCAAAATGGCTATGTTAATGGACAAAAATATGAAAATATAGTGGATTGTTTCACAGTAAGAAGACTAGCATAGGAAAATCAGGGTGTTTTTTTTCATTTCCAGAATTCTAGTACATTTACTATTTCATTAGATTATTTTTATTTGCCCATATATCATTAGAGGGTAATTGACTATGTACCCAATGGATAATAAAGCATTTAGAATAGTAAAAAAAAATAGCTGTACTATCTATAAAAGATGCTTCTAATAGCATACATAGTCCAACAGTGTATAAACTGCCAATAGCAGATAGGTTCAGTTGGTGATAAAATGTTTGGTTCTGATCCTGATTCTTGATCTGATTGGCGCTGACCTTGGTCTAATTCTTCTTGGGACACAAAGCCTGAGAAAGTAGATACCATGGTATCAGAATCCTTTGACTGTGATGATTTAGGACCCAGAATTATCCATATACCATTTTTTTTCTTGACCTCTGAGCAACACTGGAGATAGAAATTCAATCTTCCTACAGCCAAGAGTCTCTGGAATATATATCTTACTTTTTACTAGCTGAGAGGAAGGGAAAAATAAAAGCTGAAATTAGGAAACAAATTTTGTAGTTAAAAAAGGTCATACACAGTAATCATAAGGAAGACTACCAGCATGTCAGATGTAAATGTTATAATTGGGGCTTTTTTTTGGTAGTAGGAACTCCTTTGCATATTAGGAGCTTATAGGGTTTACTGTAAGCTGTTGGAGGATTGGCTACATCAGGGGTGTGTGGCCTAATATCCAAAGGAGTTCCTGCTACAAAAAAAAGCCCTGGTTATAATATTGATTATACTGAACTCTAAAAACTTATAATCAAACATATTACTAACATGAATAATATTGTTGACAACATTATTAACATGCAGCATTTTTAATTATAGGTTTATATCTGTCTAGAATCCATATAGGAATTACTTAATGCCCCAGGCTCAAAAAGGCTGGGAGCCTTGCCTTATAAAGCATTTTATTCCATCCAAAAAGGGAAAAAAATATTTAACAGGAGTTGCTTTCAGGTCTCCCCAGAATTCTTCCATTGGGTCAATTGAAACAATAACTACCCTGATATGTGAGGGAGGAGAATATACAACTTCACTAACTACATGGGCACCAATAAAGCTACAGTATCCAAAAAGTTCAGGAAGATTTATTATTTGTGTTTGTCTAAAGAAAATGTCCATCTTGACTTGGTTTTATTTATTTATTTATTTATTACATTAAGCTTATATCCCGCCCTCTCCGCAAGCAGACTCAGGGCGGCTCACAACATTACATTACTACCATTAAAACCAATAAAACATATAAAACATAATTACATATTTAAATTATTTAAAACCATTTCATGGTGCTGTGTTAATACAGTACAATATAGGCAGTTCTGAAAATTCGGTGGTGACCACCAGTACTCTACTTGGTGCTCTATATGATGTCCAGTGGCAGCTTTCTCTGTTAGATATCGAAGGCCTGTCAAAACAATTCGGTTTCAGGAGAACATTCCAGAGTTCTGGCGCTGCCACCGAGAAAGCCCTGGTTCGTGTCATATGCAACCTGGCTTCTTTTGGTCCTGGGATGGACAGTAGATTTTTCGTCCCTGAACGCAGTGCTCTCTGGGGGATATACGGAGAAAGGCGGTCCCGCAGATAGACAGGTCCCTGACCATAAAGGGCTTTAAAGGTCAGTACCAACACCTTGAAACGAACTCGGAACACAACAGGAAGCCAGTGCAGCTCTTTCAGCACCGGCTGAATGTGCTCCCATCGAGGGAGTCTCATTAACAGCCGTGCCGCAGCGTTCTGCATTAGCTGTAGTCTCCGGGTTAGCGTCAAGGGTAGCCCCATGTAGAGAGCGTTACAGTGATCTATTCTTGAGGTGACCGTGGCATGGATCACCATTGCTAAGTCGTTGTGCTCCAGGAACGGGGCCAGCTGCCGCACCTGCCAAAGGTGAAAAAAGGCGGATCTAACAGTGGCTGCTACTTGGGCCTCCATTGTGAGGGAGGACTCAAGGAGCATGCCCAAGCTCTTGACCTTAGGGGCTGGTATTAAGGGCACCCTGTCAAGAGCCGGCAGACAAACCTGCATTCCTGGGTCACCCCGACTCAGATAGAGAACCTCCATCTTCGTCGGATTCAGCTTCAGCCGGCTCAGCCTAAGCCAAGAAGCCGCGGCTTGAAGAGCCAGGTCTAGATTTTCCGGGGTACATTCGGACTGGCCGCCCATCAATAGATAGAGCTGGGTGTCATCTGCATATTGATGACAACCCAGTCCATACCTCCTGACAATCTGGGCAAGGGGGCGCATATAGATGTTAAATAGCATCGGGGATAGGACCACTCCCTGTGGCACCCCACAGCTGAGAGAGTGCCTCTGGGATACTTCCTCCCCTATCACCACCCTTTGTCCCCGATCTTGGAGAAAGGAGGTCAACCACTGTAAGGCAGATCTCTGGATCCCCACATCGGCAAGGTTGCTAGTCAGTAGCTGATGGTCAACCGTATCAAAAGCAGCTGACAGATCTAATAACAACAGCACTGCTGAGCCGCCCCGGTCCAGATGTCGCATGAGGTCATCTATGAGGGCGACCAGAACCGTCTCCGTCCTGTGACCTGGCCGAAAGCCGGACTGGAATGGATCCAGTGCGGAAGTGTCCTCCAGGAATCCCTGTAGCTGAGTTGCCACCGCCTGCTCTATAACCTTACCCAAAAAAGGGAAGGTTTGATACCGGCCGATAGTTTGCCAATACGGCCGGATCTGCAGATGGTTTTTTTTAAGAGGGGACGGACATACATGTAGGTTGTTAAAATGACTTGCAAATCAACCAATGAGGTTAAAAAGACACCTCCTAATAGTGAGGATACATAATACACACAACTCCCCGTTTATGAAAATCCTCTTAATGTGAAGAAAAGGCCCCAGCCAAGTCCAGGTGTATCCTGGCTGCAACCAGAGCTTCATGCAAGTTGATGCTGGGTGGGGGGTGGGGGTGGTCTTGGGCTTTCTCAGTCACAAGATGGAGTTCTAAAACAACATGAGAGTGGGAGAGAGATAATTGAGGACTGTGCAGAAAAGTGCAAACAGAGAAAATGGCCGTAACCCAAAGCAAACCATTGGGCAAACCTAGCCCCTCCTGTCTTTGGCCCTCAATGTGGAAATAGTTCTCCCTTCCATCTGGTCTCAGTACTGCTCCGGGCCTGGCTTCTTTTCATGCTGCAGAAACACACGCATGTGTGTGAACAAGAGAGGGAGAGAAGTTCTCATTCTTACACATTCTAGGAATAAATGAGGATGGCCATTGATGCATGCCCCTGATTTTAAATCCAGCAGTAATAATGTGCCTTGACTATCAGATCTTTGGGGAAATGCTAAGCTAGGAGACGGGTTTTTAGCATGCCCACAGTCTTGCTGTGTTCTCTCCAGAGTCCATATTTCACTGTTAATTTGTTTCAGTTTCACTTAAAATGAGATTGCTCACATTGCAGCCAGAACTTTGCCGCTGCCTCACCTGGCATGTTTTCAGGAAAGCTTCCGGACTTTCCCCTGCTGCACTGCACCAGGAAGAGGTGATCAACCAGCCGTTCAAGCGTTCTCTGCTGGGTCAGTGCCAGCTGCTGCCTTGAGGAAAGTGCCAACCTGGAGAAGGTTTCAGCCCTGGCAGACAAGCTGCTGACCTGGCAGCAATTTGATCCTGAGTGTAATTGGAAAGTATCTAAATTCACATTTAAAAACACAGACGCATACTTACTCATGGATAGAAATGTGAAGGCCAGGTAAAAAACCCCTGGAAAACTCAGAGAAAAACCTGATTCTTTGACAATGTTCCTCTGGTATGAGGGCCCCAGTCAAATGATGCATCTGCCTGGGTATTTCATCAGGTGGTTGTTCAGTCACACAGTCAAGTCCAACTCTTTGAGACCCCATGGACAAAGTCACGCCAGGCCCTCCTGTCTTCCATCATCCTCCGAAGTATGCTCAAATTTGTGCTTGTCACATCAGTAACGCTGTCCAGCCATCTCATCTTTTGCCGTCCCCTTCTTCTTTTGCCTTCTGTCTTTCCCAGCATCAGGATCTTCTCCAGGGAGTGCTCCCTTCTCATTTGGTGGCCAAAGTATTTGAGCTTCAGCTTCAGCATCTGACCTTCCAGGGAACAGTCTGGGTTGATTTCCCTTAGGACTGACGATCTTCTTGCAGTCCAAGGGACTCTCAAGATTCTTCTCCAGCACCACAGCTCAAAAGCATCTGTCTTCTGCACTCAGCCTTCCTTATGGTCCTGCTCTCACAGCCATACATTACATTTAAGCAGGTTAGCATTTTCCCTGGCCACCCTAGTCCTCCTTTGGATGCAGAGAATTGTCTGCTTGTAGGGTCTGCAAAAGACCATTCTGTCTTCTGCTGAGCTGGAGCTTCTGGCAGGTTGTTTATCTCACATTTATTTCCTTCATTTATACCCCACCTTTCTCCCCAGTGGGGACCCAAAGTGGCTTCATCGTTCTCCACTTCTCCATTTTATTCTCATAACAGCCCTGTGAGGCTGAGACTGGTCCAGGGCCATCCCATCATGCTTCCATGGCAAAGTGGGGATTCTAACCTGGGTCTCCCAGATCCAAGCTGATGCTCTAACCATGGTACCATACCAGTAGTTGTTCATGCAGCATTCTTGTCTGGGTGTCTTCACTTATTCCATGTGCAGCGAGCTATTAATTCAGGCTCCCATTCCCTACTTCCTCTCTTGTTATTACAAAGGCCTTCTCATACTGGCAAGGGTGGAATTCTAGCAGGAGCTCCTTTGTATATTAGGCCACACACACCCTTATGTAGCCAATCCTCCAAGAGCTTGCCAAAAAGAGCCTTGTAAGCTCTTGGAGGATTGGCTACATCAGGGGTGTGTGGCCTAATATGCAAAGGAGCTCCTGCTAGAATTCCACCCCTGCACACTGGTAACCCTGATCTGGTACTCCTGGCATTTGTTATCTTATCTCTGTATATTTTTTTAAAGAGAGGCTATTTTCTGATGTATGGTTTCAAACAGTCCTTTGATGCCTACCATTAATCCTAACTGGAGTTAGTGTTTGGGCTTTTGAAACTTCCTTTTGGTTGTCAGGTTGGTGGGGTTTTTTTTTTAATACATCTCATCATAAGAGAGGAGAGAGAGAAAGATTCCAGAACAAGGTATATTTTGGGATTAATAGTTAACTGCATTGCAGCGGATTGGTTCTGAGGACCCAGTTTCTCCATCCTGGCATAAAGTGCCATCAGGTCACAGCTGACTCTTATTGCAACCCTGTAGGGTTTTCAAGGCAAGAAATGAATAGAGGTGTCTTACCAGTGCTTGCTTCTGCATAGCGGGGCTGGACTTTCTTTGTGGTCTCCTATCCAAGTACTAATGAAGCACAGTGCTGCTTAGCTTCTGAGATCCGATGAGAGTGAGCTAGCACGGGCGTAGACAAAATTAACCACATTTAAGCAAACACTGCTTTGGAAAAAACGTATATCTAAGCAGTAAGCAAGAATTACTATCATTAGTCCCATAGACTGCCTTACTTTGAAACCTTTGTAGGACGCAATTTTAGAAAGCATTTTGGGTCAGTCAAGCCTACTCTTAGAAAGGGGTTTTCCCATTCTGAAAGGGGGGGGGAGGAATTAGGTTTTGACACCCCTTGTATTCTTCTGTTGGAATTTTTTGCTGCTGCACTGCATTCAGTTTCTGGCTTTCTCTCTCCCTGCCTCTCGGAGGGAGTTCTGGGGCTGCCCCTGCCGCTGCCGAAACTGCAGACTGCAGCTCTTTCTTCTCCAGATGCCTTTCCTTTTGGATATGATTGAGTGGGCGTAGGTTATCACTGGATGCCTTGTCTCAGTGAAAACGGCTTTGACTCTGCTTGTAAAAAAGACCCGCGTGAACCTCTTTTCAAGAGAGATGAGCTGATAGGAAGAACCTGTCATGTTGGCTCTGAAGGGGAGTAGAAGGAATTTACTACAAGGAAGTGATTTATGGCCGAAAGAGACAGGCTTTCTCCTCTCCACAGACATAAAGGAGCGATGCTATGTTGCCCCCTGCGTTGCAGTTCCATCTAAACACTTTGTAGGCATTTCTCAGATGGGTGGTTATATTCTGTGGTTCTAAGTGAGGGAAGAAATAGCCAGAAATGGTGTTTGATATGGATATCTGTGCTTCTGTTTTTAAAAAGAGCATGCTTCTAGCTTTTACATGTTGCCAGTGCCTGCTTTGAACTTTGAGAGCCACAGGTGGTTGAATAACAGTGCCTTTGTAGACAGAGTTGCATTGGTGGCACCCTACTAAATCTGTTTAAATCAGTGGGCTCAAGAGGGGGTGTAACTCAGCACATTAAAATTCATTTATTTTTATTTACTTTGTATTCCATTTTTCCTATTGATACTCAGGATAGATCATAGGATACAGAGTAGTGGAATTTGACTGCATAAAGCAACCGATAAACAATGCAATTGGATTAGGATTATAGAATTAGGACAGTGGTATAAGATTTGCAGTGTTAAGGATGGCACTTCGGTTCCTTTGCATATCTCCTTGCCCTTCTCTTGCATAGTAAAACCATAATTATATAAAGTAATTAAAAATGCACCATTGTGCAAATAACTGCTTTTTCTTCAGTACTCACCCTTGCCTCTTTCATGTACTTTTCGTACATTAAATTGAGTCGGCCAGGCATTAAGCTTTCTGCTCTGTGCAATGAAAGGGGTTTGGGGTTGGAGCTGTTTTGCTTAATTGATCGGTGTTAGACAATAAGCATTCATTGGAGAGAGTCTGGCCTGAAATACTTTGACCCAGTCAACAATTGGTAGTCCTCTTCCCCAATGTTGTGTCAGCAATTTCCACTGGGTAGAAAAAAAATCAGTTGCAGTCTCAGTTTACTTACCTTTAAAATGGGAATAATTTATGTCTTTGACTTTTTAAGAGCATGAAACACTGCAAAACACTTTGCAGATTAGAAAGTGCAATAACAATAAATCCTAGTGATTCTTTAAAGCATTGCACACTTGAGAAGTCTGTCTTGTGGGATTTATGTTGCTTCAAGAACTCCCGTAGAGGCAAAGAGAGGGTGGAATCTTGGATTAAATGGATGGGAGAATAATTTGCAGAGCATGCTTAAGAGAGTACAATCAGCAAAATGTCAGTTAAGTTTATAAAAGTATCTCAACTTCCTTTTTAGTAGGAATTGATATGTTTTGTGGCAGTAGATTCTATAAGTGGATTATTACAAGAGAAATAACTACTTTTTGTCCCGAACATTGCCCATCAGTTTCATATTGGGTCTTGGGGATCCCTTGGAAATTACATCTCCAGACAAGAGAGATCAGTTCCCCTGGAGAAAATGGATGCTTTGGAGGGTGGACTCTGTGGCCTAGTACCTCACTGAGAGGTACTCACTGAGGTACCTGTCCTTCCAAAGCTCAATCCCAAAATCTCCTGGAGTTTCCCAACCTGGAGCTGGCAACGCTACCCTTCCCTCACTGGTTGTCAGGGAGGACCTAGCTACCCTAGGTGGGGGGATGAGCCATCTAGTTGTAGAAATATATGTCTTTCCTCTTCTCATCTTCCTTCCTTGCTTTCTACCACCCTAGTCGATTCTGCAGAGCATCCCAATTTTGCAGATTAGCGTAATGTGTGCCACAGTGGCCTTGGCTTGGGTGATATTTGGTTTTGCCCTGATCTCACATGTTTCGTAATATCCCTCCCCCCCAAACCAATGTTCCCTCTAAACTGAGTTAGCATGAGCTAGGCTCACAGATTTTTAGCCTCCAGCTCACACATTTTTGTCGTAGCTCAGCAAAAATGACCCCAGATCACAATATGTAGTAGTTTACAGCTTTAATGCCAGTAGCTAACAACTTTAATGCCAGTAGCTCACAAAACAGAATTTTTGCTCACAAGACTCTGCAGCTTAGAGGGAACATTGCCCCCAACAGATGATTTCTTTAAGTCTCACTCACTGTCTTTCCTTTCCTTTTTAAAAGAAAAGTTCTTGTCTGGCTTTGGTGAATGACAAAATGATCCGTATTTTACACAGGAAGGGAAACGGGAGGGAAGCTAGTGAATTTCCAGGGGGATATCTGTCTACTGGTGCAAAAATAAAAATATGTCTCATGGTCCCTTAGAAACAAAATGATTTATTGTGGCAGAAGCTGTTGTGGATCCCTTCATACTTCAGCAAAGTGTTGCGGCTCATAATTTGGTAGCAAGCTGTTGCCAGTTTGCCACAGAAAGCTGCGTCAAGAGGGCAGAGAAGTTCTGTGGCATTACAAGCTCTTCACATCAAAAATACTACCAGCTGTTTGGAACTCCTGCTTTTCTCTTCTCTGGCTCTTGACTGGAATAGGTTGATGGAAGAGCCATTATGTTTCTTTTATTAGGGTTGGCCAGGAAATGAGAGCAGATGCTTTTACCTGAAACATAAAATGGGATTCCACTGTCACCTTAAAGATGAACAAAACTTATTTCAGTATACGTTCACTTATTCAGATGTATTGAAGTATACATCTTTTGGATCTCTGCTTTTATGTTTGCGGGGTAAACTGTGTTACAAAGAGAGTCCGGTTTAAAATATCTGTTTTTTTAAAAATCACATCACTTAGATAATTCAGAGATGATGAGGAGCAGGCAAAGCTGGGCTAACATAGAATTTAAAATAGGATAAGCCGTTACAGAAGGAAGTCACAGTGGACTATCCAAGGTACGAGCACTTGTACTCAGCTACCCTAGATCCCTTTTTAGACTTGGAGGGTAAATAGTTGAACCTAATCATGAATTCTCCTTCAAAAGGGAGAATCCAGCACAGGGTGGCTAAAAGTTTTCTTGTTAGATAACAGTAGTTTTTACATCAACTCAGAGTGCCCAGGAAGATAAAAAAAAAAAATGCTCATTCATTTTGGTTTCTTTTGCCTAAGAACTGGCCAGTTTGTCCAGCCTGTAGGGCGTTGTTGACACTTCGATGACCTGTATTCCACCAGAAGATAAGGAGTGGACAAGCCCCACATGGCACACAGTGACCTCGCTTGAGTTTATACAAGAACAAAATTGGCATCATGGTTTATTGTGGGGGACTGATTCCTGCATGTGTGCTGCCATTGAGTGGTTTGCCAATTGTAGATGAGAAATTTTAAATCAGACTAAAAGTAAAGCCTGTTGTAGGAAGAAATACAACGGGCACTAGAAAAACATTCAGGAGGGGGTGATGAATGTGTAGGTGCCAGGAAGGAAGGAAGATAGACAAACAGAATGAAAGAAAAAAAAGAAGAGACAGAGAAAGAATGGTCAGAAAAGAGTGAGAGAAAGAGAAATGGAAGGAAGGTAGACAGAAGCTGCAGTCACACGCGTTAAATAAAGCAGTTTCAATTCAGTTTCAAAGCACTTTCCATCGGGATTTTGCCAGTTCACACAGTAAAATTCAGTTGGAAAGTGCATTCAAAGTGGATTTGAAAGTAGGGTTGCTAATCCACAGGTAGGGGCAGGGAATTCCCTGGTTTGGAGGCCCTCCCTCCGCTTCAGGGTTATTAGAAAGCAAAGAGAACTGTCAGCAGAGAACTGTCTTCCTCTGAGGTCAGAGGCTGACTGGTGGGGTTCTGGCCTGACACGGCCAGCAGTAGGCAGGTCACAAAGAGGCTACCCAGTGACAGGGGGAGTTGTGACAGACAGAGTGCAAGGCCAAGGACAACTCCTACAAGAGCTATGGCTGACCCAAGGCCATTCCAGCAGGTACAAGTAGAGGAGTGGGGAATCAAACCCAGTTCCCCCAGATAAGAGTCCGTGCACTTAACCACTACCTCTGCTGAGGACACCCTGGAGAGCTGCTGCCAGTTTGAGTAGTCATTGCTGAACCTGAGGGACCAAAGTTCTGATTCAATATAAGGAAGTCAGTAGTACTGCACAAGTAACTGGGCAAGCCCATGGTCTAGGGCCTGAGTACAGACACCCTTACAATGACTATGCCTGAGACAGTTAGGTTTCCTGGGTTGCAAAGTTTATTTATCTTGGGTAGCAGAAAAGACTTTCTTGGCAGAGATTCCTGGAATGTGTTGGTTCTGATGGGGCAGGGAGGTGCTGTAGTGAGGAATGGGGTGAAATTGCCTATTTCCCTTCTTCTGTCAGCAAAGTTGCACTTCCAGAAAGAAGTTACGAGGGTGGTCTTGCCCTCACTGTAACCTGCCCCTGTCCTTCCCCACTGATAGTTAATGCTTATAAAAGAGACAGTGCTGTTTAATGGTTAGAGTGCCAAACTAGGGTCTGCAAGACCCGGTTTCAGATCCCAGCTCTGCTGTGGAAACTTTCCAGGTGGCCTTGGGCCAGTCAGTCTTTTTCAGGCAAATGTACCTCCTCAGGATTGTTGTGTGGATAAAGTGGAGGCAGGGAGGGCAAGTGTATGGCACCGTGAGCTCCTTGGAGATAGGGCAGGAGAAAAACATACTAAATAAATCATCATCATAATAATAAAACATTAAAATGCTTTCTCTTCTCTCCCCAGTTTCAGGGCTTGGTTGCAGCGGCAGCATCTCTGGGCAAGCAAGTGGAGAAGGGAAGCTTGCCAAGAGATTATTTAAAAGCCTAAGCTGAGGAAGAGGGGGGAGGCCACTGTTCTGTGCCTTGCTGGGTGCCAAGTGGACAAAGCTACTGAAGGGCTGAGTGGGATCTACGTACACTGACTGCGTGGCATGCATACACGGCAGGAAGCAAGAAAGCGCGTGGGCCACCCAAGCTGCAGCTGTCCCTGAGCTTTGCTACAGATGTGCAGCCATCGCCTTGGCAACAGCAAGGAGGCCTTCTTAGAGACGAGCCCCAGGATGGGAGGCAGCACCTTTCCGGATGCTGGCAAGGTGATGAGGGAATGTAGCTCCGTACCTCCAAGGAAAGCCTTGCTCTGATACAGGATCCTTTCTCCTCCTCCTGAAATAAAGTGGGTGAGGTTCATGTCAAGGAGTAAAGGGGACGGGGAGACATGATGATGTTCTACTTCATGTTTTGTGTCCCTTTCTTCTTCCCTCTTCCCTACCCTCTCTGAAGGAAAGCTACTTGGGCAGTGATGACAGCCTAATTTCCTGTGGAAAAAGAAATTTGTGGAAACATCTGCCCTAACCTTAAACAAGGAAGGAGTCTCTACTCATGACAGCCATGGACTGCTTTTATTCTACAGCCAAAGCCTTGGAGTTCCAAAAAAGCTGGTTTTTGGGGTTGTGGATGCAGGAAAAGCCCAAAGGAAATGGCAGTTTGATGCTGCACCACTATCTGTAACTGTTGAATTACCACAACAAAGCGAGTCTCTGCAGTTTCCAGAGAACTCTGACGGTGCCCTGTGGAAGCTTTGAGGAGCTAAACTTCTTGCCATCTGTGACCTCTTCACTTAGGGTGTGCTCTATGCTCTCTTTCTGCCGTTACACAGACTGTGGACAGTGTACTGTCAGTACCAACCAGGCAGGTGGGCAGCCTCTCAAGGTGCAGCCACCATTGTCCCGGTGACCCTTCCCACCTCCCCTTTCCTCTCAGGCCCACCATGAAGTTTTCCTTGCGTTTCTGGTTCCTGTCCACCGCTTTTCTGCTGGTTTTCATCATGTCCCTCCTCTTCACCTACTCCCACCACAGCATCGCCTACCTGGACCCCAACGGTTTCAATGACCTCCATCGGGTGAAGTTGGTGCCCGGCTACGCTGGCATGCAACGCCTCAGCAAGGAGGGGCTCTTCATGAGGGGCTGCTCCTGCCACAGGTGCATGGTAGAGCCAGCCAATTCTGAGTGGTTTGACAGCCGGTTTGACAAACGCATATCTCCGGTGTGGACCAAGGAGAACATGGACTTGCCGCTGGATGTCCAGCAATGGTGGATGGTGAGTCCTAGGATTTCTTTTGCTGACATTCTGAGCAAGTTAAGGGGTTTTGAGTAGTGAGGGACCCGCCAAGAGGTTGTGTTAGGCCAAGATAGCCAGTCTTTTGAACTCTTATGTTCCTCTAGGTAAGTGCTGTCACGTCGCAACTGACTTATGGCAACCCCTCATGGGGTTTTCATGGCAAGAGATGAACAGAGGTGGTTTGCCATTGCCTTTCTCTGCCCTGGGCTTCCATTGTGGTCTTCCACCCAAGTACTAACCGTGGCTGACCCTGCTTAGCTTCTAGAATCTGCCAATATTATCTCTCCCGTAGATAACAGACTGCAAAAATCCACAATCATAAGGCACTGACTTGTTTTTAAAGAAGAAACAACCGCCCTGTAATTCTGACAAATCTGACCTTGCTTCCTCACGGTCTTGATCGAGAATTGAAAGCAAACATTTGAAACCAGCGTTCTTTCTGACAGAAAGTCTTGGGTAGTATTTCACAATATACCCTTGCACAGGCCTCAGATTCAGTGGGAGCTCACAGGAGCACAGCTCCTGAACCTTTCTGAGAGTTCCACCTCCTTGTCCATTGAATAGTATTACAGCTGCATAACAATCCCTGGATGAGCTCCACCACCTATTTTTCTACAAAACGACCCCTGCCCTTGCAAAATTCCATTGGTATGAGTTGAAAAGTATATCTCACTAAAGATTGTAAGTAGCCTGTTTCTGCTGTGATTTACTCAACTTGTAAGGGCCAAACTGCAGATTATTTTTTGAACTTACTTTCCCCAACAGTCACAATGCTGCTGCGGGGGACGACAAAGTCTCCAGAAGCCCAGTTGCGCTGGGGAAAGAGGTGTGGAGGGGGGGTTGGGTCAGCAGGACCAGCACATAAAAACAAACAAACATGCAATTTAGGCCTAAATTGACTGTTTGAATAAAATTCCATGCAGACTTCCTTTAGGAACCCCTCAGCTGCTGTCTGTGCTGGTTTCTCCCTTCTTTAAGAAAACTGTTCCCTCTGCACAATTAATTTAGTTGTGTATTCCGAATGCCATTAAAAAAAAATCTTTAGCTGGGATGTTATGTATTCTGTTGATGTATCCCTTTCCAACTCTGCCAAGAAAGCAGTCCTTCAAATTCTGATAAAAATAATGCAATCCAACTCTTGTCTGTCACATTCTGAGATACCATCTGACAGCTCCTAATTACAATTCTGTTACATTTGTGATTGATGCCTCTCAAAAAGGATGTCCCATTGGTGGGAAAGTTACACTGTAAGGGCAGCCAGAACAATCAGGAGGAGGTGGAACTCTTTTTCCATAAGGAAAGTGTCGGGCACTTCAGGGTTTTTTGAGGGATAGAGGATGGGAGGCAAGAGGAATGGTGTGGAGAGAGTAGATAATACTAGAACTTTTTCTTTAATGTAAGTTCTTGTGAACTAGAGCCCACTTCATCAGTTACGTGTCATATGTATTCTTCAAATCTCGCTAGTTCTGTGAAGCCAGTATACAGTGTTCGACTGGTACCTGGAGTGCCATATCTCCCACTCTGTATGAAACTCAGTGCATAACTAGACATGGATCCCCTGGTACAAACCAGGGGCGGCTCAAGTATTTTACCAGAAGAATTCTCTTGCTTTAAAAATGCTGGGGGGGGGGGGGGGCTGATGCAGCTTGTGATCATGGTGTGTGTGAGGAAGTTCCTGTCTCCACCCCACACCAAAACAGCACCTCAGGGTGCTGGTGCATACACACACAATCCAATTCCATTTCAGATCAGACAAATAGCATGGAGGGAAGGCAGGCGGCCCTTTTCCCCCACACTACTGTGGTCCCAGAATCAGGTACTCATGGCACTGTGGATCCAACAGAAATCCAGCACTCTTAAATGGCATTCCATCATTCTACAAAATGGAGGCATGTTCCCAGGGTGAACCTAGGGATGGTTTGGCCTTCTGTCTGCCTAACTTATTGTTGTGAGGATAAAATGGAGGAGGGGAGAGAACCCTGTGTTTCTTGCAGGAAGACTGGGGGTGAGAGGGGATATATGAAATAAATAAAACAAGCAAATTAATATCTGCAATGGCTGAGGAGCCTTGGGTCCTTGTTAAGTTGTTGAAAGAGATAGTATCAAACCTATTGATGAATTCAAATTAAAGAGTTTCATGCCGGCATATCCCTTTGAAGCTCTATTTGCTGGTGAGTGGTTAACTTTTAGGCCAGCAAGAATGTGTCCTGGTAGACTGAAATATTCTCCCACTGGTTTCTGTGTAAGGTCATTTTTAATATCAGATTTGTGTCCATTTATTCTTTTGTGTGGTATTGACCTACTTGACCTGGGAGGGCAGAAGAGCATTTTTGATCCATGATGGCATAAATTATACTGGAGGATGAACACATGAATGGCCCCCTGTAGCTATAACTAATGCTGCTAGGTCCTGTAGTGTAGTAATAGCACTGGCTGAGTGGATATGGAAGGGTGGGGGAAATGGCAGCTGGGTTTTTTGGAGGGTCTGGACCCTGGAGGTCAGGAGCCATCTATAAGAAAGGAAAGGCCTAGTAACTCTGCATTGTCTCCATATCTTACAAACTGATTTAATTCAAGTAGAATTACAGAAGTCAAAGTATGATACTTTCTTAAGAATCTTATGCACAGAACCACCCCACCCCCCAACAAACTTCTCAAGACAATGCACATTTCAAAGCAGTTGTCTTTAACTTATGCTTTGGCAACTTCAGTGGACCCTTGTCTGTTGGGCCTCCATATTTTCTGCCGGTAATGTGCATAGAAAGTGAGGGCACCACACTTCCTGCTTCTCTTTGTTACTCAAAGCGGAGATCTTCCAGTAATTTAGGGGAATTTAGCTCTTAAAGGAAACCTTTTGCTTAACAGGGGGAGGGGGAGTAGGAGCAAGTTTTCTGCACCAGCTTTTACAGGGACTTTCCCCTTAAAGAAACTCTCAGAAATAAATCGGGCTGTTGCTTAACCAGGAAAGGGTTGTTTTATTGAAAGAGGAAATAATAAATTTCTGGCTCTAGTTGCAGCCCAGGTAATACCCAGAATGTGTGATTATGAGGTGTATTTAAGATGAAAGGCGCTTGGACTTACTTCTTCTAGGTGCCAAGTTCTCCCTTCAGCAGGAGGAGGGGTCTGGGTCTAACATCCTTGCCATGTGCTGAGATGAGCCAGCAGACCAGCAGCGTGAAATTGGTCATGGATTCTGAGGATTCTTTTCTGACACAGACATATTTGGAGGTTCTCCCCATTCACCAGAAAAAAAAAATTCCCATGCGTTCTTGCTCAAAACCTCCCCCCCACCTCCACTGCCAGTGCTGTCTGTATGCTTGTAGTGTGTTTGGAGTCATAATCCTGAGTCACATGAAGGAGCTACTCCATGACTTCCTGTCATGCGCTTCCATATCATGCTGTTGCCTGGGACCTAGCTCTGGAAAAGCCGAATTCCAATCCCTCTCTTTCGAAACAAAAGTCGTGCTGAAATTTGACAGAAACTTTGAGATGGTTGAGGCTGCGTTTGTGTCTTGAGATGGACGTTGAGATTGCATGCTTGCGAAACGTTTTTACGACTGTTATTGTGCTTGGTACAAAAATAAGCCTTGTTGTGTGTAGTAATTTATGCGCTTGGTACAAAAATAAACCTTTTTGTGTGTAGTAATTTATGGGCAACAAGGTAATGTGGACTTTCTGTTTCTCTGAGCTGACTGCTTATTATGATTTGTTAAGCATAATGACTCTCCAGTGGCATTTGAACCTGCACACTTGGAAAAAAACAACAAAATTGCTGTGTGCTGATTTAAATGCTAATTATGGCTGGGGGTAAAAGTTAAAGTTCTTTTGTGTAAACTGACAGAACTAGGGAGACTACCAATTACTGCTACTGTTTATTATCTCTTTCTTGGTCTCATTTGAATTTTGCATAGTTACCTGTTCCTGCAGTTCATGATACCTTAAAACTGCTGTCTGGGTTATTTAATACCCTTTTACATAAAATGGCTGCCAGTGAGGTCCTGCTGCATGCATCTGATGACATGGGCTGCAGTCCACAAAAGATTCTGCTGGAGTGAAATCCAGTTAGCCTTTCAGATGCTGCTTTCTTGCTTTAGAGGAACAAAAACCTCTACCCCTCTGGAATTCTTGCAGCCTTGTTATCTTCTGTTTCCACAGGAGGGTTAGATGTACTCCTTACTAATGGGATCACCCTAGAAGTTCCTGGACTGAACCACCTGTGTGCTTTATCCCCTAACCACTGGAAGGAAACAGAGCACCAGTGGCCATAGACACCCTCTTGCTGTCAGACACCTGCAAGATCTTGTATGCAAGGCCAAGAAAGGGACATTTAGAATGAGATAGTGTGCTCCTGTGTGCAGTAGTGGGGGAAAGGCTCTCTCTCTCTCTCTCAGCTGGTCAGCCTGCTAGTTTATGATCCATCCTTACCCACCTGGCTTGCTTTGATGCTTGCCTGTCTCAAAGGTCAGATTTTATTCTGCACCTTCCATTTCACAGCTTTGCTCTTTTCAGAGACTAAAGATCTGTCTGAATGTACGATATTATGTACCCATGTCCCCACCCATGTACAACTTTAAAAAATTTGTTTAGAGAGTTTTATGGCCTGTCCTAGTGTAAGTTTCTAGGATGGGTGTTATGCATATACAACAATTAAAGGATTTCCTGCTTCCTCTCTACTAGCCTGCTACAAATTAAGCCACGGGCAAAACAGAGGGGAGGACAATACGTCTGGGCATTTTAATACAAGATCAAAGATGACCTTTTGGTTCTGGGCAGCCACACTTCTCTTCCTCTGCTGTTCTTTCCCTTTTCCCCATTTGACACATACACATGCCAGAAGCCTTGGGTTTCTCAATCTGGCACAAAACAAGATCTCTCCATAGGGGCAAGGGAATATTTTGGCAGCTGCGTTGTGATTCGAAAGCTCTGAGCTGTGGTAGTTCTCTGGGTTGCAGAGAGAATTTGCAGCTGTTTCTTCTTGAAACAGTGATCATCCCTTGGATGGGCTTCCACTAGATAAGTAGCTGGTGCCTAATGACTACCCTGGGGACAATTCATTATCAGAGCAAGGGTCCCTTTATTCCACTTGTTTTGTTTCCAGCAGTAGCCATAAGATACCTTTAGATTTAGAATCTTGCCTCCCAGGCAGAAAGAGGTCAGCTCTCTGTTGTCTGTTCCCAACCTGGATATTTGGTGGCATACTGGCTCTGCTCATAAAGGTTCCACAGTCAAATTTGGTCAAAAGATCCTCCAAGAATTTTTGTTAAGATTTTTTTTAAAAAAACAAACCTCTGGATTCAAAGCTTGCTCTTCCTATACAAACCAACAGGACCTGAAACTATCTCATGGAAATGAAGTTTATTATGTAACATTGATCACTGGAAATTGCAGACTAATGGCAGTGGTATATTTTATTGGCCACCACTGGTTCTAGAATAGACTACTGTATTGCACTGTGTGTGGAGCAGCCCTTGAAGAGTGTTTAGAAGCTCTGGCTTAAAGCTCAGAGACACAGCATTTGCAAACCGCTCTTGGTGTGTTGGGCTGATTCTGTGATCTTTCTGGCTCTCTTTAAGGCGCTGGTGATTCTGTGGGGGCCAGGCATGTAAGGCTGGCTGTACATGTGAATATAGTTGGAAGCAGTGGCCTCTTGGAGCAGAATCTCCACAGCTGTGCTACAAATGTAGGGTTAAGAACTTTGGGAAGGCTTGCTACAGCACAATTCCAAAGCTGTTTTGGTTTGCATTTTACACTATTGGAGGAGTTCTTCAGTGAATCCAAAGGAAACAGAAGCAGGGAAGCCTGCTGGCAATTCCAGTCCTCGCCTTCTGCTGCTAGACATTGTGACCGCTACTCCTCTTTGTGGGTTTCCTGTACAGAGCTCATTCCTCTGCCTAGGGTTGTCAACCTCCAGGTGGGGCCCAGTGGTCTCCCGGACTTATGACTAATCCTCAGGCTACAGAGATCCGTTCCACTGGAGAAAATGGCTGCTTTGGAGGGTGGACTCCCCCACATCTCTTCCTTCTCTAAACCCCACCCTCCCCATGCTCCAGTCCCCAAATCTCCAGGAATTTCCCAAACTACAGATGGCAACCCTACTTCTGTCCATCTGCACATGAGCTGTTTGCAGCCTATTAAGTGCTGGGTTTCCAGATGTGCCCATCTCAGACTGGGCCACCTGGGAAACCACTGCTAATTCCTACCAAAGACAGGAAAGGCTCTCTTTCCAGAAGCACCATCTGTTGCATACAAGCTGCAAAGCTTTTCCGCAGAGCAAAAATGAGGCTGGATTTGCTGCAGGGCCTGAACTTCTAACCTCTCTTAGAAGGCCCGGATTGGCGCTGTTATTAGCGTGGCTGCTGCTCACCCCCACCCCATCCGCCGCTGCCTTTGTGCTCAAGGATGCAAACGAAGGCGCAAGCTTCCCATCTCTGTTCTGTTTCTTCTCTTCCCGTCCCAGGAGTGTTGCTCAGAGCCCAAGATGTATCACTGCACTGTTTGGTGCACTTTCTGGGGAGTGGCTGAAGGCTAGGCTGATGTAATGCTTGAAAACCACGGGGTTTGCTTTGTGCGAGAGCAGCTTCGAACGGGGTCCCTTAGTTACGTGGCAAAAGGTCTGTGGATGAAGGAGGCTGAAGCTGGTTCCTTATTAATTCCTTATTTGTGACTTATTTGTGAATTCAACCAAAAACACTTGAGAGAGTTTGAAAATGAGGAACCAACTTTAGCCTCCCTGTGAATGATCCAGTCCTGGCTTGCGAGTTAGTGGATGGCTGAGGGCCTCCTTACACATTATGCTCTCTCATGCCTGCCTTACCCATCTTAGCGGTGTAACTGCTCCTGGCCCTGCAGACAGCTTCCAGCTGCACATAAAAATACCAGGAGGAAGAAGAAGAGTCAAATGTAACCAACCTGTGTGTGCTTGCAACAACTGAATGTTGACTGCAAAGGGGTAGCCACAACAGCATCCTTTAGCAAAATACAACAGAAGTCCTATGGCACCTTTAAAGACTATTGTTGAAATAAATGTTGTTAGTCTTTAAAGTACCACTGGACTTGTGTTTTACTTAACTGAATGTCAGACAGCTGATTTTACTACCGCTAAACAGCTTGATAACGCAGCCTAGTAAGGTTGCCAACTCCAGGTTGGGAAATACCTGGAGAGTTTAGGGACGGAGCCTGAGGAGGGCAGCATTTTGGGAGTTGAGAGACTTCAATGGGGTTTAATGCCATAGAGTCCACTTTCTGAAGTGGCCATTTTCTTCCAGTGAACTCCTCTGTTGCCTGGAGATCAGTTATTGCCACCACCTGGAGGTTGGCAATCCTACAGACCAGCCTGTTCACACCAGAACTTGAAACCTAAGCAGGGTCAGCCATGCTTAGTTAGTATTGGATGGAAGACCATGAAGGAGATTCAGGGTTGCTATGCGAAGGAAGGCACTGGCAATTTGGCAAACCACCCCTCCTTATCACTTGCCTTGAAAACTCCCTCGTCCTGGGGTCATCATGAGTCAGACGGGACTTGAAAGCACTCAAGTATTCTTAATAACCAGTGGTTTATTTGGAAATTAAACACATTGAGGACTGGGTGCTATGGAGTTTAATTGCCCTGACCCTGTTTGCTTCCCAGCAATCTTACTTGTGGGACTCAAAACACCATCTTCCATTTTTAAAAGAATGGCATTTTTAAAGTATGTTGATGTGATCGCTGTATGCCTTTAAATTTGATTATAAAAACCTAGAACAAATACATTTCTCTTTTAATATATAACTCTTCTGCATCCTGTTTGGGAGGCGATTTGCTTATCAGTTAGAACAAATAGGGACAGTCTTAACAGCCTGTACGTGAGGAGGGTGTGGTTCCTCTACACCTATCTTTCAGGGCCATAAAAGACACACAAGAGGACAGAAACCACAGTCAGGTGGATTGTGTAATTTGCATATCAGCATGAGAAGGGGGGTAACATGCAAATCAGCATGGGGAGCCCTCCTTCCTTCTCCCTTTGCTGAATGCACGCAGATTGCAAGAGACCATACCTCTGATTGTCTGCATGCTTGACAGTGAACTTACTGTGAAAGTGAATCATAGTATAAGGGATGTGTATGAAAGAAAAAAGCGAAAGTGTTAGTCCACAAATGGGAATACCTGTGCAAGCTGGCTGGGTCAGAAAAAGGTTTTAGCTTTTATTGAATAAAAGGGGTAAAGGTAGTCCCCCGTGCAAGCACCAGTCATTTCCAACTCTGGGGTGGTGTCGCATCATGACGTTTTCACGGCAGACTCTTTTTACAGGGTGGTTTGCCATTGCCTTCCCCAATCACCTACACTTTCCCCCCAGCAAGCTTTTTACATGTTACCGACCTCAGAAGGATGGAAGGCTGAGTCAGCCTTGAGCCAGCTACCTGAACCCAGCTTCTGCCGGGATCGAACTCAGGTCATGAGCAGAGCTTGGACTGCAGTCTACCCCTCTGCTCTACGGGGCTGCATAAAAGGAGAAGATGGTCCAAATGCCAAGGTTTCTGAAGAATCCTTGGGTGTGTTCCAGGTTTTGTACCCATCCTCTTATTTTCCATATATAGAGATTATTACGTTAACAGTTATTGATTGGATTATTGGTAAGAGGATGTGCATCATTTCTGCATAAGCATATGTATGCATATGTTATAATCAGGGCTTTTTTGTGGAAAAAGCCCAGCAGAAATCATTTGCATATTAGGCCGCACCCACTGACACTTCCCCCCCCCACCCCCCAGGCAGCTAAAACTGCGTTCCTGTGCATTCCTGCTCCCATAAATGACAATACGCTTTAGGTTCCTGTTACACAAGCACAAAGCCTGCTTATACATCGATTATGCCATTTTGTGGTTTCTTGTTTACTGTCTTATGTTCCTGTTCTGGCCAGGCGTCCAACATTGAACTTCAACTAACTGTTGGCCGACTAACCACAAATTGCCCAAAAGGCAGAAGTATGCTCTCTGGGTGCAGCGGGATAGGGCGGGGGTATAAATCACAAATTAAATTGAATTAAATTAAAGAAGCTGCTGTCTCTGACCACCTTCAGGTCAGCGTGACCTGTTTCTGAGTGGTAGGCCTCACACCACTAAGCATAGCTCTTCATAGCTGATTATTATATTTTATATAAAGCTTCAAATCTTGGCCTACAAAAGGGATGGAGAATGTAGGATAAGTGAGTCTGAGAGAGTATGAATCAGAAAACGCACTGAACACCAGCAATATTAGGAGTAAATCCTTGATTGTTCTGCCCTGTTTCACCCTCCAGGGCAACTGCTTGGCCACTCTGTGAAACTGGTTGCTGGACTATATGCACCACTGGTCTGATCTGGAGATGAACAGTTTCAGGGAATTTAAGCTATGGGGGTGGGGAGTATATGCAACAATTATTGATTGAGCCTATCTCCGTTTTGTTGCTCTAACATTAAAGGCTTTAAGTATAATTTGGTTAGCATATAGAAGTATACTAATTGGTATATTTATTGAATTTTAAAATACATATGGCTTAGTTTTCTGTATGTGGAATTGCAGCTCTAAAGCAAGAGAGCTGCAGATCACTGTATTCTGTCACCTTAACATGCTTTACTCATTCCAAAATTAATAGAGGAGGTGTTTTAGTGGCTTCTGGTGGTTTTTTTCTTCAGAATTTTCCTTTTCTCCTCACACTACACATGCTGATTCATGAAAATCTCTTCATAAAAAGCATTTTGTTCCTTCCAAATAAATTTATTTTGTAGAAGTGGTTTTGGTTTTTGGAGGGGAATATTTTCCCCAAATCTCAGCAGATAAATTAAAAAAGTCCATCTCCTCCCTCCAGCCCTTACATGTCTAATCTGATTCAGCTGGGCTCTTTGTACATTCTCTTCCTCTCCATTTCTGTTGTTTGAAGTCAGTACTCCCATCTTTGTGACCCAGGCAGGCCTATATAAAATGCTGGACTTAGTGGTTTTTCCCACCACAAGGAACATGCAGATGATGTGCATGTGATACTCACATGCTTTTATGTGTTTGCTGTAGGACATAATGGTGCCATGCTGATTACACTGTCCTTTGCTTAAATCTTGGAGTGGCTGATGAGCTTCTTAACATCTTTCTTTTTCATTCATCCTCTCCGCCTGACTTCTCAGTCTGCCTCTTAATTGTCCACCTGCTTTGTTTCTTCAGATGTTGCAGCCCCAGTTCAAGTCCCACAACCTTAATGAAGTCTTGAGCAAGCTTTTTCAGATTGTCCCCGGAGAGAACCCATACTGCTCCCGAGACCCCCAGAAGTGCCGACGTTGTGCCGTGGTGGGCAACTCTGGCAACTTGAGAGGCTCTGGCTACGGCAGGGAAATCAATGGCCATGACTTCATCATGAGGTAAGTGGGGGGGGGGGGGGGAGCAGCCTGTGAACCTCAGGGCATCCCAGGGCATTCCAGCCTCCCTATCACGAGGCCAACTTTTGCATCCAAGCATTGCTAGCTTGTCAAATAATTGTGAACATGTTCTTGATTATATCTTTAAATTGGGTTTCTGGTCTCCCAGATAGAAGGAGCTTGACACCCAGCTCCTCTTCCACTGCCAAGTGGAATACAAAAAGATGCCTCTAGCCATCAACTGAGGAATTATTGAGTTGGATCTAGACTAATTCTTCTGTTAGTGTAAGGCGCTTCATTGGAATGGAACCTTTCTTTCTTTCTTTCTTTCTTTCTTTCTTTCTTTCTTTCTTTCTTTCTTTCTTTCTTTCTTTCTTTCTTTCTTTCTTTCTTTCTTTCTTTCGGAAAGTGGGGACCCTCTAGAAGAGCATGAAGCTGTCAGGAGTTTGCAGCAGCAGGGAGGAAATCAGAAGGAACTGTCCCTCTCCTTCTGTTCAGATCCAGCAGTTTCCGGCATAATTTTTTTCCCTAAATAAACCAGTTTACACTTCCTGATCACTGGCTGCTGTGTGAAACTTGGTAGTATTTCCCACAAGCACACCCGCTTTCTCTGTTGCGGCCCCTACCTTGTGGAATGTCCTGCCTGAGGAGGTCGGGAGGCCTCCCGTATTTGGGTCATTCCACAAGCGATACAAAATGGAGTTGTTCAGGAGGGCTTTTCTAGAAGAGTAATAGGACTATACTGTAGCAGGTGGTTGCGGGAAGGTGCTTTGTAGAGGGAAAGGGACTGTGGAATATAGCACTGTGTTTAGGATGTATTTATCTATTTGCTGCATTCACCCATTCTTCTCAGAGAAAGTCAGAATTCTGCAGTCTGGCTCAATCATAAGACTTCTTGGTTTGGACAACTTCCGGTGCAGCGACAGACTTCAAATTAGATTGTGGAGGCTGGGAGGTATCCTGCACTGTTAGCCATCTAAATGCAATGAGCAGATAAAACACAAGTTACCTGCTGGGTCTCTTTACTCCATAGCATCCTTGAAAGTTTCCTGTGTTGGCTTTTGCTCTCTAGTGGCAGATCTCATAAAGCACAGCTTGAATGGAAGCACTCAGAGCAAGGCTCCTTTCTTCAGAGACAGAGCCCTGACCTGGGTGGTCTAGACTAGCCCAATCTTGTCAGATCACAGAAGCTAAGCAGGGTCAGCCCTGGTCCATACTTGAGTGAGAGACCACCAAAGAAGTCCAGGGGCAGGGTTGCTATGCAAAGGCAGGCAGTGACAAACCACTTCCTTTTGTCTCTAGAAACTCCTACAGGGTTGCCATATTTTGTCTACGGCTTGATAGCACTTTCCAGACACACAAGGATAAGGAGATTCTTCCTCACCCCACTGCAGCCCAGACTGAAGTTTCTCCATCTTCAAAGATTGTCCCTGTAGAAGAGGGCAGGGCTCTGAAGTTGCCTCATCTCATCCTGGTCAGAGTGGCTTCCACTTTAGGACTCCAGAGGCAGAGTTAAACTCTTACAGCTTCTCTTGCTATGGCAAGAGAGAAAAGGGTTTCTTGTTTTGACCCTGTATCAAGGGCCACAGGACAGAGTTTGCCTCCCAATGCAGCCATGATCCTTGGCTTCCAATTCTCAAGTCCTGAAGCATAGCAGGATCTTGCTGTCTACCAGTGGGGTTCTGTGGTATGGATTTTCCTGGCAAGGCTAATGCTTTCCTGGCTTCTGCTTCGGAGTCAGTGGTGCTGAGCTTGTTTCCTATTGAAGTGTGTTATTTCCCAGGGAAAATGGGCAAGTTCTCCAAACTGGAATTCCAATCCATTTTTCATGCTGCATAGATTATTTTCCCCTCCCTGAAGATCCTTTGGTGAAACAGCCAGCAGGCTGGGTGAAGAAAGGGGTTGGGTTTTGCACTGAAGAAAATGCAAAACCCAAATAGGAAACACCTGCACCTTTTCCATTATAACTTCACAATGAAAAAAACTAGAGACTTTTTATTTTAAAAAAGATGAAAGTTGGGAACTAGAAGAGTGTGGCAATAAATGGAATTATTATGTTACAGCAATCCCTGTGGTTTGTTTGTTTGTTTTTTAAAAGCTATCCAGTGTTTTTGTGGCAGGCAGGGGAATGGTAACCACAGGGGGTGATAAAGCAAGGAAAAGGGGATCAATATGGCGTGACCTTTAAAAATACACAGCTTCTCATCCACATGGTGTCCAGAGGCACTTTGACTTTCCCAAAAGACCATAGTAGAACAGAACTGGGAAAGATCTCAGCAAAGTAGGGTAAACAGGATTAGTAGTTTTACTACCTGCTTTGAATGCTTACGCCATCCATATGCTCTGCTTTATGTATTTATAACAGATATTGTGCTAACATTGTAAATCCTTACCACGTGGTCTCATCACAAGCAAATAAATCCTGCAACGAGTTGACCTTGGAACGTCCTTGGAGTGAACCACAAGTTTTTTTCTGTACCAGTGAAACACAGGTATCATTGTCTCAATACACATCCTTTCTTCCCTGCAGAATGAACCAGGCCCCCACAGTGGGCTTTGAAGCAGATGTTGGGAGCAGGACAACCCATCACTTCATGTACCCGGAGAGCGCTAAGAACTTGCCAGCCAACGTCAGCTTTGTTCTCGTGCCCTTCAAAGCTCTGGACCTGCTGTGGATTGCAAGCGCCCTGTCAACTGGCCAGATTCGATTGTATGTATCCAAAAGGCAGACCCTTCCCTTTGTGGCCCTTTGAGGCTGTGCTGATTCCATTCAGTTACTCTAAACAGGGAAGTCCTTTGCTGGATTTCCCTATTTAGAGCCATTTTAGCCATCCTGGCTGTGGCAGTCCTTAGGAAAGAAAACAGTTTCCTTATGAAAGTCCCATGCCTCGTATTGTTACCTGACAGACCTGTATGGGCCAAGTTGTGTCGGTGGCGTACACAGCTGCCATGCTCTGAGCCATCTCTGAAGCCAGAGTCGTTGCACAAGCAACACTGGCATTGTTCATCAGCAAGTTGAGTCTGCGTCCTGTAAGGTTCCGTGCAGCTCCTCTGCCATTTTTGCCTTCATAGCGGCCCTGAGAGGTAGATTAGGCTAAACCATAGTGTGGATTTGAACCCAGGTGTCTCCAGCCTAAGTCCAATACTCTGCCGCATTCTATACCAAGCACTCTCCGCTATTGCAGAATTAAGACTTTAACACACTATTATGTGATCCCCACCTCTAAATGGGGAGAAGTTCCAAGGATAGACCCCAGCTGGGTTGTTTCCCTTTTGGAGGACTGAGCACTTGAGGCTTGTGACATTTTGCCTCTTTTGCTTTCCAGCTGTACAGGTAGATCATAGGTGGAGATCCAGAGGCAACTGACCCACTTCCCCACATCGAGAGAAACCCTGCACCTCTAAAGTGCTTTAGGCAACTCAGCTACTGAGTGCTTCCCTGTTTCTTCCATAATCTCAAGCTGCATTGTCTTTTCTTTCTCCCTGCATACATAAGCATGCCTCTGCCTTGAGGAGGACAGAACCTGTTTCAAGCCATATGTAGGTGAACACTGCAAGGCATGGGACCCTATAAAAAAACAACAACAACCTTTCCTTAGAGAAGTTTTTGGTGGCTCTCAAATGGTTGAAGCATTTCCCAAGAATTTCAGCCAGCCTGTCTGCTATGCCCATACCTGGCAGAACCTTTTTCAAGCCAAATTGCCTACCTAGGTAGTTAGATGGAACACTACAAGGCAGTGGAGATTCTAACTCCATGTCAACTTGTGAGGAATACAGCAGTCTCCAAGAACACAGAGTCCTGGGTATCCCCCGAGCGAGTGGATTTGTTAATTCAATAGAGATAGAGCTGAAGGAGCTGGAGCCGTGGCTCGCAAGTAGAAAGTTCAATCCCTGCCAGGACCATTTAAAAGGATCATGTGATGAGAAAGACTTCTCTACTTGAGACCCTGCAGAGAAACTACCAGAGACAATACTGATCTTGAGAGACCGGTAGTCTCAGTTCAGGAGAAAGCAGCTACATGAAGCTGCTACAGGAGCAGTATGGCTGACTGCCAACTGAATTTAAATTTTCACATCACCATATACCTATTCCAAGGGGTTTACTTTTCTGGCAAGTTGATTTAAGCTGCTCC
Organism: Heteronotia binoei; assembly: GCF_032191835.1. Taxonomy (NCBI): domain Eukaryota; kingdom Metazoa; phylum Chordata; class Lepidosauria; order Squamata; family Gekkonidae; genus Heteronotia; species Heteronotia binoei. Next base: position 27,351,793 of record NC_083236.1, read on the forward strand.
ATGTCCTTTTTTTTTCAGGGGGAAAGGTGGGATAGAGGGAACACGACACAGGAATAGTGAAAATTGGTCATCAGGGCTAAAGGATCCTAAGTAGAGATTCCAGGGTGGGGGTGGGGTTGTTTTGTTTTGGTTTTGGTTTTCTTTGTTTCATTCTGGACATTGCTTGAAGGGCTTTTTAGAAGGAGGTGAAAACGGGTCGATTTCCTTTGGCCTGTACACATAATGACTGTCATGCCACTTGCTTCCGTTCTGGGCATGGTCCAGCTGTCCCCAACCTTCTCTGTACTGATGGCTGCCAGCATCACAGTCCCCCTTCCCATTTTGTAGGTCTGCTGGGAAGGGCAGACAAGGGCAGGCCCATGGGAAAGAGACTGAGCAAGCCCCATTGCGCCTTGTGGGGGTCCGTCTTTAAGGAGATTCCTTCGTGAGAGTGGCAGGCAAACCTCTCTCCCCTTCTTTTTATAGCACCTACGCACCTGTGAAGGCCTTCCTTCGTGTGGACAAAGAGAAGGTAATGCCACCGATATGTAAATGTTTCAGTGATTAAGGATTTGTTTGTCGTTTATATATTTGCCATGAGCTATTTAAACATTCAAGGTTTAGTTCCTGGCAGCTCCAGTTAAAAGAGTCAGGTAGAAAGTGACGTGAAAGGCCTCAGACCATGAAGAACCAAGGGCCAGTCTGAGTAGACAGTATTGGCCTTGACAGACTGAGGATCTGACTTAGAACAAAGGAGGTTCACATGTTCAGTATTAAGGGCGAGGCAGTGACTCAGTGGTAGAGCTTCTGCTTGAGATGCTGAAGGTCCCAGGTTCAGTACCTAGCATCTCTAATTGAAAGGATCAAGCAGTAGGTGTTGTGAAAGACCTTGACCTGAGATCCTGGAGACCCACTGCCAGTCAGAGTCAATAGCGTTGACCTTGATCAACCAGTGGCCTGACTCAGTGTAAGGCTGTGTATGTGTGTGTTCATGGGGTCAGCCATGGCACCTACCTGCCCCTTTCCTGGTGCTTACCATGTGTTTTTATCAAGTGGGGGGAGCTAGGTAGGGCCTTTCCCCAGCAGGTCTTCTGATCAGCAATTGGAGATTTGATTGGCAGTGCAGATAGTTTAAAACTTTGCTCTGGCAGCAAGCTGTCACAAGGATAAGCTGTGGCAGCTATTTTGTTCCTGACTTTGCTTCCTGTGGTAGCCATTTTGTGGCTGCACTCATCCTGGTGTATCAGGCTCAAAGTAGTTGGGACCCTGGAGCTAGATCAGTCTGTGGCCAGGGGATGAAGATAGTACTCTGTTAGTGCCCGCTTGATAACTTGAACAGGGGCAGTGGGGGCAAAAACAGTTTTGCACGATACATTTTTGGCACAATCAGTTTTACACAAAACCATGGAGAAACAGAGGAGCCCCATTGTTCCTTCAGTGGGAAGCTTTAAAAAAAAAAGGTTATGTTACTTGGCTGCATAAGGCCCAGGGCTACTGTGGCACTTTAGGAGTACAAAGGCTCCAGGTGAGCCTGCTATATTATGCAGGACACAGCAGGAGCATTTCTGCTGTCAGTAGGATGTATTGAAAGCTAGCTTCCCCAGAAAAGGAAAGACAAACGTCCAGGCTTAGATGGGACAAAGGCTGGATACTGTCAGTTGGATCTGTAATATTTTTAATCCTCACTACGTTAAAATCAAATTATAAAAAGGAGAATTGTGCTACAGATTAAAACCACTGTATAAACAATCAGGGGGCCATTTACAGTTTTCTCTTATGTGTGTCTTTGAAGACCCCTTCTGTGACCAAGGTCTCATCCTTCCTGTTTCTCAGGTCAGAACTGTTAGATGGTGGGAAAGTCACTCACCCAAACACAAGTGAGTTTGTGGCAGGCTTTGAAGAAAGGCTTTTAGATCCAGTGCCCAGCTTGTTGTTTGTCACAGCAGTTCCCTAATAATCCAACTACTGACATTTGACTGCAGCTCATTCCACTGCAGTCAAATGCACCTCCCCCATGCACACACACACACACTCATATTGGTCAGCCACTGTGTAAAGAGTTACTCTTTGGTCTTGCGTGTCTGTCTCGTATCTTTAGGTTCAAATCTACAATCCAGCTTTCTTCAAATACATCCATGACCGATGGACAGAACACCATGGGCGCTACCCATCCACGGGAATGCTGGTGCTTTTCTTTGCGTTACACGTTTGCGACGAGGTAAGTGTTGAAATACCCTCAAGAAATTGCCGAGAGCATTCTTATTCAATTTGAGGCCCTTAAGTTTCTTCTTTAGGCACTCCCCAAGGGAGGGTAGCTGTGTCTGCTGTAGACAGATTCACCAATTAGTTTGGTATATTTAACAAAAAAGGCTAGTGGCAGCTCTATGGCTTAAAATTCTTCTTATTATGACTGTAATACTGAAATCCCACTGATCAGATCCTGTTCTGTTACAACTTGAAATGGACCCAGGACAATATGACACCATCTAAATGTTTTGCACTGTAGCTTTTAACTGATGTGATTTTAGTTTTTTAAATATAGCTGTGTGATCCATCCTGAGCCCACTTTGGTGGGGAGGGTGGGATAGAAATTGAATAAATAAAAAAAAATTCTTCCCATGACTTTACATAAGAACATAAGAGAAGCCATGTTGGATCAGGCCAATGGCCCATCCAGTCCAACACTCTGTATCACACAGTAGTCAAAAAACCCAGGTGCCATCAGGAGGTCCATCGGTGGGGCCAGAACACTAGAAGCCCTCCCACTGTTGCCCCCCAAGCACCAAGAATACAGAACTTCACTGCCCCAGACAGAGAGTTCCAACAATACGCTGTGGCTAATAGCCACTGATGGACCTCTGCTCCATATGTTTATCCAATTCCCCATCTAAGGGACTGGTCAGCAATGCTCTTTCTTAGCTGTAGCTTGGAGTACATTCTTTTGATAGGCTTGCTTTTTGTGGAAGAGCTTCTTATCTCCCTGCCTAAACTACTTAATGTTTCTGTTAGGGAATAACTTAAGAGGAGAAGCACTCATCTGTTACTTTTCATAGCTTTGCCCAACCTCTGGGCTTCAGAATTTGTCAGGATCCAATGTGGTAGAGAATCATTTGGTTGCATTTGGTGGCATCTTCCTTCTTCTTCCATGTGGGGGATACAGGTTTTCAACAATGTGAGGTGTCTGAATGGAAACCCCATGTAAGCCACCCTGAGCAACTTGGTAGAAGACGGGGGAGATGTGTAGGAGATAAACAATCACTAAGTAGGCAATATTTAAGAAATAGCAATTGGCAAAACCTTGCAAACTGGGAGGTGTGTTTTACCTTAGCAGTAAAACTTCAGCCTTCAAGATGATAGGTGTGTATTATTCCATCTCTTATATTAAATTGCTGAATTCAGTGGTAGAGGACATAGTGATGGCCACAAACACTGATGGGAGCTTTAGAAGGGGATTAAACAGATTCAAGGAGGAGAGGTCCATCAATGACTACTAGGCATGATAAGTAAAGGAAATTTCCATAATCAGAGGTGTTAAACCTCTGAAACCCCTTTGCTCTGGGAAGTATGTCTATGCTGTTGTTGACCCTCCATGGCAACTGGTTTGGCTGCTGGGTGAAACAGGATGCTGAACTAGGCAGTCTGATTCAGCAGGGATCTTCTGATATTCTTAAAGAATTGTTCTCTCTCACTGGCTACAGGTGAATGTCTTTGGATTTGGGGCAGACAGCCGTGGCAACTGGCATCATTACTGGGAGAACAATCGCTACGCAGGGGAGTTTCGGAAAACTGGAGTGCACGATGCCGATTTTGAGGCCAGTATCATTGACATGCTGGAGAAGACAAACAAGATTGATGTTTATCGCGGCAACTGACCCCCCTCAAAACGACATCTTCTAGCTTTGCTTTGGGGCTGGCCTTCAGTGGATGGGCCAGTTGTGATAGCTTGCTTTCTTGGGGGTGGGGGGCGGGGTGAGTTGGCTGCTGGATCACCTCCTCCTTCCCAGCCCAATGAGATGAACCCTGGGTTATCTGCACCCCAAGAAGACCCTGAGGAGCAAACTGGAACATTTTGCCTCTGAAAGCAATCATAGCGAGGGATTTTTTCTTAAAAGAGGATGAAAAACAGATTTTTTTTTCTTTTCCCAAATCTAATGGATTTACAAATGAATTGAGTTTTTCAATCAAGTTGCGAGCTTCCAGCTCCTGACTCCCCCTCCCCCTCTCCCCGCATCATGAATTAAAACCAAATGCTGCACTTTTGAATGAGGATAGAGAGCAGGAACATGCGAAGCAGCCAAAGAGCAGGGTGAGGAAGATTAGCCAGCTGTCAATCAGATTTTTCTCCTCTTTCCCCAAAGTCTCCAAGGGCTGCCATTCATTCTCCCTTTGCTGGCATGCATGAGCACGGACGAATCACCAAGAGCAAGGCTTTTTTGGGGGCCATCTTGGAAGCTTTGACTAGGATTGCTAGAAGAAGCACTTAAATCTTGATAGACCTTTTTTTTTTTTAAATGAACACACACAATCAGCGTTCCTTTGATAAAATGACAATTGCTTCCCACTTTCGCCCAGGGAATTTATTTTGTAACAATCAGGTTTAAAATGCAGTACAGATTTGATCATATTTGTGGTTACAATCATGTGGACTTTCAGAAGAAGCTTGCTTGTAAGAGCCAAGTATTCTGTTTATTGGAAGACTGAGGTTTTGGGGGCTGTAGGGAAAGATGCGAGCGAAAGGACTCTGTCCTGGGTGAGCTGAGTGGCCGCCTGCAGGTAGCATAGCTGGCCACTGGCAGTGAGAAAGAAGAGGATGTCCAGCCTGGGACTGAAGAGGACACCATGCCAAAGGCACTGAAATGGGTAGATCCTGTGACTTTTGAACCCTTCTCCCATTCTTACCCACTTTCAAGATTGCCATCTTTTTGGGTTTGAGGGAGCGGGGGATTTTTCTGTCTTGGCAAATAATTTCTTTGTGTTTTAACCCGTAATCAAAACAGAATTTATTTTTTCCTCCTCTACCTCTACCTTGTTTCGCCCTGCGCTTTTGCTCTGATTGTTCTTGGGATGGTGATGGGTGTGTGATAAGGAAGGTGGGCTGCAGTAAGCTTCCTTCCAGAGCCCTGATTTGTGCCTAGCTGAAGAGCTGATTCTCTCCTCAGAGAGTTCTTGTAGCAGCGTGACAGCTAAGAGGCACTAGCGATTCTTCCTTGAACCATGTCATGGCATTTCTATTTTGGTCCTTTCTTCCCTTTGCATCAACAGCAGGTCTTCAGCTCAACTGCAGCTATTTTTTTTGGGGGGGGGGGATGAATTTGGGGTGAAACTCCTATTTTTGAACTGGCGAAGAAAAGAGAGAAAGATAGTTTGATTTAAGAATGGGGAGAGCTTTGCTGTCCCTTCCCTGTGGACACACAGAACCAGAAAAATAGAAAAGGGTTGACTTAGATGCACTTTCTTCTCCACTGTTGTTACGTTTTGTTTCTAATTGAAGGTAAGAGCCAGAAGAATTCAGTGAGTCTTTTGAAGTGCAATCATGCCAAACAGTATTAAATAAGTATTCCTTTTGTAAGAAACAAAGCTGAATTGAGAAGGCCAGGAGAAGCCCATCATTGGTCCAGGGGGAACCCACTGGCTTTTTGTTGCAGTAGGGACTTAAACCTCTTGGAAGAGCATGTGCACTAACCTTGTCCCCAATTTTTATCTCAGTCCTCATCTTTTGGGACTTTTTTGGCAGCACCGAACTCTAAAGAGGTTAGAACCAGCCAAGTGGTTGAGCAAAATCCTCCCACTTGTTTTTTTTGCCTCACCATTAAGGCCATAGCAAGATGATCAAGATCTGTAAGAACTCTTACATTTTAACAGAAATATTCTGCTAATGCCTTTACAGCAGTCCTACAAGAAGGTTGCCAAGAAACCATCTGGGGAGGTTCAGGGTTCACCAGAGTAACTTTGCAGGTGATCACACTGACACACGGCCTTTCATTTGCAGCTTCTTGTCATATTTACAAAATGAGCAAGCCCCTCCTCGAATTGCATGAAAGAGAATGTGCTTCTCACACTTCCTTCCCATAAATCAGGCAAAGAGACAGGCGCCTCTTCTCTTTATCTTTATTTTTTTTGCCAATAAGTTTTCAAAATGGGCTGTTTTGGGGTGGGGTGGGCGTTCAGGGACAAGCCAATCCCAAGCAACAAAGAGTGCCTTGACTTGCGCTGTCTGCTACATTCGATTCTTGCACTGGACCTGGGAGTTGTTTGCCGCACAGGTGTCTCTGATTTTCCCACGCACACACATTCACCTTGGCTATTTTGGCAGCTGCTCATTTCTTTTTTTCCATGTTTGGGAGCTTTGGAAGTTTCTCCTTGTAAAGGGGGTGTAGTTGAGGTTGGCTGGCCAAGGTCTCCTGTATTGCCTTGTGATGGTTTTAAGTTGCTAGCCCTCAGGAGAGAGTTCTGTCAAGTAGTCCCTGCCTGGCTTCTCAATTTCAAAAGGGACAAGACAAGCAGGGAGTGAGCTACAGGAGACATTCCAAACCATTCAGTCTTGAGGCCATGTGCACTGGGCAAGATTCTCATCGCACTGTGGTTCCTGGAACTGGAAACCATCCCTTCCCCCTTCTATTTACTCTCTTATGCAAACGGGTTGTATTTTTTCCTATTGCACAGAGAGCCAGGCTTTGCTTGCCACTTAATCCTTGCTTGGAGCATGCAGAAACAAAGGGCCAATGGAGACAAGATTGTGAGGAATGGGTGGGCATAGTCATAATAACTGCTGGATTGTACTTGAGGAAACTTGTCTGCAGAGGCAACAGGCAAGAATAGTTCAGGGGAGTAGATTTGCTCCCCACCCCGTTCCAACACAGAGAAGAAATTGAATTGCCAAAAAGAGAGCATAAAAGGCCAAGGGAGTCTTGAGGGTATGTGAGGTTTGATGTACATGAGTGGCAATTGGAATCTCCTGTGAACTAGTGTGGACAGGTGGGGGGTGGGGAGGAGGGGACAAGCAGAGCTACCTCACCTGGTTGTTTTGAAGATGTGGGAAGTTAATCCTTTCATCTCATGCTTATTTTCTTGATGTGAATTCTCTCCGGTCTATATCACTTCACGGGGAGAGGGAAGCAAGATATTTTTCCCCTTTATGAATTTGATTGCACTTTGGAGTGAGACACTTATGAAACAGCATGAGCAGTAAAGGCTAACCTCTCTCCCTTCATCAAGGCATCCTTGGCTGTGATTACACACACTAAATCCAGTTGGAAAGTGCACTGAAAGCGGATTGAAAGTGCATTATTTAGTGTGTGCGATCACAGCCCATGTGGGGCAACTTGTTAGTGGTGAGGATTCCACAAGGAATCCTGAGTGTGGCTCTCTAGATCACATCTTGATTTAGCCGTCAGCTGCATCCTGTGCCCCCCCTTACCACCATCTCTCCTAAATAGTCCATATGTGCACACTCCTATCACTGAGTGGGGTACCACTGGAAACTTAAACTAGGCTCCTCCTCCACTAGCTGAAGAGGTATTACCTGTTGCTTTGCTTCAGTGTGGGATAGAGAACATCACCCATCGGAGAAACAAAACATGCTTCTCTTCCGTAGGACTTAGGGAGCGATGGCAGAAAGTGTGCTGCAGCCTCAAAGCAGAGCCAGCATGCCCATATGCCAGGATGGAGACGTGGCCCATGCAAAATACTGCCGTGTTTCCTGCCAGGCAAGCCACCGCTGAGCCCCCTTTCTCTCTTGCCATTGTAAGAGGCTTGGGTGTGAGCACGGTGTGGCCTGAGAAGAGTGAAGGCAAGCTCATCTGGAGTGGGTAACATCCTGACTAACTGGGACCCACTCTGCCATTCTAGAAGAACTCCTTGCTGAATGATTGCAGCTACTCTATAAGCGCCAGACATTTTGGGTGGGGTGGGGCATTTAAAGGGTTGGAGCCTTATAAAACCTGTGCAAGGGCTTGTTTCTCTGCCACAGCTTGTCTGAAAGACTTGCCCGTTGCCTCTGCATCTTGTTACTTCCATATTCAAATCTCTTATAATCAACAGTTTATAAGCTAAGGAAATCATGGCTCCAAACTTTTTTAAAAATTACTTTTATTTTTCCTTGTCCTATTTGCTTACTCTTCAGTACCAGTATTACATGCAACTGTTCTGCCTTCCATTTTTGAATTCTTTTTTTTTTTTAAACCACATTACAGTTAAAAGAGACTGGATTTATTTTGTCTTCTGTTGTACAAAATAAAAATCTGTACCCAATATCTCTCGCTGATGTCTGTTGTTTTGTTTCTTCATAAAGGCCTGAGGCATCAGCTGTCTTGAAAACAAGCTTGCCAAGAGGGGATGATGTGTCTGTGGAGGCCACTAAAAATCCAGCGTAGCTAGTTATTGGCACTGACAAAAATATTGCACAGTTGTATGCAGCTGTGGGCACAAACATGGAGGGGGGGGGGCAAGCTTCAGGCCCTGCTAGATTCCCCAGTGATGGCTTCCAGATCAGAACAAGCAGGCTCACTTTGATGGACACAGTGGTTTAGCCTGCCTCCTTTGCCATCTGATTTATTTGCATGTAGGAGCATACACAGGCTAGTCTGATCTTGACAGATCTCAAAAGCTAAGCAGGGTCAGCCTTGTGAAGGCGAGATCACTGAGGAATACCAGGGTCATAGCACAGAGGCAGGCAATGGCAAGCCACTTCTGAACATCTCACCTTGAACCCAGTGGGGTTGCCATAAGTCAGCTGTAGTATAACCAGGTGGTGGGTACACGCATGTGGCCCTACTCTTGCAGGCATGCTATCTTGGATGAAATAAATAATTCAGTACATTTCTCCTGCAATGTGTCAACCTTCATCCAAGGAATTTGCTTCAGAATGTGGCTTAAGATGGGTCCCATTGGTTGCCGCTTGTCACACTAGCTCTAGTACAGAACCTTTTCTCAGCCCCACCAGTACTAAGGGATGGAATGGTTTCCCCAATAATATGCCAGGAACCCCCCTTTTTGTTGAATGCACTTGTTCAGCAACCTGAACAAGACTTTGCATGTTGGAACTTCATACCCCCTGGGACTCTCTTGGTTTGGCAAATTTAGCTTCTTCCCCATAGCTAATCACTCCCTGTTTTCCAGTTCCCCTTTCCTATTTCCCTATCAGTCAGTTCCGTCTCTGGCCATCTGAACGCCTCATGCATGTCTTTTTTTTAAAAAGCCCTTTTCCTGTTTTTCTGAACGCCTCATCCAGCAGAACTTCTTGCCAAGGAGAGTACAGAGCAACTGCGAAACAGGCTTGGTCAAAGGGCATCATAACAGCAAAGATTTAACAACTCCCACTCTTTCTGAGTGCTGAAGGCCTCCACAGCAATTCAATGCTGGGGGCCAAACTATAAGATAAATTTATAACAAGTCAAGTGCAGTGTTCCCTCTAAGCTGAGTTAGTGTGAGCTAGCTCACAGATTTTTGTCAGCTCAGGAAGCATGACCCCAGAGCACAATAATTTATGCCGTGGCTCACAACTTTAATGCCAATTGCTCACAAAATAGAATTTTTGCTCACAAGACTGCAGTTTAGACGGAACATTCGTCAAGTATAGACTAAACTTGCTTTTTCTTTTGTTCTTGTTCGCTTCCCTCCCTCCCTCTCCTTTTTTTTTTTTGTGTGTGTGCACCTGGAAGTCATTTTGACCTCTGGTGATTGACCTCTACTGGGGGCTAGGAGGATATTCAGGGAGGTGGCTGAACAGACCCTGCCCCTGTCCTCCTGACTGGGTATTTCAAGTAAGTCTCCCACCCAAGTACTTGTCAAAGTCAACCTTGCTTAACTTCTGAGATCTGATGAGGTTGTGTTTGGGCTGTCCAGGTCAGGGCTCAACTTACTTTTTCCACAGCTGCACAACAGCAGGAGGAATGGCTTTTTAAAAACTGATAGGGGCCTGATTTGGCTTTGGACCATAGCCGCCTCTGGTGCTATTTTTCTGAGCTGAAATGGTCCCTAGCAGGGGGAAACCCAATTTCAGAACTGCACATGCAGTATTTATACTTGCTGTTACAGAAGTACAATGATTGAAATGGTAGACCTATGGAGAATGCCATGCATGTTTTTTAGTATAGTGTTTGTCCTACCATTTTGTTGTGTCTGACTACACCAGTCTTCCCCAAATAGTAGGAGGCAAATAGGGGGAGAGGAGTGTTCAATGGGTCAGGAAATGATCTCTCTTGGCAGATCAGGGGACGTACTTTTATTGAATGTCAGACTGCTGTGGTTAGGTCTGCTTCCACATACATTCTTCTCTGCCTCAGCAAGCAAATTGGAACATTTTAAAGCATTCACGTTTTACCTGTGATTGTCCTTTCCCCATGCTTTGCTTTGATCTTTCCCAAATCTATTTTTCTGTAATCTTTCAAAAAAAGAAAATGCAGTCAAAATGAGTTTGCACTTCTTGTGGATGAGAAGTTGGTGGATATTCAAACCTGCCCATGTTGGTGCCATTTTATAGCCATCATTCCTTCACAACCAATTATTGCCTCCAAGGCCACTGGAGGGCTTTTTGTTGACTTTTCTCCCTGATATTGGTACATGCTATAATCCTATAATGTTATAGTGGTATAGCAACTACCCGCTCTTTTTAAGCGGCAGAAATCCCTCAGTAGTAGGGAATGGCAGCCACAAGGGATGATTGAGAGAAAAGATAGCATAAAGTCCCATATGGATTCTCCAGTTTATCAATTCAACATGTATGGGGCTTTTAAAATGTGTGTTTGTGTTTTTCTTCAATCAGGGATTAGGGGTGTGCAAAAAAAAATCTGGTAAAATCTGGATTCAGGGTTATTCGGGGGCAAGATATTCAGGAGGACCAAATATCCCTGAATACTGATTTGGCGGTATTCAGCCAGCTGTAATCAGCCCCCAAATAACATTAGAGAATCTGATTCAGCTGTAGTTGGGGTCGAATACAGCCAAGTCAGCTGTTATTTGGGGTTTTATTTGGTTTGGCTGAACTGAATGCACACCCCTAGCAGGGATTGCAGCTAAATATTTCCTTGCCTCCCTCCCTTGCTTACTACTGCCCAGTCTTCTGGTAAATGAAACTCCAGAATAAAAATACATAAGCCTGAGGATGAAACCAACAACAGGGAGAGAAATTGTAGCATGCTGGCCTTAAGAATCAATTAACAAGTTAACCAAAACTCCCAAACAATTAACTGGAGGAATGTGGATTTGTGCATGACAAGAATCAATTTTTAATTTTCTCAAATATAGAATGGAAGGTTTCAAACTCTGGACCCTGCTGCTTCTTACTGTTCTAAATGCACTATGGACAGGATTAAATGGTGTTTTCTGACTTCTGGCCTCCTCACCAAGGAACTGTTTGTCCTCTCCAGTCTAAAAAAGCCCCATTGTCCTTAGCAGAGAGTCTGGAAAGCACCTCCAGGATTCCCCTTGTACTGGAGTCCACAGTCAATACTCCCTGAGGAGGAAAGAGAATAATAGTGTGTGTATCAGGTGGTGACCAGCTTCTGATTGGCCTTTATTTATTTATTTGTTTGTTTGTTTGTTTATTTATATTTGGACTTATATCCCGCCCTTCTCACCGAAGTGTCTCAGAGCTATGTGAAAGCTACATTACAGAGCTATGTGAAAGACCAGAATCAAGACTAGTGGTATATAGCCTCAAAGAATACTGAGACAGGAGAAGGCAAAGTCTGGTGAGGTTGCATTGGGCAAGGGAAGGAAAAGAAGACCAGTGAGCCACAAGTACAGTGGCAGATGAGCTGCTCCTTGCTTCATTTAAAAGTCAATAGGGATTCACCTAGATCTCAATGAATGAGAGGGGGCAACATTAATAAGTCAGTTCAATGGGGCAAGACACCCAGTCCCGAGTTGGTTGAAGACTGATCTGTAGCAAAGTGGAGAGAGGAAGAATGCTAAACAGCCTTGCAACTTTACAAGAAAGGGTGCATAGGGAGAGGTGAAAGGAAATGGGAAAGACCTGCTGTGTGAATGTTGTATCCTCTGCAGCATAGAAGCATGAAAAACAACCAAAGCAGGATTCGAGAGATCTGTCAAAGTGTTCTTCAGCAAATGCATTCTTCTCCCCTTAAACTCCCAAGTAATCCAAAACATGAACCTCATAAAATTTCAAATTTTGTTTTCACTTGGGCCAGCAAACTATTGAGAACTGAGACTTCTTGACCCGGCTAATATCAGCTCTGTTGGGCCAAGGCTCAATGGCTGAAAGTGCATTTTGATTAGAGAGATCTCTCAAGTTTTGTCCATGGTGCACCTTTTTATGTTCAACAAATTCAGGGAGCAGGACTACGGGTAATCCATATCTTGGAAAGCTGCTGCTAGTCCTTGGCTAAGAACATAAGAAGAGCCCTGCTAGATTAGACCACTGGTCCATCTAGCCCAGCATCCTGTCTCACACAGCGGCTAGCCAGTTTCTCTGGAGGGCCAACAACAGGGCAGAGAGGCTGAGGCCTTCCCCTGCCTCTTGGCTCTGGGATTTGTGCCTCTGAAATGTGGAGGCTCCCATCAGTCAATACGGCTGGTAGCCTTTTTCACTGCTGCAGCACACTAGGAGGTCCAGTGGCAGGCTTTGCCAGACTCCAGCCAGAATTCAGTGTGTAAATAAGTGTTGTGCCAAGAATGCACAATTCAGCATATAGCAAAGTTCATTTTGGTCCCTTGAAAAATAGTTCCACAAGACTGATATGTACCATTTGGAAGACTTGCTTTTGCCCCAACCCACTCGGTAGGGCTCAGCGTCAGAGGACTTCAGAAGGATTTGACTGTGTGACCAGCTGCTCCTAGATTTTGTTTGATCATTTCTGTTGCCTCAAGGGCTGGAAGCAGGCATTCTTTTTTGTTCCTTAAACTCAGGAGTCTCTTTCTGTTCAACCCAACACCTAGCTTCTAGGGATGGTTGCTTTTCCTTTACTCTGTTTGGTCCTAATACTGCCATTGGAATCTTTGCCTTTAGGCACAACGTAACTACCATTCAGACTGGATGGCAATTTACAGCCAGTCTGCAATAATGTATCAATAGCTATTCCGAGGAGCTGGAACGGGTGTGTCCAGATTGCATCCTGTCCCATCCCATCAAAATGCCACTGTTTTCTCCTTGGACTTTGACCAGGAAGCAGAGAGTTTGGTACAGCAGCTCACACAGGCAGAACAACCCCTCTCCCTGGGATTTGCACTCAACAACTCACACTGATTTGTCCCGGCATGGTTCTGCACTGATCTCCTTTCCATGAGTGCCCAATATCAAATCCTTTGGGGATTTTCAAGCCATGAGGCAGAGATTGCATTTGTCTTTCATTAAAGATGGTCTCTTGCCAGCATTCATGCAATGCAGGCATATTAATCTTTCAAAGGATGATGTGGGAGCATTCATCACATAAATAAGCAGTGTGTCGAATGGATCAGTCTTTTGAAAAACACTCCGGCATTGGCATACACCAACCCTGTGCTTTCCTGCCATTGATAACATGGGGATTTAAATTATTGAAACGTGCTTAGAATTGATTTTTGAATGAGTGCAATAACTCCTGAAGCCCTCAGTTGTTTCCCTGCCCTTCTGTGACATCAGAGTAGCTAAGCCAATGGAAGCACATTGATACTCATGGTGCTGTATCTCAATTGTCGTTGCCTTCAAAAGGTGAATTACTTAAATGTGGGCTTCCAAGACAATTCCTTAGAGTTGGACAATCTGAAAACGATATCACAAGCACATCCCACCCCAGCTAGTGCTCGATAGTCCTAACTTTAAAAATGTCGGCTTCTACTTTTCAGAGTTGTACAGATTCATAGTGGAAGTGTGATAGAAAATAAGAAGTAGAGTACCCAGATACCTTCATTCCTGGTTCACAGTGTTTCATACACTTACTTTTTCTGCTTCCAAGTGGGTTTTCACATCCCCTGGATGGAGGGAAACACACAGGATCCCCCAGGTGCCATAACCCAGGGACTGACACCTAGTGAGCATATTTAAAGCAGCCTGCAGGAGAAGCACAGAGTGAAGAGCCAACATTTCTTGCTGAAGGTATTTGCAACTTGGAATTAAGATCTGGTGGTGAAAAGCTTGACAAGCTGTACCTGGAGCAGGCTTGTTCAGTAGTACTGGGCACTGTCAGGGTCCAGCCCTGATCTGTGGGTATAGTGGCTGACCCTTGGCTTGCTAGTCCTGATTTCCATTCATAGTTACAGGATTAAATGGTTAGGCCAGGGGTCCCCAAACTTTCTGAACTTGTGAGCACATTTGGAATTCTGGACCAGCATGGTGGGCACAGCCACAAAATGGCTGCCACAAAATAAGTGCTGTAGGAGGTGGAGCCAGTCACAAAATGGCTGCCATAGCTTACCTTAAGTAACACAATGGGGTTGCCAAGTCCAAATCAAGAAATATCTGGGGACTTTGGGGGTGGGGCCAGGAAACTTTGGGGGTGGAGCCAGGAGACACTGGGGGTGGGGCCAGGAGCAAGATTGTGACAAGCATCACTGAACTCCAAAGGGAGTTCTGGTCATCACATGTAAAGGGACTGCACACCTTTTAAATGTTTTCCCTCCATTGGAAATAATGAAGGATAGGGGTGCCTTCTTTTGGGGCTCATAGAATTGGACCCCCAGTCTAATCCTTTTGAAACTTGGAGGGTCTTTTGAGGAGAGGCACCGGATGCTATGCTGCAAATTTGGTGCCTCTACCTCAAAAGACAGCTCCCCCGAGCCCCAGAAACCCATGGATCAATTCACCGTTATACCCTATGGGAACTGATCTCCATAGGGAATAATGGAGTGCCCAGCCGACATTTCCTTCCCCACCCCCTGCTTTCTGATGACCCTGAATCAGGAGGAGGGTCTCCAAAGCAGGGGATCCCCTGCCCCCACCTGGGGATTGTCAACCCTATCACACAATGAAGAGCTTTGTGCTATGGTGGCAGCTGCTTCCAAAGCAATGCTTTAAAAAAAAAAAATCTGCTCAGCCAGTCAAATCTTCAGTGGCCCATCATAAACCTTGCAAAAGCCCCACTTGGTTCCACCCACTTCCTGAAAACACTTGGTGGGTTCCAGGAAAGGTGTTGGGTACCACACTGAGGACCCTTGGGTAAGCAGATTGGACTTGTGCTGCCAGAGGGCCATGGACTCTCCTGCCTTCTCCCTTTCACCATCTTATTATATGATCTATAGGCCAACTCCTTGTCCCAAGAGTTATCCTGCACATAAACTCTACACATTTCAGCAGTGAATAGCCCCATTACCAGTAACTCCCTAACGAGCTGTGACCAAGTGACTCTGTGTGACTCAGCTTAAAGGAGCCAACCTTCATCTCCCATAAATCCAACAGGCTGCAAGGAGTGGGCAGAATTTTTTTGAGAGTACTGTTTATTTGTAGCCCACCTTTCTCCCTGAGGCTTAAGGATAACAATACATATATAATATACAAAATACCAGGGGGTATGCCAGGGGGCTTGGGGATGCCCTCTTCTTGGAAACACCTTCTTCCTTTCCTCATCCTACCAAGGGCAAATTGCAGTCTCACCCTGGCCTTTGCAATAGAAGGCACTCCCAGCCCTTGTACCTTGCTGCAGCGGTAGCCAACGTCTTGGTGCCATTCCCACTCATCGACAGCAGCAATGGAGCCATAGTTGCTGGAGATATTCACAATAGCCGCCTTGCTGCAGCTCATCCCCAGGCAGTTGCTCCTCAAGGCAGCCCTTTTCAGCAAAGGCAGGAATGCCTGGCAAGAGAGAGAGAGAGAGAGAAAACAGCACCCATCCTGTGAAATGTGTGCTTTGATTTGGTCCATGATGACACCAACAAATCCCCCTCATCCCTCTTCTATTCTGGTCTCATTCCAGATGGTAGTCACCACTCTGTCCCAAAGAAACACAGGCCATGGTCCTCTGTAAATCTCCCTTAGAGAGGACTTTGGTGGCTCTCAAATGGTTCAAGCAGTTCCCAAGAATTTCAGCCACCTTGTCCGCTGTGCCCTCACCTGGCAGACTTGCATGGGCCCAGTGGTGTTGGTGGCATACACGGCTGCCATGCTCTGAGCCGTTTCTGAGGCCAGAGTGGTTGCACAAGCAATGCCAGCATTGTTTATCAGCAAGTTGAGTCCGCATCCTGCGAGATACTTTTCTACTTCCTCTGCAGCTGCTCTGATACTGCAAGGATCTGTGACGTCTAGGTAGAGAAAAACAGAAGGATTTAAGAGAGCCTTTTTCGAGGACAAATACCATCAAGTCACAGTCAAGTTATGGTGACCCTGTAGGGTGTTCAAGGCAAGAGACATTTAGAGGTGGTGTACCATTGCCTGTCTCTGCAAGGCAACCCTGGATTTCCTTGGGTTCCCATCCAAATACTAAGCAGGGCCAACCCTGGTTAGCTTCCGAGATCTCAGGCTAGTCTTGGCCATCCAAGTCAGGACCAAAAATAAGCATCATTTTGTATAGTTATGGACTTAGCCTACAGCAGTGCCTTAGGGGAGCCAGAGCCTACAACAAAATACGAATTCTTCCTAACTGCCTGTAGCTGTCTCTTTAAATGGGCCTGTAGAGTCAATAAATAATTCTAAGTAGGTAACATGGGTTGAAAAAGGTTCTGTCCTCCTCAGAGACAGGGGCAGAGGCATGTGTGTGTGTGCAGAGTGAGAAAGAAAGGAAAATTCAGTTTGAGATTATGGAAGAAACAGAGAAGCACTCAGTACCTGAGTTGCCTACTGCACTTTAGGGGTGCAGGGTTTCTCTCGATATCTCATTTGGGGAAATGGGTTTGTTGCCTCTGGGCCTCCACCTATGATCTACCTGTATATTTGTAAAGAAAGTTAAGCAACTGATACAAAATGTCACAAGTCTCAAGTGCTCAGTTCTCCAAAAGGGAAACAACCCAGCTGCTGTCTATCCCTGGAACTTCTCCCCATTTGGAGAAGCAGGGATCACATAATAGTGCATTAAAGTCTTAATTCTGCAATAGTGGAGAAGGGAGTTGTTGGTATAGAACTGGGCCGAGTCTTGGATGTAGGCCGGAGACATCTGGGTTCAAATCCACACTATGGGTTAGCCGAATCTACCTCTCAGGGTCACTATGAAGGCAAAAATGGTGGGGGAGCTGCATGGAATCTGACTTTTTCTTTAAGGAAGGGTGGAATAAAATATACTGGGTGGTTTCCTATTGTGAATAGTGAGGCAAATGTAGGATTGCCCACAGAGGACTGGGAAATTCTTGGAGAGTTGGGGGGTTGAGCCTGGGAAGGGTGGGATATGGGGAAGGATCTCAGCAGATCATAATGCCATAGAGTCTACTCTCCAAAGCAGCCATTTTCTCCAGGATAGTCTGGAGATCAGTTTAATCCAAGAAGATCTCATCTTTAGCTTGGCACTCCCAGTCAAGAATGATGGGAGAAGCAAGCAGAATTGCTCACAACAAATACTTACCCAGCTGTAGTACAACCAGACGAGAGATGTTTGAACATCTGATAGCTGTTTCCTTTAACACCTAGAGAAATAAATACTCAGTTTGAAAGGTAGCATTTTGGTTGCTAATATAATGACTGGTTGTTGTTTTTTTAAGCAGATGGGAACACCAGGGTTCTGGGCTTTCCAGTGGAGTGGAAAACATTGACTTTTTTTGTCCATTGGCAAGTGGCTTGCAAGCTGGGCATAGTGTTGTTGCCAGGTCTGTGTTGGAAAATACCTGGAGACTTTGGGGGGTAGATCCAGGAAAAGGTGGGGTTTGGGGAGGGGTGGGGCCTCAGTATGGTACAATGCCATTGAGTCCACCCTTCAAAGCATCCATTTTCTCCAGGGGAGCTGATCTCTGCCAGCTGGAGACTGGTTGTAAAAGTGGGAGATCCCCAGGCCCCACCTGGAGGCTGGCAACCCTAGCTGAGCTCTAGGAACCAGCTTAACACCGTCTGTGTCACTGTCCTGCACATTCAGAAATGTTGAGATTGAAGTTTCGCTTGTTACAGTCAAAGGCAGCAGAATCAGATATACAAAATCAACTGACTAGACAAGACAGAGCTAAAATTCTAAAAGTGTGTGTGTGCATGCATGTTCACACCATGGATAATACAATAAAAATGTAAAAACAGAAAATATGGCATACTAGCCCAGCACTGCACCTCAGTAGACTCTAATAGTAATAAGATGAATAATCACCATGCCAAAAACCTGTATTTTATGTAAAATTTACTTATATTATATCTAGGTAGTACATAAAATGCTTACAGTGATTTATCAACAAGGATTAATTTTTCATATTCATTAGAATCATATACTCATAATGCTTCCCTTTTTGTAAATAAATATATTCAGTTAGTGAATAAATAAATTCAATATATTTAATACATTTTTCTTAAATAGAAAGACCACAATGCTGGTACTTGATATTCAAATAATCAGGTCTCTTTTCCATTCATTGTAGAGATCATCAGCAACCTGATGTGCTATTCTGGATAGAAGTACATTTCTGATGCCCTTCTTCAGAGATGCATCTCATCAATAAGCAAATAGTTGATCTGGAAATACATTGCAATGTATACAATAACATTCAAGTCTCTATTGTCTGTATTATGCAAGTTTTTGGAAAGGTTATCTTACCCAATGCCTTGTAATAATACAGTTCAGCAGTCTACAATTGCACTGAACAAACCAGCAAACCACTGTCCAGTCAATTTCAGATCTGGCACAAGGTTCTCAATTAGCCAAGGGTTTAGTTGCTAATGTAACAGTCTCTGACCTTAATAGCATTCAGCCAAGTATGAAACAAGTTATAGATTTAAAGAGCCCGAACACTCGTTTCCTTTATCAAACAATTGTTAAATCATAAGAGAGGAGTAAAATCAGTGCTTAAATCAATTCCATCTGGTATACAGGTTTTCAGTCTATAACTGTAATATGCCTTCTGTCTCATTAATATTTTAGATAAAAAGGTAAAGGTAGTCCCCTGTGCAAGCACCAGTCATTTGTGACTCTGGGGTGACATCGCATCACGACATTTTCACGGCAGACTTTTTACGGGGTGGTTTGCCATTGCCTTCCCCAGTCATCTACACTTCCCCCCCAGCAAGCTGGGTACTCATTTTACCGACTTCAGAAGGGTGGAAGGCTGAGTCAACCTGGAGCCAGCTACCTGAATCCAATTTCTGCCAGGATCAAACTCAGGTTGTGAGCAGAGCTTAGGACTGCAGTACTGCAGCTTGACCACTCTGTGCCATAGGATCTATTATATGGATGTGGAGAATAACAGAAAATTATACAAAATCTTAAATTGTCAGGAATGTGGAGGGTTTTTTTTGAGGAAGTGAGCTATGATTGGCACATCAATAATTTAGTTTTCACTAAAATCTAGTTTTCACAGATCTCATACTGCACCCTATATAAATTTGGTCACATGGACATTGTACCAGATACACAGCTCTAGATATTCCCAAATCTTTTCAGAAATATTGGGGAGGGGGATGCCAATATTGCTGAGATTCTCAAATATCTATCTGATTCCAAAATACATCTGAAAAATTCCAATAAAGTTTTTGAGAGATATACCGTATTTTTCACACCATAAGACGCACTTTTTCCTCCCAAAAAAGTGTGGGGGGGAAGTGTGCACGTCTTATGGAGCGAAGGTTCCATACGTACCTTCCTCGGGGGGGTGTGATCCGCTGCCTCCGTCCCGGCGCTTCCCGCCCTTGCCTGCCTGGCTCCAGCTCTGACGCTTACAGCAAGCGCCAGGATCGCTCCCTCCGCCCTCCGATCCCAGCGCTTGCTTTAAGCATCAGTGCTGAAGCCAGGCGGGCAAGAAGGGAGGAAGCACGCCGCCCCCTCCACAGCCAGCGCTTGCGAAGCGCTGGGTTTGCGGAGGGGGCGGGTGCTTCCTCTGTCCCTGTCTGCGTGGCTTCAGCTTGTGCTGATAGCGAGGGCTGGGTTCGGAGGCAGCCAAGCCCCGGATCCCAGCCCTTGCTATCAGCAGAAGCTGAAGCCAGGCAAAGAGGAAGCCCCCCCCTCCGCAAACGCAGAGCTTGGCGAAGCGCTGGGTTTGCGGAAGGGGGGGGGCTTCCTCTGTGCCTGTCTGCCAGGCTTCAGCTGCTGCTTCTAGCAAGGGCTGGGTTCGGAGGCAGGATTGAGAGGGGGAAGGTGCCCAGATCTGGGTGCACAGCTTCAAAAAATTTTTTCCTGTTTTCCTCCTCTAAAAACTAGATGCGTCTTATGGTCCGGTGCGCCTAATGGTCCGAAAAATATTCAAACCAGATATATCCAAGCACACATCCTCTGAACCTTAACTCTTAGTTCTCAAAAAAAAAAAGGCCATATTCTGTATTAAGGTTTAAGTCTCTATGACCCCGTGGGTACTTTTCTGATGGTGCCATTACTCTCTCTCAAAATTTGGAGTGAGAGTCATGACGCCACCATAAAATGACAGACATGCCATGTAGGGCTAATCATCTAGGTTTGCCAGCCTCCAGGTGGGGCTTGGAGATCTCACGCTTTTACAACTGATTTCCAGCTGGCAGAGATCAGCTCCTCTGGAGAAAATGACTGCCTTGGAGGGTAGACTCTACAGCATTGTACCATGCTGAGACCCCTCCCCTCCCCAACCCCACCCTCTCCCAGATCCACCCCCAAAGTCTCCAGGTATTTTCCAACACAGACCTGGTAACTCTACTCATCACAAAACAAAACAAAACAAAAAAACTGTTGGATGGGAATAATTAGAACACGTTAGTAGACATCAAGCCAAGCTATTTCCTGAATGGAGTTCCCTGTAGACCCTAAGGATATGTTTCTTTGGGGGTGTTCTGAAGTAATTTCTGCTCCAGAGAAGTGGAGGAAAACTAGAACCAGCACTTCAGCAAATGGATATCATGGCTCCCATGAGCGCTGCCTTGGTGAATCACCACTGTACTATATAAGACAGAGGATAATCTTGGACACAATAATCTTTTCTGTTTATTGCATATCATAAGTGCTGGCCACAGGAGAATTTTCTTGCCCAGCACTTTCAGCCCATACAAGTGCCTGTGTTTGACAGCACATTTTTATTCAGCCCTGAACCTAATTTCTATAATTTACTATTAAAGAGAGAAAAAGAGAGGCAGCCCAGTCAAACTAGACTGAATTGTTACTCTTGAGCTTATGCTGTGTTTGTTTTTAGGTATCCACGCTGGACTTCTCATAGAGGAAATATAGGGTTGCCACTCCTCAGTTGGGAAATTCCTGAAGATTTGGAGATGGAACCTGGGTTGAGAGGAGCCCTCTGTGCAAACGGGGCCTGATTTGGGGGACGGAGCCTTGCCTGGGGTGGCAAAAACCCCAGCGCTGGCCCTGGATGTGGTCCATAATCCTAGGAGAACCTTCACCTGTTTTTAGCCTTTTTCCCCTTACCTGTCCTTCAGGGCCCTCAGGATGCCTGCAGGTTGCAAAGAAGAGCTGAGGAGGATGTGGCAGCTCCACAAACTTCTGTACCAGACCCAAGCCAATCCCTTGGTCACTTCCAGTCAACAGCACACTGTCAATCTTGAAACCTTCCATGGTATCTGCGCAAGCATTTGCTCTTCTGTCTCAGTGAGGACGGAGGTATCTGGGCCACTGGAGGCTTGGCCAGACTTTAATGAACATCAGTCAGTGTGATGCAAGTATGCATAATCAAAGGACAAACTAGTTGTGTCTCTCTGAGCTGGGTTGCAAAGAAAAGAAAAGGGAGGGGAGGGGAGCTTTCATTCCCAAGAACAAACCTGTTTAAAATTATGCTTTGTGTCAAATTCCCTAGAAAGGGCTGCTTGTGAATAAGGATGACTATAATATGCCCAGTTACTGGCTTGAGGCACTTGTAAAGTGTCTGTGATCAATGCTGTTTTTACTGGAAAGTCTCCTGCTGATTAGAAAAGGGACTCATTTCTCTCCCTCTCATCACAATGTCTGTATCTTGTGTGTCTAATGCTTTGTATGCCAAATTCCCGGTCAGAGCACTGAGAGGAACTACCAGAAGTGTGCCTGCCTGAAGAATATGCTGTGGAGAATAGGGGGTTGCTGCTGACGCATGTCTTTTCCTTATGATTCACTTACGTTTTAAAGAACACAGTGAACACAATCACATCATGCATCCCTGAAACTGGCAATCTCCTCATGAAGCATATTGGAAATTCACAAAGGAGTAAATTCACTGTCTTTTAACAAAAGCTGCTGGTGAGATGTGTCTATGCCTCACAATGTATGATTTGGGCCTGAGCCACCTTTATAAACAGTCTGTCAGGAATGGCCTGTAGTGCTTAATTAGTTAGTCCTGAACAATTAGGAGCACATCAGCCCTCGCAGGAGACTGCTCAGAGTCATTTTATTTCTTCATTCAGTGACACAGAACGAATGGCAATGGCGGCCTAGATTGTAAAAGATAGAGACGCTGCTTCATACCCTTCTAATTGCTGAGAGGCTGGCCCTGCTTGGTTAGATGTTATCCAGCCTGCAGGAGCTTGTTATAAAGTGTCTTTTATTTTGCTTTACCACAATACATGGTTTCATTTTCTTTTCCTCCTAGTACACCACAGTGTGGAGGTTGAGTAGCCTTGTTGAAAGTCCTCTAAGTTGATTGAACAATTGTAAAATATTGGTAAAGATTTGTATTTATGTTTAATTTGCATAATATACTCAGGTTGTATTGCTTTATAAAACAATCACAAACATCAGCCAATGGGATCAAATTCTAATCCAGAATTATGCCAGATAACAGATGGGCATTTTGGGGTGGACGGGAGGTGTCCCAAATCAGGATGGCTCAAAAAGAGCCATCCTGAAGCCTCCTTATGCTCCTCCACCAGCTGTACCCATCCCGTCCATGAGGCAACATGGACGTGTTCACGTGGTTGTTGTGCTCCTTTCCCGTCACTCAGTTTGGGCTCTCCCCATACATATTCAGTAGTTATGCACAAATACACTCTGAACAGTTTTGTTTTTTAAAAAGCCGGATGTGACTTGGGGTGGCTTCACACCACCAAGGTGCCTCACTTGTGGTCTTCTGCTTCCAGATGCCAAGGAGGCGACTGGCGCGCAGCTCAGATATTTGCTACCACTTCAGAAGTGGTAGCTTTTTGAATCGCACTGCAGAGGCTGAAGTATGGGATGAGGATGGGCAGCAGATGTTTGTGTGTGGAGGGATTTTTTGGGTTGATTTCAGAACCATCTCTGAGTCGGCCCAAAGTACCAGTCTTCTTTTGTTTACCTTCTGTGCTGCTGAGGAACACTAGATCTCCACATTTTTGTTTTCTCTTTCTCTGCCTTACAAGTTAACTTTGTTTTCTGTTGAGAGGCTGCTGATGACTTATATGTTCTCAAAGGGAGGGTGACTTCATTGTTTTGTTTTTTGCTGCTTGGTCTCAACATTTTGTAATTTGTTTGGCACTCAGACCCAGCAGGTCTGCAACACAACCTGCTGTACTCCATTTTAAGGCTCTACAAACTGCAGACTTTATGCTTTTCCATCATGGCCTACAAAACCTTCCACTGCCATTGTTGTTCTGAACACCCAGACTGAAGCAGCATTCTGGGGAACTGGGAAGCTTGCCCATTTGTTTGTGAGGTTTCAGTTGGTCCTCATAAAGGAGCTATTACATAACTATAGTTTATCATTTTCCTGTTGACCAACTTGCTGCTTACAATCTTCCCTATATCTTGATGTTCTCTTTTTTTGGTGGCTTACTTCACACACACACACACACACACCAGCATATGGCCACTTTCTCAGAATCTGCAGCAGCTTTAATTAAATGGCATTGCCATCTCAGAATCATCAGCACTTGGGTAGCTATTTAAGGCTGCTGACAATGAGCATCTCTAGTTCTGTAGCTATTTGTCCTTGTTTATGACCACTCCATGCTTTCAGGTAGAGATGTTCAAACACCCCATTGGTTTAGCTCACATCCTGTTAGCCAGTTGCAAACAAAGTGCCAGTTTTTCAATGCGCTGCGTTCTGTTCATCAGCCTGTTGGTTGCTGTTAAGCAGTTTGGTTCATATTACCCCTTCCTAACAGTACAACACAATCCTCACACAGCCTAAGTTCCACGACTTTTTTTGAGCAGGAATGCACAGGAACACTGTTCCACCTGGTTTGGCCAACGCTCCAGCTCAAAAATAGCCCTGGAAGGCAGCCATGGACCTTCCCCAGCCTCTCCACTCAGAGCAGGTGTGGAATGTCAGTGAGGGAGGGAAAAGGAAGGGAAAGATTTCTATCCCAAGAAATTATATTGCCAGTGAACATCTGTGTTGGGATGGGGGTGGGAGCTGTTAATGCATAACACCCATCTGTTCACAAACAAACTTGTTCACAAAACTTGTTTCAGCTGTCCTCTTTATCAGGGGCCAGAGAGCGTGAGGGTCAAGAGGGAACAGGTCACCGTGCTGAGGATAAGGGGAATGCACCCTCAGAAGGGACCTCTTCTTCGGTTGGTGAGCGGGAATCCTTTCGCACCAAGGAACCATTCCTGGGCAGGGGGAGAGAGGGGGTTTTGGTAGTTGGTGATTCGATCCTTAGGCAAGTAGACAGCTGGGTGGTGAAACCGCGTACTGACCGTATGGTGACTTGCCTGCCTGGCGCGAAGGTAGCGGACATTACACGTGTAGTAGATAGGCTGATAGACAGTGCTGGGGTGGAGCCTGTGGTCGTGGTGCTTGTTGGCACCAACGATGTGGGGAAATGCAGTTGTGAGGTCCTGGAGGAAAAATTTAGGCTGCTAGGCGGGAGACTTAAGGCCAGGACCTCCAAGGTAGCCTTCTCAGAAGTGCTACCTGTTCCACGTGCAGGGCAGGAGAGACAGGCACAAATTAGAAGTCTCAATGTGTGGATGAGATGATGGTGTAAGGAGGAAGGGTTTAAGTTTGTTAGGCACTGGGATGCTTTCTGGAACAAGCAGGAGCTGTACAAAAGAGATGGTCTCCACTTGTCCCCGGATGGAACCAGGCTGCTGGCGCTTAAAATCAAAAAGGTGGCAGAGCAGTTTTTAAACTAAATCTTGGGGTAAAGCCAACAGGAGATGAAATGTCTCTGGTTCGGGAGGACTCATCTCAAAGAGATGAAGGGTTGGCTGCTATTTTTCTACCGGGTAACGGATCACAGTTGTCCACTGTGATGGTGACAAACAGCATGTACTGTCTGCCAGAGTCTTGAGGCGGCAGGAGGAAGGTGGCGGGCCTAGCTTGCCTGGGAAATTATAGATGTGCAAATGCAAATGTATTTGCAAATGCAAATGTATGCAAATGCTAGAAGAGTTCGAAGTAAAATTGGTGAATTGGAATGCTTAGTGTTGGGAGAAAACATAGACATTGTGGGAATTTCAGAGACTTGGTGGAATGAGGAGAATCAGTGGGACACGGTGATTCCTGGATACAAGTTATATCGGAAGGATAGGGAGGGAAGGGTTGGAGGTGGGGTGGCTCTGTATGTCAGAGAGGATATACGGTCCAGTAGGACTTAGGTCAGAGAATTAGATTCCCTTCTAGAAATGCTTTGGGTTGAAATAGAGGGCCCAAAAGGAAATTTAACTATGGGAGTTTGTTATCGCCCACCAAATCAAAAGAGAGAGGATGATTATAATATGATGGAAGGCTTAAAGATAGTGGCTAAACGTCAAAACTGTGTTGTAATAGGTGATTTTAACTACCCGCAGATTGATTGTGTCAATATGTGTTCTGGTCGAGAGAAAGAGATTGAGTTTCTTGATGCTCTCAATGACTGTGCTATGGAGCAGATGGTCTCAGAACCTACCAGGGGTGGGGCGATCCTGGATTTGGTCCTAAGTAATGCCCAAGACTTGGTGAGAGATGTAAAAGTGATTGCGC
Source organism: Heteronotia binoei (assembly GCF_032191835.1). Taxonomy (NCBI): domain Eukaryota; kingdom Metazoa; phylum Chordata; class Lepidosauria; order Squamata; family Gekkonidae; genus Heteronotia; species Heteronotia binoei. The sequence continues at coordinate 27,377,584 of NC_083236.1, forward strand.
CACTTGGGAGCAGTGACCATAATGTTATTGATTTCACCGTTTGTATAAATAGGGAGTTGCCCCACAAGACCAGCACAACCACGTTTAACTTTAAAAGGGGTAAATTCTCTGAGATGAGGAGGCATTTGAGGAGGAAACTGAAAGGAAAGGTAAATACGGTCAAAACCCTTGGGGAAGCTTGGAGACTATTTAAAACTATAATCCTAGAAGCTCAGATAAAATACATACCACAAGTTAGGAAAGGCACAAACAGGCATAAGAAAAGGCCTGCATGGTTAACAAAGTAATAGAAGCTGTAAAAGGTAAGAAGGACTCCTTTAAGCGGTGGAAAACCAGTCCAAGTGAGATTAATAAAAGGGAACACAGGCTGTGGCAAATCAAATGCAAAGCTGTGATCAGGCAGGCAAAAAAGGACTATGAAGAGCATATTGCAAAAAACATAAAGACCAACAATAAAAATTTCTTCAAATATATTAGAAGTAGGAAACCAGCCAGGGAGGCAGTGGGGCCCTTGGATGACCATGGAGTAAAAGGATTACTGAAGGAGGATAGGGAAATGGCTGAGAAGCTGAATGAATTTTTTGCCTCCGTCTTCACTGTGGAAGATGAGAACTTTTTGCCCGCCCCAGAACCACTAATTTTGGAAGGGGTGTTGAAAGACCTGAGTCAGATTGAGGTGACAAAAGAGGAGGTCCTACGACTGATAGACGAATTAAAAACTAATAAGTCACCGGGTCCAGATGCCATATATCCGAGAGTTCTAAAAGAACTCAAAGTTGAACTTGTGGATCTTCTAACAAAAATCTGTAATCTTTCATTGAAATTTGCCTCCGTTCCTGAGGACTGTAAGGCAGCAATGTCACCCCCGTCTTTAAAAAGGGTTCCAGAGGAGATCCGGGAAATTACAGGCCAGTCAGTCTGACTTCAATACCGGGAAAGTTGGTAGAAACCATTATCAAGGACAGAATGAGTAGGCACATTGATGAACACGGGTTATTGAGGAAGACTCAGCATGGGTTCTGCAAGGGAAGATCTTGCCTCACTAACCTGTTACATTTCTTTGAGGGGGTGAACAAACATGTGGACAAAGGAGACCCAATAGATGTTGTTTACCTTGACTTCCAGAAAGCTTTTGATAAAGTTCCTCATCAAAGGCTCCTTAGAAAGCTTGAGAGTCATGGAGTAAAAGGACAGGTCCTCTTGTGGATCAAAAACTGGCTGAGTAATAGGAAGCAGAGAGTGAGTATAAATGGGCAGTCTTCACAGTGGAGGACGGTAAGCAGTGGGGTGCCGCAGGGCTCGGTACTTGGTCCCATGCTCTTTAACTTGTTCATAAATGATTTAGAATTGGGAGTGAGCAGTGAAGTGGCCAAGTTTGCAGATGACACTAAATTGTTCAGGGTGGTGAGAACCAGAGAGAATTGTGAGGCACTCCAAAGGGATCTGTTGATAGATAAATTTATTGTCATTGTTCTCCACAAAAAGAGAGCAATTAAATGAGGTGCTCTCTCACAAACATACCAACACATCAAACACACATATTCATATTCATACCATTTAAATACATCTAAAACCATTTAAACCATTAAAACCATTTAAACCATTTAAATACATCTAAAACAGATAAACATTCATAAAACCATTAAAACCATTAAAACCATTTAAATACATCTAAAACAGATAATCCTTCATAACCCTGCATTTAACCTAACCACAGCACTTGGATAGAAACTGTCCTTAAATCTGTTTGTCCTAGCCTTCAACACTCTATATTGTCTACCTGACGGTAAGATCTCAAATAGCAAATGGCCCAGATGTGAAGGGTCCCTTAGGATCATTTGTATCTTCCTTTTACATCTCATATTATACAGATCCACCAATGAGGGGAGAGAACATCCGCAAATCTTTTGTGCTCTTCTCGTCACTCTTTGGAGCACCCTTCTCTCTGCTTCCGTGCAGCTCCCAAACCACGCGCAGAGGCAATAAGATAAAATGCTCTCAATGGAACTACGATAAAAGGCAACCAGCAGACTCCCTGACAGTTGTAGTGATCTTAAGAGTCTTAAGTAGTATAGTCGTTGCTGGGCCTTTTTCTCTAGAGCTAAAGTATTTGCCCCCCATGTTAGATCTTGTTTCATGGTAATTCCCAGAAACTTCCATTCTGTCACCTGTTCTACCATAACACCATCAATAAACAACGGCTGGATGTCCAAACTACTCTTCCTGTAATCCACTATAATTTCCTTCGTTTTATTTATATTAAAAATAAGATTATTTACTTTACACCAAAGGGACAGCTGTTGAACTTCCCTCCTATATGCAGACTCATCATCCTCAGAGATGAGCCCTACCAACGTTGTATCATCTGCGTACTTAATGATTTTGTTACTCAGACTGCTAGAAACACAATCAGACGTGTAAATAGTGAAAAGAAGTGGACTCAAGACACATCCCTGAGGGGTGCCAGTATTTAAGATCTTCACGGAGGAAATATATCCATCCATTTTAACCCTTTGTGAACGACCTGACAAAAAATTCAAAATCCACTCACATATAGAGTCCGACAGCTTCAAATCTTTAAGCTTAAACAACAATCTATGGGGTGATATCGTATTAAAAGCAGAACTAAAATCTACAAACAACATTCTAACATACGTCCCCTTTTTATCCAAATGCGATAAAGCAGTATAGAGAACAGTATTAACAGCATCCTCAGTAGATCTATTTTTCCTGTAAGCAAACTGATATTCATCAAAAATAACAGGAAGGCAGGAAATAATATATTTTCGAACTAATTGTTCAAAACACTTCATTATCACAGAAGTCAAGGCCACTGGCCTATAGTCATTTAAAACCTTTGCTGGCGTCCTCTTTGGTATTGGGACAATAAGGGAAGCCTTCAAACAAGTGGGAACAATGGATTGTGACAAAGAACGATTGAGGCTGGGTGAGTGGGCATCAACGTGGCAGATGCAGTTCAATGTGGCCAAATGCAAAGTAATGCACATTGGGGCCAAGAATCCCAGCTACAAATACAAGTTGATGGGGTGTGAGCTGGCAGAGACTGACCAAGAGAGAGATCTTGGGGTCGTGGTAGATAACTCACTGAAAATGCCAAGACAGTGTGCGTTTGCAATAAAAAAGGCCAACGCCATGCTGGGAATTATTAGGAAGGGAATTGAAAACAAATCAGCCAGTATCATAATGCCCCTGTATAAATCGATGGTGCGGTCTCATTTGGAGTACTGTGTGCAGTTCTGGTCGCTGCACCTCAAAAAGCATATTATAGCGTTGGAGAAAATCCAGAAAAGGGCAACTAGAATGATTAAAGGGCTGGAACACTTTCCCTATGAAGAAAGGTTGAAACGCTTGGGGCTCTTTAGCTTGGAGAAATGTCGACTGCGGGGTGACATGATAGAGGTTTACAAGATAATGCATGGGATGGAGAAAGTAGAGAAAGAAGTACTTTTCTCCCTTTCTCACAAGAACTCATGGGCATTTGATGAAATTGCTGAGCAGACAGGTTAAAACGGATAAGAGGAAGTACTTCTTCACCCAAAGGGTGATTAACATGTGGAATTCACTGCCACAGGAGGTGGTGGCGGCCACAAGCATAGCCACCTTCAAGAGGGGGTTAGATAAAAATATGGAGCAGAGGTCCATCAGTGGCTATTAGCCACAGTGTGTATGTGTGTGTGTGTGTGTGTATATATATATATATATATATATAAATTTTTTTAGCCACTGTGTGACACAGAGTGTTGGACTGGATGGGCCATTGGCCTGATCTAACATGGCTTCTCTTATGTTCTTAGGGGCAGGACAGTTATATTAATCTTCCAAACAAGACATTTGTTTCAAGAATTCCAGTAGGATAAAATTTCCCTGTCAGTATACAATCAAGCTTGTCAATTGTATGGTGATAGAGAAACTTTCTCCTATTGGAATTTTTGAAACAAATGCCCTTGATAAAGAGGTCTGCCGAAACAAGTTTTTCAGTCATCCTGCTTGTTGGATGGGACTACAATAAAACACAAGAGCTGGAAAATGGAGATTATTGTTGGAATGTTTCTAAATAATACTTTTGTACAAAAGTGCTGTGGAAACGTCTTTGGACTCAGGAAATGGGAGAACAATATAAGTATTCAGTGCATTAAAAACTTTGTATGGACTTTTGAGGACACGTGTTTTAAAACCTTTAATATATGGACCCTTCTGAGGAATTCCAGTATATTTGTAATACAAATGTATTAAATGGATTTGAAGAGTTTGATATATTTATTTATTTTATTCTATGACTTGTATCCCGCCCTTCCCATAAAAATGGCTCAGGGCGGCTATATAAATAGCACCTAGTTATTTGTAGGTGGTGACATTTCAGTAATTTTTTGCTATTACTCCTGTTCATTACTCCCTCCCTACATATAAATGTCAAGATTACAGCAGTTATATTCTGCTCAGGATGTGAACAGCTGTGCTCAGTAGGGGGGAAAATGTAGAGAAAACACTGCATCCAACCCCTCCACAATGCCTCTTCAGATGTAAGAAATGTATCTTATATTGGCAAACATATATAAACTTGTTTAAATAGAAAATTACAAAATTAGACACATGGCTATAGAGCAGGGGTGGCCAATGGTAGCTCTCCAGATGTTGTTTGCCTACAACTCCCACCAGCCCCAGCCATTGGCCATGCTGGCTGGGTCTGATGGGAGTTGTAGGCAAAAACATCTGGAGAGCTACCGTTGGCCACCCCTGCTATAGAGAGCAATGTTGAGAGACATAGGCTGTGCAAATGGAGTAGATGTGGAGGGCATTTTTGGCAGGCACAGCTTATCTGGAAAGAGCAAGGAAAACTGTTCCTGCTTCTTTCACACAATCATGATGACTTCTATAGATATGAGAGGCCTGCCAGTGTTTGCTGTGCTCACAGTATTTAGCACTAATTTGAATACTGAATGATCAGTTCTTTCAGATGCCAAAAAGGTTGCAGCAAAACTTGATGAAGCAGCAGCAATAGTTATCCACTTTGTGTGTGTGTGTGAACTGTAGGCAAAATTAGATTTATTCCAAATGACATACCCAGTCTTTCGCCCCAATCAGGACCCAAAGCTGCATTGTTCTCCTGTCCTCCATTTTATCCTTACAACAACCCTGTGAGGTAGTTCTGGCTGAGAGTGTGCCACCCAGCAACTATCCATGTTGGATTGGGGGATATATTAGAGACACAGGACAGGTTAAGAACATAAGAGAAGCCATGTTGGATCAGGCCAATGAACCATCCAGTCCAACACTCTGTGTTACACAGTGGCCAAAAAACCCAGGTGCCATCAGGAGGTCTATCAGTGGGACACTAGAAGTCCTCACATTGCTGCCCTTCCCAAGTACCAAGAATATAGAGCATCACTTGCCCCAGACAGAGAGTTCCAACAATACACTGTGGCTAATAGCCACTGATGGACCTCTGCTCCATGTTTATCCAATCCCCTCTTGAAGCTGGCTATCCCTGTAGCTGCCACCACTTCCTGTGTTAATCACCCTTCCAGTGTTAATCACCCTTTGGGTGAAGAAGTACTTCCTTTTATCCATTCTAACCCGACTGTTCAGACTAGGGCCCCTGGTTCCTGGTCCTTCTGACTTCTTACGGATTCCCCAGGCTGAGAGCCACCAAGAGCCCTTTAGCTCTCGCCCTTCATTGCTTAAAAGCTCTAATTTAAAAGCTCTAGGTTGTTTAAAAGCTCTAATTGCATATTGCCTGTTGTGAAGATAACCTGGTTCATGGTGTTCCAGTTCCCTTCATTTTTGGCATTGCAACTTCTATAATAATTCTGAGGTTGGTGGCCAGTTTTCAAGCATGTAGCATTATTTTCTGCTGAGTTATGCTTGTCTAAACAGAGAAGCTTCCATTGCAAATAGCAGGGGTATGTGTGCATTAGGGTTGCCAGTCCCCAGTTGAAGGCAGGGGATCCCCCAGTTCAAAGGCCATCCCCCTCTTCAGAGTCATCAGAAAGCAGGAGAAGGGAAGGAAATGTCTGCTGGGCACTCCATTATATTCTATTTCTTCAAATTTATTAGAATTTATTATTAAAATTTCTTCAAATATATTAGAAGTAGGAAACCAGCCAGGGAGGCAGTGGGGCCCTTGGATGACCATGAGGTAAAAGGATTACTGAAGGAGGATGGGGAAATGGCTGAGAAGCTAAATGAATTTTTTGCCTCCGTCTTCACTGTGGAAGACGAGAACTTTTTGCCCGCCCCAGAACCACTAATTTTGGAAGGGGTGTTGAAAGACCTGAGTCAGATTGAGGTGACAAAAGAGGAGGTCCTACAACTGATAGGCAAATTAAAAACTAATAAGTCACCGGGTCCGGATGGCATACATCCGAGAGTTCTGAAAGAACTCAAAGTTGAACTTGTGGATCTTCTAACAAAAATCTGTAATCTTTCATTGAAATCTGCCTCCGTTCCTGAGGACTGGAAGGTAGCAAATGTCACCCCCATCTTTAAAAAGGGTTCCAAAGGAGATCCGGGAAATTACAGGCCAGTCAGTCTGACTTCAATACCGGGAAAGTTGATAGAAACCATTATCAAGGACAGAATGAGTAGGCACATTGATGAACACGGGTTATTGAGGAAGACTCAGCATGGGTTCTGCAAGGGAAGATCTTGCCTCACTAACCTGTTACATTTCTTTGAGGGGGTGAACAAACATGTGGACAAAGGTGACCCAATAGATGTTGTTTACCTTGACTTCCAGAAAGCTTTTGATAAAGTTCCTCATCAAAGGCTCCTTAGAAAACTTGAGAGTCATGGAGTAAAAGGACAGGTCCTCTTGTGGATCAAAAACTGGCTTAGTAATAGGAAGCAGAGAGTCAGTATAAATGGGCAGTCTTCGCAGTGGAGGATGGTAAGCAGTGGGGTGCCGCAGGGCTCGGTACTGGGTCCCATGCTCTTTAACTTGTTCATAAATGATTTAGAGTTGGGAGTGAGCAGTGAAGTGGCCAAGTTTGCGGATGACACTAAATTGTTCAGGGTGGTGAGAACCAGAGAGGATTGTGAGGAACTCCAAAGGGATCTGTTGAGGCTGGGTGAGTGGGCGTCAACGTGGCAGATGCGGTTCAATGTGGCCAAGTGCAAAGTAATGCACATTGGGGCCAAGAATCCCAGCTACAAATACAAGTTGATGGGGTGTGAACTGGCAGAGACTGACCAAGAGAGAGATCTTGGGGTCGTGGTAGATAACTCACTGAAAATGTCAAGACAGTGTGCGTCTGCAATAAAAAAGGCCAACGCCATGCTGGGAATTATTAGGAAGGGAATTGAAAACAAATCAGGCAGTATCATAATGCCCCTGTATAAATCGATGGTGCAGTCTCATTTGGAGTACTGTGTGCAGTTCTGGTCGCCGCACCTCAAAAAGGATATTATAGCATTGGAGAAAGTCCAGAGAAGGGCAACTAGAATGATTAAAGGGCTGGAGCACTTTCCCTATGAAGAAAGGTTGAAACGCTTGGGACTCTTTAGCTTGGAGAAACGTCGACTGCGGGGTGACATGATAGAGGTTTACAAGATAATGCATGGGATGGAGAAAGTAGAGAAAGAAGTACTTTTCTCCCTTTCTCACAATACAAGAACTCGTGGGCATTCGATGAAATTGCTGAGCAGGCAGGTTAAAACGGATAAAAGGAAGTACTTCTTCACCCAAAGGGTGATTAACATGTGGAATTCACTGCCACAGGAGGTGGTGGCGGCCACAAGTATAGCCACCTTCAAGAGGGGTTTAGATAAAAATATGGAGCACAGGTCCATCAGTGGCTATTAGCCACAGTGTATGTGTGTATATAAAATTTTTTGCCACTGTGTGACACAGAGTGTTGGACTTGATGGGACGTTGGCCTGATCCAACATGGCTTCTCTTATGTTCTTATGTTCTTATGAGACTGCTTCCCATAGGGTATAATGGAGAATTGATCTGTGGAGATTGGGGGGGGGCTGTTTTTTTTAGGTAGATACATCAAAGTTTCAGCATAGCATCTGGTACTTCTCCTCAAAACAGTCCCAACTTTTCAAAAAGCTGCAAAAGGGAATTGCAGGTAGAATTTTTGTCTGAGGTGGCTCTCAGCTGTCCTACCTGGAGGTTGACAACCCTACCAGACATACTGGGAGCAAGAGGAGCACTGCAGGTGCCTCAGGTGTTCACTCACTCTCCACTGTCAGTTGCTTAGCTCTGGAAGGCAATGGTGATATAAGCCGTATTTGTCCTCCACCTTCTCTCATACCATGTTCCCACCTTTACTTCCAGCACCTCAGGGGCCTGCCTGGGCAAAGAACTGGCCCAGCACAATGACCAAAACCTGCTGTTCAGCAAGTGTATTAGGGCTGCAGACTCCTGCCTAGTTCTATTCTTGCTGTCCCTTGGACAGGAGAAGATATAGGACATACCAATCATCATCAAACTGCATTCCAAAGTGACAGGTGCCCCGCCCTCACACCCGCCCCACCTCCACACCCACAAATGAATGCAAGATGTTTCCTATGGGAACTGAGGCAACTGTCCTGATGGGGCTCCTGACCTCCTGATCCACCGGCAAATGAATGCCAGATGTTTCCTGTGGGAAAAAACATCTATGGGAGCTGAGGACAACAGCCTCCATTGGGAATGGAGATCTCCACCTGGAGCTTGGCATCCCTAATGTTGGGCATTTGTGCATGTACAAAAGTGGTGCTTTGGGGGGAAAGCTATGTTTTACAGGGAGAAAAATAAATAAATAAACAAACAAACAAACATACACACACACACACACACATATGCATTTACTGTGGTCTCCTAATCCAGTCTATGTTTTACAGGGGGGGAAAGAGTTGTTCAACTTCAAGAAAGACTACTTCTGCCCCCCATTCTAATATCTCTGCCCCATTAATTGTAAGCATCCACCATTTCTTAATATGCCCTTTTCCACATTAAATCCTAACATTTTTCTAGCATCTTCAGCTCCTGTTCTCAGAGGATTAAGAAAGCATCCTTTTGTTCTTTGCCAGTACTCACAGCAAGGTTGCCAATCTCCAGACAAGAGATTCTAAGTTTCAAATTTACTTTTTTTTTGTCCTTCACAGACGGAAGTTTCAAAAAATATTTAATTTGGTTTATACGTTCCCCTTTTCAGCAATACAGATTTCCTTTGCTTCCCTTCTCACACACACTCGTCCACTATTTTGCCCTCCCTTCTGAGAAAAAGGAATAGTTCTTCCAGTGTGCTGGCAGCCACAAATGTTGAACATCTAACAGCATTTTAGATGTGCAGAGATGTGTCTGTTTGTTTCCCCTCACACTTCAATGCAAAGAACATTTTAAAAAAATTTCAGTTCTTTGGGCTTCCAAAGCCTCTGGTTTTAAATCCATATTTTTGTATCAGCAGTGTCTGTCTGCTATGTGTTTTAAAGTAATTAGCTTCCCTCACACTTCAAAGCAATGGACATATTTAAAATCGTTAGTTCTTTGGGCTGCCCAAGCCTCTGATTTTAAATGCATAATTTGTCAAAAGAAAAATTTAATAGAAGTGGTCTGACAGGCACAGAATCATGTATGCAAGCAACAATACGAATCACCCAATAAAGAAATTTTATTTTTTTACACATTGTATAGTATTTATTAAGCAGTTAGGCATTCACAACATTACCTTAGTAATGTTTGTTTATAACATTGCAAATTATTGTGACTATCTGCATATTATAAATAGTATTACAGCTTCAATTTTTAACTTTGTATCAATGTTGGCTTCTCCCCCTTTAAATGAAAAATGAACAGGGTGTCTGGTCACAACTATACAGTTTTGAAATGTATCATTATTTATCAAAATTATTGCTTAAAACAACAATAAAGTGTATTTTAAAAAAGAATGATAAGGCTAAAGAAAGAAAAACAGAGAACAGAGAACAGACAGAGAGAGAGAGAGACAGAGATCATTATATAAATAGTTTACACTTTAACAAGCAGATTCTCAGCATTATTGTAAGGTACAGTTGTTATAAACTGTACAGCTGAGATAAAAGTTAAGATTAAAAGTGAGAATTTCACAAAAATGATTATTTTTTCATTTAAAACAATTTATTAATAACATATGGTAACAATATCTAATTATATCATTACTATCCCTAACACATGATATTTTTCTAATCCCCCCTCTCTCCTTTACTAGACTTCCACCGATGTTATATACTTAAGTTCACTTATAAAGGTACCCTTAACCCATCAAGGTTCAATTTCTCCCTTTTCTTAAATTCATTGTTAAAAAGTTGCCCAATGTCCTTTCAAATTCCACTCTTTTTCTATATATCCTCTAAATTTCTTCCATTCCCTTTTAAACACTTCCAAATCATAGTCTCTTAAAGTTCTTGTTAATTTATCCATCTCACTCCATGATAAAACTTTCACAATTCAATCCCATTTCTCTGATATTTTTTCTTGTTTCCATAACTGCGCATATAATGTCCTAGCAGCTGAGAGCAAATACCAAATTAGAGTTCTATCTTCTTTTGGAAATTTTTCCATTTGTAATCCCAACAGAAAAGTCTCTGCTACTTTCTTAAAATCATATCCCAAAAATTGAGATTTCTTGTTGTATCATCTGCCAAAACTTTTTCGCTTTTCCACAAGTCCACCACATATGGTAAAAAGAACTTTCATGTTTCTTACATTTCCAACATCTATCCGACATCTTTTTACTCATCTTTGCCAGTTTTTTCAGAGTCATATACCACCTATACATCATCTTGAAACAGTTCTTTTTAATATTCTGACATGTTGATATTTTCATCGAGTTCTTCCAAAGATATTCCCATGTATCCATTTGTATTTCCTTGTTTACATTAATTGCCATTTAATCATTTGAGGTTTTACTTCTTCTTCTTCTGTAGACCATTTCAACAATAATTTATATATTTTCGATATTAATTTTTCATTATCTCCAAGCAGAACCTTTTCCAATTCCGTTTGCTCACGTCTAATTCCAGCAGATCTAATATAATTTTCCATCAAGCTTTTTATTTGTTGCATTTGAAACCAGTCATACTTGTTATTTAACTCTTCTGCAGATTTTAATTCAACTTTATCACCTTGAATCTTTAGCAGCTGGTTATATGACATCCTTCTGTCTTCATCAGATTCAGCTGTTATTTTTATTACTTCTGCTGGCACTATCCATAGCGGCTTTCTTTCATCACCATATTTCTTATATTTTATCCATGTATTTAGTAAGTTATTTCTGATATAATGGTGAGAAAAAAGACCATCCATCTTATTTTTCCCATAGTACATATAAGCATGCCAGCCGAATTTGTTCCCATGAGCTTCTAACAATGAAAGTTTTTTATTTAACAACATCATGCAATCCTTTATCCATGTCAAACAAACTGCATCATGGTACAGTCTTAAATCTGGAAGTTGAAAACTTTCCCTCTCCTTAGCATCTGTTAAAATTTTCATCTTAATCCTTGGTTTCTTCCCAGCCCATACAAATTCAGAAATCTTCCTTTGCCATTTGTTAAATTGTTTGCTATCTTTTACAATCGGAATAGTTTGGAACAAATACATTATTCTTGGCAGAATGTTCATCTTAATTGCAGCAATCCTACCCAACAAGGACAAATTGAGTCTATTCCATTTCATCATATCTTTATCCATCTTACACCATAACTTTTCATAATTGTTTTTATACAAATCGATATTCTTCATAGTTATTTCTAGACCTAAATATTTAACTTTAGAAGTAACTTCGCATCCCATCAAACTCTGCAATTCTTTCTGTCTATTTAGTTGCATATTTTTACATAAAAATCTTGACTTCTCTTTATTTATATATAGTCCTGCCATTTCTCTGTATTCTTTTATCTTAGCTATCAACAAAGGTACCACTTGTATCGGATTCTCAGTTATGAACACAATATCATCTGCAAATGCTTTATATTTATAAGAAAATCCTCTAGTTTTCAATCCTATCTCTTTGTTGTCTTGTATTTGCATTAACAGAATTTCAAGGGTCATTATAAACAACAATAGTGAGAGCGGACATCCTTGTCTTGTACCTTTGCTCACCTTCATTTCTTTTGCAAGGTCTGCATTTATACATAATTTTGCGTATTGATCCGTATATATTGCTTTCGTCATTCTTATAAAATATTCTCCCAGATTTATTTTTTCCATTACTGCAAACATAAAGTCCCAGTTCAAATTGTCAATGGCTTTTTCTGCATCTACAAAAAATAATGCCGCCTCTTTTTCTGGATGCTTCTCATAATATTCTACAATATTTACAACAGTTCTTACATTATCTCTTATTTGCATTTTAGGGAGAAATCCCGCTTGATCTTCCTTTATAAAATTGATCAAATATTGCTTAAGTCGTTCTGCCAAGATTCTTGTATATATCTTATAATCATTGTTTAGTAATGAAATTGGTCTATAGTTCTTTACATTTGTGACATCTCTATCTTCCTTGGGAATCAACGAAATTACAGCTTCTTTCCAAGTATTTGGAATTTCCCCTTTTATTCTTATCATATTCATCAATTTTTGCAATTTTGGTACTATCTCATCTTTAAGAATTGTATAAAATTTAGTTGTATATCCATCCGGCCCGGGAGCCTTACCTACTTTCATTACATTTATTGCTGCTTCAATTTCAATTTTTTCTATTGGGTCATTCAAAATCTTTTTCATATACTCGGTCAGGGGTGCTATTTTAATATTTCGTAAATACTCTTCCATTTTTTCTTTTTTGATTTTCACACCTTTAAATAAATTTGCATAATATTTAAAAAATTCTCTTTTAATTCCTTCTTGATCCACTATCTCTTTTCCGTTTGCCACAGTTTTGTTGATAATTTTGTTTTCTTTCTTTTTCTTCAGTTGCCAAGCTAAATACTTCCCAGGTTTATTCGCACCTTCAAACGATTTCTGTTGCAAACTTTTTAAGTTCCATTCTAGTTCTTTATTCAACAAATGTCTTACTTGGGATTGTAATATTGTAATTTCCCTTATTAATTTCTTTTTCCCTGGTCTTTTTCTTAGTTCTCCTTCTTTTTTCTTTATTTCATGTTGTATGTCTAACATCTGTTTTTCTTTAGCCCTCTTATCTTTATTATTCAATGTAATTAATAGTCCTCTCATTACTGCTTTATAAGTATCCCAAATCGTCTGGAATTCTATATCATCAGTGTCATTTATTTGAAAGAACGCTGTAGTTTCCTTTTCTAGAAAAGTCACAATATCTTTATCTTGTAGCAAGTCCTCATTTATTCTCCATCTTCTTGTTTTCTTTTGCAATTTTGTAATCCAACATATTGGGTTATGATCTGCACAAACCTTTGGTAGAATCTCCACTTTTCTAGTTATGAGGCCCAAGCTTTTAGAGCCCCATAACATATCTATTCTGGAAAAAGTATTATGTCTTGCTGAAAAGAAAGTATAGTCTCTCACTTCAGGATTAAATTTTCTCCAAATATCTTCCAAGCTTTCTTGTTTAACCAACTCAAAAAATGATTTTGGCAGTCTTCCTTCTTTATTATTCCTCTTTTGGCCAGATCTATCTATATTATTTTGTATTGTTCCATTAAAATCACCCATCATCAGGATCTGGTCACAGAACACTTCATCCAACTGTTGATTAATGTCTTTAAAAAAAATCTTTTGCTCCATTGGGTGCATATAATCCTAATAACAACATTTTCTTTGCATCCATCATCACTTCCACTGCTATATATCTTCCATCTTTATCTTTAAATATCAGTTTTGGTTCTAATTGTTCTTTGATGTAAAAGACCACACCCCTTTTCTTTTGATCCGCCAATGAAAAAAATTCCAACCCCAATTGTTTATTCCACAAAAATTTGTACTCCTTTTGTTGTATATGTTTCTGTAAACAAATTATATTACATTTTTGCTTTTTAATCCAATGAAATGTTGCTTTTCGTTTTTGTGGTGAATTAAGTCCATTTATATTCCAAGATAGTAACTTGTACTCCATTATGATGCAGAATCTTTATTCTCTTCAAAAAAACTGTACATCTCTTGCTCATTCCTTATTGTAATCCTTCTTCCACGTTGTTCAAAGCCCAAACCCTCGGGTAGTATCCATCTGTATCTCGTTCCCTTTGCATGCAGCTTCTCTGTTAATCTCTTGTATTTCTTCCTGTCGTTTAGCACTTGTCTTGGCAGCTCTTTCATTATTTTGATTCTACTCCCTTCCACTGTCAGAGCTTTTTGGAAACTTTTATTTAGAATTTTCCCTGCCACATCCTTTGACCTTAGTCTTATAACTATATCTCTTGATAGGCCTTTGTCTTTTGCATATGATGAATTAACTCTATAGACACTGTCCAACATGTTTCTGAATTTTTTCAGGATCTTCCTCTAAATAGTCAGCAATTGTTTTCACCATATAATCCATTAAGTTAATTCCCTCCCCTTCAAGTATTCCTCTCAGACGCACTTGAGTTTCCATTAATCTGCAGTCATGAATTGTTACCTTCTCTTGAAGTTTTAATAAGGTGGAAGCATGTACATCAACTTTCTCTTCAACCTCCTTGACCCTGTTTTTAACCATACCCAGTTCATCTTTAAAATCTTCAACTTCTTTTTTAAGGTCTCCAATATCCTTCTTAAGCTCTTTTTTGCTAGCTGTTATCATCTTCTCCACACCCTTCAAAATCCTGGCTTCCATGGTATCAAACTGGCTTTGCATTTTGTCCAAAGAATGAGATCTTGCATGAGTTAATCTTCCTTCTGACATAAAAAAACCCCCAAAACTCAAAAGGCTCCAATTCTAAATCCAGCACTAAGTTCAGTAGCTTAGAACTTGTTGTTTAAAATAAGACTAATTTCGTCCTTCTCCTACCTTCCTGGGCTGAGATATTGATTTTTAACAGTTTTTGTCAATTTTCCCTCTTTCAAAATGGCAATTGTAATTTCTCTATGGTTAAAAATACCTAGCAAAGACCTTCTTCTTGCTCCTCTCACCTTCAGCTTTTACTTCCTGGTTCACTAAACCCAGATCACGTTCTCCAACTATCGCGGTCTTTAGAATACTTGTTATGTTGATTGCCAGTACACCTTCAGCTTTTACTTCCTGGTTCACTGAGCCCAGCTCTCGTTCTCCAAATATCGCAGTCTTTTAATACATGTTATGTTGATTGCAAGTACAGAGCCATAACACAGAAGCCTATGTCATTGACCACAGGTATTCAAAACAATTTTCTTCTTTCCCAAATTCTATCAATGCCTTTAATTTAACAGAGTCCAAGTTTCAAAATTTCTTCCCCTCCCCTCGTTTTCTTTCTTATTCGAGCTTTCCCACCTTCCACTGTTATTTAGATTAGCTTAGAAACGTCCCGGTGCAAGAGATGATGATCAAAGTACCTTAGCGGCTATGCTTCTTAAACTTTGGTCTTCTTAGTCTTTCAGATGTTTATCAGTCCCAAAAGAGAGTGAGATCCAGACAGGCTTAAGCCAATTGAATGGCTCTTAATCCTTTGTAGATGCTGAACGACGCTCCTTTTCCACGCCGGATCTTCAAAGCTTCAGAGAAATTCCCTTTGGAATCAATCATCAGCTGAGATCAATGGCTCAAAGTATTTTGCACGTAATCTTGGGCAAATCTCTGAGAAATGCAGGCAGGGAGTCCGTTAAGGCTCCATACTACCCTGAACAAAGGATTAAGTTTCCCCCTTATTCAGGAGATGACAGCTCTGTTGGAAACTCACACCGGAAGCCTCTCTCACAAAAATGATTATTGACAGGTTGGCTGTCTCCAGCCTGGGGAATCTAGCTCTGCCTGTCAAAACAAGAGGTCTCACAGGCCCATGTCTGGGAAAGTGATTTCTTCCAAGGAGCTTCGGAACACGGCTTTTAAAAAACCAAACAAACTAGAGCTTTTCAGTTTATATTATTCAGTTTATATTATTATATTATATTTATATTATTTTATATTTATATTATATTTATAATATAATATATTATATTATATTTATATTATATAGTTTATATTATTCAGTTTATATTATATTGGGGGTGGGGGGGGTGGGCTCCCTCTGGGTATCCTACCCCCCCAGGGAAAGTGTATGCACAATACATAGCCTCTCCTCTCCCGGTGTAGTGAATGCCGCGTGGTCACTGTCTGGCTATGCCTGGCAGATGGTCACTGCAATGGCCTCTCCTGCATTACTGCATCCGTAGCAACACCTTCTCGCTGGTCCCTCCCGTTTTTCACAGAGTTTGCTACGTCATGGTGCGACCGAATTGTCCGGCGGTATAACCGGATGGGCAGGCTGGGCCCACCAACCTTGCCAGCCTAAGAGAAGGAAAACTCTAACATCAAACCCGGGCAGATAGAGCTCGTTAATGTAACACCTACCACGTGGAGGATTCGCTGCCGGCGTCCCGGCTTACTGGCCATGGCAGATGACCCCCAGGTGAAAGGGTGGAGCCAGTACCGCGCACACTGGGCTTTACCTAAAAAATTCCTCTGCGCAGGCCTGAAGGGCATATCCACATACACAACCCACAACGCATCAAGTCCTGCAGCGATGGGCAAGGGGCAAAACGGCAGGTGGAAGGTGCCACTGGAAGCCGCAGTCCCGATCCTGCATGTAGGCGGTTCAGGGTATTGGTCGCCTGATGCTAACCCGGAGACGAAAGCATTTTTCGGCAGCACCCTGAACGACCAAGCAGCCTTATCTAGGGACAGCACTGCTTGCTCCACACGGAGAGGGGCCTAGAAAAGGTGGCCTAAACAAAGCTCGTCTCCTCCACCCCAGTTGGCTAGCCGCGGTCAACGGGCATCCTTACTTGCAGTCAAAAAATAACAACAAAGAAAAGGCATGCACCTGCCTCACAAAGTGTGCAAAGACTAAAGCTTGCGTGTTGGAACATCAGAACCATGCTTGACACAGTAGACAGTGGTCGCCCTGAACGACGCTCTGCTCTAGTTGCCCACGAACTTCTCAGGTTGAATATCGACATAGCAGCTCTCAGTTTCCCTGAGGAAGGTAGTCTTCAAGAACACGGTGCTGGCTATACTCTCTACTGGTCAGGTAAGTCAAAGGCTGAGAGCCGCCTTTCTGGCGTTGGCTTCATGGTCAGGAACTCCATTGCCTCCAAACTTGAAAACCTGCCAACAGGTCACTCAGATCGCATCATGTCCATGCGCCTCCCACTTCAAAACAAGCAGCATGCAACACTCT
The DNA here is from genome assembly GCF_032191835.1 of Heteronotia binoei. Taxonomy (NCBI): domain Eukaryota; kingdom Metazoa; phylum Chordata; class Lepidosauria; order Squamata; family Gekkonidae; genus Heteronotia; species Heteronotia binoei. The sequence goes on from NC_083236.1 coordinate 27,394,819, forward strand.
TCAGTGTGTATGCCCCAACCCCTCAAGCAGATCCTGCAGAAAAGAACAAGTTCTATGCTGATCTACACAACCTCGTACGGAAGACCCCTACAGAGGACAAGGTGATCATCCTTGGCGACTTCAATGCCAGAGTAGGTAAAGACTCGGAAGCCTGGAAAGGAGTACCTGGCAAACACGGCATTGGCAACTGCAATGACAATGGGCGCCTCCTGCTAGAATTTTGCATGGAGCACCAGCTCACCATCACCAACACTATCTTCCAGCAGAAGAACAGTCTGAAGACAACCTGGATGCACCCACGGTCCAAGCACTGGCACCTTATTGACTACATTCTGGTGCGTCAGAGAGACCTTCGAGATGTCTTACACACCCGAGTAATGCCCAGTGCAGAATGTCATACAGATCATCGTCTTGTACGCTGTAATCTCCGTCTTCACTTTAAACCCACACCCAGGAGAGGAGGTATCCCTCGGAGGAAGTTTCAGGTTGGCAGTCTCCAGTCAGTCGAAGTTAAAGCTGCCTTCCAGGCAAAACTCCAGTCAAGAATTGAGGACCCCAGTTGCCCCACAGACCCTTCTCCAGAAGCACTCTGGGAACACCTAAAAACTACCGTCCTGCAGATCTCTGAAGAAATCCTCGAGTTCTCCACAAGGAAGAACAAGGACTGGTTTGATGAGAACAATCAAGAGATCCAAGATTTACTGGCGAAGAAGAGATCTGCCTACCAAGCACATCTTGCTCAGCCCTCCTGTCCTGGGAAAAAAGCAACCTTTCGCGCTGTATGTAGCAACCTCCAGCGGAAGCTTCGAGACATTCAGAACGAGTGGTGGACCAAGCTTGCTGAGAGAACCCAGCTGTGTGCAGACACTGGTGATTTAAGAGGGTTCTACGAAGCCATGAAGGCAGTATATGGTCCTTCATATCAGACTCAGAGTCCCTTGCGTAGTGCAGACGGCCAAGTGCTCCTCACAGACAAGGCATCCATATTGAACCGGTGGTCGGAGTATTTTCAGGTTCTCTTCAGTGCCAACCGCGTAGTTCAAGATTCAGCAATTCACCTCACCCCACTTCAACCAGTGAAAACAGAGTTGGATGAGATCCCCACTCTAGAAGAGACTGTTAAAGCCATCAAGCAACTGAAAAGTGGCAAGGCAGCGGGAGTTGATGGAATTCCACCAGAGATCTGGAAGCATGGGGGCACAGTACTACATAGCTCACTTCACAAAGTACTTGTCACCTGCTGGGAACAAGGCAAATTACCACAGGACTTTCGCGATGCAATCATCATCACCCTATACAAGAACAAAGGGGAAAAGTCAGACTGCTCCAACTACCGGGGGATAACCCTGCTCTCCATCGCAGGCAAAATCCTTGCCAGAATACTCCTGAACAGACTGGTGCCCGCCATTGCAGAAGAACTCCTCCCAGAGAGCCAGTGCGGCTTCAGAGCTAACAGGAGCACCACCGACATGGTATTTGTTCTCAGGCAGCTCCAAGAGAAATGCAGGGAACAGAACAAGGCTCTGTATGCGACTTTTGTCGACCTTACCAAAGCTTTCGATACCGTTAGCAGGAAAGGCCTGTGGCAAATCTTGGAACATTTGCCCAAGGTTCCCCCAAGGTTCCTCAGCATGATCATCCAGCTACATGAAGACCAGCGAGGCCAAGTCAGACACTGCAACGACCTCTCGGAGACCTTCCCAATAGGCACAGGTGTAAAGCAAGGCCGCGTTCTCGCGCCAACTCTCTTTATGATCTTCTTTAGCATGATGCTTCAAAGAGCCGCAGTAGATCTAGATGATGACGATAGTGTCTGCATCCGCTATCACACCGATGGCAGCCTGTTCAACCTGAGGCGACTAAAGGCCCACTCCAAGACAATGGAAAAACTCATCCGAGAGCTACTGTTTGCTGATGATGCTGCACTCGTCTCCCACTTGGTATCAGCTCTGCAGCATATGACGTCCTGCTTTGCAGAGGCTGCCAAGCTATTCGGCCTAGAAGTTAGTCTGAAGAAGACAGAAGTTCTCCACCAGCCTGCACCCCAGGAAGATTATCACCCTCCCTGCATCACTGTGGGTGAATCAGTTCTGAAAACAGTCCAGCAGTTCTCATCTCTTCAGATGCTAAGATCGACAAGGAGATTGACAACAGGCTGGCAAAGGCAAACCGTGCCTTTGGCCGACTGCACAAAAGAGTGTGGAGCAACAAGCATCTGAAAAAAGGCACAAAGATCAATGTTTACAAAGCGGTTGTGATGGCAACCCTCATCTACGGCTCCAAATCGTGGGTTTTATACCGTCATCACCTGCGACTCCTTGAGCGCTTTCATCAGCGCTGCCTTCGCACCATCCTCAACATCCACTGGAGTGACTTTGTGACCAACACTGAAGTTCTCAAGCGGGCGGAGGTTACCAGCATTGAGGCACTGCTGTTGAAGACGCAGCTGCGCTGGGCAGGGCATATTTCTAGGATGGAAAACCACCGCCTTCCCAAGATTGCCCTGTATGGCGAACTCTCCACCGGCCATCGAAATAGAGGGGCACCAAAGAAGAGGTACAAGGACTCCTTGAAGAAATCCCTTGGCACCTGTCGCATCAACCATCACCCGTGGTCTGACCTAGCCTCAGATCGCAAAGCATGGAGGCACACCATCCACCAGGCTGTCTCTTCTTTTGAGAACGCACGCATAGCTGGTCTTGAGGACAAAAGGAGATTGAGGAAGAATCGCACTGCTACAGCACCAACCCTAAATCAGAGTTTCCCTGCAGCCACTGTGGCCGGACCTGCCTGTCCCGCATTGGTCTTGTCAGCCACCAGCGAGCCTGCAGCAGACGTGGACTATTGCACCCTTCTTAAATCTTCGTTCGCGAAGCCAAGCCGAGAGAGAGATTCAGTTTATATTATTGCTATAAAACAAACAGTATTTTGGCATCCAAGGTGTTCTAAAAGGTCAGGTCCAGAGGTCATTGGTCTTACAGAGGCTGGAAAGTGCATCAGCGGAAGGTTACAGAAAAAGGGTCATGTTGTTTTATAATATATTCTGTGTATAAACAGTTCAACGGGTGCCACTAACACATGGTATTAGACTCCCATCGGCAAAAATCTTAATAGACCTGATAAGGTTAGGACAAGATAAATAAACAGAAAGAACTTTGTCACGGGGGGGGGGGGGGCGGGTAGGATCTCATGACATGATCAATCTGCAGTATATTTTCTGAGCCCTTTCTGATCAGCTATATTAAGGAGGGTGAAGACATGTCTTTAAACCTACAGTCTAAAGGTACAAGCAGGACGCAGCAGCAAAATTCAGCATCATGGCATCCCAGCTCAATGATTATCAAGATGAGAAATTTTGGTGGGGGGCTGTGTGGATGTAGAACAACCATCTGATAGACATTTAACAAGTACTTTGTTCTGGTTTCAGATACCTCAATGATGATTTGTGTATGGAATCGCAGGAGTTAGAATCAGTATGATTGAATTGAATCAATATGCTATTAATGACATAGGTAAATAAAAATTTTACAAGACAAATAAGTTGTAAAGATGTAAAGTTTTCTTAATTAATTTGATCTGGGTTTTTTTGGCAGAGGTTATTTCAGATGAGGAAGATCAGACAGCACAACAGCACCCCCAGGCAGTTACTGTGTTTAAGGAGCCTGGTAAGAATATTAATTAATCAGCTCTATGTTATTTTAATGGTTGGTTTTTAGAAATGCCTTGTTTGCCAAACAGATCTCAAGCTCTGTGTGTGTGTACATACACACACATATATTGGGCACGGTGTGACACAGAGTGTTGGCCTGATCCTACACGGCTTCTCTTATGTTCTTAGGTTCAATATTTAGAATCTCTGTCATAAAGTCTATTTCAACTGTTTCAGGTATTTTCTATAGTTGGGGCTTTCAACTTTTCCCACTGTTTGGCAAAACTATTCCAGCATCAGTTACCATATGTTTTATCAACTGGTTACAATTCTTGTTGGGTTTTTTTTGTGGGGCAGAGTAGTCTTTCTTGAAGTTGAACAACTCTTTCCCCCCCTGTAAAACATAGACTGGATTAGGAGACCACAGTAAATGCATATATATATATATATATATACACACACTTTTCCCTGTAAAACATAGCTTTCCCCCCAAAGCACCACTTTTGTACATGCACAAATGCCCTACATTAGGGATGCCAAGCTCCAGGTGGAGATCTCCATTCCCAATGGAGGCTGTTGTCCTCAGCTCCCATAGATGTTTTTTCCCACAGGCATTCATTTGTGGGTGGATCAGGAGGTCAGGAGCCCCATCAGGACAGTTGCCTCAGTTCCCATAGAAAACGTCTTGCATTCATTTGTGGGTGTGGAGGCAGGACACCTGTCACTTTGGAATGCGGCTTGATGATGATAGGTAGGTCCTATATCTTCTGACAGGCAGTTCTTCACTTCTGAAGCTGCCTGAATTCAGCTTCTTTGAACGGCTTCCCCTATTAAATGTAATGGCTCACTTAATGATTCATGCAGAATCATTAAAGAAGACGCTTTCTCAGAAACTTCATAGTGGATAGGCATGGCTTAGTTGCATGCATCTTTTGGGCTATACCAGAAACAAGGTTTTGGGCTGGTCAAAGTAAACCATGGAGACATTTCATGTTCGGAGCATTTTGGTGACTGGTTCTGATCGGGGAGTTGGGCTGGGGCTGGTCACTCGGTTCCTGGAGAAACGGGATCCACCAGAGTGGATTTTTGCCACTAGCCTGGATCTCGAAGGGTTTCATGGGAAGGTAAGATTGGTCCAGCTAGACACTCTGGGGAAAGGTGAGATGTGGGGAGTTGTGAGAGAGAAGGTACCAGTCAGTGTTAGACCAGTAACAAGCATTTAGTTTACACAGAACTTTTTTTCAAAGTAATTCTTAAAAATCATTAATATATTTAGAGTGATAACCCTGCGAAGTTGAACTCAGTATAAAATGTGAGTTGAAATAATAGCGTCCAAGGCCAGAAGCCAAAGAATGGCAAGCCAGTTCTGTATTCTTGTGGGGACAGGACAATTTTGGCCTTTTTTTTCTCAGTCAGGAAGATGTTTTTACAATGGAGGTGAATTTCAAAAGTGCATTATGAAAGGGATAGCAAGAGAGTGGAGACAACTCTGCTTAAAAAAAGATTTATTTGAGATAAAGTAGTTATTTGAATCCTGGTGTAAATTATCTGAATTGAAAATTATCTGCTGCGTTCTGCCATCATGGATATAGCACTTTATAATGTTTTATTGTAATAGTTGTTTTAATGATTTGATTGTTTTAGTTGATGCCAGTTGGCCTTGTAAACTGCCCTGAACCTGCGCAGGCAGTGAGGGCAGGATATTAAATAAATAAATAAATGACTACTCTCCCCCTCCCCCCCCCCCGCTCCTAGGCGGGTGACTGATGGGGAAAGTAAGGGGAGGAACAGAATGGGTTGGTAGTATCAGCAGCATTGGGGTGGGGGGCTCCCCAAAGCAGTGGCCAAGAACAGTGGTCCAAGCTCTCTCGGCTTGGCTTCGCGAACGAAGATTTAAGAAGGGTGCAATAGTCCACGTTTGCTGCAGGCTCGCTGGTGGCTGACAAGACCAATGCGGGACAGGCAGGTCCGGCCACAGTGGCTGCAGGGAAAAGTCTGATTTAGGGTTGGTGCTGTAGCAGTGCGATTCTTCCTCAATCTCCTTTTGTCCTCAAGACCAGCTATGCGTGTGTTCTCAAAGGAAGAGACAGCCTGGTGGATGGTGTGCCTCCATGCTTTGCGATCTGAGGCTAGGTCAGACCACTGGTGATGGTTGATGCGACAGGTGCCAAGGGATTTCTTCAAGGAGTCCTTGTACCTCTTCTTTGGTGCCCCTCTATTTCGATGGCCGGTGGAGAGTTCGCCATACAGGGCAATCTTGGGAAGCTAGAAGTGGGAGAAACAGATGCTTTTGGAGGTGAATCATTGGGTAAGAAAGGAAAAAAACAATCACTCCAGAATTTTTAAAAGGGGGAGATGAGAACACTTAGTACTAATCCGCATGAAGTTGTTGGAGTGAACACACAGAAGAACACATTTCACAAGCAAAAATGTCTTGGTCTGCTCCATGATCCATAGTACAAAAAAAAAAAAGTTATTGGTCTGGATGTGTCAGTTATAAAGGAAGTTTTGCCCACCGCTGGAACGTGATCTGTTTTTCTCTTTTCAATGTTTTTTTTTAAGGAGCACCCAAGCACTAATGTTTTTTTATTTCTTTCCAGAAGTTAAGGAGACTGGCGTTGAGTCACCCAAACCTTGTTGTGCTACAGCTGGGTATGTGTTTGTTCAAGCTCAATAATACTTTGTGGTGCAGCTAGATTTAAAAATAAATTATCTTCAGTGCTACTGTTTCATGGTTAGCGCCACTGCAGGGGGCGATACAACATGCCCCTTCAATATTATTTAGTGAGACCACTGGAGGCGTTGACAGCCAGCTGGTGCTCACTTCACAGTTGCAAAACTACCACAAATTGCCTGCAAGATGAGCATGCTCACCTTTCTGAAATGGCGTGTATTTCATGAAGTAGACAGGTAACAATTTATTCACCAGGATATCAGTTACCTACCAGAACATTCCCTTCTTGCACATAAATTTAATTTTGTTGATTGGAAGCGTTGATGCCCTGCTTTTCAAAAATGATTTCTGTTCAAATTAGGTAACAAAAATGGAAAACAACCCTCTGATAACATGCAAAACCAACCAAGTGAAATGATGACTAATTAGAACAAACATCATTTCAAGGGGGTGAAATGGGAGAGGTCTTACAAAGGAGCAGGTTCTAGCACCTGAAGGTTTAGGTCACAGTGTGTTTTCTAGTTATGAAGGCAGTATTTGCCAAGCTTTCTCCACGAGGGACCATGTTTAAGCTCATGTTGTTTTCAGGGCCCACCTGAAAAGCAATTCCAGTGCTGTTCCTCCTCCGCATGGTGAAATGCAAGAAGGGCACATCAGCTGACACCAGACAAGTTTATATTTTATGATTCACCTTTAATAGTCATAAATAGACTGCATCACTGAGCAGCAGGCTGCAATTCATGGGCATCTCACACAATATCAGAGGCAAATCCAAATTTACCACTGAGTCCCCTATGACTTCATTCTGTTCTGCTTCTTTCTCCTCCCTCCTGGCTTTGTAAATAGGGTTGTCAGGTCCAATTCAAGAAATATCTGGAGACTTTGGGGGTGGAGCCCAGAAGACTTTGGGGATGGAGCCAGAAGCAAGGTTGCGACAAGCGCAATTGGACTCCAAAGGGAGTTCTGGCCATCGCATTTAAAAGAACTGCACACCTTTTAGGAGCCAGTTTGGTGTAGTGGTTAAGTGTACGAACTGGGTTTGATTCCCCACTTCTCCACTTACAGCTGCTGGAATGGCCTTGGGTTAGCCATAGCTATGGCAGGAGTTGTCCTTGAAAGGGCAGCTGCTGTGAGAGCCCTCTCCAGCCCAACCCACCTCACAGGGTGTCTGTTGTGGGGGGAGAAGATATAGGAGATTGTAAGCCGCTCTGAGTCTCTGATTCAGAGAGAAGGGCAGAGTATAAACCTGCAGTCTTAAATGCCTTCCTTCCATAGGAAATAATGAATGATAGGGGCACCTTCTTTTGGGGCTCATAGAATTGGACCCCTTGGTTCAATCCTTTTGAAACTTTGGGAGTATTTTGGGGAGAGGCACTGGATGCTATACTGAAAATTTGGTGCCTCTACCTAAAATAAAAAATAGTCCCCAGAGCCCCAGATATCCGTGGACCAATTTTCCATTATACATATGGTAATTGGTCTCCATAGGGAATAATGGAGTGCCCAGTAGACATTTCCCTCCCCCCCACTTTCTGATGACCCTGAAGTGGGGGAAGGGCATCCAAACCAGGGGATCCCCTGCCCCCACCTGAGGTTGGCAATCCTATTTGTAATCCATCTGCAATAAAGTTATGACCCATCTTTGAGCCCCAACTCAAGAACCATCACTTTAAGGGGCAACAATTTTTTTTCACCTTTAAAATGTGCCTTGAGAGGTTAATAGGATAAAGGATAGCTCTCCTTGGTGGAGAGTATTCAGAATACCAGCCATAGCTTAATATGGGGGAGGGGGGGTAGGCTGATTGGAGATTCACTAGAAACCTCTTTCTGTAGGGGGCAGCTGAACCTTACAAACCTAACAGAAAAAGAGCCCTCCACCATCCCCCATGCACTGGGTCTGTCATCCTGGAAAGGGACATGTTTCTTAAGTCATACTGTTTTAATCTGTCCTTAGAGGCCACATAATCAAGAACAAAATCCATGTAATACCTTTAATTGGGATCAAACAAATTGTGCAAGCTTTTGAGCTCATAAAAATTCTTCATCAGGCTGGATGTTACAAAATTTCAAAAAAGAGAATGGTGGGAAGCAGACTTTTCAGCCCATGATGTTAAGGTTATCCATTAAGCATCTTGCCTTGTTTAAATACCCATCCCTGTATTGATAAACCTTTATCTTTTTAATGTTCTCTGCCTGGTCATCATGCCTGTGTTTCTGTTGGGGTTTACAGATACTTTAGCAGAGTTGTGTCGAGAGAACCACAAAGATAAACAAGCCAGGCAGACGTTTTAGCTTAAGAATAAAGTAGTTTACTTTTACTATGAGGAAAGGGTAGACTGGGGTTACAAGAAAACAAAAGAAGGATTCATTATCCTATCTAGTCTCTAGGCTACATCTCGACTCTCTCGAGTCCAAAAACTAACTGCATGGAGATCTGAGGGCTTTACACAAAGGGCAATAAAAACTGACCAAATGGTTTCCCCCAGACCACATCCCAAATATATGGATTAGCCAATTAGGGCTTTGCTTCAATGGTCACTATACATATCGACACCCAGCCTGAGCGGGAAGTACGTGCAAACATTCTCATTGGCTCTATCTCTCACTGGCTAAGCATCAGCATGCATATATATTCATTTAATTAACTCATGACAACAGGAAGTGAAATTGCAATAGAAACCCAACAGTTTCTCTGCTAAAAGGGGCATTTTTGGTTGGGCTTGGGAGGGTATTCTGGGCCTTCCCAAGGGACCATAAATCCAGAGTGGTGGCAGCATCAGGTGGCACCCCCATCTGGGTCATGACAACACGCATGCACTAAAATGTGCTTTCAGCTTCCTTTGCTTTCTAGAAGACAATTCACAAGGTGTGGAGTAAATGCCACAAATGAATTACATGTGCCAGAGTACTCCATTTCCTTTCAAGCACTTCAGCTTCACCGGAATTAATGAGTCACAGCTATTCTGCAAAAGGTACAATCAGAAAAGCAGAAGCCGTTGAACTAAGCCTCAAATTACAAGACTTAAGTAACCAGTCTGTTACTATTCAGTTGATTAACACAAGAAAAAACAGGGGTGGTGGCGGTCTGTGGAAAACTATGACCCACAATAGAGGAACAGTTGGTGAAGATAATGGAACTTGCAGAGATGGCTAAACTTACTTCTTTGATTAGAGGACAGACATTAACTACATTTATTGTTAACTGGAACCCCCTTATAGACTTTTTACATGAAAGGGTGGGCGGGAGATAAAATGATAATTTGTAGATTTGATTATCAAGGGGGGAGGATTAGAAAATAGAAAAAGAGAGCTTTTTCCTTTGTAATTATAGAGTAAGTTTGTAAAGCGTCTTATATTTTTTGTGGAGAAAATCAGGAGTCACTTATTTATATTCTTTATAGCCTGAGCTTCCTTCCTGCTCCTGGAAAGTCTACCCACTCCCACCCCCCGCCAGTTGCTAAGAGGGACTTGGCAACCCTAGTACCTGACCACTGTGTGTGACAGGGTGCTGGACTAGATTGACCACTGATCTGATCCAGCAGGATTCTTCTGATGTTCTTATGCCTCTCTGCTTATCTTAGGTAGATTTTCACACACCACCAGCAGTACTCTTTGGTTGACCCCACATGACATCTGGAATCAGGACAGTGGCTTCCACATCTGCCAAAGACATTTTGCTGATCCAGGATTCCTTGCAAAGTTGCTGAAGATTCCTGAGCCAGACTCTGGAAGTGAGGAGCTGTGTGCCGTGCAGGAGTTTGTATTTCCAGACTCCTCTGTGGCACACATCTTAGGTATCTGAAGTGACCAGTGACTCACAAAAGCTCATATCCTGACACAAATTTTGTTAACCTTTAAGTTACTACTGGATTCTTGCTCTTTTCTGCTGCTGCAGAGAGACGTACACAGCTAACCACCTTATCTATCTTGGTTTATATGTGGCTTCTTTAGTACCACTAGCAGTAGAGCTGCTCATCTTAAAGGACTGCTTACTTGTGCAGTGCCGGAAGACTACCTGATTGCTTTCTCTTTTTTCCAAGTAGATATCCGGGATCTAAAGAGCATAGAGGCTGCTGTGCAAAAGGTAGAAGAACACGTGAAAGGGAATGGGCTGACTCTGCTCATAAACAATGCTGGCATTTTGGTTAAATTCACCTTCTTGGCCAGTGAGACAGCAGAGAACATGGCGCGCCTGTACAACACAAACACCATTGGGACTTTGCAAGTCAGCCAGGTGAGAAGCCTTACAAGCCTTACAAACTGACAGCATAAAGTGGGAGTGGGGTAAAGTTGCCAGCCTCCAGGCAGTGGCTGGTGATCTCGTGCTACTAAAACAGATCTCCAGGCGACAGAGATCAGTTCCCCTGGAGAAAATGGCTGCTGTGAAAGGTAGACTCTATGGCATTATACCCCACTGAGGTCCCTCCACTCTCCAAACCCTGCCCTTCTCAGGCTCCACCCCCAAATCTCCAGGTATTTCCCAATCCAGAGCTGGCAACCTCAGGGTGGAAGGGAGTCCATACTGGTGCAGGATTCAGCAGCACAATCAATAGCACTGCAACCATAGGGTGAGATGGGGTGGCTGTAGGACTTGTGCCCCTCATGCTGTTCTGGCTGAGCAGCTGCCTCAGACATTTGTTTGTTTATTATTGGAATGGTTTAATCACTTTTCTGTCTTGTATTCTTTCATTTCAATTTTTTAAATTAAATTTCATTGAGACCCAGGTTTAAATCCCCAATGGTGCCATGGAAGCTTGCTGGGTAACCTTGGGTCAGTCACACACTTTCAGCCTAACCAACCTCATAGGGATGATGTGAGGATAAAATGGGGAAGAAGGGAGGATGAAAGCTGCTTTGGGTGGCCTTTTAAATGAAGTAAACAAATAAATAGAAAAGCAGGTTTAAAATGCTCTAAATAAAATTTAAAAAATAAATGTCTTAGTGTAACCTGTTCCCGGATTGGAGCAGCAGCAGCCTGATACAGTGCACCCCCATCCTGCAGTGACTATTTCCTACCACTGGGGGTGCTGTGGCTGCAGTCCTGGTTGCCTCAGAGAGCAGCAGCAGCCAGGCTCCAAGGACGGATTTAGACAGGTTACACAAACTGGCCATCTATCTAAGATCCCACCCTCAGGTCAGCCTAGCCAAAAATACCATTGGTAGCAGGAGGGACCCACCAGCAGTCATTTACCAAAATAATAAGACTTGCTATTGCACTACTGAAATGTTGTAAGGGCAAGAGAAGAGAGGGAAGAGAAGACTTTGATATACTATTAAAAAGGTAAAGATGCAAGCACAGAGTTGTTTCTGACCCATGGGGTGACATCACATCATGACATTTTCTTAACAGACATTTACGGGGTGGTTTGCCATTGCCTTCCCCAGTCATCTATGCTTTCCCCCCAGCAAGCTGGGTACTCATTTTACCGGCGTCAGAAGGATAGAAGGCTGAATCAACCTTGAGCCGGCTACCTGAACCCAGCTTCTGCCGGGATAAAACTCAGTTCATGAGCAGTACTGCAGCTTACCACTCTGCTATTAAAAATGGGCATACTTTTTTTAAATAGGAAGAAGTAAGTGTGAGCCTTCCCACAAAACTCAGGCATGGACGGACATAAAGGGGTAGACTCAGAGACCAACAATGCAGCACTAAGTAGCGTTGCATCCTCCTAAGTCTGCTGAGGATTGCATCACTGAGTCTCAGAATGGGACCTCAGTCCACAGGCCTCCACCACTACCTCCAGCCATTTTGTAGCAAGACCTGAGAAGCCTTGCACTCCTGATTCACATCATATATAGTGTGGTCATTCTATAATATATTGCCAGAACAGGGTTCATTTTACTTATTTATTTATTTACAAAATTTCTCTCTTGCCTTTCTGCTCTTATAAGGTTCTTCAACACAGCTAAAAATTTAAAATATGCATGCTAAAATCATTTTAAAACCATTAAAATGTGGTTTAAATTGTTTGAAAATCCCACATCATTAAAACAATTAGAATGCATACAAAAGATAAAAACAGCAAATTAAAATATTGGTTAGGGAGGAGTGATCATTGAAGGAATATCAAACAAAACAAAAAATCCTTCACCACTGGCAGAAGACAGAAACAGAAGGGAGCAGAATAATCTCCTTGGGGAGAGTTCCAGAACTTTGGTGCCAAAACTGAGAAGGCCCTGTCACGGCTGCTACCTACCTAATCTCAAAAGGTGGGGACACCCAATGAAGAGGCTTCAGCCTTGTCCCCTGCACTGTTTTTGCATCCCCCAAACTACCCCACAAAACCACTATTGCTGTAGAGTTGCCAACCTCAGGGTGGCACTTGAATTTCTCCTGGAATTAGAACTGATCTCCTCCTGGCTACAGAGATAAATTCCCCTGGACAAAATGGCAGCTTCAGAGGGCAGACTTTACAGAATCACATCCTTGCTAGAGTCTCTCCCATCTGCAGCCCTCCTCCCCCTCATTTCACTCCCAAACCACTAGGAATTTCCCAACCCGGCATTGCCACCCCAATTGGTGCTGTTATAGAAATTCCACGTAGTCACATAAGTTATGTGATTGTCACATGAGAGCCAAGTTATGTGACTGTCGCATGAGAGCCAACCATGAACATGATTGGAGGATATGAAAACAGCAGAGGGGGGTAAGGCTGAAGCCACTTATCTCCATGCATAACCATCACAAACAGAAAAGGGCCATCATGCATTCGCGACACACAAGTCTCCCCTTGCAAGTTTGGGCAAAGGCCCTCATATCATCCACCAACAAATACATGAGCTTTGTAATGTGCAGCAAGGGCCTAGTTAGTTTCCCAGGATTTGCAGACTGGCTGCCAGTCAAGGAGAATATGGCTGTCTAACAGACACTGGGTGGAATTCTCTCGAGGCATTCCTGCCCTTGCTGAAGACTGCTGCCCTGAGAAGCCCCAAAGAAGGCCTGAGCTGCAGTAAAGCTGCAATTGTCAACATCTCCAGTGACTTCGGCTCCATTGAGAAAGTGGCTGGGTGGAATCTCTCGCAAGTTGTCTCCTATCGTTGTAGCAAGGTATGCAGATCTGTGCCATACAGGGCAGGGCCCTTTTATTAAGATTTCATTAAGACTTTGTTAATGTGCCAAATAATAGTTTGCATCAGTTTAATTTATGAATTAATAAGCTAATTTGTGTAATAAGTGGTTTTTGTATGGGATATTGGTTGGAGCACTGTTTAATGCATGCAAAAGAACATCCAGGACTCTGTGTTTGTATTTTATTTCTTTACAGTATTTATTAACAGTACTGTCCACAATATTTTTCAAGTGCTTTATTATTCACCATTTATAATAAATGAGAAAAGCATCATAAACCGAAATCAAATTCAATAATGGCCATTACTGAAATCAATAAAAGCAGAAAAGGTGAAATGGGAAAGAAGAATAAGAGAAGTGGTAATCTTGGATTGAAGTTGTGACCTAAAAGCAAAGGTGACTGGTGCCCTGCCCCCATGCCATGTAGTGGGTGTCCTGTTTTACACCCTTTGTCCTAGAACTCTTTTCCTCTCCTAGGAGGAAATGATATATCACCATATAATTTTTCTAGGAAGTGAGGTGACCCAATTAAGAGTCTTTATGGCCTGACCCATAGGAATGGGATTCAAGGTAAATCTGTGACATTTTCTGGCACTTCTCCAAAGAGGGCATTCTCAGGATTGGTCTAGGGCAGTGGTCCCCAACCTTTTTGGCACCAGGATTCAGTTTTGTGGAAGACAATTTTTCCACGGACCAGGGGTGGGTGGGTGATGGTTTCGGGATGATACAATTGTGCACTTTATTTCTATTATTACATTGTAATATATAATGAAATTATTATACAATTCACAGCCTGGTTACTAATAGGCCATGGACCAATACTGGTCTGCGGCCTGGGGATTGGGGACCCCTGGTCTAGGGGACCATATGAACCCTGTAAGAACTCACACTGCACTACCCTCAGCCAACTGGTGCAGGTTTCAGTCCTGTGAAGGCATTGGATTCAACCCTTTGACATAGGATGGTACAGAGTGACATTACACAGTTCCCCAAGATGAGTAAGGTGGTCATGTGACCTGCCCCAAGGCACACCCTGCTACTCCCTATCCAATTATTATAGGTTTCCAATCAGTGCTGTTGTTTTGAATCTTGTAGCATGGACAGATAAGTTTAGAGGAGAGACTATGGCTCAGTGGATGAGCCTCTGCTTTTCACACAGAAGGTCTCAAGTTCTGTCTCCAGCATCTCTGGTTAAAAAGGACCAGGTAGCAGGTGAAAGACCTCAGTCTGAGACTGAGACCCTGGAGATTGGCTGCTGGACTGAGTAGACAATACTGATGCTGATGGACCAATGGTCTGCTTCAGTATAAGGCAGGTTCATGTGTTATATAACACCTATCCTCAGTTTTGATCCAAGAGCTTATGATCACTCTAAGAACTTGCCCCGATATGCTGAGAGTATGACTTAGGGCTCCTATGTTTTTGTTCAATTCTCTTGATATTTTAAGAATAGGAGGCAGAATACAGGCTAGTGGAAAGTCATGGAGAAAGGATCTGTGGTTTGCCATCGATCACAGATTGAGCATGAGTTAGCAGTGTGATGCAGCTGCAAAACAGGCTAATACAATTTTTGGCTGCATTAACAGAAGTGTGGCATTCTAGTCACAAAAAATAATAGTTCCACTCCATGCTAGTCAGATCGCATCTGTTTCCAGTTCTAAATGCCACAATTTATAGACAAAATGGAATTGCACTGAAGGGGTTAACAAAGAGGATTGAGGGAGTCAAGAAAACAAGTCCTACAGGGAAAGGTTGAAGGCACTGGGCATGTTTAGCCTGGAGAAGGGAAGACTAAGGGGAGACTTGGTGATGCTGAAGGGTATCACAAAGAGGGTGAAGGCTGGAACTCACCACCAGCACCCCTGCCTCCCCCTCCCACCCATGTGCACTGCTTACACAAAGTGTGCGGCCATGGCTCAGTGGTAGAATACCAGTGCTATGTACAGAATGGCCCAGGCTCTGTCCTTCTCATTTCAAGAAGTGACTTGGGATATCTGCATGACTGAACTGACATTGTCAACTAGTGTTTGATCTTGAAACCTCAGACACCTTTCCCAGTCTTGCCCCCTGCCAGTCCAAGCTTAGGACTCCTTCTGAGGTCCTCCCAGACTTTATCACATGCGCATAATTGCTGTATGAACTTGAGACAGTTAGGTGTGAAGACACTGCCTTTTTCTTGCTTTTATAATGGCATGAGCTTGGGGGTACTCACTAGTTTCAAGACCTCTGGCCAGAACGTGTTCATCCCCCTCACATGATGCATTTATGTCCTCCTGTTCTGACTCGTCCTCAGACAGCTCTGAACATGCTCACCAGATGCCAGTCCTTGGAGTACAAACAGTTTGGGGTTCTTTGCCTTTCCATCCACCCTGGCTGGGTGAAAACCTCCATGGGAACTCTGCTGGTAAGTGACTGTGTTGGGGGAGGGAGAAATCAGGGTACTTGGGCAAGTCTTCTCCAAGCAATGGATCTGGTCTATAGGATCCCCTTGCTCTAAAGCGGTAGCAGATGGTAGTTCTCAGGGGCAAGGAGATCTGTGCCTATGGTGAACACAGAAGATGCCAGAGGCTGGGCAAAACAGCTCCTCCAGTCCTCCAAAATTCTTCACCAAAACTCACCCTGCAAGCTGCATGCACACCTGAGATCACATACACGCACCTGTGTTTACCACCTGTAAGTGGCCATCAAACCCTTACCTCCAGCATAAAGTGCCTGGATCCACACCAAGGTAAGCTCTGATGGGCTTTTGTGAACCTATCTACATTCACTGTTAATTGACAATAAAAAATGAGAATAAGATCCATAATGATCCCAAAAGAGTCTCTCTTAAAAATTTAAATGTTCCGTTTCTGGTTGTTATGACTGTAATTCTCCTTGAAAACAAATACTATATTTAGAATATACTTCATATCATAGGTAAACTCTTAAGTTAAAAGTCTCCTGAGATAAGATGATCCTTACATGCCCCCTAGAGGCTAGAAGGGATGATGTGTCTCCCTAAGCACATGAGATCATATGAAAATATCAAGCTACGTTGCGTTGAGTCAGGCAATTTGCTCTATCACATCAGTCATGTTATTTTGACTGGCGGCAGCTCTGCAGTGTCTCAGGCAGAGAAGGGTCTTCTCTCCACCTGCGGTTGTGTAAGTGGGAGATGGCAGAGGCTGAAGCTTCTAGATGAATAAGAACATAAGAAGAGGCCTGCTGGATCACACCCATGGTCCATCTAGTCCAGCATCCTGTCTCACACAGCATACCAACCAGTTACTTGGGAGAACAACAGATTGAGGCCTTCCCCTGATGTTGCCTCCTAGCACGGGTATTCTGAGGTTGAATACTTCTGAATGTGGCAGTTCCATTAGTCACCTGGCTGGTAGCCACTGATAGGCCTAACTTCTGCAAATCAATCTAATCATCCTTTTTTTTTAATAATAGATTTTATTTTTTTTATCTAATCCAATACAAAGGGAGCATAGGGAAAATAGATAATAAAAATATAAATCTAACATACAAGAATCCAATTTAGAACATTGGATGCATATAACATACAGTTTACAAAAACAATACATAATATGCTAGGTATTAAGAATTAAGAAACAGCCAACAATTCATTCTATTAGGCAAAAAGGAAATATTGCCAAAGAATTCCAAAACTGGAGCCCAAAGTAAATCATAATCTATAGCTAAATCAGCATCATTTTTGAAAGGGTTATCCATTGTCTTTCCCATTACATACTGGTCCCATAACTTATCATACCACATTTCAATCGTGGGGGTATGTGGCAGTTTCCAATTTTTAGCAATCGTCATGTGATCTATTGCCAACATTGTCGAGATTAAAGATTTCTGATCTTCAGTTGTCAATTTATTAGGTCATATATCAAATGAAGTTTAAAATCTACTGGAATAGTAAGCTTTATTTGTGCTACCACTTTATTCCAAAATTTAACACTGTTGGACATTCCCACCACATATGATACGGGGAGCCTTTAGTTCAATCTAATCATCCTTTAACATTATCTGTGTCTGAGGTCATCACTACACCCTCTGGCGGCAAATTCCACATTTTAATTACTTGTAGAGTACATAATTATTTTCTTTTTTTCTGTCCTGATTCTACTGCCCATCAGCTTCATTGAAGGCCCTTGAGTTCTGGTATTTTGGGAGACAAAGAGAAAATTCTCTCTATTTGCTCTGTCTACCCTGTGCATAATTTTATGAATCCTCTATCATATATCCCCTCAGTTGACTCTTTTCTCAGACTCTTCAGCCTTTCCTCATAAGAAAGGTACTCCAACCACGTAAGGACCTTGGTTGCAGGGGGGTGGGGTGCCATTCTATAGCACCTTACCTTCACTTACATTGAATTTCGTTTGTCACATTGTTGCCCTCTCACCCAATTTGTGGAGATCCTCCTGGAGTTCTTCATCATCAACCTTAGTTTTTACCATCCGAAATAATTTTGTGTGATCTGCAAACTTGGCCAATACACCGCTTAACCCCAATTCCAAACCATTTAGGAACAAATTAAACAGCACTGGCTCCAATGGGAGAGCCAGTCTGGTGTAGTGGTTAAGTGTGTGGACTCTTATCTGAGAGAATTTGGTTTGATTCCCCACTCCTCCACTTGCAGCTGCTGGAATGGCTTTGGGTCAGCCATAACTCTCTCGCAGAGCTGTCCTTGAAAGGGCAGCTTCTAAGAGAGCTCTCTCAGCCCCACCTACCTCACAGGGTGTCTGCTGTGGGGGAGGAAGGTAAAGGAGATTGTAAGCTGCTCTGAGATTCAGAGTGTAGGGTGGGGTATAAATTCAATATCTTCTATCTTCTTCAATACTGATCTTTCTGAGATCCCAGTGCTTACTTCCCTCCATTGAGACAATGGCCCATTTATTCCAAGTTTTGGCTTCCTTTTGTTTAATCAATACTTTATCCATGGCTGGTAAATTTACTCAGGTGTCTTTAGTGAGGAAGGCCAAGTATAATATCTACTGCATCAGCATTATATAAATGTTTGTTCACTTTCTCAAAGAACTCTTTACTGTTGAAAGGCCAAGTATAATATCTGGCACTGGTATTCAAAGGCTGACCACCTAGATATGCAAGTTCTTTGATCTCCATGAAACTGATGGACTGATTGATTTATCACTATGTTTCTGATTCTTGTAATTCTACTTTGTGTCAAGGTTTAGGCCTTTGTGTCAGGAGAAACTTAACAGCTCTGGCTTTATTTTGGGCTCTCTCAGATTTTAACAGTGACAGACAGAGACACAGAACTTTGCTTCAAGAGCAATATACTTTCAAGGCAATCCCAAGGATTATTTCCTGGGAGTAAGCCCTATGAAATAGACTTGAGTAAGACTCTGAGTAGACTTGTTTAGGATTGCTCTCTGGGGGGGAAATCTTGGATCAGTGGGCATCAGACAAAATATAGCATTTCTAACTGATCTCCCTCACTATTTTCCTCACTAGGTTCCAACTACTGTGAAGGATAGCACCACAGGGATTGTTAAAGTGCTTTCTGCTGTCACTGAAAGAGACTCAGGATCTTTCCTTGATTGGGAAGGGAACACTGTTCCTTGGTGAACAACCAGGTCACGTGATGAAAACAAATCTGCTGTTCCATCAACCATAAACAGACAATAAACAGTCTGCTCTCAAGCTTCTTTGTGGCCCAGTATTTTGAATATGTCTGACATGTGGTACACACCTGGTCACTCGATATCGTCCACTGAATCCGTTTCTGTTGGTGAAAGTGTTGCAAGCTTTTGATTTACACACAGCTGCTTGGAAGAAACAGGGAATGCACAGTGCATGCTTCCTTCCAGTTTCCCTTCCTGAAACCAATGGGGATGAATGCAGTCATCATGTGGATCATTTCCAGGAACTGGAAGAGAAAGCTTATCCCTTCTTGCTCTTTTTCCAATCCCTGTGTGTTTTGCTGCTGATACAGAGCTTGCACCCATAAGAAGCATGACTCATGAGTCAAGAGCTTGGGTGGCGCTGTTTGCTTGCACAGGGAACAACTGGCAAGGGAGGGAAGGATTCTGCCTCCTGCTTGTGCAGGCAGATTTCCCAAGTTTGCAAGGGATGTTCCCTGCAGAGGGTTATTAAGCAGTGTTTGAGGTCATCCTCCTGGCTCTAGAGACCTTCTGCTTGTGGAGGAAACTGACTGATATCTGCCTTCAGCAGCTGTTAGATGTATGAATCCCCCTTTCCCCCCAGCTCCCCCCTGCCCATCTTCTGAAATGGCCTTCTTAGCTAGTATGCATGTTGTGATTATTTCTGCCTGCTTAAAATTTTTATAAAGTGCCTGAGGCTTTTGGACACCACATACAAAAAAGGAAGTTCCAGCTGTGCAGCTCCCTGGCTAGAAAAGAGAAAATACAAACAGAAAGGAGAAAAAGTATGGAAGAGATAAACGCCAGCTTCAATAAAGTGAGGTTAAAAAACACAGGATCTACCAATTCAAAAAAAATAAAAGGGAAGAGAACAGAACATGGAAAGAAAGAAAGAAAGAAAGAAAGAAAGAAAGAAAGAAAGAAAGAAAGAAAGAAAGAAAGAAAGAAAGAAAGAAAGAAAGAAGAAGGAAGGAAGGAAGGAAGAAAGAAAGAAAGAAAGAAAGAAAGAAAGAAAGAAAGAAAGAAAGAAAGAAAGAAAGAAAGAAAGAAAGAAAGAAGGAAGGAAGGAAGGAAGGAAGGAAGGAAGGAAGGAAGGAAGGAAGGCCCTTGGCATTTTTATACAGGAATAGGCAGATGGGTTTAAGCACACAAGGTTCCCCCTTTTTATTGTTATTTATTAACTGTGATCACCAGGGCTTTTTTGTAGCTTTGCATATTAAGCTCCTTTGCATATTAAGCATGTTAAATCACACACCTCCTCATATTAAGGAACTCCTTTGCATATTAAGCATGTTAAATCACACACCCCTGATGTAGCCAATCCTCCAAGATCTTACAGGGCTCTTAGTACAGGGCCTACTGTAAGCTCCAGGAGGATTGGCTACATCAGGGGGTGTGGCCTAATATGCAAAGGAGTTCCTGCTACAAAAATAGCCCTGCTGTTCACCCTGACCCAAATGGCCCACATCTGAAAAGCTATGTAGGGTTGGCCCTGGTTAGTATTTTGATGTTATCTGTTATCTATCTGAATGTTATCTGTTATCTATCTCCAGACCAAGGGAGGCCAGACTGTGCTCTACATTGGCGTCAGTGGAAACAAAATGAAATCAAATATATAAAATGTTAGGCAAACCAATAAATTTAATGAAAATTACTCAGTTTTTTAAAAGGAAAGTTAATTGGAAAATTGTGTATATGACCATTAAAAGATACCTCAGAAAAATCATTCCCACAAGTAGTCCCAGATTGTCCTGTTTTCTTCAGTTGAGTTGTTACAATAAAACACCCATCATTCACTTTGGGTTGGATCCAAACTAAACTGTTTCCACCAATTACCCCTTCCTTCTGCAGCTCCCCACCCCTGCCATGTCATTCCACAGGATCCCCTATCCCCCAGGAGCAGGATTTGATGGAGATCAGTGAGCTTCAGTGAGGGAGGGGGAGGTGGGAAAAAATTGTTCTGCTGATAGAAAATTTAGCCTGGATGCAACCCATTGTTACCTGAAAGGATCCTTTGGAAAAGTTGCTTAGGCCATTGGTAGTCATTTCACACAGAGAATAACCTATCCGTTGTGTCACCAACATATGTAACCAACTGCCACAAAATATTCCAGCAGTGGCCGTTCCCCCTCCTTGCAGTAGCCACCCAATAAATACAAGGGTTCTCTCATCTCCAGACACCAGGTTCAAGGATTTCTTCTTCAGGAGGGGACCTCAAGACATCTCCCTTCAAGGCAACTGAAATTTTCCCTTCGCTTAAGGAAGCACTATCACCTTAATCCACCTCAGCAATCTCCTGCAATGAGACATCACCATAACTGAAATTCATCCAAGTGACTGCAACTCGGTTGTGCTCTGATTGCATTCTGACAATGCCTTGTTGGAATAGATGTAGCTCTTCAGGCTGGCATTGCTATAAGAAATTGATTGAGCCAGATTATAGGGTTTTTAAAAAGAGCTGACCACAATCTGAGAGAAGCTTCATGTATCTGCAATTACTTCTTTTCTCCTCATGTGGTCTCTAGTTGGATAGGCTATTGAAACAGTAAATTAGTTGCAGAGCCTGGCTATATGAGGCTAATGAATGAGCAACAATCCTTCTTTAAACCTGCCTACAATGCTCTAAAAATATCCTCTCCAGCTTCCAGGTGCCATTATGAGGTATGCCCTGTTCCTGTTCTTTCTGGTAGCACTTGATTGGCTGTTCTTGGATTTTGGTCTCATCTAGTAAACTAATCTTTTGTTCTTCATGATCTTGGTCCCTCATATCACCTCTCTCTCTATGTTCTGCCATGACAGTTTTGCTCATATGAGAAGGCTAGGGCTTTTAATGTAGGGGAACTTATTTGCATATTAGGCCACATCTCTGATGCCAAGCCAGCCAGAACTGCGTTCCTGCTCAAAAACAGCCAGCGACAACCGCCTGTATATGTGCTTTCTCTGTTGTTCCCCTCACCTTATGGAATGGCCTGTCTGAGGAGGCTATCCTGGCTTTCCACAGACTATGCAAAATTGCATTATTTACAATGGCATTACTACACAGGTAATGTACGAAATGGTTTACAATGTGACTGGGATAAATTATTAGGGGCTGTGGTTTACACTACTATGTATAGCTTGCTCTGAGTAGGAACCTACTATGTAATTTTTGCATTGTTTACTTTATCATGATAATACTTTACAGTTCTATTTTTTAGATCTCTGGTTGGTTCCAGACTTCTACAATCCTTATTGTATTTTATTGTGAATTGAATGTTTCATCCTGTTGATCATATTGATTTGTTCTGTGGAATCTGCCTTGAGTCCCACTGAGAAAGGCAGACTATAAATAGTCAACCAGGGCTTTTTTTGAGCAGGAACGCACAGGAGCACAGTTCCGGCTGGCTTGGTGTCAGGGGGTGTGGCCTAATTTGCAAATGAGCTCCTGCTGGGCTTTTCCTACAAAAAGCCCTGTGTAAAACAATGGTGACATCAAGGGGTATGGCCTAATATGCAAATGAGTTGCTGCTGGGCTTTTTCTACAAAAAAGGCTCTGATGTCAACAAACAAATAAAAATATGGTATTTAAATAGGCTCTGATCCATAGGTGCTGAGAAGCCCCTTGCTGAACAGATGCTCATCTCTAAAGTCCAATTTCCTGTTTGGAGGAGAGAAAATAATGATGTACAAGTACCAGGACATAAGCACACAATTTTGAACACACTCAGTTAAATGCATTGCTTTTTAGCACTTTGGTATATCTAGCCAAGAGCATGCAGCAAACATACAAACACCTTCATTTCGACACCTTGAAGGAAGGCAAGACCAGTGATGGTCCTTGATGGCTAAGGAAACGCTCCCCCCCCCTCCATCACAAAGGAGTCTTTATCCACTCGCTTGGCAGTTCAGCATGGAAAATGCAAGTTCCACCCTCTGTGTTAGAGAGCACTCCAGGCTATTTATTCTGAGCTGCCAATCTCCCCAGCTGTTTCCTAGCAAAAGTAGGTTGAGCTTTCATAACAAAGAACATGATATTTCTGTATTACGAGTGAAAAAGAAGGCGGGAGCTCCGGCTAAACCAAGCGAGGAAGTGACTGCAGCCCCACTTGCACGAAACCTCAGTGTGAGAGACAGCGGGATCAGCAAGAGCAGCAACAGCGCAGTGGCTTCACAGAAGGCATGGCGGGACCTCAGTGCTGCGCTGTCATGGTGACAGGGGCCAACCGTGGCATCGGCCTGGAGTTGGTGAAACACTTTCTTAAGGAACCAAATCCCCCCAAGGTGGTGTTTGGAACCTGCCGTGACCCAAAAGGACCAAAAGGACAGGTGAGTTGTGGCTCTTGCTTAACAAACCTGGAAGGCAGGAAGCGCAGCAGGGCAAAAAGTCCTCCCTTGGCATAGCTGGGATGGTGGCTTCCTGCTGCCTCCCTCCTTCCCATCACAACAGCGAACTATTTCGAACAGTGCAAATGTCTCCTGAGCTGAAGGCCCAAGATTTGAACTTATGTAACTCTGGCTTCTGCACTCCACATGGATTGCAGGGTATTTTTGAAGAGCGTGCACTGAAGGATGCCTGCTCATGAAGCTGGAGCAAACCAGTAGTCCAATTTCTCATGGTGGGCTACTGCATACCTCCAGGAAGCCCACAAGCAAGGCAAAATATCAGTTGCCTTTCGCTGCTATTGCCCTCCACCCCAAGCAGCTTCTATTCTCTGGCATGGATAAGGAGCTTCGATTTAACTGTTATGGCTATCCTGCTCCATTAATATGTCAAATCTAAGCCCGAATATCTGATTGCAGTGAATTCTGAAAGTAAATCATGTGTTGTATCAAAGAAAATAGTGTTTTCTTTGTCCTGTGCAGAAGCTACTGGCCTGGATCCAAATGCATTAAGAAAACTAAAGTGCCCTTGCGTTTTATTAAGAAGGGGCACTGTGGAGTGCAGAAGCCAGAGTTACATAAGTTCAAATCTTGGGCCTTCAGCTCAGGAAACATTTGCGCTGTTCAAAATAGTTCGCTGTTGTGAAGGGAAGGAGGGAGGCAGCAGGAAGCCACCATCCCAGCTATGCCAATTTCTGCTTATTTCGTCCTCCCACTGCAGTCCCTCCCCGCCACTATATTGTTCACAGGCTCCCCAGAACAAAATTTTAGAAGTCTAAGTGGGCTGCAGTGGCAGGAATGAGTCTGAAAACTTTGGACTCCTTCTTAAGAAAACTTAGGAACACTTACGTTTTCTGATATGAATGGTTGAATCCTGGCCACTCTCAATCAATTTACTTGCATTATCCCAAGATCTAGGGGAGGGGGAAAAATCTATGATGCTGTGCACAGTTTTACAAAACCTTCTAAATGCAAAGGCAACAAAGGTTTCAGTATCTCCTGTGGCTGCTTTCACATGGAACTCATGGCTTTCTTTGCCAGCCAAACTTCCATGTTTCGAAGGGCAGAGGTTCTGTGTGATATTGTTGTTTGGTTGCCTCCCTTTGGGTTTTCTCCAGCCCTACTGCTGCTTTTCCGGAACCATCTTTGGTATGGTCATTCTTAAAAGATCATATCCAACATGAATTTGGAGAAAGTGTGGAAGGGTCACATGGCCTGTGTCACTTCTCCCATCTGCCGCCACCACCCTCCCTGTGCCAGTGGAACTTTTCTCCTTTTCATAGAATTACAAATAGTGCTAACATACTATAGTAATTTCCCAACTATTGATAGCAAAAAGAACTTGCAAAAAGCCCACTAGTGGTTGTGGTGATGGCGGGGAAATTGGGAGAGGGAAAAGCACAGGGCAACCCCCTGGATGGAAGTTGCATGGCTGCTGTGAATATTGTTGCATTGAATTACACTGACGTATTTTTGCCTTTTACCAGTAGAAGGCTAAGTTGCTATCCAACTCAGTTTACAGACTAGCCTTAAGGTTGCGCTGGACTACTGGGTTTTGACAAGCTATTCTGGTTGTTTCCACAAGGAGATTTTGCTCTGGTTCGCAATCCAAACTGTATCAGGATTTTGAGGTTTTTGTATTTGGAGCCCACCATGCAATGTCCCCATAACAGCTGCTTTCTGGGATTACCCCTGCTTTACCAGAACCTTTCCCAAACCTAGTTAGATACAGTCTTTTGGGAAAGACTGCAGACATACACTTTTGCCTGCTGTGTGGACAGGAAGGTGCATATTTCCCATGAAAATGAACACCATTTTCCTTGCTTCAGTCCTGATAGCCTCCATTCCACCCACCCTCCCCATGCATCAAGAAAACTTTTTTTGGAAGTCTTAAAAATGACACTTGATCTATTGCTATAGCATTATGACAACCTATCTACTATTTCCTCTGAATCCTCAGCTATAATTTTGTTAAAGGGTAAGTTTCTAGCACATTTTGTTGTATAATATCTCATCAACAAAAAAGCATACACTCTAAAACACAAAAGTTTGGAATTCAAAGGAACTAATAATGACTTATCTATGACTTATAAGGAACTTATAATGACTTATAAGTCATTATGGCCATCTGACAGCAATGAAGATCCTGTGAATTTTGGGGGAGGTATTTGTGAGTTTCCTGCATCGTGCAGGGGGCTGGACTAGATGACTCTGGATGTCCCTTCCAACTCTATGATTCTATAATTCTAATGCTATAGCAATATACTAAGTACTGATTTTTGTAGAATCCACAAAAAAGCTCTCTGGTAGTGGTGGTGGAGAAATGACAGTCATTGGCAGCTGAAATAAGGAAAGGGTGGGGAAACTGCCATGTGGAGACTCCAGTACCACTGAAAGTATCTAGCATCCATGAGAGCTAGACAGAGAATCATTGTCATATAGAAGGAGCCTCCCCTCACATCTGCAATATGGGGATTGTGATTCTGATCTACCTGACAGTTTTGCTTTAAGGATGATGAGAAAATAATGCATGTGACCTGCATAGAACACTCTAAAGCATTTTATAAATTACAATTATTTTCTTGTAGGAATTGAGAAATATGGCTTCCAAGCACTCCAACCTGATAATTCTGCCACTTGGTAGGTCCTTCTGTTCTCCAGTCTCTCCTTTCTGCCAAAAGACTTTTCATTCATGCCAAAGGCTTTTGTTTACTGAGCTTATTTTCTGTGTTTGCAGCTCCCTCCCCACCAATTTATATCTTTCTATATCTGAAGGCAGTGTGTTGAATGCCCTCTAGGAAAGTACACACAGAGTTGTTTTACTTGAGTGTCAACACAACTCACAATTTTGACAAGACAGACATTAATTTGTTTGCTTAAAATATTTATAGCACACTCACACAATAAAATATCCCCAAGGCAGTTTACAACATTCAATAAATGTAAAAACAGCAATAGAGAATGTGAAGCACAAAAAAAATTACACAGAAGCAACAATAACAAGAATTAAAAGCAGCAATTAAAATAATTAAAACAACAGCAACAGAAGCATCAAGTAATTCCACCCAGGCTCATAACTTTCAGGGCCTAACCACACAATACACTTGTTCCCAAGCATTCCCCACTCGTCTGGATCCTGTCAAGCAGATGTGTGCTGTTGAAACTTTGATTCTCAGAGGACCCAATTTACAGCAAGACCACAGCATGCAGGGAGAAGGGGTTTCTCCTCTGCATTGTTTTCCAAGCCTGAAATGGCCCTGGGGAGTAACTGTTTGTCCAATTAGGTCAACTGATGGGCTACATGCCTACCCATTGGCTGCATTTATTTATTTACAGCATTAAAACCCTGCAGGGTAAAGAGTAGGGGTCCCAAATCCCCCGCTAGGCCTGGAGACCCCTGATTTGGAGCCTCCTCCTCCCGCTGGCCATAAAAGGGAAAGCGGGGGGGGGGAGGGGGAGAACGGCAGCCCTTCGCACCCAGCCCCGATCGCAGCAGCCAGAGCTCTTCCGTTTTCTCAGGCTGCTTCCCGCCCCCAGTCAGCTGGCCGGTGAAGGGAGGGGAGCCCAGCCACGCCCCCAAAGGACCATGTGCCTTTGCACCTCCGGAGGTGAGTGAGTTCTGTCTCCTGCATCAGATTTCCCAGAAAGGGGGTGGGGGGGGGTGGGGGGGAGGGGGGTGGAGAGGGAAACGTCTTCTCATAGGGTATAATGGGGAATTGATCTGGAGGTTTCGGGGGCTCTGGGGGAGCTGTTTTTTGAGGTAGAGGCACCAAATTTTCAATATAGTATCTAGTGCCTCTCCCCAAAGTATCCCCCAAATTTCAAAACGATTGGACCAGGGGGTCCAATTCTATGAGCCCCAAAAGAAGGTGCCCTTATCCTTCATTATTTCCTATGGAAGGAAGACATTTAAAAAGGTGTGCTGTCCCTTTAAATGTGATGGCCAGAACTCTCTTGGAGTTCAATTATGCTTGTCACACTCTTGTTCCTGGCTCCGCCCCAATGTCTCCTGGCTCCACCCCCAAAGTCTCCTGGCTCCACCCCCAAAGTCCCCAGATATTTCTTGAATTGGACTTGGCAACCCTAGTAAAGAGCAGTTCCTTTGGGGCGATTTAAGTTTGTGAAAATGGCAGAGGGCAGAGGCTTAAGCCCCTTCTTCCTACATGCCATGGTCTTTACCCAAATTTGGCCCTTGAATGCCTAGAAATCAGGTTTCACATGGGAACACACACACACACATCTGCTTGTCAGGACAGAGGTCACACTCAGGAATGGGCCCAAGAAGAATATAATATATAGCCAGGCCTACAGTAGAACACCAAAGAAGACAAAATATTAATTTCTGGGAGGGCAGAGTTTTGAAGCCTCAGCACCTGACGCTTATCCACTTTCTTCCTGACAGTGGGGGCACATAGAACGGGGCCTCTGAGGGTGTCCTTACCATCAGGCAGGTCCCTGTGGAAAGAGAAGGTCCTTCAAGGCGCATACTATGTAAGGCTTCATAGAACACATTCTGCATAATACCTTTTATTATCCAAAAAAACAGAACACAGTCCACCTAATGCTTTCTATTCACCATCCAAAATCCTCAAACACAATCCACATAATACCTTTTATCAGCTCTCCAAAAACCCAGAACACAGTCTATATAATACCTTTCATTAACACCCAAATGACACACAACTGTGTGCAAGCTTTCGAGTTCTCCAGAACTCTTCTTCAGGTTGAATGTTACGATTTAAAAAACATGGAAAGGAATATGCCCTTAAATGAGAATGTCCTGAATAATATTCCTTTACCTATTGTATTTTATTTTATTATAACATCTAACATGAAAAAGAATTCTGGAGAACATGAAAGCTCACATGTTGTTAATATCCCATTTATGTAGACCTATTAAAACATTATATTAAAATATAAGAGCCCCGTGGCACAGAGTGGTAAAGCTGCAGTACTGTAGTCGGAGCCCTCTGCTCACGACCTGAGTTCGATCCCACTGAAAGTTGGTTCAGGTAGCTGGCTCGAGGTTGACTCAGCCTTCCATCCTTCCAAGGTCGGTAAAATGAGGACCCAGCTTGCTGGGGGGGAAGTGTAGATGACTGGGGAAGGCAATGGCAAACCACCCCGTAAAAAAGGCTGCCATGAAAATGTTGTGAAGCAACGTCACCCCAGAGTTGATGCACAGGGGATTACCTTAACCTTTACCTTTATTAAAACATTACGTGGATCATGTTCTGTTTCTTGGGTGCGGTTTTTTTTCATTTGGACCTGCACTGCTAACAATTTATTTATAGAACCATCACTTAGAATTGTTTTCTGGGAAGCATAATCATTAGAAATCTGAGTCTCCTCCTGATATTGATGTTCATGTTAAAGTAAACTTAATTGATTCAATTCAGAAACAAACAAAAATAGAATTGGATTAAAGTCATGTTAGGAGAGAGGAGAAAGGCAGTCTGGCAGTCACCCAACCTTCTCCAAGTGCTGTTTGAACATTCATTGCATTTTGATGCCAGTGGGCTTGGTTGGGTATCTTTCTTACCTCACACTCAAAAGGATGGGGTGTGGCTGCCATGGCAAATGTACATTGCTAGCTCTTTGCAAGAGTCACTCTTACAAGGGATCAGTCAACAGAGATTAGCAATTCAATTGGCTAAAAAGGGCGTAGCTCTGTTCAGGACTGGCAGCCTGGCAATTCAGGGGCCCTCCATCCCAAGTCCTGACAAGTCTCCAATTCTTTCAAATGTTTTACTGAGGTCCTGTTATTCTCTGTTTTGTTTTTCAAATAACAGCATACTCTGATAGCATTTGAAACATAATCCTTGCTCATCCTTAGCCCCCATCCACACTCCCACACCTGGCTGAACAAAGTCACAGTTGCAAAGTCTTGCCAATATGACCCTTTCACCTCCATGGATGAGAAGTTAACACCAGAGTAAGCAAACACAGCCTGGGCATGCAGAGTAAAGGATGACGGGATTGGGAAGGGATCTGTTTTCCCATAATACTCAGGGAACAAGGGAACAGGACAGCATTTCTTAGTACCCTTTTTTAAAAAGTACTCACATTTACTCAATAAGCAAAGCAACCCTCTATAAAAGACAATCCTGTGCATTCCTCCTCAAAAATATGCACTAAAATATTTTCACTAGACCTGTTACTTTTTGTTAATTAAAAAAAAAGCCCAGCAGGAACTCATTTGCACATTAGGCCACACACCCCTGACATCACCATTGTTTTGCACAGGGCAAACCACCCCATAAAAAGTCTGCCGTGAAAATGTTGTGAAAGCAACATCACCCCAGAGTCGGAAACGACTGGTGCTTGCACAGGGGACCTTTCCTTTCCCCCTTTTTTGTAGGAAAAGCCCAGCAGGAACTCACTTGCATATTAAGCCACATCCCCTGAGAGCCCCGTGGTGCAGAGTGTTAAAGCTGCAGTACTGCAGTCCTAAGTTCTGCTCACAACCTGAGTTCAATCCCCAGCAGTAGCTAGGTTTTC
Source organism: Heteronotia binoei (assembly GCF_032191835.1). Taxonomy (NCBI): domain Eukaryota; kingdom Metazoa; phylum Chordata; class Lepidosauria; order Squamata; family Gekkonidae; genus Heteronotia; species Heteronotia binoei. The sequence goes on from NC_083236.1 coordinate 27,424,689, forward strand.
AGGTAGCTGGCTTGAGGTTGACTCAGCCTTCCATCCTTCTGAGGTCGGTAAAATGAGTACCCAGCTTGCTGGGGGGAAAGTGTAGATGGCTGGGGAAGGCAATGGCAAACCACCCTGTAAAAGGTCTGCCATGGAAACGTTGTGAAAGCAACGTCACCTCAGAGTTGGAAACGACTGGTGCTTGCATAGGGGACCTTTCCTTTTTCCTTCCTGATGCCAAGCCAGCCAGAACTGCATTCCTGAATGTTCCTGCTAAAAAAAAAAAAGCCCTCATATGTAAAAAATGACCTTTCCCACTTCTTTTTCCTTTTTAAACTTTTTGATGGTGTGCTTTCGGGAGGGGGACGCGATTCTAGTCTTGCATTGGAGTCAGTAAGGTAGAAAGGCAGTTGTAACTAAGTTAATGACAAACTTGGCTACCCTTGTGGATTCCTAATCAAGTTGGTATTCAGAGAGGATTAGTGGTGTGCCAAAGGCAGGATATCAGCTTTTCATCTTCTGAGAACACCACACAACTCTAAACAGTATCAGGGAGTGCCCTTGGGGCTGGCAAACTGCCCACAAACAACATTGACTAAACAGAACATGCAAACCCGTTTCAGACATCCTGAGCTCTGAAATAAAAGTCCTTTTCATTTTCCAGATCTGATTCTGACCAGCTGGTGTTTAAGGAGTTCTCCTTACATATGGCTCCAATAATTATGTCCCCCCCCCCCCCCCCTTTCTCCAAGCAGAAAGAAGTTCAGGATCTGCTTGAACTGGTTTCTTTGGGAAGAGAGAATCCACTCTAGACAGTGGACAGGGCCAGCTCTATCACTAGACAAACTAGGAAATTGTCTAGGGCACCAGCCTTCTGTGGGGCACTGAATTGGATGCCCCCCATGTGACTCGGTGACATTATCAGTCCCGGGGGCGGGGCACCAGAAGTTAGCCTTGCCTAGGGCACCAGACAGTGTAGGGCCGGCCTAATTGTGGTGTATCTTGTAATGTTTTCTTTGCTTAAAGTGTTGTGACTTTTGGTTGGCCTTTCTCTTTCCCTCTCTGTATTGGCATCAAGACCAGCTCTTCTTCTTGGCCAGTCACATAAGACCCAGAAAATGAGTTTTGGTCATTCATGGTATAAAGACTGAGCCCCAAACAAGATGATACGTTTTTTGCAAAAGTCAGTTTGGGGCTCACCCAGCACAACTTGCCTCTGTGCATCCAGACAGTGGATATAACAAATTTTGTAGACCATCTCTGCAGCACAGGGAGAGGAAGGGTTTCAATCTTCTTCCAAATGCCATTTTGCTGACCTGAAACAGTTTCAGAGGTGTTATTTGCTCCATTGGTCAGATGGCTACATGTGCAGCATTTGGACAAATGACGCAGTGAGTTCTCCACAACTACTGTTTGGTTGCAAGGACGGTGAATTGGCTCAGGAGAACCCCCCCCCCCCCCCCAATGACTGGATTGGGCCCAGGAACCTGCAGAAAAGGGGCTGCCTGCTACCGCAAGGCAAATTCCCTGTAGTCTCATTTGCACTCACCAGAAACAATGGTGGTCCTGGAAAGAAACAAGCTTCTCTTCCTTTAGAACTCAAACCTAGCAAATTCATTTCCACAAATATAAAATACAGTAAAACCGGACCGAAGTTCCTCCACCCATGGTGGCAACTAGCTATGTGAGGACTGAAACGACTTCTTTTTTTAACCCAGCTGAGCCTTACTCAAAAGAAAGTCACTTTTCCCTTTTTAGAAGCCACAGATCCATCAAGTGTTGACGCAGCTGCCAAGAAGGCGGAGGCCCACCTGGGAGGCCGCGGCCTGAACCTCCTCATCAACAATGCTGGTGTCATGCCACCTTGTTCCATGGATTCAATCACCGCTAAAGACCTGCTGGATGTCTACAACACCAACGTTGTTGGGCCAATGTTAGTCACCAAGGTAAGTGTCTCCACTCTTGGGGAAAAGTTGTGGGAAAAGGAGAAGAAAAAGAGGGGTTGGTTTTCATACCCTGCTTGAGTCTCAAAGCAGCCTACAATCACCTTCCCTTCTTCTCCCCACCACAGGCACCTTGTGAGGCAGGTGGGGCTGAGAGAGTTCTGAGAAAACTGTCACTGGCCCTATGATCACCTAGCAGGCATCATATGGAGGAGTTGGGAATCAAACCCCGTGTGCCAGATTAGAGTTAGAGTCTACAGCTCTTAAACTGGGAAGGGACGGTGGCTCAGTGGTAGAGTATCTGCTTGGTAAGCAGAAGGTCCCAGGTTCAATCCCTGGCATCTCCAAAAAGGGTCCAGGCAAGTAGGCATGAAAATCCTCAGTTTGAGACCCTGGAGAGCCGCTGCCAGTCTGAGAAGACAATACCGACTTTGATGGACCAAGGATCTGATTCAGTATGTTCATATTCAACCACTACACTACACCACACTGGCCTAGTGGGAAGGAGTGCCTAGAGGGGAAGCAAAAGTTTTTTTCTTCATTCCCTAACTTTACACCTATGCTGGGAGCAGGACACAGCCTGAAGGGGCTTGGGGTACTGTCTAAGCCCAGCTCTTTTCCTGGTATGCCTGGTCATGTCTCTAGGCCAACACTCCTGTGTCAGGTTTGTACAGGTGTGGTGCCAGCAGGGGCAGGGCACTTTGCTGGCATATCTCCCAGTTACACTGGCATGGGACTTGATTTCTATCCTTAGCATTTTATGGGCTGGCCTTGGGACTGTGCCTCCAGTGTCTTCAAATCCTTGGCTGATCTAACAAAGCTGCGGATTCTTAATTCTTTCTCTTCTGGAGGAGCCAGTGAAGACACAGCAGTGTAGAAAGCGAGGTGTATAAAAAGCAGGGCTGCCAGCCTCCAGGTGGGTTAGAACAAGAGAGAAGTCACTTTGAGACAGAGAGAAATACAACTATACAGTTATAGTGACCAAATAACGAAATGATATTAACAATAAAAGCAAGGTACAATTGCAGCGAGGAGTCCCAATGTTTAGGGGATCGACTTGAAACATCCTGCTTCGATCATTCTTCATGCATGGGGTGCTCCATTCTTAATAAACATGCAACTACAAAATAAATATAGTATAAGGTTACAACGCACTACAAAAAATGCAAAAAATACAAAAAGGGCAACAAAGGGGGACGCACTACATGTCTCTTTGTTGGCACATGTGCCTTTGTTGGCCTATTTGTATTTTTTGCATTTTTTGTAGTGCGTTGTAACCTTATACTATATTTATTTTGTAGTTGCATGTTTATTAAGAATGGAGCACCCCATGCATGAAGAATGATCGAAGCAGGACATTTCAAGTCGACCCCCTGCACGTTGGGACTCCTTGCTGCTTATTGTTATTAATGCAATTGTACCTTGCTTAATTGTTAATATCATTTTGTTATTTGGTCACTATAACCGTGGTTGTATTTTTCTCAGCCTCCAGGTGGGGCCTGGGGATCTCCCAGAATTACAACTAATTTCCATACTACAGAGATCAGTTCCCCTGGAGAAACTTTGGAGGATGGACTCTATGGGATTACACCCCCACGGAACTCCTTCCCACACAATTTCCCAAGCCAGTATTGGTAACCCAAAGAACAAGCAGGGCCAGGGGGCTTGGTCTTCTTCTTAGGAGTCTGTGTAATTTTTAAAAAGGGAGATTCCTATCTGAAGCACTTGCATGTCCTACATTTATTGTTGGGCAAACCAGCTGGGTATGGAAAGGCCATTTTGCTACCAAATCAATAGTTCTTCCTCCTCCCTCTAGGCCTTCTTGCCTTTACTGAAGAAGGCTGCCCATGCATGCCAGCAGAAAGGCTTGAGCTGCGGGAAAGCTGCCATCATCAATATGTCCACCATCCTGGGATCTATTGAGAAGACCCCCGAAACCTATTTCTTCATGCCTGTGGTCTCCTATCGCTGCAGTAAGGTAAGCATCCCTCTGTGGGATGTAGACAAAATCTGGCGTTTCTGTTAATTAGGCTCCATGGTAGAAGAGTGCTTAGGCTTGATGTCAAGCTGCCAATGATATAGTGCTATCGTCATGAGTAAGTTGTGATCCATCTGTGACTCCAGGATGGAGTCCATGTTGAAATTGTTCTTTTAAAAAATCAGGATTACGAACGGAGATAAAGGCCACTTCCACACAGGGGTGGGAAAAGCCACCCCCCAGGCTGCGAGCAGATGGGCAGCCTTGCTCTGGCAGCCTCTTGGCTTTAAAAAAGCAGGTGCTGTTTGAGGCACGTCGTGGCAATCAGAGGGCGCATGTCCAACTGCCAAGAGAGGCACAGGCCATGCATGCAGCAAAGGAGCAGTCACACCTTGCACATACAAGGTGTGTACATGGCACGCCCCAGCCATTCAGATAGCTGGGAAATGTGCCATGGAAGCATCTCAGTGATTTGCCAATGGGAAGTACCTGGTGGCTATTAGAAGTGGAGTCGAAGCATTGGAAGATGAGGTAGATGTGATTGCATGGTGGGGCCCAGATGTGCCCATGTGACCATGTGTTTTTAATCCAGGGGTGTGGGATGGCTATGGCAGGGCAAATGTTCCATCTGAATGAAGCCCTGCTGTGGAAGCAGAAGCACATATAGTACAGGTAGGTCGGATGCACACACCTTGTCCCCAAGGCCCAAACTAATCACTGCTGTCTCTGCCCCTCCCCCATTATGTCAGTGCAGAATCACTGATGAGTACTGTTGGCAACACCCCTTCCCCTTTTCACAGGGTTGAAATTGAGGGGATGGGAGAAAAGCAGAGTTTAGTTCTGTCCTGTTGAAGGCGAAGTTTTTCTCCACTTGCTTCTCAGATCACCTGTGAGCTGAGCGTCCACAGAGAAGTTCTGCCTGCAGCTACTCTGCTATTTCCCCTTTAAGTCAGAACAAAGTCAATTCACGCTACATTAAGGGGGAAATCCTTGAAACTCCACAAGTTGTGCCTAGAAGGAACAAAGTCTTGTGTGGAAGTTGTTCCCAAGAGAGGAGGTGTGCTGTGTTTCACACACCAAAAAACTCCATGGGCAAGCAGCCCAAGTGTCTTGATGGGCCTGCATCCTATGAGATAAATCTTCACAATTCATGGAAGAATTGTCCTCTCCTTATTTATTTGTTCTGTTATTTGATGGGTGCCAAAATGCTGAATCTGTTTGTGTTAGGACACCCATTATATATTCCAGAGTCAGGCTGCATGAGGGGAGCAGGGTATGCACCGTGTGATCACTACTGTAAGCGATAGCACTGGCCATTGTATAATTCTGCCCTTAAAATTCTGCCCTCAAGAATAGGCTACTGTAACGCCCTTTACATGGGGGCGCCCTTGACGCGAACCCGGAAGCTGCAACTAGTGCAGAATGCTGAAGCCAGGTTGTTATTGGAGCTACCTTTACGGGAGCACATCCAACCTGCGCTGGAGACATTGCTCTGGTTGCCTGTGGCGTTCTAGGCTCGCTTCAAGGTGTTGGTGATGACCTTCAAAGCTCTATATGGCCTGGGACCTGCCTACCTCTGGGACCGCCTGATTTATTTATTAATAAATATTTTATAAATTTATTTATTTATCAAATAAATATAAAACTAGCCACCTAATGCAGTAAATTTACACCAGTAGCTGTTGCTTCAAGAAAATAGTCTTCATGCCAGGAACCAGAAAGACTTTGTGGCTGGTGTTGCAGTTTCCAGCTATGGCAGGGGAAAGTCATCTTGTTTTCTACAGTCCTTCGGTCTTACCCAAGCCCTCTCCTTATTACAGCCGTTGTCCCACTTTTTTGTCCATTCAAACCCCATGATCCCCAGAGTAGTCAACAGTGACTCTTCCTGCCTTTTTCACCTGCAGAAAAGTTGGCTGAATCCAACCACAGGGTTCAGCACTTAGTCCTCAGTTTCAGTTCGTAGGAGGCAAAGCTGAGAAAGATTTTTAACTCAGATCTGGCTTGAAGAGCTGAACTGAGCAGCCTTTGACCATACACTGCTGGCTGGGAGTGGGAAGGAAGAGCTGGGTCCATGTCCGGGCCAAGGCAAATCTTCAATGCCAGTCTTATGATGCCAACCTGGGTTCAGCCAGTGATCCATATGGTTAACTTTATTGACCCCTCCTCCTGCTTTATGATTTGATCTGTTATTTAGTGTCATTTTTTATTCATGTGTTGGTCTCTTTTCAGGCTGCTCTGAACATGCTCACAAAGTGCCAGTCAATGTGTTACAAAGAGGAAGGGATCTTGTGCACCGCAATACATCCTGGCTGGGTGAAAACTGACCTGGGAGGTCATCAGGTAGATTTCTCCGTAGTATCTTGGGAGTTAAAGGTCTCTTGCAAGCAATGGGGTCTTGGGCTTTGCCACCATAAGTGCTAGCATGAATTGCTGCAGAATTCCATTTCCTTTCCTGATGGCATTCGTTTCAGTTCAGCCCATTTCCACTCAATTCCAACAATCACAGTGCACAAATCAAACAGGACAGATCTTAGAACTTAGCATAATACCCCTTACATAGACTTGATTGCAATAGATAGGAATTTTGCCACTGGTAATATAAGCTTTCACCAAAAAGAAAAAATTGAAACCACACACATGGATGATATTCTGCAAAGTTTAGAAATCCAAGGCACCAGCAAATCACAGTGTGACCCTTAATAAAGACTACAAGATAATCACATGTCAGAACAGATTCTACAATATTACTTCCACAAAAATATGCCCTTTCAGACTGAGGAATTTGCTTAAATCTGACCTCCAATGAAACGAATGGTTTTTAATGGCATTAGTGTTTTCTCGCATCACCTATAAATAATGGGTTCAAAAGAAGGAGCAAGTGTTCTTTCCACAGGAAGAACACCATGCTTTTTACACTGCCTGTCTTAAGAAGGTAGCTTATTTTCTCTCTTGCTGATACAAGGAGAACATCAGGGTTGCCATGAGTAGTTTGTGACTTGATGACACACATTATTATTTAATTTTGCACCCCCCGCCCATTCACATAATCTCTCCAGGAAAGTAAATGCATGCCTGAGAGCTTCTCTGTTCCTTGGGTGTTCAGTATGAGCGTGAACCTGCCTTTGCCTTTTCTCTCAGCATGTCCATTTATCTGTTATTTGCAGTTGATTCACTTCCATTTGCCTGCCAAGTCATCTCAGAAAGCAATACATGACATTCTTTACTCAGATTCATTGATTGTAGAATTTCAAGTAGGCTTTAAGAGCTCTTCATACATGTGGGATCTTGTTCCTGCCAAGGTATACAATACATTGTTCCAGGATCCATCTACTATACTCTGCCCTGGGAACTGACAAGCAGATGTGCATTGGGAGTTCCCAGGTAAATCGCAAGATTCTCAGGTCTGCAGGGGCCTGATTTGGATCTTTACAACATGAATGGGGAGAAGGGTCTCAAACCTCCTCTTTGCACCATTTTCCTGATCTGCTGTGGCCCTGAGGATCTGTTAGCTGCCCCATTAGGGACATTTACGTGTAACTCATTGGCATGCATGCTGCCCACAATAGGACAAATCTTGACTCCCCAAGACTGTTTCAGGTTGGGAGAATGGTATAGAGGGAAGGCTTAAGTCCTCTCTATCTGCAGGTCACGGTTCTGATCCAAATTTGGGTTCCTGTTTGCCTGGGAATCAATTATCACCCAGGAATTTCTGGAGCACATCTGCTGGGGATGGATCCAGGAATAACATATCATGTATTGCTTTGTGAACCAGATTTATTTAATTATTTATTATTGTATTTCTGTGATGCGTTTCTCCCCAAAGGTGCTTACAAGAACTTCCAAAATACAAAGCAACCTATTTAAGCAATACAATTTAAACAAGAGAACAAGCAAAACAAACGCATTGTGGGAAGGGGGCCCGATTCACCATTATGGCTAACTACAGATGACTCACAAATGAGCCCAGAAGTTCCAAACCAATAGGCTTTGCATCCAAATGTTCAATTTTGTTTATTTATCTATTTATTTAATTCATTTATACTCTGCTTTTCTCCCCAATTGGGACCCAAGGCAGCTTATATCATTTTTCTCGCCTCCATTTTATCCTCATGACAACCCTGAGAGGTAGGTTAGGCTGTGACTTGACCATGATTCCCAGCAAGTTTCCATAGCACATGGAGGTTCGAGCCCAGGTCTCCCATATATTAGTCTAACACTTTTAACTACTAATCTACACTGGATTTTGTAAGTCAAAGTATTTGTTTAGTGACTTGAAGTGCTGCATGTCACAGATGTGACCGTTTCCCACCATCACCCTCCTCCCTTTATCATGCCAGATCTTTCCAGAAGATGAAACCAAAATAGGGTAGCCAGGACAAATTCACTGTGAAATAGCAAATACTTTCTGCAAGATGTTTTGCAGAAGTTGCTCGGAGTGCAAGCATTATGATAAGTGCAGAATGTGGTCTATTTTTAGCTACATCCAGACAATTCTCCAGTTTGCCCCCCACATCTACATGCTGGCGTTTGACTGAGGCTGTAACATCTTGGTTGACACTAGACTCCAAGAGAAACCAAGTGATGCACCAGCAGGCTAGGAAATACACAGGCGGTCTTTAGCAAGACAGTCATCAATCAAGTCCCTTCCCCACCCTTGTGGATGTGCCACTTTGGTTGCCTTTCCTATTTTCTGACAACCTTCTGAACATTGCAGGCTGACATTACCGTGGAGGAGAGCGTGAAAGGCATTATGAAAGTACTTTGCAACCTCTCTGAAAAACAGCACGGGGTCCTGGTCACTTGGGAAGGGAACGTTCTGCCATGGTGAGAGCCCTGAGTGTAGCAGGAAGGACCAAAGATTCAGCTGGCAACACGCAAGGACCTTTGCACTTCTGTATGTTGGTACAATGAGGCTTTTTAAAAATAAAGTCTTGATGAGCAACTTGTCTTGAATCCCTCTGTTCTGTGTCCCAATATGACATTTAACATGTTTGCTGCAGGATCTTTCAACAATGCATGGTCTAGTGTTCTCAGCCCTGCCTGCCTGTACCTGTCAGCGCTACAACCTCTCAACCTGGTCAAGAAAACACACTCATGCTGAAATCTGTACCCTGCTAGCTACCCCATCATTCCCTTGAGGGAGGCTTCTTTAATCATTCAGGCCTGCTAGCTCTCACAATAACTGTGAGGTAAGCAGCTGCCCTGACCTGTCAGATCTTGGGAGCTAAGCAGGGTCAGCCCTGATTAGTATTTGGATGGGAGACCACCAAGGACTTCCAGGGTCACTATGAAGAGGAAGGCAATGACAGACCACCTGTTAGTCTCAGCTGTGACTTGATAGCAGGTTACACATGCAGCAAACAGCCAAACCCAATGAACATTATGAGGGAAGAGAGGCAGCATTATGCTGTATCGTTAGTAGGGCAGCCTGAACTTCCTCTTGCTTGGAGGATTGTCTTAAATGATCAGATGCTTTGGCACTGTCAGGGCACTTTGGATACCACAAGGAGACTTTGTGTAATACTTAGACTTGGCAACTGGGTACCAGAGCCGGTATTGCAGCAGAAGACCCTCTGGCCTTCATCAGTTGCAGTCCAAGGCACACAACAGTTCTTAGCAACAGAGTGTTGTGGTAGACAAGGAAAAATTGTGTCTTTCCTTGGTGGGAAAGGCCCTTAGCCCAAGGGTTCCCTGGAAAATACACTAATCACCTGCTTCAATCACTCAGGACCTTCTGAGAACATCTGGACTGACCCACTCAGAAGACATCCCTGCAGTACTATACTAGAGTAATAATAAAGGGACAGAGTGGAAAGCCTATAAAATACCTTATGACCAACCTGGTAGCACCTGTACAGTCTAGCATGTGGGGAAGAGATTAAGAGAAATATCCCAGAGAGATAGATTATATTAAGTCAAATAAATTGTCTGCATATTAAAAAGGTTAATTATAAAGGGTGGGGGGAAGGAAAAGTGGTTGGCGTCTAAACTGGGGGTGGGGGGAGAATGACAGAAAATATAATACAGAGAAAGACAAACAGCTTGGAGAGGTTCAAACGAAAAACAATACAGTTGAGCTAGCTGAGTTAAACACACATTACCTAAGCTTTAGCAGGTTCCTTAGAGCATGTGCAGCTGCCCTGCCCTGTCAGGTTCCTTGTAGTGATAAAAGATTGAAGAGGCCATTCACTTCTACCCAACTTCCTGTAGACTGTTTCTGCTGAAGACTGACATCAAGGGAAAATTCCAAATGTTTACAATAAATGGAACTCAACCTAAACCAGTCCCCTTTCTAAGAATGACAACCTTTCTCCAATCCCACACAAATCCCCAGCTTTGATGTCAGGGGCTCCTGTTACAAATAGAGTTCCATCTCCATCAAAGCACCTGGCAATGGCTCTGAACTACCATGACAAATAAGTGGTCTGCTCCAAACTGGACTATCCTTTGTCCAAAGAGGATTAAGTTTGCCAGGATGGTCCAATGTGGAATGGAAAGGAATGGTCATTCTAATGGAACCTTCAATCGAGGTCGCACTCTTGGGCATTAGTAAATGCTAAGGTTACTGTCATATGGAGGTAAAATGTTGGGGGGGGGGGGTGGCAGTAGAATAAAGCTTAAGTCCAGTGGCACCTTTAAGACCAACAAAGTTTAATTCTGGATATAAGCTTTCAGGTCCATGTTTCTGAATTGTTGCATGCACTGCTTGGAAACTTTTGAAGAGGACGTAGCCTGCAACTGGGGTCCTGGCTTCGCACACAATTGCAGCCTCTGCATCAAGACTTGTGTTTGGCAGTGCTGCCTGGAAAGGTGAGCTTGTGGCATGTTTCTCAGCCCATCCTGTCTTGGCAGGGCAATGGTTGTTTGTGTGCCAGACAAACAGATCTCTTCTTGAACAAAATGCACCTCAGCTATATCAGTCCTCAAGCAGACACCACACAGAAAGGTATTTATGAAGGAGAGGGAAAGAAACCAAGCCTCCTTATGCTGAAAAACAGCTTTATTGATTTCATATATAAATACAAAGTTTATAATCATCAGAACGGACAGCTCATGTAAGTCTCTCAGTTTCCTCCCAACACTGATTTGATTGCTAAGGGTTAATTCACACTTGTTAGGGGAAAAACATGTACACTGTAAAAAAAAAAAGTACAAAAAATGGGCAGCCAGTATGGTGCAGTGGTTAGCATGTTGGACTAGGACTTGTGAGATCTGGGTTCAAATCCCTTACTCCAAGAAGCCCACTGGTGACTTTGGGCCAATCCATTTCTCTCAGCCTATCCTACCTGTCAGGGTGGTTGTGAGGATAATAGGAGGAGAAAACTGTTTATGGTGTCCTGAATTCTTTGAAGAAAGGACAGGATAGTAATTTAATAGATAAACAGCTTTTGAAGACAGGTAAGCAGAACACATGAATATTTTAAAAGACCAAGTAGACAAATGTGTGCATACATACAAGCATGTGAGAAGGGAAAGCACATAGTCCTTCATTGCTATCTGAAGCATCATCTAAAAGGCAACACAGCTAGGCCAGCAAACCAACTGTATGCTTTCTCATGCTGGCTTAGGAAAACTTAAAAACCAAATAGGCAAGCCTCTGTGGAGCAAAGCCAAACCAACTTTTTCTTTAAACAAAGGAAAGTGTCATTCAAGCATGTACAAAGACAGAGGAAGCCACCTACAGTATTGGGGGAGGGACCCATTCCTCCTGCAAGGATACAAAAGAAATATGATGGGAGGCCTCTAGGCATGCTGCTTTGGTTCCTGTGATGGGAGAAGTGCACTTCAAGGTTCCACAAGGCTTCTTTTTGTCTGTGCTGTGATAGCATGGCAACCTGCTGGAATTTGCAATTAACTTGAGTGATGTTTCCTTCCATATGACAGGAGTCACACCCAACCAGAGGTCATGACTGAGCTCATAAACCCTAACACTTCAGAAAGCCTCCCCCCCCCCCGCCTTATCCTCCATGTACATAACCTCCACTTTCACAGGTGCTACCTATTTTGGTTGTCCGACCATGGGAAAATATTCTCCTGTGGGGTCCTACCAATTTCTAGAGGAAAAAAAAAATCTGTGTCTGTCTCTTGGAAAGTGATTAGTCTAACAATGCGCTTCAGCTTTTCCGAGGCTTCAGATTGCAAAATGGTCTGTTTAACCTTTTGCAAGCTGCTAACTCTCTAGGAGAAAAGATGGCTGCCTCTCAGCTGGTTTCTTGAGTATCTCTGAAGAATGTAATGCATGCCTGACTCTCAAAGATACATGCAAGATAGCCTGACATTTGATTATAATTGCCTTTCTAAGTCTCTTATCTGCATATGTCACAATAAATTGCTTAATCAGATCTCCTGTGCCAACTGGTAAATCTGCAAATCAAAACAACTGTCCTTACATGCTTAACTACAAGATACTCTTTTCCAGGATCTGACTGTGGTTCCTTACATTACAACAGACTCTAGCCGATTACTTTTCACACTTGGGAAGCCTGAACGTCAATCTCCAATTCTGACATCTATTGCTTTTGCTGTTTTTTCCTGTCCTGTCCACCCAGGCTGACAATTGCCAGACCCCAACTTGCTATTCTTTTAATCTGCTAAAACAATTTTCACTACTTTGCATACTAGTTCACTGCCCACTCTCTCTATATGTAGGACTGATATGCTAATTCCAACACATACTGTTGTCTGATGAAGTGTGCTGTTAGCAGATGAAAGCTTACATTGTGAATAAAAGTTCGTTGGTCTTAAAGGTACTATTGGACTCCAACTTTGTTCTGTTCCTTCAGACCAAAACAGCTGCCCACCTGGATCTATCCACTAACCCAAAGAGCAATGTCAGGGCGTTAGCTTTATAAAGTCTTGTGGGATACTGAGTCCAAGAGAAGCTATTAGAATCCAATATATGTAAAAGCTGGAAAGACCAAGCCTCAATTATTGATCAATTCTCCAACAATTTATTCTTAATTAGAGTATCAATGACAAAAAATAAAATTTATGAAAGAAATCAGGGTTTTTTTTGGTAACAGGAACTCCTTTGCATATTAGGTTCCCCCTTGATTTAGCCAATCCTGTAAGAATTTCCCAAACTCTACCACCCCCCATCCCGTGGCCTGTTTATTTTTACACTTCTCCTTCGTGGCCCACTAAAATTTGGGGGGAATGGAGCCAGAAGACTTTGGAGGTGGAGCCGGGAGACAGGAAATGATGTACAAACATGCTTACAACTCTTGCAATATTTTGTTTAGGAAAGGTAGAATAGTGGGATTTTGCAATGCAATTCTAAAAATAAAACTTCAAGAAAAAGCACAAGGATCATACAGAAAACTAAAAATATAAAATGCTCTCAGCCTGGGAAAACATGAAATGGCAGGGCATTTCAAGCTTCTCCCCCCCCCCCCCCCGGTCTATTCAGATTAGCAATGGCAAGGAAAGGAGGGAGGGAGAGAAAAAGAGAGAAAGAAATAGCAGCCCGGGAAAGCATGAAATGGTAGGGCATTTCAAGCTTCTTCCCCACTCCCCACCCCAGTCGGAAGGAAGGAAGGAAGGAAGGAAGGAAGGAAGGAAGGAAGGAAGGAAGGAAGGAAGGAAGGAAGGAAGGAAGGAAGAAGAAAGAAAGAAAGAAAGAAAGAAAGAAAGAAAGAAAGAAAGAAAGAAAGAAAGAAAGAAAGAAAGAAAGAAAGAAAGAAAGAAAGAAAGAAAGAAAGAAAGAAAGAAAGAGAAAGAAAGGGAGGGAAGGAGGAAAGGGAGGAAAGGGAAGGGAGGAAAGGGAAGGGAGGAAAGGGAAGGGAGGAAAGGGAGGGAAAGGAAAGGAAAGAAGGAAGAAAGGAAGGAAGAAAGGAAGAAAGAAAGAAAGGAAGGAAGGAAGAAAGGAAGGAAGAAAGAAAGAAAGAAAGAAAGAAAGAAAGGAAGGAAGGAAGGAAGGAAGGAAGGAAGGAAGGAAGGAAGGAAGGAAGGAAGGAAGAAAATGAAAGAGGGGGAGGGGAGGGAAGGGAAGGGAGGGAGGGAAAGAAAGGGAAAGGAAAGGAAAGGAAGGGAAGGAAGGAAGGAAGGAAGGAAGGAAGGAAGGAAGGAAGGAAGGAAGGAAGGAAGGAAGGAAGGAAGGAAGGAAGGAAGGAGACAGGAGAAAAGACTGACTGACAAAAAAAGAGAAAGATAGAGGAGGGAGTGGGAAATAAAGCATATAGAGGAAAAGAAAGACTGATAGAAAGAAAGAAGGAAAGAAAGAAAGAATGAATGAGTGGGCAAGGCAGAAATAAAGCAAATAGATGGTAAAAGAAAGACTGACTGACAGAAAGAATTAATGAATGAAAGGGCGGAGAGAGCTGGAAACAAACAGAGAAAAAAAGGAAAAAAGAAAGGAAATAGGAAGGAAAAAGGAGAGGAGTGAAAGAAAGGAGGGACAAAAGGAAGAAAGAAAGAGAAAAGAAAGAAAAAGAAAAACAGAAAGAAATGGGATGGGAGCAACTCACCTTTAAAACTGCTGACTCTTGCTGCACAGCTGACTCTCGCTGTCCAAGCGTGGCTGGTTCCCCTGACCTCCACTGGCCAGGGGGAAGTCAGGCCTAACCCGCCCCGTGCACTTCCTCTTCCCCCCCCTTCCCCACCCCTGGTCAATTTCATTGTCCGGAAGGGTGATCAGTGGCACTCGGGGCTATGTAAAGGTGCCCCCCCCCACTGATCGGCAGAGAAAACCATGCTGAGCGATCACTCAGCGCCCAGGCAGGTCAGTGGCAGCATGAACCAACTGTGTCTGGAAAGGGCGCCATGACTGCTCCCTCTTCCGCACTTCCTTCTCATCCAGGAAGTGCAGAGGAGGGAGCAGCAGCCGCTGGCCTGCCTGGGTGCTAAGTGAGTGCTCAGTGCAGTTTTCCCCACCGATCAGCTGATTGACAGAGGGGCGCCTTTACACAGACCGTAGCAACGCTGACCAAACACTGAAATTGACCTGGGGTGGGGGAGGGAGGAGGCGTGGGGGGCACAATGCCGGGGGGGGGGAGAGGCGTGGGGGATCGCAAGTGAGGTTGGGTCGGACATCGATAGGAGGCCCCGCGACCTGGCATTGGGAAACGCCACTCTAAGACCTTACACTAGGCCCTGTAAGCTCTTGGAGGCTTCGCTACATCAGGGGAGTGTAGCCTAATATGCAAAGGAGTTCCTGCTACAAGCCCTGAAAACATCCTCAGCCTCAAACTGAGCTGAGGGAAAAAACAGAGAACAGCAGTGGATATCATCTCTCCATGGCAGCAAAAAGAGAACTGAGGTCAGGGGCGGTCTATCCACTAGGTAGCCCTAGCTGGCTGCCTGCGGCATGACTCCAGGGAGGGTGCCAGTTAGGGTCCTCCCACCCACCCTCACCTCCGTAGCAAGGGATAGCTGGGCTCACCCGCGGCACGGTGCCTGCACCTCAGAGTGAGCCGCTGGGCTGCCGTTGCTCTGTCTAGTGTGTCAGAGGCAGGAGGTGGAGCTACAGCAGCTTGGCAGTGCACACTCTAAGGCACATTCATTGTGCCATGCAGCTGCTGTGCCTTGCCTAGGGCGTTGGCAGTGCTTCAGCACTCTAGAGCCACTGCTGACTGAGGTAGTGCCCCTCCTCCTAGTCATGTGATTGTTTTGGTGGGAAAACATCAGAGGGAGGAGGGGTGCTCCTAATCTATTAGAAAGCTTGGAAATCTTTTCTGTGGCTGGCCTGCGCTCATGCAGTCCCCATGTGGGACTGCACAGAAGCCACAAAGATGAACCATACTTATACTGCCTCAGTTTCCCATGTTTTGTCCTGGGAAGGCTAACCTGCATCTGCACACATGATGGCTGCCCAGCGGCTTCCTCCACTACCCCTCCCCAAGTTTCAGAGCTGACCCATTAAGAGGGGGGAAATACTCCAAAGAGGCACATTCGGTTTAATTCATGTAACCTGAACTTCTCTTCCCTACAAAATCTTCAGAGACAGAAATAAAACCAAAAACTTATGACTGCTGCTCAGGTGAGAAGTGGCCATGAGAGGATAGGTGATCAGTGAACACATGCCTGACTCAACCACTCAGCACTGGCACTGGCCAATAGACCTCTTCCTCCATACTCCCATGTAGGGGCCAGGGTAGCTTTGTTCTCACCCTGATTCTGCTGAACTCCAGATGGAAGCTGGACAGGGCTTTGACAGGGTGCAGCTGTGCAGATGGAAAGGCAGGAAAGATCTCTTCCCTGCTTGCCTTTCACTGCTCTTTCTTTCCACTGTTGCCATTCTGGACTCAGAAAAGAGCTTTGACCTCTCTGTGGCTTCAGACAGCCTTGTACACAAGAAGAAGAAGGGAGGGAAAGACCAATACTAAAATGCCCACATTAGGTGCCAATTTGATCCTAGTATGGAGCCCCAGGATGTACTAATGTAGATCTTTGGAAAGCTGGGCTGAAGAGAGCACACACAAGATAAATACAGAAATGTGGGTTGAGCTCAAGTATCCTGGAAAACTAATTCTGGTGGATGCAGTGGAGTCTCTTCTTAACATCTTCTGCTCTGGTAAGATTACTGCTAGGTAAAAGAAATCACATTTTAAAAAGCCGCAAACTGCAGACACATCATGTGATGCTATTCTTATGTGAAACAAAGCATAATTCATGAGATAGTCTGCATGGGAAGGTAATTCTGTGCTCCGTCAGAAAGGACAGCTGCTGAGCTGCTGTGAACTGCACAGCTGGCTAAAGTCAAAGGCAGAAGAGGATGGCGCATGGCGGGAGGTTCTCACGAGGAAAGGAGCCTTGGTGGAAGCAGTGATCTTCTCCGAAAGAAGGGCTCCTTTGGCTGAGGAAGGGCCTTGTTCTCTGTTCAGCTGCTGCATAAGAAGATTGTTTGTGGAAACAAGAGACCTAGACAATAGATATAGATAGATAGATAGATAGATAGATATTGGATTTTTATCCCGCCCTCCACTCCGAAGAGTCTCAGAGCGGCTCACAATCTCCTTTACCTTCCTCCCCCACAACAGACACCCTGTGAGGTGGGTGGGGCTGGAGAGGGCTCTCACAGCAGCTGCCCTTTCAAGGACAACCTCTGCCAGAGCTATGGCTGACCCAAGGCCATTCCAGCAGGTGCAAGTGGAGGAGTGGGGAATCAAACCTGGTTCTCCCAGATAAGAGTCCGCACACTTAACCACACCAAACTGCCTACACCAAACAAAGATGGGCAGAAGGGGTTAAAAGATACCGCTTGTGACCAAATGGAGCCTGGCTGTCTGAACCAGGAGAGCCCCTTTCTTTCAAACCGGCACAGAAGGATTAGACTTCATAGAACTTGCTTGCCATTCTCCTGTATGCTCAAGTCGTCCCCCCACTCCCAGGCTGCAGTGATCAAAAGAATTTTAGCTACGATAATAAAATATTACATACAATAAAATTATGGAAGTGCCAACAACTGCAGATGAAGTAAGCTGTTCAGACTGGGGTATTTACTAGTAACCTCTTCTTATATCTATGCCAATCTCTTTCCTGGTTTGAATTATGCTTTAAACACCAAACAAAACAAGAACTGTTGATCAGGAAATGCCTGCGCTGCGGGTCTGCCCATGTCAGCAAGGCTCCAGCCATGCAAAGGACTTTACTACAGACATGAATGTCTGAACCAGCCCTGGCTCTGTGAGCAGAGACTGGGCTGTACGAGTGTGCAGAGCTGGCACTAAGGTCTTGGGTGAATGGACTGTACCATTATTTGCATCATGGGAACTTACTCAGTGTGAACTTACTTTTGACTCTCTCGCAGTAAGCTGATGGTATCCTGTTGATTTTTAAACTGTTTTAATTCTGAAGTTAAGGCATCCACTTTAGCACTCAGCTGCTTGTTCCTACTTAGCAATTCATCTAGAAGGAAAGATCAATGGATAAGCAAAGCTAGACCCTATGTAATCAAACACGGAGAACAAAAGGCACAGATCCAAGTGACCTGCTTTCCAGGACATTACAGCTAATAAAACCACCAAGAATTGCAGCACTTAGCATGTACCATTCTTAACTACTGATGAATTAGTGAAGTAAGATGAATCTGAATAAAAGTTAATAAACCTGCAAACCAGATTCAGACCCCACTGAATCCATGCCTGATTGTGCCAAATCTGTAGATGATTCCCAGTTTGGCATCTGATCACTGAATGTTCCCTTTAAGCTCTTCTGCTGAAATAAGGTAACCTTCACAGCTAATAACCCCCCCCCCCCCCCCGCAGTCTTTGGCTGTTTGTGTAACTTTGGTATAAATCTCTCTCTTGTGTGTATTGTATGCATCTGATGAAGTGGGCTCTGGCTCATAAAAGCTTCTGCCACAAAAGAAGTCTGTTAATTTGGGCAGAGCTGATTACCACACAGAGTGTGATCACACTGGAGATTAGGCGTAGCATTATCCCAGCTCTGAAAAAAAATGGTTCACCTTTATCCGTGCTCCTAAATTCGTACAGCCCCCATCCTGCTGCCAGGAGAGGCACAGGTTGCATATGCACAAGGAGAGTCTTCAGACTGCTCATGCGCATGCTGGCCGGGTGCGGGGCAGGTGCAGCATACGCCCAGCCATTCAGTCAGTCAGGAAATGCACCCTACATATGGTTATAGGTTTGCTACCTGGAAGTTCCCAGTAGCTATTTAATCTGGTCCCAGCCCATCCTCAGATGAGGTAGGTACAGGTGGGACCTGAGAGGCAGATCGAGCACATTAGATCCAGATGGGAGGCATGGTTAGGTCAGGCTGAATCTCTCGTGTGATCACATCCTAGTGTTGGGGTTGGAAAGTGCCATCAAGATGTAGCTGACTTATGGTGATCCTGTAGAGTTTCCAAGGTAAGAGGTGTTCAGAGATGCTTTGCCATTGTATGCCTCTGGGTAGCAACCCTGGACTTCTCTGGTGGTCTCCCAACCAAGTACTGACCAGAGCCAACCCTACTTAGCTTATGAGATAGAAGAAGATCAGGCTAGCTTAGGCCATCAAGTGACCCCTCTGGAATTGCAACTCTTTTTTTGTATTTTTGCACTTGTGTGTGTGTTTGTCTGCATCTGGAAGTCATGGTGACTTCTGGTGACTGAACCCTACTGGGGGCCTAGAGGATATTCAGAAAGGTGGCTGAATAACGCCTGCCCCTGTCCTTGAAATAGGTCTCCCATCTAAGTGCTTGCCAGAGTTGACCCTGCTTAGCTTCTGAAATCAGGCTTGCCTGGGCTATCCTGGTCAAGGCTGGAATTGCAACCTTTGTTATTTAAACTATTTCTTTCCTCTCTTTCCCTAGTGCCTGATTCCTCTGCTGAGACTTACCATAAGAAAGTGAATGTTTTCCTTGGGAACTGTAATTCATAGCAGCACTTGCTTCCCCGCTTAGTTCCTTGAAGGATGCTACCTGGCTCTCCTGGGGAGGGAGAAGCAGCAAGAGAGTTAGGGCTGGACTAGGCTGTTCATAGTCATAGTTGTGACAGAGAGGGCCTTCCTTTGGTAGGACTAGGAAGGGCAAACAGATGCTTGCAGTACAAAAAACAAACTCACAGGGGAGGGGAAATTGCACCCTCTTTCCACCCCCACTTCTTCCCTTCTTCTGCTTTGCTCCCCCCCAACCCAGCCCAACCTTCCATTTCCAGATTACCCCAATTGCCTTATTTCTCCTTCTCACCAATCCGTATTTCTCCTTTGTGATCAATTCCTAACTTTTTAAAAAAGCTTTTTACAAAAAATTTCAACCCCAAATGTCAACTGGATTTCTTTTTATTTTTACAAAATAAACACATGCACAGACATCACTAGCTACTGGGGGGGGGGGGTCCTAGCCCACACATTTTAATTTTTTAAAATATATTTTTGTGCATGGCATCCTTTTGCGTTGGGACCACTCATCACAATTAGATACATAATGTTTAATTCCCTTAAATAATTGTGTGTTACCTCTATGTTTTTGCTGTTGGAGCAAACAGCTTGTGAAGGGTCATCAGCAAAATCAGCATGGGGGAGGAGATAACAAATGGTGCCACAATCCTGATCCAACTTGCCCCTTCCCTGCTATTTTTCTCAGCTTAATCCACCTCACAGGGCTGTTGTGAGGACAAAATGGAGAAAGGGAAGTGCCCTCATCCCTTTGGGAGGAGTATGGGATAAACATGTAACCAACAGATGACAGATGTTGCTACTGTTTTACCAGAGACGAAGGCACAGACCACAGGCTTCTCTACCCTCAAAAAGTGCTGAGAATACTTTGGCAGGTCCTTAGGAATCCTGGAATTGATTCCTGTGGACTTTGAACGTGTTGTGGCTACAGTAGTGGAGGAACTGACCTGTTGTGAAGGGGCAGCAGCCATCAGATTCCTCAGCAAGTCACGAGCTGCAGCTACAGAACGACAGAAATATAAACAGGGTCTCATACATGAATTGGCACATTTTAGGAATTTGGGAAATACTGATGGTTAGTGCCTGTGCTCAATCTTGTCCAGGAGACTCCTTTTGACCCTGGAAATTCTTCTCTGAAGGCTAGTGGGTAAGGGAAAGATGATTTCTATGTCCTCAGAGGTTCCCTGGCTGGGACCCTTCAGTGAAAACAGGTCCTTCCCAAAGGGAAGATCTGGTGAAGGCCATCAGAAATGAAGCACAGCAGGCAAGTCATTCCCCAACAAACTGGCACAAGCCCATGGCCAAAGGTAAGCAAAGCTGTTTGTCCCTGTCTCCCAAAGGTAAGAGCTAGCAGGAGTTCTAGGCAAGCCACCTACCAAGAAAATTGTTATTGAGGAGAAGGGAGCCTGAACCATTCCAATAGCGATCCACAAGTTGCAGGAGTTGTAGCAGGACAACGACAGGAGAACTTTTATCTGCATCATGGGGACTTTCTGTCCGGATATGGCCGCTCTTCTGCTCACTGAGTTGATGCTACAGAGAGAGAGCCAAAGTCAAACATTTGCCAGATCTTTGCAAACTTCTCACTTAAAGGAATGTCTAACAGAAAACAATAATCATCATACATTTTTGAAATTTATTTTTTAAAATCTGTAACTGACATATCAAGATGCTGATAAAACTGTATACATCTATACATCAATTACCAGCTTTAAAACAGAAAAAGACAACTGCCCCCCAAGTGGCATGGAGTGGGGGGCAGTGTTCCCTCTGAGCTGAGTTAGTGTGAGCAAGCTCACAGTTTTTTAGCCTCCAGCTCACGCATTTTTGTCTCAGCTCAGGAAAAATGGCCCCAGAGCAAACTAATTTATGGAGTAGCTCACAACTTTAATGCCAGTAGTTCACAAAGTAGAATTTCTGCTCCACAGCTTAGAGAGAGTATTGGTGGGGGGGGGGGGGGGTGTCTGCTCCGAGGACCAGGGGAGGGGAAATGTAGGAAAACCTGCCATACAGACACCCAGTTGCTGCTGTGTAGCATCAGCAGCTGCTGTGACAACAGGCAAACCCCAGAGACATGTCATTATGTGGAACAGCCAAGAAGACACGTTCCATTGTCCACCGATCTGCTCCACAGCACGGAACAAAGCACTTGCCTCCTTATTTGTTTCTTTTGAGCAATGTGTAGGGCTTCTGCTGTGTTTAAACTCCACTCTTGAAGGACTGAGTGAGCGACTGACTGAAGATTCTTGCCCTTTCCGGGCCACAGATAATGGTGCTGAAACTGGCTGTGAATCCTCAAGTGGTTTCTCATCCAATAAAGATCTGCACTTAGACTGGAAATCCCCTAAGCTTGTAAAAGTAGAGTTGGATAATGGACAAAAGCAACTGTTCAGCTTTGCATCTAGGGAAAGGGGACACAAGAATCAAAAGAGCTATGTTACTCCAAAACTATAATATCAAACTGATTTAAAAATTGGTATACTCAAAACAAAAGTATACTGATATTCTGAGAAATGTATGTCGTTGAGCTTTATGTCATTAATGACTTTTTGATACCCTTTCTCCCTTTTTTTCCTTCTGTACCCTTCAATTATATAAAAAATACCTATTAAAAAAAAGCAAAAGTTCTCAAAAATATTCACGAAACAAAACCAAAACACAAACAGGATGTGTCAACTTTATTAAGGCGACAGAGGCAGATTCTGTCAGAATAAGATCTATTCAAAATCTTCCTTGTAGAACCATGGAGGGGCCTTACAACTTTCAAAAGACAGATTAATCAGCTGCTGACATCAACAGTGATGTTGCTGGGGAAATGGCTTTTGTCCACAAGCCCCAGACTTTCCAGAGAAAAAGCAATAAGGAGACAACAAGGGCAAGTCACCAGAAGCTGATGGGAAAACAAATATTTCATCAATTATTGAATCGTTTGCAGTATAATACTCAGCCATACTTTGGAATTCAGCCAGCACTAATTCCTGACTAAAGGAACTTTGGGTGAGGAAACTCTCAGGAGCAGTGTACCCTCTAAGCTAAATTATTGTGAGCTAGCTCACAGATTTTTAGCCTCCAGCTCACACATTTCTGCCTTAGCTCAGGAAGAATGACACAGGAGCAAACTAATTTATGCAGCAGCTCACAACTTTAGTACCAGTAGCTCACAACTTTAATGGCAGTAGCTCACAAAGTAGAATTTTTGCTCACAAGACTCTGCAGCTTAGAGGGAACATTGCTCAGGAGGAGAGCTCATGGAACTCATCAGCCAGTCCAAATCTCTAACTGGTCAAGGAATTTGAGGGGTACTGAGAAAGGAAAGGCAAAACCAGTATTTCCATTTCTTTTCCTTGTCCTGCTCCCCCACCCCATCTCATGGCCATGTCAGTCCACATAAAATCTAGAACCACAACAAAACCAGTGCAATATTTTTTACTAGGATAAATCAAACTGAAACCAAACATTGTGTGAGCGTACCAGAATTCTTCATTGGACAGGATATTAGAAAATTTAAAAAGGGTGGGGAGCAGATTTCTCAGGCTGTAATGTTAAGGTTTGCTCTTACAACAAGCATTTTGAAAAGGAGACGACTGAGACACTAAGTACTGGCAGAAGGATGAGATGTTGGACTGCTTGAAGAGCAGTCTTCCCCTCCCCAGTTTGGTGGTTAGGAGCGTGTACTCTAATCTGGAAGAACCAGGTTTGTCCCCCCCCTCCTCCAAATGCAGCTGCTGGTGTGACCTTGGGTTAGTTACAAGTTCTCTCAGAGCTGTTCTCTCAAGAGTTCTCTCAGTCCAACCTATCTCACAGGGTGTTTGTTGTCGGGAGGGGAAGGAAAGGAGACTGTAAGCCACTCTGAATGAAGAGCAGGGTATAAATCCAATCTCTTCTTTTTCTCACAGTAGGTGTATAAGGCAGAATCTTTTTCCCACAGTAGGTGTATAAGGCAGAGAAGGACGTGTTTGCCTACCCAGCACATACTGAAGCAGTGTAGATCCCCCACAGCTATGCAGAACCTCAGAAAGTCAAGCAACAGGAAATTAGACCACTAAATAAATAAACAAACAAATATTTTTTCTTCACCTGAACTGTGTTTCAAGGAACTTTCAGGATCTGAGCCTGTTTGCAAGTACTGTCCTCGGAAATCCCCACAAGAGGACCAGGTAGCTGCCAGGGCTTCCTTAGCATCCTTGGAGCTATAATTACGGCCACTGTCTGCTGCTTTCCTGTCATCTGCAAGTCTCTTATGCAGCTCCTTGTGAGCAGTGGAAGATGCGAGACACTGACACTCATAACTACCCAGCTTGAGATCTCTGGCCAACTCATGGGAGTTCAGCTTCCCTGTGTCATTCAAATTCAGTCTTCTGGTTGGAGAAACACCTCGGCCAAAGTCAAGCAGGTCCAATTTCCGTCCTCTTTCTTTTTCGCTGTGAGGGAAGTCTGAAGGGGAGTCTTCGGAAAAGGACACATGAAGTCTTCCTTTACTAGATCTGGCTCTGCGTCTTACTTGGGAGTGCATGGAAGTTTGGGCTTGAGGGGATGAGGAAAGGAGCTTGTGGTCTACAAAGAACAGCCAGAGAGAAGAAAGACATTAATTTAAAAACCCTGTTAAATGTATAGCCCCTTTCTCACAAGGTTCTCCTGTCTAAGGGGATAACCAAATCCACTCCTACTTAGCTTCAGTAGTGCTACACATCAGAGACTCATTGCATTTCAGAAAAAAAATACTGTTTAAACTACATTTTTTTTCCACTTTAGGTGTCACCCCTACTCTTGTTTGTCTTTATCAAACGATGTTTCCGGCCCATAAACTTTTCTGTGACAAACAGAAGTGCCAATTATAAAGAAGCAGATACTTAATCAGCATTTATACAAAGGTTCCACTTATATGTGTGGCAGAGGTTCGTTTGATTTCCTGAAGCATAAGCTGAGACAGTATCATGTGCGGCAGGGACAAATGGCCACAGACCTAGCTTATTAGTGGCCATGTGGCTAGCACTGCAGTGGCTGCAATAGGAAGCCGCTCAAAATGTATCATGGAGGATGCACTTTTGGTATCAAGATAAGGCTGATTTCTCTTAAGGGAAACATCCAGTCATTAAAAATTTTAGAAGACTAGAAAAGAGTGTTCAAGCAATCAAATTTCCACATGTGCTTCCTGGATTTTATGAATCTTTTTCTTAGATGTAGGCAACACTCTTACAAACAAGTAAGGCATCCTGGAACACTAAAGTGGGATATAAACAGGGATGAAATTGTGTGGTTATCTTGCTATTGTTCCAGATCCCATATGGCACACCTGTGGCAGGGCTTTCATAAAGCAGGTTCCTCTGCATTTTCCATCCATCTCTCATGTCCCACCTGTTGCACTGCTGGCTTTTTTACATTTCAAAGGAAACTGGCAACAGGTAGATCATTATAACACTATATATATATATAGTATAACAATATACAATATAGATTGTTACATCAACAATCTATAAGGTTCCCAGATTTCATTTCATAAAGTAAATATGTAGCCCTTTTTGTTGTGCAGTTATGAGAAGGGCCCCGGACGCAGAGTATTAAAGCTGCAGTACTGCAGTCCTAAATTCTGCTCACGACCTGAGTTCAATCCCCGGCAGAAGCTGGGTTTTCAGGTAGCCGGCTCAAGGTTGACTCAGCCTTCCGTCCTTCCGAGGTCGATAAAATGAGTACCCAGCTTGCTGGGGGGAAAGTGTAGATGACTGAGAAAGGCAATGGCAAACCACCCTGTAAAAAGTCTGCCATGAAAACGTTGTGAAAGCAACGTCACCCCAGAGTTGAAAACGACTGGTGCTTGCACAGGGGACCTTTCCTAAGAGAAGGGCATTAGAAAGAATCTGCACTAAAAAGAACCTGAAGTGGTACAATCCAGATGCCTCATTTGCTGTTTACAAGAATTAAGCCTGAGATATCAATCAGATCAGCATTAGGATCTTAAGAACTCTTTATTTCCTCATATTCAAGATGTATGCCATTTTTCCTCAAATTGAAAGAGTAACTGAATAGAACACTCACCACAGTCCAAGGGGTTATGACTCAGTAAATGTCTTCTCTTTGCATCATCTACCTAGAAAATATTAGACATTTAGCATTTGGGAAAGGATCACAGTTACACATTTATTGATTTACTTTCCAATCTGAATCAAAGGATCTGAATAAATATTCATAGATTGTCATACATCATAGCAAATGTTGTCATGATTTACCTGGACATTGTACATCCCTCAAGCTGAATCAGACCAAAGAAAAGGCTGTGGATCTTGGGACAGAAACTCACAAAATGACACACAACTGCTGCCATGGAAAGCCTACTCCCACTGAAGTAATTAGTGATTAAAAATATGTGACATGGCATCATCAAGCTTCAAGTTTCCCCTTTCCAGCTCAATTTAATTGGTTGTCACTTGCAGGGGCAAGAATCTCAAAGCACCATAACAGTATGTCATGCATTTTTGCTTTTGGACAAAAAGGGAGAAAGAGGATGCTCTTCTCAAAGGCAACCACACATCTTTCTAATGCTTGGTTAGGCTCTCAGAGACTATTGTGTTGTGAGAAGTTTCTGATATATAGGGGAAGCTGAGTTTGCTTTATTCTAAGTTCCTCTTGATAAAATGATATCCTCCTTCAGTGTGCATATCTCTAGGCTGGAAATTATCTACCACATATTGGGGTTGCCAGATCCCCTCTGGCCACTGGCATGGGTGGGGCGGGTATGGTTCCCAGGTCCAAATTGGGAAACTCCAGGAGATTTGGTGGCGGAACCTCAGGAAGACAGGGACCTCTGTGGGGCACAATACCACAGGGCCCACCTTCCAAAGCATCCATTATCTCCAGCAGAACAGATTTCAGTAGTCTGGAGTTGAACTGTAATACCAACTGTAATACCAGGGAATCCCCAGGTCCCAGCTGGAAGCTGGCATCCCTACTACACTCTCAGAGCTAATGTTTTCTTAACAATGAAGAATTTTAACTATCTGAAGTTATAAGTGGCTGGTGCTTTGATACTGGTGATTTCTAAAATTCTGGGTTTTCTGTTTTTTGTTGTTGTCAAGTACAGCAGACTTAGGATTGCATTGTGAAACTTCAATTGCTAGAGTTAAGGAAGGAAGATATCAAGCACCACCAAAACCAGCTTCGGAGCCCTGTCTATGGAGGAAAGCCCTCTGCCCACACTCATCCAAGCCTACTTACTAGTATCTGCATATGGAGGTTATGTGGCGTGTGTTCTTTAGTTGACTTGTTGGCTTGCAGTTTGGAAGCGGCTGAAACTCTTACAGAATTGTTTCCATCATGGTATGGCTTATGGTGGTGAAAAGACTGGCTTAGGTTTGATTCTGTGTTCAAAGGAGAAATAACTTTCTGATTCTCCAGCATAAAAAGAACTAGAAAGAAACTTAGTCATGGCTTCTTCTACATAGGGGTATTTTCCCAAGGTGCTTCTCTCTTTATTGGGGAGTTTGCACATGGAGATCATGATCTTTCCAAATATGACTCGTAGGGCTCCCAGGGATTTCCCTAAAAAAGAAGGGGGGAAACCTCCTTTTTTTAAATTTAAAAAGGAACCAACACACTAACTGCAGGCAGACCTTCCATGCAACAGCTCTGCCTACAACCAATACAGGGGGAAAGGGGTGGAACTTAGTGCTGCCTTCAGGATGACGACACTCAACTCTAGTCTGTTTCCCCCTATTTTAGCCCTTTAACAGGGCTTTTAAAAATTGATTGTTGTATGAGTGAAACACATAAAATTGTACACAGTCCAAGATTCACAGGATCCAGTGTTCAATGGACAAAATCTAATTTTTCGCAGATCTGTTCCACAAAGGTCTGCATCTTTTTAATGTTAACTTAATCAACATTGTCACTGATCACACCTTCTCATACCAGTAACTGATTAATGTTAGTGCTTTCAATCGCCATGCTATTAATATGGTCGGGATGTCTGACTGGGTGACTCCATTTCAAATGAGGACAGATAAAAACAGGAGTGTCTCACTGACGGGTTAAATGGTGTGTCTGACTGCAGTCCAGGTCTCACACATGAAGGATGCAGCATCTACATCAAAGAATACCTGTCCAAACTAAACGCACACTTTCATTTTGCTTTTTCAAAGCTGTCTTTCATTACTTCTGGAGGGCACTTTAGTAGTCAACAGTCAATACTGGAATGCCTGGAATGACTTTGCAAGATCTGATTTGCTCCAAGTAGATGACACAATCTCAGTATGAAAAGCATGCACTCCTAGACTCTAAGTGGTCACTCAAGAACATTCATGGAAAGTCAGTCCACTTCTTTTACTCAATAGTACCCATCCAGTGGGGTCTACCCCCTCCTGCTTCCCTCTCCCAAACTGGACCTGAGGAAGCCTAGCATTTGTCTCATTTGGGATGTGTCTGGGTGCTCAGATTGTTCCTGCTCCAGAAATATCTCTACTGGCAGTAAGAACCAAAATAATTTTTTCAACTATCACTGCATAAGAAAAGCTCCCCCTAGACCAGGGTTGTCAAACATAAGACCTGGGGAATGGAACACGCCTATCAAGGGCTATCTTCCAGCCCATGAGTGACTGGTGCAAGGAAGGAAACAGGATGTTGTTGTGGGGGGAGGGCAGTGGGCAGAGCCACTTTGATTGTGACTCGGCATGGCAGAATAATCTTGTCTGCAGCAGTCAAGCAGAACCCCCCTTCACTTCAGTGGCAGCCTCACTGGTAAACTGGAAGCCACCTCAGCCACATTCATGCTGGCTCTGCAGTCTGCCCATGCAGGTTTCCCTCTGAATGCACGCCCCGCCCCCCAGCCCCTGGGGCCTTGCAGTGAGGAAAAACCAACTTGGAGCTTACCAGCTGCTGTCCTTTATAAAGTTTATGTCTTCGGTACCTCACATTACATTTTATGACACACACGGCCTGGCCTTATAAAATCACATTTATGTCAGATCTGGCCTTTGTAACAATGGGTTCGACATTTCTGCCCTAGATCATACACAGTGACCTTGATTCCTACCTGTAAGCTTTTTAATGTTTTCTGCATCCAAACTGGACATTGTAAAGATCGCCTGGTCTCGCATTTGACTCCTCATTGTATGTTCTCTAGACCAGCAAGATGCAAAAACAAATTTAACAGGACAT
This sequence comes from Heteronotia binoei, assembly GCF_032191835.1. Classification (NCBI taxonomy): domain Eukaryota; kingdom Metazoa; phylum Chordata; class Lepidosauria; order Squamata; family Gekkonidae; genus Heteronotia; species Heteronotia binoei. Next base: position 27,453,069 of record NC_083236.1, read on the forward strand.
TGTTAGAATTTAAATGTATTTAAGTACTGGACACTCTTTCTTTATCCAAATACACATCTTCAGCTGACTGTGAATGTGCAAAATTTGAGTCCAGCAGCACCTTAGAGACTAATAAGATTTCCAGAGTACAAGCTTTTGAGAATTAAAGCTGCCTTCATTTTCTACAGCAGACCAACGTGGCTACACACCCAAAACTTACTGTGAAAGTATGCATCTTATTTTAAATGAAGTACTTTCATTCTATCCCTAACTCCAACAGGCATTCACTCTTACCTTTCTCCATTTGTCCACAATCCCTCGTGACTTTTATTTTAGACTGAAGCAAGAAACAGACTGTTGGTATATAGTTGTGAAGTGCGGAACATGCAATGCATCTGCAACGTCACTATTCATCTCCTTATGTCTGAAATGTGCCCAGGTGTGTGTGTGGGGGCCTCCATTTTGAGACTTATGTAGTGCTGGGCTGCTGAGTTTCTGCATTGGTGATTTCTGTGGTCTCCAAGACAACATTGTCATAAAATCCCCCTCTGCTCATGTTGTGCCCCCAGCACTAGGATAACATTATGGTGGTAAAAACACTTGCATAAGAATAACCATTCTCTCAAGATACAGTGAGGGTGAAAAGGCAACTGCTCTCTGGCCATGCCAGCACAGTCAGTGGTTCAACTGAGGATAGGAGCTCAGCCCACCACAGTTCTCCTGAGCACTACAGAAATCCCAAGTAGAGCATAGATAACAGGATGTGGAGCTTGTAATGGGCCCACTTATGGATTATATGAAAGTAAACAGAGCATAGACAGTTCTCACAATGGCTAGGGGTGAGCGGTGCAATCCAACAAGTAGCGGTATCAGGATGGAAGCTGTTTAATTTGTATACAAATTATTGGGGCAGAGGGAGCAATCTAGCAGTCCAGTTGCCAAGTCTGTAGATTATGCCAAATTTACAGAATGGTAGATTGTGAAGAGCTACGGGACAATCTCTCTAAATTGGGTGAGTTGGCAATAGTGTGGCAAATGTTCAAGGTGATGCATACTGAAGCAAAAAATCCTAATTTAAAACATATACTGATGGAAGGAAAGAGATCTTGGGGCTGCAGTGGAAAATCTGATGATAAGGTTGACTCAGTGTGCTGAATCTTTCTGGAATATTTCATATACATACACATACATAGCCTGGAGAAGGATTTTGGTGATGGGAATTCTAAAGAGGCACTTTGCACAAAAAAGGAAGTGAGGGAACACCTAACTGGGACTGCAAGGACTCAGTCCAGGTAAGCAAAGGAGGGAGATCCCTGCCTCAGTTTTGGATTGTTGCCTCTGTCTCTTTCCTACAACAGTTACCTACTGTGTTATTAGCTCAACTGCCCTTCCTCCTGAAGAGCTGAAAGCAGAGCCTTCCTCCCAGGGGACACATGAGAAGTAACCATAGTATAGAGAAAGTAGCCCCTTTGGATAGATGCAGGCAGGACACCACTGTGATGTCATGCAAGTTTTACCTCACATGCCATGCAAATTTTATCTCACACACCAACCCCACAACCACAGCTATTGCTGGACAAACAGGATTCCTGTAGCCTCACAGGAACACAACCCCAACAGGTGACCAAGTACCATTTGCAGACAGAGTTCCATTGCAACTCCTGACAAAGGGGAAGTTACAGGCCCAACAACTGCACAGTGTTTCCTCAGCTCAAGCCCAGTAGAAGAGAAGAAATTGGATATATACCCCGCCCTTCACTCAGTGGCTTACATTCTCCTTCCCCTCCCCACAACAGACACCCTGTGAGGTAGGTGGGGCTGAGAGAGCTTTTAAAGAACTGCTCTTGAGAGTACAGCTCTGAGAGAACTTGAGACTGGCCCAAGGTCACACCAGCAGCTGCATGTGGAGAAGTGGGGAATCAAACCTGGTTCTCCCAGATTAGAGTCTGTGCTCTTAACCACTACATCAAACTAACTCTCCTCTAGACATATCACAGACAGTTTGCATACAAACTGTGTACATGCTATCTTTTCCTGTAGGCAAACTGAATAACTCTTCTTACAGTCAACATACTAAGGCAGGATGTACAATTTAAGGCACAGTTGTATCCAGGTTCTGATCCTCAGTTTTATATTTAAAATGAAAGTGGGTGCTGACTTTTCCTTATGAACAGATACATGTTCACTGCTGTATGTACAGGGCTGCAGTTTTCCTAGCTGAACAAAGGCCACAACAGCAGTCTAACTTTCAGCCTGCCACAGTGAGGAAGATTCCCACAGGTAGCCAGCAGAACAAAACAGGTTTCCTTCTGCAGCATCAAACTGTCAACTAAAGCCAAGAAGCTAGAAATTTTCCATTTGTAGAAGGGGGCTGCTGGTGTTTATGGTATGGAACCCTTTTGTAGATTGACTGGGAAAGCTAGAAATTCCAGGAGAGCATCTGAAGTGTGAGCTTCTGAGGGTGAGGAGGAAAAGGCTGTCATTTTGGAGACCGCTCTGGCAGAAACCAAAAGATAGCCTTGGGGAAGGCATATCTGCCATAGCATAGCAGACCGTTTTGCTTGCCACACTGTGATAAGCCTCCACCAGCAGAACTGTTGGGGCTAGAGGCACAACAGAAGGCAATAGGCTTATGCCTGCTATTACCTTCTGGCCCTGCACAAGCCACATGTTAGGTGGTTGCTGAGATGCTGATCCAAACATGATCTGCCAAGCTTAACTCTCACACACCCCTCCCCATTTTGTTTGCTGGCACAGCAACATCTTAACAGGGAAAGGATGCATTTTTTTCCTGTCACCTGGGTCAAAAAGACAGTCTACCCCTAACTGAAGGAAAGAGGGATTTGAGAAAATGACCTCCAGAAAAAAAAAAAAGATGGAGATCAAAATCTGAAAACTTTAAGATTATCCTGTCTACTTCTTAACTCACTGTCATAGGGGGTAAGTGCAAGACCCAGAAACGGAGGATAACTTTTAACACTCTTATTTATTCTTCCTTTGCTCTGTAGTGACTGGGTGATTCTTGCCAACTACAAGTTTGTCCTTACAAATAACATATTTTTCTTTTTACGACTTTGTTGCTATTGTGGTCATGCAGCATCCACAGACAAGGCCTTAACATGGTCTCAAAGAAGGGGCCAGGAAAGGCTAGGAACTCCTAATTTAAAGACAAATTTTAAAGAGACAAAGAGAGAGAGAAAGAGAAGACAACAGAATGGTTTTTAGAGGGACTAAATCAGTATACCTTAACATCTTCTATATGTTATAAAAAGAGGGAAAGAGGCAGAACAAGGCTAGAAAAAGATGAATTCCTCTCACTAAAGTCTAGTAATTTGGGATACATGTCAGGTAGGTCAGTTCCTCATCTGCTGTGGCAGAATGGAAATAATGACAGCATTTGTCTGTGTATTTAAGACCTACACAAGGGAACAGAGAGTATACGGCCAGAGATGCAACTTGGATTAGAGTCCAGTTTAATGCATACTAAGATGAAGGGTTTTGGGATTGTTTCCCAGATGTGTATGTCTGGCTCACATCTGGCCAGGCCAGCCTGACAATTTCAGGTGTATCTTAAATGGTCCCCACAACTTGCTGCACCAGAAGCACTGGGTGATACAGCTTACAGTGGCACTGCAGAATATAGCCACTAGTGCAAAACATGGAGACACCTCACACCTTCATAGGGAGCATTGTTTGGTTCAGAATGGCTGATAACAGATGGGCAGTTTGGGGTGGATGGGAGGCATCCCAAATTGGGCTGACTCAGAAAGAACTGTCCCAAACGATCCACATGCTCCAGCGCAAGGCGCCCTTATCCTGCCTGCAGGGCACCTTGGCATGGTCAGACGACTGTAGCACACTATTCCCTTAGAGTGGTTTGGTTTTCTTTTTCCCCATACATTTTAGTAGTCATGCGCATATGCATGCTCATGTGCTCTGGGCAGTTTGTTAAAAAAAAAAGCAGGTTCTCACCACCAAGGCACCTCACCTGCATGCTTCCGTGTCCAGATGTCAAAGAGGCGATTGGAGTGCAGCTCAAAAATTTGCTACTACTTCGAAAGTGGTAGCTTTTTGAGTCACTCTGAGGACACCAGAGGATGCGGTGAGTATAGGATGAGGACGGGCAGCAGATGTTAGCGCTTGGAAGGATTTTTCATGTCGGTTTCTGAGGCATCTCTGAGTTGGTCCAAACTGCCCATCTGTTATCAATTGAATTGTGCCTATGTGGCTTTGCAATATGAATGAAAAAAGGAAGGGACTTCTACCAAATCAGCTCCTGCCAGTCAACAATGTACAGCCTACCAAGGCATTCAGAGGCCTTCCCTAGGCAACATAGCTGGAACTACCTTGCCACCATTTGACCTTTTCTATTGTATAAGAATGCAACTATTTGAACAGCACATGCACAGACCTGTGCTGCTATATAACTGAGGTGGGCCCAAGTACAGGATTCTTGTGTGCTTAGCATCTCTTGTAACAAAGGGTGTATATCAAGCAGAATCCACAACCCAGAAACAAAAGCTAAACAACATCCATACCTTGACTTCTCTTTGTTCTTGAGGCTGAAATGCAGGTGGGCAGCTTTTCTTTCATTCTCTCTGTCATCTAAAGGAAACAGGAATGAATTCACCATTTGAAAGTGTTGCAGAGAATTGTGTTTTCACTTGTTCAGGTTTATGTTTGGGTAGAAGCAGGGTGATAGCAGGGAGGCATGCTGGTGTGGTGTGTGCATTCATTGCCTCCTTCCATAGGAGGCTGGAAGAGAGGAGTCAACGGCATCCCACTCCATGAGAAATTACAGGTCTCAAAACAGCAAGCACAACTCCCAAAGCAATTTGGCTCAACAGGAAGCCTCTAGTTAAACTGAATAGCAGATGCAAACCATCACTTTAAGATAAGGACCCCAAAAAACAACGTGGAGCTGTACATATTCTTCTTTGCACTTTATCTCACCTAGTTTTTCAGAGCTTGTAATTTTCTCACTGTGAACAGCCAATAATCAGAGTCATTCCTGGTTACTGGGTTGAGGAGAAGGTCTAGCTTTCTCAGGCGAGGGAAAGTCTGGAGGCAGGCTACTTCCAGCAAGGATGAAATGTGATTATAATGCAAATGACTGTAAAGACTCTAGGCCCTGCACTGAGAAAAAAAAGGCAGCAGTAGAGTTTTCAAAGGGAACAGTGCTTTAAACAACAAACTTGAAGGCACATTTCTTCCGATTTCCTCTCATTCAGTACAGCCTGAGTTGTCTTCTTTGTCCTACTCTCATGGGTAAAAAATAAATGTGATAATCTAGTCCTTGCTGCTATAATTCACAGAAATTTTAGCGTACTCTTTTAAGGAGTCAGCACTGACTAGGTATTTTATTTAATTTTCTATTGCAAACACGGTCTTACAGAGCAAGAATCATGCTGGAAACAGTTAAACCAGCTCTTCCAGGTCCTTGGATTGTATGCACATAGGTCAAGAAGACCCAGAATACAGAACTCACCTCCAAGCTCATGAGCAGGTTCTTTGACAAATCTAAGTACTTGAGGTTTTTAAAAGATTTCAGACCATCTCCCAAGGAGACTAGGTATTTTGTCTGCATAAGTTCTTTGTAGTGAGAGGGAATCCACCTGTTCTGGAAAGAAATGAGAACTTGTAAATGTGTTTAAGTCCCTTGTATAGTTGTTCAGCTGAACACATTTCAACAACTTTCATTCTGGCGAGGTTCAGATATTTTAATTAATAAATAAATCGGGGGAGGGATGTGACATGTGGATCACGTCAGTGGTCCATCTAGTCCAGCACCGTTTCACACAGCGGTCAACCTGTTGTCATGGAGGGCCAACGAAGCAGGGCACAGATGTTACCTCCTGGTATTCAGAGGTTTATTGTTGCTGAATGTGGAGGTTCACCTTCAGTTACCATGGCTGGTAGCTGCAGATGGATCCCTCCTCTGCGAATCTGTCTACCCTCCCTTTTCAAAGCCATTTCCATCCAGCAGCGAATTCCACAATGAATCACACGTTGAATTAAAGCAATGATTTCCTTTTGTCTGTCTTGAATCTAATGCCCATCAACTTCATTGCCCAACCCAAGTTGTAGTATTGTGGGAGAGGGAGAAAAAGTTCTAATGCATTTTCTCCAAGCTATGCGTATTTTTACAAACTTCTAACTTCCTTCCTTTGCTTTTTCTCTCCCCTCCGTCCCTGGTATTTTTAGGGATCCTTTCTATTGCTGGGAGCCCTTTGGCATGAAGAAGAGGCTATAAAACATGACTTATGATTATGCTGAATGTGCGACCTACGCTTTCCACTCCAGGTAAGGGGCGGAGGTCAGAAGCAGAAGGGGCCTTTTGCTGAACAACCACTGATCTTTAGTCGTCCTTCGGGGGGGGGGGGGAGGCTCAGACAGACTCCTAGCAGAGAAGCTTCACTTCCCAAAGTCTTGCGCGCTCAAACACACCCAGAATGACACAAGTGCCCGTATCTTTTCTCCACAGTTGCCTAATACTCCTCATCCTCATCCTTTGGGTTTGGAAACCATTCCTCAAATTTGAGCAGGCGCGAGCTGCGGCCGCTCCTAACGGCTCCCCCGGCCCAAGAAAAAAGAAAGCAGGGAGAGGAGCCGCCCAGTCCTCTCGTTCTGCCTCTCCAGTCCTGCCTGTAAGAGTGCCTCTGGGCGCGTGCAGGGCGCCCCTCCCTCTCCCAGCGGCTTTTCTCTCTCGCCCCGCCTTCCTTTTCTCCCCCTGCTCCAACTGCCGTCCTCCGCCCCCCCCCCCCGGTTACCTGGCTCGAGGCCTCGCAGGGCCTGCTCCTCCCGCATCCAGGCCTCATTTAGCTCTATCTCCAGCGCCATGGGCCGCGCGTTGCCAGGCAACCCGGCCCAACGTCCGCCCGACAGGGGGAGGGGTGGGTCGCTGGGAGGCAGTTGAGCCGTCGCTCGGCCGCCCCTCCCCCCAGAATGCACCCTCAGTTTGCTCAGCATGGTAATGGCAGCGCTGAGAGAGCTAAGGAAAAACACCAACCCCGCCCCTCCCCCCCCCCCAAAAAAGCTAGGAGGGCAGGGAAGGGGGAAAGGCAACCAAACCTTGTCAGGGTGGGCTGGGGGACAGCAAAAAAGCAAGATCCAGTTGCCTCCTCAGCCAGCTAGCTCTCACCTCTAGGAGCGAAGAGGAAAAAGTGCCTCTCAGCATGCTAGGGTTGCCAGCCTCCAGTTGGGGCTTGAAGATCTCTTGGAACTGGGCATCGCACCATTCTTTGCAATACTAAAACATCTGCTTTGTCTCACAGCTCCAAAATACAGATGAGCAATTATGCTTGCAAGATTAAAATGCACTAACCATCCAGTTTCTGAAGGACATATGTTAGGGATGCCATTCTTAGATAAATTGAAATTGCGGCCCATGTTCTGGTTCTGAGCTTGGTATAATGAGGCTAGAAATAAATTGATTAAACCCCTTTATGCAACACTGGAAAGATTATCCACCAGATATTTTGGTTATTTTATTATGAATAGATTCTAGATTAGAAAACATTCTTTTAAGTAAATTTCTTATTCCAGCCATGAGAACTCAGGCAGCCTGTAATAGGATGGCCTCCTTTGTATGGCATGCCCTGGTTCTCTGGCTTGAATTCTTCCTTTGTTCTTCTTATTACCAACTACTTTTAACAGATACTGCTCAAGATCTGCAAGGCAGGAGATTAGAGAAAGGAAGAAAGAAAGTATCTCCAGATTACAGAGATCAGTTCCCCTGGAGAAAATGGCTACTTTGGAGAGTGGACTCCATGGCATTATATGCTGCTTTCCCAAACCCCAACCTCCATCCCCAAATCTCCAGGAATTTCCCAACCTGAAGTTGGCAGCCCTACAAAGGGGAGAGGATGAGATTGATACAATCTAACTGACATTTACCAAATGGGCATTGTTACTAGAGTGTCGGGTTAGGATCCTGGATGTCAGGTACTACCAATCTCTACTGCCAAGAAAGCCTGCTGGGTGACCTTGTTCAGCCTAACTCACAATGAAGGCCTGTTGTGGAGAATAAAATGTAGGAAGGAAGAACAGTGTAAGCTGCTTTGGGTCCCCATTGGGGAGAAAAGCACAATATAAATAAATGAAATAAATATACAAGCCATCGTGGCTGCTGGTCTGTCTACTATCTATTTAGGTGCCAACTATCGACTTGCTCTCCATTCTTACAAGCATCATCTTTAATCTTTCACAAACAGCCTGATTATCATGAGCATCCCTTCTTCCAACTGTGGGCAGCTGCTCAGGAATCAAGCCTCTTTGGCCAATTTTTGGAGCAGGAGCAGAAGCCAGACACAGACAGCAGGCTTCAAAAAAAGAGGACTAAAAAAGCAATCTGGCTGCTCTGTGGAGGCAGAATGTGGCACTCCTCAGGTGTTGCCTTCATTGGTGCTCCGCTGGACAGCTAGGCTGGGGGGGGTCTGGGTCAAGGAATTCAGCTTCGCACTTTCAATGGAGTACAGCTAGTACCATCTTCCTCCATCAAGAGTCTGGGTGTGATCCGAGATGCCTCCCTCTCACTGGAGACTCAGGTCATAAATATGGCCAGGACAGTGTTTTTCTATCTTCAACAAGCGCAGCAACTGATCCCCCACCCATCCCATGCCGACCTGGCCACAGTGATCCATGCAACGGTCACCTCTAGATTAGACTATTGAACACACCCTATGAAGGGCTACCCTTGAACTTGCTCTGGAAACTTCAGCTGATCCAGAATGTGGCAGCACAGATACGGACCCCTTTGAGAGCACATATACAACCTGTGTTCCAACAACTGCACTGGCTGCAGATTGAGTACTGAATCAGGTTCGAGATTCTAGTACTTACCATTAAAGCCCTAAATGATCTGGGGCCATCGTATCTACAGGACCACCCCTCCCTATAGACCCTTTAAATGTATTATGCTCATCATCTATTAACAACCTACAGGTAATCCCTGCCCTCAACCAGGACCATGAGACTCGAGCTCTGTGGGACTTAGTTCTGTTCTGCAGGGCCTGTAAGACCAACATGTTCCACTTGGCATATGGTTGAGAACAGTGATGGCTAGGGAGATTGGTTGGCCTCCCACCCTCCTGGCTGCCTCTCCAGCTGCCCACCTGTGATAGATTGTTTGGGGCACGATCTGAGATAATAAATTGTCAAGTTATAAAAATAGTAGAATTTAAATTTTAATATTTAATTTAACTGTAATATTTTATGTAATTAAAAGTTGATTTTATTGTATATTTAATTGTTGGAAGCTGCCCTGCTTGCCTGGGAAAGGAGTGGGATATAAGTTAAATACATTAAATAAATAATAATTGCACCCACTGTAACAGGGCTCATTGGTGTTTTTTAAATGGAATTGTTGCTCTACACATCATTGACTTGATTTTTTTCCTCCCCAATTAGGAAGAGCCAGAAACCATTAATGAATTATCTGAGGAAGAGATCGTTCATTTTAATGTTGGTGGCTGGTGTTTCTCAGTTCCTAAAAGCAAAGTGGCCCAGTTTCCAGATTCCCTGCTCTGGAAAGAGGCCTCAACCTTGACTGAGAATGAAAACCCAAGACTATTTATTGACCGAGATGGATACACCTTCAGACACGTCCATTATTATTTGCACACGTCCAAACTGTCTTTCTCTAGCTGTGCTGAACTGAACCTTTTGTATGAACAGGCACTGTTCTTGCAGCTAATACCTCTTTTGCAGGTAACAACCAATTTATTGCTGCTCTCCGAAGTATAGAGAGGTGGCAGAGTCTGATGGAAATCCAGGGTGGACTGTGCTAAACACACAAATGGCACAATTCAGTATCTTCTGTACTGAGCTCCACAGACAAGGGTAGCAACTCAGCTAGGGCCACAGACTCTCCTTCCCAATTAGTATGGCCAACTTCTAGCTATCTTTTCAACTGCAAAGATGATCTGAAGCTGGAAGATCATGTTTATCTCCATAGTATGAGGAAGTTTCACCTGCTGACCAATCTTCTTGCTATTTTCACACCAGTTATCTGCTCCAGGTTTACTATCTTGGGAAGGTTTTTTTTGTCAAAAACCTCTTTCCCCATAGTATTCCTGTACTTGCTGGTACTTCTGTGACTTTTCTTCAATCTTTCCCTAATCTGCTTTGCTCGGAAAGTTTGGGCTGCCCAAAAAGCAGCCATTTTTCTCATGTGGCAACTGAATATCATACCTGTTAATGGGACAGCTCTGATCTCAAACAGAGGTCTCACTTGGAGCAAAGGTGACATGCAGCAAATTAGGAGAAAACACAGGTCAAATTGGACATCCAAGCTCAGTTCTGATATGGCCATGATGCAGTGATCAGGAGCACCCCCGTAATGTCATATGCTTCCTCCTTTTCCTTCTTCCCCCGTCACAGAAGAGTTCTCCCTTTCACTTGGTATTTGCTAATCATAATTTTTGATTTGGCAAATCATGGTTAGTTCCTGGTTCCTAACCACAGTGCAACCCCAACTTGTGAGCTATGGTTTAGAGGTTAGCACTAGCCGTAGCGCCTCTTCACACATTACTGAGTATTCAGGTTGAGTCTGAGCCTGAAGACCCAGACTTGTGTCAGATGTAACGCAATCACATGTGAGTTGTGGGTTTTCCTCAATTTCCACATGTAGTGACTGATTATGATAGGCTATCAATCTCCAGGTGGTATTTGAAGGTCTCCTGGGATTACAACTGCCCTCCAGGTGACAATGATCAGTTCACCTGAAGAAAATGCCTGCTTTGGAATGTGAACTGTGGCATTATATCACACTGAAGGCCCTCCCATCCCCAAGCCATGGCCTCTCAGGCTCCACCCTCAAAATCTCCATGTATTTCTCAACCAGGAGCTGGTAACTCTAGATTAAGATCAAGAGTTCTAAAATTTCAGGCACATCATCAAACATGAAGGCTTCAAACTCAGAATATTCATTCATTCATTACCAATATTGTATTTACTTGCTGTGCAGGATGCCTCTGAAGAACCAATTCACTGTTAAAATAGCATATAGCTCATTGTTCTGTTAAGAGCATTATGTGTGCTAAAGAAATGTTTATCTGTTCTAACAGACTTTGGACAATTTGAAGGAAGGAAAACACAACTTGCGCATCCGACCTGCTGATATACCAATAGCTGAAAGAGCATCTATGAATTACTGGAGAACACGGAAATGTATAAGCAAGCCACCAGAATTTCCTCTGAAAAGTCCAGCATTTACTGGTAAATGTATTGTAGGCAACCACCTATGCTCAGGATCAAAATTGTAAATCATGTTGTCTACCATTAGTGAAAATGTCCAATAACTTCTGAAAATTTAGTCAATTTGATCCAGTGGTCAACATTCTGAGGTTGAGTTCCAATCCAACCAGTTAGCAGATTTGGAACATATCAGGGCCATTTAATTTCCTTAAGCCTCAGATTCCCTCCCCCAGACAAATGACAGATATAGGACAACCATAGACCCCACAGGTAAATTATAAACTTTTTGCATATTTAATGGTGTGTATACATTGCAAATTACCTGCCAGTAAATTTTCCCTTGCAGTGATTTCAGTGTATTTCTTTTGCATCTGCTCTGGTCTTGACTTGAGACTTGTTTAAATTTCTTAATTCATCTGCAGTATATCAGCATAATCAGTTTATGTTTGAGACTGGCATAGTTCTGTTACCTTCTTACACAATCTTTTAAAAAGTCCCCTGGAGAGAAATTAACAGACCTGACACCGTTATCTGACAACTCTGTAATGACAATTTGCATCTACTTAAAATTACACAGCAAACTCCGCACTGCTGATAAACCAAGTTTACCCAGCTTTGTCCATGGCACTCAAACTGGTTTGGTCCTCAGCAATCCAGACGTCACATGAAAGCCAGTCCCTGCCCAGCCGTAACAATTATCATATGGATGAGAATGCTAGATCCTTATTCCTGCTCAGCTTTGGACTAGTTATGCATCAAGCAGAGACACAGTATGGGCAGAATAGAAGGGTCCAACATCAAACCAAGAGCTGGTAAAAATCAGAGATAAGCAGCAAATCCAGTGGGCCTGGCAGCCACATGGTCTGAACTTGAAGACCACAATTCAGAGGATATCAGGCATAAGGTCAAGACCAGCAGGAACCAGGACGGGGGCAGTTTGTATAATAGCTAACTGCTCTGGCCGATAAGTCCAGCCTGTAGGTAGCAGTTTTAAGCCTCTAGTCTGGCTCTCAGTATACCCTTCAGCTAGTCCCCCATTCCCATTGGTTCCCTCCAGGCAGGGTGTACTTCCTCTGCTGGCCATCTGAAGCAAGCTTTTGATACTAAAGAGATTGGACCAGCAGCCAGCTCAGGGGCAGTTAGAGCAAGGCTGTATAGCTGGGTTCAGGCTCCCTGCTACTCTGTGGCCTTGCTTGGAGAGGTCATGTTCTCTCAGCCGGTCTTTCTGTTGCAAAAGGTAGGAATGGCTGTCTATCTTGCAGGATTGTTATAGAAAGAAACCTTGCAGGGTTGTTATAGGGAGAAACAAGACAAATATGGAGCATGAAATTATAAATAGTGCCTTTTCTACATGTAATTTTGCTTTGGTGCAGAATAAGTCTTTATCTAGGCATTAGCTGAACTATTAATGTGTCTATTGCTGACTGCCTGTAGTATAATTGCCTTCTAATTTTTTTGTAATTGTTTTGCTATGCTGTTGCTAGCGTGATTTTAGAAGAATTGTAAATAGTCTTGTGCGCTTTTGTGGAAAGGCACTATATAACTCAATACATACAGAAATGAATGGTAGGATAAAATGTGGGCATCTTGAAAAGGGCGCCCACCACTGACCCATATACCAGCTGAGTGATGCTTTCCCTGCAACCAATGCAAAGAAAATATATATCAGAGCTTTGTTAGAGTAATCCTACCCCACAGTCAACTGTTTTCACAGATAGCCCCATAACATGCAATCCAGATTGCTAGTCATCCATCAGAGAGACCAGGTTTCATGCTAACATGTTCTTTTTCCCCCTGTTAGGCTTACATGAGAAAGCTCCTCTTGGATTAATGGACACACCATTATTAGATACTGAAGAAGAAGTGCATTACTGTTTTCTACCACTCAGCTTGGTTGAAAGATACCCTTCCCTGGTTAATGATGACAATTTACTCTGGCTGTCTGACAATTCCGTTCTGATAGAATGTGAAGGCAGTGAGTTCCGCTTCATAGGTAAACTTCTCCTTAGGAAACACATGGAATGTTGAAGAATGCAGGATGCAGTGAAAAAAGACCATATTCCCCCCTCACTTTTAAATATTGATATTTTTATTGTTGTGACCTAGATGGCCCAGTTTTGCTTTATCTCATCAGATTTCACTAGCTTAAGCAGGTTTGGCCCTAGTTAGCACTTGGATGGGAGACCGCTAATGAAGTTCAGAGTTGGTACTCGGAGGCAAACTGCTGCTGTTCATTTCTTGCCTCGAAAACCCAATGAAGGGTTGTCATAAGTTGGTTGTGACTTGTCAGCTCTTTTCATCAGTTTTGCTATACATCCTTCTCCTGGAGCTTACAGTAGGCCCTGTACTAAGAGCCCTGTAAGCTCATGAAGGATTGGCTACATCAGGGGTGTGCGACCTAATTTGCAAAGGAGATCCTGCTACAAAAAAAGCCCTGGTGACTAGGGTTGCCAAGACCAACTCAAGAAATATCTGGGGACTTTGAGGGTGGAACCAGGAGTCAGGTTGTGACAAGCACAATTGAGCTCTGAAGGGAGTTCTGGCAATTCCATTGGCTTTTAAATGCCTTTCCTCCATTTGGAAATAATGAAGAATAGAGGCACCTTCTTTTGAGGCTCATAGGATTGGATCGCTTGGTCCACTTGTTTTGAAACTTGAGGGGGGTGTTTTGAGGAGAGGGACCAGATGTTATGCTGAAAATTTGGTGCCTCTACCTCAAAAAACAGCCCCCCCAGAGCCCCAGATACATACAGATCAATTCTCCATTATACCCTATGGGAATCAGTCTCCATAGGGTATAATGGAGTGCCCAGCAGACATTTCCCTCCTCCCACCCCACTTTCTGATAACCCTGAAGGACCTCCAAACTGGGGGATCCCCCGCCCCCAACTGGGGATTGGCAACCCTATCTACCTCACAAGGTGATTGTTGTGGAGAGAGGAAGGAAAGGTGATTGGAAGGTGCTTTGAAACTCCTTAGGGTGGAGAAAAGTGGGTTATAAAAACCAACTCTTCTTTGTTTCACTATGATTATTTCTCTCTCTCTCTCTCTCTTAAACCTCCCCCCCCCCCCAAGCTAATTTTCTACGTTCAGGGAAGATTATTTTGCCTGACAACTTCTCCAACATGGAAGCTCTGGAAGCTGAAGCTGAAGCATTGGGAATCCCTGAGCTTATGGAAGCAATGAAGATCTATAGGAGTCAACCAGGTGCAATTCTTTTTACATTTTCAGTGTAAACCACCTTTCCAAGTAAAGAAGGAACCTCTTTGGGCCACGCTACATGATACATCTAATATGCTGAGTCATGGGGGTATGACTGGACTCACAGTCAGACACAAATTGGGGAGAACTCCCCTAAAAACTGCTCAGTCACTTGGCCTTGCAAAAGAGCACTGTGAGAGGAAAAGAAGCTTCCAGTCTCCATCCCACTCCACTTAACCAGTGGAAAAATGCAGTGTGATTCAAGCTCAAGTCTTCCCTGATCAGAATTCTTTGTTGTTTGTTGTTGCCTTTGTCTGTTTGTTGCCATCCATGCCTTTGTCTTCCAGAGGCCCACCCAGAGGGAACTCCCCGTTCGCAAGGCTCTGTGAAAAGCACAATACAAAAGCAGCAGAAAGCAGCTAGCCTCCCCTTGTATCCAATGGTGCTTGGTCTCTTAGTCAAATATCCTGATTCAGCTTTGGGACAGCTCCATGTGGAGAACACCCTGGATGGGAACAAGCTCTACATATCAGGAAACGGAGTTCTCTTTCAACATGTCATGTATGTCTTTATTTGCAAGTTAGGTTGCACTGATTTTTAGAAAGAGTATTCTTTTTATATTAGTCCATCCTTCCTTTCCCTCTCAGATGCTGGTAGGATGCTGTAATGAGCAAAACCATGGAATGTGATCCTTACTAAATTTGACTGAAGAACCTAGAAGAAAATGAAATAAATAAAATGTCAGACTCAGCACAAACATATCCTCCCTAGGCTGTCCTATTCTTTCAGCAAATATAGAGTCCCTTTCAATGTTCCTCTTGATTTTTTTCCTCCTACTGAGCAGAGCAGTTCACAGCCTGAGCAGAACATAACTGCTCAGGGCTTTTTTTGTAGGAAAAAGCCCAGCAGGAACTCATTTGCATATTAGGCTACACCCCCTGATGTCACAATTGTTTCACACAGGGCTTTAAAAGTCCAGCAGGAACTACGTAATTTGCACATTAGGTTGCTGCCACCCCGACTCCAAGCCAGCTGGAACTGCATTCCTGTGCGTTCCTGCTCAAGAAAAAAGCCCTGTAACTGCTATAATCTTAAAATGGACATTGGGCAGTGCAAGGTCCTGCATGGCTCCAAATTGCTGCTGAGCAGGGGCTTCCTGTGTTAATTAGTGGCTGCTCACTTGCACAGCAAGAGCCCCATGCCGCAGAGTGTTAAAGCTGCAGTACTGTGGTCCTAAGCTCTGCTCATGATCCCCAGTGGAAGCTGGGTTTTCAGATAGCTGGCTTGAGGTTGACTCAGCCTTCCATCCTTCCAAGGTCAGTAAAATGAGTACCCAGCTTGCTGGGGGGAAAGTGTAGATGACTGGGGAAGGCAATGGCAAACCACCCCGTCAGGGCCATCTTAACAGCATTATGGGCCCCAGGCAAAGCAATGTACTGGGCCCCTACGACCACTACTCATAGGAATAAAAACGTAAATGGTCGATAAAATTAAATACTGTATATATTTATTTTATTGGCACTTCCAACAAAATCGGTGTTGAAACATTAAAAACATTCTGCATAGCAACAACTAATCAACATGATAAACATTTGAACAATACACAAGGCTTGAAAAACACAATAATACTCAGTAAGCCATACAGATTAGATGTCACAGTATGAAATTACTACGAATTTCTTATTATAAAAAGCATTTGTGGCATTTCTTAGCAGAGAATTGCTTTATTATTGGCTTGAAGTAAGTGGTCTTCAGGATGTCATTTTCCATGCACATGAGTGAAAGCCAGTTCAAATGATGCTGCCCCATTGTGCTATGAAGCTGATTTTTTATAAGTTTCCGTCTTGAAAAAGAACATTCTCCTATACTGTTAGTCACCATCATGCACATGAACATTCTGAGTGCAATTTCAACATTCAGGAATACAGATTTCAAATTGTCAGAAATTATTTTTCTGTACAATGCAGGGAGAGTCTAGTATTTAGTCCCACATCAGAATCTTTGTATAGGTCTACAAGACGACATTCAGCATTTTCTCAACTTGCACAAATAAAAAGCTTATCCATTCATATATTCACAAACTATCAATACCTGGTTATTAGTACTGCATCATACACAGATTAGAATGGAGCCCCTATGCTCGTGGGTCCCATGGGCAGGTGCCCATCAGGCCCATGCGTTAAGACAGCCCTGCACCCAGTAAAAAGTCTGCTGCAAAAACGTTGTGAAAGCAACGTCACCCCAGAGTCAGAAAGGACTGGTGCTTGCACAGGGGACCTTTCCTTTCCACTTGCACAGCTTAGAGGAAATACTGGGTCCCTTTTGCTACTTCTCAGCTTCTGATGGTCAGAACGGGCTTCTGCCAAGTCATGCAGTAGCAGGGGCTGACCTGGGAACTTTAATAAGGTTGCCTGTCCTTGCCTCATTGTGGGACCTTGCCTACTGCTGTGCCAGTGGATTTGCTTCTTATTTCCTAGTTCTTCTTCACAGTTTCTATGCATTGTGTTGAAGGACTCTGTGCCTATGTACAGCTTCAGTTTGGAAGCTTCTTGATCTAGCTTTAGGCACAAAAATTCTTTAGCACATCCAGGCAAAGAGAATAACAGAACGATCATTAACTTAAAAGAAAAGGAAGATAAGAACAACAGAAAAGTGACTAACAGTGCCATCCAAAGCAGAGTGAAGCCCTTCCAAACCCATCGATACTCTGAGCATTGTGCTGTAAGTGATTTATCAAGCAGATGATCATGGGGAATAAAAAAGGCAAGTGAGCTAGGTGGGTTGATAGGAACAGAAACTTGATTGAAAAAGATCTAGTAATAGGAGCAAAAAGACAAGCTATTGAGAAAGAACTAAAAGAACCTTTAAAGATAAAGGTGAGAGAAATAGGATGCTAGCTAGATATGGAAAGAGGATTGGAAGAAGTTTCTGCAGCATAGGAGAATAAAAGGGAGAATAGTTAGAGTAAGAGATGTTAGAAAAGAAGGTAGAAGAGTGTGAAATGTACAAGTTGACTTGGCATTCATTTGCTGGTGCAGCTTTTCTAAGGATCAGGAATTATGTCCAAACAGAACAGTTTTTCACATTAAATAAAATCCAGACATGCTTTATAGGAGTGGCACCTCAGCCTTGTGAAACTTCAAGTGTCGCATGAATGGAAAAGTATCAGCAGCAACCAAATTTATTTATTCCCTACCTTTCTTCCCAATGGAGACCCCAAAAGGGCTTACATAATTCTCATCTCCTCCCTTTTATTCTGACCGGGAGGTAGGTTAGGTTGAACTTGAGGATGTGTGATGGGCCCAACTTCACCTGACAATCTGCCATGGCATGAGATGGGATTCAAACATGGGTAACCAAGGTCTTAATGCAACACTGTAATCACTACATCACCCTGATTCTCAAGCATAAGAGAGGGTACTTCTAGTAAAAACATCAGGGGACAGCCTCAGCCCCTATGCCATTGTTAGCCCTTCAGAGGAACTAGTTAGCCACTGTGTGAGACCAAAGTCTGGACTAGATGGACCACTGGTCTGATCTAGCAGGACTCTTCTTAGAAACAGTCCCTGTATAGCTTAGACAGTAGGAAAGGGTGCTTTCAGAAGGAATATGCAATAAATATATGAAATAATTGATCTCTTTAAAATTCTTTTCTTTGTGTACAAAGGAATTGGTTAGGCACTTCCAAGCTCCCTCTGACCCGGAGTATGTCTGAGCTTCTTGAACTCTGCTCCTATTTGGATCAAATGGACATCACTTATCAGCCCATGAAGGATGCTTTGAAAACATATCTAAAACAAAAGACACCTAGAGATACCATGGGAAAATGTAAGCCAGTTGCTCTGAGCCTTTTCTCTTGACTTTTAACTGTATGAGCTTTGAGCCATGACTCATGAACAATATTGAATAGTGGCTGCCAGCTTCAACAAAAGGGTCGAGTAAGGACCTGTCTGTTTGAATCAGGGGCTGTTACAAACTACTGTTTGTTCCCAACTGGTGTGTCAGTACAAATGTTTCTGATGACTGTGTAAGAAATACCATTGCAATTCTAGATAATAGATTATGTTCAGAATGTTACAATTATAGCTTTAGAGTCACTTACTGCAGAATTCCACAAGAATATGGAAAGTGCTTATGGGACTACAGGGAGACACATTCTTCTTCTTCTACATTCTTGGCATTTAATAAACCAGCAGCTACTGAACTCCATTGGGAGGCATAGTATAAACTTTTAATTTAAAATGGTTGATTTTCCACTCTGAAGTATTTGCAAGAATATACCGCTGCACTTACAAACGTACTCCCACCCCAAACAAAAGTGCATCTCTTAAAGTGAATTTGGTCATTTATGGGAGAAGAAAAGAACTTCCTTAAACTTATATATTTCTCCATAATATCCAAAGTGAAGCTTTGTCATGCTTTCCCCATTGTCAGATGTACAAGCTCTAGGATAGCTTCCACATCTAATTGGAGAAGAGACTTGCTCTGACCTGGATGGACTAGGCTAGTCCAATTTTATCAGATCTTGGAAGCTAAGCAAGGTTGACCCTGGTTAGTACTTGCATGGGACACTGTTGAGAAAGTCCAGGGTCTAGAGCAATGGCAAACCCCCTCTGCTGTCCTAAAAACCCCAAGGGGCTACCATAAGACAACTGCTTCTTGATGACACTTTTCACCACCACCAAGAAACACAGAAAACAACAACAACAGGATTTCAAGTTATTAAGAGCTGCCATTAAGAATACATGGTGAATGTTTGGTACAAGAAATGTACAGATACAGCCTGCCAAGAATCCACTTACTTGCATCTCTCTTTTGCTTACACAGCTTACAGTGGATTCAGTTTATCTAAATCTGCAGCTTTTTAGCTGAATCTGCAGCTTCTGTTCGTTAAACTTCAGCCTGCGTTGGAACTTGGATGTTGGCCTGGCATTGCAAATGTCACTTTCCCCCCAGTATTTATAGCAGTGGTCCTGAATGGATACATTATTCAGTATGTGGTGATGGTGGCATGTACACAAACATATATCTGCTCTCAAGCCTTTCAGAGATGGAATTCCTCATGGACTGATTGAGCATTGGTGATTATCGGGACCTAAGTCTTAAGAGTGATAATGAAAAGGCCAAATGTGGAAGTAAAGGAGAGGCAAGAGCAGGAAGTGATGGTACAAGTCTGCAGTTTCTCTGTTGCTCTTTATGTGGAAAAAACATTGTCCAAGAAATTCCAGCAGTAAGAAGTTATTTGTGTTGGAAATATGTATCTGTTTTGTATGTCCTTTGCAATGTTCTAAAGTTCCAGCCATGATAGGGTTAACACTGTGCCTGATTCCCTGTTGTCTGCATGACTTGGGAAGAAGATACTGACTGCTGTCAATCAAGGTCTAGAAGCGGGGAAACCCTGTTTTGTCTGTTTGGTCAGTTAGTCAGGTGACTTCCTTTGTTCAGGCAGAGAGGTCAAGAAGAAGGAGGAAATAGCTTCCATTAAGCACATGATCTTCTATTGTAAGCATGTAGTTCTATAGTGTTTGTTATTTTCACCTCCCAGTACCCTTTCCCTGTAGAAATAAATTTGTTAAATGCCTCTCAATGATTATTTGATCCAGTGATCCATCGCACTGTTTGAGAAAGAAATAGAATTTCAAACAGAATTCCCTAACAATTTGGATCAGGATGTTGACCATACTCCTGTTTCCTGACAACCCCTGTGGATTGTCAAAGGTTTAATGCATGTCACATTCTGTTCTATACAATTTGGAATTGTGTCTTGTAGATGCAGACTGGACAGCAGAAATTGAGGTCTTTTCACTCCATCACATTGTCAAAGTGTATGTGGGAAGCCACTGGTATGCGACATACTTGCAAACATTATTGAAGGTACAGTTCTTCAGTAAGTTCACAGAATCTTTTTGTAGCTCGCCTCATGTTCATGAACTTTATGGCTTGTTCATTTGTTTAGAATAATATAGTTTCCCACATCAGAAATGTCACTTGCTTTGGAAACTGGCATATTGCAGAAAAGCACTCTACTTTTCAGTTTGCAGGGATTATTATTATTATTTTTTGTGGTGGTGCTGTCTGACAAAGGGAGCATTGACTTTTGGAAGTTCATACCCTGAAAATCTTGTTGGTCTCTGAGGTGCTACTGGACTTGAATCTAGCTTTTCTAGTGCAGACCAAAACAGTAGAAAGGAAAGGCTGTTTCCGACTCTGGGGTGACGTTGCTTTAATGGCAGACTTTTTACAGGGTGGTTTGCCATTGCCTTCCCCAGTCATCTACACTTCCCCCCCAGCAAGCTAGGTAGTCATTTTACTGACCTTGGAAGGATGGAAGGCTGAGTCAACCTCGAGCCGGCTACCTGAAAACCCAGCTTCCGCCGGGGATCGAACTCAGGTCATGAGCAGAGTTTAGGACTGCAGTACGACATCTGATGAGATTGGGCTTGCCTGGACTATCCTGGTCAGGGCAATAGAAACTAATTTTTTGTTTTATTGAGAGACAATCAAATACCCTTCCCTACTGTGCATTCTAAGGAGCAGCTGAAGTTGCCTTATTTTAGCTTGATCATTGTCGCTTTCCTTATAGCCCTTGTTGCATAAATGAATTCTGAAAATCTGTGTAAAAAAACAAAATTATGGTTTGGTCTGATAAATGCTTATTGACCATTCCTTGAACGCTCAGAGGTTAATCTAAAACCACCTAGAAGGACAGGCAAAGGGTTGTAGATTGACTTTTAAAGAAATCTGGCCTTTAGTGTGCCAGGCTAGCACGTGTGTTTATGTGTTAGTGTGGTAGGCAAAAGAGCGAAAGGATTTCTCCTGTGACACCAGCCATTATACTCTATGGAGACCAATTCCCATAGAGTATAATGGAGAATTGATCTGGGGCTTGGGGGGCGGCTGTTTTTTTGAGGCAGAGGCACCAAATTTTCAGCAGCATCTGGTGCCTCTCCTCAAAACACTCCCCATGTTTCAAAAAGATTGGACCAGGGGTCCAATTCTATGAGCCCCCAAAGGAGGTGCCCCTATCCCTCATTATTTCCAAATGGAGTGAAGGCATTTAAAAGGCATGCGATCCCCTTAAATGTGATTACCATAACTCCTTTCAGAGTTCAATCGTGTTTTTCACATCCTGGCTCCGGGCTCCACCCACAAAGTCCCCAGATATTTCTTGAGCCAGACCTGGTAACCCTATCAAATTGTTCCTCTACTATGTGACTCTGGGTTTCCCGAACCCAACTTGTTTTTACTGTAGGCACATATCAGATGTAGGAATTTCTGGTCTGAACTACTGCTAGGGAGGGAACAGCGCTCCCACCTTCCCCTCAGGCTGTTTTTGGACACTGAAACAACCCCCTAGAGGAATTATTGACAGCTGGAGCAGCACATGGGTTATTTCAAGTGCTGCTGTTACGTAAATAACTCCCAGGGTGCGGTCATTATCTGAAAAGTGCATGGAGAAGACAGGAGCCCCTCCTCCCCAAGCCCAAAAAGGATCTCCCTGATCCTTAAAATGACATTCTGGCAGTTAATGCATGACTGCAGGGAAAACAAGCTGAGTTTAGAAAACAAGAGTCATCTTGTGAGAAAATGGTATTGTGTGGTTTGGCTAGATTCCCTGAGGTAGGATGGAAGAAGTCTTAGGAAGGTTCAAAGGAAGAACTCTGCCCCCCCTTTTTTTGGTGAGCATTTTAGGGAAATCCCCCCCCCCTTTAGTGAGGAAAAAGAGGAGAACTCGGTCCAGTACAAATAGCTTGTTGTTTGTTCTGTGTGGGTTTTTTTTAACTTTTTACATTACAGTATATACTGTTATACCTTGGGAGCAATATGGCAATCACTACCCCTCTCATCATGAGAATATCATGATGGAGTGCAACTGTGGACAGAAGCAACGTGGCAGCCTCTGCAAAGTGATTATGGTGTTGATAGACACCTGACACACTGGGTGGTTCCAAATCAGAATGCTTTAATCCTTCAGCTACCATTAATTTCTGTTGTCTAAGAGAAGAATTGCTTCATTGTGGCGATGGAGGGTGAAGCTGGTAGGAAAGTGGCTAGTTTGAAAGTTTCTTCCTAAAGGTCTTGTTTTTGTTTTCCACCAGTTTCCAGAGCTACTGTTGAATTACAATAAAGCATATTGGATTGTTCATGGTCAGAGTCTCTTCATCTATGGAGATGGACAAATGTTTCGACACATCCTCAACTTCCTTAGGCTTGGCAAGCTCTTCTTGCCCTCAGAATTTAAGTGAGTAGAAATGATCCCTTGGGCTACTTTCCAATATGTTGACAGAGCATTTATTTGCTCAGGAGAACCATATCAGGAGATCTTTCTGGAAACACAGAGGCTAAGCTTAGAAAATGAGCAGCTGCTGGATTTTGTGGGGTCAAGTACTGCAGCAATCTTAGCCTCAATGGCTCAACCTATAAAATGCTTATCTGTCATCACCAGAAAAAAATGTGATAAGCCAGACAAGATCATCTAGGTCAGGAGTGTCAAACATGCAGCCCAAGGGCCAAATCAGGCCCCTGGAGGTTCCAGTCAGGCCCCCAAGCAACTGGTTGTTATCTGCTTCCTTCTTCCACTCTCTTGCTTCCTTCTGCATCACAGCTTGCATTGCCAGGCTTGCTCAATCACACAAGAAATACAGAGCAATACCTCTATTTTCTCCATTGGCTGAGGCTCCTCCCTTGGGGAGGAAGGGGAGGCGAGATAGCTTGCTTTGCCAGGCTCTCTCAATCGCACAGCAGAGCTACTGAGCCAAGCCTCTCTTCCTTCTACTGGCTGAGGCTCCTCCCCCTCCTCATCCCCTGGGGAAGGAAGGAAAGAGCCAGAGCTTCCTCTGCCCAGTTCCTTGGATCCCATGGGAGAGCTACAAAGAAAGCACTTTTAAGACCAATGAGTGCTAATGTTTTAAGTTTAAAAAAAACACCTTTAATTGTGTTTGTCTGTCCTTTATAAAGTTTATGTCTCTGCTACCTAATCTTAAATAGGTACACACATGGCTCAGTTCAATATGGCCTGGCCCAAAAAGGTCTTGTTTATGTCAAATTCGGCCCTCATAACGAATGAGTCGGACACCCCTGATCTAGGAGGTGAGGCCGGATATTTGCTGGGACCAGCCCCTTAACCATAGGGTTGCCAAATCCCTTGCGTTCTCCAGTGGGGGACTTTTGTGCACGAGCTTTGCACGTATGCGCCACAATGACATCACCCAGAAGTGTCGTCATCACGCCAGCAACATCGTGCGCAGACACTCTAGGTGTTTCTGGGAAAACTCTATGGTTTTCTCAGACACTAGCCATTTGAGAGGAGAAAACTCTATGGTACCTATTGTACCATAGAGTTTTCCCTCTGAACTGGCTAGAGTGTCCGGGGAAAACCATAGAGTTTTCCTGGAAATGCCTAGAGTGGCTGCCATGCGACGTCACCAGTGCGATGACATCATTTCTGGGTAATGTTACTGCACCGGTGATGTAGGGGGAGTTGGGAACCTCCTGCAAGGCTCTTTCTCACTCACACACTACAGGAGTATTTTCACTGGAGGCTTCCTAGACCATCTCCCTAGCTCTTGAAAGATTCTCTAACCAGAAGATGGCTTTACCCACACCCAGCTTAAATAATCTGTCTGTATTTGATATATTTTTTATTCACATGTATAACCAAGACATAAAATGCACTTTTTGGGGAACAGTTTATTTACAGCTGATCTGAATAACCTTTGGATTTTATTTCCTAGAGAATGGCCTCTTCTGTGCCAGGAAGTGGTAGAGTATCAGATCCCTTCTCTTGTGGAAGCCCTTTCCCAGTGTGACACATACAGGTAAAGAAGAGTCTAGGTTTTATTTTTTCCCTTTTTAAAACATTTTAACATTTTATTGTAACCAAAATGAAACATTCCATTACAAACCTTAAAATAACATACAATACTTATCAAGTCCTGCATTTACAGTTATATTCCAACCATTACTTACATCCAGGTTCTGTTTCCTAAATAACAAAGAAATCCAACATTTCAGGAGGTAACTGTTCACTTTCAGAGGCCTTAGAGTTAATATATTCCAAATAAGGGAACCATTTTTCTATTATATTATTTTTAAAAGCTGGCATTTCCATAAGTAGTAATTGTGTAGAGATCTTATCTTGTATTATTATATCCCTAATTTTCTTACTCTAATCCTCCACCGACGGGACCCTATTGCTCTTCCATAGTTGAACTATCAAGTTTTTACCCGCCAGCAGCAACATAGAGATAAGATCCAATCGTAGGGGGGTAGACCATCTTTCAGGCCACAAATTTAGTAGAATTACTTTTGGTTTCAAAGGTACCATCATACCTAATATTTCCATGATTTTGGCCACTATTATAGACCAAAAATTCATTATTTTGGGACAAGACCACCAACAGTGCATAAAGTTACCCTCCATCCCACACCCTTTCCAACATAGAGCATTATTTCGTAGTTTGCTTTTAAACATTTTTTCCGGAGTCAAATACCAACGGGAAACTATTTTGAATTGTTGAGTGCATATATTTATTGCTCTGCTTTTTAGAGCAGGAGTATTCCAGATTAGATCCCATTGCTCCTCTGAAAATTGAGTGCCGCAGTCTCTTTACCATGCATGCTGCTGGGAAGTGGGACTTTTCCACAATTTTTCCATCAATATTTTATATATGATGGAGATTAGGCCTTTAGTATTTGAGCGATTCTTTTTTAACACTTTTTCAAAAGCATTCAGTTTTTTTGTTCTACTAATAAGTGGAATTATCTGGTTGAATGCCTTATGAATCTGGAAATACTGTAACCATGGGTTAATAATGTGGTGTTTACTTTCCAGTTGTTCTTTCGTACCTAGTTTACCTTTAATTATTAAACCACTAATTCTAAAAAAGTTTTTATCTCTCCAATTTTTATATGCCACTAGATCTCTCCCCGGTGTAAACCAGTTTTGCCCTAGAAAAGCCATCATTGGTGATGTTGGAGGTGCAAGTTGACCTCTCACTTTATCCCATAGATCTTCTTTGTGGTCTCTGTGCAGTCCCACACATGGGTCTTGCCGCAGGCAACGGATCCATACCTTGGAGCTCCAATAGCTCGTTTACAACGTCTTTTGGCGCGCTTTCCTCCCGCCCTGGGGAGCAGGCAGCGACTGCGCATGCCTGGAGCGGGGGGAGAGCGCCAATTCCACTCAGTTTCTTCCCTTCCGCCGCCCGGACAACACCTACCTCGTTGCGTTCCTCCTCTGGCTCGTCTCTTGGTATCGTACTATCTCTCCTTTTTCTTACTACTTACTCTCTCCTTCGTCCTAATACTCTATATATTAAAAAAAAAAAAAGTAGAACCCGCTTTTGCGCTTTTGCTCTCTTTCTACTTCCCCCCCCCCAACCCCTTCTCTCCCTTCCCTCTCTTCCCCTGTCCGGAACGGATGGAAGGGAAAATCACCTTTAAAAGGTGTAGGCAGTGTGCTTCTAAAATTCCGTCCTCTGACGGTCACTCGCTCTGCCTATTTTGCTTGGGGGAATCCCACAGAGTTGACACCTGCCACCACTGCGCTTGCTTCGGTAAGCAGGCGCACAAAAACAGAGCAGCTCGTCTTCGTAGTTTCCTCATGGAGTCTTCTCTCCGCGCGATGTCTACCTCAGATCCGCCGCCTCCCCCATTAAGAGTGGGAGATTCGGCAGCTTCGGCCCTTCCTATCGCACCTAGGAAGCATAAGTCCGACAAAAAGGCTTCTAAGCACTCTGAGGGGCATAAGACGCCTAAAAAGGCCCGTCACGGCGAATCGAGCCTGTCGAAGCCGCACCGCTCGAGTCCGGAAACTTGCAGCCCGACCACTTCGGCGCCTAAGAAGCACCACGACCCGTCGGCTTCTAACTCCGCCATCGCGCCCGTGCGTGAGCGCCGCGATCCGTCGGCTTCCAGCACTTCCGCCCTGGCTACGGCTGCACAATCGGCTTCGACAGCTGCGCAATCGGCTTCTGCGCAGTCGGCTCCTTCCGTGATTTCTCACTCGAATCCGATCTTACCAATCGAACTCTCGGCTCCTTCCGATGTCATCTCGGAAATGCCCCGCCTCACTCAGCCTTCTATTGAAGTGATCCCGATTGGCTCTAGATCGCCCTCGGTACACAGTCTCCCTCCTATCGATATTCTCGAGTCCGAGCCTCCACCTTTTCGACCCGAATCCTTCCTCGACATTACAACACCAGTGCTTAAGGATATTACAACTCCATTGCTTAAGGAGTCTTCTACCCAGGTCTCGTCTCATCGACTCCGATCTCGATCCCCGCGGCTCCGCTCTCGCTCGCGGTCTCCGCTCCGTCCAAGATCTCCGATCCGAGATCGCCTCAACTCTCCGCATCGAGATGACCACCGTGACCGTCGCCGCGATCGCTCACGGTCCCGGTATGGTGACTACCATCGTGGCTATCGACGGGACCGTTCTCCATCCATCTGTCTCCCGGTTGCTATGATGATTATCACCATCACTACTACTCTCCTCGAGAAGAAGCAACCCCTCGCACCCGAGATGATGCAGCAGCTCCTCGGACCCGAGACGACTTCGGCTCCCATACTGTACCGGGATCCCACAACGTTCTGCAGCCTCCTGTCCTTACTCGGAACCGAGATTCTCCCAGGACAGCATCCGCATCGGTTTCCAAACCGCCTATTTCACCGCTAAAGCGTCCTCGGGACCCTTCACCTGTCGAGCCCAAGTCACCTCAACACCCCGTCTCGACTTCAGATAGAGACACCTCTGACCACTCTGACTCCGAGGAGGCTCCAGCCTCGCCTTCATCGGACCAACCTCCTAGGCTCTCACCATCCGATAGCTCTAAGGCTTACCTTAATTTGATCACAACTATGGCTTCCGCACTGAACATCCCCATGTCCTCTGAT
This sequence comes from Heteronotia binoei, assembly GCF_032191835.1. Taxonomy (NCBI): domain Eukaryota; kingdom Metazoa; phylum Chordata; class Lepidosauria; order Squamata; family Gekkonidae; genus Heteronotia; species Heteronotia binoei. Next base: position 27,480,342 of record NC_083236.1, read on the forward strand.
TCACCTAAGGTCTCGGATGTGGTACATGACCTGGTTCGCACAGACTTCCCGGATAGCTCTACGCTTCCTATGCTTCCTGTACACTTTGAAGGTCTTCGGGAGGCCTGGGAGAAGCCGGCCTCGATCCCTACTCTTTCCCGACGCCTGGATTCTCTTTATAGGGTGCACGCAGCTGACTGCAAATTCCTCGCCTCCCACCCGGCACCCAACTCTATTGTTGTCCATTCCGCCACCAAGAACAAACAATCTCGCCACCCCGTTCCTCCGGACCGCGAGGGCCGAAAATTGGACACTCTGGCTAAGAAAATCTATAGCTTCTCTTCAACCAACTCTAAGTTGAACAATTACAGCCTATTTTGCGGCTTACTCCTTCAACTTGGCAAACCAGATCACCCCACACATCACATCCATGCCTGACTCATCTCAAAAAGCTGTCTCGGCTCTCGTCTCTGAGCTCTCCCGTGTCTCAAAACAACAAATAAATTCTATCCGCCATGCGGTTTCCTGTTCCTCCCGAGTCTTCGCAACTTCGGTGGCCCTACGTTGCCACGCCTGGCTGCGCTCAACGAACTTACAGCCAGACATCAAGCAGCGTATAGAAGACCTCCCTTTCGATGGTCTGGGGCTATTCCATGCGTCCACGGACGAGGTCCTCGCATCGGTCGATGACGGCCGCAAGAGAGCGAAACGTCTTGGGGTCACACAACCAACCTCGCTGCCCTCTAATAGGCAAAGACCGTGGAAGCCATCCTTTCAGCGCCGTCAACGGTCTCCTAAGTCCCAGGATTTCTGGAAAAGGAAACCTCTCCCAAAGCAGCCCTTTCATCAGAGGCCACGGGCTCAACCTTCTAAGAAGCAATCCCAGACAGGCAAGCAGTCTCTTTGACTCTCCCAACAGGCATACCAGACTATCTCCCTTTTACCCAAGCTGGAGTTCCATCACCACCGACTCTTGGGTTCTTACCATCGTGCGTCTAGGTTACGCAATAGAGTTCGTTTCGCCACCACACCACCACCACTTCATAGCTACCCCTCCATCTGCACTCCTCCATCAGGAAATTCTGGACTTGCTCCAGAAGAATGCCATAGAACCCGTTCCTCCCCAACATCGAGGGACGGGATTCTACTCAAGATACTTCCTGGTCCCCAAAAGGGATGGAGGAAAGCGCCCAATCCTAGATCTTCGGAAGCTAAACAAGTTCATCGAATACAGGAAGTTCAGAATGATCTCCCTACAGGCCATCCTGCCTCTTATTCCCAGGAATTCCTGGATGGCTTCCCTAGATCTTCAGGACGCTTACTTCCATGTGACAATCCGACCTCATCATCGGAAGTATCTGTGATTCGCCATGGGACAAGACCACTTCCAGTACGTATCCCTGCCCTTTGGCCTCTCCACCGCGCCAAGGGTATTCACCAAGTGTATGGCGGTGGTGGCAGCGGCCCTCAGGCTTCGAGACATCACAGTCTTCCCATATATTGACGACTGGCTTCTCATAGCACCGACTCAACGTCGTTTGCAGAGCAATATCAACACTACGCTCTCTCTTCTCAATTCCCTGGGGCTTTGTGTGAACACATCCAAATCCCATCTCGAGCCTACTCAGGACATCAAGTTTATAGGGGCTCTCCTCCGCACTTCTCTCCACCGTGCTTTCCTCCCTGAGGATCGAGCAATCACTATCATCACCTTAGCCAGGTCAATTCAACGACAGCCTTGCCAGTCTGCGTTCACAATCCAACGCTTGCTGGGCCTCATGGCCGCCACGACTTCCGTCATCCACTTTGCCAAGCTACGGATGCGACTACTACAGCTTTGGTTTGTAAGAGCCTACCATCCTCAGTTGCAACCGCAGAGTGTCTTACGGTTCCCCAGAGAGCACTTTCATCCCTCACGTGGTGGACTGTACCCAGCAATCTCCTCGCGGGCATGCCGTTTCTACCGACGCCTCCAGTGGCTGTTGTGACAACGGACGCCTCAAAGTGGGGATGGGGAGCCCACTTAGAGGACAAGACCGTCAGAGGCCTTTGGACTCCCTCCGAGAGGGCCATGCACATAAACTGCTTAGAACTGATTGCTGTGCACAGGGCCCTCTTATCATTTCTCCCGCTGATCAACGGAAGGCATGTTCAGATTTCAACGGACAACATGGCAACCGTCTATTATATCAACAAGCAGGGAGGAACCAGGTCTCTCCGGCTTTGCCGTATAGCCGTTTTGCTTTGGGAATGGTGTCTGAAGCACAACATTTACTTGACCGCCGTTCACCTCCCAGGTGTCGACAATGTTCTGGCCGACTCTCTGAGCAGGTTTCGCTTGGACGACCACGAGTGGTCCCTCAATCCGACCTACCTTCAACGCATTTTCAGATGTTTCGGAACACCCATGGTGGATGCCTTTGCTTCCAGGGACAATGCCAAATGCCCACGCTATTTTTCGAGAAGGGGGAACGACGCCTTCCTTCACAGCTGGACGGGCCCTCTTCACTACATCTTCCCACCAACCCCTCTACTGACTCGGGTACTGATGAAGATCGCACGAGACGGCACGGACTGCATCCTGGTAGCCCCTTGGTGGCCACGGCAACTGTGGTTCACGAGACTTCTCCAGTTATCTCATCACACCTACCGTCGCCTCCCTCTTGTGAGCGACCTTCTGTCCCAAGCCAATGGTCAGATACTGCACCACAATCCTCAGGTACTGGCCTTAACGGCCTGGAGAATTCGACCTCCTGCCTCTCCGCAGAGGTAGCCCACATTATTCTCAACGCGAGGAAGCCCTCCACGAGGCTTTCGTACCAACGTAAATGGAAGCGCTTCTGTTCATTCGCGACTGCTAACCATATACCTCCAGAGTCAGTACCTCTCAATATGATCCTAGAGTATTTACTTTCTCTACAGAAATCAGGACTCTGTTACTCATCCCTGAAAGTTCATCTGTCTGCCATCTCTGCGTTCCACAATCCGGTAGACGGTAAAACAGTTTTTTCTCATGCCTTGTCCAAGTCTTTTCTCAAGGGCATGTTGCACCTCAATCCACCCGTTAAACCCCTTGTTCCAACTTGGAGTTTATCCCTAGTTCTTTCCTCGCTTATGAAAGCACCATTTGAACCTATGGCTACCATAGACCTCAACCTTCTTTCCTGGAAGACAGCATTGCTGATTGCCCTTACCTCTGGCAAATGGGCAAGTGACTTATGCGCCTTCCGCCACGATCCTCCTTACACCATTTTCCACAAGGAAAAAGTTGTTCTGAGACCAGACCCTGCATTCCTTCCTAAAGTTGTCTCCCAGTTCCACTTATCGACTTCAACCTCTCTACCAACCTTTTTCCCCAATCCAACCGACCACGGACAACGGGCCTTGCATTCTTTGGATGCAAGAAGGGCTTTATCTTTCTACCTTGATCGTACACGGCTCTTCCGTAAGGACCCTAATCTGTTTGTGGCATACGGAAACCCTTGCAAGGGACACAAAATTTCTACCCAGAGACTATCTAAATGGGTAGTTAGTGCCATTACGCTGTGCTACGAACTGGCTAAACAGCCTCTGCCCGAAGGCCTTAAGGCTCACTCTACTAGAGCGGTCTCGACGTCTTCGGCTTTCCTGCACGGCGTCTCCCTAGAGGACATCTGTGCTGCTGCATCGTGGTCCTCTCCTTCCACGTTCGTCTCCCATTATGCGTTGGACGTTCGTGCGAGACGTGACACCTCCTTCGGCCAAGCGGTCCTCAGATCCATCTTTCACTGAGATGAGGGGTGAGTGCAGCCGCTTATATTCCTATGTCGTACAATCTTTGTTGTTGGCCATGTGACTAACTTCTTTCTTTTCCAGCACCCTCCTCCAGGACACTTAGCTGGCTAGTCACCCATGTGTGGGACTGCACAGAGACCACGAAGAAGATAAACAGGTTGCTTACCTGTAACTGATGATCTTCGAGTGGTCATCTGTGCAGTCACACACGCCCACCCAGCCTTCCCCGCTGCTGGCCTTTGGTACTTCTTGCTTAAACTTTTCTAGTCTCACTGCCAGTGGCGGCTGGAAGAAACTGAGTGGAATTGGCGCTCTCCCCCCGCTCCAGGCATGCGCAGTCGCTGCCTGCTCCCCAGGGCGGGAGGAAAGCGCGCCAAAAGACGTTATAAACGAGCTATTGGAGCTCCGAGGTATGGATCCGTTGCCTGCGGCAAGACCCATGTGTGTGACTGCACAGATGACCACTCGAAGATCATCAGTTACAGGTAAGCAACCTGTTTTTTCAGCGTGAACTCTAAGTACGGATTGCGAAACTCCTGCCACTTTCTATCTTTGCTATCATTCCACAAGGCTTCATGTAGGCTAGATTATGCCAGAGAAGCTTGCTCTATAAATTCCCATGAAGTTTACTGAGATGTGCTAGCATAGGTGACTATATGCCTTAAATTAGATGCCAAATAGTAATTATAAATATCAGGAAGGTCTAGGCCTCCATTTTTAGAGGGTTTTGCTAAGTTGTCTGGAAATTCTTGCTCCCCCCCCCCCTGCCCAGATAAATGAATTGGTCATTCTTTGCCATTTTTTAAAATATCCGGTAATGATATTGGTATATTTTGAAAAAGAAATAATAATTTTCGAAATAAAAACGTTTTTATCAGGTCCACTCTCTCAGTTAACGAGAATGAGAATTTTTCCCAAGCCAGAATGCACGACCGTCCTTCTTCCAGTATAGGGCTAAAGTTATAACCAAATAGGTCTTTCAACCTATTAGGAACTATTATTCCCAGATGTCTCCATTTGTCCTTTACCCATTTAAAGGGAAAGGACTTAGAAATGTTTTCTCTAGAATTATATCCCCCATTTTCCAAATATATGGAATATAATTCTGATTTGTTGTAGTTAATCACAAAACCAGAACATAGACTAAACTCATCTATTTCCCTTATCACCTTTTGAAGTGAGGAGACTGGATTTGTTAAATAAAACACTCATCGTCAGCAAAGAAACTAGCTGTAAAGGTATTTTTGTGTATTTCTATTTCCTGAATTTGGTTGTTTGATCTAATTGCAAATGATAGCGGTTCTAATAATAAATTTTTAATAACATTTTTAATAATAACGTTTTATTTATAACCCGCCCTCCCCACCGAGGCAGGCTCAGGGCGGCTAACAACATATCAATACAATAAATTATACAATAGGTATTAAAAACAGCATTTAACCTTAAAAACATTCCAGTTTAAAATTACACATTAATGATAACGCAAATAGATAAGGAGACAGGGGACAACCCTGTCTAGTGCCTCTGTGTAGGGGGAAATCCTTTGAATTATAACCATTAATACTGATTCTTGCTGTCGGTTTTTGGTATATTGCTGCCAACGACTGTGGAAATTTAGGGCCGAAATTCACATTTTCCAATAGGGTTTGCAAATATATTGGTTCCACCCTATCAAACGCCTTGTCTGCGTCTAAAGACAGTATGACAGATGGTATGCTCTGGTGCCTACAATGAGTTATGAGATTTAAAGTTTTCCTTACATTGTCTGCCAGGGAGCGACCCGGAATAAATCCTGTTTGTTCCGTATGTACGTACCGATCAATTACTGCACCCAATCTATTAGCTAGAAGCGTTGCAAATATTTTAAAGTCATGATTGAATACAGAAATTGGTAGGTATGATGCTGGGTACTCTTTATCTTTCCCTGGCTTAGGGAGAACTATCATTCTAGCCTCCACCCATGTTGGAGGAATTCTACCCATGTCCATTACGTGATTACATAAATCCACTAGTGGTTGTGTTAGGATGTCTTTGAATTTTTTGTAAAATTTTATAGGATATCCGTCCCTTCCTGATGCTTTATTATTCTTAATTGATGATAACGTTTTCTCTATCTCTGTTACTGTAACTGGTTTATTTAGTAATTCTTGATGGTCGTTCGATAATTTCGTTTTATAATTTATTGTGTCCTTCAGTTTAGTGTTAGTAGAGGAATATAGATGTCTATAATAGTCCACAAATACCTCTACTAAACCTTTTGTGGAGTTTTCAGAAAAGTTCTGACGGTTTTTAATAGAGAATATTAAATTGCTAGATTTCTTCTTCTGTGTTCTATATTTCAGTAGCTTTAAAAATTTGGTGTTTTAGTAATGTATCTCTGTTGTATAAAGCATCTTTTTGGATAGTGTTAGTGTCCAAAAGTTTCAGTTTAGATCTAGCCATATTTAATTTCTGTAGGGTACGTTTACCTCCATACTTCATGTGCTTTTTTTCTAACCTTCGAATTTCCAAAATAATATCTGATTTTTTTTTTGTCCTTTTCTTTCTTGCAGGCTGAAGCTAAAGAAATAAGACTACCTCTTAAAGTAGCTTTAAAGGCCTCCCATACCTTTTCCTGCAATACCCTGCAATCTTTATTAAATAAAAAATATTCTTTAATGTCTTTTTCAATTTACGTGCAAATAGATTCTTTACTCAGTAATATTTTATTTAAAGTCCATGAAGGTTTTTCTCCCAAGTCAGGAGATAAAATAAAAAAACCTGTTATCCATGAATGGTCTGATATGGTCCTGGAACCGATTTCTACAGAACCCATATTATTAATAAATGATGCTGAAGCTATAATGAAGTCAATTCTAGTGTATGTATCATGGACTGGTGAATTGTATGTATACTCACGAACCCCTGGGTTCTGCGCCCTCCAGACATCGGTTAGATTAAATGCTGTTAGAAGTTTTCCTAGATCTGAATCTGGAGCTGATTTGCTTTCCTTACATTTTCTAAAGGATGTATCAAGAGAAAAGTTAGCAATACTATTTAAATCACAACCAATAATAAGTTCCCCCCTTTGAAATGATTGAAGCTCTAGCAATGTTGATTTTAAAAATTGAGTCTGTCCTACATTTGGAGCATAAATTGAAGCTACTGTGATTTCATGGCCATCTAGTGTTCCAGATACAAAAACAAATCTCCCATTAGGATCAATTTTGGTCTGTAAGCAATGAAATGGAGCTGATCTAGAAAACAAAATAGCTACTCCCCTAGCTTTGGAAGATCCATTCGCATAGTAAGACTGCGATATCCAACTTAAGTTTAGCAATCGTGTTTTGACCTTTTTAGCATGCGTTTCTTGTAAGCATATAACATTCGGTTTTTCCCTCTTTAACAATTTAGCAATCCTTTTTTGTTTAATTGGGTTTTTAAAGCCTCTGCAGTTCTATGAAAATACCTTATAGGTACCTGTCATTACTTCCTTCCCTAAAACAACCAATAACAATAACCATAAAAAATTACCAACTATATATAACAATTTTCACCAAAACACCCCTCTTAGTATCTAGAAGGAAAGCTTCCTCTCTCTTCCCTTAGGAAGAATTTATAAGGACAAAAACCACCAACTGTCCCTAGCCGGAAACTAATTCTTGTTTAGGAGGCACTTATTCAATATTGTTCCAATCTAGCATAACTCAAGCGCTCCCCCTTCCTCACTCTTTAATTAAATTTGGGTACATAATAAAGAAATTAATGTTTGGTATAGTAATCCTTTCTTTTTGTAACATCAAACTTAAACTCTAATGTTATACCTTTAAACAATGAATTCCAAGCCATCTTAAAACATCCAGCATAACATACTAGTTATCTTAATAACCATTATAAAGATTTTATCAGTAATAGAATATGTACATATCAAGCAAGCCAATAAACTTCATTGTTAATAGATTCTCTCCAATTTTTATATGCCACTAGATCTCTCCCCGGTGTAAACCAGTTTTGCCCTAGAAAAGCCATCATTGGTGAAGTTGGAGGTGCAAGTTAAGCTGCTCTTAATATGTTTGTTTGGAGAAACTGCTTATATTGAGATAGATAAACTAATATGCTCCTTGTTTACTATTTTTCTTATCTCTCCACTTTTTACGTTATTTTAAATTTGATCTTTTTCTCTATCCATTTAAAATATGTAAGTTAGAAGGATAAAGAAATGTTTGTTTATATGCCTATCTAAATGATGACATTGTTAAAATAACAACTCAGTTTGTATTTTTAATATGGTTAAGCTTATCCAGTTAGTTCTGTGTTGAGACCTTGGTGACTTTTTTTTAATATATCTATGTTTGCTGAAGAAGAATAGTTCAGACTTGTATTTTAAGTAATAGTTTAGTAAAAAGTGTACAATGGAAAATGGAGACGGTAGAATATAAGGGGAAAACTGAATACTTGCAGGTAGACAGGATTAGGTATTTTGTTTTGAAGTAAAAATGTAACTGATATATTTGCAGCTTTCTTTGTTTCTGATCTCCCACTCTGTATTTCCCCTTCCCTCTTTATGCTTCTGTACTTGTGCTCATGCTTTTTCTTTTTGTAGTTAAAATTAATAGAAATTATAAAATTGAAATTGAAAAATTAATTCATTGAATTTAACTTATTAGTAATGGATTCTGTTATTTATTTATTTATATTAGGTATTATTAATAATATGAACCTCTTTTAACCCTCTGCTCTATGTATTTCCTAATTACTAGTATCTCCCGTTCCTTCTTATCTATACATCCTAGCCTAAATACCTCCATTCTCTCCATCCCATTTCCATCAACACACTCACACTCATACCCCCCGATACTAATTACTCCCATTTCCTTTTCTCCCCCACCCCTCCCTTATACTCTCACACATACCCCCCCAATCCTCCCATTTTCCTTTCCTCCCCCCACCCCTCCCTTATACGCCACCTTTTATCCTCATGCAATCATCCACACCCTTCTTTTTTTATCCCCCCCTTCCCAAAACTTTTCTGCTCCTATTAACACTGTAGATCAAATACTTAGAGAACTGTGTACAACATATTCAACTACAACCAAGCGTTCTTAAAAAGTTCCTTGCTCCGTCCTGTAGGCTTAGACTTGCATAATTGTCTGCTTCTTCGCCTCAGCAACAGTTTGAACAAAGCTCTGTCTTTGCGCCAATATGCGATCTCCTTTAAGTATCGTTGTTATCCGCTCTCATTTCATTTTCGTCCTCCTCTGTAAGCTTTATATTTAATTGGGAAAGTACTGCCCTTCCTGTATCCGCTGAATCAATTTTAAACGTCGAGCCATTCCTGTGCATTATAATTTCTGACAAGTTATTCCATCTAAACTTTATGTTTGAGTTGAATAACTTGGTTGCAAAAAACTTTAGCCTTCTACGCTTAATCCAATGCTTCCTGTGACAAGTCCAGAAGAACAATGACTCTCTGATTATTGTGAAGTATGGAGCCTCTAGATCTGACCTCCTTCATGATATGATCTCTTGTTCTAGGGGAAATAAACTGCACAAAGATGTCCCGCAGTCTATTTCTCCACGTCATTGCTAACGGCACCAGTCTAGTTGCTTTCGCTATTGCTGGTGTTATCCCTTCCTCCATATTCAGAGAGCGCGCAAGCCAGTTTGAAATGTAATTAGATAAATCCATCCATCCCTCCGCGCCCTCCTCCACTCCGCGAAATTTCAAGTTAAGATTTCTCCAACGCTGTTCCAGTATTAAGATCCTTTCCTCCAGCCTTCGCTCATTAGAATTAATTTCTTTAATCTCAGTCTTTAATTCTAAGGAGACTTCTGCTGCCTGCTCTGCCACTTTAGCTGTAATATCAAGTTCCGTGGCTAAATAATTGATTTTTTAATTTATAGGCTCTATGCATTTAGCTGTAGCAACTTTAAAATAATCGTTAAGAGCTTGCCTTAGAATCCGAAGATCTTTTCTTGTTATTGGAGCTGAGTCGTCCTCCTGTGGCTCAGGGCTGTTAGGAGCTGCTTCGGGCACCATTTTTTCACTCGTATCTCGCATCTTCTTCTTCCCCATTGGTGATTGATTTTTGCTAAAATAGTCCTTTACAGACGCCAATTTTGTTCATTTTGTGCTTCTTTTGCTCCTAGACTGGTTTCCCATTAATATTTTCATATTTGTACCTGATGATCTATCGTAGGGTTTGTTTTGTAGAGTTAAGGGGAGAGAGCGCTGCAGTTAAGTGCCCACCATACACCCGCGAAGCTCCACCCGTCCTTTTTTCACCTTCTTGATTAAAACACACACACACACTTCAAACACCAATACATCAGATGATGGATAGGAAAGTATTATTTTGTTTGTTTGTTTGTTTGCATTTATATCCCGCCCTTCCCAAACACCCTTCCCAATAGGGGTGCTCAGGAACAGGCAGAGGAATTGAGGAGACAGGAAACAAAATTGCCAAAAGCAGCAGTTCCTGGTGAGCTTGGCCCACATGAAACCATGTACCCCACAATGGCAACCCTAAAGTAAGAAAGGGCCCAGTGCCCCTCCAGATGCAAATCACCACCATTCTTCTTTACAGGGCACTTAATTGTGTTTGCATACATTTTTTGAACACAAGAACCATTAAAAGGAAGGCTACCCATCAATTTATGGCAGAGGCAAGATTTACACTTTTGACAGGCCAAGGTATTCCATACTAGTCTGGTACTAGACAATTTCTGGTCATTGACTCTGTTGAGGAACTAATTACACAATCTCCTCCTTCAACTCTTGCTTGTCTGCTTTTGCTGGCACAGGGATAACCACTCTTCTCTACTGACTCATTGATAGGAAAAGATTAGCCATTATATTTTTTCATGATGTAGGTGATATTCAGAGGAACAGCAGGACGTTACGTTAGTATGTTAGTATGTTGTGTGCTTACAATAAACAATAAAGTAAAAAAAAAAAAGATATTCAGAGGAACAGCAGGACAAGACCCCCTGTTGCACACTGCTGAATACATGAAATGTATTGCTTTGCAGAACATGGCTAAAACAACGAGAAGCTCACAGTGAAAGTTTTCCATTTAGAAGCCTTGAACCTGCGGTGTCAGAGAAGGAGAAAGGATCTGGTAAAGACCCTCAAGATATACAGGTACTTCCTTTTTAGTAGCCCTATGTATGTAAGAAAAGACTGTTGCCATCCAGATATAATTCTTGTGGGTTAGGTTTAGGGTCAGGCTCTGTCTGTATTATCCTCCTCCTTTGGTGGAGGTACAAGTTTGTACTGTTCAGACAGCATTTTCATAGTGCCCTGATTTGAGGAAGAATTTGTACAATCAGGAGTATCAAATGGCAAAGTATTTCCTGGACTGGTGCACTTCTGGCTGCATGAGATAAGGTTGATGGGTGATCTCCCAGATAAGAAATTCCCAGCACTGATATTGGCCTTTCCACTAGCATGCTAGTTTTCTAGCTGCAAAGTGTTCTCAACAAGGTGGTCTGCCTACCCACTGCCTGAAATCGACCAGCAGGTCTGAATAAACTGGGGTGGTTCCAGGGGAGAAGGCTACTCCCCCTCCTGGATCAATTTAAAGAAGCTGACCCAGTTTTTGGAGGAGGAGGAGCCTTCCCAGAGGTAACTAACTGCCCCATTGCCTGGACTTCTGGAGAAGAAGCTTCTCTCCTTGATGCTACTGACTGGAAAAACTGTCCCCTGATACATATGTTTTGAACACCTCAGCATATTTGGCCAGGGAACAGGGAAACTAGGAATGTGGTTAGGTTAAAGCCTGGAGTTTGGAAAAGAGGAAACATGAGAATGAGTGTGTGACTCTATAGAAGGTTCTAACAGAATGCCATTCTGTCATGAGTCTGCTTGCGGAGAGGGTGGGATAAAAGTTGAAAGTAATAAATAAATGTGAAAATGCAGAGCAATACCGATTTCTCACTAGCATTGCTCTGCTCTATGCTTCTGTTTTCCCCCAGCCCAAGTGATCGATTTCCCATCAGTTACTTTGCAGGCACATTTTGACACACAGCTCCCTCTAGTTCCCCTTGCAGTTTCTTAATCCTTAAAAAACAGCATCACAAAGCCACGAGGGGAACTGGGGAGAGCCGCTCATCAAAATGCACCTGCAGAGCAACTGGTGGGAAATTGGTTGTGTGCACTGGGGAAAACAGAAGCCTGGGGGCAGAGCAACGCTAGTGAGAAATCGGTACAAGTCTTCTTGGTGCTTAACTGGCTTATAGCAGGTCTGCCTTGAAAATCCAAACTATTCAACTCATAGCTTTCTCCCCCCCCAAAAAAAGGTTTCCAGCAGCTGCAGTTCTGTGAGCTTTCCAGCACAAAAATGTCTTCAATCTAAACACCGCCCCCCCCCCCAAAAAAAAAAAATGAAATACCCAAAGTGCCTAGTTTTCTTAGGGGAACTCTGATTGAGAAAACAAAACCCAGCAGTGTAACTGGACTGAGTAAATGCATCTTTAGCTTTTTAAAAATGTGCCCTCTCTTTTTCTTTTGGAGCACTCTTATATTGCCATGAATGTAAACCAATGTGCTAATAATTGGAGCAGAGTCAGAGAAGCAGAAGATGCAGAAGAGAGCGACCAGGAGAAGGACAGATACACACGCATTTCTCCAGTCAAGGGAGCAAAGCGGAGAAACAGCTGGGAAGGATACTGTCAGGTCACAGATGTGAGGGAAAATTCTTGTGGGCACACACAGCCAGGGAGCCCCCCAAGGAAAAAAGGGGCAAAAGGCAATTTACCGAAGAAGTCTGACTGCAAAGACACTCCTATCCAGAGGCTCATTTCTCTGGTGCAGGGCTGGGATATGGCAAATCGCAAACACTATGAAGCCTCGCAGGTGCCTACATCTGTTGGAGAGCCTTCTTGCAAAAATCCTGAAAGGATGGCTCCCTTCAAGCTGCTGCCAGCCAGTCCCGCAAGGTTTACCACTCCTGAACAACCTGGTAATGGCCTTGTTCTCAGAGCTGCACCAAGAGTTCAACAATACTTGACCAACAGTGGCCAGTGCTTTCCAGGCACCCCAGCTACAGGGGGATGGCTGCTCAGGGCTGGTGGACCAAGCATTCTGGAACAGATCTGTCCAGTCAAGAAGCTGAGTAGCCAGCCAGAGAGAGAGGAAGGTGAGGCTGAAGGGGCTGGGTTTGCTGCTTGTAAATTAGCTACTTGGTGATGATGCCAGCCGATGTTAGAAACAAGTGATTTCTCTCCTTCCCTCTTTTCTTCCTCAGAGTTTGGGACCTTGCAGAGAAAACTCAATTCAGCACATTTATTTGTTCATTTTAAGCTGTTTTTATGCTACTTTTCTAACTGACAGGGCCGCCAAGGCAGTGAATGATCAAAACCATTTAAAAATTGACTTAGTTAAAATACATATATAAAACAATTAAATCAACAGGTAAAATACATAAACAAGAAGTTGGGTCCAATGAAGGAATGCCAAACAATAGAGCAGTCTTCACCTGCTGGTAGAGGACCATGATTGAGGGGTGCAGACAAGGAAACGTAGTTTTGGTGCTAGGAACAAAAAGGCTCTTTCTCAGGCTGCCAGCCTTCTAATTTCAAATATAAGGTTGTCAGCCCTGTGCTGTCAATCTCTGGGGACAGTTGTGGGGCAGAGACTGCGGAGGGAGAGCAGCACTGATGCTTTGATGTCACATCTGGGTGAACACTGAAAGTGATATCCTGACATCACTTTAGGAATCTCCCTAGTCTACATCACAAAGACCACAGAGAGTTGGTGAAGTTCCTAGACTTTCATGGACACTCACCTCACCCAGAAGTGATATAATGGTTTCTGTGCTGTGCCCCTCCCCCCATTTTTTATACTGTTGCACTATCGTGTGAGCATGGAGGATGCAGTGCAGGGGCAGGAGGTTGCTTGCCATGGGCAGGCAACTGGTAAACCTACTCAGATGGTGGGGGCAGCAAAAGGACAGCACTGAAGATGACTGGAGGTTTCCCTGGCCAGCTAGCATCTTGCTCAGTGTCACACTTTTTTGATGCTGGGCCAGAAGATGCTGATGTTCTGGGCCAGGCAGCAAGATGATCAGTGAGCCTCTCTGTATGATCAGATGATGCATACAAAACAGCGCTTGCACCTGTGCCACGGGACAGAGACTGTGCTGGTCTTCCTCAGACGATCTCTGCAGACAGCTGGATCAAGGTGGATTGGCACTGCTGTTACTGTTAAATCTAACAGAGGTGTTTGACATGGCTGACCATGATCTGTTGGCTGTTTGTGGACAAGCCTTGAACTGGCTTATTTTATTCCTCCAGGGTCAGGGACAGAGGATGACGCTGAGAGAAAGTGTCCCAAGCAGCAGTTCTCTTTCTTATGCTGTTTAATATCTATCTGTGCTTTCTTGTCCAGCGGGCATGGAGTTTTGGGCTGGGTTGTAACTGGTATGCTTGTGACACCCAGCTATATGTTGGACAGCTACTGCCCAGCCTAATTTGGCTGTGGGATTGGAGGCTGTGGCTCGATGGTTAAAGCAGAACGGACTGAGCCTGAATCCATCAAAGATGGAGGTTCTGTGGCTGGACAGGGGTAACCTGAGGTTGAGGTGTCAGCATGGAGCAGCATGGATGTTGACTTCATAGTCTATGTGGACACAGATCCATCTTGTGCTGCACAAACTGCACTGGCTGCCCATTGAGTACTGGATCAGTTGCAGGGTGCTGCTGGTACTTACCTTTAAAGCCTTATACAGCCAGGGGCCACCATACCTTTTGAACCACCTCTCCCTATATGAGCCCTGTAAGACTTTATGATTGGCAACTCAACATCTCCTGGTGGTCCCTGGCCTCAGAGACCTCCAACTTGCCTTGACTAGGACCAGGGCTATTTTGGCCCTGGCCCTTGCCTGGTGGAGTTAGCTTCCTTTGGAGATCATGGACATCATCATCATCACCTCCAGGTTCCTTTTTCAAAACAGTAGTGCACTATTTTACTTGCATTTAATTGCATTCTCCCCTTACAAAAATGGCACTCTAAACGTCATTTCAAAAGGAGAGGCGGATCACAAAGCTTCTAGAGAATTTTTAAAACCTACAAATTGGTAGTGCATTGCTGTGCTGGAGAAGGGAATAATATATATGTATTTATTAAAACCTTAGTATCCCATATTTCCTCATGGTTCAAAGTGGATTACAGTAATAATTAAAAACATTTTCAGGTTAAAAGCAAAATAAACAAACAACAAATCCCAGATCTCTCCCTCTTTACTGGTAGTTGCCAGCTCTGAGGGTTTTTAAAACAAGTATGGCCTTATAAAACAATAAGGGAATACTCAGAAGAATTAAAAATATTGGTTTATCGTATGTTGTTTACAGATAGATAGCAGTCACTGCAAAGTAAAAAGGGACATTTTAAAATATACTAATAGCAGATAAAAGGTTGAATCCAGCAGTTTATAAGAGTACAAGGAGGAGGTCAAAATCAGCCTCTTCTTCATCTTCCAACAGAGCAATTAGGATGCAAGATACAACCACCTTATGACTGTTTGAACTGCATCACATTTCTCTCCACAGCAACATTCTCTGAACCAGTCAAGAAGGTCATTGATGAGCCATGGAGTGCTGGATTGATTCTTAAAGTTGAACACCCTCCAATTGTGGCTGGTGATGGTTCATGCATGTCTCATGTAGACAGCACCCTCTACAGCACATGCCAGGAAGGTATCCAGCTGGCCAGTGCACAGACACAAGTGGTGGCCAAAGGTATTGCCTGCAATCTAAATAGGTCTTGGGTAAAGGTACATAGACTTTGCCCTAAAACAGCCCCCCCCCCCCCCCAAAAGAGACCCTGCTCCCTTTTCTGCGATCTGTTGTAAAAATATTTGTAAAAGATTATTCATCCCATGCATTTGAAGAAATGTGCTTTACTTGTGAGAGCTGATGCTGGAATGAACTTTTGACCTTGAAGGTGGTAGTGTACTTTTGCTGTCTGCTCAGGACACACTTTAGTTTTGGTTGTAGCAGTTAGCAACAGAAATGCTGATTGGAAGGCCCTACTTTGAGCAGCCTTTCAGACTGGATGGCCTGGCATTCATTCCAACACTATGCTGCTCCCTCTCCCACATACCTGCACATCAATATATCTGTTCTCAACATGGCCAAATTTGGAAAAACTTAAATCCAGAAAATGGGCCTATGAACCGACAAGACTGTTCTTTCTACGAACCTTTTAAAAAGCCTCAGATTTGCAGAAAAATCTGAAATTGAAAAAGAATACATTGGTCAAAACTCCCCAAAATAATAGAAGCAGCACTTGTATCTTTAAGAAACAAATTCCATCAGTGGCCATTGCTAGGCAACTGCAACAATATTGCCAGCCTTCAAGCCTTGTTTTCTGTCAGTGGGCAGAGGGAGGGAGGGAGGGAGGGCAACGCTCTTTCCAGGGCTGTTTTGGTCCTTGAGGGAGAATGATGGCCAGGCCTGTAAGCAATCCCTGGGTGATGTGATACCACATAACTAGTAAGACTTACCTAGTCCTGGCTGCTTGGTACTGTTCAACAGCAGTCCCCCACCCCACAAAAGCCAATGTGTGTAGAGTTTCAGACTAGGATCTGGGAGACCCAGGGGTGAATAACCACCTTTCCATGGAAGCTCACTGGGTGATCTTGGGCCAGTTACATACTCTCTAATCTACCTCACATGTGTGGATGAAATGGATGAGAGCAGAATGATGTCAGCTGCTCTGGGTTTCCACTGGGGAGAATGAAGGGATATAAATGATGGAAGTAAATCAATAAAGCTGAAGATGGGGAGCAGATAATACATATGTTGGTTGGTGGATGGGAAGGAGAGAAGGAAAGTTGAGGAGATGGGGTTCCCAGGGGAAGAGAAAGAAGAAATAGTGTAGGGAAGAGGATACAGGGGGAAATGAAGTACTCCCTGACCCCTGTAAATCCATGCTGGTTCCCCACTATACAATTGGGCCCAGCTTGGCTGTGCCATTGTTTCCCAAGGGAAAGGCTGTCAGGGGGAGGTAAGGTGGGAAATCTGAAGACAGAGGCAGATAAAGATAGGTTGGCTGGTGGGAGAGAAAGAGGCAGCAAATGGGAGAGTCCCTTCAGGGAAGGAAAAGAGGAAATAGTAAGGGAGGGGAAAATGAGATGCCCCTGCAAGTCTTTGTGGGTCCCCTCCTTGTAACATGCTATTTACAGGATACCCGTGTCATGATTTTGTGTTGGATCCTTACAACTTTCCCACCTTATTACAGCCTCCTTTGACCACCAAAACACTATGTCTGGCATGATGGGACCAAAGCTGTGTGGGGCAATGGCTTTATAAAGGGGGGAAATTGGACAGGACTGAGCGAAAAAGCAGTCTGGATCCAATCAAAGTCTATTGGATTGACCTGCCAAAAACAGAACTGAGTGAGATCCAAGTAGAGTTCAACACTGCTTCCATGGGTAATCAGAAGACATGTGAATCTATGACACAGTGGGATTGTGGCCTACTTTCCAATCCAAGCCCAGATTCACATAAACAGCCTGAGTATATGGAAGAAAATCTTCCTTACACTGATTGACCTCACGGCCAAGTTAGATGTTCCATTTATATCTTCACTGCCATGGGGACTTGTGGTCAGAGAGCAGTGTCAAGTTCCTTGTGGAACCTCCCTTTTGCTGTGCAGCAGAGGCTTGATTTAGATTGGGATGGTGGTGGGGACGAGTAGCTTCAGTGCCTTTTCCCCAGACCCACAGTCAGGGCTGGCATGTGGGAGTTGGTGAGGTAGGCAGCTTCCTGGGGCGCCACCTCACCACAGGGGCGGGGGTGTGCACCCCCTCCCTGTCCCCACTCAAGTGGACCTGCGAAGAAAAAAGGAGCCAGCTTCTCCATGGCCCCCTCTGAAGCGGGAGAGGGCCAGGAAGGCTGCCCCTGAGATGAGGCAGAGATGGCTGCAGGCTGCCTTAGCTCTAATTTTTTGCCCTCTTAGATATCGTCTTTCTGAGCTTCCCATTGTCTCAAGAAGAGATCTTTTATGCCCGGATGTGCCACTGCTTTCTCACAGATGTCATCTTGGACTCTATAAGGCAGAAGGATCCTAAGGAAATTACTGCCCAAGTGGAGTTCTTTGTACAGAGGTTGTGGGTAAGCAGATATTCCATCTCCTGAGTGGATGGAGATCTTCGCAGTGGGTGCCAGGGGGTGGTAGGCTCTGGCCCTTCTCTGACTTTACCTCAAGCTGACCCCTTTGTAGTCTGATGCTGGACCACCAGCCAGAGATTTTTCCAGTCTTCTAGTCTGGATTCTGACAGCTTGGGAATGGATTATGAAGATCATTTTTATCAATCAGCACAGTGCTGGCTTTCTTTTTCCTTAGGGTTGCCAGGTCTGTATTGGAAAATACCTGAAGACTTTGGGGGTGGACCCAGGAGAGGGTGGGGTTTGGGGAAGGGAGGGGAGGGGAGGGGCCTCAGCATGGTACAATGCCATCGAGTCCACTGTTCAAAGGAGCCATTTTCTCCAGGGGAGCTGATCTTTGCCAGCTGGAGATCAGTTATAAAAGCGGGAGATCTCAAGGCCCCACCTGGAGGCTTGAAAACTAGAGAGAGGTCACTCCAGGATATTACAAAAAACAACCACAGGTGCCAGTCTGAAACAGTCTGAACATTTGTGTCGGAGACTTCGGGTCCCTATGTAATGTAACCTTATTGAAAGTTTTTTGGCAGTTGTGGAATGCAGTGGGAATTTTTATAGTTGAAATTGAACATTTGGAGTCCGCCACCCCCACTCTCCTGCAGGATAACCTGTTCTTCAAAGCATCTGCAGAGCCAGCTGGCCCTCAGTGGATCCCCAAAGGGACAAGGCAAGTGGGGTTTGCCTCTGTCAGTGTTTGAGTGGCTTCATTTCTTGTAGACCCTGCAGATCACAGTGAAGGAGTTTGTGGCCAACTTACTGAATGTGGCACCTTTTAAAGCCAAGAGTCATACCTGTGAGATGTTGTTGAAATGGCTTGAGGTAAGTATGTGCTACTGCATCATTCATGCAAAGGATTGGGCTATCCCTTTTGTAGCCTTTTTCTTACATGTGGGAGGCTTATTTTAGCTAAGTAGACTTCAAGAGTTTGGGGCTCAAACCCACATTTGACTTGCAAGGTGGGTCCCTCTTGATTTTTGTTTATGGGCTTTTTCACACAGTCTATGTATTCCGGTATGGAAGCTGGTCATAGGCCCTTTTCACACTTACCAGTGGAAACCGGAAGGGAGTCGGTATTGTGCCGCTTGCAGTAATCCGAGACAGGGATGGGAGTTTTCAGACACATGTTTTTTTTTCTGGTAGGGTTCCGTGATTGAAGCGAGCCATTTCACACTGTTCCGCTCTTATCTCGCTTCCACCAGCGCCAGCCGTTTTTGCCTGCCGGCTCGCGATCTCCAGCTTTTTTTGGGGGGGGGGGGGGAACGTCGGGCTAAGATCGCTATAGCGACATATCACAACAGCAACACCATCGAGATGGCTAGGCTCTATTGAGATAAGTTACCAGGTTTCAGCGGTGGCGATATCTGGCATCTTAATGGAGCCCAGGCATCCCTATGGTGATGCTGTTGTGATACGTCGCTATAGTGCTATAGCACTATAGCGATCTTAGCCCGACATTCAAAAAAAAAAAGCCGGAGATCGTGCGCGCCGGCGGGCGAAAAAGGGCGCGAAAACTGCTCCCGGGTTAGATACTGGACATTTCACACAGCACCCCATAGCGATTTCAACCCGGAAGGAGGGGTTGAAAAGTGGAAGAAGCTGCTCTTTGTAACGACTCAGGCACGCCTCACTACCGGGACAGCTGCGGGAGTGTGTGAAAAGGTGAGAGTATTCCGGTAGCAGCCAGTTACTGAATCGGGTCTGTCTGAAATGCCAGTATCTCTTTCCTTCCTTCTTATCAATGCTTATTTCTTATAAAAGCTTACAAAAATCCCTACACACCCCAGACCAATGGTGGTACAGATGTAATTTGTGTTATTATGACATGGAATTTAGCTGACTCCCAGCCTTTTGGTGTTGGGTTCAAGAAGGCACCTTGTAGCGGAGCAGGGCTCTTTCAGCTGCTTGTTAGTGGATTTCTTTTTCTTTTTCAGTTTACACTGCCATTTGCCTGGAAGTACAGTTGCTGCATTGGCCAGCTGATAAGAAAAGGGTACTTTAAATCAGTCTCTCATGTTGTTTTAGGAAAATATTTATACAAGTCTTAATAAAGCCTAAGCCTTCCACTTGCTCCACCTTGGATACCTTGGCAGCTTCTTGGCTTTGTTTCAGTGACTACAGGGGCCACAAATTATTCCACTTCCAACTATAAGGGGAATCCTATCTTTGAGCGCACTTCCATTGAAAAAGCTGCATCCACGGATACAGCCAAGGAGCATGGTAGTTGGGTCGAGGCTGTGCTAAACTGGTTCCCTCCTGGATCTTGGGAGCTTGAATGCTCCCCTGTTTAAAAAGCTTCCTTTATGCAGGAATGGAAAAATTTCAGAGCATTAAAAGAAGTACTCCCACCTGCAGTAAGGTAGCCCATCCAGAATTCTACCACCTCATTCTGCAGAATGTGGGGAAAAGCTTTTACTAGAACATTTGTGGAATAAACACAAAAAAGAAATCACGAGTAGCAGGAGGTTTGGCAGAAGCTCACAGGTGCTCTTCCGTCTTCCTCGAGATGGGTGTCTGCATGGGGTGGGGGATCACTTTTATAGTCAGCTGCCCTTTTGCCAGGGCTCATTCTCATTCTACTACCAGCTGCTCAATCAGGCTGTGGCAGCTTCAAATAGGCATATCCCGTAGTTAGTAATAATGAAGATGATGGGCCATGGCTCAGTGGGAGAGCCTGTTTGGCATGCAGAAGGTCCCAGGTTCAATCCACAGTGTCTCCAGCTAAAAGGATAAGTCATTAGGTGAGATGAAAAACCCCAAGTTGAGACCCTGGAGAGCCCGTGCTAATCTGAGTAGACAAAACTGATCCTGATAGACCAAGGGTCTTGTTCAGTATAAGGCAACTTCATGTGTTCATAAAAATATAAGAGAAATCAAGATCTTAGACCCCCAAAGGACTCCTGTGTGTATGTGGGTCAACACTGGGGTCCTGACTCCATCTTTCTAGCACATCAGGCTGACTTCCAGTTTACGAACAAATTGCGTCCTTTCAGGAATCAGTGACCAACAGTTAGTTCAGATGAGTGTGTTTAAATCCACAGCTCTAAAGGTCAAGCCATTGAGTTTCAGGGGTCGTGCCTGATACAGCAACTTCTAGAGGAGGAAAGAAAATGCAGTCAAAAGGGGCAGATTTGGTTCCTGCATAAAGTGTGGGAACATGTTTTCACTCTTCAGGGGGTTCAGTGAGTGGGGAGGAGCATGCTTCTCAGTTTGAGTGAGGAACCTGAAGGAATCAGCAGCCCCATCTGCAGGTGTACCTGGAAAAGCCTGTTTCCCATGTACCATGTCATAGGGATGGTATTGCATTCTGGACAGAAGGGATAAGGACATGACTTTGTTACCAAACAAAGGCAATGTATGCCACTTGCAGCATCCAGAGCTTGTTGGGCTTAATGGCACATCTCCTGCAGAAGTAGTTCCATTTTGGAAGCTGAAGAGAGTCCTACAGAATTGGTTTGTTAGGGTATTCAGTCCTATGAGAGAAGTCAGAAAATCGTTGGACCTTTGGAAGAGCTGCTGTGGTGTGACTGGACCAGCGGGGTAACAGACATAGCATATTGAGTGGAGTTGTGCTTGAGCTCTTAAATTCCTATCAAAAGAGAGCTGGAATGCACATGGTACATGCAGGGCCGGCCTGCCCACTAGGCAAATTAGGCATCTGCCTAGGGTGCCAGCAGGGCAAGAGCACTGAATTCGGCCCTCCCCCTAGGCAAATGCCTCCTTTGCCTGAGGGCTGCACTCCGCAGTGCCTCCTCCTCCCTCCCTTCCCCACCATTTCAGTTCACAGGAAGAGGGGGGTGGAGTGCTGCACTTCTTTAAAGCCCTCCCCCTGCTGATCAGCTGATTGACAAGTAAAATGGCACCAGAGGCTCCCGGTTCCTATGCTGGCCCTCCAGCACAGCCACAATCAGTGCGGGGTTGAGAGGGCAGCAGCAGCGGGAAGGACAAGTGAGCTGTTGAAAGAGTGGCTGCCGCTGCTACCTCCCCCCCCTTCCTTCCCCCATGATCCAGGAAGGAGGAGGGGAGGAGACAGTGGCGGTGACCACTCTTTCAGCAGCTGTCTCGCCCTTCCCGCTGCTGCTGCCCCCTCAATGATTGTAATTGAAATGGTGGGGAAGGGAGGAAGGAGGTGGTGCTATGGAGTGGGGAGGTGGACAGCAAGCCTGCCTAGGGCACCATGCACCCTAGGGTCGGCCCTGGATACAGGGCTTTGGTTTTGCCCATCTAAAAAAACCACATCAATCAGCATTCCAACTTTCATCATCCAGGGCTTTTATCCAAGTTGATCTGTGGGTATCCTGATTTAAAGTGGCTAACAAACCATCTTCAGCAAAGAGCTGTTTTAAACTCAGTTTGAACCATTTTGGATTCACTGACTTGGTAGTAGCGCCATAGGTGGCAAAATATTCGGTCTCTTGGAGTCTAGCCTAAAATGTGAATATTTAGTATTACATGCAATTGATAAACTTCCCAGATCTTCTTTTAGAAATGAACATGCAACCAAACCAAAATGCACTGGAAGAAATAACTTTTATTATGTAATTCAGTCAAATCTTAAAAAACAACATTGATGTTAGCAGGACATTAAGGCATTTTCTCCCAGCAATGAAAAAACTTGTCTTACTTGAGAAATTCCAGATATTGGTCAGAAAATGGTTAATGTGAAATTTCTTTCATACTTTCTCCAGTTTTTTTGCTCAACTCTCTTCCTCTTTAAAAGCAAAGGTTAGATTAATCAAGAGTTTGGAAGCGTCTATATTTGTCCTCATCCAGCTGTTTTTCAGATAATATTCTACCAAAAATGGCAAATAGTTCTGTAACTCCATTCTTAGAATAAAAAAAAAAAAGAGAATGCTGGGAAAAAATCCAGCTTATTAAATAAATGTATAAAATAAGAGTCATATTTACAGCACTTGGATTTTCAGAATGAAAGTGGAATCTGGTTAATATGCAAGGGAAAACAGAAGTGCATTCAAGGCCTTAAAGCAAAAGTTGGGAAGCAGAACCATCACATTAGCCAGGATATTATGGCATCCTTGAGTTGGGTGTGATAGGCAAACTCCTATGCTGCTGAGAGATGCTGCAGCCCATGCTGACAGCTCAGAGTGGGCTCCTTGGATGCTTTGCAAATGGGGCCCACCAACCCTTTCTCAACTAGACTGGCAGAAACAACCAATAATCAGAGGCGCTTCTATTAGCAACAATTTATGTCTGAACTGTACCCCCTGAACTCTTCCCTGCCCTCTCTGAGCTTTGCCCATGCTTTCCCTTCATCCTGCCATCCAGAGCCCCTTTATTACTCTCTTGGTGATTGAAAGCCACAGTTGGGCAGGCAGCAGACTTGGGAAGCATCTCAAGCCAGGGAGGGAAATAAGGGAGCCCCTCCCTGGAGTACATGACCACTGGGCAGAAAAACAGCTTCAATGGCTCCAGTTGGGAGGGGTTCCTCCTGCTCTGTCACTAGGCTAGCTAAAAAAATTTAAATTGTCCGGTGGCTGGCCTGCTTGCCTGCACAGTTCCCATGCGGGACTACACAGTATGACCACTGTGAACAGACACCTCCAGCACAGGAGCAGCCAAAGGAAGGTGCTGGAGTGGTCTGAACAACTTCCAAATGCAGGTGACGAAATGACAGTTTTGAATGGCCCCCTTCCCTGGGGTGGGAGGAGGAATGCCTTGCAAGCTGAAAACTAGCAAATCATGGAGATAGGTGTTAGCTCAGCCTGCTCCTTGCCACACATGTTTTCTTTTTGCATGGAAGTTGTTGTTTAATGGGAAAAAACACTGAAAAACTTGGTCCCTCCCCTGCAGTTTCTAGGGCAGCCTTTATCCTTCCTGCCTTTATTCTGCTGTATATGTAGAACAGACCAGTCTTGGGCCCCATCTCCTTGGGTGCTTCTCCACCTCTGCTGCCCAAGTCACTGGTTTAGCTTCCCATTGATGGAAAGCCTTTTCTGCCCATCAGAGAGTGCTATTTTGGTGGCAACTAAGCAATGAGCACAACTTAGCACTGAGGCACCTGGGGATTTTGCGTATGAATTCATAGAAAGAAAAGGCAATAAATTATCTCAACACCAGGCCAACCGAAACAAAGAGAACAGGCCTGGATAACAAGGTTCAACCTAAGAGAGGGCATTCCCCCCCCCCCTAAAAAAATAAATAACTTTGCTTCCTTCTGCCCTTTCAAAAAAAGGGTTAGAACTGTGCAGCTTGCAGAACAAAACTCCGGTCAACTGAAAACAAAAACATGAGCAGTAAACAGTTTCCTGATGACTTTGATTTTTTCCAGTCCGTTGGTGCAGATTGCTGGCCATTCATCTAAACAGGCTCACATCTGGCCCACAAAATATGCTTTGCCGCTGAGCCCCTCCCCCTCCCACCGCCGCTATTTCACTGTTGCTTACTGCTGCTTCCAGTTCCCCAGGTCCAGCCACCATATTGCTTCCCGATGTGCTAACAGAAGGAAACACGGTGGCTAGGGCCTGACCGCAGTAGCCTCCATGGAACAAGCCAGGGCTGGCCCCTGAGATGGCAGTTCAGGCCCACTCTTCAACTGAATCGGGTGACGCTACTCTAAAAAAGGGGGTCTAGGCAGTTGTGGACCTTGAGGGACACTGATCTCCCCCTACTAACGTTGTGGCCTCTGGAGCACTGTAGGGAGGGTTCCTTGTTTCGGGCTCCTCCAAAACGTCAATGGAAACTGGCATTCAAACCTGCAACACAGCATCATAGACAGTCAGGGGATCTAGAAGCCTCTCGCAGACAGGCATGCCCTGGGAGGGACTGATCCTCCATAAACCAAATCCTCTCCCCCTGCCATTAACCAACACAATCCAGGCTCCATTAAAGCATGAAGTCGAACGTGTCTGCTGACTGGGAAGGGTCCCTGTCCAGTAGTGGCCAAACTTATAACTTGACTGAAAGGGCTCTTGCTGCGGTTTACAACAGCCTTTTGGTAAGGGAGACAGTCTTGGGGGAAGGGAGAATAGCACATGTCAAGAGGACGCTTTGGTTGAGGGCTCTTGGGGAAGGCACTTGCAAGGCTCAGAACACGCATGCAGGTCAGCCAAGTCTGCACACTCCTGCTTACTCACCGCTGAAACATACTGGCTTTTGGGGAAACAGCTTTTCTCTTCCAGGGGGGAGGCCAAGGAAGAACTTGTGGGAGTGGAAAGCGGGGACCCCAGATCTTCACAGAAGCTGTCCCGAGGAATGCCAGAGACACAGCCGCTGTCAGAACTGCTGGAGCCACTGCCAGACATGTAGTGGGAGGACTCGGAGCTCTCCGTTGCTGGGCAAAGAGAGGGAAGAAGTGTCAGGAAGCGACCTGGCCTGCTCCCAAAACACCCCTCCTGAACAAATGTCCATCCAGCCTGCCGCATGCAGCCATACAAGGATAGAACAGCCACGCTAAAGAGTCTGCCAAAGGTTCCTAGGACTAGCAGAAGCATCTGGTTCTGCTTCTATTCTGTCAGTAAAATGAAAATAAGGATGGAGACTGCAAGGTAGGGACCAGGGGGGAGATGTTGTAGATATACACTTGGGAGAACTCACACACATGGCAAGAAGTTCTATCACAAGCATGTCCCAGTTAAGATCAGTACCAGTAATAGTATCAATAAGGAAAAGATGTCATTCACGCAAGTCTTTTCACCTCACATTGACTGACTTGCAACTGCAAGGCAACCATCAGACAACAAACACACAGTTCTCCCTAACATAAAGCTTTCCCAAGTGAGGATTCACTGAAGATGTGCCCTCATATGGGTGGATATCAGTCCCACCCATCTGCTCTCTTCCCTGGTTTCTAGGCTTGCTTTCAACCTGCAGTTGCACATCTTGCTTGGAGCACTCTGTGCAAACTGGAAAAGCAATTCTGAAGCTTAGCAGATTGAGAAAGGGCTTGCTAGCTGGGAGCTGACCAGAACGGGAGCAGAAAGCTGAGAAAGCCATTCAGACTCTTTGTCTTTCAAGTTCCTATTAATTGTACTGGCTTAGCAATACTGACTGCCATTGGTTCACAAGGGCCTGGTCTATCTCCTTAGAGCCCAGCTATTTTGTTGGAAGTCATTCCACATGCTGCCAGAGTACCCAGAGGCCCTTCCATAAAGGCCAAAGCAGCACTGCTTCTGCAGCAGAATCTGGGAAAGGGAGGATGTGATACTATACAGTCTACCATCCAAAGTTGCCATTTCTTCCAGCACAGATCAGCTGTAGTTACAGGGGAACTCCAGGTCCTATTTGGAGATTGGCAACCCTATATGTGGCTAATATCAAGTCCACAGAGCCCCTTTCTCATCCTTCCCTTCATGGAGTTCACCTACTCATGATGGTTGCCCTCCCCAAAGCTCCATGCACAACATTCTTGGAAGACAGATATTGGATGCCAGCAGCTGACATGAACCTTTGGTGCACATAAAGCCTTTCATGGGGGGCAGGAGGTTGGGAGAGGAGCTTGTCTACTGCATAGTCATTGTGTGACTACCTTAAGCTAAGGTTTCAACTAGATTTGGGGCCCTGATCTTGTTGACCCCATGCACATCAAACATCTAAGATGGAAATGCTGATGAATGTTTCTAAATGGATGCTCCGGGGTTCCTTGGGAGCAATTCCTACTTCACTGAAGTGGAGGAAAGCCAGGACTCAATACTTGTTTTGGAGAAGAGATGCTTCAGAGAAACATATGGCGGCAGTAAATCCACAAGTGGGCATCACACAAGACCATACTGAGGCTCACAGATCTAGCTGTTGCTCATTTCTCCCACTCTGCCCAGCAATCCCATCTGCCACTTGCAAGAGTTCCTGCTTCTGATACCCTCCTAGCATGGCCACTGGCTCACACAATCCCAGGATAATGCCCTAGGAGCAACGGCATGCCATACGTACTCATTGAAGGCTGGCTGCTGGTCTCATTCTCCATCTCATCCTCCTCAATGCAACCATCAGTGTCAAAGGGCCGGCTGGCACTCAGCATGCTTGGCAGTAGGGCCTGATTCAGGTACATGTGCAGGTTGAGGGGCCCGAGCACTGAGCAGGAAGAGGGGCCACCGGCAAGCAGAGGAGCTGGTGATCTCTTGTAGGGATTGGTGTGGTCAAACAGAGACACAGCAATGGAAGCCCGGGTCCTTGCTCCTGCCACACAGCAACACATTCAAGCATGAGTGCCCCAAGGGCTGAGCTGAGGGGGCGAGATGGGGGAGGCCAAGAGGTGGAGCTGGACTTACCCCTGCCTTTCATAATGTAATCGATGGCGCGGTCGTGGATGGCAGCTTCGCTCGGCTTGATGTCGAGGAAAGGCTTGTTGCCTACACCCATGGACACCATCTCCTGCATGCGGATTTCTGGCAGGAGGCAAGAGACCACAATGAAAATACCCCTGCAACAGACAGCTGTGGTGTATCCTCCTATGGTCTCCTGAAAGACAAGCTTATCCCTGGAACTGAGGCCCCTGAACCCTTGCCCACGGGTGACCAGATGCAGCAGAGGACAATTTCATGATTGGAAGAAGGAACATCAGCAGGGGCAGCTTTATCTCGTTCTTCTGCCCAATGGCAGGACATGTCGCACCTGACCAAATTCCCACTGCTCCATATGAAGCCCTCTGTGGTAACCACAGTAGGCCGATCAAACTTCCTCCCTTGCTTATTTAAGTAGTGATACCTTGCTTTTGTCCCCAACAGGGACCCAAAGTGATCTTTACGACATCATTCTTCCATTCTTGCATTTTTTTTATCCTCACATCAACAGCTCTGAGATAGCTCAGGCTGAGCAAGCATGCCTGGCCAAAGGGCCCAGAGAGCTTCTATGACAGAGGGGGGCGGATTCAGACCTGGATTTCCCAGATCCTAGTCCAACACTCTAACTATTACACTGTACTGGCTGCAGAATATATTTACGCGTCTTTCCCCTGCCTTGGGAAACCATGGGGAATAGAGTTCTGCCGATGAGGAAAACCAGTGTGCCCGTGTTGCGTGCTGACCAACCTTTATTGCGGGCTGCCTGTTCCCACAGGATCTTGGTGATGTCACTGGTCCAGGCCTGCTTTGTCTCTGGGCTGCTGGCCTGCAGGATGTAAGTGTCGCTCGATTTCCGCCGCCTGAACCAGATCTCGAAGCGCAGGCCGCTTTCCCCTGAGTTCTCTGTAAGACCAATGTCTGCTGTCTGCAGGGAGGGAGAGGGGGAGCTCAGATCCCAGGTGCATGGAGGGAACCTGCTGGGTTGGCCATCCATGCAATTGGGAATGGGAGGATAAGGAAGAGGGAGGCAGGGGTCATGCTGCTGAAATGGGATGTAGGCACGTCCCATTTGTTAGTACTAAGTGTGAGCTGACTTGAAAAGAAGTTTAGCACAAAAATGCAAGAAGTTGCCTTATACTGAATCAGTCCATCAAGGGAAGTATTGTCTACTCAGGCTGGCAGCTGCTCTCCAGAGTCTCAGGCTGAGGTCTTTCACAGGATCTGCTACCTGATCATTAAGTGGAGATGCTGAGGATTGAACCTGGGAACTTCTACATGCCAAAAAGATGGGTCTACCACCACTGTGCCACGATCCTTGATCCTAAAACATTCGGCCTTGTTTAAGCTTGTTGGGTAAGGGGAGATTGTGTGATAACACCCTGAAATCTGGATTTATTGCCTCTCGTGTTTTTATTCTGTCTTTTCTGCAAAAAGTTCAGGGCAGCACACACAGGTCCCACCTCTTTCCTTTCAGGCTAGGCTGAAAGAGAATGACAGGCACATGGTCCCCCAGTGAGATTCCACAGCTGATGGAAGGTGTGACTGGACTGGCCAGCGTGAGTCACCAAGCCCAATGCAGCACTTTAGCCTCATGCGGTGGCCCACCAGAGGCCAAAGAACATCCTATTTCACCACCTGCCTGAGACTGTTGAACAAAAGGGCAGGGAAACTCATGGCAGGCTGCACTGCAGGGCTCTGGAGTGTGTTAATCAACTGGGTGGGCCTGTCCTGACTAGTGAGCCAAGCCAGAATGTGTGAATGCAGTCCAGTCCTTGGTTATGCTGCTCCCTCCCCCCAAGAAGGCCCCCCCGCCAACCCCTAGGGTATGAGCCCCGCCCAAGAGGCTGGCCTGATACAAAGCAGCAGAGGGAGGCTTGCCTTGAAGGAGCGCTTGTAGATGTAGACGTCGAGCCCTCCCTCGATCCTCTTGGGCTTGCTGAAGAGGATCAGGTCCTCAAAGAGGAAGACGTGGCGCTGGCACTTCCTGCGCCCCAGGGAGATGCTGAACTCATCCTGGCGCACCAGCTGCCCCTGCTCCTTGAGGTTCACCTAGGTGCAGAACAGGATTGGTTAGGCAGGAGGAGGGGCCCGCAGGGACCAGAGAAGTCACACAGTCCCCTGTGAGAAAAAGCAGCCCAACAGTTGCAGCCAGCCAAGGAAGAGGCAAGAGATGGAGAGACCAGAGAGAGGAAGGCAAGTAACACCCACAGCAGGGCAGCTTGTTTCTGTCAAGGCCTGGAACTGCTGGCCCTCAGAGTCCCAGCTGGATGAGTGGGCAACTGGCGGCTGCTCCTGTGAGGCCTGTCCTAGGTGGCTGGAAATACATGGCCTGGCACATGTCGTGCACAAGTCACCATGTGAATCCTTTGCCCCCTAACAGGCTATAGGATGAGGTGAAGGGAGGCAGAGACCTCCAGTGGCAGAGCTTGGGGTGGCAGCCTCAACCACTGCTTGGCCCCGTTCTCATAATCACTGCTGCTTGCTCGCAACACGCCCCCCTCCATACACACCTGGAAGCCAGACAGGTGAGAGTTTGCAAAGCCCGACTGGATATGTGTAACATGCTGCTCTGTTTAAACATATCGGGGAGTTAGAAAGATGGGCACGGAAGGAGCACCAGCTCCAGAGGTGGATAGGGAGAGGAACGCAGGTAGAAAAGGTGGGAGAATAAACCTCCTATTAACATACAAACCAGAAGAGGAAGAGGGAAAAAAATATTCAGGATATACACACGTAAATTCTACTATTCAGAATAAATAGATTCTGATCAAGTTAAATATCCTAAAATGAACAAACAATATATCCATAGCCTACAAAATACAACCATGAACCCCCACATCTTCCATGTTTATTAACGGCAATGTTTTGTAGGTTAGGAGTAGTTATTAAAACATAGTTCACTTGCTTAGTTAGATTCCATTTATTCTGAACATCGTATTTCATTTGCCTGTAGCAGCAGAAAAGAGCAAGAGTCCAGTAGTGCCTTAAAGACAAATATCATGAAAGCTCATGCCCTGCCACATCTTTTGCTAGTCCTGAAGGTGCTACCAGACTCATTTCATTTGTGCACACCTGGTATAAATCTTCTTCCTTCAATCTTTCCTGGAGGGGTTGCCAGTGGATGGTGTCCTCAAGCGACACCCCCTTGCTCAGCTCCCATCACCCCTCCCAGAGCTCCCAATCTAACAGGCCCCGAGAGACCTGGGAGCATCCTGAATCTTTGTAGGAGCTGCTTCTCACCCCCAGCCCCTCCTCTCCCCCCCACCCAGCCCTCGCCAGATGGGACATACGTCGCAATCCCGGATGGCGTCCATAGCCAGGAGGTCGTTGCCGTGTCGCAGCTGGAAGCGCACCATCTCCTCGGCAGCCCGCAGGTAGACCAGCTCCTGCTCCTGCGCCTCCCCACACTGCTTGATGAGGTCCTTCAGCAGGAGGGCGTACTTGCTCATGCGCTGGATTGGCTTCAGGAGGTAGGAAGCCAGGTCCATCTTGTCTCCCAGCTGCACCTGCTTGAACTGAGAGCCAAAGTCAGAGATGACTGCCGGGGGAGTGACAGGGACACTAAAGTGGGTCAGGAGCTAGATGAGCTGAGGGGTCCCAGCAACACTGCAGGGGACCCTTGGCCCGGCCAGCAGCAACCTGCTGCCAAGTGACAGCTGCAATGCTGCCCAGCTCGGTTTGCTCCTGGCAGCTAGGGGCCCTCCAGAGCAAGGCTCCACCTGGAACTCTCCCAGGGGTTGAAGGGCCAGTCTACCCTGGTGGAGGACTGGATGAGCAGCAGTCACCAGATGGGTGAGTTTTTAGGATCACAAAGCACCATGGCGGCCAGAGCTGAAATCCAGACTGCAATTTATCTCTGGGCCTTGCATGCACTCTGCCCCGGGGAATGAGGCCCTCTCTTCAAAAGGGAAGAGAGTGGGGAAGTGCAGGCCTCCATTCTCAGGGCAGCTTTTTACCTTGAAGAAAGTGTTTCCGTGGCTAGCCAGGAGTGCGTCAGACTTGGGCTTGTTTTTGCTGTACAGCGCATACATCCCAAACTGGTCTTTCTGCAGAAGGGTTAGAAATACAATCGCGGTCAGGCCATAGATTTCTCATTAGCTATGTACTAGAATCCCCTTGGTACAGTGATGGTGGGATATCCCAGTAACAGGGGCATGCTACAAATGAGAAACTGAAGCAAAGCATGGTATGGAGGTGCCCCTGTGCTGACTGCCAGAGGGCCCCAGGGGCTTTCTCTGTTTGCAAGGACTTTGCTGAGACTCTCCCCCCCGCCCACATCTCTTGGCTGATACCTGCTCAACTCTGCAGGATCAGTTTTCTTCACCAACATTGTGAAGAACTCTTCTCACTAACTTCTCATCACATTCACCTGGCCAGCAACAGACAGCCATATTGGAACAAAAGGGTTCAGGAAGACAGCCTGGCTTCTCGGCCCTGAGACTTAATCCATTTCAGACCTTCTACTGAGGTCCTCCCTTGGGCGTCCTCACCATCACAGTCAATGGAGGCAGGCTCCCTGTGACAGGGCTTTTTCTGTGGTGGCACCCTGACTGTTGATATGCCTTCCCATAGATGTCAGCCTTGTCTCTTCATGTTTTGGTTCCTGGTTAAGGCTTTTTGGTTTTACCCAGGCTTTTGGTTAATTCTGTTTTATTTGTTCCTATCTGTTTAGTCCAGCATGTGCATGGAGGAGGCAAGGAAGGAAGTTGGAAAGATCCTCCTAGCTCACTAGCAGCAGCTCAGCATCACAGGGTTTTTATTTCTGAAGCCATCTAGGAAGCCTGAAGGAGCAAGACAGTGGTCCCTTTGAGGCTGCTCCTGCCCATTCAGCTCCTCTCCCCTAATATCGATCCCCAGCCGCAGCTTACATGTCTCAGGAAGCAGTGGCTGACACGCAGAGGGTGGTTGCAGCAGCTCTCCAGCTCCCGTAGGAAGTATTGGCTGTGGAAGTCATAGAGCTTCTCCAGGTTCCCAAAAATGACACTTCGCTTCCCCCTCAGGTCCTGAGGCAGGTCCACGCGCTCCATCTCGGGGAAGTAGCTCTCAATGATGTAGCGAAGGGACCGGACATACTCCTGCTCCGTTGTCACCATCTCATCGATGATGTGCCGCAGTTTGCTGCCCGGGAAATGGGAGGGGAAGGAGAGGGGGAAGCTGACAATTCTAAAGTGCAACACAGCCCAGTCAAAGACCACAGAGGGGTTGCTTCTGTTGTGTGGATGCAAATACATCAAGCTCCTCAACAGCTTGGGAGGATGTGACAACAGAGCAAAGAATTCCCATGAAGAGGCGCATGTTACTGATTTCAGAGCATTGTTCGTAAAAGTATGTTTGCTGCTTTTGTTCAGCTGCTGCTTCTGCAATCAGCCAACACGCTCTATAGACACAAGCAGAAGCAGGTGGGCGTTCTGCAAGGTGGGTTTTGAGGCAGCCAACAAGGATTTTTCTGTGCCCCTCCCCAGCTAGCCCAAACAGCCCAACAATTAGCCATGTTGGCAGCAGAGGCATCATGTCTGTGTGTGTGCACATGGCAGGGAGGGACCAGGTTGCCCGAGCACTGGCACCCAACAAGCCCCACGCCAGCCTCCCTGCTTCCTCTCTGTACCCGTGCCACTCCCTTCCTGGACTAAGACCAGAAGGAGGAATCCAAGGGAAAGCCAGAGCCCCTCCCTCACAAGACAAGATCCATGTCCGTTGGTTGCTGTGTGGAAGACAAGCGACAGGCAGACCCGCTTTTTGGGCTCCTTTCTGGCCTGCCCTTGCCCAACTAGACCAGACTCTGCCTGCCCACCATCCTATATATTCCTGTCTCGTGGTACATGGAGAATATGGTATGGGTTAAGGAAGGAGGATGATTCCCCTGCTTGACAAAATGGCCTTTCCCCAAAATTCCACTTCTTCCCTCATCTTGTCGGCGTACACCCACCACACAGCAGTGAATGACACCTGAAATTTGGGATGCTTCCACACTGTAAACATCCACTGCTCTTATTCCACTTGAACGGTCATGCAGAGCTGAATTTGCACACAGGCTAAGCTACAGTCTAGGGCCTCAGACTACGAGGGTCCTCTGAATATAAATAAATGAATATCACCACTAAATTACCACCTGGGGGGGGGTAATGCTATGGGGCCTCCTAAATCGGACATAGGACAGCAGTACTCAGGAAGAGCCACCTTCACAATTATCATTAGTCCAATGAAACACATGACCTTCCATCCCTGGCATGGGGCCTGCTCCTCAGGGAAGTCTGCAGTTTAGCCGTGCCTCTGGCAGCAGCTGTTTCAAGGCAGGAACAACCCTGCTGACCACAAACCCCACTGGCCTTGACCACTCCCCTGAAACATGGAGCGGGTGACACACTGGGGAACAGCACTCAGCTGAGCCACAGGCAGCATGCCAAAGAGCGACATGTGGCTCCTGAGCCACTCAGTGAGTATCATCAGTCTAAGGCCCCAGCGTCTCATCATCCATAACAACACTCAATTTGTAGATTATGGAGAATTCTGTTACATCTCTAGCACACAAATCTCTAACTCTGCCTCCTCCTTCAGTTCCCCAGGGAAGGGATGGTCAAACCGCATTTCAGTCCGCAGCCGGGCTAAGCCCACAACTCACAGGGGGTGTCCCTAGCCCTCAGCATACCTGCCCCAGCTCCTGGCCTCTGGCCCAGATGCGCTGCTCCTCCGCTCTTCTTGCATGCAGCCTGCAATCCAGTTGGTAGGGCTGAGGTGCTGCCGGGACGCACTGGCCCGGTCCACCAGCTCGGTGCTGCTGACTTCCAGCCCTTTGATGAAGACCCCCGTGTTGCCATAGCGGGCCGGCTCGCTCAGAGTCCGCTGGCAGCTGGAACGCAGGCTCTCGGTGCAGGCCAGTTCAAAACTCTGGGCCTTCCTCAGGATCCTTTTGGGAAATGGCTGCCTCGAGGCTGGGGTGGAAGGGCAGGAAGGCGATGCATCCAGGGCTTCCGCAATGCTCTCGAGGGTCGACTTCTCGTCCCGTGCACAGTGGGGAGGCTTGGGAGCCTCTAGAGCGCTCCTACTGGAGGTGGGAGCAGCAGCTTGCAGGACAACCCGTTCCCCAGCTCCAGCGCCCTCTCGCAGGCCCACTGCATTCTCCCTGGCCCCTCCAGAAGGCTGCCTGGGCCTTCCCTGGCAGTGAGACGCACTTGAAGCCACACCAGCAACCAGCCTCTGAGCAGCCCCCTCAGAGGGCAGCCTGCCCTCCTGGCCGGGTAAGCCCCACTCTCCCTCTGGACACAGAGACCTCTTGGTCCTCAGGGCAGCTTCGAGCTTCATCTCGAAGGCCAGTTTCGTCTCCTGGCACTTGGACCATGCAAACTGCCACTGCTTCAGGCCGTTGCTGCTCCGCAGCTGACAGGCCAGCTCCTTCGCCTCCTGGAACCTGGCCTCGCCGATTTCCGAGTGTTGCTCCTTGTAGCTCTCCAGGCACTTGAGGGCCGCCGAGCAGTGCTCCCGGGAGCTGCAGTCCTCCATGCTGATGCTGGCGAGCTGGCGCATCCCTTCCAGTGCCCACTCGTACGCCTGCGGGGGGAAGGGAGGTGGAACAAAGAGAGTTTAGCTGGTGAAAACACAGAAATGCTATTTGGCATCCAAAGCAGGGGAGGGGGAGGGAGAGGCCTAGCAGAATGTAAGGGGGAGGTTGAGGGCCAAAACAAGTGTCTCTCTATCTGTGGCTTCAGCTGTGCCAGGCCCTGTCATCAGTCTGAATGCCAGCCAAGCCAGCCCGGGATCTGCTCACTTCTCTGCCAGGCCACAACGGAGGCAGCAGCTTGGTCTTCTAAGGGTTTCCCCCGGGGAAGAGCAATAGACTGAAGCTTTGCTCGGAGCAGCCTGAGAAACGCAGCCCTGCTCATCATCACCTTCGTGCAGGTCGTCGTCTCTCTCTGAGCCCCTGATTCTGCCCTGCCACTCCGTGCAGCCCTTGAAACATTTGCAGTGGCTGCTGCCACGCCAACTCCACGTTCCCAAGTATTGCGTGGCCCCTCCCAACACTTCAGGTGAGTGACATGGAAGGGGGGGAGGTCATGTTGATGGCGATACCTGGACATGCATGAAGATACGGGCACAGATGGCAGGCTGGTCTTCCAGCCTGGCTGCTACGTTCAGGGCCTTCCGGGGTGATCATGTAACCCCCTTCTGGGGGAAGGCCTCCCTATGGCTGCTCTTTACACCTGTTGTCACTTCCTCGTCTGTGTGCGATGTCTTGCACAATAACTGGAACATGGGTTTCTGTGTGCGCATGTCCCTAAGGTATAAGCAGTGTCCAACAGCTAGGTGAGAACGTTGTCCAACTGCCCCTTCTGAGTGTCTGAGGATTAGGATTAGCCTGAACTGCAATCCCTGCCTCCAAGTATTTACATCTGCCTTGCCCAGATGTGAGCCAGGGGTTGCACACCATGGGTAGTAGGCAGACAGTCCAGATCCTCTTGGGAAGCAGCAAAAAGAGGGCAAGCTTTGTCCCAGAGTGGGCTCCTCCCAGCCATGACCTTCCCAGATGCCTCAGAAGAGAATAGGGTAGGCCTCTGCCTGTCTTTCTGTTTCCCAGAGATAAGAAGATAGATTCAAGGGAAACGAGGAATGCCACAAAGCAGGACAGGGGTATTGGGCTCATCTACATGTTTTGAAAATAACAGAAAACCTTGGAAAATGCTTTGATTACAATATGATGTCCACACAAACGTTGTTCCTCTCACGAGGGTACAACACTAGCCCCTCAAGATTCTCTCTTTTCATGGTCCTAAATTGCGCATTTGCAAACATTAAGTATAGGTGCAGAAGCACATTCCTCCTCATCCCCTGACTGTCTTGACCCTGCCATTACTACCAGTTTGGGTTTTTTTAAGATCCCAGATTATGTGTCAACCAAGCAGCCGAGTCCCATCTAGCTCAGGGTCACTGCTAATCAAAGGCACTTCCCTGGCAGAGATGTGGTGAGCTTCCAAACTAAAGGGAAACCTGCTTTCCCGGGATGCTGCCGGGTTCACTCGACTCAGGCCACAGCAATTACAGGCATGTCAGCTCGCCCTGATGGGTTTCCCTACCCACACTGCCATCATTTCTGCACCTTGGGCCAAGCAGACCCTATGGCACCAATCAAAGACTGCAGGAGCCACTCAGCTCAGCTTCCTCCAGGGCTGTGTTGATGTCTCAGTCTGCCCCTGATCCAGCGTAAGGAAAGTCAGGGGGCAGATGTAGGAAGAAGGCAAGGCATGCCTCCTTTAGCACTATGCCAAGGACAACAATGGGGTTTTCACAGGCACAGAACCACAGTAGCCCTGGGTGGTGCCATTCAGCTGCAGGCCTACCTAATGCCCCGGAGGCTATCCTCAGGAACTTGATGCACAGAGGTTAGGATGGATGCCCTCACTTCCACCCCACCGCAACATGCAATGGCATCAAAGCATGCAGACTCCTTTCTGCTGTGTTTTGGCTAAGGGAATTCGGGCCTGAACAATCCCAGCCTGGTTCCCACTGGCCTGAGGTTCTCATGCAGCATGGATCAGATACACAGAGAATGCCGGTGTAAATAAATGTGTGGGCCTGGTCTCTAGTGAGGCACTCAGTAACAGAGCCCGGGGTGGGGGGGGAGGAAACTGTTTGGGAAATGCAAGCACCAGCTGGCAGTTACTAAGGTGCCAGCCAAGTCTGAGTCAACTGAGCATCCTCCTTGGGCTCTTTGTAAAAGGTTCCCTGTGCCTGTTTGCTTTGCTGCATCAGCTCCTTGAAGAAGAGGCCGGGAGAAGACATACCCTACACAAGCGACACAATGACACACAGCAGGTGGTAAGAAGTGTCTCCAACGCGAGGCACAAAAAGCTTCAAAATCTCCCTATTTTCTTGGGATGCACAGGGACTTCTCACAGGAGTCTTACCGAAGACTGCAAAATTCAGGGGGGTGGGGCAGAAGAGAGGAGCAGATGCCCAGCGCCTGGCACCTCCTCCCCTTCCCTCCTGGTCCTCCTTTGTGCTCAGCGCCCAGCCTCCCTCATTGCACATGCAAAGAAGTTGGAACCATTTGCAAGCACAGGCTGCATCTGTGACTCTGGCAGACCCTGGAGTGGTAGCAGCAACCCCCGCCTCACTCCATTCCCAACCTCAGACAGACACATGAGGAGTTCCCCCCTCCCTGCCACCATCCATCAAATGAGTTCAGACAAGCATGAATCCTGAACCCACCCGCCAGAAATGGGGGGGGGGGGCGGGGACTCAATCTCTAACACTGTTCCAGAAAACCAGGGAGCTTTTGGGGGGGGAGGGAGGGTCTTCTTCGACTGACTTAAGATAGTACAGTCTGAATGAGGGCAAAGCACACAGCTAGTCACTGGGTTCTCACGAAAGGGAACTCAGTTTGCATGCATAATGCTTGAGAACCAGTGCGGTGTAGTGGTTAGAGTGTCAGACTAGGATCTGGGAGACCCAGGTTCAAATCCTCACTCTGCCAAAGAAACTGGCTGGGTGACGTGAGGCCAATCACTTGCTCTCAGCCTAACCTAATCCTTAGAGAGTTGTTGTGAGGCTAAAATGGAGGAGAGGGGAACGATGTTTGGGAGAAAGGCAGGTTATGAATGAAATAAAATAAATAAAAATAAATCTCCATTTAAGGTTTCAAGGAGCAGGGCTGGAAAAAACTTCTGCAGCCTCAAATTCTCAAGGCTAGGAGCAGACCATGTGAACCACTGCATAGAATAAGTATAAAGCCAGCTCCTCATAAAAAGCCTGTAGAGCCAAGCTCTAACTGCACATAATATATAGTTTAGAATTTGGGCCCTGGGTATTCCAGATCCACCAGTTTCTAGCATTCACAGCTGAAGAAGAGAGGAACATCTGGTCTTTATATCCTGCTTTCCTCCACCTTAAGGAGTCTCAAAGCGCCTTACAAATTGCCTTCCCTTCCTCTCCTCACAATAAACACCTTGAGAGGCAGGTGGGGGCTGAGAGGGTTCTGAGAGAAGTGGGACTGGCCTGAAGTCACCAAGCTGGCTTCATGTGGAGGAGGAGGAGGAGGAGGAGGGAATCAAACGCAGACCTTGAGATTAGAGTCCACTGCTCTTAAATGCTCCAGTACCCTGGCGCTCTTACACCATGCTGTATGGATACCAGTGCTGGAAACTATCAGTGCCACAGGACCCTACTGCATGAAATGTGGAAAATCTGTGGTTGGATCTCAAAATGTCCTTAATTTTATAGAGAAGCCAGCTGCTCCCTAAATTGAATTGGAGCCACCATGCTGGAGGGAGGAATGGTGAACCCAGACCCCCTGCCCCCACCCCATGCAGTTTTCTTGATCGAAGCCCTCCCGAAACTATTTGCCCTAGTAGGAAATATACAGGTACTTATATGTTTCTCCCCCAGGAGGACAAATGTCAACTTTTAATTGTAGGGAGAGAAGATTTAGATGACAGAAAAGATCTGGAAGTTGTTTGAGGACAGGTCTCTTTTTGTGCTGCACAGCTCCTGTTCATCCCCACCCTGCCCCCATTATGAATTGTCTTCTTTTCCCTCTGCCGTAACAGAGCTTGCTTACGGTTTTCAAAATGTTACAAAAGGCAGATCTACAAGGATTTCCCTTTGTGGAAGCACTGAAGCTGGCCAGCTTAAAAGGCCGATGAAGAGTCTGGACTTGTTCAAGCCAATCCAGGGGCGTGCACCTCCTCCCAAGACATGGTGGCTCTATGCCAGAAAGGAGCATGGAAAGATGCTAATGTGGACGATCTCGCCATACCTCCCGCCGGCCTCTTTAGGCCTGCAACAGGCTAGTTAACAGCCAGCTTTTGTCTCCGGGAGCACAATGTGTCTAACTTTCTGCTCTCTTGGGAGTTTGCCTGGGTAGACTCTGCAACCAGCAGCTCCTGAGTATTTGCTGGATCACATCCGTAGCACAGCCAAGTTTTTCTGCTCCTTTTCTTGTTCAGCTGCCACAATCCCTCCAAGCTCAGACTCAGCTAGTGTGCAAGGTTGAGATTTCCTAAGGGGCAAGCAGATTTTGCTCCAGGAAATATTTCAAGCTGGCCAGGGAATCCTGAAATCGAGTTAAAGCCTAGGAGACTAGATCCAGGGAGACCACAGGAGGGAAATGCTATCCAAAATGGTCCCTCTGGGTCTTCCTCACCACTAGGGGGCATTCTTCCTCCACAGTGCTCTAGAAGCAAACCTTGTGCACTGAAAGAATGTGGAGCTATTGGGGGCTGGGGGCTTCTAAGCTGATAAATCAGGCAGGCACTGTCTAAAGCAAACCTGCTTCTCCTACTACCCCCCCCCCCTTGATTAAGTGGCACATTTGTAAATCAGCAACCTTGAGTTGCTAATGGGAGCTCAAGAAACAGAAAGCTCAGAGTACTATCATCTCAGTTTGCCAAAGCTCAAAATTGGAGCCCAAAAACCAGCCAGTGACAGATCTTTGCAACTTGGTTCAACCCTGGACTTGTTCGCTGCCCCCTTTAAGATCACCAGTTACGGCTGTTCAGCTGCAGCCGACAAGGAGGTCTCTCATTGTGAGCTAGAAATCAGATCTTGGGCCTTCCACGCCTGGGCCAAACTCATCTGCACAGAGATGTCCCTGCTCCCCATCAGCTCTGCTTGTGTGAGGAATGCCTTCCAGATGCCGGAGGGCTGCCTGCCTGCCACCATCCCTCGCTACTAACACCCAGACAGAAAGAAACTCTGCAGCCCCTCAAAAACACAACCTGAATGCCGCAAAGGAAATCAGCTTAAGCAGCATACCTTCATGCTTCTGCCAAGAGGGTCCATAGCGCAGGGCAAGCGTCGAGCCCCCAAGGCTGCTGTGCCTCATCCTTTGCGGCCAAGCCTGAAGGCCTGAGCAACCAATGAGGGGAGCCCCCTGCACACACAAGCACTGCCAGTCGAAATACCAGATGGACTGTCCCTGGTAACTGGAAGAAAGAAGGGGAGGCTGGGGGAAGGGCTGGAGCCAGCCCGAGAGGACCCAGCCAGCCTCCCTTGTGCATTCCGCCACACAGCACTGCTCCTCGCCAAAGAGTGCAACTTCTGCTCTCACAATAGACACACATGCATGCACACTACCAAAGGCTGCCTAAGTCTCTCGCAAGCACAAGGACCTCCTTGCATGCCCACTCAGTCTTCACAAGCTCACTGCTAAGAGGAAATGCCTGCCAGTTTATTCTAAATCTCACAGCACACAGGAGAATGGGAAGAATAGCAACTGAGGTATCCCCCCTTGGATCCTCACTGGCTCACCAGTTATGTGTGTCAGGGACAGCAGTTAAGAATGCTGGACTGAGAAACGGCAGACCGGGATTCAAGTCCTTCCCCCCTCTACCATGGAAGCTTGCTGAGCGGCCCTAGGCCAGTCATTTTTCCCTCATTCTTCCTCACAGGAGTGTTGTTGTGAGGATAAAATGGAGGAGGGGGAAATGATGTTGCAAGCCCCTTTGGGTCCCCACTGAAGAGAACAGCTGGGTCGAAATATCTAAATGCTCCCCCAAACCATCAATTCCTAACACAAGCCGAACTGCCTTGCCAACAAAACAAGCTCCTGCTTTTGTACAGATGATACTGTGAGCCTCAGCCGGTTTTCAGACTGACGTGAGCTGTGCTTCCAAGAAGCACAAAGGCTGAAGGTGGGGGGGGGGGAGACCTCAGAGCCTGAGGGAGGGGGAGGGGAAGAAAAGCAGCCCAGCCCTGGAGCCAGGGCCACTGAACTCTGGGAAAACTTCTCAGCCCCCAAACCCTAATTATGCCAAAGTGTTAAGTGTTCACTCTGCAAAAAAAGAAAGCAAGTTGCTCCCGACACCTTCACTGTGAAACGCCTTGTGGAAAGGGCTTTGCATGGGGAACTTTTTTAGGAACTTTATTTTTGGCTTAGCAGAAGCTTTAAAGGTGAAGCAAGGTTGTGAGGGGGGAAATACCAATGGTTCAAGCCTGGCCTTGTTTTGGGACTTAGAAGTTCTGCCAAGTTCATGTGTGTGTAATGTACTCCACAGGTTCGTTGTTGCAAGGATAAAGAGGAGGAAAAAACCACATACCCTGCCCTAAGCTCCTCAGAGGAAGGTAAGACAAAAATGATAGATAAGAGGCATGCAGCATTCTCTAACCAGGAGGGAAGGCCCTGCTCCACCCCTCCACCACAGATCTCACCTGGTCAAAGAATTCATAGAGTTTGGCAGTCTGGTTGATCCGGCTCCTGTTGGCCTCCAGTTGGCTGCAGAATCCCTGCAGCTGGTTCCTCCACATCTGCAGTTTGACTCCATACGCTGCATGCAGCTCCGTCGAAGAAAAGTCTTCCCACCTGCCCATCTTCTGCAAAGCTTCTCGTCCCCTTTGGCAGTATTCCTGAAAGCAAAG
Source organism: Heteronotia binoei (assembly GCF_032191835.1). Classification (NCBI taxonomy): domain Eukaryota; kingdom Metazoa; phylum Chordata; class Lepidosauria; order Squamata; family Gekkonidae; genus Heteronotia; species Heteronotia binoei. The sequence continues at coordinate 27,521,822 of NC_083236.1, forward strand.
CTGATTGGTGAGGAAAGACCACTGCAAAAGCACACTGATCTTTGGTGTGCTGCAGAGATCCAGTGAAGGATGATGTCTTTTTCAGCAGGGCAGCCAGCCCTGACAGTGTGCCATTGAGGCAGGTCTGTGGCTTGCCCCCTTGCAGAAAACTTACGGAACCCAGGCTGAGACACCAGTGGTGGAGCTCAACTCTATAACTGCATGTTATGTTTACCTCACACTGTCTTTGAGTCTGCACGAACCGATGTGTGTAGTGAGTTCTGTGTGGAGAACTTATTTCTCAAGCATTTATGTGCGCCATGGATTGGGACTGTGTCATGTTGGGAGAGGAGCTGCCTTCATACCATTTTCCCAGCTGGAAGGCTCTATTTGCCCTGTTGGGGGGCTCCACAGGTGATGCAGTACATCTCTGTTTCCCCAAAAGGACAAACAGCACCCCTGGGCAGTTTCAGGCCCCCTCTCTATGCATGCTGCAGTTCTGGTCCAAATCAGACCTGTCCATGCCTGAGAATTAAGTTCCCAGCCTGGAACTCGTAGCACACATCTGACCACATGGACCTAGGGAAGTCTGAAGAGGACACAAGGAAAACTCATTGCACTGTTAGGCCCTTAGAACAGGGCTTTTGTATAAAGAAGGAAGAGACAAGCTTGAATACATCACTTGTTAAAGTCACTAGCTTCACTTTATTGTTAGCCTCCTGTCTCAGCTCTGAAATCTGAATGTGAGGTGTTTGTGAGGTCAGAACTGTCAACCCTCAACAAATCAAGGTGGGTGGGTGTCATGAATATACTCTGAAAAGGTGAGAGTTTTCACCAGGAGGAAGGGAGTCAGCAGAAGCTCAAGACAGCACAACAATAAAGGAACCTTCCCAGCCACATCTCTGCCACCTCTCCCAACAGGCAGCCCAGCCGAGAATGGGCCAGCGAGGCAGAATATGAGGCTTGCAGCAAGTGCTGGGAAGATGCACTGACCTGGCTGGAAATCTGTTCTAACAGAGCATTCATTCTCACTCTACCCTGGTGATGGCAGCACTCTCCTAGGGTCTGTCTAAGGTTTTAATCCCAGCCAACCCAATCTCTGACAAGCCTTACAGAAAACTGCTTGTGAGCATTCCATTGCTGCTTCCATCCACCAGAGGCTAGGATATCTGTCAACATTTTGTGACATCAGAGCAGTTCGTCCAACTGCAGCCTGAGGCTCTGCTGCTTTTCATAAACAAAATCTTTTCACACACATCACCACAGAACTGAGGGAAGAATCCTGAAACATTCACAGCGACACTTATTTCGCTTGACATGGCTGTAAACAATAAACATCCTTGAGGTTCAATTAATGTCAGAAACCAGTATGATCCAAAGCCAACTGGGAATTCATGCAGTTGCCAACGTGGAAACTGCTCCATCAGCCACTCTGGTCTATAGGGCAGATATGGCTTCATTTGAGCCCAGGGGTTCCAAGGGCTTCACAGTGGCCTGTTTGTTCAGCGCCAGAGCTCAGCTCTGAAAGACACTTCCCAAGAACAAAAAATGAGGTTGTCTCTGTACCAACACGTCACAGATTTACGCAGCCCACCACAAGCTCTGCTTTGCAGAAGAGGCCACCCACTCACGTTAGCAACCAGATCAAAATCCTGGCACTGCTTCTGTGCTCGAAGGAGGACCTCCAAAGAATCATCCATCTCGCTCAGCTCTGCCAGCCGCCTCTGGCCAACATTCTCGATCCAGCTGCTGACCTAAGAGGGGGAAAAGGAGGTTCAAACGGCTGCCTGTTACTGGTTTAATCGATGCTGGGGAGCTGCCCAGCTCTGGGAAGAATGTGAAAGTCAGCATTTGAGGAGCGCACGTTCCGCTTGTATGCCTGCCAAATCAAGGGAGACGTTTCGCTGTTGCTCCTAAAGCCCTGGTGTATCAGTCAGCCAAACCAGTGTAGTCCAGGGTATATTCTGCTGAGTTTGGGCATAAAAGCAGTAAGTTCAAAAACCAGCTCCTTGAACTGCAATATGGCCGAATGTGAAATTGATCTATTTTGACCAGCATATAATCCCTGGGGTCCACCACACAACTGCCCTTTCCCAACCATCCCGAGGAAGGGAAACCTAAGCAGGAAAGGCTCAAAGCTTCAGCCTTTGGATGCAGGCACTAGAATGTACAACAGCAGCTGGGGCACGAAGAACCATGGGAAATATAGCTCCTGCAATTCTCACCTTCCCTGGGCACTGCCATGCATCCTCATGCCCTAGAGAGGAGCCCATCTTACAGCAGCAGTTCCCAGGAGTCCTCTCTGCCACCCCTTCCTCTCCTCAAATTACTTTGGGAGAAGGGGCAGTGTGCACGGGTAGGCTGGCTGAAGGGAGGCCCCAGCTCCCTCCTCCCCCTGCAGTTCCAGAGCCTGCAGGAGCCATTTGCCAGTTGGAAACTGGGCCTTCTCTAAAATCAGATTAACTTGACACACCTGTGTATCTAAATTCAACTGCTGCAATCAGATCGCTTTCTGTGCTGGGGATCACAGGTTCCAAAGCTGAGAGGCCATCTTGCAAGCAGAGACAGTAAAAAAGCTCTGCTGCAGCAGCCTGCGTTAGGCCTGGGAGCAAAACAAGCCCATGAGCCACAGGCAGCTCCACCATGTTAGCAATGGGACATTCCAATCACTGTAAGGTCTGCCACCCACCATCCCTACAGCCTTGCCTGGCACTCATTTAAGGCCCCCAGGAGGTGCCATGTCACTGCCCATCTTGATCCATGAGCACATCCAGCTAGGCCTGAGCAAACTTGCAGAATTGGACTGCAGAAACACCCACAAGGTCAACAACAAACCTCTCGGAAGCACTCTTCAAACACCTCAAAGTCCATCACCAGTTCCAGGGCCTGGATTCGCTTGTTGGAGATCTTCACGAGCTGGTGAATGCTTTCGTCCACCTGGTTGTAAAGTGTGACGGCTTCCTCCAGCGCATCTCTGAGAGGGAAGTGCAGGCAGTTAGTGGCCAGAACACCAGCTTCTTCTTATGAGCTCTGGTTAGATGCTGGCTCTCTCTCAAGCCACTCCCTCTCCACCCCTGTGCCACAGAGTGACTGCAAAGATGACCATCCCCTCCAAATAAAGGCCTGGAACTGAGAGGGAGGAGGATGCAGTGAAGCCAAGAGAAGGTGCGATGAGGCCAGCTGGAGGCAAGGCCACTGAGAGGAGAGAGATGCTGATAAGGACATCTTTTCCAAATGACAGCCCCAGAAGGGGTAGCTGTGTTATTCCATTGTGGCACTCATAAACAGGATTCCTATGGCACCTTAAAGACTGGCAAGCTTTTACTCTGGCATACGCTTTTGCGGACTGCAGTCCAGTTGTTTAGATGGCAGAAAAACTTGGTTTGCATTTCTGCTGACACATTGATGGGCTGCTTCCCCCTGGCAACATTGGTACAAGCAGGGACAGCAGCCCTGAATGGAAGAGGATAGTTCTCCCTGTACCTGTACTCAAAGCTGGCTGTCACAGAAAGTCTCTGAAGCACATTTAACACATGGGTGCTCTCTAACATCAGTGCTGACCTGGACTAGGAATAAGCACAGCAAGAAGCTATGCTGGTGTGAATGCAACTGCCTCCCTCTGCCGAGAGGGGACAGCTACCTTCCCACTTTCCTTGAGGAAGAGCTCTGTGTGATTGGAAGGCTTGCCTAGTCCTCCATGAAAAAGATCTGTCTTTGCTGTTTTGTATCTCTTAGGGCCTAATAACACCAATGTCTGGTTGAACTAGATGTGCTGCGTTGTAACAAGATTCCAAGATGCAAGGAGGCTCAGTTTGAATCAGGCTTTGACTTGCCTGAGAAGGCTCTCCTTGTAGGCCTTGGTAGATCTCCGAAAAGAAAGCCATGCACCAAAAAACCACCCCCAATAGCCCCATGCATACCTTCCAGATGGAATCATGCCTCCCCCCCAATTCATGCCCAGGACTGCAGAGTCAACAAGGCATGTGACGAGAAATGAGAGGCTTAGGTTCCCCCGAATCCTCTTTTCCTTCATTATAATCACTCTTGTGGGAAGGAAAAGAGTTCCAAACACAGTTTCTGTAGGGGTAATGCTGAGCTCCAAGCTATTAATTCTAGGGTAATTTGAAACTCAGATGTTTAAAAATTGTTTTTGGCAGCGTTCCTTTCTGAAGAATCTCTTCCCAAAGTGATGGCTCTTTCTTCCCTTGATAGGGAGAAGGGAATGAGTTGTCCATGAGGATGAGATGGTGTTGTGGGGGGTGGGGGCTGCTGGTGGTGACAGCTGTTTCATAAAAGAAGCAAGCACATTCCCCAGAACAACCAGAGACTGCTGTTCAGTTTCTCAAATGTGGATAATCTCGGGCCAGGCCCTTTAGGTCACCATAGCTCATGGGCATGGCAGAGAGGCAAGCCTCCTCCAACACTCTGTTGAAGGTCTGGGAGTCGCTCAGAAATAGGCACAGCCAGGGCAACCAGAACTGTTCTTATCCTGTGCTGACTTCCATGCCGTAGCAAAGCTAACTTGTGCGGCAGACCGGCAGGCGGCAATGACTGGTCCCTGACACAGAGCAGAGCTGTAGCTCTCCTTAAAGCAGGGCTGGCACAGCTACTGGAGTGAGCCAACAGGTACTCCAGAGAGGGCCAAGGCCTGCACCAATGCCAAAATAAAAAATAATGACTAAAGTACTTCCCGAGAGGCCTGTAATTCCCATTCACAAGTCCCTGGTTGATGCCTTAAAAACTAGCTGTTTTCTATGTAGCCTGCTGGACCTCATGTTGAAGAAGAACAGCAGGAGGAGACTGTATTTAAATCTCGTCCTTCACTACCCAAAGGAGTCTCAGAGCAGCTTACAATCTCCTTTCCCTTCCTCTCACCATGACAGACACCCTGTGAGGTAGGTGGGGCTGAGAGAACTCTCCAAGAACTGCCCTTGAGAGGAACATCAGAACATAAGAGATGCCATGTTGGATCAGGCCAAATGGCCCATCCAGTCCAACACTGTCTCACAGTGACAAAAACACCCCCTAGGTGCCATCCAGAGGTCCACCAGTGGGGCCAGGACACTAGAAGCTCTCCCACTGTTGCCCTCGCCCCAAACACCAAGAATACAAAGCATCACTTGCCCCAGACAGAGAGTTCCATCTATACCTTGCGACTAATAGCCACTGCTGGACCTCTGCTCCATATGTGTATCCAATCGCCTCTTGAAGTTATCCATGCTGGTAGCTGCCACCACGTTCTGTGGCAGCTCTGCGAGAACCTCTGATTGGCTCAAGGTTCCTCTTTCAGATTTGATTTCCCCTCTGGCAAGGCAGGGGACCTTTTCAGGGCAATAAGGCACTTTCTGTAGCAGTCATACCTCTCTGGGCTAGTTAGTGTGTGAGGCCTAGCAGTTCTAACTGAGACAGATACAGTTGTACAAATGAGGATGCCGAAAACACACCTGTCTCACATATAGCCATGGAGATGCAGCTCTGACAGAGCTTAATGCAAAGCTTAATACAAGGCCAAAATAGGAGTCAATTGCACCTTTAAGACCAACTTAGTTTTATTCAGAACGTAAGCTTTCGTGTGCATGCACACTTGTGCCTATTTGGATCTTAATGTGAGGCCCTTCAACTTCATCATCAAAGGATCACGGTACAGATGAAGGCTGCCATCTTCTGGTCATCTCCAGAACAGCAGCCTATAGGCCTCCCAACAATCTTTGACTGGTCTGTGCCAATGCCAGGAATATCAATGGACCCAGATGTTTTCCATTTGCTGAGAGAAGTTACATCTCATGAAACTTCCTTATGCCAAGTTAGACCACTGAGCCATTTAAATTTACCACTGTTTTTCCTGACTATCAGAAAGGGAAGGGTCTTTTCCTGAACCTGCTCCCTGAGATCTTTCCGGAGGAGATGCCGGTGACTGGACCTGTGAACTTGTGCTGACAAAACATACCCAACACAACTGCTCAGCTATGGTCTCTCTCAAACATGCCCCCAAATGCTTCTTTCCCACCTCCCCCTCTGGGCAGAGGTTGCTGGGGAACTCGGACTAGACAAAGCAGAATGGCTCCTCCCCAAACCTACCACGCCCACTGCTCTTCGAGGAACAACCCCTGCTTTCCTCCTGCCATAGCATGAGAAGTAATGGCACTCTTACTTTGCAAGCCACAGCTCTGACAGAGTCAGTCCATTTCCTCTCCTTGAAGTGCCTAAAGACTTTTTTCTTTGGCACGGACATTCCACCTCCTGGCTTGACAGTTTGAACACTCCACATGCTGCTAACATTTGCCTCAGAAGCTCTGACCTCATGAATTTAGGGTGTGCTTGTCCCCGTGACAAAGAGTGGTAAAGCAGCGGTACTGCAGTACTGTGATCTGGACTCTGCTCATGACCTGAGCTCTCTCCCAGCGAAAGCTGGTTCAGGTAGCTGGCCCTAGGTTGACTCAGCCTTCCATCCTTCCGAGGTCAGTAAAATGAGTACCCAGCTTGCTGGGGGAAAAGTGTAAAAGACTGGGGAAGACAATGGCAAACCACCCCATAAAAAGTTTGCCGTGAAAACATTGTAAAAGCAACATTGCCCCAAAGTCGGAAACGACTGGTGCTTGCACAGGGGACCTTTCCTTTCTTGGCCCATTCAAAGGTGAACGGAAGCCACGTAGGCTTCTCTCAGAATGGAACAGAATAAGCATTGACCTTTTTTTGAGGGGGGAGGCCTGTACTTGAACCTACAATTAAAAGACAATGAGCAATCTGGGGAAACCCCACAGAGAGCTCCTCTGGAATGGCAGGTTTGTCTGACCGCTGTGTGGCAACACACAACCACAGCTGTCGCATCAGAGGAAGGTTGGTATCGTCTGCTCTGACTGATAGCAGTGCCCTGGGGCACAATCTTTCTCACCCTGGCTACTCAAGGCCCTCTTAGCTGCCAAGGACTAACATGAGGCTTCTGCATGGAAAATGGCTTTACAAAACAGGACAAAACGGACCCTGGTCCCTTAGTGAAGGGGTGGATGCTCAGAGGAAAGAAATGGAAGGATGCCAGAGGAAAGGAAACACTGTTTCACATGGAATGAGGTTACGCGATTCGCACCCACAAAATGAGGTGAGCATCACTAGCAGCGGCAATTAAAACACGCTGAAGAGTTAAACAGCTCCTCCATGTTCAGAGGCAATATACCGGTGCAAACCATAAGGTAAATGCAACCCTGTTTTTCAACATCACATTCAAATAGCCAACAATATTTTTCTGAAGTAACGGACATAGAAAAACAGTTCACTACTATACATCTCCTGTCAGCAGCAAGAAAAAGACTGAGGGAAGAGTGCTCCTTCCTCAGTGGTCAATTTTTTTTGGCAGGAAAAGCCATGTGATGACATGAAGGGGAGGGGGAGCCAGAGCACTCTTGGGATTAAGCAAGTTCCTTTTAAAAGCTTGCTACGTCTTCTCCATGGTTGGCCTGTGCAGTCCCGCGTGGAACTGCACAGAGGCAACAAAGATGAATAAGAGGATTTTGTATGCTTTTAATTTTTAAAATTCAGGACTGCCAGAAGCCCTGAAGAAAAATGCCCTGCCTCTTTAATGAAGGCTTAGTGTTCGGAAATGGATGGCTGGGGCTTTTCTTGGCAAGGAGGGAAATAACATTCCATTAAATTTTCCTTTTAAAGGGACAGGGCATTTCCCCCCCTCCAGGATCCAGGCAACTGGCAACCACATTTCAAACCACCTTGAGACACAAGGGGAAAAGTGGGAAATAAACAAATGAATGAATAAATAAACATTTGTCGTTAAGGCAAAAGACTTTCAAAATTCAGGCCTATGGAAGGTCCCTGAATGGTACTTGAAACGTTCCTCAAATAACTCCAGATCCTGAGCACGTCACTTAGTACTGTGGAGTGAATATTACCTTGTGGTAACTTTCGCATGCAACTGACGGGCAGCTGCATTCAGGTCACTTGGCATACAGAGTTTAGCTCTACTGACTTGGGCTTTTCAGTGGGGCAGAAACACAAGGTAAACACGCCAAACTGGTTTGACAATAAGGCAAGGGTAGCCAGGAGCCAAGGTCTTTGTAATGCTCTGGAGTAAATCAATAAAGACAGAGAGGCTGGCAGGAGGGAAAGAGATCCAAAGACCCCACCCACAACGGCCTGTTTGCTCCTCAGGTAGGCAAGACCTCTCGGTTACTATCAGGCATCACTTTTCCAGAGTCCTGTTGAGCTTTGTTCTCTTTTCCTGACTTCTGTGGTTTGCTCTGGACGCCATGAAGCAATGATACCTGCTTTCCCCCTGACTTCATAGATAAATGTGTGGCTAATGAGGACCCACTACATTCATCTAATGAAGTTACAGTCACCAGCCTCCAAAGAGGACCTTGAGAACTCCTGGAATTACAACTGATCTGATAAGAGAGATCAGTTCTCCTAGGGAAAATGGCTGCTTTGGAGGGTAGACTTTATGGCATGATACCCCAACTGAAGCTCCAGGAATTGTGCAACCTGGAGTTGGCAACCCAAGATAAAACAGGCTTTAGTCCATAAAAGGTTATTCTGGAATGAAATCTTTTTATCCTTTAAGGTGTCACACAACTCTTTATCATTATATCAGCACTGGGTGGCAGATATAAAATATTAAACAAAAAAGAAGAACCAAAATAAAATCACAACAGAGTGCTGTTGTGAATATACTTATTGACAGGTGTCTGAAACATTTACAGATTGCTGGTTTGTCAGCAAAAGAGCACAATTCCTCCCTGCTGGTGGTAAAAATGTTATTTGGAACACAATCAAATCTTGGTTTGAATAATTTGAAACTATTAATCAAGAGCCGGTTGTAAGAACGGTTTGCTTTGGGGCAGAACGTGAATTTCTTTTTTGTGTGACCAGCTGTCTATGCAGGCTACATACATTGCGGGGACAGGTTTGTATTTTCGATTTCATGAGTGTTTCATAGTTCAATCCTAAGCACAGTTACATCCTCGAGGAGGGGCCACGGTTTACTGGCAGAGCATCTGCTTGGCATGCAGAGGGGACCAGATTCGATCCCCACCATCTCAAGTTAAAAGGTAGTAGGTGATGTCAAATACCTCCATCTGGGACCCTGGAGAGCTGCCACCAGTTAGAGCAGACAAGGCCAATCCTGATGGAGCATGGGAAGCGGCTTCAAGCGCATGCTGCCCTTCAAAGCCCACTGACTCGCTTAGGATTACACTGCTGGCGCCCGCAGTGTGCAGCATGGGACAGAACAATTTGTACTTTCCTCCCCAGCCCTGTGTCTTGGCCTCTCCACTTCCCTGCCAGCTTACCTGTAGTCCTCTGTCAGAGTAACAGAGGACTCCTCCTTCCTCAAGCGGGCCAGCAGCGCCCCACCCTCCAGCTGCAATCTGACCAGCCGAGAGTCCTCAAGAACAGTCTTCATCAACTGCCTGTAGTGCTTTAGCAAAGCATCAGCCTCCTGGGAAATTTCAAAATCAAACAAAACATTAAAAGTTCTGCCCATGGTATTCTTGTTTTTCAATAATTACTCCTCCTTTGCTTTCCTTGCCAAGATCCCAAGCACTCTGCTTCTTGTGTCATGTCTGTCCCACCTAGAGATGTTCCTATCTATAGATTTACAGACCACAAGGTCTGCCCAAGCTCCCACTTACAAATCTTCATTGATGTTCTTTATGTTAAAAAGATGTTCCCAAAGGGCCAGAAAGCTTGTCTTCCCCAGTCTCTCCACCCTTGTAGCCTCTCAAAAGGAACCATGCCGTTTACTCACACAAAAGCCAGATGTTCCTTCAAGACTTCATCCACCCTCTCTAATCTCTGAATTAGCAATGCTATTTGGGCCATACCACACAATATGATTTTCCTCAATCATCCCTTGGGTCCGCATGATGAGAAGAGAAGAAGAGGAGAAGAGATTGGATTTATATCCTGCCCTTCACTCGGAGTTTCAGAGCAGCTTACAATGTCCTTTCCCTTCCCCTCCTCACAACAGACACCCTGTGAGGCAGGTGGGGCTGAGAGAGCTCTTGACAGAAACTGCTATTGTGCATAATTCTGACAGAATTATGACTGACTCAAAATCACTCCAGCAGCTGCATGTGGAGGAGTGGGGAATTAGACCTGGTTCTCCCAGATAAGAGTCCAAGCACTTAAACCACTACACAAAACTGGCTCTCATATGCTCAGGGGGTTTTTTTGGAGCAGGAACTCCTTTGCATATTAGGCCAAATGCCTCTGATGTAGTCAATTCACCAAGAGCCTACAGGACTTTTATTATAGGGCTCTTGGAGGATTGGCTACATCAGGGGTGTGTGGCCTAATATGCAAAGGAGCTCCTGCTACAAAGAAAGCCCTGCATATGCTTATATGATCCACATATGCTTGAGAGTTCCTTACTGCAGACTCAGTTCCCAGGAGCACGAGGCCTGAAAGAACTCAGGACCATGGCATGGAAGAGGGGACTTCAGCCTTCCATTCACGATCTTCCTGACCTGCTAAGGCCCCAGGGAGAATGCTATTTGCCCTGCTGGGGGGTCCATGGGTACTAATGAGATGAACCAAGGAGGCAAACTGGGGTCGCTTTTGATCAGATAGCCATGTGTGGGATTGAGGGGAGGGGGAGATAAGCAGCCTTCTGCCGTGCTTCTGCAGAATTGGGTCCTGCATACTTTGGAACTGCAGGCACACATCTGTGGGGCCACCAATGCACTGGGGAGGGAGGTGGCTCCAAGCATTGCTTACCTCTGGAAGACCTGCTTTTGAAAAATCAAAGAAAAGACAACATCCACCCACCTCAACACTGTGACTGATTTCCTACTAGCCTTACGCCACTCTCTCGCTTCTCTTCTCTGCGGGGCTTCTGTCAGATTTCACACTATCTGCCCTGGGGCTGCAACTAACTTCGCCTTTTTCACAAGGCAAACAAAAACTGGTTTTTAGAGGATCTTGTTTGCTGCACAAAAAAGGTGGAGTGAGTTGCAGCCCCTGGGCAGAAGCCCCACAGAGGAGCGTGAGAGGGGTGTAAGACTGGTGGAAAATCAGTCTGTGAGAAAGATCTCTCAACAGTCAATGGACATATTTTTCTCCTTGGTGGGGGAATGACAGCCACAAAGACGCAGGAGCTTTGTCATGGTGGGCGTTTTGCTGGGAAGCTGGCTGCGATCGACTGGCTTAAAACATTCTGGCAGGGTGCTACTGCTCTGTCCCCAGGCATCGACAGCATCGACAGATGGCTTCACTGCAGGTGAAGCAAAGACAGTGTAGTCTGGCCTGAGCAGGATACTCGCCGCTGTGTTGCTATCCACAAGGATGCTGCTGCAGTTCCACTGAGACCAGCCAAACCCACTCAGGCCCTTGCTGCCCGTTCCCCGCATTGGCAGGCCGACTGCTTCTCTGCTGGAGCCTTGAGATTTCTACCAGCTCTTTGCCTTCCCAAGATCCCAAGCAGCTTCCTCAGGTTGCTCCTTGTTGTTGCCCATGCTGGCAGGATGTGTTGGATAATGATACGTTTGTTTTCAAAGAGCCATTTTCTAGCCTTGACTGCTAGCCAAGAGCTTGTGCTATAGCCTGAAGCAAGGCTGAACCCCTTTGCCCCGCTTCCCACACCGTGCTCCAGTGAAGCACATTATGGGTTAGTGTTTTTCTAGCCTGCCTTAGCTGACCGCCCCCCTCCCTCAGCTGGCACCTGGGTCACAAGCCTTCCTTTTGCTCTTTAATATCCCAGTAAGCCTCGCCTGGGACACGCCTGCTGCAAACTCTGCGAGGAAATTGAATTTTCCTTGGAACTGGGAGACTTTTGATTCGTAATGGCCTAGAAGGAGAGCAGTAATGACAGGAGGAGGAGGAGGAAGACTCACCTCCGCTTTGTCTGGCAATCCGCTGGACTTCACGGCCTGCAGGGCCCCCGCAAGGAAAGTGGACGCGCCTCGGCACCCTTGCAGCAGATGCTCCAGACGCTGCAAGGACAGCAGCAGAGGGCAACGTTTGTCTTGTACGGATTGTTTAAAGAACTTCTATCCCACTTTCCCACCAAAAACAGTGGCCCGAGTTGACTCTCTCATCTTGCAAGTGCCACAGAGGAATCCTTCGAGCAACCATGAACCACAGTTTTCACATTCTCTGTCACTGATACATTTAGGCTGGGAGCAACCTTTCTAATTATCTGCATGAAGCTCTTCTAGAGAAAAAAACACACCAATGCAGATGTTTGTGCATCAGGTCGATTAATTCTGGCTTAGTGGGAATGTAATTTGGGATTTAGAGAGATTGCTTAAAGAAATATTTACTTAAAGGGCTGTCATATAGAGTATGGGGCGGAGTTGTTTTCTGTTGCCCCCAAAGGTCGGACCAGAAACGACAGGTTGAAATTAAATCAGAAGAGTTTTCAGCTAAACATTAAGAACTTCCTGACCATTAGAGCGATTCCTCAGTGGAACAGGCTTCCTCGGGAGGTGGTGGGCTCACCTTTGGAGGCTTTTAAACAAAGGCTAGATGGCCATCTGACAGCAATGCTGATTCTGTGAACTTAGGGGAAAGTATTTGTGAATTTCCTGCATTGTGCAGGGAGTTGAACTGGATGACCCTGGAGGTATCTTCCAACTCTATGATTCTATGCTTCACTGGGGGGGGGGGGCATGACTGACTCAAGTCATTGCAGATTTTCTTGTTCACTGGATTATATGGTCAAAAGCCAGTTGAGATGAATGAGACTACATACCAATTTTTTTTGTCCTGTAAGAACTTATTAGCCAAGTGTAAGCTTCCTGTGATAGGCTAGAATCCAGGTATGTCTGAGCCAATCAAAGACTGCTTCACCAGTAGGGAACTTTATTATTTCCTTCATTTACACCCCACCTTTCTCCCCAATGGGGACCCAGAGCAGCTTACATTGTTGTCCTCTCCATCATTTTCTCCTCACCCAGCAAGCTTCCATGGCAGAGTGGGAATTTGAACCCGGGTCCCCCAGCTCCTGGTTTGACAATGTAGCCACTACACCATGCTGCACTTCAGTTGTCTGAAATTTTCTAGCCACCATGGTTGTGAAAGACAGTCCCAAAATGTAGGTTTTGAGTGGGTAAGCCAAGAGAAAAGTTTGCATTGCAGGCTCTAGAGGAACCACCCTTGACTTCAGACTCTGCTTTCATACCTAAGGCCCCTTCCAAACTCCAAACAAAGTTGGGGCAGAGGAAGAGGCTTTTCCCTGGTTTGCGATACTCGTCAAATTGGGCATCCTCAAACATCCACACATACACGCTACTGAGTTTTCATTGCCTAGGCACCATTACAAGTGTCACTCACCATCCGAAAGCGGAGCCAGTCCTGGTGGCAATACGGAAGGGCCCCGTCAAATTCCAGGGGCAGCTTTGCGCTGTCGATGTGCTTGTGGAGGGACTTCATGGACGTCAGAAGCTCCACCTGAAGAGAAAGGGACATGTGTGTCTCAGCCCTGGAAGGCAGGCCAGGAAAAAAGAGGAGGCCTGAGACAGCTTGCTTTTGTGTAGTTAAGTACGTTGTTTTCATTGAAGTAGGGAGATATCTGGTGTTTTCTGGTTACTTAGTCCTTCTCCCCATCCCTGTTTTTTCATTGTTGCTACTAAGACAAGGGCTGGCAGGGGGACATTATGACTTGATTGGGTGAATGCAAGGATCGCACAGCAGACAAGTCACTTTTTTTGGAGGGGAGGGGGGTTAATTAGGATTTTATTATATATTGTGTATTTTAAAATTTCGGGATTTGAAACCACAAGGGAGAGGCAATGCATAAACATTTTAATAATTTAAAAAAAAATAGGTAAGAGATTTGTATTAGTTGGGAAACAAAAATTAGTTCACAGTCTCAACTTCAACAACGGCTGCAGGGAGGACACCAACAGTGAGGCCAGGATGACAAACAGCAAATGCAAACAAGTGCAGCTACGTTTACGCTTGGCATTCCGTTGGCGTGAGGACTAAATCAACACCGATTGAGGCAAATGCCAGAGACTGACCTTGGCATCTTTCGAATGCAAGGTCTGAGCTCAAGGACAAAGTTGAAACACACCCACAATTAGTATTTATACCTTCCGTTCCCATGCCCAGGGTTGGATCCAGACCTGTGTGCTTATTAGCTTGGAGGGAAGCTGACCCACGCTGAGACTCAGATGGAAGTCAAAGATACAACATGGTCCAGGTTTGGTTGGGAGGTGCCAAGAAAAAGAGAATGTGTGGCAACAGGGAGAAATGCCTCAGTGTGAGAAGGGATGCCAGCAGAAGACCTGGCAGATTCCTTCAGAACTTGGAGAGAAAGGAAAAAGCAAGGCCCAGCTCCAACAGGATTCCTCATCCTGTGCAGAGCCGGAGCGTGGGAGTAGGCAAACTAGGCAAATGCCTAGGGCGCCAGCTCCCAGCAGAGGTAGGGGGCAGGCACCCCCTCCCTGCTCGCGCCATCCCCAAGTCCCCGAGCCTCTGCAGCGCCCGCCACACTCCGCGAGCACTGTAGAGGGAAACCGACCAGGGGGTTTTCTTGGCTTTAAGGGGGCTCCCGACCCCTTAAAGCCAAGAAAAAACAGGACTTTTCCTCTCCAGCACCTGCTGAACTCAGCCAGCGCTGCAGAGGGAAACTGACCAGGGGTTTTTTTTTGGCTTTAAGGGGTCGGAGGAGCTCCATCGACCTCTTAAAGCCAAGAAAAAACAGGGCTTTTCCTCTCCAGCACCCACCGAACTCAGCCAGCGCTGCAGAAATCTACTTGGGGGGGGGTGCACTGGGGTTCTGCCTTGGGTGACAGAATCCCACGCACTGGTCCTGATTCTGTGTAAATGTTGCAGTTAGGGATGGCTTTTTTCTGGTCCAGATCTGGAGGGAGCAAGGTTGCCTTCTCTTTGCCTGCCCTGGTGCAGAGGAAGTACCAGTAATATTTACCAACACCATTCAGCTACCTTCCTCTCCCTCAGCCTCATTTGTTCTCACACACAAACCCAAAACCAAACCCTGCCTGTTTGCCTCTGTGGCATCAGCATCAGCAGAGCTAAAGGGAGCCAGAAGAGTGGCTACTTGGCTCCTTCCACATCTCTCCAGCTAGGAAATGACAGCTTACCCCAAATGCCTCTTGGGCGATAACAGACTGCTGACTCCTCCACCCTCGTTTTAGAAGAGCTGGCATTGGCAGGGCTCAAAGGAATATGCTTTGCAGCTGTCTATGGAGACTCCTCTCAGCTGGATGTAGGGATCACCCCAGAGACCCTGCCCATTGCAGGGACCTTACGGGTGATCTTGGTAAGAGCTGAGGGGTCAAACATCTATAAAGAGTGTGCAGGGGTTCCCTGCTGGGTCTGTGGGCCCTCAGCAGATGTCCAGCCAAACCAACCTCAATGCTGGCCCTGGAGAGAGCGTTAGGTGTCATTCGTGCCTTACTGCATTTCAGCAGTTGCTTTATGGCAGCTTTGCCGCTGACTGCAACTGGTCGCTTTCCGTTTGGCTACAATCTTCTGCAGAGCTCTGGAGGGCTCTAGGGCCCAAATTAAGCTGGTACGAGTCTTTTGGGGGAAAACATCTAAGTAGATTGAGGGGGGGCGCAATGTTTAATAAATATTTTAGAGTTAAACATAAAAGTGCCTGTTTTATTGATTTCACAACACAAGAATACCCACACATACACACAACCACTATGAAGCTCCATGCATTATTTTCTGCCTCTCTATGGTTCACCACAGGATAAGGTGCAGTTGAGTGAAATCTATCCAATTTTTAGGGCTGGGTAGTGAAGGTCTATACGATAGCCATGCTAATATTTCAAATTCCTGGGATCTCTCAGGCCCTGACAATGCATGTGGGGTTTGCTTAGGCCCTCCCTTCAGCCCTCCTTGGCACAGCTCAGCCATCTTAAAGTGATCAGTGATCGTGAGCCCTCTTATGTCATTGGGCTGGTCAGGTGCAGCTTAGACCCCCCCTGCCCCAGGTGACAAAGTTTCTGTCCGAGACCTTCTTCAACACTACAGCAGATGGAGAGAAATGGCTGGGATACAGACACAGAAGTTGAGTCCAGGCCAACTGGCCAGAGGCAACTTGGTGAGGCAATGCAGAGCATGGGGCAACCTGCCTCCCTACCCTTCCCGCGCCAGACCAGGCATGAGTCAGGAGAGGCGAACAAAGCTTTGATCCTTCAATCTGCCCTTGAGAGACTATAAAGCCTTCCTTATCTCACTGAACTGATCACCTCCCTTTTATTTCTGCCCTGCTTCTTCCAGAGTCTCCTTCCTTTGTTTAACAACAGACCACTGCCTTGATAAATGCATCCAGACTTACCCACCCTCCTCTCTTTAATCACCACCTCCCTTTCTAAGGATGTGTGGACAGGGTGCTACTCATCACCTGCACTGATGAATCTCCCAGAGCACCTCTGCCAAATGAGACAAGCTCTGACAGAGTGGCTATGATGCGGACCCCCAGCTGCCCCACTGCAGACAACTCAGAAACCATCTCCCATCCTTTGGTTCCTTCTGGAAAGGAACCCCTGTGAATTGTGCCAGGAAGGACAGCTTGCAGCCCAAGTGAAAAAGAAGGTCCTCGGTCACATTGCTGTTCAGAAGATGCTGGGCTGCAGAAAATGCAGGGGAATCTTATCCCAGCATCTGAGTCCACTAGCATCTTAAAAAATGAGATTTCCAAAGTATTAGGGTATAAGCTACTGAACTCAAACCTGGCTCTTCTACTCCAAACTAACACAGCTGTTATACAGATCTTTATACTGAAAGAGATGGAATAAGAGACCTGACAGTTTGAAACAGTCATCATAAAAGAGAACAGAGCAGTGGAAAATTAATAGGCATGAAGCTGCTGCTAACTCTGATCTGCAGCTAGGAGACACAAATTCTGCACTGACTGCTCATCGACATAGTTCTGAGGGCCAAACTATACAGTATGATTTCTAATGTGTCACAGCTGTAGTGTGGCTGTGGGGAAAGCCAACCCAGACCCCATTCACTTTCACAGCCGCACCACAATTCTGATTGGTTAGAACAATTGCTGGGGACAGATTCCCTGGGGTTGGGACACCTGGCCAGAAGCCATGGGGGGAGGAGCAGGTTGCCACCTGAGGAGGCCACCTGTTCCATCAGTGTGTCCAACAGATTCTCAAAAGTGTTTCCCAGTTAAGAAGCTACATAAAGAAATCTAAAGGTCCTTGAACTCTGTTCCGTGCCAAATTTCAGTTCTGTGCCAAATTTCAGCCAGTTTTTCAGCACAAAGACCTTCGGAGGCAAGAGGCGTCAGTAAGGCACAGCGATTCACGTATGGCCTGCATAGATGCAAAAGAGGAACGAATGGTACCAGTACCTGCACAGAAGCTGGTTTCTCCATCCGGAAGGTGACATCTTTCTCGACGAGCAAAAGGACAGTGTGGATGCAGTGAGGGACAGCGTCCTGCAAGGTTAAGAGCAGATCTGAGTGCTGGCTTTGGTGCCAGGAAAGAGCCTTGTTGTACGTGCGGCTTAACAGGGCTCGCTGGCTGGTCGCTGATTTTCACAGCAGATTTTCCCCCCCTCCCTCCTCTGTTGCCCTTCTCACATTTTCACACAATACAAGCCCTCCTTTCTTTGAAAAGGGGACAGGAGCCTTTGGAGAGCGGCCAGCAGTCTCAAGGCCAGCCACCTAGCGCAGGAGGCAGGTTCCTCCACACCCGAACATGCTGAACAACTTCATTCAAGAAGAATGTGAGTCCTGCCCCAAGCAGTGACAGTTGGGCAAGAAAGAAGAGCCCTGGGGACAAGGGACAGGCCTAATCAAACAAACCCTGGGCACAGCCTACCTTACAAAACGTAAGGAAGTCTTAATGGCTGCACTTTCACTGAAAGAAACCTGGGAACTGTGAATTTCTTCCCATAAGGGCAGAAACTGAAGTACTGGGAAAGGGGAATTTAAGTCACTCCTTCTGTCTTTCTATCTGTCTGTCTGTCTTTCTCTCGCACACATCTGGCTACTTTAAGCCTCAGGAGAGAAAAAACAGGCACAATACAGGAATTGTATACTATTATTACTACTGGGAAGGCTGAGGCCAATTCACACATCAAAAAATGCTTGTATTCCTCTCAGGTGCAGGTGACAGACATAGCCTGGGAGTTTTGTGCTCAGAACGTAAGGCCCAGATTGGGACTGCAGCCTGTGTGGATGCTGTTTGTCCCAACCTAAATTAGCCCCAGGGAAGCACTATTTGTTTTCAGTACAAGCAAGTTCCCCAACAGGACAAACAGTGGTGTCTTTCACATAATGCCTTAAGAATGGCCTAGTTGTATACCCTCTCTTCTCTCTGACACTTTCTGTGGAAAGCAAGGAGAGCAACAGAAGGACAGGCACTGTGAAGGTTTCCCTCTCCCGTGGTCCCCCTTATACTGGCACCACCAGGCCTCTGGAGGAGGGAGCTTCCCTTGAAGGTCACCCCGGCAACTGCAGTCCCGCTCCTTCATGCAGATGTGTGCACAAATGGGGACCAGCCAGGTCTGAAACACTGCAAGCCAGTGAAAAGGTGCGGCTGGAAAAGCTGGAGAGCGGCCTGAAGGAGAGGGCATGGGCTCCAGTTTCTTGGGCTCTCTGAAGATAGCCTGACAGGAGAAGCCAGTGACAAAAGGCCTCACCTGCAGTACAGCCAAAGCTTTAAAGAGAGCTGGTACCGGAGAGCATCGCCGAGCATCAACTAGAATGGCTAGACCCAGACTCCGGCACTCGGGCCTGGAAATCAAAAACAATTTTATTTATTTTATTTTTATTTATCTTATTTATATCCTACATTTCATCCCAATGGGGACCCAAAGCAGCTTACAAAATTTCCCTCTCCTCCGTTTTATCCTCGCAACAACCCTATGAGGTAGGTTAGACTGAGAGTGCGTGACTTGACCCAAGGTCACCCAGAGAGCTTTCATGGCACCAGTGGGGATTCAAATCTGGATTTCCCAGATCCTAGTATGACACTTTAACCACAATGCCATGCTGACTCTCATTTCTCAAAACCCAAGCACACTATTCCAGAGAGATCCTCCTGAGGCAGCCCCCAGGCACCAGCAATCAAGCAAATCAACCAGCTTGCCATCTCTCTGTAACTTCCTTTCTTGGCCTGCTGCACACCCTCATGCTATTGGAGCAGGACATCCCAGTTATATCATCACCTCACCAACTAAGAACTGGCACCTCCCATGATGGAAGGGCCACAAGAACCCAGCTTGGCTTATATACAAGGTAGCCAACTTCAGGTTGGGAATTTCCTAGACATTTGAGGGTGGAGCCTGGGGTTTAGGGAGGAGAGGGTCTTCAAATGGGTCCACCCTTGAAAGCAGCCATTTTCTCTCTTAGTGATGGCTTCACACAATTTAGAAATGCAGAGATCCTTGTTTAATCCTGTTTCAGCCTTGGCGCATTTTCCAGTGGTGCCCTTCCAGGCTACAAAGAGAATGAAATGAAACCAGTATATTTGTTGAGGCAAATCAGGATATGAAGAAAACTCTGGTTTCCAAAGCTAACCATAGTTTTTAAAAAGCCATGGTTTTGCACGATGTCTGAATTGAATCAAAATGTGCCGTGACTTTTGGTGTCTTTTGCCCATCATGACAGAACATCTGCAATGTGGGGGCAGGTTACAAGTGGGGGCCGGTCACATGCGCATATCCAACAACAGCAACCAATAATTTATTACAGGTCTCAAACAAAAGAAGTGCAGCACAAAGGCCCCAAAACAAACCCAGTCCTTCAGGTATATGCTGTAAAACCACACGCCTCAACACTGGATGGCTGCAGCAGCTGATGGTCGAACTCAATGGTTCATTTTTCTCAGGTATGTCTCTGGGTCAGGTCAACAGAACAGTATTGCAGGAGTTACATACTACCAATGAACACATGGGCCCAATTCGTACCTTCAACTAATTTCTAGACTCAAGAAAGAGATGGAATAAGAGACTTGACAGGGTTTGAAAAGACAACCATGCAACATAAAGACCACCTATTAGAGCAAATTTATCAATATCTATTTCAGTATGACACTGAGATGGAACAAGTTGATGTGCATGATAAAATGGATGCAGAATGTTGGTAAAGAGATATCCTTGCAACACTGGGAAAATGTATGGATGAAAGATAAAATTCACAGCTTGGCAAGCCTTAAAAGAAAACTGATATTTTTTCCCCCACCGGTATCTTACTCCAATGGACATTTTAAAAATGGACAAGAATTATATAGGAACCTGTTGGAAATGCAAAAAAAACAAAAGGCACCTTCTACCACATGTGGTGGACTTGTAAAAAACGAGGATATACTGGACTGAAATACATGCAAAAATCCAGAATATCATAAAAATTAAATTTCCAATGAATCCAGAGATAATGACATTGGGAATTATTCCAGATAATGCTGAAAGAACTTCAGAAGATTTTTTCAGATATATGCTAACTGCAGCAACAGTATTTTTTCCAACTAAATGGAAAACAGAAGATTGCCCAGCTTAAGAAGTTTGGAGTGATACATTAGCTGAATATGCTGCAATGGCAAAGTTAATGAATTAAGTAAACAAAAGACCAATTAAAGAATTTCAACAGAAATGGAAGGCATAT
The DNA here is from genome assembly GCF_032191835.1 of Heteronotia binoei. NCBI lineage: Eukaryota > Metazoa > Chordata > Lepidosauria > Squamata > Gekkonidae > Heteronotia > Heteronotia binoei. Next base: position 27,542,352 of record NC_083236.1, read on the forward strand.
GACTCATATGAGTAAAGATCAATAATTGAAAATATGCTTGTCCCCCCTGAAATAATTGAAGCAGGGGAATATGAGGGATTATAACCATTTTTCAATTGGTAAGTGAACTTATGCTTTGGAGAAAGAACTAAAAATAGTATGCAAAAGTTATTACACTAAAATACCAAAAATAATATTAGAAAAAATATATTAAGATGGTTTGTTAAAATATATGTATATGTTATGACAACTTTATTCAACTGAGCTATGAAGAATACCCTGAAATAACCTACTTTTGTTCTATGTATTATGTATTGTATATTAAAAAAATATATATGTGAATGCCATAAACCAGGGGTGGCCAAACTTGCTTCGTATAAGAACCCCGTAAACTAAATAGCAGATGCTCAAGAGCTGCAAGGTAACTTTGGAAGAAGAGGCGGGTTTGGGGGAAGTGGCCTGAAAGTGACACCACAGAAAGGGGTGGGGTTTTGTGCAGGATGTGACATCATTGGAAGGGTGGAGCTTAGGAAGAACCATCACATAAGCTTTGATCTGAAAGTGACTTCATATAACACGACATCACAAAGCAATGTCACATCCTTGCTAGGTACCACCTTCAAAGTCTCTTGAGTACAGGTGAAAGATCATATTTCAGAATTCTGCACTGTCAAGAGATAAGCATTAAGAAATCTGTGCCCCCTCAGATACAGTGCAGTGACTCAAAAGAGCTCCTACCCTGCCATATATTCTGTTAGTCTTAAAATGCTACTGGACTCTTGCTCTTTTCTATTGCTACAGACTTAAAGCATCAGTAGGAGGAAGAGGGTGTCATGAAATGCAAACAGGGTGTAGCAAAGCCCAAATGGCTGGGAATTATTGCAGTAATGTGAAAGGCCCTCAGCAGGAACAGCTTGCTGCTCTGTCTCTTGCAATGGACATATCTATAGCTATTAAATGAATACTAAGGCATTTTCACTTTCTGATTTTGCAAGTACCAAGTATTAAAGTGATTTTAGATCAGAAAAGAAAATAAATAAAGTGCATGTTTCAGCTTTTCCTAAAGTAAAGTTGTGATTTTCTTTCTGATCCCTCCCCCCCAAAAAGTCCTGAAGTTGTACATCTCTCCCAAATCAAAAGGTGCAGTGTGGATAGCAAATGCAAGTAAATCTTTCCTGAGGGGTACCAAACTGAAAGCCTACACTACAGATTGCATAGAAGTGCATGCTGGTCTCACATTGATCCTAGCCAGCAATGTGGATGACTACCCAGCACCACCAGCCCAAGATGTAGCTGACACCATGAGAATACAACCAGTACTCTCAGCAGCTACTATAAGAGAACCCTCCAAAGAGTTGTCTAAACAGAGAACTCCAAACCGTGAAAGAGTATTTCTCAGCATCTTCTGTTGAGCCTCACTTCCAGCAAGCCCTGACTCCACCCCCACCCCCGCTAATCCAGGGGCACAAAATCCCAACATCCCAGTCCCCTGAGGCAGAAAGGGAAAGGCTGACAAGCCTCAGAGCCGTGGTACAAATCACAAGGGGGGGCCAGAAGACAGTGGTGAGTTGAGAGTGACAGTCAGAGCTATAGATGACATGGCAGATGAGGCAGGATGCAGCTGGGCCAGCAAGGGAGACAACTACCACTGCTTTTGTGGATCATCACAAGAAGGGCAGAGCCATCCCAGAAGCCTGCAGCAGCAATGAAGAGCTGGGAGGGAAATAGGCGTGCAGCGACATCCAAGACAATGCCCTCCTCAACGCTGAGCCAGAAAGGGAGAGCCTGAATGGGGAGGGAGGAGCATGAGCAGAAGGGACCAATAGATGGCTGGGAAGTTGGAGGAACAGTGCTGACCACAAATGGGATCAGGAGAAGGGAAATAAAAAAGCCACTGCTGCCTTCTAACCTGTCTTCTCCTACATTGGCTCCGCAAGCTCGAGGCACTAGATTCGGAGTGCAGAAGCTGTGTACTCTGTACATGGAGACAGTAGCTGGGCACTTTCAAAGCAGGGGGACACAGGGGGTACAACTTGCCTTGGGAGCCGCAGGGAAGGGTTCAAAGAGCCACATGAGGCTCGTGAGCTGCAGTTTGACCACCCCTGGCTTAGACAATTATTATCTTTATATCCCCTCTTTCTTTCTGTTCTCCCCCCTTAACTTTATAACAAAATTAAAAAATATAATTAAAAAAACATGGGACCAATTCAGATCATAGGAAGAAGCCTTCCCCTTGGCAACATGCTCCCAACCAGAAATGGCCTTTCAGGTAACTACTATTTTCCCTGTTGGAGAAAATAGCCCATCCATACTCATTAAGTTTCCTCAGCAGTGAAAACACTGGCTCCCTGGGGCCTTTTCAAGTCAGGATAATGGTGTCAGGAGACAGCTTAAGCCTCCTATCCCTGAGTGCCGTGGTTCTGATCCAAATCAGAACCCCCTGCCTTTGGGATGCCCATAACTCCCAAAATACTTCCATGGATCGGACCTGAGGACATATCTGGGGGAAATTGTGCAACTGAGCCTGAAATATGGGCCCACAAAAAAATTCAATGTATCTGAGGCCGGGGGTGGGGGGGACAGGGAAAGTCTGTGATACATAAATGGGAGATCATTCACATACTAAGCCCTCTCCAGATGCTGCAGCCCCCAAATGTGGAATGTGCACATGTGACTATCACCTGCTGAGGCCTTATGATGCTGACTCTTGAGATATCATTCCTCTCTAAATTGCATCTTGGCTGCTCACTGTGTATCTGTTGCTCTTCTTTCTCTTTCCCACATGAAATAGTCCCACAAACCTGAGAGTGCTGCGCAAATACAGGAGGAGGCGTGTCAGCTCACTGGCATTGCAATGCGGGTTCAGCCAAACTGTATTCCTCGTTGTGATTATGATCACAGCATGCCCGGACTTGTCTCTGGCGCCTGAAAAATAGGGATTTGGTTTTCAAGCGGCTGGATAAGCTAGCTCTCCTTGTGCACAGGTTTCCTCTCAGAAATGCTACCCGTGGTCATAAACTGGCAGAAACACTTGACAGTAAGCAAATGCCCCGTGCCTCCTAATGAGCCAATCAGTGGGATTTTGCCTTCAAGGAGGACATCCCATCCATGCCACCATGCCATGCTACATCCAAAGCAAGGCAACAAAAAGAAGTGCTGGATCACACATCTGGCCCAGCATCTCATTTCACAGAGTGGCCAGCCAGATACCCCTAGAAGGTCTAAAGGACAGGCATGGAAACCAAAGCCTCCCCTGGTATTCAGACAGTTACTGCCTCTAAATAGGGAGGTTCCATTTAGCCATCACAGCTAATACCCACCGATGGACCTGTTCTCCCTGAATAGATTGAACCCTCTTCTCAAGACAACTGCAATAGCTGCCATCAGAGAGTCCCACATGTAAATTACTTGCCTAAGGAAAAAATGCTTCATTTTATCTGTCTTGAACCTACTAATCATCAACTTCATCAAGTGTCTGTAAGCTCCAGTGTTACAGATGAGGGGAATATGTCCTCCCAATTCGCTCTCTCTGTCCCATGCATAATTTCATAAATTTCTATGATGTCCAACTGAATTATATTTTTTCTAAATTAAAAAAGGCCCAGAATCAATCAATTTTCCCATAGGGAAGGGGTTCCAACCCCTCAACTATTTGGAGTGTCGCTTTCTGCATTTTCCCCAGCAACCAGAACTGCACATGCATTCCAAATGAGAACATAATAAAAAGGCCCTACAATATGTCATATTTTCAATCTCTTTCCTAATAATCCCTAGCACAAAGTTTACATACAGAGTTAACATGTCCAGCAAGCTATCCCCCAAGAACTTGTTCTTGGCCATTCAGTGTCTGTTCAGATCCCTTCGGTGGTGTCTTGCAGAGCCCCAAGTCAGAAGAGTCTCTTACATGCTCACGATGAGTAGGCTTGTGGAGGGGGAAAAAAATCACTTGAGGCCAAGTTTCTCCTCCTACAACCTGGGCTGTATGCACTTCAGGTGTCTGTAGGGTCCCCCCCGCCCCAATGTCGCATCTCGTACCTGGTAAACGATTCCCAGAAACTCATTTTAAAAAAAAGAATAACAATCAAATCTCAGGGTTAGAGCCCAAAAACAGAAAATGTAGGTGCAGTCTGTTGAAATCCTGGAAGCCAGAGACAAGCTGATCATAGCAGTTCTGTGCTCCTCCCTGTGGCTAGTAATTCCCAGCTCTTTCTTCCTACAGGCTCCCTGTTCTTAAACCTCTAAGCCAACCATCCCTCTTCCTGGCACATTTATATTCTGGTCTGTCCTAAGGCTCAAGCAATGCAAACCTAAGCAGAGTTACGCCCTTTTAAGCCCACTGACTTTTGACTTAGAAGGGTGTAACTCTGATGATCTGGAAGGCCCAGGCAAGCTGTATCTCATCAGATTTTAGAAGCTAAACAGGGTCAGCCCTGGCTAGTACTAGTATGGGAGACCACCAAGGAAGTCAGGGCAGGTCACAGCAAACCACCTCTGTTTGTCTCTTGCCTTGAAAACCCTACCTGGGAGCCGTACGTCGGATGCAACCTGACAGCACTTTCCATCAGCTCCGCTAACAACTGCACTGTAAGTAGCTTTTTAAAATTAATTTTTCATATTAAAAAAATAAAACACTGATATCTGCTCCTTCCGCCACAGCACTGCCCACTCTGTAGGTCTTGCTCAACTCTGTTACTCAAGTTCCATAGGAGAGAACCTGGATCTTTCTGCAAAGAAAGCACCCTCTCCTCTTAACAAGCAAGAGAAGCAGAATTTTTGTAAATATTCCATGAATGAATGAACAAATACTGTAAATACAAAGACTTGGAAAAGCTTGAAGCAGAGAACATTGACCAAGACATCAAAGAGCCAAGGCAATCTGCAGCACAATCGTGGACACTGGGGCTTCCTTTGTGTAGCTGTTGCCCTTTCGGGCACATACATACATGTGGTAGAGTTGTTGTTTTTCAACATTGCAACCAGTCGTGTGAATGTTGCAATACAGTGCAATAGTTTCCAGAGTGTGGGAGTAGGATCCAGAAGACCCAGGTTCAAATCTCCACTCTGCCATGGAATTTTACTGGGTGACCTTGGGCCAGTCCCTTTCTTTCAGCCTGACCTACCTCACAGGGCTGTTGTGGGGATAAAATGGAAAAGCAGAACAACGTAAGCTGCTTTGGGTCCCCATTGGGGCAAAAGGCAGCATAAAAATGAAAGAAATAGACATAGTAAACAATAATCTGTGGCACAGCCTCATCCTCAAAACTCATCAAATGAGGGCTAGGATCCAGAATGAAGGGAGTGATGGGTCATCTAAGGACATGCCAAAGGGACAGGGGCACCAAATCACCTCCATTTAGAGGGGCCTTTCTCTGTCACCATCATGGCACAGATACTGTGGGGAGTCAGCTCTACTTACTCTGTACTGCGTCTACTGTGCTTCCTGGTACTTTGCGATAGAAGCTGCAAGCAGTGGATGAACAGGGACAAGAGCCCTGATCATGTGAGGATTCTACCTGATGGCCTTCCCTCCCACTGACGGCTCACATCTTCAGCATTAAAAACCAAAAAGGAAGCACAGAGAGGCCCTCCCTCTACCATGGCAACTGACTGACCAGCCATCCATTGTATTTTTATCCTGCCTTCCTCCAAGGAGCTGCTGGCAGAATACTTGCTTTTCGCTTCCCTATTTTACCCTCACAACTGGCCTGTGAGGCAGGTTAGGTTGAGAGAGGTCGACTTGCCCAAGCTTACAAGGGAACTTAGTGGCTGATTAGGGATTTGAACCTGGGTCTCCCAGATCCTAGTCCCAGCAGTCTAAACACCATGCCATGCGGCTTCCTCCACAGAAACACATGGAACATCATCAAACTATATTCATGGCCTCTCTCCCAAAGAAGCACACCAAACATCAGCAATGGGGCTTAACAGTGATGGAGCAACCCCCCTTTGAGCTGCGCTCCTGACCTGGGAGGCAGGCGACTCCACTCTGCAACACCTCCAGATTCACATCCTTCATGGTCATGGGGGCTGTTTGCAGATTCCTGCCAGATGGAAAGGATGGGAGTTTCTGCTGTGCCACATTCATGGCGCTTTCTTCCCAGGTGCAGCTGGGATTCATGGACCCCAGACCAGTGGTTCCAGTTGATCCATTGATTTGTTCTGCCCATTTGAATGAAGTTTCTGCCAAAGGAAAAGATACAGGGACACACTGTAAAAGCAAGCTCTGTCCCAACCCTCCTGTAGGAGACAGTGAATATAGTATATAACAAATCTTTTTTTTTTTTTAAGTTAAATGTATTTCTTATTTATTTAAGTAATTTATACTCCACTACTCCCCTCCTTGGGGACACAACGCAACTTACAGGGCTTTTGTTGTAGCAGGAACTACTTTGCATATTAGGCCACACACCCCAGATGTAGCCAACCCTCAAAGAGCAGGGCTCTTAGTACTGCGCCAACTGTAAGCTCCAGGAGGACTGGGTACATTAGGGGTGTGTGGCCTAATATGCAAAGGAGTTCCTGCTACAAAAAAAGCCCTGAGCTTACATAATTCTACTTCCCTCCTTTTTTCCTCACAGCAACCCTGTGGGATAGGTTAGGCTGAGAACGTGTGCCTGGCCCAAGGTCACCCAGCAAGCATCCATGGCCCAAATGGGGATTCAAACCTGGGTCTCCCAGATCCTAGTTTGAAGCTCTTAACCACTACACTGCCTCTCAAGTTTCTTTCATGTATTTTTAATTGCCTCACCAAAGAGGTAATTTTTTTGCATTTCTTCCAAAAAAATATATAGGCCTTCAGGGGCCTCTAGGAGGATGGGAATTTTACAATTAAGAAACAACTACTGAAAACTGGTATAATTCTGTGACCAACCCCAACAAGAATGCTGGAGGTTCTGACCAGCCATCAAGGGCAGCCCAATGTAGAGAATAGGACAGTAGCTTAGCCTAGAAGTGACAGTCATCAAGACTTGCTTGCAGCGCTGTCACAAGACAGAGCTTTTGAAAGTCAGACCTGGCCGCTACCCCCACCTGGGCCTCCAGGAATACCCTCAAGCTGTAAACCAGAAAGACAAGGGGAAGCTAGATGTTAACTGCCCCTCCCATGTCATAGTCTCTCTGTCACATTTTTATCCCACCCTTTTTCTGCCAAGGCAAGGCACTCAGGTGTTATTTTCCCTTCTTTCACTTCATCTTCACAACGATCTTATGAGCTATGTTGAGCCTCAGAGAATGTTCCTGGACCAAGGTCACTAGGTGGGCTGACTTTATGATGGAGGGGAAATTTGAACCGCACCCTGTCCTAGTCTGCCTTTCTAATAACTGCATAATGCAAGCATCATGCGAACAAATAGTTTAAACCACAATCCAAAATCAGATTATGAAAATCAGGACCCCAGATTCCATGCCAAAATTTCAGTCTGGACTCAGTTCTGTTCCTCGGGCTTTACTATCTGTAAAATCCACAAGGAGGCTGGGCCCCGTGGGCCTTGTGGATTTTACAGGCCCTCTTCCCAAGCCTTGGCTCCCCCTCCCCCTCAGGACCCCTCCCCCTGATTACCTCAGCACATGAAGCAGGTAGCGGCACCGGCAAGCGCTCCCCTGAAGCACTCTGAGTGGTGTTGGGTGGGTGGGCAGGCAGATTCTGAAAGTTGGGTGGGTAGGTGGGCAGCCAGCCCCACTCCCTGCTTCCAGCAGCCCTTAGTCCAGCCATGAAGAGCTGGGGGCTCCACGTGTGGTCTTGTTTTCCACCACCATGAGCCTGAACTGTAAGTTCTTGGGTGGGTGGGAGGAGAGGCCCCTAGATTGCACAGACTGCAAGGGCAGCTAGAGTCCTTTCAGGGTGGAGAGGGAGGGTTAGGGAGGAGGGTGGCCATGACATGTCTCCCCCCAGCCAGCGTGTACAAGTTGCACGTTGCCCTGCTGCTCCAGGGTGAGGAAGGGCACAGAAAAGCAGGGAAACGGGGAGTACAGAGATACAAATCAGTCTTCATTTGAACTTCAGAATTGGAAGTCGATCACTGCAGGCTGAGGTCCAGGAAAGGTAGAAGGGGAACCGGAGCTTACATGCAATTTAAATCACACTGGAGGGGGAGGGAGAGGGGTGGCCCCCCAGCCTCTCCAGCTTCTTGCTCTCACTCCCATGGCCCCCCTGCCCCTGTGACTCTTAGCTACAGCACTGCTGCCCTAAATTTAGTGTTTCCCTCCCCATCTCCATCTTGAGCCTTCCTCTCCACGTGTGTGTCTGCAGAAATATTCTTGCCCCTCAGGGAAGGAGTGCCAAGCTGCGATCCAAAACACTGCCATTTCAGCTCTGATTCAGGGCGGAACGCATCTGATGCTAAATGAGGATTGGAAGGTTCAGGGAATTGCTTCAGGGTCCCTTTGCATGGCTGTCCCAGCTTGTCTCATCAACCTGATTGGCAGCCATCCATCCGTATACCATGTGATCGCTAGATCAGCCCAGCCCAGGGGAGAGGGGGCCCCTATTCAGGGCTTAGGCAGGAGATCTTTGAAAATTGTTCCATATTTCTGGGGAGTTTTGTAGCCACATTTTACGCCCTCCCACGCAGGTTTATGAGTTACCAGCTGCATTTCAGTCAGGCAGTTTGCAAATTCTGGGGCAAGCCGATTCTGTGTTAAAAGGCTTTCCCTTTTTTAAAAAAAATGGATAAATACTCATTACACACACTGCAGAAAAACTCCTCCAGCAAGGCGGGAAAATAAAATCATGCCCTCTCTTGTTCCTGGGTCCTTCTCTACAAAAACCACATAGATATTTTTCTCTCTTTCCAATGTACTGCAGTAGAGTGGACTGATTTAAATCAAGGCCAGTGAAAAGACCTAGGAAGATTACTGATCTAAACTGCCTCTCCCTTTTGTACTTCTATTTCCCAAACAGATTGGATGTTATAATGATTAATGCAACTAAATGGAGTCTGTATACTACCGAGCAACTGAGAGACTGCCCCCCATGGATCGTGGTTTGTTGTAAGGCTTTTTTTTTGCCCAAACCTGGCTAACCCAGTCAGGTAAGATCTAAAAAGTGGGTCATGCCTGGGTCATTGTTTGTGTGGGAGACCATAAAGGAAATCCAAGGTCCTGATACAAAGGCAGGCAACGGCAAACCACCTCTGAACATCTCCTGCCTTGAAAATCCCACAGTGTCACCATAAGTCAGCTGTGACTTGATGGGAACAAGGAAAAGACATTTTTAAACAGAAATACAGGTTTTATGTATTTCACAGAGGGCTACAGTTTTATATCAGTTTCATTTCAGAGAGCTCTGAGTTTGAGCAGATGGGAGGTGCTGTGGGGGTGGGCTTTGGCTTTCTGGACAGCTGGGGGGGTTAATGAGAATTTCTGGGTTTGTGTGGTTTTTCTGGCTGTGTGATTGCTGAGGATTCTGAGTTTGTGGTTGCTGGGGAGCTGCTGTTTGTTTGGTTTGGGTGGGCTGAGGGTGGTTGCTGCTGATTGATTAAGAGTGGCTGTGTTCCTGGGACAGACTGAGGCCCCACCCTCTCTGCATTGTTGAGCTGCGCCTTGCCAGAGGCGCAAGCCTTTGGTGTGAGCTGAAGGGTGAGAGCTAAAGCGCTCTTGGTCTATGGCTCTTAGCCTGGGGGCTGTGTAAGGACCAGGAACCCAGATCCCTATTTTCCTTCCTTGTGTTCCCAATAAGGTAAGTAGACCCTCCAGAAGGAGAACCACATAAACAAACAGGATTTAAAAGGGGACTGTACATTTTTAAAAAGCTATGATGAAGGTAGCAGGGGGGTGGGGGCTTTCCAGTGTTTTGCACTGAGTGTCACGTCTACGCTATCTGCCCACAGGACAGAAGTCTTGGGTGTATGCTCGATGCAAGGAGCTCCTGGTCCTCAGGGAACGAGTTCGTACCCTTGAGGCCAAGATGACTGACCTGGAGAAGCAGAGACAGTCAGTTAAGCACTCGGAGAAGACTCTCGGGGACATATTAGATGAGCCCCACTCTGAACATGGCAGCCCCATTGCTGCCAGGGAGCATGAAGGTCAAGAAGGAACAGGGCACCATGCTGAGGATAAGGGAAATGCGCCCTCAGAAGGGACCTCTTCTTCAGTTGCTGAGTGGGTATCCTTTTGCGCCAAGGAACCATCCCTGGGCAGGGAGAGGGGGGGTCTTGGTAGTTGGTGATTCGATCCTTAGGCAAGTAGACAGCTGGGTGGCAAAACCGCATAATGACCGTATGGTGACTTGCCTGCCTGGTGCGAAGGTAGCGGACATTATGTGTGTTGTAGATAGGCTGATAGTGCTGGAAAGGAGCCAGTGGTTGTGGTGCATGTTGGCACCAACAATGTGGGGAAATGCGGTTGTGAGCTCCTGGAGGAAAAATTTAGGCTGCTAGGCAGGAGACTTAAGGCCAGGACCTCCAAGGTAGCCTTCTCAGAAGTGCTACCTGTTCCACGTGCAGGGCTGGAGAGACAGGCACAAATTAGAAGTCTCAATGTGTGGATGAGACGATGGTGTAGGGAGGAAGGGTTTAAGTTTGTTAGGCACTGGGATGCTTTCTGGAACAAGTGGGAGCTGTACAAAAGAGACGGTCTCCACTTGTCCCCAGATGGAACCAGGCTGCTGGCGCTTAAAATAAAAAAGGTGGCAGAGCAGTTTTTAAACTAAATCTTGGGGGAAAGCCGACAGAGGAAATGTCTCTGGTTTCGGGAGGACTCATCTCAAAGAGATGAAGGGTTAGCTGTTACTTTTCTACCGGGTAATGGATCAGAGTTGTCCACTGAGATGGTGACAAACAGTATGGAATGTATGCCAAAGTCTTGAGGCAGCAGGAGGAAGGTTGTAGGCCTAACTTGCCTGGGAAATTATAGATGTTTGTATACAAATGCTAGAAGTGTTCAAAGTAAAATTGGTGAGTTGGAATGTTTAGTGTTAGGAGAAAACATAGACATTGTGGGAATTTCAGAAACTTGGTGGAATGAGGAGAATCAGTGGGACACGGTGATTCCTGGATATAAGTTATATCAGAAGGATAGAGAGGGAAGGGTTGGACGTGGGGTGGCTCTGTATGTCAGAGAGGGTATACATTCTAGTAAGACTGAGGTCAGAGAATTAGATTCCCTTCTAGAAATGCTTTGGGTCGAAATAGAGGGCCCAAAAGGAAATTTAACTATGGGAGCCCACCAATCAAAAGATAAGAGGATGATTTTAATATGATGGAAGGATTAAAGATAGTGGCTAAACGTAAAAACTGTGTTGTAATAGGCGATTTTAACTACTCGCAGATTGATTGGGTCAATATGTGTTCAGGTCGAGAGAAAGAGATTGAGTTTCTAGACGCTCTCAATGACTGTGCTATGGAGCAGATGGTCACAGAACCTACCAGATCCTGGATTTGGTCCTAAGTAATGCCTAAGACTTGGTGAGAGATGTAAGAGTGACTGCACCGCTTGGGAGCAGTGATCATAACGTTATTGATTTCACCATTTGTATAAATAGGGAGTTGCCCCAAAAGACCAGCACAACCACGTTTAACTTTAAAAGGGGTAAATTCTCTGAGATGAAGAGGCATGTGAAGAGGAAACTGAAAGGAAAGGTAAATACGGTCAAAACCCTTGGGGAAGCTTGGAGGCTATTTAAAACTACAATCCTAGAAGCTCAGATAAAATATATACCAGAAGTTAGGAAAGGCACAAACAGGTATAAGAAAAGGCCTGCATGGTTAACAAACAAAGTAATGGAAGCTGTAAAAGGTAAGAAGTACTCCTTTAAGTGGTGGAAAGCTAGTCCAAGTGAGATTAATAAAAGGGAATACAGAATGTGGCAAATCAAATGCAAGACTGTGATCAGGCAGGCAAAAAGGGACTATGAGGAGCATATTGCAAAAAACATAAAGACCAACAATAAAATTTTCTTCAAATATATCAGAAGCAGGAAACCAGCCAGGGAGGCAGTGGGGCCCTTGAATGACCAAGGGGTCAAAGGATTACTGAAGGAGGATAGGGAAATGGCTGAGAAGCTGAATGCATTTTTGCCTCCATCTTCACTGTGGGAGAAGTGTTTGCCTGCTCCAGAACCACTAACTTTGGAAGGGGTGTTGAAAGACCTGAGTCAGATTGAGGTGACAAAAGAGGAGGTCCTACAACTGATTGACAAATTAAAAACTAATAAGTCACCAGGTCCGGATGGCACACATCTGAAAGCACTCAAAGCTGAACTTGTGGCTCTCCTGACAAAAATATGCAATCCTTCATTGAAATTTGCCTCCGTTCCTGAGGACTGGAAGGTAGCAAATGTCACCCCCATCTTTAAAAAGGGTTCCAGAGGAGATCTGGGAAATTACAGGCCAGTCAGTCTGACTTCAATACCGGGAAAGTTGATAGAAACCATTATCAAGGACAGAATGAGTAGGCACATTTATGAACACAAGTTATTGAGGAAGGCTCAGCATGGGTTCTGTAAGGGAAGATCTTGCCTCACTAACCTGTTACAGTTCTTTGAGGGGGTGAACAAACATGGGGACAAAGGGGACACAATAGATGTTGTTTACCTTGACTTCCAGAAAGCTTTTGATAAAGTTCCTCATCAAAGGCTCCTTAGTAAGCTCGAGAGTCATGGAGTAAAAAGACAGGTCCTCTTGTGGATCAAAAATTGGCTAACTAATAGGAAGCAGAGAATGAGTATAAATAGGCAGTCTTCGCAGTGAAGGATAGTAAGCAGTGGGGTGCCGTAGGGCTCAATACTGGGTCTCATGCTCTTTAACTTGTTCATTAATGATTTGGAGTTGGGAGTGAGCAGTGAAGTGGCCAAGTTTGCAGATGACACTAAATTGTTCAGGGTGGTGAGAACCAGAGAGGATTGTGAGGCACTCCAAAGGGATCTGTTGAGGCTGGGTGAGTGGGCGTCAACGTGGCAGATGAGGTTCAATGTGGCCAAGTGTGAAGTAATGCACATTGGGGCCAAGAATCCCAGCTACAAATACAAGTTGATGGGTTGTGAACTAGCAGAGACTGACCAAGAGAGAGATCTTAGAGTCATGGTAGATAACTCACTGAAAATGTCAAGACAGTGTGCGATTGCAATAAAAAAGGCCAACACCATGCTGGGAATTATTAGGAAGGGAATTGAAAACAAATCAGCCAGTATCATAATGCCCTTGGTGAGGTCTCATTTGGAATACTGTATACAATTCTGGTCACCGCACCTCAAAAAGGATATTATAGCATTGGAAAAAGTGCAGAAAAGAGCAACTAGAATGATTAGAGGTTTGGAACACTTTCCCTATGAAGAAAGGTTAAAACGCTTGGGGCTCTTTAGCTTGAAGAAACGTTGACTGCGAGGGACATGATAGAGGTTTACAAGATTATGCATGGGATGGAGAAAGTAGAGAAAGACGTACTTTTCTCCCTTTCTCACAATACAAGAACTCGTGGGCATTCAATGAGCAGTCAGGTTAAAATGGATAAAAGGAAGTACTTCTTCACCCAAAGGGTGATTAACATGTGGAATTCACTGCCACAAGAGGTGGTGGCAGCTACAAGCATAGCCAGCTTCAAGAGGGGGTTAGATAAAAATATGGAGCAGAGGTCCATCAGTGGCTACGAGCCACAGTGTGTGTGTATATATATATAATTTTTTTTTTGGCCACTCTATGACACAGAGTGTTGGACTGGATGGGCCATTGGCCTGATCCAACATGGCTTCTCTTAAGTTCTTATTTTATGTTCTTAAATAGTTCAGCTCTAGGCAGACTTACACCCTTCTAACCCCACTGCAGGCAGTGGGATTAGAAAGACATTAACTAGGCTTTAGGATGGCATTGGTAAGAGTTTTTAATTATAGGTTTTATGTTTGTGTTTAAAATTGCACTTGCTTGTATTGCCATATACAGTTCAGGTTTCAATGGCAAACTGCAGGACTGGAACTACAGGTTTTTTGAGGGGGGGGCAAAATTAAAAAATGACGCCCCTTTATGGGCCATTCTGTCTTATGGGTCCATAGAACAGAATGGACTCCATACCCAATTTAACACCCACCCCCCTCCGGTGGCACCCGGGGCAAGTGCCCCCTCTGCTCCCCCCTAGATCCAGTCCTGGCAAAGAGAAATTTACCATATCTTTTTTAGAAATTTTAAGACAGTTTCATCTTCTAACTGCTTTATTTAAAGGCCTGGGGAGTCCATTGGATGACTGATGGCAGCCCTCCCCCCCTCCGCACTATCAAGTAGAGAAGGACCCTCAGGGATCCATCCGTCTACCCACTGAAAAGAGCGCTTTGCTAGTCCTGCAACCTCCTAAGCCTCTTTGCGGAGGCCTGGGATTTCAGGGGACAGCAAGCAGCAGAGAGGTTTCCAGCTTACTATGTTTTCCTGATCACTTGCTGGTGGTGGAGAACTGGCAGCCGTGAAACCAGGCAATAGTTTGTGACAGGAGGCGAGGAAAGGATTACTGACAAACGTAGCATCAAATTGACTTGAAGACCCTCGGAATGCCTCCCTCCCCAGGCCTTCAAAGTCGCTGGTGGAGAACAAAGCTATTTTTGAAAAATATTTCCGCTACGATTAATGTGTTTTTAAAAAATAATTCGTTTTAAACTGCAATCTGAATATGACCATACATGTTTAATACAGTTTTGAAACTTACAATGATTCCTGTAGGATTCCCCCTACTTTTACCGCACAGGCCTACACTTTGTAATCTACTTTCTGTATTGTTTAGACTGAGTGAGCCTTGCCTGTTTGCATTATTCCCTAATTCTGTAATCCTAGTCCTACTGGTGGTCTAAAGCTGTCTGACTGCAATGCTTTAAATCCTGTAATCCCCCTTGAATCTCAGTGAGAAAGGTGGACCGTAAATAAAATAAAATTCATACCATTTGAGAGGCTTCTTTCAGTGGATAACATTTGGGGGCATCTTTGGGTGCTGGCAAAGCCACCCAGAAAAACTCTAGTGCCAGAAAATTTTGGAGTCAGGTAGGGCAACATGTCCTCTGACCCATGAAGAACATTCCTACCCACACAGGGACCCTGGGCTGGATCCTCTTGCACCAGAGGAAAGCTCTTTGCATTGAAGGAAGATGTCACTATTAGGAGAATGATCTGCATAATGTCAGAGGTTGGCAGCATCAGGGGAAGATCTCAGCCTCTATGCTTTGTTCTTGGCCCTCTAGAAGAACTGGTGGCCACTGTGTGAGACAGGATGCAGGACTAGATGGACCAGCTGGATCTAGCTGGACTAGATGGTCTAGCTGGACTAGATGGATCTAGCTGGGCTCTCACCTAACAGGTAATGCAACGTATCTCAGAACTCAGCGCAAAGACATAATAAGCAGAGAGAGCTCAGCAGAGCAATCCTAAACAAAGCAACACTCTCCTAAATCTCACTGACTTCAGAGGATGTGGAAAGATATATAATTCTGCCCAGAATTGCACTGCTAGTCACCCACTTTTGCAGGCAGCCAGGATTCATGTCTGTGGGTCAGATACAGATGCTACTTGCAGAACAATCCTGGTCTTTACTGAAACTTTCCAAATGGCTGGTTGCAATGCAACATTAGGCAGCAGCTGCCTCTGCACTGGGGTCATGTGGAAACACAGAGGTGGATCCTACCCCTGAGCAAAATTTGAAGCCTTCCTCCATCCTACACTGAGGAAGAGCCACTTAAGCTAAAGGAAGGCTCCTTAGAGGATGGTTGGATCCACCCCATTGTCCGTCACAACTGTGTGGGAAGGAAGGAAAGCAGCAAATCTCAGGACTTGATTCCAGCACTCTGTTCCAGCAAAGAAAAATTTTAAGCACACCTGCTGTTACACGGGCCCTCTTCTGTGTTCACCAAACAGATCTGTCTCTCTGCACATGCCCGGGGCAACAATATCCTAAGGGATAGCTTCTCTATCCTCTCCTCCTTCGATTCCATCCTCAGCTAATTTCTCCTAGTTCCTAAGTTTATCGCTTAGGAGTTGTCTAACTGGAATGACATCTGCCTGCCCACATAATTGCTTTCGGGTTCAGATCTGCACTAGGTTTTGGCTTGACACCCACACTGCTAATGCCAAGAGCTGCTGCTCTCCCACTGCCTGGATGCCCATGGAATGGGGTTCATTTGAACCCAGATGGGGAAGAATCAAGGATTGTTGGGCATGCAGCTGGACCTGAGGCTTGTCACAGGAATGTGGTTACAGCGAACACATGTACAATCTGTGTACAAGAGTTTTCTTTATATGAGTGTTGAGCAATTGTTAAATTTGAGGCATATTAAAGCTGATGCACAGATTGATTTAAACCCTATAGTTATCCAAGTATTGGTCCCTGGTTTCATTTGTTAAAGTGGCACATGTCATGTTTCTTACAAATAGATGCATGCACATACATGCAATATGTACATATTCTCACTGTAACATGTGAACAATTCTGCCCAGGAGGTGCACAGAAGAGCAGTTCACAGAAGTATCTTTGCGATTCAGAGGGATCCAGAGCACAACTGTAAAGCTGAGCACTTCCTCATCAGCTCCCAGCGAATCATGTCACATGACAGATTACTCACAAAGAGCAGAAAATTACAAGTGTGTCCAGTTTTCACATGATAGCTGTAATTATCTCTAAATTAATGACAGGCTATCCTACAGATTGCATATAGCCTAGATACTTTGATAATGATTACAATATAAAAACATAAAATACCATTCTGCACAAAAATCAAAATCCTGCAACCAGAAAAATCAGATGATTGGCCCAGTGTATATTATCCAATTTAATGTGTGACATGCAAATGTATTTCTCTTAAAAAAAACTGTACAAACATACATAATTCATCTGGAACTCCAAATGGGAAATATTAGAGAATTTAGGTTTTCAAAGCAGCAGGAGGAAGTAAGGTATGGCTAAAGGCAGGTGAGACATCTGAACAAGACTGGAAGGGAACTGTGAATACAGATCTTTATGCATGGAAACCAATCTATAGCCAAGAGCCAACACCACCAGGAATGAGGAAGCACAGATGAGTAACTGACATGCATTGGATGCATTTATTCTGGGGTGGCATGAAATCAGGGTGTGTGTCAATCCTGAGGGAAGCAGTCTAAAGTGATGCTAGGTGTCTGTAGGAGGCAAGGAGGAAGGCAGAGTGACAGAGATAGGGATGAGAAAGCAGGCAGGGGACAGAGTGGGTTTGTAGGTACTGAGTACGGGTGGGCGTTTAGCATAAACCAAACTGAACAAATACCTTATCAGTATTTTTCAGGTATTAATTCTGCCAAATACAGATCAAAGGATGTAGTTTGGCCACCGATATAGCTGAGCCCTAATAAAAGTTGGTTTTTTTCTGGCTTTTATTTGGGTTACCTATACCTAGGAGAGGATCAGTTGGAGTGGCAGGAGCTGAGAACTCTGCACTGCCTCAACTGGTGGGCTCCTCAAGCCAAGTCTACATGCAGCAAGCAGAGACCTCTCCGCTGCATGCAGATCCTGAGACCAGCTTCTCCTGTCTCAGTTTAAATTGCTGGGCAGGAGAAGGCTCCCAGCCAGTTCTGCGTGTGGTAGTGAGAGGCCTTCCCTCTGCAAACAGATCCTGTGGCCAGCTTCTCCTACCTGGCAGTTTATTGATATCATATCGATATTGGGATTTGGGAATTACCAATTTTGTGTGTGTGCAGATCGAATAAAGGGCTGTGAGGGAGGGGGGAACCTTATGGATAATGAAACAACCTGGGCCCACCTGTCAAGCTCCAGCAGGTTTAAAACTTGCCTTCTGATGCAGGGGATAGCAAGCCATAAAGCACTGAATTTTTAAGATGTGTCATACAATGGTGTGGCTTTCTTTCAAAAGTTTACAACATTGTTTTAAAAAATGGATTTGGTGAGATTTTTTTGTAGGTGGTTTTATATTATATACATGTCTGGAAACTGCCTCAAACACAAATTTAGAGAGGCTAGAAATATTTTTAAAATAATAAACAACACTCTTGCTCCATATGTCGCCATCAAACTTCAGGAAAAGACTTGCAGGGGAGCAGGCAAGAACTGGCCTCATTGGCCAGGGTCTGCTTTGCGCATCCAAAAGTTACAATTCAAGATCCCCTGGACACTACAGCAGGGTTTCAAGAGGCCACCAGCACCTCCCCAATTCCCTCTGTAGCTTTCACAATGGATCCTGCGACATATATTTTGGATCACTTCCTGAATGACTGGCTTCCCTAATGAAAGAGCCAACAATACAGTGGGAAGGGGCCATAGTTAATGGTAGAGTACCTGCTTGGCATGCAACAGGTCCCCAGATTTAATCTCTGGCAGCTCCACTAACAAAGGATCAAGCTGTAGGTGATGTGAGAGACAGACACTGGAGTGCTGTGGCTAGTCAGTGTAGACAGTACTGGCTATGACTCAGTATAAGGCAGCTTTCTGCATTGGGCTGCTGTTTCAGTAGCTTGTGTAATGAAGTCTGCTGAAAAGCTGCATGGTAAGGGCATTCCCATTAATGCTCTGAGATTCAGAGGTGAGAATAAATTATGCAAACCTGGCACATCTGCATAGCCCACTTTGTATTCACAGTTCAGGATTTGGCAGTTTGGGGCAGAGGGACGTCCAGAGCTATTGAGACCACAGTTCAAGTCCCTACTCAGTCCCTACAAATAGTTTCATGGGATAAGAAGGGGAAATGGTAAGAGAAAAGAATGATTGGGGGACCTACAGCATGAGGTGGATGGGTGTTAGGGCTGCCAGCTCCAGGTTGAGAAACACCTGGAGATTTTAGGGATGGAGCCTGGGGAAGGTGGGGTTTGGGGTGGGAGAGAACTCAGCAGAGTATAATGTCATAGAGTCCACCTTCCAAATTTATGCCAGGGGAACTGAACTTGATCATCTGGAGAGCAACTATAATATCGAGAGATCTCCAAGTCCCACCTGGAGGCTAGCAACCCTAGTTTGTGTGCAGATTGCTATAATGCTTTGACAGGAACAATGCAAGTAGGGTCCTTGTAGTTCAGTCCAGATCCCTTTTAGCATTTCTATGAAATGCAAAAATTGGCAGCAGATGAACTGCAGTGACTGGGCAATGGTGTCAGAGGGGAGGAATTTGGGCCACACAGAGCTCTAATCTGTCCCTCCATCCAATCCAGTCTGGTTTCTGGGCCTTCGTGCTCCCACTTGGCCAAACTATGCCCCACAAACAAGAGGGATAGAAACTCTTTTTTAAAATTAAAGGGAAGGGAAGCTAAAATGGTCAAGCGCATTGCTATTTTACCAAAAGACCGCCAGGCACAGAGGATGCAAAATGCTTCACCCATTAGTGATTTCCGCTCTGGTACAGGAAACCAGCGGAGAAGCAAAACACTTGACCTGAACTCTTTCTTTTCTGGGTCACCTTCAGGGTGCACTCCCTTTTTATTTTGACAACACATGCAAGAGTCATCCTGCCAATGAACTGAGTTGTAAAAAGCCCTACCTCTGACAAGCAACACCTTGGAAGCAGCATCCTGATCCCCATTCACATCACCTGGGCTTCTGTGCCTGGCACTGCCTGGGGACTCATCGGTCGCTGGTGCTGAGAGGGATGATGTGGTGTCCTCCACACCAGGCTCACCAGGATCCAGCTGTTCAGGAGTTTCGAGGGGGGCAGACTGACACCCAGCTTTCGGGAGGGTCCATGGGTGTGGCTCTTCTCTTCCTGAACCATTTTCATCACTTTCCTCTCTCTGGCCTGTCAAACCTTCCAACCCACAGGCCTCCCTGGAAGTTTCCGACAGCAGAGAGTTTGACTCACTTGGATGGTCCACCCGGCATGCTTCAGCTCCTTCCATGTCAACTGTGGTTTGGAAGTCCTTGGTGTGCACTTCAGCCCCTGCCGGAGGACTCCCGCTGTTCTCCCGCTGCTCAGCTATTGGCCTTCCAGGTGTCACTACAGGAGGGCTAAGCTGCAAAGCATCCTCAGCTTCCTGTTGAGGATCATGCACATTCTCCTGCCCGCCTTCTGGGAACAGACATCCCCCTATCTGCCCTTTGAAAGACAAGCAATCTCCATGACCGTTCTGCTTCTCCTGTTCCACAAGACCCCGGTGAGCCATCCCTTGGGGCTCTCCCTCACCACAGCCAAACCCGCCCAGCTTTGATAATGTAACTATTTGATTTGGGCTTGCTTCTCCTGCCTGACTGTCAGAAAGGGAGACCCCCACCAGCCGTTCAGAACAACAATTGATGACCCCGGATGACGATTCCTGCAAGGGGTGAGCGTCTGCTGCCTTCACATCAGAGGCAGGTCCTGGTGGTAACAGGTTTGTTACAGGTTGGGGAAAAGCATCTTCTGGCAGCCTTGGCTTAGGACTGCCAGAGTCATCCTTGCAACTGCAGCACAGCCTCAAATGTCCCGCAGGGAGACCCTCCCCAGCAATCACATTGCCCTCCCTGCTTCCTCCCTGGGTCACCTCTGTGTCAGACACCCTGAGGCAGCCCTTGGATTCCCCTCCACCACTGTCCTCCTCTGCCATGTTCCCCAAGGCCACGTCTGTTTTTTCAAGGGTCCCTGCAGTCGGAGGCTTCCATTCAGGGTCCTCGTCATCTGTGTAGCTGTACATGGCATATCTCCAGTCAAGCTCGTGCTCCGGGTGAGCTTGTTGCTTCCCATGGGAAGGTTCCTGAGTGCCAGTGACTGCAGAGGCAACACCGGGAAACCCAGACGTTGGATGCCTCTCAGGTTCCTCTGCAATTTTCAATAGCAATGGTTCACTTTCAGTGGCATGACAGGTCTCCAAACAAATCCCAGCATCACCCACCCGGGTGTCAGCAGTCCTTGTTGCATCCAACTGGCTGTGCGGCATCGACGCAAGTGCTAAACATACCCCGTTCTGCGAGCAATTGCTGCTGACCTGATGGGTTGCTGATTGGCTCTTTGCTCTTGGCTGGGGCTTAGTGCAATAAGTGAGAGAGACTGACTGGGTCAAGGAACCCATTTGGGGTCCCAATCGAGGCACAGGAACATCAGCGAGCTCCACATATTCCCCTTCCATGTCACTTTCAGAGTCGTCAGTGAGCATGAGGCTCACACGTTCGCTGGTACCAGCTGCCTTTTCCTCTGTTGTTGCAGTCATGACTGAGTTGTTTCCAGGTAAATTTGGCCCATGAGAAGTCTGGGGTTCCTTCTTAGGAGAGATGCTTTGGAGCAACTCCTTGGAGAAACCGAGAGCAGGGCAACCTTCGGCCACTGGGTCAGAGCGTAAGTCACTTTCCATAGCTTTTGGTTGATCAATAAATTCTGGATTGACTATTTTTTCCCAGGGAACTCGGAATATTTTATCATCCGTGGCTAGTAAACAGTTTTCTAGAGCAGATCCCATCCGCTCTCTGTTGATGCAGTCCAGCCATTCTATGGTGAAGATAGAGGTGTACGAGACTTCAGGGACCACAAGCTCCTCCACATTATGCCTGTCCTTAGCCAAGCACTTGACGATGATCCGTGGGGACTTTTTCAGGTAAGGCACCACCTGGAGGTAAAAGTCGCCCGGCTTCAAGATCCGCCAGTCAAGGGAGGCAAGCTGGACTACGATCTTCTCATGGATGCACAGGGGCCAGCCCTCGTGCCGGAACAAGAAACCACAATACTGTACCTGGAAGAAAGAGAAAATCCAGGTGAACTGGCTATGCAAGGAAGCTCCGAAAGAAAAACATGCTAGTGAATATACAATGACTGAAAAGAGAATGGAATGGTGATGCTTGAATTACAGCCTTCGCAAGAACGTTGAGAAAGGCTTCCTGTGTTGATCGAAGCAGCATTATTTTATTCAAACTTCAATGAATACCCCAGCATTTTATCCTTTTTCTAGGGCTAAGCTAAATAACTTAACCAAAACGGCAAAAGAGGCTGGAATTGCAATTTACACTTCCCAAAGGCTATCCTTTCTACTTTATTATTATCAATCCCTGCCAAAGGAGTGCTTGTTTGTGGTTTCACTTCCGTACTTCAGACCTGCCTGCCAAAGGGGAGGGCTGGGATAACCACTCATGGAATCCCAATGGAGGATCACCCAACTGGAAGGGTTTGCTTTCCTCCCAACTGGCTTGCATGCCTTCCTGCTGCTTCAGAAAAGAGGGAGAAGGAGGAAGGATGTGTAAAGAAAGGCAAAGCAGGGTGGGTGGGTGGAGGTCCTCACAGATGTTGAGTGAAGCATGACAAGAAGAGGTTAGCCAGAAACCACCATGTAGGACTCAGAGAGATATCAGCGGGTGCAGGGGGGGGAGTCTCTTCCTATCTACTTTTGGTTGCCTCCTATTATCTTTCTAGAAATAAGGGTCTTCCCTATTCATGTCTCCAGGCTCTGCTGTGCTAAGTTCCAAGTCTTTCCCTCTTAAACAGGGGTGGCCAATGGTAGCTCTCCAGATGTTTTTTGCCTACAACTCCCATCAGCCCCAGCCATCAGCCATGCTGGCTGGGGCTGATGGGAGTTGTAGGGGAAAAACATCTGGAGAACTACCGTTGGGCACCCCTGCTCTAAAACATGCCTTCTGACTAAGGAATGCACTCGTACTTGTCTGCCCCCTAGATCTGGCCGTGACAAGGTCCTGTTGGCTATCAAAGAAGACCACTTTATCTGGTGATCAAACACAACACATGGAATGCAGGGTTCCTACAGATTCGTGGCCTCTCATATTTTTAACATAGGGGGGAATGGAGAGACACGACACAACCCACAGGCCTCACTCTACCAGGAAGTTTGCCAATAAAAGTTCTACAGCAGCCATATGAACTGTGTCAAGAACCTGTAATGGTCGAGGGTGTAACTGGGTTAAATCCAATTAGATCTTTCACCTCAGACCCCAAAGCCTGGGGCAAACTCTGTTCCCGTAAACTTTGCAGTCGGTGAGCACAGACTGAAAAACCAGACTAAGATTGAATCCGACAAGCCCCACAGCTGCGGCTGCCATCCGGGGCCTCCTTAGCAGCCGCCGAACTCTGCAAACATCAAAGCGACGAACGAAATGGGAGAACTGACAAGGTTACTGGGCGAATGAACTACGAGACTGCCATTTCATCGAGAGCCTTCCCAGTGCCAGCAACAGAAACCTGACCATCCGCTGCCTGCCAAGGGGGGAGGGGGGGGCTCAGAGGTGAGCATCTGCAGAACTCCAACAAACCTGCCGCTCCACCCTGCTTGTTCTCGCACTGATATGCAGCTGGAAGGGACCCGTGGTTTCTGGAATGCACATGATGTCACTAATGCTCAGGCCTGATCCTTGAGCAAGGAGGTTAGACGAGCGCAAGACAGGGGAGGAAAGAGGCTTAGTGTGGATGCCGTGGGGGGGGGGTACCCTCCCAGGCTAAGTATTAAGGGAGAAGAGAAAGTCCCACAAAGTAAAGTAGCATACAACTTCTTTTTTAACTCTGTTTTTCGGGTTACGTAAAGCAAACCAACTCTGCTCATCTCTTGCTTTGAACTATTACTTGCTCCCTAAGATGAACATTTAGCCATTCAGTACAGTTGAGCTCTATGACATTCCCTCAAGCACCTCCTTGATGTGAAAGAGAGAGATCCGAGTCCAGCAGCACCTTGGAGGCCAACAGGATATCTGAGGAAGGGAGCTTTGACTCACAAGAGCTCTTCCCTCAAAAAATCATGTCAGCCTCTAAGTTGCTATTGGATTCAAATCTAGTTCTCCTACTGCAGACCAACACTGCTACCCTCTGAAACTGCTTAAGGTGGGAACATTTCTCATCACCAGGGGTTAACCCAAAAACTTCTATTACGAGAGAGGCGGAGAGACAGTGAAACAACATGCTCTTTGTCTGTTTTGTTTAAAAGGGCTGCTTCTGCTATATTCATGGTAGCTTCACCCATTCTACCATCAGCCTCAGGTCCTTGGCACATGGACACCAGCTTCACAAACATCTAGCCCTGGTACGAATCGCCAGCAGAATCTGCTGGGGCACACCAGGCATCCCAAGATACTTACACAGGCATCCTGCTGGACACACTGCAAGATGTGCTTGGCCGGAATCAGGAAGTCAATGAGGTAGCGCAGGCCGTCCCCTCGGTATGTCTTCTCCACGACATCAAAGACCTGGCACAGCACCGTAGCCGCTGTGACCTCAAAGGGAGGGTAGAGCGCCGATAGCGTGCTCTGGATACAGCCGTCCAGTGACTGGGAATCCTACCAAGAGAGGGAAAGTGAGAGGCTGCTCAGGAACGGGTTGGGAATGGTACCTGCCAGGGCTTGGGCTGCTGCTCTCAGGCAAAGGCAGCTGTGTGGCCTCCTCAGTCATGGCTTTGCAACCCTGAATCCTCACCCCCTCGCAAGCCGCACGAGCAAAGCGTTCACCGAGTCTCGACAGAACGGCGGCAGACAGCTTACTCGGCACAATCCTTCCCCTGACTGAGCAGGGCGGGGCTGCTGTTTGACTATTATTATTCCAGCACATGAGGGTGTGTGTGTGTGTGTGTGTGTGTGAGGGAGAGACACACAGAGAGCGCACGCCAGAAGGGCTTGTGGAACTCCTGGCCCAACTTCACAGTGATACCTGCTTTGCAAGTGCCCCCCCTCCTTGTAAATAAACCCAAAGCCACGATCTTCCTCTAAACTGGGGAAGGGGCAGCACACGAGATCAGGTGGCTGAAGGTGGGATGCGCTCTTTGCCCCTTTTTGACTGTAATCGCAAACCCTAGTCCTCTGGCACGAGAGAGAGAGAGAGAGAGAGAGAGAGAGAGAGAGAGAGAGAGAAAGGGCAGACTTACATGAGCATTCAAAGTTAGGTCTTTTTTTTATTAATGAAGAAGAAGCCAAACTGAGTCACATCCTGAACATTTATACAGCATTTCTGAATTGCAGATACCTTGTTCAGCATCTTTTCCAACAATGGGCAGCCAGATGCCCAGGGGAGGGGATGGAGCTTACAAGCAACAGTAGCCATGACTTTGTCCACGTCTTGTTCAGCCTCTGAGAAGCAGGAAGTCATCACTTAACCGCCTCTGGGATTGGCTATCCAAAGTGGATCCTTCACTTCTCCACTTGGTGTAGTTGGTTCTGGCCCAGGAATCTTTCCTGTCTTGGGGAAGGGTGCACAACGCAAGTTCCCTTCCCTTCCCATCCCCAAAACTCCACAAATGCATA
Organism: Heteronotia binoei; assembly: GCF_032191835.1. Taxonomy (NCBI): domain Eukaryota; kingdom Metazoa; phylum Chordata; class Lepidosauria; order Squamata; family Gekkonidae; genus Heteronotia; species Heteronotia binoei. The sequence continues at coordinate 27,567,399 of NC_083236.1, forward strand.
ATCAAAAAACCCTTAAGCACTTCATGCATAAATACTAAATCCCTTTTCAATGTACTTGATTTGTGTGCACTTCGCTGCTTTCATTTTTAGGAGACTTCAGCAGCTGCAACCTACTCAGGCGCAAGCCTGTCTCATCAACTGGGCAAACAAGAATCTGCTTCTTTGGCTTAGTCGGAACTGATCATCGGAAATGCAGATTCACATCTGACAAAGGGAGCTTTGACTCTCAAATGCTTCTACCCTAGAAACCTTGCTGGTCTTTAAGGTGCTCCTGGACTCGAATGTTGCTCGACTGCAGGCCTATGCAGCTAACTGAAATCAGATTTGTATTCAAATTGTCAACACAGGAAAGCAGCTTCCACTGTCAAAGCAATTGTAAAAAAACATGTGGGAGTCTTACGGGCAACTCTGGTCTAGCACTGAAACTTCTGACGGAGCTCAGCATTTTAGGAAAATATCTTTTCCTTACATTCACATCCTTGGATGGCAGAGTGGCTAGGAAGAGAGTCGCAGTGCCATAGCATGCTGGTGCCACACACTGCCCACAATCATGCAATTCCCGAGACTGGCCATTCTGCTGTGGAAGCAGCAGGACAGTCTCCCAAGAGTGGCCAGCAAGAGAAAACCTTTCAAATGGGGCATCCCTTTCCACAATGGCTTCCACACTGCTGGAGACTCTGAGCGAGCCTCAGCCATTCTGCTGGTTGCCAAAACACAAAGGCCTGGCAACCATTCAGTTGTCATCTCCCTACAAATTCCAGTGGACTCCCATGTTGCAGAACATGCCTCAGGCACGGAGGGTAGATTTTTCTCAGAGGGCAGATTCTCATATCCATCTTTTCAGATGACAAGTCCCATCACAAACTCAGTATGGAGGAAAGTGACCAGCATGTGTGGCTGCTCTGGACGCAGCAAAATCCACGAAGAAAACCACCTTCAATCCCAGATATAAATGTATGCACTACCCTATTATAAGAGGGTGTGTTTTTTGCAAAAAAAGGGCACAATTTCAGAGCATCAGCCATAGCATGGAAGGGAAAAATAGTTCTGTTGGAAGGGCAGTTGCTAGCCTCTTGCTGTTTTGCTAACACAGTCCAGCCCCTTTAAAGGCCAAGAATAACCTGGTTAGGGCTGCCAAATAGACCTTGGGAAATTTTTGGATATTTGGGAATGGTGCCTACGGAGGGCACAGTATAGGGAGGAGAGTGAGCTTAGCAGGGATGTGATGTTGTAGATTCCACCCTCTGAAGTTTCCACTTTATCCATGGGAATGGATCTCCATATCCTGGAGATTAATTTTAATTTTAGGAGAACTCCAGGCCTCACAGGGAGGTTGGCAACACCACACCAAGTGCTAGAACAGAATACTCAGTACAGGACAACCACCCTTACACTTGTCCCTACACTGAGCTCTAAGCACGCCCGCTGCCCTTCCAGACTTTGTCAAGGTCTCTTGAGGCTCGGGAGGCCTCGGCAAAGTCGGGAGGTGACAGTGACGGGAAGGGGGTGGAGGAGCGGGGTTCGGCCCGGGGGCACAGGCACCCCTAGCCCCGGGCCTGTGTACTACTGGGTCTAACTGGAATCTGTGAAGAGGTCAGAACAGAGAAGGTCAATTCCAAGCTCCAACAATTTAGATGCGCCAACATTTTTCTTGATTATATTCACAGACTACAATACATTGATCAAGTCACATATTGTTGTCCCTCCTGATCTCAACACTGGAGTCCACAATCTTTAATCCCTTGCCAAACGATGTGCTGTATGAGGTATTTTGAGCACTCTCTGCAGTTAATTACATTGCATAACTGACTTATGCTAATATTCACATCCCTCAACAAGCTGTCTTAAGCAAATTCCACTGCCAGAGAAAGAGCGCCAAGTAAGCAGATACAGGAACATCTGAATAATATATAATGGGTTGCTGAATTTTGAGGGTGCTAGTCCAAATGTGGGTTTCCTTTAGGCCAATTTATTTAAAACATTTTTATTTAAAACATTTTATGCCACTTTTCTAGACAATCAGGGCCCACAAGACTGAAAGGAGGCAGGTGTGTGGTGGACAGGCCTTTGTCTTTTAAATTAACTCGCAAAAAGAAAGATTATTCCTTATTCTCACTCAATTAAAAGATTACATATATACAAAAATCTCCTGAAAAGCATGGTTAGTGTATGATGCTTAATGTACAACAGACACATATAAACTGATCATTCAGGATAACCAAAGACAACAAATGTACAACAAATTTTGGTTCCACACAAAGTCTCCAAAATTATGAAGGCCTCTGAGTCATGCAACAGAGGGCCTCCCTCCATGCAAAAAAACAGTACGTTTATTCCAGGTTTTGTGAAGGAAAAGCTCTGTGTCCCAAGTGTGCAAAAGTCCACTTACACAGGGTCATGAAATATGTGTTTGGGAAACCTTTCCTTCAAAAGTGTGCACTTTCGATATATATCCCCATATTTAATGAGCACAGATCCATGCATTTCTTAAACCTAGCTGTCAAAGAGGTTTTTTTCTGAATTCCAAAGTTTAGCAGATAATAGATATCATTTAGTGAATGAAGCTGCAAGGCACGTACTTTAACAGTCAAGTAGATAACATTTAGAGAGCAGCACAGCATGTATGCTACGTGTGTACTTTGAGTGGGTTTGGTCTAAAGGGGTATTTGCAACTCAATGAAAAGTCAGGAAAATGTTGATGTCCCTAGCAGTGCAGTCTTAAACAGAACACTCTTCTTATCCCATTGACTGCACCTCTCCGCTTAGACCTGCATTGTTAATGGCTGCAGTCTAGAATGGCTGTAATCAAGGGAGCTGGTTGTTAGAAGGTCTCCAAATAACCCCCTTCTTTAAGGTCCCAGAGGTTGGAGAAGGTACCAGTGGGGGGAGGGGGGAGTTGCATGAAGAAACAAAAGATTTGCATTTGGGAAGAGACCAAAATCACACGGGTTTATTGTAAAGAGTAGGCAGGTTGAAATGCGTGGAAATCAACCTTTCTTATTTAATCAATTCACAGCTGAAGTAAGGCCAGAGAGATCCAGATAGAGGAAGAAGTATGAAAGTGGGGGGTGGGATGCTAGCTCTCTCTTGGAGATCTATTAGGGGGGTAGATTCTGCCCTTTGCAGATTCTACATGTCTATTTTTGCAAGTAAATTGGAGCGGGGGTGGGTTGCAAGTGTTATCACAGGTACTGAGTACCAGCATTAGGGGGGCTCTCCCAAATCCTGAGGGGCAGACTGGTGGACATCAGTGCAACCTTACATACAAGTACAGCACCTTTTTGTTATTTTGTACAAAAAAGCACTATAAATAAATATTATTTTTTCAGCCAGCAGCTATAGTATTAATAAATCTCATCCAAACACAGGAAATACTGCTCCTGGAATTTCTCACAGCTTGGGGAAGTGAGATGCGTTCAATGATATTCTGCAGTATTTTGGTCCACAGCAAACCATTTTAACAGCAGCAACCAGCAATGGGAAAAAAACAGGCCTATTTGGTACCTACTACACTCAGATTACAGTCCTCTGCACCACTGATGATGCCCCATTTTTCATCACCAGGGAGGGAGCCTAAACCAAGGGGGAGAGGAAGAAATCTGGGCCTGAAACAGGTAGATAAGGTTGCCAAGTCCCCCCTGGTCACTGACAGAGGATGGGGGTGGGGTGGGGTGGTAAAGCGATGCCAGATCCAGATTGGGAAAGTTGTGGAGATTTGGGGACAGAGCCTGGGGAAGGCAGGGACCTTAGCGGAGTACAGTGCTATAGAGTCTACCCTCCAAAGCAGCCATTTTCTCCAGAGGAACTGATCTCTGTAGTCTGGAGATGAGCCGTAATTCCTGGGGATCCCCTGAGCCCACTGGGAGAACTGGGGTAGGTTGTTCTGCTCACCTCTCGGTACTGGTTCAGCTTGTGGCCAGGCAGCAATGCCAGGCTTGGCCTAGTAGGCTTTGTTGGGTTTCTAGCTGCCAGAGGAAGAAGAGAGAACAGAGGGCAGGGCCTTCCAGCTCCCCGCTCCCTCCCTCGAGACAGCCAGGGAGATGGATCCTGGTCAAGAAGAGAACATAGAACCTGCCTGCCCTGGGAGGAGCAGTTTAACTGTCAGAGGCACTTAAACTGTCATTTCCCCCCCCGAATTGTCAAATATCAAACTACCTTATAATTTTATTTTTTTTTAAATCAAGAGTCCCTGTCTTACGTGGGACATGAAAACAGATTTTTAACAGTGCAATCTTAAGCAGAGCTATATCGCCACTAAGCCCACTGCCTTCAAAAGATTTAGAAGAGTGTAGCTCTACTCAGGATGGCATTATATGTCTATGGTGTATATAAAGGGTAGGAAGATGTATTAAGTAGCCCACATTAACAGACATCTGAGCAACAGAACAAAATTTGAACAGGTTTCTCCTTATTTTCGCCAGTGATACAGTGACTGAATAGTTGCCTGACCAAAGCACCAGTGAAGTTTTTCTATAAACAGAAGTAAAGGTGATGGGGGGGGGGGGGAATCACAAGATTAAACTGGAACTCAAATCAAGCTTCTAAGAAATTGAATCAACTGTGTGCATATTAAATAATTTTGCAAGATGGCTAGTGGAACTATGAGGTGAAAGAATGGGTCTTTTGATAGGCTATGCGTAGCTAATACATATGAATGCATGAAACTGCATTCTAGGGAATCAGACCTTTCGATCAGGGCTAAGGGACTCTATCACAAGTGATCAACTCAGTGTATACTATCAAAACTGTAAACTCCTGCAAGGTCACAAGCTCCCTTCTGTAAACTGGAAAAAATCATGAGTGGCTATCTTCCAAGACAGAGGGTTTGATGGTAAAAGAATTGCCTACTTATGGCCAGAATTGTGTTTTTGGATCACAGCAGGAAAGGAGGAAGGTGTGTATGCATGTGTGTGGGTTCCAATGCCTTGCTGCTTCCCTTATCCAACAAAACAGGGCTTGATGTGGGAAGGCAGGAATTACTTCCGGCTAAAACACCAGAGGCAATCACACCAGAAAACAAAACCAGGAAAGGGACTGGTCATGCCCAGAGGGGACAACTCACAACTCAGACCACACTTTCTCTCCCACACAATAAGGGGCTTTGTCCTTATTAACAGCTCATTATGCATGTCTCCTGACAAATAGGAAAACCCCTGTTATGCCAATGAAAGGAACAGCACTCCATCAAAATGGCTTGTGCAGGCCAAAAATGCTGCCCTCCCCACTAAGCAGTCATTAAACAAACCACTGTGATTGGTTTTACCATAGGGGTGTGCATTTAAAAAAATGTGTTTTTTGTTCAAGTCTATTGGACCTGAAAAATATCGCTATTTCCAAAAAATTCCAAATCCAAAAAATTCCAGATCCCAATACCAGCATGGTATTCAGATCCAGGATATTTCAAAAATTGCAAAAATTTCAGGTCCAAGTCAACTGAGAAAAAAATAGTGGATCTTTTTTTAAAGGTAGCCTGATCCAGGGACCGGCTTGGTTTAAACTGAGCTGCAAGAGAAACCAGCTCTAGGATCCGCATGCTGCAGTGAGATCGCTCCCCAAGGCATACAGATCCTGGCTGGGACAGCTTCTCTTGCAGCCTGGTTTAAACTGTGCTATGGGAGCCAGATCTCAGCTTTTAGGTCTACCAGTAATTCCGCATACAACTGGGATTTTTTCAGGATTTCCTCCCCTGGTTTTCATGAGAAAACTGGATACATTTGGAATGCCAAAATATACCTGGAAAATTCTGACAAGGTGGGTTTTTTAGGGGGGTATATTTTTGGTTTGGGTAGACCTGAATGCACACCTATTTTGACAGATTACCCTGAAAGGACTTTTATATTGAAAAGAGAAGCATAACCTTATGTGGAGATAAACTGACTCAGAAAAGTACAATCCTATATTATGGGAATTAGGGCTACCAGCCCCAAGGAGGGACCTGGAATTCTCTTGGAATTATAATTGACCTCCAGGTCAGATCCTCTAGAGGAAATAACTGCTTTAGAGGACAGGCTCTATGGCAGGGGCCTCCAACCTTTTTGAACCTACAGGCATCTTTGGAATTCTGACACAGTATGGGGAAGCCAACCACAAAATGGCTTCTGCAGATTTCCTTCAGTCAGTGCAGATCTTTGTGCTATGGCATCAGTTGCTGCCAAAGCAACATGTTTAAAAATCTTCATAGGCAATCATCAGAAGCTCTGCTGGGCAAAAGCCCCACCAGATCCTGCCCTATTTCTAAAAACACTTGGCAGATGCCAAGAAAGGTGTCAATGGGCACCACATGAGGGACCCCTACTCTATGGTATACTACAGAGCCTAGGAGAAACAGAAGTCCTGGAGTGACAACACATCCTTTCTTCCCAAACTCCATCCCCCCCAGAACTGCCCCTAAATCTCCAGGAATTTCCCAAGCAGGAGTTATTGACCTTAGTGGGACTCTAGCTTAGGTTGTGTGCATTTTGCACAGGAGTTAAATATTGGCAGTGATTTTTGGTCTTTCAGGGCACCCAACCTTTGTTTACCTTTTGTAAACAAACTTCTAACTTTCCCAACAATGGCAGAAAGGTTTGAGAGCAGGAACAACAACTAATGCAATCTCAGGAGCCTGACAGTGTCCGAGTGGTTCAATAGCTTCAATTGCTTCAATAGCAATTTAGGATAGTGCTTCAACACTGGAGGATTCTAACTAGATTCAGTCCATTTTGGTTACACAGGGGGCCTGTAGTTCTGTCTGGGGATGGCAATATTTTTAGGAGTGCAAAGGAAACAGACATGTGTGATCTGTTTTCTCTACCAATTTAATTGGTAGAGAAAACATATTACATTTTTTTCAAACACCGCCATCTCCAGCAGCCGTATTTGAGGTAACAGTGATACCATCAGAGCCAAACTTTGGAGCAAAAGGACAGGGAGCCAGCCGCCCTGCTTTAGTGGGAGAAGGTCAAATGCAGCTAGAGATGGGCAAGCTCCACCCAAGCATTTCCATCTTTTTTCCACCACTTGCTTTTCCCTGGTGCATTCTAGGAACTGTAGTTCCCAGCACAATCAATATTAATGAGGAAGGGGAGGGGTCCCCCAAGACCATTGAGTTCAGTCTGCACCCAGTTACACCACTATTGGCAAAGACCAGTCTCTGCTCCCAACCTCAGAGACTGCTACCAGCCTGAACAGAAAACACTGATGATTTGATACACATGTGCGGCAGCTCCCTGAGTTCACATACGTAACACCTCCTCTGCCACGAAAGGCACCCTTCCTCCACACTGAGCCTATTCAAAATGCAACAGCCTCACGTGCTCCAGCTTTTCCGTGCAGATCAAAGGAGGGTGGAGATTTGACACATGATTTGTAAAAGAGGCCTTTGTGCACCCAGGGATGTGTGCCAAAATATGGGCGGTTATGAAGCCCAAGAACACAAAAGGGAGCATGTCCACAGGCATTTTTTCTCCCTCTTGATCTATTAATGGGACTGGCACACCAGCCTCCGGAAAGCCAGGGGGGAAACTCATTCAAAAATGTAAAATGGTCCAGTGAGCAAGGAATCTATAGCCATCGGCTAGCCCTCTAATAATAAGAGGGAGACCTAGCAAGGGTTCTTGGGTTACCTTCTGCAACATTTCTTCCTGTTACGTCTTGTTACTGTCTCAAACAGAGGTAGAGTTAACTCTCCCAATGGATGAGAATGCAGAACTCAAGATCGTTTGTCCTTTCTTTCTGGCTGTAGGCTCATTTATTTCATGTTACTTTCCACACTAATACCTAATTCAAATCCCACAGGAATCTTCTCTACTTCTCCAAAACCTGGTCTTCTTTTGCTAAAACTCTCAGTCATTCAGTAGAGAACCACTACCTCTCCCTCCTCCCCATTAACTGGCACCTCCTGCTATCTGTCCCATCCTCTTAACTCAATGAACTCATGAAGTTGCTTTTATACTGAGTCAAGACTGGTGATCTATCAAGGTCAGTATTGTCTGTTCTGACTGGCAGCAGCTCTCCAGGGTCTCAGATGAAGATCTTTCATACCACTTACTACTACTCCTTTTTAAACTGGGGCCTTCTGCATGCAAAGAAGCTGCTCTACCATGGACCCACAACCATACCCTCCAATCCCAAATGCCTTGACCAAAACTGTCACTCTTTTGTTGCTGCGATCACGTCTCTCCTCCTACTTAATGTCTGTTGTTGCATACCTAAACCCAGCATGCCCAAATCACATTTCATCACCGCACATACTCTTGCAAGCCCGGGCCTCTCACAAAGAATATGCCATCCACACACAACATTACAGCAGCTTGCTTTCTTTTTTAAATCCCTTTCAAAACTGGGCTCAATGTGCACTCTAGTAGTGATGGGGAGGGTACGCAGTCTCCTTTGCATTCGTCACTGGTCAGCACTGGAGCAAGCACACAATTAGGATGTCGCTTCTGCACTCACTTTCCATCCTGTCCCCATGCATGGACATCTTGATGGTCTTTGAAGAACATTTCTGACTCCTATCGGGACTGAGCAACCTTGCAGCTCAAACTCTGGCTTTGGTCTGCAAAAATTCTCAGATAAGTTTCTGGATCACTGTATTATTGAGCATCATAGCACGATAGAGATTTGCAGTTTGTCAAGCCCCAGTAGAAGATACTTTTACCCAGTAGAAGATACTTTTACTTTTCAGACTGGATGAAGTCCAGGCTCTCTTGTCCCTTGAATGATGAAACCCACACATTTCTGCTACATCCTCTTGGTCTGAGAATCTGCTTTGCTCAGCCATCCATTGCTCAGGCCCAGGCTCTGGCACTGGACACCAGGTTTCCGGATCTGCTAGCCAGATTCTCCTTCCAATGCCTCTTGCTCCTCAGCCAGCATTCCTCATGTCCTTGAGATGCTTAGACACTCTGACCTAGAAGCCTTGCTGCTGCTGCTTGCCTTGCCAAGTTCTTCTCTTATTGCCAACTTATTGCCCAATTCTCATTGGGCTTGTGCCCCCAGCAGTGGTCAATGGCTACAGAGTTAATGTTGGCTTTGGTCATAACATGACTGATAGGCAAAGGGTTTTTCCTTCAGCTCCCTAATCCCAAGGGTCCTCCTTCCATTCACAAAATTCTACATAAGCATCTCTCCAGGGCCCACAAAAACTACACCCGTCTAATCCCAAATGTATCCCACATACTGGCTATGAACTGTGATCAGGGTCTTCTCCCACCATCTGCTGTGGGGCAGCATTACAGTCCATCTGGCAACAGCCAGCAAGGAAGAAGAACCTCCTGACTTTAAAAAGCATAGGGAGAAGTACATTAAAAGTCAGTTCCACCAATGACCGCCTTTACCAACCGGCCAACATGCTTGAAGAAGAGGCAGGAATACCAATTCATTCCCCTCTTCAAAGAGCAAGGGATCCTGCTCCTTGACTGAACAAGGTTTGAGCCCAGTGGCACTTTTAAGACCAACAAAGTTTCATTCTGGTATAAGCTTTCATGTGCATACTCACAAAACGTTGTATCTGAAGAAGTGTGCATGCAGCCAAAAACTGATACCCAGAATTAAATGTTGTTGGTCTTAAAGGTGCCACTGGACTCAAACCTTGTTCAGTCAAGGAGCAGGATACTTATCCTCTTTGAAGAGAGAAATGAATTGGTATTCCTGCCTCTTCTTCAAATCAACGGAGGGCTGTCAGGTGGTGGTGGAGCATCTGTCCAGCATGCACAACATCCCAGGTTCAAGCATTTCTGGCTGAAAGAGTCAGGCTGAAAGAGCCCCAGGGCTGGGCTCTGTCCTTGGTCTTGACTTAATTCTGTATCCTCTCTTTCTGCACAAGGCTGCCAGTGCTCACCTTTGGTCCCAGTCCCACAAAGACTGCCACAGTGCCACAGTGCCCATGGATGGGCAGTGTACTCCTGCTGCACCATTTCAGGGTCTGAATGCAACAAGACAGCTGCTGCTGTGGCCTGCCCCCATTCTTGAGGCTCACAACAAGAAGGGCTCACAACAAGAAGGGCTCAGACAGGTGAGGCAACTTTGAGGAACTTAAAAAAGGTAAAGGTAGTCCCCTGTGCAAGCACCAGTCATTTTAAACTCTGGGGTGACGTGATTTCACAATGTTTTCACGACAGACTTTTTACAAGGTGGTTTGCCATTGCCTTCCCCAGTCATCTACACTTTCCCCCCAGCAAGCTGGGTACTCATTTTACCGATCTCGGAAGGATGGAAGGCTGAGTCAACCTCAAGCCGGCTACCTGAAAACCCAGCTTCCGCTGGGGATCGAACTCAGATCATGAGCAGAGCTTAGGACTGCAGTATTGCAGCTTTAACACTTTGCGCCACAGGGCTCTTTTGGCATCAGAGGGGGTGGCCTAATATGCAAATTAGTTCCTGCTGGGCTTTTTCTACAAAAAAAGCCCTGCCTAAGCCTTCCTCCACAATGAGGACCCACTGCAGCTTACATCAGTCCCTTTGCCTCCATTTTATCCTCACAACAACCCTGTGAGGGTGATTAGGCCAACAGTATGTGATTGACACAACGTCCCCAGCAAATTTCAATGGCAGAATGGGGATTCAAACATTGATCTCCCAAATCCTAGACTAACCACTATCACTGGCTATCTGGTAGAGGTATATTCTTGCTTCAATGGGTGCTCAGCTGGGTCAGAATATTACCTAGCTCTTCACTCCAGGCCCTTGCTTGGTACCCACAGCATCCTGCTGGATCTCCCTTTAGATAATCAGAAATTGCAAGCGTTAGGCAGGAAGCACCCTGACTTGGTTAGCACAGGCTAGCCTGATCGCATTAGATCTTGAAAGCTAAGCAGGTCAGCCCTGGTCAGTTGGGAGATTGCAAAGGAATACCAGGATCGCTATGCAGAGGCAATGAATAGCAAGCCTGGGCAGTTTTACGAGAAAGATGTCTTTTGCAAAGCTGTATCAAAGGAGCACCATCTAGTGGCCAGCACTTTTGTTACCTGCAGCCTGTCCTCTGCACAGCCAAGAAAAGGGCCCATCAGGGTGCATTTTAATGAGTAGACGTAGAACAAATTGATTCCACTGTCAGATTCAAGTATCCAGACCAGTATGAAAAGCAGTGAAAGTGGGTGATGACACAGCAACTCCTTCCCTGCACTTCTGTTAGTGCTTTTCAGCTAAGATTGCCAACAGAACTGGGGGGAAATGTCCAATCCCTTTATAGGAGGTTTAAATTGTGGAAATGTGCAGCTGGAGCTTGTCCTGGGATGGAGGTAAAAAAAGTTACAATTCAGCCTCTGTAAAAGGGACTGAGTTTTGGTTTTTGTCTTTGCACCAGGCAACTGGCAACCCTAGATAGCAGATTTGTTCAGTCACACAGTCAAGTCCGACTCTTTGTGACCCCATGGACAAAGTCACGCCAGGCCCTCCTGTCTTCCACCATCCTCCAAAGTCTGCTCAAATTCGTGTTTGTTACATCAGTAACGCTGTCCAATCATCTCCTCTTTTGCCGTCCCCTTCTTTTCCCTTCTGTCTTTCCCAGCATCAGGATCTTCTCCAGTGAGTGCTCCCTTCTCATTTGGTGGCCAAAGTATTTGAGCTTCAGCTTCAGCATCTGACCTTCCAGGGAACAGTCTGGGTTGATTTCCCTTAGGACTGACTGATTTGATCTTTTTGCAGTCCAAGGGACTCAAGTTTCTTCTCCAGCATCACAGCTCAAAAGCATCTATTCTTCTGCGCTCGGCCTTCCTTATGGTCCAGCTCTCACAGCCATACGTTACTACTGGGAATACCATCGCTTTGACTATTTTGTTGGCAGGGTGATGTCTCTGTATTTTATTATACTGCCCAAGTTCGCCATAGCTGTCCTCCCAAGGAGCAAACGTCTTTTAATTTCATGGCTACAGTCACCATCTGCAGTGATTTTGGATCCCAGAAATGTGAAGTCTGTCACTACAAATAACAGATCCTGCACCATATTTATGGTTACCAACTGGTCTGGAGAATAAATGTCCTGTCCCACCAACAGAGACTTAATGGGATATTATGTGACTTAACTCCATCCCATGAAAAATTTCCACTGCCCATCTCCACACATGAAGCTTCTATTAAAGGGACAGGATGTTTTTTCTCCAGGTCTGTTGGTAACCTAAACTTCCACACACCACAAGGAATTGCACCACATATGAATGTGTATAGTTGCAGTCCTGTGGCTTTAAGAGACAGGCTATTCACCACACAAAAACATTCTGAAAGAACAGAGCAATTAACTGAGAGCTAATACTAAACACCAAATATCGTTAAACTGTGGTTACCTCCCATATTCAGTCTACCTGTCGCGTAGTTTATTTTACTGATTTTACTTCATTCATACTGAACTTTCTTAACAATGGGAACCCAAAGCAGCTTACACCATTCTCCTCCATCTTATACTCCTAACTGTTTTGTAAGGTAAGTTTGACGGAGAGTATGACTGTCCCACAGTCACCCAGCACACTTCCATGACAGAGTGAGGATTCTCACCAGTCTCTCAGATCATAGTCTGGCATTCTAACCACTGTACCACATTGGCTCCCTCTCTACCACAAGCAGGCATGCAAATAAGTCTTAGAGGAAGCCACTGATTGTGTGGGCCAACTGACTTCAGATTTTGATTTTTCTGCAGTGAGGGGTGTCAAATGTACGGCCTATGGGCTGCATCTGGCCCCCCACAGGGCTCAAACCCTTCCCCCAAACAACCTCCTTCTGCTTCCTTTCCAGGGCTGCTGCAGCAGAGCCTTAGATTGCTTTCCCCCCAGTTCTCTGTGGCTTTTTGCTTCCTGTTTCCTGCCTCTTGCCTCCCCCCCCCCCAATTTTCTCTCTCTCACACACACACAGGCACACAGAGAGAGCTCCATGGCTACTTTGAGCTGAAGAGATACAAAGACAAGCCTACCTCTGCCTCTCTTTCTCTTTCTCACACACTGCTTGCTTCTCCTCTTTTGGGGATGAAACAGGAGGAGGAGCAAGGGAGGGGAGAGAAAGAGAGAGAGAAAGTAGGGGATCAGGAAGGACCTTCTACTGGCTGCCACCTCTCTGGTAAGGGTCTCTATGGGAGGGCGCGGAGCACCCACGCAACCCCTGTGTCTTCCCTATTAGCAAGTACCTTTAAACTGTGACCAAAGAGATGTGAAGACTCAAGCAGTTTAACAACAAGTTTATTATAAGTGCCCTAGAACAAGTGGGCAGTAAAACATTTAGTGCCACAATGAATAAAGAAATACTGGTGCAAAGAAGTAAAAGCCCTAACATGTGTAACTAAACATTCCCTTTCTATAATTTCAAATGGACTCTCTCCTTGATGAGGGAACCCTCTGCCTTCTCTCCAGAATGCAGACTCTCCAGAGAGAACAACCCTGTCTGTAGCTTGGCCTTTTTATGCTTTCCTCCCATGTCCCACCACTCTGGGCAAACTTTCCCTCCAAAACTGCTTTCACCAAATCAGAGGGACAGAAGGGATCCTGGGAGACATAAGTTCTGTAGCTACTCCTATGCAGGCTTCCCTGGAGTCTGTAGGCCTCACTAAGCCTACGATCATCAGAGAAAGAGAGAGAGCGCAACATTGCACTTCCATGGCAGATTTAAGACCACCAATATTTTATTCCAGGTATAAATAAGCCTTTGTGTGCAAACATACATCTTCTTGGGAGGGAGGGATGCAGGGTGGGTGGGTGGAAGGATGGATTCTTCTGACAAGTAAATGTACATTGAGAAAATTATTTTGGCCTATTCTAAAACGTATTTTTAATGGATTTCTCTGTTTCTATCTGGATTTATTTTCTTTTTTTAAAAACCTGATAAAGAATTGGTCCTTATATCTTGCAGAGTGGAGTGATTTCAGATGCCAAATGATAATAGCACACATTGGTAGTGAGACAGGAAAACTAGTTCTCAGTTCAGTCCAGGAGGATGCATTGTCTTGAGGGTCATTATCAACTGCAATTCAGTTTTCTAATCTCCTTTTGAAATTCCTTTGTCATCTTAGGTCAACTACTCTCAGGTCATCAACTGAACGTTGTGGTTTCTAAAGTCAGACTTATGTCCACTTATTCTTTGCATCCTCCTGGACTTCATTCTCCTGGATGGAATTGAGAACTAGGTTTCTTGTCTCGTTACCAAAACTGGTATCTCCATGTCTACTAACTTTCTGCATATCACACCTAATCAAATCAAGGCTGCTATTGTCATCCACCTGATATTGCCTTTCGGCATCTAAAATTACCTTTATCAATTTTATATCTTCAGTTTGGCATGCCCAGCCCAACAAAGTGACATTTATTTCAGATTTGGCCCTCATAACAAATGAGTTCAACATCTTTGCCCTAAACCTTAGGGCCAATACTCCAGAAATGGCAACTCGACTAACAAATACAATGAAGTTCCACTTTACAAGAAAAACATGCAGTATTTCACAGACTGAAAGAGATATGCTCTGGTATTGTGTCACTCTCTGGTCTTTCACTGAGAATTTTGATTCTGTTTTTGCAATGTTCTTTTTTCATTCTTCCTACTGTTTACAACCTATCACGAGATGCTGGAGGCCATATTGTTATTGACACTAAGGAAGTTGTGGTTTTATGTTTTTCCAAAGCACAAAACTATTTTGGTCAAATCATTTCACAGATGCATCTCCTATGTCAGGAATGGTCTCCTGGAAATCTAGAGCCTGAACACTCAAGGATCAGTACTTTAAAAAATTTCTGCCCTGGAACAGACAGATATAATACTGAAGAACGTACACAGAACACATTGTACTTCCACTGAGCAGCCATTGCCATCCTACAGAGGACTGCCTAGCCCTGAAGATACTTCAAGGTGTTTTGCGAAGGGTAGAAAGGATCCTGTAGGTCAGCTTAGAGGAGAATTCTGAAAAGTTTCTGGCTCAACATTAGGAAGAATTTCCTGACTGTTAGAGAGATTCCTCAGTGGAACAGGCTTTCTCGGAAGGTGGTGGGCTCTCCTTCCCTGGAGGTTTTAAAACAGAGGCTAGATGGACATCTGACAGCAATGAAGATCCTGTGAATTTAGGAGGAGGTGTTTGTGAGTTTCCTGCATTGTGCAGGGGGTTGGACTAGAAGACCCTATAGGTCCCTTCCAACTCTATGATTCTATGTCCTCAGAGCTTATTGGTTCTCTGTTGGACTATCAGAGCTTGTTTGCAAGTCAAGAAAGAGCTACTTAAATCAGTGCACTCTCCTTGTAGTTTTGACTGCTGTGTTCAGCTTCCCCTGCCCTGACATATGAACATCTATGAACATACGAAGCTGCCTTATACTGAATCAGATCCTCAGTCCATCAAAGTCAGTATTGTCTACTCAGACTGGCAGTGGCTCTCCAGGGTCTCAAACTAAGGTTTTTCACACCTATTTGCCTGGACCCTTTTAGTTGGAGATGCCAGGGATTGAACCTGGGACCTTCTGCTTACCAAGCAGATGCTCTACCACTGAGCCACCATCCCTCCCCTGACGTTAAGATAGGAAGGGTTTGCTCCAACTTCAAGCCTTACTACCTTAAGTTCAGTGGCTTACATTATTCGCCTTTCCTCCAACTTGGGTCTCCCTGCACCCCCACCCCAACTTGGGTCTCATGTTAAGATTTGTATGTGAAGTTCCCCTTGGACCTGGTCTCAGGCAAAACCAAACCATGTTTTTCCCCAGTTCAAAGGGTAATTGTTAAACTGACTGGGGAGGCACATCTGAGAGCTAGTATGGTCAAGTCATTAAGTGTCAGACTAGTATCTGGGAGACCCAGGTTCAAATCCTCACTTGCTTGGGTGACCTTGGTCAAGTCACATGCTCTCAGCCTAACCTACCTCACAAGAGTTGTTGGGTGGATAAAATGAAGGAGAGGTGAACAATGTAAGCCACTTTGAGTCCTCATTGGGGAGAAAAGTGGGGTATAAATGAATCAAGTAAAAAAAATAAATCTGTGTGACACTCCACTGCCACTCTGGCAAGGGATGCAGAGTTAAGCTCTGTGTTCAAAATGGCATAGGGAAACTCACTGCCATACTCATTCTTGAGTCCTCCCTTTCCATGATGAACTGGTGCAATATTCAATCCCAGCTTGGCAGAGAAAGGGGAAATGAAGGCAAAGGGGGACTGGTTGCGGGGGGGAGGGCTCCTACCAACATCTGCACTTTTGCACAAATACAACAGGAAAAGAGAAGGGGGCGCTACAGCAGTGCATGAACCAATGGTGGCAGGGGCACAATAGCAGTCATTTGCAAATGGATTTTTCTATGTGGCCAAGACAATCCAGGAGGCAAAGGACACCTTTCATGCAATATTAGCACAATATCTGATGGTATATCAATCCTGACATAACAGAATCTTAGCAAATGCAGATCTTCCCATCAGGAAACCATCCTCTGCTAGATTTCTCTGTGTCAGGATGAAGGCATACCAGCAAAAGTCAGCGATAGCATATACAGAAGGCAGAATGTGTTCTTGACATCCCCCTAGAATTGTAACCCTACGGGTGTATTTGTGCACGAGGAAAGGAGGAATCTGCAGGTGCCAAAAGAAAAAGGTCTGTGAGTCGTAATACAGACGCATTTCTCCGCCTGCTCAAAAGTCAAGTGTTCCCAGGGAGCTGGATAACTGGCGCATTGTGCTCCCGCCTCCGGCCCATATGCTGGATGCAGAGTTAAAGGGCTTCATTTTCTCATCCCCGTCTGAGCTCTTGAAAGGCCACCCTGGGGTAGCCATGGAACAAAGCAATATCCAAGCACATCCAGCCCTGCCCACGTCTGAACAGCTCTGCACTGGGAAGCAATTCAAAGGCAACTGGAATGAGCTCATTTGCTTTTGCTCAGATGGAGGGGCCAGCAGATCCTTGCTCGAGTGCCACTGTAACCTCTGCGAGTCCCTTAGCAAGCTTGGGCATCTGAGGTCTCCCAGGTTTTCAGCACTGAGCCCAGGCAGCAGTTAAGATTCAGTCTAATCCCTAGCATAGATTCTCCAGGGGAAAAAAATGCATCCTTCGCACTGGACTCCCTTTGACTGCTCTCCATCATATCTTATGCATCTCCATCATATCAATGCAATCTTATGCATGTCCATCCAGAAGTAAATCCAAATGTGAGGGCCAATGCAGCATAGTCATTAGAGTGGGGTATAAAAGAATCAAATAAAAAAAAATGTGTGTGACACTCCACTGCTAAGAGTATGTGAGAGCAGGGCCAGATCTAGGGAGGGGGACATTGGGGGGTGCTTGTCCCGGGCGCCGACGGGGGGGCGGCGCGCCAAATTACGTATGGAGCCCATTGTATTCTATGGGACCATGATAGAATGGCCCATAAGGGGGCATCATTTTTTAATTTTGCCCCCTCTCAAAAAACATGTAGATCCAGTCCTGTCTGAGAGACCCAGGTTTGAATCCCTACCAAGCCAGAGAACTTGCTTGGACCAGTCACATGCATTCAACCTAACCTCCCCATAGGACTGTTGCGAGGATAAAATTAAGGAGAAGAAAAAGCCACTTTGGATCTTTAGTGGGGAGAAAAGCAGGGTGTAAATGAAGCAGATAAGCAGTAACTGTGCTTAAGACTGCAACCTATGACACACAAAAGTATAAAACATCACAGTATACAAAATCTAACAGTAAATTGACTGGGCCTTGGGTTGCTAGTGACTGTGCTAAAAGCCAGGCCACTCAAGAGACTCTACATAAGAGGGGCACTCCCCAGATATGCAGAAAAACAGGACTTTGTAAACTAATAGGAGAGGGAATGGCCTCATGAAGAAAGAGAATGTTCCAGAATAAATGCAGAATAAATCTTTCTCTGCCCAGACTTAAAATGGGCACGGTAAAGCTGCTGTGCCAATTAGCTGCTACAAAGTGCAAATGAGAGGCTGTTCACTTCATGGAGGGGATGGCAAATAAGTTCTATTTTGTGGTTTTGCAATCTGTCTCAAAAGGGAGCATTGAGCCACATAAAGAGCCAATTCCTTGAAGCTTGGTGGGTGGCTGGAAAATAAATACCACTGTAGAATTATGGAAATCAGAAGAGCATTGGAAAAGCCTTGCTGGAGCAAACCAGAGGCCCTGTTTCTTCTAGCAGCCAATCAGATGCCTCTCAGAAGACAACAAACAGAGAGTGAAAGCAGGAGACACACACACACACTGCATCTCCTTCCCCTCCATCCCATAACTGGTATTCATCATCATGGCTAATAGCCATTTCATGAATCTTTCCTCCATGAATGTGTCACATCTCCCTTTTAAAGCCATCTATGTTAAAGGCCATCACAGCATCTTGTGGCAATAGATTCCATATTGACTGTCCTGAATCTGATGCCCAACAACTTCATTGGGTACTCCTGAGTTTGTGCATTCTGGAAGAGGTAGGAAAAATGTCTTCTCTTTACCACACCACTTTTATAAAACCCCTGCTTTGTTGCCTTTTTCTCCCATGCTGAAAAGCTTCAATCTCCTTTCCTCAAAAGGAGGATTTTCCAACCCTTTGCTTGCCCTCTTCCTGTTCAAGATGAGATGTCTGGAACAGACCCTTGCAAATGCAGCCAGGGCATAGCTGTAAACAAGTTATTACAAGACAAGCTGTTCTATTTCCCATCAGAAACAATATTTTCATTGAGGTGTCGACCATGACCACAAGTTTCCTGGTCAGTCATCACAACTTCAGATCCTATCCATGAATATGTAAAGTTAAGTGTGCATAATTTTGCAGCTTTTACCTTGTGTTCACTGTTTCTGCCTATCTCCTCTGTTTGCAAAGTTCTTTCTGTGCTTTCCGAAGTCTGCCTGGGTCTTCCACAAGCCTGAAAACGCTGCTGTCATTCACTGACTTGGCCACTTCATCCTTCATTCCCCATTTTAGATAATTTGTTAAATTAAACACCACAAGTCCCAATCCCAGTCATGGGGGAAGGATTCCAATGCTTCTTACCCTCCATTACCAGAACTGTCCATTTACACCTACTCTCTGATTATCCCATAAGCGCTATATTACTCATGAGTGTTTCAATGGAGGAATCAGGCAAAATCATCCAGAAAATCCAAGTATACAATAAATTGGGTCCAAATCTTCTGTGAATAGAGCAGACTCCAGAAAGTAATTGTAGTGCTTTTTCCTTCTCTAGCAACTTTCTATATCAGTTGAAAACTATGTCTGCTACTGAAAGCTGAGGGACCCTCTAGAGCTGCAGGAAGACGAGGTGTGTGTGGCCAAAATAGTCCCCACCCTGAGCATGAACTTTTGTGCACAACCTGCCCCACTTACACAAGATTAGGGGAGTCCATTTTAGTCCATTCCCCCTTCTTGCTGTAGCCCTCTATTGTTCTGGATTATCAGTAATGAGTTTTCAAGGGTATCCTAGAGCAATAGGAAGGTGTTAATGGCGTCTGCAAATTTGCTAGCTACTTAAACTACCGGATTGCCCATATCCATATGCTTCTTAACACTCAAATAACTATAAGTTGATAGGCAGAATCTTCCTTTGCAGAAGCCATGCCATTTCTTCCTTAAGCAAGGCTTGTTCTCCCCTGCTCTATATTTACTCATACTTTCCACCAGTTGACCTAGAACAGACATTAGGGTAAATGGTCTGCAATCTCCTAGCTCTCTTTTAAGCTCTCCCTTAACTGACTTTTGCAAGTCAGTTAAGGAGGCATATTTTAGTGATAAGCTGTTTATTAGGATTAGATCAGCAAATCCATATTTAAGAACCCACAGGTTTAAGCTGTCTGGTGACTTCATATTTTGTAATTCATAAATTATTCCTAGATCTTTATCTCTTACCACTCCTCCCTGAAAACAGCAGTTCTGTCACATGTATCTAACATTTTTCACACTGAAGACCAACACAAGCAATTCATTCCATTTCTCCACACTCTCAGACACAAAGATCCTTTAGCAATCAGAGAATCATAGAGTTGGAAGGGTCCATACAGGCCATCATGTACAGCCCCCTGCGCCATGCAAGATCAACCTAATGTATCCCATACAAGTGTTTGTCCAGCTGCTGTTGGAAGAATGCTATGAGAAAGAGCTCATCACATCCTTACGCACCCCGGAAGGTATAGTATCTTTTACTTCTTTGTCACCTAACCCCCAAACGGCCTCCCTAGCTGACACATTTAAATATAATTTATTGTTTGTCTTCATATTTTTAGCAACATACATCTCAATTTTTTTTCTTCCTATATCATCAACATATTTCCCCCAATTTTGGCTCCTTTTTGTTCTCCTCACTCAGACAGGACTTCTATTTTAGTGGAAGCCGTCTCACTTTTTCTGTGAAGTTTAAAGAGATTTGAACCTTTTTAATTACCGGTACCTTTTGTCTTATCCCTTTTTTATATAAGTTTTTCTTTTTTA
Source organism: Heteronotia binoei (assembly GCF_032191835.1). Taxonomy (NCBI): domain Eukaryota; kingdom Metazoa; phylum Chordata; class Lepidosauria; order Squamata; family Gekkonidae; genus Heteronotia; species Heteronotia binoei. The sequence goes on from NC_083236.1 coordinate 27,587,725, forward strand.
AAAAAATAAAGCCCATTCAAGCTTTTTGAGCAGTTTCCACTTATATATTGGGCTGGATTTAATTGCATGTTTGGCCCCAAAGCACTTGGCCTTGAGCACCACTCACAATTAAATTCGAGCCCGCCTCCTCATATATTGCCTCCCTGGTTAACAGTACCAAGGTACAGTCAGTTATGCTACCTAGAAATCTCGAAGTTTTGCCTTGTTGACGTGACCTGAGGCTGAGGGTAGTTGAAATTATAGCTTTTCTTCTTTGGCTGCCCCTGTGATTTCTTTCTCTGACTCAAGTTCACCATGTTGTTGTTTATGAGGGTAATCCGATATTTCCAGTAACTTATTGGGCCTGATTATTTTCCCATACAACCATTCTGTGGATTCATGGTGATTCTTAAGGATTTATTTTTCTCAAACCTTCTAGTTTAGTGAATCCTGGTCCATAACCTGGATAGCCCCAGCTAGCCAGATCTCATCAGATCTTGGAAGCTAAGCAGGGTTGACCCTAGTTAGTAGTTTGATGGGAGACCACCAAGGAACACAGGCAGGCAATGGGAAACCACCTCTGTGATATCTTGCCTTTAAAACTCTATGGGAGGGGTGGCCAACGGTAGCTCTCCAGATGTTTTTTTTGCCTACAACTCTCATCAGCCCCAGCCAGCATGGCCAATGGCCGGGGCTGATGGGAGTTGTAGGCAAAAAAACATCTGGAGAACTACCATTGGCCACCCCTGCTCTATGAGATCACTTTAAGTCAGCTGCAACAATGGCAATAACAAAAAAAAGTCCCTCTGATATACAAAGCAACACCACTGGGGTCATATTGCAGAGTCTTCTATCTTTCCAAACTTGCATTTAATCATCAGGCGGCATCAGGGGCCCAATGAGCTACAAGTATGTGAGTCAGTGCAGTGTAGCGGTTAGAGTGGCAGACTAGGATCTGGGAGATCAAAATTCAAATTCTCACTCCACCATGAAAAATTACAGGGTACCCTTGGGCCAGTCACACACTCTCAGCCTAACCTACCTGCTGTGATGAGGATAAAACGGAGAATGATGTAAATTGCTCTGGGCTTTTTTTGAGCAGGGCTTTTTTTGAGCAGGAACACACAGGAATGCAGTTCTGAGTGGCTTGGCACCAGAGGGTGTGGCCTAGTATGCAAATGAGTTCCTGTTGGGCCTTTTCTACAAAAAAAGCCCTGTGTGAAACAATGATGTCAGGGGTGTGGCCTAATATGCAAATTAGTTCCTGCATCCTGCTGGGCTTCTCCAAATCCCTCCCCCCGCTTTGGGGTATAAATGAAGTAAATAAATAAGGATGTGGCATCAGATTAATGTAATCAGAGGAGAAGGGAACAGAGTCTCTGAACTTGTCTGTACTAAAGAAGACTCCTCCCCAGTGCTGGGTGACCTTGCTTTGCCATCCTGCTGTTCCACCTCAAAGGGACTCTTTTAATGCACTTCAACCATTCATCGTTCCAGAAATGAAATGGTAGCTCTGTAGGCGTTCTGGACCCAACAGGTGGGACCTTGGGAGGAGCCATGGCTCAGTGGTAGAGCATCTCTTGGCAATGCAGAAGGTCCAAGGTTCTCTCCCCAGCATCTCCAGTTAGAATGACAAGGAGTAAACGATTTGATATCTGCCTAAGAAGCTGGAGAGCCACTGCTAGGCTGAGTGCTACGTGGGCTAACTCCCATCTTAGCTTGGGGGCTTCTAGCATTTCAATACCCACACCTGTACTTTGCATCCTTGTACTTCACCTGTCCTTGGCTTGCATATTTTGGTCTCCTTTTACAACTGTCATTCCTTGCCGTATCCTCATTGCCAAGTTCTAACCCGTTCCCATTTAAATGAGCTGGAACATTTACACCAGCATCCATTAGGGAAAATCATCTTGAACTGAAGGCTCCCCAGATTTTGTCTCCTGGCAGTAACTTTTAAAATATGCAGTCTATATAACATTTCTTTTTTTGCATGCTATATGCACAAAATAAGTTTTCTCTTTTTGCACACAGCTATGAAAACAGCAAAACTTTAAGGCTTCAGAAGTATTGTTTGGAAATACATGTCCTGCCCCTTTTTTTCTCCAAAAAAGGTCCCACATTCAGTTCAGATGGGTTGCAAAAGGTAGCAAAAGAGTCATGAGGAGCTGTGAAATTTCCATGTAGCAAAGAGTCATGAGGAGCTGTGAAATTTCCTAGAAAGAGCAACAAACACTACAGGAAGAGTCCCAAGAACAGCAAGGGGGTTGGAGGAGAGAAAATGGAAAGCATAGAGGGGACAGTGTGGCACCAGGGAAAGGGTGGGAGAGAGTAAAAGGAAAGCAGTGTTTAGACTTGTCACAAACTATGTGAGCATATAAAAGTCCCCTGGATCGGATCCAGGGTCCCTCTAGTCTGCAGTCCTCCCCCTATACACACAGCTAGATGCAACCTGGAAGCCTCCAAAGCAAGACAAGTCTCCCTCTGTTGTTTGCTCCTGTCATCTGGGATTCAGAGGAAGGCTGCTTGTGAACACCGTGGTTCCATCAAGCTACCATGGGTAATACCACTGTTGATCTACCCTCCACCCAAATTGATTGGATCCTTTCTCAAGTTCTCTGGGCCAGCAGCAACCCCGCCACTTTGTAGCAGTGAATTCCACAAGTGCATTATGCACTGGGTGAAGTCCCCCCCCTCCCCTTTGTCTGCCCTGAACCTGCTGCCCGGTTGATTTCCTTGGCTGAGCCCAAATTCCATTTCGTAATCCACATCATGTGCAATTGCTTAACTAGTATATGCTTGTGGCATCAAAATCCCAGACATCAAAAACAGAGAACTCAAAGGACACCCCTCCCTTTCACCCACAAAACCACAACGTTTTGTGCAATGATTGCCAGGACCTGAAAACTCTCAAATGCAGCAAGAGCGTCAATCACCTCCTGCTGTGTTTTAACAGGCTGATGGTGCAAGTTGGTGTCGTTGTTCAGAGTGTAGGACTAGGATCTGGGAGACCCCAGTTCCGACCACTACTCTGCCATGGAAGTTTGGCAAGTGAACCTGGGCCAACTGTATGCTCGCAGACTAACCTACCTCACAAGGTTGTTGTGAGGGTAGAATGGAGAGAATGATGTAAGCCATTTTGGCCACCGCTTAGGAAAATGGCAGGGCATAAATGAAGTAAAGAAAAGAAAGAAAGAAAATACCAACAAATACAGGTTATAAACCATTGGGAAGGTCTCTTGCTCTTGCCCAAGAAAGGAACTCTCTATTGCAACTCCAGTTCATTTCATCAAGATAATTTTCTTTGCCCCCAGAGTGGCACTGAGGTGCCCGCACAGAGCTGGCTCAAGGGGTTTTGTTGCACCAAATAAAATATACATATCGCTTCCTGGGTCCAATGTCCATATTGTAGGGGGCCAGATTCCAGATGAGTTTGGACAAGGAGGGCAGCGCCACGCTGGGAATGGGAAAGGATGCCAGTCACACCACCCTCTGTGCGAGGCATAGCTGGCACACAGCACAGCCCTTGGGATGCCACTTTGTCCTCCTTCACTGTGCCAGCCCAAGCGAAGAAAACCGGCCTTGAACCCCCCCCCCCTCCCAGAAAGGCCACCTGTGAGTTCTTTGGGCACCGCAAGTACCACAAGCGAAGCCCTGACGCCGACTGGAGGTCGCCAGGACGCCCCCTTCCCCGTGCCTACTCTGGGCTGCAACCTACGGCACCCAAAGAAGCCCAGCACGAGGTGCCAACTGCCAGGGTCACCCGCGCAGGAAGACCCACTCACGAGAAGTGAGCTGGCAGCAGCGGGCGATGCCTCCCTCCAGGGCCAGAGAGGGAGCTGGGCTGCCCGCGTAGCCCTTTAGGCGGTGCCCGCCGGCCGATGCCACGCTCCTTTCTTTCCACGCCAGCAGCAAGTTTGGAGCGCTCCAGGGAAAGGTGCTGCCGCTCCAAGCAGCCGGGACGTTTGCCGGACGCCCCGCAAGGTCCCGTGCCAGGCTGGGCAAGGGATCCCAGGGGCCGGGGGTGCCCTCTTGGTGCCAGGCATGGGCTCGACTCGGCTGCTGCTGCCGCCTCCCTTGGCATTCCTAGCCCTGCCAGGCCCTTGGCGGGGCAGGGGAAGGAGCCGGCTGCCCCCTTTCTCCGCGCCCGGAAGTGCAGGCGGCTCACCTTGGCCGGAAAGCTACTCACCATGGCCGCCTCTCCGGGGTGCCCCGCCGGCCTTTCCCCCCTAGCGGCATCGCGGGTCTCCGGCGGCGCCCTCCATGCGTGGCTCCGCTCTGCAGACAGTTGCCCAGCTGAGCTTTCCTCCCCCTCCCCGCACCCCGGCGAGCCAGCCAAGCGCCGTGTAACCCGAGCCCCGCCCGCCCCCTCGGCTAATCCCCCTCCCTCCAGGCCGGCCTTGGCTGGGGGGCCTTCGCAGGCTGCTCGGACAACCGACGCCCGGCGGCGCCTTCCTTGCTGCCCCCCGTCGCGCCGGGCCTCGGCTGCGCCCCTCGCCCTGCCCAGTCCGGCCCAGCCCTTCTCGCTCGACTGGAGGGCTCTACCGGAGGGTCAAAGGCAGCTCGAGGAGGCAAAATTTAGCTCTTGCTTGACGTGCCCGGAGTTTTGCGTTTGTGGGAGGAAGAAAAGTAAGAGACGGACTCGCAGGTGGATCCACCTTGGGGAGAAAGGCAGGCTATAAATGAACCCTCGATAAATCGCCACATGAAAAATGCTTAGGGCCCAGCCGGGGTCCTTTTGACCACGTGCGCTCTGATAATTCCTTGCTAAAATTTTAGATTTCCGCAGTAATGAAATTCGCTGCATTGATGTTTTTAAAAGTGTGCGTTATGTAACACCGGCCTGGGAGTTCCGAAAACATGGGATAAGGAGAAATCTTCAGGTATGCACCTGGTGAGGAAAAACCTACTGCCGAAAATTTCACATAACGTGCAGTTTTAAGTTCAATGCAGGGAATTTCACTACTGTGGAATTGCCTTAGGTTTACAATTAGGGGCCTGATTCGGCTCAGGCTTTTCTGACCTGAAACGCCTCCCCAGGAACTGAAATGCCTTCAGAAGCCAGTCTGAGATAGTGGTGGGCATGTTGGACTCAGGTCTAGGTGTCCCGGCAGGTTCAAATTCCTACTCTGCCATGCAAGCTTGCTGGGTGACTGTGGGTCGCTTACTGTCTCCCAGCCTAACCTACCTCACAGTGTTGTGAAGATAAAATGGCAAAGGAAGAATAATGCAAGGCTACTTTAAGTTCCCTTTGCGATGAAAAGTGAGGCATGAAATAAGCAAGTAGAAAGCCAGTCTTCTTTTACTCACATGTAGGTTTCTCCAAAGGAGCCAATGGGTACGTTCACACACACTAAACAAGGTGCTTTGCAACTGGATTTTTACTGTGTGAGAACAGCAGGATCCATTTGCAAACAGTTGCCATGTCAAAGCAGCCAATAGCTGCTCTCTAGGAAAACAGCACGGGGGAGGTGTGGCAAGCACCATCTGCCCACTGGCACAGTACTGCCATGCTCCTGAGGCAACCCTGTAAACTAGGGTTACCAGGTCAGTGTTGGAAAATACCTGGAGACTTTGGGGGTGGAGCTGGGAAAGGGTGGGGTTTGGGGAGTGGAGGGGTCTCAGCATGGTACAATGTCATAGAGTCCACCCTTCAAAGCAGCCATTTTCTCCAGGGGAGCTGCCACTGGAGATTAATTGTAAAAGCGGGAGATCCCCAGGCCTCATCTGGAGGGTGGAGACCCTATTTAAACAATGTAGTGTCTAGTTAAGTTCTCAGGCCAGGATTTGAAGGCCAGCATCCAGACTGATGAAGAGTTCTGTGGAACTCAAAAGCTTGCACACTGTGTTGTGCTATATTTGGTCAGTCTTTTCATGAAAGGTATTACATGGCTTTTGTTTTGGGATTTGCTCCAGTCTGCTTTTTGAAAAACAGCTGTCAGCCACACAACGCTCCAGGAATTTCCCCTGCATGAACCCTGTTGAAAGGAACCACGTTATCTGCGGCAAGGCCTTTGAGTTCAGCAGGCCTTGCCTCAGAGAGCTTCCCAGCCCAACCGCCAAACTGCAACCGGCAAACAATCCCCTTCTTGTAATCCAGAGCATCTCCCACCACCCATGCCCACCCCTTCCCTGGGATTCCACAGTCACCCCTTTGCCCCTAATAAATAGCTAACATCTGGTTACATTGAGAAATCCAGAGGGAATGTCCAAAATTAAGGGAAGGGGGGGGGAGGCATCTCTGTGTTTTGGGAGGGAACTATAAAGGAAATGCCTCTTCCAAGCCATGGCACCATTGCCACAATCCTTTGCTGAGATACAAGCCCTTTTTCCTCTTGGAGAGGAAGTAATTTAATGTGGCAAATTCCTCCACCCCCTCACTTAATTGTTTCCAGTGGCTGGGGTCCAAAGGACACAGAGAGGTCACCCAGCAGCCAGGCAATGGGAAAAGGAAGGGGGCGGGAGAGATGCAGGTGGGTCACCGAGTTTCCAGTAAAGTTTTCAGACATGAGGGAAGCTATTCTGGCCTGCATAGTCCTGGTATGAGCCGCCAGTCCCAAACTGAGAGGGTAGGCTTTATTTTCCTACTTGGGGTCCCTGCTAGCTAAAACTGACATCTCAGGATGGTGTAAGTCTGGGAACTGGGAGCGCTGGTCTGTCACTGATGCTTGCTGGGTAACCTTGGGCCTCTCTGAGCCTCTCACAGGATTGTTGTGAAGATAAAGTGGAGAAGAGGAAAGAATGCTCTATACCTCTTTGGGTCCCCAGTGGGGAGAAAACTTGGCATGGTGCATTTGGGGAGGGAAGGAGCCTCAGCAAGTTATAATGCCATACAGACCACCCTCCGAAGCAGCTGCTTTCTTCAGAGGAATGGATTATAACAGTGGGAGATCTCCAGCTGCTGCCTGGAGGTTGGCAACACTATTGCCAGGGTGCAGCTCCTCTCTCTCAAATTCTTTATTTTCTGTGAAAATTAGGCACTTCCTCTCCTGCTTTACATAAATATTGGAAGAAGTGCAAACCCCCAGGTGTCGCTTGGCCTTATGCAAGCCCAAATTTTCATAGCTCATCCAGATACACTTGATTTCCATACTTCAGGCAACACTGCCCCAAGTAATACTCAGGTGTGCAACACTGGCTGTGCCTTCATACATACTAAATGCAGTCTCAGTCCACTTCAGCAACCGTTTTGCAAGTAGAATTTTGTCATTTCACACAGTAAAATCCGGTTGCAAAGTGGATTGAAAGTATGTTCTTTAGTGTGTGTGAAAGCTGAGAGGCAGGTAGACTTAAACCTCTCTGCTTTGGCCAAATCTGAGAGGCTGGGCTTTTTGTAGCTTTGGGGAGGGGGAGCAGGATTTGTATCCCTCCAGAGAAAAAGGCTAAATGCCTCCTGCCCCCTCCCAGCACCACTGCCTAAATCTTCCAATCAAGTTGCTTATTAGCTTTGGAACATACTAACACCTTGATTAACCGCCTCAAATCTACCCTAGCCCTCAGTTTACCTCCATTAACGTTTCTCCTTCCCACATAAGACCTTGGAGCCAAACTCATGAATTCTGAGGCTCTGACTTCCATACTGGTCACCCTGACACACTGTCGGATGTTAGAAGAAAATCCACTCTTAGCTCCTTAAACTAGGTCTGAGCTTCAGGATCCTGAGGTTCCTGGCTTAATCCCAGGACAAGCCCTCAATTACATTATGGGGAAGATAAACTGTGCTACTTTCCTCTCCACCCACCCATTAAGGAAACCCCCCGCCCCTGTACTTCTGCCCTTGCTACTCCTGGTAGCTACCATCTTCAGATCAGAGTTTTGTCTTTATTTCATTTTACTTCATTTATCCCTTTCATTTCTCTCCAATGAAGACCCGAGAGGACATATAACATTCACTGTTCCATTTTATCCTCACAGCTACCTTGTGAGTTAGGTTAGGCTGAGTGTGTGTGACTGACCCAAGGTCACCCAACTGGCTTAAGGTGAAGTAGTGGGGAATCAAGTAGATGGTGGCTCAGTGGTAGAGCATCTGCTTGGTAAGCAGAAGGTCCCAGGTTCAATCCCTGGCATCTCCAAAAAAGGGTCCAGGCAAATAGGTGTGAAAAACCTCAGCTTGAGACCCTGGAGAGCCGCTGCCAGTCTGAGAAGACAATACTGACTTTGATGGACCAAGGGTCTGATTCAGTATAAGGCAGCTTCATATGTTCATACATTGTTCTCCAGATTAGAGCCTTCTGCTCTTAATCACTACACCAAGCTGGTTCCCCGGTGCTGGGACAAGTGTGACAGGAGAAGTTGAGGCAGAACTGGTTCACTAATTCAAGAACATAGTGGATCCATAGTGTTCTCCTGCCTCCTAATTTTAAGAGTACCTCCACTTTCATGTGCCTGTTTTTCTGCAACTATGAAAAGGCCACTCCCTTCCTTGTATTTGCCTTCCCAAGATCTGCTCTGCTTGACAGCAGAGTCGCTGTTCCTTCAGACCTTTACAACTTTTGAAACTTCTGGAGCTGTAGAGAGTCAGGGGGCATTGCCTAGCCAAGAGGAGTGGGACTACCTGTGTGAGCCCTTAAGCCAGAAAAGACACAGAACTGACAAAGTAGGGGGTCCTGTGGGGTTGGTCACCAGGCTTAAATACCAGGGACTGGGCTTTTGTGAAGCCAGGGTTTTTAAAATGGGGCACTGCCATGGATGGTAACAATACCTGTGATCTTAACATGAGCTTCAGATGCAAGGTGGCGAATTGCCGTTTTGTCTAGACAGAGCTTCTGTTCTGATCATGGGATTCCAAAGCTCTGGCTGTCCTGTTAATGCTGATGCCAATGTGCCCTGTGAAGGAAAGAGGGTACAACTGCCACACCCTCAACAGCTGAAACTCCAAATCGGTCCACCACTGGTAGGCTCATTTTAAAGAAACATTTCTGGCGTCCCAACATAGGAACGTGCAGGGTGGGCAAATAAATGCCTCTGCTCCTGATGCCACCTCACTCTTTCCATGCATTTCTGGGGGACATGGATGACTTCCAACAGGGTCTTTTGGAGCAGCAAATGAAAGTGGGGTGGTTTTTTTTTTAGCCCCAAGGGGTAAGATTGCCAACTTTGACTAGTGATGTTCCTGGATATTTAGGTGTGGTTCCATCTAGGGAGAAGAGGGAGCTCAGTGGATTCGCTTTCTTCACTCTGTGGAATGTATGGATCAACTGAGCACATGCAGGAGATGTTTTCAGCAGCTCATTTATAGACAAAGATTTTGAGCTCCCCCCCCCACCCTGTCTCAGACAGATTTTTTTAAAAAGTGGAAAAAATGTTCCCCTTCCTGACTGTAAACCATCTTTGCCCCCTGCTGAGCAGCTTTTCGTGCTCACTGGGAGGTTGCATTAATGCGAAGGGCTATCCAGGGATAGAAGGGCAGCTTGAATATAGCCAGATGCTGGCTGGCTCACTGGACCAGAGTCTGGGGGACTGTGTTTTGCTAGGCGGCTCCAGAATTAGGGCACGCTCCTCTCCTTTGACTGGCTTGTTTTTCCGGCAGCTTGACTTTCCGATTCACAATGTTGGGCTTGTGACAAAACATCTCCAGTCTTTAAGGAAATCTATCGGAAGGTATAAGGAAGTCAAATGTGATGATTTTGCACGGCAGATTAAGAACATGAGAGGAGCCTTGCTGAATCGGATCAGTGCTCCATTTTGCTAGAATCCTGTCTCACACAGTGGCCCATCATTCAACCAATACCAAGCCCTTCCCCTGATATTGCTTCCTGGTATGAGAATTCAAAGGTTGACTGCTTCTGGAAGTGGAGGTTCCCTTCAGTCACCATGGCTAGCAGCCACTGATGGATCTATCCTCCATGAATCTATCGAATCCCCTTTTAAAGCTGTCTATGCCTGTGGTCTGTGTCTGTGCTCAGAGAGCCCCATGGCACAGAGTGGTAAGCTGTAGTACTGCAGTCCAAGCTCTGCTCATGACCTGAGTTCAATCCCTGCGGAAGCTGAGTTCAGGTAGCCGGCTCAAGATTGACTCAACCTTCCATTCTTCCGAGATCAATAAAAAGAGTACCCAGCTTGCTGGGGATAAAATGTAGATGACTGGGGAAGGCAATGTCAAACCACCCTGTAAAAACTCTGCTGTGAAAACGTGATGTGAAAACGTCACCCCAGAGTCAGAAACAACTGGTGCTGTGCAGGGAACTACCTTTACCTTTTACTGCCTGAAGCAGCAAATTTGATATTTTAATCACTCACTGTGTAAAAAAAAAGTATTTCCTTTTGTCCATCCTGAATCTACTGCCTATCAACTTCATTGGATGCCCCTGAGAGCCAGTTTGGTGTAGTGGTTAAGTGTGCGGACTCTTATCTGGGAGAACCGGGTTTGATTCCCCACTCCTCCACTTGCAGCTGCTGGAATGGCCTTGAGTCAGCCATAGCTCTGGCAGAGGTTGTTCTTGAAAGGGCAGCTGCTGTGAGAGCCCTCTCCAGCCCCACCCACCTCACAGGGTGTCTGTTGTGGGGGAGGAAGGTAAAGGAGATTGTGAGCCACTCTGAGACTCTTCGGAGTGGAGGGTGGGATATAAATCCAATATCTTGAATTCTAGTATTTTGGAGGGAGAAAAAGTTCTCTTTATCAAGTCTTGTCTTCACCCCATGCATAACGTTATAAATCTCTATCACGTCGCTCTTAGTTGTCTGTCTAAACTGAGACGTCCCAGACTCTTCAGCCTTTCTTCATAGGGCTGGTGCACCAACTCCCTAATCATCTTTTTTGCCTTCTGTACTTTTCCCAGCTCTGCAATGTCCTTTTGGATTCAGTGACCAGAACTGTACACAGTATTCCAAATGAGTTTGCACCATTGATCTATACAGGGGCATTGTAATATCAGCCATTATAATATTGCATTGTTTGGCTAACTTCTCAAAGCCTCAGTCCAGATGGCAGAAGGACAGTCCACACACTCATTCATTCTGAGTGGAGCCACTCCTTCTCTTTCCCCATCCTACCAAAGGATAGAGGTTGCAAGACAGGGTGGGGTGGGGTGTGGCCTGATATGCCACTGAAAGTCTTTCAGAATGGGCTCATCAGTGGTCAGCATGCTCATGGAGAACAAATCTGATTTGCCGAGGTGCATTTTCCTGTGTGTTGGGAAGATAGACTATGATGACTCATTTTCAATTTCTAACCAGCCTCAGGCAGGGTTCCTCTGAATACCTATTGAGTCATCTGCAGGTCATGGTATCCACCTCAGGGTTGCACTGTGGGAGGAGAGAAGATATATGTCTGAAACACTTATCTCTCTCTCATTTTATCTGGTAAGCTAGGTGTGCCAGCAAGATGGCTGCAGTTCTAGATGGTTACATTCAGATATGGATCGAATCTATCATTTGACTGGTGAGGAGGAGAAGGAGATTGGATTTATACCCTTCCCTTGGAGCCTCAGAGCGACTTACAATCTCCCCTCCCCACAACAGACATCCTGTGAGGAGGTGGGGCTGAGAGAGCTCTGAGAGAACTGCTCTTGAGAGAACAGCTCTGATACTCTAACCAGTGGCTATACGTGGAAGAATGAGGAATCAAACCCAGTTCTCCCAGATTAGAGTCTGCTGCTCTTAACCACTACATTGTATTGGCTCCAAGCAGGACAATGTCCCTTGAAGAAGACCAGAGCAATATTTAGAGTGCACCTCTTGGATCAATGATCCCCAACATGGTGCTTGGGGGTGCCAGTCCAATCATCAAAAAGGGGGGTGCAAATGGGTAGCCGGACCAAGAAAATTGACAAGAGACATTAAAGGTAAAGGTAGTCGCCTGTGCAAGCACCAGTCATTTCTGACTCTGGGGTGAGGTTCACGTTTTCATGGCAGACTTTTTACGGGGTGGTTTGCCATTGCCTTCCCCAGTCACCTACACTTTCCCCCCAGCAAGCCAGGTACTCATTTTACTGACCTTGGAAGGATGGAAGGCTGAGTCAACCTGAACCAGCTTTCTCTGGGATCGAACTCAGGTCATGAGCAGAGGGCTCCGACTGCAGTACAGTACTGCAGCTTTACCACTCTGCGCCACGGGGCTCTTCATGAGACATTATGCACCAGGAAAAAGGCAATTCAAAACTGGCTTCCAGAAAACGATTGGGGCAACAGTGGTCTCAAAAGAAATGGGGAAGACAGAGGAGGGAAATACCTGAAGTGAGAGCAAAAAAAGCATGTGGCAATCAGGGGATAAATCAAAGGATTAGGTGTCTAGAACCAATAAAAAATAACGCAGGCGGAAAAGCTCAGAAAATGACTGTCTGGGGACCACGGTATCAAAACAATGCACTTCTAACTATTGGCCTGGTGGTGGTGGTGGCAGCAGAGAGTAGTCCTAGTTGTGCTGTGGGATGGTAGACTAATTTAGCTCACTACGGTAGCAACTTGAGACATGGGCCAGCTGAGTAAATTCCATATCTCTGTGTTAGAAACAGGAGCCTAAAAGGACCATTTCAAGGGACTAAACATCTTTTAAATGCCTTCCCTCCATTGGAAATAATAAAGGATGGGGGCACCTTCTTTGGGGGCTCATAGAATTGGACCCCCTGGTCCAATCCTTTTGAAACTTGGAGGGTCTTTTAAGGAGAAGTATTGAATGCTATGCTGCAAATATGGTCCCTCTACCTCAAAAAACAGCCCCCCAGAGCCCCAGATACCCCAGAGCCCCCCAGAGCCCCACGGGTCAATTCTCTATTGTGCCCTGTGGGAATCGGTTTCCATGGGGAGTGATGGTGTGTGCAGCGGATATTCCACCCCACCCCCCCAGCTGCTTTCTGATGACCCTGAAGCGGGGGCGGGGGGGGAAGGACCATTTTGCCTCATTTTACCATTACTTTAGTGTCGGAGTATGGCATTGAACTAGAGACAGGCTGTCTGCTTCTCCAGGGTTCCTTTAGTAGGGTTTGCCCAAAAGGAAGAACTTTAGGAGGAGTTTAACAGCATTCTCTTCTTGTTCCCACTCCTTTCAGGAACCTCTTCCTGGTAGTCTTAGGTGAGGTTTGGCCCTTCCTCCCTAGTTCTCTCAGGGGGTCACCTTTTAAAGGACTGCCTGGGGGTGGGACAACCCTGGCCTCACCCATTCCCTCTATCCTGGGGAATGGGTCAATGGGAGTGGCAGGTTGAAGGTTCAATATTCAGCGGCCTGTGTGGCTTCCCATTTGCCTTAACCTTCCTAAATGGGAAGCCTTCTAGGGCTTCTCCTTTGGCCCCTGCTGGCCTAAGGAGGTTACTGAAGCCTGTTTCTTGCCATGCCCTTCCAAAGAAGCCTTTGCACAACAGATGAGGAACAGGCCATTGCTTGTGGTGCGTTCTCCTCTGCCACCCTTGTTGCCTCGTGCCTCCAAGACTGGCTCTTGGAGGCTGGTTGCTGGCTGGGCCCTGCCTTTCTGGCATCTCTGGGTGTCATGGCGACCTGGGAAGGGAAGTGCTCCTGCAGCATCACATAGGGCTTCTGCAGTCCTCCTTGGATGCTTCCCTTGGCATGATCTGGAGGCCACCTTCTCCTCAGAGTAGGGTTGCAAGGTCTCCCCCCCCCCTCAGTCCACCAGCAGGGGATGGGGGGTGGGGCTTGGGTAGCCAGATCCAGGTTGGGAAACTGCTGGAGATTTAGGGATGGAACCTGGAGAGAGCAGAGACCTCAGTAGGTTGCAATGCCATAGATTTCACCCTCCAAGGCATCCATTTTCTCCAGGGGGAGTGACCTCTTTAGTCTGGAGATGAGCTGTAATTCCAGGGGATCTCCAGGAGGCTGGCATTCCTACCCCACAGGTAAGTGCCGGGGCAGGAGGTGTAACCCTGGAAAGTCAGAGCCAAGTGGCCCCTGCATTTCTGCTTGGACTGCCAGAGGCCCTCCAACGCAGCAGCCTCACCAGGAACATTCCTGGGGAGTTATACAGCCAATTCATTCCTGGTTCCTGAGCATTACATGTTACAGCCTTTACTGGATTCTCATCAGAATTGGTACCAGGGTATTTTTTTTAAAGCAGGAACGCAGAGGAACGCAGTTCCGACTGGCTTGGTGTCAGGGTGTGTGGCCTAATATGCAAATGAGTTCCTGCTGGGCTTTTCCTACCAAAAAAGCCCTGTGTGAAACAATGGTGGCATCAGGGGGTGTGGCCTAATGTGCAAATGAGTTCCTGCTGGGCTTTTTCTACCAAAAAAGCCGATTGGTACTATTCTCTATCAATTTGGGCCAGTCAGTGGAGCCACCACTTCAAAAAGGATATCCTGTCCTGCTATGTTTACCAATTTCATTGAGGAAATCAGCAAAGGAGCAGCTTTGCTGGTGACTCAGGTCAGGAGTAGCCATAAATGACTCAGTTGAAAGGAAGCTACAGAATCCACTTGTTGCTCATTTATTTTTTCTAAACCACACAGTTATCGGTGAATCTGAATGGCACAGCTGTTAGTGGAAAGCAACCAAGAGTCCCTCAGACAACTGATCTGCTACTTTCCTGCTAAGCCTCAAGCATTAGGGTGAGCTCCTGGATCATCAGGAACTGAGTCCCACTTTTGGAGGTTTGAAGAGGGGATTTGAAGATTTGCATGGCTGGCTGGCAGGTCTCAAAGATAATGCTAGAGCTTTGTCCAAAGGGGCAGGCTATTTTGAGTCAGAGCAGGATCAGAGAGGAAAAGGAGGGCACCACAGAATGTAAAGAAAGGGGGACAAGGTGGTCCAGAAGCCAGTACCTCTTCCACAGGTTGCAGTGCTCTCAGGCTTCCTGGCTAGCAAATCTGGATCTCCATTGGGTGCTCTTCAGATCAGAGTACAGTTGTTTTAGGAAGAATCAGCAGCCAAATTTATACTTATGATAATGATTGTGTACTTCTGTTCTTTATGTAACATCTATTCTTTAAGATTTGGGAAAAACCCTTATATTCTATATGCCTTTAACATCAATAAAATTCTTTTGGAATTTTTTTTTTTAAAAATAACAATTGTGTGCTGTCGTGGAGACCCCTGGACCATGCAGTTTTCAAGGCAAGAGGTGGTTTGCCACGGCCTGTCTCTGCATGGCAACCCCAGTCTTCTTTGGTGGTCTCCCATCCAAGTATTACAGTCAACCCTGCTTAGCTTTTGAGCTCTAATAAGACTGGGCTTGGCTGACTATCGAGCTGTAAGCCAAATTATTGATGGGTTATTATTGCCAGCAGGTCAAAGGATCTTCTGTGCACCCAACCACACTGCAGCTGACTGTGTGTCTTTGTATAATGTATTACCTGTTTATTGTATGTATTAACCTGAGCCGCCTCAGTGGGGAGGGCGGGATATAAATCGAATAAAATGAAATGAAAACGAAGAACCACCTGCTCTCACTGCATTGTTTTCTATTTGTGCCATATTTACTCAAAAGGCAGACAAGCCTGATTTTCAGATGATCCCCCAATCAATTTTGTACACAATAAAATGACAGGAGATAAGCATAACTTGTATGTATAGTTAAGACAATCCCCTCTTTTTTGACAGCATACCTGCATTTTAGTAAATACTGTAATACCGCTTTCTGTGTTGTTTGACACACACTGATTAATACTTTGTGCTTTGTTTCAGATGTCTATCGTACTATTACATTATCAAAGATTTCAGGTTTTCACGGCTGGTAACATCATTAGGGTTTGTAGAATCTTTCGGGCTCAAGTGCCGTGTTCTACTGGAGAAAAACTTTCTCCAGTAGAACATGGCACTTGAGCCCGAAAGATTCTACAAACCCTAATACTATTACATTGCTTGTTAAGATGTCTAATACAGTTGACTTCATTGGCTTATGCTGTGAAATTTTGAGATGTGGTGCTGGAGAAGAATCTTGAGAGTCCCTTGGACTGCAAGAAGATCAGTTAGTCAGTCCTAAGGGAAATCAACCCAGACTGTTCCCTGGAAGGTCAGATGCTGAAGCTGAAGGACAAATACTTTGGCCACTAAATGAGAAGGGAGCACTCACTGGAGAAGATCCTGATGCTGGGAAAGACAGAAAGCAAAAGAAGAAGGGGACGGCAAAAGAGGAGATGGCTGGACAGCATTACTGATGTAACGGACACGAATTTGAGCAGACTTCGGAGGATGGTGGAATACAGGAGGGCCTGGCATGACTTTGTCCATGGGGTTGCAAAGAGTCGGACTCGACTGTGCGACTGAACAAGAACATGCTGTGTAATCCTTCTTGAGTCTCAGTGGGAAATGTGGGTGAGTAGATAGGTTGATTGATAAATGACAGATAAGTAGATGATAGAGATGACAGATAGACAGACAGACAGATAGATAGATGACAGACAGACATACAAGTTAAATAGATGACAGACAGGTAGATGAGAGAGAGGGGTGGGGAGATTGAAAGAGCCTAGGGTCACACAAGATGCTTCCATCTCTAGAACTAACATCCCTTCCCACTTTTGAGAATCCAGATGAGGTTCCTCCCCATCAGCTGTATTCTCATTTTTATGCAGGAACCACTCCATTAAAAATGCTTCTTTGTAGTGATTTTCTATAAAACAAGTGTGGTGTAGCAGCTGGACTTTTGGACTAAGACCACTGAGACCAATGTTCAGATCCCCTCTCTACTGTGGAAGCTCACTGGGTGACTTTGGACCCGTCACTCTATCTCAGCTTGACTTCCCTTACAGTGTTATTGTGGGGATAAAAAATGGAGGAAGGGAGAACCATGTTTGCCACTCTGAGGAAACAATGCACTAAATAAATACATTTTTGTGGCTTTTATTTCAGTTGACATTTTTCAGAGGTGAACTAGGCAGCGTCTCAGGTGGCTTCTCTGTCGTGTATTTTTATCCCACCCTTCCTCTGGGAAGCCAGAGGTCATCTGTGCTTTCCTCAGCCTCTTATCTTCATGTTCACCCCATGAGGTAGGCTGATAGAGACAGAGAAACTGGCCCAACCAGTGCACTTCATGGCAGAGTGAGGATCTGAACACAGACCTCCCCAGCCTGCATTCTACATTCTAAGTGCTGCACTTTATTGGCTCTCACTGGTATGTTACTTCACTACCTGCCTGCTACTGCCTGCCCCAAAATGCTACAAGTGACATCCCCACATTTTGCTGTCAAGTTATGCCTCTGAAGTTTTTTTTCCTCCTAAAAACTAATCTGCTTCTGGCAAAAGAACAACCCCTCTTCTTCCATACAGCAGCAGCAGCAGCAGCAGCAGACAGCAGTGGCATGTTTTATGGGGAAAGGGATGGGTGGATCAAGGTTTCTCAGCAACTGGGACAGACAAGACCTGTTGGCAAGGAGAGCTGGAATGTAACCCTCCCAATAATGAGAAAAGTTTTTATGGAGGCAGGATGTTGTCGCACTCTCTTCTCTGTCCAGAGTTGGCAACCCTAGGGGGGAACAGAAGCAGAGACTCTGAGCCCCTGATGCCCGCCACCCCAAATTTTGTAATGGTGCAGAAAGACACACCATGAGAGCCAGCAGAGATATTTTGCCTCCAAATGGCTTGAGTCTGGCAAGAATGTGTTTTTGGTTGCCAAACTGAAATTCAAGCACCTGCCTTGGAGCCAGAGCATAGCTGTGGTGGTGCACATTTTCAGGATCTGGGTTTAGGCACAGAGGGTGGGAGTGGCCAAAATCCGGCACTACATGTAAGCCCCAAGAATTAGTTGCTCTGTGGAACAGAGGTTAGCAGCAGATCTTTGTTGGGGGGCTAAAACAGATTTTCTGGGATCTCATCACCTTGTATAAAGTCTTTTGGGAAACTACTTATATGAGAAGTTAATTAGGGGGGAATTAAATCTAGTATAATTGGCACTGTTGCTGTAATTATATTGTTATTGCAAGCATTGTGATGCCATTTTAGCTGCAGGTTGCCGTCTGGTTATCAGGTCCAATCAGTTGGAGCTGAATCCCTTTTGAAAGATGGGTAAATTAGAAGAATCCAGCATCTGGGTGGGCTTGAAGGGAAGGCCAGTTTGCACAAAGCTTCTGCCAGCAAAAATAGGTTATTTAATGGAACTCTGAATGCACTGGAACTCTAAATGGAACTTAATTGAGAAGTTCTGTTGCCAGTTTCTGTTCAGTGTCACACCTATGGGTTAGCGATATAAATCTTTGTTGTGTTGTTTGGTGTTGTGCTAAATAAATTCTATGTTATAGTGTCATTCAAGCTGTATTCCTGGCTTAGCCCCATAGAACCCACACTGGCAGAGGTTATACATGCTACAAAGGCGGGGTGGGGGTGGAAATCAGTTTTCCAGGCTTCACAATAAGGATGCTGCTGCAGTTCTCTATAAAAGACAACATCTCCCCCTACAGGCCTTGGTGACAGCTCAGGTCACTGTTGGTCTTGAACAAGGTTCAGAATTATCAGGGCTTTTTTTGTAGCAGGAACTTCTTTGCATATTAGGCCACACACCCCTGAGGTAGCCAATCCTCCAAGAGCTTACAGGGCTCTTAGTCCAGGGCCTACTGTAAGCTTCAGGAGGATTGGCTACATCAGGGGTGTGTGGTCTAATATGCAAAGGAGTTCCTGCTACAAACAAAGCCCTGGGGATGCAGAAATCCCTGGAGGTGGGTGGGAGAGCTTTAGGAGAGCAGAATTAGGGTTGCCAACCTCCAGGTGGGGCCTGGAGAACTCCCGCTTTTACATCTGATCCCCAGGTGGCAGATATCAGCTCCCATGGAGAAAATGTCTGAAGAAGCAAGCACCGAAGGAACAATGTTATACACAATAACAAATTTATATTCTGAATCTCTATACACATATACAACCAAACATATTCTTACTGCTTATACATACACAACTTTTACATACACAGTCATATAATAGCGTTACAATTTACAATAGCCACAATCCCGGATTCCAAAGTAAATATTGTCTCTTTAAATCATCATGCAAGCTTCTATAGGGAGATTGGTAAACGTTATTATGCTTTCCCGATGTTCTAGCAGAGTTTGTTTTTGGTATTGTGTATAACATTGTTCCTTCGGTGCTTGTTTCTTCAGTCATATTAACACTGAAGCTTGCATAGTGCACATACCCCCTGGTGAAAATGGCTACTTTGAAGGGTGGACTCTATGGCGTTGCACTATGCTGAGGCCCTCTCCCAGATCCACCCCCAGGTATTTCCCAACCCAGACCTGGCAACCCTAGCGGAGTTTGTGGAGGGGAGGGACCTCACTGGTGTATAATTCCCTACCATCCACACTCCAAAGCTGCCATTTCCATCAGGGGAACTGATCTCTGCAGTCTGGAGACCAGTTGTAATTCCAAGAGATCTCTGCCCCCACCCCCCAGTGATTTGTGACCCTAGCAGGAGCTTTTGACTCATATCCCAAGCCAGTCCTCCCCTCCTGCAACCCCCTGCTTGTCATGCCCACCTTGGTCTAAAAGTGATCAGGCACAGAGCTGACTCGATCACTGGGCAAGTGAGGAAGCTGCTGTGGCTACCTAGTTTTCTCCCATTGGTGGCTACCAAGCCAGTTTGGTGTAGTGGTTAAGTGTACGGACTCTTATCTAGGAGATTCCCCACTTTTCCACTTGCACCTGCTGGAATGGCCTTGGGTTAGCCATAGCTCTGGCAGAGGTTGTCCTTGAAAGGCCAGCTGCTGTGAGAGCCCTCTCAGCCCCATCCACCTCACAGGGTGTCTGTTGTGGGGGGAGAAGATATGGGAGATTGTAAGCCGCTCTGAGCCTCTGATTCAGAGAGAAGGGTGGGGTATAAATCTGCAATTATTCTTCTTCTAGTGAGGTGAGAAAACCAAGAACTGGGTTGAGATATGTGTGTGTGTGTATGGGATGGCTTTAAACATGCCTTTTAGTGGTTTTCCCCTCCCCTGTGGGGGAATACCCCAATGCAGAGAGGTATGCTGTTTAAACAAAACCCCACTGTCGTTTCATTCTTTAATTCTTGTAACAGCTGGTCCAATGAAGAGTATTGATGAGCTCGAAAGTTTGCACAATGTTTTGCCTCCTTTTAGTTGGCCCCCAAAAGGTGTTACTTGCATTCTGTGTATTGATTTTGCATGGGCTGGGACATTCATTCATAGATTTCCCCCACAAGATACACCTGAAAAGACTGGCTGCTTTCAATGGAAATCTGTCAGGAGAAGCATCTGGATTAAAAATAATCTCTCGCCAGGGTTGTACACAGCACTTCTGGACAACGCAGCCTGATGTCCACTTCAGAGACCAAAATAAATATTGTCTCTTTAAATCATCATGCAAGCTGCTACAGGGAGATTGGTAAACATCGTTATGCTTGCCCGATGCTCCTGATGTGTGGAGCCATCTAGCAAAGAAGATCCAAGCATACGCAAGAAATCATTCAAGAGACAAAAGTGGGATTTTCTTTAAGTGAAGGTTGTAGGTCTGGATAGAAAATGATGACTTTAGCTTACTTAACAGCTCCAAGGAGTGCTGATACCTATAGCTCCTTTTCATTCCAGTCCCTTGAGCCATTAATTCATCCAGACCCAATACTCTTCCCAGATCCATGGACATACTTCACAACCTGGCGATTCCCAGTTCATCTTTGCATACATATTGAAAACTTAGATGAACCCACAAAAGCAGGCAGCATCTCCCTGCCCCTCCCAAGACATTTACTTACCTGAAGTCAGTTTCTTTGGAATTGCATCAGTCCCAGCAGTTGGGGCTTGGTCCACACTCACCAAGGTGCATCTCCTGGGTTACTTTCAGATCAAACCAGCACAAGGATTTTTGACTTTGTCACTGATGCATGTAGCAGGAGCTTCCGGATACACAAAGTTGTTGGTCTCGGATTTGGGGAGCAGCTCCTTCCCCATCTCTGCTTTGATGGCTTGAAAGATATCCAGACAAAATAGACCTGGGTTGACCTTTCCTCCTCTGAATGGGTGAATGACAGCCATGGGGCAAAGGGAGGAAAGCTGTCTTTTACCAGGGCAGAAGTGCCCCCACCCAAGCACTGGAGGGAGTGCCCAGACTTCAGGAACCAGAGAAGAAAATGTCCACCTAATAACAGACCTGCAAAAGACTATTAGCATCCAGACAGGTTCCTGCCCCCCATCTCCGCCAAGTCCTCCTCTCTGCTTTCCTTCCATCCATTCAGAAAGGCAGTCAAACACACTGCTGCATCCGAAAAATATCCAAGATGGCTTGGGAATGATGGCAAAAGGAAGTATAATTAGGGTTCTGTTTGGCTTCCTGGAGGCCACGCAAAGAGCCAGAACAAAATTGAAAATTTATCACATAACAAAAAACAAAACAAAACCCCAAACAAAAAAAAATTCCATCCTGACTCATGATTTGGAAGGTGTTCCCAGAATTTCACAGGCTGCTTGCTCCAAGTGGACCTGCTGGATCAGCAAGTTACTCACAGAATCAGCACAACCATTTCCAGCCATGGCAAGTGAGGCTGGTCATTAGCAAACCCCAAAGTCTTGTGGCTCCTGACAGATTTTGTTCCATCTCTGGAAAAGAGCTGCTAAAGAAGAGAAGAGCTGACTCTGGCAGTTCTTCTCTGTAAACCCAGAGCATTGTGCTGAGCCCAATGAAGTCAATGGATTTGAGTCTAATGGATCTGAAGTGCATGCCAAAACTACTCAAGGAACAATTAATGGCAGGCACTCTGAGGCAGACACTGTGTGCATATGTGAGGCTTTGTGTGCCATCTAAGGGTTTGGGGTAGCTTGGATTATGTCTGTCTTGTGGGGGCTTGATCTCTCCAAATGACAGCTCATCTCCAGACTACAGAAATCATCAGGAGAAAATGGCTACTTCAGAGGGGTGACCCCAAAGGTCTCACTGCTCCTCAAAATCTCCACAAATTTCCCAACATGTAGCTGGCAAACCTAGCCACTTTCTTCCACCCTTGTTCAAGGCAGAAAACAACTTGAGTTGATACAAAGACAATCCTAGCTTATTCTCCTATGTATTATCATCTTCTGCATTGTATCTACACCCTGTTTTATGTCTACTATGTTATGCTTTGTTTCAGATGCTGGTCACCCTAGTCCTATTACATTGCTTGTTAAGTGTTTCATCTTACAGATTATATCCCACACAATTTAAGGTGCTTCAGAGACTTCCTTATGGAGAAGGAGAGAACTACTTCTCTATCCTGGAATGCAGCCACTGAGGCAGGAGGGAATGGGACTTGGCAGAGCCAATTTTATGAGATGAAATTTCTCTCCAGTAATACTTGGTGGGGGGTGGGGGTGGGCAAAATTCATACAAAAGTGGTTGTACAACTTCATGCTTTGAAGACACTGTCACTCACACCTTAGTATACCATTTCCCCAAAGTACAGTCTCTAGAAGTTTTCTTTCTGTAAACCAAAAAGTATAGAACAACGCCAGATAAATTCCACTGAATCTGTGATGAGAAGGTTTTTTTTGTCCCAAACAATGGAATTTTGGAATGAGGTACTAGAATTTTTAAAAAGTCCCATGTGTCATTCCAGAGATCACTGATCCAGGGAATCATCATGTCCTGCTCTAGAAAGAGCCAGGCCGTAACTCTTTCCCAAGGAAGGTGAGATATTAATGGCCTGCAGAACTGGTGTGAGCTATGAAATATTCCCAAAAATCTAAGCAGAAGAAACTTCCCACGTCATGTGAACAGATGTCTCTAAGTGTCAAGTATTAGAACGGTCTCAAGGATTTTTCAAACACACTGACTTCATCTACCAAAACCAGATTTGTCTCTGTGGGAGACATTTGACTACCTTGAGATGCATCAGAATTTGACTTGGGACAGTGAATATACCTCAAAGTCATTTGTCTAAATTTGTTTTTCCTCACAAAATTGCATGTAGTCCGTTTGAAAAGACATTGGGGCAAACACTAGGGAAACAACATGTTGCCTTCTTTCCTGACTTTTTACTTGGCCTTCTCTGCCACCTGGTGGCCACTGATTTGGCAGTTTGTATGTTTTACCAGACGATAACTTCAGACCAATATCTGTACATTTTCACGCAAATTTACTTATCTGTTTGGACCTTTGACCTCCTGTATCAGCTGTTGTTTGTAAGAGTGCTATTCTGTCTCAGACACACAGAAAGTTCTCACATTGAACTATTATGATGAGATTCACACCTAATATTCCTACCTCTTCAGTCCCCCCACAGTGCTAGCCATTAGTTAACAGTGAAGAAATGTGCATGCACACAAAAGCTTATACCCAGAATTAAACTTTGTTGGTCTTAAAGGTGAACCTGAACTTAGATTTTGTTCTAGTGAACCAATGTACAATTCATATATAATTTACACTCGATTTGTCTTTTATACGTTACAAGCCACTTTGGGTTCTTGGAGGACAATCTACAGCTACGGTGTGTACGGCCTTCTCTTGGGAGGGGGGGTGGGGAAATCAGACTCTCCCTTTTGGTAGAGTGGCTTAGAAGAGTATGATTGACTGCTAGACTGACATTTTAAAACCAGTAAAAATGAACTGGCTGACCAGTTTGTAGAAATCCATTTAGTTTATTGATAATACAGTCTTCAGACCAGATGTACATATAACATGCTTACAATTTTATTTATGGATTTTTGGAACATGAGATTTCAAGATAATATTTAGTCATATGGGGCATGTTATAATGAAGAATGTTATACATGGAGGAAAACACCTTTAATAACAGAGATTATAAGAATTATTTAGTAGAACATAGTGATAAAATTATTTCTTTATTTCTTTGCTAACAATTAAAAACAAAACATTAAACACATTGTAAAAGTAAAATACATACGTAAAAGCAAAAAAAAGAAAAACTTTTGCTTGCATCACTCTGTATTTTACTTGTTTGGATTTATAATAAAAAGTCTTTAAATGCTTTTTGCATGTCAGGTTAGGGTTGCCTCCTAAATTCTGCTGACCATTCCACCTCATCACCTTACCTGACCCCATGAGCCTTTAGCCCACCCTCTCCCTTTGCAGCACACTGTCCTGCCTAGAATCTCCAATCTGATGTACATTTCCTCCTGGCATCAAGATCAAATGGCCACGGCTTCCCAATTTGGGAACTGAAGAGGTGGAGTCTCTGCTTTTGGCCCTGCCCTTTAGCCTCAAAGAGCTACAAGCTTTATGGTCCTATAGCTAGACTACTGGTTGGCAAATGCAGTTCCTGAACTCCTCCCTGGGTGGGACTGTATAGGAATTATTGTGAAAATTCAAATCAAGAAAGACAGAGGTAGAACCTCGCTTGCACAGATGACAGCAGAGTTAAAAACACACACTCTTTCATTACAACGCCTGCAATCAGACCCTCTTTTTTTTT
Source organism: Heteronotia binoei (assembly GCF_032191835.1). Taxonomy (NCBI): domain Eukaryota; kingdom Metazoa; phylum Chordata; class Lepidosauria; order Squamata; family Gekkonidae; genus Heteronotia; species Heteronotia binoei. Next base: position 27,611,925 of record NC_083236.1, read on the forward strand.
TAAAGCACAAAAAAATCTCGACATAAGAAGCCCTGTTTTGAAACCAGGATTCTTACAGTTTTCAGTGGTTCAACAGCCGCGCTCCAAATTCCACAGGAGTTTGAATGGGGGCTCTTTCGACTTTAAAATCCGATTAGCAGGCAGAGATGTTCCCCGTCCCACCAGGTCCAATACCCAGTTAATGTTGTAGGATCCTCAAGTGACCGCCAGGATAGGGGGGGAGGGGGTGTGGAGGGTGGGAAGAGAGAGAATGGTAAAGTTTCCAGGCTAAGGTTGATGGAAAGCGTTGCGAGGGGTGTTGCCACAGCCTGTACCTCTAGCATGAAGCACTCAATCTCCTGGACAGAATTCTCATCAACGGGAAAGCAGCGCGGGGGTGGGTCAATCACAGAGCAGGTGGTAGGCATATGGAAGGCGCTTGTAAACGTCGGGAAACTTCCGAGACAGGATCTTACTTCAAACCCTTTTTGCTAAAATGAATCTATTGAGTCCAGTTGAGAAGAAGCAGTGGTAGAATGCAAGCGGACCCTTTTGCAGACTGCTGAAGATTTTTCCACCCTCCAGAACTGGAGATTCTTTTAAGTCTAATTAAGCAGGGCTTTTTTTGGAGCAGGAACGCAGTTTCGGCCGGCTTGGCGCGAGAGGGTGCGGCCTAATATGCAAATGAGTCCCTGCTGGGCTTTCCCCACAAAAAGCCCTATGTGAGACAACGGTGATGTCAGGGGGTGCGACCTAATATGCAAATGCGTTCCTGCTGGGCTTTTTCTACCAACCCCCCCTGTAATTAAGTATAATTCTTTTAAGTATAATAACAACAACTCATCTCCTCGGAAATAGCTCAGCAAAGAGCAAACAGAAGCAAAACTGTCTGTTTTCCCGTCAGGCGCTGGGCCGCTCGCTTTCTATGCACGGGGAGTTTTCCAACCGCGGGGAGCGATCCTTTGCCCGCAAGTCTGAAGGGGCGTCGGTGCTATAATCTCGTATCCATCCGTCAAGATTTCAACGAAGCTGCTTCGCCCTCGCTGCCCACTTCCCTCCCACTTCCCACCACGCACCCGAGAGGCTCCGACTGAGAGCCGGAAGTGCTGCGCCAGGGCCTCGCGGCGCTTCTTGGGCGCCACCCGGGCCCCGCCCCTTCCCCTCCGCGGGCTGCCTGAGCGCCGCTGCCGCTGCCGCCTGGCCAGTGTGTGGAGCCGCTGTCGCTTCTGCCGGGCGGCCATGGGGGAACCGCCGGGGATGGAGACGGCGCCGGGCTCGGTGCTGTGCCGGCTGCAGTTCCTGGAGGACTCGGACCCTTTCTCGTGCGCCGCCTTCCCGGAGCCGCGGCGGGCGCCCGTGCAGCCGGTGGTGGAAGCGCTGCCCCTCGCCGCCCAGCTGCCCGCCATGCACCGCTTGCTGGCCGCGCCTTTGCCGGTGAGAGAGCCCGGGCGGGCCGGGGCGGGCAGAGGGCTCTGGAGCGCGGGCAGAGTGCCGGGGGAAAGGGCAGCTGTTTCCAGGCTCTCTCTCGCTCTGAGTCGCGGGGCTGAGTAGCCGGCGCAAAGCGGAGCGAGCTCCTTCCAGCTTCTCTTTTTTCCCCGCTGTTGCTGCGCGTTTCTCAGGTGCCTGAGAGAGAGGGGTGGGGCTGGGATCACACACCCTAGAGAATGCACATTCAATCCACTTTCAGTGCACTTGCCATCTGGATTTTGCCAGTTCGCGTAAGTAAAATCCGGTTGGAAAGCGCATTGAAAATGGATGGAAAGTGCATTGTTTAGCGTGCGTGATCACAGCCAGGGTTCCTGAGCATGTGCCGTGTGTGGAAGCGGCCCTTCCGTCCTCTTCCCTATAGAGCGAGAGAGCTCTTGAGCATGTGCAGTGTGGACGGAGTCCGTCCGTCCTCTTTTTCCTCGGGAGTGAAAAGGAGCCCTTGAGCTTGTGCTGATCCCTTTTTTCCCCCTTCCAGGAGCCAGAGGGCTCCTGAGCACATGCAGAGAGGAAGGATGCTAGCTCTTTCAGCCCTCTGTTCCTTGGCCTCTTGGGTGACTGTACTTAGGTACCCAAAAGGCTGGCATGTTTTTGTGGCAGGGGCACATGGCTCGTGGAAGCTTTGGCCTTGGGGTAGGGAACGTTGGCTCTCCAGGTGTTTTTTGCCTACAACTCCCATCAGCCCCAGTCGTTAACCATGCTGACTGTGGCTGATGGGAGTTGTAGGCAAAAAACATCCGGAGAGCCAACGTTCGCTACAACTTCCCGGCCACAAATACAAGATTAGGATATAAAAAACGGCAGTCCAGAGAAAGGCACTTTGTTTATATGGTTGTATTTTTGATATGCACATACAGGATGTGCGCTCCTCAGGCATCCCTTCAGGGAGATCCTCCTATCTGATGACTGTCAGCCAGCTCCTTAATGTTAATATCCTTGTTTTTCTTAAAAGAGCCTGCGGGGGAGATCTAAGATGTTATGCTCAGGGCAGCATCTGCAACATGAAATGACTCTGTTCGGTTGGCTGTCAGCAGCCACTTCAAGCAGGGAGAAAGGCCTGCTAAGAATCCCAGATTCCACTTCCTCTCAAGACTTGTAGATTGCCCCCATTAAAAACCACCATGTTTGTCTTTCAAGGGCTACAAGTCTCTGTTCTGTAGGCAGCCAGGGTTTTAACATAGGTGCTTCACTGGAGGCTCTTTCTGGTCTGAAAGTTCAGGCCTCTCTGGGTGGAAGACTGGGACAGAATTTACAAGCTAAGCAGGGTAAGCCCTGGTTAGTACTTGGATGGGAGACCACCAAAGAAGTCCAGAGTTGCTACATAGAAGCAGGCGGTGACAAACCACCTCTATTCTTCTCTTGCCTTGAAAATCTTACAGGGTTATCCTAAGTCAGCTGCGATTTTGTACACACACATACGGCAAGGAAAGTGGGAAACATGTTCCTCTCCCCCCCCCCCCCGCCGCCCCTTCCCGGAATGAATCAAATTGTGGCTGGGTATGTGTTGGCTCAGAGCGAGATGAAACACCCATTTGGGAAATTCTGAGCAACTTCCCAGCAAGCACACTTAAGGATTTTTCTGAGCGTAGTGTCACGTGAAGGCTTGTTCTTTGCAGAGAAAAGTTTTGTGCTGAGCATCTAGGGAGCCTTTACCTGTTCAGCATTAGCCAAAGCAGGCAAGGTGTGTAGGCTGGCCCACCATAAGCTCTTGTAAATAGCAGTCTGATGCCAACCAAAACATCACGGAATAGTGAGCGCAAAACTTTGCGTTCCACAGAACTCTTTATCAGGCCATAAAGTAAACTGATTCTCTTCTCTTAACCCCCTCCCCCTTTTGGTATGTAGCACCTATTCTGATGAAGCTCTCTGAGGAGCCTGAAAAATTGTACTCCTTCCTGGTCCCAAATGAACAGTGATTACACTGTAGTAGTTTTGAGCACCAGCTATTGAAGGACATGTAGAGGCGAACTGCCTGCAGAATTTCTAAGAGTTGCGCTAAGTATGAAGTCCGGTAGCCCCCTAAAAAGGAACACAATTTATTTGTTTGCATGAGCTTTTGTGAAAATTTAGAAATGTATGCAGTTGGGCTGGCTGGGAGACTCAAGAGGAAGGGGAGCAGAGACTCTCACACTTCTGTCCTTTTGCATAATCTGCAAAACAAATGGTCAAGAGGGCATTTTTTTTATAAAGGCAAGACTGTCCATGAATATACATGAAGCTGCCTTATACTGAATCAGACCATTGATCCATCAAGGTTAACACTGTCAACTCGACTAGCAGCAGCTCTCCAGGCAGGCCTGTAGCTGTGGAGGGGCCTCTAGGGGTCCTGCCCCCTAACTTCCTGTGGAGGCCCTCCAACTCAGGGCCCTCAACCCGGCAGAGCAGGAAGGGAGAGCAAGAGGTGACTGCGGAGGGTCTTCATGTTGGCCGTACCTCTCTCCCCTTCTGCTCAGCTGAGCAGGACATGAGAGAGAGGTGGCAAGTCTTCATGCTCTCACAGCCAGCCAGCTGCAAAAGCAGGAAGACCTGGCCTGCTGACCCACCTTTTCAGGTCAGGGGGCTTTTAAAACATTGGAATGCCCCCTAATTTTCAAAAAGCCCCCAACCTAAAAAAATCCTGGCTATTCCCCTGTCTTCAAGAACTCAAGCAGAGGTCTTTCACATCACCTGTTGTCTGGTCCTTTTAAATAGAGATGTTGGGGATTCGACCTGGGACCTTCTGCATGCAAAGCGAAGGCTGTTCTGCTGAGCCACAGTCCCTCCCAGTGCAAAGTAATGTTTCAGGAAAACTTTTCTAAGGGAACAAGATTGTAGCCTGCTGCCCTGTTTATTGTGTATATCATTTGTGCTTTTATGGCACTTTCTTCTACCTTTGTAATCTTGTGTTCTGCATTGTTTTATGCTATGACTCGTCTTTGGTTAATATGCTTGTCTCCTAAACTTTGTATTCCTAGTCTTGTTGTGCTCTTTATTGGATGTCTTGTGTGCTATCTGTTTGCATATCTTTTACGTTTTGTAATCCTCAGTCTCAGCGGGAAAATCAAGCTGTCAATAATAAACAAAACAAGATCCAGTCAAAAGGAGAGGCCTAGTGGAGGTGGACTAGAATGAACATCTAAATCTAGTGCAGGAAGACATGCGATGGCAGAACACATTTAACAATCAATTCAGGGATGGAATGTGCAAAATATTGGCACGTAGAGCAGGGGTGGCCAAACTTGCTTAACGTAAGAACTACATAGAATAAACATCAAATGTTTGAGAGCCAGGAGGGAGGAAGGAAGGAAGGAAGTAGAAAGAAAGCAACTTTAACTTTAAATGCATTCTCCAGCTCACTAGCCGGCTTGGCTTGGATAAGTGATTTAAAGATAAAAATGCCTTCTCCAAGCTGGCTGATGGGGAGGTGAGGACTTCAAGAACCACACAATATGTGTGAAAGAACCACGTGTGGCTCCCAAGCCGCAGTTTGGCCACATCTGACCTAAAGAGTGAAACAAGTTCTGATAGATAGAAAAATCAATTTGGCTAGAATAGGTGTGAGATGCTTCAGCCAACTCATCCCGTAATATATCGAAGCCACCTGTGGTTGGAATATACCTTTTAAATATTGAAAGCAATGCCCTCTTTTTGCTATGCCTCTAAAATCAAGCATTCTGTGCACTCCTCTCTCCATTTACATTATTCATTTACATTCCACACTGAACATATAAGGTAGATACGTAAGGCGTGGGGAGCAGGTGAGGTTCATCACTGGATGTCCCATCCTGTGGATCATATTGATTTACTGTGTGTAGTCCACCTTGAGTCCCAATGAGAAAGGTGGACTATAAATAACATAAATAAAAGAGTAAGAGTCCACTAGCACCTTAAAGAATAAAATTTGTGGTAGGATAAGAGTTACCACAGGTGATCAGTGACTCATGAAGTGAGCAGTGACTCATGAAAGCTCTGTGATTTTAACATAGGTGCTCCTCTGGAGGTTCTCTCTGGCTTGAAAGTTCAGGCCTCCCTGGGCAGAAGATTGGGACAGGTGGGGCAAGGACCTGACTGGCCCGAGCTAGGCCAGTCTTATCAGATCTTGGAAGCCCTTTAAAGACTAATACAATTTATGGTAGAGTATGAGCTCCACAAGTGAGGAGCGATTCACAAAAGCTCCTTCCCTACCACAAATTGTGTTAGTCTTTAAGGTGCTACTGGACTCCTATTCTTTTCTGTTACTACAGACAGACTAACCCATCTTGATCTACCAGCTGATGTGGTCACCTCAGGAAATATTTAATATTTAAATTTTTTTTATATCCCGCCATAGCCTGCAAGCGGGTAATCCAAGAAGTTTTGATAAAGGAGTGTCTGAGGAGATCTTATTGACTGGAAACCACAGACATGTTCTTCCATAGGAGGATGAGAGCTGGTGTGGTGTAGTGGCTAGATTGTCAAACTAGGAACTTGGAGACCCAGGTTCAAATCCCCCTTCTGACATGAAGTTTGTTGGGTGACCTTGGGCCTGTCACACACTCTCTGTCATTCCCACCTCATAGGGTTGCTGTGGGAGTACAAAGGGGAGGGAAGATCCATATATGCTACTGTGAGCAGCACAGAGGAAAGGCAGAAAAAAATTGTGATGGGTAGATTGTTTGTTTGAATGGGGCCACTACCTTGCACTCTTTGGCAGAAGGGTAAGATTTTTTAAAAATGTACTAGATAGGTAAGAAGTTGGATAAGAGGCGTGGCCCAGAAAAAGATCAGAAGGTAGGACCAGAATGAGGAAGATTGAGGTTACAGTTAACATTGTGAAAGTCATGGAAACTGACATCGGTGTTTACTTAGAAACTGCTGGGGGGATGTTTTTGAGTGAAGGACTTGGGCTGTCTGTGGATGAGCCAGTTTCCTTTCCGGGCCTGAGTGTGTTGTCTGGGAGGAAGCAGCTGTTCCACGTAATGCTAAGTATAGAACCATCTCGATATGGCTGTGTGCAGTGGACTCTCCGGAGGTTTTGGGCCAGGGCCTGAGCTGACTTTATGCCTGTCCTTGTTGTGAGGGGACTGGGGGGGTGAAGGAAACACTGTGCCCAGAGTGACTGACTTCCTTTGTTGGCAAACAGAGCTGTTATGCCTGAGGTAGTGGCCCCATTCGAACAAAGAACTGTGCAAGTAGTTTTTCCTGCAAGCGTCATGTTTACAGCAGTCCTGATACCTAAGCAATAACCTGGTTACCTGCCGTACACAGTAGGCAGCCATGCACAAGAATGTTGTTCCCTTCTGTTTACTTGCTGCCATATGGCTCACAATGACTATACTTTTCCTTGACCTTTACCCAAAAATAAAATCATGCATCCCAGTAGACGATAGTTCAGCCTGACTTTGTTCATCCCTCCCTGCCTAAGGTAAGAAGAGTAGCTGCCGTAGCACTGTACAGAGCTACAGCTGCCTTTTCCCCTTCCTGACTCACATTCTAGATGGAGTGTAGGAGATGGAATTGTGGGTGGTGCTCAGGTGAGTGGTGGAGAAGCGGGATCCCTCTGCCAAAGCTGTGGAGTCTTTTGAGCAAAAATTCTACTTTCTGAGCTACTGGCATTAAAGTTGTGAGCTGCTGCATAAATTAGTTTGCTCTGGGGCCATCCTTCCCTGGCCTGAACCAAGGCAAAAATGTGTGAGCCAGAGGCTAAAAAGCTATGAGCTAGCTCACACTAATTCAGCTTAGAGGGAACACTGCCACTCCCCCCACCCCCGATTTACTGCTGGCATTGCTTAATTCACCCTGGGATGGCTGTCTGCAGAGTTCATGTGTTTTCCCCTGATTAGTAGTTTGCAGGAAGTGAGCAGGTGCTTAAAGCATCGTGCAAAGTGGCCCACTGCCTTTGTGAAGTCCGTCTGAGAGCAACCAAGATGATCAGAGGTTGGGGCACCTTCCCAGTGAGTAAAGGCTGGAGAGTCTGGGACTCTTTGGTCTAGAAGATGGGTCTCCAACATGGTGTCCATGGTGACCACCAAATGTTTTTAGAAAGCGGGCAGAGCCAGGTGGCACTTGTGCCCAGCAGAGCTTCTGGATTGCTATACAGATTGAAAGGCATCCTGTTAAACAGAACTTCTGCATAAAATATTGAAGAGTTGCTATGAAACCTATGCATAACTTCACTCCTTGACATTTTGTAGTTGCCTTTGTCTCCTGTGGCAGCCCTTTTATTGTTATACCCACCACCCTGGGTCAGAATTCCAAAGTTGCCCACAGGCTCAAAAAGGTTGGGAACCCCCGATTTAGAAGAAAGACAACTACAGGAAGCCATGACTGAGATTTATATAATTATGCATGATGGAAAAAGTGGAAACAGGGAGCTGTTTTTCCGTCTCCCATAGTACTAGAACATGGGGGCACCCAATGAGTGATTAAACCGGAATTCACTACCAATAGAGGTAGTGAGGGTAGACAGTGTTAAAAGGGGATTAAACAGATTAATGGAGAGTGGACCATCAGTGGCTACTAACTTCCATCTACAGTTGCTGCAAACCTCTGAATACTAGAGTGGGGAGGAATCATCAGGGAAGGCCTCAGTCTCTATGCCCTGTTGTTGGCCTTCCAGAGCATCCGTTTGGCCACTGTGTGGGACAGGATGCTGGATTAGAGGGACCATTGGTTTCATCTGTCAGGCCTCTTCTTACATTCTTTTGTGACAACTCTGCTTTTCAGCCAGTAGCCTCCTAAGCTGTCACAGCTGCTGTGCCCAGGGCAGTGATGTTGAACTGGCATCGCAGAGGCCTTGGTTCCATGTGGCATGCAGGTACTACAAATTAGGATCAAATAGAAGGAGTGTGTCCTGTGCATGTTCCTCCCTTCCCCCCCTCTTTTCTGTAGCAGTTGCCCCATGCTTGTGGCACTTGGACTCAGTGTGTTAAAGCACCATTACAGTTTTTTGCCAGACCCTGCAGAGTGGTTTGAGGAGTTATGACAGGGGTGGGGAACATCAGGCCCGAGGGCCATAAACAGCCCTCAAGATCACTTGGTCTGGCCCTTGGGGCTTGCTGGGCTGAGACCCCCCCCCCACTCTCACTCTCACGGCCATTTTGAAGGACTGCTGCTGGGGTATGTGGGTTCCTTTAAAGGTCTGCAGGGAGCAACTGAAGGGAGGGAATGAGGGGTGGGAGGTAGGAGCCGGGAGCCAGCTACCACCAGTTCAATTTGCACGTGATTATCCCGGATGGTGTGGCCTAATATGCTAATGAGTATGTGACCTAATATGCTAATATTAGGGCATGTGGTCTAATATGCCTGGACCTAGGCATTTGCCTAGGGCAGCAGGCCTGTCTGTGTGTGTGCGTGCACGCGCTGAATTAGGCTCTCCCCACGTGACTTCAAATAGAAAAACAATTATTTGCATTAATTTTGCTGGCCTGAATCGTTCTCCCTCAGCAGAGCACTGTTTTTTAAGTTGATAATTTTGTATGGCCCGCCAATGATGCTATAAATATCCGAATCGCCCTTGGCAGAAAAAAGGTTCCTCACCCCTGAGTTATGGGATGCTGCACCTTTGCTGGTAAAGAGTCACTTAGCAGCTTACAGAAAGATGGAGGCTTGAACATCAGTTTCTCCACCATCTGAGGCTACATGGGTGGCAACCTTCTCAGTTTTTCTCATTTGTGGTGCTGAAACGTCTTCCCCAAGGAGATCCGTGTGCCTCTGTCATTGTCTTCCATTAGCGGGTGAAAGCTTTTTTGTTTTTGCTTCCCTTCACTAACTCTTACCACTACTACTCCTTGTCTCTGTGTTTATGTCTTTATATGTTTATATTTTATTTCATTCTTTAATATAGTTCACATTTCTGCATTTCAAATTATTTTAATGCCTCAAATGTTTTAATGTTTATAATAGAGTTTAACAGACTATTATAAAAATAAGCGGTGTTAGTAGTTCTGGAAGTTTTATGTTGGACAGATAGAACCACAGCAAAAAGAGATCCCATGCTCTAATTTTTTTCTTTTTTCTTATGAAGGCAAATGCCTTGTTAAGGACACCAAGCTGCAAAGCTGCTTTGCAGATCCCCCGTGGGCCACATTTGCTTCTCTGCAATTCTGGAATGCAGGTTACAGGTTTCCCTTCATTTTCTTCTTTCATTGGCAAACTTGAAGCTTTGTGATGGCCATTGTTTCTAGAACTTACTGTGGAGTTGTGTCTTGAAATGCAGTTTAATTAAGTTCAGCTTTGGGCACTGCTCCAAGAAAGCCTGTGGGGGCTTGAATGTTTATATCGAAGAATCTCTCTAGTAAGATTAAATGCAGTTGAAGCTCACAGTTCAGTTATCGCTGTGGTCAGTCGTGCACTATTCACACACTCTCTGCCCTACCAGTTTGTGGGTATGTTAACCCCCAGTGAGCTGGTTGATCTGGTTTCTAGTCCTTTGCCTCTCCTGACCACCTTGATTTGTTAATGTAGAAAGCCTAAAAAGCCACATCCAGTGACTTCTCTGTAGCCTGAGATATGTGTGCAAAGATGTTGGTATGAAGAAGAAGACTGCAGATTTATACCCCGCCCTTCTCTCTGGATCAGAGACTCAGAGTGGCTTACAATCTCCTATATCTTCTCCCCTCACAACAGACACTCTGTGAGGTGGGTGGAGCTGAGAGAGCTCTCACAGCAGCTGCCCTTTCAAGGACAACTCCTGTGATAGCAATGGCTGACCCAAGGCAATTCCCACAGCTGTAACTGGAGGAGTGGGGAATCAAACCCGGTTCTCCCAGATAAGAGTCCGCACACTTAACCACTACACCAAACTGAATTGGGGTGGCCAAAGTTGTTTAACATAAGAGCCACATAGAATGAACATCAGATGCTTGAGAGCCACAAGACATGAACGTCAGATGTAAGTAGGTAGGAAGGCAGACAAATAGATGTGGGGAGGAAGGAGTGTAAGCCAAAATGCCCTCAAAAGAGGTTTGGGAATTGACAGGTGGGCAACTTTGGCTCAAAAGGACCTAGAATCTATATATACAGGATTCGACTTCCAGAATTTCTTGCCAAATTTATGGAGGACACTAATTAATTAAAACAATTATGATTTTATTACAGAAAACTATAGAACACACATACAAGATAATGGATACATACAGCACACATATAGACCTAATAAAAATAGAGAGAAATGTACAGAGGTAACACAAGGATGGACAAACAGGGTGATAATTACCTATCGTAGTCTTCAAGGAAGACTCCAATGGTGACAAAAAGGAGATGGGGGATTGACCCTCAACAGATCAGTTGAGGGGGCGTATCTAACAGTGGGATATGGGGTACTGTCAGATGCACACATGTGGGGAGTTGGGTCAGAGGTTATAAGGACTACCTTGAGCCCTTAGGGGATAGGAGGTATAGGGGTGGATGACAGGTAGTCAGCTGGTACATGACCTCAGAAAAAGGGGAGGCTCTGCAGTGACCATTAAGGGCTGGACTTGTGCGGTAGCCAATGGCCAGTTTATTAGGGGCACCTGATTGGATGCCCCGTACCTGGCCAATGAGTGGACTTGGTCCTGGTTACCTGATTTGGTTTCCAGGTAACAATGGGCAAAAGGGGGAGGCTCCAGGGTGACCATTAGGGCAAAGAATGGGTGAGGGTGTTGTGATGGAAGTGATTAACAAGCTATCAAACTTTTCTAAAGGTGACAATAGAGGGCCAAATTGCTACCTAAAGTGACACCCGATCTATACAAAGAAGTCTAGCTCTAGGTGAAGATGTTCTTCCTCTTCTTTATTTCCATACTGGCACCATCTTTTGTCTTGGGTTCTGTTGGACAAAAGCTTAGGCAGTCTGGCGGGGTTTATGCTTAAGATAAGCTTGATTGTCTTATGTAAAAGTTGAAGCAGCTGTTGGATACACGAGTCTCTTGCTTTGCTGTTATGGAGTCAGGAAAACAAGATGGATTCTGGTGGTGTTAGCCTTTGGTTCATGGAAACAGGCTGGAAACTGTTTGCCTGTACTTTTCATGGTGGCTTGGCTTCTTCCACTGCAATGGCCGAGATTGTGCACACAAGGAGCGGCTGGAAGCTCGTCTGTAGTTCTGGCTAACACCCATCCAGAGATGTAGAATGCTGCTGCAAAGCTGAGGCTTATAGTGTTCACATAAGCCTTAGAAACCGTGGGCAAAGTCCACTTCTTAGAGTAGATGTGTGCGAGTGAAAACTCCAGGCACCCTGGCAACCATACTGGTGATCACGATGCCCATATGTATGAAAAGTAGGGGGCTTTGTCTTACAGGAGGGAGACGTGGAAAGAAAGCAACTTCAACTTCAAATGCATTTTCCAAGTCCGCCAGCTGGCTTGGCTTTGAGAAGTGATTTTAAAGAGACAAATGCCTTCTCCAAGCTGACCGATGGGGCAGTGGGGGTTTTGAGAGCCACACAACGTATATGAAAGAGCCACATGTGGCTCCCGAGCCACAGTTTGGCCACCTCTGTACTGGATTGCTTAGGGTACCCAACATTTTACCCTCATCATCTGGATGGCCCAGGCTAGCCTGATCATGTCAGTTCTCAGTAGCTAAGCGAGATCAGCCCTGGTTAGTAATTGGATGGGAAGCCACTAAGGAAGTTCAGGGTTGCTGTGCAAAGGGAGGCAGTGCCAAACCACCTCTGGACGTCTCTTGCCTTGGAAACCCTACCAGATTGCCATTAATCAGCTGTGACTTAACAGCACTTTACACACATGCCCAATATTTTTCTGCTGGGAAACATTTGAGAAACAACTTCACCCTGTTTTCATAAAGTTTTGCAATGGACTACAACACAGTCTTGGAGCTTCTTTTCCTCTCTTGCGCAATGGTCTCAGCAGGAGGCAGTCTCTCCTGGACAGCTCCAGAGATAAATGCATGTGCTGATAGCTGCAGAAAGCAAAATATGCATGAATTGGCAAGGTCAGGCAGGTTGAAAAGTTTCAGGAACCATCTGATAAGCGCTTGGGAGGCATGTTTGTTTCAAATTCTTTTACAATCTCCCTTAGAACTCATGCACTGACAAGATATTGGCTGGACTATAGTTTTATGGAAATATGAGCGGACCCTATACTTCTATAACTTGTACTGATTTTGCCACTCAGTCACACTGTTTAGTTAATCTTCCTCCTTTATGTGTGCTTAGAAAGACTTCTGGCTTCTAATCCTAAAAATGGCATCTTTCTGGGTTGGTCTGGTATTCTTCTTCTGCCTACCACCCACTGCCAATCAGTTGTCTGCTTAGTTCCTCAAATCCCAGTAGATGCTGCTGCTAGAATTCCCACCAGACCAGATGCTCCCAGGTTCTTATAATGATCTTCTTGGTGGCCACAGCTGGTTGGCTTAATCTAGACTTGATGTAAGAGTTACAAGTGCAAAAGCTGCCTGACTTGGGTTATCTTGCGCCAGTTCTCCAGTGATATGATTTTGCTGTTAAACGTTTTTGGAAGATTTCCCAATTCAGATTTACATAAATAATTTAAATGAAATCATGCTAGCAAAACTCAAGTACCGTTAGCAAAAGAAAGCAAATGTACTGTGTGCAAATCTGGACCGTGTACAAGCATTGGGAGTTTGTCCATGTTTCATAATCCCACATCCAGCCTATCTAACATGATTGATTTGCAGCACAACAGCTCCAATAGTGATAAACAAATGGAATATATTTACATATGTGGGACAGACAATTTTGCACTGAAAACTACAGCTTTGGAAATTTTTTCCACCCTGTATCGCTGTGGGTTTCCCACCTTCAAAGATGGAGCGCACAGAGACAGGTCTGTCAACATCTATTAGTTAAACGGATCCATCATGTTAATGGACAGAGCACCTCTGAGTATAGGGTGGTCAATATTTGTGAGCTTCACGGGGCATTTGACAGGCCACTAAACAGATGGTGTCATCCTGAAAGACAGGTGAGAGGGCAGGCAGAACTAGGTAAGATGATGCCTTCAGTCTGGAGGAGTAGCAAGCTCTATGATGACAACCAGACAAGTTCTTTCATTTGCATATTTCTTTATTGGCCTGAGTTAGTTGAGTGTCTGATGTCCACATAGTCATGGGTTATTTTTTTCTTTGGTAGTTGTTGTTGATGGCTCAAGGAACTCCAGCAAAGCAAGCTCATGCTTCAAGCATGCGCCTCAGAACTTTATGCTCAAAATAGCAGCTTTTGTTATGGTTGGATATTGCAAACATTACAGCGGTTGTCATAATAGAGCAGAGCATGTTAAGTTTCAAAGCTCTACATACTTTTGTTTTTCTTTCTAAGCACCTTGGGAAGATGTAGCAGGTCTTTGAAAAGGTATTGTGCTGTTCAGTCCAAAAGTTGCAAACTTTTCAGGTTATTTCCCCAAAACTTCAGCTTGGGATCTTATGGAAATCAGTAATCCATGTGATCCAACTTTCTTTTCCATCAGTGGAAGGCTCTGATATGATGCACAGACTCTTTACTGAGTTGACTGAAGCCAACTTCTCCCGTCTTGTAATAAAATTTATTTATATCCCGCCCTCACCGCCGAAGCAGGCTCAGGGCGGCTAACAACATCCATAGATATACAATAGAATAAATATACAAGCTTTAAAATTAAAATTAACATTATTTAAAAACAATTCAGTTCAGTCTTGTGTTAGTAAAACCGTCTCTTCCAGACTGTCAGCCTTTATTAACCAGCAGCTTCTTCTCTGTCTTGTCTGTGTTCAGTTTTTGAATGATGTCTCCCTCAACTGCTTGACCCTGGCCACCAGATGCTGAGCAAGAGCAGGGATAGGTATTTCTAGGTGCATACAGGATGAAAATGTAAAACTGGGTGTTGTCAGTGTCTTGCTGAACCTCAGTTCCAAAGCTGCAGATGGTTTCACTTAGGAGCTCAATGTGAACTGAGTAGGGGATAGATCTTTGCAGAAGTCTGTACGATTTCCATAATGCAGGTTCTTCTCAATTATCGCCTTCTGACTACAGTCGACTGAAAATGACGTTAGGACAAGGTTGTTTCTTTAATCCCACTAGTTTCTCCAGCATAATGTGTTGCTGACAACCAAGGTAATTCATACCATAGCATTCCCCATTATGAATGTGAAAGTTGGTCAATGAAGAAAGCTGATGGGAAGAACGTTAATTCATTTGAAATTGAGTGTTGGAGGAGAATTTTATGGATACTTTGAGTGGACCACTAAAAAGACAATTAAGTGGGTTCCAGATCATATCATCCTTGAACTCTCCTTAGAAGCTAAAATGACTAAACAGACGGTCCTGAAGTTTGATCACATTCTGAGAAGACCAGGCTTTCTGGAAAAGACAATAATGCTAAGAAAAGTTGAAGGCAGTAGGAAAAGGGGAAGACCTGACATGAGGAGGGTTGACTCAGTAACAGAAGGCACAGCCCTCAGTTTGCAAGACCTGAGCAAGGCTGTTGATGATAGGACATTTGGGAGGATATGAATTCACAGGGGCGCCGTAAGTCAGAAGCCACTGGCAATTGCAGCATGCTGCAGTTGGTTTGGAAGAGCAAAAGAGGTCTTGTCCTTGGGCTCTTAGCCTCAGGCTGGGCAGAAGATTGACTGTGGAGACAACCCAGAACTTCAACTGAAGCTTCCTGTCCCTGTCTTGCTTGTTGCCGTGTTACTTTTCCTCCCCCTGTATTGTTAGCTGCCTTGGGTCCCCATTACAGAGAAAAGCAGAATACAGATATACTGAATAAATGAATTAAAATAATAGAAGAATGGCATTTGATCCTGTAAATCAGTGATACTCGCTTAGCTACATGTGGCTCTATGGCATGCCATCTATGGCTCTTCTGAGCGCCGTTCCCCAATGTGGCACTTGCCCCATGTTTCAGGAAAGTCTGGTGGGGTTTGTGCTGGCAGGCAGGTGGTTTCTTTCTGCTTTGAAGCAGCTTCTACCAGAAGGATGAGAAAGCTGCAAGCCTCCTTGCGGTGCAGGCCCTGTGCTGGAGATGCTGGGCATTTTGAATGTGGTTCTCATGCAGTGTGAGTGTAGTTATAGCACCATGATTGCATAATATTTGCAGTCACTCTCTGCTGGATTTTTCCTGCGTGGACTAGACAGTCCACATTTCTGCAGCACAGCAGTAATGCAGTATCCAGCCAGATGTGGATGCAAGCAAAGTCGTGTTTCCTGCATTTATATCTGAACACTGAATGTCCATCTGGGCAGCAAGTGCTGTGTCTGTTCCAAAATCAGATCTCAGCCCAGACTGAAATGATCATGGGCAGATGTGTCATTTTTTTGGGGGGGGGGGGGAAATCTCACGTTCTTCTACTGCCACCTGTTTGGGCAGCTTGCCAAGAAATGGCAGATTTGGAAGTAGCCTGTAAATGGCCAGAGCCCCTTTATTTAACAAAGTTTTCTTCAATTATGGCCTCTAAATATCTGAAGAAGTGTGCATGTACCCAAAAACTTATACCTTGAATAAAACTTCATTGATCTTAAAGGTGCCACTGGACTCAAACTTTGTTCTGGCTCTTTAAGATGCTCTCGGGAGATTTTCTCAATTGACATATTCACTATCCTAGCAAGGGTAGTTCTGATTTTATGTTAGCAAGATTTTGTTGCCCACAAAGGGCAAATGTCTAATTTAGAAGTGTGTCTGGCCTTCAAGTCTCAAAAACCTCAAGGTAACCAACCCCTGCTGATTGCTTCCTGCCATGGATCAGAGAGATTTTACCAGCAGAGGATCCTGTCACTACTTACATACCGTTCTTTGTCCATTTGAGACTCAGGTATAAGTGTTCTAAAAAACATTAAATAATTGTGGCTGGGCGCAGCCCAACAATTGCAGTGGTAGTGATTCTTTACTGCTGCCTTTGCCGCCTTGTGGGCTGATGGTATACTCTGTGGTGTCCTGTCAGATCCTTTTGCCACCATTTGTCTCTAGACATCTTCCTACATTTCTCGCTCCCCCCAGCTGTCTGGTAAATGAGAGGACTGGCAAACCCTGTCAATTATTCTGGATAGCCTGATGCATGCATGCATGCATGCAAATAGGTTGTTTCACAGACACACTCAAACCCTGCAATTTGGAAATACCACTGGTCATTCTGTTATCCGCTGTTCGAAAATGAGCAGCTCTCTCACCCAAAGGTGTCAAACTCATTTGTTATGAGGGCCAAATCTGATATAAATTTCACTTTGTCAGGTTATGCGTGCCACAAAACACAATGTCGGGTACTGGAGATATACACTTTATAAAGGACACAGGCAAACTCAATATTATTTTTATTCAAAATATAAATATGCTTATAACATTAATGCTCTTATCTCCCTAATGCCCACCCTCCCGCTTCCACCGCCCATTACTCCTTAGCGCTGGGACAGTAACAGGGCTCATTTGTAGCAGGAGCTCCTTTGCATATTAGGCCACACACCCCTGATGTAGACAATTCTCCAAGAGCTTACAGTAGACCCTGTAATAAGAGCCCTGTAAGCTCTCAGAGGATTGGCTACATTAGGGGTGCGTGGCCTAATATGCAAAGGAGCTCCTGCTACAAAATGAGCCCTGCACAGGGACATAATGCACAGCCTCGGTCATCTGGCAATAAAGGTAATGACCAGTGGCTTGTAGGCCGGATAAGAGCCCTGGATGAGCCAGTTCCATCCCACTGGCCATGTTTGACACCCCTGCTCTAGCCCACTAACAGTAAGTCAAATCCATGGTTTGCCTTGAAGAAGAAGATGATATTGGATTTATATCCCGCCCTCCACTCCGAAGAGTCTCAGAGCAGCTCACAATCTCCTTTACCTTCCTCCCCCACAACAGACACCCTGTGAGGTGGGTGGGGCTGAGAGGGCTCTCACAGCAGCTGCCCTTTCAAGGACAACCTCTGCCAGAGTTATGGCTGACCCAAGGCCATTCCAGCAGCTGCAAGTGGAGGAGTGGGGAATCAAACCCAGTTCTCCCAGATAAGAGTCCGCACACTTAACCACTACACCAAACTGGCTCTCAGGTCTCATTCAGCGTAGCTCCCAATCAGTTTATAGAACTTCACCTTGAACCCTTTAAATATTACTGCAATTTCTGATATTTCATTTGACAAGTTTTTTGTTTATTTGCTTTACTTATTGTCTGCCTTTTCCTTGAGATTCATGATGGATTAAATAGTGTTTATGAATGCAATCAATGGAATGAGTTATCTGATAAGCAACATTATTGGACTAGGATCCCAGGAACTTGAAACAAAGCAACAACTATTAGACATTCTATATTACCAAATGTAGAAAATGGTGTTACAGAAGTAGAAGAAAATGTGGGGGGGACCAGGATAATTCACAGTGGTGCAGTCTTATAGTTTGTAAAAAGTAATGTTAAAACGCCCCTTCCTGAACCATTCTGTTGTAGTACAGCCCTATCTGGGGTGGAATTCTAGCAGGAGTTCCTTTGCATATTAGGCCACACCCCCTTGATGTAGCCAATCCTTCAAGAGCTTACAAAAAAGAGCCTTGTAAACTCTTGGAGGATTGGCTACATCAGGGGTGTGCGGCCTGATTTGCAAAGGAGCTCCTGCTAGAATTCCACCCGTGAGCCCTGTTATCTTTATAGAAATGCCCTTTTCAACATTCCAATGTTTTGATGAACACATGAAGCTGCCTTTGCACTGAATCAGACCGTTGCTTCTTCAGTGTCAGGATTGTCTAGTCAGACTGGCCTCAGCTCTCTAGGATCTCAGGCAGAGGTCTTTCACTTCCCCTACTGTCTGAGCCTTTTAGCTGGAGATGCTGGGAGGTGAACCTGAGACCTTCTAGATGCCACGCAGAAGCTCTACTGCTGATCCACAGCCCCAGAAGCACGGGAGATCTTCCTGAACTTGTGTTGTGAGGCTGCAATCTGGGGGGACCACAAGAGAGAGTGTACACATATGGGCAGTTGGCGATCTTGCCCATTTATAGGGTGGCATCCCCAGAAGACCTTGCTTGGACAAAGTTGTTGCAGTAGAGAGAGCCAGTCCTGCAGATGCAAGGTCCCATAGCCATGAAGTGCTTTGTATGTGACCATGCCTTGAATTGCACTCATAAAGATGAGCAGCCAGTGGAGTGACTGCAGAATGAGTGTGACTAGAGATGTAAAATTTCTAAAAATTTTGAAGCTCGGGAAAAAATGGAAATTTTCGGAAAAATTGTAAAAAAATGCTGCATTAGCACTTATTTTTTCTTTTCCAGATTGAAAGTCATTCTGTTACTTTAGGAACATAAAATATGACTATGGACAATTTTACTTGGCATGAAATTATCACAACTAGCATATTAAAAATATAGTGTATCCAAACAATTATTACAAACAATTTACTTTTAAAATAATATTTATTTGTAATTGTAACAAACGGAGTAAAAATCTCCTGAACTGTTTACTAGTTTATGTGGAACAGACAAAAAAACCTCCACAAAACAATTTTTAAAAATCCAGAAGTAATAATTATTCATACTTCCTCTCCACAGTATTAAAAAACTAATAATAATAATTGAAGAGGGGGGAAGTGTATAGAAGGGAGTGTAGGACTCTCTCTCTCTCGGCTTGACTTCGCGAACGAAGATTTAGGAAGGGTGCAGTAGTCCACGTCTGCTGCAGGCTCGCTGGTGGCTGACAAGACCAATGCGGGACAGGCAGATCCGGCCACAGTGGCTGCAGGGAAAAGTCTGATTTGGGGTTGGTGCTGTAGCAGTGCGATTCTTCCTCAATCTCCTTTTGTCCTCAAGACCAGCTATGCGTGCGTTCTCAAAGGAAGAGACAGCCTGGTGGATGGTGTGCCTCCATGCTTTGCGATCTGAGGCTAGGTCAGACCACTGGTGATGGTTGATGCGACAGGTGCCAAGGGATTTCTTCAAGGAGTCCTTGTACCTCTTAGTGTAGGACTAAGTTTCAATGAATGGGCATGACCTAGGACTCACTTGTCCTCAGTGCACAGAAATTAGAATAATCTGATACATACATATTTTTTAGAAATTATTTGGAAAATATTTGAACACCTTGTCTTAAAATATTTTATTCATCACGTTAAAATAAAATGTTCCATAATAACTTTTTTCTTTTTTTCCAAATTTTTCCGGGCCTTCACATCTCTAGGTGTGACACACATACTCTGCGTAGTTCCTGATAGTAACTGAGTTCTGGCATTGCATACTAACTGGAGTTAGCAGGCTGCCTTTATGTTGCAATAGCAACAATAGTAAAATCTGGCCTATATTGTCATAAAACAAATCATTTGGGGGTGGAGTTTGAAGTGCTTAAGTTTACTGACAAATTTGTAACAATCCCAATTCTGCAATTTGCTAACAATGTGGTGTTGGATTGTAGCAGAGATTAAATGATTTGAGTGATCCACTGCCTTTCTTTATGGGAAGGCTTTATATTTTAGTATGAGGGACAGACAAGCAGGGATGCTACTTTTTCACACTTTGTTCACAAAAATCAAATGCCCATAACAAATGTGAGTTTTGCTCCAATCTAGAAAGCTCTGCTGTTCTCAGGTTTTGCTTTTCCTGAAAGAGAGTGGCCTTAACTGATGATCTTGCTTTTGCAGAGATTAGTGCATGTTCAGAAACAAAGTGCATGCGTCCCTCAGTGTACAAAATACACTTTTCAAAGGGACATGTGGCCCCACCCTGTCATCTTCCCTAAGCCTCCTTTGTCTACTGTAGCATAAACAGGGGAGTTGCCCTGCCATTTATGCGCAAACCGTGGTCTCTTCCTGAAGAAGCTCCATAGATGTGGCATGTGTGGTGGGTTTTGTGCTTTCTTGGCACAGGAGAAACGCCTTTGTCCCACGGCAGAGCCTTCGACTTTTCTCATGTTGAGCCAGCCATCAGCATTCTAGTATGCACAGACTTGGGTTTTTTTGCATCACCAGTTAGCATGTGAACAGTCAGATTTTCCTAAAGAGGTTCTTCCAACCATTTCATTTGGGAATATTAAATATAAACCTTCTCCCAAGTACATGCAGTACCATCCTATTAATGTGTAGATCAAGCATTGCTGTTTTTGCCAAGGAAGCTGGCCATCTGGTTTTGAGTTACCTCACATTCCCCCCCCCCCAAGACCACCAGAGAAACCTTGCCTCAAATCAGACTAGCACCAACACACACACCCAAACACGTGGAATCTATTCTGGAAAGTTCAGCGCTGACCCCTAGCCTTCTATCGGAGGTGAGTTCCCAGTCTTCCTTTCCCAGGGGAGGCTCAAATCTGCTGTGCTTTGAGTCACTGATGTGTTTCTGACTCATTTCCCTACCAAGAAGTGAGACCTGCTGAGGGGTGATGATGGAGCCCTTGAGAGATAGACTGGTAATATTCTCTGGACTGCGGCCTGGTTTCCCCCCAGAGATGAAAGAGAGTTCTTTTTCAGCTTCTTTCCCGGGTCCGTATTCCTTTCACTGAGGCTGCCCAGAGATTTCCCAACCAGCCAGGGAATGGAACAGCTTGTATTTGTCCCAAGAGAGGGGGGCGAGAGGCAGCCAACCTTGCTTTAGATGCCAAACCAGGAATGCTAAGGCTGGAACCTTATCAACCCCCCTCTGGGGCCGAGTCGCCTTCCTGCCAAAACTCAGCATGGGAAACAAGCAGGCAGGGCGGGAGCAGCAGCAACAGCAGCAGCCG
This sequence comes from Heteronotia binoei, assembly GCF_032191835.1. Classification (NCBI taxonomy): domain Eukaryota; kingdom Metazoa; phylum Chordata; class Lepidosauria; order Squamata; family Gekkonidae; genus Heteronotia; species Heteronotia binoei. Next base: position 27,632,965 of record NC_083236.1, read on the forward strand.
CCAATGAGACTTGCACATTAACTCTGTGCTGCCTGAATGGGTGCATCCAGTCACTGATCAGAGGATTCTCAGCACTCCAGGAAGTTGACCTGAGGAGGGGCTGTCTGGTCCAGTTGCTTGTAGTGGGGATAGGACAGTCTGACTCTCTTTGCCTTACTCTTCCCAGGAAGCAGTAAGGGAACAGGTCAGTCAGATCCACCAAACATCTCGCATGCATGGTTAAGGGACATGGCAAGGCATAATCCAGACGCTATGAAAGCTGATTCAAATAGGACAGGGGTGGCCAAACTTGCTTAACGTAACAGCCACGTAGAATAAACACCAGATGTTTAAGAGCCGCAGGACATGTACATCAGATGTTTGAGAGCCACAAGACAGGCAGGCAGGAAAATGGGGGAGGGAGAGGTGGAAAGAAAGCAACTTTGAGTTCAAATGCATTTTCCAAACCACTGACTGGTGTGGCTTGGAATGTTAAAGAAACAGATGATTTCTCCAAGTTGGCTAACGGGGCAGTAGGGGCTTCCAAGAGCCACACAATATGTGTGAAAGAGCCACGTGTGGCTCCCAAGCCGCAGTTTGGCCACCCTTGAAATAGGATTTTCCCCTTTCACCTTCTTAAAAATACCCCTGTGATCTTCACTTTGTCCTTCTTTCTGTAGCTATGCACTTGGGGCATACAGTCCCAATACTAGTGATGTTCTGCTGGGAAAGTCAAGCTTCTTATCCTCCTCCTCTCCTCCAGGTAGTGCAGAGCAAGAGTCTGAAACCTCTTACAGTTAAAAAGTCAAACTGCACCAAGAATCACAGTCAAGATATCCACAATGGGGTGGTCCATTCACATGACTGAAAGTGTACAGCTTCACATTACTGACAAGTGACATGTTGATTGATAATCCATAAAGTTTCTGCAGACCAAATGCTGGTTGTTTTGAATCCTTTATTAGGATGTGGCATGCATACACACACGAAGTCTCACCATAAGTAATAAATATAAATAGTTTGCAATTGCTCTATTGTGCTGGCATAAATCCGTGCATAGCTTTCACTCAGATTCCTGGCAACTGTTCACCTCTTGTCATTCCCCTCTCTGTAAATCATCTTTAAGCAACCCTTTAGTCCCATAAATTTTTTTTGGCCTGCCATTCCCTTCATGGGCTGCTGATTCTAACATCCCCCTAACTTAAATATTTCATTTTCTTTTTAAATAAGTGATGAATTCCAGACCTCCTAGCTTAGAGCATTGTACCTGGTATTCCCAGGTGCTCTCCCCTCTAGGCAACATCTTATTTTCCAGAAATGGAACTTGCATCTCTGCAGTTTACAGCCCTTCGCTTAATTTGAATACTTCACTGCTCCTCCTGCTTAAATTCACATTACAAGGTGGAGGTGGGGGGGAGAGAGACAGTGCACGTGCTTTGAATGTTTTGCCTTGAAGGGCAACTTTCATCTGGTTTCAAAACAGAGACTCCTAGCTATGATGGGAAAGTGACAGAGAAGACGACTGTGCCTCCCCCACACTCACATACAGAGAAATGTGTTTGCAACCAGACCCAGCTCTTCTCTTGGGACTGTGATGACTTTGGGGAGTCACAGGGAGCTGCCACATCACTCTGCAATGAGTCAGACCTCTGTGCTCGCACATGAGTCAGCAGAAGCTCCTGCAGAGGGGTGTGGCGACTGAGTTTTCTCATGCCTCTAGGCAACGCCTGGTTGCATCCCTCTTTAAGCTCCCTAGAAATAGAGAAACCCCACATCCTTCGCTTTAGAAGCTGGCAGAATCTGCTGTCTTGCTGGACTCGGCTTTTTGGCTTAAGTTGCTTGCATAGTTCTTCCTCCCAATTCTGACACCCCATTTTTAAAAAAAAAAAACTGGAATGGTATACTTGAGTGATGCTGAGGAAAATTTCTCCCAGTTTTTTTTTTGCCCTGAAACATCTGTAGAAATGCCGAATTGCACAATTTTGCTGTACCAATAATTCTGTGGCAAAAAAGGTTGCAGAACAAACTAGAATGGCAGTGGTGGAGGAAATAGTGATAGGAGCACAGCACACGGACAGATCAGATTTCCCCCATAGTTGTGAGGGCACCATCTCTGGTAAAGAAAGATTTCTGTTTGCCATTCACATTTCAGGCAGCCCACTTTGGCCCCTGCAGAATGGTACAACTTAAAACTGCTTCCATATGTATTTACCTACCGCACCCAAACAGCAGGAAGTTTCCATAAAATTGCAGTAGTACAGCTGGCAATTTAAATCAACTTAGTTTCGGGCCCCAAGTAGATCAACAGTATAGACAACGCTTTGTCCTTGCATTGCCCTGAGAACATCTCTATTCCTATTTCTGGCCTCTTGAGTTGACTGGGGCTATTTGTGTTGTTTGTTCCTGGGGCTGCTTGAGGGGAGCTCATCTGTTCATGTGCTTTGAACAACAGAGGAATGGAACAGGGTGTGTTGAGAACAAATTCAGTCTGTAAACTGGGCCAGAACAGTCATGCAGTTAACTGGATGGCTCAGGCTAGCCCAGTCTCGTCAGATCTTGGAAGCTAATCAGGGTCGGCTCTGGTTAGAACTTGGATGGGAGACCACCAAGGAAGTCTCCCATCACTACACAGACACAGACAGTGGCCAACCACCCCCATTCGTCTCTTGCCTTGGAAAACCCTGAGGGCCACCGTAAGTCGGCTGTGACTTGATAGCACTTTCTGTCACCAAATCCTCACCACAAGTGAGTGCCCAATTTCCCTTCTACCCGCCCCCATCTAAATGCCAGGAAATCAGGAGATGGCTTCGTGTGATTTCTGTGGGGGGACAGCCCCAAAGCGGAAGGATGCAAGGCCCCCTTGGTACCAAGATCATATTTCTCAGTGGCTGCCGTTTAGCTCCGAGCTCTGAAAACCCAAGATTCTCCCTTCTGTGTGAAGGGGGAATTGTAAGGCCCTCTTTTTCCTTTTTGGTGGCCTATGTAAAGAGGCTGGTGCTTTGGGTACCTTTGGCCTGGAAGCTGTAATGCAGGCTTTCTTCTTTGTTGCTGATCTGGTGGGTTTTGGCTTTTTCACCTGCGATTCCAGGGGAAATCAACATGGTCCACGTGCACCAGGCGGTGTTGATGTTGCTTCATTGTTGCTGAGGACGTAGAGAAGTATTGTCCTTTTTGACTCACTGCATTGTGTGTGCAGCTGCATAGGATCAAGTCCTGAGCCTTGGCTTCCCAAAACTCTTGTTTTGTTTATGGGAAATACACAGGCCCCATTGGCAGAACATTTGGAAAGGAAAGTTGCGGGTGAGGAGAAGTGCCCCTGTGCCGTGTTGAAGATCCATCCCTGGCTGGGACCATTGCTCCTCTGGCCAGGACTGTAGCCAGGATTTCAAATTTGGCAGGGCCACAGGCAGGATTTTTTTGCTTAGGAGGGCCTGGCTCTCAGCACTGGAAGGCAAGGAGGCAGGGAGGCTAGTATCCCCCAGCTGCTCCCAAAGGGTGAATTCCCAAGCACAGCCTCCGGCCTTTGTTTCAAGCTCTGGGTCTGGACTCCTGGAATTGACACAGGCGAGGACGGCACAGCTGGGTGGTCAGGAGGGAGGAGAACTACGGTGGAGGAAGGAGAAGCTCTTCAGGTTCAGAGGTGGGCTCTGAGAGAGGGGGGTGGTCTTGATTGCCCACTAGCTGGGGTTGATGTGGTGGAATGCCAACTGGGGGCACAGCAGCCTTGAGGGCAGAAGCTGAGTGCTGCAGCTCCATGCCACAACTGCTGTGCTGCCTGGGCTTCTGCCAAGACCCCTTGCTCCACTGCTCCTATGGGCCAGCCCAGGGCACTAGCGGGGAGCCCGGGGGGAGCACACTTTCCTGCCCATGGCTCAGCAACAGCTCTGGAGCACTTTCTTTCCACCTCCTCCACTTTCTTTGGGTGCACATGGGGTAGCAGTTCCCCTCCTCCCACCTGCTTGGGCAGGCTCTGGCCCCAGCTCACCCTGCTGCAGCCTGGGCTCCGGGAGGAGGCCACCTATGGGCTGTGATACAAGGTGAGTTTGCCACGTGGCTGGGGGCCTATCCTTGGTTTGTGAGTGGTGGGGCCAGGACCCTGTGGGCCCCACCATAGCTACAGGCCTGCCTCTGGCCTTACATACTCAAAGCTGTTTCCTTAGTTTGGCTTTCTCTCCCCTTGCTTTCTCAGCACAGTGCTGTTTCTGATGTGGGGTGTTCTTGTCTTTTCCACAGCTAGAAGATTGCACTTTGCAAGTTTTGCCATCAGGATACTATTTGGACCTTGAACTTTCTCTACTGGAGCAGAAGGATGAACTGGAAGGGTTCTATGAGGACATCAGGTAACTTGCTGGATCTTCACAATGGGGATTAGGGTATGAGAACCGCTCTCATGGGGAAATGGGCTTCTCTGGAATCCTCTGGGAGGAAAGGAGCTTCAGGTTTTCTGCCTGATGAGGCTGCCTCCAAATATAGTTTGTCTTACGTTAGCGGTTTATTAATGGACACACTGGTTTGCATTCAGGTCATGCTGTTGGAAGGTCAGCAGCCAGACTTCCATGCGAAATTACTGTAGTGCGGTTCACTTGGGCCTACTCTTAGAAACTATCTGGAAACTTAATTGGTTTAAAAGATGGCAGCCAGGATATTGTCAGGGGCTGGATGCAAGGATCACTCCTGGGCTGAAAGATATGCGCTGGCTGCCCTTTTGCTTCCAGCCACAAGCCAAATTGCTGCTTCTTACCATTAAGACACTAAAATACCACGGGGCTAGGATATCTGAAGGACCACCTCCTCTTCTCATATCTGCCATCAGTTAAGATCCTCTTCCCAAGCCCGGAGGGGGTGGCATCTGGGGAATGGGCTTTTTCAGTGGTGGCACCTTGCCCCTCCCCCCTTGAGGCTCATGTGGTGTTTACCTTGCTACTTTTTAACTGTCTGGCCAAAACATTTGTTTTTCCTCAGACTTTGAACAAAGGGTTTCTGTCTTTGTACGGTGTCTATATGGCCCCCTCCTACCCCGGTTTTTGAATATCCTTTTAGGCTGCTGAATGCTGTGTTTATGGTTTGATTTTAATATTGATAAATCTAAATTGCTGTGTTCAAGATCTTGTTGTCGTTTAATTCTGTGAGCCTGCTTGAGCCAGGTCTCTGAAGAGGTGGCCTGTGCTCTTCTGAATAGAGTGCCATACAAAGAGAGCAGTTGCAGGCAGCGTCTGCAGCAGAGAAGTGAGCGGTAGGCATTAGCAAAGCTGGTGGGGGCATGTTCATGGGGGTGGTTCTCCAAGGTTTGTTCATGTTCTTGGGAGGCTTCCTGTGCCGAGACTGCGTTGCCTGACCCGCTCCTCTTTTGCTTTCCTGTTGTTGCAGAAAAGGAAGGCGGCCGATTCTCCTTGTGCGCACACAGCTCTCGGTCCGCGTGCATGCCATCCTCGGTGAGTCCCAACTTTTGTTGTTCAGTTGCCTGCTCTTGCATTCCTTCTGACTGGTTCCCCAAGATTGTGAGCCAGTCTTGGGCAGTTGCACGTAAAGTGGACCCAACTTCTCTTTTGGTCTAAGCCCTGGCACTTGGCAGTGGTTCTATCTCTCCTACACACATTTGCTCCTGAAGCTTTATGGGGCTTTTCTTTCTACCTTAGTGGAAAGACTTAAGCAGAGAGAAGCTGCTTGGTGTGCCAGCTACCTTTGTGCTGTTGGTTTGTACTGCTGTGTTGCCTTACCATTTGCCAGGCTAATATATCATAAATATTTATTGCTCACAGACCATTTGGTCATAAGCAGATGGCAATGAAATACAAAATTCATCAATAATATAGATTTTACAGTTTTTACAAAATAAGCATTTAGAATCAGCAAAGCGCACAACATAAAACATCATTTCCCATTTTCTTAAAATCCTCCTCTTGTCTCTTAAATCCAAACACTCCCAGAAGAAATTTTACAACTGAAACTGTGATGGTTAGATCAGAGCCACCATGCAAAAGCTGGAGCTTATTTGACACAGGCAGATCAATATCGAAAATTAATGGGTCGATAAACTGTTTTCTTAAGTAGTTATACCTTTGGCAAACAAAAAACACACGTTCTACAGTTTCAACACAGCCGAATCCACAACCACATAATCTCTCAGAATAGAGCTTTCTCATGTAGCACCCACTAAGAACAGCAGTAGGGAGCACATTAAACCTAAAAAAGGTAAAGGTAGTCAAGCACCAGTTGTTTTCGACTCTGGGGTGACTTTGCTTTCACAACATTTTCATGGTAGACTTTTTACGGGGTGGTTTGCCATTGCCTTCCCCAGTCATCTACACTTTCCCCCCAGCAAGCTGGGTACTCATTTTACCGATCTTGGAAGAATGGAAGGCTGAGTCAACCTGGAGCTGGCTACTTGAACCCAGCTTCCGCTGGAATCGAACTCAGGATTCATCAACTGAGCCACATCTTAATATTAGCCTGGTAGGTTCAATGCAAAGAGCCCCGTGGCGCAGAGTGGTAAAGCTACACTACTGCAGTCGGAACCCTCTGCTCACGACCTGAGTTCGATTCCAGCGGAAGCCGGCTACCTAAACCCAGCTTCTGCTGGAATCGAACTCAGGTCGTGAGCAGAGGGCTCCGATTGCAGTACTGTAGCTTTACCACTCTGCGCCACGGGGCTCTTTACATTGAACCTACCAGGCTAATATTAAGGTGTGGCTCAGTTGATGACACACAGATGAATGTTGTGTTTTTCTGAAACACTGTCCATGCTCCTGATCTAGTGCCTAATAAAGTTTACTAAAGTAACTTCTTCATTTGTTTTAGAGCTATCTCATATTATCCCGTCGCCCTAGGTAGGTTATAGTCAAACTGTTCTTGTTTTGACTGTGCTAAAGTAGCAACTGTGTGATTGAAACTGCTGTTTTGTTAAAGCTAAGAATGGCTTCACCCTGACCTGGATGGCCCAGGCTAGCTTGATCTGGTTGGGTCTCCGAAGCTCGGTGGGGTTGATTAGTATTGAGACCAATAAGGAAGTACAGAGTTGCTACGCAGAGGCAGGCGGTGACAAACGCATCTCTGTTGGGCTCCAGCCTTGAAAACCCTGTGACTTGACAGCACTTTCCCCCACCAGGAATGGTTTCAAATGGTTGCTGTGACAACTCTCACTGGGTCTCAAGAGTGCCTCTTAGAGCATGTGAAATCTTGGACACCTGGGGTTTAAATTAGAATAACAAATTCCTTTCCATTCCACATTGTACCATCCTGGTAGAGTTAATCCCCTTTTGCCAAAGGACAATCCAGTTTGGGCCAGACATGTATTTGTCATGGAAGTTCAGAGCCATTATCAGGTGCTTAAGGAGAGGGGCTATATTTTGTATATCTGATTAGCTTCTGAGATGAGAGATGGAACTTTGCCTGGCATTGACTAAATCAGTTAATCCCTCTTAGAGAGGAAGCTGGGTTAGGTCATATTCTGTTGACCATAAATATCTGGACATTTGGGATTTTCTCTTGTCTTCAGCAGAAACTGGGGTCCATAAGAAGCTGGGTAGGGGATGCTCCCTCTAAACCGTGGAGTTATACGAACAGAAATTCTATTTTGTGAGCTGCTGGCATTAAAGTTGTGAACTACTGCATACATTAGTTTGCTCTGGGGCCATCCTTCCTGAACTAAGACAAAAACGTGTGAGCCAGAGGCTAAAAGACTGAGCTAACTCAGTTTAGAGGGTTAAGGACTTTTCCAACGTCTTGTTACTTCAAGGAACTCCACCCATGCTCTGAGAAACATGCTGCAGCCTAGGTAATGTGTCCTCACTGGAGTTTGATCAACTGTATTACTTCTTATTTGAAGTCCATACTCTGTGTTCCTGCGTGGTTTCCTCCTGTATTTTGTTATGCCCTTTTCCCACCACTTTTTGAATCCGTTCACCCTGTTCCATTTTTGCCTCTCTTTTATAAATATTTTATAAAGATGTATTTTGACTTTGCTTAGTACCATTTGTTCTTTAGGATGATTCTCTTAATCAGGAGCATATGTCCCCAGTACTACAGCAATTACACTGGCTGTCCACTCCCAAGCCCAACTTAAGGTGTTGATTTTGTCATTTGAAGCCCCCGCCCATTCTTCCTTGGACCAACAGAAAAGCTGATAAGATCCAAGCCAGACTTCATGAGTGGTTCTTATTTTATTTGTTTGGCCCTTTGGAGATAAATGGGTTTCTCAGAGCAGTTCCCATTAGGAATGGGCATGAACCAGGAAAATGGTGGTTCATGCTGGTTCATGGTTTGTTTGATCACCTGAACTGGTGGTTCATGTTGGTTCATGGTTAGTTTGATTTCCCAAACCGGTTTCTGATTTGTTTGGTTCATTTGATATGAAGGTGGTAGAATAGCCCCCTCATGAGTTAGAGATGCCAAATTCAGAGGAAGTCATCAGAAGGCTCTCCTCCATCAGCCCTTCAAGTCTGGCAAAGATTGGAATTGTGATGTCTGAGTTATAGCCCCCCAAAGCATGTGCCCCCAGGAAAATTCAGCTCTAGCTTCAGGATCACACACAGCAAAACACCTTCCCAGCTGGAAAACATTTTTTAAAAAATTGTACTGCTGTATGGAGGAAAAAGGAGTCCCTCAAAAAGGAGTCCCTCAAAGTCTTCCCTAAATCAGCCATACAGCAAACAACAACTGAACTAACTCTTCTCTCTTCGATCTGCAAAGTGAAAGTAGCTGAGTCAGGGTGTGGTATTATACTGGAATATAAACGGCTCCCATAGAGCAGAATGGGAGCCCCATGGTTGGCTCACAGGGCTGCTTTGGTTGTTTCTAGGGCTCTCTACAAGTCCACCCCAGCGTTGCCTAGGAATTGATTGAATTGGTGCTAGGCTACCTGGAGAACAAACCACAAAAATGAACCACCATGTTACAATGTGGTTCCTTTTTTGGTTCAGGAATGATGCAACCAAATGAACTGGTTCAAAACAAACTGCAGTTTGTTTCTTGGTTCATGTCCATCCCTAGTTCCCACCCAGTTAATCCATACAGGGCATTTGTGCCTGGAGCTGTAGATAAATGAAAACAAGGCATTCCCCTCCCATGCCTCCAGCCTTATTCTTGCAAGCTAAAAATGTAAGAGAAGGGGCGAGGCAGAAGACATTTACTAGAACAAGCTGGTGCATTATTAGGAGGCATTTGCATCTAGTTGAAAGTTTGGCTGTTATGGGAGGAAGGGAGTCTTCTGGGGAAAGAACTGCTGTCCTTGATCTTTGACATAGCGGCTAATGCCCTTCCCCTCATTCCCCTGTGGTCTCAGTGCAATGAGTAGTTATCTCTGGCAAGGAAGGACAAAAGAAGCTCAATGCACACAACTGTTCCTCTACAGCCAAGCTAGGATGATCTTTCCCTATGCTATGGTGCTCTTCCTGGGAGACAGGAGGGTTCAACTTTACAAATGCCCTTGATCCACTGGCTAGCACCTGAGGCTCGTCATCCCATGAGGAGCAAGAAGCAGATTGCTGGTGCCAAATCCCATCTGCAAGGAGATGCTGAGAGGCGCTGTACTGATGATGAGGCACGAGGCACCGAGAGGCATGTTTTTCCCGACTGCAGCCAGTCAGAAGTGACTTAGAATGGGACTTAGGCATCTGTGCTATTTGCCTCACTGTTTGTGCTGTCATCTTTCTTATCCTAGATCAGGGGTCCCCAACCCCCAGGCCATGGACCGGTACCGTCCGTGGCCTGTTAGCAACTGGGCCATGAAACCTGGCCGCCGCCCCCCATAGCGCTGTGCAGCCTCGCCCCCCTGCCCCCCTCACAGCGCCTCCTCCACCCTCCATTTCTACAGTTTTAAGGCCGGGGAATGGGTGTGAAGTGCCTCCTTCCCTGGCTCTTTAAGGGCTGACGCCCCCCCCCCAATCAGCTGATTGATGGGGAAAACCTTCACAGCAGCGGCTGGCAACCCGCCAAAGAAGTGCCACCACCCTTGTTTCCTCTCCACTTCTTTCCTGGGCGTAGAAAGGAAGTGGGGAGGAGACAAGGGCTGTGCTGCTTTTTCAGCAGGACGCCTGCCATTGCTGTGGAGGTTTTCCCTGCCAATTGGGGGGGAGGGGTCGGCCCTTAAAGAACCAGGACAATACTTTACCGCCCCTTTGGCCTTAAAATTGTAAAAATGGAGGGTGGAGGAGGCGCCGCAAGGAGAGATAGGGCAGCGAGGCTGCATGGCTGTGAGAGGGTAGGGAGGCCGCGTGGTGCCGCGGGAGGTGCGGGGGGCCGAATTTGGTGCCCTCACCCTGCCGAACCTGTGGCCGTGGTGGGCGGGGCAGGCTGGCCCTGGTGCCGGTCCCCAGTGCCACAAAGGTTGGGGACCACTGTCCTAGATTGTGGACGGTACTCTTGCCATGGCAATCCTCTGGTAGGTGAAGTAAACATGTGTTGTTTTGATCAAGGAGACATCCAAGGGAGCCTGAAGGGCTTTCTCCCAAAGAGGAGCTTTAAGCTGAACTGGTCAACCCTCCCTCATCTTAGGAGTCAAACATCTTAGGATGTTGTATTATGCATCTCCCCAAGACATAAGAAGCACAAATAAGAAGCACGAATCGTGTTCATCTAATTGTGCCATCTTTGCTCCACACTCAGCGTATTTCTTAAACAGGGCCATGTCAAATATATGTGATTTTACCCCTGATAATGTTATTTAGCAGATGTCTAAGAAGCAGGTTAGCTGTTAAGCTCCTCTCACAATGGTGGTGAAAAAAGAACTGAGGGATGGGTGCTGGCCCCTCCCACACTACAGGACCTTTGGAGAGGAACGGATTCCCACCCCGCATGGAGATCTAGAAAATTCTAATTAGTAAACTTGGTAGCTTTTCTCCTTTTCTCCATTGCTGGCCTATGCTGATGTAGTCCCATGTGGGACTGCACAGAAGCCATGAAGATGAACTGCTATCCATGGTCTTTGACATAGAGGCTAAATCCCTTATCTTCACTCCCCTGTGGTCCCAGTGCAATGAACAGTTTTCTCTGAAAAGGAAATATGAAGGAAGCTCCCTGCACACAGCTCCTCCTCTACAGCCAACCCAGGATGATTTTCCCCTGTGCTACGGTGCTCTTCCTGGGAGACAGGAGGGTTTAGCTTTCCTGTGGCCCATGCCCCTCTGGCTAGCAGCTGCAGCCCAAATATTATCTCGCTCCTTTCTATATGTGCAGGGCAGTTGGTCATAGTGCTGTATTGTCTCATTCTCTGCTGCAGTATGCCTCCAAATGGCCAGTGATCCCAACCTCTGGAATTGCTGCTTCAAGGTCTGGCTTTCTGGCATTCAAACCCCTTTTTGTTGTCATAAGGACTGGAATTGTCTTCTTAAAAAGAAATGATGGACTGAAATGATGAATGCTGGCACCCTTTACTGAGTGCTGCGCTTCTGCAGCACGAGCCTGGACTATCTAGAGCTACAGAGCCCTGTATATAATGGACAGGTCTGGGAATGTGATGGGGGTGGGTAACGTAAGGGGAAGATTGGAGGAGCACCTTGTTTGACAGTGACAGAGACAAGGAAGCTTGTCCAGTAGATGCAATTCATCACCACCTGTTGCAGCCCATTTTCTGCATGTTTCAAGCTCCTCCTTGCCTGTTGGCTTCCTGTGTGCAAGTCCAGCAGCAGCAACGACAAAGAAGCATTTCTGGTTTTGATCTGACATTTTAGTTCCTTACGGATTTCAAAGCCTGAACACAGGTCTTGTAGCAGTCTTCCTTTGCAGCCTCGCCATGCCTTCACCCAGCCAAAGGGACAACCTAGCAGCCTATCACAAGAGAAAGTCTGGTAGCTTGGTGTCTCAGGTCTTGGTTTCTTGTTGAGTCCGACAAGCTGCTTCCTCTTCCTCTCCCTCCCCCATTGCGATTGTTCTGCACGTTTCTTGGCATCTCGCTGTGGCTGCCGGTGGCCCTGGCTATTGTTTCTCTGAGTCAGCATTCGCTCTCGCCTGTCTCCTTTTCCTGCTTCCAGTCTTGTCTGCACGGATCAATGTTGCAAGTGTTTCTTCGGGCTACGTGGGTGGCTTCTGGGACTCTGCAGCTGTGCTGAAGGTTGATTCCTTACACTGCATTGGCCGACAGAGCGTGTGCGTGGGTAGCAGCACCCTGCAGGGCACAGCCCCAACAGCGGCTCCAGACTCTGGCGAAACATTTGTCTGGGAGGCAATGATTGGGTGCACCTGTAGGTTCTGGCTGCAGGAAGCACAAAGCCAGGACTCATTGTAGACAGGCCAAGTCTTCTTGCATTTTTTGAGTGGGGTGAGGAGGAGCTAGGCAGAAGCAGGTCTGTGAAATATCCCAGCAAGGCCTAAATGCTGGGGATGAACTAAGCGATTGCACCTGACTGATAGAGGACTCCAGGAGCCTTTATTCCTTTTCACTTGACCTTTCGTGTATCCAAGAGGGATTGCTTAGAACAACTAGGGTTTTCTGTGGAGAGGGCTTGTACCACTTCCTTTCTAGAGTGAGGGGGCTAGCAGAAGACCGAGGGCAGGGCTCCCCCAAGCTTTTAAAGCCTGTAGGTTCTTAAATTTTAAAAGAATTTTGAGAGAATGGTGGGTAGTACAAGTGAGGCCTGGAATGACAACTGATCTCCAGATGACAAGAGATTAGTTCCCCTGAAGAAAACTGCAGTTTTGGAGGGCAGGCCCTATGGCAGGGGTGGCCAAGGGTAGCTCTCCAGATGTTTTTTGCCTACAAATCCCATCAGCCCCAGCTAGCATGACCAATGGCTGGGGCTGATGGGAGTTGTAGACAAAAAACATCTGGAGAGCTACCCTTGGCCACCCCTGCCCTATGGCATTACATCCCTGCTGATCCACCTCACTTCTGCAAACACCACTTTCCACAAGCCCCACCTCAATCTTCAGTGATTTCCCAAGCCAGAGCATCACCCAAAATGGCTGCTTCAGGAGATGAAATATCTCCCTCCTCAAATTGCCAAAAAATCACAGAAGGGGAATGAAAAGAAATGAAGGGAAAGTCCAAGGAAAAAGGGAGAAAGAGAAGAGATAATAAAAAGAAACAAAGTCATTATGAGAGGAGGGGAGAAAGAGAAGTGGGAATAAAAAGGAGAGTCTGAAGGGGAGTGGAACCTCACACTAGCTAATAATAATAATAATAATAATTTTTAATTTATATCCCACCCTCCCCGCCGAAGCAGGCTCAGGGCAACTTACATAACATAAAATACGACATTACAATGGTACAATAATAAAACACCCCAATTATATAACAGGTATTCCTCAATTAAATATATAATTACAATAAAACCATCAATTAAAACAACAATTTAAAACCACAGATTAATTTGGTGCTACGATCTTAGTGTAACATAGCTTTGGATGACGATGGTGCAATAATTCCACATTAAAAAGCCAGCTGGAAGAGGATGGTCTTGCAGGCCCGGTGGAACTGGTTAAGGTCCCGCAAGGCCTGTACCTCTTCTGGTAACTGGTTCCACCAATGGGGAGCTGTAGCTGAGAAGGCCCTCTCCCTTGTCATTTTCAATTTTGCCTCCTTCGGCCCAGGGATTTTAAGCAGATTTTGCGAGCTAGATCTCAGTACTTTCTGGGGAACATATGGGGAGAGACGGTCCCTAAGGTAGGCAGGTCCTCGGCCATAGCTAAGGAAAGCCTAGTAGCTTACCATATTTTAAAAAGGTAAAGGTAGTCCCCCGTGCAAGCGCCAGTCATTTCCAACTCTGGGGTGATGTCACATCACAATGTTTTCATGGCAGACTTTTTAAGGGGTGGTTTGCCATTGCCTTCCCCAGTCATCTACAGCTTACCATATTGCAGCCATGGAAAACCCTTTCCTTGGAATGAGGGCAGACAAGAACAAGTCCTGCTTATGATGGCCCTCCTGCTTTCTGAAAAGGTTGAAGGGCTCATGGAAAATACTGCGGGGCACCAAACTGGAGAACCCTGATCTGGAAGATATATTAAGACTGGGATCAGAAGGCTGTGAGCGTCAGGTAACTTCCTTCCCCCTTATTCATGTGATGATGACATGGTCAAAACAAACTGCAGTTTTCCCTGACTGGCAGCTGCCACCTGAGCTGTCTGTGCTCCCTTGCGACATGGGGGAATTTCTTTTTGTGAAATAAGTGCTTGCTTATACATGCCTTTGAGAGTCTTTGCTTGAGGGGGCCACCAATAAGCAAGGTAGCATACAATATGATGGGTAATACGGATTAGAAAGGAGAAAGTGGGTGTTTTTGGTTGCACCAATATAAGCTATGCTGCCACCTCCTTCCCTTGCACTGTTGTTGAGGCTGGCCAAGTGGACATCAGCAAGGCAAATGAAGTTCAGTGTGGGCAAGTGCAAAGTAATGCACATTGGAACCAAAAATCCCAACTATAAATATACATTGATGGGGTCTGAACAGGCAGTAACTGGCCAGGAGAAAAATCTTGGAGTTGTTATAGATAATTCACTGAAGATGTCAACTCAGTGTGTGACTGCAATTTAAAAAAAAAAGTCAAATGCTTTGCTGGAGATTGTTAGAAAGGGGACTGAAAACAAATTAGCCAGTATCATAATGCCCCTGTATAAATCTGTGGTGCAGCCTCATTTGGAATACTGTGTACAGTTCTGATCAGCACAACTCAAGAAAGATATTATAGAATTGGAAAAGCTGCAGAAAAGTGCAAGTAAAATAATTAAGGGGGTGGAACATCTTCCATATGAAAAAAGGGTTAAGGAAGTGTTAGGGCTCTTCTGCTTGAAGAAATTAGAGACTTGAATAAACATATGGAGTGGAGGTCCATGAGTGGCTGTTAGTCATAAGGTACAGATGGTACACTATGTCTGGGGCAGTGATGTTCTATATTCTTGGTGCTTGGGCGGACAACAGTGGGAGGGCTTCTGGAGTTCTGTCCCTGTGGGTGGACCACCTGGTGGTACCTGGGTTTTGTCCACTGTGTGACACAGAGTGCTGGACTTGATGGGCCATTGGCTTGATCCAACATGGCTTCTCTTATGTTCTTATGTTGATCTTCAGTTTACAAAACTGCCTTTCTAAATTCTGGCCCAGTGTGGATTCTTGTTTCATGAACAGGACATTTGGGAAAGAACTGGAATATGCAACCCTGCCAAGAGAGCCAAAGTTCACAGCTTAATCGTGGCCTCCTTGTTACTGACAAACTAGTCTCTTAATGCCTTGGCAGGGATGGAGGTTGAGAATGCATCTCCCACTGAGATGGAACGGGCTAGAAATCTGTGGTGGCTCTCTGCCTGCTGTCCTCTGGGCAGTGCTCCAGTGCAAAGTTTTCTGTGAGTGGAATTCTCATCCATGTATTTCCTGGTGCTAACTGTGGAGAGATGGAGGGAGAGCTCATTGCAAAGTAAATCCTAGGGCCAATCTTCAGGTCTTGCACTCTTTGCTTCCGGTTGTCCTCATCCGCTAGATCAAGGACCTTCCGTGCAATTGAGGAGAAATCTAAGGATTCCCTGCTGTTGATAATTTTGCAGGAACGGCCTGTCCTCTTGATGTGGGACTGTGTATTTCAGTGCTGTTGTTTGCTCTCAAGTCACAGCTGACTTGTGCCAAGCCCCTGGGGTTTTCAAGGCAAGGGCAATTCAGAAGTGGTTTGCTATTGCCTCTGCTTCATGACCCTGGTATTCCTCGGTGGTCTCCCATCCAAATAATTGCTGACCCTGCTTCACTTCTGAGATCGGACAAGATCGGGCTAGCCTGAGGCCATCCATGTTGAGGCGTATTGCAGTGAGGTTCCTGTAAAGAAGTGTCAACAAAGGCACACTCCACTGGCCTTCCTGGTTTCATTCACTCTGGGGAGTGGCGGCAGGGAAAACTCCCTGCTTCTAGCTGGCTAATTGTACTGCCAGCATTTTCTGTGTAGTGGGAGGAATGTGTCTTTTAAATCAGGGAGTTGCATGTGTTTCTGGGCAACTTTGAAGTATGTTGGGAGTCTCAGGTGATGGGAGAAGGGTCTTATGCTGGCTGGTATCCAAACAGCTGTTGAAATTCACAAAAGAGATTTGTGCTTCGTTTTGCAATTTTTTATTTATAAAAAATGCTTTGAACATCAGCCTCCCTCTCCCGGTGTATGCTTCAGCATGGAAAACATTGAGGTGGGCATTCCCTTGAGTTTTTATTCATTTCATAATTTTTTGCCCATAGCTTAGTGCACTTTGTAGAGAAGGCAGATTCACAAGGGCTAAATGGGTGCCCTCCTTGAAAGACCTTGGATGTCCCCTTGAGTGATAAGCCGGTTTAATTTTTTTTTTTTGTACACAAGTGACATATATAAAAAGGGTGATTCTAAAAGGCCGCTACTTCTCCCGTTTGTTTCTCTGCTTTGATGGGCCCATCTTTCTTTGCATGCCTCATGTTGGATGCTGTACCAAGCCATGGTTAAAAAGTTTATCTGTGGCTTTGTGTGATGTCCTAATCGCTGGTGGATCACAAATCCCAATTTGTTCAAGGAGAATCAGAAAACACCACTTGTGTTGGCCCAAGCAGAAAATGTTAATAAAAAAATTAACCCTTAAAAAACCTCTGTAACATAATCTATGGAGAAAGTGGCCAAAATTTATAAAGGTACTTCTAGTTTATTTTGGAAATATGAACACCATAAATGAACATTTTACTGTATGTTGTGGACATCTAAGAAAGCAAAAAAAATACTGGATACAAATCCAATTATTAATTCAGCAGATTTTAAAAAGTAATATGCAATTGAAACCAGAGGCGTTTCCTCTGGGATTAATGGACAATCAGCTGGAAAGAAGTCATGGAAATGTATTTTTATTTACGACAATGGCAGTGATGATTATAGGCACAATAATGGAAGAGCTCAACATTGTCTATGATAGAGGAGCAGTTGGAGAAGATGCTGGAAATTGTCGAGTGGCTAAGCTTAGGTTATTGATTAAAGACAATGAGTTTGCTTATTGGAAACCTCCTATAGACTTTTTGCATGAAACAGACAATAATGACTTGATGACCTGTGGGTTTGATTAATAGTGCATTTAGGTAGTAGAGAGTTTTTCATTGTAAACATAAAGAGCAAATTTTGTAATCAAACCTATATTTGTCATAGAGAAAATCAGAGGCCTCCTTTTATTATATATGTATGTGTTTTTTCACTCTTTCTTGTTACCTTATTTTTCAATAAAAATATTAAATTTTATTAAATTAAATATTAAACACCCCGTAAAGGGAAAAAAAAAAAAGGTTGCAGCTGTTTTGCAGCAGGAAGACAAAAGCAGCCATTTAGATCTCTATTGTGACTTTCTAGTAGCTCAAGGCATAGTTTAAGCCCTAATAAAGATATCATTTGTGTTGGGGGCTGCCTTCAGAGAGAACGAGCACAAATCCTCAGACTTGCGCACTCCTTTCTTCCCCTCACGCACAAATATTGAAATTGCAACCCAAGAATGCCACAATTGCTAAACTAATTACAATGTCCAAATTAGAGGTTTAACAAACTATGCTTTGTTTCGTGATTATAAGGAGGGGATTTTAACCATTTAAACCATTTGTAAGCAAGAAACAAACTAGAGTTTGTTTGAAGTGCCTGCTGTGGTACAGTAAAGATTCGAACACCTGAAGCTGCCTGAGAGGTCAACAGCACTTGCTGCATGCATGCATTTCTGGAGCACATGAAATTGCCTTATATGGAGTCAGGCCCCTGGTCTATCAAGGTAAATTATGCCTCTTCTGACAGACAGTGACACCCCTTTCACATCACTGACTACCTGATCCTTCCAATGGAGATACTGGGGACTGAACCTGAGACCTTCTGCAAAGTCATTGTGCCACCCTACATTGAGTTTACTACAATTGGGACCAAGGTTTCTGATGCATTGGAGCCAGTTTTCGTTCTCTCCTATCTTTACTCTTGGCATTATGCTGTAAAATCCAGAACACAACCCAAAATCTATGTGATACCTTTTATTGGGGCTAGCCAAATGGAAACAAAACATTGTGCAAGCTTTTGAACTCACCAGAGCTCTTCATCAGTCTGGATGTTACAAAATGAAAAAGAATACCAAATTTTCAGGGCAAGATCTGTGCTGTAAAGCCAGTGTAGCTGCGCGGTGCGATGACTTTGTGTAATTCAAGGCGAACAGACTTTTAATTTCTGACGTTTCATGGGTGATACCACAGTGTGACTCAGGGGAAATTGCAACACAAAGCTTATAGTGATCAAAATCCTGCAGTGTTCTATCCTGTTTATTAGCAGTCAGGAAGCTGTGGGACTGAAATTGTTCAGGGTCTTATCATTCAGCCACCAGAAAGGCTTGCAAGCTACTTCTGGCAGTCATTCCTATCCTCAATGCAGCAAGTTTTAAAATCAACAAAATTGGTAAACGGTGCAGCACCACTCAAATATTCAATATTATCTCAAGCAATACCGGCAAGAGAATGGTGGAGCTTTTTGTCCTGGAAATAGAATAGTCCAGTGCTTCAACTAATAAGTAATTAGGGAATGGAATGGCAAATGAAGGTCTTGTGAAGGGCAAGTGAAGCTTTGGGCTGAAGAAGGTCCAGTTACCAAAACCGGTTCCCTCCATTTGATTTTTCTTGATATTGACAGAAGAAAAGAAACTCTCAACTAGAGACTTTAGGATTCATATACTTTCAACCAGAATTCATATATCAGGAATTATTTGTATCTCATTTGATATTGACTGTACAATTGGAATAGCATTTATTTGATATTGTTTGTATACTTGGAATAGCACTCCTCTACGTATAGGAAAGATATTCAGCATTGTTTTTTGAAAAGTATTCTTTATTGTTTGTGAATTGATACAGTTTTTGTTGAAATAAGGATGTTTGAGATAATACTGAATACTTGAGTGGTGCTACACAGTTTTAATTTTGCCAGTATTGTTTAAACTGTGGTTTGTCTTTTTTGGATAGCAAGTTTTAAAATTGGCATTGGGGGAGGGGGGAGAAAGAGAAGGCCAAAGGGAAGACCAAGGGTACTGCAATTCTTTAAAAGTTCAGACTGTCGGGGATTCTCTCAGCTCGGTTAGGTGGGAATGGCGAAGTCCTTGTAAAGTGGATCTGTTATGCTGAGAGGCAAGTTGAACCCAGGCTTGGTAACTGCAAGGATTCCCTCTTTGTTCTTTCTCAGTGTATTTCTCCTTTGGCTCAACAGGCAGGAACCTTCAGACAATCCTTGAACTGGGAACCAACTTTAGCCTCCTCAGACTATCCCATTAAGAGTGCTTGACAACATTAAGGCCTTATTCCACAGCTGCTGCTGTAGGTAGCCCTGGTGTCGATAGGAGAGATACTGTGCTGCAGGAGGGTAACCAACAGTGTTGGAGGTGGTTGCAGGAGCAGAGGGCTACTGGTGGACTTGGCTGATGATCCCCAACATGGCCACCGTAGTGCCAGCTGAGATGTTTCCTGGTGACCATTTACTTTTTTCATCAAAGGGAAGAGCCAGTCTTCGCCTTTCTCTCTCTCTCTCTACATTGGAACAGGTAGTGCTTCACAAGACTCCTGGAGGCATCACTTTGGGTACACAAGGAGCTCACATTCAGAGATAGCTGCTCCTATCATAGGATACTTGGCCTCCAATCTCCCAGCCTTTTTTCAATTCTCTGTTGCTGTTGTGGGGTGGGGGGGAGTTCCATCCACTGGCCAGTTGGCTGGCAGTGGACAAGAGCCTGCTAAAGCAGGGAATCTCCCACCTCCAACTGGAGAGTGACAACCCTAGTTTTGTTCAGCCTCTCCTGGCAGCCATTTTGTAGTTGTTCCCACTGCTGTTTCTCAAGATTCCAAAGTGCCCACAGGCTTGGGGACCCCTGGTCTAGACTGACTGTGCTGAGAAAGAAGAGCTTCCAGAGGGAAAATGCTGAGGAAATCTTTGTCTTTATTGTCTCAGAGTCAGTTCCAGAATGTCTGTGGACATGAATACTGCTTTATATTGCAATTAGAAATGCTGTCTCATTTCTGTGAGCATTCTAAAGAAGCCGTTTGAGCTACATTAAGTCATTAACATTGACTTTCTTTCTATGAGAGACGGCAGCATTTTCCTCTGCGAGTGACAGATGCTTTCTGTCTACTAGTGAGCTCTAGAAGCCTGCTCAGTAGAGTATTTGAGATCTAATTTACAAACCACAAAAGTCTGGTTTCTGGCAGATTTCTTCCTTTGTTAGGTGACTCTGAGAAGCTGTCATACATCATTAGTAGTTAAAAGTAAGAAAACATGAAAGGCAAAATCTACATTGTATTAAATCCTGGTGGTGGGAATCAGAGGCCTTGCTAAACAGGAGCATTCCTTAGCTCTCTTGGGAATGCCAAGACTGCCTGCCTGATGTCTCTCCTTTGGGACAGAGTGCTGTGACCAAGGGGCCACCACCAAAAAAGACCTTTTTGGTGCTACATTGCTTCAGAAAATGGTAACAGTTGAAGAAAGGCCTCTAGCTCTTAATCTGCTCTTTCAAATATCTGGTCCCAAGCCATTGTGGGGTTTAAAGGTCACCACCAGCATCTTGAGATCCCATCATGCCCTCCCTTCTACTAGGTGCTGCTAAAAATTAACCTCATTTCTGGCTAGTGGCTACAGGTGGAAATTGAATGCATGTGAAAACCGAATAAATTATCCAGGAGCTGCCTGTTCTGAGTTGTATGAGAAGGTAAACCCCACAGAAGTCGATAGGGTTTACCCTCAAATTAATTTGCTTAGGAGTCTATCTCCGTGGTGAATTACTTGGGTCTTCTTTAAATATTCACCAAAAATCTTCACTGGACCAAAGAATCATTATATAAGTAGCTAAGTCTCTGTCCTCTGCTAAGAAAATACAGGCTTAGACAATGTTTTGTATATAATTTTCTCTGACAGCCTCTAACCTTTTTCATTGTCTGATGTGCTAGGGTGGATTATATATCTAATCTAGACATATAATTTCAGGTAATTAATTAACATTGTTTGTTCTGGCTTGTGGGCCGTAATAAAGGTCAGCTTATTGATTGACTTCACTGGATTGGCTAGGCAGATCCCAGCAAAGATAGTGTTTTTAGAGTTGCCCGCCTCCAGCTGGGGCCTGGAGATATCTCCCGCCTTTACAACTGATCTCCAGCTGGCAGAGATTAGCTCCTCTGGAGAAAATAGCTGCTTTGGAGGGTGGACTCTATATGACATTGTACCATGTTGAGGCCCCTCCCCTCCCCAAAGCCGCCTTCTCACAGATCCCTCCCCCAAAGTCTTCAGGTATTTTCCAATACAGACCTGGCAACCCTATTTTAGAAGCATCTACTAATGAACTCCCAGGTGGTTCCATTCTGCAGCCTGCCATGTATCTTCACTTCCATCTGCAATTTGCAGCTGGGAGCCGGAAGTGAACTATTTATGCACCCAGCTCCTGTGCCATAAATGGCCACACACAAGTCAGTTAACTCTCTTGTTGCTTTGAATTGCGGATCAAGGATCTAGTGTGGAACAGTCTTCTGAGGCAAATTGACATGGGTGACTTGGAGAGGGTTCACATTCTGTGCCTGTGGTTTCCTTCTCTTTCTCCTGGCCCCTTCTCTGAGTTCTTGCTCAGGCTGTTTGCTGAAGTGTCCTAGCTCAGGGCCTGGTCTGAAAATTGGCATTGCATCACTGACACCACCACAACTTCTCAGGCATGCTTACCTCCTGTTTATATCCTACAAGAGCAACAGTGGCTGCCTACAGGCAGGAAGTCACTGTGGTTTAGTCCAGTTCAGCAAGCTAGTGTCTCTCTGAACTCCAAGCACTCTTCTGCAGTGCATTTTACGCAATTCATCTCCATCTGGATTCCTGGAAGTCTCTTTTGGCTTTGTAGGACTAAGAAAGGGGAGGGACTGTAGCTCACTGGTAGAGACCATAAAAAGAGCCCCGCTGGATGAGATCAGTGGGCCCTCTAGTTCAGCACTCTCACAAAGTGGTCAACCGTTTATTCTGAAGGACCAACAACAGGGTGTAGAGGCCGAGGTATTCAGAGGTTTCCTGCCTCTAAATGTGGAGTTCCTTTTAATCATCATGGCTACTAGCCACTGATAGACCTAACCTCCGTAAATCCATCTAATCCCCTTATAAGTACTCAGAAAATGTGCTCAGTATGCTGAAGGTCCCAGGTTCAACCCCCAGCATCTCCAGTTGGGGGAGGGAGCTCAGGTAGCAGGCGAGGTGACAGGCCTCTGCCTCGAGACTGGAGAGCCACTGCCCATTTCAAGTGGACATTGCTGACCTTGGTGATTCAGCATAAGGCTGCTTCATGTGTCATATATAGCTGTTGCTTCCTCCTTCATGCATCCTGCAACTTTAGATAACTTTCCTGTTTTGTCCCAAGAACTCCTTCCAGATGACAAGGATATTTTTAATCATATATAATTTTGCTTGTTGCTTGACTAAGCCAAGAGGCATGCTGTCTAGCTAGTTTTGTGTCTGGGAAAGAACTGAGATTTTGAATTTCCTTGTCAAGACCCTGTCCATTATTTCTAGCACAAACCCGGTACTGTTAATGGGGTCCTTGCCACACCTTGATTGTACAGGCTTCACTGGGCCAACCGTTTAGAACAGTGTCCCCTCATATATATTTTTTTCTTTCCAAGCATAACAGACTCCAGGCCCTGGGAATCAAAAACAAGCCCCATCGCTCTTGGCAGCGTTCTTCTTCTCTGCCCAGGAAGCTGTAAGAGATATTTCTATGATCATACGGCAAACAGGAAGACAGCAAGCTGCAAGCAGGCCAGTCCTTGCTGGGCTGTAGCTGTTCCCCTGGCATTTGGCCAGTGTGTCCCCAGGCAGCTTGGGGAAGGCATCCACAGTGACTCTTCTGTTTAGGGCTGGGTGCTTTGTGGGAGGAGGGCTCAGTCTAGGATGCAACCCTCCCCAGTGGCTTTCAGCATTGCATCCAAGTGACAATATCTCTATTCTGCATTGTGATGCAAGTATCTCTCCAGCTAGCGGCAAGAGTTGCAGCTGGTAATATTCCCAGTGTGTGTGGGATTGAGCTGTAAATCCGCAATTACTTCCTCCATTCCTCGAGACAGCTATTTCTCTTATGCTGTTCCCCCATCATCAAAATGTTTTGCCCACCCACCCCACGTCCATCATGTTCCTCAATACTGGTATCGGCAGGGGCTTGATAAAAATCTCTCTTCTTTGTTTGTTCTTAACCTGATTTCCCTTCCAGGTTTGCAAAGGCAGGTTCCTTGGCCTCTTGCCTGTGCTGGGGAGGGGGGGGCGGAATCACTTTCGCCCTGTTCATCTTTCATTTCTGATCATAAGGCCTGCTTTTTTTGTGTGACATCTGTCGAAGAAAAAACACGAGTCACAACTGGGAAATGGCAATCCTAATTCTTCATTAAGTCTTGTGTAGCTCATGGCTTTATTCAGGCATTGCCCTAATCTAAAAAACAAAACAAAACACCAAGCAAACAACCCCCTCCCGGGAAGATATGCATTTTTCAAACCAGAAATATATAGGCCAGTTGCTGTCCGATAAATGACTGCTGTTGCAGAAGTTTACCCAGGTCTTTTTAACCCAAACCTTCAACCTTTTGTTCAAAAGTTGCAAAGTTTTTAACATAGAAGTGCTACCAAGACAGTTCCCAGCTGCAGGGGTATCTGTGTGTCACAGGGCTACATATACTGGCCAAGCATCTGATGAAGTGGACTCTGGTCTGTGAGAGTTGTGCGATGATGGATCTGACAAATTCTTTGAGGGGTCACAAGACTTGTTTTCTTGTGAGTGCTGTGTAGGGGAGGAAGTGGAAGGGACATGAAGTTTCACATTTGCCCATTTTATTTAAACATGGATTACTGAGGCCAATTCCACACTAGACCTTTAATCCTGGTTCAGCCTTGTCTCCACTAGAATCATTGAATCATAAACTGTGGTTTCTATGATTCCATGAGTCAAGTGTAGAAAGTCAATTTGGGGACAAGGCTGAACCAGGATTAAAGGTCTAGTGCGGAACTGGCCTGAATGTTTGGCATATCTATAGTAGGACAAAACAATCTGTGTAATCCGTGGGTTGCCAATCTTTTCTTTAACAAGAGTTCCTTCTGAGCAATGAAAAACAGCTTGTGCTGCTTCTCCTCCAGCATGCTTTCCTCTGTCCTAGAAGTTATTTATTCATTTATATCCAGCGGTGCAGAGTGTTAAAGCTGCAGTACTGCAGTCCTAAACTATGCGCATGACCTGAGTTCAATCCCCGGTGGAAGCTGGGTTTTCAGGAAGCTGGCTCAAGGTTGACTCAGCCTTCTATCCTTCCAAGGTCGGTAAAATGAGTACCCAGCTTGCTGGGGGGAAAGTATAGATGACTGGGGAAGGCAATGGCAAACTACCCCGTAAAAAGTCTGCCATGAAAATGTGAAAGCAACATCACCCCTGAGTCGGAAACAACTGGTGCTTGCTAAGGGGACCTTCCCTTTCCTTTCTCCTGTATAGGGACCCAAAGTGGCTTATATCATTCTCCTCTCATGTTTTTTCCTCACAACAATCCTATGAGGTAGGTTACGTTGACAATGTATAGCTGGCCCAGGGTTATCCAAGAAGTTTCCATGGCGAAGTAGAGATTCGAACCTGGATCTCCCAGATCTTAGTCTGATACTCCAACCACTATGCCACACTGTCTCTTAATAGAACATGGGCTAGGGGAAGCACCAAAAAATGAAGCTATCCGTAAGCAGCACAGATAACACCTCTATGAAATAAGGAATGCTTGAGATCCTTGCCTAGGATCTCCCTTTATTTCCTTCTGGTGTGGTCATGGGTTTCCCAGCTCCTATTTCAGAAATTTTAGTTTTCTGTGTGAAGCAACTTTCAGCTTATGCTTTTTACTTGGAAAGGTTCAACACATTAAATGCTGGTGATTTCATTCCTGAAAGGCAGTTTCCAGCCAAGCACCATGCTTATTATTCATTTAACAGCGTAGACGTGGCTTTGGGATTTCCCGATAACAGAGGCGCTAAGTGGGTTGTCTGGAGGCATGTGAACTGGCACGGCTTTGACCCAGCTTGTCCTTTATTGGCTGAACAAATGTCTCACAACAGGAATGCGTCTGCCTGAGCCCTTCTGTGCACTGGATCAGCAGGTTTTAGGGCTTGGGGTATGCATCTTGGTAACCAGGAGACTGGAGTCTCAAAACATCTCCGCAGCTCAGTGCAGAGCAAAACAGCAGTCAGAGTTTCTGTGACACATCTTTCCATTCCCCATAACTTTGCAGTGAAAAAGTAACCTGGGTCTTCCCCTTTGTTGATTGCTGGCATTTCCTCTCCCGCATTTAGTTGTTGGGGAGGTGTCACCCTTCCTGCAGAGTTCTGGGGATTGCCTGTAGCCCTGTTGGCAAATTACAGGGAACGCCCATGCATTCCATGTACAGTGCACTTGGCTTTTGTTTCTGCCCTTGTAGAGTAATTCTCATGTTACAGCCAGCGCACATATAAGCTGAACGTGTGATTTTTAAACCCCATATGCATCCAATTCAATCTGATCTCTGGCTTCATTTGTAAACTGAATGTGTACGGACACTCTTTCCTACAAAGAGGTGTCACGCATGCAGGTGGTATGCACATTCACTGTAACATGAGAAAAGAGCACCAGGAACAGCGTCTTGAGTGGAGAGGCATAAGTGGATGAACTTCACTGATATATTTGGAATCTTCCTGGCTGCTATACTTGATAGCTTGTCTCACCTGGTTCAGTCATCTGCAATTCAAATTTGTCTATTTAAGATATTTACATGTCTGCCTTTCTCCTGAGCATCTTTTAATGCGTTGTAGCTTTCTCTGGGCTGCGTCTTGCAGTATATTGCAGCCTGCCCTTATGTGGGCCTTAGTTGTATAATGGTGGTTCTGTTCTGCTCTTTCTTTCTTTCTTTCTTTCTTTCTTTCTTTCTTTCTTTCTTTCTTTCTTTCTTTCTTTCTTTCTTTCTTTCTTTCTTTCTTTCTTTCTTTCTTTCTTTCTTTCTTTCTTTCTTTCTTTCTTTCTTTCTTTCTTTCTTTCTTTCTTTCTTTCTTTCTTTCTTTCTGCCTTCAGCAGACACTAATGTAGTACCTGGTAAATTCTCTCTTTTGCATCTGCTGCTGGCTTAAAGAAATCCCTCTTAATGTGTGTCTTGTGTCTTAATTAAAAGTTTGTTTTAAAATGTGGGTCTCAGATGCTCTTTCTACCAGTGGTGCTTGGTCGTGCACCTCCCCACCCTGCAAGGAGCAGAGCCACTAGAATAGCACTGATCACTGTGGATCTCACAGCATCTTTATTCATGGAAGCTACAGCTGATACCAGGATCTGGACTGTGGGGAACTGCTCACACACAGTAGCTGCAGAGGGTTTGCTGCGAGTGAAGGCCAGGAGACTGCTTCTGCTGAAGACCTCCGCAGTGACTGTGGTGGATGTTTTGTTTTTTGAGCAATAAAGATAGAGGGGAGAGGCTTCTATAAAGACCGTCCCCCCCCCAAGAAACAGATTATGTGATCCTGGTCTTAGACTGTCAGGGCCACAGCAAAAAGAAATAGAGGTGTGTTTTTTTAATTTGTTACTAAGAAAAACCCTTTCCTGAAGATAATCTTGTGGGTGCCATTTAGGCATCCAGTGAAAACAGTTGGTAGGTTCAAGGCTAAGATGAGGATGTATTGCTCCAGAGTACATAACCTAATGGATGACATTTGCTAACAAAAGTTTCAGTGATGCTCTGGTAGCCACTCCAGTTATCTGAAGCTTTGCCAGCAGTGATAGTTAAAGGGGCTTTTAGTCTGTAGCTGTCACATGTGTGTTGGGGGGGTACCAGGCTTTCCTTTGATCATCACTGGGGGACCTGCCTGCCTTCTCTTGGGAGGGACACAGGATTAGAGGGACTCTTGGGCTGATTGAAGAAGCCAGTGCTCCAATGCCTTCTTGGAGATGCTGTTTCCCCCCTTGATTTCAGTGGGCTCCTCCACCACCGTGTGCAGATCACCATTTCTGTATGTTGTGTTTCACAACTAACACAACTGGTGTGAGCAGGGCCTTTTTTGGTAAAAAAAAGCCCAGCAGGAACTCATTTGCATATTAGGCCACACCCCCTGGTGTCAAACCAGCCGGAACTGCGGCCCTGTGTGTTTCTGCTTAAAACAAAATTGTGTCAGTTCTTCTAGCTTAATTACACAAATAAACACAAAACGTAACTAAGGCTTCCACTGCAATTAATCTACCATAGTCTTCTCACATTTCCATTTTGTGTGTTGTTTGAAAGACTACTGTTAGAAAGAGGAAGGTGGGATTCACCAAAAATTCCAAAATAAAAGGACCGGATATTCCACAAGTAGCTGATACAGCCATGCTTTTTGAGTACAGGGAGCTCTGGAGTCCCCAGTATACTTGGATTTCCTACAAATCCCAATATGTTTCTGGCTTTGTGCTGATGGATGGACTGGAACTCCTTCATCCACACTTCTCCATTCAAAGCAGCCCTTTCCCATAGGTTCCATGAGACATCACTGGCAAGCCCTCTGCTTGGATGTCACCTAAAAACCAAAGACAGGTGATTTAGAATCCCTGTTCTGGAGTGAAACCATTTGTTCATGCTGTGCATGAGAGGGAGGGGGCAAGAATGACAGCAGGTCAAGCCAAAATCTCAATGCATCCAAGACATTTGGCAGGAGGATTTGACCCTCTGGGGTGCTTAGTTTCCAGGAGAACCTGTTCCTTGTACAACATCCGCAGCCTGTGAAATGTTTGTTTCATGTATTTTTTCTCCCCCCAGAGAAGCTCTACAATTCCAAGGGCCCTGAGCTGAGGCGCTCCCTCTTCTCACTGAAACAGCTTTTCCAGGTATATTCTTTCCCCCCCAGTTCTGTCTATGCCCCATTGGCTTCCTGTGTAGCCCATTGGTGATGTATTCATATGCAGCCAACCTGGACTCCCCCAATATTTAGTTGGCTTGAGCACCCTGTTCTCTGTGGCTGGCCTAAAGAACACAGGAAACAGTCTTCTGATATCTGACCACTGGTCTGTCAAGGTCAATCTTTTCACCTGGGACCAGCAGCTTGTCAGAGCTGGACTCCACCCCAACACAGCAGTTCTCCTGGGCCTCAGGCAGACGTCTTTCATATTGCCTCCGGTTTGATCCTTTTAAGTGGACTGAATTTGGGACCTTTGGAGTGCCAAGCAACTGCTATATCAGTGAGCCACAACCTCTTCCCTTTAGCAGACACATCAGGCCCATTAAACAGCTTCTGCCTTCAAGCCCCTGTTCCTTCTCATCACCTTTGATTCTGGAGCTTTCTTGCTTTTCTCAAGATACTGGACTGCGCATGTAGATGGGCAGGAATGATATATATGAGGGATGGAGCTGGCTGGCAATCTTCACCAGCAATAGCAGGGGCTGGCAGCAATTTAAGCCCCCCTCCCCGAGCACACCCACAATTGGATTGTGCTCTGTAACATGGCTTGCAACCAGCAGTGTCTTCACGTTGACTTTGCTTCTTGGCCTGCTGTGATGCCTTATCTGAGCATGCACCAGCCAAGGGACAGAAAGGGCTTTCAGGGTTCAGACGGGAGATATTTAATCTTCTGCATTTCTCTTGCAGGAGGATAAAGACCTGGTACCCGAATTTGTGATTTCAGAAGGGCTGACATGCCTCATCACAGTGGGAGCTGAAGCAGACCAGAATTACCAGAACTATATCCTGCGAGGTGAGTGACGGAGGTTGGGTGAACCTGCCCCACAGCAAGGAGAATTGGAGTTCTGGGAGTGTCTGGGATCTCCCCTCCAAAGGGGTCACAGATTCAGTGATCATTTTAGCTGCACATCTGGATCCCAGCAGCCTGAATAGTCCATACTAGCCTGAGCTTGACAGAAGCGAAGCAGCGTTGGCTGTGGTTAGTATTTGGCTGGGAGATCACCAAAGAAGACTAGGGTTGCTGCGCAGAGGAAACGCCTCTGCTCATCTCTTGCCTTGAAAACCCCATGAGTGGTTGACTTAAGTTGGTTGTACTTGATGACTTTTAATTATTATTGTTGTTGTTATTAAGATTCTCTTCCAAGCTGTGCTCCCCATGGTCCCAGTCTGCATAGGCAGGAAGTGACAAGAGATGGGGCTTTTTCATCACTTTGCCTTTGGATTGCCTTTCCAATGTAATGCCTGCCTGGCGCCTATTATAATGTCCCTTAGCCACCAGGCCAAAACATTTCTGTATACACAAGCTTTTAACGACAGGGTTCCATGTTTTTTTAAACTGTTTTTATTATCTGCTTCTAAACTGTAGACTGTTTTATGAATATGCTAGGCAGTTGTATGTAGTTTTTATACCCCTGGCTTATGATTAATGGCTTGTAATAGCACTGGTAATTCTTATGTTGTTGTTATGATTTTATTGTATTGTTCTTACTTTGAGTGCCTAGAGCAGTTCTCTGGAGACAGGCAGCACGCAAAATTAAGCCACGTGAACACATGAAACTACCTTATACTGAATCAGACCCTTCGGTGTTCCTTCTAAGCTCCACAGTGTTGTGAGCAGAAATTCTACCTCATGAGTGAAAAAAGCTAGTAACATTAAAGTTGTGAGTCTACGACATGAGTGTAAATTGGTTTTTTAAAAGGTTACTTCCATAACCTTGTAAAAATATCAGAATAAATTATTTTAAATTTTATTTAAACTGTATTTTTAAGAATAATGTAAACATTATTAGAGAAAACAGAATCAAGTCAAATCTCACCCATGCTTTTCCACCATGTTGGTAGACCTGTCCTCTGAAGAACAGGTCTACCTGCCCCAGCCCACTATATCGGTAGATTTGTCCTCTGAAGAACAGGCCTACCCACCCCTTTCCACTATATTGGGAGACTTGGCCTCCAGAGAACAAGTTGAACTGCCCCAGTCCACTATATTGGATGATCTGGCCTCAGACCATCACCATGTGCTGAGCCTTAGAAAACATACTAACCCTGGGGCGGGGGTGGGGGAGACGCTCTTGCAGTCTACTTTTGTGTGTGTGTGTGTGTGTGTGTGAAGATGACAACCAGCATTACAAGTCCAGTATAACAGAGGAAGGAACAATCACTGTCAGAACCTTGCCTAACCTAACAAACAGGAAGTTGCTTAAATGTTACTAACTACTTAAACGTTATTATTACTTATTTATTCAAATATTTATATCCCACTTTTCCCTGTGACTCAAGGAAGCTTACAAATCATACTGAAAAGCATAATAGGAGTGTGCAAAAAACTAAACTTTTTTTCCCTGGCTCCATTGTAGCCTATGGGGACTATTATTGGCCCTATAGGCTATAATGAAGAATCAATCTGGGAGTATCAGGGTGTGTGTGTTTTGAGGTAGAGGCACCAAATTTGCAGCATAGCTGCTGGTGCCCCTCCTCAAAAACCTCCACAAGTTTAAAAAAGATTGGACCAGGGGATTCAGTTCTATGGACCACAGAATTGTGCCCCCATCCTCCATTGCCTTGTGGGCTGAAGCAGAAATTCCTGAGGTGGCCATGCCCTTAGCTACATAGGAGCATATGGGGGCACAGCCCCCTAACTTCTGGCAGACATCAGGGCCTCTGACCTACCTTTGTGCCTGCCTCTATTCCTGCCACCACCTTCCCTTCCCTGCCACTCAAATTGTGTGTTGGGTAGGCAGCAGAATCAGCCCTAGCCTCTCCCCCCCACCCCCACCCCGCCAATCAATTGATCAGCATGCCCTTTAACTTGCACGGGAGGCCGGGCTGTTTCCCTGTGCATGATTTGAGTGGTGTGGAAGGGAGAAAGGCAGCAGCAGCGAGAGCTGCAGGGAGAGTCTTCCCTCACTGCACAAGTTAAAGGGTGGGGGAGATCAGGGCTGCTTCTGCTGCCAGCCCCACACATGATTTGAGTGGTGGGGAAGGGCGGGTGGAGGCGGTGAGAGACAGCAAGAAGGGAAGGGAATCAGCTGCCCCTCCAGAGGGATTTGAGTGAGGGGGAGTGCCCCCTGAAAATATTTTAGGTCCTCTGGCTTCCCAAATCCTGGCTATGGGGCTGGAGGTGGCTATTAAATTTTTTGTGTGCCAGCACCCCCTTCGGAGGAACTATGCCCTTGGTCCATCCAAGTCAGTATGGTCTACTCATACTGCCAGTGGCTATCCAAGGTTTCAGTTAAAGGTCTTTCACGTCACCTACTACCTGGTCCTTTGAACTGGAGATGCCAGGGATTGAACCTGGGACCTTTCGCAAACTTCAGCTTGTGATCCATAAAACCATGTCAGAGAAGGCCTGAGAGGAGACTTAGCCTTCATGTTGCCAGAATGGTTGCTATGGCAGCAGTGGTCCCTATGTAGCGCAGTGGTTAGAGTGCCGTACTACAGGATCTGGGAGACTCCAGGCCTGAATCCCCACTCTGCCTTGAGAGCTTGCTGGGCCTGTCACTTGCGCTTAACGTCATCTGCCTTGCAGGGGGTGGTTGTTGAGGATAAAATGAAGGAAGAGAGAATGCTGCCTTCCACCCTGAAGGCCTTGGAGAAAGACGTTATAAACGTTGTTCCTGCTTGCCGCTTCTCCTGCAAAGTCACTGGTATAGAAATCAAAAGCCCATTGTCTGAAAAATGGCCCCAAGGGCTGCATTCTGTGGGTGGAGTCTGATGCTCTCTCACTTTGGCAGATCCTGTAGCTCTTCCTTTTGTGCTGATGCCAGCATCTTTCGCTCCAGGTGCATGCTGGGACTCTAGCAGTGCTTTTTGGCTATGCTTTCTCTCTTTCTCTCCTCCAGCTCTCAGTCAAATCATGCTCTTTGTGGATGGGATGATGGGCGTAATAAACCACAACGAGACAGTGCAGTGGCTCTACACGCTTTGCGGAAGCTTGGTGAGTACACCCCTCAGTGGCTGCCACGGGTAATGTGCTCTCCTCTTCACTTTCTTTGCCAGCAGAGACGTAGGTTGCTGGGAGCCACCTTGGCCCAAAGCAAAATCCAGAAACAAATGCCACATCGTATTAGAACTGGCCAAAATGACACAAAACGGTGCCAGCTTCTGAGCTCACCAGAACTCTTCATCAGGCTGGATATTAAAAACAAACAGAAGGGATTGGTGGTGGAGAGAAAAACTTATCTGTCAGGCTGTGTTGTTGAGGCTTATTTGCATCCTGGAGGGTGTCTGTAGGATGATTTGCTGACTTCAGTGGGCACAGGAGTGTGGCTAGCTGCCATTAGGTTGTGCCCCTGGCAAACTGGGAGGAAGAAACAAAATGGAGGATTGAAAGTGCAAAAATACACTAAACATAAAAACCAGCTGTTGGCTACTGTGCCATGTTGTTGAGGTCCCCCCCACCCCCACACTTGAGATCCCCAGGAATGCCTTGCCTGGATCGTCTCTGGATCTCTGTGTGTCTGCTTTAGCTCAAGCACAGTTTAGCCCAAAGTTTATGCCCTCCCCCTGCCCCAAGCTATCAGTTGAGGATCTGTGTCTTGGGCTATGCTGAAGAAAACTTTCCTGCATGAGCCCTTGGCTGAAACTCATTGCACTCTCAAGGCATCTTCTAGGAGCTGCTAGAGAATTTCAGAGGCTGAGAAGTGGCAGAAACAGAGTCAAGTCCACAACTACATCTGCCAACACCCCCCCCCCCCACACACACACACCATTTTTAAAAAAACTGGCTGTTCTGCATACCTGGGAAGGGGCGGTGAAGAAGGAGGTCTCCTGTACAGCCTGAATTTGGCTCGGAGATGAAGGGTATCTTTTTAATGACAAAGAGGCCCTAAAGTCAAAACTTCTAAGAGGGTTTTTTTTCTTTTTCTTTTAACTTTTGCACAAAAAACATCAAATGCTATCATAAAAATCAGACAGTAGGAAGCCAAAAGATCAAGTTAAATGTCACAGTAATTTTAAATAATACAATATCTATTTGGAGTGTCCAATTTTGGCAATTTGTTTGCCAATCCTTGTCGGTGGTGCTGAACAGCAACTCTATGGCACGAATTGGCTGTGGGAACTCCTTGGTGTAACACTGATGTGGTGGGCTTCTCTCCTCTTCCCAGTACCGCCTCGTGGTCAAGAGTGCCCTGAAGCTGCTGCTCGTCTTTGTGGAATATACGGAATCCAACGCCCAGCTCTTGATCCAGGCTGTTGTAGCAGCAGAACAGGTCAGAGGTGAGGGTGACAATCTTGCATTTTTAAGAGGGCGGTGGGGGCTTTAGCCCTCAAATGGGCTGGAATTGCTGTGGCTGGAATGAGAAAGTGCTGTGATTTTTATCAACTCTAGTGTCATTAAGAACATAGTAAGCAAAATACACAAAGGGGTCATTGTCTCTCTGATGGAAAATCCTTTCCCGTGGCAGTTTATAACCTTGAATAGCAGATACTAAGAACATATACCCCGGAGCCAGTTTTTCACCATCACATTCTGTTTGGGACATTCCTGGGAGGCAGAGTCAGTGCACTTTATCTCTTTTCTAGAAGGCACTTCCTGCACTTTGTCTGCACTTGCAGAGGATCTGGTTGTGCCTTAAAGGTGGATTTTTATTTTTATTCATTTTATTCAATTTATATCCCACCCTCCCTGCGAAAGCAGGCTCAGGGCAGCTTACACGTTCAATTAAATATATGGAACATAAAAACCACATTAAGACATAAAAACATAAAAATCAAACCGTTTTCTTCTGACAGGAGAGAGAGATCTGACCCACACCCTGCTACCCAGAACTGCAGGTTGGGAACAGTAACAGCTGAGCTGCTGCAAGCTTCTTGGGGCCTCAGTAGCTGACCAATGGGGTAGGAGGAGAAATAGCAGAGGTAGAGGATTGGATCCCATCATCTGTCAGTGGAACACAGTGGCTATCATGGGTCTTCTGCACTTCCCCCTCCCCTCTATCAGTCCTTTTCTACTCCAAGAATGGGGTCACTGTTCTTGCCTGGATTCCCTGCTGGTGTAGCTATCTGTGTTCTCTCCCCATTGCCTCACAGGCAGCTTTCCATGGTCTCAGCTCATGTCAATCCTGGAGCAGAACAATGGCGCCGATACAGAGCTCCAGGTGTTTGCCATGACGCTCATCAACAAGGTGACTCTCAGGGGTGGGTGGCACATGCTAGACTCCTTTACATGGCTGGTTGGGGCTGGGTAGGATGTGGCCATCATGTCCTGATGATGGTGCCCTCTTGATGTTGTGCAGACGCTGGCTGCCCTCCCAGACCAGGACTCCTTCTATGACATGACAGACTGCCTGGAGCAACAGGGCATAGAGCGGATCATTCAGCAGCACGTCAACAACAAGGGCACGGATCTGGACTTGAAGCAGCAGTTTGTCATCTACGAGGTTCATCCACTTCTCATTCACATTGTCACCCCTGGCACATGAGTTGTATTGCCCCAAGCTCCTTGGCAGCGAACAAATGTCAAAACTCCAGAACGAGATTTACAGCCATCAGAGATCGGGGTGAGGGGAGGGGTGTCCCTATTGCCTTGCTGCGGGTCTCATCATTCTAGCACATCTTGTTTTCTGCATTTCAGAATGCTCTCAAGTATGAGGACGGAGTTGAAGAGTCACCATCTGGCCTGCGCAAGGAGCGGAGGAAAGGAGATGAGAGTCGGAGGGGGCGGCGGTCTATGGTGTACATCATGGCCCAGGAGGAGAGCCAGGGGGTCCAGGCAGCTGGAGAACTTCAGCCCAGCCCTGCTCAGGATCTGAGCCTGGATGTGAAGAGCAATGGCCAGTGAGTTGGGTGGAATCCAGGGAAGTGGTGATGCTGAATCCCCCTTTGAGGATGGGCTGTGGCTCAGTGGCTGAGCATCTGCTTCACATGTAGAAGGTCCCAGGTTCAGTCACCCACATCTCCAGTTTAAAGGGGTTAGATTGGGGTGGCCAAAGAGCCAGATGTTTGAAAGCCACAAGACATGATGTCAGATGTTTGAGAGGAAGGAAGGAAAATAGATGGCAGGAAGGAGAGGTGGAAAGAAAGCAACTTTAACTTTAAATGCATTCTCCAAGCCAGCTGATGGGGTGATGGGGGCTTTGCAAGCCACACAACACATGTGAAAGAGCCACATGTGGCTCCTGAGCCACAGTTTGGCCACCCTTGGGTTAGGTAGTCTGTGATGTGGAGGGGCTCAGTGTCAAATCTCCACTTGGCATGCAGATGGTCCCAGGTTCTGTCCCCAGCATCTTCAGCACTGGATAGTAGGTGATGTGAAGGACCTCTTTCTAAAACACTGGAGAGCTGCTGCCAGTCTGAGTGGACAGTTCCAATCTTGATGGATTGATGGTCTGATTTGGTGTAAGGCTGTTTCATGTGTTTGTATGTGGTCTTTCCCCCTTTCCCACCCCCAAGAGGGCAGGGACACCAGACAGATTAAGTTAGTTTGTGATTCTCCTCTCCCCTCACCAAGGAATGCTTTTGAATGTAATTGCTTCCCCCCCACCATCTTACCATCATGGTGCTTGTGTAGAGTCAACAGTCATCATTAGCCTAAAAGCTGTTGTATGTTTGCCGCCTATGTTTGAAATATTGTGTTTTTCTGAATATGCTGCTTTGATTTTATAATAATTGTTTTATGATGTTATTCTAATCTTTATGTCTTTTTATTGTTGTAAGTCGCCCTGAACCTGCTTGCGGGATAGGGTGGAGGTATAAATCTAAAAATTAAATTAAAATATTGGTAGAGAAGTGCTGGAGCTTCAGCAGGGATTTAGGAAGCAGCATCAGATGGGAGGTCAGCCAGGGAGTCGAAAGGGAGCGGAGCAATTGACAGAAAGGGATGGGGAGGGGGCTCATCTGGCATGCAGGCGTCTTGATGCCCTTCAGAGCAACAGCTTCCAATCCATCTTTGCTCATCTCTTGCAATCTCGTAGCAAAATCTCTCATCTGCCCAGGAAACCCAGTTCTAAGCAATGTTCCCTTCTAAGCTGCAGAGTCTTGTGAGCAAAAATTCTTATTTTGTGAGCTGCTGGTATTCCAAGTTTTGAGCTACTGGCATTAAAGTTGTGAGCTTTTGCATATATTATTGTGCTATGGGGTCATCCTTCCTGAGCTAAGACAAAAACACGTGAGCTGGAGGCTGAAAATCTGTGAGCTGGCTCACACTAACTCAGCTTAGAGGGAACACTGGTCCTAAGGACTGATTACCTGGCCTGGCAGATTTGAGAGCTTGCACTGCTGCCCTCTGATGGCACATAGCGTTGATCAGCCTTCTGTGCATGTTAAGAGTATTTATTCTGCTTTTTCCATACACCTCAACATCAAGATGGGCCTCTCTTTCAGGGCCAGCTTTACGAGCATGTATAACAGTGCATCGAGCGTGCAGCTTTCAACGTTGTCAGTACCTTCGGAAGGGGAGCAGCCCGGGAACCTTGGTGAGAGAAGCGTTTTCAAGTAAGTCTCTCTGTCCTGAGAAGACTCGATCCCATCCCCCTTCTCTTTCTCCAAGCTGATTATAGAGGAACTGAACTTTGTGTGTGTGGTGTAGGTTGTACGTTTGGGTGCTGGAGGTCATAGGGAATGGGTGCTCAAGAGTACTCCAGATGGCCCAGAGGAGAGACCTGTGCTCTCTTTTTGCTCAGCTGGTATTTCTGAGCTCCCGGAGTTTATGGGCAGTGTGTTGGGCTCAGACCTGAAAGAAGCCCTACGTGGTCCTTGTAATGTTCTGTGCCAGTGACACTCAGGGGTTCAGGAGCCACATGTGGTTCTTTGTGGTATGTTGTGGGTGGCCCTTCTGGGCACAGTTTCCCCCTGCAGCACCTGCCCCGTGTTTCATGAAAGTGGGCAAGGCCCTTACCTGGTGGGACTGTGGCTCTCCCTGAGCCATGGAGTGAGTACCACTGCTCTACATCTTTCCTCATTTGCTCCCCTCCCCCAAGGAGAGCCCAGCATCATATCTTGGGACCAGTCCACAGAATGGTAGTCATGTGTTGGTCTGTTGCAGCAAAATTAAACTGAAGTCTTGCAGCCCCTTAACTAAACAGGCATCCAATGGCAGTAACAAACTAACTTTATTAACTTTATTAACCTCATTTATTCCAGTGTAAGCATCTGTGATTCAGAGCTGACCATCAGATTCATGGAGATGCATAACTATATACTGAAAGTGTCAAGCAGTCTAAAGTGAGATGTTACAAAGAGAGCATAGATACATCATGTATGGATGTACATATGCTCCATGCATCTGAAGTGAGCTCTGACACGTGGACTCTTTGTTTTGAAAAAGAACAGAGACAGGTGCTTTTGGCCCCTCTGAGTTCCAGCTGTGGGTGGGCTAGGTCGGAGGTGTTTGAGGAGAGGGCAGGGAGAATAACTAGGCAAAGAGGCTTAGTGAAAACTGTGCGGGTGTGGTTCTAGTTGAAAGATTGGGGCTTTGTTGCCAGCTATTGGAAGTGGGTGATGCATGAAGCACTTCCCCCACCATGCAGTTTGGAAAAAGTTTCCATAACCTTCTCCAGACACAGCTGCATCTCCCCCTTCTGCAGTCGGGACTGCTAGGAAGATGCCAGAAACTGCCCTGTTTAATGCAGCTTCTGAGTCCTGTGAAAGAAGGGGAAGGCAAAATCCTGAGGGAGGTGGCACATTGTGTATCCCCTCCCCCTTCTCCCACAGCAGATTGTTGCAGATGGCTCAGAGCAGTCTAAGGGTCTGGGACACCTTTCTTTGCTTGCTGCTGTCCCCCACCTTTTGCCTCTTTCCCTCCTCCCTCTTTATTTCTTTCTGCTGATGGCCCAGCCACCATGTTCCTTCTTGTGAGGCAATAAGTCAGGAAAAGTCAGCCCATTCTGCAGTCTGACTGGGGACAGTTTCCTTTAGACCAGTTGCCCCCAGCATGGTCTCCGCCAGTGTGTCTTATGGTACCTGCTTTCCCAAGCAAAGAGCCAGTCCTTAAGTTTGTCAATCTCATTGTGGTACAGGGTACTTCAAGAAAGCCCAGGAGGCATATAGACAGCACCCATGCAAGAGTAGCTAGGGACGCTCCTGATGTTTTGTAACTGGCCCCAGCATCCATGGTGGCCATTTTGTGGTGGCAGCCACTGGCTGTTCACAGCATTCCAGAAATGTCCACAGGTTCAGCAAGGATAGGATCCCTTTTTTTATGATAGCCCACTGTGGGCAGGAGCAATAGCCTGTGTTCCAGTGTGACCATGACTGCCAGTCGCTGAGGGAACGGGGTTGCTACCAGCACGGAGGTGTGGGAGGGAGACATTCTTTTTCTGCCTTAGCCTGTTTTCTGCCTGTCTTATCATCTTCTACTCTCGTGTTCATCTCTTCTGCTTAAACTTCCTTTCCTTTTCCAGACTTCATGAAACTGCTCCTTCTTGGTAAGTGATTTTAAAACTCTGTGCGTGTGTGGTGTTTCTTGGCCCAGTGGAGGGATCTGTTTGCCCAGTATGGGACAGGGACTTCCCAGCATGTGATTTTTGGACTGCAAAGATTGGCCTCAGTTGTGCCTGCATGCTTTTCTTGGGGCTTTGGTCTCAACGTCTTGCTGAGGACATGCTGTGCCAGTGAGACCTGTGTGGCCTGTTGTGGATCTCCTGCCTGTGTATTTGGTGTGGTTGGGATACTGGTGTTCTCTCTGGGGATGCAGGAGATTGATTCACACACTGTGGAGGCCACTGGTTGGGTTTGGTGTCCCCACCTCTGGCAGCAATCAGATAGGACTTGTGGGTTCTCCTCAGTTGTTGCATGTGTGGTGTCAGAGGAGAATGGGTTCCAGCCCCCCACCACCATTTCCTGACCTGAAACATCCCCAGATGGGGGGAATGTTTGCCTCACTGGGGGAACCCGTGAATTCCCTGGTACCTTTGGCCTTCCCCCAGGCCAAATGGTCATCTCTGCTGACCATTTCAGTTTCAGATAATGACATAGGGGAGAAGGGCTGCAGTTCCTTTTCCACATGCGCCATGATACCAGTCCAGATCAGACACTACACAGGTGGGAACTGAGAACCCGCAAGCCAGGTTTGACTGTGAGGCAAGCTGGAGGGGGGGACACCAGAACCCATCTCTATTCTCTGTAATGTCTGAATCAGCCCCAATTGAATAGTGTGCCCCAGAGACACTCATGCACTCCTGGCCATTTTCCACTGGGGGTGCCATTGTATCGCCACCTGTCCTTCCTAGTATAAGGATATCATCCTGGTTTGTTTTATTACTGATGCTTCTTATGGTATATATTTTTAAAAAAATAATGCTACTATATTGCTATTACTGTGTCAGCTTTCTTGAGCTGGTGGTCTTTGGAGAGGCAGTGTATAAATTTCCAAAACAAATAATAGAGTTAGATTCAGGTGGACAGCCGTGTTGTTCTGAAGCAATGGAACAAAGTTTGAATCCAACGGCACCTTTAAGACCAGCTAAGTTTACATCTGGGTATAAGCTTCTCCTTACACCAAGGTGCCACTGGACTCAAACTTTATTCTAAATAACAGAGTTGTCATTCCTGTACTTCCTCAGGGGTCCTCTGTCTAGTCTTGTAGCAGGACTTGGAAAAAGCGAATCTTCACTTTGGAGGGTTGTGTCCCCAAACATACCTCTTTCTTATACCCCCTTCATAAAGCTGATGCAGTAATGTTCGTGTGCACTACAGTAAATTAGTTTAAGCTCCTGGGGAGTGGGAGGGAGAGTGCTAACATTTAAAAACACATGGTCAAAATCTTTACATGTTTTAACAACTTTTTTTTTTAAGAACCCCTAGAGTAACTCCAGCCATATCACGCTTGTCCAAATCAGAGGTGTGTGTATGGCTTAGTACCCAAAGCTCTCATGGAAAGTTTTGTTTGGCAGTTGCTTCTGAGCAGGAGTTTTGCATCTGGGTGGCTTAGAGGGGGTGAGGGAGCAGCAAAGGTTCCCCCCCCCCATGCCTAATGCAGATGTTGTACTGCGGTGCTTTCTTTTTGAGGCAGCTGAGCTGCTGTCCGGCTAAGGTCTGGGTCAGGTTTCTGCTGTTCAGAAGTTGCACAGCAAGGCCAGAATGTGCCTTGTTTCCCTCTGGGTTGGCTTCTGTTTTCACTCAGAGGCATAAGCCCAAAGACAGGCTGCCGGTTGGAGGGGAGTGCAACCAAGTTAGGCAGAAGGAGACAGGCCCAGCTCTATGGCATCCCTTCTGCATGTGACTGTCAGCTTTGTGGCTGGTATTGCCTTGGCAGAGCGTGTGGGCATGCAAGGGCATGGTGCCTCCACCCACTGGAGCTAACTGACCTTTTATCCCAGGCAAAAGGAGCCCCCTGCGGCCTCTGCGGACAAGCCTGTTCTGAGGCATTTTGAGTAAGTGCAGATGTGTGTGCGCTTCGCCATCAGTAGGCTTGGAGTATTTTTGGTGAACATGGAGTCTCTCCAGAAGACCTACACATGCATGCAAACTTGCTCTCCCCGAAATTGAATTGTCCTGGGTTTCAGGCCTTCATTGAATGAGGAACATTTCTTTGCCTGAAGGGCATGGTTTCTGTCAAGTGAGGAGGGAGGGGAGAAACAGGAAGCTTCTACTAAGGACCTCTCCATTGTCCTCAAGGGTTTAAGAAGTGCTTGAGGGGCTGTGGTTCGGTTAAAGAGCCTCTACTTGACATACCAAAGGCCCCAGGCTCAGTTCCCGGCATCTCCAGTTAAAAAGGACCAGGTAGTAGGTGAAGTGCAAGACCTCTGCCTGAGTCCCTGGAGAACTGCTGCCAGTCTGAGTAGACAGTCGTGACCTCGATGGACCAATGGTCTGATTCAGTATGAGGCAGCATCAGGTGTGATGGAAGGAAGGGAAAGGGCAGCTTTGTACAGTGCTGCTTGATTGTGATTGGCAAGTGCACCTTCTCCCACCCCCAGTCTGTTTTTACGGCTTTCACCAAGCTAGCCTAAGCTCTTGCCTTCTTCTTCCATACCCTTTGCTTTTCACTCTTCCCTGCTGCTCAAGGGTGTGTTCCAGTGCCCCTTTTCTGTTAGGTGTAAGATGTTTTATTGATTTATTTTTATTTTACTTCACCCACACCCTGCCTTCTGCCCCAGCAGGGACCCCCAAGCAGCTTATGTAGTTCCTTTCACCTCCATTTTATCCTCACAATAACCCTGTGAGGTAGGCCAGGCTGAGGGTGTGCGCCTTGCCCAAGGACACCCCGCGAGCCTCCACAGCAGAGTGAGGATTTGCACCTGGGTCTCCCAGATCCTAGTCTGATGCTCTTAACCACTACACCATGCCAGCTCTCACACTAACTCCTGACAGGTGCTGCAAGTAATGTGGATGAAGACCCAGGGGTAGCTTCTGGTAGCTGGAGCTCATAAGGATATATGATGTTTCCCCAATGGGGCCAATTTGTTTCGCCATGTCTCATGGATGCTTTTATTGAATCCGCTTTGAGGGCTCAAGATGCAGGACAGCGGAGAGTAACTTAAACATGGGATACTCAGGGCATTTTCATGCCATCGTCATTTTCAGTGTTCAGGAGCGTTCTACAAAACCTGATTTATCTTACCGACCACTCTGTGGGAGAAACAGCCGAAGGGTCCTCCCTGTCTGGATTATGGCAAAGCAGGATTTGAATCTGGATTTCCCACTGTACCATGTTGGGAAATTCTAATGTTCTAATACTTATGAGAGCCCTGAGGGTGATCGGAAGGGGCCAGGGCTTGTCCTCTCTGATGGGCTTTGGCTCATACGTTGGGGGTTCTTTGAGTGCCCAGAATGGGCAGCAACATGTAGAAGATTTTTTTTTGGATTTATATCCCGCCCTCCACTCTGAAGAGTCTCAGAGCAGCTCACAATCTCCTCTATCTTCCTCCCCCACAACAGACACCTTGTGAGGTGGGTGGGGCTGGAGAGGGCTCTCACAGCAGCTGCCCTTTCAAGGACAACCTCTGCCAGAGCTATGGCTGACCCAAGGCCATTCCAGCAAGTGCAAGTGGAGGAGTGGGGAATCAAACCCGGTTCTCCCAGATAAGAGTCCGCACACTTAACCACTACACCAAACCGGCTCTCCTTACACCAAACCGGTACCTAACAGGTAGGTTGTAGATTTGGATGTTTCTATATTCATCCACCCTTCTCTCCAATGGGGACCAAAGTGGTTTACATCTTTCCCCTTCCTTCCATTTTTGTTCTTACAACAGCCCAGTGATGTAAGTTATGCTGAGAGTGTGCAGCTGGCCCTCGGGTCAGGCAGTGAGCTTCCATGGCAGAGTAGGGATTCGAACCTGGGTCCCTCAGATTTTTAGGTTGCCAGTCTAACTACTGCACCACATTGGCTCTCAAAGGATCTTCTATGGAGGGGGGCTTTGTGTGTGGTTTGTGTGTAGTAGGTGCTTTGCCCTGTTATCTGCTGTGTGGTTTTTTCCTTTTACAAGTGAGCTGTACCTTCAGGGATGGCTACAGTTGTGTGTTGCAGGGTCATCCCCCTGTGTGTGTTGCTGTGATGGGTCTGGTCTATCCGTGCATGCTGCAGTGTTGGACTGGGTCACAGTTTCCCTGATGCTCAGTAAAGTGGGCTTTCTTTTCTCTTGTAGAGCCCGCTTCTTGGAAAACCTCGCTGCCTCCCAGATGGAGAAGCTGTTTGCAATGTCCAGGGGCCGAGCAGAGGTCCTGGCTGAGGCAATACCAGGCGCTGAGCAAGTTAGCCCAGGTAACAAAGTGAAGGGGCAACGAATCTCTCCTTGGGAGGGGAGCAAGGAATTCCGTGCTTATATATGCCAGAACTGGACAAGGGCTTGCAACCCTTTCCCTCCTGCTGAGAATGTCTTCTCTTCACTCCCAGCTTCCTCTTGCGGTGTTTCTTTCTTTAGCCCTGCTTGGGAACCGAACCTGACCTCTCCCTCTTTGCCTTTAGGGAGGCGGAGAGAAGGGCAGAATGGAACTGCCAACAGGACAGAGCCTGTCTCTACACTGGGCAGCTTTGGTGGTGAAGGGGCTGGCCCGAATGCATCAGATAATAGTATTTGCAGCACGTATCCTCATGGCCCTGATTCCGTCCTGAGTCCAGGCCACAGACTTGTTTCACCTGGCGAAGGCACAGAGGCTTCCAGTGGTGTTTCCGAGAAGAAGTTTATGCTTGACATGTTGTTCTCCAAGACCCCGACGGAGTTGGAAAGGACACTTGTAGCTCCTGCAGAGAACCGGCCCACAGAAACCTGGAACAAGCTAAGCCTGGAAGAAGGCAGGAACTGTCCAGGGAAGGGGGCAGAGTCACCCTCTGACTTGCGGGCCCGACCACTGCGAGCCCAGTTCAGCATTGATGCAGAAACCAACTTGCAGAGTCTAGAGAGTACCCTTATGGCTCCCTTCAGAAAAGACTTGGAGGCCATATGTCGGGAACCCAACCCAAAGCTGCTGAAAATCAAAGATCTGGACTTCTCAGACCTGGGCAGGGAAGAAGATTTTGATGTCCTAGAGACTGAAACGATGGAGAAGATGTCATCCCATGCACCTAGCCTTTGTACTGCTATGACTTCAGATGGTGTTCTGGCTCCTCCCCCTCCTCCCCTCCCTCCAGGCTTTGCCCCACCTCCTCCCCCCCTACCTGGTTGTCCCCCACCTCCTCCCCCTCCCCCCCTACCTGGTTGTCCCCCACCTCCTCCCCCTCCTCCCCTACCTGGTTGTCCTCCTCCGCCTCCCCCTCCTGGCTTACTTAGTTCCTCCCCTGGAGATTCTCAGCGTCCTGCTAAGAAGAAGACACTTAAGCTTTTCTGGAGGGAGTTGAAAAATGTGGATAGCTCACCAGGGAGGGGCACATTTGGGCAGGCCACTCTGTGGGCGTCCCTGGAGAAGGTAGAGATTGATACCGCCAAACTGGAGCATCTGTTCGAGTCCAAGGCAAAGGATGTGCTTCCCTCTAAGGTAGGTTTCCAGGATGTGCCAGTTTTGTGCTCCTCCGGACTTCTCTAGCTCTCAGTACTTAAACTAGATGAGATAGCAACATTCATCTCTTCACAGGAGCTCCGTGGCAGAGCCTCTGCTGTGCATGCCAAGAGGTCACAGGTTCATTCCCCAGCACTTCCAGTTTAAAGGATCAGATAGGGAGTGAAGGAAAAGACCTCTGGAGGACCTGGAGAGCCTTTGCTAGACAAAGTAGGCTAACCTTTGAGCCACTGCCATAGATGGCTTTACACAGGGCTACTAGTCAAGTTGGCTTAAGGGAGACTCCTTATGTAGAGGCAGTCTACCACAGAACCCCAGTGCTTGGAAACAGCATCTGAGGGAAAGGCCTTGGCCTCTGTGCCCTGTTTGTTGGCTTTCCACTTCCACTGGTTGGCCATTCTGAGAAACTGGATGCTGGATGACGTGGACCACTGGTCTGATCCAGCTGGGCTGTTGGTTTGGTATATTGTCTAACTCAGGGGTGGCCAAACTGCAGCTCAGGAGCCCCATGAGGCTCTTTCGTACATATTGTGTGGCTCTCAAAGCCCCCACCACCCCATCGGCTGGCTTGGAGAAGGCATTTGTCTCTTTAAATCGCTTTTCCAAGCCAAGCCAGCCAGCAGCTTGGAGAATGCATTTAAAATTAAATTTGTTTTCTGTCCACCTCTCCTTCCTTCCTTCTGTCCATCCGTCCATCCGTCTTGTGGCTCTCAAACATCTGACATTTATTGTCATTAAGCAAGTTTGGCCACCCCTGAAACTGAAAAGCTGAAGCGGTACTGCCAATCAGAGTAGACAATACTGTCTTTAGTAGCCCAAGG
Organism: Heteronotia binoei; assembly: GCF_032191835.1. Taxonomy (NCBI): domain Eukaryota; kingdom Metazoa; phylum Chordata; class Lepidosauria; order Squamata; family Gekkonidae; genus Heteronotia; species Heteronotia binoei. The sequence goes on from NC_083236.1 coordinate 27,677,481, forward strand.
GTCTGCCTCAGTATAAGCAGTTTCATGCGTGTTTACTGACCTGTGCTTCATGAATATACATGAACTTGAAATTCTCTAGGAGGAAAAAGAAATTTTCTACAGAATTAGTTCTTAAGACTTTGCTGAGAGGCATGAGCCAGAGACATGAGCATATGATGCTGTATTGTACCAAGCTTTCTACCTCACTTGTGTCTATTCTCAGCTGGCAGCAGCTCTCCCTGCTATCCTTTTAATTGGAGATGCTGGGCTTTGAACCTGGGACTTGCTGCGTACAAAACGCATGCTCCCTCACTGAGCAATTGTAGTCCTTTTCAAAAGCCAAAGGGAGTTTCTGTCGTGTCTTCTCTGATCTTGATCTACATTGCTCATTTTTCATTGTTGTCCTGCCCATTTGGGTCTTAGAGATGGATTTCTTTCTCTTCCAGGTTGATTACATTTGGGGTAATCTGTGCATTGAAACAGGAATTTCATGGGGATGTGTTATAATGGCTTGGTTCCAGGAGGACAGAAAATTGCCACACCAGGGTTCAAAAGTGGGGTTTCCCCTTGGGTGCAGATCTCCAGATAGTTGGATCTTGGATCTCTCCCTGCCCCCCCCCCAACAAACTCGCATTTTGGTATGTGTGATATAAAGGATAAAGTGTTTGGAACTTGGACCAGGGAGGATCTTCATTCAGTTCCACACTCAGTCATGACATTCTTTGAAAGACCCTGAGGAAATACTCATCTCTCCCTGCCTATCAGAAGGGGTTGGAAGGATGAAATGGCAGAGCCATCATATACTTGTCTATACCCCACTTTCCTCCCCAATGAGGACTCAAAGTAGCATACAACATTGCTCTGCCTTCCTCCACTTTATCCTCTTAACATCAATTCAGCGAAGTTTGTTAGGCTGAGAGAAGCTGCCTTGAGGTCACCCAATAAGCTTCCATGGCAGAGTGGGGATTCCAGCCTGGGTCTCCCAGATCCTAGTCCAACACGCTGAGTGCTGTACTGCACTGGCTCATGTATCCCAGTTTTGAGTAGAGAAGATGGGCATATAAATGTGTTGCAGTTTTGTTTATCTTTTGAATTGCAACCTCCTTTCTTCTCACCCCAAGAAAGCTGCCGATGGGAAGAAGGTAATTGTGGTCCTGGATCCCAAGAGGAGCAATGCCATCAACATTGGCTTGACGGTGCTGCCTCCCGCTTACATCATCAAGACCGCCATTCTCAACTTCGACGAGTTTGCAATCACGAAGGAAGGAATCGAGGTGAGGGCAGCTTGCTAGACTTCTGTCCTCCAGGCCATCAGGCAAGTTGGGCCAGGTGCTCAACCTTCCCGGCCGTCCCCCTCAAGGATACCCACTGGGTAGTCCTGACTTCTCTGGCTCTCCTGTCGTTACAGAAAATCATGACCATGGTTCCCACGGAGGAAGAGAAGCAGCAGATTCAGGAAGCCCAGCTAGCCAATCCTGATGTTCCCTTGGGGACAGCAGAGCAGTTCCTTCTCACACTTTCCTCGATCTCTGAGCTTGCTGCCCGACTTACACTTTGGGCTTTTAAGCTGGACTATGAGACCATGGAGCAGGTATGCTGTGAAGTGCACACACCCTGAAGACTGTGCCAGGAGGGTCCCACAGTGCTTTACCTTCTAAAGGGGAGGAGTCAATCCCCACTTGCAGCCCAACAGTCTTGCAAGAGAGCTTGAGCTTTTGTTAGAGAAGACTGTTGTTGATAGTCTGATCCAGAGACTGGTGGGCTCATCATGGAGCTATGTGAGGAGAGGCAGTCTTCCATTTGCATTCCCTATTAGGACCTAGCTTCAGGGCCTGCTGTGGTATATAAATGCACTTAAAGGCCTTTTTAAGTGACAAGCACGGTATTCCCCAAAGAATTCCCTTTCCAGTGACTGTAGGCCAGTGATTCCATATCCCGAAAAATGAAATGGATTGTCTTGTATTGCCTCTGTGTTGCTTCTCTGCAGGAAATTGCTGAGCCTCTGTTCGACTTGAAGCTTGGGATGGAGCAGCTGGCCAAAAACCAGACCTTCAAGCACATTCTTGCCACTCTCCTAGCCATGGGCAACTTCTTGAATGGATCCCAGGTGAGGAGTGCAGAAAGGCAGGGAGAAATCACAGAGGGGAGAGAGCCCCCTAAAGGGAGGAGTTCTGGTCGGCAGCCCGCTTTAGTGCCAGGGAATAGCCCCCAAAGCTTCCGATGAAGAGAGTCCTCCTTTTTCCGTCTCCACTTATTAATTGGTCAGTCTACATCTGGGACTGAAGCCCGAGTTCCTAGATCACACAGTGTGTGGTTTATGGGAAAGCCAAAGTCTACCAGAAATACTTTTGCATAAGCAAGCAAGGAAATCCTGTGGTTGGCTTGGTCTCTGCCTGGGCTGGTTGAGTGAGGATTTACCTCATTACGTTCTTAACTGTCCACTGTATGCTCAGCCCAGGGTAAAAATTCTCTCTGGGACATTATTTAATCTACATGCCTGGGCTGGATCTCAAAGGGCCATCTCTTCTTTATGGATATGCAGTAGCTAGTCAGTCCCTTGTCTAACAATTGACATCTCAGCTTCCAGTTCTGCCTGTTCACAAGCAAAGTCACATTTGAAAGCATGGGGTGGGTGAGGTATGACATCTCCAGACATTTAAGAATGGTGGCTTGCAGATCCAAAGCTGTAGAACTTATTTATTAGTCTGCCTTTCTTCCTAAGACTCAAAACAGATTAAATAGTGTAAGACAATACAATCAAGTAGTGCGACTCATCCAACAAGCAACATAATAGGGCTGTGTTCACAAAATAGGAACAATGTGAAAAAGAAAGTATCAGATGGGTTGTGGCATACAGTGCAAAGACTGGAATTACAGAAATAGAAAACAATGCAGTATAAGAGCAAGATGCTACGTACAATAAACAGGAATAGAGTTCAATCCTGTTCCTGTGCCTTTCATTCATTAAGAACATAAGAGAAGCCATGTTGGATCAGGCCAATGGCCCATCCAGTCCAACACCCTGTGCCACACAGTGGTCAAAAAAACCCAAGTGCCATCAGGAGGTCCACCAGTGGGACTAGAAGCCCTCCCACTGCGCCCCCCCCCAAGCACCAAGAATACAGAGCATCACTGTCCCAGACAGAGAGTTCCAACCGTACGCTGTGGCTAATAGCCACTGATGGACCTCTGCTCCATATGTTTATCCAATCCCTTCTTGAAGCTGTCTATGCTTGTAGCCACCGCCACCTCCTGTGGCAGTGAATTCATTATACTACAGCCTTGTTTCCTTTATAGAATTTTTTCCCCCTTGTATAGAGAGCTTAAGAATATTTATTTATATATTTGATTATTTAATTTATACTCACCTTTCTTCCCTGTGGGGACCCAGAGTGGCTTAATGTCATTTTCCTCTTTTTTAGAGTCGAGCGTTTGAGCTGAGCTACCTGGCAAAGGTGTCAGAGGTGAAGGACACAGTGCACCGGCAGACCCTGCTACACCACCTGTGCCACAACGTGGTGGAGAAGTTCCCAGATACGACTGACCTCTACTCTGAGATCGCTGCCATCACACGCTCAGCCAAGGTGAGGTGTGGCTTTTTCTTCTTTCCCTTCCCAGGAACCAAGACTGCCCCTCAGACCAATGACATGAGCTTCTGGGATGGCTAAGGAGGCCTTATTCTGTTTCTCTTAGGTTGACTTCGATGCACTTTCAGAAAGTCTAGTCCAGTTGGAGCAACGGTGCAAAGCGTCGTGGGATAGCTTGAAGGCAATCGCCAAGCATGAGACAAAGCCTGCTCTGAAGAGCAAGTTGCTGGACTTCCTACAGGCCAGCACCCAGAAGATCATCATCCTCAAGACCGTCCACCGGCGGGTGTTGAACAGGTCTGTGTGCTTCTAGCAGGAGGTATGCAGACCTGCAGCCTCTTACTTAGTCTCTTCGCTGCAGACTCTTTGCTGTGGAGCGAATTTGAACTTAGTGAAACCTGAGACTATACCCAAGAATGCAAACATTATGTCAAAAATATACTCAATAAATTTTAGTGGTATTTTTTGGTAGAGAGATTTAGACTTTCAGGTTATCTGGAAAGTTTTGGCTAGGAAGCAAAGAGGAACAGGGCAGGGACTTTGGGGATGGGAGCTGTAGTCGCAAACGAGGAGCTAAGCACTGAAGACTGAAGTGTTATTTATGTTCACTTCTTACCCTGCTTGGTTTGAAAATGCAGAATGGTGTAATAGCTAGGATGTTGGACTAGGATCCAGGTTTGAATCCTCGCGTGCTGTGGAAGCTTGGGCCAGTCATGCTCTCTCAGCATAACCTATCTAGCAGGGTTGTTGTGAGGATAAAACTGAGAACAGCGCTGTGAGCCACTTTGAGTCCCCGTTGGTGAGAAGAAAGGTAGGATATAAACAGATAACAGTAAATGAAATGTATTTTTAGATACCTTACAGATAAAGAAGCCCCCTGAAGATTCAATTCTGGATTCCCTTAGAAAATATGTTAGGGTTCTGTGTAAATTTTGCATCCTGAAATATCTCCATATATTTTGATTATGCAGTGAAGAACCTATTGAAGAGGGAGGGGTTACCCTTAAAGTCACAATGTTCGTATAATCAGTTGTTATCAGTAGCAAATCCAGATTCCCTTTAAGCTGAGCTTTCTCACAGTTTTTTGGCCTCTGGCTCACACATTTTTGCCTTCAGGAAAAATAGCCCCAGAGCAAGCTAATTTATTCAGTAGCTCATAACTTTAATACCTGTTGCTCACAAAGTAGAATTTTTTGTTCACAAGACTTCAAAGCTTAGAGGGAGTATTGATCCCCACCTCTTATTCCTTGCTGAAGATGTAAGACTTTAGAGAGCTGCCTGTTCATTTTGTGAGTGGCTTTGGGAGTAATGAATGAATTGTCTGCCAGCTGCAAAGGTTCCTAGAATTCAGAGATGAAACTGCCATTTGGTGCACAGTTGAAAGCTTTTTCTGTATCTAGAAGCATTTAGGTGCATTTCAGTATCATCACAATCAAGGTCATTAATCATTTTCCTTAGATCAACAAATTTTGACTGCCTGATTCGGTCTTCACTTACACAGTTCGCAGTGAAGCCGATTCAACTTAATGACCGGTGCATTGATGAATATTTTATAATCTTCAGCAAAAACAGTAAAAGGAAGTTGATGCAGGATCTTCACATTTTTTCATGAATTACAGACCACCTGGTATCATTCCAAAAATCTGAAAACAGCAAAGCTTAACTACTTGTGGAAAAGACCAATTAAAACTATTCCAGACTATATATGAAAAAGGTTTTATAAATCTGAGGGTGTCAGGTGATTTAGCTGGAACTTGAGGGCACCCAATGAAGCTGATAGTGCGTTCAGGACGAACAAAAAGAAACTCATCCTTAGCAAGTAATTAAAATGTGGAATTTGCTGCCAGAAAATGTAGCGAGGGCCACAGAAACAAACTGTTTAAAAAGGGGATTGGATAGATTCATGGAGGATAAGTTTATCAATGGCTACTAGCCATGGAGAAACCTCCACATTCAGAGGCACTGGACCTCTGAATCCCAAAGCCAGGAGACAGCAACGGGGGAAGGTCTCAGCCTCTGTGCCCTCCAGAGGAACTGATTGGCCAGTGTGTGAGACAGGATGCTGGACTAGAGGGACTTTTGGTCTTTTATGTTCTTAAAGTGCTATTGGAGTCAAGTCTAGCTCTGTATGAAGGAATACCTTTTTCTTGGAGGTAGATCTGAACTGAGCAGAACATTCACTTTGTGTTTTTAAAAGTTTTTTTTCTTTCTCTTTGGACAGAGAATGGCCAGGAAGAGGGAAGTCAGTTTCCAGCTTTCTTTCATACATATGCTAATAGCTCTAGCAGGAGAGACAATGGGTGGGTCAAGCTCCACACACACCCTTCTCCAAGCAGGGAACAGAGATTTGGAGAATTTAAGATTACAGAGGCTCAAGGAAGAATCTCCAGGAAAAAACTTTTGTGGCCCAGCCTGACCTGGTCAGTGGGTGGGGAAAAGAGAGGTGATAAAACTCAGGGGAGCAAGGAGGAAAGTATCTATTTTGTACTGAGTCTATCAGAGCAGACAGAACTCTTAACTGAGGTCTGGAGGAGGTGCCATTGCCAAGTGCTGGCTTAGAGAGCTGCAAGGTTATGGCAACTCTGTAGAGACAGGTTCGGCCAAGAGAGAGAGAGAGACAAACTGACTGACAGAAGGTCTTCCAGTGAGTTTTATAGCTCAACAAAGATATTAATCCAGGGTTCCTGTGTCCCAGTATAGCAATTTATCTGGCATACTTGGGGGGGAAGGTAATAACAAACCAGGTCCAATCTGTATGGTACAGGCCTGCCCATGGAATCCTTATTTCCCTGTAGATTTCGCTCCTTCCTCCTTTACCTGGGTTATGATGTGCATTCAGTGCGAGATGTGAAGGTCACTGGATTCTGCCAAACCCTTCGGGAATTTGCCCTGGAATACCGCACATGCCGAGAGAGAGTTCTGCAGCAAAGGAAGAAACGGGCAGCATACCGGGAGAGGAACAAAACCCGTGGCAGGATGATCACAGAGGTAACTCAGCATAGTCTCCCTGTCTTTTTCCTCTTCCCTTGATCCAGCTTGATTTTCTAAGCCATACTGAGGCCCCCTAATGTGCTGTCTGATTCCTGCGCTGTGGGCTTGGATCTACAGTTTGGTGTGGTGGTTAAGTGTACAGACTTTTATCTGGGAGAATCGGGTTTGATTCCCTTCTCCTCCACTTGCAGCTGCTGGGATGGTCTTGGGTCAGCCATAGCTCTTGCCTGAGTTGTCTTTGAAAGGGCAGCTTCTGTGAGAGCCCTCTCAGCCCCACCAGCTTACAGGGTTGTCTGTTGTGGGGGGAGAAGATCTCTCTGAGGCTCTAATTTTGAGAGAAGGGCAGGGTATAAATCTACAGTGGTCTTCTCCTCCTCCTGGAGGGAAGCATGGGAAGCCAACATCCATGTGTCCTTGCAAGGGCAGCTTCCTTCTGCAAACTCAGCACACAGTCCCTGCCGATGTATTTATGCCCCGCCAATGTATTGGACACTAGTCAGGGCTGGCAGGAGATTGGTGTTTGTGTGTGTGTGAACAGTGGAGGCACCTGTGAAAACTGCCACCTGGACGCTCCTCTTGATAACAGCTTTTCTACTTGCAGATGGAGAGGTTTGCCAGTGTCAGCCAGCCTGAAGCAAGCCCTGTGCCAGCTGTGCTGTCGGCCAGTCCAGAGCTGAAGGCTGATGAAGGCCATGAAACCATGACCAACGTGCTCATCTCCCCTGCAGAGCCTTCTGGCCGCCGCTCTCGGGCCAGCAGAGGTAAGGGGGAAAACCAGCACAGTTTTTCAAACAAGAAGTGGGAGCACAGATAGCAGCCTGCCCTCACTCTGCTCTTTGACATCTCCACAAAATTTGCCCCTCTCTGCTCTCCCTCTTTTCTAATTGTTGTTCTGGAAGCCGGGCCTGGACTTCATTGCAATATGTTTTGAATATACAGTGACCATGCTTGGGTGACTTCAGTTTCATCTTTCTCCTAAGAGCAACTAAAGGAGGGTTCTGGGATGCACACCAGATTTCCCTGGGCTAGAACTTATTATGTAGACTTGGATGTCCGTTCCTCTTTCCCATGATGACCCATCCACGGTTGCCATGACCAACCTGCAAGGGTGTCACTCCATGCTTGGGAAAACAATAGAGGGGATCTTCTCAATGACATTCCTACTTCTTCTCGTGGAGACCTGCTGAAGCTCCGCCTTTTCCAGAAGCCATTCCGAAATGTAAGCTGCTTCTGCATTTGAGTAATTAAGGAAACTGCTAGCTAAGGGGTCATGACAGATTACTATTCAGGGCTTGAAAGGGGGATGGGCTGGGGCTTGTGTGTGGCCAGCCAGGATTTTACCTCTGACATTTGATTTCAAGATGAACGCTAAGGCGGGTCCACCAGTCCTGGTGCCTTCATTTCCCCTCCTTGAATTTGCCTCCTTGAGATAATATCTTGTGTAAACAAGCGTTAAAATTAGGTCAGGAGCCCACATTTGGGGAGCTGAGATTTGCTCAGGGTGGGGCTCCCACAGTCCTTAGACAGTCCAGTTTTTGTTCTAGGTGTTGGAAAGCACACCCCACCCAGTGCCCTGCCTCCCCAGGATGATGTGTCCGGCTCCCCAGAAGATGCCTCAGAAGAGATCATGGATCGCCTGGTGAAGTCTGTCACGCAAAGCACTCCACCACGGCCAGGAGCCGGGAAGGAACGCAAGCGCTCCCGGGTGAACAGGAAGTCCTGTAAGTACTTGTCCTCTGGGTTGTGTCAAGTCCGAAGATTCAATAACAAGTCATTGTTGATACAAAGAAACTGCTTTATTGATACTGGTACTTGAGGATAGGCCAACATTGAAAGACTAAAGAATAATCTGTAAAGGCATTGCATATATGGGACACTTCAAAGGGATTCCTAAAGGGGGAGGATTATGCAGGGCACATTCACACATTGATGTTACCAACTCGTTCTCAGGCTTGCATGGCCTTGATCGTAGCAGGCTCCTGACTCCCTTCTGAGAGCCAGGCCTGAGAAAGCACAGATAAGACTTTCACATCTTTCCATTTCAAAGCAAGGACACTCACTACAGGAAGGGAGGAGTAGGGAAGGTACAAGCTAGCAGCAATTGAATATACTTTGGTTCTACCCAGAATGCTCTTTGACTGAGCCAGAGTTACATACAGACTTGACAGGTTGAAGATGCTGAGGGAAACCACGTTCTGCACCAGATAAAAACTGAATTCTGCAACCAGTAGGACCAGCAAAATTGGATCAGTGAGCTTTATATTGCTTTGATTTTGCTGGTCAGAGAGCTACAGTCCTGTCCATATCCAGAAATCATATTCAGCTGCTCCTGTTCCTTCTGAGACTTCATGGCCCACATACTTTCAAACATCTCATACATGAGGACTTGCCTTAAGGTTTGGATTTTCATGAGAAAGGATTCTTTCCCCAACACTCCATGGTGATGTTGCTCTTTTTTCACTTGCTTATTTCCAATTTATTCTGAACCTCTATCTCAGTCCTTTCTCTGCTTTACCCATCTTTGTTTCCTCGTCTTCCCACTCTCAGACTCTTGGTTGCTAAAGTGGAGGGGGGGGGGGGGCAGAAGAGCTGCAAGAAAGGAAAATCAGATACTTCCATTGGAATTATAATGTAAAATTCCCAGTTCAAGTGGATCTGCACATGTGCATCTAAACAAATACATTATACTGTTCTAGAAGTGGATGATACACTTGCAGACACCTTGAAGTGCAAAAAAGCTCATTTCTCTTACAATCAAAAGCAGAGAAAAGCATACGATGCTGCCTTCCCCTGAGAGAGCACCTCAGTCTTTCTACCCCAGTGTGCCTGCTCTGATTAGTGGTGACTGATCAGGTTCTGGCAGGGAGAGATCTGTCCCATCACCTACTACTCAAGCCTTTTACCTGGAGATGTTGGGGATTGAATTCTGAACCTTCTGCTCTCAGAGCAAGTGTTCTCTTCAGAATGCTGTTTGTGAAGCTGTTTGGTGAAGTGTCTTATAAATATTTTTTCTGCCTGGGGAATTATGGTGCACATACACAGCCCTAGAGATGCCATAGTGTTAACAAGTCTTCACTGGCTTGGGGGAGTAATAAGAATGATGTTGTAAGCCAGTTTCAGTTACCGCTGGGAGAAAAGCAGAGTATAAATATCTAGATAGTAAATCTTTGTTGTGCTTTAAGTTTTCGTCACCTAGAGGGAAGCTGAACTGACAATGGAATAATTTTTCTTGTTCTTGGTGTTCTTCTGAACTTTGGCAGAGATGCGCTTGCTTCTGTTGTTGTTAATTGCCCTATCCCAGCTTACACCAGGCTCTGGGCAGTGTACAACATGTATTACAAAACAGCATACGAGTTAAAAACTAACATAACAATTTCAATTTAAAAAATCATTTAAAAACCCAGGTGACAACCTATGGGTTGGACTACCAGGGCATTATCTTGCGGGGGGGAGGGGTTGGGTGGGAATGGACTTACAAAGCATCTGAGGTGGTGGAAAAGGGAAGGTGCCAGCTGAGTGGCAAACCATCACTTTCCTCAGCCAAAAGCCTGGCAGAACAACTCTGCCTTACAGACGTTGTGGAATTGCATAAGTTCCTGCACGGCCCTGATGTTATCTGGCAGAGAGTTCAACCAGGTTGGGGCCAGAACCGAGAAGGCCCTGTCCCTGGCTGAAGACAGAAAGACCTCCTTAGGGCCAGGGATCACCAGAAAGTTGTTACTAGTAGAGTGTGGGCATAGCAGAGGAGACAGTCCTGCAGTCAGCTCAGCGTAACTTCTCTTGAGAGTGGTACACTGAACTTTTCTTATGTGGGAGAAGTGGGCAATGTATTTTTGTCCTTACAGATGGGCGCACCCTCTGAGTCGCCCTGGCAGGGAGTTCTTTGTGGCCAAGAAAGAGAGGTGCTATCTATTGTGCTGGAGAGGAGGCGGGTAAGGGGAATGCTGATTCTCTTCAGGATCAAGAGTTCCTGTCCCTTGATTGTTAGGGATGAGGTCAAGTCAGAATATCCGGGCTTGCCTTGTAAGGGTTGCTGAATTATACCAGAGCCTAGTAGCACCTTACACACCAGCCCATGCTCCGGTTCCGGGCCTGGCTTCCCTTGAACGTCCCCTGCAGTAGGGCCTTGTTTTCCACTCCCCTAACTCTTCCCCTGTTGTCTGTTTCCTCAGTGAGGCGCACCCTGAAGAATGGCCTAAGCGATGAGCTGGTGCAAGCCCTGGGCCTGGCTCAGGCAGCTGGAGTGGCTGTGTGAAGAACAGCCTGCGGAACCCAGAGGAGCCTTGCTGAATAAGGATACCGTCCGAGTAGGTCTGGCAGTTGGAGAGGGGAGGCAGGGCCTGCCAGATCAGGCAGTGGTTGCTAGAACTGCAGCAGGCCTGCCCAAATTGTGCCTTGAAGGATCTTGCCAGCGTGTGCCCTGCTTGTGTTACTTCACCCAAACCTGCCCTTTCTCCTTGGCTGATGGGTCAGGATGGAACCAGGTGGACTTCCTTAAGGAGAGGACGCACTGCCTGGCTGCAAACAGTATTATGTGTGTGTGTGTGTGTGTGTTTGGACTGATTCTGCCCAGCATGTGGTCTGGGTGCAAGATCCAGGGCCTGTGTTGCTTAGGAATTGGTGAGGTCATTGGTTTGAGAGTTTGGTGGCACTAAATAAATCAGATGACTTCTTACTTTTTCTCTCTTGCTTCCTAGTCTTTCTTCCAGTTCAGTGGGTTAAATTACCTTCAGCCTGTTCCCAACTGTTTATGCGGTGATTCCACCTTGTGAATTCAGAATGTTCTCTCAAAACAGAGGGCAAGCAACGTTTAAGCGTGAAATGGGAGCTCCTCAACCTGTTTTGCCTTGTACTTCCTGCAGAGGGCAGTGAAGGTCTAGCACCAACTTTTCTAGAATAGCCTTCCCCCCCCCATACCAGCTTTCATGGCTTAGTACATCTCTATTGTAGCAGTAGAAGACATGCAATTGAAACCCCACATATAGTTGTTATCCCCACAGACACACACACACACAGTTTCTAGTGACTTCTTGTTGGGAGCAACTAGCTCCCCCTTCTTTGTGTTCATTCCCAAATTGCCACTAGATTTTGGTGTAGTGTAATTCTTGGATCGGCTAAATTGGTGCCAGTTCAAAGGGAAGTTTGGGACAGATTCAACAAATGAGCAGCATTTCTCAAGAGAAGAGGGTGGTTTACCCTTCCCTGTTAAAGATTAATAATTTAACTGCTGTATAAATTATGTTGGAAAATCCTCCTTTGAAGTAGCCAATGATTGTGTCCCCTTTCCCCCATCTAACCACCAGGAATTTTGGAAACCTTAGTATAGGATTCTTATAATTTCCCTCAAGATTCCAAAACAAATACAAAAAGAAGGATACTCTGAACTTGACAAAACATACTGCCAGTACAGAAAGAAAGCTCACTTTATAGCTTTAGAAATCAGCACTTTATAGAAATGGTAAAAGTCATTCCATGGGGCATAGTAGCTTCTGTCCTACTGCTCTGCTAAGTAAAGTTTGACACCTTTCTCCAGTGGAAGAGCCACTTATGTTGAGAAAGGCTCCTGGTACTGGAATGCATTCCTCCAGCCAAGGAACAATATGAGTCAGGATATGCCAGTACGACACACCAAATATACCAGGTGTCCCTGAAAATAACCTTATGTAATCATACAATTGACACCACTTTAGTGTTCCAAAAAGAATATGTTGGCATAATGACCCACAGATAATTATGTGTCTGTCCTCATCTTCAAACATCTCACTTCCTCTTTTCAGGAAGTAGGTCAAAGCATTCAGCTGTTCCCAAAATTATACCTTATGTGCTACCTGGAGACAATTCATGACCTAATACATAGAAGCATAAAACCACTAAGAACTCTGCTAGATAATAATAATAATACATTTTATTTATATCCCGCCCTCCCTGCCGAGGCAGGCTCAGGGCAGCTAAAGCATCAATCAATATAACAGATTATACAATAATTTAAACAGTAGGTAACAATTAATTAAAATTCTAAAAACAGTAAAACAATAAAATTAACATCTTGGTGCTATTCCGACAGATGACAAATCATTTAAACAGTCTCTCAGTTTTTAGTCGGTGAAGGCTTCACCAAAGAGGATGGTCTTGCAGGCCCTGCGGAATCGGTCAAAGTCCCGCAGGGCCCGCATTTCCTCCGGGAGCTGGTTCCATAAGTGTGGAGCTACGATGGAGAAAGCCCAAGTACGGGTACTCTGCAGCTTTGCTTCCTTTGGCCCGGGAATAGTCAGCAGGTCCTTCCCTGCTGACCTCACTGTATCCAATGTGATGGGCAGGTCCTGGCGGAGCGACGTGATTTTGTCCGCAAAAAATTTCGCAAAGGCCTCACAGCCTATTTCTAATTCTCTAACATTTGGTCTGCCTTGAGGCAGTGTGGTAAGATGTCCAATTATTCTAAACAATTGTGCTGGGCGCAAATTTGCAGACACAATCCTGGCCGCGAAGTAATCTTTCTTCGCGGCCTTGACTGCCATCTCATAAGACTTCATAAACGTTCTGTAGGATGTTCTCGTCGCTTCGTCACGAGTGCGTTGCCACTGCCTCTCTAGTCGTCTGAGCCCTTGTTTCAGCTGACGTAACTCCAAGGTATACCATGGAGCCAGCCTCACACGAGGGCGCAGAGGGCGTCGAGGTGCGATCTCGTTGATCGCCCTGGATAGCCGATCTTGCCAGGCATCAACCAGGGCGTCAAGGGAACCGCCAGTGGGCCAGGGATCCCGTAGAGCCATTTGGAACCGTTCCGGGTCCATCAGGCTCTGTGGGCGAGCCAAAATAGGCTCTCCGCCCTTACAGGGTTGGGGCAGCGTCTCCATACGGGCCTTGAGGGCTAGGTGATCTGACCATGGCACCGCCTCTGTCGCGATATCGTTCACCCGAATCCCGGACGCAAAGATCAAGTCTAGCATGTGCCCTGCCTGGTGCGTAGGGGTCGTAACAAATTGAGAGAGTCCTAGTGTCGCCATGGAAGACACCAGGTCCAATGCCCGATTTGGAGGCTGCGTCATCGGCGTGGACATTGAAGTCACCCAGGACCATAAGCCCTGGGTACTCCAACGCCCAGCCTGCCACCGCCTCCATCAGGGATGGTAAGGCACTGGCTGGTGCGTTAGGCGGACGGTACACCAGCCAGATCGCCAACCCCTCTCCGACATCCCACGCCAGGCCGGCACATTCAATACCATCGATCTTTGGGGCCGGGAGAGCCCGGAAGGAGTAACCCTCCCGTATGAATAACACCACCCCTCCCCCCCGCCCACTTGTCCACGATTGGTGAAAGACCGAGTAACCCGGGGGGGGGGGTCATCTGGGAGAGAGCCACCGTCTCTCCCTCTCGCACCCAGGCCTCGGTCACGCAAGCCAGGTCCACCTGGTACCATATGATACCATATGTTTCGCCATAGTGGCCAGCTTAGTGTACACATAAATCTGCCTTCTACCGAGTCAGAGTATTAAGTTTATATTGTCTGCTTTCACTGGCAGCGGCTCTCCAGGGTCTCAGGTTGGGGTCTTTCATATAATCAACCACCTAATAATTTAACTAGAGACGGCAGGGACTGAACATAGGAACTTGCGCATGCAAAGCAGATGCTCTGCCGCTGAATCGTCCCCTTAGCTGTTTTCTGCTGAAACAGACCATTCGTTTATCAAGCTCAATATTTTCTATTCCTGCACTGGTTTTCCAGGGTCTCAGGCTTGTCCATCACCTATACTTTTCAACCAGAGAGTGAACCTGTGAGATGCTCTACCATTGAGCCATGGGCCCACCCCAATGGTCACAAAGAAGAGAGAATCACGGTACAAAATGGATACACAGAAAACATATAAATGTTATGACCAATAAACCAAACAACAAACTATGAAAATGAATTTTACTCACAATGTTAATTACTAGATAACAATGTGTATTCTATCATTCAGTAATGAACAGTCCTCAAACTACTCGCTGTATGTCTATCTGTAAAATTAATCAGACAATATCATTACACAGGTAACTGACAAAGGATTGCATGTCCAACAATTTCGGTCCAAAACAAGATTAGTTACAGGTCATTAATTGTTAACAGCATTTCTGTCATGTAACAACGTGCCAACAAAGCAACAGCCGTAGTCCCAACTTGTTGCAGCCAACAGCTTCCAGTGGGGTACAGCTGGATCCGGCTAGGGCAAACAGCCGTAGATCCCAACTTATTACAGCAAAACAGCTTTCCATAGGGTGCAGCTGGACCCAGTTCTGGCTTATGCTCATGAAATCTTAAATCAGCAAAGTTTTCCTTATAAACAATAGTTAGAATCTGCATGTGGGCAACTCAAATTAGGCTTAAAAACTACTAATGAAAATAATTAGATTGGTATAAAAGCCTGCAGCTGTGCTAACAAGCTACTCACTGTATGTCTGTGCAGATAGACATACAGTGAGTAGTTTGAGGATTGTTCATTATTGTATGATAGAATACATGTTATCTGGTAATCAATATTAATTAATATTGTGAGTAAAATTCATTTTCATTGTTTGGTGTATTGGTCATCATGGGTATATGTTTCTGTGAACCCACCCCAATGATGCCTGTGGGTATAGCTGTTTCTGCGTATAGTTCAGAGGTGTAGCTTTACTTACAATGGCCTAGTAGAAAAAAGAATATTCAAGTGGAAATCAAGCTTCACTAGGAACTTTTGCACTTTCCAACAAAAGAAGAGCCTGTTATTATACCCTGCCTTCTACTACCCAAAGGAATCTCAAAGCAGCTTACAATCACCTTCCCTTCCTCTTCCCACAACAGACACTTTGTGAGGTAGGCAGGCCAAGAGAGCTCTGCGAGAACTGACTGACCTAAGGTCACCCAGATGGCCCCATGTAGAAGAGTGGGGAATCAAACCTAGTTCTCCAGATTGGAGTCTGCCACCCTTAACTGCTACATCACACAAAGGCACATAGTTTTGTGTTGCCACAAAAGCTTGAGAATTCCATGACTGGATCCATGTTCTGTGACTTGCTGGCCAAGTATGGATGCTTTCTGTATTTACTGGCTGCTCTGCAACCATTCCTTGGTCTCATCCACACTTGTGTTTCTCCACTTTGAGGTACATTGTACACCTCCTCCTGAGCTGCTAGAAACATACACAGCTGATGACCTGTAATTTTGCTGGTTCTTAAAGGTCCAGGTGTTATCCTTGCTTTCCTACAAAAAAGACTGCTTCCGCCACATGTAGCTGCAGTTTGAAGACATTCTTGAACACTACCTGAACAAATGCAAGGCAAGAAAGTCTGATGTTGCTCCCCCCTGGAATCTTGAAAGACCATGGAGAGTAAATCCCAGGGTTACCAGCAGTCATAGGTGAGCAGATCTCCCCATCAGTGTGACAGGAAGATAATATAGCCACAAGGCCTCATGGTACAAACCGCTCCAGTTTAGCTTGAGGCGGGATGCGTTTTGAGGCATCGCAAATACGCTTTTGAGGCTGGTGTGTAAGAATGTTTTAATTGAGCTCTGGCTTGAATGCCTCGGCTTGGTTGACCAGTGGTAGAAAGTGCCATCAAGTCACGGTCGACATGGTGACTGCAGGATTTTCAAGGTAAGAGATGTTCAGAGGTGATTTGCCATTGCCTGCCTCTGCATAGAAACTCTGGACTTCTTAGTGATCTTCCATCCAAATACGAACCAGGCTTGACCCTGTTTAGCTTCCAAAATTTGATGAGATCAGGCTAGCCTGAACCATCCAGGGTCAATTGACTATGAAGCATTACTTTCGGTATCTAGAAGTGTCCATGCAAACCCTGTGTCCAGCCCATAGGCACTGCCTCCTAATCACCACCCGCTCAATGTCAAGCACTTGGCTCCTTTGCACGGGTGTTGTCAGCCTGGGCCTATGAATGCATTGCTTACAGGTTAGTTCCACCAATTTCTTTCCTACCTGAGGTTGGAATAACTTCCTTCAGCCTAAGGAGCCACTTCAAGTGGCTCTTTCATTTCCAAAACAACCACTTAAGGTGAAAGAAGCCTCTTTAGGTGGAATGAAGGCTTCAAATTTTGTTCAGGGGAATGGTGAAATCCTTGCCATTGAAAATAAAGTGGCTTATTCCTGTACCAGCATGTATGGAATTGCAGCCTACCCTATGAACTCTGCTTGTACTACAAGACTTGCCTCACTTTCACACATGCAGAATAATGCACTTTCAATCCACTTACAATGTACTTTACAACTGGATTTTACTTCATGAAACAACAAAAACCATTTGCAGACTATCACTAAAGTGCATTGAGGGTGGATTGAAAGTGCTGTCTTCAGGCAACGGCTGGATGAACACTTGTAAAGGATGCCTTAAGCTCACCCTGCAATGAGCAGGGAGTTGGACTAGATGGCCTCTATGGCCCCTTCCAACTCTTACGATTCCATCTCTAAAAACTGGATGCGTGGGCAACAGTTTGAACACGTGCATGAAGCTGTCACTACTGAATCAGACCTTTGGTTTATCGGTATTGTCTACCCAAACTGGCAGTTGTTCACCAGAGTCTTAGAGGTCTTTCACATCACCTGCTATCTGATCCTTTTAACTGCAGATGCCAGGGACCGATTCTTCAGCATGAAAAACACGCTTTACCACTGAGCCTCAGCCCCTGTCCTGGCAAACAAACATTTGCTTTAAATGTTCACTGATGGGCTCTGAACCAGCATCAAATTGTCAGAGGTAGGTTCTGGAGTTGACTAGAACAGGAGTCCAGCATCGCCTCCAAGACTCTACAGCACCTACGGAAGTGGAAGCAAAATTCTGTACTACAATAATTAGAAAGTGGAAATGTTTGGAATGATCAAGATAGATTTTCAGTGTTCTGGGTTTTATGAATGTAAGATGACCTTAAGAGATGTTTTGAACCTATGTTTGATCGTAATAAATATTGACTGACTGACTGACTGACTGACTGACTGACTGACTCTACAAGATGTATTTCAACGTACGTTTTCCTAGGTCAGAGCTTGCTTCTTCAGATGTACAAGAGTGTAAATCTAGCAGTCCAGTTCATATGCCTCACAAAGGTGAAGGAGTTATTACTAAGAGGGGCTGGTTCCAAACAAGGTACAATCCAGAGAGTCATCAGTTCATTCAGAATGGGAGTGAGACATTCCCAGTTGTTCTCTGGTAAGCAAAACATGAAATCAGAAGAAACAATAGGAGGTTACAGGGGTATAACTGAAGTAATTAATATGTGTAAGGGGCGGGACATGACAGATGCTGATTACTTCTGTCAACGTGGCTGAAGAAGAACAAGAGTCTGCTCAATGGGATTGAACAAGGTTGTTACGGACTATTTGCAGGTGTCTAGGAAGTAGTGGTTCCCTGCTATGCCTCACCCGCACGTTTGTACGGGAACATTGTGTTCAGTTCTGAGCCTGAGGGTGGAAGGGCTATTGACAGGTACAAACAAATGCAGGTGATTTCCTAGGGAAACAAAAAGGTTTAGAAGTTAGCTCCATTTGCCTTAAAGTAGGGCTGCCTTGGCATATTTCAGTAGCCAGTCCATCCATTCCTACAGCTCAGATCCACTCTTATGTCCCCCTTCACATTTGGCAACATTTCTGATGGGCGTCACTGGATTACCCGCTCCTGCTCTTTTGCCACCCTCACTGCCCACACTGCATGATTTCAGAGCCACCAGCCTTTATGAAGCATCTTGGCGAGCAGATCTTCAATCAGACACTGCCCTGAGCAAGCTCAAGCTGCTTGCCAGGGTGGGGTAGTGATTCAAGGATCTTGGAGACCCAGGTTCGAAACCCTCACTCAGTCAATGAATTTCCCTGGCACTGAACACCCAGCATGGACTATAAGGACAACATGATAGGCAGAATGGACTGTCAGTCTGAGTGGGTGCATTTTTTCTATTCATTTGTATTACTTAGTTAGTTATAGGCAACTTTTCACCCAAATGGGGACCCCAAGTGGCTTTACAACATTGTTCTTCTTGCCTCTATTTTCTCCTCACAACCACTCTGTGAGGTAGGTCAGCCTGCAAGGGTAGGACTGGAGCGAGGTCACCCAGCAAGCTTCCATGGCAGAGGGAGGATTTGAAACCAGGTCTCCCAGCTCCTATACTCTAACCACTCCACCATTCTGTCTCCATTTTCTGTTTAATAAAGGCGACTGAAAGGTACAGGCAAAAGAAGATGAAGGGGACTCCGTTGATTCCAGAATCAAGAACCTATTGCTGGTGGCTCTTGAAGGCCTCACTGGGGAGGAGACAGATTTATTTCTCCCTCAGGGTAAAGCAGTGGAGGGGGGAGCAAGAATAGCAACTATGCCTCAGCCCCCCTCCCCAGCTCCCAGCTGCACCCTTCCCTGGAGGGCTTGAAGCTGAACTGGGGACAGCAGCAGCCTCTGGAGAAGGGACAGACCGTCTGGAAATGTTGAGTGGCGGAGGCTGAAAAAGGCCAGGTTAGGCTGTTACACTCCCAGGCAGATGGAATGAAGGTCTGGGGAAGGAAAAACAAGAATAAGGAAATGTCCAGGCCAAATGGGGCTTTTTTGCACTTTGGGTTCTGCTGCTAGTGTTGCCAGCTCTGGGTTAGAAAATTCCAGGACTTTTTTTTTTTTAGGGGGGAGGCAGAGAGCAGGATTTTAGGTGGGAAGGGACCTCACTGGGGTATAATGCCATAGAGTCCTTGCTCCAAAGCAGCCATTGTCTCAATGAAAACCAATCTTTGTTACCTGGGAGATATTCAGGTCAAACCTGGAGGCTGGCAACCCCAATATTACTAGAGTAGAAGGTGGCCCTTTGCATGCTGGGTCCATATAAAGACACATTTCTGTTCCTTTGTGGCTGTTTGCTAAACTTCCTTAATCTTTCCTGCAAAGGCAGTGTTGAACTTTAAAAAAAAAAAAAGTTGGCACGTATTTGCAGGTGAAATGCAGGTCAAAACCCATAAAACAAGCATGAGACAGCAGCCAATAATGAGGACACAAAATTCCTGTCAGCTCACCTCTCACCATCTGTCAACTGGAGACGCTGTTCTGTTCACACCTCAGGGCTGGCACACGGCCTTCACCTAGGGTTGCCAGGTCCCCCCTGGCTACCTGTGGGGTGGGGTGTAGGGTTGCCAGCTCCAGTTCAGGAAACTCCTGGAGACTTGGTGGTGGAGCCTGGGAAGAAGAGGGACCTCGATGAGGTAAAATGCCATACAGTCCAGCCTCCAAAGTGTCCATCCCACCCACCCCCCAGGGGAACTGATCTCTGTAGTCTGGAGATGAGCTGTAATTCTGGGGGATCCTCAGGTCCCACCTGGAAGCTGGCATCCATAGGTGTTGTTATTGTTTGCTAATATATAATTTAGTCCCAGTTTCTTCCTTGATCTATGCCGAGGCCTTTTGGCCTGGAGATCTCCTGAAATTACAACTGGTCTCCAGACCTATAGGGATTAGTTATCCTGGAACAAATGGCTGTATTGGAGGGTGAATTCTAGGGCATCACATCCCTGCTGAGATCTGTTCCCTCCCCAAAGCCCTCCAGGTTCCCCCCTCAAATCTTAAAGAATTTCTCACCCCAGAGTTGGCAACCCTATGCCTTGGACAAAATGCCGCTGAGTTAGTTTGGAGTCTTGGGCTGAGGTAGGGAGGGCAATGTAGCTGCCCCATGTGTCTGTTTTTTTTTTTAAGGTCATTTTTATCCTACCTTTCTGTCATAAAAATACCCCTCAGGTGGTGAGAAATTTTTTAAAAACCAGAAACATAAATGACCAGCACACTCTTCTGACTCCATAAAAAGCCAATAGAGAGCCAGTTTAGTATAGTGGTTAAAGAGCGATGGACTCTAATATAGAGAATTGAGTTTTTCCCCACTCCTCCATATGCAGCCAGCTGGGTGACTTTGGGTTAGTCACAGTTCTGCCAGAGCTCTCTCAGCCCCACCTACCGCACAGGGAAAGGAGATTGTAAGCCAGTCTGAGACTCCAAATGAAGGATGGGGTACAAAACCAGCTCTTCTTCTTCACTGCAGCAAAAGGCTAGAAAGAGAAAGGTGGGCACCATTCTGTATTCTCTGTTGAGGGCTATCAAGAGTAAAGTTGTTACTGAGGGAAGTAGGGCCCAGCCAGAGGACAAACACTGTGGCATACAGAATAAGCCTGTTTTTCATTTTTTTTAATCTTTTTTTTATTACTGCTGGATTGTCTCCTTTTATTTTTTTAATCACATCCCTGAATGTATTTAGTATGGTCTAGAGGCCATTTTGTCAGATGCATGAACTGCATCTTTGGTTGCCTGAGACCAAACTGAGCAGACCTGAGCCAGTTGGGCTGAGAGAAAGAACTCAAGAGAGAGAGCTGCTGGGAATCAATGTTCCTTCTAAGCTGCAGAGTCTTGTGAGCAAAAATTCTGCTTTGTGAGCTTCTGGCATTAAAGTTGTTAGTTACTGTACTAAGAGCCCTGTAATAATTGTGCTCTGGGGTCATTATTCCTGAGCTGAGACAAAAATCTGTGAGCTGGAGGCTAAAAATCTGTGAGCTAGCTCATGCTAACTCAGCTTAGAGGGAACACTGCTGGGAATGTGTTTTTTGCCTTTCCTAAACTGTTGAACTACTGGGAGCATTAACTGAGATTGCTTTGTGAGAGGACAAAGTTTGAGGGTGAGTGGGTGTTTGCAGCCTGCTGGAGAGTGATGTTTATGTCTGGGTCTGACTCTTTTGTCCGGTCTTTTGCTCGGTGTGCAAGGTCTGTTTGCCTGGGGATGACTGCAGGCCCCCACTCTGCTATTGCTGCTGGGAGGTGGGGGCTCTGGGGCTCTGAACTGTAAGGCACCTTTGAGGCAGAGGCAGGGCTTTTCTTGTAGCTGGAATTGTTTTGCATTTTAGACCACACACTCCTGATATAGCCAATCCTCCTGGAGCTTACAGCTGGCCCTGTACTAAGAGCCCTGTAAGCTGTATCAGAGGTGTGTGGCCTAATATGCAAATGAGTTTCTGCTACAAAAAAAAGCCCTGGGCAGAAGTGCAAGCTGAAGAGTGAGAGTCAATGGACTCTTGGCCTGGGACCATGCATCACTCTGGATACCTTTAAACCACTAACCAGTTACAAAGGTTGAAACACAGCAAGGGAACACAGCATTGTTTCGCAGAGAGTGCCACATGTATGATTATCTACCCACTGGGTGGAAAGCGTGAGTGTGTGTTTGCTGCATGGAGCTCGTGACTGCAGGGAGCATGGTTGTTCCCTTGAGGCTAGGGTTGCTGACCTGGAGAAGCTAAGGCAAAGAGAGAGGTCTGGGGAAGAAACTATAAGGGACTTACTGAACAGTCCTACTCCTGTGCCGATAGCTCTTCTGCTGTTGTGGAGAGTGAGAGTCTCAAGGCTGAAGGATCTGCATCTACCTGAGGATGGACAGGTAGATGCAAAAAATGTTCGAGAATGAGTTGCTACATAGGGGTTTTCCAAAATATATTGATCACAGAACTAAGAAATGGGTAGACAATACTGACAGAGCATACTTACTCTTGTATGTCTGGATTCTAATATTTTTTCATGTGCCTTACAGTTCTCACATTTAGCATATCAAATTGCATGCATTTTAAAAATACATTGGCATTTAATTTCTGATATCAAAGAGTGTGAGAGTGGAATTATTGATTGATTGACTGGTGAAATTTATATCCCACTCATCCTGCCAAGGCAGGCTCAGAGTGGGCAGGATTAGAGTAGGATATAGGAAAGCCTATAACATCAGGGATGTGGTAATTAGATCAGTTGCACTTTCTGTGAGTGCAGATCAAACGAGGGCATGTGGTCCCTTTCAGCGTCCTGGCTGTTCTGTTTGCCATTCGTCATTAGAACTGAAAGGTCTTGTATATCCAAATGGTCCTTGTAAAATTACTCTTTCTCACCTATCTACCTGCAATTCAAAACGAATTATATATATTTAATTCAATGTCCATATAAATTTATGTAGGAATGAGTACCAGAACTGTAAAGACTAGAATAATTGGTCCAAATTCAGAAATGGTCATCTAGACACTCCTTTGGGTTCCCACTTTTAACAAGCTGAACACTCAGAGGATAACTTGAGGTTTCCTTTTATCTACAAGCGCATTTCCCATCCTCATATTAGAGTGGATGTCCATAAAATGCTCCTTAGACAGGAAGTTTTATGAATCCACAAACTGGACACCCTCATACCTGCAGGATTGTATCAGAATATGGAGCTTTCTACATTTTTGTAATATAAATATTGAATATTTTACTAATATTCAGGGTGGGATGTATCCTTCAATTAAGTATGTGTATGATTTAATGACTAATGTATAACACCAGTGTTAGTTATTAGCAGTTCCATATAATGTGTGACCACTATGGTGTTGAGAACCTTGTCTCATTGGAAAATAAGGTGTCTTGCCTATTGTGAATCTTTAACGAATGATGTGCTGCTTCTGAGATTGTTCTTGCTGGCACTTGGATAAGTGCATCCTGATTTTAATGAGTACTGTATGTTATTTGCAGTAGCTGTCTTATGCTTGCTAATAGAACTTAGTTCCAGGTAAGAAAGAATAATCATGGCTGACCATCTTTGAAAAAGAATATTTATTTGGAATGGAAGTTTACGGGTTTGCCCCAGCTGCTTCTAATTTGTATTTGTGTTTGGGCTGCTGACTAGTTGAATATTTGTAAACCCAGCATTGCCTAAATAAGTTCCTTTTCCTTCACCGGATGTCGTCTCATCTGCATGTTTTTCAAGAGCAGTTGCTACCAACGAACCCTGAGTTTTGACAGCCAACTGGGAAGCCATCCTGAGCTTCCATCAGCTGTGTTCATTCACTTGCAGTCATTAACACTGTTTGTAATTTGTTTACAAAACTTTTGATTGTCTTTAGGACTTTATTTGGACTGCTGAGACTTTTACAGTCTTATATGTTAATATAATTAGTGTTGAAATTGTTAAAGAAGTGTAGGATATAATTTTGTATTGTTATTTGCATTGTATCTCTTTAATTCTGGCAAAACAGACAGAGGCACAGTTATAGCACAACACAGACTTTATTGAATGGCAAACCATGGCAAGGTGTGAAGACTCCACTTCCTCCCTGGCGTGTCTCTTTAATTCCATACTCCTACCACCACCATGGTTCCCTTGCTTTATCTTTCTGTTTCGTTTAGACTACATAAGAATCATAGAGCTGGAAGGGGCCTCCAGGGTCATCTAATTCAATTTCCTGCACAATGCAGGAGATTCAAAAATACCTCCCCCACCCCACCCCAGTGACCCCTGCTCCACACCCAGAAGATGGCAAAAAAACAAACAAAAACCACCCCTCCAGGATCCCTGGCAAAACTGGCCTGGAGAAAAACTGCTGCATGGCCTCAAAGAGGTGAACAGCATTTCCCTGGGCACGTAAAAAAGAGCCATGAGAACTAAGCACTGATGCAACCCTTCCTGCCCTCCTTCTCATGAACTGCCCAAGTTTACACAATCAGCATTGCTGTCAGATGCCCATCTAGACTCTGTTTGAAAACTTTCAAAGAAGCAGCGCCCACCACCTCCCAAGGAAACCTGTTCCACTGAGGAACCACTGTCAGGAAGTTCTTTTTAATGTCTAGTCGAAAACTCTTCTGATTTCATTTCAACCCATTGGTTCTGGTTTGACCTTCTGGGGCAACAGAAAATAATTCTGCACCATCATCTCTATGTCAGCCATTCAAGTACTTGAAGATGGTGATCATATCAGTCATTTCCTCTCCAGGCTAAACATATCCAGCTCCTTCAGTCTTTCCTCATAGGACTTTGTCTCCAGACCCCACACCATCTTTGCTACCATCCTCTGGACATGTTCCAGCTTGTCTAAATACTTCTTAAATTGTGGTGCCCAAAACTGAATTTAATACTCTAGGTGAGGTCTAACTAGAGCAGAGTAAAGCGATACCATAACTTCATGTGATCTGGACACTATACTTCTGTTGATACAGCCCAAAATCTCATTTGCCTTTTTTGCCATTTCATCACACTGCTGATTCATGTTCAGTGTATAGTGCACTAAGATCCCTAGATCTTTTTCACACATACTACTGCCAAGACAAGTCTCCCCCATCCTATAATGATGCATTTGATTTTTCCTACCTAAATTACATTTATCCCTATTAAAATTCATTTTGTTTGTTTTAGCTCAGCTTTCCAGCCTGTCAAGATCATCTTGTATCCTGTTTCTGTCTTCTACTGTATTTGCAACCTAATTTAGTATAATCTGCAAATTTAATAAGCATTCCCTCTATTCCTTTACAAGAGCCCCGTGGCGCAGAGTGTTAAAGCTGCAGTACTGCAGTCCTACTACCCCATGCTGGTCCTAGGCTGCAACTCCCTTCCCTCCATCATATGTTCTGTTTTTGCCTTGTTGAGCATCGTTCACCTCACAAGAGAAGACTGAGGGAAAGTAGGCATTGAGCAGTCTGCCCTCTCTTCATCATCTGTTACCTGGTGAGTACCAGACACAGCCCCCATATCTCCAGGAGTTTCCCAAGCTGGAGTTGGTCAACCTTACAAACCACCAAGGTGAGCCCCAGCCAATGGCATCCATGCTGAGCATCAGCTCACTCATTGCCAGTGGCAGTGTGGGCTGAAGTGCTAGGGTTGTTGGGGACAGGGGATCCCCTGGTTTGGAGCCCCTTCCCTCACTTCATGGCTATCAGAAAGTGGTGGTGGGGGAAATGTCTGCTGAGCACTCCATTATACCCTATGGAGATCAATCCCCGTCTGGTATAATGGAGAATCAATCTGTGGGAATCTGGGGCTTTGGGGAGGCTGTTTTTTGAGGTAGAGGCACCACATTTTCAGCATAGCATTTGGTGCTTCTCCTCAAAGAAACCCCCATTCCAAAAAGATTGGAATGATTGGAAAGATTCTTTGAGGCCCTAAAGAAGGTGCCCCTGTCCTCCATTGTTTCCAATGGAGGGAAGGCATTTAAAAGGAGTGTGGTCCTTTTAAATGTGATGGCCAGAACTCCCTTTGGAGCTCAATCGTGGTTGTCACAGCCTTCCTCCTGGCTCCACCCCCAAACTCCTCAGATATTTCTTGAGTTGGACCTGCTTAGAGGCAACTGGTAAGCTGGCGTGATTATCGCTGCTCCTACATGATCCGTATAGTCTTAGCAGTGTTTGCTGAGCTCCTGGGGGGTGAGCTCTGCAAGAGTCTGGCTACTAGAGGCCCACCATGGAACTTTCTCCAGTAAGGTAAATGACCGGTCTGTCCCTGGTGGACATACAGTAATTGTTGGCAGGAAGTCCTTCCATCCAGAAGAGCATGCAGGTCTTGAGAGGGTCTTGTTGCCTATGACTCGCACTCTCATTTTGTTTGTCCCTCTGTTGGCTCTGGTCAGACAAGTTTTGCAGGCTATAGAAGCCTGTAAACTGGTATGACACTGCAGAAAAGAGGGGAGAGCAATAATACCTCCAGTGGCCCAACTTGGAACATTTCTAAAAATGAGTCTCTCTCCAGCCACTGTTCCTTTTTTTGCCTTTTCCCCATTTTGTCATGACTTCAGAGACTAAAGGCGAGTATTTGAGCAGGCACCTCTTGCTTGAGTGTAAGCTCTTCTTCCACAAGAGCCCACAGGGTTGCTAACCCTGAGTAGGGAAATACCTGGAGATTTTAGGGATGGAGCATGGGGGAGGGACTTCATTACAGTCTAATGCTACAGAGTTAACCCTCCAAAGCAGTCATTTTCTCTAGGGGAACCAATCTCTGTAGTCTGGAGCTACAGGAACCCCAGTGAGGCCTGGAGATCTCGCAGAATTACAACTAAACTACAGAGATCGCTGCCTGCTTTGGAGGGCAGACTTTATCCCAGCGAAGTTCTTTCCTGAGCCCCACTTCCTCCAAGCTCTGCCCCCAAATATCCAGGAATTTTCCAACCCAGAGCTGGCAACTGTCGGAGGGCCAGCTCTGACACTGTAGGTGCGGAAATTAAGATTTATAAGACAATAAAAACTCTGGGAAGACGTCTTGATAAAGAAGAGCGCGCACGAAGGTTGAGAAAGGAATCAGGTCTTAGAAGACTCCTCCCTTGCCTTTGTCCGCACTGCTTTTATTCACAATATGACATCACAACATTCCACCTGCATCAGCCAATTAATCACCGTACTTAATCTACCCAGCAACAAACGGCGCTTGCGTACATTAATCAACTAGCATGCTTTCTTATCATAGCACTAACAAGCTTGCATGCAGAACACTTTGTCCACGGCTCATCTCTCAGTCCTTAAACTGAACTCCTACAGACAACTGTTCCCTGAACCAAAGAGTAAAATGTCTGATGTTTTAAATAGGGTATATACATTCAGGGACTACCAGTTGGCCAGTGAACAAGGCAGAGATACAAGCCTTTCTAAGAAAGGTTGCATGTGGGCCTAAAAACCCACATGTGTGGTTGTTCGTCATCTTTCCCCTCTCTTTTTCCTTACTCAGTTTGCCTGACAGCAAGGAAAAGACAGAACAACAGGCAGTGACCAACCCCTGGCTTAAGAGACCAGAAGTCTAGGCTTGCTGTGCAGAGACAGTAGGGTTGCCAGGCCTGACTCAGGTAATACCTGGGGACTTTGCGGTTGGAGCCAGGAGCAAGGTTGTGACAAGCATGACTGAAATCCAAAGGGAGTTCTGGCCATCACATTTAAAGGGATCGCACACCTTTTAAATGCCTTCCCTCCATTGGAAATAATGGAGGAGAGAGTACCTCTTTGGGGTCTCATAGAATTGGACCCCCAATCTTTTTTGAAACTTGGGGGGATTTTGCAGGAGAGACACCAAATGCTATTCTGAAAATGTGGTGCCTCTACCTCAAAAACACAGCCCCTCCAGAGCCCCAGATACCCATGGATTGATTCTCCATTATACTTTATGGGGACCGGTCTCTATATAATGGAGTGCACAGTGGACATTCAATATCCCCCCCTGCTTTCTGATAACACTGAAGCAGGGGAAGGGCCTCCAAACCAGGGGGTTTCCTGCTCCCAACTGGGGATTGGCAGCCTTAAGAGGCAGTCAATGGCCAACCGTTGTTCATTTCTTCCCTTGAAAGCCCTATGGGGTTGTCATAAGCTGGCGGCAACTTGATGAGCTTTCCCCCACCAGTCAAAGCATTTGCAGACACCAGCCTGCCTGCTTGCACCAGAGCCTGCCTTCTGCACAGCGAGGAAGGTGAGGGACAGTGGCTCAGTGGTAGAGCATCTGCTTGGGAAGCAGAAGGTCCCAGGTTCAATCCCTGGCATCTCCCCCCCCCCAAAAAAAAGGGTCCAGGCAAATAGGTGTGAAAAACCTCAGCTTGAGACCCTGGAGAGCCGCTGCCAGTCTGAGAAGACAATACTGACTTTGATGGACCAAGGGTCTGATTCAGTATAAGGCAGCTTCATATGTTCATATATGTTCAAATGTTTGTTCAAAAGCAAAAAATGAAACTGTGGCTCCCCTACAGTTACAGAAGGCATTTACCTCCCATGCAGAATGTTGTATGTGCAGAAATGGAGGACACCAAAGACCTTGACCTTGAGAGGCTATTTCCCAGCAAAAACAGGCCGATGGACTCAGCTCCTGCTTCAGCATTTGAGTGAGACTAACTGGTTTTGAAGATAACTCTCTCCCCCACCCCCATAGGGGGAAGTGTTTTGTAAACAAGTGCTGGGTGGGGGGTTTGTGGCCAACTGAAACAAGCTGACTGGATAGCGAAAGAGGACGTCTGAAGGTGAAGGGCATGCCAGTGGCGCCAGAGGAGAGCAGGAGGCTTTGGGCTTTGGAGTACTAGATCCAGCTGAGTTGTCAAGGGTGGGGAGGGGCATCCCAGACTGCTCCCCTTTCCACGCCTATCCATTCATCGGCCTCAGGGCAATTGTGAAGCCGCATTCCAGATGCCCGGCAGTGCAGTTGACACACTGCAAACTCACTATTACCACATTGACATAACTCACTGGGAAGGGAATGGGGACTGAATTCTGCACCCTTGTAGATGTATGCTCATGGGCTTAAACAGAGCCACTTACTCCACTTCTGCTAGTCCCAGGGCTTTTTTTTGTAGGAGGAACTCCTTTGCATATTAGGCCACACACTCCTGCTGTAGCCAGTCCTCCAAGAGCTTACAGTAGGCCCTGTAAGAAGAGCCCTGTAAGCTCTTGGAGGATTGGCTACATCAGGAGTGTGTGGCCTAATATGTAAATGAGGTCCTGCTACACAAAAAGCCCTGGCGTCCTGAAGTGCAAGGCGATGCATCAAACATGAAAGGCCCTGGAAATAACACCATTCCTCTTTGGCTTCTTGGAGGCATTGCCCACCTGTGCTTGCAAGAACAAAGCAAGTCATTAAAACTGTTTTAGAACAGCAGGCAAAGCCAAGTGGGTATCAATAGTACCAGCAAGGGCTGCCAGCTCTGGAGATTTCTCAAAACTACAATGGATCTCCAGATTACAGAGACCAGGACCCCTGAAGAAAATAGTTTCTTTGCACATCAGGCTCTGTAGCATTATCTTCTGCTGAGGTGCCTCTCTGGGATCTCCCTGGCAACCAATGGGGGGGGGGGACAAAGGAGGCGGCTGGAATTTCCTAAGCCAGAGTTGGAAACCATGTGCTTTATGCGAATCAATTCTGCCTTGTGGACATGCATAGGTGGGGACAGACCAGCCACAGGTATACGTGCAGCCACTGGGTGAAAACAAATGGGTTGTGATTGTTGCCAGAATTCAGATTTGAACCAAGTACCCACTGCATCTTTACCGAGTATCACAGAGGGCATCTGGCTCAGCTTTCTCCTGGCTGCAAGGTTGCCACCTCTGGATTTGGAAATTTGAGGGTGGAGCCTGGGAGAGTGCAACTGAGGGAGGGAGAGAGACCTTGGTAAGAAACACAACCCTTTTCTCCAGGACCAGGGGGATCAATGTTTAAAGTAAATAAATAATAAACAAGTAATTTATGTCGTCAGAAGATCTGAATCCTAGACCCCACCTGAAATTTCCAGAGATCACCTCCCCCCACCTGGAGTTCAGCAACCTTACCTGGTTGCAAGTGGCCCTTCAGGGCAGAGACTCATCTTGAACATCAACAAATGTAAAGGACCAGTTTGCCCCAAGATGCTTTCAGCTTTTTTCTTCAAAACCCTGTGGACTAGAAGTCTCCCTTTTGTGTGGGTCACATGAGTAGGGAAATTTGGATTGGGATGATGTGAAGAAACTCTTCACTGGTCTTAAGTCCTGAGTTGGTGACTGACAGTTTCATAACACACACACACAGCTGTGCTTGAAACACTGGGAGAGATCTGCTTTCCTTAGGTTCCTGCCCTGGACAGGGAGAGTGGAAATTTGAAGCCTAAATTTGTCTGTACAGAAACTTGGGTTCTGTGGCAAGGTTTGTGCAGCATGATCCTAAGTCTTGCTGAGTTTCATGAGATTTGTTCCTTGGCAAGTGTGTGAGGATTGCCGTCTTAAAGGGCTGAATAGTTCTGCATGTTTGGAGTGTGGGAAAGTCCCTTCCAGAAAGATCTTGACTGGGGCATGTTGACATTCATCTCAGTAATCAAAGTCAAGGCCTTGGGCGACTATGCTGAGAATCTGTTAGTGTGAGGGGGATGCTATTAGCCCTCACCATGGTTACCGACTGCCGCTTGATTACCAGATAAACCTGAGGTCAGGAAAGGGATTTCAGGCTGGGGGTGAGGAGACCAGGAGCCTCCGGTGAAGGCAAAGGTCTTGGGAAACCAGAGGTGACGCTGAAGCCTGGACTCCGTCTGGCTCAGCACAACTTTTTAAAAAATGCAAGCGGCAGGAAAGTTTGAAGGGAAAGTTGAAAGACTGTCACCCTGTTCAACAGAACAGCTCAGAGACTGAACAGGATTCAGATACAGAGTGTGGGTGTCCTTGGGGCGTAGAGGGTTTTTCCAATCCAGACTTTCAGACTTCAGGCAGCCCTTTCCACAATGATGGCTATCTGTGGCTTGGCTGTGTGGAGCTTGGATGGCCAGCCTCCAGGTGGGGCTTTGGAGATCTCCCAGAATTTTACAATGGATCTCCAAACAACACGGATCAGTTCCCCTTGGAGGAAATGACAATTTTGGAGGGTGGTTTCTATCATATTGTACCTGTACTGAGCCCTCTCTCTTCTCCCAAGCTCCACTTTCCCCAGGCTTTACTCCCAAGAATGCTAATGTTTTAAGCATGTTTTATTTTAAGTTAAAAACAAATTGTCTGTGCCCTATAAAGAGGGTTGCCAAGTCCAATTCAAGAAATATCTGGAGACTTTGGGGGGTGGAGGCGGGAGACTTTGGGGGATGGAGCCAGAAGCAAGGATGTGACAAGCACAATGGAACTCCAAAGGGAATTCTCCCTGTTTCATCCTTTCTATAATTAAGGATTCTAAACTCCAAAGGGAATTCTCCAAAGGGCTACCTTTAAAGAGACTGCATTTAGGGTTGCCACGTCCAGTCCAAGAAATATCTGGGGACTTTGGGGGTGCAGCCAGGAGAATTTGGGGTGGAACCAGAAGCAAGGGTGTGACAAGCATGATGGAACTCCAAAGGGAGTTCTGGCCATCACATCTAAAGGGTTGCCACGTCCAATTCAAGACATATCTGGGGACTTTGGGGGCGGAGCCATGATACTTTGGGAGTGGAGCCAGGAGACATTGGGGGTGGAGGCAGGAGCAAGGGTGTGATGAGCAGAATTGAACTCCGAAGGGAGTTCTGGCCATCACATTGAAAGGGACTGCACACCTTTTTAAAGACCTTCCTTCCATAGGAAATCATGAAGGATAGGGGTACCTTCTTTGGGGGCTCATAGAATAGGGCCCCCTGGTCCAATGTTTATGAAACTTGGGGGGTAGTTTGGAGAGGGGCACTGGATGCTATGCTGAAAATTCAATGCCTATCTAAAAAAAACAGGCCCCCCCCCAGAGTTCCAGATACCCGCTGATCAATTTTCCATTATTTCCTATGGGAATAAGTCTTCATAGGGAATAATGGAGTGCCCAGTAGCCATTTCCCTCCCCTCCCCCTGCTTTCTGATGACCCTGGAGCGGGGGGAGGGCTTCCAAACTGGGGGATCCCCTGCCCCCACCTGGCGATTGGTAACCCTATCTATAAAATTTATATTTCCACTATGTGGCATTACATTTCATGACACACATTTCGCACATTGTTCATTTTGAATGTCCTGACAAGGTCTCATTTATGCCAGATCTGGCCCTCATAACAAATGAGTTTGACACCTCTGCTCTACAGGGTTGCCATAAGTCAGCTGTGGCTTGACAGTGCTTCCCACCACCATGATATACATGCACGTGTATACCTTTAAGTGAATCCTCCAAAGCTGGTTTCTGTTTTCCTTCAAAGTCTGTGTAGAAGGAACCTCACTGAGGTCTTGTTCTGTGCCCCTTGGTTGCAGTCTTCCATTGAGGGTGAACATTCTCCATTTGTATGTGTTTTCTCCTAGCTGGAAGCTATAAAGAGACCTCTTACTGAAGCTACCAAAATCTCCTCTGTGCCAGCAGTTGGGCCGGACTGGAGAGTGAGCTGATGGGTAAGCTTATCAGAAGTGTCAGAAGTGGCAGTTTGCAGAGGAACTTCCAGGTTTAGAATCTTTAATTATAGAAAGGATGAAACAGTTTACCCCCATTCCCCAAGCTTCGTTAAGAATTTAGGAGAAAACTGGAGAAAATGGAAACAGAAACTAGCTCTTGTAGGCGCTCTTAAAAGTATGTGTACATCACAGAAGGGGTCAAAACTGAGCAACTGGGGACTGTTATCTTTTGCATTAGTTTGTCATTTGACTTGCCTTAATTCTTTGCACTTCCTTTTATTTGTAAAATAGATATTTAATACAGAATATGCTTTTCAGTTCATGAACAAAGGCTGGTTCTCTGTCCCAGCCACCCAAACGGCCACCCTGGCCAAGTAGGCAAACTTAGGTGGTTGTCTAGGCCACCAGATTTTGAGGGGCGCCAAAAAGATCAAGAGGAGTCCCCTCTATTGGCTGGAAGGGAAGTTTGGCATTAACTGGCTTCTAGAATATGGTGACTGGTCTTCTGTAGGTGACAGAATGGAACATGGAGAGCTTTTGAAGAGCTTTTCTGGTTTTTTTATTTGCACATTGTTCATTTTGAATGTCCTATAAGTCAAATGTTCATTTTAGACTTCTTAGTTTTCTCTCTGTTGAAGGGGGAAAGGAGGTGCCAAAAAAATCCTTGTGCTGGCCCTGCACCCAAGTGATTTGTTTAGGGGGGTATTGCAGTAAGTCAGGGGTGATACACCACAGAGGTTTGTTTCGTTCCCATCTGTCAGTAGGGAAGAAGGAGATGACAGGCCTTGGGTTAGTTTGACTGGGCAAAGAACTTCCGTTCCTTGGCCCTGACTTGAAGATTTTATATTTTATTATTTGTAAACATATCAGCCCCATCTCTAGAAAATGCCCCAAGCAGTATATGATAAAAACAAAGGATTATAATATGCCCATTAAAGCTAAACCACAATGATCACCAACTGCTAGTTAAATGTGAAAAAAATACCCATTTAAAAAATCAAGCTCCACTCAGCCTGTTCCCCTGCCCCTGCAGGCCAGTTTTAAGCACTCCGAATTGCTACTGAAAGTGCAGGGATGAAACCTGAAATCCCTCCTAGGTCAGGGGTCTGTCACACATGGCTCAAATGTGGCTATGGAGCCAAATATTATTATTATTATTATTATTATTATTATTATTTACATTTAATGAATCACCCTATCCTGGCTAGTGCCAGACTCAGGGCAATGTACAACAGTAAAAAATACATATTAAAAAATCAATTACAGTAAAAATATTACAAACCCTGATGGCGTCTTTAAAGTGCGGTTAATCAGTACATCACATCAGGGGTGGGAGGATCCCCCCAAGAGGGGATGAAGAGGAAAAGGTGCCAGCACGGCAACCATCGCTGTCCTCATGCAAAGGCTTGGCGGAACACATCTGCCTTACAGGCCCTGAGAAACTGTAAAAGATCGCACAGGGCCCCGATGTCTTCTGGCAGAGCGTTCCACCAAGTTGGGGCCAGGACTGAAAAAGCCCTGGCCCTTGTTGAGGACAGCCAGACCTCTTTCAGGCCAGGGATCACCAGCAGATTTCAACTACTGGAGCACAACGCCCTTCCAGGGACGTAGTGGAGAAGGCAGTTCCGTAGATCAAGGCCTTAAAGGTCATAACCAAAACCTTGACTCTAACCCGGTACTCAACCGGCAACCAGTGTAGCTGGCGCAGCACATGTAGAATATGTGCCGTCCATGGTGTTCTTGTCAGGACTCATGCTGCCGCATTCTGGACCCATTGGAGCTTCCAGATCAGACTCAAGGGTAGGCTAGCATAGAGCGAGTTACAGTAGTCTAGTCTGGAGGTGATCGTTGCATGGATTACTGTGGTTAAGTCCGAGTGAGATAGGAGGGGAGCTAGCTGCTGAGCTTGACAAAGATGAAAAAACATCACCTTGGCAATATGTACGTCTTTAAAAAGGAAAATTAAATCTTTCAGTTAAGGTATATTGGAGGGAGGCTCCTACTAGCATTGCCAACCTCTAGCTAAGGCCTGATTATCTCCCAGAATTACAAGGCACGTCTGCTTAGCCAGAGTGGACCTTCTAATATTCATAGACCCTAGATGGAATGAGAGTACAACTGCATCACAGGCCCACATTCATGGTGCATCTTGCCTTAATTTACACATCCAAGGGGGTCCCCAACCTTGACCTAGCCACATGAATTGCATAGGACACTGCCCCCAAGTTTGTGAGCCTGTGGGGAGCTGTGCCCCTAGTGCTGTGCTTTGGGCACTTCCCACAAGTCTCTGCACTTACGTTGCATTTCCAAATGAGAGACATTGGTGAGGCTCTTTTGCTTTACTGAAGACCAGTGTGGTATCGAGTTTAAAGTATCAGACTAAGATCTGGGAGGCCCAAGTTCGAATTTGCCATCACAGCTCAGTGTCTGACCCTGGAATGGTGTCTTGCAGCCTGGCCTGTCTCACAAGGTTGTCATTGGGAAGCTAAAAATGGGGAGGGAGAGGCAGGCATGCTGCCTTGATCTCCTTGGAGGGAGGGAGGGTTAAAGCTGGGATAAGCACATTGTGCCCTGTGTGAGTGTTACTGCTGGATTGATGACAGAAGACCACCATTTGGCTTTGTACAAGCGCCCCATCTAAATACGAGCTCCTTCTCTTGGTTGATCCATAGCACCTGGAACTGCCATCGGTTCTTCCCAACACAGCCTGGGGAAAAAGTACCCCATACAGTTTGCTGTTGCTTTCATCAGTGGGGTTATAAAACATATTATTCTTTCCTTCCCTCTCTGTTCCTCCCCCATGATGGGTTTCTTTTGTAAAACAGAGTCGTGCGTGAGGCTAGGGAAAAACATCCTTCTCCTGAGATCCTTAAGTATCAGTTTATCCTGGGCAGTTCCAACCGGTCAGGGCCCCAGAAGTCTTTGCTTTGGGCTCACATTCTGCCCTCCTGGAAGGAAACAAGGATCCGGTGCATTGGCCCTGGCACTGTTGGCAGGCATCTGGCGGGATTCCTGGGTACCTTGTGAGCTATGGGTGCTAGTGTTGATTCTGGCACATGGAGGCTCTCTTCTAATCCTGCAAAAGCACACAGCAAGGGCAGAAGAGGGTCACATTGTGGCACAGGTTTGGGAGAACAAAGCATGGAGGTTAGGTTGCATATGACATACAGAACGCAAGTTGGCTCAGTTATGCACAGAGGGGCCATTGCAGCACAGGATTCTGGATTGAGTGGAGCAGAAGAAAGCAAGCCAAGCAAAAAACTGCCGTTTTGAAGACACAAAACTGCCTTAGAATCAGACATTGACAAGGCTTTTTTGGTAGAAAAAGCTGAGCAGGAACTCACTTGCATATTAGGCCACGCACCCTGATGTCAACATTGTAGCAACAAAATATTTTATGTTTTTATATTATTTTATGGTTTTAATGTATTACTGTGTTTACTCACGCACATGCATGTCTATGTGAGCCGCCCTGAGCCCGCCTAGGCAAGGAGGGCGGGATACAAATGGAATAAATAAATAACCAACCAACCAACCAAATAAATAAATAAATAGTTTTGCACAGGGCTTTTTTGTGGGGAAAGCCCAGCAGGAACTCATTTGCATATTAGGCCACACACCTTTGATGCCAAGCCATCTGGAACTGCGTTGCTGTGTGTTCCTGTTAAAAAAAAGCCCTGGACATTGACCTATCAAGGTCTGCCTTGTCTAATTTGATTTGACTAGCAGTGGCTCTCCCATTTCTAAGAAAGAAGTCTTTCACATTATCTCCTACTCACTCCTTTTTGAATTGGAGCTGCTGGGGATTGAACCTGGGATCTTCTGCATACGAAGCAGGTACCCATTCACTGAGCCACAGCTCCATCCCAAATAGTCTTCCAAATGAACCATGGTACTGTCTAGTAACGAAGTCGAACATGAACTCTTGAGGATCAGTTTCTGTGCTCCTGTTCAGGGGCGGTCTTAGCCATGTGGGACATCCAAGGCAGCTGTCTCAGGCCCCAAACTGGAGGGGTTGACTACCTACAGCCCTGATTCTATAACATGGGAGGAGAGGAAGAGCAGGCTGGCTCTTGAGCAGCCAGTTTAGCAGGGGAGTAGCCAGGATTT
This sequence comes from Heteronotia binoei, assembly GCF_032191835.1. Classification (NCBI taxonomy): domain Eukaryota; kingdom Metazoa; phylum Chordata; class Lepidosauria; order Squamata; family Gekkonidae; genus Heteronotia; species Heteronotia binoei. Next base: position 27,713,700 of record NC_083236.1, read on the forward strand.
TTTGGGGTTGGGGGACCATTAAAATAAGTTGGTGGGCAGGTGTTTAATGAAGACTTCCTTCTTGTTGTTCAGTCGCACAGTCGAGTCCACCCCATGGACAAAGTCATGCCAGGCCTTCCTGTCTTCCACCATCCTTTGAAGTCTGCTCAAATTCGTGTCTGTTACATCAGTAACGCTGTCCAGTCATCTCTTCTTTTGCCGTCCCCTTCTTCTTTTATCTTCTGTCTTTCCCAGCATCAGGATCTTCTCCAGTGAGTGCTCCCTTGCCCCCCCAGTCGAAAGAAGAGACAGACACATGTGTTGGGTTATAACCGGGCCGCTTTATTAAATCAATTAACCTGTAAACTCGGCAGGGATAATGCCTGACAGAACAAGCCCTGGGGTCACCCCTTGACCCCGCCTTGTCCTAAGGGCGAGCACCCCTGCCCCCAGCACAAACCCGCCGTAATTCGGGTTGTAACTGAGCGGCCAGGCCCCCAGCCATTCTTCACCTGGGCCAGCATCGATCCCCATGGAAAGATCCGCCCAGGTGAGGCTACCCGTGGTCTGCATTTCCCGCACTGAGCCGTTTAGCCCATCTGCGGTTCATACAAACCACCAGCACCACTGGTGCTAGGCCATAGGGTCTCCCCTGCAAAATCCTGTGGCCAAAACATCCCCCTGCCAGCGACCTAAAACTGCATAAAAAACTCTGGGACCTAACACTATAAGGCAGTACAAGGTAGGCGAAAAACAACTCCACATGGGCCAATTATGTGAAGAAGAAAAAATTCCTACCTGGCCCCCCAAAGGGGCGACCGGTCGAAACCTGTACTGCCTAGGGCGGGTGGGCGGGCAGAGAGCCAGCGAAGACGACGAACACTCTGGGCGGAGCCAGGGCTTATAAAGCCCTGACCACGCCCACCCCCTATAGGACAGCTCAAGAAGCCAGGCTGTTCCTCGCTTCTTCCGGGGGGGCAAAGACGGCCCCCAGCTTAATCGCGGGCGAAGCCGGCGCAGCTGGGAAGGTGCCGAGCCTTGCCCCCCCAGTCGAAAGAAGAGACAGACACATGTGTTGGGTTATAACCGGGCCGCTTTATTAAATCAATTAACCTGTAAACTCGGCAGGGATAATGCCTGACAGAACAAGCCCTGGGGTCACCCCTTGACCCCGCCTTGTCCTAAGGGCGAGCACCCCTGCCCCCAGCACAAACCCGCCGTAATTCGGGTTGTAACTGAGCGGCCAGGCCCCCAGCCATTCTTCACCTGGGCCAGCATCGATCCCCATGGAAAGATCCGCCCAGGTGAGGCTACCCGTGGTCTGCATTTCCCGCACTGAGCCGTTTAGCCCATCTGCGGTTCATACAAACCACCAGCACCACTGGTGCTAGGCCATAGGGTCTCCCCTGCAAAATCCTGTGGCCAAAACATCCCCCAGCCACCGCCAATGCCAAGCCTCTGCTTAGGCATTAGCGCCCCACCGGACGGCCCAGAGCCGACCGCAAACCCTGCCGAATTTCCTCCAAAAAGGCCCGGTTGCCCAACTCCGACAGGTGGACACCATCCGGCCTATACAGGTCAGCTTGATCTACCCGTATGGCCGGATGAGGCAAAAACAAACCCAAGCCGCCCTCCATGGCTACCTGAAGAGCCCTATTAACCTTGCGCCTCGCGCGCTCAACCCCCCCAGGTGAAAGGGCATACCTCCACACCCTGCGTGGCAGAATAGCTGACCACACTAAAAGCACCCCCGGCCATCTCCGTCTAATCTCACGGAGATCAGCCAGGGCCTGCTGCGAGAGCGCCTTCCCTCGCAACAGCCCCAGGTCGTTCCCGCCCAAATGAACGACAAGTATGTGTGGAGGCCTGCCAGCCCTTTCCCTGAACAATAGGGGCATGATTCCGGGCCAACGTAGGCCCCGCCGTCCCAGCCACTCCACGACGGCCCAAGCACTGAGCCCAAGCTGGGTACCAACTGAAGACCGCCGAGCTTGATGGGCAGCCCAGAATACCATGCTGTGCCCACAGATGAGAATACGCCGTCTCTCACCCCGAGCCACAGCACCTGAAAAGACAGAATAGTGTTAAACGAATGAATCAAAACCCGTAGCGCCCAAATTCAATGACCACTACTAGGCCACCCATGGGCGCCCTTCAGGCCAACAACGGGCGCACATACGTCTTAAATGCCGCCGACCGCCATCTCCCAATCCTCCGAATGGTGGTTGGCGTGTAACCCATTGAAGCAGCTGTGGAGGCTGCTCCAATGCGGAACGAATGTGTGCCAAATTTGACCCCCTTCAAGCCGATGGCACTCAACGCTCGACACGTCACAGCCCAAAACTGAAACTTGGTGAGAGGGGACCCATCCTTGTGCCGGAAAAAGGGGCCCTCCACACAGCCCCGTAGCTGAATGTAGTGTGTAACTGCCTGCACCGGACATAACTCTGGTACCTCACACTTACCAATTGTTATGATGGACCCCCGCTGCCTCTGGTCAGTCTTGGACCGCCGAAGCGTCAAAATGATCTGCCCCTGAACCAATTTGACATCCCCGGCTTGCAGCGCCCTGCGCGACGTATCGGTCTTGGCTTGCAAAACTAACTCACTAATGCGCAACGCGCCAAAAAACGCCAACAATGATGCCGCGTGAAACAACGCAGCCTCAAAAGGAGAGGAACAAATAACAGGCCAGCACCCAAACAACCCCTTCAAAACAGCAGGGGAAATGGGCTGCCGATTATCAAAACGTGGGCCACGCTCCCTGGCCCACCCCTCCAACATCTTCCTAATACGGAAGTCTGACGTATTATCCACAAACCCTTGGGCTTTACTCAAAAAGGCCAAAGCAGCCAGTTGGCCCCTAATAGTCCTAAGCCCCAAACCCCTTTCCTTCTGGGAAACGCTGAATTGCATAATGTGGGCCGTGGGAATCGGCCAGCAATCCGGCAAATCAGCGGCCCTCCTGAACTCCCAGAATTGGCAAGCCGCTCTATTATATGCCCTTCTGGTGCTCGGCGCTAATGCCAACTGAATGGCCCTACCGGCTTCGGCTTCCCAAGCTGCCATAGGTCCCATGGCATCCGTGCCGGCCGCGGGTCCGCTTCTGGGGCGAGCTGCCGAAAACGCTCCATCTGTTGGCGAGATAGAGCGTCCGCCACCCCATTGCAGACACCGGGTACATGCCTTGCCGTGAACAAAGTGTTCAACTGAAGGCAACGTAGCGTAAAGGCCCTCACCAAATTCATCACCACTTTGGATTTCGAGGTCAAGGAGTTGATAACATGTACAACCGCCATGTTATCACACCAGAAGAGCACAGAATGGTTGGCGAGCTGCTCACCCCATAGCCAAACCGCGACAAGGATAGGGAAAAACTCCAAAAATGTCAAGTCCCTAATGAGCTCGCTATCCAACCATTCCGCCGGCCACTGCTCCGCACACCAGTGCCCTCTGAAATAGACTCCAAACCCAGTGGACCCTGAGGCGTCGGAGGAGATCTGAAGCTCGGCTTCGATCTTCAAATCCTCCCTCCAAAAGGAAACGCCATTGAATTCATCCAGAAACCTGACCCATACCTCCAGGTCCGCCCGCATGCCGGCAGAAATGCGAACCCTATGGTGGGGGGAGCGCAACTGGCACATAGCGTCACAAAGACGCCTCAAGAAGGCCCTGCCTGGTGCCACAACTTTGCAAGCAAAGTTGAGGTGACCAACCAACTGTTGCAGGTCCAACAACGAAACCTTGCGCCTAGCCATCAGTGTAGCCAACCTAGCCTTGAGGTCGGTTACCTTCGCCTCTGGCAGTCGAGAAGACTGGTTGAGCGTATCCAGCTCGATACCCAGAAAGGTAAGCACCTCACAAGGCCCTTCCGTCTTCTCGTGTGCCAGGGGCACCCCCAGCTCATCGGCCAGCCCCTGGAAGGCACATAGCAACCTGCCACACTGCCCAGTACCCGGAGGACCCACGAAAAGGTAGTCATCAAGGTAATGCGCAGTGGCCGAACACCCAGTCCTGTCCCGCAAGGCCCACTCCAAGAAGGAACTAAATCGCTCAAATGCAGCGCATGATATAGAGCACCCCATGGGAAGGGCACGATCCATATAAAATCTGCCCTCAAAACAAAATCCCAGGAGCTCAAAATCATCGGGGTGGACTGGCAAGAGGCGAAATGCCGACTTAATGTCGCATTTCGCCATCTCCGCCCCCACCCCACAACCGCGCACAACCTTGACCGCCTGGTCAAAGGAAGTGTACCTAACCGAACATAGCTCCTGTGGAATAGCGTCGTTAACCGACGCCCCTTTGGGGTAGGACAAATGGTGTATGAGCCGGTACTCCCCGGGTGCTTTCTTCGGCACCACTCCCAAAGGGGAAACCCTCAACGCCGGGACAGGCGGAGCGTCGAAAGGGCCAAGGACTCTGCCCTCTTCGCACTCCTTGCCGATCTTAGCTCGAACAATATGCTCGAGACCAATTACAGACCTAAGGTTGGACGCCAAATAAGGGGCCCTAGGCCCCTGAAATGGGATCCTAAAACCAAATGCAAACCCGTCGCTCAAATATTGCCCGTCGGCCTTACGTGGGTACCTCCTCAAAAGATTATTGAGTACCCTCAGCTGAATGGGGCTGGGACCCTTTACCAGGAGGCTGCTGCCCTGTACTGCCTCCGCCGGGACGCTTGCCCCCTCCCCTAGGCTTTGCTCTGCTGCATGCGGACATAGCATGCGGCCCGCTACAGAGCGGGCACTCATGTTTGAACCTACAAGGCTTCCTAGGGCACGCTCCTTTGGAAGCGAACTCCCAACAAAGCATCCGGGTTTGAACCGGCTGGCCCGCCGCTGGGCGGGCCCCTGTAATCTGCAGCTGCTTGTGAACCAAATGTCCGCTGTCGGACCTGTCCCCTGTATTCGGCTTGGCCGGCGACATCAGCTGCAACCAGAGCTGTTGGCTAACTTGATCCCAAGGCAACCCTGGATTGACCGCCGCCCTCATTCGGAAAGCTTCATCATATTGCAGCCATGCTGCACCTACGAAGTCCGAATAAGCCCTGTACACTATATCCATGTATTGAAACAGGGCGGCGGCCCTTGCCGGCTGAGCCCGGGCGATGACACCCGCATAAATTAGAAACCCCGGCAACCAGTTTGCCCAGGTTCTATCCACCTTCCTGCGCTTAAGTTTTTCTTTCTCCTTTTCGTCGAGCTCATCCTTGCTTTTCTTTTCGAGCTCACGATACAGGAGGCTAAACACATCAACGAACTCTCCACGCAAAATTTTGTCACGCGTGGCGGTCGTTAGGTGATCTCCCAACGGCAACGAAGTATCGCCAAATGGGAGCGCATGGCATGGAATGCTAGAGTAAGGAACGGGGGGGTAAAACCACCCCCCGCCTGGCCCCCTGGGCCACAACCCTTGCCACTGCGTATATTGCTGCCCACCCCATGGCAAAACCCCTGACATAGGTGCCACCGTCGCAGCCGCAGAGGTAGATGGGGTAGCCTGCTGGGCTGGTGTCTGCGGACCCGATCCGCTTAAACTAGCAGCCCCTAAACCCTGCCCCTGCACCACAGGACTCTGCAGGGGCCAGGCCCAAGGTGACCCCGAATCCCAAGGAACGGTGGGTGCCCCAGGTTGCCCTCCGCCCCAAACCCTGCTCCCCATCACTGGAGGGAGGGGTGGCGTCTGCACTGGTCCCCATGGCCAATGTGGTGTCTGGTGCAAAAAACACTTACCAGCCTCCAAAGAAGGACCCGGACCATCCGGAGTGCGGGGCAAGCCGTCCCCCGAGCCGCCGCCAATCAACTGCTCCCCCGACGGTCCCTCACCAGGATCCTCCTCTTCATCTAACTGCTGCGCAGGATCAGGTGCTGCCGTTCCGCCCTGCAACGCAGACAAACGGGCCAGCATCTCTGCCTCAAACATGGGTCGCTTTGACCGCTCCGAAGCGCGGCGGCGACCCTGCCAAATCGGGGCCCCTGCAGCAACCCTCTGCTGCTCCAAAGCCTCAAGCTGCTGGATAATGGCCAATCTAACCCGCTCCCCTGAAATCTGCCCCACATCAGGCTCAGGTTGCCCACCCCGGCCCCTGGGCGGGCGAGCCGGTTGTTTGCCCTTAGGCTTCCCCGAACCCTTTTTAGACACCTTGTTAGCCAACTGATACGGCTAGCTACAAGGCCAGACAAAGATGGGAGCAAACACGAATATCAGACCCCCAAAATTAATCTCCGCACTTGCAGCTGCTAAAATAAACTCCCAGGCAATGCCCTTCAGCGCTGCCACTAACTGCCAACTATGACAAACCCCCAAAAGACAGCCACCCTCGCCCGTCACTCCGATGCGCCCTAAAATGGCCGCCCCAAGAAGAAGTCTGCCCAGCCCTAAAATGGCCGCCCAGCAACAAGCAATCTCCCCAGCGCACGAGGCTCCACCAAAATGGCCGCCGCGCGCGCTCCGTGGAGCACGAAGCTCTGGACCCCAGGCCTACAGCCCGCCCAAAATCAGCCGCCGCTCGCGCTAAAATGAAGTAGCCGCCGCACGCGCTGAAGGGGCCAAAGTAGAGAGGGGGGGGCGGGCAAAGAGATGTACACCCCTGCACTATGCACTCGCCCTAAAATGGCCGCCGCGCGCGTCTCGTGCAGAGCACGAGGCTCACCAGGGGCCTAGAGCCGCCCCAACCGCACAGCCGCCGCTCGCGCCGCGGGCTTCACTGACAGCTGCCCTATAACACGCTGCGGCCCGACTGCAAATCACCGCCTCTAAACACTCCCCAGCGAGCCCGTGTAAGCAATCAGCCTCCCCCCGTAGCCAAACCGCGAAGCCCGTCTCCTCTAAACAGGCACGATCCACCGCCGACGGAGCTGCTCTGCTTCCGTGCCGCTCTGACGACCCAACGACGTCTCCCCGCTCCAAGGCCTCAGCCACCACCAGGCAACGACCCAGGCTCTCCCTCAGAGAGCCAGCGAAGACGACGAACACTCTGGGCGGAGCCAGGGCTTATAAAGCCCTGACCACGCCCACCCCCTATAGGACAGCTCAAGAAGCCAGGCTGTTCCTCGCTTCTTCCGGGGGGGCAAAGACGGCCCCCAGCTTAATCGCGGGCGAAGCCGGCGCAGCTGGGAAGGTGCCGAGCCTTCTCATTTGGTGAACAAAGTATTTGAGCTTCAGCTTCAGCATCTGACCTTCCAGGGAACAGTCAGGGTTCATTTCCCTTAGGACTGACGGATTGGATCTTCTTGCAGTCCAAGGGACTCTCAAGATTCTTCTCCAGCACCACAGCTCAAAAGCATCTATTCTTCTGCGCTCGGCCTTCCTTATGGTCCAGCTCTCACAGCCATACATTACTACTGGGAATACCATCGCTTTGACTATACGGACTTTTGTTGGCAGGCTGATGTCTCTACTTTTTATTATACTGCCCAGGTTCACCATAGCTGTCCTCCCAAGGAGCAAAAGTCTTTTAATTTCATGGCTACAGTCACCATCTGCATTGATCTTGGATCACAGAAATGTGAAGTCTGTCACTACTTCCATGTCTTCCCCTTCTATTTGCCAAAGTGTGATGGGGCTGGATGCCATGATCTTAGTTTTTTGATGTTGAGTTTCAAGCCTACTTTTGTGCTCTCCTCTTTCACCTCAACTATAGGTTCTTTAGGCCCTCCTCACTTTCTGCCATTAGAGTGGTATCATCTGCGTATCTGAGGTTGTTGATGTTTTTCCTGGCAATCTTAATTCCGGCTTGTGCTTCATCCAGGCCAGCATTCCGTATGATGTACTCTGCATATAAATTAAATAAGCAGGGTGACAATATACATCCTTGTTGAACTCCTTTTCCTATTCTAAACCAATCAGTTGTTCCATATTCTGTTCTGACAGTTGCTTCTTGACCCTTATACAGGTTTCTCAGGAGACATGAGAGGTGGTCTGGTACTCCCATCTTTTTAAGGTATTGCCACAGTTTGTTGTAATCCACATAATCAACATATGAACATATGAAGCTGCCTTATACTGAATCGGACCCTTGGTCCATCAACGTCAGTATTGTCTTCTCAGACTGGCAGCGGCTCTCCAGGGTCTCATGCTGAGGTTTTTCACACCTATTTGCCTGGAACCTTTTTTGGAGATGCCAGGGATTGAACCTGGGACCTTCTGCTTCCCAAGCAGATGCTCTACCACTGAGCCACCATCCCTCCCCAAAAGCTTTAGCGTAGTCAATAAAACAGAAATAGACATTTTTCTGATACTCCTCTGCTTTCTCCATAATCCAGCAAATGTTGGCAATTTGGTCTCTAGTTCCTCTACCTCTCCGAAACCCAGCTTGAACTTCTGGTAGTTCCCAATCAACATACTGCTGAAGCCGAGCTTGCATGCCTTGCTGGCATGTGAAATGAGTGCAATGGTGCGATAGTTGGAACATTCTTTGGCATTACCCTTCTTTGGGATTGGAATATAAACTGATCTTTTCCAATCCTGTGGCCACTGTTGTGTTTTCCAAATTTGTTGACATATTGTGCGCATCACTTTAACAGCATCATCTTTTAGGACTTTGAATAGCTCAACTGGGATACCGTCGTCTCTGCTCGCTTTGTTGTTGGTAATGCTTTCTAAGGCCATTTGACTTCACACTCCAGGATGTCTGGCTCGAGGTCAGCGATTTCGCTGTCATGGTTGTCAAGGACATTGAGATCCTTCTTGTATAATACTTCTGTGTATTCTTACCACCTCTTCCTGATCACTTCTGCTTCTGTTAGGTCCCTACCGTTTTTGTCCTTTATCATAGCCATCTTTGTACAAAACGTTCCCTTGATTTCTCCAATTTCCTTGAAGAGATCTCTTCCTGGGCTCCATTAAACAAACAAAGAGATAATACCTCTCTGAACTGACTGGTTAAAAAGCGGGCTGGAAAAGCCACCCCAGACCAAAACCCAGCCACTGTCTTGGGAGACCCAAATGTTTTGCTGCCACAGTGGTTACAAGGAAAGAAATGCTGCACAGTTCTGTACCCCTGGTTCTGGTGGGCTATGATCACCAGCTTCATGCCTGTCACAAGAAGTTGTTGCCATCATGCTGGACCAGTGGGGGCCAAGCATGCTTAAAATAAGAGTCGCATAGAATAAACATCAGATGTTTGAGGGAGGGAAGGAAAATAGATGGGGGAGGGAGAGGTGGAAAGAAAGCAACTTTAAATGCATTCTCCAGCCATTGGCTGGCTTGGAGAAGTGATTTAAAGAGAGAAAGGCCTTCTCCAAGCCAGCTAATGTGACGGTGGGGGCTTCAAGAGCCACACAATGTGTGTGAAAGAGCCACATGTGGCTCCTGAACCAATTGGGCCACCCCTGTGCTGGACTTTTGCCCAGGACTCTAGAATCACTAAGACCACATCTGCTCCAACTCTCTGGCTCAACCCTTTTGACTTTTCCCCTTCTTTGTAGCACTGTGGTCTGTGGACTTATTGACAAAGAACTGTTGTTCTTCATTGCCTATGCCTGCCCATGTGAATGCCAGCAGTGTTCACTGTTTTCAGAGATACACCCTTCAGAGACAGTCTCAACCCCCTACAGAAGTTCTCACAATCCTTTAAGGCAGGCTTGGAAGGAAGTGCAGTCCTCCTGTTGGAACTGATTATCAAGGCACTTGCTATGGGAACAAAAGGGGGAAACATGAAGTGGCTTGTGGGTGCTTTCACAGAAGATGTTCAGAGTGCAAGACCCAATCATTTATGAAGTCTGCCTTCTGCCCTTTGGATACCACTGACTTTTCCTGGCTACTAGAGTCAATTTTTTTGATTAGCATTTTGGGATGCCTGTATTTTATAGTTGAGAATCTGACATCCTGAGCATTCCTTGTTAAATACTGGGTTTAATACACAGGGAGGCACCGCTCATGTTGATCACAGCTCTTTATTGTGATTACAGCATAGTAACTGGAAAACTGAGACTGGAGAACTGGGCCAACAGGGCCAAATATAAACAGCTCAAGTTCCCGCACTAAAACGTCATTGGACCATTCGAACCAGCAGGGGGCTTGCTATTGGTCAGGGGACGCAAAGAGTTGAATCCTGCTTCCCATTGTTTCAGTGTCCCCAAGCTCAGCCCTTAAGGCTGCAATGAGCCAGGCAGGAACCAGCAACCCAATATCTATGCAAGACCTACCTCTTCAAAATAGCCTTCACTTAATACCGAGCCAAGAAAGTTTTGCTGGATATGTTTTAATCCCTGAATTTTATAGAAGACCTAAGTTATAGCACCACAATGTTAATTTTAATACAAGTTGTTTTAATGATTTAATGATGATTTTATATAATTGTAATTGTAATTATCATGTATGGTTTTTTATTGTACATTGTAGTTATGTGTTGTGAGCCGCCCTGAGCCTGCCCCGGCGGGGAGGGCGGGATATAAATAAAAAGTATTATTATTATTATTATGTATCACATACATAACACCTGTGGTGGAAAGGCAAGCCATAAATGTTACAGCCAGAGGGGGCAGAGCTGTGCTTGGAGGTCCCCTCCCGGGGCCTGCTGTTTGGTGAGGATGCAAAATGAGTGAGCTGGCAGGAGAGTGAGGCCACCAATGTGCTTGATGAACTCAGGAGACGGTTGTGATTCATTGAGAAGTTTGTGATTCCTGTCCTCCCTCATCAGGACTAGTTCAAACCCCAGGGACACAGCAACTGCTTGGGGCAACTGTGCCTGCACCAGGCACCCTCCCCGCTCATGCTGGCACCACTGCTGCTCAGCTCTAGCATCTGTGGTCACCACCCAGAGCAGGTGGGAATGCAGGTGAAAAGGTGCGCCTGCTTCCCTCCCTCCCGAGCTGCTGCTGCCTGGTTCCAGGATGCAATATCTTGGAGGCAAGCAGCAGCCTCATAAGAGGGGTGCTTGGGGCAACAAAATGAGCTGAACCTTGCTGCCCTTCATGAGACGCTGACAAGATGACATGGACTCTCAGAGTGAAGCTCAAGAGAAAATTACAAAAATAGAGTGCATCTGAAAAGGATTTATAATGTTTTGGTTTGATAGCCATTTGGGGGAAGCTCTTGGGGGCTGTATCCCTCTCCCCATGGACACTCCCTGCCAAATTTCAGGCACACGGGAAAGTGGCATTTCATAGGCAACCTTGAAGTGGATCTGGTGTTCAACTGGGGGCCAGTGGAGCTGGCAGAGCACCAGTTGGATAGGTGGTGACATAGGGGTACCTGTAAGTACCCATGTTGCTGCATTCTGGACCAGCTGTAGTTTTCAGGTCAGCTTCAAGGATCGCCCTACATAGACAGTAATCCATCCTCAAGATGACCGTTGCATGGATCACTATGGCTAAGTCAGAGCGTAAGACGTCGGGGGCCAGTTACCTGACGTGGTGCAGTTGGAGAAATGCCAGTCTAGCAACATTCACAATCTGGTTGCATGGCTCCAACAAAGCTGCTGAAACTGAATCCATCGAAGATGAAAGTCCTGTGGCTGGGTGGGGGCGACCTGAGGTCGAGATGCCAACTCCCAGCTCTTGACACTATTAGTGCACCATCTGTGCACTATAACCAGCATCAGCTGTCAAGAATTTGGGTATGCTTCTGGATGCCTCCTTATCAAATTGAAAATGTGCAACATTAGTAGTAGTTAACGTTTCAATTAAGAATTTGTAAAGCGGCCCTAGCCTGGTTGGTTCAGTCTAGACGGATCTTATCAATTCTCGGAAGTGAAGCTGGGTTGGCCCTGGTTAGTACTTGGATGGGAGAACACCAAGGGAGTTCAGGGTTGTTACGCAAAGGCAGGCGATGGCAAACCACCGCTCTTCATCTTGTCTTGAAAACTTTACAGGGTTGTCATAAGTCAGCTGCAACTTGATGGGACTTTTTCCACAGCCCAAACACTGGTTGTTGCAAGTCCTTTATTAGGAAGTGGTGCACACACAAGATCTCCTCATCATAAGTAATCATACACAATGCTTGTGTTTTAGTGCACTAGCATAAATCTGTGTATGATTTACACTCAGATTCCCAGCAACTGTTTACCTCTACCCATGGCTTTTTTTGTAGAAAAAAGCCCAGCAGGGATTCATATGCATATTAGGCCACTCCCCTGACCCCAAGACAGCCCAAACTGCATTCCTGTGAGTTCCTGCTCAAAAAAACCCCTGCCTCTACCATCTCATTTTCTGTAAAACATCTCTAAGAAATGTCACCAAATATTTTCCTGCCATTCCCTGCATGTTCTGCTTATTCTAGTTTCCCAACTACCTCTCCATTAATTTAATTTGAAGGTTTCCATTGTCTCTTTATGTGGTCCCCTGCTGAGTCACTTTCGACTCTGGTGTTTGAGGTTTTTGGTGATACAACTGCGCAACCTGCTGGGCATACGAGGAATAGCAGCCTTGTGGTTCCCCTTGCTCCTGTCACTCCCGGGAGAGCAGGCAGGCCGAAGGGAGGCATTTCAAACAACAGGGAAGTTCCCGTAGGATGAGCTCCTGCAGTCACATGACTTATTGGCTTTGCAAGTGGAGGGAGCGGCGGAGAAGCAGGTCATTTCGAAGTTGGGGGCGATGTCCTTAAGCTGCCCCCCCTCCCCCGCTATCTTGCAATGCAACTAAGTTCCAGGTTAGGGTTACCCACCTGGAGCTTGGGCTGGAATGACAGCTGATCTCCAGATTGCAGAGCTCAGTCCCCCTGGAAGAAATGGTACCTTCAGAGAGGGGCGCTACACCACAGAGACTCTGGGAGAAACTGAACTCCGTCCCCAGGCGCTCCTCAAAATCTCCAGGAATTTCCCAAGCCAAAGTTGGCAACCCTCGTTCAGGTGGATTGGGAGCCCTCCAGCATCCTCCTCCTGCTTCGGAGACTGTCTGTGCCGCCTTTGGCAGAGCTCGAAAGACTCTAGAGGCTTTGAGATGCGGCTGATGTGCCCTCCTCTGCCCAAGCGCTTGACCTCATCGTGTCCCTGCCCTGGGCGGGGGGCGGGGGGAGGGCAACGAAAGACTGGCCGGCAAATCTCCCGAGGAGGCAAGCGAAGTTCTCGCCGCCCGGGCAGCTGCGGCGAAGGGAGAGGCAGACCCCGAGCGAGAGGCCCAGTCCCTGGCTGCTGCCGCTCCCCTTCCTCTGTGGCCCACGGGGGCAAAGAAAGCAGGCCGTGGCCGCCGCATGAAAGAGGAAGAAGGGGGAGAGGAGGAGGGGGAAGGCGGGAGAGCCGCAGCTGGAGGCAGGCAGGCAGGGAGGTGAGCAGCCCCGCAGCACTTAGGAGGCCGGCAGCCACTTCCCTCCCGACGTAGTAACTCAGCGGCTACCCTGGGGCAACAGGCAGCCCGCGACTCTGTGTGTGTTGGTGTGTGCGTGTGCCTGTGTGTGTCTCACTCCAAGTGAGCCTTGAACTTCTCCCATTGGCAGGGCAGGGGCAGCTCCTCCCCTTTCCCCACTGCCTGCTCTTGTATAAATCATGTGCCGCTTGCTTTTTCTCCCCAGTCCCGCAGATGTGCACCCTTTGGGCACCGCCGGCCTGGGCCTCGCTCGCCTCTCTCCCCTCTGCTCGGCAAGCCCCGGCCTCGCCCCCTCCCCTCCTCTCCTCCCCGGGCCATGGAGCTGGGCTGGGCGTGCAGCCACTCGGTCTGGCTTTGCTTCCTCTGGTGTCTCCTGAAGAAGCTCCTGCGCTGTGACCTGTTGCTGACTCCCCGCCTGCTGCTGCATGTGGGACTCGTGGTCCTGCTGCAGGCTGTCAGCCACAGCTTCCTGCCCCTGCCGCTCAGCGCCGCCCTCACGGGCACCGCCTGCTGGCTCGTCCTGGGAGGGGCCGCCCGCCTCCAGAGGCTCCCGGCCGCCGGGAAAGCCGTCTTCGTCACAGGTGAGTCAGGCCAGCATCCCAGCAGGACGGCTGCCCACCTGCCCCAGGCGCTTCAGAGGTCATGCATCGGCTGGGCCACGCCGGCCAGCGGCCCAGGAGAGTCTGCTGGCCTTAAGAGCTGGAAGGAACTGGGGGAGGGGGGGGAATCCCACTCTGCACATTGACCCTTGCAAAGAACCGTGTGTGGTGGATTCTTTGTCTAGTTGTGGTTGGGGTCAAGAAGAAAGGCTTCCCTCCCCAGGGGTCAAATTAGACAGTGGACCAGGGCCTGATCAGTTTCCCTTTGCAAGATGCACCTCCCCTGTGTGCAGAGTGAGTAGGCCTCTTTCTGCAGTTCATCCATCCGTAGGTGGTTTGGGACTGGGGGGGAGAGTGGAGGGGCTGACCCAGTGGCCTCCCCCAGTCCTTCAAGGCAGAGATGAATCTGTGGTAGTCTTCCCCACTCCCGCCTCCATCAGACTGTGCCTCAGGGGCAGTCTCATCAAGACCTTGGTAACCTGAGAAAAGTTTTACAACATCTTGCTTGAAAGTGATTCTGTTTTTAAAAAGTCTCCTTCTTCTTAATGTGACATCTTTTCTTTGTTATGTGATGCACTCATGTGCTCTATAAGTGTGATGCTCTGACTGCTAAGTGAGCTTGTGATGGAATGTGAGCGTTTGTGTGAGGGTGTGTGTGTGTCAATTAGGACACCCAAATGGTCTTCTGCCCCAGGGCACTGTCTGGAGAACGGCATGACCCCATCCCCCACCACTAACAGACAATGGCTTGTGATGATGACTCCACAAAGGCCTAAAGAGACCATCAGAGCCCATAAGTCTGAGATGTTAGGGGATAACCTTTTCTTGCAGGGATGGATCTCTGGCATTTGCACAGGTTTCAGAGGCAGGGGAAACCTGTCATCTGCTTTCTACCCTCAGCCTACCCTCCCACATGCCCAGAGTTCTCACAAATGCTAAGGGAGTCATTAGTTCCAAACCTCCCTCCTGCCAATGAAGGGCAGAGGTCAAAGAGGAGCTGGCCCATCCATCCTTTTGTGCTCCATAGTACATGCTTCCAAGTAACACCTACAGAGTTTTAGTCTAAAGTTTGAGTCCAGAGTGGCACCTTTAAGACCAACAAATGTAGGCATTTTCATGTGCATGCACATTTCCTCAGACACGCTAATGCTGCAATCACACACACTAAATAATGTACTTCCGATCCACTTTCAAAGCACTTTCCAACTTGATTTTGCCAGTTCACACAGTAAAATTTGGTTGGAAAGTTCATTATTTAGTGTGTGTTATCACAGCCTAAGACAGCAGTTTAGGTTCAGCAGCAGATGTGAACCTTGTCACTATTGTTGTTAAACTGGATGGCAGGGGAGTGACCAGATGGCTTCGGAAGGACCAGGCAATGGGAAAGGTGTGGAGAGAGACCAGAGTTCCTGGGTTTGGTTTAGAAGAGGCAGATGTGGGAGCAGGGAGAAAGAGAAGCTTCTCATGTTGGGACACAGTTTTAGTGAAAAACAAATTTCAAATGACTTTGTCACAGTCCCCAAGAATGATAACTGAAAGCAGAAAACATCTGCAGGCCTCTATTTATAAAACTACAGAATAGAGAAGATACAGTTTTGACAATGGGGGTCCAAAGTAATACAAATACCTGTCCTACTCCACAGCAAGGGGCCACAGAGGCTATCCTCCTTTTATACAGTGGCAAGGGCCACAATGGAACCTCCATGTGCAGGGACAGTCTTTCTCTGGGTGACAAACATGTATTTTTGAACTACACAAACCATCTGGCTGGCTGGCAGCTATTGGAAACAGAAACGTTTGATGTGTTTGTAGATATTTATATCCTGCTTTCCTCCACAGTGGAGAGCCAAAGCTGCTTACCACATCACTCTCCCCTCCTCTGTTTTATCCTCACAACAATGACCCTGTAAGGTAGGTCAGGCTGAGAAAGTGATGGCCCCAAGAAGAAGAGTTGGAAGAAGAAGAGTTGGCTGTTATGCCCCACTTTTCCCTACCTTAAGGAATCTCAAAGTCGCTTACAATCTCCTTCTCTTCCTGTCCCCACAATAGTTACCCAGCAAGCATTGATGGTAGAGTGAAGATTTGAATCTGAGTCTCCAGACTCCTAGCCCAGCACTCAGAATTCAGGCTCCCACATATCCTTCGTTATTTTAGGCAGAAGGAACTTCCTCCAGCCCCAAAGCACTTCCTCCAACTTAAGCGACTCTTCTGTTAGAGGAAGGCTCCTTAGGCACAGAGCTGGAAAATGAGGAGACACGAGAGATCAAATCCTGCCATGGTGAAATATATGTTTAAGCTCCAGGTAATCTTTTGACCAAGAGCCCCATGGCACAGAGTGGTAAAGCTGCAGTACTGCAGCCCTAATCTCTGCTCACAACCTGAGTTCGATCCTGGTGGAAGCTGGGTTCAGGTAGCCGGCTCAAAATTGACTCAGCCTTCCATCTTTCCGACATCGGTAAAATGAGTACCTAGCTTGCTAGGGGTAAAGTGTAGATGACAGAGGAAGGCAATGGCAAACCACCCCATAAAAAGTCTGCCGTGAAAATGTTGTGATACAACGTCACCCCAGAGTCGGAAATGACTGGTGCTTGCACAGGGGACTACCTTTTTAATCTTTTGGCCAACCACAAGCCAAGAGGGAAAGAAACAGGATTAGAACCCACACCTTGCAGATCAACTTCTCAACTACAAAAGCTCATCATGGGGTATTTTGAATGTGTCCACCACTGGCCCTGGTGATGACACTGACCATATATGCTGGGACAGATGCAGTTATAGAGAAAACCTCGGCTTGTGTAGAACAGCATAAGTGAAGCTTGCTTGAAGGCCTGGGTTTAAGCTTCTGATGCAGTACACCTAAGAGAGTCCCTTCTCGGAACTAGATTCAAGTCCAGTAGCAACTCAGAGACTGGTTTTCAGAATAGAATCTTCTGAGAGTCAGAGCTGTGGTATCTGATGAAGAGAGGTCTGAAAGCTCGTTCTCCAAACATGTTGTTCTCTAAGGTGCTACTGGATTCGAATTTAGCTATTACAGACCAACATGGTGCACTCCTGCCAGTTTGGTGTAGCGGTTAAGTGTGCGGACTCTTATCTGGGAGAACCGGGTTTGATTCCCCCACTTGCTGCTGTTCCTGAATGACCTTGGTCAGCCATAGCTCTGGCAGAGATTATCCTTGAAAGGGCAGCTGCTGTGAGAGCCGTCTCCAGCCTCACCCACCTCACAGGGTGTCTGTTGTGGGGGAGGAAATTAAAGGAGATTGTGAGCCGCTCTGAGACTCTTTGGAGTGGAGGGTGGGATATAAATCCAATATCTTCTTCTTCTTCCTGAAACCAGCATCAGAGCCAGTCAGTGATCTTCTACACCCCTGACTGGTTACCCGTAACCAGAACTATTATCTGTCTTAGCGGTTCCTCACATCAGTATTGGCCAGGGCATTGTGACCTCTTAAGTTCCTGCCCTCAGCACACCGCTAGAACAGGAGCAAACAGAGAATAGAGGATCTTCTCCCAAGGGGGAGACCCATCCTGCCTACGTGGCCCCATTAGCTCACAGAAACATGGCTGAGAACACAGTTCCAGGCTTTTATTGAAGCAAATCTAAGGGGTGGCCAACCATATTGTTCTGGCAGGATGTTATACCTTTTTTTAAAAAGTCATATGACAGACATCTCGGTAACAAGTAGAGGTTTCACAGCATTCGGGGAAGCTGTATTTACCTGTCACCTTGCAAAGGTAAAGGAGATGGGAGGGTGGTGGAAGTCCAGCGGTCGGGTAAGAGCAAAGTAGACAAAATGGTACCTTCTATTATCTGCTTTGAGCCTCTGAAAGTTAGTCCCAGTAAGATATCTGAAGTCATATCCACTGCTAGGAATGTGCCTGGTAGACAACAAGAGTTGGCCGCCCCACAGGGGAGCAGCTGGATGTCCTCTAGTCCCAGCAGGTGGCTTGGGTTGACTAGGTGACACTGGAGACCATCCTTGCTTCTTCGCATGTTGGAGGTCTGCCTGCAAAGAGTGACAAGAACAACAGACTAATAGCTACAAAAAAAGAGCACCCCTGCCTGGTGCACTCAGTAGAGGAGTAGTGAATAAGGGCCTACGCGTCTTTTGTCATTGGTATTCCCTGCACTTTTAGAGTCACCTGTATTCTGTAGGCAGTTAGATAATAGCCTCTCCCTTGCAGCATTCTGTCTTGAACACTGCTTGTCCGCTCTGTGTGATCCTATAAGGAAGGGGTGGCCAAACTGTGGCTCGGGATGGAGCCACATACAGCTATTTTGCGCATATTGTGTGTCTCCCAGAGGTAGAAGGAGGAACTTCATGCAGACTTAGCTTTGGGACCTCCGTCAGCCTCAGAGCACCGACCCCATAGGTAGGCAACTATTTCCACTGTGTGTGGAGCGGGGGAGGAGGGGGAAATATGCAGGCTTGCAAGCTCTTCTCTTCCACCACAGAGGTTGCCCAGAGACCTAGAGTGGGGAAAGAGCACAAGAGCCGAGGGAGCCTCTGGAAGGAAGGACAGAATCAAGGTTCCCCCTTAGTTTCATCGCTTGTGTTGGAGCTGTACCTACTAACCTTAGAGTCAAGGCAAAGAAAGATGCATAATGACGCAAACAGTGGTCAGTCATTCATATGGTACATGCGTGTTTCCTTCTCCCGCTGGTGTAAAAAAAACATTCCCTAATTTTTCCCCATGCTGGTCTTATGGGAACTGTTATTCCCAGCTTTTGTTTTTTTAAAACTTATCTTTCTAGCATGGTCATATTGTAAAGTGCATACAAAGAGAGTATTAAGAGTTTTAATAAAAACATGTGTGTAAATTATTGGTTTATGTCTTATGGCTCTCAAACATCTGACGTTTATTCTGCGGGGCTCTTATGTTTAGCCAGTTTGGCCACCCCTGCTATAAGGCAAAAGGAATTATGAATGTTTGGCTAGCAGCAGCAATGGTTAGAGTGGAATGTCTGGTACTCATCTAAAACAATGAATCTGCTTCCTGTTGTCTTCATTGATGCAGTGCTGGAACTCTTGGCAAAGGCATGGAAGCAGCTGCTTGGGGTAGCACATGGAGGAGGATGCCAAAGGGCCAGGGCTGTTTTTTTTTGCAGAAAAAGCCCAGCAGGAACTCATTTGCATATTAGACCACACCCCTGGCATCACTATTGTCTCGCACAGCAGGAGCTCATTTGCATATTAGGCCACACACCCCGATGCCTAGCCAGCCAGGACTGCATTCCTGTGTGTTCCTGCTAAAAAAAAAAAGCCCTGCATAGGACCATGGGAGTTTGGCTCACTCCCAGCCATTGGTGGCTGGAAGGTGACAGGCGTCCCCTTCAGGGACCTTTCTGCTGCCCAGGAGAGGATGAGTGTACATTGCTGGGGTAACAAAATATTTGGCGAAAGATCTGTGCTGATACTGGGTGGAAGCTTACCGGAACATGAGGGTTCACAGCACACAACACACACCCTTTCATGATGCTGTGTCAGGGCTCGGCGTTTACAGCGATCAAATGCCGGTGTATGGAATTCTCTGTGTTAGTTGGGTTAGAGTCAGATGGGGTACACTGTCCTGGCCTCTTCAGTTGGAGCCAATGTTTTGTTAGGGTGTTGTCCGGGGGTGATTCTACCTGGCATCCTATGTTCATGCTGCCTTCTGTTTGGTGTAGTGGTTAAGTGCACAGACTCTTATCTAGGAGAACTTGGTTTGATTCCCCGCTCCTCCACTTGCACCAGCTGGAATGGCCTTGGGTCAGCCATAGCTTTCACGGGAATTGTCCTTGAAAGGGCAGCTGCTGTGAAAAACTCTCTCAGCCCCACCTACATCACAGGGTGTCTTGTGTGTGGAGGGGGGAAGGAAGAGGAGATTGTGAGCTGCTCTGAGACTCTGAGATTCATAGTATAGGGCGGGATATAAATCCAATATCATCTTCTTTTTCTTTTGCCCACCCATCATTCTCCAGAAGTCAGGCATTTCTGTGAACAGCACCAGACCTCTGGAATAGCCTGCCTGGGTGTGAGTAGGGCACGCTTCATCTCTTTGGTCCTTCAGGAAGGGCTTGCAAGGCATTAATTTTTGCAAAATCCTATTGGTTAATTTCTGAGAGTACTGAATATTAGTTTTGCTGTTTCAATAATGTTGGCTGTAATTTTGTGGACTGTTTTTGCTTTTATGAGTTCTTACTTTAGGGATTGTAATTGTTTCATGTGTCATTCACTGCTTCACATCCTTTGAGGAAGTGTTTTAAAATAAAAACAAAGGGTTAGCAATATGCTCTTGCTACATTTTTCTCTCTGCCTTGATGGCTTGTGCAAAGTGTTTCCTTTTTGTGCAAGCAAAGGGCCAGTCTGGTACAGTGGTTAGAGTGGAGAGCCCAAGTTTGAATTCCCAGTCTGCCATGGAAGCTTGCTGGGTGACTTTGGGTGCCCTTCCTACCTTGCAGGGTTATTGTGAGGATAAAATTGAGGGGAAGAGAATGATGTAAGCTGGTTTGAATTTCCATTGGGGAGAAAGATGGGGCATACATTAAATCAATCACTCGTGCCAATATGGTGAGTGATACAGCTAGGTTTGCCAAGTCTAGGTTGGAAAATTCCTGGAGATTTGGAGGTGGAAACTTTGGTGAGAAGGACCTCACCCATGCCATCGATCCTACCCTCCAAAGCAGCCATTTTCTCCAGGGAAACTGATCTCTGAAGTCTGGAGATCAGCTGTAATTGCAGGAGAATTCCAGAACCCACCTGCAGGTTGGCAACCCACACCACTTGCCCCATCGTTGGAGAAATGGGTGTTCTGGCAGAGGCTTCTCTGCAGCTTTTGGTGTGCTGTTAATGTCTGCAGAATCATTTGGGGCCCTATCCTTTGTTGGGGCAGCATGCCTGGAGTAGGAGGAGGCGGGGGAAGGGTTATTTCTTGTCCCTACGGTGAGTTGAGCGGGGAGCATTTGAACTTACACCTGCTCTTATGCCAGTGTAATTTTATGTTGCTAGGTGTGGGACTGAGTTTTGAGTGGGGTACCAAGCCTACTCTCCCATCGTCCTTGTGCCTGCTTAGTTGCTCTGGCATTGCCACAAGCACCATGGGGATCTTATGCCAGCACAGAATCCTAATCTGCCAGGTGTGATCTTGTGTGGCAGCTCTGCTCTGCAAAGCTGTGCCTTGTGGTGCTTTCAGTCCCTGCATGACTATGAACGCTGATATCCAGATCAAAGGTTTGCTCAGTTTGTTAATTTTACTATTCTGTAACTGGATATTAAGTTTGTACCATTTTGCATTCTAAACCACTGCCTACCAGCTATATGTAGCTCTGTTCATTGTACCTGATTCCTCGTCTGATGAAGTGTGCTTGGAGCACACGAAAGCTTAGGTTCTGAATAAAACTTTGTTGGTCTTTAAGGTGTACTTGACTCCTACTTTGTTCTGCTGCTTCAGACCAACACGGTTGCCCACTTGGATCTGCCCATTCATGGGCATTCTTCTTCCTCTTCTTTTTTTTGGGTAGCTGCTCTGACTGTACAGAACAGTCTTCCAAAGGAAGATCCATGTTCATTCCCCCTGCAGATTCAGAAGGGATGTGAGACTGAACTTTTTAAAAGGACTTTTGACCTTACTTTGACTCTGTTTTGAATTTAATGGTGCCTTTTTGATATTTTTTTTACATTGATTTTATTGTTGTGACCTGCCTTGGGTTTCAGTTTTCTGGGAGAAAAAACAGGGTCTATAACTAAAGTATGTTGAAAAGAATTTATTTATTTTATTAGACTTCTATCCTGCCCTCCCCTCCCCTCCAAGAGGAACAGGCACTTCTTGAAGGGGTGGGGGTGGCTGGCCAAAAGACCATCTATGCCTGGACAGCCTTTACCAGTAGAGATTGAGCTGGAAGAAGACAGCTGTAAAAACCAAATTTGCATTTAGCTGTCAGTCCCCTGGGAAGAAAATTTAGAGAGGGGAAAATCTAAGGGATGCCTTTGAAGATAGTATGTTATCCAGACATTTTTGTGGTCATTCTACAATCTTGTCTCTTTCTAATTGGGTCATTGCTGCAACTTAGAAACCAGAAGACATGCACCAAGATGCTTGTTTCAACAGGGTGTGTTAGCAAGCACAAATAAGATTCACACCATATCAAATTTGGGAGGGGGGGAAGAAAACTCAATGGAAAGGTGTTTTTCTGTAATATTCATTGACGGGCTGATTACTGTCTTGAAGGCTGGGAAGAAATCCCTCACTCAAGGAAATCTGGTCTGTGAAATTAATGGTGAAATAAAATACTTTACAGCCATCTTTGCCATTCCTAGTTTAGCTCACTTGTGCTTGTCCATTGCATGAGAGCTATTTATTTTGTGGTGTTCCTTCTTCTCCATTACCATGAGATCCAGGAACATGATGCAGGGTATCAGAGCGATCCTAAATAGAGTTATACACTTTGAAGTCAATGAGCTTAGAAGGAGGTAACCCTGCTTAGGATTGCACTGTATATCTGCTATATGTTTCAAGAGGCATCTTTAAAAAAAATCTAAGAGCAGATATAAACTGAGTATCCAGTTGTCCTGTTTGGAAGCTAGCCGTGCATATCTTGGTCTCAGTGAAGATCATTTCAGCATCACTTCTGGCAACATAGCCATTGTCAATACCAGGGTTGGAAAATTCCTGGAGATTTGGGGGTAGACCTTGGGAAGGGTGGGGTTTGGGGATGGGAGGGACCTCAGCAAGGTATAAAGCCATCCAGTCTGCCCTCAAAGTAGCCATTTTCTCCAGGGGGGTTGATTTCTGAAGTGCAGAGATTGGTTGTAATTATGGGCACTCCCCAGGCCCAGCTTGGAGGTTGGCAACCCTAGTCAACACTGTCCTTGCTATGTATGCATGTGTACTCTCTCTGGTTCATGACTCTTGCCGGCAGTTTGGATCCACCTGGTTTCTGGTAAGAAAAACAGGCACTGGTAAGAAATTTGCAGTTTGGTCAACATATCTTGTCTTATGGCTGCCCCAACAGTGGTTTGCAATGGAAGGAATGTGGGGGCTGTAATAAGCTCTTACAGGTAGGTTTGTTAGCTCTGGGTTAGGAAGTACATGGAGATTTGGGGGGCAGAACCTGGGGAGGATGGGTTTGAGGGGGAATCTCAGCAGGATGTAACTCCATATGATACATATGATACAATGTCAGGCAGTTCTCTCCCCGACATTGTTTAACATCTTTATGCGCCCCCTTGCCCAGCTTGCCCGGAGGTATGGGCTTGGTTGTCATCAGTACGCTGATGATACCCAGCTCTATCTATTGATGGAAGGCCGGACTGGTGATGTCCCTACAAATTTGGACCGGGCGTTACAGGCCGTGGCTGACTGGCTCAGGCTGAGCGGGCTGAAGTTGAATCCAACGAAGACTGAGGTCCTTTGCGTGGGTCGGGACGGACCGGGGGGGGAGATTACTCTGCCAGCTTTTGACGGTGCGCCACTGACACCAGTGCGCAGGGTCAAGAGCCTGGGGGTGCTACTGGAAT
The DNA here is from genome assembly GCF_032191835.1 of Heteronotia binoei. Taxonomy (NCBI): domain Eukaryota; kingdom Metazoa; phylum Chordata; class Lepidosauria; order Squamata; family Gekkonidae; genus Heteronotia; species Heteronotia binoei. The sequence goes on from NC_083236.1 coordinate 27,737,019, forward strand.
CCTCGCTATCAATGGAGGCCCAGATAGCTACCACCGCAAGATCCGCCTTCTTCTATCTCAAGAGGGCGAGGCAGTTGGCTCCCTTCCTGGAACGCGACGACCTAGCAACTGTGATCCACGCAACGGTCACCTCAAGACTAGACTACTGCAATGCCCTCTACATGGGGCTGCCCTTGTGCCGAACGCGAAGACTTCAGGTAGTGCAGAACGCAGCGGCCAGGCTGTTGATGGGACTACCTAGGTGGGAACATGTGCGGCCGGTGCTGCGGGATCTGCATTGGCTACCGGTCGTCTACCGCGTTCGGTATAAGGTGCTGGTTATTACCTTTAAAGCCCTATATGGCCGAGGACCTGCCTACCTCAGGGACCGCCTCTCCCCATATATCCCCAGGAGAGCGTTAAGATCTAGCTCCCAAAACCTCCTACAAATCCCTGGGCCAAGAGAGGCTAGAATGAAGATAACTCGGGAGCAAGCCTTCTCATTAGTGGCCCCGCGCTGGTGGAATCAACTCCCAGAGGGGGTGCGAGCCCTGCGGGACCTGAACCAGTTCCGCAGGGCTTGCAAGACCTCTCTTTTCCAACTCGCATTTGAATTAGGACCAGACTAACTTGATAAAATCATTCTAACTCTAGCCATCTTATGTTGTAACTGAAGCTGATAATATGTAATTGTGACACCAGAAATTATAGCACCTATTTTTATGTATTTTAATCTATATATGTAATTGTATTGTATTCATAATGTTTATCTGCTTTTAATTGAATCATGACGTAGTCATGTCTGTGAGCCGCCCTGAGCCCGCCTTTTGGTGGGGGAGGGCGGGATATAAAAATAAAATTTATATTTATTTATTTATTTATCATCCAAAGCAGCCATTTTCTCCAGGGGAACTGGTCTTGGTCAACTGGAGATCAATTGCAATAGTGGGAAATCTCCAGGTGCTTCCCAGAGGCTGGCAACCCTACTTACAGACAGTCTAGCTCCATCTTTGTGACACATTGAAGGCATATTTGTATGACAAGATTATATTAGTTTTCACCAGTGTTAACTGTCAGAGAATCCTTGGAGTTGTTGTTTGGTCTACAGAGGCTAAGGTCTATAGTTCCCACACTTCCCTTGAGGACAGGGAATGACTATTGCTGAGCCTGGATGCGCTTTGGGAGTTTCGTGAGGATGAAGAGTGGACATCAGCACAAAATGGCTGCCTTGGGGACAGTTACAAAAGGCTGGGTGGTCCCCCAGCTAAGAATTCTCCTATGATGGATGGAGCTTATTTTTGAAGGGCCACTCCCTGAAGGCCCAAAGGTCATGTTTCCTGGAGTCCCCTCCCTGATCCAGGGTGGCAGAGGAAAGCCGGAGCTGGCTATTGGCTTTGGGGAAGAAGCAAGTAGGCACCAGGAAACATGTTGGTGGGTACTGTGGCACCCATGGGTACCTTGCTAAAGAACCTGTTGTAGATACACTCAGTGATAATCGGGCAGCTGATGCTAAAGATTGTTTCTAGTGACCCTTTTCTTCATGATTTCTCTCTTTTTACTGTTTAAAATTCAAGCTCTCCTGCATTATGAAGACTTTTATGATAGACTTGTGGTGGCGGCCACAAGTATAGCCACCTTCAAGAAGGGTTTAGATAAAAATATGGAGCACAGGTCCATCAGTGGCTATTAGTCACAGTGTATGTGTGTATATAAAAATTTTTGCCACTGTGTGACACAGAGTGTTGGACTTGATGGGCCGTTGGCCTGATCCAACATGGCTTCTCTTATGTTCTTATGTTCTATTTTAAACAAGCCAGTTTATAGACACAGCCTTGGCTAGTTTCTGTTACACTACAGCTAGCGGGAATTAGCGTTGCCAGGTGCTCCCTGGCCACCAGCAAGGGATGGGTGGGTAGGGCTGTGTGTTCTGGATTAGGAAACTTGTAGTGATTCGGAGATGGAGTCTGGGGAAGACAGGGACCTCAGAGGGGTACAAAGCCATAGAGTGTCACGGCTGGGGCCGGGTCAGGCAAAGTCCAGAGGCAGTCCGAGGTCTGTAGCCAGTAAGCAGGAGGGTCCGAGGCGCCAAATCCGAATCACTGTAGAAGTATCGCAGGTCTGAGGTCCAGAAGCCGAGGTCAGGGAGTCCAGAAGTCCAAAGCCAAAGTCAGGGAGTCAGGAACCAAAGTCAAGCCGGAGTGGATGCTAGAATGTCAGGGAGATGACTAGTTGCTTCCACAAAGCTTCCTCCCAAAGCCCACAGCTATATAGCCCTCTGCTGGCTGTTGCCCGTTTGGGCTAATTGCTGGCTCAGGGAGGCAGCCAGGATCCTGTTACCACTCAAGCATCCTTGCTCTTAGAAGGGCCAGAATCCTCTCAGAACTCAGGGCTCAGGGAGCGTCTTGCTTGTGAGCGTGCCGCCCTCCTCCGATCCCTGAGGTCCTGCCGGAGGCGGTCACGCACACGAGCCACCCGAGAGGGCGAGGCAGGGGGGCTGGGATCTTCTCCAGCAGGAGGCAGGGGCACTGGTGCAGGTGGCAGGGGCACAGTTTCCTCATCAGACTCAACTTCCTCTGAAGGGTCCCCAGCACCCATGACACTATCCCCCCCCCTAGGGCCCCCCTCCGTCGAGGGACCTGGAAGGTCGGGGTGGTCGTTGTGGAACTGGTGCACCAAGTCCGGGGCATGAAGATTGTCCTCGGGCTCCCAAGACCGGTCTTCTGGGCCGTATCCCTCCCAGTCCACCAGGTACTGGAGGCCTCCACGATGGTACCGGGAGTCCAGGATCTGGCGCACCTCATATTCTTCCTCGTCATCCACCAACACTGGTGGTGGCGGCGGTGGGGAAGGAGTCCGAGCTGGGTCAGGGGGTGCAGCCGGAACAAGGAGGGAGCGATGAAACACGGGGTGAATGCGGAGGTGGGGTGGCAACTGGAGCCTGAAGGCGACGGGGTTTATTTGTTCAACGACGGGGTAGGGTCCAATGAACCGTGCATCCAGCTTGTGAGACCGACCAGGCCGGCGCAGGTAGCGAGTTGAGAGCCACACCTGATCCCCCGGCTGCACTGGAGGGCCTTCTTGCCTCTTTCGGTCCGCAGCCCGTTTATATGCCTCCTTGGCTTGCTGTAGCTGCTCTCGGAGCAAGTCTTGGCTGGCACGGAGTTCTTGCAGGTAGGCATCGACGGCGGGGACATTCGTGGGTGGTAGGATCGCTGGGAAGAACCGAGGGTGGTACCCGTAGGTTGCAGCAAACGGGGTCATTTGGGTGGATGAATGGACCGCGTTGTTGTATGCAAACTCCGCTAGGGGCAATAGAGTGGTCCAGTCATCCTGCTGGTAACAGGTGTAACAGCGGAGATATTGCTCTAGCGTGGCATTGGTGCGCTCTGTCTGGCCATCTGTCTGTGGGTGGTAGGCCGAGGACAGGTGCACTCGAGTACCCAGGCTGGAATGGAGGGCTTGCCAGAACCGAGAGGAGAACTGAGGGCCCCGATCGGAGATCAGATGGGCTGGGAGTCCATGCAGACGAAAGATGTGTTGCAGGTAAAGCTGGGCCGTCTCCTGAGCTGTGGGGAGTTTCGGGCACGGAACAAAGTGGGCCATCTTGGTAAATAGGTCGACGACCACCCAGATACAAGTCTGACCCTTGGAGCGTGGAAGTTCCGTGATGAAGTCCATCGAGATGGTATCCCAGGGTCCTGAAGATGTGGGCAAGGGCTGCAGCAACCCTGAGGGTTTGGCTGGGATGTCTTTGGCCCGTCGGCAGACGTCACAGGAGCTGACATAGCGGGCAACATCAGCGCGAACTCGTGGCCACCAGAATTCCCTTGTCAGCAAGTGGGTGGTCTTATGCTGTCCAAAGTGCCCGGCGGGTAACGAGTCGTGGGTCAGGCGTAGCACTTCTGCCCGCAAGGGCCCGGGCGGCACATAGAGGCGTTCGCGGTGTAGCAAGAGGCCACCTCGAGTCGTGAACTCCCCTGTTGGGTCATCTTGGAGAGCCTGGAGGTGTTGCTGGACCCAGGGATCATTGGCCTGGCTAGCCCGAATGTCCTCCACGAGTGCTGGTGAAGTGGAGGTGGCTGCAAATACTGAGGGCGGCAGGATTGGAGCAGCGGGCGCGGTCTCAGTTGAGGCAGGGGCGTATTCCGGTTTCCGGGAGAGCGCGTCTGCTTTCCGGTTCTGGGTATGGGGGATGTAGGAGATCCGGAAGTCGAAGCGAGAGAAGAATAGGGACCACCGGATCTGGCGCTGGTTGAGACGGCGGGTGGTCTGGAGGTGTTCCAAGTTCCGGTGATCGGTGAGCACTTGAACAGGGTGGCGAGCCCCTTCGAGGTAATGTCGCCAAACCTCAAACGCCGCCTTGATCGCGAGCAACTCCCTCTCCCAGATGGTATAGTTCCTCTCTGCAGCAGTGAGCTGCCGCGAGTAATAGGCGCAGGGCTGTAGTGGCTGGGACGGCTCCTCGCGCTGGGACAGCACTGCTCCCAGGGCCACGTTGGAGGCATCAGCTTCCACCGTAAAGGGAAGCTGGGGGTCGGGGTATCTCAGGAGTGGCCCGGTGGCAAAGCGAGTCTTCAGGGTGGAGAAGGCGTTATCGGCCTCTGGGGACCAGTGGAAGGGTTCTTTGGGGCGGAGTAGTTGAGTCAGGGGTGTGGTCAGGGATGCGTAGGCCGGGATGAATTGCCGATAGTAGTTGGCAAAACCGAGGAACCGCTGCAGGTCTTTGCGATTCTGAGGAGCCTGCCAGGTCAGGACCGCTTCTACTTTTTTCGGGTCCATGAGGATCCCCTGCGGTGACACGATGTGCCCAAGGAACTCGACGGAGCGCAGGTCGAAGTCGCACTTCTCCAGCTTGGCGTAGAGACCATGGGCTCGTAGGCGCTGCAGGACCTGGCGGACGTGCTCGGCGTGCTGGGCAGGATTGCGGGAGTAAATTAGGATGTCATCCAGGTATATGATCGCGAAGCGGTCGAGCAGGTCCCGGAATATGTCATTCATGAACCTCTGGAAGACAGCGGGGGCATTGGTCAGTCCGAAGGGCATTACCAGGTGCTCGTACTGCCCGTATCGGGTCCCAAACGCGGTCTTCCATTCGTCTCCGGGCCGTATGCGCACCAAATTGTACGCTCCACGGAGGTCCAGCTTGGTGTAGATTTGGGCCCCCTTTAGGCGATCCAAGAGTTCAGGGATCAGTGGTAGAGGGTACCGGTCGCGGATGGTGATCTTGTTCAGGGCCCGGTAGTCATTGCACAGCCGGAGCTCCCCACTTTTCTTCTTCACGAAGAGCACTGGAGCAGATAGGGGAGAGGTTGAGGGTCGGATGAATCCGCGTTTCAGGTTCTTGTCCAGGAAGTCTCGCAGAGCTGCCAACTCCGGCTCCGACATTGGGTACAGACGCCCCACCGGGAGTGGTGCCCCAGGTACCAAATCAATGGCACAGTCGTAGGGCCGGTGAGGGGGAAGCTGATCAGCTCCTGTCTCTTCAAAGACATCAGCAAAGTCCACATACTTCTGAGGGAGCTGAGGACCACCACTCGGGATGCCAGCTGCTAGAGTGGTGGGAGGAGTCAGATGGGGGCATGGGTCTCGGAAGCGTAGTTCCTGCTGGGCCCAGTCCACGATGGGGTTGTGCAGCTTCATCCAGGAAAGGCCTAGAATCAGCGGGAAGCGAGGCATGCGGGCGACATCAAACCGCAGCTGTTCTTGGTGCTGCTGGACGTGGAAGGTGATGGGACAGGTCTCCTGGGTGACGGGGCCAGAACGGAGGAGGCGCCCATCAATAGCCTCCACCAGCGACGGAATCCCTTTTGTCTGCACAGGGATCTGGTGCTGCTTCACAAAGGCGGCATCTATAAAACAGTGGGCCGCTCCCGAGTCCAGCATGGCATACACGAACAGCCAGCGTTCGTCAGGCAGACGGAGTTTGACTGGTAGCAGGAATGGCCCTGGGGTATCAGCCCGCTGTTCGGAGGACCCAGCTAGTCGCCCCAGGCTGGGGGGTCCACTTACGCCTGGGGCTGCCCTTTTGGCGGCGGTGGCAGCGAAGGTCCAGGTATCCGATGCTTAGCAGGGCAGCCAGAGGCATAGTGGCCTGCCGTGCCGCAGTAGAGGCACAGATTCTGCGTGCGGCGTCTGGTCTTTTCCTCTGGGGTCAGGCGGGGTCGAGCAGCTCCAAGCTGCATAGGCTCGTCCTTGGTGCTGGTACTAGCTGGGGACGGGCGAGGAGCCAGGTAGCACGGCGCAGGGAGCTGGCGCCCTCTGGTCTTGGCTTGGCGGCGACTTTCCAGGCGGCCATCGATGCGGAGGCAGAGGGTGATAAGTTCTTGGAGCGTGGGTGGCTGCTCCACCCTGGCCAGTTCATCCAGGACCTCCTCTGCCAACCCCTCAGTAAACTGGTCCATCTGGGCAGCCTCATTCCACGCCAAGTCCTGGGTCAGGAGCTTGAATTCAGTGGCATATTGAGCCACCGAGGAGTTGCCTTGTTTCAGTGCCCTGATCTTCCGGTTAGCTGTGGCTGCTTGGACTGGGTTTGAGAAAGCAGCAGACAGGTGGGCCTCAAACCCCTGGTAATCAGTCAGTAGGGGAGAGGACGCGACCAGTAAGGGTGTGGCCCATTTGGCCGCCTGCCCCTTTAACAGACTGATGACGAAACACACCTTGGTTTTGTCATTGAGGAAGTCCCGTGCTCTCAGTTCAAAGTACAGCCGACACTGTGCTAGGAAGGCAGGAAATTCTTCCACGGCACCCCCAAATCTGTCAGGTGGGGGAACTGGGCACTTGGCTGGAGCACTGGCCGCAGGTTGTTGCTGCAAGTGCACTACTGCCTGTGTTAGCTGCTGTACCTGGGCTTGGAGCGCAGCCAGTAGTTCTGTGGTTTCACTTGCTTCAGCATCCATCCTGTGGAGTGGGTGTTTGTCGGTGGAAGCAATCTGTCACGGCTGGGGCCGGGTCAGGCAAAGTCCAGAGGCAGTCCGAGGTCTGTAGCCAGTAAGCAGGAGGGTCCGAGGCGCCAAATCCGAATCACTGTAGAAGTATCGCAGGTCTGAGGTCCAGAAGCCGAGGTCAGGGAGTCCAGAAGTCCAAAGCCAAAGTCAGGGAGTCAGGAACCAAAGTCAAGCCGGAGTGGATGCTAGAATGTCAGGGAGATGACTAGTTGCTTCCACAAAGCTTCCTCCCAAAGCCCACAGCTATATAGCCCTCTGCTGGCTGTTGCCCGTTTGGGCTAATTGCTGGCTCAGGGAGGCAGCCAGGATCCTGTTACCACTCAAGCATCCTTGCTCTTAGAAGGGCCAGAATCCTCTCAGAACTCAGGGCTCAGGGAGCGTCTTGCTTGTGAGCGTGCCGCCCTCCTCCGATCCCTGAGGTCCTGCCGGAGGCGGTCACGCACACGAGCCACCCGAGAGGGCGAGGCAGGGGGGCTGGGATCTTCTCCAGCAGGAGGCAGGGGCACTGGTGCAGGTGGCAGGGGCACAGTTTCCTCATCAGACTCAACTTCCTCTGAAGGGTCCCCAGCACCCATGACATAGAGTCTACCCACCAAAGCATCCGTTTTCTCCAGGGGAACTGATCTTGATGGTCTAGAGCAGTGTTTCCCATTTGCAGGGTTGTGGCCCGGTACCGGAAGCCTCACTACCGGGTCACAAGAAAAGCCAAAGTTAGCCCCGCCCCCAGCAAAGCATGACCTCTGCTTTGCTTCCTTCCTTCCCCCATCTCTCTGTTGTGCAGAGAAAAGCTAGCCTTGAAGACTGACACAGGCTGCAAAGCCTGCACTCCATTTGGCTTCCTTCTTTCCCCTGTCTCTCTGTTGTACAGAGAAAAGCTAGCCTTGAAGACTGACACAGGCTGCAAAGCCTGCTCTCCATTTGGCTTCCTTCCTTCCCCCATCTCTCTGTTGTGCAGAGAAAAGCTAGCCTTGAAGACTGACACAGGCTGCAAAGCCTGCACTCCATTTGGCTTCCTTCTTTCCCCTGTCTCTCTGTTGTACAGAGAAAAGCTAGCCTTGAAGACTGACACAGGCTGCAAAGCCTGCTCTCCATTTGACTTCCTTCCTTTCCCCGTCTCTCTGTTGTGCAGAGAAAAGCTAGCCTTGAAGACTGACGCAGGCTGCAAAGCCTATGCTCTGTTTGACTTCCTTCCTTCCCCCATCTCTCTGTTGTGCAGAGAAAAGCTAGCCTTGAAGACTGACACAGGCTGCAAAGTCTGAGCTCTGTTTGGCTTCCTTCCTTCCCTGGTCTCTGTGTTGTGCAGAGAGGAGCTGGGCTGCCTCTCCCTCCTTCTCCCCCCCTCTCAGTGTTTAAGAGGAAAGCTGGCGTCCACTGGCACTTTAGACCCATGAAGTGTTCTTCAAGGTATGAGCTTTCCTGTGCCTTGCAGTATGTTCTTTTGGGGAGATTTCCCCAGGAGGCTGGGCGGCAAAGAAGGGTGTATGTGTTTTTTTCAGCCGGGAGGGGCAGGGAATGAGCATTCCAGTAGCTATTTTTTTTACTAAACAACTCTTGGGCAGAATTGTTGCTGGCTGTGGTCATCGGATGATGAGGAAGGCTTTTTTTCCTTTGCCACCCCCCCCTCTTTCTTTCTTTCCCTGCAAGTGATGCTCTGTCTGTATTCTTGGTGCTGGGAGGGGGGGAGGCAACAGTGGGAGGGCTTCTAGTGCCCTGGCCCCTCTGGTGGACATTCTGGAAGTGACATCACAGGAAAAGGTGGAGTTTTGGTTCAGTGTGCCCCAGAAGTGACATCACCTGGCTCTTGACATCACAGGAAATGACATAATTCCTGTCTCCTGGCTCCACCCCCAAAGTCTCCTGGCTCCACCCCCAAATTTTAGTGGGTCACAAAGGAGAAATGTAAAAATAACCAGGCCACGGGAAAGAAAAGTTTGGGAAACCCTGGTCTAGAAGTGAGCTGTAATTCTAGGGGGTCCCCAGGTCCTACCTGGAGGCTGGCATCCCTAGCAGGACTTGATATTGGTGCTTGCATCTATCCGAGCAACTTGAAGAAGATGTCAGTGGCAGGCTAGATAAAGCCATGTACTCCCTACAGTGCAAGCTTGCCTGATGCTGAATGTTTTCAGTAGTTTCAATTCGAGTACCTAGACTGGTCACAAACAGCCTCACTGAGGCAGGTTCTTCTTTTGCCTTTCTCAAAACAATGTAGGCTCCTGGCCTCAAAATCTGGCACCTGGAGAGCTTAGAGTTCTAAGCAGACCTTTTCTCCTTCACCATTCTGGCTCTGGATGGACTGGGTTGACCATTTAGCAATGTGTGATCTGCATTGGACTTCCTGGGATGCCTAAAATAGAAAAACAAACAAATCGGTGGGGCAAAATCCTTATAATGAGGCCATTCCCCTGAAAACCAGCAGTTTCTTTACTACTGCTTGGAACCTTGCAGGGGGAAATGACTGTCTCCAGCCTGGAGTGAGAGGGCAGGATTGCGTCTCATCTGCCTGTGAATGCTTTTTCTGCATTGCCAGTGTGGTGGAATGGCCAAGCCCTTCTCCTTGCAGATGCCTGTTCCACATCTCTCCCTCCCTCTCTTGTTGGGGGGGGGGGAGGGGAAGAGGGAATGGCCTCAGCAAGGGTTGAAAACGATGAATCACAGAATTCTTGGCTGAGCCCCCAAGCCCACCCTGATGATGTTCACCAAAGTATTTTGTGGGATTCCAAAGATCTTTTTTCAGCTACAAGGGGCTGAAGGAGAAGAAGGAAAGTTCCTGAATGACACATAACCCAGCCAGCCCATAATAGTCAAGGGTGCCACGTTTGGCAAGCCCTGAGCATCATGGCTGGATGGGAGTGGAACCTAGGCCTCCTTGAATGACTACGAAGTCATTATTTTGGAATTATTTCTTTGGTGGACCTTGACTGAGGAACCACTTTGGCAAGCAGAAAGCCAGAAGGGAGTCCCCCCTCAGTGGAACTCCCAGAACAAATGAAGGAAAGTCAGAACCCCAGGAGCGACTCAGCCTTGAGGCCTACAGAAAGCTCAAGCCAAGATTTTTCTGGTAAGTCTACCTAGCAGGATGCTCCATTTTGGGATGCTGGGAGAAGGAAAGGTGTGTGCAGGGGGGTGGTTCTCGTCTCCAGACTAAATCCCCCATTGAACAAACTTAACATAGAGGGTCCTTAGGGCCACTCGAGGTCAGGAAAGTGGTGTCTGGGAGAAAGCTTTAGCCATGGCTCAGTGGCAGAGCATCTGCTTGGCATCCAGAAGGTCCTCCAGGTTCAATCCCCAGCATCTCCAGCTAAAAGGACCAGGCAATAGGTGATGTGAAAGATCATGGAGCGTCGCTGCTAGACTGACAGTACTGACCCTGATGGACCAAGGGTCTGTGTGGGTTCTCTGATGCTGCCAAAGATTGCCACTCTGACTGACTTTAAAGCCATCTAGCCTGTAACTCAGCTCTCAGCCTTCTTCTGCAGCCTTCCAAGGGTGCAGGTGATCCCGGGGAGAGTGGCCAATTGATTAAGGCAGCTTCATGTGTTCCTCTCCTTGAGTACCATAGTCCTGGTTGGAATAAAACCCATGTACACCTGACAATTAAGTTCCCAGGAGGGAACTCCCACTGTACATAGGATAGAATCACATCTGTAAGAATCAAGGGCTTTATCACATGTATATAAAAAGGTAGAGGTAGTCCCCTGTGCAAGCACCAGTCGTTTCTGACTCTGGGGTGACGTTGCTTTCACGTTTTCATGGCAGACCTTTTACGAGGTGGTTTGCCATTACCTTCCCCAGTCATCTACACTTTTCCCCCAGCAAGCTGGGTACTCATTTGACTGACCTCAGAAGGATGGAAGGCTGAGTCAACCTCGAGCTGGCTACCTGAACCCAGCTTCCGCCGGGATCGAACTCAGGTCATGAACAGAGCTTAAGACTGCAGTACTGCAGCTTTACCACTCTGCGCCATGGGGCTCTTCAACATGTATATACCCAGCCAGAATTTGGACACATTTGTAGCATAAACACAAATATTTATTTAGCACATCAGAACATTTATATGCGGCCTCTGCAGAGATCCATGCAAGGTGATTCACAAAACTGAAACAATGGGATAAAAACAAAGTGAGCAAAAAAACAACAACCAAGCCCTCAACTTCCTGAGAAGGCCCCCCAACTCAGGGCCTTGAACTGGTGGAGCAGGAAGGGAGGGCGAGAGACGGCTGCAATGGGTCTTTGTGTGAAAGCAGGAAGGCCCAGCCTGGCAGGCCTACCTCTCTCTTCCCTCCTGCTCAGCAGAACAGGACAGGTGGGCGACAGGCAGTGGGTCTTTGGGCTTCTCATAGCTGGCTGTGAAAGCAGGAGATCTGGCCTGGGGAGGCTACCTCTTGTCCTCTCCTCCTGCTTGGCCGAGCAGAAGGGGAGGCCAGAAGTGGTGGCCATGACGGGTCTTTGTGCGCTTGCAGCTGGCTCCAAATCTGTCTGTGGAAGCATGAAGACCCAGCCTAGGGAGCACCTGACAGAGGTAGTTGTAGGCTCAGTGAGGCTGAAGAAAGGGTCAGGTCTTTGAGTTCCATAAGGTAGAAAGCCACTTTGGTTCCATAAGGTAAATAAATAGAATAAAAACCGATTAAATAGATGGGACCCCTCAATTAAGAGCCTGTACGCAAAAGAAATATTTTGTACTAGTGCCTAAAGGATAGCAGGGTGCCAGTAAAGTCCCAAGGGGGAGGGTATTCCAAAGGTGAGGTGCCACCACCAGAAAAGCCCTGTATTTTGCCTCCATCTACCTTCCCTTGGGAAGCAGGGTCACAGATGGGAGGGCTTGAGGTCTTAATTGAAGGCCTGGACATTACAGGAGGAGATGGTCCTACAAGTGCCCCAGCTCCAAGCCTTTTAAGGTCTTAAAGGTGAGAACTGACAGTATGTAACTGAGATGCAACAGAATGACATGTGCAGAAGGTGCCTTCTGGGATACTCCTGAGTGGGTGGAGGAAAGCAGGGATGAGGGGGCCTCTACCATCCGAAGAGGCAGAGATGGCACAGCCAGAAAAAGGAAGCGGTAATTGTTGTCCTGTTTCTTCCCAGGATCTGTGTATTTTATTGAGAAGCATGCACTATCACTTCCTGGGGTGCTTTCTGTGCATAGATCTGCATGCAGCTGCTCCCCTCAGGCATTTTACACACCTCAGTGTTTGGGTTGTTCATCTGATGGTTTCAAAGCATCGACAAAGGCAGGTTGGAAAGAAGCCCTGCTGGGGTGCAGAAGCCAAGATGCTGGTGATACTTACAGAGCCAGACCAGACCTTGGAAAAAAACCAACATCAGAAGTGCACAATTTGGACAACCTGGAAACAGCCGTGGAACAGCTGGGACCTTAGATGTTATGTGGTAAGTGCAGAATTTTGCTGTCTTTTTTGTCCCACTCTGCCACCCATTCATACCTGATCCTCTTATTTGAGCCGGGTCACTTATGTGCAATCTGCACACTGCAAAGTCCTCATGTTTGCTGGGGAACAACACGTGGAGTTCATATCACTCTGGTGAAGGGATTCTTTTGCCTCCTAGATACACACTTGCTTTTTTGTTGTTGTTGACCGAAGCAGGCAGACAGAAACAGGTGTAGCCTCTACCCACCAATGTTTTCACTAATGGCTCCTTTGTTTAAAAAATCCTCTTAATTGCGTGGCTACATAAGTTTCACAATGGAGCTAATTGCATCTCCATAGGGCAGTTTACAGGTGCAAAAACAGCACTGGAAAGGAAAGGAAAGGTCCCCTGTGCAAGCACCAGTCGTTTCTAACTCTGAGGTGACATTGCTTTCACAACGTTTTCACGGAAGACCTTTTACGGGGTGGTTTGCCATTTCCTTTCCCAGTCTTTTACACTTTCCCCCCAGCAAGCTGGGTAGTCATTTTACCGACCTCGGAAGGATGGAAGTCTGAGTCAACCTTGGACTGGCTACCTGAATCCAGCTTCCGCCAGAATCGAACTCAGGTTGTGAGCAGAGAGTTCAGACCACAGTACTGCTGCTTTACCACTCTGCGCCACGGGGCCACTAAAACAGCACTGAGGAGAGACTAAAACGGCTTCTTCCTGCCTGCTTTGGTTGCAGTAAGAAAACAGCCAGTGTGCATCTACAATGCACAAAACTCCCATTACACGTGTGATGCTAAATCCTTCTGTTGTTCCCCAACACGTATCAGGAATCTGTAATGTGTAGTTGGAGCCTCACACACAGGTTGTTCACTCTGGTTTAGATGTTGTTAGGAAGTGGGTGTTTTTCCATTGGTCCACAGTGGAAAACCGGATGGATTTCCCGCTCTCTTTTCCTGCACTCTTTACCACACTTGCTTTGCTGTGATGTTTTAGGAAAAATGTTTTAGGATCTTCCCAATGCTGGCAACTTTGACAACATTTTCCAGACCCGTGTTGGAGCCTGCTCCAGGCTGACTTCTTTAAAAGAAATCAGGCTGCCTGGAAATTGCAGTTTTTGACCTGGAAATGCTGTCCCTGAATCCCAGATACAGGGAAGCTAAGTGCAGCTGGTACTTAGGGAAAGGCATACTGCAGGTGAGCAGAGGCATTTTCTTCTTCCTTTCTGCTTGGCATGCCCCGTGGCTGAGCTCAGGCACCGCAGAAGTTTCGTTCCGTGGTGATCTTTGGCTCAAGGCAAATCCCACCTCTCAGAAACCCGAGAGATCTGCAGCATCCTGCTCAATATGGCAGGCTGAGATTTGTTGCTTTTGGCTGTTACTTCAGACATTTTATGGGGGTTTGTCTCACAGCTGAAACTCTGCTGGGCTTGGTAGATATCAAAATCAAACTTGGAATGAAGGTGATTTATGCTTAGGAATGACACGCTGTGAGAATTGGTGCCCAGGAAGATGAGTGTCAATACCCAGGTTTCAGTGAGGCATTGAGCAAATAGGGGAGGTTCTATGTACAGCCAAAAAAGGGAGAGATTCAGGGTTGGAGAACAGGTCAAGCACGGAGTGTAGTTATCGGTAGATGAAGAGTCAATACCAACAAATTAATGTTAGACCTTTTCGTCTTGTGGGTTGTAAGTGCACAGTTGTAAGATGGTTGGGGGAAACTAGACAAATTCAGTTTTTTGGGAGCAGTTTCTGTAGTTTGCACGGCATTATTTTAACTTGTGTTTTTTTATTGTTAAGAGAAATTAGTCACTTCTGTGAACTCACTGGTAATCGCATGGAGTCCATTAGAAGTGATATTTGTGCATTCAGTTTTGCTCTAGCCAAACCCAAACAGAACGTGTTTAACCTTTATTTCATACTAAGCCTCTTATTACTTAAGTTTAAATGTATTTGGTGCAAGCAGGAATAATTTTTCTACTATTTCCCTTTTGAATTCCTGCCTTGCTGTTTTCAAGGGTCCACCAAGAGCAGTTTTTCATTTTCAACCTTATAGATATTTCTGCATAATGTATTGTGTAAGTCCAACTATTAAGATATGATAGTTTCTCCCTGCATTCTTTTGTGTTTGTTTGAATCAAGCTTAGTAAAGGTCTACTTGGGAATTGTTCTGTCTTCACTGTCCATTCTGTAACAGTTAATGAACATAAATATGCTGGTTCTCCGTAGGATCAGGCCAGTGGTCCATCCTCTCCTGCTTTCTGTTTCACATGGTGACCAAACCATTGCCCTGGAGGGCCAGCAAACAGAGCACAAAGGCCATAGTCTCCCCCAATGGCTCTTAGCAGTGGCATTCAAAGATTTACTGCTTCTGAATTGGCAGTAGCCGTTGATAGACATCTCCTCCATTCAAATCCCCTCTTGAAGCCAGCGGTGGCCATCAATAGCATCCACTAGCAGTGGATTCCATAATTTGATGCCATTCTTAAATTTCAGTAGGCTGTGAGGTTGGAGTGATTGATTGGCAGGTTTGGGACTGGAAATGTACATATTTTAAATCTCAAACTTGGAAAGTTGCTCCACAAACCCCTCTCATCTAGACTTCTCTGACAAATTTTATCCTACAGGGAGAATATGCCCAAGTTTAAGTACCTTAAGCAGCGATTCCCAAATGGCATCCTCTCTGGTGGTAAAAATGTTGTATACTAACTGCAGAGTCACTTCTGTCTCGATTTCAGTGGATTTAGGTTGGGATAATTCAGCATAGGATTACATTGTAAATAATGTACTGTTTCCTGATCTTTAATGCTGGCTTAAAATATGCTGAATTTACGTTTCCAGATGAGACATATGTAAACAGGCAAACGGCCACCAAGTATTGGGAAAAAACAGACTCACAAGACACAAATGTGCTACTGCTTTTAAACTAGCTTAACAGCAGTTCCCTATGAACCATTACTGTTTTGAGGGTAAATATAAAGAAATCCTCACCAAAATGCAACTCCTAAGGCTCCTTGGGAAAAGCCATGACTGTTCATCTGGCATCAAGCTGATAAAAGTGAGCAGTGCTGATAGGCCCCAAGAGTATCCTTATCCAGTTCCAGGCCAGACCTGTTTGCAAAGTGAAGGGTCTAATCAGAACCTGAAGTGAGAAGGAAATGGCTGAAGAGTCCCTTTGGCCATTCAATGCACATACACTCTGGTCAATCTCCTGAGGTAGCAGAATAGAAGGTGGCTGCTCCCTCTCATCTGCTGGGTGGTACACCTGCTTGCCACAGTGGGTAAGCTTGCCATTTGCTCACCTGTGGAGAGTAAGCTCCTAACCTTGACCCCAATCTAAGGAGTAGGAGATTGCTCTAGGATGTTCCCTGTGTCTCTGTGGCCTTTACCATAGAGAACAGGGGGGAAATTCTACAGCATAGTTTGGAAATGATGTCACATCCTCCCCAAACTGCATCATCCCCAGGCATTGCCTTCCAAATCTCCTAGTATTTTCTGAGGCAGTGCTGGCAACCCTAGAAGTGTGGGGCTTGAACCACAGGAATAGGGAGCACAAAGTCACAGCTGCCTTTTCTCTCCTTGCATTAGAGGGTTGAAAAGCACTGTGTCCCTGTTGTGAGACAGCAAACTTCCCTGTATCCTCTTGGGAGGCTCCTGCTTTTCCGATTAAAGTTCTGTCCTGTGAAATGTATCACTCTCTCTCTGTTTTTGTTTTGCTTCCTTTGGGATTTCCAAGCCAATGGTACTGGCAATTTTTAGGTAAGCCATCCCAGAGCTGAGCTTGCTAATTCAGAACAAACTACTTTGGACAATATCGCTGTCCCTTCTCCTCCCTGTGAGTTTGCAATAAAACTTGCTGAAAATAATTACATCTGAGTTCCTCCCAGGAGTGTACTTGCTTTGTAAGTTCTACCAAAACCCTTGTTAAATCTGACCCGCTGCATAGCTCAGATCTGAGTTTTGCAAGCAGACCTTGTAAAAACATTATATGAGAACAACCCTCCTGAACTTGAGGGTCAGGTTGGGTTGTAGGAGCATGAGGGGACAGGTGAAACTCAGACCAGTCCAAGGGTTTTTGGTAGGGGAGTGCACACACACACAAAAATAGTTTTTTTTAAAAAAATTTGGATATATTGGGCCTGAAAAATATCGGTATTCCAATACAGCAGAACCAGTGCTATTGTGGCAGTGCCAGCTCAAGCCAGGCAAGGGGTGTGTGTGTGGAAACCCAGCAGAACTAGTGCAGTGTACTAATGCCCAGCAGAAGCTAGCGCCATTGTGGTAGTGCCAGCTCAATAGGACTGATGTGAAGCAAAGGATCACGATCGAAGCAGGGCAGTTTGCAAGCTCAGCACAGCCAGTTTAGTGTACAGAATGCCCAGCAGATCCCAGTGCCACTCTGGCAATACAAGCAAAAAAGGACTAGTGCAGGGGTGGCCAAACTGCAGCTCAGGAATGTCATGTGGCTCTTTCAGACATATTATGTGGCTCTTGAAGCCCCCACTGCCCCATTGGCCAACTTGGAAAAGGTGGCTTGGAGAATGCATTTAAAGTTAAATTTGTTTCCTTTCTACCTCTCTCTCCCTCTCCGCTCCACCATTTTTCCTTTCTTCCTTCCTTGCAGCTCTCAATCATCTGACATTCATATCTTGCATATCTCAAACATCTGATGTTAATTCTGTGTGGCTCTTACATTAAGCAAGTTTGGCCACCCCTGGACTAGTGTCAAATTAGAAGATTACAAGGAAAAATGGACTACTGCCAAACCATATATATAGAGATTTTTTTTCTTGATTTTCCAAAAAATCCTGGATATATTTGAGATGCTGGGATATACTCAAAAATACTGTGATAAGGTATTTTCAGAATATACCCCAAAACACTGATAAGGTATTTTGGGGGGTATATTTTCAGGTCAGGTGTATCCAAATGCACACCCCTAGTTTTTGGTGCTTAAGTGAACTATGAATTTGGTGTCATTCTCCCCGCCCCCCACCCCAAACAAAATGAGAAATTTAAAATGAACTTTTACCTTTAGTTTCTTGGCATTCAAAATGAAGTGTCAAAACATTTGCTTTAAAAAAAAATACTTTTCATTAATCCTAAATATTTGTTTAAGCCTTATTGGGGGGTGTGCCCTTTAAGCCTAGTGCCTGAGATGACCACCTAGTTTGCCTATATAGTTGATCCGGCCATGGGTGAGACAGAAGAAATGGGAGGATTTCCTGTGCTGGGAATCTTTTTTCTTTCCTAGCCTTTCTTCCCTTCCTCTCTGCTTCTGAGCATGATCTCCAGGTCTTCTCCTTCGACAGTGCACAGAAGAGATCTGTATTTGTCCCTCCAGTTTTCCGTCAACTAAATGTTTTACTAAAAAAAACCCCCACACACAGATCCCAAGCTACCCGGTCATTTCACACATCAGGGAATCCAGCTAAAGTTAGTTCTGACCAATGGAACCAGTTAGCTGTGGGAAAGGAATAAGTTGTGACAGCCTTTAGCTGTGGTGGTTCTCTTCCACACCATTCTTCATTTAAATTTAAATGCATAGTTATGGATGAAGATGGTGTGTTAACTCTAATCTCTGGCTGGGGAATCATGGAAGACCACAAAAACTCTCAAAATGTCATTTGCCCACCAACTGTTCAAATAGTGCCCATTTTGGAGAACCAGTGTGCCCTGCATGCTGTTACTACACACTACCATCTTGGTGTTCAAGATGGCGATGAGGTAGGAGCTCGGGTGCTAGAGCTCCTTGAAACCCAGGCTTCCACCTGCCTGTTTAGCCACTCCAAACGGAAATTTGCAAATTGCAAAATTGGAACACTTAAACTCTTACTTTGAGAAGAGGGAAAGCATAACATCGGAGCGTCCTGCAGAACGTCAGCTAAGCTCGGTCTTTACCCTGCTGTTTCTGGCGAGTGGGGCCTGGCACAGATGTGGAGGGCTGCCGAAGCGGCGGTCTGGAGTGTGGGTGTGGCTGGATGGGGCCGGGCGGCGAGCGGAGTGGAGTCGGAGGGACCCGTAGGGCGAGTGGGGCGCTGGACTGCTGACGCGGTCGGGCGCCAGGAGTGGAGTGCTGATGGGGGAGATTGGCAGCAGTGATTGGGGTGTCTTGTCGGGCAAGGAGGAGGACCTGAAGCAACGGTCCTGGGCGCTGCCGAGTGCCCAGGCGGAGCGGAGGTCCACGACGAGCTGGACGATTCCACAAATAGAGCTGTGGAGCCTTACTGTGTGGCGGGGGGGGCATGAGGGGGGGGGTCTCCACACACACACACACACGGGCCTGCAGGTTACGCAGGGGGAATAGCAGACTCAGGCTCGCTCATTTGCTCGATACATATCGCCCTACGTTCTGTAGGACCGCTGCACTTAACACTGCACTTAACTCAGCACCTTACTCTGCACTTTACTTTGCATTTTACTCCATACCTACATCTGAGAAGCTGCACTTTACTTTATTACTATATCTGAGAAATTGGGGACCCTTTTTATACAAACTGCAATTTGAAGAGAACTTTGTTCCGACGTTATAGAAGCACAACAGCATTTTACTATGTGATAACAATCTACCTCCAACCATTTACGAACTGTCAGTTTATAATTGAGTTGATTATGGGTTTTGTTAATTAACTTACAGAGATTAGTTGAATTGATTGGTTTCTGCATAATATTTTTTTCTGGCAAATTAATTAAGGGTGGTTGTTAGGGTGGGATTTATATTTAATTAGTAGCCATTAGAATTAAATTAAGTATCTTTGCCAATTAATGTAAAAAAGGGAGACTGTGGGTAGGGCTTGACTGGGTTGATTGACTTGAGAATTGGCAACTGGCGGGGCGGAGTGGATTGGGGAGTTACTCAAGGGTGGTGTTAGTTGTGTATTTGTAGTGGCTACGACAGAAGTAGCCACCAGCGGGGGATGACTGGCCTAGGGATTCCAGTGCTCCTGGGGAGGGGGAGGTATGACGGTGGGAACAGAAGACGATACAAGGGAAGGAGACCGAGACCAGATAGTGCTCGACCACTTTCCAGTCTGTGTCCCATCCCGAGGGTGACAGGTAGAGGGGCCAGGTTGAATGACTCGCCTCCGTAATTGGTGTTATGCAATGCCAGGTCCATTAACAATAAGACCTCTGTCCGAGAGTTTTTACTCGAGCAGGATATGGACCTGACTTGCATGACTGAGATCTGGGTTTGGGAGGGAGACACAATGGCTCGCTCACAAACAGCTCCCCCAGGTTACTCAGTCTTTCACCAATCATGGACTAGCAGGCGGGGGGGAGGAGTGGCCCTATTCATATGAGAGGCTTACTTTTTTAGGGCTCTCCCGGCCCCAAGGATCGAGGGTATTGAATGTGCCGGTCTGGAGTGGAAGGTTGGAGAGGGGTTGGTGATTTGGCTGGTGTACCGTCCGCCTAACGCACCAGCCAATGCCTTACCATCCCTGATCGAGGCTGCAACAGGCTGGGCATTGGAGTATCCAAGGTTGGTGATCCTGGGTGACTTCAATGTCCATGCTGATGACTCAGCCTCTAGTCAGGCGACGGACCTAGTGTCATCCATGGCGACGCTAGGACTCTCTCAACTTGTTACATCCCCCACGGACCAGGCGGGGCACATGTTAGACTTGATCTTTGCGGCCAGGGTTACAGTGGACGATATAATTGCAGAAGCGGTGCCATGGTCGGACCATTTTGCTCTTAGGGCTCGCGTGGATGCTCCACTCCAAACCTGTTTAGGCGACAAGCTTATTATGGCTCGCCCACAGAGCCAGATGGATCCGGAATGGTTCCAAATGGCCCTACGGGATCCCTGGCCCTCTGGCGACTCTCTCGATGATCTGGTTGATACCTGGCATAGCTGGCTCTCCAGAGCCATTGATGAGATCGCACCTCGACGCCTTCTGTGACCTCGCACTAGGCTGGCCTCGTGGTATACCCTAGAATTACGCCAGCTGAAACGAGGACTCAGACGGCTAGAGAGGCAATGGCGGCGTACTCGGGACGAAGCAACTAGAACATCTTATAGAGGGTTTATGAGGTCCTATGAGATGGCAGTCAAAGCCACAAAGAAAATATACTTTGTGGCTAAGATTGCATCTGCAAATTCGCGCCCGGCACAATTGTTTAGGATAATCCGGAATCTTACAACACTGCCACAAGGCAGGCCAAATGTTAAGGAAAGAGAGAGGCCGTGAGGCTTTTGCAAATTTTTTTGCAGACAAGGTCATGTCGCTCCGCCACGACTTCTCCGCCACGACCACATTAGATACAGTATGTGAACTCGAGGCCCCGTGCCTGTCTTCTGGTTTGATCCTGGATTGCTTCGACTCACTCAGCTTGGAGGAAGTTGACAGAATCCTCTCTACTGCACACCCAACAACCTGTGATCTGGACCCATGTCCCTCCTGGCTAATTAAAGCTTGCCAGGAGGAGCTAAGATGTCCTATATCGGACATCATAAATAGATCTCTCTCGGAGGGCCTTTTTCCAACACCTCTGAAAGAGGAAGTGGTCCGCCCCCTCCTGAAAAAGGCTACATCAGATCCGGCCGAATTGGCGCATTACTGGCCGGTCTCAAATTTGCCCTTTTTGGGCAAAATTATATAGAGGGCAGTGGCATTGCAGTTGCAGAGTTTTCTGGATGACGCTTCCACCTTAGATTCATACCAGTCCGGCTTCCGGCCAAGCCATGGGACGGAGACAGTGCTCGTCGCCCTCATGGATGATCTCCAGCAGCATCTGCATCGAGGTGGTTTGGCGGTCCTGTTGTTGTTAGACCTATCAGCTGCATTCGATATGGTCGACAACCAGTTGCTGACCTGCCGCCTCGCCGACACAGGGATTCGGGGGCTAGCCTTGCAGTGGCTTTCCTCCTTCCTTGAGGGTCGGGGACAAAGGGTGGCGCTTGGGTGAGAACTATCCCAGAGACACCTACTTAATTGTGGGGTGCCTCAGGGGGCGGTCCTCTCCCCGATGTTGTTTAACATCTACATGTGCCCCCTTGCCCAGATTGCCTGGAGATATGGGCTTGGTTGTCACCAGTATGCTGATGACACCCAGCTCTATCTATTGATGGACAGCCGGACTGACGATGCCCCTATAAATCTGGACCAGGCGTTACAAGCCGTGGCAGGTTGGCTTAGGCTGAGTGGGCTGAAGTTAAATCCAGCAAAGACAGAGGTCCTTGGCCTGGGTCGCGGCGGTCTGGGAGGGGAAATCCCCCTACCGGCCTTTGACTGTGCGTCACTGATACCAGTGCACAGGGTCAAGAGCTTGGGAGTGCTACTGGAGTCTTCCCTGACAATGGAAGCCCAGATAACAGCCACCGCTAAATCCGCCTTTTTTCATCTTAGGCGAGCGAGGCAGTTGGCTGCCTTCCTGGAGCGTGGCGACCTGGCAACAGTGATCCACACAATGGTCACCTCGAGGTTAGACTACTGTAATGCCCTCTACATGGGGCTGCCCCTGTGCCGAACTCGGAAACTGCAGCTAGTGCAGAACACGGCAGCCAGGCTGTTAATGGGACTACCTAGGTGGGAACATGTACGGCCTAGGCTGCGGGAACTGCACTGGCTGCCAATTGTGCACCGAGTTCGTTACAAGGTGCTGGTTATTACCTTTAAAGCCCTATATGGCCAAGGACCTGCCTACCTTAGGGACCGTCTCTCCTCATATGTTCCCCAGAGAGTACTGAGATCTAGTTCACAAAATCTGCTGAAAATCCCTGGGCCAAAGGAGGCCAAACTAAAAGCGACAAGGGAGTGGGCCTTCTCGATAACAGCACCCCAATGGTGGAACCAGCTACCAGAGGAGGTGCGGGCCCTGCGGAACCTTAATCAGTTCCGTAGGGCTTGCAAAACCGTCCTCTTCCAGCTGGCTTTTTAAGGTGGAACCATTGCATCAACATAAAAGCTATGTTTACATGTACATCAAGACTGCAACACCATATTAAGTTATATTGTGGTTTTAAATTATTTAACTTAAATGTTGTTTTATATGTAATTTCATTTTAATCGTTATTGCTTTGAATTTTATTGTTGTATCATGGTACGAAGTACTATGTCTTGTGAGCCGCCCTAAGCCTGCTTTGGCAGGGAGGGCGGGGTATAAATAAAAAATTATTATAATATTATTATTACCACTGTGTACTGCACAGCCCCTGCCTTGTAAAAGTTTAATGAAGGGTCAGCACTTCCCTTCTCAAACAATAGAATTTTCCACCAACCTTCACATATGTTTTCGGTTGTGATGGTCAGGGTCAATCTTTCAGAAAAAAATGAGCTTTAGATACAATCACTTTTGCAAGATTTTTGTCTACCTTGAGTACTGCTAGGAGACGAAGAAGAAGAACTTGCCATTGAGCCACAACCCCTTCACGGGACCCCAAATCAGTACTCCCTCTACGCTGTGGAGTCTCGTGAGCAAAAATTGTACTTTGTAAACTATTGGCATTGAAGTTGTGAGTTATTGAATAAGTTAGTTTGCTCTGGGCTCATTTTTCCTAAACCAAGACAAAAATGTGTGAGCTGGAGGCTAAAAAACTGTGAGCTAGCTCATACTAACTCAGCTTAGAGGGAACACTGCCCCTAATCAAGGGGTATTCAAAGCAAGAGATGAGCAGAGTTGGTTTGCCATTGTCTTCTTCCTCAGAGCAACCCTAGATTTCCTTGCTGGTCTCCCATGCTACTTAGCTCCTGACAAACTCAGGACAAATTGGGCTATTCAAGATGCTTTGTCAAAATGTGAGGTAGGCATAATTCAGTCCTGAGGGAAGAGTTGAATTCACACTAGATTTTCTAGCAGAAGAATGGAACTTCTCCCTTCCTACTGCAGCTCACTGAGTACCACAAAACACTGCTCTTGATAGACAGGGCACCTTGAGAAATGGCACAAGGTGAAGGTCTCTGCAGCAGGAAGGGGGAATCGGTGGAAATGGCCAGCTTAGTCTGTATCCAGCCTTATGAAGGCAGAGGTATCCTTAACAGTGCAGATCAACTGTGGTAATGAGGAATGATGGTATTGTTTCGATGGCAACATTTTTTGAGGGGAGGGCAGATAAGCTAGAATAAATCATTGAACTTTGACAGATTTATAGAGAATATTAACAGGTATTGGCCATGACAAGTAAGTGGATCTTCTATGTTCTGCAGCAGTATATCTTCTGAGTGTCGGATGCTGGGCAGAAAGATATAGTTCTGCCCAATTTGTAAGCTTCCCAGAGTAAAATGACTGAGGGCTTGTTGTTGTAAACCCTTTCTCCCTCTTCTGTCACCTTCTTTCTCCTTCTTATGAGGGATTAAATAGATTCACAGAGGAAAGGTCTGTCAGTGTCTACTAGCCAAGGTGATTGAGAGAACCTTCTCATTCAGAGGCATTAATCCTCTGAATCTCAAGAGTGAGGAGGCAACATCAGGGGAAGGCCTCAGCCTCCATGTGCCCTGTTGTTGGCCCTCTAGAGGAACTGGTTGGCCACTGTGTGAGACAAGATGTTGGACTAGATGAGCCATTGGTTTGATCCAACAAGGCTCTTCTTATGTTCTGAGCAGAGCTGTGCACCAGGAACACAAGGCAGGCTAGGTCCAGAGGGCAAGATACTGCCTTAACCAGTCCACTCAAGGCCAAATGAGGCATGCTGCAATGAGATCTGGGATTAAGATCTCTCACCATTTGTTTAAAATTTATTTAAAGTTTATTTACTTCAGGGCAGCCGTGTTGAACAAAGCAGGAGTCAAGTTGCATCTTTAAGACCAGCCAACTTTTATTGAGAACGTAAGCTTTCGTCTGATGAAGTGTCCTTAGAGAGCACACGAAAGCTTACGTTCTCAATAAAACTTGGTTGGTCTTAAAGGTGCAACTTGACTCCTGCTTTGAGGTAAAAAGTGCTGGAGCTGTCCTTTTCTTCCTGCAGGGCAAACTGCAACTTCTGATTGGCTAACTGAATTGTGGAAGAGATAAGGGACCCTTTTTGTGCTTTGTTCTTATGGGGCTGCTAATAAAAAGGGAATTGAGAGAGATCTCGCTAGATGCTTTTTTTTTTTTTAAAGAGGGACTATGACAGTTCTTAGCTACGGACACTAATTTTTTTTAAAAAGGACTATGATAGATTTTAGCTATAGATCTATCCAGATTCTAATTTGCCCTCGGATGAGCCAATTAGGGTTTCCAGGTGCCCCCTGACCACCAGTGGGGAGGGTGGCAATATTCAGGTTGGGAAACTCTTGGAGATTTGGGGATGGAGTCTGGAGAGGACAGGGACCTCAATGGGTTACAATGCCGAACATCCATTTTCTCCAGGCGAACTGATCTCTGTTGAATGGAGATGAACTGAAATTCCAGGGGATTCCCAGGTCCCACCTGGAGGCTAGTATCCCTAGGGCCAATTCAGATAGAATCATATGTCCACCATGGGTCCTATTGAGCAGATGTGCTCTAGGTGCTCAAAATTTAATTCCCAGGCATATGTGGGCCTGATCCAGATGTATGTGTATGTATATGTAGTGTGTACATAGACTACACATACATACAGATGTATTGTGTGTTTGTGGGGAGGGGTAATCCCCTTCTCAGCCCTTTTTCTGACCTGACAGAGCCACAGGGAGCTGCTATTTGCCCCATTGTGAAAAATTGTGTGTTCTGACAGGCTTCACGTGTACTGATGGGCTACAAGTAAGTTTCCAACTGGGTTAATAGCAGCCATGTCATGTCAGGAAAAGGGTGCTGGGAGGGGAGAGGGAAATTCCCCACACACCCCAGTCTCACTCCATATTGAGCCTGCACACACCTACAAACTGAATTTCCAGGAGAGAACTCCCAGAACTCGTATGTTAGTGGGATATGTGGTGGGGGACATGAGGACACTGTATCACCTGACCCTCAGACTTTCAAAATTTCAACACTGGAATCAAAAGTGGCTCCAAAGCAGGCACCTGCATTTCGTACCCTGTGTACTCCGAGTGAAAAATGCCAAAATAGCAACACCATGTGGGCTATAGTCTAGCCAGTAGGCCCATTTCCCCTATCCCCTGTGAAATTCAGAGTGGGGAAGAATGGAAGGAATCCAAACTGGTATATCTGGTCTGAGGGTGACTTATAAACGTTCAGGACATTGAAATACCAGTCTGTGCTGCTCAGATTGCCTGAGGATAGGGAAGGAACCATCTTCCCAGCAGAACACACACTTACATACCAGCAGACAAGAGCAAGGGTCCAGTAACATATTAAAGACTAACAAAATTTGTGTCAGGGTAGGAGCTTTAGTGAGATACTGCTCACATCTTCAAGTATCTAAATTCTTCAAGTACACTGGACTCTTGCTCTTTTCTGCTACTAAAAACAGACCAACACAGCTACCCATCTTGATCTACATCCATACCACTCAAGGTTGTCAACGTCTTGAGATCTCCTGGAATTACAGTTGATTAGTTCCCCTGGGGGGAAAAATGGCTGCTTTTGAGGGTGAAGTCTATGGCATGACTCCCTGCTGTTCATCCCTAGGCTACACCCCTAAAACTCCAGAAGTTTCTCATCTTAGTGCAGGTAACATTAATTGTCACGCACAGAGAGAAAGCTTCTGATATATAATAATGATTTGTCTTAGTCATGGGTACAGGATGCAGAAGTCAGCTAAGCCAAGCCTGACTGTGGAAGGTGGCCTTGGAACATTTCCAGAGAGCACAGCACTAAGGGGTTGGATTACCTGCCCTACAAGGTGGGCTGTCTGGGTGCTCTGAGTGCAGACAACAAGGTGCCTAAGAGGAATATTTGAGTGGCAAGTGCCAGGCTGAGGGCTTGGCCAAGGCTACAATTTCTGCTGTTTTCAGGAAAAGCAAGTAATTATAAACATGGCTGTTCCACCTTTGAGTTCCTCCATATTCAGCTTCTGATCCAAGAGATCTCAAATACTACATTCAAATAGTTTTAAAATATTGCTTGGTACACATAGCCAAGTTAAGGGTGGGAGCCAAAGTTAGAAAATGGCACAGGAAGGAAGGCTAACTGTGCCTCCAACCTCAGAACCCATCTGCTGTTACTCCTATTAAAGATGAACAATGGGGGTGGGTTGTGGGGTGGGGGTGGAGAGTTTCCCCACACACCCCAGTCTCAATCCATATTGATAGGGTTGCCAGGTCTGACTCAAGAAATATCTGGGGACTTTGGGGTGAAGCCAGGAGACTTTGGGGGTGGAGCTGGGCGCAAGGGTATGACAAGCATGAACTCTCTGAAGGGAGTTCTGGCCATCACATTTAAAGTGACCACACTCCTTTTAAATGCTTTCCCTCCATTTGAAATAATGAAGGATAGGGGCACCTACTTTTGGACCTCATAGAATTGGGCCCCCTGGTCTGATCTTTTTAAACCTTTGGGGGTGGGGGTTGAGGAGAGGCAGCAGATGCTATGATGAAAATTTGGTGCCTCTACCTCAAAAAATCAGCCCCCCCCCCCAGATACCTGTGGATCACTTTTCATTATACCCTATGGGAATCGATCTCCACAGGGAATAATGGAGTGCCCAGCAGACATTCCCCCCCTGCCCCCCGCTTTCTGATGACCCTGAAGCGGGGGGAGGGCCTCCAAACCGGGGGAATCCCCTGCCCCAAACTGGAGATTGGCAACTACATATTGAGCCTGCACACCTACAAACTGAATTTTCAGGAGAGAACTCCCAGAACACATCTGTTGATGGGAAATCTGATTTGAACGACTTTAGGAGATACACATCTTCAGGCATCTCACTTTGACCCTTAGGACCTGTTTTAATAGCACAAAAGCAGAAAGTGGATTCTGTGTGAGCATATTCCCACAGACCACAGGAGAGCTCCTTAATTCTGGCATTCCGGATCGGACATTGATAGGATTTTCAAAAGCATACCTGGGAGCTTTGCTCCATGGCCTCCCTAGAAGTCAGAAAAAGCCCGGAGGAGTTCCTAGCGAGGATGAAAGGGCTTTCCCAGACATGTTTCTTTGCATGAGAAATGCGGAGTTCCTAATCATTTCCTCCAGGCAGGGCTCCCAGAGGATCACATTTCCCCAGCCCTAAACCACAGTCAGTGTATTGTTTCTAGGATAATGTCACCCCCAGCCAGGCTGTCATTCTTGTGTGCTTAGCAGCACCTGGATAATGGTGGCATCAATCACGGCAAACTAGGGTGCGTGCAAGATTGGGCCTACATTTGTGTTTTTTTAATGATGTATTTTGTTTTTCTTTTCTGGAGACTGGTGGCTGGTGGTTTAGTTTTTTAAAGAAAGAAGGTGGCAGCAAAACTGGCAAAATGGAAGGCTTGTTGTTCGGGTGAAGCAGAGAAGGAAAGCTACAGGGTCAATCCTTGGGGTGTCCAGTGACCTGCAGCAAGTGCTGGGAATGTCTATTCTCACCTATGACTTGCAACTAGTGGCAGCAGCTCCCATACAAATATCATGCTCTAATAATCTTCTTTCCAGGTTTTCACCTCCAAACGTGTTCACACGCTAATGTGGAAGGAATGGTCCCCATTGCCTCCATTTCTCCTCCAGAAGCCCCCTCTCACCTGTCCTTCCCCCAACTTTTTTGCCTGCTACACCAACTACAAGGCTTAATTTTTTTTTATTTTTTTATTTTTTAAAAAACACATACATGCACACTCCCAGCGATTAATGTTGCACTATAAATGCTGTAATGATCTATATTTGCCACTTGTTTATTTCCATTTAAAATGTTATTTCCTTTGAAGTCCCAGCTCTTCTTGTTGCTGAGATATAAAGGGAAAGGTGTGAATTTTCAACATAGTTTTTGTTTTTCATCACTTCTGATGTTAGTGAAGGTTCTGAGGTATCTCTTAAGCCAATCAGTGATAGACATTTCACTTTTGCTGCAACAGCCTGTTTCCAACCCCAAAGTTTTTTGTACATTACCATTATGCCATTATACAATATGCCAGACTGGAAAGATTTCAGCAGAAAACAGATCTCTCTTATTATAGACTTCAGAATGGCCTGGGGTATGCGTGTGAAGAGCTGAACAAGGTGACCGACACGGTTATTGTGATCTTTCTTTTTCCTATGCAGGACACCCTGCAGAGCTGGTCGGCCTTGCAAAGTCAACACGATGAAGCCGCAGGTAAAGATGAAGATTCCTTTTTAGTGCCTGAGCCTGCCTGGACTCTGCACACCTCTGTAGAACTGAATTGTTTTATTTCGTGCGTGGCAAATACAGCACTATTCAAACTTCTTTGTGGCTTCCCTGCTTCTGTCGTTGGCGGCGCGGAAAAGAATGGGGGTGGGCAGGCTTCGAGGAAGGGGGGAGGATTAATCACACCATGACTGCATCCACATGGCAACACTTGTCTGTATTCCTTCCAGTATTGGTACGAATCCAGAGGCATTTACAAGTCGCAGTGGAGCATCCGCAGGCTAATTTCCCCCACATTTTCTGAGCCCCCCATGGCCACCATTCCTCTCAACACAGCATACGCAAGCTTTTTAACGACAGCCTTTTTGAAACAATTGCACCAAACCAGGTTTGGGAGAGATCACAGTGAAGTGGGTGAAGACCTGGGAAAGATAGCACCGAAGAGAATGATGAGAGGGCACCATTGTATGGATGGTCCAAAGCAAAATGTGTTTCTGTTTAGACATGAAATGAGAGCAAAGCCTTTGTTCACAAACAGGCCAGCTCTCTGCTGCTTAAGGTTGCCAATCCCCAGGTGGGGGCAGGGGATCCCCCAGTTTGGAGGCCCTGCCCCCACTTCAGGGTCATCAGAAAGCGGGGGGGGGGGATGTCTGCTGGGCACTCCATTATTCCCTATGGAGACCAATTCTCATAGGGTACAATGGAAAATTGATCTACAGGTTTCTGAGGCTCTGGAGGGGGGGGGGGGGGCTGTTTTTTGAGATAGAGGCACCCAAATTGCAACATAGCATCCAGTAAAAAAATGGTAAAGGTAGTCCCCTGTGCAAGCACCACTCGTTTCTGACTCTGGGGTGACGTTGCTTTCACAATGTTTTCATGGCAGACTTTTTATGAGGTGGTTTGCCATTGCCTTCCCCAGTCCTCTACGCTTTCCCCTCAGCAAGCTGGCTACTCATTTTACCGACCTCGATGGAAGGCTGAGTCAACCTCGAGCCGGCTACTCGAACCCAGCTTCCGACAGGATCAAACTCAGGTCGTGAGTAGAGCTCAGGATTGCAGTACTGCAGCCTTCCCACTCTGCACCACGGGGCTCTTATAGCATCTGGTGCCTCTCTGCAAAACCCCTCCTCCCAGGTTTCAAAAAGATTGGACCAGGGAGTCCAATTCTATGAGCCCCAAAAGAAGGTGACCCTATCCTTCATTATTTCCAATTGAGGGAAGGCATTTAAAAGGTGTGCAGTCCCTTTAAATGTAATGGCCAGAACTCCCTTTGGAGTTCAATTATGCTTGTCACAACCTTGCTCCTGGCTCCACCCCCAAAGTTCCCAGATATTTCTTGAATTGGATCTGGCAGCCCTACTGCTGCTGGAATTCCATGGTAGCAGTAAGGGGTCCTCTGAGGTCCTAATAGGGTTGCCAGCTCTGGGATAGGAAATTCCTGGAGATTTGGGGAGTGCAGTTTGGGGAGGGACCTCAGTGGGATATAATGCCATAGAGTCCACCCTCCAAAGCAGCCATTTTCTCCAGGAGAGCTGATTTCCATTGTCTGAAGATGGGTTGTAATTCTGAGAGACCTCCAGGTCCCACCTGGAGGTGGGAAAATCTGGTTCTTAAAGTTGGAAATGGCATTCCTGGGACTTGGCCTTTCAATAACATTAGTGCAAGTGGCAAAGGCTGCTGTACTTTTTATCAATCTCTTGTATGCAGGTTTTTGTGTATGGAAAAAGCGAACAGGAACTCGTTTGCATATTAGGCCACACCCACTTACATCATCATTGTTTCACAGGGACACATTTGCATATTAGGCATCCCCCCCCCCCCCAATGCCAGCCTGCGGGAACTGCGTTCCTATGTGTTCCTGCTAAAAAAAACCCCTTCACATGCTTGTATGTCATTCCCATGCCTGACAACACTTGTTAATTCCAGGTGAGAAAACAGTGTTCAGGTAGCATCAAGCAGACGCTGTAAGCTGCTGAGCCATTTCCCTAGTTGGTTGGTTGTCCGCTTCCCCCCCCCCTCCCTCCACGTTGACACCAGGTTCAGGCTGGATCTTTAGCATGTGCCTCCACTGTAACGTGAGATGGAGGGCAGCTGTTTTTCTTGAAATGCTGTTTGGAAAGCGAATTTAGTGAGTGGGAAGTCATACCTGGTCATCAGCAGCCAGACTGCAAGTGACCACTGAGGTCTGTCAACATCAGCTATCGATTTACATGAGCTTTTGCTCTGATTGTTTTTTTTTTTATTATTGTTTAGAACCTGGCAACTGGCATAGAATTTGATTTGGCTTTTTTCTAAAGCAAACACAACAAATTTCCAAGAACAAGCTGCGATCTGAGACCACCAGGCTCAAATCTCGCCCTTTGCCCCTTGGACCTCAATGGCCTTTTAAAAAAAGTATTGTGCATGTGTGTGCGCGTGCGCTTGTATGATTGGAAGTCATGGTGATGTCTGGCAACCCCTAGAGAGGCTTGGACATTTTCAGAGAGGTAGCCCTGGTATTCCTTTGGCGGTCTCCCTTCTGAGTACTTGCCAAGGTCGACCCTGCTTAGCTTCCCAGATCTGACAAGATCAAGCTTGCCTGGGCTATCTAGGTCAGAAGAAGAAGGTATTGGATTTATATCCCGCCCTCCACTCCGAATCTCAGAGTGACTCACAAATCTCCTTTATCTTCCTCCCCCACAATAAACACCCTGGTCGTTTTCGCACTCACCTTCAGCCGGCGCGAAGACCCTCTTCACCGCGCAGGATCTGCGCGGATTTTGCACTAACTGCCGCGGAGCAGCCCAAAAAGCCGGAAGCTCCCTTCGCAAAAGCCGCTCAAACGGAAACCGCCAAAAAGCAAGTTTCCGTTTAAGCGGCTTTTGCGAAGGGAGCTTCCAGCTTTTCGGGCTGCTCCGCGGCAGTTAGTGCGAAATCCGC
Source organism: Heteronotia binoei (assembly GCF_032191835.1). Lineage (NCBI taxonomy): Eukaryota > Metazoa > Chordata > Lepidosauria > Squamata > Gekkonidae > Heteronotia > Heteronotia binoei. The sequence continues at coordinate 27,768,335 of NC_083236.1, forward strand.
GCAGATCCTGCGCGGTGAAGAGGGTCTTCGCGCCGGCTGAAGGTGAGTGCGAAAACGACCACAGTGAGGTGGGTAGTGCTGAAAGAGCTCTCACAGCAGTTGCCCTTTCAAGGAAAACAAGAGCTAAGGCTAACCCCAAGGCCATTTCAGCAGCTGCAAGTGGAGGAGAGGGGAATCAAACCTGGTTCTCCCAGATAAGAATCCACACTTCACCAAACTGGCTCTCAGGACCTCACTGGCTGCTTCAGTGAGCCATTGTTGCCCAGCCCCCTTTCCCTTCATCTGGAATGTGGGAGTGAAAATGCTGGCCTACTTTGCAGGAACGTTGTAAGGCTCATGACCTGATGATAATGTGCGCAGAAGCTGATAGCTACAAGGCAGATTAAAGGTACTTCTTTACTCAACAAGTAATTAAATTGTGAGATTCTCTGCCAGCGGAGGCAGTGATGGTTACAAACATGGATGGTTTTAAACGGGGATTAAGATTTGTGGAGGAGAGGTCCATCAGTGGGGATTAGCCAAGGTGACTAAAAGGAACCTCCATGTACACAGGCAGTAAACCTCTGAATAACAGTGCTAAGAAGCTGCACTGGGGGAAAGCCTTGGTCTCTGGGCTCTGCTTGTTTTGCCTTCCATCTGTCTGGCTACTATGTGAGACAGGATGATGAACTAGATGGATCATTAAGAACATAAGAGAAGCCATGTTGGATCAGGCCAATGGTGCAACCAGACCAACACTCTGTGTCACACAGTGGCAAACAAGCCACCAGGTGCCATCAGGAGGTCCACCAGTGGGGCCAGGACACTAGGAGCCTTCCCACTGGTCTGATCCAGCAGGGCTTTTCTTATGTTTTGCTCCTAAGCAGAGTTATGCTCTTCTATTGTTTATTGAAGGCTAGCCCAATCTCATCAGATCTCAGAAGCCAGGCAGGGTTGGCCCTGGTTCATATTTGGATGGGAGACCACCAAGGAAGTCCAGGGCTGTTCTGCAGAGACAGCAAACAGTGAACCACCTCTTGCCTTGCAAACCCTACAAAGCTGCCATAAGTCAGTTGTGACTTGAATGTACTCCACCACTAAATCTGTTTAGGAGTGCACTGCTAGGATTATTATACAGTTCAAAAGGACAGGGCAGAAAGGGATTTCCTTTGGTGTCCTCTCTCATATAGATTGTGGCCTTGGTGCCTGGTGAACCCGAGTTCTGGTATTTGAGGGGGGGGGGGCAGCCCCTCTAAGTAGAAGAAAGACTGCAGATTTATACCTCGCCCTTCTCTCTGAATCAAAGACTCAGAGCAGCTCACAATCTCCTATATCTTCTCCCCCCACAACAGACACCCTGTGAGGTGGGTGGGGCTGAGAGGGCTCTCACAGCAGCTGCCCTTTCAAGGACAACTCCTACAGGAGCTATGGTTAACCCAAGGCCGTTCCAGCAGCTGTAAGTGGAGAAGTGGGGAATCAAACCTGGTTCTTCCAAATAAGAGTCCGCACACTTAACAACTACACCAAACTGCCTCTTGTGATATTGTAGTGATATTGGCCAGCAGGAAGAGACTCCAAGGAAGGAGGTGGCCAAAGCAGAAGGCCTGCCTGGCCAGCTATCTCTCCATCTCTTCCATATGGTAGCCATGGTGTAATAGCCGTATCTTGCAGAAGGGCCGTGCTGGGGTGGCTCAAAGCTATTGAAGCCAGATTTCATCCATCTGACTTGCAGCTGGCAGGTGTGTATACAGAAGGCAAGCAAGAAAAATGGTCACCCCCGAGTTGGAAATCAAGTTACACTCTGCCAAGCAGCTGTGCTGGCAGGTCCCAGTGGACCGCTGATGCTAGCCTCAGGGCACTGCCGGAGATGGGGGAGGCTGGCAGGCCAGACGGAGGGCATTTAGAGACATAATGGCCAATAAAAGAGCCATGCGGGAGCATTGGGGGATGTGGATAATCATCGTTTGCTTTTTTAAAAAGTAACTCTTATCTTTATTGTCCTTTTCCTCACTATCCCTCAGGATGGGTGTGATGTACCTTATCGCTGCCCACCTGGCCCGGACAGTACAGTGAGAGGAAATGTGGGAGAGAATGCCACCCTCACCCCCAGCAACCAGGCTGTGTTCTGAGGGAAGGAGACATCCTGTCTCTAATTCAATGAATCCCAATGCGTACGCCTTGACCAAACCACTGGCAAGCCATGAGAAACGGAGGCATTAAGTAATTAAGGCGCCTGTGAACCCTAGTGTTCTCCCTACCCCCGTGCATGAATCACGTATTTGCACAATGCTGTATTTGCCTCTGGTCTGTATACAGAAAACAGGAGGGTTTCTACTGTGCCGTCAAAAATTTGGGAAACACTGGAGGTGTTTTTTGAATGGACTTCTGATATGCCGCTTCCCAGGTATTGCCCAGGATTCCAACAGCACAGAACCAGGGCTTCTTTAAAAGCAGGAACACACAGGATCGCAGTTCCGGCTGGGGTGTCAGGGGATGTGGCCTAATATGCGAATGAGTTCCTGCCAAGCCTTTTCTGCAAAAAAGCCCTGCACAGAACAGAGATGAAGGCCTTGATTTGGGTCCCCCACCTCTCTCACACTCACATACACACACACACCCCGCCATTCCAGTATCATTTGTGCAAGTGACCACTACTCTCTTTTCTCAGGTCCACTGCTAATATTTATGCATCCGATCTTTCGAGCAATTTTTCTTTTTGTCGCCAACATATTGCAGCCCACTTATGGCAACCCCAGAGGATTTTCAAGGCTAGAGACGTTCAGAGGTGGTTTGCCGTTGCCTGCCTCTGTGTCCCAACCCTGGTGTTCCTTGGTGGTCTCCCATCCAAATAGTGACCAGCACTGACCCTGCTTAGCTTTCAAGATCTGATAAGGGCCATCTGGGTCAGGGCAATATGGACATTTTCCTGCCAGGCGTTGTTGACAGAGCTCGCCCATGAGGTAACCCTTCCGCATCCCACATTCCAAGATCTGTGGGATAGTCTCAGATGGCAGGGTTGTGGGGGTAGTAGCACCATACTTTGCAGCATCAACCATGCCTGCAAGCTGGCACCTGAGTCCCAGGCCAAGGTTGGGCTAGCACCATTCTGTGTTCCAGATCGATTCTGAAGGGCTGGTGGAGGATTCCTTGAAACAATGGAGACTATGTGCCCGTTTCCCCAGGAGGTTGCAAGTGTAGCAGGAATTTTTCAGCTGAGTGCTCTGTTGTCTGGATCCACCCTGTTTGGCTACAGAGCCAGTCTCTTGATGGCGTGAATAGAACCAGTAACAAGCTATTTGGGTTGCCCCATTGGGGCATGTCCATCTCAGAGTTCACGTTGCTAGCACCAGGTCTAACTAGGGTGGCTTGGCTTAGGCTCTGGCACTACAGAAGCACAGTAGTCATGCAAAAACAGCTGCAGGGAGGGAGCCTAAAGCCACTTCTCCCTGCCTACTTTGGTGGCAAGTAAAAAAGAGCCAGTGTGCAGCTGGGAGGCACAGAACTCCCCTTGCCTGTGTGCTGCATGCAGAGTCCTTGCGCTGTTCGCCAGCCAACACGAGGACTTTGTAATGTGTAGATGGAGCCTTAAATGTGAGAGACAGAGGAACAGGAACAGATGCCAGAGAGGGAGCTGGACTACTGAAGTGTATTGACGCCTACTTCGTTCATGTAAGAGAGCCTGCATGGGGTAGTGATTAAGAGTGCTGGGCTAGTATCTGGGAGGTCCAGGATCAAATCCCAGCTTGTGCCATGGAAGCTTGCTTGGGTGACCTTGGGCTAGTTTCAATCGCTTAGCCTACCCTGCCTCGCAGGGTTGTTGTAAGGATGAAAATACAGGAGAGGAAAACGACGTCAGCTGTTTTGGGTCCCCACTGGGGAGAAAGGCAGCGTATAAATAAATTAGAGGAAAAATAAAGAATCAGCCCAGGCAGTTTGGGTGGCTTGGTGAGAGTTTGAATCCCTGGGTTTGATTTGTTTTCTCCTGGAGATTTCTAAGAGTGGATAGGACAGGAGGGGTTGAGTTAAAGGACATCTCTTATGGGTCTTGCCAGGAAGGGACTGGCTTCAAGAACACCTGTGAGTAGATCTTTTGTAGCTCCCCAGTTTTTCTGCCTTTCTCTGCGACATTTATTTCCTTTAAGTTTGGAGGTGGACAATTATTTGTCAGGGAGCTGGACGTGGGTTCTGTAGAGGGATAACCAGCTGTGGTATCTTGTCTCCTTCCCCTCTTTTGTCAAGAGGCAAATGTGTTAGTTAACTTTTTTTGCACTAATTTATTGTGAGAGGGATGTGTTTGCCTATCTCTCAAAGCACTTTCGACTCTTCCCATTGGGTCCCCAGTCAATGTTCTCTCTAAACGGGGGATTCTTGTGGGCAAAAATTCTGCTGTGTGAGCTACTAGCATTAAAGTTGTGAGCAAGCCTACGTTTGACTATCATGTAAACCTTGCCTAGAGGAAGCAGCTCTGCATTTAGAGTGAGAAGCTGTGAGCAGAGCAGTGAAAACATCAAATGCTGCCTTAAGCCCCAGGAAGGAAAGAAGGAAGGAAGGTGGGCTAAAAATCTCAATTAATAAATAGGGGGAGGGAGGAGGAGAGTGGAAAGGGTCAGGAGGCAAAGAACCTGCATTTGGTTAATTGATTTAATACCTTTTTATCTTGCCTTTCCTCTAAAAGGCCACTTCCTGAGCCCATCTTGCCCTATTGCTGATCGACCTTTTCCTTTATACGATATGGCCATAAAGCAAATTAAAACACCTGACTGCAATCTCTGTTCCTTCCTCTGCCCGGCTGTGTTCTGTTCTGCTTATCTCCTGCATCGTATATGATGCTGAAAGAAGAACTCTTTAAATCACCTTGGCAGGATTCCCCCTCCCCCCATGAGATAAGTGTTACCCTGCAAGCTCTTATCTGTGCAAATACTGAGGGCCACCAAATCTCACCCCAGCAGCTGCTCGCCCCTTCCCTCGTGGGCTACATGTGCTCTGCCTTGCTACCCACTTGACTCGGTTGCCAGAGCGGCAGCATGTGGGTGTTTCGTTTCCCCAGGACTGTCTGCATGTTAGGTTGCCAATTCTGGGTTGGAAAAGCTCTGGAGATTTTAGAGGTGGAGCCTGGAGAAGGCGAGGTTTGGGGAGGGGAGGGGCCTCGCAGAGTATAATGCCATCAAGTAAATCAGCTGTAATTCTGGGAGATCTCCTGGCCTTTCTGATTTTGATTGTGTTTTAAAAGCTTCCGGATTAATTTATGTGGTCTGAGTTTTGACTCTGTTAAGAGGGTTCCCTTTGTTCACAATATTGTTTCTGTGTAGTGTTTGTGACTTCTAATAGTATATGAATTATAGAATAGTTTGTTAGCATACAATACGTTTGACTGTATTAAGCTTTGTTGCATAAGGTTTCAGATTATGTGGTTTCGCACAATTTTTGTTTTGCTTACCTACCTGGAAGTTGGCAACCCTGTCTGCACATCAAGCAGTTGTTAAAGCAGTCATTAAAGAGAGACAGTTTGGTGTAGTGGTTAAGAGCGGCAGCCTCTAAACTGGGGGACCAGGTTTGATTCCCCAGTCCTCCACATGCAGTCAGTTGGGTGACCTTGGGTCAGTCACAAATTCTGTTCAGAGCTGTTCTCTCAGAGCTCTCTCAGCCCCACCTACCTCCCAGGGTGTCTGTTATGGGAAGAGGAAGGGAAAGGAGATCGTTAACTGCTCTGAGATTTAATAAGAATGAATTTATTAATGAGGATTAATAAATTGTATTAATCATAAATAAACCCAGCATTTTTTTAAAAAAATCCTGTTGTTTGGTGTTCAGCTAAGTAATCCTTAGCAACACTGGTAGTGGTGGAAGTGCCATCATGTCACAGCCAATTTATGGCAACTCTGTTGGAGTTTCAAGGCAAGAGGCGAACAGAAGTGGACTGCCATCGTCTGCCTCTGTGTAGCAACGCTGACCTTCCTTGGTGGTCTCCTATCCAAGAACAGGACCAGCCCTGCTTAGCTTCCAGGGTCTGGTGAGATCATATTTGCCTGGGCCGTCCAAGGCACAGTTTAGCAGTGTTAATGTCCATTGATCTTTTTCAATTAGCAAGATTTTAGCTCATGCACTATTTTGCAAAAACCTGATGCAAACCCGTTTGGCTGGTATCCGAGTCTTTCCGTGCAAACCAAATGGACTGGGTGATCAACCCACGTCTGATAGTCAGAGTCTATCACGCTACGTTTGACTGTCAAATGTGTTTGCCACATAATTTGTGACAAAACAATATCAAAATATAATTACAATACTTTCCATTCACAACATAATATTGCAATGTAAATTTCAATGACAAATTTCAGTGACAAATTTCAGCAACGCAATGAAATGCTGAAAGATGGAGAAAGAAAAGTAGCGTTCCAGTAATGAAATAAATTAGAGAAAGCCTCGAAAACTGTATAGTAAAGAAATAAGGCACCATCAGACGACGGCATTCAAAATTAATAAGATGGTCCCAGAGGAAGGATCATAAGGATCTGAAACAAGAACGGACCGGTTTTGCATCGTCGGACTGTATTGTTCGGAAAGAACCTGATATCATCTTATGGACAGTAGTGAAGTTGTGTGCTTTGGATGGTATTTGTCATTGAATTTGTTACTGAAATTTACATTGTAATACTATGTTGTGAATGGAAAGTATTGTAATTATATTTTGATATTGTTTTGTAACACAGAGAGTATCATTTCTGTCATTTCCTGATTGTTAACCTCCGTGGTCCCGGCATTGTTTGACGACATAATTTGTGACAGTCATATTTCCTTTGCTTGCATTTACTGACTAGTGAAAAAGGCACTAGCCATGTTTCCACTGCTCTCCTTATCAAGAGCATCAAGTTTGGGGGCAGAGTGGTAGTCATATCACATGTTCAAGGGTTGTACAACTTCCCTGTGTGGAATGATCAGCCAGATGGGCTCTATTTACAGCTAAGCTGAATTTGGGTCGTTTGGTGTTGCTTGTTCTTCAAGCAACCTTGTGCTCTGTGTCTCTTTTCAACAAGTAAGAGAACATAAACCAACACTCTGTCACACAGTGGCCAAAAAACCAAGTGCCATCAGGAGGTCCACCAGTGGGGTCAGGACACTAGAAGCTCTCCCACTGTTGCCCCCCCCCAACACCCAAGAATTCAACTTTCCCCAGAGAGTTCCATCAATCTTCTTTGTGGTCTCTGTGCTTCACACTCCTGGGATAGTGCGCCTGCGCCAATCCCCGCATCGGTATCTGAAAAGCCCGGGATTTTTCCGTGCTCGGCGCCAATGGACATGTGCAGGCATCCCAGTACGCATGCTCACCGGCGCCAGCGCGGGGATCCCGCCAGTTCCTTTCTGACCACTGCACGGAGAGGTTTACCTTTCGTGTCCCCGGTCGGTGAGATTTTTGGCCTTATATATATAAAGTTTTTCTGTGTGTGTTTGTTGGACTACCCTTCGGGGTTCTCCCCCCGTTTGTTTTCCCCCAGTTTTTCCCCTCAGAGGACTCTGAGCGGGTTTTTTGGCAACAGGTGTCTATGGACAGTCGCTGGGGGTTTTTCAAGCAGTGCCGTGCCTGCGGGAAAAAGATTGCCCCCCCCAGACGGCCATTCCTTGTGTCTTCTCTGCTTGGGTGAAGCGCACCGTGTGGAGGCCTGCCCACACTGCATTGGGCCCGTCGGCATCGAAGATGGCGGACACCCCGGCCCCGGAGCTCACATCGGCTGATGTGACCCCGATTGTGACCGAGCTGCCGGTAGAGCGAGGCTCCTCCACAAAACGTTCCCATGAGGGATCAGTGGACACGCCCGCTAAGAAGCGTCAAGATGACTCGGGGACCCGAGCATCCACTTCTAAGAAGGCAAAATCGAAGGAGAAGCGGAAGCGGCCCCGCACTCCATCGCCTTTGCTAGACGCTTCGACTTCGGTGACCTCCGCACCGCCGAGGAAGATCCTAGCTTCCCCGTGCCGCAGCCCAGTGACTCAGCCCCGTCTCTCAACGTCGGAGCAGGAGCAGGAGATCGACCTGACCAAGCGATCTTCGTCATCGGGGTCGCGACGTCGCAGTGCTAGCGGGTTGATGTCGGAGTTGGAGGCATCGGCACCAATGGACCCGGCTATGCTGATGGGACCCAGAGACAGATGGGAGCTGGAACCTCCTTTTGCACCTCGCCGTTTCCCAATACCACCGTGGGAGCAGCGAAGGTGGCAACCCCCCTACTCGTACTATCCGCCGTATCAGTGGTACCCGAGGGAGGTTCCAGAGTGGGAGCAGCAGTCGGAGGTGTCCTGCATGTCCCGGGTCTCGCATCACTCCCGAAAGCCATTGGCATCGGTATCGATCCCTCCAGAGAGGTGCATTGTGCCGAACGAACCTCCTCGACGACCATCGACGCCGATCCGGTCGCTGCCGAGGGAATCGACGCCGATCCTGTTGGAACACTCCATTCATCGGGAGTCTTCCTCATCGGGCTCAGACAGTGACGCCCAGGACTTGGAGCCCTCGCCAGGTTTCCAGACGGCTGAGGATCTTCCGATTTCACCGTCGGAGGATCTAAAGTCCTACGGAGACCTAGTGAGGAGAATAGCTGCCACCCTCAACCTGCCTGTGACTCAGCCTCAACCAGTCATGGATGATAATGCCTTTGACATTATGCAGAGGGACACATCCACAGCAATCGCTTTGCCAGTCACCAAAGTGATTCTACAGGCGGTGAAGGAGCCCTGGAAGAGACCATCAACAACGCCAGTTTCTTCCAAGAGGCTGGACCACATGTATAGGGTCCAGGAGGCGGGGGCTGAGTTCCTTTTCACCCACCCGAAGCCGAACTCAGTAGTCGTCTCCTCCTCCTCTAAGGCTCGCAAGGTCCACTCCTCCCCACCGGATAAGGAGGGGAAGAAGATCGACGGCATGGGATGGAAGGTCTATTCAGCAGGGGCCCTAGGAGTAAAGGTATCTAATTATGCAGCTTGCATGGCTAGATACCAATACTCCGTATGGGAACAGCTCTCCCCTCTCCTCTTCTCCCTGAGCGAGGATAAGAAGGCTGCCGCCAAGAAATTACAGAAGGAAGGCCTTGCTGTAGCCAAGCAACAACTGGCTGCAGCAAAGCACATGGTAGAAGTGTCGGCTAAGGCCATCACTTCTGCTGTGTGTATCCGTTGCCACTCGTGGCTGAGGTCGACTGCCTTGCATCAGGATACCAAGACCTTCGTAGAGGACTTGCCTTTTGAAGGAGATGGCCTCTTCAGCACCACTACGGACAGTGCGCTGCAGGAGTTCGATAAAAGCGTCAAGACCTCTAGGAACCTGGGCGTGCAGGCCACGTCTAAGGCTCCCAGGTCAAAACAATGGCACAAACCCTGGGCCAAGAAGCCCTACCAAAAGTTTTCACCAGAGCAGTGGTGGCGTCCCCGCTCTATGCAGCCTGACAGACCTTCCTATTCCAGCAACAATAGGAGCCGCTATGGTTCCCAGGCTTCGGGCAAGTCCAAGGGTGCTCGCCCTCAAAAGCAGGGCCTTTGACTTTCCTGTGACACGCGTCATCGCCCCCACTGGTACAACATCTATCCGCCTCCACCCTTTCCTGCCTGCCTGGGAGTTGATCTCTACAGACAGGTGGGCTCTGTCCATCATAGAAGAGGGCTACAGAATAGAGTTTGCGCAGATTCCGAACCAATCTGTGGTGATTACCACCCCCCCCCTCCCCACCTCTGCTGGCAGAGGTGAACAACCTCCTACAGAAACAAGCCATAGAGAAAGTTCCGATGGAGGCCAGGACGGGAGGTTTTTACTCTCGTTACTTCCTGGTCCCCAAACGGGACGGGGGTTTAAGACCAATTATGGATCTTCGGAATCTGAACAAGTTCATTCTGTACCAGAAGTTCAGAATGTCAACACTGCAAACTATCCTGCCCTTCATCAATCAAGGGGATTGGATGGCGACCCTGGACCTTAAGGATGCCTACTTCCATGTCAGCATCCATCCGGCGTTCAGGCGTTTCCTCAGGTTTGCAGTGGGTTCCCAGCACTTCCGGTTCAAAGCCCTTCCGTTCGACCTGTCCACTGCACCTCGGCTGTTTATGAAGATGATGAGCGTGGTGGCTGCCTATCTCCGCCTTCAGGGAGTGGTCGTGTTTCCATACATCGACGACTGGCTCCTTGTGGCGAAGTCGAGGGAAAGCTTGTCAACACACATTGCCATCACTCTGCGTCTTCTCGACACCTGGGGTTGCAGGTCAACCTGGAGAAGTCCCATCTTACTCCGTCAAGGACAGTGCAGTTCATTGGGGCTTTGCTGGATACGAACCAGCATCGTGCTTATCTGCCCTCACAGAGGGCAAAGGACATTGTCAGCTTGGTTCAATTGCTTCAGAGGCGGAAGTGGGGCACGGCTCAGCAGCTTCAGCGGATGCTGGGGCTGATGGCGGCGACGACAAGTGTGCTATGTTTTGCGAGACTGTGAATGAGAGGCCTTCAGCTATGGTTTCTGCGCCAATTTCGCCCTCTCAGAGACTCACCTCGAAAGAGGTTCACCATCCCATCCGGGGCTCTTCAATCGCTACAGTGGTGGGAGTCAGAGAACAACATCTGCCAGGGAGCTCCCTTCCATCTCCCGACTCCTACTGTGACTATCACCACAGATGCTTCCCTGTGGCGGTGGGGGCCCCACATGGAAGACCTATGTGTGGGGGGCCAGTGGCCGCCAAGACTGACTCGGTGTCACATAAACTACCTAGAACTGCTGGCGGTTCACTTTGCCCTTCGCTCTTTCCGCCCTTTGGTGGCGGGAAAGACTGTAGCGTTGCTTACGGACAATACCACTGCCCTGTGCTACATCAACAGGCAGGGGGGGACAGTATCTCGTCGGCTCTGTGCATTGGCGATGGATCTCTGGTTGGAGTGTCTCCAGTACGATATTTTTGTGAAAGCGACACATCTTCTGGGGGTCCTCAACATTCAGGCGGACTCCCTCAGCAGGGGTGGGGCTTCCCCACACGAGTGGGAACTGCAATGGAGTTTCCTAGAGCCTGTGTTCCAGCTTTGGGGGTACCCGCAGCTGGATGTCTTCGCCACAGCCAAAAACAAGAAATGCCCTTTGTTCTGTACCAGAGGGGGAGCGGATCCAGCCTCTCTGGGAGACGGGCTCCTGCTTCCTTGGGAGGGCCAGTCCCTCTGCATGTTCCCACCTCTGCCGTTGTTGACGAAGGTGGTCAACAAACTAGCACGGGAGAGACCACGCTGCATCCTGGTGACTCCCTGGTGGCCTCGCCAGAACTGGTTCTCGATCCTGCTCCAGCTGTCGAGGGGGGTCTTCTACCAGTTCCCGGCAGAACCGGACCTGCTGTTGGCTCAGGGCGGGCATGTATTCCATCACAACATGCCTCATCTGAAGTTGACAGCGTGGTTCATCAACCAGTAGGGTTCTCTGACAGGGTCCAGCAAGTCCTCATGAACAGCAGGAAACCATCCACCCGCGCTTCCTATGACAGAAAGTGGGGGAAATTTAGTAAGTTTTTGGCTGACTCTTCGGTCTCGCCTGGCAAGGTGGGATTGTCGGCAATTTTTGATTTTCTGCTGTCCCTAGTGGATGAGGGCCTGGTTTTGTCCTCCATCAAAGTTTATTTGGCAGCAATATCTGCCTTCCATGACCCGGTGGAGGGGTACTCTGTTTTTGCGCATCCCCAGTCCAAAAGATTTTTGAAGGGGTTATTCAGGCTGCACCCACCATCAAGGTCGCCCCCACAATTGTGGGACTTGACTCTGGTGCTGGACAAACTTACCCGTCGCCCTTTTGAGCCAATGGCCACGTGCTCTCTGCAGCTCCTGTCCTGGAAGACTGCATTTTTGGTTGCCATCACATCTGCACGTCGTGTTGGGGAGCTCACGGCGATGCGTTGTGATTATCCCTATCTCGTTTTTCGAGAAGCTAGGGTTTCCCTAGCTCCGGACATTACTTTTCTTCCGAAGGTGGTCTCTCAGTTCCACCTCAATTTAGAAGTTTGGTTACCCACTTTTTACCCTAGCCCTTCCTCGGACGAGGAACGCAGGTTGCATGCTCTGGACGTTAAGCGTGCTTTGTTGTTTTATTTAAAACGTTCGAAAGATTTTTGCAAGGACAAGCAGCTGTTTGTTTCCTATGCTGCTCCTAAGACAGGTTCCAGGATTTCGTCTCAGAGGCTCTCAAAATGGCTCACTGAGACGATTAGACTCTGTTATTTGCTGGCAAAGAAGCTGTTGCCTGGGCCTGTTCGTGGACACTCCACAAGAGCGATGGCCACGTCGGTGGCGTTCCTCAAGGGCGTGTCCCTTTCGGATGTCTGCAAGGCTGCCACCTGGTCTCCTCCGCATGCCTTCATGAAGCACTACGCGCTGGACATGCATGCTCAGCAGAGGACTCGGTTGGGGACTGCGGTGCTGCAAGCTGTTTCTTCCGGTTGACCGTCTTCCCGCCTCCAGGTATGCCTTGCTTGCTAGTCTCCCAGGAGTGTGAAGCACAGAGACCACGAAGAAGATAGACAGGTTGCTTACCTGTAACTGTAGATCTTCGAGTGGTCATCTGTGCATTCACACTACCCGCCCTCCTTCCCCACTGCTGACTGTCTCCCTCCAGTAGGGGCTTCCAGCGGTCAGGAAGGAACTGGCGGGATCCCCGCGCTGGCGCCGGTGAGCATGCGTACTGGGACGCCTGTGCATGCCCATTGGCGCCGAGCACGGAAAAATCCCGGGCTTTTCAGATACTGATGCGGGGATCGGCGCAGGCGCACTATCCCAGGAGTGTGAATGCACAGATGACCAATCGAAGATCTACAGTTACAGGTAAGCAACCTGTCTATACACTGTAGCTAATAGCTACTGATGGACCTCTGCTCCATATGTTTATCCAATCCTCTTTTGAAGCCATCTATGCTTGTAGCTGTCACCACCTCCTGTGGCAGTGAATTCCACATGTTAATCACTCTTTGGGTGAAGAAGTACTTCCTTTTATCCTTTCTAACCTGACTGCTCAGCAATTTCATTGAGTGCCCGTAAGTTCTTGTATTGTGAGAACTGGAGAAAAGTACTTCTTTCTCTACATTCTCTGTCCCATGCATAATCTTGTAAAACTCTATCATGTCACCCCTCAGTCAACGTTTCTCCAAGCTAAAGAGCCCCAAGAGCTTTAACCTTCTTCACAGGGAAAGTGTTCCAACCCTTTAATCATTCTGGTTGCCCTCTTCTGCACTTTTTCCGGTGCTATAATACCTTTTTTGAGGTGTGACGACACAGTACTGCAAATGAGGCCACACCATCGAATTATACAAGGTCAATATGATACAAGCTGATTTGTTTTCAGTTCCCTTCCTAATAATCCCCAGCGTAGTAATACCTGGTGGGCTGGTCAAACGAGTGGATAGGACTGTACAGGTGGTCCTTCTAAGCCTGATTCCTCACTGTGTGTCCTGTAAAATATGATGAGGGCAGAAAGTGCGTGTGCCGTCACATTCAGTTTGCCCAAGCATGCCTTCATTGTCATGTCTGGTCCACCATCCAGTATTCTTCTGGGACAGGCTTTGATATTTCTGGTGGTCTTTGTCAGCATTTTGAAATTTGCTCTCTACCTTGTAAGAGGGTGGTGTTGGAAATTTTTGAAAAGGGAATCCATGCTGAAAATCTCAGTGGCCACTCACGTTGTGCCAACACCCATTTTCCTCAACACAAAGGGAACAATTTTCGCTTTTATTTTGACCCACATACACAAAGAGTACCTGCCTGCACAGCCTGGATATTTTCACTGGATTCTTTCCAAGGTTAGTTTTTTGTTTGACTTCTGAGCTGTGACTCTCCCTAGATATAATCTAAAAATCTACACATTCTTATCTGTGCTGTGGTGTGCCGTTCAGTTGGAGTACACTTCCTGAAGTGTTTCGCTAAGCTTCAGAATCTCTCATTGTTCCTGGAGCACAACATCTTGGTGCAGTGATCACTGTTATTTTAGTTTTGCAATGCAAAACAGAGACGGAGGCAATGTCTTACTGAAGTATATTGTGAGGAGGAGTGTGTAGGAGGGAAATATTTAAACTGTATTGCACTCAGAAATGTATTTATTTATGTCATTTATAGCCTTCCTTTCCCCCCAGTAGAGACACAAAGCTACTTAGGCCTATTATGCGTTGGGTGTTTTTTCTTCACTTTCACCATGCAGGTCCGTTGGGTTTTCTTTGACATTGTGCGTTGATTTTCCTCCGTTCAGTTTGCTTTATAGATGCTGTTTCACAAGGTTTTCTGGGAATGCTTTTGTGCTGATTTCCTCTTTGTTTTCACTTCCAACCTGAAGTTAATTCAGAAGTGTACAGATCCCCTCAGATCCCCCCCACCCCTGGTCCTTTTGCCATCCCTCAAAAGTTACTTCCCTGCCCAAACGGCGATCATTCTACCCACTCTGCACTTTCCACCATCCTCCCCCTTCACTAGTGTAGAGGCTCCATTTTTTTCATTTCATCATTGCATGCTGGTTCAAGGTCCAAGAGCTGGTACTGGTCATCTGCCTTTTCTGAGTCACTTGATACACTCCCTTCTTTGCTGGCTCTGCTTTCATGAAAGTGAATTACATGCCTGACATAGACTTCACCTGTTTCTGAATACAGCATTCTATATTCCTTAGTTCCAGAATCATATTCCACAAAAACACTTTCTCTGGTTCTGGGTTCTAGTTTTTGCCTTTCTCCTTTGAGTTCAAACACAAAAACCTTGCTGCCAAATACTCTAATATGTCCCACGTGTGGCACCTTGCCAGGCCATATCTGGTGTATGTGTGCTCCCTTTTGCGGGCAGTGTATTCTGGAGATATTTGCTTTCATCAGAACCATTCTGCTCAGGTGTAAAGCTCACTGACTTCCGGTGCAGGATGCCTCCCTCTGCCAAGAAGGTTTGTGTGTGATGTGATATAAACTCACCGCCTGTGGCATTTGAGGCTTTCTTCCAAACTTGTTAGAAATCATAGTAATGTCTCTCTTGAAGAATTTGTGAACTTCACTCTTTTGCCTCAGCAGATATGCAACTAAGTACTTTAAAAAACTGCCATAAAGATTAAAAGATATCTATCTTCACCATTTGTCTAAGGACATCACTATGAATTAATTCTAAAGGCTTGCCACTGGGTTTCACTGTTTTTGGTGGGAATGAGAGTTTGACTCCTTTTGCTGTCATACAACACACACATTTGCTTCTGTCATTGATGTTGCATGACTTTACCTTAATTCCTTTGGCAAGGTTCTTGTTCTGAAGGTCTAGGATTACTTTTGGATTACGATGTCCCAGGCGTCTTTGCCACAGTCCCAGGCTTTCTTTGTCTTTCCTTTCATGTGCCAGGTGTACTTGTTCACCTGCAAGACTCAGTTCATAGACTTTTCCCTTTTGGTTACCTTGTACATATACATTGTCTTTGCTAATAGTACATTTCTTATTTCCAAAACGTATGTTGGAGCCTTTGTTGTCTGATACAGACACTCTCAACAAATTACAGCTTGATTCGGGTATGTACAGGACACCTCCAACTTCATTTAGGAAACTGCTGTGAGCAGTGTTCCCTCAAACTGAGTTAATGTGAGCTAGCCTCCAGCTCACGCATTTTTGTCTTCGCTCAAGAAAAATGGCCCCAGAGCAAACAGATTTATGCAGCAGCTCCCAACTTTAATGCCAGTAGCTCATGAAGTAGAATTTTTGCTCAAAAGACTCCACAGCTTAGAGGAAACATTGATTGTGAGGTATGCTACAGCATAAAGTGCCAGAGCCTATGCCTTGAATCTGTAAGCATGCACTGTGTGCTGTGACTAGATGCTTCACTGTCTATTAGCCACACTTGATTCTATTCGGCATCATCATCAATAAGGCTTTTCTGGTCAAATAGTAAAAAGAAAGTTTTTTTCCTTTGGTTGCTGCATTGGGACTATCATGTTTTTGACTTTTAAAGTGCCTCTCTGTTTGTTTCTAGCTTGTGTGCTGTTGCTGTGCATTTTACAAAAATTACCGTTCTCTGGGGGCTCTCTAAAGTCCTTTGGAAAGTGGCCTCTTATGCTGTGATTAAAGCAAGGCAGTGATTGGTTTTTCTCCCTTTTTCTGGGTGGGACTTGTTCTTTCATGTTTTTTCTGGAAACATAACTGAATTTGAATTACCAAATGGCTCAAGTTATGGGGCAGGGAGACAGAGGGTACATTCACACACACTAAATAAAGCACTTAGAAATTGTATTTATTGTTTTTCGTGATTTTCCACAGTTATTTTTTGATTGCTATTAACCTTTACTGTGGTTCTCTGGTTTTTCCAATCCCCAGGTGTGGGCAGGGAATCCCCCAGTTTGGAGGCCCTCCCCCCACTTCAGTGTCATCAGAAAGAGGGGGGGAGGGAAATGTCTGCTGGGCACTCCATTATTTCCTATGGAGACCAATTCTCATGGGGTATAATCAAGGGCGGCCCAATGCCCCATGGTGCCCTAGGCAGACTTGCTGCCTGGCGCGCCCCTGCGCCTCCCCCCTCCCTGCCGCGACTCTGTGCCCACCCATGCCTCCCCCCTCCCCTCCCCGCCGCGACTCCTCCTCCTCCCTCCCATCGAACCCTTTCCCACATCATGCCAATTTCAACATCGGAACCAGCTCTAGCGCCATGTTCTAGCTCTCTAAAGCCCCCCCCCCTCCCTGGCCGAACACTCGAATCGCAGGTAAAACCATGCCACGGGGCCGGGATGCGTTCACCGTCTCTCAGGAACAGCATCCTGAAACGGCGACCCCCACTGCCGCTGACTCCTCTCCCATCCAGGGAGGGGAGGAGGAGTCAGCAGCAGCAGGGGTCGCTCTTTCAGGATGCTGTTCCTGAGAGACAGTGAGCATGTCCCAGCCCCGCGGTGCGGTTTTACCCGTGATTCGAGTGTTCGGCCGGGGAGGGGGGACTTTAGAGAGCTGGAACGTGGCGCTAGAGCTGGTTCCGGCATTGAAATTGGCACGGGGTGGGAAAGGGCCCAAAGGGAGGGAGGAGGAGAAGGTGCAATGAGGAGGGGGGAGGCACGGGGGGCGCGGAGCCGCAGGGGAGGGAGGCGAAGGGAGGGAAGGGAACGGAGGGGCAGGCAGTGGCAGCAATGGTGGCGGGTGACAGTAGCAGTGGGGGGGCAGGGGAAGCGGGCAAATTAGGTGCTTGCCTGGGGTCCCCACCCTCCTGGCACCCTAGGCAACCGCCTAGTTTGTCTAGTGGGAGAGCCGGCCCCGGGTATAATGGAGAATTGATCTGTGAGTATTGGAGGGGGGCTGTTTTTAAGGTAGAGGCACCGAATTTGCAGCATAGCATCCAGTGCCTCCCCTCAAAACACCCTCCAAGTTTCAAAAAGATTGGAGCAGGGGATCCAATTATATTGAGCCCCAAAGAAGGTGCCCCTATCCTTCATTATTTCCAGTGGAGAGAAGGCATTTAAAAGATATGCAGTCCCTTTAAATGTGATGGCCAGAACTCCCTTTGGACTTGTTATGTTTGTCACAACCTTGCTCCTGGCTCCACCCACAAAATCCCCAGATATTTCTTGAATTGGACCTGGCCACCCTAGCTGGCACTAGGGAGTCAACCAAGTAGGCTACTGCCTAGGGTGCCATCTAGTGGCAGGGGCAGGTTACTGCAGACAACTGGCCTGGGGGCAGCTGCAGCCGGGATGGGTGGGCAGACAGCATCCAGTGAGGTGGGGGCTGGCTGGAGTGCATGGTGCAGCAGAGAAGGGTGCCCGGTCAGGGGGAAGGAGTGTGCCAGCAACAGAAGAGCAGAGGGGTGCCAAGGCAGCAGTAGCAGGGCTGTCTGCTACTGACCAGTCAGGGCTGGGACTGTCCCCTGGGGGTGGGCAAAGTGCGGCTGTCTCCTGGCTCACCCTCCCCGGTCAGTCCCAACAGAGTGATGGTTCCCTTCCAGTCTGCTTAGCAAAGTCCTCCACCAGGATGAACAGGCTGCCAAAGAGCTTAGAAAGGGGGCCAAGGAGGGAGGGAGGAAACTAGACAGACAGCTCTGCACGCCCTGGACCAGCAAAGGGGCGGCTGAGGAAACTGGTGAGAGGCCAAGGTGAAAGTGGTGTGCACTGGCTGCTCCAGATTGCAGCGCCTGCAACTGGGCTGCTCCGGGACATTCCTTAGGTAAGGAGGCCCTGCTGAGGTGAAGCACGTTGGGCACCCATGGAGGGGAGACAGGGGGTGAGGGTGCACTTTGCCTGCAGGTAGGAGGGGGAGGCCGTGGGGGGACGGCCTTGCCTAGGGTTCCAAATAGACTGGTGCCGGCCTTGAGTGTAGGTGTTCTTAACCTGGGACCCACAGGGTCTGTGGATAGATTTCAGGGCGGGGGGATCTGTGAACATGGATGGGGGGATATGACATCTTTATTTTCAGTAACCTTTAACCAAAATTTAGCATTTCCTTCAATTATGAATGCAGGCAAGAAGAAGAAGAGGAGGCTTTTATACCCCATTCTCCTCGACCTTGCAGAGTCTCAAAATGGTTTGCAATCACATTCCCTTCCTCTCCGCGTAAGAGGCAAGTTGTTGCTTTAAGTGGGGCTGAGGGAGCTCTGAGAGAACTGACTGGCCCAAGGTCACCCAGCACACTTCATGAGGAGGAGAAGTGGGGAATCAGCTCTCCAGATTACAGTCTGCTGCTCTTTAACTGCTGCACCTCTTAAACCACAATAGTAGTAGAAAAGAGCAAGAGTCCAGTAGCGCCTTTAACACAATTTGTGGCAGGGTATGAGCTTCTGTGAGATACTGCTCACTTCTGCAAATACCTGAAGAAACCTGGAGTGGTGACTCAAGAAAGCTCATGTCCTGCCACAAATTTTGTTAGTCTTTTCGGTGCTACTGGACTCTTTTCTACTGTTACCGGCTAACATGGCTTCTCGTCATGGTCTATCTCCACAGTAGTGTTTTTTAAAAAGTGTTTTGATAACTGTATTTGAATGTAATTGGTTTCTGTTGTAATCCTCTGTATTTTATGTATTTAAAAACATTATCCTGAGAAGGGGTCCACAGGCTTCACCAGATTGCCGAAGGGCCACGGCACAAAAAAAGTTAATATCCCCTGTTAATAGCATTTTAATGCTATATCAGTATAGCAAGTACCATATCTTCTTACTGTTTTTTTTTTAACCTGCCAGCAGCATTTGAAAATGGCATTCCTACCTGCAGTCTATTCTACTCACCTCTAACCATTTCCCCCAGCCCTCAGACAGCCAGTGCGGCACAGAGGTTAGCATGTTAGACTAGGATTTAGGAGACCTGGATTCTAATTTCCCCTCAGCCGCGAAAGCTTGCTGGGTGGCCTTGAGCTAGTCACACACTTTCCCTCTAACCTACCTCACAGGGAAATTGTGTGTGTAAAACAGAAAGGAGGGGAGAGAACTGTGTACATCATCCTGGTCTCCATGGTTAAAGAAAAAAAGAAAT
Source organism: Heteronotia binoei (assembly GCF_032191835.1). Lineage (NCBI taxonomy): Eukaryota > Metazoa > Chordata > Lepidosauria > Squamata > Gekkonidae > Heteronotia > Heteronotia binoei. Next base: position 27,787,754 of record NC_083236.1, read on the forward strand.
GCCCAGTTAGATCAGGATAGCTCCTGTGTTTGAACGACAGCCACCACAACTAATGTATCTTTTATTATTCCAATTTCACGTCAGGTTTATTTTTGTTATCCCAACTTTGGAAACACTTTGGCCTCCTGGCTGTAACTGTCACACGGAGTCATTTATGGAGAGATGTTAGTGGCTGGGCGTCAGTGGGAACACCTTGGCTTAGTGCTTGGGGACAGGTGAGTGAGAAGGTCCGCATTGGGATTCAGAGAAAGCAAAACCTGTTTATCAGTAACTCCTCAGCAAACATTGTAAATGCCAATTGTAGCTGCCGAGGCAGGATGTGTGCAGTCCAGAGTGTTTGGAATGGACAGCTTTTTCCTCCCATGAGAAAGTCGATTTACCAAACACATTTATGACTGTTTTGCTACCGAATGTTGTGGAGAGCTAATGCAAAATAGCACTTGATTTGTTGGCATCGTAAAAGTGTCCCAGCCTACGCATGCACCTTTCCAGGGATGGGCCACAATCACGACACTCATGCAAAGCACCTCCTGGATTAGGCTGCTGCACCTGCTGTTGGAGAGCAGGGTGGGAAGGCCCCTGCCCGGACCCTCTGCTGGAAGCCTGTCCCCAGGTGGATGCTGTGGGTGGCTTGAGGGAGGAAAGAGAAGGGAAGGAGACTGGAAGGTCAGGATACTAAGCCAACTGAAGTGGGGTTGCTGTGGCAGAATTTTAAAGTGAGACTGGGCCTGTTTACTGTTAGCTCTGAACTGGCTGTAGCAAAAAAATTTCTACCAAAAAAGGCCAGCAGGGACTCATTTGCATATTAGGCCACACACCCCTGACCCCAAGCCAGCTGGAACTGTGTTGCTACTCACAAAAAAAAGCCCCGGGCTGTAATACCCCTGCTTTGGCTTAGCATCTCATAAGGGTTTTTTTCCCTCCCCAATCTAACAGAAGTGCTGTGTTTTTCAAGCAAGAGTGAATTCACTGAGGAACTCTTCCCTGGAAAACAGTTTATATTTTTCCAAGTCCAGGAATACTAGCTCTCTAAGCCTAAACATCAGTTGCCAGGCTCCAGAGGTATCCTTAACGTGGTATGCCTAGAACCGCACTCACCCCCTGATAATATACAGATTGTCAGTTGAAGAGGTGCCAGAATAGTCTGGGGCTTCGTGTTCTCAAAGACAGGCAAAATTCGTGCTTGCTGTCGATGAGGGGCTGGGTTTTGACAAACACGACAGATGTTAGTCACGTCAAATTAACATCTACATTGGCTGCTATGGTGGACAAAAGGTGGACAAAAAAGGCTTCGCTTGTAACAACATAAGAGAAGCCATGTTGGATCAGGCCAACGGCCCATCCAGTCCAACACTCTGTCACACAGTGGCAAAAAATTTTATATATACACACACACTGTGGCTAATAGCCATTGATGGACCTGTGCTCCATATTTTTATCTAAACCCCTCTGGAAGGTGGCTATACTTGTGGCTGCCACCACCTCCTGTGGCAGTGAATTCCACATGTTAATCACCCTTTGGGTGAAGAAGTACTTCCTTTTATCCATTTTAACCCCACTGCTCAGCAATTTCATCGAATGCCCACGAGTTCTTGTATTGTGAGAAAGGGAAAAAAGTACTTCTTTCTCTTTCTCCATCCCATGCATAATCTTGTAAACCTCTATCATGTCACCCCGCAGTCGACGTTTCTCCAAGCTAAAGAGTCCCAAGCGTTTCAACCATGTCTTTTGGTCAGTGTTGTATGCCGACCACCTTCTTTACAGGCCTTGACTGGCAACCAGGATATATCCTCTATAGAACTACTGTGCACTCTATGAGGTATCTGATTAATTTTGTATGCTCTGGGCTTTTTTTGAGCAGGAACTCATGGGAACGCAGTTCTGGCTGGTTTGGCAGCAGGGGGTGTGGCCTAATATGCAAATGAGTTCCTGCTAGGCTTTTTCTACAAAAAAAGCCTCTGTATGTGGCACACTAGAAAGTTCCTGCATTTTGAAAGTTGCTGCATCACGGTTCTTAAGAGGCAATAAATAGTTTCTCAGGTAACGCCACTATGTTGGCTGTCTCTCTGTGTGAAATCTCTCTTGCCAGTCTCAATCCAGCCCATCAAACAGGCAGTTTCCTGGACACTGGAATCCTCTTACAGCTGCCAACTCAGGGTTGGGAAATTCCTGGAGATTTGGGAGCACAGCCTGGGGAAGGGGTAGTTTGGGGAGGGAGCTCAACAAGGAAGTGGTGGCCTAAAGTCCACCCTTCAAAGCTGCCATTTCCTCCAGGGGAACTGACCTACACCATCTGGAGATCAGCTGTAAGTCTGGGAGTTCTCCAGCCACCACCTGGAGGTTGACAACCCTCAGCAGCTCTGGGGGTTGCTGGACCAGCTATGCGGGGCATCTGCAGAATGTCTGGATTCCCTGTGGTGGCAACTTAGCACTGCTCTCTGGCTAGGGCAATTCAGGTGTTTGTATTTCAGAAATGCTCTTTGCAGTTGGGCAGGCACTTCTCTCAAGGAGGGCTGGGTTTGTTCTTTTTTGCGTGTGGGACAGGAGAGCTTGAACTTCCTCATTCAGTCTGTCTCCCAGTGGGAAGTTCTGCTCAGGCTTCATTTAAATGAGTAGGGGGAGAAGTTACACTTTTCTCTGGAGCTTGTGCAGGAGAATTGCTTGGTGGGTTGTTGCCAATCCTCGTGGCTTGTGCCTGTCCACCACCTTCGGATGGCTGACAGCTGCTTTCCACATTGATATCTGGAGGGGACCTCTGTGTCTTGAGAGCCCATGCTGTGGTGCTGTGTAAGAGATTATGGGATATGACCGGGAAAGCCCAGGCTTGCCTGATTTTGTTCTTGGAAGCTAAGCAGGATCAACCCTACCTGGTCTATGGATGAGAGACCTTGCAGGAGGTTGAAGGTTGCCATGCAGATGGGAAACCACCTTTGCTTGTCCATTTCTTTGTTGACTGCAATTCAGTGGCACTTTCCACCACCAAATGACATCACTTCCTGCTTCACAAGTTTGTACTAAAAAGATTGGCTTGTGCTCTGCCTAGATGAGTATAAGCTTTGGAAGGCTCTTTAGGCCAGAGAAAGGCTTCAAATTTGTCCTATTGGAGGAGTTGCAAGCCACTGCTACCTGGTTCAAGACAGGGGTGAGGCTGTCAACTTTCAGGTGGTAGCTGGAGATCTCCCACCATTAACCACCACATGACAGAGATCAGTGCACCTGGAGAAAATGGCTGATGACCTAGAGTTCTCCTGGAATTATAACTGATCTCCAGACTATAGCAATAAGTTCCCCTGGAGAAGCAGTGCATACAGAGAAAACTGTATGAGATTCTATTTGAAACCCCTAACCAAATTCCCCCCTCCACAACTCTGCCCCCAAACTGAGGGGAGGGGCTGTGGCTCACTGGCAGAGCATCTGCTTGACATACAGAAGGTCCCAGGTTCAATCCCCAGCAGCTCCAGTTAAAAGGATCAGGTGGAGAGATGATGTGAAAGACCTCAGCCTGAGGTCCTGGAGAGTCACTGCTGGTCTGGTTAGACAGTTCTGATTTTGATGAGCCAAAGGTCTGATTCAGTAGAAGGCAGCTTCATGTGTGTTAAAATCTCCAAGAATTTCCTAGGTCAGAGTTGACAACGCTACCTGTGACGTAGGCTACAAGAGACAGTAAGTGGTCTGGTGCTACTCCATGAGTTTTGTGGTTGAATGGAAAAATCACTGGTGACAGTTGCTTCCTGGAGGTAGAACTGCACTCTGTGAATGCTCAGAGACACTTTGCTTTATGTGTTCTTCATATACCATATCGTGGTATGCGCTGTGGCTTTTAGAACAGGGTTTAGGGACTGAAGCCCTGAATATGAGAAGCACAAAAGTCTATGGGCTGGATTTAGGGTCGTCAGCCTCCAGGTGGGGCCTGGAGATCTCCTGCTTTTACAAGTGGTCTCCAGCTGGCAGAGATCAGCTCCTCTAGAGAAAATGGCTGCTTTGAAGGGTGGACTCTATGACATTGGACCATTCTGAGACCCCCCCTCCCAATCCCCCCCCCCTCTTCTGGATTCATTCCCAAAGTCTCCAGGTATTTTCCAACACAGAGTTGGCAACCCTGGCTGAATTAAACCAGCTTTTCCCACTATCACTCCACTTTGCACTACAGCCTCTCTCCCCACCCCACCCCGCCCAGGTCACCTGACTTTTGTCCATGCAGGTCCAATGAGCCTCCCCACCCCCCAATAAGATTTTTTTGCAGGGTCTGTTTTTCACTGGCAGAAAAGCTGGCTGGATCCAACCCTGTGTCTTTGCTTAGGACAAGAGATCCATGCAGTCACAGTTTTAGAAATACGGCCAGATAACTTGTTTTATTTATTTGCTATTTTCCTCCCATTTAAAAGGAGCTTAAAGATTAAGAACAATAAAATTTTAACTAAACATTATACAATGTTATAAAATCGATATCATCCAGTAATGGCTGCAGTTAAAAAGATGAGTAGTCAGGGCCTAAAAGACGTTGATTTTAAAGGTCTTTCCAAATAAAAATGTGTTTAAATGCTTTTGGAAAGATGGGGAAGATGTGGACAAGGCACAGGCTCAGTGACAGAGCACCTACTTGGCATGCAGAATGTCCCAGGATCTGTCCTTGACATCTCTCGTTAAAAAGGTAGCAGCTGATGAGAAAGCTTGCTGATCAGTGTAGACAAGAATGACCATGATAGACAGTGAAGTGCTCTGTCTCAGTCTACTTTACATGTTCAGGTCTCTTGAAGAAGAGTGCTCCTCACAGCTCAGGGGCTACGACTAAAAAGGCCCTGCTTTGTCTGGCCTGTCTTCCTTGCATAATGGAAACCGATGCAGTGTCTCATTAGTTTATCTCAGAATTGAGTGCCAACCGTGGGCTGGGTGGTTCTTGGAGATTTGGGAGGAGGGCAGGGTTTGGGGGTAGGGGGGGACCTCACCAAGATGTAACACTATACAATCCACCCTCTGAAGTAGGCATTTCTTCCAGGGGAACTAATCTTTGTTGTCTGGAGATCAGTTGTGGTGCTGGAATATCTCAAGCCCCACCTGGAGACTGATAACCCTCTCTCTGAACCTGGAAAGCACCATGGCAGTAAATGCTCGCTAAGATGCCCTACCTTCAGGGGTGTCGAACTCATTTGTTATGAGGGCCGGAACTGACATAAATGAGACCTGGCCGGGCCATGTCGGGCCAGACAATGTGCACCTATGTAAGATTAGGTAGCAGAGATATAAACTTTGTAAAGGGCACATACAAACGCACAAAAAAACACACCTTAAAATAAAACATGCTTAAAATATTAGCACCCAATGATCTTAAAGGTGACTTCTTTGTATTTCTCCCATGGGATCCAGGGAACTGGGCAAAGGAAACTCTGGCCTTTTCCTTGCTTCCCCAGGGGACCAGGAGGGGGAGGAACCTCAGCCAATAGAAGGAAGAGAGGCTTGGCTCAGTAGCTCTGCTGTGCAATTGAGAGAGCCTGGCAAAACAAGCTATCCTCCCCCCTCCTCCTCAACGGAGGAGCCTCAGCCAATGGAGAAAATAGAGGTTTTGCTCTGTAGCTCCTGTGTGACAGAGCAAGCCTGGCAAAGCAAGCTGTGATGCAGAAGGAAGCAAGAGAGAGGGAGAAGATAGCAGATGACAGCCAGTTGATCAGGAGCCTGATAGGAGCCCTCCACGGGCCTGATTCAGTCTCTGGGCTGCATGTTTGACACCCCTGCTCTAACTGGTTTGGGTTTTAAAAGACTAGAGCAAGCCTTGAACTTGCCCTTGAAAAAGACAGGAAAGTCATTGTAGCTGTTCCATTATTGAGAGCAAATGATCTATCTGGCCTTGCCAGATAAAAAAGCCTGGTCACTTTAGGTGTTTTTGAACCTGCTAAAATTTCCAAATTGTGCCCAAACGGGGGGGGGGGGCTTCATAGAAAGCATGACGGAATGATAATGCAGACTGTTCACCTATTCTAAATGAGCAGCAGGCCTTTGGTTTACTCTCTGCGTAAGGATCTCTCCCACTTTTGCACTTTCTTAATTTCTGGATGTGCTTTCTGAGTTGTATAAAAAACTGGGCAAAAGGAACAGCGTTCATCAATTATTTTCTCTCTCTCTCTCTTTAAAAAAAAAATCGAAATTGTGCCATTTGTTAAAAAGCACCTCTCAAGATTGCTGTGTTCCTTTCTCACAACTGTCTCTTGAGTGCAGAGAGAGCGAGAAGATCACAAAACACACCAAGACAAAAGTTGCCTCTTCCCCCAGCCACTGCCAAAGTGTCTTCCATCTTGACTCTCCTTTCCCTGTTGGCTGATTTCTGGAGACAGATGGGCTCTTCAGTCTAACTGGGGAAGTTCCCTGGATGGTCAGGAGCAGCCAAGAACGAGCTGAGCCCTTGCGGGGCAGGCAACACCACACAGGCTGCTCAACTCCAGCTGTAGCCATCAGAACAACGGCCGTCTCCTTGTTCCTTCAGGGGCCGCTTAGCTAAGCTTGCTCCAAGACTGTTCTTAACATCCCATCCCTGGTTGACTTCCACATAACATCTGAGCTTGTGTAGCTTTATCATTGGCTTCTGCATCCTGCTTGAGTTGAACTTAAGAAAAAAATAAAGGGAGCTCTGGCCACTTGACCCAGTTGTGGAGGTTCAAAATCAAAGTTCAAAAGCAAAGGGTCTGGCTGCTTTCATCCAGCCCAGGTGCGAATCCTGAACTAAGGAGAAGTGGTAGGATCTTTACCCGCCGCTGTGGGAGGCAACGCAGGGTGTGTGCATGTGGATATGTGTGCAGCCTGCATAGTCGGGTTGTCTGTCTTCCTTCTCTGACTCTCGGTGCGTCACTGTTAATGGTTAATGTTGCCATAAACCTGACGAGGTCTGTAATCTCTGGGAATGGAAGCTATCAGCCAGGCCATCAGAAGGGAAGAGAACAGCGTGTACCCTTGGCTGGGGGTGGGTGGGGTGTTTGTTTTCATTCCTTTCTCTTGCTCACTTGTGCACTCTAGCAGCTCTTTCTTGCCTTGAGACACGCTACCAACCTGCCTTAGGGAGATTTGCTCAGCTGCAGGGAGGCCCGTGCTCTGCTTGGGCGGAAGGAGACAAGGTGGGACAGAGAGTGATTCCCACTGCCGAAAGCGTCCACAAGCCTGACTAGGACTGGGGGGAAGACTCTCCCTTTGGCACTGAGCACAAGCCTGGGTGAGCCAATTGCACAAGCAAACCTGGCAGTCACTTTGGATTTTGGTGGTGGTGGTGGGCAATGCAGCAGAGTGAGATCCAAGTAACGCAAATCCTCAAGTAGGTGAAAAGGAAGAGGCTGCTGTGGTTGCACCTGTAGGGCACCTGTTCTCACACTAGGAGAGAGCCAGTTTGGTGTAGTGGTTAAGTGTGCAGACTCTAACCTGGGAGAACCGGGCTTGATTCCCCACTCCTCTTCGTGCACCTGCTGGAGTGACCTTGGTTCAGTCACAGTTCTTGGAAGAGCTGCTCTCTCAAGAGCAGTCCCCAAAAGAGCTCTCTCAGCCCTACCTACCTCACAGGTTACCTGTTGTGGGAGAGGAAGGGAAAGAAGATTGTAAGCTTCTCTGAGACTCCAAGTGACGGGCAAGATATAACTCCTCCTCCTCCACCTCTTCCATCTCTACCTTTGGCTTCCAAAAGAGAGTTTGTTAGTAAACTGACCGAACAGTTGCCAATACCTACATACACTTAAGAACATTTAATAGAATGTGATGACAGAGCTGCAGCTCAAACACAGTCAGCGACATTTATTATCTAGAGAGGCCATTGTGGCAGCCAGATGTGTGTGTGTGTGAGAAAGGGAAATTGCTGGTAAATTAAAGGGCTGGGCCAGCCTGCTCTTGGAATCCAGGTTTGTGTTGGAGTTTCCATCACCAGGACTGGCCCATCCATTCAGCACACCTAGGTGTTTGCCTAGGCCACCAGAGGTGCAGGGGGCAGCTAAGCCAGCCATTTCCCACTGGGATCTACTGCTCTGGGGAGTCTGTAGCACTGGAGGTCTGCTGCACCAAGTGGCAGCTGGCTTCCTCAGCTCCAGTGAGCAGTCGTGGGGGGCAGCCCTTTTCCAACGCCATTCCCCCTCCCTTAAGAAAACATAAGAGAAGCCATGCTGGATCAGGCCAACGGCCCATCCAGTCCAACACTCTGTGTCACACAGTGGCAAAAAATTTTATATATACACCCACACTGTGGCTAATAGCCACTGATGGACCTCTGCTCCATATTTTTATCTAAACCCCTCTTGAAGGTGGCTATGCTTGTGGCCGCCACCACCTTCTGTGGCAGTGAATTCCACATGTTAATCACCCTTTGGGTGAAGAAGTACTTCCTTTTATCCGTTTTAACCTGTCTGCTCAGCAATTTCATCGAATGCCCACGAGTTCTTGTATTGTGAGAAAGGGAGAAAAGTACTTCTTTCTCTACTTTCTCCATCCCATGCATTATCTTGTAAACCTCTATCATGTCACCCCTCAGTCGACGTTTCTCCAAGCTAAAGAGCCCCAAGCGTTTTAACCTTTCTTCATAGGGAAAGTGCTCCAGCCCTTTAATCATTCTAGTTGCCCTTTTCTGGACTTTCTCCCTTGGGACACCTGGCACTGTGGCAAGCCACAGCCTGTGAGGGGCAGTTTCCCTGTGATGGGACAGCTGCTTCCCCATGCTGTAATGGAGAAGAAACCATTTTGACTAGGACACCAAAAACTTTTGGGTTAACCCTGCCTCCATCTGTGCCAAAGGGATAGAAAATGGCAGCAGCCAGTGGCTCCTTTGGCTGCAGTGCTGTCTGTTGCTCCTCCCCTCCTGTGTACAATTGTGCATGACTCCATTGTCTTCTCATTCAACAACTCAACGGCTGATTATTTTTGCCTCTTTGGGTTTGTCTCGTTCACTTTTGTTAAACTGCAGCAGTTATGTGTTTCTTTGCATAAGTGGCTCATTGTTGCGTGTACATCTACCTGCAGATTTTCAGAGCAAGAAACCTTTAATCTTGATTTTGGATTGTGTGCCCACCTTATGCACCGTTCTTTTTCCTCCGGTGTATTTATTCTGCAGCTACAATTTTAAAACCCCATGCTTTTCTAAATCGAGGCAGAACGTCACTTGAGATGTGTTGGAGATGGCGACCAAAGTTTTTTAAAATTTACACAATTGCCCTATCGCAGTTGTGCAATAGTGTCCGGCAAGCACCCTCCATTTCAATCCACGCGGTTCAGGTTTTGCACTGCGTTTTAGCATTAGTTCCTTGAGTGAAAGGGAACAGAAAGGAAGGCAGGCAAAGGGGTGGGGGTGGGGGAGCAATACTGAAACTAACCAGACTTTTTTTTTGAAACTGACAAGCCCCTGTGAAGACCCATTTTCTGTATTGCCACACATGAGGGGATTCTCTGCTGTGTTATTGGCCACTGTGAAAAATGGGAAATAGCCACATGATCTTACAATAATATGGGGGAACATGTTGAGTGTGTACAATGCTACTGTGGAATCCACTGACACAGGCATTGCAAGCTGTGACTGTTGGCAACATGTGGGTGGGGGAGTGACCTTCATGGGATGGCAAAAGGGTGGAGGGGGATCCAAGCGAATTTGTACATTTTTAAATTACCTTCAGCTTGGAAGCAAAACAAGGTGGAAATTGGCACAAAAGCACTCTCAGAGAACCTGGAGAAACAACAACCAGAAAGTGAACTGAATGCTGAAGAGAGGAAAATCAGTGCAGAACAACAAAGAAAACCTGACGAACATACATGGTAAATGCATGGGAAAACACCTGTGCATAATTGTCCAGTGTCTACACCTTCCCACTTGTGCATGCAAGAATTCAAGTGAAACTGGAGTCCTGCAGTATGTGAAAGACTAACTGAATATATTCTAGTGGACACTTTCATGAGTCACTTCATTAGATGCATTGGCATGCTCCTCCTTTAGGCAGAATTATCAATACCTAAGGGATTATAGACTGTTTGATTGGTAAGGATAGCAGAGTCTTCAGTCCAAAATCTAGCTTCTGGATCAAGAGTGTGTGCACGTGAGGAAATGATCTATACGTCTGCTGCCTGCATACCAGTCTAGGCAGCTACCTTTGCATTCTGGTTAGTCCCGCCTCTTGTACTCATGCACTGGAGGCCATTGCCTCACAGGGGCTACCAGAACATCATGCCAGGCCTCTATGCTTTCTTATGATACCCTGGCTTTGTGCACATGTATTTCTCCACCTGCGTTTCATTTGAAGAGCATGCCACTGGCAGCAACAGTGAACATCAGAGGAAGGTGCGGGGTCGATGGGAGAAGCGACTGAGGCTCAGAAGAGCCAACCTGCTTGCCAGCTTATCTGCTTGGGCCGGATCTTTGCTAAGCCCCCCGCCCTTCCCGGGTGTGTGTCCAAAGGCTCCTGAGCGTTGTGATCTGGAACGGATGAATGTGGGAGATTCTGGGTCCAGCAGCCAACACCTGCCTCAAACTGGCAAAGTTAATGGAGCAGCAACTCTGGGCTGGTCAACAGAGGCTATTTTTAAAGCAACTTTCATGTGATGGGTTTCCAGATAAACCTGTGTTTTGTTCCCTTTGACAAGGCATATAAACAGCAGCGACATGACCTAATAAACTGCAGAAGCAAGGTCATGTCCTCAGGTTGCAAGGCAGAAGATCAAAGAAGCGGGGGTGGGGGTGTGTGGAGAATCCAGCCTGGAGGGATGTGAGGATCCTAAACCAGGGGTGGCCAAACAGTTTCTGCCATTAGCCATTCCAAGGGGCTCTGAGCACTCTTGCTTGCTGACTTGTACCACCTCTTTGGGAGGGAGACCTCTGCTTTTTCTGCACAGGAGATGGTTTGCTCTCAAGAGACATTTCTACTCCAGCAGCCGCTCCCAGCTCTCCATTGGAACATAGGGATCTGGCACCACGCCTGTTCCTTTAAACAAAACGGGAGTTCATTTGTAATCTCGGTTAGGAAATGTAAAGTATCTATACAATAGGAGTTGCCCTCGGATGACTCTTATAGGAAGTATTTCGTAAAGTAGTTACAATTGCGCGTGGCCCTTGGAGGGAATGGTGGCAAGAATGGCACATTCTCTTGCAGACCGCCCTGATCTTCAACAAATTCAACAAAGACGCAGCACTTTAGCCCACCTACCCACCCACTCAACCCTCCCTGCTAGTAAGTACCAGTTAGTAGAAATTACATTTTTCTTCATCCAGGAGAATGCTAATCATGAATGTGCTTCAACACAAACAGTGAGAAAGCCACCGTGGTGCCACCGTGCCTGACTTGCTGCCCTTGCTAAGCCTCAATGCGAGCTGAGATCTGGTTTTTTCATCATGTCTGATTACACCAAACAGAAAACGTATTATTTACTATTTTCCTAATAACTCTCCATCTGTGACAAAGCCCTTGATGCCCATTTTATGCTTTTTCAGATTGGGCCAAGTTAGATCCCCCTTAGGTCTTTCCTACTTCATAGCTTCCTTTCTCCTTGTGCATTTCAGTCATTCATGTTAAGCATTTCTTGCCTGAGTTTTCCTACATGTGGTTATTTGCTGTAGGAGAAGCAAGAGAATATAGCCTTAAAATGGGCTTATTAGATCTCTGATGTCCTGTTTTTCCCCTCTGTGGGTGGCAGCTGTGCCTAACGCCATGGATATCTACTGGACAGGCAGGATACAGACCCTTGAACCTGAGAAGCGGATGAATAGCAGCTTTGCTCTTAACTACTGAATTATGAAATCCTAAACCAGGGGTGGCCAAACTTGCTTAATGTAAGAGCCACATAGGTAGGAAGGAAGGCAAATTGATGGGGGAGATTGGAAGGAAAAGAAAGCAACTTTAAATGCATTTCCCAAGCTGCCAGCTGGCTTGACTTGGAGAAGTGATTTAAAGAGAGAAGCTGGCTAACAAGGCAGTGGGGGCTTTGAGGGCCACACAGTATGTATGACAGAGCTACATGTGGCTCCCGAGCCACAGTTTGGCCACCCCTGTCCTAAACATTACAATCAATGATTGGACCTTTGATGTTGATGCTGATGGTGAGGAGGGTCTTCTTGAAAACTGAAGTAGTGATTTTTTTTTCCTTTATGAAATTATATATCCAGAATAGGTTATTAAACAAAAAAAAGTTAGATCCTTTTGAACCTGAGCTGGTGGCCCAAGCAAGCCTGCACTTGTCAGATTTTGGAAGCTGAGCAGGGTTGGCCCTGGCTAATACTTGGAGGGGGGGAGACCACCGTGGAAGTCCAGGGTCACGATGCAGAGGTAAGCAATGGCAGACCACCTGTGTTTGTCTCTTGCCTTAAGAACCCTGCAGGCTCACCAGAAGTCGGCTGTGACTTGATGGCACTTTCCACCGCCAAATGTTTTAGATTTTCTTAAAAATGAGATGTCCCCGCCGCCGACTGAATCGAAAAGGAATGGATTTGGCAGAAACTGGAATGAAGCACAGAAATATTTAGATTAAATAATCCAGAACCAATGAGCATTTCTGACCAGCCTGAAGAGTTACTTGCAAGAACAACTGAATGATAAATTAGACCTACAAAGGGAACAAAGGTCTAGTAGCATTAGGACTGAATGCTGCAGAAACTCTGATTTGCTTCCCCCAAGGCTCATTTTGTAGCAGGAACTCATTTGCATATTAGGCCACACCTCCCTGATGTAGCCAGTCCTCCAAGAGCTTACAGTAAGTTCTGTAAGCTCTTGGAGGATTGGCTACATCAGGGGTGTGTGGTCTAATATGCAAAGGAGCTCCTGCTACGAAAGTGAGCGCTGGTCTCCAGCATTTTGGTCTTAGGGTTCCGAGAAGTTTCTTCCAGCCATCTCTTGCTGAAATGTTGCAATGGCCCAGAAAGGTTAACTCACTGAACAGTTTGGCCAGAAGCCTGAAGTTGTGATTGATAGTTCCCTAGTTCACTTATTGTGCAGCCTGTCATCAGCAACACTCAGGAAACAGAGACAGCTGAGATGGTTTAGCTTTTTGGTTTCAGAGAAATAGGCAGGGCGGTCTCTTTTAAACAAGTGATCCTCTTTAAAGGGGAAACTGTTTACATGCAAGGCCCAAAGAAGGAAACGTATTTAACAACAGGAGGTACTTGGTGAGTTTTGATAATCAAGATCTTCCAGGATTCTTTCATTTTGTTTTGGACTACTGGAATTGCATTTTTGTCCATTACTGCAGTTATGTAAACGCTTGAACACTATTTCCTGATCAATTGGTCTGTGGTGAGATTTTAATTTCACATCCTTTTTATATGTGTTGAGTGTGTGCGTGTGTTTAATAATGCCTTGGCCTTTATAAACAAAGAAATTTTTAAAAACTCTGAAAATGATACAACTGGAGAGCCAATTTTGTATGACACAGAATCAGATTCTTTCTAAGCTTGGGTGCTGGTGCTTATTTAAATTCTTCTTTTATGTAATTGGCAGAAAACCCAGAATGTGCTGAGAACTGTGAAGACTTTGGACAAATACATTTTCTGTCTTTTTTGCAACCATATGTAATGAGATTTGCGGTATCAAAATCTGTCATGTATTCTGCATACTTACTTTGCAGTGTAACTTCTGAGTACAATCCAGCCTAAATTAAGCACTTTTTAAACTCCTTTAAAGTTCAAGTGGGGCACAACAGTACTGGATCAAGACTTTTTAAAAAAGTTTTCATATCCACAAACAACAACCTTATGTAGTAGGACTATTATTACTGTTCTTCCCTGGTTATGGACAAGCCAGAGGGCAAGTAGATCATCTGCCCCATCACTGGTTCTGGCTGGTTCCCCCCCCCCCCCCACCAACTTTTTTCCTTTTCCTTCTTGTTTTCTAGGGTGTGATTCTGGCTTTGGGAAAGAGACAGCCTCTTACCTTGACTCCCTGGGACTTAAGGTCTATGCCAGCGTACTGGACATAAACAGCCCCGGGGCACAAGAGCTGAGGCAGAACTGCTCATCCCAGCTGACCCTGCTGGAAATGGACCTGATGAAACCGGAGGACATCCAGAAAACCCTGAACTTTATAAAGGCTCAGACGGAGAGGACAGGTAAACCCCTCTGCACTCACCTGGGCATGCCTGGAGGCAAACTAGAACTGGGGAAAGGGGCGGGGAGAGGGGTGCAATGATCAAATCCTTCTCTTTTGAACTCTGGGGCTGAATCTGGCATTTCCTTGAGTTGCAGATTATGAAGTTACTGGTAGGTGTCTGTAAAGCAAAGATCTCAAAAACAGGAAGGTGGCAATTTACATTCAGAGTGAATTTTAGCATCCATGGTCTTAGAGTATCAGAAGCTTAACTCCGTGTTCAGTATTTGTTATGTAGTTCGTACCAAGTCTGCTCAACGCGCACCCTGTACAGTATACCTGCAGGGGGGCCCTTGGGTTTAGGAAGAGTGACTCTCTGAACTTGGGCTTCAGATGGAGCAAATTGCACAAAAAGTTTTCCCAGAAATTTGAAGAGTGCATTTTTGTACCTTTAAACATAGCGGAATACATCAACACGGCTGTAGCTTTACGCAATGCTGTGAATTGGCCATTCCATTTGGAAATGTGTGTGCACGCATGTACACTGCCATGGAAACGGGGGGCTTGCACCAGATGACTGAAGCATAAATGTGCACTCTGAGGCCTGTTGCTTTGACTCCCCGCACCTAGCTCCCGACCCCCTTGCAAACCCTGTTTCCGCATTGGTATCAGTTGGCACAGAGATCACTTTCTGTTCATGATAAGCCAGAGGAAAACATTAACCTGACTCCTGTAGCACCCAATATAGGCCTGGTACCCAGAGATTTTTTTTTTAGCAGGAACACACAGGAATGCAGTTCTGGCTGGCTTGGCGTCAGGGGGTGTGGCCCAATATGCAAATGAGTTCTGCTGGGCTTTTTCTACAAAAAAGCCCTGTATGAAACAATGGTGACATCAGGGTGCATGGCCTAATATGCAAATGAGTTCCTCCTGCTGGTTACCTATATTAACTTGAAATGGGGGTGTCCCACTGAGGCCACAGCTCCTCCCCACCTCTGCTGGCACATCCACACCTGCCATGTAGCGGCAAACTCTGCCATCAGAGGAGGATGCTTTTGGCTTCACTTCGAAGTACTAGCAACAATCATTTCCCTGATTTATTCATTTATTTTGTTTTACTTCTATCCTGCCCTCCCCTCGGATGGGCTCAGGGCGGGTTACAACATCCAACATCAACATCCAACAGTAAAATCTTAACACCCATTCCAATCAGAAAAACAATTAAGACGGCAATCTAAGAAACACAGTACCCCGGGTCTGTGTCAGAGTTGTGGATACTCAGATATAATCAGGCCCAAGGGTTCCTGGTTAACTAGCTCCCCGCCAATAACAGTTAGAGAAACCAATTTGGCAATTGGAAAGGGGTTTGAGCAGGAGAGGCTGCGTAGTATTGGATGTCTGGTGCCTCAACCAAAAGCCTGGCAGAATTACAGGCCCTGTGGAATTGTGAAAGATCCCACAGGGCCCTGATCTCTATTGGGAACTCATTCCAGCAGCCTGTGGCCAGGGTCAGAAACGCCTGGCCCTAGTTGAACCTAGACATACATCTTTCGGGCCAGGGATTACTAGGAGATGTTGACTGGCTGAATGTAGGGTCCTTTGGGGGACCTTTACTCACACCAAGGTGGACACTAGCTAGCCACAATGCCCAGGGACCATGTGCCTTGCATGCAGAAGGCCCCCTGCTTGAATCCCCAGGCAGTTCCAGTTAAAAGGATGGGGTAGGAGGTGATGGGAAAGTCCTCTGCCTGCTGCGACCCTGCACAGCCACTGTTGGTCAGTTCAGACAAGACAGACTTGCATAGACTCAAGGGCAGTGGAGGAGCTTCATGTGTCCATGTTTGCCCTCTTCTCTCCTGGATCACAGGGCTCTGGGGCCTGGTGAATAATGCCGGATTCAACGATGTCGTTGCTGATGCTGACTTGATTCCGCTTCACAACTTCCGCGCTTGCATGGAGGTGAACTTCTTCGGGGCTCTGGAGCTGACCAAAGGGCTGTTGTCTTTGTTGCGTGCATCGCAGGGAAGGATAGTGACAGTCAGCAGCCCAGCAGGTAAGGCTGCAGCTCCTCAGAGGCTCTTGATACCAAAGCTGCTTCCATGATGAAAATGGACAGATGTCAATGAACAAGGTGCCTAGAGATAGGACGGGGCGGCAGGAATATTTCATCTCCGTTCCTACTAACAGATGATGGCATTTGTTTTTTTCCAGAAATTTGGAGTCAGTTTGAAATAAAAATAAAACAAAATAGAAGTCTGGTAGCACCTTAACGACTCAGAGTATTTGTTTTAACATGAGCTAAGAGTATTTATTTTAAAACGAGCTTCTGGCGCAGAGTGGTAAAGCTGCAGTACTGCAGTCCTAAGCTCTGCTCACGACCTGAGTTTGATCCCAGTGGAAGCTGGGTTCAGGTAGCCAGCTCCAGGTTGACTCAGCCTTCCATCCTTCCGAGGTCGGTAAAATGAGTATCCAGCTTGCTGGGGGGAAAGTGTAGATGACTGGGGAAGGCAATGGCAAACCACCCTGTAAAAAAGTCTGCTGTGAAGACATGTGATGCGACGTCACCCCAGAGTCGGAAACAATTGGTGCTTGCACAGGGAACTACCTTTACCTTTTCTGTTGAATCAGAGCTTCCTTCCTCAGATGCAATTAAATAAAATCATTTTCCTCATTTTTTTTATGCAGAGAATTACAGAAGGGGGGGAAACAAAAATAAGGAAACAATTTTCTTTTCATTTCATGTGAGGAAGTGAACACTGGCTTGTGAAGGCTCACACTGGAATAAATACTGCTAGGCTTTTTTTGTAGCAGGAATTCTTGCATATTAGGCCACGCAGCCCTGATGTGGCCAATCCTCTAAGAGCTTACAGAACTCTTAGTAGAAGGCTTACTGTAAGCTCCAGGAGGATTGGCTATAGCAGGGGTGTATGGCCTAATATGCTACAAAAAAGCCCTGCTGCTAGTCATTAAAAGGTGCCACTTCTGTTTTCTTTTGTTACAATAGACCAACCTGGCTGTCCCTCTGGACTCGCTGGCATTTTGCACAACAGCTGTGATTTCCTATTACTTTAGGAGTGGACTAGATGCCCTTTTGAGATGTGGTGCTATATGTTCCCCTCCAACACTTCTGGCTGATAGCAACCACTCTGCCTCTCCATTCCCTTTCCCCACAGGTCATATGCCATTTCCCTGCTTAGCAGCCTATGGGACCTCCAAAGCTGCACTTAGCCTCCTTATGGAAACCTTCCGGAGTGAACTTAAATCCTGGGGCGTCAAAGTGAGCATCATCTATCCCGGGTATTTCAAAACCGGTAAGATCAGGACCACGTGGGCTGGGAAAAGAGGGACAAGAAAGCATTATACCTTTGCCCCCGCCCCAGAAGTCTGCTTAACAGCCTTTACCTTGAACAAGAGTCTCTGCTCCCTGCTGAGGACTCACTCAGGTTGGGAAAGTTTCCCCTTCCTGTTTCCTTGAAATGCAGAACCCACAAGACTGAGATGCTCTGCGGCCTTCCAGTGCTTCTCTAAATGGGTAAACACCACCCCTGTCCTCTCACAAGGACAATATGTAAAGGACACTCCCAGCATCCAAACTATGTCCCGTCCCTGTTTTCTTGTGGTACCCCTTTATGCCAGTCCTGCAAGCAGAACCAGGTTAACAATTAGGCCAAGTAGGCACTGGCCTATGGGCCCCCATGCTTTTAGGGCCCCTGGGCTGGCTTTCCTCCCTGCTTGCAGCGCTCCCAGCCTGCACAAGCAGCCAGCAACTGAGCCGCTCTTTGCCTAACTTGCCTGGTGTGGCTGCTGCTGGCTTTGTCGCCAAGTTTGCCTCTCTCTGCCTCTCCCCCGCAGCTTTGTCAAAGGGGCTTTTGAGAAGGCGCCTGCAGGCTGCAGTGGGGTGGGTGCTCAGCCTCTTGAGATAATTTGTGAGGGGCCCCCCAAGATTTCAACTGCCTAGGGGCCTCCACAGGGTTTATCTGGCACTGCCTGCAGGTATCTTCATCTCTGCAAGTGAGGGAAGGAGAGGAGCTCATAGCAGAGGTGAGATTCAAGCCAACAGCTTTCCAGTTCTGCCTGTCTATTACGTTATGCCTGCTTTAAGAGCAGATTGAGAAAGATACTGTTAGTTCTTTAGCCTCATTCCTTGTGTGTTGAACGCCACCATGTGGCAAGATCACTGGGCCTTCTCCCCAGCGTGGCTTGTGAATCATTCCTAGATCCTAGTTAATCTTTTGTCCTGATAATATCAGGCAGGTGACTCAGATCTGCTTCTTCTGTTTGCAAGATCTGTCTGGTGTGAACAATTTAAGAGCCAACCATACCCCCTTGGCTAACTGCCGAAGCTTCTGCCCACTATCATAAGGACTAGGAACTTGCATAAAAATGGGACTTAAAAGATTACTTTAGGCTGATTCTTGCCAAAAGTTCCCGATTCCATGTCAAGCACAAACATGACACAAGCTTGCAGGGATGCTTCTGGCATGGTGGGTGCTTTGCGATGGAGCGCCTAAAGGATTCTCCTCTCTCCCCAATCCTATGCAGGAAGTACTTGCGATCCCGAGTTCTGGAAGGGAAAGAAACATCAGCTGCTGGCGGCTCTACCTCCTGACTTGCTGGAAGACTACGGCGAAGAATACATCGAGGAGATCAACAAGGAGTTTGTCATTTTCATGAAGATGGCTGTAGAGGATGTCAGCCCAGTGGTGAACAGCATAACCGAAGGTCTCCTTTCTCCTCAGCCTCTTGCGAAATACTACCCCGGCAGAGGTCTTTGGCCAATGTACTTCACCCACCACTATTTGCCCAACACCGTCCGCGACTTCTTGCTGAGAACCTTTTTCATCAAGCCCAAGCTGCCTAAGGCCCTGCAGCTGAAGCAGAGTAACACACCCCACGCCGACTGACGCTCGTTTTGGTACCCTGACACAAGGAACCAAGAGAGACGCCTCCCCATCATCCCTCCTGCTACCAAACAAGCCCCCAGTGGAATGTAATACTCTGAAAAGATATCCTTTTGGATCGTGTGCGGGGGCCCTTCCCAGCAAGCCCCGATGGTTGTCCTTCCATCAGGGTTTGGATTTATTTTGGGAGGCAAGGAGAATGCCCTCATCTCTTTCTTTCCCACGGTGCACAAACCAAAGTTCTCAGAAGATGCTGGGGGGGGGGGACCCTGCAGCCAGCTCAGTGGGAGTGGTACAGATGGTCTGGAAGAATTAGGTGGGGAGGGCTCTCCATCCTTGGCTTTCTCTTCCCCAACTGGCTTCTCTCTTACACCTCAACCGTGTGATATACCTCTGTAAACTCGGACTAAAGTCAAACCAACCTTCCCTTGCTGCTCAGAGACCCGTGATCGCGGTCACTGCCCAGCCCCCCTCCAAAGAGACGACAGACATTTCCTACCATATCTTTGCTGCTGCTGGGGGAGCACTATGCAAGCCCTCCTACCCTTTCCTCAGAGTCTCAGTGGCACGCAGGAGCTGAGCCAAGAAGGCCGTATCACCTCCAGCAACGGGCAGGGACTCTCATGCTGACGGCCGCCATCATCACAGGAAAAATGAAATAAAAATAAGTTATTTCTACTTTGGCTGCATCTCTTGGGGAGTTGTGATGAGGGTGTCTGGCTTAGAAAGCCTGCAGATTTGATGCTGAGTAAAAACCTGCTGCACAGCTCAGTGTCTGAGCTGCCCTGCTACCTCACAAAGTTTCTGCTGTCAAAGCAGCAGGATCAAAATCCCACTTGGCTGGAAAGGGGTGATGGTAGGCAGTCAGCCTGTCCTACCTCAACGGTCTAGTGCAGGGGTGGACAACGGTAGCTCTCCAGATGTTTTTTTGCCTACAACTCCCATCAGCCTCAGCCAGCATGGCCAATGGCTGGGGCTGATGGGAGTTGTAGGCAAAAAAACATCTGGAGAGCTACCGTTGGCCACCCCTGGTCTAGTGGGATAATCAAGTAGGAGAAAACTCTTTGTATACCACCCTAAGTTTCTGGGGGGGGGGGGGGATGCCAAGATGAAAACAAATGGGCAAAATAATTTTTAAAAGGGATTTCTCACTGGGGGGCAGGTCTTTGCGACAAACAGCCTAGTGTCCTGTAGCCCAAACTGATACTTATTGGAAAACCCCACAGGTGGGATTATGCAGCCTTCTTTGTGCTCAACCAGGGGAACTGAGAGCGCCACCAAACCTGCCCAGTTCTCTGACAAAGCCAGTGTAGAAAGAGCTCCCTGCAGGAGGCTGGGGTGGGATTCATTCTGTTCCAGTTTGCCTTGAAGATGGATGCTTAAAAGCTGGGGGAAATGCGGGGGTGGGGTGGAAGGGGGCTTCAATCCTGGAAGATTCTCCACTTCCCCAGTCATTCCCGCTGCCAAATTCTTCACTTGACCAAAACCTCTGCATGGGGAGGGGGAATATTTAACCCAATCCACACACCTGGCCTGGCCCCAAAGACCTGACAGAAGTACAAATTGGTGTGTGACGTTTCTCCTTCCGTGTCTTGCTTTTATTGATTTATAAGATAATATCCCAGTTATGGTCTCTCCTATTCCAGACTTGTTCTTTCTGCTCCTCAGTCAGGCCACCGATTTATTTATTCATAGATTCTGTGTTGGGGGAGAGGACTGAAGTGTCTCTACATTACCGCCAAAGGTATGAAGGAAAACTACTTCAGAGATGTACACTCTGCTTTTCTTCCCAGTCAGGATCCAAAGCCATTTACAATATCCTCCCCCCCCCCCTCCATTTTCCCTTGCACAGCAACCCTGTGAGCTGTAGGTTAGGTACATAGTAGGTGACTTAAGATCATCCAGAGAGCTTACATGGCAGAGGGAGGGGAATTCAAAGCTCGGTCTACCAAACCCTAGTTGGACATTCTATCTGCTGTATCAAGCAAAGGTGAGCAAACATATTTGGAATACCATGCTTCTGAGGAATGCTCCCTGTTCCTCTGCTTTATCCTCCCAAGCACCCTGTAAGGAGGGCTTGGATGAAAGTGCAAAATGCTTCAGCAGTGGCCCAGAGTGAGCTCGGAGGCGACTGGAGACCTGAACCGGCATCCATTCAGAGTTGTAACATGATCAGCCTAGATGCAGAGCCTGGCACCCTCTCCCAGGTGGGCGTAGGGAGATGGCTCCGGCTGCTCTCCTTGGCGGGGATGAACTGAGGCAGACACAGTGGGAGCTGCTACTTTTGGCAAACTCACAAATGGTGGGGCCTCCCAAGACTCAGGAATCCAGGCTGGGGGAAACAGAGGTCAAACTTTTCTTTGCTCATCGATGGAAGCTGCACCGACCTCACCTACTGATTATTAACTGAAAGAACGGAAGAGTCATGCTGGATCAGACTGAAGGCCTGTCGAGTTCAGCACTCTGCTCCCACTTTTCTCCTTAGCGGGAACCAAAAAAAGACTTACAGCACACTCCCTTTCTCCATTTTATCCCAACAGTCCTGTAAACTAGATTCTGCTGAAAATGTGCAACCGCCCCAGATAGCTTCTAGGACAGGGTGGAGATCCAAACCAGCTCTCACCCATTCCCCCTCCTGCCAGACTTCTGTGCACTTTGCCTTGCCTAACTTTTGTGCACATGCTCCTCCACAACTCATGCACTGCTCAATGAGACACCCCAAACAAGACTGCCCCAGCGGGAATTCTACCACTTTGCTTTACAGTCTGTTTTACAGGGCAGAGGAGAAAGTCATATTTTCTATTGTGCTGGTGTGTCTGGGAAACACACTGGCCAATTTATACAGCTGCTGACCTGGATTAGTCTCCCAGTCAGAGCTACACGCTCTGAACACCCACGTACACGCTGGGCTTCCCAGAGCTGACATCCAGACTGCCTTTCTAGTGTATCTCTCCCACATGGAGTCATCTGCCAGGTATCAGGGCACATATTTCAAGATCTCCACCCCACTCTGCCAGCAGGCTGGTTGCTGCTACCCTCACTGCTCTCCGGGGCAACAGAAAAGAGCAAGAGTTCACAAGCACCTTATCTGAAGGAATCTGGAAAACTGAGCAGTGACTCATGAAAGCTCCTACCCTGCCACAAATTTTGATAGTCTCTAAGGTGCTGCTGGGTTCTTACTCTTGAGTTCCGCTACTACAGACACACCAACATGGCTATCCATCTTGATCTGCTCTTGGGAGGTTTCTATAAGCTGAAGATCTGTGTTTTGCTTTCCAGCGTTGCCCGCGCAGTCCAAAGTGCTTTCCTGCCAGGAAAGGCCCTAGCGGTGGGCCTCTCACCTGCTGCCAGGAATGGCCTTCTATCCCTAGGGTGGAAGAGACGGGCAATCCTCTTGGTAAATAATTTATTGTCACAGTCGGAAGATGAAGAACAGCAAGCACAACACTCGGAGCACAGCCACTGCGCAAAAACCCCACACGGGGCAGAGGTGCAAACTGCATTCTTCTGGGCAACACGGCAGCCGGAATAAGGATTGCCCCAGCAGCCCCAGCTCGCTGAGGTGGGGAAACAGGTGTTGTGTGCACACAAGAGAACCAGAGTGACGGCAAACTCCCTGGGCAAAAAACAACAAAGAAAGGATGTGGCCAAGACGAGCGCCCAGGCGGGCCGAGAAGGTGCAGGACTGAGAAGGCAGCTGCCAGGGACAACGGGGACCGTCAGGGGCCAAGGCCAGTTAGTGCTTTCCAGATGCCCAAGGCTGGAAAAAGGGGGGGGTGGAGTAAGAGACTGGCATAATGCACAGCACGGGGCCCCAAGGTGGGGGAGAGCATGTGTGTTGAGAGGGAGGGGGGCTTCCGCCTAATTCAAAGAAGTGGCAGTGCATGGTCCAGCCACCTGCTCCAGAAGAGATGCAGAAATGCCCACGAGGGCAGCAGGCCTCATCCCAGGCTTGGGCTGCTTCTAGGCCAGGACAGGCCTGGAGTTCTGCTGAATGCTAGACTAGACACAGGCCTGGCTTTTAGAGCTTGCAAAAGATCACAGCCTCTGTTTGAGTCATCTGGTCTGGCCCTGGAGTACAGGTGGGGAGAGTTTATGGGCAGCTGCTGGGGGTGAGGCTGCTTAGCCTCCTGACTTTGAATCTGGGGGAGGGGGGGGGGGAGAAAGAAGCCATGGGCTTGTGGGCTCCCTTGGAAAAGAGCGGCCTGGCCTTTGCTCCATCCTGAGCTAGCAGGACGAGAGAAAAAGGAATGATGTCCCAGAGACATTCTGTGGCAGGTGAAAAGAGAATTGCTCCTTTCCTGCCCAGGCTCCTGGGAAATGAGCCATGCCTACCAAAAGGTGGAAGGCTGAGCAGAGGTGTTTACATCACCGTAAGTCCTGCCAGCTCCTTCCTCAATTAGCAGGTGGAATGGTTTGAAGCCAACTATGGAGGGAGAGGAGAGCATATAAACCCCGGCTGACTGTTGGCAACATGGGCATGCTTCACTTGAGCTGGTTCGGTAACGGATGCCAAGGCCATGTTTACACCACAAACAAAAAAAAAAAACACAAACCCCAGAGCTTTAAACCAGTTTAACCCTCCTGGTTCCCTGCAGAGAGAGCCCTGCTCACGGCAGTTCTGTGAGGGCTTTCCGTGACGTGTCCTCGCTGAGCTGCCGTTCCCAGACTTCCCGGGAAAAGAAGGGAGTCAGGAAAGAAAACTGGTTTAATTTGTGTAATGCAACTATTCCAGACAGGCAGTGGCGCACGGCTGCCGCTAGACCCACTCTCCAGGCTGTGTTCCTACATCACAGGCGAGGTGACTTCAGAAGACCCTCTCCTGTCCCGCAGTGCCACGCCAGTCCCTCTCCATTGGGCAGAAAGATCAACTTTAGATACAGAATGGTTTAGTCTGATCTACACAAGCACATACAGTGACACGGTACGACGAGGAGGAGGGATGGGGGCTCTCCCGAGAGAGAGCAAGCTGGGCCCAACGTGTGGTGATAAAGAGTCCCTTGGACCCAGCCTGGTGCTCCCTCCCCAAAGCCACTTCCAGATCCACGAGGTGGGAGGAGACGGGTTCGGATGGGGAGTTGAGGAATCGGTGGGATAATCCACGGTAGGAAGAGAGAGGAAGGGCTTTAGAAGATGGGTATGTAGTTGTCGATCTTTGCCCGGTGCCTCTGGGCGATGCACTCGGCGATCCACACGATGTTGCGGCATTCTTGCTCCTTCAATTTCACAAATGCATAGAAGACGCCAAAGTGGAACTGGTTCAGGAAAGCCAGCTTGTTCAGCTTCACCTGTGAGCAGTGGGGGTAGTAAAAGGATCTGTTACAAAGAGGGACTGGCAACCCTTTTCCAGTTACAGAGCCAAAGTATGTCAAGACTGGGAGCCCAGAGATCAACAAGGAGCTGGTATATGGAAAGCCCCACTTGCTTCTCCAAAACTACACAACTGAACATGACTGATAAATAATGAACATAACGTTTTTGCAGCCTGAACACAGGTTGTCACAAGTCCTTTGTTATGAAGTGGCACACACACAAGGTCTCACAAAAAGCAATACATTCAAACAGGAGCACCCTTGTGCAGTGATTAGTGGGCTGGCATAAATCCACACATGGTTGAGACTTCAGTTACTCTTTGCAAAGCATCTCTAAGAAACCATTGAGCTCGATAAAAACCTTTGCCTGCCATCCCCTTCACAGGCTGCTTATTTGAGCATCCCACCTACCCCTCCAAATACACCTTAACAGAAAGACTTTTTCTTTTATAAGGAGCTGCAGTTGGTTCCATATTTGCCTCTGGAGTCACTGCTGCATTACTGTATTGTGAGCCTGGCCCCCTATTCTTCCCCACCATCATTTCCACCCCTGTGACTGGATACAAGCTTTTCTTCAGTTGGACACCCAAAACCCCAGTCACGGGGATGGTGGTGCGGGGACACATATCCATCCCTTTTACTAGGCCTTTTAAAATGTATGTGTGCGCGTGCATCTGTGAGTGCACCTGGAAGTCATGTCGACCACTGGTGACTGACCCCTACTGGCAGCTGGAAGATATTGAGGAAAGTGGCTGAATGAAGCCTGCCCCTGTCCCCCTGATTGCTGGTATTCCTAGAAGGTCTCTCATCAAAGTACTAAACATGGCTGATCCTGCTTAGCTTCTGAGATCAGGCTTACATGGGCCATCCAGGTCAGGGCTCTTTTGCTAGGCTTTTCAATTGTTTGATTTTGAAAGAGGGATTTCCTCTCACTTCCGCATCCCCAATCCAAAACACAAGGGTTTTGGTGGCTGCTGGCACAGATTCCCAGCTCCTGTAAGACAAGTTTTGCAACTGCCTTGCAGGGAAAACCCACATGAAACCATCTTGGAGTGTGGGGGGAAGGCCCAAATGCAGCTTCCTCATTGTCTCCTTCCCGTTTTGGCTGGAGCTCTCTCAAGAGGATCTGGGTCCCGTTGCACAGAACAGGGTGGCCAGTTTTTCTTCCGGCAAACGATTCCTGTGCCTTTCAGCAGCTCAAGAGCCTGGTTGAAGAAAGAAGTGGCACCACCAGAACCAGCGAGGCTCCCATGAATAGCTGGACAGCTCAGACGTCTATGTTCCTGCCAAAACCGCAGCCATTCATGCTTGTCCTCCTTGTAACTGGCTTCCACTCCTGCTAATCAATCAAATCAAGACTGAACAAATGCCTCCTGGGTGGTTCCTTGTCTTGGCATGCTGAGATCCTTTGCTCTTGGCTACTGTGGGCCAGCAGCTTGGAGATTGCTGAGCTCTGAGCCTGTGGCCTCTGCAGCACCAAAGACACAGCCTGTGCCACTTTGCAGGGCTGGCTGGTGCTCGCTGCTGACCGCTGCCCTGCATCAAGGCCCTGTGCCCTCTTCACTGGAGGAACGGCTGGCAGAGCACAAGCGGGCACAGCCTCGCTGCAGAGAGATGTCTGGAAAAATACTAACACACGCTCTAAATCGGGGCTCCCCAAACTTGCTGATCCTGTGGGCACCTCAGAAATTTTGAGGATGGGCATCACTACACAATAGCTGCAGTCGCAAAGGGTCAGGAGATGCCAAGCTGAGCATCTTCCTGTGATGGAGCCAGCTGGTTCCAAATTGGGTTGGGGAGGCGCTGTGGCTCAGCGGGGTAGAGCATCTGCTCGCCGTGTGGAAGGTCCCCTGTAACCCTCGGCATCTCCACTTAAAAGGACTGGGTAGAAGGTGACGTGAAAGACTCCTGCCTCAGACTCTGGAGAGCTGCTGCCAGTCCAAGTAGACAATAGTGACGTCGATGGAGCAAGGGTTGGATGCAGTGTAAGGCAGCTTCGTATGTTCAAATGGGTGCTCCCTGTAGCCAGAAAGGGGATGCGCCTCCTGGATCTTCTGGAGCACTTCCTGGCTCTGATCAGGTGGAAGAAAAAGCCAAGACTAGCAGTAGTGGCCCTGTGTACCACACTGGGGATCTCTGCTCTCAATAAATAAACGCAAGCTTGGGATGCTAGAAACCAGGTGCAAGGTCACTGGTGCATATTTTCAAGGGAGCCAGCACAGCCTGTCTGAGGCCAGACAAAGCGACAAGACTCACTCTTGCAGTGAGCAGGGTGTTTTGTACTGGCAAATAAACTCTTACACTGGTAGTGTATAAAACAACGTAGTCAGACAGCTAAGCCATCTAGCCACACCTCATTCATGCCAACAAAGGCCCTGGCTAAATTAGGAGGTGCTTGCAGATTCTGGCCACTCAGGCCACAAAAACCAGCCTAACGATCCAACCAGGGTAGCGTGAAAGGTCTGCTCACCTCATGCTCAAAGAATCGATCTTCAAGGGTTTTGTCGCCAGGGTTGCTGCCTGCTCCTTCAAACAGAAGTTTGTATTCCTGCAGGAGAGAAGAAAGACTGTAGAACAGGGGTGTTGAACTCATTTGTTATGAGGGCCGGATCTGACATAAATAAGACCTTTTGGGGCCAGGTCATGTTGGGTTGGGCTGAGCCATGTCAGGATGGGCCATGTGTGTACCTATTTAAGATCAGGTAGCAGAGATATAAATTTTATAAAGAACACAAACACAAATATATATTTAAAAAAAATAAAACATGTTTTAAAATGTTAGCACTCATTGGTTTTAAAGATGCTTTCTTTGTATCTCTCCCATAGGATCCAGGGAACTGGGCAAAGGAAGCTCGGGCTCTTTCCTCCCTTCCCCAGGGGACTGGGAGTGGGGGGCAAGCTTCATCCTATAGAGAGAAGACAGGCTTGGCTCAGTAGCTCTGCTGTGTGATTGAGAGAGCCTGGCAAAGTAAGCTCTCCCTACCCCCCCCCCTTCTCCCCAAGGGAGGAGCCTCAGCCAATGGAGAAAACAGAGGTTTTGCTCTGTAGCTCCTGTGCAATTGAGCAAGCCTTGCAAAGCAAGCAGAAGGAAGCGAGATATAAGGAGAAGGAAGCAGATAACAGCCGGTTGCTCGGGAGCCTGATAGGAGCCCTCTGGGGGCCTAATTTGGCTCCCGAACTGCATTTTTGACACCCCTGCCATAGAAGGTGCAGGCCCTGGCAAGACCCTTCATCCGCCACAGCCTAACACCCAAGTATTTATCAGCAAAGGCTCAATGATTGGACTTAGCATAGCACAGAGAACAGTGCTAATGGGAATGACGACAGAGGGTGCAAAAGACAGGGGGCATTGTTCACCGCTAGTTATGCCGAATGCCACCATCCAGCAAGTCGCTGAAGCACATGGCATGCACCTCTGCAAGGCACACAGTCTAATGCAAACAGCAGGCTTCACCCAGCACATGTGTGTGTGGGGGGGGGGAGTTGCATTTCCATAGTTACAAGCTTGGGGGAAGGGAAAGTGCTGTCCTGTCGCCAGAGAAGTGCTGCTTTAGAAAGGGGTCCGAATACCCTTGCAATGCTTTCTCAGGAAGTGGTGGGCTCTCCTTCATGGAGGTTTTCAAACAGAGGCTGGATGACCACCTGACACCAATGTTGATTCTGTGAACTTAGGCAGACCGTGAGAAGGAGTAGAGGAAGGGTTGCATCAGTGCTTAGATCTCGTGGCCCTTTCTTACATGCCCAGGTCTCTAGGTCAGCGTTGCCAGGGATCCTGGAGGGGGGCATCTTTTGATGTGGAGCAGGTGTTACTGGGGGTGTGTGCGGGGAGGTTATTTGTGAGTTTCCTGCACTGTACAGGAGGTTGGACTAGATGCCCTTGGAGGTCCCTTCCAACTTTATGATTCTATGAATGCAAGAGCAGCCACCAGGCCTTTTGTTAAGCTACAAAAAGCTGATTACTAGAGAGCCCACATCACTTCTGGGAAGGGGAAGTAAAGGAGTCACACCAGGAAGGAGGCAACAGCCTTGGATCAAGAGCTCTAGAATATCACAGGGTGTGGCAAAAAGCCTTTATAAATGGTGTATGCAGGGCCGGGGGGGGAGGAACAGACCAAGTCATGAAGCTGCTCTGTCCATGGGTGGCCTAGAACAAATCCTACAAGCATGTTCCCCAATCCAGCCCTGCCCACCTTCTCCTCCCCTCCTGAGCCAGAACATCCTGAGTCGCTTACTGGGTAGTAATCGGCTACAGCTTTGACTTGCTCGTAGTCATCTGCTCTGGCCAGCTGAGCCAGGCCCTCTGGATAGAGCTTCCCACAGTGGGGGAACAGCTTGGCCCGATCCTCCTTGGAGAGTTCTGTGCCGAAGGAGTTGATGGTGATAATGAAGGCCCTCCGGTCAGCTTCGAACTGGAAGAAGAAATGAGACAGATGAGCCTGGGGGAGGCAAGAGACAGCAATGGAGGGGGCAACCAAGGAGCAATAAAGAGGATTCATGGCCAAGGCTGCCCAGCTGACTTGCAAAAGGGAAACCCAAAACACCAACATCTCAAACTGCAATGTAACACCTTTTCTCAGGACCAACAGAAGGACACCTAACAGCATGCAAGCTTTAGAAGCTCACCAGACTTATTTATTTAATTTATATTCCGCCCTTTCCTGAAATGGGCTCAGGGCAGGTGACAACACAGCTAAAAACAACAATTAAAACTCACAACTAAAATCCAAACAATATGAGGCAGTACAATAAAACAATAGGCCAGAAGTTACAATTTTAAAAGAGAGATGGAAAAACCAAGTTGATTTTAAGGCCTTGCCATGTGAAAGACCTTGCCTTTCACTGCTCGCTTTCTCTATATTTAGGACTGCTTGCCATTCCACCCTGATGAAGTGTGCTTAGAGATCCAGTCTGATGAAGTGCGTTTAGAGCACACGGAAGCTTCCATTCTGAATAAAACTTTGTGGGTCTTAAAGGAGCTACTTGACTCTGCTTTGTTCTACTGCTTCAGACCAACACGACTGCCCACCTGGATCCATCTCCAAGTGATGTGAGAGACCTCCAACTCAAGTCCTGGAGAGTCACTGCCAGTCTGAATAAGCAATACTGACTTGGATGGGCCAAGGGCCTGGTTCAGGATACCGCAACTTCATGAGTTTGAACTAGGTGGGGCCAACCTCCAGGTGGGGCCTGGAGATCTCCCAAAATTACAAGTGATCTCCAGGCTACAGAGATCAGTCCCCCCCCCCCCCTCGATAAAATGGCTGCGGAAGGTGGATTTTGTGACATATACTCCACTGACGCCTGTCCTCATTGGCAAGCCTAGTTCAAACTGCAGCCTTTGCCTTTGGCACTCGTTTCACTGCATTAGCTGTTGCAAGGCTCAGTAAACACACATGCAATAAGAGTCCTGAACAAGAGCTCTGCAATAAATTCCAGTTTCCACTCAAGAAAAACTAAATATACCCTAATGCAACCTGAATGGCTTTTCCCTCAAGCACAAAATGTTCTATTCCTTTGTCTCAAGGTGAGAAGCGAGAGTTTTTGACATGCAATGGAACAGCGTTTCTCAAACAGGCACCCAGTGAGCACTCCAGAAGGTTCCCAAGTCCTTTGGAAAGCTCTCCTAGTACCATCCAGATAATAAGAAAACGGATCCCTCTGAGTCATCAGGAAATGCAGTGAGGGATTCCTGCACCTCATGGGATGGAGGACAGCAATGTTTCCCCCTTCTTTCTAAGGGTAGAAGCTTAAACAGCCAATGCCTCTTTTACCTATGGAGCTTCCAGATCTCATCCAATCACTAGCCAAAAAACACACTGATTGGTTGCCAGGACCCAGGAACGCTGCCTTAGAAGATCCAATTGGCTGAGGAACATCCAGGCAGTACCTCACTGCTATTATCCTAGTGACTTTGGATATAAAACTGACCTTGTTTTCATTGTTTCCAACCTGAAGGGCTCTATTGGACAGATAAAGAGAAACCACTCGGGGGTCCACAGAAACAATGAAAACAGTGATTTTCAACTGAATACCAGCAATTCAGGTTGCTTCACATGCTGGCTTTCTTCTATTCCCATAGGCAGCTCTGAGACTTCTTCCAGCTTCCATCCCACCCCTGCAGTGTAGACCTCTGGCAGAAGTTATTACTCAACAAAGGAAATCTTGGTGCAAAATCCTTCCCAATCAAAGGGAGAAACTGATTAGAAGGTGGGCCAGGGACTTCTGAGTTGTGGCCCTGCAGAACCAGCTACCCTGGGAGAACTGACCATGTGGAGACAAGGAAAACATTTTTTGCCTTGAAGCTTGCTTTTAAAGGGTTGCCAAAAAGGCATGCATGTCTTGCCACACTTACCAGAAATAGGGGTGTGCAAAAACAACAAAAATGGCATTTTCTGGTTCGGGTCTACTAGACCTTGAAAAAATTGCAAAAA
Source organism: Heteronotia binoei (assembly GCF_032191835.1). Taxonomy (NCBI): domain Eukaryota; kingdom Metazoa; phylum Chordata; class Lepidosauria; order Squamata; family Gekkonidae; genus Heteronotia; species Heteronotia binoei. Next base: position 27,818,410 of record NC_083236.1, read on the forward strand.
AACCCAGATCCCAATATTGGTATTGTATTTGGAAGCAGGATTTTTCAGATAGCCCAAATTCTTTCAGGTCTAACAGACCTGGGAAGAAAAATGCCAATCTTTCTTTTTTAAAGCCAGCCTGACCCTGGGGCTGGCTTGGCTTCTCTTGCAGCATGGTTTAAACTGTGCTGCAAGAGAAGCTGGTCCCAGGATCCGCATGCGGCTGGGAGCTCTCAGCTCCTCCCTCCCCAGCCAATCCTAGGTTGGCTCCGCTTGCAGCTGTGTTTAAACCAATCTGTATCTTCTGGGCTCTGTTTATGCCGAATGCACACCCCTAACGGGAAAGTCATACACAGGGAGGGCTTGGGAAATTTTTATATCCGAATGAGGATCCCTGGTTGCTAAAGTTACAGAAATGCTGCACTAGGAGAGGGGGGGGGGGCAATGAGCCAGCTGAACTTAAACCTACTCCTTACCAAAATAAAAAGTCTGTTTGTTTACAGGAAACACTCAGGTTGAAAGACTGGCAGACCTCCAAAAGGGACGGCAATGCAGAGAAGTGAAACATCTTGCTTTGATTTTTTTTTCAATGGGATCGCTTGGCTGAATACCAGCACTTGCAGCAGGAGACACGGCGGACCAAGCCCTGAAACACTGGAACTGACAGCAGCCACCGGCTTCTGTCAACAGGCCTGGAACCGCTCTGGCAAGACACAAAAGCTGGCTCTTACCTCCAGGATGGGGCACATGGCATCAGCGGTCGTGCCTCCCAGGATCTTGCAAAACTTGTAGAAGGACTCAAGGTAGGCCTGAGAAAAAATAACCAAGCCACAAAGAGAGCGAGTCAGCTTCAAACATATCCCTCATCCCAGATACTCCAAGTCTGCACTTGGGAGGGGTCTATGCTACTTTCAGAGTAAATATTGCAGCCGTGGCTGACCCCCGCCCACCTGCATGTCCCTCTGCCTTCTATAAGTTCTCTCTCGCCCCAATCCCACCATGACTTCACATGTTAGCCAGCCACAGCTGGGTCCCCTCTTCCACTAGAAGAGGAAAGGTGGTCAAAACCGGAAGCAGTTAAAGCAAATCAACATGCATTTCCCCACCCAGGGTGGACCATCAAAGTCCCTAATCACCCAGAAGAAAGTTGCACTTGACAAAGACAAGTGGCAAGTCCCCAGGTTGCATCCAGGCCTAGCTTCTGCCTACCTCTATATACATGAGAATGAACGGACACAAGGGAACCAGGAAGAAACACCTGCCACAACATTTTTTTTTTAAAGACAAAAAAAACAAATGCCTTTCGCTGAATGCTGGGAGACCTGAGAACCTTACTGGGGTGAGTGAGAGGGGAGAGAGGTCTTGCTGACCTTGGTCGACTGAACTGTATGATCTCTGTTTCTAAAAGCCCATTTCTTTACTTTCCATTTTCATTTTGTGAACTGACACCACCCCCAACTTCATACATGCGACCAAGGGAGCTCTTGCCTACAGAAAGCTCCTAACGCGATCGTTTTGCCAAGGAACTGAGCTGCCCTACCGTGATCTAGTCTCCCCACAATACAACTATTAAAAAACTTTGGAGAACAGCAAAACTAGAACCGCCTGAGGCAAGCGCTCCAATTCTCCGATACGAAGTTTGCTCCCTCCACCACCATCACCTGGGAAAGACTGACAGATCAGCTGCTCTCTGCCTTTCCCTTTAAGTCTCTCAAGGATGACCATGCTGGACCCTGTCCTCCCCACCCCAAACACTGAACTCTCTTCTGTCTACATTTGGCAATGGAAAAGAGATTCAGACTGCTTCCACGGAGGTCTGTCAAATGCCACAGCTTTCTGCCAGCCCACAGGACTGTGCAAGCAATGAGTTGATGGGCAATTGCTACAGGACACGCACACTTCCGCATACACACACACACATGAGTTCTCCTCTTCTGCCTGTTAATGCATGTGCAGCAGCTCTGGGAGTCTCAAGCACTTATCACAGAAAACAACCTTCCCTTACAGATCCAGCTCTGGCTAGTTAGGGTCAGTGGACACCAAGAAAACAGATTTAATCAATGCCCTGTGACTTGCAAGACGTGAGATGGGAGCGATAGCACTACTGCTACTGATGTGCCATCCTTGTTGATTTCAGTGCTTGAGCACCGACTGGATACAGCTCAAACCAGGCAATGCCAGCTGCAGCGAGTTGTAGCAGGTTCCCTGGAGTCCAGAGGCACACCTTCACGTTCCAAGCAGGGCCTCACTTCCCCCAACCCCGCACATGCCCACCTGCTCTAAGGCCAGTTGCAATGAGCACAGGAGTCAGGACTGATTTAAATGCAATGCCAGCAGAGACAAAGGCACTTTCCTGTGAGACTTTGCGCTCTCACACAGTGTCCCCTTGAAATGGGGCTGCTACCTATCTCGAAAAGGAAGGCTCGGGGAGTTCAAAGTCCGGCAGGTGAGCTCTCTCACCTTATCCACATTTAAACGCAAGTCTTCCTTGTTTCCTTAAGGCACCAGGTGGTTCTGCAGCACTGTTCATTCTCAAGGTAAATTCCAAACCAGTGCTGTCGCCACCCAAGTCCAAGCAGGACACTGACCTCTTGTGGGGAGGGGAGCAGCTCAGAGGAACAGAAGCTATCATTTTCCTCTAAAAATCTGGCCAGGTACTGCAGTGAACCTAATAGAAGGAGCCCGTGTGTAGAACCAGGTGTCAAAATAGCCTTCCCACCATCAGTCAGGTGCAACCGGCTCCCTTGCCTTCAAGCATCAACGACCAATGCCTGGCCCCAAGGAGACAAAAAGGTTTACAGAAGGGTTTTATCCATCACTCTCTCAATCCAAATGCTCATCCTCTTTTGTCCTCTCCTCTCTAGAATCTTTCCTTCAGTTTCTCACTGTGCCAGTGAGGCAAAAATGCGGTAGCTGCATCCAAGAGGCATGGCATCTCTCACCTGAGGACTTTCCAAGCCACATAGAGGGCCCTGCCAGGTCTCTTTTGGTCTGCCCACAACAGCAGGCACATGCTGCAGGTAAGGCAATCTCTAGAGGGCCCCAAAAGGCAGGGGTGACAACCTCCCTCTCTGCTTGCTCTCTGCCTCACAAAGCTATTTCGAGCTCTGGCTCTTTCAAGGATGAAACGTCTGTGACCAGTTAGCACAGGTGGGAATCACAGCAAGAGGAACAATTAAAGACATAAGGGCAGTCAGAAGCTCCTGGGTCGCTATGCCCCCTCCCCTACCCCTTCTCTCTAGGGGAGAATAATGACATTAATAAGTTACTGACAGATTCGCAATAGAACATGCCTAGCACTGCATTTGGGGGCAGGGTGGAGGGCGAGAAGAGGCATAAAGGGCCTCAAGCCTGGTCAGCTGCTGCTTCTGCAATGCACACACGCACTCCATTTTATAAAATGGCATTACCATCGTTCCCCTTTCTGAACGTTTTTACCTTGTACAGCGTATTACGAATAATTTCGATGTTCATCTCATCAAGGTCTTGCTCTGAGATGCAATCCTGGAAAAAGGCAGCTGAAAGAGAAAGGAAATTGTGAGGAGGAGGAGGAGAAGAGATTGGATTTATATCCCACCCTATACTCTGAATCTCAGAACGGTCACAATCTCCTCCCCCCCTCCACAACAGACATCCTGTGAGGTGGGTGGGGCTGAGAGCTCTTACAGCAGCTGCCCTTTCCAGGACAACCTCTGCCAGAGCTATGGCTGACCCAAGGCCATTCCAGCAGCTGCAAGAGGAGGAGTGCGGAATCAAACCCGGTTCTCCCAGATAAGAGTCTGTGCATTTAACCTCTACACCAAACTGGCCAAGACTCCCTCCTAACAGTCAGGTCCAGGCAAATCAGAAGGCGATCTCTTGAGCACATCTCCAAGGAACTATCCCACCCTATACTATTAAACGCAAGGAACTATTAAACGTTAAACAGAAAACTGCATTTAAAGCATTAAAAGACTGCAGCAGTTTTCATGGCAGCTGGTGAGTTCTATGAGAACAGGAGGATTTTCTACAGTTACTGAATCACAGACTGTGGCAATTTCCCATTGACATGCAACTGCTGGCCAGTGTCAGGAAACCAAAGGATTCCAGCTTGTGCCCCCTCCCCTAATCACAAGCCTCCCCCCATTCTCCTGTGGACTTCCAACCAGGGCCCCCCGCCTCACCCAGGGGTGTGTCTACCAGGATGGCATTGTACAGCTCGGCCGGAGTCTGGGCAATGTTCACTGCCTCCATCTGCTCGAAGCTTCCCAGGGGGTGGCACTTGGGCACCAACTCGGCAATGGAGCGCTGGTGCAGAGTCCCGGTGATGAGCAGGATCACGTTGTCAATCATGTAGCTGTACCTGCACGGAAGCAAGGCAGGCAGGGGCTGTGGCTCTGCTGTATGGCTCACTGGGTGAAGTGTCCCGTCCCCCATCCCCAATTCCTTGTGGTTCCTGGGAGGATCAATTAGGGCAGGGAAGAGAAAAGACCCCAGAGAAGCCACCTTGAGCTCCTTGGAAGGAAGGGCAGGAAAACAATAAAACTTTTATCTCTAAGCCTTAAACTGAGCCAGGGCAAGACTTCTGAGACTGCTGAATGCTATTTAGGATTTTTTTTTTTAAACCCTTTTTATTATCAATACTTATGGGCAGCGTTCCTTCTAAACTGAATTAACGTGAGCTAGCTCACAGATTTTTAAGCCTCCAGCTCACATGTTTTTGTCTTCGCTCAGGAAGGATGACCCCAGAGCACACTAATTTATGCAGCAGCTCACAACTTTAATACCAGTGGCTCACAAAGTAGAATTTTCGCTCACAAGACTCTGCAGCTTAGAGGGAACATTGCTTATGGGTGATAAAAGTAATATTAACAGTGGAGCAGTAAGATTCAAGCCCAGTAGCTTGAATAGATTGACACGATTTCCAAGGTATAAGCTTTCGAGAGTCAAGACACCTAAACAAATGTTACTAATAAGAACACATTATAAAGAACATTAATAAAACAATTAACTATGAAGGAAGGCCTAATAACCAATGAGCCGCCTCAGTGGGGAGGGCGAGATATAAATCGAATAAAATGAAATGATGTTCCAAAACAGGCTTGCTTAGATCACTAAGCCAGGGTGGTGTAGTGCTCAGAATGCCAGCCGAGGATCTGGGAGACCCCGGTTCAAATCCCCACTTGGCCATGCAAGCTTCCTGGGTGACCTTGGGCTTAACCTACCTCACAGGGTTGTTGTGAGGATACAAATGGAGGAGAGGAGAACTATGTAAGCTGCCTTAGGTCCCCATTGGGGGTATAGGTGGGGGGGCATACGTAAAGCAAATAAATATACTAACAGATAAATAAATGGGAGGGGCTGTGGCTCAGTGGTAGAGCCTCTGCTTGGCATACAGAAGGCCCCAGGTTCAAATGCCAGTATCTCCAATTTAAAGGATAGGTAGTAGGCAATACTCTCTCTAAACTGTGGAGTCTTGTGAGCAATAACCCTATTTCATGAGCTACTAGCATTACAGTAGTTGTGAACTACTGCATAAATTAGTTTGTTCTGGGGCCATTTTGCCTGAGCCAAGACAAAAATGTGTGTGCCAGAGGCTAAAAAACAGCTTAGAGGAAACACTGGAAGTAGGTGATGAGGAAGACCTCCGTCTGAGACCCCAGTCAGAGACAGAACAGGGCAGCAACAATATTCTACTTAATGTATGCATTCAGAACAGCTTACAAATGATTTCACCCTCACCACTGTTCATGCACCTACACCAAATATCATCAGTCTTCAAAAAGCAACCACAAACTCAGACCAAGCAGCACTGGATTCATAAGGGCATATCTCCGACACCTTCCAAGCTGGCATAAGCGCTTGCAAAGTCCAGCAATTTGGGGGTGTGGAGGGAAGAGAACTGCTCCCTGGAGAAAGTTGAAGGCAGTAGGAAAAGAGGAAGACCCAACATGGAAGGATTGACTCAATAAAGGAAGCCACGGCATTCATTCACGGCAAGACCCAAGGAAGGCTGCCAATAACTGGACATTTTGGAGATCATTAATTCTACAGGGTCACCAGAAGTCAGAAGCGACTAGAGAGCCTATAACATACAAGGCATGCTCCCAGGCAGCCGCTAAAACCATGCAGCACAGTTTGCATGCTCTTCTGGGTGCTTCCAGGGCAGAAGCAGAACAGATCCGCTGCTGGTCATTTAATACTCCCAACTCAGCAATGGCCTGTAGTGAGTCTCCTGGGAAAGCGAGCTCTTGATGGCTTGTGGCCTAGCCGTCTGACAGAGCTCTGCAATGGGGAGAGTGCAGCACAACTGACACACTAACGCTCTACACCAGCAAGGGAAGAAAACCCAGAGGCTGCTCCTTCCCACCCCCCTCCCGTCAACGAGAACACACCCACAACGGAAAGGCAGAAAAAGGGGACTTCAGAGCCAGCTGGAGAAACGTCCCAGCCCACAAGGCAAATGAGAATGACCCCATCCAGGAAGTGCTTGCAGTCCCCCAGGTACACTTAATACCCATTGTTGATGCTTTGCCGTGTGCCGCAATAAATCCTACCAGCTCAGCAGTCAGGCATCGAAAAAGTGAGCTGGCAGCTCAGCTTGCACCTCCCAAAGCTTAACAGCTTTGAGATGAAACGGGGAGCCTTGTTTTGCACAGAGGCAGTTTGCGCGACATGGGTGAGCTGCCTGGGCTGCAGGAAGCCAGCCAAGCTTCTTCTGGCCTGTGAAAGAGTATGGCGAACATCAGCAACAGGGTGTGTGCATGGCGGGAAAGGGGGGAATAATAAAATGGAAACACCTAAAGCACAAGATACAGTTTGAAGCAAGTTCTTGGAGGACCCCCTCCCCCGTCCCCCAATTCGTTAAAAATCAGAATAGCGCAGAATCACAATACTTTGTCAATCTCACATGAGCTGCCACTGAATAGTGAACCCTCTCCATCTATTTATTTGCTTCAATGGAGACTCAAAATGGCTTGCATCAATTCTCTTCTCCTTCCACTGTATCGTCACTTGTGAGGCAGGTCAGGTGTGCAACTGGCTCAAGGGTGCCCAGAGAGCTTGCACGGCAAAGTGAGGAATCAAACCCGAGTCTCCCAGACCCTACCTAGTGTGACACCCACCGCTACCCTCAAGCTGGCACAAATATCTTTCGGTGCATATTATTGATTATTATTATGTCATTTTAGATTTCTATCCTGCCCTTACCACAAGTGGGCTCAGGGCGGCTAACAACACAATTGAAAACGTTAAAACAATAACACAATTTATGACAACTTAAAAGGTGACAAAATAAAATCACAGTTACAGTATAAGACATAGGCCAAATAAAATGAAATGGGAGTCAGTAAAAATAATGTCAGCACTCCATATGAGCAGACGGGCCAGCCCGCCTTGGCGGGGAGGGCGGGGTATAAATTGAATTAAACGAACACATAACCCTACTTTTCTCCCTCTGATGCTCCCTTCCTCCATTTTAGTCTCTCAACTGCCTGTGGGGTAAATTAGGCTGAAAGAGTGCCACATGTCCAGTCTTGGTTCAGTTGTGAGGATGATGTAAAGGGGAAATTCCTGCTTTAGCCCAGAAGGCTTCTGATATTCATAGGAGGTCACTTTACATAAAATGATGTTTGCTTTTCTACACTGCACACATGAGAAGCTGCCTTGCGCCGCACCAGACCATTTGTCCATCCAGGACAGTACTGCCTGCTCCAACTGGCAGTGATTCTCCAACATTTCAGGCAGAAAGGTCTTTCACATCACTGACAGCTGGGGACTGAACCTGTGATCTTCAGCAAGCAAAGTCTACCACGGAACCACAGCCCTTCCCCAGTTGTTTGAGAGCAAAGCCCTTATTTAAAAAACTGATCCCAAGCAAGGAATGCCCCCCACCCTCCCACCCCAGGAACCAGCACTATAGTCTCAGCAGCAATGAAAAAGCTGGCTCAATCACAACACAACACCACAGCATGTAAGTCAAGGGCAGCAGAACACAAAGTGTCTGTCCGAAGAGGCCACCTCGGCGCTCTTGTGGGGGGCAGAACACACTGTGACAAGCGGAGAGGGCCACAGCCAGCCAGCAGACTGGTGTTTGGGGAGCCAGAATACGCCAAGAGGTCAGGAAAGGACTAGCTTGTCTGCTGCTCCCAGTCCATGGCATGCCTTTTTCAAAGCAGGACGGTCATCTTTTACAAGGCCAGCCCTTGTGCAACTGGGCAGCCCTCCTCCGCTCCAGACTTTTGTGCAGATGTTGAGGCCACACTGAAGTTCCTCCTCTCGCCTGACCTCCTTTGAGGCAGAGCAGATGCTGGATCTCCTCCACTGCTGGCCTTGATCTGCCTAATCCTCACTAGTGAAAGCATTCATAATGATTTAGAGGTCTCTCTTGGATCCAGGGGGCAAAAGGACAGATTCCCTCACTAGCACACACGCTGCCTTCAATTTTTGATTCAACCCAGTCCATCTTTTCTCGTCTGCCTGTTCCAAAGAGCCTTTGGTTCAAAGCCTCCCCCCACCCTGGACCCGTAGCTGTAACCAAGCTAACGCGGGAGGCTTTTCTGGAATCACCCAAACCCAGACTGATGGTTCAGAAGTCCCTTGCCAGTTTCACTATGTTTATGTTCTCCCACACTCCTTTACTGTGTACATTCTGTACACTTTGCTAAATAATGTCTTAATACATAAGAGAACGGAATTTACAATAATTCATTTAAAAATATGTTTTATCTCTTTCCATTCCAACAAAGAACAAAGTTCATCCAATGTTCCCAAAACTTAAATCTGTACACCGCAAATTATTCCTTTTGCATTATTTGGTAATATTGTAGCAGATAAAACTACAATTCAAACATGATTACATCAGCCTTTTTGGGGGGGGGGGCGTGTTTTGTTTTCTCCCAATATGCTGCAACAGCCATCTTAGCTGCAAGCAAAGCTGAAACAAAGTCATTATTAGAATGGAGTCAGCAGAGGTCTCCTGCAGTCACCGAGTGGAGAAAGCCTCTGCAATAAGAATGCCTTGATTCTTATTAAGATCTCTGCTTTCCAGGTCCAGTTTTAGAATCACAGCCAGGAGGGCCTGAAGTGGCTCTCTCGCCCCAATCCTTGAGTGCTATAACCCTGGCCAGCCGGGAAACCTACTGCATTACCCAAAATATTTCTGGGATGTCAAACCAAAGCCAGATTTGCTGACACATTTCAACTCCTTCCAGTGGCCCAAGTCTCTTCTTGTAGCTTTCCAAAAACCTTCCATGAGCAATGGGCATCACCTGCCCCCATTAAGCCAGGCTTGCAAACAGCCACCTTCTTGATCACCTGTGGCAAAGATGAATGTCCTCCAAGCAACCACATAAAGCGGCTCTTGGAAACAGCGAGGCTCCCTCTACCCCTGCCTGCAGTATATGCAAACTACGTTACAGACAGGAATCTGGAGGCAGTAATAAGCTGGGTGGGGGCTGATGAAGCTGAATCCAGACAAGATTCAGATAATTTAGCTAGACCAGGATTCAGTCTGTAGAAGACAAGATGGCACCCCTCCTTCCATCACGTTCAAATTTATGTCCAGCCTTATCCATGCCAAGCAGGGCCTTTAACCAACTTCAGCTGATCTGCACAACTTCTGGCTTTTCCTTTAAAAGCAAGATCTGGCCAGTTATTCATTTGTGGATCACTCCCAAGCTCAATTACTGTGATGAGCTATAAATGGAAGACTAAAGTGATCATCCAGTTTAGAATGAAGAAGCAAGCTCATCAACTGGCTCACATTTCTCCAGTTTTGGCTACCCAATTGTTTCCAGGCACAATTCACTTACTTGTGAAGTCCTAAATATCTAAGACCTTCGGTTTCTAAAAGACCACCTGTTCCCATATGGAACAGCCAGCCCATGCATTAATTTTATCTTCAGATACCCTGCTCTGGGTACCTCCATTTTCAGAGCCACTACAGGCATGGCACCTTAATTCCAAAACTGCTTTTCTGCAGTAGAAAAGAGCAGAGTCCAGTAGCATCTTAAAGACTAACAAAATTTATGGCAGTGTTCTGAGCTGTCGTGAGTCATAAGACATCTGAAGAAGTGAGCAGCAACTCACAAAAGCTTATACCCTGCCACGAAGTTCATTGGTCTTTAAGGCACTACTGGACTTCCGCTGTTTTCTATTGCTATAGGCAGACTAACATGGCTAACCATATTGATCTGTCTTTCTGCAGACATTCATCTGGCTAGGTTATTAAGTCTTTGTGGCCAGACAAAAAATAATCTCCAAGGCATTTGTGGACTATTAATTGTTAGTCTGGAACAGCTTCAGTTATTCTGGCTGCTTTAGCAGGGTTGTTTGTGTGTGTGTGTGTGTGTGTGTGTACATGACTTCTTATCTGGCTTTTAGCTTTTAGCTGCTTCCTACATGGTTCTTCTGCTCCAGTTTTAAAATTAATGTATTTGTCATGCCTGCTTTATAGCTGATTTCATGCTCTCGCCTTTAGTCATTTAATTGCTTTGCTCTTAGATGCTGCCTCGGAAGTTTTTAGTTCAGAGTGCAGGATAAAAATATTTAATAAGGACATAAAAACCAAAAGAGTACTATGGGTCTCTTTACTGTTGTGTAAAAGCTGCTCCAGAAAAGAATTTACACGAAGCGTTGTGCATGTGTGTTTGGTGCACACCAAGGTGTGTACAAGGTTAACTACAAATGACTAGCAGCTTCGTGCAAGCAGGAAGGCCAGTAAAAATTCAAATACGTCTAGCTTTTGTAGACCCATTTACAAGGAAGTTAAGATAAAGTCTGTTTGCACCAGTCTTTGTTTCCAAGGTCACATGTGCCAAGGAGAAGGGCAATTTTTGCCGCTCTCTTTTTCCAAGTCATACATGCCAAAGAGAATGGCCATTTTTCCACAAGGAGGATTCTGTGTCCTGGCAGATGAATGTAAAACATCCCATTATACTGACTTAGTCCATCTAGTCCAATACAGGTTGCAGCTCCCCAAGGACTTCTGCAGAAAACCTTCAACTAGAGATGCCAGAGACTGAACCTTTCAGCAGAAAACCTTTAACTAGAGATGCCAGAGAATGAACCTGGCAAAGGCTGCACTCCACCACTGAACGTGTTCCTGGCATGGTGAAACTATGAATGTTTCCCATACACTACAGACAAAGATCAAAGATAGCACCTGCTTGTGTGTATCCCGCAACACTTTTACAGAAAGGCAACCACCTGAGTGTGAAGAAATGCACATTGTTACAGAGCTAAACACTCTAGAATTGCAACAGAAAAGACAGTATTCAAACAATGGGCCAAATGAAACACACTTTCCCTAAGGAGCTGGGAATCAGCAGCACCACCACCTTGTTTTGGATCCTTGGGATGTCTTAAACACACTCACCCCTCCTGCCATCTGGCTTCAATCCTGGTTCGCTTGCTACGGATACAGAGCAGGCCTCACTGGTGAAGGATGTAGGTGTGAATTTCCTGCACTGTGCTGAGGGCTGGACTAGATGACCCTTGTCACCCTTGCCAGCTCTTTGTTTCTATGCCAATCCTTCCCCAGAGCAGTATTTACTGGTGACAGTGTCCCTCCTCTATTTTTGGGCTCAAGACAAGGGAAGTTAATGGACTGTGAGAGTGCCATGATCATAAGACAGAAAACAGATCCTATTCTGAGCTGGTCTCTTGACAGCTCACTTGGTAGAGAGGCAAGCCAAGAAGCTGCCTGTGGGCTCACCTGCCACACGCGTTGCACCGCTGGAGGAAAGACGCAACAGGGTTCCATGACGGAGCATGGCACACCAGGCCTGCTTCCATCCAGCTGCTTTCAAGGCACCAGGCCAAAAAAAAAAGGCTTTCCCTCAAAGCATAAACTTTTAGCCCCTCATCCGATAGGAAAGCCCACACTCACGTGATGAAGTCCAGAAAGCTGGCCAGGGGTTCGTAGGCATGATTTCTCATATGGCGGAACTCCACCACCATCTTCTCCTTCAGCTTGTCATCAATGACGGACACGGTGAGAGGGGAGGCTTCGTTCGCCAGGAAGTTCCCATAGTCTGTGCTCTGGAGATGGAGCTTCAAATCTGGGGCGCCAGGGTAGGGGGGTGGCGGGGAGAGAAGAGACAAAAAAAAAATTAGAGGAAAATTCCTAACTGAAGCACCATTGTGGACCTAACTAGGTAGCCTAGCGACACCTGCTGGGCAAAGGGAGACAACTCAGCTTGGCTATTGTGCTGCACCTTGCTGGGTGCGTGCCCAAGGATGCCAGAAGTTCAGCCCTTGGCTCATAAGTCAGCCTTTTGCTTAGAAAATAACTGAGGCACACAGCATGCTCTTGAACTTTGCATCTTCTTTTAGACTCGTGGCTGACGCTAATGCTTCGTCAAAGAAAATGTTGCAAATGTTCCTGAAAGTCTCTTTACTAGGTCATTGGAATGGGGTGGGGGAAAGGAAAGACACTGAATCAAATGCCTGAAACCTGACAGACGGCATTTTGGGACTAGGAGAGGCAAGACAGACACGGAGCTGTACTGAAATGCCATTCGCATGGTTCACTTCCCTGTCCTGCCTGCTAAAGCAGCCACTGAATTTCTCCACTAGGATGTCCCACTGACCTTCTAACCTTATTTGCCCCCACCCAGTTCTCTGTCTGCACTACCCAGACAAGAGACAGAGAGATACATGCATGAGCCCACACATTCTGACACCAGGCCACCAAAGTTAATGCACAGACAACTGGCTCCTTCCTGACCTGGTCACTGGAACAGGGTGACTGCTGAAGAGCTTGAGGTGTTAAGGAAGAGTTCCATACCCATTTGGCTGACTTTGTTGAAAAAGGGGAAATTCGGGACCACTGCGGGCTTGGTCTCTTGAGCACTGTGAAAAAGCCTACTGCTGCAACAGGAGGGCAGGGCCTTGACACAGGAAACCCAGCATTCCTGAAAACATTCTGCCAAGGAAAGTGAACCCTCAAGGAGGAATAATTCCAGATGGGCAGCCATGTTGCAACAAAAGGCAAACAGGAGCTTGTGGCACCTTGAAGACGTTTTATTCCGGTGTAAGCTTCTGAGGACTAGATATCAGGTAGATCAGGTTTTCAAGATAAGAAAGATCTGAAGATGTCAGGAAAGAGTAAACATTAGAAATATAGAGGCTTGAAAGAAAAATGAGGAGCACTGGTGAAACATTCTTTGATGTTTCATCATTTGCAACAAGTGAAATCCTTTTAAGATATGGGGACAACAAATGGTATTGGGGCTTGCTGCAGTGTCTGCTCCCTGTCTCTGACAGGTAACACATGGTTGTAGCTGGGGCTTGTAAGTAGTGGTTTGTCCCACCCTCTTTGGAGCTACCTTGTATATCGGTCTGCCCCAGGTACCAAGACTGCCCTTGATTGTGTCTGCCCTTTGCTGGGTAGGCATGGCCATTTTACGAATAGCTGATGCAGATTCTTTAGTGGAAACCCTGTCCAAGGAAATGGGACACGCTGCCACCTACTGGCTGTTTTCCCACTTAAAATGGCCTGCCTGGCATCCATCAACCAGAATTTTCCCATCATAGTTAACTCCCACTTTATCGAACAAACTCCCTGAGGAGGCATCTTTGTTAGAAATCCCCAGGAGGCCCTGAAAAGCTGTTTTATTCACCAGGACTTTTAATGGAGCATAAACTGCAGGTGTCTTTTTTTAGGGTGGGGGTCTCTTGACTTTAAATTGTAATGCTTCAATTGTTACTTGTAAGCCACCTTGAGCTACAAGCAAATCCTGGAATTAATATATTGGGGGGGGGGCGGGGTTGCTCCACAGGGCTTTGATTGTGGCCCACAGGAGGTAGTGGGATGGTCTTTTGCTCTGGATAGCGTTTGAGCACATGGATACTGATTCAGATCCTTGGCCCATCAAGATCAGTCTTACCTACTCTACCTGGTAACAGCTCCCCTGGGCCTCAAGCTGAGGTCTTCCACACCCCTGACTACCTGATCCCTTTAACTGGAAATCCTGGGGATTGACCCTGGGACCTTCCGCATGCCGAGCTCTGCCACTGAACCCCAACTGGAAACATGCAGACATATGCAGCTGTTTCTGACATCGGGCAGTGCTTAAGTGTCTGTTATGCAGGGGCATACTATGGCCCAGAAAGTAAGCCTGCAACACAGACAGGCTTAGGATGAAGCTGTTGGAACCCTGATGAAATCTCATTAAGTTGCCTTCACACAGCCTGAAATCATAAAGAAATAGAAATGTCAGTCATTAATACAGTGGCACACTATGCATGCCTCTACCCAGGTATACACAGCGGCACCACTAAGCTGAAGATGAGCCTGGAGAAATTCTAAATGAGGACAAAGTGGCAGATCTTGGGATTAGGTAAGTGGCAACATTCGGAGGTGATATTCCAGATGGCTTGGCTGGGGTGTGTGTGGGACAGGCTGGAATACAGATCTTCATGGTAAACATGAAGTGATCATCAGGGTGGACCTCACTCCCATCCTAACACTCCAATGAGCTAAATTTGTTTATTAAAGGGCGTCTATTCTTTGGCTCAGTTTTTCAACCCTCCTCCAATCTAAGGAGCTCTCCTCCAAATTAAAAGGCTCTTCCACTGGAAGAAGGTCAGACCTACCCCATCGATTTTTCAAGAAGCCCGTAGCATCCTGAAAATAACCAGGAGTGCTAGATGACACAGGGACAGAGGGCAGATATACTGTGACCGGACACTCTTAACCACTTGAAATAGCAGGATGGTGAAAACAGTCCAGTTAGCACACTTGCAACAACAGGCTCAGAAGTGGGCAAGGCAGACAATGCCACACTGGCATACTCTTTCCCCTGCCTACAGAAGGGAGACCCCAGATGCACAGCTCAGTGCGTCAGATAAAGGGCATAGATCCAGAGGAGTTATTCGTGTTAGTCTGTTGCTGCAAAATAGTAAAGAGTCCAGTAGCACCTTTAAGACTAACAAATCTTATTGTAGCAAAAGCTTTCGAGAAACACGGCTCTCTTCATCAGATGCATGGAGAGTATGTAGAAACTGGACAGAGATATATAGGTAGTAAGGGGAGGTGGGAGTGGATGTAGGAAGCAAGCGTCGTGCAGAGTTCCATCTAAGATGAGTCAGTGTGAGCTAGCTCACAGATTTTTAGCCTCTGGCTCAACACATTTGTGTCTTGGCTCAGGAAAAATGGCCCCAGAGCAAACTTATTTATACAGTAGCGCATAACTTTAATGACAGTAGAATTGTTGCTCACAAGACTCCACAGTTTAGAGGGAGTACTGGTGTCATGTAAAAGCACAGCAGTAGCAAAAATAATGAAAAAGGTCGAATGCATGATCCAGGCTGAGTGTGACCACTTTCTTCTATTGATGAATCTGAATGGAATACCTGAAAGGGAAAGGCAGTTACTTCTAGTAATAAGGTAACCATCTAAAGTAATAACCATCCAAAGATGAAGGGCACTCTTCCTAAGCTGCCACTAAACGTCTACTTCAGTTTGCAGGCCTGCAGTTGTGGCAACGTCTTCCTTACCCTGGAGGTCCTTTGGGAGTACATTCACCTGCTAGGACCAACAGGCACCTTTTACTCACTAGAAAGACAGAGGTGAACAGGGCCAGCAGACTGTCAATCCAGCAAATGCAGCACGACTGCCTACCACGAGGCTGAATGGAAAGCATCCTGGTTTGAAAACGTCAGCCTCCCTGAGCAGCTTTTTACTAGGGCTCAGCTACTCTTACATTTAAAGGACACTCTTCCTGTCTTAAAAAGCCTTTCCCTTTTGATTCCAGATCCAATGGACAGGATCTGTCCTCCTCGGGGATCCTGGTTTTAAGAGCTGCCGGCACAGCCCCGTCTTAGGGCTCCCTCCGCTTCTTCTCTGTAGGCAAAACACATCCAGTTCTTTTAGCCATCCCTCTTACCAGCTGACTTCCAGACTCTCATCAAAAGCCAGACATTCCAAATTCAGGGTGATCAGCTCATTCTTTGTGCAGCTGCTCTGACGAAACCTCCCCTCGCTTGGTCTCAGGCCTCCACTTGGTCTCAGGCCACACCCTTCCAGATCCCAGAAAGCACCCCCAGAGACTGCAAGCCAAACCAAGACAGAGAATGCCCCTTGCCAAGTGCCACTTGCTGCCCCCAACTCTGAGGCTCCCCCTTTCCTTCAGCTTCACGGAGAGGTCACGAGCAAAGATGCATCTCCCCCCCCCCCCTGAGAGTCAAGGGGCACCGGGAGAAGGCAAATGAGGCGAAGACTGAATAGAACCAGATGGGAAGAGCTCTCCAACATCGGTTTCTTGGAAACGGAAGTTCAAGGCATTCTCAGGCCTCCAGTGTAGCAGTTAGTTGTATAAGTACTTCTTTATAGCGAAGAGATTTTTTTTTGGGGGGGGGAATCACTTCCCAAATTAGGAGCAGCAGGGGGGTCAACAGAACAGATCGAGACTGTCATAAGCAAGCTAAGCGAAACGTTAGATTTTATCTGACATTGCCCTTCACTCAAAACTGCCTGCTGTACACACCCAAGTGCTCAGCTAGCAATACACACATGCAAACATATCCCTATCAACCTGGCAATTTTGTACCCTTAATACCCTTTCTGGTTTTGTACCCTTAATATTCTTTCAAAATAATTTTTTAAAATTAAAATGTGTTGCTTCCATCTAGGATCAATGTATCCATATCACTCTAAGATGTCCAGTGTGTGTTTGCACTGTGGTTATGCCTTGCTTTAATGCCACAGAGCTGTTGTTTTTTCATTGGTTGTGCTTTCCTGGCACTGGCTTTGTTTTACCAGTGGAAATCCACTTCAAGCAGGTCTCTGGAGAGGTAGCACAGGCATATGAACACCCACTCACCCACAGTTCCCTTAGAGTGACTCGGACAGTCATCAAGGTCAATAGTGTCTACTCGAGATGGGCAAGTGGCTTTCCAGGCTAAAGTCTTTCTCATCACTTGTCATCTGATCTTTTTAAAGGAGATGCTGGGAATTGAACCTGGGGCCTTCTGCATGCAAAGTGAAGGCTTTTCCAGTGAACCACAGCCCCTTTTGAATAAAAACAACAGTCAATGGAACCCAAAAGCCTCCTGGACGGAATCCCCAACAGAATGTGCCGCTGCACTTGCACCTCCATCCAAAGTATTTTAGAGCTTTGCTCCCACAGCTGCAATGGCAGCAGAGGAAAGCCCTCCCCTGACATACAACATCTTTAAGGGGCAAGGAATGAGAGCAGGAAAAGATTAGAGGGGGACAGAAAGACTAAGAAGATGACTGAGGAAGTGGCCCATAGCCTCTCAAAGCCAAGTCCAGTGGACTAGATCACCATTAGGAATTGTGTCCAACTCAACTGTAAGAGATCTACTGCTATTAATTTGAACCTAATTGTTGCCTGCATCACTCAAAGCTGCTACCTTTTCATTAGTTCCCAAATGTAAGCCACATTGAAAGCTCTGGCTAGGAAACAGGATACAGTGCAAAGAAACGCAAGAGCCAACATATAGCTCAGGTACAGCTCAAGGCATGACATCTCCCCGGCTACTATGACATGTGGGCATACAGCCAAATCTCACACATAGCTAACCTGTATGTACATGAAGGGAATACAAGGTGCTGGCTGAGGAACTCAGGCTGGGTCCCGACATAGTTCACCTACTACAGCTGTTACTAACTTCTCGTCTCCTCACATAAATCAGCACTGCGGCAGGTATCACTAGCCGTCATCTGCCTGGCTGAACTTTATATCCCACTCCTGTTTCAGGCCACAGGTTCCAATTATCCACGTCATTTAGTGATCGTATTAAAAAATACTTGCAACAGTACACTAAACTGGAATCACAGCAAACCATTATATGCTCAGATGACCATTTCACACAACCCCTGGGAACAGGCCTGCAGCTATGGAGGGGGGCAGGCCCCACAAATCCTCACCCTGCTTTACCTTTTTGGTCCCTCCACTGCTCGCCTGCCACCTTCTCCTCGTTCGCCCGCTGCCTTCCTCACCCCTGCCTTCCTCACCTGTCCACCACCTTCCTTACCCACCCCCATCTAAAATCTTCTGGCTGCGGGAAACATAAAAATCATCACTTGGCATGACGCTCTTAGAAGTAAGATTACCTGGAGTGGTCCCAGAGTGCAACAGGAGGTGGGGCTATGGCTTAGCAGTAGAGCATCTATTTGGCATGCAGGTTCAATCCCCAGCATCTCTACTTTAAAAGGTCAAGTAACAAATGATATGGAAGACCTCTGCTGGATACCCTGGAAAGCTACTTCCAGGCACAGGAGATAGTACTGACTTTTATGGATTGGTGGTCTGACTTGATATTAGGAACCTTTGTCTGTTCAAAGGCTGCCACAGTCCACCTATAACCATTTAGTTTCCCAAAAAATGCACTTGCCATAAAGCTTACCATTTGTCCTTTCTGGCTAGATCTGATCTTTGAGGTTGCACAGAGGCTGCAGGCTTTGGTGCAGAAAAAAAAAATGCCCATTTTAACCTTTCCAGAAAAATCTGTTCACTTATTTGTATTTTAGTTATTTATACCCCCATCTTTCTGCCTTCATAAGGGCCTCCAAAGCAGTTTACAAACTCAAACATACAAAATAAAAACATCAAGAACCATCAAAACAAACAAAAAGCACATCATTAAAACAATTAAATTCAAAGCTATAACAACTATGACAACATTAAAACAATACTGGAGGGAACACCACACAAAGCAAAAGTCTTCACCTACTGGCAGAAAATGGCAACAGAATGAGACAGAATTCTGGAGTTTTGGTGCCACAACCAATAAGGCTCTCTCCTGGATTGCCACTGCCTAATCTCAGAAGGGTCTCAGATGATGACCTAGGTGACTTAAAATATTACAGTGCACTTCTTCACTGCATAGGAAGGCAGGAATCTATGAAGAAGCGATTAGAAAAGTCATAAAACCCAAAATGTATTGAAATCAAACACCTTTGCAGATGAGGCTTGGTTTACACATGTCAGAAAATAAAATGGAAATAAGGTGGTAGAGGTTTTAGGAGGAAGAAAGGATTGCACCACTTCAGGCTGCAGGTGGCAGATTCCACACAAAATAGGCTCTGTTGTTTCTCTAAATGTAGGGAATTCTTGAAATGGGAGAGTGTGCTGAAGTGTGATCTTTCATGATCCTCCGTTGGCAATCAAACTGAAATGGTGCAGCCAGTCCTACCACCCTACACTCTCCTGAACATGTAAACAGAACCTAGGACTGGTTCTATGCACAATGAGGTGGTAGAAAGGACCATAACATTTCAGATTGCAGGCAGGCAAGAGTACCACTTTTGAGTGCTCCCCTAGTTAAAAAAACCCTCTCGCATTTAAAAAAAGTAGCACCCTAGGGAGAAAATATTCTAATCCAGTCCTCTTCCTGTGGCATAGCTTTCTATCTGCAGGGGATTTTTCCACATAGGAAAGACATTCAGAAATGCAGTTCTCCAACTGCACTCTGAAGCATTCCAGTCTCCAATTCGGTCACTGCATTCTGCTCCACGTGGCCTAACAACTGGGGGAAAGCCATCCAGCCAGACACAGCACAGTCCATCTTCCCTCAACTAGCCATCCAACCCCCATGCTGGAATCCTGCCCATGTCACTGATCCAGAGGTGCTCCTCTTCACTGCAGCCTGAGCATGGGCCGGCTCTTCCTCTGCAGCAATCCAAAGCGAACATGCTCTCGTTGTGAAGTCTCAAGGAACACACCCAGAAACTTTGGCACTTCATATTCCAATGTGTTTTCAGAAAGTAACAGAAGAAAGGATTTGCAAGTGCTGCAGTGGGTCAGGCCAAGGCTGGGGATGCAGTGAAGGGACCCCCACCTCAGGAGGAGCCGGAAGTGCAGGAATTTGCATAGACTCATAGTCGGGAGGGGGGGCGGGGGGGGGGAGAGTGAACTGTACAGTGATCAGCATTTTGCAGGACAAATATCAAATTTCCACCAAGACCACAAAAAGAGTCACTTGCGGTTAAGTTTCAATCATGCGTAAGTTGAACATGATTCCACGTTGTAAGATAACGGTTCACACTTGAATGCTACCCCTCCGGATTTCATGTCCTGGAAGTGCTGTACTGCACATGCTTCATAACTGTGAAACCTTTATTATAAGGATAGCATCTGCTTTATTACAGAACTCTACCGTGCACAAGGAGGACAGCCTGTGCCGAGAAAGATGCTTTTGGCCCCCAAACGCCAGCCTGGAGAGCTGAGTGTACAGACACTGGCCACCCTTGCTCTAAAAAGAGAGGGATGGCCTCTCTCTGTCCAGCTGAGCAGCTCCGCTTTGGCTCCTCTTCATGGCTTCTATTTGTCTACACAGCTTATCTGACTCCAGAACTTTTCCAAAGGTTAATAGGTTTCAGGCTGTTCCAAGGAAAAAGGTTGAGCTCCTACGGGCCAGTGCTGGGGGCGGGCAAAGGATGCAGCAAGATTCTCAAGTCTGCTTTCCAAAAGAGGCTCCTTCAAGGGCCGGAACAAAGTCCCCCAAATATGAAAAAGGGGCCAGGGTGTGTTGTTAACATAGTTGCAGTCCAGCTAATCAAATGGGAAACGGGGACAACTGCCAGCGCTGGAAGCGACTGGAGGTGCAGCAGCCAGGGGCAAGCTCAGCCAAGTTCTCCACTGGGAGAACGCAACCTCCGGCAGGAATAAGGGACTTTCATTAGCCAGGAGGAATCTGACCGCCAGAAGCATGTTACCAAGCACCCAACATGGTGCCTCATCTTGGCGAGCCGAAGTGCTGCAGCTCTGACTCTCAAACCATGACGCTGGGACTGATTTCTGCCACTTCTCAGTTTTGCAGGAATTACTGGTGACAGACTTTGTTGGATCTGCACCCTGAGCAAGTGCACACTGCATTTCAGGAACACCCAACAGGCAGCTGTAATTCAGACAGGCAAAGGAAAGGAATTCATTTACACAACGCAGAATCAATCTGCGGAACTCACTGCCACATGAGTTAGAAAGGGATTCGACAAATACAAGGAGCGTAGCCATGATGAACGTCTGTGTTTTGGGTGGCCAAACTTGCTTAATGTAAGAGCCACATAGAATAAATGCCAGATGTTTGAGAGCCGCCAGACATGAATAATTTACACACATGCCTTTATTAAAACTCTTAATACTATCTTTGCACAGAAAGATAAAATACATATGTAAGCACTTTACAACATGACCATGCTAGAAAGAGACGTTTTAAAAAACAAAAGCTGGGAATAACAGTCCTCATAAGACCAGCACTGGGAAAGGTTAGGGAATTATTTTTTGCACCAGTGGGAGAAGGAAACATATATGTACCATATAAATCACTGATCACCATTCACATCATCATGCATCTCTCTTTGCCTTGACGTCAAGGTATGTAAATACTGCTCCTACAAGAGCTATAAAACTAAGAGGAACCCTGTGCCACCCTCTTTAATTCTGTTCCTCTTCCCAGTGGCTTCCTCAGCTCTTGGGCTTTCTTTCCTTGCTCCAGGTGATAAGAGCTTGCAAGTCTGTCTATTTCCCCCTCCTTCACACAGGGCAGAAACAGTCGCCTAACTAAGGGTCAGCACTCAGAGGCTGACTGAGGTCCTGATGCTAAGAACACTTACTTGAGAGTAAGCCTGCATTAAGTCCCTCCTTGACTTCTGGGAGCTACACAACATCTGTGAAAGAGCCACATGTGGCTCCCGAACCACAGTGTAGTCACCCCTACTCTATGCCATGCAGGCTTTTCAGGGACATCTGGTGGTCACTGTGGAAAGCAACACTGCCACATGAGTTAGAAAGGGATTCGACAAATACAAGGAGCATAGCCATGATGAATGTCTGTGCCTTGGGTGGCCAAACTTGCTTAATGTAAGAGCCACATAGAATAAACGCCAGATGTTTGAGAGCCGGTCCAGCAGGACTCTTATGCTCTCAACATCTTCCACTGAGGATTCTGGAAGCCATACACATCCGAGATTAGGGGAAGGGACTGCAGACTAGAAGGTGTTCTTCCCAGATGGACAACTCCCCAGCTTCTCTTTTTCTTCAAATAAGCCATTTATCTGGTTGCCAAGGCAAGTACTGACTCCTTCCTCATCAGGACACCCCTCCCCATAAGCAAATGGTCCAAGCCCCCTGCCAAACAGTACACAATCTGGGGCTCTCTGCCAAATAAGTACGTGCAGCCCCTTGGCCACCATAGCTCAATGGAACCTCCATGTTCAGAGATAGTATATCACCAAACCCAGGTGCTAGGGGCAAGCAGGAGAGGGTCAGTGTCTTCCTATCCTGCTAATCTACCTCACTTTTAGCCTTCCCTTCCTCCATGGAGTTCAGAACAGGATTCAGAAGTGGCCAACAGTAGCTCTCCAGATGTTTTGCCCACAACTCCCATCAGGCCCAGCCATTGGCCATGCTGGCTGGGGCTGGTGGGAGTTGTAGGCAAAAAAAATCTGGAGATTTACTGTTGGCCACCCCTGAATTGGTCCACCCTTTATATTATCCTTACAACAACAACCCTGTGAGGTAGTTCAGGTGGAGAGAGAACAGTCATCCAGTAAATATAATAGTAGAGAAAGGATTTGAACTTGGTTCCCCTGTCCCCACAGTGATTTACCGGCTTACCGGAAGCACCTGGTGGTTGGAAACAACCAGGATAGGAGCAATGGAGTTTTGCTCTTATCCAAAAGACTCTTCCAAGGTTCTTCTGTTCTTACCCCTTGTGATGACTGCCAATTCTCAGGATCATTTTATTTCTTTCTCCTCCAATGGGTGCCACTCCCAAGGGGCTTCAAACAAGTTTTTTCTCTGCTTGATCCCTAGTGAATACCAGACTGCTGGGCCACTCACTTTCTAGTTTGTGTCTGCTCTCAGTGATTCTCAAACAGTTCCTTTCCAGAGCTAGGAAAACCTCAAAGACAGTCTCTGTCCCAGAAAACAGGCCTCAGTTTCCAGCCTCCCTTCATACTCTAGACTAGGCTGCAGGACAACAGACCAGAACCACTTTTTCTGAAAGAAACAACTGGGACACACATGCAGAATTACATGCAGCAAGATTCTTACCCCAAAACTGAATGCAATGTAATGTTTCACCAGAGGAAAACTGAAACGGAAAACTCACCCATAGGGGTGCATTGCATTCAAGGGAAAGATCCAGAAGCAAAGCCCAAGGGGACAGATCTCTCCTACCCAGCACAATGATACAAGCTCGAGTGACAGGACTTCAAGCATCTGATTATTTGTTTTGAGGCAAACAAGGACTCCGTGCTCAAAAAACACAGGCCAAAATGGAAAGCTTGTTGACAAAGGGATGGATCCTATGTCAGCCAAGAGGGGCACACAGATGGGGAAACTCGTCCCAGGATAGCACATCTCCAGGTCACACAGATTAAAAGAGGCTGAACGGAAAGTTAATGCGAGGTGCCATCTTGTGATGAAAGTGAGAACTGCAAGTGCAGAAAATTATTCTGGCAGGCACCCCCTCCCCCCCAAAAAAAACTATGGAAATTACACAGACGTGCAAGGGTATTTCTCTCCTTCTCTCTCCCACTACCAGAACAGCTGTGGACCCAAACATAGCATCATCAGCCAGCCATCTTTCCCATGTGATTTCCTTCGCTACAGCTTTTAAGATATGATGTGACAGGATTTTGATTACATCCAAGTTTCGCTGCTGATCATGCATGCTTTCATGCAGTTATGATTGCATAGCATCTATAGTTCAATCTGATCATGTAAGGTTTTTTTATCTTTGACAGTTAAATAAAACAGATTCAGAAATATTAGATTTTGCCTTTTAACAGACAATAAGAGTTAAGTTTGGCATTCTATTCTTGCTTGAAACACATAACAAGCTCATATCAGATGCATTTTTAGATGCACTGGTTTGATCATCTCATTAACAGTAAGAACTAATATTTTATCTAGATGAGGATGATATGTTTAAAACAGAAAGATTTAGCATAAAATAAGGTTGCTATTTTTCTATATAAATGGGTTAATACGATAAGCAAATCAGATTTCTCTGGACAGGACACTCAGAAAATACAAAGTGAGATTTCTGTTTGTGGACGTGATTTCATAGAAAAATTCCTAAAAGCAGTTTAAGATCATAATCTAAAACCTGGTTCACTTTAAGATTGTATTTACTTTAATATGGTTGAGAAATGCTAAGAGATCTGGCAATATTGGCATTTGTTTTTGCAGTCGCTATAGGGTTAATTCTCACATGCTTGTTTTTTCTAACATCTTGTCTAATAAAGATAATTGTTTCTTTTTAAAATAAAAATAGTAACTCTCTGAAGACTGCCTGCCTGGTTTGCTGGTGAGAATTCAAAGAGCAGAACTTGCTATTAATTTGTACTATTAAAAATTAAGGGATGCAGGTGAGTGAGCAAAAATAGTTTAAAAGATCGATCTTAGAGAGCTAATTAGTCAAGATTCTCTAACTGAATGTGACAGCAGAGCACATTACCTCATTACAATAGGACTGGTTCATTCAGCCACTATGGTGTGGTGTAATGGTTAAAAGTGGTAGACTCTATATCTGAAGAACCAGGTTTGATTCCCCACCTCTCCTCCACATGAAGCCAGATGGGTGGTCTTGGGCCAGTCACAATTCTCTCAGAACTCTCTCAGCCCCACCTAACTCACAAGGTGCCTGCGGGGGGGGGGGGGAGGGAAGGTGATTGTAAACTGCTCTGAGACTCCTTAGGGTAGAGAAAAACAGGGTATAAAAACCTATTATTTTCTTCTAGTTCATTCATTCCACAATCTTCTTAGAAAAAGCCTATTAGTCTCAACATAACCAAGACTTAGTTCACTTTCTCTCCTTGACCATCACCACCAAATTGTTGAAAACCCCAATAGATGAATAAGACTGTTCTATAATTTTTCCTGTATCCTTTCTCTACTATTATTTTCTTTTATATATATAACAATAAGACCCTTCTCACCAGCTTGTCTCAAAGCTATTGTATATGCCTGGTCCACACAGCCACAACAGTTTCAGTTCCCATACAACTTTTCTAAGAAAATGAAAACTCCCATCAACATTAGTCTTGTCCAGCTCAAGCAGAGTCTTCCACATCACCCACCCCCTAATCCTTTTAGCTGGAGATGCTGGGGATTGAACCTGGGACCTTCTGCAAGCTATGAGATGCTCTGCCACTGAGACATGCCAGCCCCACAAGAAGCTTTCTTTATCCTGAGCCACTGGTCTATTATCAGTGAGTACTGCCTGCTCTGGTGGTGGGTCTCCAGTGGGGGTTCAGTCAGAAGCCAGCTCCACCAATTTCCAAGCTCTGCCTTCTAAACAACCACAATTAGGTTGCAGTCCAAGCAACTGACTCCCAACAATTCTGGCACTTTGTAAATTGCGCAAATATTGTGTGACTAACTCATGAGAAAGGGTGACCTATTTGCTTTTTTGGGACAGTATTGCTATATCACTACTTCTGCATTGCACCTATTAAGTCTGTTCATCTCACTGCTGTGAATATTTGTAGCGCATTTCATTTAATGCATATCCCCCATCTTTCAGGGAACTCAAGATGGCTTGTGTAAGACTCCCAGGCGGCCTCACATTCAAGCACTAACCAACATCATTTTTGCTTAGCTTCAACAAAAGTTGCTGCATTGCATGCCTTCAAGCCACACGCTCAGTCCTTAATCCTTCTGTACTACCTGCACAAGCCATGTTCACAGGCTACATTGATCGCATGCACAATGTACACTTTTATTTCACTTGTGGCAAATTCAGCACATGTGATACAAACACCATGTTTATCCAGCTACTGGCTCTGGTCCCAGTTGCGAAACCAAAATGCACCGGCTGTTTCTTACAAAGTATGTGTGCACATTCACTGTAATGAATCAACAGGCCTACAAGGGTGTACATTAAGCATCTTCTATCACACACTTCAGGTGTTTTCTACAAAGGATCAAGTGCTAATACTCACTGTCTGAACAATGAAGACAAAATGAGGAACTCTACATTGAAGCTCCACCAGGCTACCTGCCCAACACTGCCCCCAACAACTGTCCCTGCTCCCTGAAGTTATCGAATGCAAGACTCTGAGCCCAGTGGGTAACCCTGCCTGCCTTTTTTTGGGAGACTTTCTTACTACTGCACAATACTGCTTGGCTTCTTGAGGTGGCAGACACTGGCCTCTAACTGCTCTGCAAGTGAGCATGAGCTTGTGAAATTCTTTGCACAAGACAATTTGTATCCCAATATTTTCAATTGTTTACATTGTGTGCTAATTGTCCTGTAAAGCTGTTGAGCCTTGCACGCATCAGATAAGCATTTACTGGCGATCCCTGGTCCAAAAGATGTGTGTCTAGCTTCAGCCAGGGCCTTTTTGGCCCTGGCTTGAGCCTGGTAGAATGAACTCCCAACTAGAGATCAAGGTCCTGTAGGACTTTTTACAGATCCACAGGGCTTACAAAACAGCTATTCCATCAGTCTTTTGGGTGAATCAGCAGATGTCAACCATCCGGCCCCTCCTGCTATCACCAACTATAAAGTCTTCAGTCTTTGAGGACCTTGGATGACAACCCCGGCCTTGGTTTAGCCAAGGATAGGGCATCTACCATCTGGAATCCCTTATGGGATTTAGCCCTCTCTGTTTCAATTGACCAATACCAGGACACCGCGGGAATAGTTGAAATAGTCTGAACGCCATCATTTTAGGGGCTACAAATGTTACAGTTTTTAAAATCTGATTTTACTGTTTTACAACCGATGTTGTAACCTGGCCTGAGCCTGTTCACAGGAAGGCCAGGATAGAAATTGAACCAAATACATAAATAAATCCAGTATAAATGCCGTCAATGAAGAAAGTGGGAGGGGGGAGAATTAAGGGGGGGGGACACGTGAGAATGTGCTCCTAATGTATATAAAGGTTGTCTGAACTTTCATGTCATGTTGCCATTATTTTATTTTCACTTCACTGGTTACAGAAAACAGATTTCGCTTTCCCACCCTCCCCCCGCTGGATTCTCCCTGCCAAATTTCAAACACATAAACAGGTCCTAACTTTATAATCTATCAAAATTCTCAGAATCAAGAGGAAATTGTTTTGCAATGGTTGTTTTTAAAAAATGTTGTCCAATTGTTCAAGAAACAGCAAAAAAAAAATCATCTGACCTGAGGGCTTCAGGAATGGGGGGAGGCAGGTAGCACCAAGTCTTTTGGAATGTCCAGACTCTTCCAAAGCCCAGAAGTTCATGTGACCTTTTTTGGCCATTTAAAAGGCCCAGGGAGATATACAATAGTCTTACCATAGAAGGGAATGGCTTGCAATAGAAAAGTATCTTAAAGGAGTCATATCACACACAAGGTGCAACGCTGGCAGGTAAAGACAACTCCATCAGGTGCCATGGAGGGAGCAATTACCTATTTGCATGACCTGGGCCAAAACAATGCCCACAGAGCTGGATCAAGAAAAAGAGGAAAGAGGAAGAGTGAGCTATGAGGTTAGACTGGCATTCAAGCCAACCACAATCTGGCACCTGACCCCTTGTGCTCCTTATGATCCCTACATGGCAAACTGGATGCAAATTCCTTCATTGGCTTCCTCTGCCCTGGAAACTCTCTTAATGTTTCACTCTCAGGACACCAGGAAGTGTTTTTATTGCCAATTTACAGACCTTGGTTAATAACAGCATTAATCAAGAACTGCCTAAGGCCGTTATCTCAAGAACATTCTTTGTCTTGGCAGCTCCTTCATATTTTAACAGCATGATAAATTACTCATGAGAAAAAGAAACAAACAAAAAAGGAGGCTTCAGGACCAGAGCAAGCTCCCTGGTAACCAAGTGCTGAAGAATGAGAAATCCGGTTGTCAGATAATCATGTTACATATATAAAGAAATCAGGTTGTCAGATAATCTTGGGCCTCCCAAGGTGGGGGCACATTCGGCCAGATCTTCGGGCTCTCCACTGGCTCCCAATAACATACCGAGTCCGGTACAAGGTGCTGGTTATTACCTTTAAAGCCCTATATGGCCTGGGACCGGCCTACCTGAAGGACCGTCTCTCCCCACATGTTCCCCAGAGAGTACTGAGGTCGGGGACTCAAAACCTTCTCACCATCCCCGGGCCTAAGGAAGTCCGTCTTAAGACAACCAGAGACAGGGCCTTTTCCATAATGGCCCCTACATGGTGGAACCAGCTGCCAGAAGAGGTGAGGGCCCTGCGGGACCTTGCTCAGTTCCGCAGGGCCTGCAAGACAACCCTCTTCCGGCTAGCCTATATCTGACTGGGAAATAAATGCAGCTTATTAGACTTCTGTGAATCATATTGTATAGATTTGATGTTAAGATTTTAAGGTTTTTAGGTTTTAAATGTTCTGATTTTTAAATGTTTATATATGTAATGTTAATTTAAACTCTGTTTTATTGTTTGCTGTGAGCCGCCCTGAGCCATTTTTATGGGAAGGGCGGGATACAAGTCATAGAATAACTACATAAATAAATATAATAAATAAAAATAATCATGTTATATATCTAAAGAAATATTTTTCTCTCCTCTTCAGATCTTGCAATTGCTTCTAAAGCTTTTATCTTGAACTGTGCTAATTTGGAAGTTCCACAGAAGCCAACAGAGTTCATTTCTACGCAAGTAAGTAAAGAACTCAAATGATAAAGAGCATTTTGGCTCCTCAGATATTGAAGCCATGCTATGAAATCAGTCCAGGCTGAATATATAAATGAGACTTTCTATGGTGTCTTGTGACTGCTTAAATTGGTGGTGCATGTTAAAAACTTTCTGCCACACTGCAGCTTAAACATATATGCAAAAAAGAACAGGTTATTCTTTAAAGGAGAGATGATGGAGCCATAAAATTTCTAGAAATTTTGAAGCCATGTGGGAAAACATTAAAAGGGCATTCTAGGGGGAAATAAAAACTTGTGACGAGTGTATATACACACACACACACACAATGCATTTTACATTAAACAGCAAATTTAAACCTGGTAAGGAAGTATTGCAATACATGATATACTGATTTTCTTTACCAGCTCTACATTTACAGTTTAGCATAAATGCATCACTTAGCGGATAAAACTGCACTGCTGACTATCTTTATGAAAAATATAAATGCCAGTAAATTGCCAATACAACCAATGCTAGAGAGCTGCAACCTGCAAGCCACTACACCCTTTTCTATTTTAGTATATGTGTGAGAAGTAAGAAAAAGAACATGTTGAAAATAGAAACCAAATTTTGCAGTATACAAAAGGAAGCATACGATTTGAAAAGAGATATTCTCATACCATCACAAGACTGGCATCATATTTGGATGCAGAACTGAACTTTATAACACTGAACTCTTCAATAGTGTCATAGTATATTAAGTCAGTGCAATATTAGTCAGATTTAAACAATAAACAGGCCCTCAAAAATATGTTTTCTACATCCAGGAACAATTATTCTCTAGTGATGTTGACCAGGGGTGTCAAACTCATTTGCTATGAGGGCCAGATCCAACATAAATGAGCCCTTGTGGTCATAAAATGTAATGCCAGGTAGCAAAAGATATAAACTTTATAAAGGACACACACAAACACAAATATTTTTTAAAAACATAAAATAAAATAGGCTTAAAAGATTAGCACTCTTGCAATATTTTGTTTAACAGTTTCTGATAACTGACACCTCTTGCTCTGAATTACTGCATCAAAATCTGGAGACAATGTCTATGCTGTATCAATCCTGAATATGTTGTTCAGGTGTGTGTCTAAGTTACAAACGTACTTTTGATTTATTGACATTAATTACATAAATCTCATGGTCAATGTTTTGTGCCTAAGACCCATGGGAAAACATGAAATGGCTGCGCATTGTGAGGTTTCGTATATTAGTTGCTTCATACGCTGGTCAGTCAACAGAGAAAATAGGGGCTTTGTTCTGTAGCTCTTATGTGATCGATCGAGCCTGGAAAAGCAAGCTGTGACACAGAAGGGAGAAAGAGAAAGAGAAGGAAGCAGATGACAGTGAGTTGCTCAAGAGCCTGATGTGTCTCTTGGGCTGCAAGTTTGACATACCTGATAGACTGTCCTGCATAAAAATCTTCAAGCTACACATTCTGAGTAAGTAAAATCTTCCCTTAGAAAGCATTCCAAAAGAGAAAACATTTCAAAGGAGGCTTTCTTGACCCCCACACACTCCCATATTTCCAATCTTCCCAGTGGAAAAAATTGAAACAAGTCCTTCACACATAGGGGGTAGGAATCGCCCTAGAAATACCAGACTGACATGCATGGCTTTGTTTCCAGCAGCAAAGACATGACACAAGTCACCTATTCCTGGATAAACAGCATAAAAATAACCTAAAAGAAATCAGTAACGCTGAGTAGGGCTGGATATATTATCATGGCCACTCTGTAAAACTGGTAGTATACCTATGGATCTTTCTTTTTCCATAAACTGAGCATTTTGGAATTTTGCTTTGAGATCTTTTCTTAAACATACTTAAGCAGGTCCTAAGCACATCCATAAAATGAATGTTAAGAGCCGCACAACAATTGTGTTTCCTCTACAACCAGCGCCCCACTCACCTCACCAGTAGCAACTACCTCAGCCATCTTTTCTGCCCCCTTCCCTCTCCATGATGCCTTAATTTTCACATCACCTCCACCCCAAGGCTGAACCAGGACTCAGGATTTTCATTTCACTCTTAGCTAAATGCAGGAATCCCAACCCATTACGGCTGTTAACTAGTTTAATACAACTAGTGAAGAACCTCTATTTTTCTTCCTGAGCAGATTTCACATATTACATTTCACTCTGTAACTCCTGCATTGCATGGCCCTTTGTTCTTGCGGGCTTCCCGCCTCCAATCTACAAGAATTAAATAAATGCAAAATAGGATCCAATTACAAATAGGATCCAGCCACAACAAAATGACCATCCACAAGAATTGTGCTAGAATAAAATGTTGTTAGTATTTAAGCTAAGAGACTGCTGCTTATTTCAACTGCAACAGACTAATATGATAACTGCTCTAGAATTACTACTGCACACAGTGTGATGTCATGGTTATAGTGTAAGAGTAGTATCTGGGCCACACTGATTCAAATCTCCATTCTGCCATGGGAAGCTTAGCTGAGAGACCTTGGGCCAATTATTCACATTCTGCCTCACCTACCTCACAAGAGAGGGGGTGCTGTGAGGATACACTGGAGAGAGGGAGAATGCTGAATGCCACTCTGGGTCCTCATTGGGGAGAAAAGTGGGGTATAAATGAATGAAACATCTTGATATTTGAACAAAAAAATTGTTTAAATTTTTAAAATTTGAGTTATTCCTCAAAAACAGAGCTCTGCCACATGTACAGAGCTACCAAGTTTTGTCTAGGGACCTTTTCTATAAGAAGATAACCAACAAAGAAATACAAAGCGATGCTGAAATACAAAGTGATACTGGAGGACAAGGATTAAACTCAGCAATAATTTTGCTGTACTATGGAATCACAAGGCCAAGAGTGCATGGTCTGAAGGGGACAAAACGCTCTCACCACTCCCCATACTACAAGTCATTCCACTGACCCCAACAACACTTTCAGAAACAAAGATTAGTCTTCTTCTGAAAGTAAAAATGGTGAAATGAAAACTATCATTCACCAAAGAACCATGGCAGACTCTTCCTCTGAACACCTCAGTAGGATGAGGGTGAGTGTGGCATTCAGAGGTTCTGGGTGTCTACTACACCTCCTTATTTGATGCAGAGCCATGGCTCTTTAAGCATGGTGGCAAGGGTGGGCAATTCTCAAGAAAATACAATCTTCCTGTCTCTCTCCTACTTCTCATGTATTTATTTAAAACACTTACTAGCTTAGCCTTTCTTCCTTGCAGAACTCAAGTGGGCTTGCAATGCAAGTACAAATAAAGCATTATAAAAACAAAATAAAAGCAACGCTTAAAAAAACATTAAAAAGTCATAATTTGAAAACTCCAATTAAGACTGCCAATAAATAAAACCTAAATCAGTCAAATGCAGTCCTAACTAAAACTGTTTTCACCTGCCTCCTGAAGTTCAATAAGGAGAGAGCCAGGTGCACCATCATGGATAGTTGTTCCACAATTGTGCATAATTCCAAAATTTTGCATAATCAGAAGGTTTGATGATCAATGTAATAACTGGGAAGGAGCAAAGGATATCAGCAGGTAAAGCAGTAATAGCGGCAGGATGGAAGGATAAAAGTAAATGGAAGGAAAGAACTTGGCATAACTACCTCTTTGATTTTGTCCAGTCAGATATAGCTGCCATAATGTCGCAAGAAAAATCATAGGAAGAAAGGAGATCAAGAATTAATGAAAAGTGGCGGACCTATCTGAAATGGGCGAAGGAAGAAAGGAGAGTGGACATTCAGTGGAAGCTTCAAGTCCTTTGCCCCTGGCTGGAAGAAGAAAAGGATGTATAGACCAAGGGGGTTGAGTTGGGGGAAAATGTAATATGGACATCAGAAACCGTGAAAATAAACGGATAATGTATAATAACAATAAAAATATATAGATAAAAAAAAAGGGAAGGAGCAAATCACCCAGACTTCATGCAGGGGAGAAGCGAGGAAGGGAGGGAGGGGAATCCCATTCCAGTTCAAGCCATCTAGCTTGGCAATAATTACAGAGGCTTGAAACCTTTTTTCTTCTGATTTGACACACATTATTATAGTGGAGAAAATGAGAAGAGAGAGAAGAACAAGGCACAGGACAGCTGCAGAACAATGACTTTTGTGAAGGAAGCTCCAGTCACAATGCAGGGTAATGTGACTGCCTTGCACAACACAGGAAAAAGAACTCAAGGCCCTTAGCTGGAGCTTGTTCTCCTTGCCCCCATCTTCCCCTTTGCAATGGTGGAAAAACCCTCTTTGTTCACAACTAGTGAATGAACTTCCTTTCAACACAGTTGAAAACAACACCTACTCTGAAAAAGTCTGCTCTCATGAACTTTTAGATACTGCAGCAAACGCAAAGGATGAGACATGCAAAGTAGTCTTCCTCAGACTCAAGTGGATGTTGCCTCTCACCAAGGCTGGAGAAACAAAAACAAATTACCTCCCAAGCAGTCAGATACCTAGGACAGCAGAGCCCCATCAGGCAGCTAGAACCAGTGTTCTCTCTAAGCTGAGTTAGTGTGAGCTAGCTCACAGTTTTTTAGCCTCCAGCTCACACATTTTTGTCTTAGCTCAGAAAAAAATGGCCCCAGAGCAAACTAATTTATGCAGTAGCTCACAACTTTCATGCCAGTAGGTCACAAAGTAGAATTTTTGCTCACAAAACTCCACACCTTAGAGGGAGTACTGGCTAGAGCTGCACTTGAATCTCTGCTTAGCTGGAATTCTTCATAGCATGATCATGGGCCTATCACCATCTTGCCTGACCTGCCTCCCAGAATTTGTAACAATACAGGGGGGGCCATCTCAGGTCCTTGAAGAAACACTTATGATTGATCAGGAGCAGAGGCACGTGACTGAAAGAAATGAAGATACGCTTGTCATCACAGTGACTGCTGGAAAAAAATCCGGATTCCTTCCACCCCTATTTCTCTGAGTCTCCCTGTCTGTTTTTCCCCTCTCTGTGCACCTCTGTACTCCTTGCTCAAGCGGTCACCAAGATACTGCTGCACAGAGTATCAGTCTTTATTCTAGCACTCTTTCCAACCTTCAGGCAGTCAGGGCCACCAAGGGGGCAACTCATCTGGACTTGTGGGTTTGTGATTACTGGTGGCAGTGTGGCTACTAGTGCCAAGAAGTGAAAGGAATAGTAGCCTCTAGAACTGTCAACTATCACAAAAAAACAATTCCCCTGTGCTGATCAGAACATATTGTTGCTCTATTGCACATGCTGAATTACTGCCTTTTTACAGGAAGCCAAAAAAAAAATCAAGACAGAGGGCAGTCTTACCCATGTGCTTTCACGAGTACAGCAGCAACAAAAAGTAAGCAACTAGCAGGGAGAGAAGAGAAGGGCAATCAGGCCTTCTGCACAGGAATATTACATAGAAGCTGAAACAACCTCTTCTCTGCAAAAGCAGAGTCAGGAGGCAGACCCTGATGACAGGAAGAAGCGACCTCTGGGCTGCAGGGTAGAATCAGGCAGCAGGCCTAAATCCTATCCATAGGACACGAAAGAGACAACACAGCAAGCCCAACAGTTTTTATAAGAACCCTTCCCCTGCTACGGAGCCTTAACACCCGCACCGACAACAAGGGGAACTGTTTTATTTCCCTGTTTCTAAGTTATACATTTTAATTTAAGAGATGAACATCCACTGCCACCACCCACCTAGGGTTCTGTGTGGTGAGAAAAGCAGGGAAAACAAGACAAATGAATAACCTCCTTGACAGGGTCATTGTAGAGATTACAAAAGGAGAATTCACACGAGGCCCTCTATGAAGCCTTTACTTAAGGGCTAAGCCGGGCTTGGGAAGAGATACACTCTAGAGGGTGCGTTCCCACCATACTAAATAATGCCTTTTGCAACTGGATTTCTACTGTGTAAGAATAGCAAAAATCCAGTTGCAAACCACATTATTTAGTGACGTGTGAATGCACCCTCTAGGTCTAGAAAGTACCCTTCTGCCAATTTCACACGAGACGCTGGGCCAGGAGAAAAGGAAGATAGACCTGTCCCTGGACAGGGAGGCTCGCCACCGCCCTTACCTTCCAGGCTCTCGCACTGCACCAGGTTAACATAATCGGACTGGCTCAGCACTCCTGCCTTGAAACCCCGCACCAGGCCCTCCAGGTAGCCACTGTCGACATTGAAATAGAGCTCAGGAAACGACGACAACATGGTGAGGCCGAGAACTCAGAAGGAGCAGCGGCTAAAGAGGCGGAAGCGGCTCCCGACCTGTCACGTGACGTAGCAACGCCCGGAGGGCCAATTTGTCTTGCGCATGGGCGATGGAACATCACGCGCTCCAAGAGACGCGCAGGCGTCACTAACTCCCGCGACCACAACAGACATAAAGAGGGTAAAGACTAGAGCGGCAACACCCGCCTCCGTTGCGGTCGACGAAGTGTATATTGGCTAATAGCGGCGTGTGTTTTAATTTAAATACCGGAAGTTCTTCTTTCAAAAAAAAATCCTAGACCAGACATCCTGTTTGGAGCACTTCTTTTTTAGATATGCCTCGCACAGGACGCGGGAAAAATCAAAGTCGATCCGAAAATTCGACGGGGGAAGTTACCGGCATTGAATCTCGCCTGGCTGAACTGGCCGCTCAGACTCCCTCGTAGCCTTCGTCGGGTATTGTGCCCGAAAATGATTCGGTAAGGCCTCCTGACGCAGCTATGTATTTTGTTTTCATAGATCAAATCGTGGTCGGGATCCCCATTGCACAGATGAGTATAAATTCGTGCGCGGGTGGCGCTGAGTGGCTAGGATGCATCTAATTACCAAATTTATGCAGACATGTAAAACATTAGGGAAATTATTGGAGATTATAATAATTGCGTGTGTCCTCGAGTCGCAGCCGTCTCCTGACTAGGACCCCTAGTCAAGGGGTTTTTAGCGCAAGAGACGTTCAGAGGTGGGTTGCCGTTGGTTGTCTCTGCGTAGCAACCCCTGTTTTCCTCAGTGGTCTCCTGTACAAGTACTAATCATGACCGATTCTGCTCGGTTTCTGAGATCTGACGAGATCAGGGTAGCCTGAGCAATTTGTGGGTATAGTTAGAGAATATAGCCTCCCAAAAACCAAGGGTGTCTGTCAGCACAAGAGAGTCAGTTTGGTGTACTGGTTAAGTGTGCAGACTCTTATCTGAGAGAACTAGATTTGATTCCTTCACTCCTCCACATGCACCTGCTTAGTGACCTTTGGCCAGTCATAGTTCTTGAAAGAATTGCTCTCTCAAGAGTACTTCTCGAAAGAGTTCTCTCTCAGATCCACTTACCCAACAGTGTGCCTGTTGGGGGATGGAAAGGGAAAGGAGATTATAAACTGCTCTGAGACTCCTTCAGGTAGTGAAGGGTGGGGTATAAATCCAATCTCTTCTACTTCTTTTCTTTCTCCAGCAGTGTTAGTCCTAAAATAAACTGGTGTCTCTCCCCCTTTCTTTAATTGGCTTCACTTTAATGCATACTAAACATTTGGTCTCTTGGCAGGTTAAGATCTCAGACACCAAGGCAAACAGGCAAAAAGAAGGCAGAGAAATAAACAGGCAGGAAAAGAAAGCAGGGAAGTAAACAGAGGCTCTAAAGGGACAGTAGACTGTGAACAAGCCATAACAAAACAACATCTGCGTAGGGCAGTGATCTGTGGTTTGGAATGGGGAAGTTAAATGGGAAGAATTGTCAGGCATGGAGTAAAAGGATGGAATTTAGGCTAGCCATGGCTGAGTTATAGGAGGTGATAAATCAAGAAAACCTTTGGAAAATGCAGAGGATCAAGCAACATGTGAGAAAAATACTGAAAAGGCAAAAGAAGCAGTCATCTTTTTGTTTATGATAAACAGCTAATCCACATTGTGAGGCTAAAGACAGCTGCAGGTAATTGCAGACAGCAATTACATAGGTTAAATGAATTGTGGGACTTACAGGAGACAACATGCCTAAAGAGTGAAGTGACTTGGTCACCTAAAGAGAAATTACCTGGGCGCAGCATACTGAACAA
Source organism: Heteronotia binoei (assembly GCF_032191835.1). Classification (NCBI taxonomy): domain Eukaryota; kingdom Metazoa; phylum Chordata; class Lepidosauria; order Squamata; family Gekkonidae; genus Heteronotia; species Heteronotia binoei. The sequence goes on from NC_083236.1 coordinate 27,854,957, forward strand.
AGCTAGGTTTTCAGGCAGTGAAACAGGAGGGAAAGGTTTCACCAACTGCAGGAGAAGAGAATTTACAGTTTTAAAATTGATGCTGGGACAATTAGCTAGTGCAAAAGGAGGAAGCCGTGTAATAAACACAGGAAAAAAGAAAGGAAAGAAGGCAGTCCTCTCACCCCTACCTAACTGGCTTTCCCATATGCTGTTCCCTATAGAACTACTTCTTCACTGGTCAGAAACATCTCACTCAATTTGATAGTCACCTCTATGGAAATCACTTGATATTCACCTCTATGGAATTTTTTTTTCAACAATTAGCTAGGTACACTGATTTGGGAGGACATTAATTTGAGGGTCAGTAGATGTAGTGGTTAAATGTGCAGACTCTAATCTGGAAGAACTGGGTTTGATTCCCTACTCCTCTACATGCAGCAGCTGTTGTGACCCTGGGTCAGTCACAAATTCTCAGCAGGGCTGCTCTCAGACCCACCTACCTTACAGGATGTCTGTTGTGTGGAGAGGAAGGGAGAGAGATTGTAAGTCACTCTGAGTGAAGGGTGGGGAATAAATCCAATCTTTTCTTCTTATTATGACTAAGGATGGAAGATTTTTTTCCAAGTTTTCAATTAAAAAACAAACTCTTTTTAAAAGATGGGCCATCTGCACAACCAGCAGAATCAGCTCAGGTATGGCATACTATGGATGGGGAACTCTTGGTTAGGATGGGAGTTATGTGCCAGAGCTGCAGGAAAGCTTTACAGTGGGCTGGTTAACTCAAGATGGATTAACCATGACATCTAATAAAGATAAGCAGACTATCAGTAATGGAAATAAGTTGGGTATGAGAGGGGCTCAATGTGACTTCCATAGAGGTGGATATCAAATTGAGTGAGATAATGTTTCTGGCCAGTGAAGAAGTAGTTCTATAGGGGACAGCATATGGGAAAGCCAGTTAGGTAGTGGTGTGGGGACTGCCTTCTTTCCTCCTGTTATTTCCCTTTTTGTCCCTAGAATGGAATTCTTCAGCTTGCTCCCTGCTTCTTCTGTTCCTTCTGTCCAGTTGGTCTCTCCAGCAGTGTTAGTTCCAAAATAAACTTTTCTTCCTTCGTTTCTCTGTGCATTTTAAATACTCTCACTACTGATTTGGCTTCTGCCAGTGTAAGATTTAGGTACGGAGGAAGAAAGCTTTCTCAACCCAGCCCATGACCCCAGTTAAGTTCTGGCCAACTTCCAGTCCTCCAGGAAATAGCCTCTACAATGGTATGAAATCCACCCCATTCCCAGCTGTTATTTGGGTCACTATTCCAGATGTGAAAATATCCACAAAATTTGAAGAAACATGGTTTATTTGAAGAAACATGGTGAGCTCGTTTTTAAGGTTACTGGGTACATTTCCAACAAAGCTGATATTTTAAAAATTCCATCATTTTTCATTTTTACAGGAAAATAACACCCCTTTAATTCAGCTGCCTGGCATTTACTGAGCTGTGGCCAACACCCTCAGCTTCCTAGTTGCATTGCTTGGGGTCACTTTACATTTGTTTATTCATTATAAATTTATCCCACCCTTTCTCTGAGGAGCACAGATTTTTCCCCTCCTCCATGTTATCCTTGCAACAATCCTGGGAGAGTGTGAAGTCACCTGGTAAGCTTTTTGGCAGAGGAGGTATTCAAATCTGTTTTACACATCCCCAGCCACTCCAGTGGCTCTCTTTGTATTCTGAGTGATCATAGTCCCACTAAACATTATGCCTCAGACATTGTGCAGTCAATATATTTCCTGAAGCTAGATTTTTATGTATTCATTGTTTGAATTGTTTCTAAGATACAGTGTAGTACTTCAGAGCTTTTTGCAATCTTTTTAATTGCTATAAGCTGCTTTGGAAGGCAGTTTAAAGCAGGGTTTAAAATATAAGAGATGACTTCTGACACCACAGCTCTGAGTTGGCTCAGCAGATGTTTTGCATGTTGGCTTCTTGTTTCTGTCCCAAATGTAAATCTTGTGTGCTCAGTTGTAAAGGAAAATGGTACCTGTACCACTAATAGTTGCACACTAGAGGGGAATGATCTATGGGGATGAATTCAACACATCCAGTGGATGTATCTCTTCCTATCTTGTATGTTCAATCATTACTGCGGTGTCTTCATTTTAGTAAGGAGAGGGCAGGCCCATGGGTTGGATAACACACCTCCATCCTTTCCTGCCTTCTCAAAACTGGTAACCTGCTCTGCATGTGCGTGTGTGCATGCATACTCATTAGGAATGAATCCTTCCCCCAGTGTGAGGATATTTGATGTCCTTTGCTCCTTTGTTCAGACTGACAGCTTTTGTCATCTTTGTGGTTTGTCCCTCCCTTTTCTACAGCTGCTCCAGAACCATCAGAGATCCAGGTTCTTTTCCATGAGCAGTAGACTTGGCAGTGGGCTTCTAGATTACAATATGTCTTTGAAGTAATTTATTGCTCTCTATTCCAGACAGGATATGCTATATGTAACCAACCCAGAGCCTTAAGTAAGTAAATATTCCTTTTCACAGCCTTTAGGACTTAAATTTGCTTGGAGAGGGCACCTTTTGGAGAACTATAAGAGAAGGTTGCAGTTTTGTCTTATTTTGCTCTGAAAACAAACAGACTTTTGTAACTCCTTTACTTCAGCTATTTATTAGAACAGTAAAGGGAGCATAAGAAAGCCTAGCTTGTACACAGGGATGAGAGAAAATCCTTCAGAATTCAGGCTAGTTTTTGCCACATGGAAAAGTATTGCTGAATTTCTTGCAAAAGCAATTGGCATTGAAAAAACGGCAGTAGCAAGTGGCACATGGATCGCAGCAAGGGAGTTTGTGGCCAAGGCAGGATTCCTGCAAGCGGACGCATCTCCTCGGGGAGCGCTCTTCTCGTCCCTGGGCCTGCAGGGCTGATGACAACATCTGTAGGGAGAGCAACAGGAAATAATGTTATGCCTCTTGCTGATGACAAGGACAGAGGCAACATTTTAAATATGGCAAGGAGGCAGTTTGAAAATACCTTCACTGCCCTGAAATCATATACATATCTACATTTAAGGTCTTGGGACAAACCCTGCTTTTCTCCCCAGTGTAACAAAACAATTATAATTTTAGTTACTTCATTTATACCTTTCCTTTTGCCCAAGTGGGGACTCACAGCAGCTTACATCGTTCTCTTCTCTTCCAGTTTATCCTCATAACAACCTTGCAAAGTAGGTTACACAGAGTTTGTGTGAGTGGGCCAAGGTCACCCAGCAAACTTCCATCCATGGCAGAGTGCAGATTTGAACCTGGGACTCCTGGATCCTAGTCCCACACTCTCAGTGCTATACAACACTGGCTTTGGGGAATTCTTATCCCACCATGGATGTCCCTGTTTGGGCTGAAAGGTGAGATAATAAATGTTGTAAATGAATAAAAGCTGGCTCTGTGTGTCCATTGCTTAGCACCAGATTGCCCTCACCTGGATAACCCAGGCTAGCCTGCTTCCATCAGATCTTGGAAGCTAAACATGGTCAGCCTTGACTAGTATTTGGAAGGGCAACGTCCAAGGAACACTAGGGATGTGACACAGAGACAGGCAATGGCAAACCACCTCTGAAATTGCTCTTGCCTTAAAAACAAGTCTAGCTTGCCACCTAGTAATGCATGATACTAAAAGTAGCTAGAACTTTTAATTGCCAGACAATCTTAGGATCTCCTGGCTATTCTACACACAGTGCCATGCAATAATTATTAATTAGAAACATATTTTCCTCCCTCCCAAGCTCTACTTTTCCAACTGCTTTATGATGGTGGTGGATGTTTTTGTTCTTGGTACAGTGACGTCTGAGAATATGTGCACATATGCTGTTCTGGAAAAGAGCAGGCAACCTGATCTAGCATTTGATTTGCAAGACAATGTGAAGGCAGTAATGAAGCTGGGCTTTAAAAAGAGCCTTCGGGAGCTGCTAGCTTCTGGAGGACCTGTTCAAAGATAATCCCATTCCATCTCATTTACTCCCCAGCAGGGAGTAGCAGGCTAGGGAGCATCTGAGTGAGAACATCCTGTTGTGTTAATCTGTTGCTATAGAGCTACAAAAAAAAATCAAGCTGTTTCAGTGGGTGAAATACAGGCACAAGCACTCATCCTAACTACCAATAAAGTAGATGACTATGGCATGGTATCCATTTGTTTAGATGTCTGGTATTAGCTGTGCACCTATATAAAAAAGAGAAGACTTGAGACTGCTGCCCTCTGGGAAGGTCTTGCTCAGCTCCCATTCATTTAAATTAAGTTTGCACAAAAAGAACTTCTGTGTGCCACAATTAGCTTAAATTAAGCTCCATTTAATTTGCACATTGCAAGAGAAAATTACAAAAATCTGCCTAATTTGCTTGGGTTAACTGAACATTTGCTCCACCAATGTTCTCTGGCCTGCATGCTGCAGCCAAGACTTGTGTGAGTCAACCTGCATGTGATAGAATACAGGTGCAGAAGCATTTGAGTACATATCCTCGTAAAATCTTTTCCAACTGAATATTCACATAAGAATGGGGCTCTCATAGTTCTAAAGCCAAGTTTGTGCCTTGTAGAGCTGGCAAAGATCCTGTTTTCCTGAGATCATGGAGAGAGACTGTTGGTGTCAGTAAGTACCACTGAATTGGATGGACCAATGGTCATCCTCTACACCAGTAGTCCCCAGCCTTTCTGACACCAGGGACTGGTTTTGTGGAAGACAATTTTTCCAGGGATTGGGGTGGGGGCGGGTAGGCGATGTTTTTTGGGACGATACAATTGTGCACCTTATTTCTATTAGTTTGGCATGGTGGTTAAGTGTGAAGACTCTTATCTGGGAGAACTGGGTTTGATTTCCCACTCTTCTACTTGCAGCTGCTGGAATGGCCTTAGGTCAGCCATAGCTCTCGGAGAGTTGTCCTTGAAAGGGCAGCTTCTGGGGAGAGTTCTCTCAGCCCCATCCACCTCACCGGGTGTCTGTTGGTGGGGGGAGGAAGGTAAAGGAGATTGTGAGCCACTTTGAGACTCTGAAATTCAGAATGGAGGGCAGGATATAAATCCAATGTCTTATTATTATTACTACTACTTTGTAATATATAATGAAATAATTATACAACTCACGGGCCAGTTACTAACAGGTCACGGACCAGTACTGGTCCACGGCCCGAGGGTTGGGGATCTCTGCTCTATACGACTGCTTCTTATGTGCCAGAAAGGATTTTTCAACATACCTGTGACTCTATCATGCTTGCTTCTGGCACAAGGTCATCTTGGGCTATTGGAACCTCCAGGGCCAGCTGCTCAAAATCTGAGGAAGAAAGTGAAGCTTTACAAAGGGAGAATAGATATTGAGGACATTTGAATAGCAAAAGTTAGTTGGATAGCAATTTTATTATTTTTGGGATCCTACTGAAATATATAATCAATCATGAGTAGGTTTGGTATCCCATCACTGTTTGGCCTAACGGACTGGAGCTGTAGCCGATGTCAAAAGAATGTTACTGCTGTGGATGTTCCCTCATGAGTGGGATGGGAGGGTCAGTGGTTAGGAAATGATTTCTCAGTGTTTCACCTACTTGTGAAATTCTGAAGATGAGCACGCCCAGTAGAGAAGAGATGGCAGGTGAGTGCCTCTGTGTAGTAGGAAGAGCTGTTTGAATTTGGCTGAGAAACAGCCAGGGACGGCTGCGAGTTGGTGGAAATAACTGGCCCCAGATTAAACATCTGCGGCAGTTCAGATGTGCCACCTGTATCCCACTTGTAAAGAAAGCAAATATTGGAGTACTCTGCTTCAAAGGGTGCCTGTCAGGTCAGCAGTGCCCTTGGAACTTGTCAACCAATGTTCCCTCTAATTTCCCACCCCACCCCCACTTAGTGGAGCAGTTCACATCCTGAGCAGAATATAACTTGGAATCATAGAGTTGGAAGGGACCTTCAGGGTCATCTAGTCCAACCCCTTCACAATGCAGGAAATTCACAAATCCCACCCCCCCACACACACACACACCGCAGTGACAACTGCCTCATACCCAGAAGAAGAAAAAACCCACTCTCCAGGATCCCTGGCCAAACTGGCCTGGAGAAAAATTGCTGCCTGACCATAAAGCGGTGAACAGCATTTTCCTGGCTGTGTAAGAAAGAGCCACAAGAACTAAGCACTGATGCAACCTTTCTTGCCCTTCTCATGATCTGCCTAAATTCACAGAATCAGCATTGCTGTCAGGTGGCATCTGGCCTCTGTTGAAAACCCTCCAAAGAAGGAGCATCTACCACCTCCCATGGAAGCCTATTCTGCTGAGAAACTTCTCTGTCAGGAAGTTCTTCCTAATGTTTAGCAGAAAACTCTTGATTTAATTTCAACCTGTTGGTTCTGCTCTGACAGAAAACAATTCTGTATCATCCTCTATGACAGCCCTTCAAGTACTGAAGATAGTGATTATATCATGGCTCAGTCATCTCCTCTCCAGACTAAATATACCCAGCTCCTTCAGCCTTTCCTCATAGGACTTGGTCTCCAGACCCCTCACCATCATTGTTGCCCTCCTCTGGACATGTTCCAGCTTGTCTATATCCTTAAATTGTGGTGCCCAACACTAAACACAATGCTCTAGGTGAGCTCTAACCAGAGCAGAGTAAGGTGAACTTGTGTAACCTTAAAATGGACAATGAGCAGCGCAAGACCCTGCACTGCTCCAGATTGCTGTTGAGTGGAGCTTCCTGTGTTAATGAGCAGCTGCTCATGTACAGCTTAGTGGGAACACTGCTGCCAACTAAACGTGACACAGTGTTTCAGCAGCCCACCAAAAGCAGTAAAAATGCATCCCCCAAATCAATACATTATTGAATGTTTCATCATAGGATGCTAAAACCTCCTCTATACAGATCATATCCACAGCAAAGTTCCCTCTAAGGTGTGGAGTCTTGTGAGCAAAAATTCTGTTTTGTGAGCTACTGGCATTCAAAGTTGTGAGCTACTTGCATAAATTAGCTTGCTCTGGGGCCATTTTTCCTGAGCTAAGACAAAAATGTCTGAGCCAGAGGCTTAAAAATTGTGAGATAGCTCACCCTAACTTAGCTTAGAGGGAACACTGATCCACAGTTCATAAAAGTAATTCTGATGTGGCAGCCAAAAAGCCTTCCTCAACAGATCAGAACAAAGTCTGAGTCCAGAGTGGCACCTTTAAGACCAACAACGTTTTATTCAAGGTATAAACTTTTGGGTGCACACACACTTCTTCAGATACATTGGAGCAGAAGTTGCCAGCCCATACATATAGGCAGAGCTTGAGCAGCAAATTAGCATACCATATAATAAAACTTTGACAGATGCAAGGACCAAGCTTTGTTTATATGGTCACCATTTGTCTGGATTTAATTCTGGGGCAGGGGATATAGTGAAGAAAATAAATATATCAAAATTGGAGATGGAGTGATGGGCAGATGTACCCTTCTTGTGGAATGCTGAGAGTAATTAACACTGAGTCCCTGTTACCATGCTCCATCCATTTCGTCTCAAGCTTGAAATACATTTCCTGAAGGGAGAGGGGTTGTGCTTGACCTTTGATTTGGTTTGCCATTGCCTTCCCCAGTCATCTACACTTTCCCTCCAGCAAGCCGGGTACTCATTTTACCGACTTCGGAAGGATGGAAGGCTGAGTCAACCTGGAGCCGGCTACCTGAACCAGCTCCCGCTGGGAAGATCCGCTCTCAAGTGTAGCTCCCTGAAAATTAGCTCAGGAGAGGAAGCCTTCCTTCTCCCTATATTCTCTACTACTCAACCCACAACTTAAGCCCATGTACAGTTCTGTGCTGACTGCCCAGTACCAAGACGCACTTATTTCTTTGTACATCCCATCTTTGTTTTCTACCAGTTTGCATTCAAAGTAGCTTACAGACAACAGCAATTCAAGCATTCCTCAGGAAGTCTAAAATGTTAACCAGGAAGCACAAGCATAGAGGTCATGTTCTGCTTGTGGATTTTCTGCACACATATGGGACTTATGTCTGCAGAGTAGGAGTTCCCTTTCATCCCTTCCTGCTGTAGCCTAAAATGCTTCTGGGGTGGGGGGAGGTGATCTCCTCAGCTTGGGAAGGAGTCAGAGATCTGCAATGGGAATAGTCAGCAAAAATAACGCCCGTTCAACCCCCCACCCCCCAGGCTTCTGCTCTCGGAAACACCTCTGTTGGATCCAAGTCCCTATGCTCATTCAGTTAAGTCTTTCAAACATACATTTCTTTTTAATGGTGTTCTTTTACATTTATTTTCCTGTTGATTGTTGTATGTGCATATGTAAAGGAAAATTGTTAAAGCTTTCAATCAAAATTGCAGGATTGGGCTCTGCAGGTGCATACTTCACATGTTCTGCATGCTTGCTTCAATAGGAATGAGTGGGCGGCAGCAGCTAAATCAATTTATTTATGTGAAAAGAGTCCATGTACGGATGACATCTCTTCCACCGACTGTTCCTTCTCCACTCCTATCAGAATATATAGATGACTTGTGCTGAGTTCTTCACTGTGTGAAACCTCATCATGACAAGATCCCTGGATTCAGCCTGTAGGGTTCTGGAATTTAACATAAATCATGCACGGTATGTAGAATGTATATATATGTTATAGCCGGCTTTGCTTCATTAATTAGCGTAAACCTGAATTAGTTTTGCCTCTTGGGCCTGCCTTCCTGTAACAACTCCAAATGCACTTTTTTTTATTCCCATTGTTCTGATGCACAGTTAGTGTCCTTGAGAAATTTATTCTGCTGTTACCAGTTCTGATAATAATGAGAGTAACTTCTTATGAATGTCTGCCAGCATAAAGCCTAGACAAAAGAACATGGACTCTGTAATTGGGACCTGAACTTAGCCTTCACAATTTGCAAAAGTATTGCTTGTATGCTCAGAGGAACATGAAATAAACAGAACTGCAAAAACTTGTTTTTTTCACACACATGCTTTGTATAAGCTCAGAACATCTTGTGCTGTGTGAACTTCTCTGGACTGGGTTCAGTGAGGTTTACTGTTTCATCATAAGTTTTTAGCAAAAGATTTAGAACTGTGATTCATATAGATAGAATAGGTATGTCATGTATTCTCAGCTATTCATAATAGCTTCAGCATATGCCAATGAAATTTGTTCATCTTCTAAAAAAAAAAAAAAGCAAACAGGTAAGCCTAGCTACTCACAAACCTTTATAACCTCCAGTCGGCTTCCTCAGATGCATCAAAATATTCCTCCCTGATCAGCTGAGCTCATTTAAAGGGAAATAGCGGCCAGATGGGGTTCAGCAGATGTTGCTGATAAAATGACAAGTGCTGCAGCAGTTAAGAATAAACAAGGCCAGCAAGGGTTTTTTTATCTGATTGTGTGTCCTCTACACAGCAAATAAAACATTTCTGAGCACTAAATGACATGTGCCCATGACTTTGGCAGATTATGGAATTTTTGTGCATGCAAAAACTACGTGGGTGGTGTGGAAACAGGAGACGTTGCAAAGACTGGGCTTGGAGATGAGGAGATGTCAAAGACCTAAGAGAGAACTCTGGAATACCTTCACTACAATAATCCCCATGGTGTTTGCTGCTGTGACAACTAGAAATTTGCTTTAGAAACAGTTCTCAAAATTAAAACAGACACAGCATGTTAAAAGTGTTAGAAGTGCTATTGATGCTTGCCAAACACATTTGCCTATTTTGACCCTGGGGTGACCTATAAAAAAAATTGGCTGTGAAAGTTTTTGGCATGGTCCAGCTGAAACTGAGCCAAAGAAAGCTGTCATGGACATTTACTGCCCAGCATCCATGTCATCACATACTTCTGTCAGACAGTTTTGCATTGGTCTTTTCAAACGTTGGTTTTGTTTTGTTTTGCAAGGATGAAAGTGGATTATGTATAAGCATGTGCCACTCTTGTTTTCTTAAAGAAAATTAATTTATTCAATGCAATAAAAAGATGTACATAATAAAAAGAATATCCATTATAGGTACAAGGCCAACATATCTACTGAACCATGCAAAACCCACTTTATGTTTTCTGAAGTGACGTATATCTTACCTAGTACATGAGGAATAAGGCAGGATTGTGGGCTGACACACCTCTTTTGCATGGCAAGCAATGCCAAGCTGATCAGTCGCTGAGCTTGCTGGTATGCTTGCCTCAGGCATGGGTTGGTTTCATTCTGTAGGTGATGAATCCAGCCTGCCCATTTTTAGAACTCTATGCCTAGCCCAGATTACCCTGATCTTGTCAGATCTTGGAAGCTAAGTAGGGTCAGCCCTGATCAATATTTGCATAGGAGACCACCAAGGAATAGCAGGGTTGCTGTGCAGAGGCCGGCAATGACAAACCACCTCTGAACATCTGTTGCCTTGAAAACTCTACGCTGTTGCCATAAATCAGCTGCAATTTGATAGCAAAGAAAAAACACTTGTTTTCACCTTCAGAATATAAAATCATTGGCTGAATATTTTATCCCAACCCAAGCCAAATTCCACAAAGAGATGTATGTAACACTGTTTGGCTCAATCCATGTGCTAGGTCTGTCAACTGTTTTTCTGTTACAAACTGCTGTGCGTTTATTTGGTGCTATGCCAAAAGAAGTCATGCTAAGCACCACTGTTTCCTTGGCTGCTGTGAGACAGGATGCTGGACTCAATGGACCACTCGTCTGATCCAGCCAAGCTCTTTTTAAATTAAGAGGATAGTTGCTTGTGAGGTTAGATCTGTGTTGAACATAGGAAGGCTGCAGGGGGCAGTGTTCTGAAACTTACCTGGGGGTGCCTCTTTGACCAGCTGGAGAAGGCTTGGGTAGCTGGCCCTTCCCGCTTCCTTCAGAATGGATCCCACCTCATCCAGACGGTTGTGGCTGGAGCTCGAGGCAAAGATAGCATGGATTCCCTGCAGGAGTCCCAAAGACAGCAGGAGCAGCCTCAGCATGGTCCTAGGTAACCTGCACAGACAGGGGGAGAGGGTGCTGGGATCAGAGAGCATAATGAAGCTGGAAGCCCCCGGAACTTGAAGTAAGATGGATTTAGGGCATGCCTATACTATTTGCTTCAGTGTTTCAGATACAAAAATATGGGAGACTGCAATATCCCTGTGGTCACACACCATTCTTTGCTGCCTGAGCACCCATACCAAAACCACTGCATGTTGCCAAAATCTCTGGCTATGTTAAATATACCGTAACTGCATGTATGATGTGCTGCCCTGATATGGACGGTCAATGCTAGCTTTGTCTTGTCAGATCCCAGAAACTAAGCAGGATCGGCCCTGGTTAGTATTTGGATGGGAGGCCACCAAGGAAGTCTAGGGCTGTTACACAGAGGCAGAAAATGACAAGCTACCTGCATTCACTTTTTGCCTTGAAAATCCTCTGGGGTCACCATATGTTTGCTGTGACTTGATGGCATTTTACAAACGCACTTCAGGTCAAAGAGACACTAGTTATAATGAACAGTTCAAAAACGGAACTCATAAGCTGTAAGATAAAAAAATGGCAGGCTATGTGCCATTGGGGGCCCTCATGTTCATGCATGTGTCTTTGTGTTCATATGCGCCATGGCCAAGATGGATCCACTTCTCTCTGCTTTGGCCAAGACATCCAACTATGTAAGGAGGCAGAGTATAGAGGAAGTATAGTGGAAAGAATCACTAATTGCAGGAGGTGGAAAGACACCGTTCAAATTTTACCTACATTAATATTTTTCTGCTAGTGGCAAATCAGCACAGGTGGTCAAGAGCTAGGCTGCAACTCTTTCTCCTTGGAGTGCTCCTTTTGTATTTGCAGTGCGGCTTTCACATGAGGCAACACTAAGAATTATCCCCCCGCTGACGTCCAAAGTGGTGCACCCCATTCTACCACCTCATTGGATATATACAAGCTGTGTCTATTCAACTCAAGAGATTGTATTTATCCAACTAGTTCAGGAAACAGGGCGCCTGTTGGCTACTCCAAAACAACTATGCTGAGGATCATTGGACCTGCCTGAAGTAAAGTCATGTGAAGCAATAGTAAGGAAGGGAATAGGGTGAGGTTGAGTGGAAAAGATGGCTGGATCCAAGGTTATATTTGGATCACTGTCTAGCATCAGATACGGAATGGAATCCTTTTGAGAGTGACTGAATGATAAAGACCATAACACTATTGAAGTGGAAAACTCGAAAGATTCAAAGATCCAGAGCAATGGTGTCTATGAGGAGTTTAGAAGGGACTACTTTAACAAAGTCAAAAGATATGGCTAATTTGTTTGCCTCCTTTTACTCATCTTTATTATGCAAACAGTTCCATAGATAGACTAGCTCTCGATCAATTTTTTAAACAATCTGAATTGATTCCTAATTTTGATGAAGCTGATAGAGCTTTTTTGATTCAACCTATAATGGAGGAGGAAGTAGTGGAGTTAATAAACATTTTAAAATCTAACTCAGCTCCAGGAAATGATGAGTATCAGACGGAGTTTTATAAATCATTTAATGAGAACATAAGAACATAAGAGACGCCATGTTGGATCAGGCCAACGGCCCATCCAGTCCAACACTCTGTGTCACACTGTGGCTAATAGCCACTGATGGACCTGTGCTCCATATTTTTATCTAAACCCCTCTTGAAGGTGGCTATACTTGTGGCCGCCACCACCTCCTGGATCTTTGAATCTTTCGAGTTTTCCACTTCAATAGTGTTATGGTCTTTATCATTCAGTCACTCTCAAAAGGATTCCATTCCGTATCTGATGCTAGACAGTGATCCAAATATAACCTTATTGGTTGAAAAATTCCTAGTGTATTTTCCTTTAGAAACTAACTCAGTATTCTTTTAGTCATTGCTCAGGATCTATTGATCAGAAGAGCTCAGAACAGGAAACAGTTTTTAAAAAAGACTGTTTTAAAAAAGCCAGTTTGGTTTAGTGGTTAAGTATGCGGACTCTTATCTGGGAGAACCAGGTCTGATTCCCCACTCCTCCACTTGCACCTGCTGGCATGGCCTTGGGTCAGCCATAGCTCTGGCAGAGGTTGTCCTTGAAAGGGTAGCTGCTGTGAGAGCCCTCTCCAGCCCCACTCACCTCACAGGGTGTCTGTTGGGGGGAGGAAGGTAAAGGAGATCGTGAGCTGCTCTGAGACTCTTCGGAGTGGAGGGCGGGATATAAATCCAATATCATCATCATCTTCTTCTAAGGAAGGGAACATTGGAACTGTTATTTTGGGAGGAAGCTGAGAGATCTCTACTTGGTAGTATCAATTTGAGCTTGTTTTAAAAATTAAGTTCAGGAAACTACAACTTCCCTGGGGACTGTTGCAGGAAAGCTAGAATAGTTACATAAATTACAGCTCATAGGCATTACTTACAATCCCATTCCACCTAATTAGTGGGGCAGTCCCTGGTTTTAGCTCCTCTCCCTGGTAAGTCACTATCTGTATTGTATTTTTGGGATAAGTTTTTCCTAAATATTGGGTTGGATCCAGCCATCTTTTTCACTCAACCTCACCCTATTCCCTTCCTTACCATTGCTTCACATGACTTTACTTCAGGCAGGTCCAATGATCCTCAGCATAGTTGTTTTGGAGTAGCCAACAGGCGCCCTGTTTCCTGAACTAGTTGGATAAATACAATCTCTTGAGTTGAATAGACACAGCTTGTATATATCCAATGAGGTGGTAGAATGGGGTGCACCACTTTGGACGTCAGCGGGGGGATAATTCTTATTGTTGCCTCATGTGAAAGCCGCACTGCAAATACAAAAGGAGCACTCCAAGGAGAAAGAGTTGCAGCCTAGCTCTTGACCACCTGTGCTGATTTGCCACTAGCAGAAAAATATTAATGTAGGTAAAATTTGAATGGTGTCTTTCCACCTCCTGCAATTAGTGATTCTTTCCACTATACTTCCTCTATATTCTGCCTCCTTACATAGTTGGATGTCTTGGCCAAAGCAGAGAGAAGTGGATCCATCTTGGTCAGGGCGCATATGAACACAAAGACACATGCATGAACAAGAGGGCCCCCAATGGCACATAGCCTGCCATTTTTTATGGTGGTGGCGGAGATCTTAGTTCCGTATTTCTCTAGAAATTGTAATCATACCATGACCAGGGGAGAATTACCCCCTTCATGGTCCTATACTACCATTGTGCCGATTGCTAAAGAAGGAAAAGATGAATCTCAGCCTTCCTCATATAGACCAATCGCTCTTATTAATCAAGATAATAAAATCACAGGAATTTTAGCTCGAAGATTGAAATCTATGATTAGTAAATATATACATCAAGACCAGACTGGCTTCATGCCTAATAGAAATATAGTCGATAATACTAGGAGAACATTGAACAGAAAAATTACAAATTTGGAATCTTTGATTTTGAGTGTCAATATGGAAAAACCCTTTGATTCCATCAATAAGGATTATTTTTTACCCCTGTTACATACGATGAGATGTGGCTCCAATTTTTTTACAGCAATTGAATCACTTTATAAATTAAATAAGGCCCAGTTTAGGGTAAATAACTAGGTCAGAAATATTTGAAATCTACAAGGGCACTAGACAAGGGTGCCCCTTTGTCTCCCTTTTTTTTTGCGTTGGCAATCGAGCCCTTAGCATATATGATATGCATTAATAAAAACATTACTGGAATTAAAACAGGTTCATCTGATAATAAGATTTCGTTATTTGCAGATGATTTAGTGTTAAATGTATCATCCCCTCTTAAATCTATCCCCGAAAATTTGTCCATATTAGAAAAGTTTAGAACAATTTCAGGCCTTAAAATGAATGCCACTAAAACAGAAATCTTTCTTATTTATCTTTCTCAACTTATGGAATTGGAATTAAAAGCTAGATATAGCTTTTCATGGTTTACAAACCATTGGTGGTATTTGGGAGTCAAAATACCCCTCAACCTTTCCACCATAGTTGATTGTAATCTTGGTCAGCTATATAGAGAATTACAGGTACAAATGAGCAATTGGAATAGAATTTTGTCATGGCAAGAAAGGCTTTCTAAAATCAAGAGCTTTGTTGTACCGAAATTCTTGTTCTTTTTTTAGGACTATTCCTTTCTTTATTCCAGATCAATCTTTACATATGTGGCAAAGTTTTTTAAATCAATTTATTTGGGAAGGACAAAAGGCTAGGATAGTGTTTCAAACACTTTATAAATCAAGGAGATAAGGAGGCCTTCAAGTTCCATTCAAGGTTCGTAGAAATCTCACAGAATTTGAAAACCTATTATTGAAGCCTTCACAAGCATTTAAAGGTCTTTCAAAGAGTTATAAAATGATACTGAACTTTCAATTTTCTAAACCCCCCATCATATATACAAATGTGGGCTAAAGAGATTCCAGACTCTTGTCTGAGGGCGATTGGAATACTATTTGGAATTCTCTTTCATACAAATTTCCTATACATTCCATTCGAGTGCAGTGCTATAACTTTATAGCGAACTGGTATCTGTGCCCCTTAAAACTTTCTAAAATGAAATTGGGGTAAGTCCCTTATGTTGGAAACATTGTGAACAGATCGGTTTTCCTTTATATCTTTGGTGGACATGCCCCAAAATAAAGTCTTTTTGTACACAAGTGTTAGAAGCTGTATATTTAATAACTAAATTTAAGCCTCTGCAATCAATCCAATTTTGTCTATTTGATATATGGAAAGGTATTAACATATGTGAACAAATTAAGTCGCTCATTTCTAATGGTAGTGGCTGCCCATTTAGTTACTGCATCATGCTGGAAAGACTCTAGAGGCAAAATATGGGAAATTTGTTTAATGGATAAAATAGTCCAAAATCCATTTTTCATAGTCAGTCCACCCTTTCAATAAGTCATTTGAGGAAGTGTGTTGCCCTGTTGTATATTATCTGAGGGAATATAAATGTTTGCCTAGAAATAATGAATATAGATTGTGGCTTATGTTGTAACAGTGTGTTTTTCCTTCTCAATCTATTTATACTATTGATACTTTATATGTTGTGCACATTTAGAGTCATGAAGTACCCTGATAAACTAGGTCATGGTGTTCTCTTTTCCAACAAGATTTTAGTGTTTGTAGTTTTTATTTTTAGTCTTTGGATTATGTTCCTCCTCTCTCTTTTGTATTTGTAACGGAAAACTTCTCTTTTTATAATATTTTTTTATAAAGAGAATGACTGAATAATAAAAGTATCAATTTTAGCCAGGCCGCAAGGACAAAGACAATCTGTATATAGTATGGAACATTACAAAACCCTCCCACACAATACTTTAGAAACTAAAGGTGCCATTGGACTTGAACTGTGTTCTGCTGCTTCAGACCAACATGGCTACCTACCTGAATCTATCTTCTTTAAATATCTTATATAGGAAGGCAAGGACCAAGGTGGTAAAATGGGCTGATCAAATGACAAGTACAAATTACTGTGCTGTCACAACTGAGCATGGTAAGACAACGCTTGATGATAGAGAGGGTCTCTGGTTTCAGAACAGTCAAACCATTCTTAGTGGGGGGAACTTTGTAGGGGCCTTGAGAGCCAGTTCAGTGTAGTGGTTAAGTGCGTGGACTCTTATCTAGGAGAACTGGGTTTGATTCCCTGCTCCTACACATGCACCTGCTGATGTGACCTCAAGTCAATCACAGGTTCTCGCAGAGCTGTTCCTCAAGAGTAGTTTCTGTTAGAGCTTTTCCAGTCCCACCTACCTCACAGAGTGTCTGTTGTGGGGAGGGGAAAGGAAAGGAGATTTAAGCCGCTCTGAGATTCCTTCAGGTAGTGAAGGGTGGGGTATAAATCCAATCTCTTCTTCAAATGGGACAAAAGCAAGGCACTGGAGATACATTCAGGTAGGGTTACCAAGTTCCAGGTGGAGTCTGAAGGTCTTCTGCTATTACAGTTGATCTTCAGACAACAAAGATCAGTTCTCCTGGAGAAAATGGCTGCTTTGGAGGGTGGACACTATGGCATTGTACACTG
This sequence comes from Heteronotia binoei, assembly GCF_032191835.1. Taxonomy (NCBI): domain Eukaryota; kingdom Metazoa; phylum Chordata; class Lepidosauria; order Squamata; family Gekkonidae; genus Heteronotia; species Heteronotia binoei. The sequence goes on from NC_083236.1 coordinate 27,871,882, forward strand.
CTGAGGGGCCCCTCCTCCCCAACCCTGCCCTTCCCAGGCCACACACCAACCCAGAGCTAGCCACCCTAAGCCCAGATCAGGCTGGATTTTTCCTTTTCATGTTGCCTGCTTTGGGATTCTCTCTCCTATCATACGCACCTTGGGCCTACACACTCAGGATCTGATGAAGCCACTCACATTGGACAAAGGAACATTCTTTTTGATTGACAAACGAGGTTTTTTTTGTCAACAGCCATATCTGCTTCAATCTTTTTTGCCTTAAATCCACATCTCCTAAGCCAGGTGAGTCCACCAGGGCAGAACAAACAGTCACCCAAAGGAGTGCAGTGTCAAGCACAACTGCCAGGACAATGTGAATGAGGTCCTCTTCAGCACCAGAAGGAATAAAGGAATTTCCCCTCCCAGTGGTGCACAACTTGACTTATGTGACTGTCAGGAGGAAGTGGGATGGAACTTGGATCTCTCCAGTCTGGCCTACTGCTCCTTACATTGAGCCACGCAAGGCAAAAGCTGAAACTGCGCTCTTGCTCCCACCACCAATAGCAGAAATATCTTCTAGGAACCATCCTGAACTCTGGAGATGTCTACAAGGATCTAAGTGGGATTTCCCCCCCCCCCTTTCTTTGCACCTTGCTGGTAGAATGCAATGTATATAAATCAGCATTTTGCATTTTCTTTGTACCTAGCAAGATGTTGCTTCAGAAAACTGACTCACCTGCTGGATGCCTCAATAGGACTATGTGTTAGGGCTTCATGTTGCCACAAAAGAAAGCGTTCTTTATGTAAGACACATTTGAGAACCTCACTGCAAATTAGAAACCTCACATGCTCAAATCTCTTTTTCTCCCATTTGTGTCTTCTGTGATGATGCTCAGGATCATGCAGAAAGTAGTTATTCTGTTTTACCTTCGCAAAAACCCTGGGTGGTACGATAAGCGGATGTGGTAGGAGTGGAAGTCGAATGAACATCGTGGTTGAGCTGCTCAGCTCCGGTGTTTCCCTTCTGTGTCCAACATTCAATCCACTAGAGGTCTCCATAGCAAAGTGATGAAACACAGCAAAATGCCCTGCTTCCATCTAGCTCGTTTTATCTTGCCCTTCCTTCTGTAAGCCACAGGTTGGCTTACCTTGTTCTTTCATCTCCCATCTTATTCTCACAACAACCCTAGGCTAGGAGTGTGTCATGCCCAAGGTCATCTAGCAAGCTTCATGACAGAGTGCAAACGAACTCAGTTTCCCAGATCCTAGTCCAAGCCAAGGTAAGCACGCGTGAGCAGCATATTAGACTATTATTGCTTGCCACCCAGGGCCAGATCTCTACCAAGACACTGGCGGCACTGCTGAGGCACAGGAGAAAGTAACAGGCATGGCATTAGTTTCCCCTACAAGAATTCCCAAAATGTTTTCTTCTTTACACTGCTGAAGAAGTGGACTCTGACCCACAAAAGCTGGTGTTGAAATATATGTTGGGGATCTTTTAAGGTGCTACTGGCCTTAACACTTGCAATCACCTTCCAGACCTGCACAGCCACCAGCTGAGTCCAAGGGAAATGCCTGAGATACCAGCAGTGCTCGCTCCAAGCATATCTGGCCAATTCTTATCCCCTACAAGCCTCCCCCTGCCCTTTTGTTTGCCAGCCCACCAAAGTCTTCACAAGTAGACATTATTGGAGGAGGGATCCAAAAAGGTTGCTTATGCCTCCTCTAAGCATTGCATCACAACTGATTCTCTTTCCATATAGCAGAGCCTTGCATGCTTTAAGTAGAAACATGCGCAGGTGCCATACTGAGTCAGACCATTTGGGATTTATTCAGCCTAGCATTGCTCTCCCTTTAACTGAAGGTGCCGGAATTTGAACCTGGGACCTGTTCCATGCCTTCACTGAGCTATGGTACTTTACCCCACGGAATTTGTTTCACACCACATTGCAGCCTCATTCACATGAAAGATGGAAATGTACTGTACCTGGACTTCTTGTCTGTTGCGCTGATGCTGTGGCTCTGCTCTGAGCTGTACATTGACCACAGATTTATATTAATCGCTCGTAATTAAGTGCCTAGACCACATGACTGCTATCTAAAGGATGGGTGGGCTTTCATGTTAGCATCACTTAGCTGGCTTTTTTTTGCAGTGACTGATTACCTCCTGGCCTGAGAGTACGCAGATATTTCATTGGAGCAATCCAGAAAAGTCATTCCTCTCTGAATCCACCCCACCCCGTGGCGCCAGATAGTTCTCAAAGAACTATGTCCAGGTAGGGTACCCATGAGGTTCCCAAATCAAAATAAGAAAAACGATGTATGCTTCATGAACAAGCAGTGGAGCTCTGAGGTTTTGAACAAAGGACACCCTCATGGACTTTTCCCCAAACATGGAGTAATATGGTTGGATACATAGACAGCCTTGGTTAGTACTTGGGTGGGAGACTGCTAAGGAATATTAGGGTCACTACACAGAGGCAGTCAATGGCACACCACCTCTGTTCATCTCTTGCTTTGAAAACTATGGGCTGCACTTGATGACACTTTCCACCATTGCCAACACTGGAAGGGGGGGCCTGTGGGGGCCGTGCCCCTGACTTCCTGTTGGGTGCCCCAACCTTCCCTCCCTCCCCTCTCTCTGCCACCACCACAGGGGTGAAAGCTGAGGGGAAGCTGCCCCCTCCCTCCCCCATGATTTAAATTGCTTGGGGGGGGTACCCAGGAACAGCCACTGCTCCTCCCTTATCATTTAAAGGTCCCTCAAATTGTGGTGGTGCAGGAGGGAAGGTCAATCACCCTGAGTCAGGTGTCCTGAATTATGGTGGTGGCCAGGAGAAGGGAGCCGCAAAGTGCCTCCAACTTTTTAACATGCCTGCTGCTGAAAGGAGAACATGGAATGTATGAAGGTGTGAAAACTAAAGACTGGATTTTCAGATATTTAAGATGGTTTCCTCAATGTCATTTAACAATGAAGGCGTGAATGAAGCTCTGGGATGTAAAGCACCCAAGTCAATCTTGGTCAACACTTTACTATCTTCCTGCATATTTTATTATTATTTCTCTTGGTACCCTTAAATTTCCAGCCTCAATGATTAGCTAGGCCAGAGGGCCACTAGCACAGATTCAAGTAGGGATGTGCAATTCCTTATTAGTAAATGAGAAAACAAAAATATAACAAAAGCTAATTGAAAACTAATGATGTTTCATTAATATTGGCTTTTTTGATATTTCACTGCTTTTGAGGATGCAAAGGGTGAATGAAACTGACAGGAATATTTTCCAGTCGTCATTGTCAAATAGAACTTGCAGGAAAAGAGGATTTGTTTGATAGCTTTTCCTTTCCACCAGTGTTTCCACTAGATGTGTGCAGTCAGAAGTCTACATAACAGTATCTTCCAAACCATGTTAGTTGAGGGCCCATCCTCCAAAATCTCTCCCTCTATGTTTAACTCAACATTCCATGTTCCAAGAGCAACTTCAGTCCTCATTGGGTTATTTTTTGGAGAGGTGACATCTTTTTCTTCTAGTAATCTACAGTCATATTTTTCTACATACCTGGGCAGTTCCACCAGTATATAAAGGCAGATACCTTATCTCTGTTGCTGTTTTTGTGCTGGACATGAATTAGGAGTCATGTAACCTAAACAAAATGATTTTCAACATTCAGGAGTGGCCAGAAGCCTTCCTATCTGACAATTATTCTGATGCCTGACTCTGGGTTCATTTCCTGGGAAGCAGGAGAGGCAACAAGGAGAGTAATATAGGAAGCTATGTGCCTGACAGAGATGTTGTCCACCCAGAACAGTTAACCCCATCTTCCCACCAAACAGAATCCTCCTAATCAGCATTTCTGTACACAGCTTTTCTTCCTTCCAATCCTTGCGCCATCTCACTGGCATAGATCCAGTTTGCACAAGCTATTCTGATCTCTGGGTCTATCCACCTGCAAGGTAAAGACTTTGGGTGCTATCAGACAGGTTGCCACAGCTGGATCTTGACTTTTAAAAAGCTGCTTGATTTTATGCTGCTTTGCATTGATCAGACAGCAGCTGCTAAGCCAGCATTATAGTGCTGATGGCCTGTGGTTGGCCATCCACATCACTAAACTGCCACAACCATGGTCTCATGACTGGGTTGGGTATTTTTTTTTTCTAAGTCCCACTGTGCAGTGCATTGAAGTCCAAGTCAGAATGGGGTTGGGGCAGGAAGGATGCACCAGAAATGGAGTGAGACATTCACACCATTCATGCATTTCCATGGTGCGCCAGGGCAATCAGACAGACAGAAACTCACTGTGGACGCTCTTTGCCAGAGAAGCCACTGGAATTTGCCAGTGGCTATTTAATCTGCCTGGGAGTCATGTTAGCACGAGGTAAGGACGAGTGGGGCATGAGAGCTAGATGTGCTTGTGTGATTGCATCCATTTAATCCATAGGGGATGGCTTGCTATGTCAGGCCAAACTGCTTATCTGATCACATGCTGACAGACAGGCGTAGGACACATTGTAGGAAACAGGCAAGCTATGCTTTGCTCCCCGTGATACGAAGCATCAGCCAGCTCACCTAACCTAAAGTGAGCTGAAAGACAAATTTTGCTTTCACAGATGGGAGGGAGAACAGGGACAGCTTCTGAGTCTTTTATTCTCCAGTAATTGTGTACATACCCCAAATCAGACAAGATGCAAGAGACCAGTGATCTATATGACAGAGAACTGCTGATTTAAAATCTGAGACTTTTGCATCACCCTGCTTTTTCTCTGCTACAAATCCTGTCACTCCCCTACTTGCTATTATCCAATATGTAGAGCAAGATAGGAAGCAGCTTTTGTGTATGAGGGGTCTGTTTTATATGGAACCAGTGTGTGTAGGTCAGGGGAACAAAACTCTGCACCATCCTAAATTGTAATTGCAGTGGTGTAAAATGCCATCAATCACATCTGACTTATAGCAACGGCCTGTAGAGTTTTCAAGCAAGAGACAAACAGAGGTGGTTTGCTGTTGCTTGCCTCTGCATAGCAAACCTGGACTTCCTTGATGGTCTCTCTGACCCTGCTCAGCTTTTGAGATCTAACTAGCCTGGGCCACCCAGTTCAGGGCTTATTGCTGTCCTTGAAGCACATTTCCTCCTACCCAGGTTCTGATATGGACTGTGAGGAAACTGCTGAAAGGAACAAACATTAGAAGGTGCTTTCACATGTCAGCAAGGAAAGAGCTTAATTTCTTGAAAGGGTGTGGGGTTCAAGTGGACCATCTGTTTTCCAAGCAAGCCCGCCTTTAATTCTGACTCTTTGGCAGGTGTTCCACCCTCCTCCAGACAAAAAGCAAGAACTACCTGGAATGAAGGATTTCAGATAGGAGAATCTGGGCAAGGTGAGAAAAGGACTAGGCATGGGGGCTTTTCCACACAGTGACACTTTCCTTCAGAACCCTAACTGCGTAGGGCTGCCAAGTTCCCACTGGGGGCAGGGAATCCCCCACCCGGGAGGGCCCCAACCCATTGGCAGGTCGCTAGGGGGATCCCTGCTCCCGAAGAGCCCCATCAGCGTGTGCCGTCCCCAGTGTGATGACATCACCTGGAAGTGACATCATCATGCCGGGTACTCTGGTACCACAGAGTTTTATTGTGAATCCTAGAGGATCCCCGGTGCAATGGTGTCACTTCCAGGTGACATCACGCCACACGTGCAACAAGTCCCCCACTGCAGCGGCGGAGGGACTTGGCAACCCTATGCCTGCTGCTGCAGTTGACAATGTACCGCTCTGCCAGTGGAGCTTCTAGATGGCAGGTTTCCCTGCCCCAGTCCCCATGATAGCAATTTTCTCCAGGCCATGGCCATTGTGGGGGTTGGGGTTGTCATGATCCTAGAGCTAATGAAGCCTACAGGCTATTTGGGTGGCTAGCAGTTATGGAGGGAAAACTTGCCCAGTGGAGACCAGAGGGGGAAGGAAATAAAAGGCTTAGCTAGAGAGGGAAGTATGTTCTCTCTCTAAAAAGGCTGCAATCATGAGGGTTCCCTCATCCTAAGAGTGGTGAATCAGTTGGAATTAGGGGAAGGGAATGTATACCTAGTAATGTTGGCTTTTATTTTGCTTTTTACCACCAGCTTTAGTGTTTTTCAATGTTTACTATTACACTTAAAGTTACAATCCACTAGTTTGTTCTTGAGCACTTACAATAAAGAATGTTATACTGCCTGGTTCTGCATGTCTCTTCAGTCACAGATAAAAGGTCCTTGCTGAGAAGGAAGACACAGGGGTTGGGTGGGTGCTCTGGGGTCTCCCAGACAGACCCATATGAGAGTGGCGGCAGCCAGTAGTAGGCCCTCCCTGGTCCCCTGCTTGTGACAGGGGTGATAAAAATGGTTGCCATATGGACAGGCCTGGGAAAATCTGAACTTTGCCTCTCACACAGCTGACATTAGGATCACCCAACTCTCAATGTTGTTTACTTATTTGTGTTTGTATGTGCTTGAAAATCATGGTGACCTCTGCTGACTGACCCCTACTGGGGGCCTGTAGGATATTCTCAAAGGAGGCTGAATGAAGCTTGCCCCTGCCTCCTAACTTGCTAGAGTCAACCCTGCTTAGTTTCTGAAATCTGATGAGGTCAGGCTTGCCTGGGCTATCCAGGACAGTGCTGGCTGGCAACTCTCAAGGAGTTTGGGGTGGGCGCTGGACAGCATGAGGTGTTACTGCTGCATGATTGACTGGAAGCGATGCTGTGATGACATGCCCCCTGTTTTTCTCCAGTTGCCAGAGGCTGGGGACAGAGGATAGAGCAGGAGACCTGGTAAACCTAGCTGCTGTGTAGGCTTTCTCAAGCAGGTCTGAGCAAGAGAAAATCTAGGGGAAACTCAGGATCTGCGGAGTGTGTGTGTGTGTGGGGGGGGGGGTAGTCTAATTCCCAACAGCACTGAACCTGGAAAAATAAACCAGGTAGGAAAGATCAGAAATCTACCACTTTGGGTATCAGAAGCTGCCAATAAAAATAGTTCAGGTGAAAGTTTTGGGGAGCCCTAAAGATGAAAGATGTTCACAAGGACGTTCCTTTCCATCCCAGGAACACTTCCCGGCCTGTGGAAGCCTTTTGCTCCCCATGTTTCTGCAGTGAAAGTTGTGCTAGGCCCCCTTCTTTCCGAAACTCATTAATGCCTGTTTGCGGAGGAGGCAGAAGAGGCTTCTGGGAAGAGATTAGTCCCATAATGAGTGAGGCGGCCCCCAACCTCCCCTGAAAGCTTTTCAATCTGCAAAAGCATTGGCTTTAAACGTCTCCCCCAACATTCATTAATGTGCTAAATTAAAATCTCCCTGCTAGCCCGCTGTTTCCAAGAAGAGAGGGGCCCAAAATAGCCAGAATATGACTGGGCTCCATCAGCAAAGGCAGTTTATATCCGAGGGGACAGAACATCTCCTGGGAGCTGAGGTCAGTTCTCAGCCCTCTGCGGGACATTTCATCACCTTTCCTTCCAGGTCGGCATGCTTAGATTGAATGAAAACAGAACGCAAAGGAACATTTTGATAGAAACGTGGAGAAAAATGACTTTCAAAATTGAGATGTTTCTTAAGAAACAGCAACACACAGATCTTTCATCTAAGGCCTTGTGATCTTCTCACGCTGAAAACCATTCCTTTTTTTAATTTTAAAAGTTTTATTGACAAACATTGCAACAATACGTACAAACAACAAAAAACGTCACAAACATCTAAAGGAGTGTCCTGATAAAAAACTAATACATGTATCTTATTCTATCCATTCAATTTTCCATTGTTTCGCCCAGTCAGACATGGGTTTCCAAGTTTTCTTACATTCTATAATGTTTCCATCTCTCATCCAGTAGTTAATCATTTCTGCCGTCTCCATTAATTTTGCAATAAATTCCTTTCTGTTTGGTATTTCATTAGATTTCCAGTATTTGGCAAACAAAATTCTGGCAACAGTTATCATACGGAGTAAAAGTTTCTTCTCTACTTTGGTTGTTTCTAATTTACAAACATTTAAAAGGAATAACTCTGGAATATGGGGGATTGGCCTTTTTAAAATCTTTTGAATCCATATAGATACCAAAATCCAATATTTCTTGGCCCTGTCACATTGCCACCACATATGAAATGAACCTTTTGTTTTTTTGCACTTCGAACATTTATTCGAGACCTCCGGATAGGCTCTGGATAATTTTTCTGGGGTACAATACCAACGATAAATTAGCTTGTACAAATTTTCTTTAAAAAGAGCGGATTTCGTCAATTTTATGTTGTCCTTCCAAATTTTTTCCCATTCTATTACTTCAATGCTATATCCAAAATCTTGCATCCATCTCACCCATGCTTCTTTTACCGTTTCATCTTGCATTTTATATTCTAATAACCAAGTATAGATTCTGGAAACTAGCTTACGATCTGATTCTCAAATTATGGAGTCAAATTCATTTAACTTATTTGAGAAACCTTTTTCTTTATCAGTTTTGTATCTAGATCTTATTTGTACTTTAAGCCACCAGTCCAAATTAAAGTGCTCCTCTATGTTTAGATCCCCCTTAGAGTCTAATAGATTTTCATAAGCATAGTTTCCTTCTCAGGAATAAATTCTTCTCAAGAAGAATTCCGATAGCAGAGTGAGAACATAGGGTTGCCAACTCTGAGTTGGGAAATTCTTGGAGACAGGGCTTTTTCTGTAGCAGGAACTCCTTTGCATATTAGGCCACACCCCCATGATGTAGCCAATCCTCCAAGAGTTTACAGGGCTGTTATTACAGGGCCTGCTGTAAGCTCTTGGAGGATTGGCTACGTCAGGGGTGTGTGACCTAATATGCAAAGGAGTTTCTGCTACAAAGAAAGCCCTGCAAATTGGAGATATGCAGTGGAGCTCTGGGAGGCAGAATTTGAGGAGGAGAGGGTCTTCAGCAGACCATTCCCTCCAGTGGGACTGGAGACTAGTTATAATCCTTGAACCTGCAATCCTACACTTAGTCATCGTTTTCTGGAGAAAGTTGCACATGCAACTTTTCCTATGGTTGTTTCTTTCCACTTTTAAAGTTCATAGTCAAAGTTCAGAGGGCAAGCTTGTTCCAGAAAGGGAGATTCCTATGGAATCAAAGGGAAAAGTGTAGCCAGGAGTGCTCATGGTAGCTTGGGGCTAATGAGTCCAGAGTTCTAGCTAAGCCTCCCTCAGAGTCAGTAGGGCAGAGAGGCCAGATGTCACTCCAGGATCTCCTGCTATCTTTCTAATGAGTAACTTCCTTGCCCATGCCACACTCAACTTTTGCTATTCAGATCGCTCAGAAAAGCACAAATATTTCAAAACTTGGGAGCCAACAGCTTTTCAGAGCTGGCTTGAACAGACAGAGAGAAAGGTGTGTGAGAAGAGAATCCTCTTGTATGTTCTGGCATCCCAGCAGGAGTGAGGGGAGATGGCCTTGTCCCACAAACAGAAACACATGGAGGGGTGGAAACTGCTTCTTACCGTCTGCAGCAGCCCAGGTGCTAAGCCTAATTCTTAGGTCCGGTATGAGTTGTCTGTATGTTTCCATCTCCATTTATCACATATAGCCTGATTCTCTGCCCATTTACCAGTCCCACTAAATTCAACAAGTCCTTACTCTCAATTTGCCTAAAGCAGGGGTGTCAAATGTGCAGCCTGCAAGCTTGATCTGGCCATTCAACCTCTGAAACTGCCATCTCCTCCAGGCAAACTGAAGATCAGTTGTAATTTGGTAAAAGTCTAATGCCCACTGTGACGGTAATGGCAGGGTTAATAGAAAAACTAAAGACTCATAGAGCCTGAGTCAGGTGATCTGAGGGTGGGGGCCGGAGTGCTCAGAACTCTCAGGAGGAGTGATTGACATATAACGGCTGGAGAGTCAACTGTCAGCAACTGTCAGAGGGAGACAGTTGAAGTGGGCAGTATATTGTCAGCAGTAGAGCTGAGGAGAAGGAGCTGAGACAGGAGCTGAGGAGAGACTTCTAGTGAAGTGAAGCTCGCTGCTAGCTCTGTGGAGACAGCCAAGGGGCTGAGTGTGACAAAAAGAGAGTCACAGTGAAAGACCTGAGAAGTCACAGAAACATATACACTTCTCTTAAGAACTAACGAGGTTGCTGAGGGAGAGATGTGGGTCTAGAGGAGTCAGAAGGGCTGGGAGTAGAGACACCAGTCAGCTCAAGAGACCAGACACACAAAGCCCAAGAGGCTAACCTAAAATAGTGTTGGAGAGTGAAGATTTCTGTGAACTGTGAACCCTGAGAGACCTCAGTAAAATCTGTAATGTAAAGCCTGAACTATTTAGTAACTGTTATTTATCTGAGATACAATATAGCCCATGTAAATACCTCCGATCCCCCAGTTGGAGACTGTGTAAATAAAATTCTGTGGTTTACTTTTAAGTTCTCTGGTGCCTGTATATTGGGAATAACCATCAAATCTGCCGTGGTCCCCTACATATTGAGTTCTCCATCCATCTGAAAATAAAACGAAGACCCCAAAGAGATTAGTATTGAGAAACCCATATTATACCCACCCCTTTTGTTCAGTAGTCGTGAGATAAAATACAGAAGGAAGGAACCAAAAGTTAGAAGAGGGGCTGGGGTCACCTTAAGTCACCATACACTGTTTATAGAAACTCAGGAGGTGTCATACCCAAATAGAGGTCAACAACACGCATCTCAGCCCATAAGTAGTTATCTGCCTCCCAGGTCAACCTACATACTACAGACCATCTTGTCCTACAAGCCAGGGTTTAAAAAAAAATTGTAAGCCCCCCTGAACTATGGGAAAAGTGGGGTCTAAATATTTTAATTAATTAATAAAATGCTCTACAAGATGGTAGTGCAACTAGTCTTCTTGATGTAAGCTTTGCATTCCACACACACAGGAAATAGAACCAGACAAATCACAAATTATTGTGTTATCAAGTCCAATTCAAGAAATATCTGGGGACTTTGGGGATGGAGCCAGGAGATATTGGGGGTGGAGCAAGGTTGTGACAAGCATCACTGAACTCCAAAGGGAGTTCTGGCCATCACATTTAAAGGGACCGCACACCTTTTAAATGCCTTCCCTCCGCTGGAAATAATGAAGAATAGGGGCACCTTCTTTTGGGGCTTGTAGAATTGGACCCCCTGATCCAATCTTTTTGAAACTTGGAGGATATTTTGGGGAGAGGCACTGGATACTATGCTGCAACTTTGGTGCCCCTGCCTCAAAAAATGGCCCCCCCAGATCAATTCTCCTTTATATCTTATGGGAATCGGTTTCCATAGGGAATAATGGGCGTGCCCAGCAGACATTTCTCTCCCCCCACCCCCACTTTCTGATGACTCTGAAGTGGGGGGAGGGCCTCCAAACCAGAGGATCCCCTGCCCTCACCTGGGGATTGTGAAACCAGAGAGCTCACAGGTGTGAGTAAGGTATATAGGAGAACACTCCATGAGAGCTTTAATATATATTGAAAACAATATTTTAAATCACAATAGTTCCATAATTTGAAATTATTTCACAGTCCATTTTACAATATACAATGTTTTTCTTCGTTTGTAGGACTTCCTGAAATCCAGTTCACCAATGCAGGTGTGATTGTAGTTCCCAAACTGGTGTAGCTGCAACTGGACTACTGCTTCTGTCCCCTTTCAGAGAATCCTTCAGGCAGCTCACCAAGGGACTGACATGTCACAAAATAAATTTTTCCAGTTAACAATATTCAGATGCATTTTCTAGAGTCTTATTCAAGGTGCTCTCATATATACTCACTACAGTTTCAATTTGGCTCTGCTCTGCTTATCTCCAGAGATCAGATACAGAAATTTTAAAGGCCATTTAATTCCAGGTTTCCATTGTAAAATGGACTGTGAAATAATTTCAAATTAATGTGGAAATATTGTGATTTAAAATATTGTTTTCAATATATATTAGTTAAAGCTTTCAGAGAGTGTTCTCCTATATATCTTACTTACCTGGGAATTGGCAACCCTAGGAGGCATTGAAAGTTCAGCAGAAATGCAAACTGTTCCCTTTAAACAGTTAAATAGACTGTCCTCTCCCGTAACCAGACGCATAGAAAACAACCCACTTCATGAGGCCCTTTTCCCCTCTCCTTCCGGAAGTGTTCAGTGACTGATCATGCTTTATGGCCATAGGTTACAGGCACCGTTAGCAGGGAGAAGTCACAATTGCTACCCTGCCAGGCTTACTGCCCTCACTGAGCCTCTAAGCAAAGCTGGGGCCTTGAAAATATGTTTATTCCTAACTGAAAACATTGCATTAATAACTGACAATCTATAACTTTCTTACCAAACCCATTTTTGCCCATTTGTTCAAGTTGTAGTTAGGGCAAGATACCCTGACTTTCCCACCCTAGTTAAATTACTGCTGTGAAATGTGCTTGAGATCAATTGAACCAAATGACTCAAGCAAGAAAGACACACAGAGACACACACACCTGCCAATCTGACAACCCCCACTTCCCAGATGACGACTAGTCAGAACCAGAATGCAAGTGTTTGGTAGCATTTTCAGTCTTGGTGGTTTCTCTTGTTCTGTTTATCATCCTTCCCTCGAAAAGAGTCCATATCTGTCTTCCTGTCTCTCTGTGGCTGGGGGCCATTGTGGCTCACATGTAGCTTCATCAAAATTTGTGTGAGCAGAGGCAACCTGAGCTGACAGGTTGAAGAATTTGCAGTGGAGGAAGTCAGACAGGGCCTGACCCACAGGGCACACAGTCCTGGCAACACTGACCTTCATAGGACCCACTGAAATGGAAACTGTAAAAGCATAGCCCCAGTTTACTTTGCTTAAAATGGTTGTGTACAGAAAAGAGACGTGCGGATATTTGTTCTATCAAGCACCGAAATATCCGGGCCAGCCATCCCTACGATTAGTTGCTCTAAGCCACTGTGGGCACAAGACCGAAGGAAAGAGAGGATTCTGGGAAGTCATTAGTACTGTAACGAAGGAAGCATTGCCTGCCCTCCACCCCCACTGTGCTTTGAAAGCTTTTTAATCTACAGGAACCACGTCTGGTGTATGTACTGCCCCAAACATTTAACTAAAAGGCAAAATGAAAGTCCCCTCCTGTTCCACACAGCCATTTCCAAGAAGAGATGGGCCCTCAAATAGCTCTGCCACTGTCAACAAAGCTTGTTTTTCTGAATTTAGGATGGGGGGGGCGGAGGGAGGGAGCACGGCATCAACTCTGCAGCATGTCCGCAGCCACAAGTTTCCCGCATTCCCATGATATGTAAAGTTGCTTAGGGTTACCAACTTAATTTGGGAAATTCCTTGATATTTGGAGATGGTGCTCAATATTCCATAATATTCAACCTCTGAAGCTGCCATTTCCTCCAGGCAAACTGACCTCAGTAAGTCTGGAGATCAGCTGTAATTCCAGGAGAACTTCAGGCCCCACCTGGATGTTGGCAATCTAGTTGCAATGGTGGAAAATATGTGATGGAATGCACACTCAGGAAGAGTTCCTTGACTAAGATGCGCCTCCCAGGGCTTGCTTCCACCCACAGCCAGACCAAAGGTTTTTTAGCACCCTAGGCAGACCACGACTTTGGTGCCCACCTACTGCTATTCATTAGAGAGAGAAATGAAAAGTCTAGAATGAATACTGGACTTACTGGACATTCAAAACAAACAGTCATAGAATCACAGAGTTGCAAGGGGCCACACAGACCATCTCATTCAACTCCCTGCTCAATGCAGGATTGGCCTAAAGTAGGGGTAGCCAAACTTGCTTAATGTAAGAGCCACATAGAATAAATGCCAGATGTTTGAGAACCGAACATAAGATATTTGAGGGGAGGGAGGTAAGGAAGGAAGGGAAATAAGTGGGATGGAGGGAGAGATGGAAAGGAAGCAACTTTAAATCACTTCTCCAAGCTGCTGGCTGGCTTGGCTTGGAGAAGTGATTTAAAGTGAGAAATGCCTTCTTCAAGCTGGCTGATGGGGCAGTGAGGTCTTTTGAGAGCCATATAATATGCATGAAAGAGCCATATGTGGCTCCCAAGCCACAGTTTGGCCAACCCTGGCCTAGAGCATCCCTGGCAAGTGTTTGTCAAGCCATTGCTTAAAAATTGCTGTTGAGAAGGAACTCACCATCTCTCTCGGTAGTGGATTCCATTTTGAACAATTCTTACTGCAAAAAAGTTTTTCCTAATACATTCTCACCCTTAATTTAGACCCATTATTGCAAGTCCTCTGCTGTGAATAGGAATAGTTCCCTGCCCTCCTTTAAGTGACAGCCCTTCAAATCATGCCCTCCCTCAATTTCCTCTTCTCCAGAATGAACGTTCCCAAGTCCCTCAGCCTTTCCTTATAGGGTTTGGTCTGATCTCCTCTGTAGCTGCTCCATTCTGTCCACAACTTTTTTGAAGTTAGGCCTCCAGAACTACACACAACACTCCAGGGGCAGCCTGACCAATGCAATGTACAGTGAGACTATGACATCTTGCAATTTGGATGTTGTGCCTCTATTGATACACCCCAAGATTGTATTCACATTTTTTGTTACTGCATCACACTGGCTGCTAATATTTATGGTTCACCCATACCCCAAGTTCTAAAATGTTAGATGTAGAAATTAAAATAGATAAGCTCTTCTATCATGGCAACAATAGAAGACTAGAGACAACAGATACAGAGATTTTAAAGGCCATTTAACTCCAGATTTCCATTCAAGCCAGTTGAGTAGGCTCATCTTGCCTTTTCGGCACCCTTCAAAACCTGGCACCCTAGGAAATCGCCTAGAATTGCCTCATGGTCAGGCCAGCCCTGCTTCCATCTGAAGAGGTAAGGGTAGCGACCTATCTCATTGGCTGTTGTATGTCATAGATTGTTTTACTGCATTGTTTTTAAATATTGTAATCTTCCTTGATTCTCATTGAGAAAGGTAGATTGTGAATAAAGCAATAAAGCAAAGACAATATTTAAACTGAAATTTAATTCTATCTTTTAGTTGTATTGTTAACTTTGGCTCATTTTTCACTGCCTGCTGGATATGTTTATGGCCTTCTTGTATGTTTTAAAGATCATTTTACACTGTTGGCTTTATTGACTGCTTGTTTTAGACATACAGATTGGGATGGTTTTTGTAGCACTTCCATTTCACTGAATTGTTTTTAATGTTTTGTCCATGTATTTTTAAAATGTGTATTGTTTATTGCTCTCTTTTCATTCTTTGTTACCTCAAGCAGATATCTGGAGTGGTAGGATATAAGTGCTCTACATAAATGGAATGGTTTGTGCACCCACCCTACAATATGGACTGAAGAAGTTTGTTCTTTTTAATGACACACTTTGAGGTGAAAACTGTAGGCCAGAAAATGGCGGCAGCTCCTAGATCCTTGGAATGGCTCCCAAACTTTAGTAGGTCAGGAAATGAGGTCAGGCATTTGCCCCCAGCTCTGTGAATCTTTCTCTTTGTCTCTTCAGCTCTTCCTGCCTGAGAAATAAGCCTGGCAGTTTGGGATTCAAGTTGTTTACAGACATGCTGGTCCAAAAGTTGAAACCAAAGACATAAACCGTGTGAACCTTTATTAGTTCCACTTCCAACCCAGTGGTACGTAACAGTGAGCATGCTTTTGAGTTCTACATCAGTCCAGATGGTATAACATTTAAAAAGAGGGGGAAAGGAGATTTTAAGGTCCTCCTCATGGCACTTTATTGTTCAGATTGCCAGATCAGGGTTGGGGAAACCCAGGAGCAGACCGGATCTGGAGAGGGGGCAGAGGGGGTGCTTGCCCTGGGCACCGCCAGGAAGGGGCACTAAATTATGAACATATGAAGCTGCCTTATACTGAATCAGACCTTTGGTCCATCAAGTCAGTATTGCCTTCTCAGACTAGCAGCGGCTCTCCAGGGTCTCAAGCTGAGGTTTTCCACACCTGTTTGCCTGGACCCTTTTTTGGAGATGCCAGGGATTGAACCTGGAACCTTCTGCTTCCCAAGCAGATGCTCTACCACTGATCCACCGTCCCTCCCCGTAATTAGGTATGGAGTCCATTCTATCTATGGGCCCATAAGATAGAATGGGCTCATAAGTGGGCGTCATTTTTTAATTTTGCCCCTCCTCAAAAAACATGTAGATCCAGTCCTGCCCAGGAGCTTGGGGGGCAGTGGAGTGGAGCCTGGGGAGGGTGGCATTTGGGGAGCGGAGGGATTGAGGAATGGTATAATGCCATAGACAACTCTCCAACATAGACATTTTGTCCAGGGAAACTAAGATCTGTGGTCTGGGGATCAGTTGTAATTATGGGAGATCACCTGGAGGTTGGCAATGTCAAGTCTGCAGATTCAATAACGAGTTGATGTAGATACAAAGAAACTAGTTTATTGATACTGGATGCTTGCGGCCTAAGCCAGGGCTTGAAGAGACTGAAACCATACAGTAAATACATTGCATATAAAGAGTACTTCAAAAGCATTCCTACGGGCAGGGAAATTGTGCAGGGGACATTCACACATAGATGTTACTAATACATTCTCATGTTGATTAGGCATAGTGGCCTTGATGTTTTACCAGGCTCCTAGGACTCCCCCCCCCCCGGGCCTGAGCTGAGAAGGTTCAGATAAGACTTTTCACACATCACCATTTCAAAGCAGGGAGAGTTTCTAAGAAAGGGAGGGGGAACAGTAGAGAGGCCCTAGCAGCATTTGGTTCTACTTTGGTTCTACCCAGCATGCTCTTTGGTTGAGCCAGAGTTATATTCAGACTTGACAGGCAACTCTTTGTATGGTGGGTATTGCTAACAGGCAAATCAGGTTTACTATATATATCAGGTTTACTATAAGATTACTATAGTGCAGAGGTCATAAAAAAACAAGAGGAGAGGCAGGTAGCAAAAAAGAGTCATGGTTTTTTCAGTAGTAGCACTTCATTTATGGAATACCTTTCTCCTTAACCTGACCCCTACATTGGCTTCCTTTTAGGTGCCAGGCCAAAATGTTTCTATTCACCCAGGCTTTTATAGAAGGGGTTGTTTTTTTAAACACTATTTTGGCATGGAAGCTTATTTTTAAGCTATCAGTGGTCGTAGGGTTGCTAAGTCCCTTGCAGCCTCTGGTGGGGAACTGTCATGCACTCGCAAGTGACGTCATTGTGCCAGCAACTTTGGGGGAGGACCCCCCCCCCCAGCAGCTCAATGCTGGCCAGCGGTTTGGGGACTTCCCGAGCGGGAGAACCCCCGCCTGACCCGGGAACTTGGCAACCCTAAGTGGTTGTTTTCTATTATCTATATTTTATTTAATTTAATGTACCCCACCCTATCCCAGAAATGGGCTCAGGGCGATTTACAGCATTAAAACAACATTAAAATGAATAAAATAATTAAACATCATAACTACAGATGTATCAAATCAGATCTGAGAACAGTAATCCATACACTTGGCAACAGAAACACAACAGCATGTATGCTGGAAGCTTTTAGCACAACTTGAGCACCTTGATGGTAAGGTGCTGAGGGGAGTGGTGACTTTAAAGGACACCCGCTGGATTAAGTAAAAGCCTGGTGGAAGAGCTCCATCTTACAGGCCCTGCGGAACTTAGATAGATCCCGCAGGGCCCGGATTTCCAGAGGGAGCTCATTCCACCAGGTAGGGGCCTGGACCGAAAAGGCCCCGGGCCCTCGTCAAAGCCAGTCAGGCATCCTTTGAAGTCTTATGTTCTTATTCTGATCTGGGTTTTTAATGCTAGATATTAATTATTCTTTTAATGTTTTGCTTTTCTTGGTTTTATTTTGCAAACTGCTTCAGACAGTTTACTGAAGAGGTGGCATAAAATGTATTAAATTAATAAGATTAATAAATAAGAGGTAATTAACTTCACAGCAGTTATTGTGCCCCCCGCCCCCAACAAGACTCTTCTTTTTTGGATTTTAGATTTTTGTAATTTGTGTGTGTGTGCGTGCCTGGGAGTCATAGCAACTTCTGGTGACTGACCCCTACTGGGGGCCTGGAGAATATTCCGATAGGTAGCTAAATAAAGCCCACCCCTGTCCTCCTGACTACTCCTCTCCCATCCAAGTACTTGCCAGAATTGACCCTGCTTAGCTTCCAAGATCTGATGAGATCAGACTTGCCTGGGGCACTCAAGTTCTTCTTTGGAAGGAAGAATAGTAAAAATTGCTTGGAAGTTGTCATGTTCAGGAGATGAATTTATGATGTTGCAAAGTTTGAGAAACAAGGCAAAAGTGCCTTTCTGGGAGATCTAAAAGAAAAGGGAATTCTGCAAGTCCTCCATGAAAGGCAGCTTGGGAGGAACCACAGGGACTGGCATGCAGGGAAAGGAGACCTTATTTCTCTGGAAGCCAAATTCCAGGCAAGTTTTTCCAGCTGCACAAGACCATCACTGCCCCCTCTAAAAGTGGGACGCCCAAAAGTGTTCTGAATGTCATAAGTGTTAAGAAAAATCTTAAGTGAAACTAAACATTCTGCTAGAACAAATTTTGAGTCCAGTGGCACCTTTAAGACCAACAAAAGTTTATTCAAGGTGTGTTTGTTCTTTCGTATGTAGGCACACTTCTTCAGATACACAGAAATGGAAGTTAACAGTTCATATATATAGGCAGATGCCTCTACATTAGCAAACAACTTAATGAAGATGTTTTGATAAGACTGAATAGCAATAACAGGCTAAATGTATAGGTCACAATCAATGCAGCTGTGGAATCTTGTGAGAAAAAATTCTCCTTCATGAGCTACTGGCGTTAAAGTTGTGAGCAAGCAATTGGGCTAGTGCATAAATTAGTTTGCTCTGGGGCCATCCTTCCTGAGCTAAGACAGAAATGCGTGAGCTAAAGGCTAAAAAACCTATAAGTTAGCTCATACTAACTCAGCTTAGAAGGAACACTGATCACAATAGGTTAGGATTTAATTAAAGGAAAAAACAGTGGAGCAATAAATATGTCAAAGTAGGAAACTAATGTATAAAAGTATTCTTAACTGTGCACAAAACATGTTAAGGAGTGAGATCCCTGACTGGCTTTCTCTGCAACCAGGTGCCATCTGTGGGGAACTAATTTAAAAAGTACTGCAGGGGTCCAATTTGGATTGGGACTGCAACTCAAGAGGGAAATGGATTCAGCCTCCCCATTCTAAGGTTGTCAACTTCCAGGTGGAGAATGGAGATCTCCTGCTATTACAACTGAACTCCAGACAGCCAATATCAGTTTTCCTGGAGAAAATGGGTGCTTTGAAGGATTGACTCAGTGGCATTATGCCCTCATAAAATCTCTTCCCTCCCCCATCCTGCCCTCCCCAGGCTCCCCTTCCCCCCAAAAAACTCCAGGTATTTCTCAGCTCACAGCTGGCAACCATACCAGTGCCATTGACCCAAAATGATCTGGTGGTAAGTTTGCCAGATCCAACTCTGGAAATATCTGGGGACTTTGGGGGTGGAGCCAGGAGCAAGGTGTGACAAGCATAATTGAACTCCAAAGGGAGTTCTGCCTTCCCTCCATTGGAAATAATGGAGAATAGGGGCACCTTTGGGGGACTCATAGAATCAGATCCCTTGGTCCAATCTTTTTTAAACTTGAGGGAGGGCTAAGGAGAGGCACTAGATGCTATGCTGAAAATTTGGTGTCTCTACCTCAAACAACAACCCACCCAGAGCCCCAGATACCCATGGATTAATTCTCCATTATACCTTATGAGAACCTGTCTCCATAGGGTATAATGGAGTGCTGAGCAGACATTTCCTCCCCCTCCCCCACTTTCTGATAACCCTGAAGCGGAGGGAGGGGAAATTTTAAAACAAGGGATCCCTTGCCCCCAACTGGAGATTTGCAGCCCTATCTGGGGGGCATTATTTGCCCCATTTTAGAGTCACACGTTTACTGAATAGTGAAGAAGAGCAAATTTCCCTGCGCCACTCATCACAGTCCTTCTTATGGCTCCTTGAAATAGGTTTCTTCCCTCTATGGATGTGTTCCATTTTTAAAAAAAAATGCTTCAGCACCCTGAAAGCCTCTGGGTGTCAGAAACACACTGTTGTGGCTTTCCAAATTTTACTGCCAGGCTAGGAGACGCTTGAGAGGAGCTCACTTATCCCGAGTGCCAAAAGGGCCATTTGACAATCAGCACTTTTGATCGGGCTGGAAACAAACTGGAAGCCAACTGCAATAAATTTAGTTCTTTCGATTTTGTGCAGCTTCCTGTCAGGAAGCCAAGTTGCTGCATTTGCTCAGCTGCAGTTTCTGAACCGCCTTCAAGGGCTGTCCATTGGCGTCAGTCAATCGGAGAGGTTGGAAGAGCATAGACGGGAAAGATGCAAGCCCCTTAGGTCTGTGACTGGCATTATTGAGTCAACAGATATGGAGAAAAACAAAGGTCAAACACCACGACACTTCTTATTGGCACTGCTGATCTAAAATGTAACCCATTTTGTACTTTTGATGTGAGGAAGAATAGATGAAAATGTCCTGGGACTGCACTATGTGCCCCTCTGCACCCAAAGAGAATCCTGACCAAAGTCAGATGTAAATTTTTAGCAGTCCTTTAAAAAAAAATGTCCATCAAGTCGCTAATGACTTATGGTGACCTCATAGGGTTTTCAAGGCAAAAGACATTTGGAGGTGCCTTTTCCCGTTGCCCACTTCTATGTGTCAACCCTGATCTCCCTTGGTGGTTTCTCATCCATGCAAGACCATGGCCATTTTTCCTGAGCTAAGACAAAAATGTGTGAGCCAGAGGCTAAAAATCTGTGAGCTAGCTCATGCTAACTCAGCTTAGAGGGAACACTGGTCAGGACACTACCCTTTTCAATACCCATGCAGGACCAGCCCTGCCACTAGGCAAACTAGACGATTGCCTAGGGCACCGGCCTTCCGGGGGAGCCAAATTGGACATCCCCCCCCCCCATGTGACTCGGTTACATTATCAGTGCAGGGAGGAGAAAATAGAGGAGAAAAGAAATTAGCCTTGCCTAAGGTGCCAGATGGTCCAGGGCCATGTATCAAATAATATGTAACTGGCCCCAGCTGACATTTCTTCCAGCCCTCCAGGGACAATACATGGAAGTGGTCTCTCTTCCAGATCATAGACCACCATTTTCACCTCTGCATTGCCTGGATGCAGCTTCTGCTTGCAATGTGTCCTATTTACAACATCTTGGTTTCACATTGATATTTATGTAGATTTATAATACTTAAAAACATATTTGTCCTTGTCTAATAAGTGGCTACAGGCAGGGGGACTAGGATGCCAACCGGAGCCCCCCCAATATGGTTTTCCCATTTATTTTCCCGGAATGAGCTGAACCCACCCACTGTTCTGTGCGTGCCTGTCAGCCCCTATTCCATCAGTGTGTTCGTTCCACAAGCAACCGTCTCAAATAATCAGTTTTCTTGGATTTTGCAGCAGCAGTCATAGGGGATGCAGGTTCAAAAGGTCATTCATCTCCTTCTACCAAGATCCTACCTATAGCATATAAGGGATCAAGATTAATCCTATGCCTTGCCAGTTTTACTGGGAGATTGTTTTCTTTACATGGGAGAGTATCTAAATATGCATTCTATCCCTCCATGCAGTCTGGAGAGAGAGGCAAGGCTGGGAAAGCTTTAGGATCTTGATGCTGCCAGTCCTATGCACTGACTCGCTGTGCGTGACATTTGCATCCCCCATGGCTCTCTGAGCAAAGCAATTCAGCTTTTCAAGAGCATTTCTATCCTACCACTCATCCAAGAAGCTCAGGGTTGTATACATGGTTCTTTGTCCCCATTTGTGAGGTATGTAAGGCTGAATGTGTTCAATGGGTTGCTGTAGCAGAAAGGAGATTTGAACTCAGGTCTCCCAGATCCTAGTCTGTGACTCTAATTACCACACCACATTGGCTTCCACACTTTAGGACCCTGCTGACTCAGGGTCCATTTTGCCTGGTCTTCTAATGGTGGGGAACCAGATGCTTTTAGGAAGGAGACAAGTGGAGCATTAGCATCAGTACCTGATATTTAGAAGTAGACTGTCTTTGAATATGAAGGGTTGATTTGCAAAGCCCTTGTTAAAAGCTACTTGGTTGCCAACTTTTTAAAAACTAGCCTTTGTTTCTGTGCTTTTAAAGCAACTTCAGCTGCAGACATTAGCAAAGGATGATGTTTACTCACCCTGAACAAAACTCACCCTGGGGCAAAACAGGTGGACACCCCCCCCCACCCCGATATTTGGTTACTTTAGTTGGCATGTTTCTGCACTCAGTGGTGGTGAGTACCATATTCAGTAGCTTTTCATGATGTACCTTTGTGCTGTCAAAGTCACATACAACTTGTGCCGACCTCAGCAAGGGGCTCTCTAGGCCAGTGCCTTCCTCTGCAGAGTCTTCCTTGGTGGTCTCTCATCCAAGTACTGACCCTTGCTTTCAACATCTGATAAGATCAGGCTATATACCATACCATTCCACATCCCGGCTTTACATCACACCATACAATTTTTAAAAGTCATCCTTCTCCAAGAGCCGGTGTGTGGTGCAGTGGTTAGAGGGTGAGGCTAGGGAAACAACATGGATTCAAAGCCCCACTCTGCAACGGAGGCTGGCTGAGTGTCCTTTTGGCAGTCACTCTCAGCCTCTCCTAAGTCACAGCGGAAAATGGAGGAGAAAAGAATGACGATGGGAGCCACTTTGGGTCCCCGTCGGAGAGAAAAGCGGGGTCTAAATATTAAAACAAACAAATAACCCCCCAACTGGGTTCAGCCTGCTGAAAGTGCGTAGGTGCGCATAGGCTGGGCGGGCGGTGCTTCTTGCCGCCGCGTTTACTCGGAAGTAAGCCCCTCTGATTGCAACGGCTTGCCACCGCGAACGCTCAGCCTGCCCTTTTCCCGGCCCTCGTTCCTCCAGGCAGACCTAACGGGGCCAGCTCCGCAGGCGGTGCTGTAGGGCGCCGAGCCGCGGCCTCCGCGAGGTGCCATCTTGGTGCCACCCCGGCGTGCCTTGTGGCGGCAGCGGTGGCCCGATCCTGGCTCGGCCCCCGGTGCGCGCAAGCGGGCACCCTCCCGGGACAGGCTCCGGCGGAAAGGGGGGAGCCAGCGCGCCCTCGGCCCGGCCCCGCACTCGCCTCCCCTCCCTGCGCCACGCCGCGGCCCCCTTAAGAAGCTGCTTGACGTCAGCCAACTGTGGAGCCCAGCGCTGCAGAGCCGAGGCAGGAGCGCGCCCGGCCGGCCTCGGGTAAGTGAGGGGGCCCCGGGCGGAGGAGGGGGTGCCTGCAGAGCCGCCCACCCCCCGAGCCTCCATCCCCAGCTGCTGCGCGCCAGTCGCCAGCCTGCCCTTGATGCGCCCGCCCGTCCGGGCCAGCCAGACCGAGGCTGCGGCAGGGGCGAGGTGGGGGGGGTGCCTGCTCGTCCCCTCTGCAGAAGGGCAGCAACGGGTTGGGGGGGGGGGGCGGCTTCTCCGCCTGGCACCGACGGGGCGGAGATGAGAGAGCCCAGGTTGGGGGAGAAGCGAAGAAAAGGCCAGCGGGCGCTGTGGGCTCCGCTGCAAAGACTTCCACCATCCCCCCTCCCCGAGGCGCTGCTTGGCCTTGGCCGTGGATCGGGGCTGCGGAGACACCCCCCCCCCCGGCGCCTCATTCCTAAAAGGAGAAAGGCGGGGGTAGCACGGGAGGGAGAAGGGGGGAGGGCTCCGAGACCATCTTCCCAGATCGGGACCTGGTGGGGAGGAGGGACTCTGTACATGCTCAAGAGCGCGCTCTCCCTCCGGCTTGATGGGCACCTGCCGGGAATGAGATGGTCAAATGCAGAGGGTGATCGGGTGGACTGAAGCGCTTCACGCAGAAAAGCCTTTTCGAAGCGTTCCCTTTAAAAGGCCCTGCAAAGATAAGGCTAGCCCCGCAAACAAACAGAAAAAGGGTGGGGGGAAGCAGCTCTCTTACTGCAGCGCTAGTTTTCTGTTTTCAGGGAGGATTCCGCCCCCCCCCCCCCCGTGAAGAATCATTCAAAACTGGAACCTACTACCTGCCATATGCAGCCTGGCCTGCCCCTTCAGCATTCTACCACCGCCTCCTACTGCTGTATGGGGAAACCAGGTCTGGCACGGGAAAAAGAGAACCCCATGATTGGCACTGATGGACATTATTCCCTACATCGCCCTGAAAGGAAATTAGATCCTTGAAGCCGCTCTATCTGACCTCTAATCTGTGTAGGCCTCCAGCAGTTGTAGGTGGGGGGGGGGACTCTAGAGAAGCTCCTCTGTTACTTTTCTCCATGCTTATCCATTCCACCTTCTCCTGCCTCAAACTGTTTGTGGTAGCATGTTGTGGTTGAGGCAACTTGCAATATCCTAGATTGGAGGCAGCTTGCTTATTTATTTATTTACATTTTTACTCTCCCACCGTCAGGGACCCCCAACAGCTTACATTGTCCCCCTTGCTTCCCTTTTACCCTCACAACAACCCAGCGAGGTAAGTTAGGCTGAGTTCTTGTGTGTCTGGCCCAAAGTCACCCAGCCAGCTTCCATGGCAGATGAGGGATTCGAACCTGGGTTTCCCAGATGCTAGTCAGGGAGGACTCCAACGACCACACTGCACTGGCTCTTGACATCCTAATGGGAGACATTTTGAACTTCCACTCTTCAGCCCTGGTGGAAGGAGCCACTGGTGGTCCTTCCTGCTGATGTCAAATAATTTGGCCTTTGATAAATATACAGCTTCTTGACTTGTTAGTGCCTTGCTGAGGGTTCCTGGACCAGGTTTATGTGTGCACAAAGCCAGTATTCTTCTTTTGAAGGTGCAGAGAACGAAGGAATGTCCACACCCCAACAATCCAAGAGCTTCCTTTTGCTGGGAGGAGAAATGGTTCTTCCTCTGTCCTGAGGAATCTCTGACTGGGGAATGTTTCTTTGTGGCCGCCTCTAAGTTTATTTAATTTTTTTAACCTTTTTATTTGTTTAAAATGTTGTTATATAATATAAAAACACATTTATATAGATTTATTGACTCATGAAATTCCTAAATAGGTTATAACTATCCAATTCCATGCAACACTTATTATTTTAAATAAATCTTAATCATACACCTTGATAAAATTATCCATTGCCCTATGATAAATAAATAATTATCTGTATATCTTTCATGTACATCCCCCCTTTTAAAGGAAGATAGAGGCTGGGAAGAGGATGAGCCTGAAGAGCCCACTCTCATCAGATCTCATAAACTGAGCTGGATTGGCCCTGGTTAGTACTTAAATGGGAGACCATAAAGGAGTCCAGGGTTGCTATGCAGAGGCAGACAGAGGCAAACCGCCTCTGTTCATCTCGTGCCTTGAAACTCTGTAAGTTTGCTGTAACTAGGCAACACACAATTATTAAGTTTAGGAGGGCACAAGTGCATGTCCGTGAGGAGGGAATATGAGTACCCAGTGTGGCTGACTGGCTCTAGAAGGTGGAACACTGGAGGCTTGGCTGAGGCCTTGAGCCCATTGAAGCCCACAGAGGAAGCAGGATGAAACTCTCAGACATGACACTAAATGGTCTGTGCTGCTGCTTTTATTCTTAACTAGTTTTCTTGCTGTCCTCCCTTCAATTAAACAGATGCAAAATTCAGCTAGGAATACCTCCCTATCAGTCCAGTATTTGACAGAGCTTCGCTTGCTTGCTTGAGCCTTCTGTGCTCCGGATCCCTCTGTTTACCCATCTTCACTGTCTATCCTTCACTAGTTGAAGAGACCCGCTTGTGACCAAGAGCCAGTTTTGGTGTAGTGGTTAGAGTGTTAGAACAGGATTGGAGAGAATCAGGTTCAAATTGCCACTCTGCCGTGAAACTTTCAGCCTAACTTACCTCACAGGGTTGTTGTGAGGGTAAAATGGAGTAGTGGATGATGCTGTAAGCTGGACTGAGTCCTCTGTGAGGGAGCAAAGCAGTGTATAAATATCTAAATCATATTGAATGAGACCCTTCCTTTCTGGGAAGTGTTGTAGGGTGGGTAGATCCAGTTGCCTTTCCTCTCTTTGACTGCTTTCCCCCCCCCATTCCAGCTTCCCCAATGACTAGACCTCTGTGAGGCGCAGCACAACAGCAAAGATGGCCGGAACACGGACCTTCCCGGAGGGGAAGATTGCCGGCCTCTACGATCTGGAACGCACCCTAGGCAAGGGCCACTTTGCAGTGGTGAAGCTGGCACGGCATGTCTTCACAGGCGAGCGGGTGGCGGTCAAGGTGATCGACAAGAGCAAGCTGGACGGCGGGGCGGCTGCCCAGCTCCTGCAAGAGGTGCGTTGCATGAAGCTGGTCCAGCATCCCAATGTGGTGCGCCTCTATGAGGTCATCGACACCCACTCCAAGCTCTACCTCATCCTGGAGCTGGGTGACGGTGGGGACATGTTCGATCACATCATGCAGCACGAAGGCGGCCTCGGGGAGGAGCGGGCCAAGCACTACTTCGCCCAGATCGTCCACGCCATCTCCTATTGCCACCGTCTCCACGTGGTGCACCGTGACCTCAAGCCCGAGAACGTGGTCTTCTTCCAAGAGCAGGGAGTGGTCAAGCTGACGGATTTTGGCTTCAGCAACTGCTTCCAACCGGGCACCATGCTCACCACCAGCTGTGGTTCCTTGGCTTACTCGGCCCCTGAGATCCTGCTGGGGGATGAATATGATGCCCCCGCTGTTGGTAAGAACTGGGTTGGAACTGGCCGGGAAGGGTTTACGAAGCCTAAGGCCCACTGGGGAAACTTGGTTTAGTGACAGGGTAATGACCCAAAAAATAAATGTGGAATTCGCTGCCCAATCACCATTTTGGGGTTAGGAAGGAATTTTCCTCCAGGCCAGATTGGTCCAAGGATCCTGAAGGTTTTTGGCCTTCCTCTGCGTACAGAGCAGGGGTCACTGGGGGAGGGAGTCATGAATTTCCTGCGTTGTGTAGGGAGTTGGACAAAATGACCCTTCCAGCTCTATCTTTCTATGCCGCAGTGGGTAATGATAATCTCTGGTTTTCCAAAGGGGAATCACTAAATCTAGGGAGGGGGGTATATCATTGATTATACATATTTAATTCACATCCTCCCTTTCTCCCCAGTGGGGGTCCGAAGCAGCTTACACCGCTCTCCTCGGTTTTATCCTCACAACAACCCTGTGAGGTAAGGTAGGCTGAGTGTGTGCAGCCGGCTTAAGCTTCCATGGCTGAGCAGGGATTCAAACCTGGGTCGCCCAAATCTTTGTCCGACTTTAACCACTGCACCAAATTGGCTCACAGCCCTGTTGTAGACCTGTTGGCTGCAGCTGTTAAGCAGTTATCTCCACATGCAGAGGCTGCATGCCACGGAATAGCAAAGACAGGGAAAACTGCAACCGGGAGAGCATCCATCTTGCTTTTGTGCAGTGCTGGTGAGCTTCCTGGTGGTATTTTGCATGCCCCAGCTGGCATCCGCTTGCTAGTTTAGTCCAGCCTTTTAGTCAGATTCAACAGGACTATTTCTTTTATTCTTAAACTGAGGTATTAGTTTTCACCCAGAGCAGAACTAACTGTTGTGTCAGAGCAGTATTCAATTCTTTATAAAGAAACAATTCTTATTTGTACGGGTGGATAAACTGAACTCTCTCCCCCCCCCATTCTGGGGATGGGAAACATCGTCCTCTACACTTCCAGTTTGGTGTAGTGGTTAAGTGTGCGGACTCTTATCTGGGAGAACCGGGTTTGATTCCCCACTCCTCCACTCGCACCTGCTAGAATGGCCTTGGGTCAGCCATAACTCTGGCAGAGGTTGTCCTTGAAAGGGCAGCTGCTGTGAGAGCCCTCTCCAGCCCCACCCGCCTCACAGGGTGTCCGTTGTGGGGGAGGAAGATAAAGGAGATTGTGAGCCGCTCTGAGACTCTTCAGAGTGGAGGGCGGGATATAAATCCAATATCTTCTTCTTCTTCCCGCTGTATTCCCACATTTGCCATGAAACACTCTGGGTGGCCTTGGGCCAGTCTCTCTCAGACTTGACCTTCCTCACAGGGTTGTTGTGAGGATAAACTGGAGAGCGTGTTGTCTCCTTGAACTCCTTGGAAGGAGGGGAGGGTAAAAATGTAATAAATAGATCCAGAACAGTCTTTTCTGCAGTGTGAGATGTTCCTCAGGAGCTCAGAGGAATCCCATGTCTTTGCTCGGATATGCATGAGTTTCATCGAGCGTAACAGTACTACCACCACCAACCCAGAACTGTTTCTGGCTGGGGAAATGGCATAAGAATAAGAAAGCTGATGTTTCTTCTCCCTGTGCATTGTGGTCCTACTCCTGATTGGGGCAAGGATTCTGACAGAGGGTGGGAACTCAGCCCCACCTGTCTGCTCTGTAACGTATGGAAGCAATGACTTCTTTCTCATCTGGACACTGCACTGGGCATTTTTCATCACTTTGTGTGATTTTGAAGCGATTCCCTTAACCTGGGGGGCGGGGGGAACAGGTGGAATGGACCAGCTGGAAGGGATCTTTAAATCTCAGGATCTTAATCAGCTGCCTGATCATTGCTGGGACCAGCAAGGCTGCCTGTGCTGGAGAAGGTTTCTATGCTGATAGGATATTGCAAGCACAAGTGTGGGTGGTTGTGCGCATGTGCATGCTTTCCGTTTATCTGCTTCTGTTTGCATGGGAAGACTGGCAGAGGAGAAAGCCAGGTCTTAAGAGATGGAGGCTTCCCGGGATTGGCTCTGCAGGGGGGGATTCCATATATAAAGCATTCGCACATTTATCTAACATTTCACCTTTCTTATCTTATTGCAAGAGAGAAATCCACAAGGGGAGTCACTTGTGGCCTTTGTTGCATAGACGAGATCACTCAGGGCCAGGATTTTAAACAGTGTCATTTAACTGAATTGCAAGGTGCAATGATCCATTCTGGACTTTCTGCCCAGGGACTGTTGTTCATCTGCTTACAGCGGCTGTTTCAGATCCCAGATGACACTCTGCATGTTTGTATGCTGTCACCATAAGGCAACAATAAATTCCAGCCACTCCACAAGCAACTGAAAAACTGGGGGTGGGGATGGGATAGGATGGGAAGTAAGGAAGCTTGGCAGGAGAGGCTGAAGAGGCTTGAAGTGGCCATTGGAGCAAGTATGGATTAACTGAGGCTTACAGTGCAGTCCTATGCAGAGGTTGTCCAGCAGGATTGCACTGCTCAGAGACTTCAGATGTTTTGCTGGGAAAATGTATTTTAAATCCCTATGTGTGATCATGTGTATGCGCTCTGTTAGAGGTCATGGGGCCTTTCTCCCCTCCCTCTGCAGCCTTTCTGCTCCTTTTGACAGGATGGTCTTCTTTTCCTCTCTTTCGTCTCAGCATCTCCTGCCCTGCTTGTTTGTTGCCAGAGATTTTGTGATGAGAGGGCCTGAAGGCTATGTTGCAAGAGCATCAGAAGTCAGCAAAATACAAGTTGAGTGACTTGCAGGGCCGTCTTATGCAGCCTTGAAATTGGTGAGCTGAATGGCAAGTAACTCTGTTTAGGGTGGTGCTGTTATCTAATAGGAGTATAAGAGCCAGCTCCCCAAGGTTTCATTTGGCTTTAGACTTTAGGGTGACCTTTCACAGTTTTGCACTTCAGACCCATAAAACCACAACCTTGTTAGTGGAAATAACAATGCCTTGACTCAGATAGCCCAGGCTAACCTGATCTTGTCAGATCTCAGAAACAAAGCAGGGTCTACCCTGGTTAGGAGTTGGATGTGAGACCTTTAGTGGGGGTGTCGAACTCATTTGTTATGAGGGCCAGATCTGACATAAATGAGACTTCGTTGGACTGGGCCATGTGTATACCTTTTTAAGATTAGGTAGCAGAGATATAAACTATTTAAAGGACACAAACACGACTAAAGGTTTTTTTTAAAGACTTAAAACATGCTTAATACATTAGCACTTGTTGGTCTCAGAGGTGCTTTCTTTGTATCTCCCATGGGATCCAGGGAACTGGGCATGGGAAGCTCTGGCTCTTTCCCTCCCTTCCCAGGGAACCAGGAGGGGGAGGAGCCTCAGCCAATGGAGAAAATAGAAGCCTTGCCCTTTAGCTTCTGTGCGATTAAGCAAGCCTTGCAAAGCAAGTTGAGATGCAGAAGGAAGCAAGAGAGAGGGAGAAGGAAGCAGATGACGGCCAATTGCTTGGGGGCCTCATGGGAGCCTTCCAGGGGCCTGATTTGGCCCCAGGGCTGCATGTTTGGCACCCCTTCTTTAGGGAATACCAGTGTCAAGACTTGGAGGCAGGCAATAGCAAATCACCCCTGAAAGTCTCTTGCCTTGAAAACCCTATGGGGTTGCTATAAGTCAGCTGCGATTTGATGGCATTTTACACTACAACCATCCTAGTAGGAGCATGGCATGTAAAGAATGCAAACGTAAGATATTTAAAAATATAGCCTTGTATGCTTTAAATGAGACTACCAATATGTAGCAAAATTCGGAGAGGGCTTGGTGTATTTCTTAGCGGAGCTGTGCTCCTATAACCCCCCAATAACTTCTAACCTGCTCCAAACTGTGATTGACTGCTGCTATCCAGCTGAATTCTTTGTCCAAGTCTATTACTCCATTTGGACCCAAGATAGAACAATCACTGTGGCGTAGTGGTTAGCATGTAGGACTAGGGTCTGAATGACCCAGGTTTGAATCCCTTCTCTGCAGTGGAAGCTTGCTGAGTGACTTTGGGCCAGCCACACACTTTCAGCCTGACCAACCTCACAGGGCTGCTAATGTAATGATAAGATGGAGGAGAGGAGAATGATGTAAGCTGCATTGGGGAGAAATGAAGTAAAAAAGTAAGTGAAATACTAAGTAAGTGTGTGTTTGTGCGTGTTTGAGGTTGAGAGACCGACAGAGACAGAGAGTGACAGAGACAGAGAGAATTAGAGATCCTTGCATACCAGGGTCCTATTGTCCCTGGTTCTGATAACGTTAGCACATTAACATCTGCCTGCTTTCTGTAAAAGAGAATGAATTATTGATTTGGCCAATTTGCAAATGCATAAGTAAGGAGGAGAGGGAATTCTCAGTCTCTTAAAAGTTCAGATGTGAAAGTTCAGGAGAGGAATCCATGTTAACAGTTTTTTGTGTTAAACTTTGTGAAGAAACTTCTTGTGACCAGCCTCTGTAGTGGATGAAATTTGGGCCAGTACCTTTTGTAAGCTCTCTTGCCAAATTCAGAACTCTTAGAATTTCATAACTAAAGAAGCATTCAGCTTGTCTTCAACATCAGTTTCATAACAATATGTGGGCTGGAAGAATGGGTGGTTTTTTGTTTTTTTTTTCAAATGTTGCGGTGATGATCAGGCTGTAAAGAGGAAAGGCGTTCACAATGTATAGTTGCTTTAATTCTGTTCCTTCCAAGCAGACCATGCTGGTAAGGTGTTTTTAGACAAATACTGGGCTTCCCAGATTCAGAGCATACATACTGGTGCTTTGGAGGGCTTGGTGGTGTCTGTCTGTTACAGACTTGGGAAAGAATGTAGATTGTAGCCCCTGTAACTCTCCAGTGTGTCCTTCACTGAAAAAAATCCATGTAGCTAAGTGACTTTGGGCCAGCCAGACACTTTCAGCCTGACCAACCTCACAGTGTGTCCTTCACTGAAAAAATCCATGTAGCTAAGTTTTAATGATACCATAAAAGTGTAACAAAAAAGATCCAACATGATCAATAATATTGGACTGAGCATTTAACTTTTTATTTTAAAACAAGATGCCCTCAGCATTATGGAGGAAGAACTGAAGCAGTGTGTTTTGCTGAATACCAGTCAAAAACTTGGGTTGGCCCTTCTTGCTGAGGCAGATTAAAGGCATCCCAAAAATTCTGAAAAGGCCAAAATTCCCCCAGTGTGTTGTCCCAAGAATCTGTGCTTTCTTTGCCTAATGAAACCTATCAGAGAAGGACAAGACAACATTTCTTTTGACTGAGGAAATGAGGTGCAGTTGCTGGCCAGCGTTTGAGTCCCTTTCCCCTGGCTCTCACTTAACTCCCTCCCGGCTTCTGTTTCCTTTCATTTCCTGTCAGTTCTCATTCAAATACTTTTTCTGAAATCTAGGCTCTTTGGGGGAATGCAGTAATCTGTTCACAATAAGTAAGATCCATTAGAATCTTGATTTATTTTTTTGCCCTGAATTTGGCTTACCTCAGTGTTGTGTTCAGAGGGTCTGGTGTGGAGCACATGAAAATGTATATGTTGTGTTTGACTCCCGAGACGCTTCAGTGCCCCAGGTGAATGAATGGAATGACCTGAGAGTCATTCCCTAGAACCCTACACTCAGCAGCAAGGCCTTGGTTGCATCTCTCTTGACTGGATATGGCTTAAAATATTTTCCCTCCTTGCCACCTGCTAGCCTTTGGGTTGGGTTGCCCTTTGTATATGTGTGAACTGGTTGTATGCATTTGTAACAAAGCAGAAGACGGTCTACTGATATGCGTAGGCTGAGCATAAGTGAGTGCATATATTGTATTAAACCCCAATTAAACAGGATGTGTGTGTTGATGTGTGTGCGTGTGCATGTGTTCTGCAGGTGGTAAAACAGGTGTCTGTCCCCGAGTTTGCTTTTTATGAGGGAGGTGTCTAATCCTGCAGATGTGCACAAAATGGGTGTGTATTTGCTTGTGGATCAGGAATGCTTAGCGTCTCCCTCTTTGGCAGCGTGTTGGAAGGGCAGCATATCTTGCTGCAGGGAAGGTGAGCTGTGTTTTGATGTGCGGCTGTCTGTGTTCTGCAAAGGCAGAACCCTCTTGGTCAGCACCAGCAGACTGGTTAAAAATTAAAAACCCTGGACTATATTGAAGGCATCCTGCCTCAGCATGGGGTAGGGGAAGGAGAAGAGTATGCCCCTTTGATCGGAACAGCTTCCCTCGAGGGGACTGTGGAGATAGCGTCTGATCTAGCCCCATAACTAATGTAGCAGTTCTGCTTTTCTGTTCAGCCTTCCATCTGCTGGATGTTACAAGAACATGAAATTAATGTTCGTGTTTACCTTTAAGCCCACACCCCTCACCACCACCCCGGTTTCCACTGCTAGAGCAGATTGCAAGAATATTTGCATTCACTCGGATCATATTCTGAAGCAGATTATGGAAGCAGCAACAACAAAAAAGCTGTCTTGGCTTAAAGATGTATCATGTTTCCCTGCTTTAAGGCTTATCCTATGAAGAGCTGTGCTGGATCAGACCTGTGGACCATCTTGTCCAGCATCCTCTTTCACATAACAGTTTCCCTGGAGGGTCAAGAAACAGGGCATAGGGACAAGGCCTTCTCCAGATAAGATGCGTAGGTTCCCTTTAGTCATCTTGGCTGGGAGCCAGTGATGGACCTCTCCTCCATCTATCTACTTTGCAAGCCATCTATGGGAGCAGCAATCTGTGACTTCTGGCAGCACATTCCACAGTTTGATCACTTGTTGAGTTAAGGACTCTTTTCATCCAACCGGAATCTCTCGCTCCTCAGCTTCATTAGGTGCCCTGAAGTTCTTATTTTATGGTTCCAGTTTTTCTAATTCAAGCACAATTTTAAAAAACTCCTATTGTGGCCCAGTGTGGTTATCTCCTTTCCAAACTGTAAAGTCCCAAATTCTTAATGTTTCCTCATAGAAAAGGAGCTCCGACCCCTTAATCTTCTTAGTTGCCCACTTCTGAGCTTTTCTCAACTCTACAATATCTTTTTGGAGATGTGGAGATCAGAACTGCCAAAGGTCTTCCAAAGAAGACTGCCAACTCCAGGTTGGAAATTCCTGAATTTTTGGGGGAGGGGTGGGTGGGGGAGCTTGTGGACTGCAGAATTTGGGGGAGGAGCTCAGCAATGATGTGATGCCATGCAGCCAAAGTAGCCATTTTTTCCAAAGGGACTGGTGTATGTAGTCTGAAAATCAGGTTTAATTTCAAAATCTAGGCTCCACCCAGAGGTTGGCAACCCTGCTTTCAAATAAAGCTGCACCGTAGATCTACATAGGGGCATTGCAATATTTGCTGTCTTATTTTCAGCCCCTTTCCTAACAATCCCTGGCATGGAGTTTACTCCCTGAATGGACCTTATTCTGTCTGTCCGTAAACTGAGCTCATCTTTATGAGAGAGCATCTAATCTTACAGGGTAATGAGTTAATTAGGCGATCCTTAATTATCTTATACATGACCAGCAGGCCATTTCTGTGGTGGTGCTGGTGGTGGTGCAGGTTGTCTCTCAGAGTGTTTTGCTTTGAAGTGGCCAGCTCATCTTTGGGTCATTTATCTTGCAACCAAACTATATATATCGTTTCCTTGATGGGTGCTTTAGCTGTAGAAAAGCAGCTTCAGGGGAAGTTCATCTGCTCTTTTTTTCCTGCTCAAAACTGCATTCGCCCCAAGCAGCTGTTCTTGCTCAGAGTTTCCACCACATTTGCAGCCACATTCTTCTTGATGGGAAAGAAAAAACTTTGTGGGGGTGGTTGATTGGTTGCCAGCTCCAGGTAGAGAAATACCTGCTGAGATTTTGGGGGTGGGGGCTGAGAAGAACGCAGTTTGCAGAGACGAAGGGACTTCAGTGTGGCATAACTGCCTTCCAAAGGAGCCATTTTCTCCAGGTAAACTGATCTCTGTTGCCTGGAGATCAGTTGTAATCCCAGGAAATCACCTGGAGGTTGGCAACCCTCATAGCTGAGGTATTTGAATTGCAGAACCAGCCAGCAGACAAAACACTGGATGTCTTCGCTTCCCTCTTGCCACTCCTTTGCTCCAGATGTCTCTTTAGCAGACCTTCTGTGTAAACCCATGTGCTTGGCAGGGATTTAAAAGCATCCCATTAATGTGTCCTCCAGTTGCTA
This sequence comes from Heteronotia binoei, assembly GCF_032191835.1. Classification (NCBI taxonomy): domain Eukaryota; kingdom Metazoa; phylum Chordata; class Lepidosauria; order Squamata; family Gekkonidae; genus Heteronotia; species Heteronotia binoei. The sequence continues at coordinate 27,906,570 of NC_083236.1, forward strand.
ACCCCATTGGTCCCTTCTGATTCTCAAGGAGCATTTTTAGGCACATGCTGTTGAAATCAATGGGACAGATGTGATTAACTTTGGCTGAGTTGCTTGTCAAACCTCAGTGAACATGAAACTAACCATAAAAAGCTGGAGAATTTAGAGGGGGGGGAAGGAACAGTGGTATTCAGCTCTTTTAAGATGGGTGCCAGCGTCAGGCACATAGTCTTAGTATGGTGGGAGTGCATTGCTGGTTTTCCCCAAGACAAGCTGGCTAATTGTCTATAGCCAGTAAACTTCTTTCCTTCTGCTCTGCCCACTGTTCCCCTGTATCCCAGTAGCCATGGATCAGGAAAGTGAAACCACATTGTATGGAAGGAAGTGGGCCTCAAAAGGAAGCAAACAAGATTTCCTTTTTTAGGGTTTGTAGAATCTTTCGGGCTCAAGTGCCGTGTTCTACTGGAGAAAGTTTTCCTTCCAGACGTTTCGTTCTCAGCTGCGGAGAACATCCTCAGTGGCGTTGCAGCCGGAGCAGGCGCTCTGACCTTCTTGGCTGCTGTGCATTGCTGTGCATTGTCTCAATGCCCAGCAGCCAAGAAGGTCAGAGCGCCTGCTCCGGCTGCAACGCCACTGAGGATGTTCTCCGCAGCTGAGAACGAAACGTCTGGAAGGAAAACTTTCTCCAGTAGAACACGGCACTTGAGCCCGAAAGATTCTACAAACCCTAATGATGTTACCAGCCGTGAAAACCTGAAATCTTTATTTCCTTTTTTCTTCCTTGCCACTGCTTCCCAGTTGATAGAAGTTTAGACATTTTCCTTGAGAAACAGCTTTTAACTTGAGAGATAGCTTAAGTTTTTAAAAGTGAGAAATAAAAGGACTTTCTGTTATACTTGGGAAGCCAGGACTCCTCCCTCCCCTTGTGCGTGGTGGAGAACCTGCTTACCCCACCCCCAGGCCTCCTGTAGCTTTCTCAGTAGCTCAGGGGACCAGATCAGGTGCCTGCTCTTTTTCTGCAGCATTATGAACCTTCCTGAAGATAAGGAAGGCAAGGCAAAGGGAAGCCAGTATTCATGCATATCAATTAATTAATGAATTTGTTTCATTTACTTGCAGGCTTACATTGTTCTCCTCACCTCCATTTTATTCTCACAACAAACCGGTGAGGTAGGCCAGGTTGAGACTGTGTAACAGACCAAGGATCACCCAGCAAACTTCCATGGTTGAGGGGGACTCCCAGATCCTTGTTGGACACTAACCAGTTTTTGGAGTGTCTCTTTATATTATCAGTCCTTAGGCCATCTCATGTTAGCACCGTAGGGCTGCCAGCTCCAGGCTGAGAAATTACTGGAGGTTTGGAAGGGCACGGTTTAGGGAGGAAAAGGATCTCAGCAGGGTATAATGTCATAGAGTCTACCCTAGGGTTGCCGGATCTGTGTTGGAAAATACCCAGAGACTTTGGGGGGGTGGATCTGGGAGAAGGTGGGGTTTGGGAGGGGAGGGGCTTCAGCATGGTACAATACCAAAGAGACCACCCTTCAAAGCAGCCATTTTCTCCAGGGTAGCCGATCTCTGCCAGCTGGAGATCAGTTGTAAGAGCAGGAGATCTCCAGCCCCCACCTGGAGGCTGGCAACCTTAGAGCAGCTGTTTTCTCCAGGAGAACTGATCTCTGTAGCCTGGAGATTAGTCCTAGTTCTGGGAGACGGGGCAACCCTAACTGCAGAGTCTTCATTGACAGTGAGAAGCCTAAAAGTATGGGTTGGCCTGGCACGCCAGTATCTTCCTCCTCCCCCACCCTTGCTGCTGTTTGCCCTGTCCAGAGGTGGCTTTCAAGAAGACAGCTGCCTGGCTTTTGACACCCTGATAGGGAGGAGCACAAGGGAGGAGACCTAACCACAGCCCCCCCCCCTCCTCTGTGACAGCTGCTGAACTCTGCTGGCCACTTCCTGTTCCTTCTGAGGCATGTGCATCAAGACAAAGCCCATGCATGGATTCCAGCGCAGATCCGCTCCCTCTGTACCACGTGCGTGCCAGAGTATTTATAGCTCGGGCGGAGTTGCAACTGTACTGAGAAGTGTAGTGGGGGAGGGTGGACCAGGGAAGAGCAGTTTGCCTGACCTTCCTTCCTGCAGAGCTCAGTTTGCAGAAGCAGTTAGCCCAGAAGAACCTCTGGGTGCTTCGACTCACAAAAGCTTCGACTGAAATAAGTTTTGTGTGTCCTTATAGGCTCCCTGGTCATTTATATTATTTTGCTGCTCCAGGGCTACCCCCTCTGCAATGACCTGATTTTTCTGTGTAGCAAGGGTGCTAAATGGAAGCAGAAACAAAGTTTAAAAGCTGGGGGAAATTAGGAAACAGAGGCAGGTTTGGCTGCTCTGCTGGGCAGTCTCCATCTGCAAGTGGGTGAAAGTGTAGGGGTGCCAATCCCCAGGTTTGGAGGCCCTACCCTCATTTCAGGGTTATCAGAAAGTGGTGTAGGGGGGAATGTGGTCAGCCTTAGCTCTCGCAGAGCTGTCCTTGAAAGGGCAGCTTCTGTGAGAGAGCTCTCAGCCCCACCTACCTCACAGGGTGTTTGTTGTGGGGAAGGAGGGTAAAGGAGATTGTGAGCCACTCTGAGATTCAGAGTGGAGGGCAGGATACAAATCCAATGTTTTCATCATTAACGTGGAACATTCTTCCCCTTGATCTTCACCTGGCGTCTGTTCTTCTAGCCCAGGGGCGGCCAAACTGTGGCTCTTTCACACATATTGTGTGGCTCTTGAAGCCCCCACTGCCCTGTCAGCCAGCTTGGAGAAGGAATTTTTCTTTTTAAATCACTTCTCCAAGCCCAGCCAGCCATTAGCTTGGAGAATGCATTTAAAGTTAAGGTTGCTTTCTTTCCACCTCTCCCTCCTCTGATCTTCCTTCCTTCCGGCTCTCAGACATCTAACATTTGTGTTTTTGCGGCTCTAAGACATCTGACATTTATTTTATGTGGCTCTTACATTAAGCAAGTTTGGCCACCCCTGTTCTAGCCTCTAGATGCCAGGTTAAGATGTTTTTGCTTGTTCAGAACTTTAATGTGAGTTTCCCCTCACTTGTTTTAGTTTTTGGTTGAAATGCAGTTCACACAAATAATTTTTCACTTTTGCTAAATTCAGTTAGTAGCTGTTGCCTGTTATCAGGTATTTTCTATGCTGAGAAGAAAGCTTTGTGGGGGAGAAAGGTGGGCTTCTGAATCATTTTAGTAAACTAATTTTTGTTGTTTTTTCTTCTATTTTTAACCTTTATTTAATAGTATGTAATGACTGCCCTGTAGGAATGTGGTACTGAAAATGTAAAAAAAGAAATCAGTTCTGAAAATCTCTGTAGCTGCTCAAGTTATGTCAACACCCATTTACCTCAACACCGGGAATGATTTTTACTTTTATTTCTGCCGTGTACCCAAATAATGCCTCACTCCACAGCCTGGACATATTAACCAGATTATTTTCTGTGTTTGTTTTTTTGCTTGTCTTATGAACAACCTAAAAACCTTGTCTTATGAACAACCTAAAAACCTACACGCTCTTTGTGGTGTGGTGTTCTGTTCAGCTGCAGTCTGCAGGAAGTACATTTTCCAAAGTGTTTGGCTAAGCTTCAGAATCTGTCCTTTCTCTGTCACAACACTCTTGTGCAGTAATCACCGTTATTCCCATTTCACAGATGCAAAATTGAGACAGTCACTTGCCAAAGATTGCTGTGGGGGGGGGAGCGGGATAGCGTTTGAACTGTGTTGGACTCAGAAAAATCTTATCTTTGATTCTGTTGGCAGTCTCACATTTAACAGAGTGAACTTTTATGAGGTTTCCCAGCTATGACCCTTCCTCAAGAAACTTGATCTGGCCACAGTGACCTATACTGTCATCACCTCCAGGCTTGATTACTATAATGCACTCTGTGTTGGGCTGCCCTTGGAGACTCTTTGGAAGGGTTGGGGTTTGTCCAGAATTATAACAGCAGGATTGTTAGTTGGGGTGGATTTCAAACCACATTTTATTCCAATGTTGAAAGAGTATCACTACTTCAGATTACATTTCAAGCTGTTGGTTTTGACCTATGAATAGTGGAGTGGCCACCTGTGCTCTATTTATCCTCCCTGGACTTGGCATTCCTTATTCCAGGTCCTTCAGTCTTCTCAGGTGAGGCAAATAACCTTGACAGGTTAGGATAAGGCTTTTTCAGTGACCCTTAACCCCCGTGTCCTCCCCTTTCTCTGTATCTAACACCTTCATCTGACAATTTTTAGTTTCTGACCCTAACGATTTTCTTTAAATTCTGTTGGCTTGAGAATGGTTTCTACTTTTCCTCCTTATTGCTTTATTGATATTATGGCTGTTAGTTGTTTTCTGATTTTTTTTATATTCTCCTCGCTGTGCTGTGGTTGTTTTAAAATCTGGCTGGAAATTTGTTGATTTAAAAAACAAACAAACAATATAGTATATTGCATTTTTCTAATGATTGCATTGTATTCTGTCTGCTCCTGCACTTTCTGTTTTAGTGGATGGTCTTGAGTGCTTCAGTCCAGAAATATGCAAGAATTTTAAATAAGCAATATCGCTCCCAATAAATAATATATCCAAAGACTGCAAACTACAGTGGGAAGGGAGGGATTACAAGAAGATTGTGCAGTTTGACAATATGAGAATTTTTTGAGTGATATTTTAACAACCTTGCTTCCTTTTGCATTCTGCACAGTTTCTAAGGACTGGCACAGAAAACCTTCCCATCACAATCTCCCCCTTCTCAGTGTTAGGAGCTAGATCTGCATGTTAAAGGCTACAATACTAAGCATACTTGGAAGTGTAAACTCCTTGGCCATGAATAGGACTTGCCTCTGAGTAAACTTGGTCAGGGTTGGGCTGTGATCTGCTGGTTCTGTTTTGACTTCTGACTGAGGCTTTGTTTCTGGCCTGCTGTTGCCAAGGGAGATTTTGAGGGAAGAGAACAGAGCGCTCGCCCTTGCGTTTGAAACTTCCAGTTCCACATTTAATTGAGGAGCGGATATAAAGCCTTCCCCTGTTGGAACAGCGACAGAAGCAGCCAGTTAAATCTCTCCCAATATGCCTTGCGGTGCTTTCCAAGAAGAAAGGCAGGCAAGATACCCGAGCAAGGTCGGGTAAGAAGATCATACCACTGTTCCTGCCCCTCTGGTGTGCCCTTTGCCAAGAACAGTTGGTAGGAAATAGTGCAACAATTGTTCTTGGTTCACATCAGTGTTGTGAAGTACTTTGAATAATATGCAAATTAGTTGACCTGGTTTGGGGACCACAACAATAGCAACCCTTCTGAAGAATACCTGGCAAAGATCCTCAGGGAAGAAGTTCTCTGTAGCTTGCTTCAGGGTAACATTTATATATCAGCCCCAACCAGAACAATATCTAGTGTTTTTGACCATGTCCAAGAGTCTCTTGCCACATGTTATTTTATAAGGCGCCTCACATTCTTTGGGCACACTCCTCTTAAAGCTCTGGAGACTGTTTGAAAGTTTCAGTTGGTCCAAGATGCTATTGGCACAGGTACAAATGACCAGGAAGCTCTCTCTGTCTGGTGCTGAAAGAGCTATGCTAATCGCTACCTGGCACAATTCAGAATGCTGGCTATTCTTCTTTAAAGTCCTAAATGGTTTGGGATGAGTGCCTTTAATAGCTTCTGGTCCTGCCTGCCTGTCACCAGATAGATCATCCACTGAGTTCCTTCTCTGTGTCCCTCCAGCTTCTGAGGTGGGATATCTCTCAAGGATGTGGACTTTAATGTGGTGGTTCCTCATTAATGGAGTCCTCCCTTTGCCCACCTGGGCCAGGTTCGATGTAACTCCTTTACCCAGGCATTTTAATTGTTATGGTTGTCTTGAAATAAATTTGTGTAAATACATTTGGTTTTTGTGTGATTGTTTGTCTTGCTCATCAGGCTCCTTTTCATCATTGTTTTTATGTATTGCTCTGTTTGTCAATCAATTGCACTTTGTGTTAGTTTGTGAAATGAGAGCCAGTAGATTGTAGGGGGTTTTGGTTTTGGACTCTGCTAGGGAAGACCAAGTTTCAGTTTCCATTCTACCACACTGGCTTTAGGCCAGAACAAAGTTCGAGTCCACTGGCATCTTTGGGCCAGCCACTCTCCTGCTGCCTAACCCATTTCACAAAGTTGTGGTAGAGATAAAATGGAGACGGTGAGAACTATGAAGCTTGCTGGGTGGCATTGAGGCAGTCTCGTTCTTTCAGCTTCACTTACCTCACAGATTGTTGGGAGGGTGAAATGGAAGTGAGCTTGGGCCAGACACTCTCAGCCCAAACAAAGTTGTTGGTAAAGATAAAATGGAGGACAGGAGAACTGGGAGTTAGTGCAGAGCAGAGGTCCATCAGTGGCTATTAGCCACAGTGTGTGTGTGTGTGTGTGTGTGTGTGTGTATATATTTGGCCGCTGTGTGACACAGAATGTTGGACTGGATGGGCCATTGGCCTGATCTAACATGGCTTCTCTTATGTTCTTATGTTCAGTGTAGTGATTAATGTGTTGGATCTGGGAAACCTCTTTTCTCTGCCATAGAAGTTCGCTGGTGGGCCTTGAGCCAGGATTAAATGGAGGAGAGAAGAATATAAGCTGGATTCCCATTGGAAATGAAAGTGGTATACAAGTGAAGAAAATAAATAAATAAATCTTTAATGCTGTCCTGAACTCGCAAAAGAAGGGTCTGGATAAAATATAAGAGAATTTTGTATGACAGTTTTTATTGTTGGGCTTTGTATGCCCTAGGAACTTGGTTGGTGGAAGGTTGTATGAGATTCCCTTCAATACGTAAAGAGAATCTCTGCTCTGCCTGGCAAAGCTCCCTCCCCCCCTTTAATAAAGGACTCTGACCACTAGTGGTAAAGGGCAATACCCTGAGGAAGAGAAGACAGCTGCTCTTTAAGACCTGTTGTTTCTGGCTTGACCTGTCTAGGACATGGCACCATTTCAAGGATGACCTGATACTGAAACATCTGTGTATGCTGGATTGCCTTCCTGTCTGGAGAGCTCTGACTGTTTGGAAGGGGGGGGGGCAGGGGGATGTAGGTAAAAGGCTCAGAAGGGTTCCCTGGCCCTTTGGGTTGGCATGCCCTGAGCCGGCTTTTGAAAAGAGCCTGAGCCGATTACTGGGGCTTATCTCGTCGGCCATCTGTGCTCGGCTTCCTCTGGGGAAGCTGAACCCTCACTTCCACCTCACTCTCTGGGCTGCCGCCTTTCCCTCCCTTCCTTCCTTTTTGTATGGGAGAACATCAAGCGTCATATCCTGCTTCTGGTGACTCTCTGCCCCCCCCCCCCAAGCCATTGGGACTAAGCTGCCTCCTGCCTCCCAACCCAGGGCCCCTTTATAAGTGCACCCTGCCCCAGGTTGAGTATCTTGAGTACTCTGTTCCCTCACTCCTGGTACACCAGCTCACCTACCAGGATAGCATCTTACACATGGGTTCTCTTGTTATATGCAGTTGTCATTTTGTGTGAATAGGGCAGCCCTCATATTTCTCTCTGTGTGACTGTGTATCCACAACAAACCCACTTTCCCATTTGCACATCCCAAAACTTGAAAATGTATGCATTTCACCTGTTCGCATAAAACGGCATTCATGGATGTGAAGAGTTCCAAAACTAGAATGACAGAAAGGAGTTGTGCGGCAGAAGATTAGCAGCTGGCTTTGTTAGAGAGACAGAGAGAGATGGGTTGATAGTTGTGAATTTTCCCTACCCAGCATGTTCTCCCCTCACCCATCTTCTCTGCTTGCTCCTTTCATCCTTCACCCTGCACAGCTCATGTCCCTACACACCTCAGTCTGAGGAGTTTCAAAGGTAATTTTCACCCCCTCAGTGTGTGCTTGGGAAACTCTTGAGTGGCAGTTCCCCCTCCCTTGTCACTTTGTATGAGGGTCTCCCAAAATGCTGATGTTACAAAAAAAATTGTTGTGGGAGAAGTATTCCCAACAGGTGGCCTGAAAAACTTCCTCCTCAAGATAATTTCTGAGGGGATGCTGCATTCTTCTGCCTCAGCAAAGTGAAGGAGGAGTCTGGAGGCACCTTAGAGACTAACAGAATTCATTCTGGGAGAAACTTTTGTGAAGCAGAGCTCACTTCTTCATATGCATTGACGTGTTTGGCCATTAGGCACACATCTCTAAGGAAGAAAGCTTTCTGCTAATTTCCAAGGTGCCACTGAACTTCTGCCTTATTTTTTGCACCAAGAAATCTCACCCCCTTCTCTGGTAACATGACATCTGTGTATTGAAGCTAATGCCAGAAGAGTCAGCAGAATTATCCTGAGGATGGAAGAACTAAAGGAGACCTTTAGGAATAGCCTCCTGAACTTGGACAGGCCAGAGAAGATCTGGTGGGAGACATCACTGACAGGGTCACTATTTTGTCTTTCTTTTGGAAGCCTGGAAGCTGGTCAGGCATTAGGGTGAACTGAACTTCATCTGTCAGGGAGATGCCTCTTACCTCAGGAAGTTTCCAGTTCCAAACCTCTTACCTCAGGATGTTTTTCATTGCCCATACTCCATTTATCCACAGTCATGTTGATTTAAACTTAGAGTGTTGTGGGTGGTTCAGGAGTGTGGGATTCAGATGAGCTGGTTAACTTTGAGACTTCCCACAGCCTCCCAAGATGGTGCTGCTATTCTAATTTCTTTCACAAGTAAAGGGTTTAATAAAATGAACTGTTTGTGTTGCCATTAGAAGTCTGCCTAGGCAGTGTGATGTAGTGGTTGAAAGTGGGCCTAGTATGTGGGAAACCAAGCTCTGAATCTCCACTCTACCATGGAAGAAGACTGGGCTTCCTTAAGCCTGTCACTCTCTCTCATCCCAACTTACCTCACAGGCTTGGTTTTGTGAGTGTATAACAGAGGAAAAGGGAACAACATAAGCCACTTTGGAGAGGATACCTAAGTATAAATATCTAAATAAATAACTAGGAGCCTTGTGGTGTGGGCCACATAAGATGGTTGTGAATGTGAGGGGATGTTTTCTAGAGCTTTGTTTGCCCCTTGACTGTTCACAAAAGGATGACATCCCTGATGGCTTTTTGTTGTTGCCAGGTGCTTGCCAGTGTTTTCCCCCTGTTTCAGACCTGTTTGTCTCACTCCCCTTCCTTTTCTCTTCCTCTTTTTCCTGCTGCAGACATTTGGAGCTTGGGCGTCATTCTTTACATGCTGGTGTGTGGACAGCCACCTTTCCAGGAAGCCAACGACAGTGAGACCCTGACCATGATTCTGGACTGCCGCTACACTATCCCGTCTCACGTCACCTCACAGTGTGCAGAGTATGAGACCAACCCCCTCCCATTCCCACTCCCTTTCTGCATGGGCCCTATCTCACAGGGCAGGGTCATGCACCTTCCCCCTCCTCCCCAAGCACGCATGAGCTCCATCTTCTCTTGGGTCGTTTTCGCACTCACCTCCAGCCGGCGCGACCCCCCTCTTCACCGCGCAGGATCTGCGCGGATTTCGCACTAAATGCCGCGGAGCAGCCTTTTGCGCCGGAAACTCCCGGCGCAAAAGCCGCTCAAACGTAAATCGCCAAAAAGCAGTTTGGCGTTTGCGCGGCTTTTGCGACGGGAGTTTCCGGCGCAAAAGGCTGCTCGGCGGCATTTAGTGCGAAATCCGCGCAGATCCTGCGCGGTGAAGAGGGGGGGTCGCGCCGGCTGGAGGTGAGTGCGAAAACAACCTTGGTGTAGCTGCCAAGTCCTTCCTTTTTGTGTTCCGTAATTGTGGACTGGTTAAGTATCAAGTGCCCTCTGCAGACCAAAGAAGGAAATGCAATTAAAATGTCCTGTATTCCCCTTGTTATGAGGGGAATATGAGTATTCTGCCCTGACCTGGATAGCCCAGGTTAGCCCAGTCTCTTCAGAACTCGGAAGCTGTTAAATACTGGGTTCGATACGTTTGGAGTTCACACAGAACATGCTTTGTTGTAAATTACATACTAAGACAACATGGCAGGCTGTAGACCTCACTTATACGCAGTCCCATACCAAATCATGGCGGTCAAGTTTTGCGTTGGTTGGTTGCTGTTCAGAGTTCAAATCAATCAGAGTCTATAGGCAGTCCCGCAATTTCCCGGATGCCCCCGAAAGCTACTGCAAAGCAGTAAATTCAGTGCAGTAAACTCAGGGTAGCCGATTCAGTAGATAACAGAAGCTAAGCAGGGCTGGCCCTGGTTAGTATTTAGATGAGAGACCAGCAAGGAAGTCCAGAGTTGGTATACAGAGGAAAGCAATGGCAAACCACTTTTGCTTATCTCTTGCCTTAAAAACCCTGTGGAGTCACCATAAGTCATCTGTGACTTGATGGCAAAATAAAATATAAAGACTCTAGCAGCCAAACTAGCCCAAGCTCATTAGTACTTGGATGGATGGCATAGTTACACAGAGGAAGGCAATAACAAACCACATTCATTCATCCATCCCTTGCCTTGGAAACCTCTTGAGGGCTCACCGGAAGTCAGTTGTAACTTGACATCACTTAATTATTATAATAAAGACTCTTGATTGGATGGGCAGCTGGTGGGGTGCCTTGGGGAAGTGGAGGGCCCCAACTCCTTCCCATCCCCTGTGCTGAATCATATCCTTTACTCTGAACGAGCACTCTTCTGATGGGATGGGTGAGAATCACACCAGTAGACCTTGTCACCCTTCATCTGTCTGGGCCTTGCTATCCGGTCACATCCATGTCCTTCCTTGTGCTTTCCTCAAGGAAGAATTAGATGGGATGCAAACTTGGTTGAGTGAATCAGCAATGAATGGGGAGCAAGCGTGGTTGTTTTCTCATGTAGAGTCTGAAAACTAAGCTTGACCCTTTCTGCAATGATACCTCAGACTGTTTTTCCCTGAGTTAATCCCATCTCACTGACTGAGTGAACTCCTGCTGTTTTCTCTTGGCCAGCCTGATCTCTCAGATGCTGCAACGGAACCCACAGCAGAGAGCCTCCCTGGAACAGATCGAAACCCACCCATGGCTGCAGGGCGTGGACCCCTCCCCAGCCAGTCGCTATCTCTTGCCTCTAACATCACACAAGCGGGTCTCGGAGGAGGAGCACGGTATCATCATCCAAGCCATGATGTGCGGCAACATAGCAGACCGGGAAACCATCCAAGAGTGAGTGTCACCAGCTGACTCTGCCTGCCTGGTTTTCTGATTGAGTGGGGGGTATGGTGGGATGGGGAATCTGATAGATGGGGATGTTGTTGTGGGAACTGAGGTCACATGTGAATGTCCTTTCACAACTGTACCTCCAAATCCCAGGGTAAGGGACCCTTGTGTCCATCCTTAAACAGAGACTGATTTCCCACTAGCCTTATGCCACTCTCACTCTCCTCTTCTCCATGGGGCTTCCCTCAGTTTTCATGCTATTTGCTCTGGGGCTGCAACTCGCTCCGCCTCTTTCGCACAGCAAACAAAATCCTCTAAAAACCAGTTTATGTTTGCCATGTGAAAAAGGCGAAGCGAGTTGCAGCCCCAGAGCAAATAGTGTGAAATCTGACGGAAGCCCGGCTGAGAAGAGGAATGTGAGAGCGGCATAAGGCTAGTGGGAAATCAGTCACACACACAAACACACACACTTGGGCAATCACTCTGGTAGAGTTTTGGAGTAGCAGGCAGCAAGGGAGACAATACTTTTGTTTTTAATCTTTATGGGACATATAAAAGTGGAAGGAAAAGGCAAGAAAAATAGGTAGAATGAAAAAGCAACATGAAATACCAAGTCTGTGGGGTTACTGAGCTGTAACTAGATGGCATCTAGAATGACAGCAGCATTTGGGGAATAAGCAGCAAGAAGAAAATCAAATGATTCCTAGTCTCAGCCTTGCTATTTTAATCTCCTTGGGACTAGACCAAAGGCAGAACCTACCCTTGATGTTTGTTACAAGTATGCATTAGGGTTGCCAACCTGCTTGTGGGGACTAGAATTCTCCTGGAATTGCAGTTTATCTGCAGATTGCAGAGATTAGACCCCAGGAGGAAATGGCAGCTTTGGAGGGTGGACTCAGTGGTAACACATCCCTCCCTTCCCCAAACTCTGCAGTTCACAGTCCTAGAGTGACCCCAGAAAAGGATGTTTCCTCTTTTAGCAGCACTTGGAGCAGAGATAGGGAAGAGGATGGGCCTCAGGAAACTGAGGTCAGGAGAGAAAGAAGAGTGGATAAAGAAGCAGAGCAGAAAGTTTCTTATGCTGCTTGATCTGGCAGTTTCAGTGCAGCTGGAGAAATTCCAAAGTAGTAAGGGGAAGGTTCCAGGCAGAGAGAAAGTCTCTGTCCTGTATATCAGCGATAGAAGAATATTCCTGGGAAGGAGACTGGATTTTACACCACTTAGCATAACCCTATAGTGGCAGAGGAACAATCTGGGAGGGAAAATGAACCTAACTTGTTCGTGTCAAGATGCCACCCTGATGCAGCTTTTACCTGGCCATTTACTATTGTGGCCTAATATCACTGGTGGAGCTTTTCTGTTCTTTTTTCTATCGGACAACTTTTTAGAATTTTGCATGTGATCAAAGGGATTTGAGTTGCTGTTTGATTGGAGAGGTTTTAGAAATCTTGTTTTCGTTGTGAGAGAGTGTCATAGTTGAGTGCCCACTGGAAGGTTCAAATTTCTCTTTGTCTGAAATGCCAGTAAAGAAAAGGTACTAGACAACTTAGGGGGGAGGTGAAATGGATCCAGGTGGCGTGATCGAATTGCCCAAGTGACAAGCCTGACTTTGCCCATGCTCTCGAGTAGGTATTCCAGGGAAATCTGAGTTGAAAAGCAGATTCCTGGATGACCCCTGGAAAGTTTGTCATTGTCTTGCAAGCCACGATCATTAGTCATAGCTTGAATCTTGATGAGCCCTCAGAAAGCTACAGAATAAAGTCATTGTCAGGTTATATCCGAGTTCCCATGGGAACCTGGCTGTTTCCTTATGCATTGGCATCTCAATAGCATGTAGACTGATCTTGACTCTTCAGCTTTAATGGGTCCTCCAGCAAGCTTAGATGTCACAAAGTCTGAGAAGCGTGTATGAGGTGTGTGTGTGGATGTGTGTATATGTGTGTGGGAGGGGCAAATTTCAAAAGCATGTCCCCCCCCCCCGGGGATTTTGTGGGGCAAGAGAGAAGTTAAAGTTTGAAGTCCTGCCAGAAGCTCTGATAGGGAAGAGCACAGGGAGATATCACTAAAGTAGCTCTCTTACACTCAACTGCCATTAGGAACTGCCTTCCAAAACCCCCCAGTTGTTGCCTGTGAAAGATTGACCATAGCCCAGATTGAGGAAGTTGGGATGTATAAGATAGGCCAAGTAGCTAACCTCTAATTAGCCCAGGACATCCTACACTGTGGCTTCAAAGGATGGATCAGTAGAGCCTCTTATCAGTGTGCAAATACGTTTCCAGAAATACATTTTCATTACAAGCCTTTGAATTGGACGCTGAGCCTAGGAGGGATAGTTCCTCAGTACCTCCACCCAGAGGCACCTAATTGACTCTGCTGGGCTTGTGCACAGTGTCCACATTTGATAACGTTGCAGGTATCTGCCAGGGATGGCTCTTGACATTTTGCCTTCAATTCTGAGGGCTAGACCAGAGGAATTCTGTGAATTCTGTGCCTGGAACTCCCAGGAAAGCCCAGTTTCCAGGTGCAGAGGGGCAGTGTTTGAAACCAGTTTGGGGAGGCCCCATGATGGCCTTTCTGAATTCTCTTCATCTGTGTAGAGACAGATGATGTCCCTGTCCTGGATTTTTGTGCTCCTGTGTACTTGCCTGCAGTGGGTCCTGCATCTGATTTTCCTTTCCCCCGTTGTGTTTCCTGTAGAGCACTGGAGGCCAACCACTACAACCACATTACTGCCACCTACTTCCTGCTGGCTGAAAGGATCCTGCGTGAGAAACAGGAGAAGCAAAGCCCTAGTCCCAGCCTGGTTTACAACCTTGCCCAGCACGTCCAGAGCAGGCAAGTATTTTCCTCTCCTCTGAGGGCCTAACTCCTCATTACCTTTTCCTTGCATCAGGTCCAGCGTCAGCATACTTTCAGGTGGGGCAACTACCAGGGCTTCTGGTGGACCCTGCTGATGCTGGCACCTAGGGCTTTTTTTGTAGCGGGAACTCCTTTGCATATTAGGCCACACACCCCTGATGTAGCCAATCCTCCCAGAGCTCACAGTAGGCCCTCTTGGGGGATTGGCTACATCAGGGTATGTGGCCTAATATGCAAAGGAGTTCCTGCTACAAAAAAAAGCCCTGCTGGTACCCATGCATCTCCTGACATTCACACCCTTCCAGTGCCTGCTTGTGAGTGCTTTGCCACCCAGTGCCTAGTGCTATCAGGGAACAGCATGTGGATGGTGTGCATAGCACAGGTGTTTGTGGTGGCCTGGGCAGTGGCACTCTCAGTTGCACCCAATGCCCAGCACCATTGTTACCCCTGACAGAATTATAAATATTAGCCTTTGATCTTTTATTTGGGGAATTTAGCTTCAAAAGGCAGACCTTTGTAGGAAGTGGGGCAAAGCAGGACCTATTATCTGTGTTTACGGAGGTAGTCCCAAATAGACCCCAGGCCAATGAATAAAATAAAATGGATTTTATTTATAAAAGAAAAATAATAAAATCAAACCTACATACAAATGGGGCAGCTTACACACAAGATATAGAAACAGAGGAGTGGGTGAGATAGCATATGAGCACTGGGGTAATACTATACTAGATCTTGGAGAATGGTTCATCCTGAAGATGGATGAAAAGGAGGAGCGTGTGTAGAATGACCAGAGCTATACACGGAAAGGCCTGACGTGGATTAGGGGTGCAGCTTTGTGAGTGGGCAGCAGAACACAATAATATGGTAAAAATGGGGTATATTCAGGGCTTTTTTTGTAGAAAAGCCCAGCAGGAACTCATTTCCATATTAGGCTACACCCCCTGACATCACCATTGTTTCACACAGGGGCTTTTTGTAGAAAAAGTCCAGCAGGAACTCACTGACATATTGACACCAAGCCAGCCGGAACTGCGTTCCTGTAAGTTCCTATTCAAAAAAAGCCCTGGGTATGTTTATCTATATTTATCCTCGTTCTCTGATTGGCCCAAAATGGCACCAAAACCTTACAGGGCTTCTGGGAGTTGTAGGCCCTTCCCACTACTACCACTCAGGCTTTCCTGGGCCCACAGGCCTCTGAGGCACAGGCCAGATCATGACAGTATGGCAGAAGGAAAATTGGTTATGTTAATGTAGACAAACGTTAGAATAGGTGTGTCCATACCTGAGGTGATAGCTAGAGGGAGAAAATGCCATTAGTAACAGAACGTAATTCAATCATACCATTGTGCGCTAGAGGCAAGAGCTTTTGTCTGTGTACCTTGTCTTTACAATAGGTAGCCTCTTAACCCGTTAGAAACTGGGATCTTTGAATTGTGGCAGTTGCCCATCCTTTATTTGCCAGAGGAGAGAAAAGAACTGAGGGGGAGAAGACGTACACAGGAATGTGGCAACCAGCCTGTCACTGTGAACCTGTTTCTCTCTCAGAAACAGCTCTTAGTAGACCCGTCATTAATGCCAAGCCTGGTATTTCTGAGGACACTGCTGTGGAGGCTGTGGGCCTCTCTGTGTATCGGGGTTTCTCTACTCATGGGGAAAGACCACCCCTGGTTGGAGGGCAGGTGTCCTGGCAACACCATCAGGGAAAGAGCACATAGGCAGTGCAGTCAGATGTGACTTTAGGCAGTGAGGCAACTTGCAAGCAGGCAGCAAAAAGACATTCAAACATATGGGGGCGTGCAGGTATGTAAACAAGAAAGCGGAGCTGGTAGTGGGGATTGGAGGACCCACTCTGCCTCGGATCCCCTCAAACCTGGAGCCAGTCCTGTCTCGCATCCTCCCCTGATACCATCCGTCATACCTGCACTGTGCATGTCACACATGAATCTTTGTTCCCAGGTGCTTTGACCCTTAACCCAGAGTGGTGGCAGCAAAGCCTGATTTGGATCTGTGAGACACAGAGACCGATTTCCCACTAGCCTTATGCCATTCTCACGCTTCTCTTCGCTTTGCCTTTTTCATGCGGCAAACAGAAACCAGATTTTAGAGGATCTTGTTTGCTGTGTGGAAAATAGCAGAGCAAGTTGCAGCCCCGGGGCAGATAGTGTGAAATCTGATGGACGCCCCGCAGAGAAGAGGAGAGTGAGAGCGGCATAAGGCTAGTGGGGAATCGGTGAGAGACGGGGGTTTAAGCCTAACCCACCATGTGCAAGTTTCCCCACTTGAAATCTGAGGACTAAGGTGCTGTTTGCCCCCATGGGGGCTTTATTTATATTGATAGCTACACGTCAGGTTTCCCGACAGGGCAAATAGCTGCTCCCAGACTGAGTAAATTGGGTTGCCAACGTTAGGGAGGGCCTGGAATCCTCCTGGAACTATCACTGGTCTCCAGACTACAAAGAGTAAATGGCAGCTTCAGAGGGCAGACTCTATGGTATCAGATGTCTGGAGGCTTTGTTCCTCTCCCCAAACACTACCCTCTCTAGACTGTGCCCCCCAAATGTCCGGGACTTTTCCAGCTCGGAGCTGGCATTCGTACAGGTAAATGGTACTGTGTGGAAGGCTTATACTTTCTCCCCACATGTGGCTGTCCAGAATCAGAACCCCATGTGCCTGGCAAATTGAGGTCTGACTATGGAATTTGCAGAGTGCACCTGATCAACAGGATATGGGAAGAATGTGAGAAAAAAAATGAAAGGAAAAAGAATAGGCATTTTGTTTGTGGCTTCTCCCTGTTTATTGCTCCTTTGGATGTTCATAGACAATGAGCCCTTGCCTTCTCGTCTCTCTTTTCCAGAACCACGTTCAGCACTATGAGCGATCTGAGCCACCCCACAGTTTTGGTGGATGAAAGCCCTCAGCCTCTGACCAAGAGTGCTTTGGAGAACTTTGCTGAGCATTCTGGGAAGTCCGTCCTGTCCTTCTCCGCTCTGGGAGAAAACGAGTCCCCTTCCAGCTTCCACGGATGCGGGCAGCCAATCAGAGCGCTCATTCGGCCCTCCCTCATCGAGACCCCCATTGCTAAGAGCACTCCTGCCTTGCAGCAGATTTCAGAGGAGGAGGAGGAGGAAGAGGAAGAAGAGGAGGGGAAGCCTGGCCTCTTCCGAAGGAGAACCTCCTCCTTGAACCAAGAGCAGATGAGCGATTTCCAGAGTGCCAAGGCTTCCCTTCTGTTCTGCCGAAGTCTCGCAGCTCACAGCAAACTAGCGAAGGCTCCTGTGGCGGGGTTCGCCAAGCAGCGCTCCCTTGATCAGTCGCATGAATCTAGCCTGAACTACGTGGCTCTACAGAGGCCTCTGTCCCTAATAGACAGCCAAGGCTTTTGCCAAGAGCTCCTGAGCCAAGCCGTGCAACTGGAAGGCACCAGCAACTTCAAGTTGCAAGGGGAGAAAAGAACCCCTGAATCGTCCCCAGAAGAGACCACCGAAGATAAGCTGTGGTTGGACGCCAAGGAGGATACCAAGGAGGAGGATGGTGGCAGGGCAGTCGTGAGCCCCAGCTTGGTGGAACCACACATAGGGAAGGAAGAGGACAATAACAACACTCCCCAAGATGGACAGGGCCCCGTTAGAGAGAAGCTCCTGAAGAAGGAGGCTGGGGTCCATGTTCCTCGGAAGAACGAGGCTCTCACTCAGGGCCCAGCTGCCCAGGCAAACACAGCCTTGGACCCAGAAGAAAAGTCCCCCAAACCAGACGGGAACCTTGAGATGGGACCACCCAGTAGGCCAAAGCACTTGAGCGACAGCCGCGGGAACGGCAGCCCCAGCGGCAGCGAGAGTTTGGCAGACAACATTATCAAGCTCGATCCCGCCAAGGGCAAGAGTGCCAACCTGAAGGACCGGATCCTACAGTTCCCTCTCTGCGAGAAGGCCCTGGCCTTCCGGATGCGGCCCGCCTCCAAGGAGAGCCTCCTTTCCCTGGGACAGTTCAACTGCTGCCACGTCATCTAGGACCCACGTTGCATTTGCACGAGAGAAATAGACCGTAGTGATGAAGGTGATGACGAAGGCACAGGCCAGAGGCAAGATGTTGGTTCCATTCCCATGATCCTCTGCTCCCCCGGAATGGCTGCTGGCAGGATGGATGCCCCCGCCTGCGTGAGAATGCATTCTGACTCTAGTTCTGTTGTATCCGCTTGAACGAGATGGAATGAACCAAAACGGCTGCCCTCCCTCTTCCCTCCGCTCCTCGCTGATACTCTCCAAACTCAGCAGAGCCTCCCAATGCATGCTGGGCCTCAGTCCCCTCCAGAGGACAGAGATACCAGGAGCCTCTGCCATCACGTGCCGCCTGTTTTGGAGTCCCATGATTTAGAAGCCAGGTGGTGGTTGTGATCCAGCCAAGTGAAGCTGGAGAGAGGTCGATGGTTTTAAAGAGGCCTCAATACAGGAGCCCTCAAGCCAAGTTTGGGTTACTGCAGGCCAAACTCCCTCAGAGCCAAAAACTAGGAGTCAGGCGTACAGCTCCCTGGTCCTGATATGCCCATCTACAGAAGCGCTTGGGAAAGAATCCCATGGTGCAATGTGGTAGTAACCCTTTTGTTTCCCTCACCAAAAGAGCCATTTTCCTGCTCTTTTATGCCCCCCCCCCTCAATAACCCTCTGTTGTAACATAACTCAGAAATGGCCAGTCCTGCAACTTGGGTGTCTGGGAATTTATTTATTGGAAGAAAACCAGAGGAGTCCGCTTCAAGAGCTCCTTTTGCTGCATAAAAGTCCATGCAGACAGAGGCCAAGGAAACGCCTACCCTTGCCCTGCTACAAAGCTTGAGTAGTTCTATTCTTTGCCTGCAGGCCCCAGTCTCCCTGTGCCTCTTATAGGCCTCTCTGGAGCCTTGAAATGATAGCTGAACTTCCCCCTGTCCCTTGCTCTCAAAAAAAGACCAAAGTGACCCCTGGTCTGCCAGGGCACCCCCAATGCCCCGGGAACTGCCTCAAGCATAGCCTGCTTGGGTAAGATCTGTTTTGCAAAGCTCTGGGGACGGACACCAGGGGGCTGTCACCAGGGCACACACGGGGGCCGTCACGTTGCTCCTTTTAGTCCCCCCAGGATTCCCCCTTGCCTTTTGCCCCACGGATGGGCAAGGAAACCCTGTGGTGCAAACGCATCTGCCCCCTTTTCCCATTGAAAGTGGAGGTTACGTGATCTAATGTTAACTTCAGCAAAAGCGATGCAAGCAAGGGAAGCCTCCTCCCTCGCCTCACCGCTCCCCATTGCCCCAGCCACTTGCCTTCCAACCCCACCTGCTCCTGGGGTTGAGGCCAGACTTGAGGGACAATGGGGGTTTGGACAGCGGACTGCAGCAAGGGAAGGAAAGGAAAGGGTGCAGATCCCGTCATCCCCAGTCCCCCTTCTGCTTGATACATAAACTGACATGACTACCCTCATCAGGCTTAAAGTCTCCGAGCTTCAGGTTGCTCCCCTACTAGCTCTGGCCTGACGGCTAAAAAGCACCTGAGGTCAGCAGCTTGCCTCGTGGCTTTCCCTTGCCGCTGGGACAAGAGGGAGGAGGGATTTTGCTAACAGAGCCGAGGGCACCACGTTGCTTTTGTTTTATTATCAGCCCGCTGCATTCTGCCATTGAGGCTGTGGAGACCAAGCTGCCATTGCTGTCCTCTCCCCTACGGACTAGCTGTTTGGTTTGATTCTCCCCTCCTCCTGGTGCTCCGCAAGGCAGGAAGCCCTCGAAGCCAGGGATGGGTGCTGCAGTAAGCTCTCGGCTGGCCGTTTCTAGCCAGTACCCCCTCTGTGTCAAAAGCCAAGGGTCAGTGCTCAAGCCCCTCGCAAACAGCATGTCCTCCCCCCCCACCACCTCCAAAGCATCCCAGCTCTGCCAACCCCCTGAAGAGGTGAGGGTTTTTTGTAGCAATTCAAATATTTTTAAAAACAAATAGTCTATTTTAATGTAATATAGAGATGGCTCTGTATCCCTTCCTCAAGCCCAGCATTTTCCCTGGGCAGCGATGCACTTTTTAGGAGTGAATTAGCCATGCTCTTGCCCATCTTTGGCCAACAAAGCTTCCCTTCCTTCCCCAGCTGCCCAGCAGCTCCCATACCTGAAAGGTGTTACAAGGACACTCCTTTCTTAAGGACTTTGCTTGTTGGGATGAGATGGACAAAGAGATGACGCTGCACACCCAGTGGATCTGCAGGACCGGGTGTGTGAGACCCACGCACCCTTACCGACCCTGTGTTTCTCTTTCCCCTTTCCCTGCTTGGCACCATACCAAGTGGCTCCACATCTGTGTTTATCCACGCCCTGTGCCCAGATCTGCCCCCCACCCCACCCCGTCTGAAACTCTTCCAGGAAAATAAGCTGTCTGTGTATTTATCCTTCTTTTCTTGCTGGCAAGAAATGAACTGGGAAAATAGATTGCTGAGCTCACTCTGGGTTCTGTACAAAGTGCACTGATTGGATCTAAGGCGAAGCAAGTTGAGTCCAATAAAATAACCCTTGTGGATTTTGAAGCTGCATATGTTTCCTTTCTGGAGTGGGGATTGCAGATGAAACCAGTCAAATCCTGCCTGAGGCACCTGAACCCCCCCCCCATCCCCCACTGACACATGGAACACTGTTGTCTCTGTGCTGGGCTGAGGCCAGGGTTAACTGGCAGGTGTACGTATAAAAAAAAAGGGTTGGACTGAACCAGCTTTTCAAGTCAGTCTTATTACCCAACTGCAGTCTTTGTTGCAATTCTTGTCCTGTCTGGCTTTTGTCTGTGAGCATCCCACGATCCTCAGCGTAGCCTTTTTTGGTGGTCAGAAGCCTGCCTCCCTTCTCTGCTTTATTGCCTGCAGAAAAGCTGGTATGATCTAACTCCATCTCTGGAAGAAAGCATGGTCATTGGAAAAGAATGCAGCTGTGCTCATTCTGTGTTGCAGTTATGTTGCCTGCAGATGCCCTGTACAAAGTGTTCGATTCCCCACTCCTCCACTTTCACCTGCTGGAATGGCCTTGGGTCAGCCATAGCTCTGGCAGAGGTTGTCCTTGAAAGGGCAGCTGCTGTAAGAGTCCTCTCAGCCCCACCCACCTCACAGGGTGTCTGTTTTGGGGGAGGAAGGTGAAGGAGATTGTGAGCTGCTCTGAGATTCAGAGTGGAGGGCGGGATATAAATCCAATATCTTCTTGATTGCCTGTCTCATGCACCCCCTTTCCCACAAGGCTTCTCTCTGTGTGGATTCTGCGATCCAGAGCTTAACTTTTTCCGCTGATACAAAGCAGGCAGTCCTCCCTGTTTCGACAGTAGAAACGTGGATAAAATCTTAACTCAGCAGGGGTGGAAGGAGAGGTTGAAAGGGTCCTCTCCATAATCAGTACTTTCTGCTGAGTTTGTCTTCTAGTTTTCCACTTGCCAGAGGCAGTCTGTATGCTGCTGTGCCAATGCCCGATGGCCTGGAGCTACAGCGCCTCCTGCTGGGAAGACACCACTGAGTTTCTGTTTGATGCCCCACACACACACACTCAGTTCCTGCTTAACTTTCTAGCTCATGTATATAGACAGTCAAAACAGGTAGGCTGAATTATAGGTGGGTGGGCCCCAATGTGGATGAGGGTCATGTGAATAGTGAGAAGGGGGCTATAATGCGTTTACTCAGGTATGGCTTGATTAGTGTAGGGGAGAGATAGAAGGGTTAACTGGGGGAGGGACAGTGGCTCAGTGGTAGAGCATCTGCTTGGTAAGCAGAAGGTCCCAGGTTTAATCCCTGGCAGCTCCAACTAAAAAGAGTCCAGGCAAATAGGCATGAAAAACCTCAGCTTGAGGCCCTGGAGAGCCGCTGCCAGTCTGAGTAGACAATACTGACTTTGGTGGACCAAGGGTCTGATTCAATATAAGGGAGCTTCATATGTTCATATGTACCCTCTCCATATGGTACCAATCCTGACATAATATAATTTGTCTTTAAAAGTTAAAATGGAGATCCAGGATATCCTTTCATTTGATCTGGCTCTGCTCCAACACTTATGTTTATTTTGAGGGTTTAAGTCCTGGGACTATTCCTTGACTTAAAGTGCAATCCTAAACAGAGTTAACAAAGTGGGCTTTGAAAGGTATAACTGCTTAGGATTGCACTGAGAACCTGAGGCTCCCTGCATCCAGTTATTAGCACCTCCTGTATTTCTGATCCTTTTGGGACTTGCTACATCCAAAAACCCATTACAGCTCAGTTTTGTTGATTCATTGCCACTAATACCATGGTCTGTTGTCTGGAGAAATGGGGGATCAGCAGCAGCAGCTCCAGAAGGTTTGTAGGTGATGAGAGTTTTGAGTGAGAACATCACCAGATGTTAGCTGGATCTCATAAGGCACCTTGTCATCCTACATCCTGTTTCCAACTGTGCCTAACCAGGAAGTTCCAGGAGGCTCACAAACAGGACCTTTGCAGTGATCATAAACTGGAGAAAACATTTGTAGAAAGACCACTGCTTGTGGCATATACATTCATCTCACTTTGGATGCTGGTAAGTATATTTTGGGTGCTGCAGTAGAGAGTCAGTTTGGTGTAGTGGTTAAGTGTGCGGACTCTTATCTCGGAGACCCGAGTTTGATTTCCCACTCCTCCACTTGCACCTGCTGGAATGGCCTTGGGTTAGCCATAGCTATCGTAGGACTTGTCCTTGAAAGGGCAGCTGCCGTGAGAGCCCTCTCAGCCCCACCCACCTCACAGGGTGTCTGTTGTGGGGGGAGAAGACATAGGAGATTGTAAGCCTCTCTGATTCAGGGAGAAAGGCGGTGTATAAATCTGCAATTCTTCTATTTTGTGGGTTTTGTACTGTTTCAAAAATCTGCTTGAGCAGACATACAAAAGAAGTGTGCGCACACCTTGTGAAGGGATTCTCTCTCAGACCCCTTTCCTCGCGCTCAGAAGCCTATTTTCACCCATTTATGTAACATTGTTTTGGTTGCTCCGGGGCCTGACTGCAGAAACCAGAGCAGTTCCCTGGGTGTCAAAGAAGCAGTGAGGCCCCTGTGCTCTCACAACAGTGTGCCCTCAAGGTCTCTTGCAGTATTTGGGCTTGGTTCTCCTGCAGAGTTGGAAAGCTGAACCAGACTGATTCCCCACTAGCCTTGTCCCAGTCTCACACTCCCCTGCAGGGCTTCCTTCCAATTTCCCACAGGCTGCCCCAGGGCTGCGACTCATTCCGCCCAGGGCCAGTGGTAGGCTTTCTGGTGCCTTAGGCGAATCACCCACTAGCGCACCCCCCCATTAAAAAATACAGGGAAAATGAAGAGCGCCAAACTTGAAACTTTTCACATTTTTAACTTACTGATTTTTATTTTTTTAAAAAAATCTGATATGTTATTAAAAAAATTGTGAGAATAAGTGCTTGCTGGCCGCACCAGGAAAGAGGGTGATGGGATAGGATGAGGTGGGAGACCAAGTCGCACATTGGGGAGAGAGGGGTGGCTTGGCTTTGTTGAGGGCAGCTTGGTGAGAAGACAAGGTGACAGTGGTCAGGAGCCAGAGTAATGTGTCTGGGAGGGGGCACCTAGGCCAGGTGGCACCCTAGGCGACTGCCTACTTTGCCTACTCCCACACACCGGCCCTGACTCCGCCTCTTTCTTGTAGCAAACAGAAACTGGGACTGATTTCGCACTAGGCTTGTTCCAGATGGAGTGCCTTTTTGCTCTCGGCACTTCTCTCCGTTTTCACACAACCTGCTGCGGAGCAGTGAGTTGGCACGCCACTTTCCCGCAGCAAGCAAGATTCTCTTACAGGTGGTTTCTGCTTGCCACAGGAGAGTGGTGCACCAGCTTGCAGCTCTGTGGCAGCTTGTGCAAAAACAAGCAGTGGGGGGAAAAGGGCTCCGCACCTGAAACAAACCCTAGTGCGAAATCAGTACGGTTTTTAGAGGATCTTGCTTGCTGCACAAAAGAGGCGGAGCAAGTTGCAGCCCTGGGGCAGCTTGTACAAAATCAAAAGGAAGCTCTGCGGAGAAGAGGAGTGTGAGACCGGGACAAGGCTAGTGTGGTATGGGGGTTATAGCATCAAACTAGAGAGACCCAGGTGCAAATCCCCACTCTACCAATGGGAGCTAGCAGGGTGACCTTGGACCAGTCATACACCCTCAGCCTAACCCTACTTTGCAGGGTTGTTCTGAGGAGAAAGCAGAGGAGAGGAGACAGAGGTTAGCTGTTTTACGTCCCCAGTGGGGAGAAAAGCAGGGTATAAATGAAGTAAAAATAAAATATCTCTCATGTCTTCTGTTAAAAGGATTTCAGGCAACAAGACTGAGAGGGGCTGAAATTATTTTTTTGCTTCATTGTATCCTCACAACAGCACTGAGATAGGGTTAGGCTGAGGGTGTGTGACTGGCCCAAGGTCACCCAGCTAGCTTTCATCGCACAAGTGGGGCATCTGACCTGGATTCCTCAGATCCTAGTCTAAGAATTTTAACCTGTACACTGTGCTGGCTCTTGTGTGCAGAAAAATCAATGTGAGAGCCAACACAGGCCTTCTCCAAGTTCACTCCTAGTATGCTTCTGTTAATAGACTGGTGGTCAGGGATCCGTGTTGAGGCTGTGGCAGAACAGCCCACAGACATACAGGCCGTGTTCCATTTTGCTCCCTGAGGGGCTTCCCCACCACCACTTTTGCTTGACCCAGGGCTTTTTTTGAGCAGGAACACATAGGAACGCAGTTCCAGCTGGCTTCGCACCAGGGGGTATGGCCTCATATGCAAATGAGTCCCTGCTGGGCTTTTTCTACAAAGAAAACCCTGTAAAGCAATTGTGATGTCAGGGGATGTGGCCTAATATGCAAATAAGTTCCTGCTGGGCCTTTTCCTACAAAAAAAGTCCTGGCTTGGCCCATGACCACCACCCAGCCTTTGTAGGAATTATCCACTGAAAGAGGCAGGGCTTCTGGCTTCCCTTCTTTCCAGCGGTTCTCTAAGGCCTCACCTCACCCCTGCGCCTCCCACTACCTCAGGTACAGCTTGCTGCTCTTTTGCACAGTTGGGGAATTAGCCTGACAACTGCCCCCCCCCCCCCGTTTTCCTGGTGCTTGCCTTAAAACTGTATTTGAACAGTGTAGGTCTAGGTGGTCCAGAGAACAGCTGTCGGTGTTCAAAAATATTTATTGAAAATGCCCACACGCATACTCTTAGGATTGCAATGGATTGAGTAAGAGGTCTCAGAGCAAAGTATAAACATGCCATGTCTTCACCTCCTCACTCTGCAATCTGAAAATTTTGTCTCACTAACCCTTTAGAGGGGTTTTTTTTGGGGGGGGGGGAATTAACAAACGTTTAAACAAGGGTGATCCAGTAGATGTTGTTTACCTAGATTTCCAGAAAGCTTTTGACAAAGTTCCCCATCAAAAGCTCCTAAGTAAACTCAGCAGTCATGGGATAAGAGGAGAAGTCCTCTTGTGGATTAAACACTGTTTAATTAACAGGAAACAGAGAGTGAGTATAAACAGGCAGTTTTCACAGTAAAAAGCGGTGAGCAGTGGGTTACTGAAGGCTTGGTACTAGGTCTGGTGCTTTTTAACTTGTTCATTAATGTGTTGGTGAGTGAGCGGTAAAGTGGCTAAATTTGTGGATGACACTAAGTTGTTCGGGGTGGTGAGAACCAGAAAGAATTGTGAGGCACTTCAGAGATCTGTCTGTTGAGGCTGGGCAAGTTGGTGTCATTGTGGCAAGTGAGGTTCAATGCGGGCAAGTGGAACATCACGTACATTGGAGCCAAAAATCCTAACTATAAATGTATAGAGATTATTAGGAAAGGGATTGAAAACAATCAGCCAGTATTACAGCCAGTATATCTCTATTGTGTGGCCTCATTTAGAATATTATGTACAGTTCTGATCACCATTCCTCAAGAAATATAATATTGGAAAAAGTGCATAAAGGGGCAACTAAAATGATTAAGGGGGTGGAACACCTTCATTATGAAGAAAGGTTAAAGAGGTTAGGGCTCTTTAGCTTGGAGAAATGACGATTGAGGAGTGACGTAGAAGTTTACAAAATTACACTTGGGATAGGAAAGGAAGAGAAAGCAGTACTTTTCTCACAATACAAGAACTTGTGGACATTCAATGAAATTAATGAGCAGTAGGTTTAGAATGTAATAGCCCCGTGGTGCAGAGTGGTAAAGCTGCAGTACTGCCGTCTGAACTCTCTGCTTACAACCTGAGTTTGATCCCGGCGGAAACTGGTTTCAGGTAGCTGGCTCCAGGTTGACTCAGCCTTCCATCCTTCCAAGTTCAGTAAAATGAGTACCCAGCTTGCTGGGGGGGGGGGAGTGTAGATGACGGGAAGGCAATAGCAAACCACCCCGTAAAAAGTCTGCCGTGAAAACGTGAAAGCAACATCACCCCAGAGTCGGAAACAACTGGTGCTTGCACAGGGGACTACCTTTTACCTTTAGGTTTAGAACAGATAAAAGGAAGTACTTCTTCTCCCAAAGAGTAATTAGCATGTGGGATTCACTGCCACAGGAAGTGATGACAGCTACAAGCACAGATAGCTTCAAAAGAGGATTGGATAAATTTATGGAACATAAATGTGGATATTAGCCACAAGGATAGATGGAACACTGTGTCAGGGGCAGTGATGCTCTGTATTCTTGGTGCTTGAGTGGCAATAGTGGGAGGGCTTCTGAAATTATGGCCTTGCTGGTGGACCTCCTGATGGGACCTGAATTTTGGCCACTGTGTGACAGAGTGTTGGACTAGATGGGCCATTGGCCTGATCTAACATGACTTCTCTTATGTTCTTATGCACATGCCTTAGCTGATGTTATTCAAAGGCCTTGACTTAGAAGTTACAGTGGTTCTAAAAAGCAACCATTGCCTTGGAGTCACCCACATGGCGATGACCACCTTCAGCAGGAACTTAGGTGAGAGCTCCATCTGTCTCAATTGAATCAACAGGAAAGAGACACTCTCCTCTTCAGCCACCCCCAAAGGACAAAAAATGCTTTTCCTGAAGCAGGGCTGGCTCTAGACAGTCTGGCAGCCTAGGCAAGGCCAACTTCTGGCACCCCCGACCCCGCACTGATAACAGCGAGTCACGTGGGTGCACCCAATTCAGTGCCCCCAGAAGGCCGGTGCCCTAGACAATTGCCTAGTGGCAGGGCCGGCCCTGTCCTGAAGCCCCATAAGTCTTTCCAGTCTCTATTCCCTGCTAGGGAGTCTCTGTTCCTTGCTTTTTGCTAAAAGTGTGAACATGCCACTTCATTGTCTCTAGCCTGGCCTCCCATTAGCATTTCTGAAGCCTGGTTGAGTGAGAGTGGGGAGCAGTTGATTCTCTGTTCTCTGCCAAGAGTGAGAAGAGGTTTTTGAAATTCAAGGTGAAGTTTTTGTACAGTCCAAACTTCCAAAGTACAGCACATTTTTCCATAGAGGCCATAAAAGAGGGAAATGGTAGTGTGCACGTAGGGTTAAGGGATGTGTGCGAGACAGAGGGAAAGCAAACTTGCAGATGAGATTCTGCCTGAATCTAAATATTACTTCTTGCACAAGAATCCCTATCATGCGCAAGTGAAAAGTCACAGGAAATGGACTTGAACTCCAGTACCCTTTTCTTAGGCAAACGTTGCTAAAAATATGTTCCAAGTGCATGTTTTTTTAATGTTGCATTCCAAGTTCTTCTTCCCCTGGACTTCACCAGTTGCTTCATTACAGCTGAGAGGCGTACTCGGACAGTTACAGCTGGAACCCTGTGTTTCTTAGTGGCAATACCAGAAGGTGCTTCCCAAAATGCACAATGCTTTGAAAGGTGCACATTCACCTCTCTGCATATCTGTTAGCACAAACCCAACCTCAGAAGGGGGGCAGGTTTGGTATGATTTTTAGAGTAGTTGCCATTTGTTGAAACATGGTGTATCAAAGGCAAAGTGTGATGCAAATAGACCTTTGATTAGCAATAGGCCTTTTGGCAGGAAAACACACCGTGAGGAATGTGAAACTTTTGGAAAGAATCTCCCTCAAAGGGGTATATCTGCAATTGAAAGCTGGGGGAACAGAAATGGCTTCAAGCTACATTCATATGAACTGGACCCTTGGATGCATCTGGTTTTGATTAGGATAGGACGAAGTTCTTGCAGAGCTCCCAGAGGGGGAGAGGCTTTTCACATTCCAACATCCACCTTTTGGATGCTCTTTTCTGCAAACACAGCACACGTACTCCCCCCACCCCACCCCATCAGCCAGTGTGTATCAGCGCTGGGGCCAACAGGCATGGACAGCCCTTCTGGGCTGACCTAAGCCCGGCATCTGCTAATGATTCCCCAGCTTTCCCTCCGCCTCTCAGTAGCCTGCTGCATTTATAGGTCTGTCCTGGAGCAGGCTGACTGGCCGGAGAGCAGAGCTCACGATGGGGAGCTTCCTTGGGCCTGCAGCACTTTTCCTGTTCCTCTTCCAGCCCGTGAGCCCATTCTGGCTCTTGGATGTGCTCTTCCCACCCAGTTCCACCCCGGAAGCTGCTCTCGCCAACAACACCCCTCCTGTAGTGCTTGGTAAGTTGAGCCAAACTTGTTGTGGGATATGTAACTTGTTGTGGGATATGTGGTGATCGGGAGGGGTGGCAGCCCTTTGCAGGCAAGGCTTGAGCCCTAGTATTTAGTCCAGCAGGGGGACACAAGATAATTCGTTAGCTATAATTGCCCATTTCCAGATGGGGCTAAGAGATCTCCCGTAATTACAATCGATCTCCAAACTACAGAGATCAGTTCCCCTGCAGGAAACAGATGCTTTTGGAGGGTGAACTGTATAGCATTAAAGGGTTGGAACACCTTCCCTATGAAGAAAGGTTAAAACGCTTGGGGCTTTTTAGCTTGGAGAAACATTGACTGAGGGTTGACACGATAGAGGTTTACAAGATTATGCATGGGATAGAGAAGGTAGAGAAAGAAGTACTTTTCTCCCTTTCTCGCAGTACTAGAACTTGTGGACATGCAATGAAATTGCTGAGCAGTCGGGTTAGAACAGATAAAAGTAAGTACTTCTTCACCAAAAGGGTGATTAACATGTGGAATTCACTGCCACAGGAGGTGGTAGCACTACAAGCATAGACAGCTTCAAGAGGGGATTGGACAAGCATATGGAGCAGAGGTCCATCAGTGGCTATTAGTCATAGTGTATTGATGGAACTCTCTGTCTGGGGCAGTGATGCTCTGTATTCTTGGTGCTTGGGGGGCACATTTGGAGGGCTTCTAGTGTCCTGGCCACACTGATGGACCTTCTGATGCGCCTTGTTTTTTTGGCCACTGTGTGACACAGAGTGTTGGACTGGATGGGCCATTGGCCTGATCCAACATGGCTTCTCTTATGTACCCCACTGAAGTTCTTCCTCTCCTCAAGTCCTGTCCTCCCCAGTTTCCACCCTGAATTGTTCAGGGTTTTCCCAATCCAGAGTTGGCAATCCTAGGGTTAGCCTAGCTGGCCAAGATTGGATAGGCACTTACCATGGTGGAATAGCACAGGGCTCCTCTCAAGGCACCTGGAATTAGAAAGGAACATGCCAGGATAGAAGAGTCCGTAAGTTTTGACTTCTGCTCCCCTCAGTCCAGACGTATCACACTGAGGTACCTGGAGGGATGGATTGCTTGAACAATATGCTGTGGAATGTCTACTGTATGGTGGGGAAATAGTATGGATTAGCTGTCTGTTGAGCCTTCAAGGCATATTAAAGATGCCCGTCTTTGTCACTCTGCTTGGTGTAAAAGTTATAAATTGCTAGGCATGCAAATAGTTTTGAGAGGAGAACGGGGATTAGCGTAATGACAGACGTGATGTCACAAAGCCATTGACGGTTCCCTGAACTAAAGCCTAACTATAATTTTCTGAGGTACCTCTGTGGGTCAAGTCAATAGACTTGTTCTGGGAGTCAGCCTTCCAGGTGCTCAGGTTTCCTTCCTGTGGTGTTTTCCAAGCCTAAAATAGCTTGGGGATGCTCATTTTTGTTCCAGTGGGGAAACCAACATGTACCTCAGCAATTTTTATTTATTGAATTTATTCCCTTACAACTTCCCCCCACCTGATGCTAGATAGGGCAATAGCCTAGAATAGAACAAGAAAGCAGGAAATTACAAGATAACAAGTTTCTTTATAGTCTGAATCCATAATCTGAGATGGAAAATGTTGGTGAGTTAATTTCAGGGGAACACTAGGTCAGTGCAAAGAGTGAATTTTTTACTTTATTTTTACTCTGCTTTTCTGCTCAGTGGAGATCCAGAATGGCTTACATTGTTCTTTTCTCCTCCGTTTTCTCCTCACAACAACCCTGTGAGGTAGGTTAGGCTGAGAGTGTGTGACTGGCCCAAGGTCACCAGCTGGCTTCCATGGCAGAGTGGGGATTTGAACCTGGGTCTCCCAGATCTTGGTCCAATGCTCTAACCACTACACCACATTGAATCCATCCTTGTTATTGGAGACACAGATGAAGCTGTGCTTCCACAATGGTCCCTTTGGTTCAAGTCAGAGGAACTCTGTCCCAGACTGAATTTGGCAACCTTTGCTTCACTACCTTTAACCTACTTTGAGATAGTCTCTCTACTGTCCTTAGGGATTTTTTCTCTTCTTTCTAATTCCATATTGACCCTTCTGGGAGATTATTCCCTTGCACAATTTCATTCTGACAAATGACACTAGCTGGACTTTGTTTTGTTTACCCAGGAAGCAAAAACTGGATCCACAGACATTGCAGCCATGAGATCCCTAAGAGGCTCTCTCTCACAGTTTCTGTTGATCACATTTTTATTCTGCTCTTGTTCCATGGAGCTTGTTGTAAGATGAGAAGGGGCTTCCTGTTTCCTTCCTTCTCTGTGGGAGCCACAGCGGCCAAGCCAACACATCCATGTTTCCAGTTTCCTTCTGTATTTTTGTGTATGTGTGTGACCTGGAAGTCATGTCGGCCTCTGATTGCAGTTTCCATTCACAGACACACACACACCCCTCTATATATCCTTTCAAGGTCCAGTTTCAAAGAGGGAGGGACGGTGGCTCAGTGGTAGAGCATCTGCTTGGTAAGCAGAAGGTCCCAGGTTCAATCCCTGGCATCTCCACTAAAAAAGGGTCTAGGCAAGTAGGTGTGAAAAACCTCAGCTTGAGACCCTGGAGAGCCGCTGCCAGTCTGAGTAGACAATATTGACTTTGATGGACCGAAGGTCTGATTCAGTATAAGGCAGCTTCATATGTTCATATGTTCATTTTCCCACCCTAAGCTGTCTCCTTACCTTGGTTGTCTGTCTGTCCCCAACCTGAGAGGACATCTGGCCACATTCAAGAAAATAAGGGAGGGAGAAGACTTGCCTCACAGGGCATCTGAAGGAGCTTGTAAAACAACTCTGAGTGAAGAGCAGAGCATAAATCCAACATCTAAGCTGACTCCGAGTGAAGAGAAAAGTATAAATCCAACCTCCTAGCCTTCCTCTTCTTCAAAAACCCTCTGAGGCAGATTAGGTTGCAAGAGAGTGACTGACTTGAGGTAACTGAACAAGCTTCCATAGCAGAGTGGGGATTTGAACCAGCCTGTCTCAGATCCTAGGCTGATGCTCCAGCCACCACAAACACTGGCTCTCTTTTGCTACCATAAAGCAGTGCTTCTCAAATGGTGGGTTGGAAGAAGGACAGGGCAGGATTGACAGGATATGAAGGTGGTGCTACAGGGGTGGCATTTTGGGAGGGAGCTCAGGCATGATGTGATGCCGCAGAGTATGATCACTATAGATTGGAGATCAGTTTGGATTCTTGGGAAACTCCTGGCACCACCTGAAGGTTGACAGCCCTAGAGCAGGCTAAGCTGGGAAAGGAGGCTTGCGGGGAGGGGCTCAGAAGCAGATCTGGATTTGATTCTGCATAATATGCCATGAAATATAGCTTGTTGCTCAGTAATGCTTTATATTTACTGGTACAAAACATTAAAAAAAAATCCTTGTAGTATTAACAAATGTTAACACTGCATTTTAGGTTAGGGAGGGTGAAAGTAGCATCACTTTACAAGGGGATCCTCCAAAGTACCATAAGTCTAGAAGTAGGAATTACTTTTAAACATTAGAGAATCTGCCATAAGGACAGGATATACAGTATTCAATCACCATGGGTTAAAAGGTACTAACCTTCCTTGAGGCTGGAAATGAAACTACTGTATCTTTCATGAGCCTGGGCAAACCATTCTAATTTTCTGCCTGAGTCATCCATTCCTGGCTAGCCATCCTGGTACTTTTCTCCCTAACAGGGAAAACGACAAGGTGTCCATATCATTGACCTCCCCCCTCCCAAATGAAATTTTAAAATGCTTTCTGTCATTTTAGTTTTTTAAAGACCCATTGCATGAAAGATGTTGATCAGTAAACAACTCCAACTCACAAATCTTAGGAAAGGTGTTCACTGATACCATTTATAATCTGCCCATCCAAGAAAGTTGCATCTAAGCTTTTGGTTCTTAACCCATAATTTGTATGCAAGTGTGCAAAGGATCAAATGTCTTCCTAGCTACAGCACACCAGACAAGGCAAATTTGTATAGGTATGTTTATGATTATTTATTTATTTATTTATTTAATGATTTACATCCCGCCCTTCCCAACAAGTGGCTCAGGGCGGCTCACAACATAAAAATTTGACATAAATAGAATTTAAGCATAAAAACAGTTAAAATAATTAATACATTTAAAATTTTAAGACATTTAAACCATTTAAAACATTAGGGACAGCAGACATCTAGTATAACTACACTTGGTTTCTTGTACCAGCTAGTCATAGGCCAGCCGGAAAAGGGTTGTCTTACAGGCCCTGCGGAACTGAGCAAGGTCCCACAGGGCCCTCACCTCTTCCACCAGCTGGTTCCACCAGGAGGGGGCCGTAACAGAAAAGGCCCGGTCCCTGGTAGATTTTAAGTGGGCTTATTTTGGCCCGGGGATAACTAGGAGATTTTGAGTTCCCGATCTCAGTACTCTCTGGGGAACATGTGGGGAGAGACGGTCCCTAAGGTAGGCATGTCCTAGACCATATAGGGCTTTAAAGGTAATAACCAGCACCTTGTACTGGACTCGGTAAGCTATTGGCAGCCAGTGCAGATCCCGGAGCCCTGGCCGGATGTGCTCCCTTCTTGGGAGTCCTAACAGCAGCCGGGCCGCGGCATTCTGCACTAGCTGCAGCTTTCGAGTTCGGCACAAAGGCAGCCCCATGTAGAGAGCATTGCAGTAGTCCAACCTTGAGGTGACCGTGGCATGGATCACTGTTGCTAGATCGTCGCACTCCAGGAAGGGGGCCAACTGCCTTGCCCGCCTAAAATGAAAAAATGCGGACTTGGCAGTGGCTGCTGTCTGAGCCTCCATCGTTAAGGAGGACTCCAATAGTACCCCCAGGCTTTTGACCCTGTCCACCGCTATCAGCGGCGCACCTTCAAAAGCTGGTAGGGGGATTTCCCTCCCCGGACCCCAATGACCCAAGCAAAGAACCTCTGTCTTCGCCGGATTTAGCTTCAGCCCGCTCATTATATGCATGGAATACTCAAGTCTTGGGCATATAGTAAATAAGACCCCTGTGATGAAGGGCCATCAGCCAACTCTTAATGTTCAGTTTGATTCCTGTTTGCTGTGTGGCACTTTTGAATGGCTTGGGGAGAAATCCAGGCTTCTGTCTTCACAGTGGGATAAGAAATATCAAGCAGATTTCCTCTGCTGGCTGTTTTAAACCGTTGCAAGTGGGGAGAGAAGGCTGCCTAAAAATTCTGAGTGCCCCCCCTCCCTACATTGCTCCCAAACATCCTGCACTCAAGATTTGTAGACTGCCCTTGGTTTATATATGGGGGAAACAGGGCCTCAGTAAAGAGTGATTTAGAGCGTTATCGTAGATTCTTTTTTTTTTTTTTTTTTAGGTTAAAAGCAGGTTTTATTGAACAATTCATAATTCCATTTACAATTAAACTTTCCATAAATAAAAAAAACGAAAAAAAAAAACATAATTCGAAAAACTGTCCATACAGTTATTAATGAAGACCAAACGGGGTTTGTCCCTGACAGAGCAATACGGCAAAATACAAGATTTTTTATAGACATACTAGAATATTACCGATTACACCCAGGGAAGCAGTTTGCCGGAATTGCACTTGACGCTGAAAAAGCGTTCGATAACGTTAACTGGAATTTTATCGTAAAGTCTGCCCAGGCCATGGGATGTGGTCCGAATTTTACCAAATTAGTCCGAGCTATTTATTCCAACCAAAGTGCTAGAATCAATATCAACGGGAATCTGTCAGATCTGATCAAAATTGAACGGGGGACAAGGCAGGGGTGCCCACTGTCCCCCTTATTATTTATACTTACTCTGGAATTATTATTAATAAAAATAAGAGAGGAAGATGGATTGCAAGGGGCCAATATCAAGGGAGAAAAATACAAGGTCCGGGCGTATGCAGATGATTTACTTCTTACACTTGAAGACCCAGTGACTTCAATTGATTACCTGATGAAAGTTTTGGAAGAATATGGGAAAATCTCTGGCTTCAAGGTTAATTTTCAGAAATCGAAATTCCTGGCACAGAACATGACCAAGGAAGAGATAGAACTATTGGAAAAGAAATCAGGATTTGGTTATGAGAAGAAAATTAAATACTTGGGGATCCACTTTTCTAATGACTTAAAAACTCTCCAAAGGGATAATTATGATAAGATCCTTACAGAAATCAGAACGGATTTAAGTAGATGGAAAGACTTACAGATCTCATTGCTTGGCAGAATAGCCACGATTAAAATGAATATCTTGCCAAAAGTCCTATACTTGTTCCAAACAATACCGATTATTCTATCTCGATCCTTCTTCGTCCAACTGAATAAGCTCATTACTACATTTATATGGCAAAATAAAAAGCCCAGAATAAAACTAAAAATACTGCAAGATAGCGTCTCTAGGGGAGGGTTCGCTCTGCCCGACTGGAATTTATATTATAAGGCATGCTGCCTGGTATGGATAGTTGATTGGTTTACATTAGAAAATAAGAGATTATTAATATTAGAGGGTACCGGACTAAGCAGAGGTTGGCATCATTATTTGTGGTACTCCCCTCCCATTAGAGAGAATATATTTCATAGACATGAAATCAGGAAATCACTATATAAAGTCGTTATCGTAGATTCTGTTGAACTGTCTCAAACTTTTCCAGTAAACCAAATGCCAAGTGTAAAAGGAAACCTGGGAATCACGCAAGGTTTTAAAATATTTTGCTCCCCTTGGTGCCTTTCAATGTCAGGCAGTTCCCATAATCATTCAAGAACTCACAAAGCCATTTATTTATTTATTTGGGAATGCGTCACTTCCTTTCTGCTAAAAATCCAGACAATATTTGTTTACAGCAGCACAAGATATTGTTTGTGTGCAGAAAGGGTACCGTGTGCAGCCCTAAACAGACTTCATGAGGTAACGCTGCATAGGATTGCACTGTTAATTCCACAAACACAATAATGCAGTAAAACAGAAAATGTTTAAGTAATCAGTGTGAATCATATCATAAATATGATCTGTCTAAAAAGCAAACGTCATCCCAAGATGGTTAAAAACAACATGGCTGATTTGTGGTTAGGCGCAGGATTCTAGATGTTAGAAGTCTGTTTTCCAATGGAAGTCCAAGCCATGTTGACACCTGCAGACTAGTGAGTTAATCGCTTATTTGGCAATGAGTTTCGTGTTTGTGTGCATGCAAATCCCATAAACTCTTCTTGATTTGGAGGATCAAGCCTAGACACGCCTGCACTACCAGACTTTATACAAACTGTAGCCTGTTGATCTCTCAAGCTTCAGTTCATTATAGCCTTTTTTTGTAACCCAACAAATCAGAGGCCTCAGCCTGCTAGCCTACTATTAGAAACGTCAAAGTTGCAGCAAGAAGATGAAGGCATTTTCAGGCCGTCTCCTCTCTTTTGAAGGATGGGGATCTTCTCACATTTCTGTGCAGTGAAGAGGGAGGTGACATAATCTGTGTCCGGCCAATATTTCAGTACAGATTATGGGTTGTTACATCCCCAAGTCTAGGAATCCTGGCCAGAATCAAGAGGCTTCTGACCTGCAGTTCAAAGACACTCTTCCCACCCACAGCCTTTCACCTGATGAAATTTATCAAAAGCTGAAGGCATGGTCCAGAGACTAAGCAAGTCCCGCAGGCATAAACCAACTTTCCCTGTTTTTAAAGGTACCAAGACCAGTGTCCCCTCTAAAGTGAGTTAGTGTGAGCTAGCTCACAATTTTTTAGCCTCCAGTTCACACATTTACGTCTTAGCTCAGGAAAAATGGCCCCAGAGCAAGCTAATGTGTATAGTACCTCACAGCTTAAATGCTGGTAGCTCACAAAATAGAATTTTTGCTCAAGAGACTCCATAGCTTAGAGGGAGTATTGTCCACGACCCAGGAACTAGATGACCAAATCTTTCACCTTTGTAGTAGAGACAACGTGTAGAGACAAGATTCACATGAGGTTAGATTCCTAAATAAATATAGTCAGCTGGCAGGACACTTCTGACAAGTACTTTAGACTCAAGGGAAGGGGCTGGGGCTCAGTGGAAGAACATCTGCTTGACATGCAGAAGGTCCCAGGTTCAATCCCTGGCAGCTCCAAGAGAAAGGATCAGGTAGTAGCGGATGACATGAAAGACCCTGGAGAGCTGTTGCCAGAGTAGACAGTAAAAACCTTGAGGGAAGCAGTAGTCTGATTCAGTATAAGGCGGCTTTATGTGTGGTTCACATGTGGGAGCAGAAAACTCAGTCATGAAGGTAAACGGTAAGATCAAGATTGCCATCATTTTAGTAGTTCCCCCCCTTCCTGCTTCATAGCAGCCTGACATGCAGAAACACAATCAACCGTATTGAATGTCTCATCATTTTGATTGTAATTACTTACTCTGCGTAATCCAACCTGAGTCTAGGGTTCCTAGCTCCAGATTGAGAAATATGTGGAGATTTGGGTGGTGAAGCTGGGGATGGCAGGGTTTGGGAAGGGGAGGGATCTCAGCAGAGTATAATGCTATAGAGTCCACCTTCCAAAGCAGCCATTTGTTCCAGGGGAACTGATTGTGTTCATCTGGAGATCAATTGTAATTGTGGGAGATCTCTAGGTGCTACCTGGAGACCAGCAACCCTACAAGTCCCAGTGTGAAAGGCAGACTATAGTGTAAATAAAGTAAATAAATACAAATAAAAATGAATGCAGTTGATGAAGCTATTGCAAGGTCATCTCTGTTTCACTACTATCAAAAGCACAGGAGTTGAGGAGGCAGGACATAGAAACCAATCTATTAAACCTGTTGTTTAGACATCCCTCTCTCTCTCTCTCTCTCTCTCTGCGGTCCCGCAGTGCCTGGTTGCCTTGGGAACCAATTAGAGGCCAAGCTAGACAAGCCAGATGTGGTCAACTGGATGTGCTATCGCAAAACCGAGGACTACTTCACCATCTGGTTGAACCTTAACATGTTCCTACCCCTGGGAGTGGACTGTTGGATTGACAATACCAGGTAGGTGTGCTTATGCTGAGACACACTTAACCTGCAGTGTATTTCTACTTAATAGAAAAGGTCTTGTATGAGGTGCAAATTCAAGGGGCATAATGAGGAAACTGGATCCCACAGCTGCCAGCTTGTGGTAGCTTCCACATTTCCTCACAGGGAACAAAGAAAACTCTGATTTAAAGTAGTGCACTCATATGTTCAGTCTGAGCATGATTCATGGGCTGCCTTGGTTTTCTTCTTTGAACCAGACCAAAGGAAAACTGATTGAGCTTAAAGAAGGAACTGTGAGGTGGCTGAGGTAGAACATCCACATGAACTCTCTTCGCACAGCCATTATGAGGAGGAGGTCAGAGCTCCACATTTCCTCCCCCTGGACAGTGTTATCACTCTTGGGGGAAGGAGGAGAGAGCTTCAGTTCTGTCTAAATTAGAACTGATCTCCAGACTACAGAGATCATTTCTCCAGGACTAAAGGTTGTCAGCTCTGTCTTGGGAAATTCCTGGATTTGATGGCAGTGCCTGGGGAGGAAGCTCAGTAGGGATGTAATGCCTTAGAGCACCGCCTTCTGAAGTTGCCATTTCTTCCAGGGGAACTGATCTCTATAGTCTGGAGATCAGTTGTAAATTCCAGGATATCACCAAGCCCCAGTTTGAGGTTGATAATCCTACCTGGAGAAAATGGCAACTTCACAGCACATCCCCACTGAGCCCCCCTATGCATTGGCTCCAAATACCCAGGAATTTTCCAAGGCAGTTGAGAACTTTTGGGTAGCCATGTGTGAACAAGATCTTGGGGTACGGGTGAACCATAAATTAAATATGAGCAGCCAGTGTGGTGCAGCGACAAAAAAGGCTAATGCGATTTTGGGGTGTATCATCAGAGGCATAACATTCAGATCATAAGATGTCATAGCCCCACTGTATTGGTCAGGCTGCACTTAGAGTATTGTGTGCAGTTCTGGAGGCCTCACTTCAAGAAGGATGTGGACAGAATGGATCAGGTGCAGAAGAGACTGACAAGGATGATCAGGGGCCTATGAGGAAAGGCTGAGGGACTTGGGAACATTCAGACCAATTCCCTACTAGCCTTACCCCTTCTCACTCTCCTCTTCTCCGCAGGGCTTCTGTCAAATTTCGCACAAGCTGCCCTGGGATCTTGTGTGCTGTGTGAAAGAGGCAGAGAGAGTTGCAGCCTCAGGGCAGCTTGTGCAAAATCTGACAGAAGCCCCATGAAGAAGTGAAGAGTGAGAGCAGAGCAAGGCTAGTGGGAAATCGGTCTCAGTCTGGAGAAGAGGCTGAGGGAGGACATAATTGCTCTCTTGAAGTATTTGAAGGGCTGTCACTTAGAGTGTTAAAGCTGCAGTACTGCATTCCTAAGCTCTGCTCATGACCTGAGTTCAATCCCGGCGGAAGCTGGGTTTTCAGGTAGCCAGCTCGAGGTTGGCTCAGCCTTCCATCCTTCCGAGGTCGGTAAAATGAGTACCCAGCTTGCTGGGGGGAAAGTGTAAATGACTGGGGAAGGCGATGGCAAACCACCCCATTAAAAAGTCTGCCGTGAAAATGTTGTGAAAGCAACGTCACCCCAGAGTCGGAAATGACTGGTGCTTGCACAGGGGATCTTTCCTTTTTCCACTTAGAGGAGGGCAGGGAGCTGTTTTGTTGGCAGCAGAGGAGAAGACTTGCAATAATGGGTTTAAATTAAGGGAGGGAGGTGATGAGCTCCCCCTCACTGACAGTCTTGAAGCAGCAGCTGGACAAACACTTGTCAGGGGTGCTCTTGGCTGATCCTGCATTGAGCAGGATCATTGAACACTTTCCCTATGAAGAAAGGTTAAAACGCTTGGGGCTCTTTAGCTTGGAGAAACGTTGACTGCGGGGTGACATGATAGAGGTTTACAAGATTATGCATGGGATGGAGAAAGTAGAGAAAGAAGTCCTTTTCTCCCTTTCTCACAATACAAGAACTTGTGGGCATTCAATGAAATTGCTGGTCAGGTTAAAATGGATAGAAAGAAGTACTTCTTCACCCAAAGGGTGATTAACTTGTAGAATTCACTGCCACAGGAAGTGGTGGGGGCTACAAGCATAGCCAGCTTCAAGGTGGGTTGGATAAAAATATGGAGTAGATCCGTCAGTGGCTATTAGCCACAGTGTGTGTGTGTGTGTGTGTGGTGGCCAGTCTTCACCTTTGTATATGGCCTTAAACTTTTTCTTCCTGGCTGCCACCTGCCTGGCAGAGAAGAGCTGGTCTTGTTGCCAAGATGGAAGGAGAGAAATGTCAACAACATGGAATGCATAAACAGGAGGTGACCACTATAGAAATTTGTGACTGTGATTTTTAAAAACTAAGTCCTAGGGGTTTGAAGTGATGGCTGTGTTTGGCTTTGTACCCATGTCTGCTTGTTCCTTTGCCTACAGAGTGGTATACAACAGGACAACCCAGAGAATGTCCAGTGCACCAGGTGTCCATGTTCGAGTCCCTGGGTTTGGCAAAACCTACTCTGTGGAATATCTGGACAAGAGTAAACTGGCGGGTAAGGGGCTCTCTTCAGTGCCAAAGAAACCATTAAACCATCTCCCAAAGACTAAGCAACTTATATACCTTCAGTCTATTCTATTGTTCAACAATGTTTGCAAGGAGAGTCATTCTGTATGTCTACAGGGTTGGTTCACTCTCCTTGTGTGGCTGCCACCCATCTCCAATGCAGGGATGTGGCAGAAATGCTTGCTGCTGTGATATATTCCCACTGGTTGGAGGAAACAAATAAGAGTTCAGCCAGCAATGTGTGTGGCTATGTGAGAGAACATGGATTTGTGATGAGTTTTGTCTAAGGGGAGCAGAACCTGACCTTATAATAAGAGAACAGGAGCCTCAGGGGGTGTTTCCTCAGTGAGGGATCATTTTTTTAGGTCCACTGATAGCTTTATTGAAGCACTCATGAAAATTTGGAGGAGGTAACCTCTTGCAGGTAACCCTGTGGTGCAGAGTGGTAAAGCTGCAGTACTGCAGTCTGAGCTCTCTACTCACAACCTGAATTCTGGGCTCAGGCAGCTGGCTCAAGGTTGACTCAGCCTTCCATCCTTCTGAGGTCGGGGGGAAAGTGTAGATGACTGGGGAAGGCAATGGCAAACCACCCCGTAAAAAGTCTGCCGTGAAAACGTTGTGATGCGATGTCACCCCAGAGTCGGAAACGACTGGTGCTTGCACAGGGGACTGCCTTTACCTTTAACCTCTCGCAGATGAATGGATGGGGCTGGTGTGTCTCCATTTCAAAAAAAGCCATCCTGGCCAAGAGTGTGAGACAAGAAAGCAGAGACTTCTGGGGTTTAGCTGAAGCACTAGGTGATGCTATGGGGTGAGTGGGTAGCAGGCTGTCTCTGTGTTGCATGTGGACTGGATGTCGGATAGTGGATCTGCTGCCCTGGAAGAATACCTTCTTGTTTGCTTCTCAGCTCTTCTTACACATTTGCGAACAGAGTGAATTCTTACCCCCAACCTTAAAGTTGTGCAATCAAGATTAAAAACAAAAACAAGGCCTCTCTTTTATTTGAACATAAGATGGAAGAACAGTGTGGCCCAGTTCTTTTGACTGAAACTTGGCTAGCTGAGTCTGACGGTGTTAGTCTGTCACAATCTGCACCTGGTCCAACAGCAACTCCAAATAGGGGCGAGGGAAGGAGATGTGTGGGCTATTATTATTTGAGAGTCTTTCTTCCCTTGCAGGTTGCTGGTATAAAACAATTGCGGGCATTAACTGTGTGTCCATGTACCAAGCCTAGATTGGGCATTCTTTTGCCTAGCTTACCATCTGCCTACCTTGCCATTCGATGATGATGATCTCTGGCCTGGTGTGGGCAGTTCCCAGACTTCAACATACACAAAGAGGTTGCCTGCCTTGTCAGGACTGGCTCAGGACTTTTTAGCTACTATGGGCCCACCCCATGTTGTATTGGGCCCAACATATGGAAAAGATCACAAGCTTGATTTTATCATATGCACTTGAGGGTTTGGACTGTTATCTGCAGAAAGCTTGATCAAAGATGGGCCCCCTACCTCCACAAGAGCAGTGGACAAATTAAAATCAAATTCATCCACCCCTGGAGGTTTCAGGATTTCATGAAATCCCTGGAAGTTCTAGTGGATGTTGGAAGTGTGATTAGTGATTCTGTCGAAAGTAAGTCAGACAACAGATAGGGTCACTTCCCATTGTTTTCTACGTCTCTCAGATACAGCTTCAGCTCCATGATCTGCTCCACAGCTTTAAAAAGGCCTGGCAGATGTCTGAACAAGATACAACAGTAGAAGAAGAAGAGAAGAGATTGGATTTATACCCCGCCCTTTGCTAGCCAAAGGAGTCTGAGTGGCTTACAATCTCCTTTCCCTTCCCCTCCCCACAACAGACACCCTGTGAGGTAGGTGGGGCTGAGAGAGCACTCCCAGAACTGCCCTTTAGCAGAACAGCCTTGAGAGAACTTGAGGTCACATCAGCAGGTGTATGTGGAGGAGTGGGTAATCAAACCCGGTTCTCCCAGATAAGAGTCCACACACTTAAACCACTGCACCAGGCATGTCCAACTTTGAACAGGTCATGATCTATTTTTTCCGGACAAAAGTGCTGGTGATCTACCACCATGAAAATTAAGTTTCAAATTAGTTTCGAATTAGATTTTAACTCACCAAAGTTGGGTTCCACTGCCCCCCCCCATTTACAATGCACCTTCTGTCATTTACTGGTAAGCAAAATAAGCAAAAACAAAACAGAGAGATGAAGATCCAGAAAGAACTGCGAACAGTTTTCCTTAAATTTTTATTGTTATAACTTTCTTTAACTGTCTTAATAACTTTATTTAACTTTTATTGAGTAATTTGTGTTAAATGTAGGTCAAGTATTGATCCAGGCTGATCTTGCGCAATCTTTAAAACTTTGCTCTTGCTAATTAGTGAGACGTCTGAGCCTGCATTTCATCCACCAGCTTTTTGAAGTTGGGTGAATATTGCATGAGGGCCAATCTCAGGGAATTCTGGAGATATTCATCTGTCATGTTGGAATGCTGTGTACTCTTTGTCATTTTCAGATGGGAAAATGCAGATTCACACAAATAAGTTGAACTGAAACAGGAGTGTACAGTTTCACTGCATCTTCTCAAGTTGGGAAATTTGTCTCTAGGCACTAGCTTCCAAAACGATTCTTGCTCAGCACGGGTCTTGAGAAAAATGTCATTTTTAAGGGTTACTATTTCGTTTTCAAGAGATGCCTTGTTCAATGAGTAATTTTTGCTGATAGCAGCTGCAGTTTCCTTAATGTCCGTATCTGCTTTGAATGGGTATGACAAGTACTCCACAACTTTTTTAATTCTTTGGAAGTCACAGAATCTTTTTTCGAATTCTTGGATAACAGAGCATATTTCTGTCACATACTTCTCATTCTGAAATAAAACATTTGGATATTGTCCCAGATGGTCCTGCGTATTAGGAAAATGATCAAAAGTGTTGTTTGCAAGGTCAGTCATCATTAGCTCAAATTTGCTCTTGTAGTATGAAACTGTACTCATCATCTCGCAATGCATTTGTTTTTACCTTGTAGTTCAATGTTCATATCACTTAGTTCGCCTGTTGTATTGTCTCTTGCTTGCCAAAACTTGCTGGTGAATGATGCAGTGGTAAGAAAGGAAATCTGGAAAGTCATCATGCTGTCTACAGAAGCCTATGAAATGGTTAACTTCACCTGTCATTGCTCTTGCTCCATCAGTAGTGATGGAAACAAGTTTATGCAATGGAAGATTACACTTTGTCACAAAAGAATGGAAAGAGCTGAATATTTCCTGACCAGTAGTTCTCCCTTATAAAGAAATCATTTCAAGTAGTTCTTCTTTAACACTGAAGTCTTCAAAAACCATTCAGATAAAGACTAGCAACTGGGCTATGTCTCTTTGGAGTGAGAAAGCAACACAAACTGAAACATCCTCCAACAATTGTTCAGTTGTGTCTCCACAAATCTTTTCTATTCACTGCATGATGGTGTTTCTTGACAATTGTACATCTTGAATAGCAGCTATGATCTCTTTCTTATTCTTAAATCCTTCAAAAAGATTGTCTGCTGCTTCAAGAAAACAATCTTTTACAAATTCTCCTTCACTGAAAGGTTTGCATTTCTTTGCGATCAGGTTGCTGACCTTGAAGGATGCCATGGTTGCATTGACCAAATGTGATCTTGGCTTTGCCATCAACTGTTGCTGTGCAGCCAATTTAGATCTTTGAG
Source organism: Heteronotia binoei (assembly GCF_032191835.1). Taxonomy (NCBI): domain Eukaryota; kingdom Metazoa; phylum Chordata; class Lepidosauria; order Squamata; family Gekkonidae; genus Heteronotia; species Heteronotia binoei. Next base: position 27,950,306 of record NC_083236.1, read on the forward strand.
CTTCAGTTTATGAATTTCACTTTTGGGTGGAAAATCAGCATCAAACTTATTGCTATGTAGAGCCTTATAATGATGCTCCAGATTACCCTTTTTGGGCAAGGATACAGTGGCATTACAAAGTAGACAAGAACACTTGTCTTTCACCATGATGAAGTAGTCCATTTCCCATTCATCATGAAAGTGGTTGGTTTTGCTCTTCTTTGGAACACTCATTATACTGGGGTGGCTGGGGTGCTAAGTTAACACTGGGTGAATCTGGTCCAAAACTGTCACAGTCCCAAAGTATTAAAGATCAACAGGAACTGAAGACTCTGGATGATGCCAAAACCACACATGCAGTTCTAAAAGTAAAAATAAGAATTCATCATACTGGCACCAATAATCAAATACCACCACACCAAACAATCATCAAAAAACCCCAAACACCTGTCCAGCAAACCATGAGACCAAGTGGGGCTGGTGATCTACCTATGACCCCTCCACGATCTACTGGTAGATCACGATCTACCTGTTGGGCATATCCACACTACACCAAACTGGCTCTCCATAGTAATGGAATGGAGTGCAATCAACAGGCAGATGATACCAAGCTATATATCACTTGACTCAATAGTTACCTGCTGTCATTTCTGTGCTGAATCAGTGCCTGAACACCGTAGTCAAGTGGTTAAGTCAGAATAAACTAAAACTGAATCCAGATGAGATAGAATTAATGCTGGTTGATAAAAACAGCTTCATTGAATGGAGGTAGTTTTCCCCATTCTTGATAATGTGCAACTTTCATTGTACTGTTAAAAGGCTTGAGAATCTGATTTAGATTGAAACCTATTTTAAAAAAATCAGGTAAATTCAGTTTACTGGCATTTCATTTGGAAAGTCTGCAGACATCTGATCTAGCTATGCTCATCCATTCTGTAGTAACCTTGAGGACAGATGATGATTGTAACACATTCTACATGGGGCTGCTCTTGAAGACGATTTGGAAACTTCCACAGGACAAATGTGGTAGTCCATTTGTAATCAAGGGCTGCCTCTGCTGGGCCCAACTGCTGTGTCAGGAATCAGGAAAACCAGAGGAGAAGGAGAAGAGATTGGATTTATACCCCGCCCTTCATTCAGAGTCTCAGAGCAGCTTACAATCTCTTTTCCCTTCTGCTCCCCACAAGAGACGCTCTGTTAGGTTAGGTGGGACTGAGAGAGCTCTGAAGGAACTGCTCCTGAGAGAGCAGCTCCCGAGAGCACCTGTGACTGACCCAAAGTCACAGCAGTAGCTGCATGTGCAGGAGTGGGGAATCAAACCTGGTTCTCCCAGATTAGAGTCCACGCTTTTAACCACTACACCAAACTGAAGATATCTCCAAAAGAGAGTGTAGACAAAGGTATAATCAGGCCTCATTTGGGGCAGGAGTTCACAGGAGTGGACCTCCAGAATCTCTAAATGTTATTGTGCTCTTTCTATCTTAAACCCTCCACCCAAATACTTGCTTCTGGGTTCCATTGTTCAAACCCCCTGTGAGAATTTTGCTGAACTCTTTAAGATTTCACAAACTTTCTAATATCTTTCCCTACAAAAAAAATGGGGAAATAACCCAAACACATAAAGCAGACAGATGGAAATCTTCATCATGTCACTGTGGCCACATAGGAGAAAGTAATTTTAAAAGTATGATGGGAGTAAGGTTTTATTATGACAATTATAATTCAAGAAGCATTTTAAGCTGATATAATTTAGTACATCTTCCAGTGATGTCAGGGGTGTGTGGCATATGCAAATGAGTTGTGCTAATGAGCTCCGGCACCTCTTTTTCTATGAAATGACCTCTGGGTGCAACCAAGCAGATCAAAGACCTGTGAAATAGTAAGTAAAAGTAAAGTGTGCCATCAAGTCATAATCACTCATGCCAACCCAATAAAATCCCACCTCACGGGGTTTGCAAGGCAAGAGGTGGGCAGGAGTGCTTTGCCATGGCCTCCCTCTGCATAGCCACCCTAGCCTTCCTTGCTGCTCTTCCATCCAAGTACTGCTAAGCTTCTAAGATCTGATGAGATTAGGCTATTCTGAGCTATCCTATAGTAAACTATATAGCATATTATATAGTATGACGCATGTAAAATACCCTATACTAAAATACCCCATACAGTAAACCAGAGAGCCAGTTTGGTGTAGTGGTTAAGTGTGCTGTAGGGACTCTCATCTGAGAGAACAGAGTTTGATTCCCCACTCCTCCACTTACAGCTGCTGGAATGGCCTTGGGTTGTCCTTGAAAGGGCAGCTGCTGTGAGAGCTCTCTCAGCCCCACCCACCTCACAGGGTGTCTGTTGTGGGGGGAGAAGATATAGGAGATTGTAAGCCACTCTGAGTCTTTGATTCAGAGAGAAGGGCAGGGTATAAATCTGCAGTCTTCTTCTTTAATAAAATAGTAGAGCTGGTCTTGTCCTTCCTTCTATTTGAATTCATTTTATCTTTCCCCCTTTCTGTAGGGTATATGCACACCCTGGTGCAACACCTGGTCAATAACGGCTATGTGCGAGATCACACGGTGAGGGCGGCTCCTTATGACTGGAGAGTTGGACCCAGTAAGTATGACCCAGCTGAGCTTAGCAAGCCTTACCAGAAACTGGGCGGAACAAGTCCAAGTGCTTTGACTCAATAGGGCACCAGATCTTGAAGCCCTTGGTCTAGAAACAAGCCTTTGGGTCAGGGAACTCTGTCAACATTCATCACAAGAATTGGGAACCAACTTCGCTCTCCTATGAGACAATGAAGTATAATCCAATACTGTCTCATGGATGGGTTGTTGGCACTTGAGGGAGACCTCCAGTCCTTCATGTTCCCAGCTGCCTTGAGGAAACAGCAGAACTGGGCCAGCTCTGAAGGAGTGGATGACCCCTCTTCTCTCAGGTAACCACTTTCATCCTGCTTGCATCTAGGGTGACCATAATGTCTGAAGGCCAGCCAGGGACACGTTGGGGGGGGGGGAAGGTAGGGGTGCGCGTGCGCCGCCGGAAACAGGAAGTGACGTCACTTCCGGTGACGGCATGCCACCACAGGAAACAGGAAGTGACATCACTTCCTGTGACATCATTTCCCCGCGTCACCTGCCGGAAATGGGAAGTGACATCACTTCCTGTGACATCATTTCCCCCAAATGACATCATTTCCCCCAAATGCCACTGCCGGAAACAGGAAGTGACTTCACAGCACTTCCTGTGACATCCCCAAAAATCCCCCAAATATCACCGCCGGAAACAATTTTGTTCTGAAATCCTGTATATACTTCATCAGTATATGGGATAAGGCACTTTCTCAACTGTGCTGCATAATGCAGCCTATTTATTTTGTCCTGTTTGCTCTGTTGGCTCTATCTGCGCCACCTTCATCACTTTCGGGGTGTGGATCCCCCAGTGGGGTGCTCTCCCGACTCCCTCCGCCGGCTGTTTCTGATAGCCCTGCGCCCCCCCTTTCATTTGATATGTGTCCCATGCGGGTGCCACCCTCCCGCCGGGAGATGCCGCAAAATGAGCCCCCTTGAGGCTTATGGCGGCAGGGCTCGGGGGAAGCGAGCTAGACTGCTGTTCTTTTGAGGGGTTATAGAGTGTTTCGAGCCCGTCCCTGTGGCATCGGTCCCATCGTTGTGGGACCCAGGGGGCCGGCGCAGCGGCACGCCGAAGCAGCCTGTCACTAATAACACAGGTCGAGATGCAGGACAGGAACCCGGAAGTGACCGACAGGCTGCTTCAGCGTGCCGCTGCGCCGGCCCCCTGGGCCCCACAACGATGGGACCGATGCCACAGGGACGGGCTCGAAACACTCTATAACCCCTCAAAAGAACAGCAGTCTAGCTCGCTTCCCCCGAGCCCTGCCGCCATAAGCCTCAAGGGGAATTTTGCGGAAGAAAGGAAGGCCGCCCCCCGCCCCCCCCCCGCTTTCGGCGCCCTTACCTGTTTCCAGGGCGGCGGAGAGTCCAGCGGCGGCGGCGGCGAGTCCTGCGGCGGCGGCCTCGCGGCGAGGGAGGGAGGGAGCTGCCGGCGCTGGCCTCTGGAGGCCTCCAGGGACCAGCGCCGGGCCTCTCCGTTCCGGCGCTGGCCTCTGGAGGCCTCCAGGGACCAGCGCCGGCTGCTCTGCGGCCTCTCCGCGGCCTCCGCTGGTCCCTGGAGGCCCTCCAGAGACTCTGGAGGGCCTCCAGGGACCAGCGGAGGCCGCGGGGAGGCCTTCGCTGGTCGGCGCTGGTCCCGGAAGGCCTTCCAGAGGCTCTGGAAGGCCTTCCGGGACCAGCGCCGGGTGCTCCGCGGGGTCCCCGCGGCCTCCGCTGGTCCCGGAAGGCCTTCCAGAGGCTCTGGAAGGCCTTCCGGGACCAGCGCCGGGTGCTCCGCGGCGTCCCCGCGGCCTCCGCTGGTCCCTGGAGGCCCTCCAGAGACTCTGGAGGGCCTCCAGGGACCAGCGGAGGCCGCGGGGAGGCCTTCGCTGGTCAGCGCAGGTCCCGTAAGGCCTTCCAGAGGCTCTGGAAGGCCTTCCGGGACCAGCGCCGGGTGCTCCGCGGCGTCCCCGCGGCCTCCGCTGGTCCCTGGAGGCCCTCCAGAGACTCTGGAGGGCCTCCAGGGACCAGCGGAGGCCGCGGGGAGGCCTTTGCTGGTCGGCGCTGGTCCCGGAAGGCCTTCCAGAGGCTCTGGAAGGCCTTCCGGGACCAGCGCCGGGTGCTCCGCGGCGTCCCCGCGGCCTCCGCTGGTCCCTGGAGGCCCTCCAGAGACTCTGGAGGGCTTCCAGCGACCAGCGGAGGCCGCGGAGAGGCCTCCCTCACTCGCCGCCTTCCCCGCCGGCGCCTGCGGCCCACCGCCTCCGGGGCTGGCTAAACCGGGACCTTTAATGGTCCCGGTATAGGCAGCCCGGGAGCCGGGATTGGGTGGCCAGAACCGGGAATGTCCCGGGAGACCGGGACGGTCTGGCCACCCTACTTGCATCCCTGTATCCTTTAAAAATGTATAAGGGACTTTGAAGTGTACTGGTCGATTGGAGGGCTCTAAAATTATTGTTGTTCTTAGCAGCTATCAAATTTGGTAGTGTAGTCTGGATGGCCTATCTAGAACTCTAGCTGACAATCCTATTTCTGCAGATGATCATGAGGAATACTTCCACAACTTGCGCACCCTTGTGGAGGAGATGCATGAGGTCTACCAGAAGCGGGTCTTCCTCATGGGCCATAGCCTGGGCAACCTTCTTATCCTGTACTTTCTGCTCCAGCAGCCGCAGGACTGGAAAGACCATTTTGTCGAAGGCTTCATCTCACTTGGGGCTCCCTGGGCGGGAGCAGTGAAGACCTTGAGGGTCGTGGCTTCAGGTGAGGTGCTGATTGGGTGCGGGCCAAACTTGATGGCCTCTGTCTCAGAGGCTGAACCTTCACTGTTTCGTATAAGGACAACTGATGTATTTGACACCCAACCTAAGGGGTATTTTTGGATGCCAAACTGCAGCTGGTTTTATCTCAGCTTCCTCACATCACTATGGTTCTCTCGCTTTCTCAAACCACCTTTGAGCTGATTTTGAGATGGCATGGAGGAACAATTAGCAAACTGTGCAAAAGATGACAAATGGATAATGGCGTCCGTGAGGAAGCTCAAAGAAAAAAACACTGTAGTTAAGCTACCAAACAGTAGGAAAATCTGTCTGTGAAAGATCCCTGAGAATGGCCTTTGTCTCATTTTTACCTACCACTGAAGGCTCTTCTCTGCCTTTTCCCAAGTATTTCCCCAGATCTGGTTGACAGACTTAATCACACCAGGGAGTTCTGTACTTGGAACTTGATTTGCAAGTGTGTGGGGGCATGACTCAGATCAGAGCCATAGTTTATCCTTCTCCTTGCAGAGGGTCCCAGTGTGATACCTGTGAGTATCATGGCATTGTCCAGTAGCTTTCCTGGTGCCAATTTGCTTCTTCAGGAAAGCATCCTTCCCCAAAGCATATAGCTAGTCCTAGCTCTCCTCCACCTCACTGGAGCAGATGAAACTTAAGAAGAGCCCTGAAAACAGGAACTTTGTGTCTGCCAGAAACACCCATTCAGAAAGAGCCACCTCCATTGGAGGAGGATACTTGATTTGGAACCACCCAAAATTTTCCTCCGTGGCAGCTGTTCTGTGGCCAGGGCCGGTCCAACTAATAAATTATTTAAGGCACCAACCTTCTGGTGGTGCTGAACTGGGCACCCCCATGTGACTCAGCAATGTTATCAGTGCGGGGGGGGGGGGGGCACCAGAAGTTAGCCTTGCTTAGGGTACCAGACAGTCTAGGGCCAGCCCTGTCTGTGGTGATGCCCACTCCCTGTCCTGAAAAATTCCAGAAGTGCCCACAGGCTCAACCAAGATTGTGGATCCCTGCTGTAGGGTATTTGTTGGCGCTGTCGTTGACAATGTTTGTCTGAATCACAGGTGACAACCAGGGCATCCCGATCATGTCCAGCATCAAGCTACGTGAAAAACGGCAGGTGACCACCAACAATCCATGGTTGTTCCCAAATGGGTTGGGTTGGCCTGAGACCCACGTCTTCATCTCTACCCCCTCCTACAACTACACCTTGCATGACTATGAACGCTTCTTCACCGATGTCAACTTTGAGGATGGCTGGTACATGTGGAATGACACCAAGGACCTGCTGAAAGGGCTGCCCCCTCCAGGTGTTGATGTGTACTGCCTGTACGGCATTGGGCTACTCACTCCAGAGACCTATATCTATGATGATCGCTTCCCCTACGAGGACCCTGTGGACATAGTGTACGGTGATGGGGATGACTCCGTCAACAAAGGCAGCCTGGAATTGTGTAAGCAGTGGCACGGCCAGCAGAAAGAAAAGGTGCACGTTGTGGAGCTGCCAGGGGTGGATCATCTCAACCTGGTCTTTAATAACCTTACTCTGAACTACATCAATGAAATCCTGCTTGGAAGCTTAGGGAATGCTACAACTGCAGAGGAGGGAGGAGAAGATGGAGAGAAAGGCCCTTTGGAAACACATTCCTAAGCCAAAAGAAGGGAAGGATGTTGATGGCATCCCAGGCCCTCCAAGGCACCCAGTGGAAACTGAGCAAAATGGCAGCCTGTTGTTATCTAAATATCTTTTCCTCCATGTAGGTTGAGGGGAGAAAGTGTGCTCTACTATGGTACAGAAGCGTGGTCACTCTTTTGCTTCTATCATTTCCACACTGCAACACACACCGCAGCTATATTCACTGTTTCCATTATCTCCCACCTGCCCTTTTTTTCTGATGGGAAAAGATTGCAAAAACCCTCTTGGCAGTTGGCAGCTTCTCATTTTGCATTGGTACTGTGGCTTGGAGGCAGAAAGGTTCATGCTTTTCTGATTCTGTCTGCATGCAGGCTACTGAAATAAGGGCATGAATTTGGTCACATTTGTTTCAAGCAGAGAGTTCTCAGAAAAAGCAAAATGTTAGACTGCTTCCAGCAGACTCCAACCTGCCTTATACAGATGACAAGCAGGGGGCTTGTCCGTAATCTTGCAGCTAGAGGTCTGGCTCCCGCAGCTGGGCTACACATTGACACAGAATGGTTTCACTGTACTGACAAATGGCCGGTTTCTCAAACTCTGCAAGCCAGAGATTTGCCCTAGTCATCCTGGTTGTGTGGCAGGGACAGGCAAGTGTAGCTTGTCAAACAGAGGTGAGAAAAGAAGGCCTGGCTGAAATTCCCTCTTCCACCCAACTCTTGACAAAAGAAACCTTCCTTTTGATCACCCTCCCAAGTTGGGAGTTGTTTACCATTTTGGCATCCTTGCATCATTTCTGTTTGTAGTGAGCTTTTGTGCAAAATCCTCTTATCTGGAAAGTCAAATCCCACAACTTTGTTTCAATACAGCATGACCAATAGGTCTGATTCATGAAATACGAATTTGATTTATTTGACAAGGAGTCCATTCAGTGCAAGCAGAAGCAGTTTATTTGAGTGAAGGGGGTGACCCCATGCCCTCAGGCACTGAGAAGTGATGGGCGTAGGAGACAAAGGGGAGAGGGGATTAGGAACAGGTGTGGGGGAACATCTGAACACATCTCAAACCCCCATCTCTGGGAAGGAGCTGTTCTAAGATTCTACAGCAGATTCTACATCAGGCAGGCTGATCCTATGTGTTTCTAGAGATGCCACTCATCTAGTGCTTCTAAAACTAATTTACTACTGGGAAAGCTATAATTGCAGAGCTGATAGCTGGCGCTTTCTTGTGATGCACAGATGGCATCATTTTTAAAAAAACCCTCTGGTTGAAAAAACTGTTTTTAAGGAACCCCACATTCTGTTTAGCAAGGGGAAGATCATAAGAGGGATTTATTTACTTCATTTACACTCTGGCTTACCAGGTGCCCACTTGTGGTAGGTGAGCGCCTGCCCCTGCCAGCAGTTGCCCATCCTTCATCAAGTGAGCAGCAGGAGAAAAAAATGACATTACCCCCATTCTGCTTTAGGAGTTTCTCCAAGCTCTATCGTCTTTACCAACGAGACTGGGGGAATTCCTAGAGTATCATAGTGTAGGGGCATCTGTGGCATCACTTCCAGGTAATCACCCAGAAGTGGCACTACAGCAACTGTGACCCTCATCTCAGGATATACCCCTCCAAAATTCCCAGGATTCATTGAGACTGACCTGAGATGCCTAGCATTGTTTCCTGCCCAAAACTTTACTTTTGAGGCCCAAAATCTATGAGGCCAGTGCAGATGATTAAGGCAATGGTGGGGTTTTTTGCACCCCTGAATAAGACCAGACCAATTAATGCACCCCTGCAATTAAGAAAGACCCCACCCCACCCCGAAGCACGTCTAGTTCAAGCCTTAATTTTGTACAATGTGCTCCCAAGTGTAATACCCTTGTGCCAATAATGTTTTCCTTGCAAAGTCTTTATGAATAATTAAGGTTTTGACCAGTACAAATCATACATCCCTGTGACTCGGAGACTGTTCACTTGGAGATGCCCCAATGCCATGTCTAGCTAGGGTTTGGTTTTGTGCAAGTTGCATGCAAGTGATTCTCCACCTCAATCACTGGTAATGCCACAATGAATAAAGAATAATAGCTTTGCACTGAAATCAACCTGTCAAGCCAAACCAGAACAGCCAAACGAAACCCCTTCAAGATGCCCCAACATCACATCAGTCTGTTCACAGCTTAAAATTTGGCACAGGTCAGGCAAGATATTTTTTGTCATTTGTAGTACATTTCATTTATCAATATACCAAGTAATAATGAAACCTTCCTTCTTTAAGCGAGTTTTGGTTAAAATAAATCATACATCTGATGTCCAACAGACAGTTCCCTCTTTTTATGATGGCCCACTATGATCTCCAGCCCAAAGTTTGGAAATTTCCACGTATCACTTTCAGCCATGATGCCTCTGTATCTAATACATTTGACAACATAGTTGCAATTAAGGAATTGGATGTTTTGCACTCTGAAATCAGATTTGGACTGCCCCAATGCATAAGCCTCAAGGACTAGGACACTGTCCCGTTCCTAGTGTTCCATGATGGAGTCTGACCCAAGCACAATGCCTCCCCCACAAAAAGTACACTTTCCATGTCAGTAGCCCTATGAATGAGGAACTGGAGTTTTTGCCCTTGCTAGTCAACTTTAGACCACTCCAAAATCATTGATTCCCAAGACCAAGGTTGTGTTTGTTCTCCTACTACAGTCTCCAAACTGAAGTTTCATTTTCAAACAAGTCACTCTCAATACTCCTACAGCAAGACTGCAGTCCTAAAGGCACTGTTCTGAGAGCTTGGTAACACTGGACTTCTAAGCAGGGGTGGAATTCTAGCAGAAGCTCCTTTGCATATTAGGCCACACACACCCTGATGTAGCCAATCCTCCAAGAGGTTACAAGGCTCTTTTGTTGTAAGCTCTTGGAGGATTGGCTACATCAGGGGTATGTGGCCTAATATGTGGCCTCACGGAAGGCGGTGGTCCGTCCCCTCTTGAAAAAAACATCATTAGACCCGGCCCAATTGGCACATTATCGGCCGGTCTCGAATTTGCCCTTTTTGGGCAAACTTATCGAGAGGGCAGTGGCGATGCAGCTACAGACCTTCCTGGATGACGCTTCCGTCCTTGATCCCCTTCAGTCCGGCTTTCGCCCGGGCCATGGGACGGAGACGGTGCTGGTCGCCCTAGTAGATGACCTGCAACGGCATCTGGATCGGGGCAGCTCGGCGGTACTGATGCTGTTGGACCTATCGGCAGCGTTCAATACGGTCGACCATCGGCTGCTGGCCCGCCGCCTTGCCGATGCGGGGATTCAGGGGCTGGCCTTGCAATGGCTTTCCTCTTTCCTTGAAGGTCGGGGACAGAGGGTCGCTATTGGGGATGAGCTGTCCCGTAGGCACACGCTTGATTGCGGGGTGCCTCAGGGTGCGGTTCTTTTCCCGATGTTATTTAACATCTATATGCATCCCCTCGCCCAGATTGCCCGAAGGTACGGGCTGGGCTGTCACCAGTATGCTGATGACACCCAGCTTTATCTGCTTATGGACGACCAGCCGGTCTGCGCCTCACAAAATCTGGACCAGGCACTACAGGCTGTGGCTGGGTGGCTCAAGCAGAGCGGGCTGCGGCTAAATCCGGCGAAGACAGAGGTCCTTTGCTTGGGCTGTCGGGGTCCGGGAAGGGAAATACCCCTCCCCGTTTTTGACGGTGCGCCGCTGACTGCGACGCATAGAGTCAGGAGCCTGGGGGTACTTCTGGAGCCTTCCTTAACAATGGAGGCCCAGATAGCAGCCACTGCCAAGTCCGCATTTTTCCATCTTAGGCGGGCAAGGCAGCTGGCTCCCTTCCTGGAGCGCGACGATCTAGCAACAGTGATCCATGCTACGGTCACCTCGAGGTTGGACTACTGCAATGCCCTCTACATGGGGCTGCCCCTGTGCCGAACCCGGAAATTGCAGCTGGTGCAGAACGCCGCCGCCCGGCTGTTACTGGGGCTCCCAAGGTGGGAGCACATTCAGCCAGGACTTCGGGCTCTGCACTGGCTGCCAATACCTTACCGAGTTCGGTACAAGGTGCTGGTTATTACCTTTAAAGCCCTATATGGCCTAGGACCTGCCTACCTGAGGGACCGTCTCTTCCCACACGTTCCCCAGCGAGCACTGAGATCGGGAACTCAAAACCTCCTGGTTGTCCCCGGGCCAAAGGAAGCCTGTTTGAAAGCTACAACGGACAGGGCCTTCTCCGTAATGGCCCCATCTTGGTGGAACCAGCTGCCGGAAGAGGTAAGGGCCCTGCGGGACCTTACTCAATTCCACAGGGCCTGTAAGACAGCCCTCTTCCGGCTGGCCCACAGCTAACCGGCATTGAACACTAAACACCGAATACTGAATTTGAAATCGAACTTGAATCGAGTGTAGCTTTAAGACCGCTGTATGATTTTAATGTTTATGTATATAATAATTGTTTAGATTTTTAACTATAAATTATGAAGTTAATTTTAATGCTTAATTTTATATTTTATGTTAGTTTTACATGTTGTAAGCTGCCCTGAGCCACCTAGTGGGAAGGGCGGGATATAAATCTCAGATAAATAAATAAATAAAAAATATGCAAAGGAGTTCCTGCTAGAATTCTACCCCTGCTTCTAAATACACTTGCTTAGGCTTGTTCCTCAAGCTTAAGCGGTGCCTTTGAAAGGCTTAAGATGGTGCCTAAGCCCTATGCTGAATCTCAGAGATTGGCTGTGATACATCCTATCAGCACTGCACCAGCATTGGTAGTGATACATCAGGGCCATAGAGTCAGCTTGCCCTGCTGTTTTCTATGCCAGTATTCCTATGAATGAGGAACCGAGAAAGTTTCGTCTAAGGTTGCCAACTTGCCACCCTTAGCCTGGGAAATCCCAGGAAATTTGCCCATGGAGAGGGGCTTTGGGCATGGATTCACCTAGAATCTATGGTATACCTTAGAGTTTGCATTCTGAAACTATTTTCTTCAGAGAACTATGGTTGGCAAGCAATTTTTGCCCCAAAATAAACTTTGGACCGTCCCAAATAATAAACTGCTGCTCTTAGGAGGCTTTTCCCTATGAGATACCCTAACACTAAATCTAGCCTAAGGCTTTGCTTTTAATCAGGTTGCCCCCTAGCAAAATGCACCCCATGCAAATATAATGCTTTCCTAGTCAAATATACTTAATTATAAGAAATGGGGAATCTCACTAAAAACTTAGTTTATAAAATTCTGTAATCCTGGGAGATGGCATAAGATCATGTCTGCCCAAAAGATTTCGTATGATGTGCTCCCTCCACCCCCACCCCCCCCCATCTTTACCCACACATTGCAGTTAAGTTTCTGGCCTGAACATGGCATAGAAATTGCTTCTGTTTCCCTGATAACCCACTTTACTCAACAGATCAGTGGAGTAATTTTGTTTTCACAAAGAGGCTCCGGAACTCCGTTCTGCCATGTTTCCCCCAGAAAAAAAAACAACCCTTATAGTTTATAACTTTTATTATTCTTAAATGCCTCACCAATTCACAAGCAAGGGCATAAAAACAGCACTCTGGAAAAGACAGCTATTTATGATGTACATGCACATAAAACATAGGCCTTGGAGAGAAGGGGCTGCTGGAAATCATAAAGGCCTGGTACTTACACCACACAAGATTCACAGATCACTACTTGCCCCCCCCCCCCCCCGCCATTATGAATCACACAGGGCCTTTTTGCATACCTCTACCTACTGCTTGAAAGAGCAGAGGCGTGTGGACTGTATGCATCTGGTTTTTCAAAATTCCCGGAGCCTGCAAATAAAAGTGTAATGATAGCCCTGACGTGGATAGCACAAGCAAGCCTAATTTCATCAGATTTTGAGCAAAGCAGAGTCAACTATGGCAAGTACGTGGATGGGAGACCTTGTTGAAATACCAGCCGAGGACAGGGGCAGGTTTTATTCTGCCACCGCCCTGTATATCTTCCAGGCCCCCAACAGGTGAGGGATCAGTCACCTGAAGTCGTCATGACTTCCAGGTGCAGACATATACACATATATTTGAAAAAATACCAAAAGAAAGAAAATAGAATTCAGTCACAAAATGTCAGTATCTCTGTAGCTAGTGGTGCTTTTCAGCTCCTGCCTGCAAGAGATAGCAAAAGAAAATGAGATCCAAAAGGAAGGCCGACTTAACCGCACTTGTTTAAAGAAAAGGATTTATACAGGCCTGGCTGCATGGATAATTACCGCGACCCAGCTTCAGACATTTTGCAGTTTGAAAGGCAAGACAGTGCAAATTCCAGACAATGCATCCGCGACAAGACAATGCAAATCCGGTGCACGTCTCGTCGGAAGTCAGCCTCAGTATATTCTGTGGGCTTTGCTCCCGGGAAAGATTATTACAGCCCACCAGGAGAGCAACTTGAGAGTCCCTGCTCTGCCCCAGCCAGGATTTCTGGGGAGTAAAGCGCACTCCGCTTCAGTGATATCCAAACAGCGCTTGGGGCAGATCGCGTTACACACCCCTTGCCCGGAAGGCTGCGGGTCGCCTATAATTCCCCGCCCCCGGGAACCGAGAGAGGGGAGGCCAGCTGGCTGCAGTCACTTCAAGTTAGACTTTGATTGGCCCGAGGAGGACGGAGCGGAGGAGGGCGCTTCTGGACGCGCGAGTACGCATGCTCGGGGAGCAAAGGTGCCTCCCCAGCCGCTGGGTGAAGGATGCTGCTTGAAGACTCTGCGGATGCAGCTGCGGAGCCAGACAGGTAAGGCGAGGGGCGGAGCCTCGGCCTCAGGGATGGAGCTTGGTCCAGCAGCGGCGGCCTCAGCATCCCGCTTGTTTTCCCGGCGCCCTGAGCCTGGCTCTTCGTGGCCAAAGAACACCGTCCGGCCTCAGTGAAGGACCGAGACGCCACGTGGGTTTTTAAAAAAAGGGCTAGCTGGACGGCCTTTGGCTTCTGTCTTTGTTCCGTCATCTGTCTGCTGGGTTTGCGGCTCCGTTTTTGCTCTGTTGGCATTTTTAAATGTTGGCTTCTCAGTAAAGATAGTGAAAGACATGATAATAACATGAACGCTAGCGTCAAAGCGTTTCAGCAAATGATAGGGATATTTAAATAGAATGAAGTGTTCCGATTATTAATGTGTATAATAAAGCGCAATGACGCAATGAACAATGTAAGATGCTGGGGCTTAGTGTCTTTGCAGGGGTTACATTCATTCACAGTGGTGTTAAAAGACAAAAACAAACCCAGAATAATGTTTGCTACTGTAGAAACTGCTTAAGAATAAGAACAAAAGTGGATTTTAACAATCACTGTATCAAAATAGATTTGCATTTTGTTCTGTTAGCATTTTTTTAAAAAAATGGTGATGTGGTTTTTAAGCGCTAGACTTTTGTGATGCTTGGTTAGGCTTTTTATGGGTTGTTAGCTGCCTGGAGCACCCTGCCAAAGTGGGAAGGTGGGATATATATATATTTTTAAACCTTGAAACTGAGAGGAAGATAAGCCTATCAATCTCTTTCTAGTATAGGGGGGTCTTAAGTAATTCACCAGAAGGGAGATTGTCATGTCTGTTTGTGTTTATTTGGTTAGCATTCTGTTTTTCCTCAAGTACTAGAGAACAACATATGTGGGGATTTTTCCCCATTCAGCATCATAGCAGCCCTAAGAGCCGGTTTGGCCTGAGGGAGGGTAGCAGTGCTGATTGATAATTTGAACCCAGGTCTTCTTGATCCAAGTCTTCTTGTTCTATCATGAAAACAACAATCCACAACAAAATCCCCAGCTGACATTAAAAAAAAGAAAAACATTGCTAAAAAGAAAAAAGTCTGGCGATTTTTGTTGTGAGATTTCAAACACTATCCAAGTAAGGAAAATGTTAGCTAACCACAGAATAGTGGCTTATATATTCTGTTTCTGGCCCAGTAAATATTAAAACAAAGATACTGTTCTTTTTGGCATTTTGGATTTACTTACCTTAGATATTTATTTATAGCCCTCTCTTCTCTCTGATGTGGACCCAAAATGGTTTAGAATGGGTTCCCACATCTTGGATGCCTCGTAGCATGTTAGGAAGTTTCCCTTCAGGTAGAGGAGAATCACACTCTCAGCATCTTTTGGATTTGTGGCTCCTGGTTTTTGCCCTTTGCCAAGCAATCCACTTCCTCTTTGCAGGCATGTTTCTTAGCCACAAATGCAGCCTGTAATCAGAGCTGCTTCTTAACCATCTGGTTACTAAACCAGGGGCACTTCACTTCTGTCAGTCTTCCCTCTGTGCCTTGTATTGATACTGTTGCCCCCTCCCCAATATTTGTTGCAACACAGCAGCTGAAGCTGCAGGCAGCATGTCAGTTGCTGGTATTACCAAAATAGGTGGTTTAATGTGCTGGCACTCCTGTGGTTTCCTTGCATTGTCTCTTCCTACCCCTCCCCCTGCCCATTGTGATGACGTAAAGATTTCTTGTCTGGTTCAATCCAAGGGCCCATCTAGGTCAACATTCTTTTCCCGTCACTGATCAGCCAGACACCTCTGGGAAGCTCAGAAGCAGGCCCAAAGGAGGTAACCATCTCTTATTTTTCTCCAGCCTCCAGAGCAGGGGTGGCCACACAATGGCTCAGGAGCCACATGTGGCTCTTTCATACCTATTGTGTGGCTTTTGAAGCCCC
Organism: Heteronotia binoei; assembly: GCF_032191835.1. NCBI lineage: Eukaryota > Metazoa > Chordata > Lepidosauria > Squamata > Gekkonidae > Heteronotia > Heteronotia binoei. The sequence goes on from NC_083236.1 coordinate 27,965,935, forward strand.
CACCACCCTTTCAGCCAGCTTGGAGAGGGCATTTCTCTCTTTAAATCACTTATCCAAGCCTAGCCAGCTTGTGGCTTGGAGAATGCATTTAAATTTGCTTTCTTTCCACCTCCCCATCTATTTGCCTTCCTTCCTTCCTTCCTTCCTTCCTTCCTTCCTTCCTTCCTTCCTTCCTTCCTTCCTTCCTTCCTTCCTTCCTTCCTTCCTTCCTTCCTTCCTTCCTTCCTTCCATCTTCTGACACTCATGTCTTGTGGCTCTCAAACATCTAACATTTATTTTATGTGGCTCTTATGTTAAGCAAGTTTGGCCACCCCTGTTCCAGAGGATACAATATATCTATACTGGAATCCGTTTTGTTTCCAGGCTCAATTCAAGGTGCTGGTCTTGACCTACCTACAAATCCCTACGTGGTTTGGAACCAACAGGCCAGGACAATCTAATTCCTCGTGAACTCTCCCAACCATTACAGTAATTTTTGTAGGCCGTGCTTTGGTTGCTCCCACCTTCTGAGATCAGGAGTGGCAAGCCAGGAGAGGGCCTTCTTGGCCATGGCACCAAAGCTTTGGAGCTCTCTCCCAGGGAGAGTCATCTGTCCCCTTCTGCTACTGTCTTTTGGCAGCAGGTGGAGCCTTCTTTGTTTCATTTGGCATCCCCTCAGTGACCCCTCCTTCCAGTGTTTTTATGTTTAGTATGTATTTTAACAATGTTTTAAAAACTCTTTAAACATTGTTTTAACTATATATGTTTTGAGAAGAGGGGCTTCATCTTAATGGTTTTAGAATGTAACATTATTTTGCATGTTTTAAATGGTTAGCTGCCTTGGCAGCTCTTGTAAGGGGAGAAAGGTGGTAAATATATTTTGCAAATAAATAATAAATATATTGCCTCTGAACCCTGGTTAATAGTGGCTGACAGACCTGTTCACCTGGAATTTATCTGACTCTTTCCAAGAACACAAGGACTGCAGTGGTGGATCAAAGCCAAGGGCAGTCATGCAGCATTTATTGCTATTAATAGCAGGTCAGAGGCCTGAGGAAATCTCACAAGTAGGGAGTAGAGAGGATGGATTTCACCTGTTCATTGCCCCACCTTCTGAGAGATGAGATTCCATTCAACTGTTGCAGCTAAAACTGGGGCCTCTTTTGTGGTGATACCATTTTTATGAAGCTCCCTCAACAGAGGCATTAGCATTTTGTATACTGGGGTTGTAGGTGCCACTATGAAACATTTTTGTTCTTTTGAGTATTTGAGTTGTTTCTAGTATTGCCTGCTCCTGTGGGCAATTGTTTGCCATTTTTCAGTTGCCTTCCTGCTTAATGAAGTCATTTTTCTTGTATTGTTAACTGTTATATAGATTTAGGTTTTGGCAAGCTACCTTGAAGGTCTTTATTGGAAAGATGTGAAGGAGATCTTCCTTTCATCTGATCTGAGTTTCAGTCAGCAGGGATAATAACAAAGAGCCATTTTTAGTGATTTATTAAAATAATGTGAGTAGATTTTGGAGCCCAGATTCAACCGGTAGACAAACATTCAAATCCTGCTTTGCCTTGACAAGCACTGAGTCACAGGTCAGTAGGGTTGACAGCTCTGAGTTGCGATATACTTGGAGCTTTTGGGGGTGGAGTCTGAGGAGGAAAGAGTTTGAGGAGGGGAGGAACCTCAGCAAGGTATAATGCCATAGAGCAAAGGTGTCGAACTCATTCATTATGAGGGCCGGATTTGACATAAATGAGACCTTGTCGGGCCGGGCCATGTGTGTCAAAAAATGTAATGCCAGGTAGCGGAGATATATAATTTCAGACAGGACACAGACAAACATAATTAAAGATTTTTTAGAAATTTAATAGAAAGCATGATTAAAACATTAACACTTGTTGGTCTTAAAGGTGCTTTCTTTGTATCTCCCCCATGTGATCCAGGGAACTGGGCAAAGGAAGCTCTGGCTCTTTCCTTCCCTCCTCAGGGGACCAGGAGGGGGAGGAGCCTCAGCCAATAGAAGGAAGAGAAACTTGGCTCAGAAGCTCTGCTGTGCAATTGAGAGAGCCTGGCAAAGCAAGCTCTCCCTTCCCCGCTTCCTCCCCAAGGGAGGAGCCTCAGCAATTGAGAAATCAGAGGCTTGGCTCTGTAGCTCCTGTGTGATTGAGCAAGCCTAGCAAAGCAAGCTAGAGAGAGGAAGCAGATGGTAGCCAGTTGCTCAGGGGCCTGGTTTGGCCCCGGGGCTGCATGTTTGACACCCCTACCATAAAGTCCACTTTTCAGAGCAGCCATTTTCTCCAGGGGAACTGAACTTGATTGTCAGGAGATCTCCCGGCACCACTTGGAAGCTGGCAACCCTACAGGTCAGTCTTAAGCAGAATTAGACCCTTCTCATGGATTTAGAAGAGCAAGAGTTTGTTTAGGATTTCACTGCCTGCTCTCCCTCCTACTCCCCTGAAAAGGGAAAGGCTCACTGTGTTTAATAAGACAACTTTACATCAGGGATTGACAACCGTGGTTTGATTTACTCTAACCTTTAATAAATTTCGGAAGGGTAGCTGTGTCATTCTGCTGAAGCCAAAATAATGAAAGGGTTTTGTGGCATCTCAAAGACTAGCAGATAATATATTGCCCCAAAGGAGCGGCTGTGTTAGCTGTCTCCTCTTCCAAAACTCTGCCCTTTCCGAGCTCCACCCCCAAATCTCTGGGAAATTCCCAAGCTGGATTTGGCAGCCTTAGCTTCTGGTCATATTTTCCAGTGTGCAGAGCAAAGTGAGGGTGGGGAGGGAAATAATTGTTAGGCCAGACTGAGCACTCTCTACCATCTTGCTTTAAAAAGAGCACAGTATCCAGCAACAGGTACCCCTTATGTAAGAGGAAGCTGGCAGATCTGGTATCCTGTTTTCTGAGACAGGGGAGTGCCCATGACTCAGCGGTAAAGCATCTTTTTGGCATGCAGAAGGCACTAGGTTCAGTCCCCAGCATCTCCAGTTTAAAGGATCAAATAGGAGATGCTGTGAAAGATGAGACTGTGGAGTATGCAATACTGTAGACAACTCAATAGACAATGCTGTCTGAGTAGACAATACTACTACCTTGATGGACCAATGGCCTGAGTTAGTATAAGATAGCATCAATTGTATATGTAGCAACTAGTAATGTTTCTTTTGCAGCAAAAACATACTTTGGGGATGGCTTTGGAGGGATACCCTGAGATTAAAGCCTGTCTCTCTTTCTTTGCTTATGGAGATGAGAATCCAAAGTTGGCCTTGATGACACCCCCCTGAGGGCTTTCACAGAGCAAGATGGTGCTGGACTCGGGGCCGCAGTCCTATCCACAGCAGCATCCCAATGATTTTGGCAACGGCCTGCCACAGAGGAGAGGTGGGAAGAAGGGCTCCCCGTGTAATGGACTGCGGCTGTATCCGTTCTTGTCCCCTTCCCTTTCCCTGGAGTCAGACTCTTCCAGCCCAGCACGAACCACCCGGCCACCCTCAAAAGCCAGCTGCCTCCGAAACCCTGAGCCCAAACCACCACTGAACTTCTGCCCCACCTTCCCAAGTCCTTGCAGCTGGATGCGCCGGAGTGAAAGCACATGCGCGGTGAATCGAAGAGACCGGGCTCGAGGTCAGATCCGCAGCGCTGCATCCCTACCTCACCTCCCCAAAGCCAAGGCCGTGGGGCCTAGTAGCAGGAAGAGCCCTTGTTTGTTGGTCGCCCTGAGGCCTGTGAACATCGAGGCGGAGAGGGAGAAGTTCTTCCAATCGTGTTACTCCTATAACCCTCAGTTTCAATATGAAGAGCCGCTTCCTGAAGCAGTTATAGAAAAGTACAAAGAGGCCTCTGGCCAATTTATTTCACAGGTAAAAACACATTTCACCCTCAGTAGTGAAGGCTGGAATGAGCTTTTCCCCCATCTATTTCTCCTGCTTTCCCACCTGTTATGAGAAGGAAAGGGGGGGGTCTATTACTGTCTCCTTCCTAGGGTGAGGAAAGGCAAAAATCAGAATATCTCCCTGACAGTCAGCATAGCAAGGAGAGCAGCATTTATTGCATAAGCTAAGCAGTTTGAAGTGCTTCACAGACATCATGGAGCAACAGCCCTGCAACGCAGGAGAGTTTCAAGAATTTTGCAGGATTTGTCTAGGGTTCAGTGTGGCAACCAAGCCCAATGTGTGCATCTAGGGCCGGCTCGCCCACTAAGCAAACTTGGCGGTTGCCTAGGCTCGCTGGGGTGGCCAATGGTAGCTCTCCAGATGTTTTTTGCCTACAACTCCCATCAGCCTCAGCCAGCATGACCAATGGCTGGGGCTGATGGGAGTTGTAGGCAAAAAACATCTGGAGAGCTACCATTGGCCACCCCTGGCCTAGGAGGGGGGGTACCAAATTGGGCTCCCCCCCCAGTGCCCACAACAACCTCCTAGTTTGCCTGTCCGCCTCCCCCCCACTGCCACCACCGTTGCCCACCTCCTCCTTTCCCTTGTGCTTTTCCTGCCTCCCTCCCGGCGCATTCAGAGGAGCATGCTGAGATTAGGCCCTACCAGCTTCAATGCGGCCAATGTGCCATCTAATGCTTTGAAGCTTGCACAGGAGAAGGCTTCGCTCCCCCTCACTTCCAGTTCCAGGAAGGAGGAGGAGAAGCCTTCTCCCACGCATGCTTCAAAGCATTAGATGGCGCGCTGCCCGCATCAAAGCTGGTAGGGCCCAGCCTCGGTGCAGTGCACTCTGATGGGGGGAAGGTGATGGAGCGTAGTGCTGCATTGCAGCGCCGGGGAAGGCAGACAGTGGCGGGGGGGGGGGCGCCCTAGAGCCGGTGCTGTGTGCATCAAGAGGACAAAGCTGTGTGCTTCCTTTCTGTCCTTTTTGGCAGCTCTAGAAGCCAGGACTAATATTCTAGGTCCCGCTGGCAGCTGGGGTTTTGCATCTGCGATCAGTATTATCTCCATATCACAGTCAGGAAGGCTGAGGTTGAACGATGGTGGCTTGCTTAAGGCAACCTTGGATCTCACATCTCTGCCATGAGATTGACTAATTAATTAACTTCATTTATAGTCCACCTTTCATGCTGAGGCTCAAGGCAGATTACAACAAAAATCAACACATTAAGAACAACCCTTGTGATCCGCTGGCTCATGGCCTACGTGTAATTGAGCCACACTGTACTTCTGGAAGGCTTGTATTTTTCATGTGTTCTGGAAGTGTTCATTCTTGCAACAATCCTGTGAGGTAGGCCATTGATGCTCCCATTTTGGAGTGTGGCAGTATACGGTCTGAAAAAAATTTCCTAAATCTTGAATAAAATGTCATGAACGGCCTTGTGCGCTGCTGTGTAATGACATGATGCCATCCTCAGTCATATTTATATTAATCCGAGAGAGGCCTTACTTGGCTGTTCCTTCTCCAGCTGCAAAGTGGTTGTTTCTTTTTTTAGTCCTGACCCTGCAAAAGTGACAGTGGGCTGGCTGGAGAGAGAGTGAAGAAATCTCCAGGCCCTTCTGAAAAAAAATCTTCTTGTCTATTGTTTTGCTTTCGTCAGGGGCCACTAGATGCTTCTGGGAGCTCAGAAACTGGGCAGGAACCGCTCTTGTTGGTTCAGCCTGGAGAACCCAAACCTTCCCTCTGGAGCAGCTATTCTGGGCTCTCTTTGCAGCTGATAGATGTGGCAGAGAGTGACTGCTTTCCTAGGCCTACCAAACCTTCAGCTAGTAACCATCCTTGCCTGCCACCACTCCAACCAATGGTGGGAGAGAAAAAAAGTTGGTATTGCACACATCACTATGTCATTTCCAGGGAAAACCTGAAAATGACATAAAGTAGCTCTAGGAGTCACCAGAAACTCTGTGGTAAAACCATAAAGTTTCTCATGACTCCTAGCATTACCCCATGTCACTTCCAAACTTTCTTGGGAAGTCACATGGCAGCACACATGGACCACCCCCCTTGTCTCTGTTCCCAAACCTCCTACAGTGGTACCCATGCAACTTTCTGCTGCACTATGGGTCAGTGCCTGCCCACGGGATATGTAGTTCCTTAAAAGGAGATGCCAGTATCCACACTTTACTGATTTGGCCATCAGGGCAGGGTTTGGATGCAGAGTGTGGGAACGAGAGTAGAAACAGAACTACTGGAGGAATATATGCCTCTTGGCCTCAAACTTGGTTTGGGAAATCTTTCGAACCCATGAATGCTTAGACATGCTCCCAGCAGCAATAAATAAATAAAAACGAGTGGTACAATGTGCTGGGTGGGGCTTAAGGGTTGCTGACTCCAGGTTAAGAAATTCCTGGAGGCTTGTGGGAGCAGTGTTCCCTCTAAGCTGAGTTAGCGTGGACTAGCTCACAGATTTTTAGCCTCCAGCTCACAGATTTTTGTCTTAGCTCTGAATGGATGGCTCCAGAGCACAATGTTTTATGCAGAAGCTCGCAACTTTAATGCCAGTAGCTCACAAAGTAGAATTTTTGCTCGCAAGACTCTGCAGCTTAGAGGGAACATTGCTTGGGAGCAAAATGGAGTTTGGGGAGAGGAGGAAGCTCAGCATAGATGTGATAAGCATAAAAACCCAGCCTCTGAAGCTGCCATTTTCCCTCTAGGGGAACTGATCTCTGTAGGAGATGAGTTGTAATGCTGGGCAAACTCCAGTCTACCTGGTGCTTGGCAACCCTAGCAAGGCTGGATAGTGCAATATTGATGCCACACCAGGTGCTTTAAAGCTCCTACGAAGTCGTGACATGACATAGGTTGTGACAATTCCAGGGTGGATGGGCCCTTTAAGTTCCCAGAAAATTTTCTGGTGAGCCACTGCTGGGCAGAAACAAGAACAATTAATCCCTGTGCAGCCAACAATGCTCAGTCTGCTCAGACCCAGAGCAGAGTAATAGTGTCAGTGGGTGTAGGCTTGCCCTACGGATGTCATTGCTACGGCCCAGGTCTGAGCCATGCAGGCCTTGCAGCTCTCCTGGCCCTGCAGGGGCTTCTTGGCTCAGCTTGCTCCAGGACTGCTTAACACCCCAATCCACCCAGATTTTGATAGTTACGAGGCTCCCATGAAGCTGGGAAAGGGGGGAATGGGTGGACAGAAGTCTGCTCTGTGCATACTTGTGCATGTGTGTATGCACAGCGTGTATTTGTGTGTGTGCATACTACAGGCGATCGGAATCATTAATGCTGTCCTGGAGAAGTACGGAACCTACGAGAGCTTTGAGGCAACAAATGGTGGGAAGCTGCTCAGCAAATGCCAGATCTGGTCCATCATCCGGAAGTACATGCAAAAGGAAGGGTGTTCTGGAGAGGTGAGTGTGAGTCCAGCCTGAGATGGGTGCTCTCTGGCAAGCTTGTGTTGCATGATGCCTCCCAGGATCCCTTATAGGGCTTCAGAGGAATCTGGCACACATTAAAACATTGCTGTCCCCAGCAGCTTCTTGGGATCATACTATTTTTTCATTTCAGCCTTGAATACAAAGGTGATCCCCACCCCCCACCCCCCCGTGGTCAGACTTTGACGTCAGGTCATTTCTTATTATTTATTTCATTTACTTCATTCATACCCCAGGTTTCTCCCCAACGAGGTCTCTGTGTGGCTGACATAATTTTTTCTTCTTCATTTTATCCTTACAACAACCCTGTGAAGTAGGTTAAGATGGGAGACTGTGACTGGTTAAGAGTCCCCCTGGCAGGGTTCTGAGTGGGAATTCAAACCTGGATCTCCTAGAGCCTACTCCAAAACTAACCACTAAACCACACTGGTTCTTCTCCCCTATATTCTCTCAAAACTTCTGTGGCAGTATTTTGTGCACAACACATGAGACTGATGAGGCCTTTTGAATATCTCTCTGAGCTATAGCAGATTCTGGTGATGTGCACAGCAAGGTCTTCCAGGACTGTCTGGGCATGCCCTGGTAAGTAGGCAAGGGAGCTCTGTAGCTGACAGATTTGCACCATCTAGAACAGGGATGTCGAACTCTATTGTTATGAAGGCCGGATCTGACATAAACGAGACCTTGAGGGGCCGAGCCATGTCAAATCAGGCCATGTGTGTACCTATTTAAGATTAGGTAGCAGAGATATAAATTTTATAAGGAACACAGACAAACACAAATATATATTTTTTTAAACTTAAAACGTTAGCACTCATTGGTCTTAAGGATGCTTTCTTTTTCTTTCTCCCATAGGATCCAGGGAACTGGCTCTGGCTCTTTCCTTCCTTCCCCAGGGAACTGGGGGGGGGGGGGAGGAGCCTCAGCCAATGGAGAAAATAGAGGTTTTGCTCTGTAGCTCCTGAACAATTGAGCAAGCCTTGCAAAGCAAGCTGTTATGCAGAAGGAAGCAAGATATAGGGAGAAGGAAGCAGATGACAGGAGCCCTCCGGGGGCCTGATTCGGCACCCGAACGGCATGTTTGACACTGCATGTTTGATCTGGAGAAAGTTGAAAGGGCATTCACTGATCCCCCTCCCCAAGAGGTCTGCCTATGTGGCCACACACTGATCCATACACCTTTTAAAGCTTTTGTCAGGTTTTTCACACAGTTCTCTTCTTTTGGTGATCAACATTAGGACATTCTTGGCTGACATACCTTCTCTATATCCAGTATACCCTGAGCCCAAGAATATCGAAACAAAAGAGCTAGGGAAATTCAGGAGGGCTGTTTTAACAGGCATGATAGCAGCACCCCACTTTGTCTCTTTCCAGGTCGTGGTTCAGCTCACTGAAGATCTGCTTTCCCAAGCTGTGATGATGGTGGAGAACAGTCGGCCAACTCTAGCCATCAACCTTTCTGGAGCCCGGCAGAACTGGCTGGAAGGCATGTTGCGTCACGAAATAGGTGAGGATCCCCAAGTTGGAGGGATGTCCTGTCCTGGGACCACACAGAGAGATGGTTTGCTTCAGTGGAGGCTTTGAGCCATCTACACCTTTTTACAGCACAATCCAAAGCAGCGTGACTCCAATGAAATCAATGGGTATAGACTAGAGCAACGGTATGTTTCACAAAGTTTGAGCCCAGTGGCACTTTTAAGACCCACAACATTTAAATCCAATATCTATCTTCTTCTTCTTAATTCTGGGTGGAAGCTTTCATGTGCCTGGATACTTCTTCAGATACACAGTTAGGTCTTCTAGAAGTTGCATTTTATCTCGGTATGTTGGCTGGTCGTGATTATGGAGCAGTTTGTGAACAGCTGAAAAGAGGGGAAATGCGTCCCCAGGTCCTCCATGTCCAAATATGGTGTTTATTTATAAGTGTTGGAATACAGTGAAACTGGAAGAAACATTTCAAATAGTGATTATGAGATACTTTTGAAGGATGTTAGAAATTACTGATGTTACTCTACCGGATGTTAGCAATGGTTGATGTTATAGGTTTTGTGTAAGTATTTGAGAATTGCTTGACAATGGATTTATGTAACATTGTGTAATTTGTACATTCTTCCCTTTTCTTAATAATTTTCAAAAAGCCCTATCTCAGTATAGGTGTGAAGGTATGCAGTTCTCGGCTCTAAAGGCACAGGGCTATGAGAATCTTCCCTTCTATTTCACACTGGAGCTATAAATAAGATTTCTCTAGATAATTTTAGGGTTTTCTTCATTTTTAAGAAACCATAAGAGTACTATCTGCTGGGGCTATTCTGTAAGGTTTTTTTGTTGGCTGTTTCACTGGGTAGAGGCCAGCAGTCTTTCTCACATGAGCCTTTTTAGGTTTAGGTTTATTGGATTTATATCCCGTCCTCCCCGCTGAAGCAGGCTCAGGGCGGCTCACAACAATAGAAACAATAAACTACAGTAAACATCAATAGAACAGTTCCAACAATTAAAACAGCTTAGAACAATAAAAAACAGTTTGGTGCTAATATCAGATTAGTTTTTGATGGTATTCCGAGCTCTTAGGTGTTCTCAGTGTCACTATATCGGCAGTTTAATTAAAGGCTAGCTGGAATAGTGTTGTCGTGCAGGCCTTGCAGAATTGGGCGAGGTCCGGCAAGGCTCTGACCTCCTCCAGCAGTTGGTTCCACCAATAGGGGGCGCCAATTGAAAAAGCTGTATCTCCCTCCCCCGGCCCGGGGATCGATAGAAGGTTTTGTGTTCTAGATCTAAGTACCCTCTGGGGAACATGTGGGAAGAGATGGTCCCTAAGGTAGACAGGTCCTCGGCCATATAGGGCTTTAAGGGTAATGAGCAGTACGTTGTAGCGAATACGGTACACCACCGGCAGCCGGTGCAGCTCCCACAGCCCCGGCTGTATGTGTTCCCGCATGGAGAGCCCCAGTAACAGCCAGGCTGCTGCATTCTGCACCAGCTGCAGTTTCCGGATCCGGATTTAACTCTGATATTTGTCAAATAGTAGTAGTTTTCAAATTCTATTTATGCATTTGTAAGCATATTGTACCGTCACTGATGAAAACCTTTTGATTTAAAAAAGCTGCTTAAATTGAATGCTGGAGGAAGGCTTTAAAACGCTGATCAAGCTAAGTAGGAACAGAAGGATAGGATCCACCCTGCTTACACCGGAAAAGGGTTACACCAGTCATAGCCAAATTGTGTTTTGTATATTAAACTTTCAGTTTGATAAATTTTTGAGCTTCTAATACTTCCAAACCGGTTGGGTTTTTTCGTACATGTAGTTGTTGATTTCCCCCCCTCCTCTCAAATCTTTTCGGCTCCAGTGTTGGTCATTTAAATATATTTTCCCCTTCTTCTATTTACTTTGATGCCAGTGATTTGGAATGGGCCACCAGTGAAGGCTTGGGAGGACTGAATTCTCACAGTAAGAGTGCACATTAAAGTTTAGAATGAGTTGATGATACAAATGTGCTTTCAGAGAATGGAGTATAGGAAAGGAATATTTCCAAGAATGAATGAGAGCATGCCATGGTGCCTCAGGGAAAGCACTACCACACTGCCACATGATATGAAAAAACCATTCCCTCACCATAAAACCAGTGCACCTCTTTACTCCTCTTAGCAGTCAAGGTATAACAATTGCTGGGGCAGGGGAATCCATCTTCATTCTCCCCTGAGTGGTGGATGCACTGTAATGAACAGGTTCAGAGGGCAGCCTGTTGGTTTGTAGGTAGAACAGCAAGTCTTATGTCCGGGAATGTCTTAGAGTCCAACAAGACTTTTGGGGTATGAACTTCTGAGAGTTCTCAAGTTCTCAGGCCCTGAAAAATCTTGTTGATCTCTAAGGTGCTATCGGATATAATCAGGTCTGTATATATTCTACATGTTGGATAGCTGAAATGAGCCCATCCCTGTAGAATAAGCAGGTTTGCATAATTTATTTAATTGTGCTTGTCATTTTGCATAATTTATTCAGGTTTTTACCAGTTAGGGGGAGGAACATCCTTGGCCCATGGGGGTTCTTAATCTCCGTAGGGATACCATTCCTCAGTTGGGGCAGGGGATCCCCTGGATTTTCAGGCTCTTGCTCAGTATCCAGCTGGTTAGAGGGATGGGGGAAATCCTGTCCCCAAATGCAACATGTTGACATCAGGTGGAAGTGACAGCATCACGTCCGCAACATCGCATAGTGATGCTCTGGTTTTTTTGGGCAAAACTCTATGGTTTGAGAGCGATTTTACCATAGTGTTTTGCCCAAAAGGCAAAGCATTACCAACATGATGATGTCACTTCTGTGTGAAGTCACCACACTGCAGTGCTCTGCCCCCTCTCCCAGCAAGTCCCTCCCCCGCCAGTGTAATCCTCAGACCTGGCAACCCAACCTCTCTGGCATCTGAGACCAGCCAGCATTGCTCTTGTGCTTCAAGAGGATCATTGCAGCCATAAGCATTAGAGAACTGGTTGATATTAAAACCTGGAATTCTCTAGAAAGTGAAGTCTGTGTCCTATCCCTCAAACCATAGCAATACATAGCCTAGTTTCTGTTGCGCTTTCATTCTTTCCTGGGAGAAGGAGACAAATTTGAAGAGAAGACACTCAGCAAGGAGGAACAGAGTTGGAATAATGTGAATCTTTCCCCTCCCCCCTTAGGTACTCACTACATCCGTGGTGTCAACAATGCCCATCAGCCCTGGCACAGCTTGGAAGGCCGCAAACAGTATGGCCTTAAACCTGCTAACCCAACTGAGGAAGGGCTGGCGAGCTTGCACAGCGTCCTCTTCCGTAAGCAGCCCTTCCTGTGGAGGGCAGCCCTGCTCTACTACACCATCTACCAGGCCAGCCACATGTCCTTCTGTGAACTCTTCCAAGACCTGGACCGCTATGTGCAGGATGTAGGAGTGCGGTGGGAGTATTGCGTGCGGGCCAAGCGAGGACAGACAGACACTTCCAAGCCAGGTAATGGCATGCAGCCCACCCTGGGGAGGTAGATTTGGGAGTATTGAGCAGCGGTTGATTTTTGGGATCACCATTCATACGTCCAGCCCTTGTGACTCTAAAGCCGCGTCTTGTTTTTAAACAGTTCCTCTGTCATCAAGCCACAGAGCTTAGATGCCTTCCTTGGCTTTCTGTCCTTGATGGGAGAAACAGGATTGATTTCTAGCTAAGTGGCATCTTTGAAGAGTGTTTATATGTTCTTGTGCAGTGGGGCTTGCCCAGGAAATGTTCCTGGCGGCTGGCACCCTTCAGAATGAGTAAAATCATATAAACAAGAGTTGTTCAGATAGGGCAGCTGTACAAAGTGATAGGGCAGCTGTACAATGGGATTGTTCAGAAAGGACCAAGCTTACTTCTTTGATTAAAGAAAAGACATTATCTACTTTTCTTCTTCGTTCAATCAATCATTTTATTTATATCCCGCCCTCCCCGCCGAAGCAGGCTCAGGGCGGCTGACAACATCAAATCAAATACAGTAAATTATACAATAAATATTTAAAAGCAATAGCTAGTTTAACAGTTTAATTAAGATTCTAAAATTACTAAAATTAACATTCTGGTGCTATTTCAACAGATGGTAAAAATCACTTAAGCAGTCTCTCTATCTTTTAATCGGTGAAGGCCATCCCAAAGAGGATGGTCTTGCAGGCCCTGCAAAACTGTTCAAAGTCCCTCAGGGCCCGCACTTCTTCTGGGAGCTGGTTCCATAGGTGTGGAGCTACAATAGAGAAGGCCCGCATGCGAGTGCTCTGTAGTTTTGCCTCCTTCGGCCCGGGGAGGGTCAGTTGGTTCTTCCCTGCTGACCTCAGTGCTCTTTGGGGTTCATATGGGGAAAGACGGTTTCTCAGGTAGGCAGGTCCTCGGCCATATAGGGCTTTAAAGGTAATAACCAGCACTTTGTAACAAATCCGGCATGTAACTGGCAACCAGTGCAGTCCGCGCAGCCCTGGCTGTATGTGCTCCCATTTTGGGACCCCCAATAATAGCCTATCTGCCGCGTTCTGCACCAGCTGCAGCTTCTGGGTTTGGCACAGAGGCAGCCCCATGTAGAGGGCATTACAGTAATCCAATCTCGAGGTGACCGTTGCATGAATCACTGTTGCTAGGTCCTGACGCTCTAGGAAGGGGGCCAACTGCCTTGCCCGCCTTAGGTGAAAAAAGGCTGACTTAGCAGTGGCTGCTATCTGGGCCTCCATTGAAAGTGAAGGCTCCAGTAGAACTCCCAAGCTCTTGACCTGGTGCGCCGCTTTCAGCGGTGCCCCATCAAAAACCGGGAGAGGTATTTCCCTCCCCAAAGCGCCCTGACCCACGCAAAGGACTTCTGTCTTCGCTGGATTCAGCTTCAACCCACTCAGCCTTAGCCAAGTTGCCATGGCCTGCAGTGCCAGGTCCAAATTCCCTGGGACGCAGTCAGGCCGGCCATCCATTAGCAGATAGAGCTGGGTGTCATCTGCATATTGGTGACACCCAAGCCCGTGCCTCCGGGCAATCTGGGCAAGGGGGCGCATATAGATATTAAATAGCATCGGTGAGAGAACTGCTCCCTGAGGCACCCTACCATCTAGTGTGCGCCTCTGGGACAGCTCACCCCTGATTGCCACCCTTTGTCCCCGACCCTCGAGGAAGGAGGAGAGCCATTGTAAAGCCGACCCCCTAACCCCTACGTCGGCGAGGCGGCGAGTCAGTAGCCGATGGTCGACCGGGTCAAACGCAGCCGACAGATCTAACAGCATCAGCACCGCCACACCACATTGATCCAGATGCCGCTGGAGGTCATCTGCCAAGGCGACCAGCACTGTCTTCGTCCCGTGACCTGGATGAAAGCCGAACTGGCAAGGGTCTAGGATGGAAGCGTCATCCAGAAAACACTGCAACTGCAACGCCACTGCCCTTTCGATAATTTTACCTAAAAACGGTAAATTAGAGACCGGTCGGTAATTTGCCAATTCGGCCGGATCTGCTGTACTTTTTTTCAGGAGGGGGCGGACCATAGCCTCTTTCAAGGGTGTTGGAAAATGCCCCTCCAAGAGGGATCTATTTATGATGTCCTGTAAAGGACATCTAAGCTCCCTCAGGCAAGATTTAATTAGCCAAGAGGGGCATGGGTCCAGATAGCAAGTTGTTGGGCGTGCAGAGGAGAGAATTCTGTCAACTTCCTCCAGGCTGAGTGGGTCGAAGTGATCCAGAACTAAACCAGAAGACAGGCACGGAGCCTCCAGTTCATGTACTGTATCCAATGTGATGGGCAAGTCCTGGCGGAGCGACGTGATTTTTTTCTGCAAAAAATTTCGCAAAAGCCTCACAGCCTATTTCTAATTCTCTAACATTTGGTCTGCCTTGAGGCAGTGTAGTTAAGTGTCCAATTATTCTAAACAATTGTGCCGGGCATGAATTTGCAGACGCAATCCTGGCCGCGAAGTAATCTTTCTTCGTGGCCTTGACTGCCATCTCATAAGACCTCATAAACGTTCTATAGGATGTTCTCGTCGCTTCGTCACGAGTGCGCCGCCACTGCCTCTCTAGTCGTCTGAGCCCTTGTTTCAGCTGACGTAGCTCCAAGGTATACCATGGGGCCAGCCTCACACGAGGGTGCAGAGGGCGTCGGGGTGCAATCTGATTGATCGCCCTTGATAGCCGATCTTGCCAGGCATCAACCAGGACATCAAGGGAGTCGCCAGGGGGCCAGGGATCCAGTAGGGCTATTTGGAACCGTTTCGGGTCCATCAGGCTCCGCAGGCGAGCCAAAATAGGCTCCCTGCCCATACAGGGTTGAGGCAGCGTCTCCATATGGGCCTTGAGGGCTAGATGATCCAACCATGGTACCGCCTCCACCGCGATATCATTCACCCGAATCCTGGATGCAAAGATCAAATCTCGCATGTGCCCTGCCTAATGCATAGGAGTCATAACAAATTGAGAGAGTCCCAGTGTCGCCATGGAAGACACTAGACCCATTGCCCAATTGGAGGCCACGTCGTCAGCATGGACATTGAAGTTACCCAGGACCATAAGCCCTGGGTACTCCAACGCCCAGCCCGTCACCGCCTCCATCAGGGATGGTAAGGGGCTGGCTGGTGCGTTAGGCGGACGGTACACCAGCCAGATCGCCAACCCCTCTCCGACATCCCATACCAGACCGGCACATTCAATACCATCGATCATTGGGACCGGGAGAGCCCGGAAGGAGTAACCCTCCCATATGAATAATGCCACCCCTCCCCCCTGCCCGCTGGTCCGTGATTGGTGAAAGACCGAGTAACCCGGGGGGGTCATCTGGGAGAGAGTCACCGTCTCCCCCTCTCGCACCCAGGTCTTGGTCACGCAAGCCAGGTCCACATCCTGCCGAAGCAGGAATTCCCTGAGGATCTCGGTCTTATTATTTACGGACTGGCGTTGCATAACACCAATGACGGGAGCGGGCAATTCCTCCTGGCCCCACTACCTGTCACCGTTGGGATGGGAAGTAGACTGGAAGGGGGCCAAGCACTGTTTTGTCTCCACCTCCTTCCCTTGCACTTCTGTCTATTCCCACCGTCATACCTTCCCCTCCCCAGGAGCACTGGACTCCCCTGGCCGGGCATCCACACCTACGCCTCGGTATGATCTTATTAATAGTAGGATGGCCTCACCCACCTAGCTGGATTGTCTCAATTTACAGCCTAAATCCCTAGCCCACCCTCCACCTTCAGTCCCCTGGTTATCTGACTCACTATAATTTGATCAAGTTTAATTAATATCAAAACCCACCCTAATTCTCCCTCTAATTGATTAGTCAAAAATTAGTTACTTTCTTTCTTAGCACATTAATAAAATTCCATTAATTTCGTTGAAAGCCCCTTATTGACTTTCTGCATGGAAATGAAAAAAAGTGATTTGATGATTTGCAGTTTTGATGAATAAGGAGAATTGTAAACAGTAGAGAAGAATATATGATTTGGTGTATTAGTATTTAGATTTAGTATTAGATTTAGTATTAAGTGATTGTATTTGGCTTTGTCATGGAGAAAATTTTATAAGTTCTTTAAGGATACATTCATCTGATTCTTTTTTTCCGTTTTCTTTTGCTTCTCTTTTTTCTGTATTTCCCCCTCAATTTCCCCTCAATTTCATTTTAATAAATAAAAAGCTTTTTTTAAAAAAGGAACAGTTTAGAAAGGTGTTTTTATAAAGAGAAAGGACTACAGTCTGTCACTGTGTGTGCTCTATATCGGGTGGCCAAACTTGCTTAATGTAAGAGCCAGATAGAATAAATGCCAGATGTCTGAGAGCTGCAAGACATGAACATCAGATGTTTGAGAGAAGGAAGGAAAGAAGAAAAGTAAATAGATGGGGGAGGTAGAAGGGAAGGAGAGGTGGGAAAAAAGCAACTGTAAATGCATTCTCCAAGCCACCAGCTGGCTTGGCTTGGATAAATGATTTAAAGAAAAAAATGCCTTCTCCAATCTGGCCAACAAGGTGGTGGGGGCTTCAAGAGCCACACAATATGTCCAAAAGAGCCACATGTGGCTCTCAAGCCACAGTTTGGCCACCCCTGCTCTATATTATCTATTTGCTGTATGTATATTGTGCTTTTACTGTGTTGTTTTCTATTTTTATAAATCCATTTTCTGCATAGCATGTATGATACTTTTTTGCATTAATTTTTCCCAGTCCTGGTCCTACTGCATTGCTTATTAGATCTCATACTATTCAATTTCATTAATTTAGATCTTGTAATCTACTTTGAATTTCAAAAAGAAAGGCAATGCAAATTTTTTTTTTTTTAAAAAAAGGTTCCCATCCTCTTCCTCATTGCTCATCCAAGTCATCAGTGTGCTTAAAAGCAGATTATTTTAGAAAAGAAAAATATGGTCCTCATGAATCTCTGACCAACAGAATCTGTGTTCAGTGGAACCTCAGTTGCTTCTGAGGGATCCAACAGTGAAACTAAAAGGGTTTAAATACATTTTTATCCTGCTCTCCCTCCAGTAAACCCAGGGCAGCTTACATGGTTCTCTCCCCAGTCCACAACAACCTCGTGAGGTAAATCAGGCTGAGAGGGTGAGTGACTGACCCAAAAGCCCAAAGTGAACTCCACAAATGCTTATATCCGGGAAAATTTTGTTGGTGCTCCTGGGCTTGAGTTTTGTTCAGTGAGCTTGGGTCTCCCGCTGCACTGCTCCTTGCTCATTCCAGAGCATCATCTTGTTGTGATATTATTGCTGGTTCTTCACATTTCAGGAAGCTTCAGTAAAGATCAAGTATACCTGGATGGAATTCTGCGCATCCTGAGACACCGGCAAACTATTGACTTCCACTTGTTGGCTGCTCTGGGGAAGGTGAGCTCGTTGCTGATTATCTTGAGTGTGCAAGTCTTCTCCCTCCCTTATTTTCTTGAATGTGGCCAGATGTCCTCCCAGGTTGGGGACAGACAGACGACCAAGGCAAGGAGACAGCTTAGGGTGGGAAAGTGAACATATGAAGCTGCCTTATACTGAATCAGACCCTTGGTCCATCAAAGTCAGTATTGTCTACTCAGATTGGCAGCGGCTCTCCAGGGTCTCACACCTATTTGCCTAGACCCTTTTTTGGAGATGCCAGGGATTGAACCTGGGACCTTCTGCTTACCAAGCAGATGCTCTACCAGTGAGCCACCGTCCCTTCCCATGTTGCATGTACAGCAGCCTAGGGCAACTTCCTGATGTCTGTTTATATGCTTCTTCCCCACACCAGTTTTTGCAGTCTGAATCCATCACAAAAGTTCTTTCTTAGCAAAAGCAGCTCTCAAACGCATAACTAGAGCTCTGCTGGATCAGACCTGTGGTCCATTTAGTCCTGTCTCCTACCTCTCACAAAATGGCCAACTAATTACTCTGGAGGGGCAATGACAGAGCATAGAGGCTGAGGCCTTCCCTGAAGTTGCCTTCTTGTACTAGTATTCAGAGGCTGAGGTTGATTCTTCTGAATGTGGATGCAAATAAGTCAAGGAACGATGGAATGTTTACTCTGTGTGTTTTTGTGTAATCTGTAGTGAACACCTTAGGGAGATGGCTTTCCCTAATTCTAGAGATACTTGTTAACTGACAATTGAAACTGGGCTTTGCACATGCAATCAGTTCCTTGCTTTGGTTCCTTCCCTCTGAAAAGATCCAGTTTGGGCCAAGGAAAACCAAATCTTGTGATCTCAACAAGCCACTCCAATTAAGGAATTGTGTTTGGTTTGGTTATTTTTAAATCCCACCTGTCCTCACAGACCTCAGGGTCGCCTTTCCATTTTCACCTCACAAGGGCCTTCTATGTAGATTAGGAAGCAAGATAGAGACTTAGGCCAAGATCTCCAGACAGGTTTGGGGGCTGGACAGCCAGCCTGGCTTCAGCAATTGACACTGTCAGTGAATTGTTAAGGGCCCACTGTCTCAGAGGGCTCATGACAAGTCATGTGGAAGGCCTAGGCTGCTGTACATGCAGCTGCCAGAACCAAGGAGGTTGTGGCTGTTGCCATGGAAGAGGCAGGTACATATACGGTTGCTATTGGGGGAGGGCAGTGCTGCCACCACAATTTTTTTACTACTTAGCGATATGCGCATAACCACATTTTTAACCAATGTGCATGCGCACAATGTGCACATGCACATACTGCGCATGCGCATACTAGTGGAGAAAAAAAATAACTGCATGGTGCCGTCATGTGGATGGCAGAAGACTGTTTCATCGCGGAATGATTCGAATTGCAGTATGGCAGTCTGATCTATAATATCCGGAACAAAGATATTCGGAACAGAAGTGGGTCAGTTTAACACGGACTCAACACGCTGTGTGAATAGGGCCATAGTGTCTGGAACCAGACCTGCTGAGCAAGAATTTTTTAAATTATGAAAACATTACCCAAGATTACAGCATACTAGCTGTCTTGTTATGCAAAGATTGCCTGTCTTTGCAAAGGTAATTTTACACACAACGCCCCCCCCCCCCCTTAAGTGATTGTAAGCTTCTGTTCTGGTTGAAACATGACCAAAACCCATGAGCAAACTTGTCGGGCTCCTTTTTTGTGTGTCAGGTCTCCTATGAAGACATTGATCACCTCAAGAAATTTGGGGTACTGGACAAGACCCGGATCCCCCACTTCATGCAGGACCGTGAACGGTACAACCAGCTGCTCGATCACATCGTTACAACCAACTGCCTCAAGGACGAAGAGCTGGAGCAGCTGCTCCCAGACTGAGCAGGGCTCCCGCAGTGGAGAACTACTACACAGGATGGGCTGTGCTGCGATTGGGAAGCCTTCGGTCCCAGCAAAAGATTGTGCTGTTGGATTGTGGCTTGTTGAAAACAGTTCCGTGATTCCGAGCGTAGCGCTTTTTAATTTATTCTTTATTTTGTGGATGTCTCTAGTTAAGTGTTAGAGGGCAGTGTCTGGGCTGTGCCATTGTCCTCCGGCTAACTAAAGCAAGACCTCTGTGGCTTCCTGTTGAGGGCTTCAATCATGGATCATTCTACATGTATATATTGTTCTGCTGTGGTGCCTAAACGTACATATGTATCCTGGTCCATTGTGTCAGGCACACTGGCATAAACACATTGTGGCCATTCCAAGAAATGGGTTGTGTAAGTGCCACGTCCTGGTATGCTGGAATTTAGTGCCAAGTGCCCCAGTAGACCAGCTGAGAAATTTTCCTTGTCGGTTTGAAATAGCTTGGATGGGCTGAAATCTAAGAAAACACTCCACATAATCATCTCTTATTAGGATCAGTCACGTGACATGAGCTGTCAAGTTGCAGCCAACTTATGGCAGCCCTGCAGGGTTTTCAAGGCAGCAATTAAGGAGAGGTGGTTTGCCATTACTTTCCTCTGCAGAGTCTTCCTTGGTGTTCTCCCTTCCAAGTACCAACCCTGACAAGATCAGGCTATAGCGTGCCATTCCACATCCCAAATGACACCTCAACATGTGCAGGCTTTCACGTTAATCAAAGCTCTTCCTCAGGCTTGATGTTACCAAAAAAATGTCTGAAAGGTGTTTAAAAAAAGAGAAAGGAAAATTCTTCAGGGCATGATGGTGAGGCTGCACTGCGTGCTGAGCAGTTGCCAGCTTCCAGACAAGAGGCAATAAATCAAGTGAACTCTGTAGCCATTAACAAATCCAAGAAATTATCTCTAAACCAGCAAGATGCTGGTGATCAAGGAGATGTGTGTCTAGGTCAACTCCCAGGGAAGATGCAGAATAATAGGACCATGCTGTCAAATGTGTTTCATGTGCATATGTATTCAAGTTGGAAAACTGAAGCAAAAAAGAAATTGTTTGCCTTGCCAGATCAGGCACAAGTAGCTCTGGGCCAACATCTTATTCCTAATGGCCATCAATTAGTCGGACACTTCTGACAGGTCACAAGCCGGGCATGACCATGTAGCAAACTTTAAACAAGTATTTTAAATGCAGAGATGACGTGCAGCCCGGACCGTGGGTAAGTTGTCTTCGTCCTTTTGCAGATGAAGTGTTTGTCCGTAGTTGACATGCATGATGTAGCCGAGGGTGCTTTGTGGTAGCTGAAGCTGTTTCTATAGCAACTGCCTCCTTAGTGATGCCCAGTTGCTGTGGTAGGGGCAGGGAGGGAGTGAAGACTGACAAGAGGGCCAGCCCCTTGAGCTAGAAGTTTGATGGAAGAGGAGGAGTGTGTGGACCACTTGGAGGGTACCTAAACATTTTGCTCATGAGCAGAGTCTCTTTAGCAGGGAGGGAAAGTGCAGCAGAAACACATTTACCTGCTTCACTATCTTGCTGAGGCTTTTGTTTTTTTCCCCTTTCCGGTTCAGATACCTACAAAGCTCAGACATGGCCAGAGGCCAGAGCTCCTGTGGCTTCAGGTGACAAATAAGTTCAGGACCAGCCCAAGATATGGTTTATTAGTAGGGGGGAGGGTCCTGTTGTAAGCCACTTTGGCAGCTCCATGGGAGGGACCCAAAACAAAAGTAGGGAATAAAGGTCCCAGGTGCCTTCTCAGTAGGGGGTGGGGTGGGGAACTGGGCTTGCAGTGGGCGCAAAGGGGATGATGGGCAAGAGTCCCAACATCCTCCCAGCACCTGTAAATAGTTTTAGAGAAGAAGTAGGGCTTTTGGCCATCAGGGCTTCTGATTGGCTGTGCAGATTTTCGCTTCAGGCTGCCACCGCCACCGCAGCACAAGAATCTTCACTGTGGGGCTGAAGGTAAGTTGTGTCTATGCAAGAAAATGTTTCTAACAGCTGCATTCATTTTTTAAAGCATCCTGTTAAGCAGAGGTTCAACCTGAAATGTTGGAAGAGTTACTGTTAGATTTACGCAGAACCTCACTCTGTGTCATTTTGTGGTTGGCTCTACCTCCTGTGGCTGCCATTTTGTGGCTGCACCCACCACCCTGTCAGAATTCCAAAGGTGCCAACCAGCTCAAAAAGGTTGAGGCCCCACCCCCACCCAGGCCAGACCTTTGCAGGAGTTGAACAGCTTTACTGTTTGCTCGAGAATGTGTCCAACTGCTGTTAACCTCTCTGTTTTGCTTCCACACTGCCTGTTCTGAACCATCTGCCCTTTCTTGCGGTCACTGGTGTAAAACAAAAACAAAAAAAGGATTTTTATCCTTTCAATAAAGGCTCTTCTCTGCTTCTGCTGTGCTTATGGGGGGGGGGGTGGAGACTGGGGAGGAAAACTTTGGCATTGGGTATGGAGCACCCTGTTCCTGTGTCCTCAGAAGTGTGGTGGGTGGAACTCTTTGCAATGCAATAATATGTGGGGGAAAGTCACTGGGAGAGAACAGCATCTACCCTTTCCCAGATCCCGTTGTTAAGCCAGTCACTGGCTTGCTGTAGTGAAAAGAATGGATACCATCCCCTACCCCAGCAAGTCTCCACTGTCCCCACCTACAGCAACACACAAGGCAGCTGCCATTTACAAAAATTCACACACACACACAGTTCCTTAGTCCCACATCAGATTTTGTGAATGTTTCTTCCAGAACTGATAAGTTCACCAAGCAAAAGTGTGGATGCAAATTATTCCATTGTGCTTGCTTTTATGGATTGAAGTGACATATCCATAGCAGCTTCTGAACAGCAGCAAATTCATGCTTTAAGAGCTCTCATGGTTGTCAAACATACTTAAAATCACTGCTGTCCTCAGTTGGCTTAGTCATTGTACTGGGCGGGGGGAGGGGTATGACTGCAGGGATTTTAAACAAGATTTTATGTAGGTTAGTCAAATCTTAGTTGAAACACTAGATTTTTTCTCTTCCTTGCAGAGTAAGCCAGCCAGAGATAAATGTGGCTAAATTAGACAATTTTAAACTCACTCATTTAAATGAATGGACTTCATAAGATCAGTTCCTTTATTTTAGACCCAAACAAGACCCTCTCTTTTCAGCGTGCGCTTCCAATTCACATTTCCTTCTAAATGAATTTCCCTGAAGCAGTGACAAGGCTTTGCCTTTATTAAAACAACATTTAAAAAACACTCACACAATAGCTTCTTATATACAAAACAAGCAAAATTGCAGCCAGTTTAGACACTGTCAAGGTCTCCCCGACAAGCACTGGTTCACCACTTCCAGCAAATGGGCATTTTCCAAGGCGGCTGCCACTCTCTCTTTGTCAGCCAGCTGCTTGTTCACTGCAGGAAACAGTCCAAAAACAAATTAATAAAGACACTTGGTATTGCATTTTGCAAAGGATATTTATACAAATTCCAGAAAAACCTAGGAAATATGTCTGACCTGCTTCCACTCCAGGTAGCTTACTTCATTCAGGCAACCTTACGATTTTTTATTTTTGCTTTGTTGACTTATGGCAACCTCATGGGGTTTTCAAAGCAAGACACACTCAGAGATGGGTTGCCATTGCCTGCCGCTGCATCACAACACTGGTATTACTTGGAGGTCTCCCTTCCAAATACTTACCAGGAAGAATCCTGCTGAGCTAACAAGACTGGGCTAGCCTGGACTATCCCGGTCAGGGATCTTGCAAATAGGTCCTTGAAAAATAGTAACCCCCTCCCCCACATTTTAGAGACACAACATCACCAGTCCAATCAGGTAAACAAAAAAAGAACCAACCCGTCCATTTTGCAAGAACTCCCCTTCCTGATTGCATGACAAAGTTATCTTTCCCTTGTCTCAGGAACAGGGTTATTTCCAACCCTCCCAGCAAAGATACCCTTACTACATGGTTTTCCAAAGTCTTAAAACAGCAGTGCAATAAAAGTCCTCTAAAATATACTAATTTCTATTTGACATTTAGCACAATGTGGGAAATCGACACAGACTGTTCTTCATGATAGAAGAGTTCCCTCACCCAAAAAAGCCTTAGTTCTTGACCCTTGGTGACAGTAAGAACATAAGATGAGTCCTGCTGGATCAGATCAGTGTTCCATCCTGTCTCACAGTGGCCAATCAGTTGCTCTGGATGGCCAATAACAGGGCAGAGAGGCTGAGGCCTTCCCCTGATGTTGCTTCCTGGCTCTGTAGAGGTTTCTCTGGCTAGTAGCCATTGAAAAACATCATCTATGAATCTATCTAATCCCCCTTTAAAACTGTTTATTCCTGTTGCCATCACTACATCCCCGGGCAGCAAATTGCACATTTAAATCACTCTGTAAAGTATTTCCTTTTGTCTGTCCTGAACCATCAGTTTCATTGTATGCCCTCAAGTGCTAGTATTTTGGGAGACGGAGAAAACTATCTTTGTCAATCCTCTCCACTCCATGAATAATTTTATAAACCTTTATCATGTCCCTTCTTAGTTGTCTCTTTTCTAATCTGAAAAGTCCCAGACAGTACATGGCATTTGCAAAGCCCCCCAAAAGCATACTTCACAAGAAGCAAAGGTGCCAATCTGTATATTTAAGTTCTATTTTTGAAATTACTCTGGATAGCCACAGCTGCTGCTGTAGAATAATGAATCGGGTGGTAGATTTCTAGGCTCAATTCTCCTCCACCTCTGCTGAAAGCTCACTAACTCTCAGCATACCCTGCCCTGCAAGGTTGTTGTGATGATAAAATGCCACCCAGGCAGAGATCCTTGCAGGAAGTGTAGGATTAAAAAAAACAAACAGAAGCACGGATTACTGAATCAGAATTTCAGCTAATTCCCTAAGCAACCAGTGATTGAAGGAGGTGGCAGCTGTTCTCCTTTGAAAGCGAATCTGCTTCTTAGCAATTTGAACCTGCTGCATGGTGATCCACCAGGATAATGGTGAGATCAGAACTAGGGAAATGCCTTTTTAGAAAATTTGTCAAACTCCTGAAGCTTGCCAGAAAGACATCCAAGATCTTTTTTCCTTTATGGTTTGTTACTTCAATGGGACTATGGAAACAGGGGAATGCAACTGTTAATATGTAATTTTTTGCAGTTTCTGTGCAAACCAAACTCACCTGCGTGTTCAGAGGCATGGGTTCCTGGTGTTATGTGAACATCCACCTGTGTTGGGAGGCAAAATAAAGAAGTAACCCCATTTGTCCCACTAGGCTAAGCACGACAAAGACCATACCCCGCTCTTCATCAATGAAATGTATTATTAATTTCAAATTACAGAACACCAAGACATCCATTGGTCCCAATCATAAGGAAACCAGATGCCCTTATATATGCCCTGGGCTTTTGTTGATGATGCCTTGGAAGAAACTGTCATTAAACAAAAAAAACCACTTATAGAAACCCTGCATTTGACACTTATAGAAACCCTGAATAGTAACTAGATGGTGTCTGAATACACTCAAAGTTTGAAGCCACAAACCCAGTTTATTTCTAGAGGACGGATTATTCTAATCAAGTAAAATATGCAATCTGGAAAGATTTTTATTTATTGCTTTCGGACCAAACATACTGGGAATTTCCTTGTCAGGTTTCCTACTAAATGGACCACTTTGTACATAGACAGATACTGTCACCCTTACAATGCGTGCATTGTGGGGATTCAGCTTCAAGGGAGCCCCCCCATTTCTCTCCCACCACTTACACAGTGCTCAGAGTTTTGAAGGCCTCTCATCATCATGCAGTCAGGCAGTGGTCTCTACCAGCTTGTCACCATTATTTTATACCCCCCACACTCCCTTCTTAACCAATGAGTGTGATCCAAACACAGGCACTTCCAGGAGGCTGAGATCTGGCTGAACACCACAAACATGGGTGCCACTGCAGACTAGCTGACCAGTTGAGACAGACTAGTTGAGTGGAAATGACTGACGTATTTCAACAGTAAAGGCTATGCATGTACTTAAAAGCTGTCAAGGATTACTCCAGAATGGTAGCCATGTTAGTCTACTGCAGCAAAATAAAGTCCAATGGGCACCTTAAATACTAACATTTATTGCAGCATAAACTTTCATGAGTTAGAGCTCACTTTGTCTCACAGCATCTAAACAAGTGAGCCAGGACTAACAAAATAGACATTGTTACTCTTTAAGATGCCACCAGACTTTGGTTTTAAGAATCTCTGAGACACAACTGCGCGTTCCACAGCAAAGATGCCTGAGCTCTCCACTCCTGAGTTTCCTGATGTATTTAGCGAGCCTGGCAAAAAATTCAGCACCTGACGCATCCTTTCCCAAATTCTGAAGCACCATTTCTGACTGGCCACTGGTGTCTCAAGCAAACCTTTTTCAAGCACGTAGCTGCAAGAATCATCTTTCCTCCAAAGGTGCCTGGATGCTTTTCCTTCTGCAAAATTCTAGTTTCTTTTCCAACCTTCTCTTTCAGCCTTCTTCAGGAGTTCTTTGCCTTTGCAGTGCTCAGAAACAGGCATTTGCTAAGGTGACAGGAAACATTTGCACGGACTCACCTTAAACCTTTCAGGGAGAGATCTGATCAACTTCACTTTGATTGAAAGGCCAATCAGTGTTGCCATGCTGCAGTGAGGAATGGTGGGAGTGAACTCCACTGAAACGGTACTTTCTGCATCATTCACCTGTTATGAGATACATTTTTCCCATAAGTACAAGACTCGCAGAATAGCTGTTTAACCAGATCAAATGCTATATTAAGGAGAGAAACTAGTTTGTTCAGCAGTATCTTACTGACTACATTCATACATCTGATTTCTGAAGGACCCCCATCTGCTGTCAAGTGACTCCTCTCCCAGAGAAGACCCCTCAAGTGTCCAAGAAGACTTCTCAAAAGGATTCAGATCACATAGTTCAGCATTCTGTCCTCTACTACAGTCAGACAGAGGGCAGGGAGGCAGGGGAAATGGCACAGCCAGACATGATGGGAGAAGCTGACATAAAAGTTGATGTTTTGGCTGATATGACTACTGGTTATCCCCAGATCCCTGAAGCTATTTGAGAAGCCCATAGATCAGACTAAGGCTGAGCAAAACAAAAACTATCTGCCCTTTCCAAAGCAGACACATCTTGTCCTGTTTTCCATCCAATAAGCCTGCTTGCAGCTTCTTCAGTAGGTCTCTGGCAGAACAACAATGCAAGTACAGAGGATAAACCAGGCTTGTACTTACTTTGACACGAACCTGTTCCACGACATTCAGCTCTTCCAAAGTTAAGGGGTGTTCTGGATCATTGATGGACCGAATGAGATGTTTAAAAAAAAAATTAAGGAAAAAATAGTAAGGAGCTCTTGGTTCTGGTCAAAGAGGTCTGTGCAATGAGGGCAAGTACTTTCCTCTGGTGGAAAGCCTTTCTGTGGTGCAAAATGCTCTAAAGGCACCTTCTGGTGGAAGGATCCTCCATGTGGCTGAGTAAGGATTTGAACCTATATTCCAAACACCCATCTGCCCCCCACAGCAGAATATATGCTAGTAAGAGTTGCCCATTCTGGCTGGGGAAATTCTTAGAGATTTAAATATGGTTCATGGGAAATGTGAGCTTGGCGATAAGGAAGAATTCAGCCAGGATGAAAAGCTGAAGAATCTGCACTCTAAAGCTGATATTCTCTCTGGCAGGAACAGATTTCTGCAGTCTGTGGGCCAGTAGTAGTTCTGGGACAGCTCCCTGCAGACTAGAATTGCCAGGTCAATGTTGGAAAATACCTAGAGACTTTGGGGGTGGATCTAAGAGAGGGTAGGATTTGGGGAGGGGCCTCAGCATCGTACAGTGTTACAGAGTCCATCCTTCAAAGTAGCTGTTTTCTCCAGGGGAGCTGATCTCTGCCAGCTGGAGATCAGTTGTAAAAGCGGAAAACCTCCAGGCCCCACCTGGAGGCTAGCAACCCTAACACTGGTGACCTTATACCTTTGACATAGTCTTCAGTGTTTGTTTAATTTCTCTGATTTCACAGCTCAAGGGCTTGCCTGCCAATCATGACACCACAAGAGACTAACTGAATAGAGCCTCCACTTACAGAGGCAGCAGTCTGAATGCCGGTGGCAGGAGACAACACCAAGGGAAAGCCTTGTCCTCTATGGCCTTTTGTTGGCTCTCCAGAGTAACTGTTTGGCCCCTGTGTGGCGCTGTACTAGATGGACCACTGGTCTGATCCAGCAAGGCCTTTATGTTCTTACAGCAGTGTGCACGATTCTCCTCCTTCATGCTACTCGCCTAACAAACCAGTTGGTTCAGGATCATCTAGTAGGGTTCATGGAACTACGGGGATTGTCCCTCCATTCGTTTGGCATTCTCACTACAACCGTATGACGGAGGCGAGACTGAGAGCCAAGGCGTGGCCCTCAGCCTCCCCGCGGGTTTTATGGTCCTCCATTCCCCTTCCCACGACAACCCTATAAGGGAGGCCGGTTGCAAGGAGCTCTGCGGGCCTTTGCAGCTGGGTCCCTCCAGGACCACCCGCTCCCGGCCCTTCCTAAGGATATCGAAAATCTCGCGGTCGTCGATGGCATCAGGCAGCTCGTCGTCCTCCTCGCGCGCCGTCACCGGCCGCTCGCCCTGGCGCCGATAAATGAGCGGGTTGGCGTTCTCCAGCGCAACACCCCCAGCCGGGGAAGAAGCCAGCGCCGGCCCCACCATAGCCGCGGAACTCCCTCGCACGGGCTCTGACGCAGCCCACTTCCGCCGCGAGGGATGCTTTGGCCGACGCTCCCGGCAGAGAAGGCGGCCCTTGAACCGCAGGAGGCTTCCGGATGGTGATAGAGGGCAACGCATGAAAGCAACTCAGCTACACGTCCGATCCCTATTGGATATCAAAGCGACCAAAAAAGGGCAGAGAACCATAGAGAGGAAAGGTCCATTTAGCCGGAACACTTTGTCTGGGGCAGTGATGCTCTGTATTCTCGGTGCTTGGGGGCAACAGTGGGAAGGCTTCTGGAGTTCTGGCCCCTCCGGTGGACCTCTTGATGAGGCCTGGATTTTGGCTACTGTGCGGCACAGTCTGTTGGGCTGGATGGACCATTGGCCTGACGCAACACGGTTTCTCTTATGTTCTTAGATTTGAAGATGGAGCGGATGCTTCCTCGCTCCCCACATGTGGCATTGAGGTTGCTGTCCCGCAAATGGCGGAGTTTACATGACGGCCAGAAGTGTTTCACTTGTGGGTTTTTGTAAAATCATTCTATTTAAATTCCTGACAGGTGCTCCTATGGATCTGTTCCATTGGAAAGAAGGAAAAGGAGCGCAGAGGCAGCTCAAAAGCGAGCCGGCTCGTTGTGGTAAAAGCTTGAACTGAAACCTCTGTCAGAATTGCGATGTTAATTTATTTAGTTACATATCATGCTTTTCTCCCCTTTGGAAACCCCAAGCAGCTTTACAACGTTGTTCGCCATTTTATTTATTTATGTCCAGTCCACCTGTCTCACAGAGACTCAAATTTTCCTCCTCCTCCCATTGTTCTCCTCTGCTCCAATTTAGGGCTCCTTCACTGTTGGCTTTCAAAAGTTGTACAACACACTTGCGGCCTAGGTTTGTTCTGGAGTGCTTGAAGCTATTTCAGCAAAGCCTGTAGTGATGGCTGCATCGTTGATTTCTTTCTTTCAGTCACATTTTTACCCCATTTTTTCCTCTAATGAATTCAGAGCTGTATAAAGTGTTCTACCCTCCTCCGTTTTATTTTTAAAACAACAACCCTGTGAGGAAGGCTAGGTTGAGTGGGAGTGACCAGCCCAAAAGTTACCCAGCAAATTTCATGACAAGGATCTGAACCTGAGTCTTTCCTTTCATAGGCCACCATTCTAAGCACACTGGCTATATTTTCTGATAGGTAGTTGGTTAATAGACTGAATTGCGGTTTATTTGGGGTGTGATAGTAATGAGTGTGTTAAGTGCCTTAAGCTTAGAAACAGCAATTTTAAATTTTTATTATTAATTTATTTATATTCCGCCCATTTCGCCCATGGGGGCTCACAGCAGAGTACATTATAAATAATAAAATCACAATAACATTACAATAAAAACCAATTACAATTATAATTACAATACTCAGTAACAGTACAACAGGATGGTCCAGCAAGACAGTATTATTATTATTATTTATTTGATTTGTATCCCACCCTCCCTGCTGAAGCAGCCTCAGGGCGGCTCACAGCATAAAACCTCACAGAATTAAAACAATACATATTATAAAATAGTACATTCTATAAAATTATATAATTAGAGATTAAAACAATATATCATTTAGTGCTCAGATCTAGATATTATCTTGCTAGATTTTAGAGTGCGATGGTATTCCATCTATGATGTAGGCTCCGTATCAATTAAAGGCCAGCTGGAAGAGAATAGTTTTGCAGGCCCTGCGGAACTGACCAAGATTCCGGAGGGCCCGCATTTCCTCTGGGAGTTGGTTCCACCAGTGGGAGGCAGCGATCGAAAAGGCCCTTTCCCTGGTGACCTTCAGTTGGGCTTCCTTTGGCCCGGGGATTACCAGTAGATTTTGTGAACCGGAGCGAAGTATACTCTGGGGAGTATATGGGAAGAGACGGTCCTTAAGGTAGGCAGGTTCTCGGCCATATAGGGCTTTAAAGGTAATAACCAGCACCTTGTAACGAATCCGGTACACTATTGGCAGCCAGTGCAGTTCCTGCAGCCCCGACTGTATGTGCTCCCACTTAGGGAGCCCCAATAACAACCTGGCCGCCGTGTTCTTCACCAGCTGCAGCTTCCAGGTTCGGCACAGGGGCAGTCCCATGTAGAGGGCGTTACAGTAATCCAACCTCGAAGTGACAGTTGCATGGATCACTGTTGCCAGGTCGTCGCACTCCAGGAAGGGGGCCAACTACCTCACCCGCCTAAGATGGAAAAATGCGGATTTAGCAGTGGCTGCTATCTGAGCCTCCATTGTTAAGGCAGGCTCCAGCAGCACCCCCAAGCTTTTGACCTTGTGCGCCATTTTCAGTGGCACACCATCAATTGCTGGGAGGGGGATTTCTCTACCCAGATGGTATAGCAGGACGGTACAGCAGATCAGCACAGTAAGATAGTACAGTAGGGGAGGCCAACCTATCTATTGGATAGATACGATTTATTTATAATGCTATGATTTATGGCATTTCAGAAAATAAATACATAGATTCATATCAGCTGATCTGGAGAGCGAAGAAGCAACTTGCAGAGAAGTCTTCAGAAGGGCATCTATCTCTCTCTAAGGTAGGAAAGTACGCTTCCTGGGTTGTGTTCACTGGGCTTTGTGTGTGTTTCTTCCCTAGGTATATAGAGCAGGGCAGTTCCACAGACACACGCAAAACCTGCAGACAGCAGTGGAGGATTTCAGCTTCTTGAAATTCTTTTTAAAACAGAGCAAGTTTCTAGCCTAGGGGTCCTTACGATTTTTGAGCACCTTTGGAATTCTGACACAGCATGGTGGGCACAGCCACAAAATGGTAGCCACAGGATGTGAAGTCAGTCACACAATGGCTGCTGCAGCTTACCTTCAGGAACACAGTGAAGATTTGTGTGCTGTGGCAGCTGCTGCTAAAGCAACTTTTTGAAAATCTGCACAGCCAGTCCAAAGCCTTGCTGGGCAAAAGCCCCACCCACTCTTTAAAAACCATTTGTGGCCACCAGGAATAGTGTCACTGGGTGCCATGGTACTGATGGGTAAAAAGGTAAACTGTGCAACTCTGGGGTGACGTTGTATCCCTGTCCTGGCCTAGTAGAACACAGGTGGGCATGGGAGGGGGGAGGGTCCACAGGGGTTCTGGGAGAGTCAGTCTGGGCAGCAGACACACTATCATGCTATGATTTATTTATGGTATTTCAGAAAATTTTTACCTTTTTTTGAAAGTTATTTTGGAAATAAGAGACATTTTTGTTTCCTTACCTATGTGATTGCATGATGAAGGTGGACATTGTGAGCCCCTTCCCCATGTGCAGAAACTGGGCCTAAAGAAAATGTGAAGTGGTTGGGTGGGAGGGTGATTTCAAGTTCCCTGCAAAGCTGCTTCCTGTGACTACCAGAGCCATTTTCAGAATAATAAATGTGGCAGAATTATGTAGGAGGCAAGGAAAGCTGCAGTTACATACAGAGCACAGATTTTAGTGCAGAATCAGATTTTTACCTTGGCACAGAATTTCACATTCATTTCAGCACAGAAAGCCCACAGCTCTGGCACTGCAGCAGCAACAAAGCAGTTATTTCACCTGTTCAGGAATGACACCACCTTGAGAGACAGCACAGTGCAGTCATGCTGCCTCCATTCCTTGCATTTTCATATTCCAGGCTTGAACTGGCGCACAGTGCAATCCAAAGCACCCTCTGTAGTTTTTTAGGGACTTTAAAAGGAGGCTCAACTGTCTGCCTCCTTCTGCACATACATTTCTTTTAGCCTGCTGCTGGCTCTGGAAAAAAAACAGGTTTTGCTGGTCTTGGAAACAATGCAGATCTTGCAAAAGCAGCTTATCATACAGGCAAGGGATCAAAAGTTGATGAATGCCTCAAGCAGCTATTTCTCTTTCTACGTCGCCTTCAGTTCTCTGAAGATTGTTGGTGGCTAGAAGACATAATAGCACATAAAGCTGCCTTATATTGATTTGGCCCACTGGCCTGATCTAGGTCAGTATTTGTCCCAGCTGCTGTCCAGGGTCTCAGTTCAAGGTCCTTCACATCAGCAGCAACCTGATCATTTTAAATGGAGATGCCAGAGATTGAATCTGGGACATTCTGCATGCAAAGCAGATGTTCTGCCCGTGAGCCGCAGCCCCTCCCATTTGATTACCTTTGTGCTTTTTGTCTTGCATTATCGATGTCTGGATGTGGTACCAGCACCACAAGAAGAGCGCAGGCCCTTATCTACGAGGGGGCCTGTGGGGGCACAGCCCCCCGACTTCTGGGTGATGCCCCCTGACTTGGGACCCCCAAACAGCCCCCAGGGCCTCTGCTGCATCCTGGAGCGTAAGGCGTGGGGCAGAAGCAGTCCCCAGCCTCCCCCTCCAGTTAAAAGAGCTGCGGGCCGATCAGCTGATCAGTGGGCCCTTTAACCCAGCAGGGGATTCAACTGCTCAGTAGCTATTGGTGCTCCTGGCTTGGCTGGTGATGAGAAGTCGGGGTGCACTAGGGCCCTGTGGAGCAGACCCT
Source organism: Heteronotia binoei (assembly GCF_032191835.1). Lineage (NCBI taxonomy): Eukaryota > Metazoa > Chordata > Lepidosauria > Squamata > Gekkonidae > Heteronotia > Heteronotia binoei. The sequence continues at coordinate 27,998,645 of NC_083236.1, forward strand.
GCTGGCATTTTGACATCTAAAAGCTTCCCCCCCCCCCAGTCAGTTCCATCTGACTGCAAAACTTCCCTCTTCTGCTGCATATTCTGAAGCTCTTCATGTTCTTTGCAATTCACAAGGTAAAACTCCCTCCCCCCCACCCACACAGGGAAAGAGCATTTCCTCTTTTAAGCCCTCCCCTTTCCTTCCTCCGTCTCTCTAGCAAGCCATTTATTTAGTTCCAGCCTCACAAGACTGGTTCTTACCATTTCATTTTCATTTTCATTTTATTTAGTTTATATCCCGCCCTTCCCACCAAAGCGGCTCAGGGCGGCTCACAACACAAAAGTTCTAACATAGGATTAAGTTTTAAAATACATCAATTTACAACATTTAAACAATAAACCAGTAAAAACAGTAAAACATATCAAGACACCCTGTATGTGTGTTCACTGTAACTTTTGAACAGGACTTGTGTGTGTGCATGTGTGTTTGCGGGGGGGTGGGGGTGGGCAGGAAGGCTGGCAATATGCTTTCAATACAGTTATCCTGTATTTGGGTAGCAGAACTGTGATATATGGGCTTTAATTCATAGAGCAGGGGTGGCCAACGGTAGCTCTCCAGATGCTTTTTGCCTACAACTCCCATCAGCCCCAGCCAGCATGGCTGATGGCTGGGGAGTTGTAGGCAAAAAATATCTGGAGAGCTACCATTGGCCACCCCTGTCATAGAGTTAACAACTCTGGCTGGCAAATTCCTGGATATTTTTGTTGGATCCTGAGGAGGGCAGGGAGTTCAGTGGCATATAAAGTCCACATCCCTCCCCTCCAAAAAAGCCATTCTGTACAGGGGAAATTATCTCTGTAGTCCAGAGAACAGTTGTAATTCTGGGTGATCTCCAGGCCTCACCAGGAGGTTGGTAGCACAATATCTTGGGAGTAAACCCACTGAATAAGAGGACTAAAGGTAGTTCTGCTTCCCATTGCTTCAGGTGACCTTCCTGCAGTTTGCTTTAATTTTCACACACGCACCCCCGCCCTCCCAACTTTGTTATTCCAAGGAAGTCTCCCATCCAAATACTTGCCAGAGCAATTTCGTTTTTGAAAATTGGTTATCGGGGGGGGGGGGCAGTAGGGAGTTTGAGTGTTCTGGGAACAGAAACAGATTTGGGTGGGTAACAGCGTTGGTCTGAAGTAACAGAAGAAAAGTTGAGTCTGGTGGCTCTTTTAAGGCCAACAAAGTTTAATCCTGGCTTTGTGGGGCACCACCCAGTGTGATGGTAGGTCAGGGTGGCCATGAGAGCGGCTATGGGTAGAAACCCTTAAGTGCCCCCCCCCCCCAAAATCAAGGGCCCCCTGACCTTCCAAATCCTGACTACGGGGCTGGAAGAGCGTCATCCTCAGGTGTGAAAAGTATACTGGGAGAAGTGGTGGTTGGTGTTTCTGGGGCTCTGGGCAAAGACCAAGGATGGGGTCCCAGAATCACAGGGTGCAGCGGATGGAATGGTTTCAGGGCAGCAGCTGAAAATCAGCTGTTGGGCAGTGGGGCAGCTGCCCCTGAAAGTTGTCAGCCTTGCCTTCTTGAACCTACCCCAGGTTGTTATTAAACATTCTCTTTTGCTTGAAGTACGCTGAACTTTCCAACAATGAGCAAATACTATCCTTGCCTCCATTAATAAATTCAGTGCTAGTTCTTGAGCTGACTTCTTTACCACTAGCATATCTGAGTAAAAAGATTTCAACTCTCAGAAGCAAAATAATCTGAAATGCTTCTGCAGTGGTTCTTGCCCCTAATTTCCCCTGAAAAATGCATCTTTGGGCATGTCAGCCACATATGGTGGAAATCAGCTTTTTCATCAGCAGTAGTGCCACCGTGTAATGGTTTAATTCAGTGTTTCCCATTTGCAGGGTCATGACCCGATACCAGGCCACGGAAGCCTCACTACCAGGTCACAAGAAAAACCAAAGCTAGCCCCGCCCCCAGCAAAGCTAACCCCGCCCCATCTCTGTGTTGTGCAGAGAGGAGGTGGGCTGCCTCTCCTTCCTTCTCCCTCGCTCCCAGTGTTTGAGAGAAAAGCTGGCATCCATTGGCACTTTAGATCCATGAAGTGTTCTTCAAGGTATGAGCTTTCATGTGCCTTGCAGTATGTTCTTTTGGGGAGATTTCCCCAGGAGGCGTGGGCGGCAAAGGAGGGTGTGTGTGTTTTTTTCAGCTGGGAGGGACGGGGAGTGGGCATTCCAGTAGCTGGGGGTTTTTTATCAAATGACCCCTGGGCAGAATTTCTGCTGGCTGGGGTCATCTGATGGTGAGGAAGGCTTTTTTTTTTCCTTTGCCCCTCCTTCTTTCTTTCCCTGCAAGTGATGCTCTGTCTGTATTCTTTGTGCTGGGGCGGGAAGCAACAGTGGGAGGGCTTCTAGTGCCCTGGCCCCACTGGTGGACATTCTGGTGCTTTTTGGGCGTTGTATGAGGGAATTTTGGACTGGATAGTCCACTGGCCTGATCCAACATGGCTCCTCTTATGTTTATGTTCTTTCTTTCAATGTCATTCTTTTCCTTTCCTTTCCTTCCATTTCATTCTTTCCCTTTCTCTTTTTTTCCTTCCATTTTTACTGGATGAAACTTTTCTGTTCATCATACTGTTGTTGCAGACATAAGAGCTCTGACGATGAAAAGTTGGCACCAGGCCAGGTGGCCTTCTATGAGATTTCTGTGTGAGTGAGTGAGAGTGAGAGGTGTGGGTCAAAAAGAGATCATTGGAGATTACTGCGGTATATCTCAACAGCACTGGAAGAGATGGTACTATGAACTTGGCACCATTTTACTGGTCCTGCTTTTAACAGCTGTCTGACACCAAAATTAAACTCCTCCTGTAGATATTAAAATGGATGAAAGTAGTTCACTGGCTAAGTATCTGCATAACAGGTTGCTTTTAAAGGCATGGGAAACACAGCCAGTAAAAAGCTGCAAGCCCCTCATAAATATCCTTTTTGGGATAAGTGCAGAAAAGCTTGTATGAACTTCATATAATCTGAAATTAATTCACTAATTGCAGTACAATTCTCTGCTACCTTTCACAGCAATTTCCCAGTGTTTCAACCAAAGAAAAGTATGAAAAATAGCTGTCAAAAGATTTTCTTGAAACCAAGCAAGCTTGGTTGTAGCTTGAGGCAGTAGTAGCAGCTGAAGGAAGGGCCTACTACATGTATCAGCATATTTTGAGGTAGAGGAACTGCCAGGGTCCAGGGTGGGTGGTACCCAGTGCCGGCATTCCTGACGGCAATGGCAACACCACTCTCAACTGCATACACTGGCCAGTGCTGTTGAGGAAGGGATGTGTAGGTGGTGCAGGCAATTGAACATGGGCATTAGGAGTGCTTGCAAGCTGGAGAAGAATACACAAACAGATAGGTGCATGCAGTTGTGGGGTTGAAAAGAGATGACCGCCCACTTTCCACCCCCATTTTGGCTCAGCATGAGTTTCAGAGAGATCTTTCTGAAAATGAATTTACTTCCGAAGAAGAGGCAGGTTTGGGGGGGGGGTGCCCTGGAAGTGGCATCTCAGAAAAAGTAGGAGTTTTGGTTCACTGTGCCCCAGAAGTGACATCACTTGGTCCTTGACACCACAGGAAATGACATAATTCCTGTCTCCCAGCTCTACCCCCAAAGTCTCCCGGCTCCACCCCCCAAATTTTAATGGGTCATGAAAGAGAAGTGTAAAAATAAGAGGGCCACAGGAAAGAAAAGTTTGGGAAACCCTGGTTTAATTCATGGGAACAAGTGCCACATCTTGGAGCATGTCCAGATATGGTTGTTACAGGAGCACACTGCACAGTTGTTTTAGTGCACCAGTATACATCCACAAATGGTTCACACTTGGATTCCTGTCAGCTGTTGACTTCTATCATTTCTCTTTAAGCGTCTCTAAGAAACCTTTACATCCCATAATATTATTTCCTTGTCTTTCCCTTCACATTCTGGTTATTGTAGGATCCCACCTACCCCTCCAATAGAACATAACTTAAAATTTTAATTGTCTCATTTAAAGGGTCATATCGGGTTCCATCCCAAGCTGCTTCTGGCTCTAGAGCCATAGGTTGCAGACCCCTCAATTAAGTTGGGAAATAGTTTGCTTTTTATTAAAATATTTAGTGACTGGTTTCCATAGGGTATAATGGAGTGCACAGCGGACATCTTCTCCCCCCCCCCCTTTCTGATAACTCTGAAGCAGAGGAAGGGCCTCCAAACCAGGGGATCCCCTGCCCCCAACTGGGGATTGGCAACCCTAGCTGCAGGCTAGCTGTATAATTGATTGTGAAGCAATCCATAACATCATCTCCCTTGTACACCATCTTTTTAAAAGGAATATTGGGCCCCTTGACCATTTATGTTACAGGGCTCTGCAAGGTTTCTCCTGTGCTGCTTAACATCGACTGGGAGCAGCCTTCTGGTGCTCTCGAGTAAGTCCCTACCTTAAGAAGTGACAGCAGCCATGAAGAACAGGATTTTCTTGGTTGTGGCGATCGCATAAAGAATTCTGTAGCTGAAGCGCCTCTCCTTAGCCACTTTCTGGAGAAAAGGCATGTTTTTGATAATTTCAAACTTCCTCTCTCAGTAGGGAAATTAGCGTCGTATTTCTCCTCTACAAGCTCCACAGCAACGGCGTGCATTCTCGTTAACGAGATGTAATGCATTACCATCTGCTATCCTATTTGGTAGATTTAACAGGATTGAGTACTCTAATAGACACTGTCTTTGTAATTCCAAGTGTATTTAAACTATTTCCCATGTATTATTGAATTGTCCTCTTTATGATGATATTCGTTGTATATACCTGAAAGATATCTTAGCAGATATGTTGGGCTGTCCTGATTCAGACAAAGTCCACAAACTTTTAAATGACACTTGCGCTGAGGTAACTTTAATGGTGGCAAGATTTCTCCATGGAAATACGACAGAGAATGGTTCTGGAATGACCACATTTTATTTGTTTTAATTATTTAATTTCGCTAAACTCGACTCATATATATTTTACTTATTTTATGTACCGGTATATTAGCTCCCTATGTACTCTATAATCTAGGATTTTATATTATTTATATTCCTATTTTACTGCTAAATCTGTTTTATGCCAATAAAAGCTTGCTGTTTGCTGTTTGCAACTGTCAGAATGGGAATGGGCTATATATACAAGCATACATCACAGGGTTCCTCTGAAGATATAGCGACTACTTCAAGAAGAGTGTTTTTGGATACATAAATTAAATTTTGTTGAACCCTATGGGTTGAATAACTGCTTAGAATTATCTTGTTCTTTATGAATATTGTAACTGACTGGAGCCTGTTATTTGTATGCGTTACCTTTAAAGAACAGTTGTATCAGGTGTTACTAATTATAGCTACAAAGGTTTCCGAACACTAGCAGTTTGTTGCCTTGAACCTTCTTTGAGCGAAGTGCTGGTTTGGAAATTGCATTGGAGACTTTTCAGTCCCTATTATTCATTGAAAGTTGTGAGTAGGATTATGTGCCGTGGAGATTTTATTGCTGTATATCGTGAACAGTGGGTGGCTATAATTGTATATTTCATTGCAGTTTGGGCAGTTGTGGAACGCAATGAAAATATTGCTGTAATTGACCCTGAATATCAAAGTCTTGTAAATATGATATCAGTGTTCTAGTAGCTGTAATTATGGTAATATGTAGAAGATGTGACAATTTTGCTTTTTATTATAGTTTTGTAAAAATGTAATCGATGGAGCACCCTATGCTAGAAGAGTGATCAAAGCAGGAGTATTCAGATCGACTTCCTGTATGTCGGGACCTCATTTAAATTTATATATTGGGACTTTGTACCTTTAAGCTTTCTGTATTGAATGTTCACATGTTATTTTGATGTTTCTTAATTAATACCTTAGTAATTTGGTCACTATAACCCTTTGGTTGATTCTGTCTATAATCCGCAGGTGGGGGCAGGGGATTCCCCAGTTTGGAGGCCATTTCCCCAATTCAGGGTCATCAGAAAGTGGGGGGGGGAGGGAAATGTCTGCTGGGCACTCCATTATTCCCTATGGAGATCAATTCACATAGGATATAATGGAGAATTGATCTGTGAGAATCTGGGGCTTGGGGGGGGGCTGTTGTTGTTGGGTTTTTTTAGTTAGAGGCACCAGATTTCAACATAGCATTCTGTGCCTCTCCTCAAAACACAAGTTTCAAAAAGATTGGGCCAGGGGGTTCAGTTCTAAGAGCCCCAAAAGAAGGTGCCCCCATCCTTCATTATTTCCAGTAGAGGGAAAGCATTTCAAAGGTGTGAGGTCCCTTTAAACGTGATGGCCAGAATTCCCTTTGGAGTTCAATTATGCTTGTCACTACCTTCCTCCTGGATCCACCCCAATGTCTCCTGGCTTCACCCCCAAAGTCTCCAGATATTTCTTGAATTGGACTTTGCAACCCTAGTCCTCCACCTTTTTTGAGGTTGTGGGCATCTTTGGAATTATGAGACAGCATGTGGGCACAGGCACAAAATGTCTGCTGTAGTTTGCCTTCAGTTAGATCTTTGTGCTGTGATGGCCAAAGCAGCCTTTTACCAACCTCCACACTCAATCAGATTTCCAGTAGCAAATCAAAAGTCTTACTGGGCAAAAGCCCATCTGGGCCCACCCACTTTCTAAAAACACTTGGCAGGCACTGTGGCACCCAGAGGCACCAACCTGAGGAATCCTGCTTTAGAAGAAGGGCAAGACCTGTTGTCTGAACTGAATGCTTTAAATAAACCAACTGATGGTACCGAACAATATCTGTTTTAACTCCACAGTGCTCTAGAGAAATTAGTTTATGTGGAATTTTAACTTTTTTTTAGTAAGTTCACATGTTCAGAGTCCACATGCAGTCAATGTTTCTTCACCTCATGGGATGAAGAACTGTGTCTTATGCTTGATGGAAATATTGAACCTTGACAAAAGAGCAAGCAATTTAAAACTGCCAGTCTGGCAAATATCATATTGCAGCCAGCTCAGCCTGGGAAGGTGAAGCATAAAAATAGCAGGAAGTTCAGCTCATAAGCACTGAGGGATGAACCAAAAGGGAAGAAAGAAGGGAGGGTGTTGTGGGATGAATCTAGTGAGTGTTCCTACATGTGGTTTGACTTTGTGCCAGTTGGGTGAGGACAAATCAGGTAGGGCAGAAGTTTAGGAGGAAAGGTAAGATGGAGTTGGGCACCGAAGAAAGAAACACAAAGAGGTGGCAATACCTCACAGATGTTCTGACAGTGAGCTCAGGCATAAGTAATATCAAGGAAGGATGGGTGGACTCATTTGAGGGAGCAGGAAACTTTAGATTGGGTAAAAGTGGCAAAGCTGGAAGAATGATCATGGGCAGAGATATGCAGTAACCGTATCTAAGGATTGTTATGCTTTCTGAACACAACTATTTGTGTCAGGAAATAGATATCATTTCCAAAGAGAGGTTTTTATATTTCTGTGGCAGCACATGCCCAGGGAAGAGGTATTCCTGTTATTTGTCTTCAGGGAAGGAGAGGTTCAGATATGAGGACTTCCAGATTTGTAGCTACATCTCTTAGGCTCTGCAATACAAAACCTGTCTGCCATCTTATTAAGCTAATTTGCAGGGTCTTTGCAGGATAGCTTTCCAAAAAACCAGCTGATTATAAGCAAGGGTTGCTATATCTCTGCTCAGAAGCAACCATAATTATGGGGTGTTATGCTCATGACGCTCTGGGTTGTAAGAAAATTTGTAATCTCTGACTAATGTAGTATTTCTCTGTGGTACAAGCGCAGAAAGCTGGCTTGCCCCTTAATTTGTCTTTCTAGCATTTTGGAACTCTGTCATATGTCAGACATACATATTCAGGGGGGGGGGGTTAGTGTCAGAACTTGTAACTTTATTATTGCTAGCTTAATGTAGAACCAGTATAATTGATGGTTGGCAAGTATGCATAGAGTGGACCTGAGCGTTGAACCAGACCGACCCCATATTGTAACCTTTCTTAACCTGAAGTGCCTGAGTAGTAGTTAACCCTGCCCCGATGGTATCCAAAGTATTTGGGGGCTGTAGACTGAATAATGTTGTATCTCTGTACTTTCTCACACTGACACCCTTTGAAGCCGAATCGTGTGGCCTTCAGAGTAAGGAGGCAACGTCTTTGCTGATAGCACTGGTGGGAAGACAGATGTGCCTGTAACGGTGTGAATTAAAGCTTTGTGGGTTGTTTGTTTTACTATATAAAACTGGGCCAGTGCTGGCTCTCGCCATCACTGTTATCTTGTACCTTGTATCTAACAGTTCTTAGTTCTCTCTAATAAAATCCTAGCTTGGAAACTAAGTATGGGATCTGCCTGGAGTTCTTAAGTTCTGACATTATAACAGTGAACCCATTGTTTCGGAGCTTATCTGAACTGGAAACCCGGCCCGATGGCTGCAAAGGTTCCAGACAACGGAGAGCCCACCACTCCAACGGAGGACCCGCCGCTCGACCCGAAGGTGACGGGGGTGAGGCGCAAGATTAAGGTGCCCGCACCTTTCTCGGTGGACGCGTTCGCCGCACCCCGATCCTGGAGCCCGCGGAAGTCCACGGCGGCGATCGACGCGGCGGAGCAGCGGTACAGAAGTATGCTGGGCGACGGGGCAAGCGGAGACGGAGACGACGACCTGGGCGAAGGTCCAGAACCGCGAGGCGGGGACGACCCGGTCCGGAGCCTCCGCAACGACCTGTTCGACTATGTACGGGAAATTCACAACGACGTACACGCCTCCCGAGTTATGATGGCCGAGGAGATGCAACAGAACCTAGGCGCGATCTACGACCAGCTCCGCACCTTGCAGACGGCGGTCCTGGGGATCCCCGTGGGAGGGCTGCCGCTGGGGCAACCGCCCGTGGCTCCACCGGCCCCGCTGGCTCCCGCGCCGCCGGTGGTGCCCGCTCCAGCCCCACCGGCCCCACAACCAGTGGCGCCTCCGGCCCCGGGGGCCCCCGCGCCGCCGGTCCCAGCGCCCCCGGCGCCGCCAGTTCCGGCGCCCCCGGCGGTCCCCGTGCCCGCACAGCCGGCGCCGCCGGCCCCAGCTGCACCAGCCCTACCGGCCCTGCCGGCCCCGGTGCCCCAACCCGCGGCACCCCCGGCCGCAGGGGGGGGGAGAGAGCTGAAAATTACATTCGACGGGAGCCCAGAAGACGTGGAGTACTTCACCATACAGTGCGACACGTTCTTTACCCACTGGGGTGCGGACTACCCGACCGAAGCCAGCCGAGTGTACCACATTGCGTCCCGACTGAGAGGTCCAGCCCGCAAATGGTACGTCGGGCTGTTCACCGCGAGGAAGCCCGAGCTAGCAACCGTAGCGGGGTTCCTGCACGCAATGCTCCGCCAGTACGGCGACCCGCTCCGCGAGGAGAAAGCCATCGCAGCCCTCCAGCGCATCGAACAAGGCAACCGATCCATTCGCGAGTATGCCACGGAGTTCCTGGGCTACTGCGCGGCGGTGAGAGGGTGGAACGAGATTATGAAATATACTGCTTTTTGTAACGGGCTGAACCCGAACGTCCTCGACCGCTGCTACAGCCACGGGCGACCCGACACCTTGGTCGGGTGGATCCAGCTAGCCGGAGAGGTCGAGACCAACATCCAGCACGTGGGGCTTCGCCGACAGCAACTGGCGAAGAAGGGGTTGAAATCCACACCCACCAAGGCGGAGGGGCGACGGGCCCCGACAACCTCGACCCCCACCACTGCCCGAAAGTGTTACCGGTGCGGCGACCCGGACCACCTCGCCTCCAACTGCCCAGCCAAAGCGGGGTCCACCCCGCCGACAGCCAGGCCAACAGCATCGGGGCCCAAGAAGAAAAAGAGTAATCGGCCGAAAGAGCCCGGACGGGGCTCCGTCGCCACCACCTTGGCGACTGACGAGGATTTTACCGCCGAACCAGAAACCGTGGAAGAATCGACCGGGGAGTCGGACGACACCGAGTCGGCGGGAAACGACAACGACCTGCTTTAATGGGTGCCGCGAAGCAGGTCCAGCAACAGCCGGCACTCCTCACGGTGAGAGCCACTGGGGGTTTATTGTTTATGGCCGTAACCCTTCTCAACCCGAACCTAAAACGGTTCATGCATGCCCGAGCACTAATCGACTCGGGGTGCAACCGGGACTTAATCACCCCCCGCCTAGTAGAGGCGCTAGGATTAGCCACTTCCCCCCTCCCGCTACCCATGCTTTTCCAGCAGATGGACGGGGGGCCCATGAGGGGAGAGCCATGTAAGCTAGAAACACAGGCGGTCCCCGTTGGGACCGAAGAGCATTGGGGGATCGAAACTTTTGTAATTGCCCCCTCTTGCTCGTTTGATGTGGTGATGGGCTCGGGTTGGCTCGCTCGCCACCAGCCAGACATAAGGTGGGAGGAGCAGATCGTCCGATTCCCGGACTGGAGGTGCGAACACCACCATTGGCGCCCCGAATGGGGGCCGCATCCGCCTCCCCGGAATGAGCGAGCCTGCCTCACCCTCGAGGAGGTCGCCTCGATACCCAAGGAATACCGGGACTTAAAACTGGCCTTTAGTGAGAAGGAGGCGGATGAGTTACCACCTCACCGCCCCACGGACTGTGCAATCGAACTGATCCCGGGGCAGCAACTGCCAAAAGCGAAACTGTACTCCATGGGTTGGGCGGAGAAAGCGGAACTCCGCAAATTTTTGGACAAAAACCTGAAGCGGGGGTTCATACGACCGGCAACAGCCCCCCATGCCGCCCCCGTCCTCTTCAGAAAGAAAAAGGATGGGTCGCTTAGACTTTGCACAGATTTTCGCTCGATAAACGGGATTTCGATGTCTAATGCCTACCCGATCCCATTGATTAAGGACCTATTGAATACTGTAGCCACAGGGAAAATATTCACAAAACTCGACCTCCGAGACGCGTACTTCCGAGTCCGTATCAGGGAGGGGGACGAGTGGAAGACCGCATTCAATACCCCGCTAGGACAATTTGAGTACCTGGTTATGCCTTTCGGGCTACAGGGGGCCCCTGGGGTATTCATGAATTTTATCAACGAGGTTCTGCGAGAGTTCCTGTTTAAGGGGGTGGTGGTGTACCTTGATGACATCATTATCTATTCGCCAGATCTCGAGTCACATGTACCACTGGTCAGAAAAGTGTTGAGCACCCTGTGCAAGCACAAGTTGTATGCCAAACTATCAAAATGTGAATTTCACAAGACTGAACTTGACTATCTAGGCTTCCGAGTGTCGGGGGAAGGGTTGTCAATGGACCCAGCAAAGGTTCAAGCGGTACTAGACTGGGAGCCCCCACGAACCCGCAAACAGCTCCAAAGTTTTCTCGGGTTCGCAAATTTTTACCGCGACTTCATAAAGGGGTTCGCCACCATCATGTTACCCCTTACGGAGCTCCTTAAAACAAAGGGGAAGGGGGCAGAGGCAAAAAAGCCGGGCGCGCGCCTAACGTGGACGCCCGAGTGTCAAAAAGCCTTTACAGAATTGAAACGCCTCTTCACCTCGGAGCCCGTGTTAGCCCACCCTGACGAGTTAAAACCTTTCGTGGTTCAATGTGATGCTTCCGACGCCGCCGTCGGAGCCATATTAATGCAAAGGGGGGACAACGGGGTTCTGCGCCCCTGCGCCTACATTTCACGAAAGTTCTCGAACGAGCAGAAAAATTGGTCAGTGTGGGACAAGGAGGCTTTTGCAGTCATGTTTGCCTTGAAAACCTGGCGCTCCTGGCTTGAAGGGGCCAGAGTCCCGTTTGAAATCTGGACTGACCACAAAAATCTCGAGGCATTGACCGGGCGCCGCAAAATGACTGCAAAACAAATCCGGTGGGCTGGGTTTTTCGCCAAATTCGACTTTGTACTGAAACACATCCCAGGTACCAAGAATTTCTTGGCGGACGCCCTCTCCCGCCTGCCACAGCACGAGAGCCTCCGCGAGGAGGTGGTGGACTCCCTTATCCCCCCTTCGGCCATCGCGGGGGGGGTCACCACCCGCTCCGGGAAGAGGGTCGGCCCCCCGGAGCCGGACCTCTTGTCTCAGTTAGTTGCGGAGACTGCTCGGGAAGCAGACCAACCACCGAACCTCCGTAAAAGCGAGGACGGCCTCCTGTTGCACAACGAAAAGATCTATGTGCCCTCCTCCCTCCGCAAGCAGATTTTAGAGCATTGTCATTCCAGCCGCCTGGCGGGCCATTTCGGCTATGTCAAAACCCTCAACCTCATTACCCGACAGTTTTGGTGGCCTAGGCTCAAAAGAGACGTCTCCGAATTCGTCCTCTCATGTCCCACCTGTCTTATGGCTAAACGAAGAGGGGGTAAACCTCCCGGCCACCTAGTGCCCCTCCCAACAGCCACCCGGCCTTGGTCGGTAGTGTCTATGGATTTCATTGTGGAGCTCCCACCGTCGCAGGGCAAAACTGTTGTTTTGGTAGTGGTCGATACATTCTCCAAACAAGCCCACTTCATCCCCTGCAAGCAGCTACCCACGGCTAAAAAACTTGCCCAGCTTTTCTTTACACACATTGTACGCCTACACTCGTTCCCAGACAAGGTCATTAGCGACCGCGGGACGCAGTTCGTTGCCAACTTCTGGCGGGAGTTTTGCAAACTTGCGGGTATTGAGCAGGGCCTCAGCTCAGCCTACCACCCCCAGTCGGACGGACAGACGGAGAGGGTTAATAGCCTTCTAGAACAGTACCTCCGCTGTTTCATTAACTTCCAACAGTCCAACTGGGTGGACCTACTCCCATTCGCTGAATACGGCTACAACAACAGCCTTCACAGCTCTACTAAAACCTCTCCTTTCCAAATCATAAATGGCTATGAGGGCAAGCCTTTCCCAACGCTTCCTCTCCCTGCCACCCCCTCAGAACCCACATCGTGCCAACAATGGTGGGAAGGCCTTCGGGAGAGCTGGAAGGGAATTCAGGAGAACCTGGAGGAAGCGAAAAAGGCTTACAAAAAACAGTTTGATAAAAAACACTCTCCTGAATGGGAATTGAGAGTGGGAGACACTGTCTTTTTGTCCACAAAAAACCTCCCCCTTCCTCAGCCCTGCCGCAAACTTGCGTTGAAGTTTCTTGGGCCTTTTAGGATCAAACGAGTAATCAATAAAGTGACTGCAGAACTCGAGCTCCCCAAGTCTCTAAGCAAAATCCATCCTGTTTTTCATTGCAGCTTACTCCGGAAAGACCCTGGTGCCACGTCCTTCCATCCCAGGGCTCCGCCGCCCCCTCCGACGACAGTGAGGGGTCAGAGTCACCATGAAGTCCACGAAATCCTGGACTCCAAAGTCAAACGGGGGAAACTGTATTACTTAATCAGGTGGAAGCACTTCCCCCCGAGCTGTGATGAATGGGTCGAATCTCAGAACGTAGCTGCGCCGCAATTGTTAAAAAAGTTTCACCTGCTGTACCCGCACAAGCCCAAGCCGCCACCCCCCGGGGGAGGGCGCTTAGGGGGGGCAGTATGTCAGAACTTGTAACTTTATTATTGCTAGCTTAATGTAGAACCAGTATAATTGATGGTTGGCAAGTATGCATAGAGTGGACCTGAGCGTTGAACCAGACCGACCCCATATTGTAACCTTTCTTAACCTGAAGTGCCTGAGTAGTAGTTAACCCTGCCCCGATGGTATCCAAAGTATTTGGGGGCTGTAGACTGAATAATGTTGTATCTCTGTACTTTCTCACACTGACACCCTTTGAAGCCGAATCGTGTGGCCTTCAGAGTAAGGAGGCAACGTCTTTGCTGATAGCACTGGTGGGAAGACAGATGTGCCTGTAACGGTGTGAATTAAAGCTTTGTGGGTTGTTTGTTTTACTATATAAAACTGGGCCAGTGCTGGCTCTCGCCATCACTGTTATCTTGTACCTTGTATCTAACAGTTCTTAGTTCTCTCTAATAAAATCCTAGCTTGGAAACTAAGTATGGGATCTGCCTGGAGTTCTTAAGTTCTGACAGTTAGCAGGAACACACAGGAACACAGTTCCAGCTTGCTTTGTGTCAGGGGGCCTAGTATGCAAATGAGTTCCTGCTGGGCTTTTTATACCACCCCCCCTCCTACATACCTATTTTTCCTCTGCCCAAGTAAAGAAAAAGTTGTGAACTGTTGGTCTTTTGGGGTTAATCAGGCTCCAGTTTGATGGCTTCCAAACTGGTTCTTCACCTTAGTTAGTGGAGGGGGAAACTGGGCCTCCGTCTCCAGACTCGTGTCTCCCATTGGAGCTCCTGTAGACACACACCCTTAGCTGGAGACCTTTGTGCTCTTTAAAACAGAGAAGGAAGCATTTCATCAGAGGTAGAGATGAAAATGTTGCCTGCCAGCAAGTCCTGGTTGCTCGTTGGAGTACTGCTGTGTGCCAAGTCCAGCGCTGGATCTGCAGCAGACGCCCAAGGTAGCTTCTTTTGCTTTTTGTAAGAAAATGTTACCAGGGAAATTGAAGGCGCCTGCTGCTCAGGCAGAGGCTTACATAATATCATTCCTTGAAGGACTTTTATGGTGCTGTTGTGTTAAGAACAGCCTCAGCTATTTGTTTCTTCTAACTGTACTGAGACAGACCAGAATCCAAAGGTTTGTGAGAGATTGCAATATGCCTGCTGTTATTCTGCATACCTTGTGAGATCCGTATTGTCTGTTTTATACACTTCAGCTTGATAGTGATAGAGCCACACCCAGAATTCAATAAATATTAAGGGTTAATAATATTCAGGCCCTAAAATTACAGGCCAAAATCTAAAAGACAGGCTAAGCATGCTTCTTTTGTGACAGTTTGTGGTTAGTTAAGCCAATGAACAGCTGAGGCCCACCTGATAAAGTAGATTTTTACAACACTGGATGCCGGTAGAAAGAAGAACTTAAAGCAGAAAAAAAAACCCCACAGAATGGCAAAATACATAGATACGTTTTGCACCTGCGTGTCAGGAACTATAGAGCAAACTTCCAGCTTAGGGGCTGGAATCAGATGTGATAAGGTAACCAATGAGGTGTAAAGGATACTGATGTATTCATATGTCAATGTAGTGGTACAGTGTTTATTGACCAATCAATGTTTGCAGATGCTGTGATTTCTATGTATGGAATAAAAAGGACGTTCTGTAATGTATATATGTACAGCTTTATGCCCTACCCAAGAGGGCTTGCTGCTTTCTATGCACCCTCTCACTTCATTACAATAAAGCTTAAATTCCTTTCTGCACTGACCTGTGCTGTTGGTTATTCTGATTGAACTCCAGAGGGAGTTCCCTCTTTTGGGCAACAGTAGCTGTGTTGCAAAGTGCTTGTTTGCTTAGAAATAAGCCACATCTCACACAAAGGGAGGGACTTACTTCTGAGTAAACATGCACAGGATTGCACTATTAAACATGGTGTGATAGTGGAAAAAGAACAGTGGGAGAGCAGAAAAGAACAACTGGAAAGTTAACGATAATGCTTCTAATAAAGCAAAAAGATGTGAATGGAAATTCAAACAACTTTGAAGTCAGGGTTTAAAGGCAAAATTTGTTATGAATTTAAGATGGTCTTTTTGTCAAGCTGTAGAAGAGTGTGAATTATCAGGCCAATATGAGGGTTATCTTATTATTTATTTTTATTTGTTAATATTTCAGTTTTCTCTGCAACAGGGACCTAAAAGCAGCTCACGCATCATTCTCCCTTCCTCTGTTTTATCCTCACAACAACAACAAGCCTGTGAGGTAGGTTAGGTCAAGAGTGAGT
The DNA here is from genome assembly GCF_032191835.1 of Heteronotia binoei. Classification (NCBI taxonomy): domain Eukaryota; kingdom Metazoa; phylum Chordata; class Lepidosauria; order Squamata; family Gekkonidae; genus Heteronotia; species Heteronotia binoei. Next base: position 28,014,350 of record NC_083236.1, read on the forward strand.
GAGTGGCCCAAAGCAACCCTGCACGGCTTCTGTGGCAGAGGGGCAATTTGAACCTAGGTCTCCCATGCTGGTGATGCTGTAGGCTAAGAGACCCCAACCTTGTTCAGAGTGTGAAAACCTTTAGGGCACCACCACAAAATGGCTGCCATTAAAGGCTGGGGCCAATTTAAAAAACTCTGTAATGGGGTATTGGAGGCCCCAGTTTGTAGGCCCTCCCCCCGCTTCAGGGTCGTCAGAAAGCAGGGGGAGGGGAGGGAAATGTCTGCTGGGAACTATATTATTCCCTATGGAGATTTATTCCCATAGAAAATCATGGAGAATTGATCTATGGATATCTGGGGGGGGGGCTGTTTTTTGGAGTAGAGGCACCAAATTTTCAGTATAGCATCTAGTGCCTTTCCCCAAAATATCCCCCAAGTTTCAAAAAGATTGGACTAAGGGGTCCAATTCTATGAGCCTCAAAAGAAGGTGCCCCTAAACTTCATTATTTCCTATGGAAGGAAGGAATTGAAAAGATGTGCCATCCCTTTAAATGTGATGGCCAGAACTCCCTTTGGAGTTCAATTGTGCTTGTCACAGCCTTGATGTTGGCTCCTACCCTAATGTCTCCTGGCTCCACCTCCAAAGTCTCCTGGCTCCACCCCCAAAGTCTCCTGGCTCCACCCCCAAAGTCCCCAGATATTTCTTGAATTGGACTTGGCAACCCTATAACAAAATAATCCAGTTCTGAGAAGGATTGGGGGGGGGGGCTACCACGAGTTAATATTGGGAGGCAGATGTTGCTGTCTGATCAGCCATTTTAAATTCAGAAGGAAACAGCAGCGACATCTGATTATACTGTGCATCTGAACAGGGCCCAAGAATGTATATTCTGTTCAGTGGCAGACCGCTTCCCTTTCATGGCTCGTTGTCATTGATATATTTGTGGATATGTTTGTAAAAATTTGGGAGCGGACAAGGGCAGTATAATTGCTAGAAATCTAAAAGAAAGTAAATCTTATATATCATGTACCTAAACTACGGTATGTGCTGAGAGAGAAGGGAGTGTCTCTAAACATTTCAGGTATTTTTAGGAACCTGGAGAAAGGAAAGCTGAACAAAAGCCTCCGTATGATAATGGATGGAACTGTTTAATGTCATGTCATGTTCATGTGGTTTGACTTATTCCTCCACACAAAGAATCTTTTCAGTGTGTCAGATATGAGGCACAAAGGAATATTGCCTCACTGTCCTGGGCCCAATGAACTGGGAAGCTTTCCTGCAAAAGCTCCATTGAGACAAATGGAGACTGGGCAACAGCATGGCAGTTTTGGCTGGCATCCGGGCCTCGCCAGCTGTCTCTCAGTGCCCATGACCCTCATCAGTGACTGGGCTGCCACAGGCTCAAGAGGGGGCACTTTTGCAGAGCAGTTCTGCAAGAATGAGCAGACCAGTTTGCAGATCTTTGTTTTGTGTGACCTGATCTATAGAGAACAGACAGACACATGGAAAACTCAGGAGGGAAGAGAGGATAGGGCTGAATGAAGAGGAAATGTATTGTCAGCATTCTTTATTCCTTTACTTTACAGAGGAATGGTCCTCATCACCCTGCAGAGCCAAGGTTTAGGGTGGCTAAGAATATGAGTTCAGGGCTTTCACCTCAAAGCTCTCCTGAGGAAGAAAGAGAAAACCATGAGGGTGAGAATGTAGGGGCCAGAACATAGGACTAATAGTAGTAGTAGAAGAAGTTTTTATACCCTGCTTTTCTCTGCTTTAAGGAGTCTCAGCATCAGTGGAGAAAGGGACCGGAGGCAAAGGGAACCGTGAAATAACAACGCTCACACTCTGCATAGAAAAAATGTTCAATATAATCCACAGTTTGTTTCTTCCAAAAATTCTCAACAGTGATACAGTCAAAAAGCCATCTATTGCACAACACGCCTACTGTCCAGAAAAATCATATTATGAAAGTCCAACGAATCCTTCTTCAGGGGATTGTCTTTTACTTTTATGGTTTTAAGTGGTGTTGATGTGCCATTTTTCATATCTCGGCTTTCCGATTGATAATCTTATCTAAAGTCTCTTGTTGGAACGCCACTGCCAATCCTTTTCCTGCAGCTTTCAAAGAATGCTGAAGAAGGGTCTTCCCAAAACGAAATTGGACCAGTTCTTTTATGATTCGTTGGACTTTAATAATATATGATTTTTCTGGACAGTAGGCGTGTTGTGCAATAGATGGTTTTTTGTCTGTATCACTGTTGAGAATTTTTGGAAGAAACAAACTGGATTATATTGAACATTTTTTCCTTAAGGAGTCTCAAGCAGTTTGCAATCACCATCCCTTTCCTCCTCACCACAGACACCTTGTGAGGCACTTGGGGCTGAGATAGTTCTGAGAGACCTGTGACTGGCCCAAGATCACCCAGCAGGCTTCATGTGGAGGAGGAGGGGGGAATCAAACCCGGTTCTCCAGATTAGAGTCTGCCACTCTTAACCATTACACCACGCTGGCAGGAAGCCATTTCAGTCTTGCAAGACAAGAATAAAAGATGCAATAAAACAATAAAATCTATCTTCCTACATACACAAAAACAAACAGGTTACAGCACCTTCAGATCAGCATAAGTAACAAAGAAGCAGTCTGGTGATACAGCAAGATGGTCCCTGGCACTGATGGTATTCATGGGCCATGCTTGGAAAACTTGTGCTACACGACTGTAAGCTAACTTTACAGAACTGGACCACTGACCCCCTGACCAGTATAAGCAAATCAAGAACATCCTCCAAAATATTCTTGAAGAAGAATAGGATTCCCCCCTCCCATCTGAGAATAGTTAAGTCAGATCATTTTGCTGTTCAAAGATGCAAACTCAAGCTTTCCATCTGAGATAGGGAACAGCAGAAGAGCGGTAAGCATGATACAGAACTTTCTGCATGTTATTCTTTAACCCTTGGATGGCATATCAAGAAGCAGGCCATTGCTAAATGACAGGGCCAGATGCTGATGTTTAAACTGTCAGGTTGATTGATAAAAGAGGTAATTGCCTCTGTTAGGGGGGCAGGGTCCCAGGTAAAAGATGCAGCTTGCTTCCAGGTCACCTCTGCTTCATAGGGTTCTGGCAATTGGGACACTGAAGTTTTAGCATTCCACATTCCAGAACCCACTGAGGCCTTGCCGAGAGGCCATTGCAGGAGGGTTGGAGGAAATATTTGGGGCCTACTGTGTTCCCAACAGTGCCAGTGCAAATGTTCTGGGCCCCAAAATCTCAGAATGCATGTCGGAACATATATCAGCCATGCCGATTTTATAGAGAGTGAGTGGAATTTGCATACCACTAATGAAAGGGTAGCAACTTGAACTAGATTGCCCATGATTTTTTTCAAAGAGGTTACATCATTGTTAAGTAATCAAGTTGCTAATTATCTTTGGCTCACAGCTGGCTGGTAGCCAACCTTTGCGTTTCCCAGTATTTGGCAGATTTTGCAACTTCTGTGAAAGAACAATAGTTATCGAAAACATGACGGGGGTGGGCAGGAAGAATTCACTTCAATGGCTAGGCCACACAGGTGCCTGAATGCATCATTTTCTGTTGTTTGTTGTTCAGTCGCACAGTCGAGTCCGACTCTTTGCGACCCCATGGACAAAAAGGGAACACAGGCTGTGGCAAATCAAATGCAAGACTGTGATCAGGCAGGCAAAAAGGGACTATGAGGAGCATATTGCAAAAAACATAAAGACCAACAATAAAACTTTCTTCAAATATATTAGAAGTAGGAAACCAGCCAGGGAGGCAGTGGGGCCCTTGGATGACCATGGGGTGAAAGGATTACTGAAGGAGGATAGGGAAATGGCTGAAAAGCTAAATGAATTTTTTGCCTCCGTCTTCACTGTAGAAGACGAGAACTTTTTGCCCGCCCCAGAACCACTAATTTTGGAAGGGGTGTTGAAAGACCTGAGTCAGATTGAGGTGACAAATGAGGAGGTCCTACAACTGATAGACAAATTAAAAACTAATAAGTCACCGGGTCCGGATGGCATACATCCGAGAGTTCTGAAGGAACTCAAAGTTGAACTTGTGGATCTTCTAACAAAAATCTGTAATCTTTCATTGAAATCTGCCTCCATTCCTGAGGACTGGAAGGTAGCAAATGTCACCCCCATCTTTAAAAAAGGTTCCAGAGGAGATCCGGGAAACTACAGGCCAGTCAGTCTGACTTCAATACCGGGAAAGTTGGTAGAAACCATTATCAAGGACAGAATGAGTAGGCACATTGATGAACACGGGTTATTGAGGAAGACTCAGCATGGGTTCTGCAAGGGAAGATCTTGCCTCACTAACCTGTTGCATTTCTTTGAGGGGGTGAACAAACATGTGGACAAAGGAGACCCGATAGATGTTGTTTACCTTGACTTCCAGAAAGCTTTTGATAAAGTTCCTCATCAAAGGCTCCTTAGAAAGCTTGAGAATCATGGAGTAAAAGGACAGGTCCTCTTGTGGATCAAAAACTGGCTGAGTAATAGGAAGCAGAGAGTGAGTATAAATGGGCAGTCTTCGCAGTGGAGGACGGTAAGCAGTGGGGTGCCGCAGGGCTCGGTACTGGGTCCCATGCTTTTTAACTTGTTCATAAATGATTTAGAGTTCGGAGTGAGCAGTGAAGTGGCCAAGTTTGCGGATGACACTAAATTGTTCAGGGTGGTGAGAACCAGAGAGGATTGTGAGGAACTCCAAAGGGATCTGTTGAGGCTGGGTGAGTGGGCGTCAACGTGGCAGATGCGGTTCAGTGTGGCCAAGTGCAAAGTAATGCACATTGGGGCTAAGAATCCCAGCTACAAATACAAGTTGATGGGGTGTGAACTGGCAGAGACTGATCAAGAGAGAGATCTTGGGGTCATGATAGATAACTCACTGAAAGTGTCAAGACAGTGTGCGTTTGCAATAAAAAAGGCCAATGCCATGCTGGGAATTATTAGGAAGGGAATTGAAAACAAATCAGCCAGTATCATAATGCCCCTGTATAAATCGATGGTGCGGTCTCATTTGGAGTACTGTGTGCAGTTCTGGTCGCCGCACCTCAAAAAGGATATTATAGCTTTAGAGAAGGTGCAGAGAAGGGCAACTAGAATGATTAAAGGGCTGGAGCACTTTCCCTATGAAGAAAGGTTGAAACACTTGGGACTCTTTAGCTTGGAGAAACGTCGACTGCGGGGTGACATGATAGAGGTTTACAAGATAATGCATGGAATGGAGAAAGTAGAGAAAGAAGTACTTTTCTCCCTTTCTCACAATACAAGAACTCGTGGGCATTCGATGAAATTGCTGAGCAGACAGGTTAAGACGGATAAAAGGAAGTACTTCTTCACCCAAAGGGTGATTAACATGTGGAATTCACTGCCACAGGAGGTGGTGGCGGCCACAAGTATAGCCACCTTCAAGAGGGGTTTAGATAAAAATATGGAGCACAGGTCCATCAGTGGCTATTAGCCACAGTGTATGGAGCACAGGTCCACCAGTGGCTATTAGCCACAGTGTATGTGTGTATATAACATTTTTTGCCACTGTGTGACACAGAGTGTTGGACTTGATGGGCCGTTGGCCTGATCCAACATGGCTTCTCTTATGTTCTTATGTTCTTAAGTCATGCCAGGCCCTCCTTCTTTTGCCTTCTTTCTTTCCTAGCATCACGATCTTCTCCAGGGAGTGCTCCCTTCTCATTTGGTGGCCAAAGTATGTGAGCTTCAGCTTCAGCATCTGACCTTCCAGAGAACAGTCTGGGTTGATTTCCCTTAGGACTGACTGATTTGATCTTCTTGCAGTCCAAGGGACTCTCAAGCTTCTTCTCCAGCACTGCATCTCAAAAGCATCTATTCTTCTGCGCTCGGCCTTCCTTATGATCCAGCTCTCACAGCCATACATTCTCTCGGCTTCGCTTCATGAATGAAGATTTAAGAAGGGTGCAGTAGTCCACGTCTGCTGCAGGCTCGCTGGTGGCTGACAAGACCAATGCGGGACAGGCAGGTCCAGCCACAGTGGCTGCAGGAAAAAGTCTGATTTGGGGTTCGTGCTGTAGCAGTGCGATTCTTCCTCAATCTCCTTTTGTCCTCAAGACCAGCTATGCGTGCGTTCTCAAAGGAAGAGACAGCCTGGTGGATGGTGTGCCTCCATGCTTTGCGATCTGAGGCTAAGTCAGACCACTGGTGATGGTTGATGCGACAGATGCCAAGGGATTTCTTCAAGGAGTCCTTGTACCTCTTCTTTGGTGCCCCTCTATTTCGATGGCCGGTGGAGAGTTCGCCATACAGGGCAATCTTGGGAAGGCAGTGGTTTTCCATCCTAGAAATATGCCCTGCCCATTGCAGCTGCATCTTCAACAGCAGTGCCTCGATGCTTGTAACCTCCGCCCGCTTGACTTCAGTGTTGGTCACAAAGTCACTCCAGTGGATGTTGAGGATGGTGCGAAGGCAGCGCTGATGAAAGCGCTCAAGGAGTCGCAGGTGATGACGGTATAAAACCCACGATTTGGAGCCGTAGATGAGGGTTGTCATCACAACTGCTTTGTAAACATTGATCTTTGTGCCTTTTTTCAGATGCTTGTTGCTCCACACTCTTTTGTGCAGTCGGCCAAATGCACGGTTTGCCTTTGCCAGCCTGTTGTCAATCTCCTTGTCGATCTTGACATCTGAGGAGATGATGCACCCCAGGTAGCTGAACTGCTGGACTGTCTTCAGAACTGATTCACCCACAGTAATGCAGGGAGGGTGATAATCTTCCTGGGGTGCAGGCTGGTGGAGAACTTCTGTCTTCTTCAGACTAACTTCTAGGCCGAATAGCTTGGCAGCCTCTGCGAAGCAGGACGTCATATGCTGCAGAGCTGATACCGAGTGGGAGACGAGTGCAGCATCATCAGCAAACAGTAGCTCTCGGATGAGTTTTTCCATTGTCTTGGAGTGGGCCTTTAGTCGCCTCAGGTTGAACAGGCTGCCATCGGTGCGATAGCGGATGTAGACACCATCATCATCATCTAGATCTACTGCGGCTCTTTGAAGCATCATGCTAAAGAAGATCGTAAAGAGAGTTGGCGCGAGAACGCAGCCTTGCTTTACACCTGTGCCTATTGGGAAGGGCTCCGAGAGGTCGTTGCAGTGTCTGACTTGGCCTCGCTGGTCTTCATGTAGCTGGATGATCATGCTGAGGAACCTTGGGGGACATCCTAAACGTTCCAAGATTTGCCACAGGCCTTTCCTGCTAACGGTATCAAAAGCTTTGGTAAGGTCGACAAAAGTCTCATATAGACCCTTGTTCTGTTCCCTGCATTTCCCTTGGAGCTGCCTGAGAACAAATACCATGTCGGTGGTGCTCTTTTTAGCTCTGAAGCCGCACTGGATCTCTGGGAGGAGTTCTTCTGCAATGGTGGGCACCAGTCTGTTCAGGAGTATTCTGGCAAGGATTTTCCCTGCGATGGAGAGCAAGGTTATCCCCCGGTAGTTGGAGCAGTCTGACTTTCCCCCTTTAGTCTTGTGTAGAGTGATGATGATTGCATCGCAAAAGTCCTGTGGTAGTTTGCCTTGTTCCCAGCAGGTGACAAGTACTTTGTGAAGTGTGCAATGTAGTACTGTGCCCCCATGCTTCCAGATCTCTGGTGGGATTCCATCAACTCCCGCTGCCTTGCCACTTTTCAGTTGCTTGATGGCTTTAACAGTCTCTTCTAGAGTGGGGATCTCACCCAACTCTGTTTTCACTGGTTGAAGTGGGGTGAGGTGGATTGCTGAATCTTGAACGACGCGGTTGGCACTGAAGAGAACCTGAAAATACTCCGACCACCGGTTCAGTATGGATGCCTTGTCTGTGAGGAGCACTTGGCCGTCTGCACTACGCAAGGGACTCTGAGCCTGATATGATGGGCTATATACTGCCTTCAGGGCTTCGTAGAACCCTCTTAAATCACCAGTGTCTGCACACAGCTGGGTTCTCTCTGCAAGCTTGGTCCACCACTCGTTCTGAATGTCTCGAAGCTTGCGCTGGAGGTTGCTACATGCAGCGCGAAAGGTTGCTTTTTTCCCAGGACAGGAGGGCTGAGCAAGATGTGCTTGGTAGGCAGATCTCTTTTTCGCCATTAATTCTTGGCCCTCTTGATTGTTCTCGTCAAACCAGTCCTTGTTCTTCCTTATGGAGATCCCGAGGACTTCTTCAGGGATCTGCAGGATGGTAGTTTTTAGGTGTTCCCAGAGTGCTTCTGGAGACGGGTCTGTGGGGCAACTGGGGTCCTCAATTCTTGACTGCAGTTTTACCTGGAAGGCAGCTTTAACTTCGGCTGACTGGAGGCTGCCAACCTGAAACTTCCTCCGAGAGATACCTCCTTTCCTGGGTGTGGGTTTAAAATGAAGACGGAGATTGCAGCGTACAAGACGATGATCCGTATGACATTCTGCACTGGGCATTACTCGGGTGTGTAAGACATCTCGAAGGTCTCTCTGGCGCACCAGAATGTAGTCGATAAGGTGCCAGTGCTTGGACCGTGGGTGCATCCAGGTTGTCTTCAGACTGTTCTTCTGCTGGAAGATAGTGTTGGTGATGGTGAGCTGGTGCTCCATGCAGAATTCTAGCAGGAGGCGCCCGTTGTCATTGCAGTTGCCAATGCCGTGTTTGCCAAGTACTCCTTTCCAGGCTTCCAAGTCTTTACCTACTCTGGCATTGAAGTCGCCAAGGATGATCACCTTGTCCTCTGTAGGGGTCTTCCATACGAGGTTGCGTAGATCATCATAGAACTTGTTCTTTTCTGCAGGATCTGCTTGAAGGGTTGGGGCATACACACTGAAGAGTGTTGCATGCTGCTTGTTTTGAAGTGGGAGGCGCATGGACATGATGCGATCTGAGTGACCTGTTGGCAGGTTTTCTAGTTTGGAGGCAATGGAGTTCCTGACCATGAAGCCAACGCCAGAAAGGCGGCTCTCAGCCTTTGACTTACCTGACCAGTAGAGGATATAGCCAGCACCGTGTTCTTGAAGACTACCTTCCTCAGGGAAACGGACCTCACTGAGAGCTGCTATGTCGATATTTAACCTGAGAAGTTTGTGGGCAACTAGAGCCGAACGTCGTTCAGGGCGACCACTGTCTACTGTGTCAAGCATGGTTCTGATGTTTCAACACGCGAGCTTTAGTCTTTGCACACTTTGTGAGGCAGATGCATGCCTTTCATTTGTTGTTATTTTTTGACCGCAAGTAAGGATGCCCGTTGACCTCGGCTAGCCAACTGGGGGGGGGGGAGGAGACGAGCTTTGTTTAGGCCACCTTTTCTAGGCCCCTCTCCGTGTGGAGCAAGCAGTGCTGTCCCTAGATAAGGCTGCTTGGTTGTTCAGGGTACTGCCGAAAAATGCTTTCGTCTCTGGGTCAGCATCAGGTGACCAATACCCTGAACCGCCTACATGCAGGATCGGGACTGCGGCTTCCAGTGGCATCTTCCACCTGCCGTTTCGCCCCTTGCCCATCGCTGCAGGACTTGGTGTGTTGTGGGTTGTGGATGTGGATATGCCCTTCAGGCCTGCGCAGAGGAATTTTTAGGTGAAGCGCAGTGTGCGCGGTACTGGCTCCACCCTTTCACCTTGGGGTCATCTGCCATGGCCCAGTAAGCCGGGACGCCGGCAGCGAGTCCTCCAGGTGGTAGATGTTACATTAACGAGCTCTATCTGCCCGGGTTTGATGTTAGAGTTTTCCTTCTCTTAGGCTGGTGAGGTTGGTGGGCCCAGCCTGCCCATCTGGTTATACTGCCGGACATTTGGTCGCACCATGACGTAGCAAACTCTGTGAAAAACGGGGGGGGGGGGACCAGCAAGAAGGTGTTGCCATGGATGCAGTAATGCAGGAGAGGCCATTGCAGTGACCATCTGCTAGGCATAGCCAGACAGTGAGCACGCGGCGTTCACTACACCGGGAAGAGAGAGGCGATGTATTGCGCATACACTTTTCCTGAGGGGGCAGGATACCCAGAGGGAGCCCACCCCCCCTCCCCCCCACAGCCATACATTACTACTGGGAATACCATCACTTTGACTAGATGGACTTTTGTTGGCAGGGTAATGTCTCTACTTTTTATGATACTGCCCAGGTTTACCATAGCTGGCCTCCCAAGGAGCAAACGTCTTTAATTTCATGGCTACAGTTACCATCTGCAGTGATCTTGGATCCCAGAAATGTGAAGTCTGTCACTACTTCCATGTCTTCCTTTTCTATTTGCCAAGGTGTGATGCAGGCAGATGCCATGATCTTAGTTTTTTTGATGTTGAGTTTTAAGCCTACTTTTGTGCTCTTCTCTTTCACCCTCAACAAGAGGTTCTTTAGGTCCTCCTCACTTTCTGCCATTAGAGTAGTGTCATCTGCATATCTGAGGTTGTTGATGTTTTTCCCGGCAGTCTTTATTCCGGCTTGTGCTTCATCCAGGCCAGCATTCCGCATATGAATTAAATAAGCAGGGTGGCAATATACATCCTTGTCGAATTCCTTTTCCTATTCTAAACCAACCAGTTGTTCCATATCCCGTTCTGACAGTGGCATCTTGACCCTTATACAGGTTTCTCAGGAGACATGTGAGGTGGTCTGGTACTCCTATCTCTTTAAGGACTTGCCACAGTTTGTTGTGATCCACACAGTCAAAGGCTTTATGATAATCAATGAAGCAGAAATAGACGTTTTTCTGATACTCCCGTGCTTTCTCCATAATCCATCGAATGTTGGCAATTTGATCTCTAGTTCCTCTAACTCTGTGAAACCTAGGTAGTTCCCGATCTACATACTGCTGAAACCAAGCTTGTAGGATCTTTAACGTGGCCTTGCTGGCATGTGAAATGAGTGCAATGGTGCAATAGTTTGAACATTCCTTGGCATTACCCTTCTTTGGGATTGGGATATAAACTGATCTTTTTCAATCCTGTGCACACTGTTGTGTTTTTCAAATTTGTTGACATAATGTATGCATCACTTTAACAGCATAATTTTTTAGGACTTTGAATACCTCAACTGGGATATCATCATCTCCGCTTGCTTTGTTGTTAGTAATGCTTTCTAAAGCCCATTTGACTTCACACTCCAGGATGTCTGGCTCAAGGTCATCGATTTCACTGTCATGGTTGTCCGGGACATTGAGATCCTTCCTGTATAATTCTTCTGTGTATTCTTGCCACCTCTTCCTGATCTTTTCTGCTTCTGTTAGGTCCCTACCATTTTTGTCCTTTATCAAAGCCATCTTTGCACGAAACATTCCCTTGATTTCTCCAATTTTCTTGAAGAGATCTCTTGTCCTTCCCATTCTATTATTTTCCTCTATTGCTTTGCATTGTTCCTTCAGGAAGGCCTCCTTATCTCTCTTTGCTGTTCTCTGGAAATCTGCATTCAGTTGGGTGAATCTTTCCTTTTCACCTTTGTCTTTTGCTTTCCTTCTTTCCTCAGCTATTTGTAAAGACTCATCAGACAGTCACTTTGCTTTCTTGCATTTCTTTTTCTTTGGGATGGTGCTGATTGCTGCCTTCTGTACAGTGTCATGAACCTCCATCCATAGTTCTTCAGGCACTCTGTCTATCAACTCTGGTTCCTTAAACCTATTCTTCACCTCCACCGTATATTCATAAGGGATGTGATCAAGGTCAAACCTGAATGGCCTAATGGCTTCCCCAGTTTTCGCCTGAATTTTGCGATGAGTAGCTCATGATCTGAGCTGCAGTCAGCTCCAGGTCTTTTTTTTTGCTGCCTGTAAGGAGCTTCTCCATCTTTGACTGCAGAGTATATAATCAATCTGATTTCTGTGTTGCCCATTAGGTGATGTCCATATGTAGAGTCGCCTTTAAGGTTGCTGGAACAGGGTGTTCGCTATGACCAGTTGTTCTCTTGACAAAACTCTATTAGCCTTTGCCCGGCTTCATTTTGTTCTCCAAGGCCAAACTTGTCAGTTGTTCCGGTCACCTTTTGACTTCCTACTTTGGCATTCCAGTCCCCTATGATGAGGAGGACATCTTTTTTTGGTGTTAATTCTAGAAGGTGTTGTAGATCTTCATAGAACTGGTCCACTTCAGCCTCTATGCATAAATGCAGGGTTATGAATGACTATTTGTTTTAGATGTATTTAAATGGTTTAAATGGTTTTAGATGTATTTAAATAGTTTATGAATATGTGTGTTTGATGTGTTGGTATGTTTGTGGAAGAGCACCTCATTTCGTTGCTCTCTTTTGTTGAGAACAATGACAATAAATTTATCTATCTATCTATCTCTTCTGCATCAGTGGTTGGCGCATAGACTTGGATTACTGTGATATTGAATGGTTGCCTTGGATACGGACCGCGATCGTTTTGTCATTTTTGAGATTGTATCCCATTACTGCCTTCCTCACTCTCTCGTTAACTATAAAGGCCACACCATTTCTTCTATGGGACTCTTGCCCACAATAATGAATGTAGTGATCCTCTGAGTTAAATTCACCCATTCCCATCCATTTTAGTTCACTGATTCCCAAGATGTCAATGTTCAGTCTTGCCATCTTGTTTGACCACATCTAGCTTTTTTTGCTGGGCAGGCATCTAGCTTCATAGATCTTACATTCCACGTTTCGATGCAGTATTGTTCTTTGCAGCATCGGACTGTTCTTTCACCATCAGACACATCTGCAGCTGAGCGTCCTTTCGGCTTTGGCCCAGCCGCTTCACTCTTTCAGTGGTTACTTGAACGCTCTTCCCCGGTAGCATATTGGGCACCTTCTGACCTGAGGGGCTCATCTTCCAGCGCCATATGTTTTAGCCTTTTGTTTCTGTACATGGGGTTTTCTTGGCAAGGATACTGGAGTGGTTTGCCATTTCCTTCTCCAGTGGATCACATTGAGTCTGGGTTCTCAGCTGTGGCCTGTCCATCTTGGGTGGCCCTGCATGGCATAGCCCACAGCCTCATTGAATCGCGCAAGCCCTCTCACCACGACAAGGCAGCAATCCATGAGAATACATTTTCTGTGCATATGTGCTAATGAAGATTGCTTTTTAAAAAATATTTATTGACCACAGATTTGTTTATGACTCATACAAATCTGGCTCTAATTTCTACAACATCCAGTGCAATCATTCTTTGCCATTGAAAGAAAACTGGAACCCCATGTGGTAAATGGGAAATGCTCCTGAATTAGATCCAAAATCACTATGCAGCTGTCATAGACAATCAGTGTCTGGAAGGCCAGATGTTGCCACCAAAACTATCTGGTCTCTGTTACACAGTTTCCCTCTGAATACAAGAGGATCTCAGAGTCACCCTACCCTGGTGGCCCTGTAGCGTCAGCATAATGAAGATGGTATCTTATGCCCGCCCAGCAAAAAAAGAATAACAATAACTGCATAATTGGATGCTGTGTATCATTATGCTCTAAGTGTAATGCTTTAGAGACCAGGGATACTCAGTGGTTTGGGAGCTACATGTGGGTCTTTTGACATGCCACACATTCTGTGCTCTTCTGTGCACTGTTCCCTATTGTGAGCCCTTCCGCATATTTCAGGAAAGTAGGCAAAGCCATAGCCTGGTGGGGCTTGTGGTTGGCAGGTGGTTCCCACCTCGGAACAGCTGCTACCAGAGGAAAAGAGAAACAGCAAGCCTCCAACTCCAAGAGGGTGGGCTGCCAACTTTAGACTAGGAAATACTTGGACTTCGGCAGATATAGTGCCATAGAGTCCACCCTCCAAAGCATTTTCTCCAGGGGAACTATTGTCTGCCATCTGGCGATCAGTTGTAATTCCAGGAGATCTTCTTATAAATAATATTTTCAATTTTACATAACCAATACAAATATTGAAAAAGTTAAGACAGAAATATTACAGTGCTTCATTTTTGATCATATTTGATCAAGAGCATAAATATCAATAAAAGAGAAACGCCATCACATCCTACCTGGAGATAGGCAACCATAGGTGCAAGCCTTGTATCACAGACTGAGTCAGGATGGAAGTACCATTAGCTCTTTTGGCTAATGGTAATTGCAAATGTGGCTTTCCACAAGCTGCTGAGTTAGTACCACTGTTGTTGTAGGCAGTTTTTGTTGCCTTAGACAGTTTTTCAATTGCATTGTTTTCTGTAATCCCATTCGGAAGGTGCCAAACCCCGCTCTCCTCAGGTTCTAGACCCAAAATCTCCAGGTATTTCACAACCCAGAGCTGGCAACCTTAGCTATACATGAAGATGATGGTAAAATACGACAATGCTGTCTAGGAACTAGAGACCATTCCCCCCCCCTACTCACTACATGGAAAACACAGAGAAGGTTTGGTCAAGTATTCTCCTTCTTTAGTTCAGGATTATTGCAGCAAAGAAACAGCAGAATGAACGCAAGAGCCAGGCAGCTAAAAGGAGAGTTTTATGCCTTCTGACATGATTTTTATGTTGACTTTTCATAGGTGACAAAAATGCCCACCCAGAAGTGATTACTACGTATGGGCGCCTTCGAGGCATGGTAATCGGTGTGAAGGGTACTGACCAGCCTGTGAATGCTTTTCTTGGAATCCCTTTTGCAAAACCACCCACTGGGTCCCTCAGATTCACCCCTCCGCAACCACCAGAGCCCTGGAGTCACGTGAGAGATGCAACATCCTTTTCTCCAATGTAAGAGCCCATCTTCACTTTGCTGTAACGTCTAATTTGTTTAGATGTCCTTTTTCTTTGTGAATCCACACATTATAGAGTAAGACCCAGTTCAAGTTCCTTGAAGCTTATAAGAGCACATCAGAGGGGACTTTTTCTTGTGGTAGTATTTAAACATCAGGGCACAAACAGTCCTAGAGGTCCAGTAATAAAAACTATTTCTATTGAAATGTGACAAAGCAAAAGTTGCTGTTATGGACTCAGTAATTTTGGGAAGAATTATTATATATTTTAAGATGTAGTGCCCATTAAGTCTCTGTTCAATGTTTTCATATTGGACAATTTTTTGTGTGGATAAGAAGAAGAAGAAGATATTGGATTTATATCCCGCCCTCCACTCCGAAGAGTCTCAGAGCGGCTCACAATCTCCTTTACCTTCCTCCCCCACAACAGACACCCTGTGAGGTGGGTGGGGCTGGAGAGGGCTCTCACAGCAGCTGCCCTTTCAAGGACAAACTCTGCCAGAGCTCTGGCTGACCCAAGGCCATTCCAGCAGGTGCAAGTGGAGGAGTGGGGAATCAAACCCGGTTCTCCCAGATAAGAGTCCGCACACTCAACTACTACACCAAACTGGCTCAGAATGAGAGTAAACAGGAATCCAGTCCATTTTTGAAATGTTTTTGTCTGTTGAAATTCGTATCCCTAAAGGGCTATGCTCTGAAGATTATGGCACACCTTTGAAAAAGACCAGGTTAGCATTGGAGGTTTTATGGAAACAGTACTCCCACCTGCTAAGATGAGCAAATTTAACAGAGGCATATCAGATGCATGTTGCAAATGCACAGGGGCATATGCTAAGAATACAAATTTGTGATAAAGTTCTGTGAAAATTCAGGAGTGCTGGGATAGAGTGACAGAGTGTATTAGAGATATTTCTTTAACATGGATTTATGACTTCATCCACAATACTGTTCCCCTACTAATGTAAATATTTGATCCTGCATGCTTTGTGCCTTCAAAACACAGGGTGCCAATTTGTCTTGGCTCCACCCATTCAAGGTTCCTTCAGGCTTGCCTACATTCTTAGATAGCACATTGTTCCATATGAGAATTATTTGCTGGCATTTCACAAGTGACTGAGGCAAAGTAGTCAAAGCATGTGTTGGAGAGCAATCTTTAAAACAGCTCTACACAGAAGGCTGCATTTACTTGCAGGCAGGCCTCAGATTCAGCAGGAGCTCACAGGAGCACACCTCCTGAACCTTTCTGATGGTTCCCCCTCTTCCTCCCCTCCTACCTGTCCATTGAATAGTAGGTGCAGCTGCATAACAATCCCTGGATTAGGAGAGTGGGCCACCAGGGACTTTGCCACGCCCCCAGCAGCCCTCATTAACCCCTGGAGAAGCCTGCGCCACCCTTTCTCCACTTCTTATGTGATTTTGGGTGGCTGTTGGCTTGCTGGCCTTTTGACTGGGGGGCAGCGGCCCAGGAGAGCCCCAGATGAGCGAGGCCTGCTTGGGCTGGCTGGATCTCTAGCCAGGCCAAGCAGGCTTTGCTTGCCCAGGGATCTCCTTTCTTGCATTTGGCCTGGGGGGCATATGCTAATGAGTTATGCTAATGAACTCCGCCACCTATTTTTCTACAAAACTACCCCAGGATAGTATTTTTAGGATTGCGCTGCCAATCCAATTGCAAAGGGATAGCTACGTTAGCCTGTCATAGCAAAATAAAACAAAAATCTTGTGACACCTTAAAGACTAACTGAGCCAGTATGGTCTAGTGGTTCAGACTAGGGTCTGGGAGACCCAGGTTGGAATCTCCACTCTGCCATGGAAGCTCATTGGGTGACTTGGGGCCAGTCGCACACTCTCAGCCTAACCCCCCTTACAGGGTTGTTGTGAAGATACAATGAAGGAGACAAGAATGAGGTAAGCCACTTTGGGTCCCTACTGGAGAGAAAGACAGTGTATAAATGAAGTAAATAAATAACGTTTATTTCAGTGTTTACTAGGCTTCCCAACCCCCCCGCCCTGCCGGGGGACCCTCGAATTAGCGGCCTCCTTCCCCACTCTCAAAAAATCCAGAAGCGGGGGGGGGGGTGGAACAGCGCCGTGTCTCTTTCCCTGCCTGCCTTCCTCACAGGCTTCAGGCTTCTCCCTTCCTCTGGGTCACAAAGACCCGCCCACCACCAGCCTGCTATTCGCTCCAGTCTGGCCTCCCTTCGCAAGCTGCATGCTGGGACTCGTCCTTACGTCCTCTCCGGTTGCCGGTTGGCGTCTCCTCAGGGAGTCTGGCCGGCGGGGGGAAGGAAGCTCCTCCCCCAGAGGACTATGTGCGTTTCTACTTCTGGAGGCTTCAGTCGCTGATTGAAAGGCTTCCTCTTGGGATCGTTTGTCTGTGTTACTTTGAAGAAGTTGGCAGCAACTCGTGAGTAGAGAGGCCAATCCGTCACTTCAGAGTGGCCAGAAATGGGGGGGGGGGGAGTCTGTTGAGCACTTCATTATTCCCTATGTGGAGATTGATTCTCATAGGGTACAATGGGGAATTGACCTAGAGGTTTCGGGGGCTCTGGGGGAGCTGTTTTTTGAGGTAGAGGCACCAAATTTTCAGTATAGTATCTAGTGACTCTCCCCAAAGTATCCTCCAAGTTTCAAAACAATTGGAGTATGGGGTCCAATTCTATGAGCCCCAAAAGAAGGTGCCCCTATCCTTTATTATTTCCTATGGAAGGAAGACATTTTAAAAGGTGTGTGGTCCCTTTAAATGTGATGGCCAGAACTCCCTTGGAGTTCAATTATGCTTGTCACACCCTTGTTCCTGGCTTCGCATCGATGTCTCCTGGCTCCACCCCCAAAGTCCCCAGATATTTCTTGAATTGGACTTGGCAACCCTAGTGTTTAACCCTAGTGTTAATCTGACAGCTCTGGCCTTTTGTCCCATCCAAAGCGCTTTTGTGTTTCTTGAACTACGTATAAAGGATGAAACTTTTCAGCTTGTCTGTATTTCCAGTCTGTCACCTGTACAAAGTCATTTAAATGAAATGACTTTCATTAAAAAAAAGAGGGGAAAAACAAAACGGAGCACGAGAGCATCTGAGGACTGGGACAGGCAAAGACAAGTGAAGGTGTAGGTATGCTCTAAAAACTAGCAAACATTTCCTACCAATTTGTCATGGTGTCCCCCTTCCCCCAAATAATTACAGAAATGGTAGTTTGGTGAGAGGACTTAGAATTGATCCATAGACACCAAACCCTCACAGCTACCTCTCCTTGGGAAATGAAAGAAAAATTAAGGAACACCATAAAGACTAAAAATTTCTTCCTGCATAAGTTTACATTTAATGAAGTGAGCTTTGGCTCATAAATGCTGATGCTGAAATAAACTTCCTTTCTCATTAAGGTGTTACTGGACTCCTGTTTTTATTTTGCTGCTACAAACTAACCCAGGGGTGTCAAACTCATTTGTTATGAGGTCCGGATCGAACATAAATGAGAGCTTGCTGGGCCGTGCCACTTGCGTCATAAAATGTAATGCTAAGTAGAGGAGATATAAACTTCATACGGCACAAATACAACTAAAGTTTTTTTTGTTTTTTACTTAAAATAAAACATGCTTAAAATATTAGCATGTTTGCAATATTTGTTTAACAGTCTCTGATAACTGCCACCTCTTGTTCTGAATTATTGCATCAAAATCTGGAGACAATGTCTGTGCTGTAGGAATCTTGACTGTGCTGTTAAGGTGTGTATCTGTAAATTGCAAGGCTGCTTTTGATTTATTGACATTCACTACAGAAATCTCATGATCAGTGCTCTGTGACCTAAGATCCAGGGGAAAACATGAAATGGCAGGGCATTGTGAGGTTTGTACGTTAGTTGCTTTGTGTGTTGGTCAAGAACATGTGAAGGCACCGACTTCTGGGGTTGGAAAATGCCGAGCTGAACTGCTTCTCAGAAGGGGAGCAGGCTGAAACTTCGGTTCGGGGTAGTGGAAGGTGATCTAATGCCTACTGCCTACTTTTTTCAGTCAGAGATTAGTCCAAGATATGCACAGCAAACTTTGAGGAGATTTATTTTGGCTAAAAGGGAGTCCCCGGGGGGTCGGGGGGGCTCCTTTGAGGCTTTGAAGGGTCTCCAGAGACGTTGCATTTTCATCATCTGCAGAAGTTTCCAGAGTCATTTATTTGACTTAAGCTCGACAGGATCCTAATCTTCTTTGATACTACTAAACATCTAAAGCTATACAAGACCGGTGTTGATCTGGATAACTACAGAAAAGGTACAGATCTCTATCTTTAATTCTGGGACTAATTAAAGTTAAACAAAATAAAACCAGAAGGTGGGAAATTGAAATCTAGAAAGCTTGGAAGAAGAAGGGGAGAAGGGACAAAATCTGGACTTTGTAAATTTAAAGGACAGTGTTAAAAATTGGAAAGGAATTTATTGTTTGGTCTACTTGCGGTTTTTGAGAAAAAGCTCCATCGTCATAGAACTGCAGCTCCACAATCAACAGAGGAAATACGTCAAGTATCGTGAGATCTCTCTACCAGCGAATATGGGATTTGGTGGCAAGTAAAGCGGAAGTATTGGATGAAAAAGGGAAATCATTGAAGCAACCAGCCTAATCTAGGACTATAATATCATAGAAAAACATCGGCGGCCACTGCAAGGAGGCCAAAATTTAAATAAAATTCGGGACATTAAAAATTGGTGGAGCCGATAGAGGTGACGATTATAAGGTAAATGTTATTGGACATTATTGTTAATAAACATTTTAGAAGCCTCCAGAGGAAAAAAGAATTTTTTAAAAAAAGTGAAGCAGAAAGTTGCGACCGCCATTTTGGAGAAAATAAAAACTTTAAAAATTAATATCTGAGCCCAGGAGGCTCAGAGGATGGCAAAATTAGGCTTATTGAAGAAAGCAAGCTTCACTCTTTTAAACCTGATAGCTGAAATTTAATTTGGTGAGGTCAAATTTTTCAGAGTTTTTACATGTCAGACCACAAGCAAATCTGTGCAAGGACTGCTTCACTTGAGAAAATGCAGGACCAATTAGATGCAATGGAAGCCAGGATAATGAAAGGGATGAAGGAGATGATAACTGCTTCCAAAAAAGAAATTAGAAAAGATATTGAAGAGCTAAAAAAAGATTTAGAGGATCTCAGAAATGAGACTGCGGTAACATCAAAAAAAGTGCAAGAGGTGGAAGGGAGAGTGAAAGTACATGATTCCACCTTGTTAAAAATACAAGAAAAAGTGGCAATTCATGACTGCAAATTGATGGAGACTCAGGTACGTCTGAGAGGAGTACCTGAGGATAAACAAAAACTGACTTGAAAGACTATATAATAAAAATAATTGCAGAATTTCTGGAGGAAGATCCTGAAGGGACTAGAAACATGTATGACTATATGTATAGAGTGAATTCACTTTATGCTAAAAAAAAAATAATCTACCAAGAGATGTGGTTATAAGATATATGACAAAAGGAATGGTGGGGAAAATTATGAATAAAAAATTTGAAAAGACATTAATAGTGGGAGGCAGCAGAGTAAAAATTATGAGGGAGTTGCCAAGACAGGTGATAAATGACAGAAGAGCATATAAGAAATTGATAGAAAAATTACGGGACAATGAAATGAGGGATAGATGGATAATACCTGAAGGTTTGAGCTTTGAACTTCAAGGAAGAAGGATTACAATTACAAATACACAGGAACTGCGTAGATTTTTTGAAGAACACAAAGAATTTGCAGCACGATGGATTACAAATTATTATCTTGGAATATAAATGGACTAAATTCACCACAAAAAAGAATGGCAACATTTCATTGGATTAAAAAGCAAAATTGTAATACAGTTTGTCTACAATAAGTACATATTAAACAAAATGATTACAAATTTTTATGGACTAAGCAATTGGGACTAGAATTTCATTCATTGCCTGAACAGAAGAAAAGGGGAGTGATCTTTTATATTAAACAAGAACTGGACCCGAAATTAGTGTTTAAAGATAAAGATGGAAGATTTGTAGCGGTAGAAATAATTTTAAATGCAAAAAACCCCGTTGTTATTGGGACTGTATGCACCAAATAGAGCAAAGAATGCTTTTTAAAAAGACATTATACAACAATTTGATGAAGTGGCATGATCAAGTTTTGATAATAGGGGACTTTAATGGAACAATTAAGAATACACTGGATAGGTCTGGGGGGGGGGAGAAATAATAAGGAAGGAAAATTGCCAAAGTCTTTTTTTGAATTGGTCAAACAAGAAAACCTGGAGGTTATATGGAGAAAATTTAACCCTGAAGTGCGTGACTATACCTTTTTTTCAGCAAGACATAATACATTTTCTAGAATTGACATGTTGTGGAGCACTAAGGATTTAGGCCTTATAACAAAGAAAATAGAGATTTTACCTAAAATAAAGACTGATCATAACCCAATAATGTGGATTACAAAATTGTCTAAAAAGTTGAGAAGATGATTAAAGGAGATTTACTACAGAATAAAGAAATAGTGACATCTCTAGAAAATAAAATTAAAGCTTTCTTCCAAATAAACGATAAAGAAGATATAGAATTTCAGATGGTATGGGATGCTTATAAAGCGGTAATGAGAGGAATATTGATTACTTTGAATAATAAAAATAAGAGGGCAAAAGAAAAACAGATGCTGGACATTCAAAATGAAATATAGAAAAAAGAAGGGGAACTGAGAAAAAGACCAGAGAAAAAGAAAATTATGAGGGAGATTACAAACACAAATGAGACATTTGTTAAATAAAGAACTGGAATGGAATCTGAAAAGATTTTAGCGGAAATCTTTCGAGGGAGCAAATAAACCTGGAAAATATTTGGCCTGGCAACTGAAGAAAAAGAGAGAAAGCAAAATTATTTATAAAATTGTGGTTGATGGAAGAGAAGTGGTAAATCAAGAAGGAATAAAAAGAGAATTTTTTAAGTATTATGCCAAATTATTTAAGGGTGTTAAAATAAAGAAAGAAAAGATGGAAGAGTATTTACAAAATATTAAAATAGCACCCTTAACAGAAAATACGGGAAAAGTTTTGAATGATCTGATTGAAAAAATAGAAATTGAAGCAGAGATTAATGCAGTGAAAATCGGAAAGGCACCTGGGCCAGATTGATATACAGCTAAATTTTTTAAAACCTTCAAAAAGGAGTTAATACCGAAACTTCAGAAATTGATGAACATTATAAGAATAAAAGGGAAAATACCAAATACATGGAAGGAAGCTGTTATTTCGTTGATTCCAAAAGAAGATAGAGATGTCATGAATGTAAAAAATTACAGACCAATCTCACTATTAAATAATTATTATACAATATATACAAGAATATTAGCAGAACGGCTTAAACAACATCTGACAAATTTTATAAAGGAGGATCAAGCGGGGTTTCTCCCCAAAAGGCAAATAAGAGACAATATTAGAACTGTTGTAAATATTGTAGAATATTATGAAAGACATCCAGAAAAGGAAGTATCATTATTCTTCGCAGACGCAGAGAAAGCATTTGATAATTTAAATTGGGACTTTATATTTGCAGTAATGGAGAAAATGGAGTTGGGGGAAAACTTTATAAGGATGATAAAAGCAATATATACTGAACAACGTGCAAGGCTATGTATAAATGCAGATCTTACAGAAGATATAATAATTAGCAAAGGCACAACGCAAGGCTGTCCGCTTTCCCCACTGTTGTTTATAATGACTCTTGAAATCTTACTGATGCAAATCCAAGAAGACAAAGAAGGATTAAAAGTAAAAGGATTTACTTATAAATATAGAGCATTTGCAGATGATATAATGTTTATAAATGAAAATCCTATACAAGTAACACCTTTGTTGTTAGCTAAAATACAAGAGTATGGAGAATTGGTGGGACTTTATATTAATAAAGAAAAATCAAAACTTCTATGTAAAAATATGCAAGTAAATAAACAAAAGGAATTGCAGAAACTAACGGATTGTGAAGTTACCTCTAAGGTAAAACATCTGGGTGTGGAGATAACAATGAAGAATATTGATTTGTTTAAAAAACAACTATGAAAAGCTATGGCATAAAATGGATGAAGATATGATAAAATGGAATAAACTTAATTTGTCATTGCTGGGCAGAATAGCTGCAATTAAAATGAATATTCTACCAAGAACAATGTATTTGTTTCAAACTATTCCGATTGTGAAAGACAGTAAAGAATTTAAGAGATGGCAAAGAAAAATCTCAGAATTTGTGTGGGCTGGGAAGAAACCAAGAATTAAAATGAAAATTTTAACAGATGCAAAAGAGAGAGGTGGATTTCAATTACCAGACTTAAAACTATATCATGAAGCAATTTGTTTAGTGTGGATAAAAGAATGGATGATGCTGTTAAACAAAAAACTCTTAACGTTGGAAGGTCATGGAAATAAATTTGGCTGGCACGCTTATTTGTATTATGGAAAAAAAGATGGATGGTTTTTATTCTCACCATTATATAAGAAACAACTTGTTAAATACGTGAATAAAATATAAGAAATATGGGGATGAGAGAAAGCCGTTATGGATAGTGCCAGCAGAAGTAATAAAAATAACAGCTGAGATGGGTGAAGAAAAGTGGTTGTCATACAACCAACTATTAAAAATGCAAAGTGGCAAAATAGAATTGAAAACGGCTGAAGAACTGAATAATAAATATGATTGGTTCCAAGTGCAACAAATAAAGAGCTTGGTGGAAAAGGATATTAAAACTGAAGGAATAAGAAAAGAGCAAACAGAAATGGAAAGAGTTCTGCTTGGAGATAATGAAAAATTAATTTCAAAACTATATAAATTACTTCTAAAATGGTCTACAGAAGATGAAGTAGTGAAATCTCAAATGATAAAGTGGGCAATTAATGTAAATAAAGAAATACAGATGGAAACTTGGGAATATTTGCGGAATCATTCTATTAAGCTTTTGACATGTCATAGTATTAGAGAAGTGTTTTAAAATGATGTATAGATGGTATATGACTCCTAAAATGTTGGCAAAGATGAACAATAAGATGCCAGATAGATGTTGGAAATGTAAAAAACATGAAGGTTCTTTCTACCATATGTGGTGGACTTGTGAAAGAGCAAAAAAGTATTGGCAGATGATTCAACAAGAAATTTCTAGGATCTTGGGATATGAATTTAAGAAGGTTGCAGAGACTTTTCTGTTGGGATTACAAATGGAAAAATTTTCAAAAGAAGATAGAACTATAATCTGGTACTTGCTTTCAGCTGCGAGGACATTGTATGCACAGTTGTGGAAGCAAGAAAAAATACCAGAAAAATGGGATTGGATTGTAAAAGTTATGACATGGAGTGAAATGGACAAATTAACAAAAATCTTAAGAGACTATGATTTAGAAGTTTTCAAGATGGAATGGAAAAAGTTTAGAAGATGTGTAGAAAAAGAGTGGGAAGTAAAAGGACATTGGATAATTTTTGATAATGATTAAGTATTAGAAGGAAGAAGGATATTAATTTTTGTTTTTATTAGTTAAGGGTACCTTTAAATTTTAGTATTTTAAGTAAATAACACCGACGGGGGTCATTAATGGAGGGAGGGGTGGTTAGAAAGTAACATATGGGATAGATAAAAAGAACATATGAACATATGGAGCTGCCTTATACTGAATCAGACCTTTGGTCCATCAAAGTCAGTATTGTCTTCTCAGACTGGCAGCGGCTCTCCAGGGTCTCAAACTGAGGTTTTTCACACCTATTTGCCTGGACCCTTTTTTGGAGATGCCAGGGATTGAACCTGGGACCTTCTGCTTCCCAAGCAGATGCTCTACCACTGAGCCACCGTTCCTCCCAAGCAAGAAGTTATTAATGATGCAAGAAATAGATATTGTTACCATATGTTACTAAATAAAATTGTTTTAAAATGAAGAACATGTGAAGGCACCATGACACACACTGAGGGCTATGTGTTTATCTATAAAACAATCTTCCCGAGAAAAATAACTGCAGCTCCTATGAGGCAGTGCAAAAATAGAGTGACAGCCATGTATAGTGGTCACTATCAGCCTACTACCTGGAAAGTCTAGGTTCAGAATCCCCAGTCTACACAGGAAATGTGCTGGACACACACTTTCAGCCTAATCCATCTCACTGTGGGTTGTGGTTATTCCTCATCTAAATAGTTCCCATTGCTTTCCTATTGAGAAAGACTGGATCAGGGTATGAATACAGTGAAAAGTGGGAGGGAACCCAGTTGCACACAAGAGAGCCCTGATAAAACAAGCTTAACAACACACACACAAAAGCAAGACAAAAGCTGTGCTAAAGGTCTTGGAAGTGTTTTTTTGCATTTTTTCAGTGAGATTAAGCCAGCTGAGCAAAGCAGCCTCTGCTCTTTCCCTCTCCCCATTCCCTCTTCCCCAAGGAAGGAGAAGCCTCAGCCAGTGGAGAGACTTGGCTCTGTCGCTCTGCTGTTTGAATAAGAGAGTCAGGCTCTATCAATCACACAGCAGAACTACAGAGCCAAGCCCCTCCACTGGCTGAGGCTCCTCCTCCCTTGGGGAAAAGGGAGGCGGGAAGAGAGAAAGAGTGAGAGGCTGTTGGCTTGGCTGCATTGCTTGGAGAAACAGAAAAATGGCATCCAAAGGAAGCAGAACAGGGGGAGGGAAGCAGATGAGGGCCATTTTCTGGCGGGCCTGATCGGAGCCCTCTGGGGGCTGGATTAGGCCTGCGGGTTGCACATTTGACATCCCTGGACTAACCAGCCGTCCATCTGGGGTTCTTCCCCGGGTAATTGCCATGAGCTTAAATCTGTAGTGCAGACAAACACAAAATGTCATTTCCACCCCCCTCCCACCAGCCTCGGAATGCCACAATGTAATTATCCAAAGTCCAGTGTTCTGATGATTTCATATTTTGCTGGCAGCCCTCACTCACCACTTTATCTCTCTCTATCTCTTTCTTGTTCACTTTTATTGTACAGGTGTTTGCAAGATCCTGGATGGTTTGAAATTTTTCAGGAATTTATGAATGTAACATTTCCTGACACTACAACATCTGAAGATTGTCTCTACTTGAATGTTTACACCCCAGATACAAAAGGCCAGTTACCTGTAAGCAAAATCCTATTTCTATCGTAGGGGCAGTAATAATAATAATAATAAATTTGTGTTGCATACAGACACAGTAGCCCAGGGTTTTTCTGTGTGGTGCCTGTGGGTGCCATGGCACCTGCCAATGTTTTCTTTTCTTTGGCACCTGCCAAGCTTTTCAGAAAGTGGGCAGGGCCATTGTGAGGAAGGGCATCTTTTTAGCTGCCCTTTTTCAAACGAAAAGGTATTTCACTGGAGAATGAGGAAGACTGGTAAACACCTGGGCTTTCTTTAGTGAATGTGTGGCTGTATTCACTTTGCAGGCCTGCCTTCTTACTAGGAAGTGTGAGGAAGGAGGTATTCTGTTTGACTCCGCCTCTTGTGGAAGCCATTTTATGTTTGGCTCTACCTCTGGTGGCAACCATTTTGGGGTGGTACCACCCCATTTCAAAATTCCAACGATTTCGCTAACTCAGAAAGGTTGGGGACACTTGCATGAGCCCTTTCTGCAGGTTTACAATCCAAAAAACCAACACATTAAAAATAGGATAAGACAAAAAAGGGATGTGTAAAGGCAAGAGGTAGTTCACAGATTCATAGCATTGGAAGGCTCCTCCTGCACAATGCAGGAAACTCACAAATACCTCCTTCTCCATACTCCCAGTGACCCCTGCTCAACACCTAGTTCATTGATTGCCTTATGCTGTCTGATTGCACTGCTTTATATCCTGTAATGGGCTATAAGTAAAGTAAATGACTTAATAAAAACTCATGTTCAGGGTATGTTGCTGCAAAAAGGAACTGCAAGTGAATGAAAAGGAGCAGAAAGAAGAGAAGTAATGCAAGACTTGGCTAACAAGAGCCTATTATGCACGTATTTTCCCTTCCTTTCACTGTGCATGTCTACCAGGATTTTCTTGTTCTACATTGATTTTTCTCTCTAGTGTTCAGTTTGCTTTCTGGTTGTTGTTTCCCAAGGCTTTCTGAGAGTGCTTTTGTGCTGATTTTCCCTTGTTTTGCTTCCAAGCTGAAGGTAATTCAAAGGTGTACAGATTTCCTTTGATTCCCCTCTTCCCTTTTGCCTCAAGGGTGACTCCCTGCTCACATCAAGGTTGTTCCAGCGACCCTGCACTTTCTGCCTTCATCAGTGTACAACCTCTATTGATTACTTTTTCCCTTGTTGTTTTAAATTTTTTTTACAAAGCGACATGAGTTTAGTAATACGTGATTATCGCTAGTCTGGGATTGCTAAATCTAAAAAATTTAAATGATGGGGAAGTTAAAAAGAAGCTGTGCGAGGTTTAGTTCCCTACTGGGAGGCAAATGGCAGCATCCTCAGTGCAAAACAAACAAACAAACAGATTTCAATGCTGGATGCAAACAAAATAAAGGAGGGGATCATCAGTACAGAATGAAACCGACATAAATTGTAAAGACACTGGGATGGGAATCTAAAGCTTTGAATACATTTTCCCCTTTAATGTTTTAGTGAACAAAGTTTGAGGGGAGGGGAACCATTTTCTGGAATTCTCTGGAAGCCTCACATTAAAATGGCCACATGGACCTTCTGCAAACCACCAAACTTAAGAGTAACTTGGGATCAATCCATTTGAAGGAAAGAGTGCAGTTTGCACAGGAGAAGCTTTTAAAAACTGCCAAGATCATGACCAATGTGCAGGATCACATTAGGGAATCCTAAAGGAAAAAAACCACACGAATTTGCAAGGGAGGACAGAAAATTAGTGTTACTGGCAGCTGTGCTAAGGCATCGGTGAAAATACTCTCCCAGATTATTTTTTTCAATTTAGTAGCACACAACTAAAAAAGCTCTCCAGAGCTTCTGCCAGAGTACTCCTCCCCCATACAAATTGTGTAAAGTGTGGTGGAATTCCAGCTGACTTTGCAAAGGCATCCACACATACATACGCACATGTTGCCAACAATCAAAGCTTGCGTTGCTGGTGTCACTACAGTCTACTGTGCATTCTGTACACTCAGCATGTTCAGGCCCAGTGCTAAGCCTCCAGCACCCCAGGCTGGCACCTGCCCAGTGCCCCCCCACACACACCTGCCCTGCTGCCACACCCCCACCTGCAGGGAAAGCAGGTGCGGTCGCATGGAAGGAGGACTGGGTGGGCTCTAGCCGAGCTGAGCCTCTGCAGTGCGCTCTCAGAGTCAGAGTGCCTCCGAGAATGCACTGCGGAGGAATTCTCTTCCTAGTTGGGCTTCCTTTGCGAGGGAAGCCCAGCTCAGAGAAGCCACGCCGATGCTCCACCCAGCTGCTTTTGCCTTGAAGGTGAGAGCAGCTGGGCACGGTGCATTCTCCTCTAAGCCGGTCTTTCCTTGTGAGGGAAGCCCTGCTCAGAGGCAAACACATGCTGACACACCATCCTGCCACTCTCAGCTTCCCAAGTCTGTGACCTGGGAAACAGAGAGCAGCAGGGCAGGGGGAGAGGGCACCCAAAGGCACCCTGTAGGCGAGGTTGCGCCCCAGGCGGCTGCCTACCTTGCCTATTCCCACGCGCCAGCCATGAGCATGTTCCCCCAGATTATTAGAGTGTTTGGCTCTTTCTCCTTTTTCACAGTGGCCAATAACACAGCAGAGAATCCCACAGTGCAGGGGTGGCCAATGGTAGCTCTCCAGATGTTTTTTGGCCATGCTGGCTGGGGCTGATGGGAGTTGTAGGCAAAAAACATCTGGAGAGCTACTGTTGGCCACTCCTCCCATAGTGCTTGGCAATGTGGAAAACAGCTTTGCAGCTGCTTGTCAGTTTCAAAAAATAGTCTGGTCAGTTTCAACATCAGGTTTTTCTCCCTTTTCCTGTGCTCCTTTGCGTTCCCTTTCATTCAATGAACTAACACTAAAATGCAAGTGCAAAAGCTTAACGACAAGGACTGAAATGGAAAGTTCTTGCTGGATGCTACTGCACAGTTGTGATAGGGCAATTAGTAAGAACTTGGATTTCCAGACTATGCAGTCTTCACACCACACACAAGTTGCTGAATGGCCCAATGCAA
Source organism: Heteronotia binoei (assembly GCF_032191835.1). Classification (NCBI taxonomy): domain Eukaryota; kingdom Metazoa; phylum Chordata; class Lepidosauria; order Squamata; family Gekkonidae; genus Heteronotia; species Heteronotia binoei. The sequence goes on from NC_083236.1 coordinate 28,043,033, forward strand.
AGGCCACAGCTTTATACTGCCAGGCTAAGGCTCATTGGATCCTTCAGTCAGCTGACCCAAGAAGGTTGCACTGAATTCTCCTGGGCAGAGTATAGTTCTTCAGCTTGTCATCTTGAGGAGACAGAGTCAGAAGCCCTTCCTGAAGGCAGGCAGCTCAGTTGGCAAACAAGGTTTTGGAGCTGCTGGTCCCAGATTCTGTGTTCAGGTCCTTGTGTTGCCTGATAATAAAAAGTAGACACAAAAGCAATTCTCTTAGAAATAAAATGGAATACAGTTTTTGAATTATATTGAATATTGAGTCATACATGGAATCTTTTAAAAATTGTGTGATTAGACAATCCAGTGAGTGTAGTTTATCAGTAGATTGCTATTTTTAAATTGGGTCTGAAACCAGAAGACAGGGTTCTAGCAAGCTCCTTTTGTCTGATTTTTTCTCTCTAGGTAATGGTTTGGATTCATGGAGGAGCTCTAGAGATGGGGGGAGCTTCCATGTATGATGGATCAGCATTGTCTGCATATGAAGATGTGGTAGTTGTGACAATTCATTACAGGGTGGACATCCTTGGATTCTTCAGGTAAGACAGGTTTTTGGCCAGAACAACCTTTTCCTTCTCTTCAAGATTGTGGGCCTCTCAATATGCATCCACTCTGGGTCCTGTCAATCTAGGGTTGCCAGCTTGGGTTGGAAAATACTTGGAGATTTTTGAGGGTGGAGTCTGGGAAGAGCAGGTTTGGGGGAGGTTGGAGACCTCAGCAGGTAAAATACCTTAGAATCCGCCCTCTGAAACAGCCGTTTTGTACAGGGGAACTGATCTTGATTGTCTGGAAATCAATTGTAATAGCAGGAAATCTCCAGGTACCACAGGGAGACTGGCAACCGTATGTCAAGCAGGTATACACTGGAAGTTCCCTGTTGAACTTAGATTCAGGTGTGTGTGGCCTGATTTGGATTGGGATTATGGCATACGGGGAAAACCTCCCTGCCCAATGTTATTTCCCAACCACAGGGACCTGCTGTAGATACAGATGGGCTATAAGTGTGCCAATGAGCAATATGCAGGTTTCCCCATGGGGAAAAACAGTAGCTTCATGGAGCCATTTGTCATGGGAGAGTGAAGCGTTGCCAGGTCTGACTCAGGAAGTATACGGGGACATTGTGGGTAAAGCCAGGAGGCTTTGGTGTTAGAGCCAGGAGCAAGATTGTGACAAGCACAATTGATCTCCGAAGGGAGTTCTGGCCATCACATTTAAAGGAACTGTGCCTATTTTAAATGCCTTCCATTCATTGGGAATAATGGAAGATAGGGGCACCTTCTTTTGGGGCTCATAGAATTGGACCCCATGCTCCATCTTTTTGAAACTTGGGGGGGGCAGTTTGAGGAGAGGCGCTAGATGCTCAAAAAACAGCCCCCTCAGAGCTCCAGGTATCCATGGATCAATTCTCCATTAATGAAATGCTCCAAATAATGGAGTGCTCAGCAGGCCTCCCTCCTCCCTGCTTTCTGATAACCCTGAAGCAGGGGGAGGGCCTCCAAACCAGGGGATCCCCTGCCCCCAACTGCCCCAGGTCATGGGTTAAACTCTCATGAAGGGCCTAGAGACAGGAGAAACTATATAATGTTGGCATGCGAACAGTCTAGTGGATTCTCCATTCTTTGATTTGTATATGCTGTGTCTGTCTTGCTTTCAGTACTGGATCTGCAGAGGCCCATGGCAACTGGGGCTTATTGGATCAAACTGCAGCTCTCCGGTGGGTTCAGGAAAACATCAGGAGCTTCGGAGGAGATCCCCAGTGTGTGACCATATTTGGCGAGTCTGCAGGAGGCTTTAGCGTTGGTGCTCATGTGGGTATGCCTTGCAGTGGTAGAACTGACATATTTTGCATCTGCATCATGGCTCTGCCTTTATTCCCAAAGAACCTCTTCCCCAAAACCAAAAATCTCTTCTCCTAAGCTTCCCTCAACCACATTTAGAGCAGGGGGTGCTTCGGAAGAGCCCAGGAGGTACCGCGTTTCTATCTGCTAAGAGCAGCCATTGGGAAACTGCTGCCTCCATCATAGAAGGAGGCTTTGAACCTCTCAACATGTTGTGCTTGGGCCTCGCCGTCACAGCAACCATTTTCTTATGATCCCCACTCTGTTCTTAAATTCCCCAAAAGCTGACAGGTGCAGCTAGGTTATAGACCCCTGCTAAGCCATTCCCAGAAACAGAGGTCCAAAGATTCCCAGGGATGAAAAGCCAGAACAAGTTAATGTTCAAAGGAGAGCACTGAGGAGACTCCTTCTGCCCCCATTATTAGGAGTATAGCAGCCCACGGGGTTTGGACTAGCATCCCAAATAATGAGATTTATCCTGGTTCCATCCAAAAGAAAGAACCACGGGGAGACCAAGGAAACCTTTTGAAACAAATAGGTTAGAACAAGTCTGGTGATATTCCTTTATAAAAACTTTCAGAATTGCGGGATAGGGAGGCGTTGGTGGCCTGAGCCACAAAAAAAAATGGTTGTGCCTGAGGAGACCAAAACATAAACCCTTAACATTACCAAAGGGAATAACCCCAGCTACTGCCTAGGCCTTCTCAGGTCAAGAGGCTTCATTTACACCTCCTCAGGGAAAAAATATCTTTGTTATTCAAACACCTCAAATGTTTAATGCATCCTATTCTGCATATTTTTTCTGTAGCTATTATCTCCATTGTCCAAAGGTTTGTTTCACAGAGCCATATCGCAAAGTGGAGTTGCTCTGCTTTCGGGTTTGTGGACTCCCCACCCAGAAGTCCTTGCTAAAGTAAGTGTGCTGTTGTTTAATGCTGGGATTGTGCACTTTAGAATAGCACCATCCTCAAATGGCTTGCTGTAGAGAAAACCCACAGAAAATAATCCCAGAGAATTTTTAAAAATCCAAGCAAAATGGATTTCTTCATTAGATTGAAGTGAGAAATCTGATTGAATAGAGTTGGAAAAATGATGGGTGGATTCAGATCAAAGTGGTAATCTACCAAGATGTGGATGTAACATCACATAAGCCCTTTGCAGGTAATACACTGGCACTGTGGTTTGTGAAACACAGGAGCCCACATGATACCACCTGATATACACGATGCTTCCCACAATCTGTTGTTTGGGCTGGAAACCCACTGAAACTCAGAATGGCAATTCTAACCAGTTTGGTGTAGTGGTTAAGTGTGCAGACTCTTATCTGGGAGAACCGGGTTTGATTCCCCACTTACTGCTGGAATGCCCTTAGGTTAGCCATAGCTATTACAGGAGTTGTCCTTGAAAGGGCAGCTGCTATGAGAGCCCTCTCAGCCCCACCCACCCCGCAGGGTGTCTGTTGTAGGTGGAGAAGATATAGGAGATTGTAAGCCGCTCTGAGTCTCTGAATCAGAGAGAAGGGCAGGGTATAAATCTGTAGTCTTCTTCTTCTGATAATGTATGTGTGAACGAAGTCAACCTCTTTCATCACCACCCCAGTTAGGCCATGGCTATTATTCCTTGCTCACATCACAACTGCTTTTAATTACATGTCTTTTTTTTTTTAATCTCAACCAAAGGAAATAGCAGACGTCTCTGGCTGTGGAACAAGCAGTGCTGAAATGCTGCGTTGCTTAAGGAATAAAACAGAAGAAGAGCTAGTATCCCTGATGAAGGTAGGTAAAAGGAACGTGAGGGTCCTAACTGCCAACCAAATCAACAGGAACATACCCTGAATCCTGTTTGCCAAATTAATTAATGAAGGCATTCAAGGCTTTTTCTCAACACTTTTTGTCCATAAGGGTTTGCAGGATACAAGCTAAGTTGAGCCTATGCAAGTGCCTGGATTCATCGGGCTTTTCATATGAAAAAAATGGTTCTAGTTCGATTTGCTTCATTCTAACGATGAATGTCTTGCAATGTTCTAACTATAGGCAGCAAGCACATGTTTAATTTTTTCCCTTTTTAAAAAAACAGTTACAGGAAGTTGCACCCATGTATGCAGTTGTGGATGGCGAGTTCTTTCCAAAGGCACCTGAAGAGCTTCTGGCTGCAAAGGAGTTCAGCGCCATCCCCTATCTAGTTGGTGTGAATAACCATGAATATGGGTTGTCCATCATGGTCATAGTAAGACATCTCCTTCTTCTGTCTGTATCACAAGTTCCTGCATTATCTAAAAAAGGGTCTTGGGCATTGAGTCACATGTTATAAAGCCTTTGTGGACTCTATCGAACGTGCACCTAGAGTTCCCTACCAGGAGCTCAGTCCTCAGGTGCACATGGGCCTGATTCAGATCGGGATCGTGGTCCACAGACTGAGGGCCTTAGGCCGCCCTCTCCCCTCCCGTGCCACTGTCTCAACCTGAAAGAGCCCTAGGGAGCTGCTATTGGCCCTACTAGGGGGGTTAATGTGTGTTGATGGAAAATTGTGGGATGGTCTTATGGCCATTACAATCAGTCACATAGATAAAGCATAAAACATGGATCATAGCTTCTGCTATGTCCTTTCAAGGACAAATCCTACTTGCACCTGCTGGAATGGCCTTGGGTTAGCCATAGCTTTGGCAGAGGTTGTCCTTGAAAGGGCAGCAGCTGTGAGACCCCTCTCAACCCCACCCACCTCACAGGGTGTCTGTTGTGGGGGGAGAAGACATAGAAGACTGTAAGCCGCTCTGAGTCTCTGATTCAGGGAGAAGGGCAGGGTATAAATCTGCAATTCTTCTTCTTAAGGCTAAAAATAGGCCCATACATATGTTACTTGAGTGTTACATTACATCTGCTGCTGCCATTAAAGTGGCATGATCACATACTGAACAACACCAAATGCAAATAGATATTTTTTAAACACAGGTGATGAAATCAAAAGACATACTAGATGGCATAGATCGGGAGAACATCACTGCAGCATTCCAACCTGTGGCCTCCAGTATGGTAAGAAGAAGCAGATACTCTTTATTTTTGAGATCACAAATGTCAGATTTGCATACAAATTCCAATGTGCCTGGAAAGACTTTTAAAAATCTACTAACCCTTTGAAACAACTCTGGGGAGATATAATTGTGCAGATATCTTGCCATCATGTTATGTCTGTTTTGGCTTTCGGAGTCTAGCTATGAATCTTTAAAAATGGGAATAAGGGGAATAAGTACACAAAGATGTGGCATAGCGTTGCCAGCCTCCAGGTGGAGGCCTGGAGATCTCCCAGAATTACAATTAATCTCTAGGCAATAGTGATAAGTTCTCCTGCCAAAAATGGCAGCTTCGGAAGGTGGACTCTGTTAGTATCACATCCGTGCAGGGCTTCCCCCTTCCGCAGTCTCCACATCCCAAATCACCAGGAATTTCCTAGTCTGAAGTTGGCAACCCTAATGTGGTTACAGTGAAAAGATAAGAAGTCCTAAAGTTTCTACTTTAAAGTGTTGGTTTAACAAAGTTTGGGATATTTTGATCCAAGATAAATTAGCTATCAGTATCGCATTGCAAGATAGTTCTAAAGCAGGAGACTGGTTTGTTGAAAAATGGTTTGTCTTTCTGGAGTACATAAATCATAAGGAATCTAATTTTGGTAAAATTCCGCTCAAATACATGAATATTATGATTTATTAACTGTATTTTTCCTTGTGGCTTGATGGTGTATTGCATAACTGTTTTTATTACTTGCTTTTTATTTATATTCGTATGTAACTATGTACTATCTTTTTTTTTTTGTTCTTATTTGTTTGTGGTTGTTTTCCACACAAAACTTCTATTAAAATTTAAATTATTAAAAAAAGAAAAAGTCCTGATACCCAGTAAAGCACTTTGGAAAGGTACCTTCAACAGAATCCAGCTCAATTCCCAAATAGGGGAATTCTGTAGACATAGTTTTACTTGATTTCAGTAAGGCTTTTGATAAAATTCCACATAGTATTCTTGTTGGCAAATTGGTGAAACGTGGTTTGGATCCTGTTACTGTTAGGTGGATTTATAAACTGACAGATCACACTCAAAGAGTGCTTGTGAATGGCTCCTCATCCTCTTAGAGAGGAGTGACAAGTGGAGTGCCTGAAGGATGGATCTGTTTTGTTCAACATCTTTATCAGTGATTTGGATGAAAGAATAGAGGGAATGCTAATTAAATTTGTAGGTGATACTAAATTGGGAGGGATTGCAAATACAGTAGAAGACAGAAACAGGAAGGATACAGGATGATCTTGACAGGGCTAAAACTAATAAAACTGGCCTAAAACTGATAAAACGAATTTTGACAGGGATAAATGTAAAGTTCTGCATTTAGGTAGGAAAAATCCAATGCATCATTACAAGATGGGGGAGACTTGCCTTGGCAGTAGTCTGTGTGAAAAGGATCTAGGGGTCTTAGTGGACCATGCCATGAACATGAATCAGCAGTGTGATGCAGTGGCTAAAATGGCAAATGCAGTTTTGGGCTGTATTAACAGAAATGTAGTGTCCTAATCATGTGAAGTGATGGTATCGCCTTGCTCTGGTAAGACCTCATCTTGAGTATTGTGTTCAGTTTGGGGCTCCACATTTTAAGAAAGGTATAGACAAGTTGGAATAGGTCCAGAGGAGGGCAACAAAGATGGTGAGGGGTCTGGAGACCTTGTCCTATAAAGAAAGGTTGATGGAGCTGGATATGTTTAGCTTGGAGAGGAGGTAGCTGAGAGGTGATAGATATCATTACCGTCTTCACGTAATTGAAGGGCTGTCATATAGAGTATGATGCAGAATTGTTTTCTGTTGCCCCAGAAGGTTGTACCAGAACCAACAGGTTGAAATTAAATCAAAAGAGTTTCCGGCTCAACATTAGGAAGAACTTCCTGAGAGTTAGAGCGGTTCCTCAGTGGAACAGGCTTTCTTGGGAGGTGGCGGGCTCTGCTTCCTTGGAGGTTTTTAAACCGAGGTTAGATGGAAATCTGACAGCAGTGCTGATCCTGTGAATTTGGGGGGAAGTACTTGTGAATTTCCTGCATTGTGCAGGGAGTTGGACTAGATGACCGTGGCGGATGGGTCCCTTCCGACTCTATGATTCTATACTAGGAAGATTAATAGCACTGAAATCAAAGAACCAACCAACCAAAAAAACAACAGTCCCAACCTGGATAGCCCAGGCAAGCCCAATCTCATCGCATTTCAGAATCTAAGTTGGGCCAACCCTGGCAAATACTTGGAAGGGAAACCTCCTTGAAATACCAGGAGCGGGAGGCAGAGGCAGGCTGCATCAAGCCACTTCTCTGAATATCCTACATGCCCCAGTAGGGGTCTCCAAAAGTCACCATAACATCTAGGTATGGATGTACACAGATACAGACACACAGACACACACAGCGCGTTTTCGCACTCACCTTAATCAGCAGCGACCCCCTCTTCACCGCGCAGGATCTTCGCGGATTTCGCACTAATTGCCGCGGAGCACCCAGAAGAGCCGGAAAGTCCTGGCGCTTTTGCGGCGCAAACGGAAACTGCCAAAAACCAGTTTCCGTTTGCGCCGCAAAAGCGCTGGGACTTTCCGGCTCTTCCGGGTGCTCCGCAGCAATTAGTGCGAAATCCGCGCAGATCCTGCGCGGTGAATAGGGGGTCGCTGCTGATTAAGGTGAGGGCGAAAACGCCCACAGACAAACAAATACTCCACTCCGCCCCCCCAAGAAAAACACCAAAATGCTGGAAAGAATCCAGTCAGTTAATATAGTTGAATGTGGGATGTGGCTGTTTTGTGGCAAATTATTTCCTCCAAAAAGCTTTTACACTTGCACCATTGAAACAAATCTTTCCAATCATGAAGAAACATGACCAAAGGCTACGGTTTCCCCAAACCATTGCCACTTTAGACCAGTCCATGAAGTGGTACCGGCGCTCATGGTAAAAAGATAATGTTATAAATGCCCTCAGCATGCCTGGCATTTCCTTTCATTGCAGGGGCTCTCGCCTGAATCTGCAAAGAAGGTATTGGATGAGTATCTGGGAGACACAGAAGATCGCATCAAGTTACGAGAGCGCTTCCAAGAGCTGATGGGAGATGCTGTCTTTGTGGTTCCTTCTGTTCAAATAGCAAGAAGCCAGAGAGGTGAGCTTTTTAAAATAACAGAACTCTCATATCAGACCTTTAGAAGCCCTTTGGCCAAAATTTCTCACTGGGTTTCACATTTGGATTTCACTGCCAAAATATGAGTCTTCTCCATAAAGAGATACTAGATGTGCTGTGAAGGTACTCTCAATGAAGAAGATTTGTTTCATTTAGGTCTACTTCACCCTTGTGGCACATTTAGAATTTTGAATGGTTCCCACAAAAGGCGGAGCCAAACCCCCAATGGCTTCCACAGGAGGAAGAGCCAAACAAAATATCTCCATCCTTACAGCTCCTGGGAATAACAAAAACCTGAAGAGGGAATGGATCCACACTGAAAGGAAATCTAAGGTGCTTACCAGTTCTCTCGATCTTGCACTGGAAAACCTTTTCATTTGAATGAATGCAGGCAATAACAAGTCCTGCCTTAAAATGGCCCCACCCATTTTCTGAAAAGCTTGGTGGACACCAAAGGAAGTACTGGTAGGCACCATGGTGCCCATGGGCACCATGTTGGGGAACTCTGGTCTGCCTCAATCACACAGACATGGGGAGAGGGGGGTCCAATCTAAACAGCAGAGGTTAAGGGGGGGGTTCTGGAAAAAGAGGTGCCAACACTCTCAAGAGGGAAATGACGGAATAATACAAGGGTGCCCCTCGTGAACTTTTAAACATTTGTTGATAATTTTGTTTCCCATAACTCTGTTTTGCCACGTTTGCCCAGAAAAAAAGCCCTGATAAAAGTGATCATATCATATATATTTTCAGTGCGTTTTTGGTAGGAAAAAGCCCAGCAGGAGCTCATTTGCATATTAGGCCACACCGCCTGGCCTGGGAGCATGTGGCTGTTGCATGGTGGGTCAGGCTGGCCGGAGCCCTGGCCAGACGGGTAAAGCTCCACTCCTGTGCACTCCTGCAGAAAAAAAGCCTGCATATTTTAAAGCAACTTCTTTGGTTACCAGTAGTGTTTCTAGGCTCATTTTAAGGTGCTGATCCTTTCCTTTAAAGTCCTGAGGCCCATGTTGTTTAAGGGTCCCCTCTCCTGGTATGAACCTGTGCTCCAGCATAGATCCTTTCAGAATCCCCTCCTAGTAGCTGGAAAGAGAGAAACAAGGCTGGGAGAGTTGGCAAGAGCTTTTCATCACATGGAGAGAATGAGCCATATGTGTGAGTGGGCTCTGTCTTGGTGCTGCTCCTTCAGCTGAATGTCCTCTTTCATGGACTCTGCAGTACCTCACTACCTGTCGTGGAAGTTGTATCACACCAGTCCTCTTGTCCCCAACTCCTTTGCTGCCGTTTGCCATCGCATTTCTTCAACCTGATGCCCTCCTCCCCAGGTGCCCTTGCTCCTCAAACTCTGCTGCAGTCCTGGCAGGGAAGGAGTAAACAACAGAGAGAGGCCCACACTTTCAGGTACTTAACCTCAGGGGATGCCTTGTGGAGAAAAGAAGGCGCTTTGTTATGATTGCTCTTCCCTCATGAGCAACATGTTGTCTACTACCTTGGTCACTATAACGGAGACCTCTTAATTTCCGCACTCGGATAATCTGTAATGTGTGGGTTAAAATCTTCCTCTTATCACTGTGCAAGCACTGCTGAAGGTGGTATAATGCTCAGTCAGTGCTAAATACTTTTGAATAAACAGTAGTTGAGTAGCATCTCTCCTCCCATGTATAGCTGTTTTTACCTAGCAGTAATACAACCATGTCTGTCTTCTTAGTTTAGATGGAAACTAGGGGTCCTGATCGCTTAAGAATTAAGTGAACCATGTCCTGATGGTGACTAGACTTTTAGAGGGAATAATGGAGAAGGGATAAAGTCAGCTGACGGATATTTTTTTCCAGAAAGAAAGCAGCAGGTGAGGAAATAGCTAAAGATCTCTTTGATGGAGAAATGCTGTCAGCTACATTTGGAAAAGAAAAAATGTCATCTGGAATGAACAGAAAAAAATGGCAAGGTCTCATGGAGCTCTGAGTCATATGGTGAAAAAGCAGCTGGTGCCCTGTGGTGTGTGTATGACTGAACCATGTGTGCTCCTCTGAAGCACCACCATGACTGGCTTCCTATAGAGCATATCCAGCAGCTTGGGAAGCTGTACCACTTTAAAGGTTGCCAACCCCCAGGTAAGGCCTGGAGGTTTCCTGGAACTGCAACTGACTTCCAGACTACAGAGATTAGAAGAAAGTGCTGCCCTGGAGGATGGACTCTGGCATTTTATCTTAGCCTCCCCAGTCTCCACCCCCAAAGCCTCCAGGAATTTCCCAACCTGGAGATGGCAATCCTAGCTAACAGTGGCTCTCTTTTCTTTTCTCCAGATTCTGGTGCTCCTGTCTACTTTTATGAATACCAGCACGGGCCCAGTAGGTTCAAAGATATCAGGCCAGACTCTGTGAAGGCAAACCATGGTGACGAAATATTCTCTGTCTTCGGATTCCCATTCTTAAATGCATCACCCTTCGCTAGTAATGGTATGGTTACAGATTCATTTAATAGCTGGCACCCTTCAGAAATGCATTAGCTGTGTGCAGCATTACCATTGTGATTGTCCTATTTTCAATGTGAATTACAGCAATAGTATACCCAAACATAAAATCCAAATTTTAAAATAAAACAAAGCAGAAAAATTAGAAATACAAAACTGCAAGACCCAAAATACAGATCCTAATCAGCCTCAATCCAGACTCTAGAAATATTCCTATATTGTTTCTACAGAACAATCTTTCTCTGTCCAACTGGCAAATTTTCAGCTGAGGCTTGAAGGGGGAAATGAGGCTTGAGGGAGAAATGGGTCTCTTTTCCAAAGAATTTTGGTAAACACAATGATAGAAATAGCTGAGCTCCCTCAGGAAAGAACAAAAACAAAAATAGTGTTGTCTAGGATCTGGGAGACCTGAGTTCAAATCCCTTTGCTGCCATGACCTTGAGCCAGTCACTTTTTCTCAATCTACCCTACTTCACAGGATGGTTGTTATGACAAAATGTGGGGGGGGGGGACACAAGCTCTTTGGAGGAAGAGCGGGTTACAAATGCACTAATTAAGTAATAACGTAAGGAGGGTTCATTGAGCAAAGCCTCAGCAGTTGACCTTGAAAGAACTGTCCCTTAATCATTAGGAGTCTAATGTCTTCTCCTCATACTGTGCAAAAGGCAGCACATCTGTCTCGCCTGCTGCAGCGGGGAAGGTGGGGTGAGTGCTCAGACTATGAGATAATTTGCGAGGGGCCCCCCAAGTTTTCAACTGCCTAGGGGCCGCCACAGGGTTTAATCCAGCACTGGTTAATTGTGTAGATGAGGCTTTCTTCTGCTGGTCCGTAAAAGTCAGTCTTGTCTTCTCCAAGTGACAGCCACTCTCAGCATCTCAAGTGGAATTCTTTCACATCACCTGTTACTTCTTAAATTGGAGAGACTGGGGACTGAACCAGTGACCTTCCAAATGCGAAGCAGCAAGGCCAGCTCACCCAGTAGGCAAACCAGATGCTTGCCTAGGGCGCTGGAAGGGGGGGCACCAAATTGGGCTCCCCCGCAGTGCCGATGACTAACAGCTAGTTTGCCTGCCTCCCCCCACACTGCTGCCCTTCCCTTGCACTCTGCCTGCACGCCCCCCCCCCCCCGCCGCGATCAGAGCACACTGCGCCGAGGCTTGGCCCTATTGGCTTCTACACAGCCGGCAATTGTTCCATCTTTGAAGAGTGCACTGGAGGCTTCGCTCCCCCTCACTTCTGGTTCTGCTCTTCAAAGATGGATCAGATGCCGGCTGCATTGAAGCCGATAGGGCCGAGCCTCGGTGCGGCGCACTCTGATCAGAGGGGGTGGCGACAGAGCGCGGTGCTGCGTTGCAGCACTGCAGAGGGAGGAGGGCAGGTGTTTGCAGCAGGAAGGGGGCAGCAGGGCGGCAGGGAGCCTGCCTGGGGCACTACACACCCTAGGGTTTTTGCTGGAAGCAGATACCCCATTACTGAGTCATGGAAATTATTTTTCATTTTGTCTCTCCTGTTCCATCTTCAGATGATGGAATGGAGGATGAGAAGCAACTCAGCAAGACAATCATGAAATACTGGGCCAACTTTGCTCGCACAGGGTGAGATTCTTGGCTGTTTTGAAGCAATGAGGTTCAATTTCCATAGCTTGCAAATAACACTCATGTTCCAAATGCGACTTTCATGTTTTCTAGAAATCCAAATGGCAAAGGGTTGGTGAAGTGGCCACTCTATGACCAGAACGAAGGATACCTGGAACTGAACCTGCAGCAACAGGCAGCGGAGAAACTGAAAAAGAAGCAGGTTGACTTCTGGCTTGGGATCTTGAATGACAAAATGAAAAAAGCCACAAAAGAAAAGGAAGCACATGAGGATCTTTAACTGGCAGTATTGTTTGCTGTTCTCCTGCAACACCAAATACTTTAAAATGGTACCTGAAAGCAGTATTTATCAAATCATGTTTTAGTCCTAAAGGGAGGGAAGGAAGTTTGAGGTGATTCTTATCAGCAGGTAGGTAGTTATTGACAGATGCTGTCAATGAATACTGAGAACAGAAATCAGGGCTGCTGTATTTAGTCAATTAATTGGTTAGGTGACTTGACAAGGTGCATGGGATGAAATGGGTATCATAGGTTAAAATTTAAGAAAGTGTTTTAAACTGGAATCATATCATGTGTCTTACGGCTCAAGCAGAAAAGGTTGATTCTGGGAGATCCAGCTCCTAACCGCCCCGCTCCAAATTAGGTGTGTGGGGACGCAATTCAGAGGGGAGGGGATTTAAACCTCTCCTTAATCCTCCAATCTGAAACAGCCATGGGAAGTTGTCTGCCTAATCGGGGAAACATACAGGCTATGCATATGTCATCTAAAAATGCAGTATTTTCTTGTTCAGAACTGCTCTTTATATTCTTTTGGAAATTCCCACAGATTTGATTGACCCATTAAAAGACACATTGAAGGTTTTTTTAATCAAGTTATTGAACAAGGTAGTTCTGCTTCCCATTGCTTCAGGTGACCTACCTGAAGTTGCTTTAATTTTCACACACATACCCCCGCCCTCCCAACTTTGTTATTCCAAGGAAGTCTCCCATTAAAATACTTGCCAGAGCAATTTCGTTTTTGAAAATTGGTTATGGGGGTGGGGGGCAGTAGGGAGTTTGAGTGTTCTGGGAACAGAAACAGATTTGCGTGGGTAACAATGTTGGTCTGAAGTAATAGAACAAAATTTGAGTCCGGTGGCTCCTTTAAGGCCAACAAAGTTTAATCTTGGCTGTGTGGGGCACCACCCAGTGTGATGGTAGGTCAGGGTGGCCATGAGAGCAGCTATGGGTAGAGACCCTTAAAAATCAAGGGCCTCCTGACCTTCCAAATCCTAGCTACGGGTAGGGTTGCCAATCCCCAGGTGCCTCTATCCATTATTTCCTATGGAAGGAAGGAATTGAAAAGGTGTGCCATCCCTTTAAATATGATGGGCAGAACTCCCTTTGGAGTTCAATTATGCTTGTCATATCCTTGATCTTGGCTCCACCTCCAAAGTCTCCTGGCTCCACCCCCAAAGTCTCCTGGCTCCACCCCCAAAGTCCCCAGATATTTCTTGAATTGGACTTGGCAACCCTAGCTACGGGGCTGGAAGAGCGTCATGCTCAGGTGTGACAAGTGTACTGGGAGAAGTGGTGGTCGGTGTTTCTGGGGCTCTGGGCAAAGACCAAGGATGGGGTCCCAGAATCACAGGGTGCAGCGGATGGAATGGTTTCAGGGCAGCAGCTGAAAATCAGCTGTAGGGCAGTGGGGCAGCTGCCCCTGAAAGTTGTCAGCCTTGCCTTCTTGAACCTACCCCAGGCTGTTATTAAACATTCTCTTTTACTTGAAGTACACTGAACTTTCCAACAATGAGCAAATACTATCCTTGCCACCATTAGTAAATTCAGTGCTGGCTCTTGAGCTGACTTCTGAACCACTAGCATAACTGAGTAAAAAAGATTTGAACTATCAGAAGTAAAATAATCTGAAATGCTTCTGCAGTGGTTTTTGCCCCTAATTTCCCTTGAAAAATGCGCCTTTGGGCATGTCAGCCACATATGGTGGAAATCAGCTTTTTCATCAGTGGTAGTGCCACCGTGTAATGGTTTAATTCAGTGTTTCCCATTTGCAGGGTCATGACCCGATACCAGGCCACGGAAGCCTCACTACCAGGTCACAAGAAAAGCCAAAGCTAGCCCCGCCCCCAACAAAGCTAGCCCCTCCCCATCTCTGTGCTGTGCAGAGAGGAGGTGGGCTGCCTCTCCTTCCTTCTCCCCCGCTCCCAGTGTTTGAGAGAAAAGCTGGCATCCATTGGCACTTTAGACCCATGAAGTGTTCTTCAAGGTATGAGCTTTCATGTGCCTTGCAGTATGTTCTTTTGGGGAGATTTCCCCAGGAGGCGTGGGCGGCAAAGAAGGGTGTGTGTGTTTTTTCAGCTGGGAGGGATGGGGAGTGGGCATTCCAGTAGCTGGTTTTTATTATCAAACGACCCCTGGGCAGAATTTCTGCTGGCTGGGGTCATCTGATGGTGAGGAAGTAGGCTTCCCAATCCCCAGGTCCCAGCGGGGGATCCCCCATTTTTTCAGGCTTCTCCCCGCCCCCAGCCAGCTGGCCGGCAGGGGAAGCCCCGCCCCCCACAGTCACCATGTAGTTTTAGAGCTCCTGCAGGTCCGTTTTCAAAATATGTGCCTTTAAGGCTGAGCAGGAAACAGGAAGCAGGAAACAGGAAGGGCTTCGGAGAAGGGCCCCTCCCTTTGTTTTGCTTTTGTTTTCAGATCAAGTAAAGTTCTGAAGGAACAAGACCTAGTAAGTATTTGTGTGTGAGAGAGGGAGGGAGGGGGCAGGGGGTTCCCTGGTTTGGAGGCCCTCCCCTGTTTTAGAAGGTGTGGGGGGGGGAGGGAAATGTCTACTGGGCACTCTATTATTCCCTATGGAGAACGATTCCCATAGGGAATAATGGGGAATTGATCAGCAGGTATTGGGAGCTCTGGGGGGTCTATGTTTTGAGGTAGGGGCACCAAATTTTTAGTATAGCATCTAGTGCCTCTCCCAAAAAATACCCCCCAAGTTTCAAAACGATTGGACCAGGGGGTCCAATTCTATGAGCTCCAAAAGATGGTGCCTCTATCCTTCATTATTTCCTATGGAAGAAAGGCATTTTAAAAGGTGTGCTGTCCCTTTAAATGAGATGGCCAGAACTCCCTTGGAGTTCAATTATGCTTGTCACACCCTTGTTCCTGGCTCCACCCCCAAAGTCTCCTGGCTCCGCCCCCAAAGTCTCCAGATATTTCTTGAATTGGACTTGGCAACCCTATGAGGAAGGCTTTTTTTTTTCTTTGCCCCCCCCCCTTCTTTCTTTCCCTGCAAGTGCTGCGCTGTCTTTATTCTTGGTGCTGCGGCGGGGGGAAGCTTCTAGTGCCCTGGCCCCACTGGTGGACATTCTGGTGCTTTTTGGGCATTGTTGGAGGGAATTTTGGACTGGCTAGTCCATTGGCCTGGTCCAACATGGCTCCTCTTATGTTTATGTTCTTTCTTTCAATGTCTTTCTTTTCCTTTCCTTTCCTTCCATTTCATTCTTTCCCTTTCTCTTTCTTTCCTTCCATTTTTACTGGATGAAACTTTTCTGTTCATCATACTGTTGTTGCAGACATAGGAGCTCTGCCAATGAAAAGTTGGCACCCCCAGTTGTAGCCACGTGGCCTTCTATGAGATTTCTGTGCGAGTGAGTAAGAGTGAGAAGTTTAGGGTAGAAAGAGATCATTGGAGATTACTGCGGTATATCTCAACAGCACTGGAAGAGATGGTACTATGAATTTGGCACCATTTTACTGGTTCTGCTTTTAACAGCTGTCTGACACCAAAATTAAACTCCTCCTGTAGATACTAAAATGGATGAAAGTAGTTCACTGGCTAAGTATCTGCACAACAGGTTGCTTTTAAAGGCATGGGAAACACAGCCAGTAAAAAGCTGCAAGCCCCTCATAAATATCCTTTTTGGGATAAGTGCAGAAAAGCTTGTATGAACTTCATATAATCTGAAATTAATTCACTAATTGCAGTACAATTCTCTGCTACCTTTCACAGCAATTTCCCAGTGCTTCAACTAAAGAAAAGTATAAAAAATAGCTGTCAAAAGATTTTCTTGAAAGCAAGCAAGCTTTTTTGTAGCTTGAGGCAGGGTTCCAGTAGTAGCAGCTGAAGGAAGGGCCTACTACATGTATCAGCATATTTTGAGGTAGAGCAACTGCCAGGGCCCAGTGTGGGTGGTACCCAGTGCTGGCGTTCCTGACAGCAATGGCAACAGCACTCCCAACTGCATACACTGGCCAGTGCTGTTGAGGAAGGGATGTGTAGGTGGTGCAGGCAATTGAACATGGGCATTAGGAGTGCTTGCAAGTTGGAGAAGAATACACAAACAGATAGGTGCATGCAGGTGTGGGGGTAAAAAGAGAGGACTGCCCACTTTCCACCCCCATTTTGGCTCAGCATGAGTTTCAGAGAGATCTTTCTGAAAATGAATTTACTTCCAAAGAGGCAGGTTTGGGGGAGTGCCCTGGAAGTGACATCACAGGAGAAGGTGGAGTTTTGGTTCAGTGTGCCCCGGAAGTGACATCACTTGGTCCTTGACACCACAGGAAATGACATAATTCCTGTCTCCCGGCTCCACCCCCAAATTTTAATGGGTCATGAAAGAGAAGTGTAAAAATAAGAGGGCCACAGGAAAAAAAAGTTTGGGTTTAATTCATGGGAACAATTGCCACATCTTGGAGCATGGCCAGATATGGTTGTTACAGTGATTAATGGACATACACAGGCGCACACTGCACAGTTGTTTTAGTGCACCAGTATACATCCGCAAATGGTTCACACTTGGATTCCTGTCAACTGTTGACTTCTATCATTTCTCTTTAAGTGTCTCTAAGATGCCTTTACATCCCATAATATTATTTCCTTGCCTTTCCCTTCACATTCTGGTTATTGTAGGATCCCACCTACCCCTCCAATAGAACGTAACTTATAATTTTAATTGTCTCATTTAAAGGGTCATATCGGGCTCCATCCCAAGCTGCTTCTGGCTCTAGAGCCGTAGGTTGCAGACCGCTCAGTTAAGTTGGGAAATAGTTTGCTTTTTATTAAAATATTTAGTGACTGGTTTCCATAGGGTATAATGGAGTGCACAGTGGACATCTTCTCCCCCCCCTTTCTGATAACTCTGAAGCAGAGGAAGGGCCTCCAAACCAGGGGATCCCCTGCCCCCAACTGGGGATTGGCAACCCTAGCTGCAGGCTAGCTGTATAATTGATTGTGAAGCAATGCATAACATCATCTCCCTTGTACACCATCTTTTTAAAAGGAATATTGGGCCCCTTGACCATTTATGTTACAGGGCTCTGCAAGGTTTCTCCTGTGCTGCTTAACATCGACTGGGAGCAGCCTTCTGGTGCTCTCGAGTAAGCCCCTACCTTAAGAAGTGACAGCAGCCATGAAGAACAGGATCTTCTTGGTTGTGGCGATCGCATAAAGAATTCTGTAGCTGAAGCGCCTCTCCCTAGCCACTTTCTGGAGAAAAGGCATGCTTTTGATAGTTTCGATTTTATATATATACAAGTATATATATATATACGATTTTATATATATACAAGTATATATATACAAGTATACATCACGAGGTTCCTCTGAAGATATAGCAACTAATTCAAGAAGAGTGCTTTTGGATACATAAATTAAATTTTGTTGTACCCTATGGGTTGAATAACTGCTTAGAATTATCTTGTTTTTTATGAATATTGTAACTGACTGGAGCCTGTTATTTGTATGCGTTGCCTTTAAAGAACAGTTGTATCAGGTGTTACTAATTATAGCTACAAAGGTTTCCATACACTGGAATACATCTGGATTGGGGCGGCTCAGCGGTACTGTTATTATTAGATCTGTCGGCCGCATTTGATACGGTTGACCATCAGCTACTGACTAGCCACCTTGCCAACGTGGGGATTCAGGGGTCTGCCTACAGTGGTTGGCCTCTTTCCTTCAAGATCGGGGACAAAGGGTGGTGATAGGGGAAGAATCATCCTGAAGGCACCCACTTATATATGGTGTGCCACAGGGTGCAGTTCTGTCCCCGATGTTATTTAACATCTATATGCGCCCCCTTGCCCAGATTGTCAGGAGGTATGGGCTGGGATGTCACCAATATGCAGATGACACCCAGCTCTATCTATTGATGGGTGGTCACTCCGACTGTACCCCGGAAAATCTAGACCTGGCTCTTCAAGCCGTAGCATCTTGGCTCAGGCTAAGTCGGTTGAAGTTGAATCCGACAAAGACGGAGGTTCTCTATCTGAGTCGGGGTGGTCCAGGGGGGGAGATCCCTCTGCCGGCTCTTGATGGGGTGTCACTAATCCCGGCCCCCAAGGTTAAGAGCTTGGGTGTGCTCCTGGAGTCCTCTCTTACAATGGAGGCCCAGGTAGCAGCCACTACTAGATCCGCCTTTTTTCATCTTTGGCGGGTGCGGCAGTTGGCCCCCTTCCTGGAGTGCAACGACTTAGCACTGGGGATCCATGCTATGGTCACCTCAAGAATAGATCACTGTAACGCTCTCTACATGGGGCTACCCTTGGCGCTGATCCAGAAACTACAGCTAGTGCAGAATGCTACAGCGCGGCTGCTAATGGGGCTCCCCCGATGGGAGCACATTCAGCCAGTGCTGAGAGAGCTGGCTACCTATTGTGTTCCGAGTCCGTTTCAAGGTGTTGGTATTGACCTTTAAAGCCCTCTATGGTCAGGGGCCTGTCTATCTGCGGGACCGCCTTTCCCCACACATTCCCCGGAGAGCACTGCGTTCAGGGACAAAAAATCTGTTGTCCATCCCTGGACCAAGGGAGGCTAGGTTGCGGCAGACACAAGCTAGGGCCTTCTCGGTGGCAGCGCCAGAATTGTGGAATACTCTCCCAGAGGCCATAAGGGCCCTGCAGGATCTTTCCACTTTCCGCAGGGCCTGTAAGACTGAACTGTTTCGACAGGCCTTTGAGATCTAACCTACTTTGGGAGAGAGCTGCCACTCTATACCATTACAGAGTACCATAATCACCATTTACATTTATATTTATGTTTAATTATATCATAGTGATACAGCACCAAAATGCAATGGAATGTTTTAATGTTTAAGTGTTTTAAATAATTTTAAATTGTAGTTTTATTGGTTAAATTGTAAAAATGTATGTTGTTAGCCGCCCTGAGTCCGCTTGCGGAGAGGGCGGGATAGAAATAAATAAATAAATACACTGGCATTTTGTTGCCTTGAGCCTTCTTTGAGCAAAGTGCTGGTTTGGAAATTGCATTGGAGACTTTTCAGTCCCTATTATTCATTGAAAGTTGTGAGTAGGATTTTGTGCTGTGGAGATTTTATTGCTGTATATTGTGAACAGTGGGTGGCTATAATTGCATATTTCATTGCAGTTTTGGCAGTTGTGGAACGCAATGAAAATATTGTTGTAATTGACCCTGAATATCAAAGTCTTGTAAATATGATAGCAGTGTTCTACTAGCTATAATTATGGTAATATGTAGAAGATGTGACAATTTTGCTTTTTATTATAGTTTTGTAAAAATGTAATCGATGGAGCACCCTATGCTAGAAGAGTGATCAAAGCAGGAGTATTCAGATCGACTTCCTGTATGTCGGGACCTCATTTAAATTTATATATTGGGACTTTGTACCTTTAAGCTTTCTGTATTGAATGTTCACATATGTTATTTTGATGTTTCTTAATAAATACCTTAGTAATTTGGTCACTATAACCCTTTGGTTGTTTCTGTCAATAATCCCCAGGTGGGGGCAGGGGATTCCCCAGTTTGGAGGCCATTTCCCCACTTCAGGGTCATCAGAAAGTGGGGGGGCGGAGGGAAATGTCTGCTGGGCACTCCATTATTCCCTATGGAGATCGATTCTCTTAGGGTATAATGGAGAATTGATCTGTGAGTATCTGGGGCTTTGGTGGGGGGGGCTGTTGTTGTTGTTGTTTTTTAGTTAGAGGCACCAGATTTTCAACATAGCATTCAGTGCCTCTCCTCAAAACACAAGTTTCAAAAAGATTGGGCCAGGAGGTTCAGTTCTAAGAGCCCCCCAAAAAGGTGCCCCCATCCTTCATTATTTCCAATGGAGGGAAGGCATTTCAAAGGTGTGAGGTCCCTTTAAACATGATGGCCAGAATTCCCTTTGGAGTTCAATTATGCTTGTCACTATCTTCCTCCTGGATCCACCCCAATGTCTCCTGGCTTTACCCCCAAAGTCTCCAGATATTTCTTGAATTGGACTTTGCAACCCTAGTCCTCCACCTTTTTTGAGGTTGTGGGCATCTTTGGAATTATGAGACAGCATGTGGGCACAGGCACAAAATGTCTGCCACAAATGTCTGCCGTAGTTTGCCTTCAGTTAAACAATGAAGATCTTTGTGCTGTGATGGCCAAAGCAGCCTTTTACCAACCTCCACACCCAATCAGATTTCCAGTGGCAAATCAAAAGTCTTACTGGGCAAAAGCCCATCTGGATCCACCCACTTTCTAAAAACACTTGGCAGGCACTGTGGCATCCAGAGGCACCAACCTGAGGAATCCTGCTTTAGAAGAAGGGCAAGACCTGTTGTCTGAATGGAATGCTTTAAATAAACCAACTGATGGTACCGAACAATATCTGTTTTAACTCCACAGTGCTCTAGAGAAATTAGTTTATGTGGAATTTTAACTTTTTTTTAGTAAGATCTGTTTCTTTTTCTTTCCTAATACTGCCACATGTGTGGAACATTACAGAGTGATATATATCAAAAGAACTGGTTCCAGTCTGAGGAGATTGCCCTCAGCGGGCGATATAGGGCCCTTAACATTTCATCAGAGGCATGGATGTCTGTTCCTTGCTTCACAGTTCACATGTTCAGAGTCCACATGCAGTTAATTTTTCTTCACCTCATGGGATCAAGAACTGTGTCTTATCTTTGATGGAAATGTTGAACCTTGACAAGAGAACAAGCAATTTAAAACTGCCACTCTGGCAAATATCATATTGCAGCCAGCTCAGCCTGGGAAGGTGAAGCATAAAAATAGCAGGAAGTTCAGCTCATAGGCATTGAGGGATGAACCAGAAGGGAAGAAAGAAGGGAGGGTGTTGTGGGATGAATCTAGTGAGTGTTCCTACATGTGGTTTGACTTTGTGCCAGTTGGGTGAGGACAAATCAGGTAGGGCAGAAGTTTAGGAGGAAAGGTAAGATGGAGTTGGGCACCGAAGAAAGAAACACAAAGAGGTGGCATGACCTCACAGATGTTCTGACAGTGAGCTCAGGCATAACTAATATCAAGGAAGGATGGGTGGACTCGTTTGAGGGAGCAGGAAACTTTAGATTGGGTAAAAGTGGCAAAGCTGGAAGAATGATCATGGGCAGAGATATGCAGTAACCGTATCTAAGGATTGTTATGCTTTCTGAACACAACTATTTGTGTCAGGAAATAGATATTTCCAAAGAGAGGTTTTTATATTTCTGTGGCAGCACATGCCCAAGGAAGAGGTATTCCTGTTATTTGTCTTCAGGGAAGGAGAGGTTCAGATATGAGGACTTCCAGATTTGTAGCTACATCTCTTAGGCTCTGCAATACAACACCTGTCTGCCATCTTATTAAGCTAATTTGCAGGGTCTTTGCAGGATAGCTTTCCAAAAAAACAGCTGACTATAAGCAAGGGTTGCGATATCTCTGCCCAGAAGCAACCATAATTATGGGGTGTTATGCTCATGACGCTCTGGGTTGTCAGAAAATTTGTAATCTCTGACTAATGTAGTATTTCTCTGGTGGTACAAGCGCAGAAAGCTGGCTAGCCCATTAATTTGTCTTGCTAGCATTTTGGAACTCTGTCATATGTCAGACATACATATTCAGGGGTGTTTTTTTTAGCAGGAACACACAGGAACACAGTTCCAGCTTGCTTTGTGTCAGGGGGCCTAGTATGCAAATGAGTTCTTGCTGGGCTTTTTATACCACCCCCCCTCCTACATACCTATTTTTCCTCTGCCCAAGTAAAGAAAAAGTTGTGAACTCTTGGTCTTTTGGGGTTAATCAGGCTCCAGTTTGACGGCTTCCAAACTGGCTCTTCATCTTAGTTAGTGGAGGGGGAAACTGGGCCTCCGTCACCAGACTCGTGTCTCCCATTGGAGCTCCTGTAGACACACACCCTTAGCTGGAGACCTTTGTGCTCTTTAAAACAGAGAAGGAAGCATTTCATCAGAGGCAGAGGTGAAAATGTTGCCTGCCAGCAAGTCCTGGTTGCTCGTTGGAGTACTGCTGTGTGCCAAATCCAGCGCTGGATCTGCAGCAGACGCCCAAGGTAGCTTCTTTTGCTTTTTGTAAGAAAATGTTATCAGGGAAATTGAAGGCGCCTGCTGCTCAGGCAGAGGCTTACATAATATCATTCCTTGAAGGACTTTTATGGTGCTGTTGTGTTAAGAACAGCCTCAGCTATTTGTTTCTTCTAACTGTACTGAGACAGTCCAGAATCCAAAGGTTTGTGAGAGATTGCAAGATGCCTGCTGTTATTCTGCATACCTTGTGAGATCCGTATTGTCTGTTTTATACACTTCAGCTTGATAGTGATATAGCCACACCCAGAATTCAATAAATATTAAGGGTTAATAATATTCAGGCCCTAAAATTACAGGCCAAAATCTAAAAGACAGGCTAAGCATGCTTCTTTTGTGTCAGTTTGTGGTTAGTTAAGCCAACGAACAGCTGAGGCCCACCTCATAAAGTAGATCTTTACAACACTGGATGCCGGTAGAAAGAGGAACTTAAAGCAGAAAACAAAAAAACCCACAGAATGGCAAAATACATAGATACGTTTTGCACCTGCGTGTCAGGAACTATAGAGCAAACTTCCAGCTTAGGGGCTGGAATCAGATGTGATAAGGTAACCAATGAGGTGTAAAGGATACTGATGTATTCATATGTCAGTGTAGTGATACAGTGTTTATTGACCAATCAATGTTTGCAGATGCTGTGATTTCTATGTATGGAATAAAAAGGATGTTCTGTAATGTATATATGTACAGCTTTATGCCCTTCTACCCAAGAGGGCTTGCTGCTTTCTATGCACCCTCTCACTTCATTACAATAAAGCTTAAATTCCTTTCTGCACTGACCTGTGCTGTTGGTTATTCTGACTGAACCCCATAGGGAGTTCCCTCTTTTGGGCAACAGTAGCTGTGTTGCAAAGTGCTTGTTCGCTTGAAATAAGCCACATCTCACATAAAGGGAGGGACTTACTTCTGAGTAAACATGCACAGGATTGCACTATTAAACTTGGTGTGATAGTGGAAAAAGAACAGCGGGAGAGCAGAAAAGAACAACTGGAAAGTTAGCGATAATGCTTCTAATAAAGCAAAAAAAGAGATGCGAATGGAAATTAGTGAAACAAACAAGTTTGAAGTCAGGGCAAAATTTGTTCTAAATTTAAGATGGTCTTTTTGTCAAGCTGTAGAAGAGTGTGAATTATCAGGCCAATATGAGGGTCATCTTATTATTTATTTTTATATGTTAATATTCCACTTTTCTCTGCAACAGGGACAAACTAGCTCACAC
Source organism: Heteronotia binoei (assembly GCF_032191835.1). Classification (NCBI taxonomy): domain Eukaryota; kingdom Metazoa; phylum Chordata; class Lepidosauria; order Squamata; family Gekkonidae; genus Heteronotia; species Heteronotia binoei. The sequence goes on from NC_083236.1 coordinate 28,066,686, forward strand.
ATCATTCTCCCTTCCTCTGTTTTATCATCACAACAACAACAAGCCTGTGAGGTAGGTTAGGTCAAGAGTGAGTGAGTGGCCCAAAGCAACCCTGCACGGCTTCTGTGGCAGAGGGGCAATTTGAACCTAGGTCTCCCATGCTGGTGATGCTGTAGGCTAAGAGACCCCAACCTTGTTCAGCGTGTGAAACCTTTAGGGCACCACCACAAAATGGCTGCCATGAAAGGCTGGGGCCAATTTAAAAAACTCTGTAATGGGGTATTGGAGCCATTTACAAAATACCGGGAAGCTGCAATTCAGGTATCCTCTTACGATGAAGTCAGTGGTTTCCAGGTTCTGCTGCTCAAATGAGGTGGAGAAAAGGCAGGATTGGCTCTTTGAGTTGGGGGAAAGATGCTTTGAGGATGAGGCAAATGGGTAACAAGAAACTTATCGGTGGCATGTTGGGGTTCTAGGCCAGTATTCTGTAGATGCCTTTGGGAAATTCACAAATAGGGTCCTGTTCACACAGCGTATTGAGTCCGTGTTAAACTGACCCGGTTCTGTTCTGGGTATCTTTGTTCCGGATATTATCAATCAGACTGCCATAGTGCAATTCAAATCACTCCGCGGTGAATCTGTCTTCTGCTGTCCACACAACGGCACCACGCAGGTCTTTGTTCTCCACTGTTATGCATATGCGCGCATTATGCGCATGCACATAGGTTAAAACATTATGTGGTTATGCGCATATCACTGAGTGGGAAAAAAAAATGGAGACCGTAAACCAGAGAGATGTCTGAGGCTCCTTTTATTCTGGGACAGGCTTCAGACATCCGGAACCATCCAGACATAGAAAACTACGAGGTGAAACTGGAGAACTCAAAAAAGGAGCAGGTAACAAAATAGGGTTGCCAATCCCCAGGTGGGGGCAGGAGATCCTCGGTTTGGAGGCCCTCCCCCCGCTTCAGGGTCGTCAGAAAGTGGGGGGAGGGAAGGGAAATGTCTGCTGGGAACTCTATTATTCCCTATGGAGATTTATTCCCATAGAAAATCATGGATAATTGATCTGCGGGTATCTGGGGCTCTGGGGGGGGCTGTTTTTTGGAGTAGAGGCACCAAATTTTCAGTATAGCATCTAGTGCCTCTCCCCAAAATACCCCCCAAGTTTCAAAAAGATTGGACCAGGGGGTCCAATTCTATGAGCCTCAAAAGAAGGTGCCCCTATGCTTCATTATTTCCTATGGAAGGAAGGAATTGAAAAAATGTGCCATCCCTTTAAATGTGATGGCCAGAACTCCCTTTGGAGTTCAATTGTGTTTGTCACAGCCTTGATCTTGGCTCCAACCCTAATGTCCCCTGGCTCCACCCCCAAAGTCTCCTGGCTCCACCCCCAAAGTCCCCAGATATTTCTTGAATTGGATTTGGCAACCCTATAACAAAATAATCCAGTTCTGAGAAGGATTGGGGGGGGGGGGCTACCACGAGTTAATATCGGGAGGCAGATGTTGCTGTCTGATCAGCCACTTTAAATCCAGAAGGAAACAGCAGCGACATCTGATTATACTGTGCGTCTAAACAGGGCCCATGAATGTATATTCTGTTCAGTGGCAGATGGTTTCCCTTTCATGGCTTGTTGTCATTGACATATCTGTGGATATGTTTGTAAAAATTTGGGAGCGGACAAGGGCGGTATAATTGCTAGAAATCTAAAGGAAAGTAAATCTTGTATGTCATATACCTAAACTATGGTATGTGCTGAAAGAGAAGAGAGTGTCTCTAAACATTTCAGGTATTTTTAGGAACCTGGAGAAAGGAAAGCTGAACAAAAGCCTCTGTATGATGATGGATGGAACTGTTTAATGTCATGTCATGTTCATGCAGTTTGACTTATTCCTCCACACAAAGAATCTTTTCAGTGTGTCAGATATGAGGCACGAAGGAATATTGCCTCACTGTCCTGGGCCCAATCAACTGGGAAGCTTTCCTGCAAAAGCTCCATTGAGACAAATGGAGACTGGGCAACAGCATGGCAGTTTTGGCTGGCATCCGGGCCTTGCCAGCTGCCTCTCAGTGCCCATGACCCTCATCAGTGACTGGGCTGCCACAGGCTCAAGAGGGGACACTTTTGCAGAGCAGTTCTGCAAGAATGAGCAGACCAGTTTGCAGATCTTTGTTTTGTGTGACTTGATCTATAGAGAACAAACAATCACATGGAAAACTCAGGAGGGAAGAGAGGATAGGGCTGAATGAAGGGGAAACGTATTGTCAGCATTCTTTATTTCTTTACTTTACAGAGGAATGGTCCTCATTACCCTGCAGAGCCAAGGTTTAGGGTGGCTAAGAATATGAGTTCAGGGCTTTCACCTCAAAGCTTTCCTGAGGAAGAAAGAGAAAACCATGAGGGTGAGAATGTAGGGGCCAGAACATAGGACTAATAGTGGTAGTAGAAGTTTTTATACCCTGCTTTTCTCTGCTTTAAGGAGTCTCAGCATCAGTGGAGAGAGGGACCAGAGGCAAAGGGAGCCGTGAAATAACAACGCTGACACTCTGCATAGAAAAAATGTTCAATATAATCCACAGTTTGTTTCTTCCAAAAATTCTCAACAGTGATACAGACAAAAAACCATCTATTGCACAACACACCTACTGTCCAGAAAAATCATATTATTAAAGTCCAACGAATCATAAAAGAACCGGTCGAATTTCGTTTCAGGAAGACCCTTCTTCAGGGGATTGTCTTTTACTTTTATGGTTTTAAGTGGTGTTGATGTGCCATTTTTCATATCTCGGCTTTCCGATTGATAATCTCATCTAAAGTCTCTTGTTGGAATGCCGCCACCAATCCTTATCCTGCAGCATTCAAAGAATGCTGAAGAAGGGTCTTCCTGAAACGAAATTGGACTGGTTCTTTTATGATTCGTTGGACTTTAAGAATATATGATTTTTCTGGACAGTAGGCGTGTTGTACAATAGAGGGTTTTTTGTCTGTATCACTGTATATAATTAATCTGATTTCTGTGTTCCCTATCAGGTGATGTCCATGTGTAGAGTCGCCTTTTAGGTTGTTGGAACAGGGTGTTCGCTATGACCAGCTTGTTCTCTTGACAAAACTCTATTGGCCTTTGCCCGGCTTCATTTTGTTCTACAAGGCCAAACTTGTCAGTTGTTCCGGTCACCTTTTGACTTCCTACTTTGGCATTCCAGTCCCCTATGATGAGGAGGACATCTTTTTTTGGTGTTAATTCTAGAAGGTGTTGTAGATCTTCATAGAACTGGTCCACTTCAGCCTCTTCTGCATCAGTGGTTGGTGCATAGACTTGGATTACTGTGATATTGAATGGTTTGCCTTGGATACGGACCGCGATCGTTTTGTCATTTTTGAGATTGTATCCCATTACTGCCTTCCTCACTCTCTTGTTAACTGTAAAGGCCACATCATTTCTTCTATGGGACTCTTGCCCACAATAATAGATGTAGTGATCCTCTGAGTTAAATTCACCCATTCCCGTCCATTTTAGTTCACTGATTCCCAAGATGTCAATGTTCAGTCATGCCATCTCGTTTGACCACATCTAGCTTTTTTTGCTGGGCAGGCATCTAGCTTCATAGATCTTACATTCCACGTTCCGATGCAGTATTGTCCTTTGCAGCATCGGACTGTTCTTTCACCATCAGACACATCCGCAGCTGAGCGTCCTTTCGGCTTTGGCCCAGCCGCTTCACTCTTTCTGTGGTTACTTGAACACTCTTCCCTGGTAGCATATTGGGCACCTTCTGACCTGAGGGGCTCATCTTCCAGCGCCATATCTTTTAGCCTTTTGTTTCTGTACATGGGGTTTTCTTGGCAAGGATACTGGAGTGGTTTGCCATTTCCTTCTCCAGTGTATCACATTTAGTCTGGGTTCTCAGCTGTGGCCTGTCCATCTTGGGTGGCCCTGCATGGCATAGCCCACAGCCCCATTGAATCGCGCAAGCCCTCTCACCACGACAAGGCAGCAATCCATGAGAATACATTTTCTGTGCATATGTGCTAATGAAGATTGCTTTTTAAAAAATATTTATTGACCACAGATTTGTTTATGACTCATACAAATCTGGCTCTAATTTCTACAACATCCAGTGCAATCATTCTTTGCCATTGAAAGAAAACTGGAACCCCATGTGGTAAATGGGAAATGCTCCTGAATTAGATCCAAAATCACTATGCAGCTGTCATAGACAATCAGTGTCTGGAAGGCCAGATGTTGCCACCAAAACTATCTGGTCTCTGTTACACAGTTTCCCTCTGAATACAAGAGGATCTCAGAGTCACCCTACCCTGGTGGCCCTGTAGTGTCAGCATAATGAAGTTGGTATCTTATGCCCGCCCAGCAAAAAAAGAATAACAATAGCTGCATAATTGGATGCTGTGCTATCATTATGCTCTAAGTGTCATGCTTTAGAGACCAGGAATACTCAGTGGTTTGGGAGCTACATGTAGGTCTTTTAACAAGCCACACATCTGGCTCTTCTGTGCACTGTTCCCTATTGTGAGCCCTTCCGCATATTTCAGGAAAGTGGGCAAAGCCATAGCGTGGTGGGGCTTGTGGTTGGCAGGTGGTTCCCACCTTGGAACAGAGGAAAAGAGAAACAGCAAGCCTCCAACTCCAAGAGGTTGGGCTGCCAACTTTAGACTAGGAAATACTTGGACTTCGGCAGATATAGTGCCATAGAGTCCACCCTCCAAAGCATTTTCTCCAGGGGAACTATTGTCTGCCATCTGACGATCAGTTGTAATTCCAGGAGATCTTCTTATACATAATATTTTCAATTTTACATAACCAATACAAATATTGAAAAAGATAAGTCATAAATATTACAGTGTTTCATTTTTACATAGACAATCATATTTGATCAAGAGCATAAATATCAATAAAAGAGAAAAACCATCAGGTCCCACCTGGAGATAGGCAGAGACTGAGTCAGGGATGGAAGTATATGTAGCTCTTTTGGCTAATGGTAATTGCAAATGTGGCTTTCCACAAGCTGCTGAGCTAGTACCACTGTTGTTATAGGCAGTTTTTGTTGCCTTAGACAGTTTTTCAACTGCATTGTTTTCTGTAATCCCATTCGGAAGGTGCCAAACCCCGCTCTCCTCAGGTTCTAACCCCAAAATCTCCAGGTATTTCCCAACCCAGAGCTGGCAACCTTAGCTATAAATGAAGATGATGGTAAAATACGACAATGCTGTCTAGGAACTAGAGACCATTTCCCCCCCTACTCACTGCATGGAAAACACAGAGAAGGTTTGGTCAAGTATTCTCCTTCTTTAGTTCAGGATTATTGCAGCAAAGAAATAGCAGAATGAACGCAAGAGCCAGGCAGCTAAAAGGATGAGTTTTATGCCTTCTGACATTTTTTTTATGTTGACTTTTCATAGGTGACAAAAATGCCCACCCAGAAGTGATTACTACATATGGGCGCCTTCGAGGCATGGTAATCGGTGTGAAGGGTACTGACCAGCCTGTGAATGCTTTTCTTGGAATCCCTTTTGCAAAACCACCCACTGGGTCCCTCAGATTCACCCCTCCGCAACCACCAGAGCCCTGGAGTCACATGAGAGATGCAACATCCTTTTCTCCAATGTAAGAGCCCATCTTCACTTTGCTGTAATGCCTAATTTGTTTAGATGTCCTTTTTCTTTGTGAATCCACACATTATAGAGTAAGACCCAGCTCAAGTTCCTTGAAGCTTATAAGAACACATCAGAGGGGACTTTTTCTTGTGGTAGTATTTAAACATCAGGGCACAAACAGTCCTAGAGGTCCAGTAATAAAAACTATTTCTGTTGAAATGTGACAAAGCAAAGGTTGCTGTTATGGACTCAGTAATTTTGCAAATAATTATTATATATTTTAAGATGTAGTGCCCATTGAGTCTCTGTTCAATGTTTTCATATTGGACAATTTTTTGTGTGGATAAGGAGTCAGAATGAGAATAAACAGGAATCCAGTCCATTTTTGAAATGTTTTTGTCTGTTGAAATTCGTATCCCTAAAGGGCTATGATCTGAAGCTTATGGCACACCTTTGAAAAAGACCAGGTTAGCATTGGAGGTTTTATGGAAACAGTACTCCCATCTGCTAAAATGAGCAAATTTAACAGAGGCATATCAGATGCATGTTGCAGATGCACAGGGGCATAAGCTAAGAATACAAATTTGTGATAAAGTTCTGTGAAAATTCAGGAGTGCTGGGACAGAGTGACAGAGTGTATTAGATATATTTCTTTAACATGGATTTATGACTTCATCCACAATACTGTTCCCCTACTAATGTAAATATTTGATCCTGCATGCTTTGTGCCTTCAAAACACAGGGATGCCAATTTGTCTTGGCTCCACCCATTCAAGGTTCCTTCAGGCTTGCCTACATTCTTAGATAGCACATTGTTCCATATGAGAATTATTTGTTGGCATTTCACAAGTGACTGAGGCAAAGTAGTCAAAGCAATCTTTAAAACAGCTCTACACAGAAGGCTGCATTTACTTGCAGGCAGGCCTCAGATTCAGCATGAGCTCACAGGAGCACACCTCCTGAACCTTTCTCATGGTTCCCCCTCTTCCTCCCCTCCTACCTTGTCCATTGAATAGTAGGTGCAGCTGCATAACAATCCCTGGATTAGGAGAGTGGGCCACCAGGGACTTTGCCACGCCCCCAGCAGCCCTCATTAACCCCTGGAGAAGTCTGCGCCACCCTTTCTCCACTTCTTATGTGATTTTGGGTGGCTGTTGGCTTGCTGGCCTTTTGACTGGGGGGCAGCAGGCCAGGAGAGCCCCAGATGAGCGAGGCCTGCTTGGGCTGGCTGGATCTCTAGCCAGGCCAAGCAGGCTTTGCTTGCCCAGGAATCTCCTTTCTTGCATTTGGCCTGGGGGGCATATGCTAATGAGTTATGCTAATGAGCTCCACCACCTATTTTTCTACAAAACTACCCCTGCAGGACAGTATTTTTAGGATTGCGCTGCCAATCCAATTGCAAAGGGATAGCTATGTTAGCCTGTCGTAGCAAAACAAAACAAAAATCTTGTGACACCTTAAAGACTAACTGAGCCAGTATGGTCTAGTGGTTCAGACTAGGGTCTGGGAGACCCAGGTTGGAATCTCCACTCTGCCATGGAAGCTCGCTGGGTGACCTGGGGCCAGTCGCATACTCTCAGCCTAACCCCCCTTACAGGGTTGTTGTGAAGATACAATGAAGGAGACAAGAATGAGGTAAGCCACTTTGGGTCCCTATTGGAGAGAAAGATGGTGTATAAATGAAGTAAATAAATAACATTTATTTCAGTGTTTACTCTGTTAATCTGACAGCTCTGTCCTGTTGTCCCATCCGAAGCGCTTTTGTGTTTCTTGAACTACTTATAAAGGATGAAACTTTTCAGCTTGTCTGTATTTCCAGTCTGTCACCTGTACAAAGTCATTTAAATGAAATGACTTTCATTAAAAAAAAGAGAGGGGAAAAAGAAAACGGAGCATGAGAGCATCTGAGGACTGGGACAGGCAAAGACAAGTGAAGGTGTAGGTATGCTCTAAAAACTAGCAAACATTTCCTACCAATTTGTCATGGTGTCCCCCTTCCCACAAATAATTACAGAAATTGTAGTTTGGTGAGGGGACTTAGAATTGATCCATAGACACCAAACCCTTTCACTCCTTGGAAAATGAAAGAAAAAATAAGGTACACCATAAAAACTAAAAATTTCTTCCTGCATAAGTTTACATCTAATGAAGTGATCTTTGGCTCATGAATGCTTATGCTGAAATAAACTTCCTTTCTCATTAAGGTGTCACTGGACTCCTGTTTTTATTTTGCTGCTACAAACTAACCCAGGGGTGTCAAACTCATTTGTTATGAGGGCCGGATCAAACATAAATGAGAGCTTGCTGGGCCGGGCCACTTGCGTCATAAAATGTAATGCTAAGTAGAGGAGATATAAACTTCATACGGCACAAATACAACTAATGTTTTTTTGTTTTTTACTTAAAATAAAACATGCTTAAAATATTAGCATGTTTGCAATATTTTAACAATATTTTAAATATTTGTTTAACAGTCTCTGATAACTGCCACCTCTTGTTCTGAATTATTGCATCAAAATCTGGAGACAATGTCTGTGCTGTAGGAATCTTGACTGTGCTGTTAAGGCGTGTATCTGTAAATTGCAAGGCTGCTTTTGATTTATTGAGATTCACTACAGAAATCTCATGATCTCTGTGACCTAGGATCCAGGGGAAAACATGAAATGGCTGGGCATTGTGAGGTTTGTACGTTAGTTGCTTTGTGTGTTGGTCAAGAACATGTGAAGGCACCGACTTCCGGGGTTGGAAAATGCCAAGCTGAACTGCTTCTCAGAAGGGGAGCAGGCTGGAACTTCTGTTCGGGGTAGTGGAAGGCAATCTAATGCCTACTGCCTACTTTTCTCAGTCAGAGATTAGTCCAAGATATGCACAGGAAACTTTGAGGAGATTTACTTTGGTTAAAGGGAGTCCCCGGGGGGGGGGGGCTCCTTTGAGGCTTTGAAGGGTCTCCAGAGACGAGTTGCATTTTCATCATCTGCAGAAGTTTCCAGAGTCATTTATTTGACTTAAGCTTGACAGGATCCTAATCTTCTTTGATACTACTGAACATCTAAAGCTATACAAGACCGGTGTTGATCAGAAAAGGTACAGATCACTATCTTTAATTCCGGGACTAATTAAAGTTAAACAAAATAAAATCAGAAGGTGGGAAATTGAAATCTAGAAAGCTTGGAAGAAGAAGGGGAGAAGGGGCGAAATCTGGACCTTGTAAATTTAAAGGACAGTGTTAAAAATTGGAAAGGAATTTATTGTTTGGTCTACTTGTGGTTTTTGAGAAAAAGCCGCATCATCATAGAACTGCAGCTCCACAGTCAACACAGGAAATACGTCAAGTATTGTGAAATCTCTCTACCAGCGAAAATGGGATTTGGTGGCAAGTAAAGCAGGAAGTATCGGATGAAAAAGGGAAATCATTGAAGCAACCAGCCTACTCTAGGGGTGCAGCCAGATGTACCATTAGTGGCGACACAGCTCCGTCTCACTGATGGATTAAATATGTTCATTCAGACATCCACATCTGGCAATCGAGTGTCATCCAGGGTCATTCCGACTTGCTGCGGATCAGTGCCGCATTAATTTGGCAGCGCAGAAACTCCGGCCCTTTTTCAGAACAGCGGCACAAAATCAGCTTTTTCCTGTTTGGACAGCTCATGCGCGATACTGCCCCCTGGAATGTTTACCGCCCCCCCACCTTTTTTAAAAAAAAAAAGCCGCAGCAGACATGTGCATTGCCAGATCATCCGGGAATCTGAGGTGACGCTTCTGCTTCTCCAATCAACACAGGATTGGAGGCGGGGGGGGGAAACGTTATCCCACTCTTCAGAACAGGAAAAAAAAAAATTTTTTTTCATTGTGGAGGATTTCCAGATATTATTGTCACTGCCAATTTCTAGGAAATTAATTCCTGGCAGTTCCCTGGTTTGAATCCGCAATGTTAATTCCAGAAATTTTCCCCCTTCCCCCCTGCCTCTGAAGCATTGTTTGATTTTCCACCTCCGAACAGATGGGTGCATGTTCAATGGACCCCCCCCTCCCAGAAATCAACATCTGATCACGCATGCCCCAAGAAAAGAGCGTGAAAGTTTTGGATGTGTGATCGCTTAACAACAGAATGAGTCGCATTCTTGGATGCTCGTCTGAACAGCCCTGCATTGAATCAAGATTCAGCGGTTCAGATTTGAGCGCTATACACCCGCTTTTAATGTGAGGTGTGGCCGCACGCTAGAACTATAATATCATAGAAGGAGGCCAAAATTTAAATGAAACTTTTAAAGTGTTCCAGACATTAAAAATTGGTGGAGCCGACAGAGGTGACGATTATAAGGTAAATGTTATTGGACATTATTGTTAATAAACATTTTAGAAGCCTCCAGAGGAAAAAAATAATTTTTTTTTAAAGTGAAGCAGAAAGTCGCGACCATCATTTTGGAGAAAATAAAAACTTTAAAAATTAATCTCTGAGCCCAGGATGCTCTGAGGACAGCGAAATTAGGCTTATTGAAGAAAGCAAGCTTCACTCTTTTAAACCTGATAGCAGAAATTTAATTTGGTGAGGTCAAATTTTTCAGAGTTTTTACATGTCAGACCACAAGCAAACCCATGCAAGGACTGCTTCACTGGAGAAAATGCAGGACCAATTGGATGCAATGGAAGCCAGGATAATGAAAGGGATGAAGGAGATGATAACTGCTTCCAAAAAAAGAAATTAGAAAAGATATTGAAGAGCTAAAAAAAGATTTAGAGGATCTCAGAAATGAGACTGCGGTAACATCAAAAAAAGTGCAAGAGGTGGAAGAGAGAGTGAAAGTACATGATTCCACCTTGTTAAAAATACAAGAAAAAGTGGCAATTCATGACTGCAAATTGATGGAGACTCAGGTACATCTGAGAGGAGTACTTGAGGATGAAGAAACTGACTTGAAAGGATATATAATAAAAATAATTGCAGAATTTCTGGAGGAAGATCCTGAAGGGACTAGAAACATGTATGACTATATGTATAGAGTGAATTAACTTTTTGCTAAAAAAAATAATCTACCAAGAGATGTGGTTATAAGATATATGACAAAAGAAATGGCGGGAAAAATTATGAATAAAAATTTTGAAAAGACATTGATAATGGGAGGCAGCAGAGTAAGATTTATGAAAGAGTTGCCAAGACAGGTGATAAATGACAGAAGAGCATATAAGAAATTGACAGAAAAATTATGGGACAATGAAATGAGGGATAAATGGATAATACCTGAAGGTTTGAGCTTTGAACTTCAAGGAAGAAGGATTACAATTACAAATACACAGGAACTGCGTAGATTTTTTGAAGAACACAAAGAATTTGCAGCATGATGGATTACAAATTATTATCTTGGAATGTAAATGGACTAAATTCACTACAAAAAAGAAAGGCAACATTTCATTGGATTAAAAAGCAAAATTGTAATACAGTTTGTCTACAAGAAGTACATATTAAACAATAGGATTACAAATTTTTATGGAATAAGTAATTGGGACTAGAATTTCATTCATTGGCTGAACAGTAGAAAAGGGGAGTGATCTTTTATATTAAACAAGAACTGGACCCAAAATTAGTGTTTAAAGATAAAGATGGAAGATTTGTAGCGGTAGAAATAATACTAAATGCAAAAAAAAGTTGTTATTGGGACTGTATACACCAAATGGAGCAAAGAATGCTTTTTTAAAAGACATTATACAACAATTTGATGAAGTGACATATGATCAAGTTTTGATAATGGGGGACTTTAATGGAACAATTAAGAATACACTGGATAGGTCTGGGGGGGAAAGAAATAATAAAGAAGGAAAATTGCCAGTCTTTTTTTGAATTGGTCAAACAAGAAAACCTGGAGGATATATGGAGAAAAGTTAACCCTGAAGTGCGAGACTATACCTTTTTTTCAGCAAGACATAATACTTTTTCTAGAATTGACATGTTGCGGGGCACTAAGGATTTAGGCCTTATAACAAAGAAAATAGAGATTTTACCTAAAATAGGGACTGATCATAACCCAATAATGTGGATTACAAAATTGTCTAAAAAGTTGAGAAGATGGAGATTAAATGAAGATTTACTACAGAATAAAGAAATAGTGACATCTCTAGAAAATAAAATTAAAGCTTTCTTCCAAATAAACGATAAAGAAGATATAGAATTTCAGATGGTATGGGATGCTTATAAAGCGGTAATGAGAGGAATATTGATTACTTTGAATAATAAAGATAAGAGGGCAAAAGAAAAACAGATGCTGGACATTCAAAATGAAATAAAGAAAAAAGAAGGGGAACTGAGAAAAAGGCCAGGGAAAAAGAAAATTATGAGGGAGATTACAATATTACAAACACAAATGAGACATTTGTTAAATAAAGAACTGGAATGGAATCTGAAAAGATTGCAGCAGAAATCTTTCCAGGGAGCAAATAAACATGGAAAATATTTGGCCTGGCAACTGAAGAAAAAGAGAGAAAGCAAAATTATTAATAAAATTGTGGTTGATGGAAAAGAAGTGGTAAATCAAGAAGGAATAAAAAGAGAATTTTTTAAGTATTATACCAAATTATTTAAGGGTGTTAAAATAAAGAAAGAAAAGACAGAAGAGTATTTACAAAATATTAAAATAGTACCCTTAACAGAAAATACGGGAAAAGTTTTGAATGATCTGATTGAAAAAATAGAAATTGAAGCAGAAATTAATGCAGTGAAAATTGGAAAGGCACCTCGGCCAGATAGATATAAAGCTAAATTTTTTAAAACCTTCAAAGAGGAGTTCAGAAATTGATGAACATGATAAGAATAAAAGGGAAAATACCAAATACATGGAAGGAAGCTGTTATTTCGTTGATTCCAAAAGAAGATAGAGATGTCACGAATGTAAAAAATTACAGACCAATCTCACTATTAAATAATTATTATAAAATATATATAAGAATATTAGCAGAACGGCTTAAACAACATCTGACAAATTTTATAAAGGAGGATCAAGCGGGGTTTCTCCCCAAAAGGCAAATAAAAGGCAATATTAGAACTATTGTAAATATTGTAGAATATTATGAAAGACATCCAGAAAAGGAAGTAGCATTATTCTTTGCAGATGCAGAGAAAGCATTTGATAATTTAAATTGGGACTTTATATTTGCAGTAATGGAGAAAATGGAGTTGGGGGAAAACTTTATAAGGATGATAAAAGCGATGTATACTCAACAATGTGCAAGGCTATATATAAATGCATATTTTACAGAAGATATGATAATTAGCATAGGCACAAGGCAAGGCTGTCCGCTTTCCCCACTGTTGTTTATAATGACTCTTGAAATCTTTCTGATGCAAATCCAAGAAGACAAAGAAATAGAAGGATTAAAAGTAAAAGGATTTACTTATAAATATAGAGCATTTGCAGATGATATAATGTTTATAAATGAAAATCCTATACAAGTAATACCTTTGTTGTTAGCTAAAATACAAGAATATGGAGAATTGGTGGGACTTTATATTAATAAAGAAAAATCAAAACTTCTATGTAAAAATATGCAAGTAAATAAACAAAAGGAATTGCAGAAACTAACGGGTTGTGAAGTTACCTCTAAGGTAAAATATCTGGGTGTGGAGATAACAATGAAGAATATTGATTTGTTTAAAAACAACTATGAAAAGCTATGGTGTAAAATGGATGAAGATATGATAAAATGGAATAAACTTAATTTGTCATTGCTGGGCAGAATAGCTGCAATTAAAATGAATATTCTGCCAAGAATAATGTATTTGTTTCAAACTATTCCGATCGTGAAAGACAGTAAACAATTTAATAGATGGCAAAGAAAAATCTCAGAATTTGCGTGGGCTGGGAAGAAACCAAGAATTAAAATGAAAATTTTAACATGCAAAAGAGAGAGGTGGATTTCAATTACCAGACTTAAAACTATATCATGAAGCAGTTTGTTTAGTGTGGATAAAAGAATGGATGATGCTATTAAACAAAAAACTCTTAGCGTTGGAAGGTCATGGAAATAAATTTGGCTGGCAAGCTTATATGTATTATGGGAAAAAAAGATGGATTTTTTTTCTCACCATTATATAAGAAACAACTTGTTAAATACATGGATGAAATATAAGAAATATGGGGATGAGAGAAAGCCGTTATGGATAGTGCCAGCAGAAGTAATAAAAATAACAGCTGAGATGGGTGAAGAAAAGTGGTTGTCATACAACCAACTATTAAAAATGCAAAGTGGCAAAATAGAATTGAAAACTGCTGAAGAACTGAATAATAAATATGATTGGTTCCAAATGCAACAAATAAAGAGCTTGGTGGAAAAGGATATTAAAACTGAAGGAATAAGAAAAGAGCAAACAGAAATGGAAAGAGTTCTGCTTGGAGATAATGAAAAATTAATTTCAAAACTATATAAATTACTTCTAAAATGGTCTACAGAAGATGAAGTAGTGAAATCTCAAATGATAAAGTGGGAAATTAATGTAAATAAAGAAATACAGGTGGGAACTTGGAAATATTTGTGGAAGAATTTTATTAAGCCTTCGACATGTCATAGTATTAAAGAGAAGTGTTTTAAAATGATGTATAGATGGTATATGACTCCTAAAAAGTTGGCAAAGATGAACAATAAGATGCCAGATAGATGTTGGAAATGTAAAAAACATGAAGGTTCTTTCTACCATATGTGGTGGACTTGTGAAAGAGCAGAAATGTATTGGCAGATGATTCAACAAGGAATTTCTAGGATCTTGGGATATGAATTTAAGAAGGTTGCAGAGACTTTTCTGTTGGGATTACAAATGGAAAAATTTTCAAAAGAAGATAGAACTATAATCTGGTACTTGCTTTCAGCTGCAAGGACAATGTATGTGCAGTTGTGGAAGCAAGAAAAAATACCAGAGAATGGGATTGGATTGTAAAAGTTATAATATGGAGTGAAATGGACAAATTAACAAGAATTTTAAAAGACTATGATTTAGAAGTTTTCAAGATGGAATGGAAAAAGTTTAGAAGATATGTAGAAAAAGAGTGGAAAGTAAAAGGACACTGGACAATTTTTGATAATGATTACGTATTAGAAGGAAGAAGGATATTAATCTTTGTTTTTATTAGTTAAGGGTACCTTTAAATTTTAGTATTTAAAATAAATAACACCAGCGGGGGTCAAGTAATGGGGGGAGGGGTGGTTAGAAAGTAACATATGGGATAGATAAAAAGAAGTTATTAATGATGCAAGAAATAGATATTACCATATGTTACTAAATAAAATTATTTTAAAAAGAAGAACATGTGAAGGCACCATGACACACACTGAGGGCTATGTGTTTATCTATAAAACAATCATCTTCCCGAGAAAAATAACTGCAACTCCTATGAGGCAGTGCAAAAATAGAGTGACAGCCATGTATAGTGGTCACTATCAGCCTACTACCTGGAAAGTCTAGGTTCAGAATCCCCAGTCTACACAGGAAATGTGCTGGACACACACTTTCAGCCTAATCCATCTCACTGTGGGTTGTGGTTATTCCTCATCTAAATAGTTTCCATTGCTTTCCTACTGAGAAAGACTGGATCAGGGTATGAATACAGTGAAAAGTGGGAGGGAACCCAGTTGCACACAAGAGAGACGTGATAAAACAAGCTTAACAACACACACACAGAGAGAAGCAAGACAAAAACTGTGTTAAAGGTCTTAGAAGTGTTTTTTTGCATTTTTTCAGTGAGATTAAGCCAGCTGAGCAAAGCAGCCTCTGCTATTTCCCTCTCCCCCCTCCCTCTTCCCCAAGGAAGGAGAAACCTCAGCCAATGGAGAGACTTGGCTCTGTCGCTCTGCTGTTTGATTAAGAGAGTCAGGCTCTATCAATCACACAGCAGAACTACAGAGCCAAGCCCCTCCACTGGCTGAGGCTCCTCCTCCCTTGGGGAAAAGGGAGGGGGGAAGAGAGAAAGAGTGAGAGGCTGTTGGCTTGGCTGCATTGCTTGGAGAAACAGAAAATTTTTTTATTTATTTATTTATTTAGAATTTATATCCTGCCCTTCCCACGAATGGCTCAGGGCGGCTTCCAACAATAGATCCCACATAACAATAAATATTTAAACATGTGAGGGAATAGACAATTAAAACCATGGCAACCAAAGGAAGCAGAACAGGGAGAAGGAAGCAGATGAGGGCCATTTTCTGGCAGGCCTGATCGGGGCCCTCTGGGGGCTGGATTAGGCCTGCGGGTCGTACATTTGACATCTCTGGACTAACCACCTGTCCATCTGGAGTTCTTCCCTGGGTAATTACCATGAGCTTAAACCTGTAGTGCAGACAAACACAAAATGTCATTTCCACCCCCCTCCCACCAGCCTCGGAATGCCACAATGTAATTATCCAAAGTTCAGTGTTCTGATGATTTAATATTTTGCTGGCAGCCCTCACCACTGTATATCTCTCTCTCTCTCTCTTGTTCACTTTTATTGTACAGGTGTTTGCAAGATCCTGGATGGTTTGAAATTTTTCAGCAATTTATGAATGTAACATTACCTGACATTTCAACATCTGAAGATTGTCTGTATTTGAATGTTTACACCCCAGATACAAAAGGCCAGTTACCTGTAAGCAAAATCCTATTTCTATCGTAGGGGCAGTAATAATAATAATAAATTTATGTTGCATACAGACACAGTAACCCAGGGTTTTCCAGTGTGGTGCCTGTGGGTGCCATGGCACCTGCCAATGTTTTCTTTGGCAACTGCCAAGCTTTTCAGAAAGTGGGGCAGGGCCATTGTGAGGAAGGGCATCTTTTTAGCTGCCCTTTTTCAAATGAAAAGGTATTTCACTGGAGAATAAGGAAAACTGGTAAACACCTGGGCTTTCTTTAGTGAATGTGTGGCTGTATTCACTTTGCAGGCCTGCCTTCTTACCAGGAAGCGTGAGGAAGGAGGTATTCTGTTTGGCTCCGCCTCCTGTGGAAGCCATTTTATGTTTGGCTCTACCTCTGGTGGCAACCATTTTGGGGTGGTACCACCCCATTTCAAAATTCCAAAGATTTCTGCTAACTCAGAAAGGTTGGGGACACCTGCATGAGCCCTTTCTGCAGGTTTACAATCCAAAAAAACCAACACGTTAAAAATAGGATAAGACAAAAAAGGGATTTGTAAAGGCAAGAGGCAGTTCACAGAATCATAGCATTAGAAGGCTCCTCCTGCACAATGCAGGAAACTCACAAATACCTCCTCCTCCACACTCCCAGTGACCCCTGCTCAACACCTAGTTCATTGATTGCCTTATGCTGTCTGATTGCACTGCTTTATATCCTGTAATGGGCTATAAGTAAAGTAAATGACTTAATAAAAACTCATGTTCAGGGTATGTTGCTGCAAAAAGGAACTGCAAGTGAATGAAAAGGAGCAGAAAGAAGAGAAGTAATGCAAGACTTGGCTGACAAGAGCCTATTATGCACGTGTATTTTCCCTTCCTTTCACTGTGCATGTCTATCAGGATTTTCTTGCTCTACATTGATTTTTCTCTCTAGTGTTCAGTTTGCTTTCTGGTTGTTGTTTCCCAAGGCTTTCTGAGAGTGCTTTTGTGTTGATTTTCCCTTGTTTTGCTTCCAAGCTGAAGGTAATTCAAAAGTGTACAGATTTCCTCGGATTCCCCCCTTCCCTTTTGCCTCAAGGGTGACTCCCTGCTCACAGCAAGGTTGTTCCATCGACCCTGCACCTTCTGCCTTCATCAGTGTACAAGCTCTATTGATTACTTTTTCCCTTGTTGTTTTAAATTTTTTTACAAGCGACATGAGTCTAGTAATACGAGAATATCGCTAGTCTGGGATTGCTAAATCTAAAAAATTCAAATGATGGGGAAGTTAAAAAGGAGCTGTGTGAGATTAGTTCCCTACTGGGAGGCAAATGGCAGCATCCTCAGTGCAAAACAAACAAACAGCTTTCAATGCTGGATGCAAGCAAAATAAAGGGGGGGATCATCAGTGCAGAATGAAACTGACATAAGATGTAAAGACACTGGGATGGGAATCTAAAGCTTTGAAAACATTTTCCCCTTTAATGTTTTAGTGAACAAAGTTTGAGGGGAGGGGAACCATTTTCTGGAAGTCTCTGGAAGCCTAACATTAAAATAGCAACTGAGCCACATGGACTTTCTGCAAACCGCCATATTTAAGGGTAACTTGGGATCGATCCATTTGAAGGAAAGAGTGCAGTTTGCACAGGAGAAGCTTTCAAAAACTGCCAAGATCATGACCAATGTGCAGGATCACATTAGGGAATCCTAAAGGAAAAAAACTACACAAATTTGCAAGGGAGGACAGAAAATTAGTGTTACTGGCAGCTGTGCTAGGGCATTGGTGAAAATACTCTCCCAAATTATTTTTTCCAATTTAGTAGCAAACAACTAAAAAAGCTCTCCAGAGCTTCTGCCAGAGTACTCCTCCCCTATACAAATTGTGTAAAGTGTGGCGGAACTCCAGCTGACTTTGCAAAGGCATCCACACATACACACGCACATGTTGCCAGCAATCAAAGCTTGCATTGCTGGTGTCACTACATTCTACTGTGCATTCTGTACACTCAGCATGTTCAGGCCCAGTGCTAGAGCCTCCAGCACCCCAGGCTGGCACCTGCCCAGTGCCCCTCCACACCTGCGCTGCTGCCACACCCCCACCTGCAGGGAAAGCAGGTGCGGTCGCATGGAAGGAGGACTGGGTGGGCTCTAGCCGAGCTGGGCCTCTGCAGTGCGCTCTCGGAGGCAGAGTGCCTCCGAGAGTGCACTGCGGAGGAATTCTCTTACGAGTTGGGCTTCCTTTGCGAGGGAAGCCCAGCTCAGAGAAGCCACACCGATGCCCCACACAGACCCAAGTCTGTGACCTGGGAAACTGAAAGCAGCAGGGTAGGGGGAGAGGGCACCCAAAGGCACCCTGTAGGCGAGGTGGCGCCCCAGGCGGCTGCCAACCTTGCCTACTCCCACGCGCCAGCCATGAGCATGTTCCTCCAGCTTATGAGAGTGTTTGACTCTTTCTCATTTTTCACAGTGGCCAATAACACAGCAGAGAATTCCATAGTGCAGGGGTGGCTAACGATAGCTCTCCAGATGTTTTTTGCCTACAACTCCCATCAGCCCCAGCCATTGGCCATGCTGGCTGGGGCTGATGGGAGTTGTAGGCAAAAAACCTCTGGAGAGCTACAGTTGGCCACCCCTCCCATAGTGCTTGGCAATGTGGAAAACAGCTTTGCAGCTGCTTGTCAGTTTCAAAAAATAGTCTTGTCAGTTTCAACTGCAGGCTTTCTCCCTTTTCCTGTGCTCCTTTTCGTTCCCTTTCATTCAATGAACTAACGCTAAAATGCAAGTGCAAAAGCTTAATGACAAGGACTGAAATGGAAAGTTCTTGCTGGATGCTACAGCACAGTTGTGATAGGGCAATTAATAAGAACTTGGATTCCCAGACTATGCACAGTCTTCACACCACACACAAGTTGCTCAGACTGAATGGCCCAATGCAAAGGACACAGCTTTATACTGCCAGGCTAAGGCTCATTGGATCCTTCAGTCAGCTTATTAAAGAAGGTTGCATTGGATTCGCCTGGGCAGAGTATAGTTCTTCTGCTTGTCATCTTGAGGAGACAGAGTCAGCAGCCCTTCCTGAAGGCAGGCAGCTCAGTTGGCAAACAAGGTTTTGGAGCTGCTGGTCCCAGGTTCTGTGTTCAGGTCCTTGTGTTGCCTGATAATAAAAAGTAGACACAAAAGCAATTCTCTTAGAAAATAAAATGGAATACAGTTTTTGAATTATATTGAATATTGAGTCATATTTGGAATCTTTAAAAAAAAAAATTGTGATTAGACAAAACAGTATATATCCAGTGAGTGTAGTTTATCGGTAGATTGCTATTTTTAAATTGGGTCTGAAACCAGAAGACAGGGTTCTAGCAAGCTCCTTTTGTCTGATTTTTTCTCTCTAGGTAATGGTTTGGATTCATGGAGGAGCTCTAGAGATGGGGGGAGCTTTTATGTATGATGGATCAGCATTGTCTGCATATGAAGATGTGGTAGTTGTGACAATTCATTACAGGTTGGACATCCTTGGATTCTTCAGGTAAGACAGGTTTTTGGCCAGAACAACCTTTTCCTTCTCTTCAAGATTGTGGGCCTCTCAATATGCATCCACTCTGGGGACTTCGGGATCGGAAAATGGCGAGCTGAGCTGTTTTCCTTAACGGGCGCAGGCTGGCACTTCTGTTCGGGTAGTAAAAGGCAAACTAATGCCTTTTGCCTACTTTTCTCAGCTAGAGAATTGTCCAAGATATGCACAGATACTTTGAGGAGATTTACCTTGGCTGAAAGGGAGTTCTGGAGGGGGCTCTTTTGAGGTTTTGAGGGATCTCCGGAGAGAAGTTGCATATTCATCATCTACAGAAGTTTCCAGAGTCATTTATTTGACTTAAGCTCAACAGGATCCGAGTCTTCTTTTACAACTTTATCTACAAAATAAACAACTAATCTACAACTAATCTACAAAAGACTGGTGTCGATTTGGATAAACTACAAAAAAAAGGTATTGATCGCTATCTTTTCACTCCGGGACTAATTAAAGCTAAACAAAACAAAATTAAAAGGTGGGAGTTGGATATAATGGAAGACTGAAAGGAGGAGAAGAAAAGGGGCTAAATTTGAACTTTGTAAATTTAAAATACAGTGCTAAAAGGAGAAAGGAATTTATTGTTTTGTCTATCAGCAGTTGAGGAAGTAGCCCCATTGTCATAGATCTGCAGCACTCACAGTCAACACAGGAAGTATGTCAAACATCACGAGATTTCTCTACCAGCAAAACAAGACTTGGTGGCAGGAAAAGCAGGACGTACCAGAGGAAGAAGAAGGAAGCAAGAGAAGCAAACAGCCTGCTCTAGGATTATAATAGCAGAGAGAAACATTGGCGGCCATTGTTGGGAGCACAAAGTTTTAGCAACGTTTTTAAAGTGACTGGGACATTAAAAATTGGTGGAGTTAACTGAGTTGATAATTTTAAAATAAGGACTATTGGACAGTGGTGAAGAATATTTGAATTAGATTAAGGGAAAAGACGCAAAAGTTGCGTCCGCCATTTTGGGAAAAATAAAAACTTTAAACATTAATATCTACGCCTGGGAGGCTCAGAAGACGACGAAATTGGGTTCATTGGAAAGGGCAAGCTTCACTCTATTAAACCTGATGGTCCAAATTTAATTTGATGAGATAAATTTTTTTGATCTTTTTTATATGTCAGATCCGAAGCAAATTCGTACTAGGTCTGGTTCGATGGAGAATATGCAGGCCCAATTAGATGCAATGGAAGCTAGGATAATGAAGGGTGCGAAAGAAATTATAACTGCCTCTAAAAAAGAAATAAGAAAAGTTATTAGGGACTCAAAAAAAGAATTAAATAGAGATAGGGAATCTCAGAAATGAGACTAGTAATAACAAAAAAAAGTACAGGAGGTGGAAGAGAGAGTGAAAACACAGGATTCCACCTTATTAAAATTACAAGAAAAGGTGATAATACATGACTGCAAGTTGATGGAGACACAGATTCGTCTGAGAGGTGTACCAGAAGATGAAGAATCTGACTTGAAAGAACACATAATAAAAATAATTGCAGAATTTTTGGAGGAAGATCCTGAAGGGAATAGAAATATGTATGATTATATGTACAGAGTGAATTCACTCTATGCAAAAAAGAACAATCTGCCAAGAAACGTGGTCATAAGATTTATGACAAAAGAAATGGTGGGAAAAATCATGAACAAAAATTTTGAAAAAACATTGATAGTGGGAGGTAGTAGGATAAGAATTATGAAAGAGTTGCCAAGACAAGTGTTAAATGACAGGAATGCATATAAAAAACTGACAGAAAAATTACGTGACAACGGAATGAGATACAGATGGATAACATCTGAAGGTTTGAGTTTTGAACTTCAAGGGAAAAGGATTACAATTACAAACACACAGGAACTGCGTAGATTTTATGGAGAAAATAAAGAATTTGCACCATGATGGATTGCAAATTAATATCTTGAAATGTAAATGGACTAAATTCACCACAAAAAAGAAGGGCAACATTTCATTGGATAAAAAACCAAAATTGTAATATAGTTTGTTTATAAGAAGTGCATATTAGACAAAAGGATTATAAATTTTTATGGAATAAGCATTTGGGACTAGAATTTCATACATTGGCTGAACAGAAAAAGAGAGGAGTAATTTTTTATATTAAAAAAGAATTAGATCGGAAATTGGTTTTTAAAGATAAAGATGGAAGGTATATCGCAGTGGAAATTTTATTGAATGCTAAAAAGCTTTGTTGGTGGGACTTTATGCTCCAAATGGTGCAAAGGACACTTTCTTTAAAAATATTACGCAACATCTTGATGAAGTGACTTATGAGCAAATTTTGTTGGCAGGGGACTTTAATGGAACAATTCAAAATACACTAGATAGATCTTGGAAGAAAAAAATTGATAAAGAAGGGAAATTGCCAAAATCATTTTTTGAGCTGGTTAAATGAGAGAATTTGGCGTATATATGGAGGAAGTTCAATCCTGAAGTATGGGACTATACCTTTTTTTCAGCCAGACACTATTCTTTTTCTAGAATTGACATGTTGTGGGGTACCAAAGACTTGGGACTTATAACAAAGAAGATAGATATTTTACCCAAAATTGGAGCTGACCATAACCCAATAATGTGGATTACAAAATTGTCTAAAAAGTTGAGAAGATGGAGAATAAATGAAGATTTACTACAGAATAAAGAAATAGTGACATCTCTAGAAAATGAAACTAAAGCTTTCTTCCAAATAAATGATAAAGAAGATATAGAATTTCAGGCGGTGTGGGATGCTTATAAAGCAGTAATGAGAGGAATATTAATAACACTGAATAATAAAGATAAGAGAGCAAAAGATAAACAGATTTTGGACATTCAAAATGAAATTAAGAAAAAAGGTGAATTAAGAAAAAGGCCAGAGAAAAAGAAAATTATAAGGGAGATTACAATATTGCAAACACAAATGAGACATTTGTTAAATAAGGAAATGGAATGGAATTTGAAAAAATTACAACAGAAATCTTTTGAGGGAGCAAATAAACCTGGAAAGTACTTGGCTTGGCAACTGAAGAAAAAAAGAGAAAGTAAAATTATTAACAAAATTGTGGTTGATGGAAAAGAGAAGGTGGATCAAGAAGGAATAAAGCGAGAATTTTTAAAGTATTACACTAATTTATTTAAGGGTGTTAAAGTAAAGAAAGAAAGGATTGAAATGTATTTGCAAAAAATCAAAATAGCATCCTTAACTGAATATATAGAAAATTTTTTGAATGATCCAATTGAAAAAATAGCAATTGAAGCAGCGATTAATGTAATGAAAGTTGGAAAGGCACCTGGACCAGATGGATATAGGCAAAAAAAATTTAAATGCTTAAAGAAGAATTAGTACCGAAACTTCAAAAATTGATGAATGCGATAAGATCAGATGGGAAAATACACAATACATGGAAAGAAGCTGTAATTTCACTGATTCCAAAGGAAGATAGAGATGCCATGAATGTAAAGAATTATAGACCAATTTCATTATTAAAAGAATATATACAAGAATCCTGGCAGAACGGCTTAAACAAATATCTTTAAAATATATACAAGAATCCTGGCAGAACGGCTTAAACAATATTTAATAAATTTTATAAAGGAAGATCAAGCGGGTTTTCTTCCCAAAAGGCAAATAAAAGACAATATTAGAACTGTTGTAAATATTGTAGAATATTATGAGAGACATCCAGAGAAGTAAGTTGCATTATTTTTTGTGGATGCAGAGAAAGCTTTTGATAATCTGAACTGGGACTTTATGTTTGCAGTAATGGAAAAAATAAAGTTGGGGAAGAACTTTATAAGAATGATAAAGGCAATATATACTGAACAACGTGCAAGGTTATGTATATATGCAGATCTCATAGATGAAATGAAAATTAGCAAAGGTACAAGACAAGGTTGTCCACTTTCGCCATTGTTGTTTATAATGACTCTTGAAATCTTACTGATACAAGATGATGAAGAAATAGAAGGAATGAGAATTAAAGGTTTTACCTATAAATATAGAGCATTTGCAGATGATATGTTTATAAATGAAAATCCTATACAAGTAACACCTTTGTTATTAGCTAAAATACAAAATTTTGGAGAATTGGCAGGACTTTATGTTAATAAAGAAAAATCAAAACTTTTATGTAAAAATATGCAAGTAAATAAACAAAGGGAACTGCAGAGCCTAACAGGATGTGAGGTTACTTCTAAAGTAAAATATTTGGGTGTGGAAATAACAATGAAGAATATTGATTTGTTCAAAAATAATTATGAAAAGTTATGGCGGAAAATGGATGAAGATATGATAAAGTGGAACAAGCTTTATTTGTCATTGCTTGGGAGAATAGCTGCAATTAAGATGAACATTTTGCCGAGAATAATGTATTTATTCCAAACAATCCCGATTGTGAAAGACAGCAAACAATTTAATAAATGGCAAAGAAATATCTCAGAATTTATATGGGCTGGGAAGAAACCAAGGATTAAAATGAAAGTTTTAACAGACGCTAAAGAAAGAGGAGGTTTTCAACTACCAGATTTAAGACTATATCATGAAGCAGTTTGTTTGGTGTGGATAAAAGATTGGGTGACGTTATTGAATAAAAAACTTTTAACGTTGGAAGGTCATGGAAATAAATTTCGGCTGGCACGCTTATATGTACTATGGGAAGAAAAAGATGGATGGTTTTTTCTTTCACCATTGTATAAGAAACAACTTGCTAAATATTTGGATGAAGTATAAGAAATATGGCGATGAGAGAAAACTACTATGGATAGTGCCTGCAGAAGTAATAAAAATAGCAGCTGAGTTAGGAGAGGGAAAATGGATGTCATACAATCAATTATTAAAAATACAAAGCGGGAAAGTAGAGTTGAAAACTGCTGAGGAGCTGAATTATAAGTATGACTGGTTTCAAATGCAACAAATAAAGAGTTTGGTGGAAAGTGATCTTAAAACTGAAGGAATAAGACGAGAACAAACAGAAATGGAAAAAGTTCTGCTTGGAGATGATGAAAAATTAATTTCGAAAATTTATAAGTTACTTTTAAAATGGTCTACAGAAGATGAAGTAGTGAAATCTCAAATGATTAAATGGGCAATTAATGTAAATAAAGAAATTCAGATGGACACATGGGAATATTTGTGGAAGAACTCTATGAAACTCTCAACATGTCAGAGTATCAAAGAAAATTGTTTTAAGATGATGTACAGATGGTATATGACTCCTAAAAAATTGGCAAAGATGAACAATAAGATGCCAGACAGATGTTGGAAATGTAAAAAACATGAATGTTCTTTCTACCATATGTGGTGGACTTGTGAAAAAGCGAAAAAGTTTTGGCAGATGATTCAACAAGAGATTTCTAAGATCTTGGGATACGAATTCAACAAAGTGGCAGAGACTTTTCTGTTGGGATTACAAATGGAAAAATTTCCAAAAGAAGATAGGACTTTAATCTGGTATTTGCTCTCAGCTGCTTGGACATGGTATGCGCAGTTGTGGAAGCAAGAAAAAATACCAGAGAAATGGGATTGGAGTGTAAAAGTCATGACATGGAGTGAAATGGACAAGTTAACTAGAACCTTAAGAGACTATGATTTAGAAGTATTTAAGGTGGAGTGGAAAAAGTGCAGAAGATACGTAGAAAAATAGTGGAAAATAAAAGGACATTGGACAATTTTTGATAATGACTAAGTATAAGAGGGAGGAGGATATGAATTTTGATTCTTATTAATTAAGGGTACCTTTTAATACTAATATTTTAAGTATAGTACACCAGTGGGGGTCAAGTAACGGGGGGGAGGGGTGGGTAGAAAGTAATATGTGGGATAGAGGGAAAAAGTAGTTATTAATGATGTAAGAAATTGAATATACAACCATATGTTACCAATAAAATTGTTTGAAACACAATATGCATCCACTCTGGGTCCTGTCAATCTAGGGTTGCCAGCTTGGGTTGGGAAATACTTGGAGATTTTGAGGGTGGAGTCTGGGAACAGCAGGTTTGGGGGAGGTTGGGGACCTCAGTAGGTAAAATACCTTAGAATCCGCCCTCTGAAACAGCTGTTTTCTACAGGGGAACTGATCTTGATTATCTGGAAAACAATTGTAATAGCAGGAAATCTCCAGGTGCCACAGGGAGACTGGCAACCGTATGTCAGGCAGGTATACACTGGAAGTTCCCTGTTGAACATAGATTCAGGTGTGTGTGTCCTGATTTGGATTTGGATTATGGCATATGGGGAAAACCTCCCTGCCCCAATGTTATTGCCCAACCACAAGGACCTGCTGAAGATACAGATGGGCTATAAGTGTGCCAATGAGCAATATGCAGGTTTCCCCATGGGGAAAAACAGTAGCTTCATGGAGCCATTTGTCATGGGAGAGTGAAGCGTTGCCAGGTCTGACTCAGGAAGTATATGGGGACATTGTGGGTAAAGGCAGGAGGCTTTGGGGTTAGAGCCGGGAGCAAGATTGTGAAAAGCACAATTGAACTCTGAAGGGAGTTCTGGCCATCACATTTAAAGGAACTGTGCCTATTTTAAATGCCTTCCATTCATTGGGAATAATGGAAGATAGGGGCACCTTCTTTTGGGGCTCATAGAATTGGACCCCATGCTCCAATCTTTTTGAAATTTGGGGGGGGGGGCGGTTTGAGGAGAGGCACTAGATGCTATGCTGAAATGGAGTGCTCAGCAGGCCTCCCTGCTTTCTGATAACCCTGAAGCAGGGGGAGGGCCTCCAAACCAGGGGATCCCCTGTCCCCAACTGAGGACTGGTAACCCCAGGTCGTGGGTTAAACTCTCACGAAGGGCCTAGAGACAGGAGAAACTATATAACGTTGGCATGCGAACAGTCTAGTGGATTCTCCGTTCTTTGATTTGTATATGCTGTGTCTGTCTTGCTTTCAGTACTGGATCTGCAGAGGCCCATGGCAACTGGGGCTTATTGGATCAAACAGCAGCTCTCCGGTGGGTTCAGGAAAACATCAGGAGCTTTGGAGGAGATCCCCAGTGTGTGACCATATTTGGCGAGTCTGCAGGAGGCTTTAGCGTTAGTGCTCATGTGGGTATACCTTACAATGGTAGAATTGACATCTTTTACATCTGCATCATGGCACTCCCTTTATTCCCAAAGAACCTCTTCCCCAAAACCAAAAATCTCTTCTCCTAAGCTTCCCTCAACCACGTTTAGAGCAGGGGGTGCTTCAGAAGAACCCAGGAGGTATCACATTTCTATCTGCTAAGAGCAGCCATTGGGAAACTGCTGCCTCCATCATAGAAGGAGGCTTTGAACCTCTCAACATTTTGTGCTTGGGCCTAGCCGTCACAACAACCATTTTGGTATGATCCCCACTCTGTTCTTAAAATTCCCCAAAAGCTGACAGGTGCAGCTAGGTTATAGACCCCTGCTAAGCCATTCCCAGAAACAGAGGTCCAAAGATTCCCAGGGATGGAAAAGCCAGAACAAGTTAATGTTCAAAAGAAATCATTGAGGAGACTCTTTCTGCCCCCATTATTAGTATAGCAGCCTACGGGGTTTGGACTAGCATCCCAAATAATGAGATTTATCCTGGTTCCATCCAAAAGAAAGAACGACAGAGAGACCAAGGAAACCTTTTGAAACAAATAGGTTAGAACAGGTCAGGTGACATTCCTTTATAAAATCTTACAGAATTGCGGGGCGGGGGGGGGGGGGGTTGCTGGCCTGAGCCACCCAAAAAAAATGCTTGTGCCTGAGGAGAACAAAACATAAACCCTTCACATTACCAAAGGGAATATCCCCAGCTACTGCCTAGGCCTTCTCAGGTCAAGAGGCTTCATTTACACCTCCTCAGGGAAAAAATATCTTTGTTATTCAAACACCTCAAATGTTTAATGCATCCTATTCTGCATATTTTTTTCTGTAGCTATTATCTCCGTTGTCCAAAGGTTTGTTTCACAGAGCCATATCGCAAAGTGGAGTTGCTCTGCTTCCGGGTTTGTGGACTCCCCACCCAGAAGTCCTTGCTAAAGTAAGTGTGCTGTTGTTTAATGCTGGGATTGTGCACTTTAGAATAGCACCATCCTCAAATGGCTTACTGTAGAGAAAACCCACAGAAAATAATTCCAGAGAATTTTTAAAAATCCAAGCAAAATGGATTTCTTCATTAGACTGAAGTGAGAAATCTGATTGAATAGAGTTGGAAAAATGATGGGTGGATTCAGAGAACTATTTACCAAAGTGGTAATCTACCAAGATGTGGATGTAACATCACATCAGCCCTTTGCAGGTAATACAGTGGCACTGTGATTTGTGAAACGCAGGAGCCCACAGGTCCCCATGATACCACCTGATATACACAATGCTTCCCACAATCTGTTGTTTGGGCTGGAAACCCACTGAAACTCAGAATGGCAATTCTAACCAGTTTGATGTAGTGGTTAAGTGTACGGAGTCATATCTGGGAGAACCGGGTTTGATCCCCCACTCCTCCACTTACTGCTGGAATGCCCTTGGGTTAGCCATAGCTATCGCAGGAGTTGTCCTTGAAAGGGCAGCTGCTATGAGAGCCCTCTCAGCCCCACCCACCCCACAGGGTGTCTGTTGTGGGGGAAGAAGATATAGGAGATTGTAAGCCACTCTGACTCTTTGATTCAGAGAGAAGGGTGGGGTATAAATCTGCAGTCTTCGTCTGAGGCTGTATGTGTGAACCAAGCCGACCTCTTTCATCACCACCCCAGTTAGGCCATGGCTATTATTCCTTGCTCACATCACAACTGCTTTTAATTGCATGTCTTTTTTTATCTCAAAGGAAATAGCAGACGTCTCTGGCTGTGAAACAAGCAGTGCCGAAATGCTGCGTTGCTTAAGGAGTAAAACAGAAGAAGAACTAATATCCCTAATGAAGGTAGGTGAAAGGCATGTGAGGGTCCTAGCTGCCAACCAAACCAACAGGAACATGATACCCTGAATCCTATTTGCCAAGTTAATTAATGAAGGCATTCAAGGCTTGCTCTCTACACTTTTTGTCCATGAGGGTTTGCAGGATACTGTCCACGATGAATATAAAACAGTGTACTGATTTACATTGTGCAGAGTTTATGCTGGTTGGGACTGGGCCATTAAACTAGTCAGTATTCCAGGATGTAGAAAAACAAACCTTTCACGTTCTCAACTGCGTATTCATTTCAGATATGAATAAACACCCACCACTGGGGGATGTATGCATGTATTTATTAGATAATTTGTGTACTGCCTCTCTGAAGACCTGTTCTAGAAATACAAGGTGAAAAACAAGTTCAGAAATTCAGTTCACCAATCAAACAGCAGACACCATTGGCTTTACCAGCAATCAGATATTTTGTTGTACAATTTTTCAGCATGTTCATACACTGAAAGCCATGAGGACTCCATAAAGTGGCTCCACAACTGGCAGCCATTACTTGAGAATAGGCTTTTGAGGACCATTTGTATAACAGCTTTCCCCCTGCTGCCATGATCCTGTAGCTAGGCTTCCCAACCCCCCCGCCCTGGCGGGGGACCCCCACATTTGCAGCCTCCTCCCCCTCTCTCCAAAAATCTGGAAGTGGAGGGGGGGGAACATGCATGTAGGCATCATATCATTGTAGAGCTCCTGCAGGTTTAGAAACCTGCAAACTTATCCGTATGTAAAATGTGTGCCTTTAAGGCTGCGCAGGAAACAGGAATGGCTTCATTGGAAAGGGTCAGTAATAGTTTCCATGGAGAACGGCCCCTCCCTTTCTTTTGCTTTCGCTTTCACAGCAAGTAAAGTTCTGCAGGAAGAAGATCTAGTAAGTATTTGTGTGCGTGAGAGAGGGAGGGGGCAGGGGATTCACTGGTTTGGCGGCCCTCCCCCCCTTAAGAAAGCGTGGAGGGGAGCGAAATGTCTACTGGGCACTCTATTATTCCCTATGGAGAACGATTCCCATAGGGAATAATAGGGAATTGATCTGTGGGTATTGGGGGCTCTGGGGGGGCTATTTTTTGAGGTAGAGGCACCAAATTTTTAGTATAGCATCTAGTGCCTCTCCCCAAAAGCCCCCAAAGTTTCAAAACGATTGGACCAGAGGGTCCAATTCTATGAGGCCCAAAAGATGGTCCCACTATCCTTAATTATTTCCTATGGAAGAAAGGCATTTTAAAAGGTGTGCTGTCCCTTTAAATTGGATGGCCAGAACTCCCTTGGAGTTCAATTATACTTGTCACACCCTTGTTCCTGGCCCCACCCCCAAACTCTCCTGACTCCACCCCCAAAGTCCCCAGATTTTTCTTTAATTGGACTTGGCAACCCTACCTGTAGCTGCTAACGCGTTTCTGTGTGT
This sequence comes from Heteronotia binoei, assembly GCF_032191835.1. Taxonomy (NCBI): domain Eukaryota; kingdom Metazoa; phylum Chordata; class Lepidosauria; order Squamata; family Gekkonidae; genus Heteronotia; species Heteronotia binoei. Next base: position 28,096,721 of record NC_083236.1, read on the forward strand.
CATGGTGAATGGTTCATGGGCTGGCTAACCTTTCCTATGAAGGAAGGCTAAAAAGTCTGGGGCTTTTCAGTACAGACAAGAGATGAGTAGGGGTGACATGATAAGAGGTCTATAAAATTATTCATGTGGCAAAATTGAACAGAGATAATTTTTTCTCCCATAGTGCTAGAACTCAGGGGCAATACACTCATGATGAAGAGAAAGGATTTTATTCAATGAATAGTTAAATTGTGGGATTCACTGCCAGAGAATGCAGTGATCACCTCAAGGATATGGAATTTGCAATAATGGAAAGTTATGGAATTCCCCACCAGTAGAACCTCGTGGCGCAGAGTGGTAAGCTGCAGTAAAAAGGTAAAAGTAGTCCCATATGCAAGCACCAGTCGTTTTCGACTCTGGGGTACTGCAGTCCAAACTCAGCTCATGACCTGAATTTGATCCTGGTGGAAGCTGGGTTCAGATAGCCGGCTCAAGGTTGACTCAGCCTGCCATCCTTCTGAAGTCTGCCATGAAAACATTGTGAAAGCAACATCACCCTAGAGTTGGAAACTGCTTGCACGGGGGATTACCTTTAGGCAGTAAACCTCTGAATCCCAGAGCAAGGAGGCAACATCAGGGGAAAGCCTTAGCCACTATGCCCTGTTGTTGACCCTCCAGACTGGTTGGTCACCATGTAAAACAGAACACTAGACAAGATGGACCACTGGTCTCATCCTGCAGGACTCTTATATTCTTATGGGTCAAAGTGAGTCTCCAGTACCTTGCTTCCTTGCATTTCAGGCAGTAAAGGGATGAATTGGAAACCTGCACCATAGCTGTGTCTGAATGTTCCAGTTATCTGGCTGCAGTGGGGAACAAAGTGGGTGGGGAATGGAAATACCACCTTGTAGCTGCTGGATCCTTTTTGGACCCTGCCCATGAAGGGGGAGGGAGAATGGGGGCTGACCATCCATGAGTTCCCCAAAGTATGAGAGAATGCCAGGTAACTCAGAACTTGCTTCCCTTACTGTAGCATGATAACATGAGGTTGTCTTACACAGGAGAGTTGCATCATTCCGTGCACCAGCTGCTTAGCTTCTTATGCTTCCACTCGCCATCAAAATCTTGCCTCTCATTCATTCTCCCAGCTCCTTTCCATGACCATCTTTTAAGTCCTGACCCAAGAGCTGCCATTGGCCTGGGATCCAGAGGCAGGGTCCTCCTGACTTCCTCCTTTCCCATCCTCTCCAGCTTGAAGTGATGCTTTCCCCTGTTAGGACAGCTGCCAGTTATCTAGCCATATTCCAGTTGATGGCCTGCAGGGCATAAGAACATAAGAGAATCCATATTGGATCAGGGCAGTGACCCATCCAGTCCAACACTCTGTGTTCCTCAGTGGCTAGTGGGTTTTGTCCTTTGCCACATATTAGTACTGCGGCTGTGTTTGGTGATACATCCAAGAATCTGTCAACATGTGTGTGGGTGTCTGGACCATACAATGCAGACAACCTGTTTACATACCCTCTGTATTCTCTATTCTCTATATTCACCCTGCTGGTGGTTCAACGGGTTCTTCCTTTTGACTGGATGGAAGTCAAAGTGACTTCCTACTTCTTGCCACTGACCATAGAGCTACTTGGTGTGGGTCAAGGAGGTGCTGATGCTGCCCTAGACTCTGTGCATGCACAAGCATAGGAATCATTACAGTGATCCTGAAAACTTGCTGTGTAGTTGGAACACGGCTGATAGAAAGCTCACAAGCTAAGTTGAGCTTATGCAAGTGCCTGGATTCGTCGGGCTTTTCATATGAAAAAAATGGTTCTAGTTCAATTTTGCTTCATTCTAACGATGAATGTCTTGCAATGTTCTAACTATAGGCAGCAAGCACATGTTTAATTTTTTTTTCCTTAAAAAAAAAAAACAGTTACAGGAAGTTGCACCCATGTATGCAGTTGTGGATGGCAAGTTCTTTCCAAAGGCACCTGAAGAGCTTCTGGCTGCAAAGGAGTTCAGCGCCATCCCCTATCTAGTTGGTGTGAATAACCATGAATATGGGTTTGGCATCATGATCATAGTAAGACATCTCCTTCTTCTGCCTGTATCACAAGTTCCTGCATTATCTAAAAAAGGGTCTTGGGGATTGAGTCACATGTTATAAAGCCTTTGTGGACTCTATCGAACGTGCATCTAGAGTTCCCTACCAGGAGCTCAGTCCTCAGGTGCACATGGGCCTGATTCAGATCGGGATCATGGTCCACAGACTGAGGGCCTTAGGCCGCCCTCTCCCCTCCCGTGCCACTGTCTCAACCTGAAAGAGCCCTAGGGAGCTGCTATTGGCCCTACTAGGGGGGTTAATGTGTGTTGATGGAAAAATTGTGGGATGGGAAGGAAGCCCCTCCCCCTTTCACATCACAGTTCTGGTCTGAATCAGGCCTGGAAATAAAGTTCCCAGCAGGAGAGAGCCAGTGCAGTATGTAGTTAAGAGTGTTGGACTAATACCTGAGAGACCCAGGCTCAAATTCCCCACTTATGCCATGAAAACTGCTGAGTGACCTTGGACCAGTTACACCCTCAGACTAACCTACCTCACAGAGATGATGTGAGGATAAAATGCAGGAGAGGAAAATGGGGTAAGCCACTTTGGGTGCCCCTTGGGGGCATACATTACATAAATACAGTGAATTAATTGATTAAATCTGGCAGACATGAGGGCTCTATGATCACACTCTGGGAACATCTTGCAGGATTATTTTACAGGAAGCTCAACAGCCTCTGTTGCCACTGCTTTACATACCACTCCCATTTCTTCTCCAGTCTCATGTTAACCATGTATTAACCACAACTTTGCAAAAGGGAGTAGGAAAGGAACAGGAGGCAAGGTGAGAAACCAGCAGCAATTCAAGTTTAAGGAGTTGAATAGATTTTGCTAACTCCCCAGAAGGCAGATGGGTATGATTTCAGCAACAGCTGATTGAAGTAAGATAAACCCAGCACTGAGAGGCTGAGGCTCAAGAGGCAGAGCATCTGCCTAGCATGCGGAAGGTCTATAGTTCAGTTCCCAGCATCTCCTGTTAAAAAGACCAGGAAGTAAGGGATGTGAAAAACCTCTGCCAGAGATCCTGGAGAATAGCTCCCAGTGTGAGTAGACCATACTGACCTTGATGGACCAATAGTCTGATTCAACCTAAGGCAGTTTCAAGGGTTCATGTGTATGTAGTTCTGCAAAAGCTATTTGTGAAAAAGAGCTATTCCGTCCACAGAATATCTGAGTAGCAATTGCATTAACTGTATGTGGTTTTAAGGCCATTACAATCAGTCACATAGACTGAGCATAAAACATGGATCATAGCTTCTGCTATGTCCTTTCAAGGACAAATCCTGTGATAGCTATGGCTAGCCCAAGGCCATTCCACTTGCTCCTGCTGGAGTGGCCTTGGGTTAGCCATAGCTATCACAGGATTTGTCCTTGAAAGGGCAGCTGCTGTGAGAGCCCTCTCACAGGGGGAGAAGACATCGGAGATTGTAAGCCGCTCTGAGTCTCTGATTCAGGGAGAAGGGCGGGGTATAAATCTGCAATTCTTCTTCTTCAGGCTAAAAAAAGGCCCATACATATGTTACTTAGGCTTCCCAATCCCTAGGTCCCAGTGGGGGATTCCCCGGTTTTACAGGCTTCCCCCTGCCCACAGCCAGCTGGCCAGTGGGGGAAGCTCCTCCCCCACAGCCACCCTGTATCTCTAGATCTTGGGCAGGACCTGCAAACAGGTCCAGTTTTAAAATGTGTGTGTGCCTTTAAATTGGAGCAGGAAGTACTTCATGGGGAAGGGTTAGCAACAGCAGACCTTGTGAGAGTGCAGCCCCTCTGTTTGTTTTGCTTTCCTTTCGGACAAGTGAGTGTGTGTGTAAAAGAGCAGCGTAGCCCCTGTACTTTCCAAACCTCGTTGTGGAGGCACCAGAGACTCCTGCTTTGTTCTACTGCTTCAGACCAACCCGGCTGCCCACTTGCACCAGAGACAGTTAAGCGTGTGTGAGTGAGAGAGAGAAAACGGGGGGAGGGGAGGGAACTCTATTATTCCCTATAGAGACTTAATCTCATAGGAAATAATGGAGAATTGATCTGCGGGTATTTGGGGCTCTGGGGGTGGCTGTTTTTTAAGGTTGAGGCACCAGATTTGCAGCATAGCATCCAATACCTCTCCCCAAAATACCCCCCAAGTTTCAAAAAGATTGGACCAGGGGGTCCAATTCTATGAGCACCAACAGAAGGTGACCCTATCCTTCATTATTTCCTATGGAGGGAAGGGATTTAAAAGATGTGTGGTCCTTTTAAATGTGATGGCCAGAACTCCCTTGAAGTTCAATTATGCTTGTCACACCCTTGCTCCTGGCTCTGCCCCAATGTCTCCTGGCTCCGCCCCCAAAGTCTTCTGGCTCCTCCCCCAAAGTCCCCAGATATTTCTTGAATTGGACTTGGCAACCCTAATGTTACTTGAGTGTTACATTACATTGCTGCCATTAAAGTGGCATGATCACATACTGAACAACACCAAATGCAAACATATATGTTTTTAAACACAGTTGATGAAATCAACAGATATAATAGATGGCATGGATCGGGAGAACATCACTGCAGCATTCCAACCTGTGGCCTCCAGTATGGTAAGAGAGAAGCAGATACTCTTTATTTTTGAGATCACAAATGTCAGATTTGCATACAAATTCCAATGTGCCTGGAAAGACTTTTAAAAATTTACTAACCCTTTGAAACAACACTGGGAAGATATTATTGTGCAGATATCTTGGCATCATATTATGTCTGTTTTGGCTTTGAGAATCTAGCTATGAATCTTTAAAAATGGGAATAAGGGGAATAAGTACACAAAGATGTAGCATAGGGTTGCCAGCCTCCAGGTGAAGGCCTGGATGTCTCCCAGAATTACAATTAATCTCTAGGCAATAGTGATAAGTTCTCCTGCCAAAAATGGCAGCTTCGGAAGGTGGACTCTGTTAGTATCACATCTGTGCAGGGCTTCCCCCTTCCGCAGTCGGTGGACCCCAAATCACCAGAAATTTCCTAGTCTGAAGTTGGCAACCCTAATGTGGTTACAGTGAAATGATAAGAAGTCCTAAAGTTCCTACTTTAAAGTGTTGGTTTAACAAAGTTTGGGATATTCTGATCCAAGATAAATTAGCTACCAGTATCGCATTGCAAGATAGTTCTAAAGCAGGAGACTGGTTTGCTGAAAAATGGTTTGTCTTTCTGGAGTACATAAATAATAAGGAATCTAATTTTGGTAAAATTCCACTCAAATACATGAATATTATGCTTTATTAACTGTATTTTTCCTTGTGGCTTGATGGTGTGTTGCATAACTGTTTTTTATTACTTGCTTTTTATTTATATTCCTATGTAACTATGTACTATCTGATTTTTTGTTCTTGTTTGTTTGTGGTTGTTTTCCACACGGAAGTTTTAATAAAATTTAAATTACTAAAAAAAAAAAAAAAGTCCTAATACCCAGTAAAGCACTTTGGAAAGGTCACCAACAGAATCAAGCTCAATTCCCAAATAGGGGAATTCTGTAGACATAGTTTTACTTGATTTCAGTAAGGCTTTTGATAAGATTCCACATAGTATTCTTGTTGGCAAATTGGTGAAACGTGGTTTTGATCCTGTTACTGTTAGGTGGATTTATAAACTGACAGATCACACTCAAAGAGTGCTTGTGAATGGCTCCTCATCCTCTTAGAGAGGAGTGACAAGTGGAGTGCCTGAAGGATGGATCTGTTTTGTTCAACATCTTTATCAGTGATTTGGATGAAAGAATAGAGGGAATGCTCATTATATTTGTAGGTGATACTAAATTGGGAAGGATTGCAAATACAGTAGAAGACAGAAACAGGAAGGATACAGGATGATCTTGACAGGGCTAAAACTAATAAAACCGGCCTAAAACCGATAAAATGAATTTTAACGGGGATAAATGTAAAGTTCTGCATTTAGGTAGGAAAAATTCAATGCATCATTACAAGATGGGGGAGACTTGCCTTGGCAGTAGTCTGTGTGAAAAGGATCTAGGGACCATGGACCATGATGGACTTAGTGGACCATGGACTTAGTGGACCATGCCCTGAACATGAATCAGCAGTGTGATGCAGTGGTTAAAAAGGCAAATGCAGTTTTGGGCCGTATTAACAAAAATGTAGTGTCCTGCTTTAATTTGCTCTCAGCTGCTAGGACATTGTATGCGCAGCTGTGGAAACAAGAAAAAACACCAGAGAAATGGGACTGGATTATGAAAGTTTTATCGTGGAGTGAGATGAACAAACTAACTAGAACTTTAAGAAACTATGATTTAGATATATTCAAAAAGGAGTGGAAAAAATTTAAAGGATATATAGAGAAAGAGTGGAATGTAAAAAGACATTGGACAATTTTTTAGTATTAATGAGAAAAAAAATATTGAACTTTGATTGGTTAGTAGTACCTGTAGAATTGAACTTAAATCTATAACTTCGGGGAAGTCAACATCGGAGGGAGGGGGGGATTGAATAATCATATGGGTTAGTATAAAATCTAATTATTAAGTTTTGTAACCATATGTTATCAATAAATTGTTAAAACATAGAAATGTAGTGTCCTGATCATGTGAAGTGATGGTATCGCCTTGCTCTGGTAAGACCTCATCTGGAGTATTGTGTTCAGTTTGGGGCTCCACATCTTAAGAAAGGTATAGACAAGCTGGAATGGGTCCAGAGGAGGGCAACAAAGATGGTGAGGGGTCTGGAGACCTTGTCCTATGAAGAAAGGTTGAAGGAGCTGGATATGTTTAGCTTGGAGAGGAAGTAGCTGAGAGGTGATATCATTACCATCTTCACATACTTGAAGGGCTGTCACATAGAGTATGATGCAGAAGTGTTTTCTGTTGCCCCAGAGGTTGAAATTAAATCAAAAGAGTTTCCAGGACAACATTAGGAAGAACTTTCTGAGAGTTAGAGCGGTTCCTCAGTGGAAGAGGCTTTCTTGGGAGGTGGTGGGCTCTCCTTCCTTGGAGGTTTTTAAACCGAGGTTAGATGATATCTGACAGCAGTGCTGATCCTGTGAACTTGGGGGGAAGTACTTGTGAATTTCTTGCATTGTGCAGGGAGTTGGACTAGATGACCCTGGCGGGGGGGGGGGGTCCCTTCCAACTCTATGATTCTATACTAGGAAGATTAATAGCACTGAAATCAAAGAACCAACCTGCCAAAAAAACAACAGTCCCAACCTGGATAGCCCAGGCAAGCCCAATCTCATCACATTTCAGAAGCTAAGCTGGGCCAACCCTGGCAAATACTTGGAAGGAAGACCTCCTTGAAATACCAGGAGCGGGAGGCAGAGGCAGGCTGTATCAAGCCACTTCTCTGAATATCCTACATGCCCCAGTAGGAGTTTCCAAAAGTCACCATAACATCTAGGTATGCATGTACACAGATTCAGACACACATACACACACACACACACAAATACTCCACTGCCCCCCAAGAAAAACACCAAAATGCTGGAAAGAATCCTATCAGTTAATATAGTTGAATGTGGGATGTGGCTGTTTTGTGGCACATTATTTCCTCCAAAAAGCTTTTCGTAGAGGTTATACTCACACCATTGAAACAAATCTTTCCAATCATAAAGAAACATGACCAAAGGCTACGGTTTCTCCAAACAATTAGCACTTTAGACCAGTCCATGAAGTGGTACCGGCGCTCATGGTAAAAAGATAATGTTATAAATGCCCTCAGCATGCCTGGCGTTTCCTTTCATTGCAGGGGCTCTCGCCTGAATCTGCAAAGAAGGTATTGGATGAGTATCTGGGAGACACAGAAGATCGTATCAAGTTACGAGAGCGCTTCCAAGAGCTGATGGGAGATGCTATCTTTGTGGTTCCTGCTGTTCAAACAGCAAGAAGCCAGAGAGGTGAGCTTTCTAAAATAACAGAACTCTCATAGCAGACCTTTAGAAGGCCTTTGGCCAAAATTTCTCACTGGGTTTCACATTTGGATTTCACTGCCAAAATATGAGTCCTTTCTGTAAAGAGATACTAGATGTGCTGTGAAGGTACTCTCAACGAAGAAGATTTGTTTCATTTAGGTCTACTTCACCCTTGTGGCACATTTAGAATTTTGAATGGTTCCCACAAAAGGCGGAGCCAAACCCCCAATGGCTTCCACAGGAGGAAGAGCCAAACAAAATATCTCCATCCTTACACCTCCTGGGAATAACAAAAACCTGAAGAGGGAATGGATCCACATTGAAAGGAAAGCTCGGGTGCTTACCAGTTCTCTCGATTTTCCACTGGAAAACCTTTTCATTTGAATGAATACAGGCAATAACAAGTCCTGCCTTAAAATGGCCCCACCCACTTTCTGAAAAGCTTGGTGGGCACCAAAGGAAGTACTGGTAGGCACCATGGTGCCCATGGGCACCATGTTGGGGAACTCTGGTCTGCCTCAATCACACAGACATGGGGAGAGGGGGGTCCAATCTAAACAGCAGAGGTTAAGGGGGGTTTCTAGAAAAAGAGGTGCCAACACTCTCAAGAGAGAAATGAAGGAACAATACAAGGGTGCCCCTCGTGAACTTTTAAACATTTGTTGATAATTTTGTTTCACAAAGAGGGTCCATAACTCTGTTTCGCCGCGTTTGCCCAGAAAAAAAGCCCTAATAAAAGTGATAAAAGTGATCATATCATATATATTTTCATTGCTTTTTTGGTAGGAAAAAGCCCAGCAGGAGCTCATTTGAATATTAGGCCACACCGCCTGTCCTGGGAGCATGTGGCTGTTGCCTGGTGGGTCAGGCTGGCTGGAGCCCTGGCCAGACTGGTAAAGCTCTGCTCCTGTGCACTCCTGAAGAAAAAAAGCCCTGCATATTTTAAAGCAACTTCTTTGGTTACCAATAATGTTTCTAGGCTCATTTTAACGTGCTGATCCTTTCCTTTAAAGTCCTGAGGCCCACGTTGTTAAAGGGTCCCCTCTCCTGGTATGAACCTGTGCTCCAGCACAGATCCTTTCAGAATTTCCTCCTAGTAGCTGGAAAGAGAGAAACAAGGCTGGGAGAGTTGGCAAGAGCTTTTCGTCACATGGAGAGAAATAGCCATGTGTGTGAGTGGGCTCTGTCTTGGTGCTGCTCCTTCAGCTGACTGACCTCTTTCATGGACTCTGCAGCACCTCACTACCTGCCGTGGAAGTTGTATCACACCAGTCCTCTTGTCCCCAACTCCTTTGCTGCTGTTTGCCATCACATTTCTTCAACCTGATGCCCCCCTCCCCAGGTGCCCTTCCTCCTCAAACTCTGCTGCAGTCCTGCTGGCAGGGAAGGAGTAAACAACAGAGAGAGGCCCACACTTTCAGGTACTTAACCTCAGGGGATGCCTTGTGGAGAAAAGAAGGCGCTTTGTCATAATCCTCTTCCCTCATGAGCAACATGTTGTCTACTACATTGGTCACTATAACGGAGACCTCTTAATTTCCGCACTCGGATAATCAGTAATGTGTGGGTTAAAATTTTCCTCTTATCACTGTGCAAGCACTGCTGAAGGTGGTATAATGCTCAGTATGCGCTAAATAGTTTTGAATAAACAGTAGTTAAGTAGCGTCTCTCCTCCCATGCATAGCTGTTTTTACCTAGCAGTAATAACAACCATGTCTGTCTTCTTAGTTTAGATAGAAACTAGGGGTGCTGATCGATTAAGAATTAAGTGAACCATATCCTGATGGTGACTAGACTTTTAGAGGGAATAATGGAGAAGGGATAAAGTCAGCTGACGGGTGTTTTTTTCCAGAAAGAAAGCAGCAGGTGAGGAAATAGCTAAAGATCTCTTTGATGGAGAAATGCTGGCAGCTACATTTGGAAAAGAAAAAAAGTCATTTGGAATGAACAGAAAAAAATGGCAAGGTCTCATGGAGCTCTGAGTCATATGGTGAAAAAGCAGCTGGTGCCCTGTGGTGTGTGTACGACTGAACCGTGTGTGCTCCTCTGAAGCACCACTATGACTGTGGCTTCCTATAGAGCATATCCAGCAGTTTGGGAAGCTGTACCACTTTAAGGGTTGCCAATCCCCAGGTAAGGCCTGGAGGTTTCCTGGAACTGCAACTGACTTCCAGACTACAGAGATTAGAAGAAAGTGCTGCACTGGAGGATGGACTCTGGCATTTTTTCTTAGCCTCCCCAGTCTCCACCCCCAAAGCCTCCAGGAATTTCCCAACCTGGGGTTGGCAATCCTAGCTAACAGTGGCTCTCTTTTCTTTTCTCCAGATTCTGGTGCTCCTGTCTACTTTTATGAATACCAGCATGGGCCCAGTAGGTTCAAAGATATCCGGCCAGATTTTGTGAAGGCAGACCATGGTGACGAAGTATTCTCTGTTTTCGGATTCCCATTCTTAAACGCATCACTCTTCGCTAGTAAGGGTATGGTTACAGATTAATTTAATAGCAGGCGACCTTCAGAAATGCATTAGCTGTGTGCAGCATTACCATTGTGATTGTCCTCTATTTTCAATGTGAATTACAGCAATAGTATACCCAAACATAAAATCCAGATTTTAAAATAAAACAAAGCAGAAAAATTATAAATACAAAACTGCAAGACCCAAAATACAGATCCTAATCAGCCTCAATCCAGGCTCTGTGGAAATATTTCCCTGTCCATCTGGCAAATTTTCAGCTGAGGCTTGAAGGGGGAAATGAGGCTTGAGGGAGAAATGGGTCTCTTTTCCAAAGAATTTTGGTAAACACAATGATAGAAATAGCCGAGATCCCTCAGGTAAGAACAAAACCAAGACAGTGTTGTTCTAGGACCTGGGAGATCTGAGTTCAAATCCCCATGCTGCCATGACCTTGAGCCAGTCACTCTTTCTCAGTCTACCCTACTTCACAGGAAGGTTGTTGTGATGACAAAATGTGTGTGTGGGGGGGACACACAAGCTCTTTGGAGAAAGAGCAGGTTACAAATGCACTAATTAAATAATAACGTAAGGAGAGTTCAGTAAGCCTCAGCAGTTCACCTTGAAAGAACTGTCCCTTAATCATTAGGAGTCTAATGTCTTCTCCTCATACTGTGCAAAAGGCAGCACATCTGTTTCACCTGCTGCAGTGGGGAAGGTGGGGTGAGTGCTCAGACTATGAGATAATTTGCAAGGGGCCCCCCAAGTTTTCAACTGTCTAAGGGCCTCCACAGGGTTTAATCCAGCACTGGTTAATTGTGCAGATGAGGCTGTCTTCTACTGGTCAGTCTTGTCTGCTCCAAGTGACAGCCTCTCTCCAGCATCTCAAGTGGAATTCTTTCTCATCACCTGTTACTTCTTAAATCGGAGAGACTGGGGATTGAACCTGTGACCTTCCACATGCGAAGCAGTAGGGCCAGCTCACCCACTAGGCAAACCAGGTGCTTGCCTACGGCGCCAGGAGGGGGGCACCAAATTGGGCTCCCTCCCAGTGCCCATGACAAACAGCTAGTTTGCCTTCCTCCCCCCCCCTACTGCTGCCCTTCCCTTGCACTCTGCCTGCCCCCCCCCCCCCCGGTGCGATCTGAGCACACCACGCCGAGGCTCGGCCTTATTGGCTTCTACACAGCCAGCATCTGTTCTGTCTTTGAAGAGTGCACTGGAGGCTTCGCTCCCCCTCGCTTCTGGTTCTGCTTTTCAAAGATGGGTCAGATGCTGGCGGCCTTGAAGTCGATAGGGCCGAGCCTCGGTGCGGCGCACTCTGATCAGAGGGGGTGGCGACAGAGCGCGGTGCTGCGTTGCAACACTGCAGAGGGAGGAGGGCAGGTGGTTGCAGCAGGAGGGGGGCAGCAGGGGGGCAGGGAGCCTGCTTGGGGCACTACACACCCTAGGGTTGGCGCTGGAAGCAGATACCCCATTACTGAGCCATGGAAATTATTTTTCATTTTGTCTCTCCCGTCTCATCTTCAGGTGATGGAATGGAGGATGAGAAGCAACTCAGCAAGACAATCATGAAATACTGGGCCAACTTTGCCCGCACAGGGTGAGATTCTTGGCTGTTTTGAAGCAATGAGGTTCAATTTCCACAGCTTGCAAATAACACTCATGTTCCAAATGCGACTTTCATGTTTTCTAGAAATCCAAATGGCAAAGGGTTGGTGAAGTGGCCACTCTATGACCAGAACGAAGGATACCTGGAACTGAACCTGCAGCAACGGGCAGCGGAGAAACTGAAAAAGAAGCAGGTTGACTTCTGGCTTGGGATCTTGAATGACAAAATGAAAAAAGCCACAAAAGAAAAGGAAGCACATGTGGATCTTTAACTGGCAATATTGTTTGCTGTTGTCCTGTAACACCAAATACTTTAAAATGGTACTTGAAAGCAGTATTTGTCAAATCATGTTTTAGTCCTAAAGGGAGGGAAGGAAGTTTCAGGTGATTCTTATCAGCAGGTAGGTAGTTATTGACAGATGCTGTCAATGAATAGTAAGAACAGAAATCAGGGCTGCTGTATTTAGTCAATTAATTGGTTGGGTGACTTGACAAGGTGCATGGGATGAAATGGGTATCATAGGTTAAAAATTAAGAAAGTGTTTTAAACTGGAATCATAGCAGGTGTCTTACGGCTCAAGCAGAAAAGGTTGATTCTGGGAGAACCAGGTCCTAACCGCCCCCCCTCCAAATTAGGTGTGTGGGGACCCAATTCAGAGGGGACGGGATTTAAACCTCTATTAATCCTCCAATCTGAAACAGCCATGTGAAGTTGTTTGCCTAATCGGGGAAACATACAACCTATACATGTCATCTAAAAATGCAATATTTTCTTGTTCAGAACTGCTGTTTATCTTCTTTCGTAAATTCCCACAGATTTGATTGACCCATTAAAATACACTTCGAAAGTTTTTTTAATCAAGTTATTGAATATAGTAAGAAAGGGGAGACAGGGAAAGTGCCAAACCATATCTTTACCTTAATTTTGGCTCAAGTAACACACATTGCAGTGAGCACAACCCATTAGACAGTTAAGCGTGTGCACTGCATTTGGCATCTGTCAAGGATAGTCTTGTCTACTGTGACTGACAGTAGCTTTCTCAAGTCAGAGGCTTTTCACATCACCCGCTGCCTCATCTTTTTCACGGGAGATGCCAGGGACCTTCTGCATGCAAAATAGAAGCTCGGCCACTGAGCCATGGTCCAGGCTGTTTCTGCTGCTCTTAGCCTTAAGAGGGTCTTTGTGTTCTGGATAATGCTGAGTGGTCGGACAAATTTCTGATTTTTTATAGTTTTAAAAAGAGAGACTCTGTGGTTTTCTACCTTCATTCTAGAAGTCTCTGGGATATCTTAAAGTCTGTTTTGCACCCCTGGCAGTGTAATCAAATTCGTCTGAAGTACCTCTGGCTTTCCATTTTAAGACAGGAACAAACGGCAGTCTTTTGGGCTCTTAGCGCTGTCTTAAATAACATTATTCTTGTTATCCCCCCCTTATAAATACACTATTTATTGAAATGCAAAACTTGAGTGTATGTTTTGTTTAAGCTGACCCTTCAAAAATGAGAGGTTGCTTCTATTTGAATATGTTACAGTTATAGAATCATAGAACAATAGAGTTGGAAGGGACTTCCAGGGTCATCTGGTTCAACCCCCTGCACAATGCAGGAAAATAAAAGTTATGTTTAGTAATGGGGGGGGGGGTTGTGTGTGCATAATATTTTTAGGGGGTTCATCATACATTCAGGGTAATCTTCCTTTTGTGCCACTTTGGTTTGATCCAAGTATGAAAAAGTATGAAACTACAATTGTTTTTGATTCTCCCCCTCCTTGGATGGATCATGGATAGATATAGTTAGCTTTGGTTTTTGTGGAGAAGGAACTGAAATTCATTCAATCACCCCTTCAAATTAGCCATTCTCATGTGATGAGTAGGACAAAGAGAAGCAGTTTGCAAAACTGTGCGCAGATATAAACATTGGGGTTCTGTTTCACTGTAGAATTTCAAGAGGGTGGGTATGAATCTGAGGGAGTGCCTTTCAGGACCGTCCCTTTTTGGCACCCTAGACAAACTGTGACTTGATACCTGGCCACTCCCCTCAGTAATTATGCAGGTGGATATTTGCAGAGAAAAAGCTATTATGAGTATCCACGGTAAGGGTTTGTTTGGATTTACAACATGATATGCAATTAAGCAACAGCAAATGTTTTCCAGCGGCCTGTAAAAAAAAAAAGCAGTGCAAGCATTCAAGGAGGTCTCCACCGTAACTGTGTGCTCCACTAGGCCAAAGCAAAGTTTGCAATTGATACACAGGGCCCTTTTTCGGTGCCCTGTTACAAGTATCCTGGGATACCAGCACAATCCTAAACAGAGTGACGCTCCTCTAAATCCCCTGACGTCAATGTGCTTAGATGGATCTCACTCTGTTTAGGATTGCACTGCTGATCACTTTGCAAAAATGTGAAATCAGTGGGAGAATGTGCAAAGCTGTAAAAGGGCATTGGTATGATTATATGCTCTGCATCAGCTCTTCAACCATTATATGTGGATCATTCTAATGCATGATACAGCAGTAGGGTTGCTACAGATGACTTGGCAAATTCCAGCCCAATCAGGGCTCTTATCTGTCCCACCAATAACTGGTGCAAGAGAGGGAAGGTAGGAGTCTGTTTGAGGGGGAGCAGGCATGCAGGTGCTCACAGCGAGGTGTGTGTGGATGAAGCTGTCAATAAATGAAAAGAAATGACTAGGGGGCAGCAGGTGTGGTATCCCTTAGGGGGAAAAAAACCTAGTCTTGCGTATGATTAAATACATTTTTGGGGGCTTTTGTGGATTCCTCTCTAAATAAATTGCATTCACTCCAAGGAATCATTTGCTTTTGTTTGTATTTTGAGAGCAATAAAATAATATAATTAAGTGGGCTTGCCTGTGTCATATATACAGTTATATCTCCAGTACCTGGCATTACATTTTAGGGTAGTCATGGACCAGCCTGATAAAGTAACTTTTATGTCAGATCTGGCCCTCATAACAAACAAGTTCAACACCTTTGTCCTAGGATCTCATGTGAAATCCTGGATTTGCCCTTGTAGAAGGTAGTTGACATTTTTTCAGGGCTTTTTTGTTTGTAGCAGAAACTCCTTTGCATATTAGGCCACACATCCCTGAGGTAGCCAATCCTCCAAGAGTTTACAGGGCTCTTAGTACAGGGCCTACTGTAAGTTCCAGAAGGATAGGCTACATCAGGTTTGTGTGGTTTAATATGCAAAGGAGTTCCTGCTACAAAAAAAAAGCCCTGCATTTTTTACCTCAATGACAGGGTTGCCAATGGCAGTTGGGAAATTTCTCAAGATTTGAGAGTGGAGCTTGGAGAAGGAAGGGACCCTCAACAGTGATGTGACATCGTAGAGGCCACCTTCTAAAGTCAACATTTCCTCTATAACTGATTTCCGCCATCTGGAGATCAACTGTAATTCTGAGAGAAATCTAGGTCCCATCTGGAGGTTGGCAACTCTAGTGGGCAATCCTATCTGAAAGTCTGCTGTTTCTCCAAGCACCTGAAAGACATGTCAATGCCAGAGAAGATGAATGACATTGTTATAGCCCTAGAAAAGCTTAATTTGCTTTTTGATCATTGACCAATAAGTTATCCATCTAACCAATGATGTCTAACATGGCGTGCATGGGGCACCATGGCATTCACAGATGGGTTTCTGGTAGCTTATTCATTTCTTTGACAAAGCATCTCGTATCTGAAGTAAAGAGCTAATCCTGGCTGTCCTACAACTCACCAGAGCATAGGGGTGCTGACTCCTGCTTGGGAAATTCCTGGAGATTTGGAGGCAGTGTCTGGGGATGGTAGAGTTTGGAGATGGGAGGACCTCTTTGGGGTATAATGCCATAATGTCTGCCCAAAGTTGCCATTTCCTCCAGAGGACCTGCCGTTTCCTCCAGGCCCCATGTAGAATTTGGTAACTCTGTAAAGAACTTCAGAATAACCAAGGGGGTATTACCTTTGTGTCTGCAGGGAGAACCCCTTAAGAAACAGTTTCCTGCATCATAGAAAGATGTTTGGACTGCAGCTTCTTGATGGTGAAATAACTGGGTCCTGAATGAGGGGTTCTTACTCCAATAGTCACACTGAAGCAGTCAAAAAATTTCTAAGCTGTATTGTGCCATGGCCAAATAATCCTTCCTGACTACAAAAGTTACAAAAGCATTTTTCTTCTTCCTTCTCCATGAGCCCTTATATTTATACTCCAGTTTCTGTCATCTTTCCATCACCTCCATTCCACCAGTTTACACAGCATTGCAACTCGATACATCCACATGTCTGCAGAGGCTTGCTAGCATAGCTAGTCATGTACTGCACATGTCTAAGAATATTTCCCCACATTCTTGGGGTCTTATCTACTGATTTAAAAAGCTGTGCATCCTTAGCTGGTTGAAACTGCCTCTGAAGCTTCTGACTGCTCCTGGGGTACCAAAGTTCATTCCTAAGAAGCAGAGCAAGCAGCATTGGCGTTCATCAAGACAATTTTTCCTTCACTCCCAGCATTTTGGGAATGGGCACAGCATGCCACAGTAGTCATTTTGTGATTGCCCCCCCCCCACAACCATGGTGTTTACTCATTCTCAAAAGGCCAGAAGTTAGTAAAAGTGTGAATCTCAGGTTATCACTATTGCATGGCGGGGAGAGTGTCCCAATCCATTGCTCCGCCTTGCATTTCCTTGCAGGATCTTAGTGCTGAGAAGTGTTGAGCGTTTCTATTTTGTTCCCATCCTTAAAACAATCCTGTATGATTGCCAGTCCATAGTGATATAAACCAGACTGAAGGGCTAGAGCCAGGAAGCAACAGCTTCTCTATGTAGGGTTGCCAATCCCCAGGTGGGGGCAGGGGATCCCCCGGTTTGGAGGCCCTCCCCCCGCTTCAGGGTCGTCAGAAAGTGAGGAGGGAAATGTCTGCTGGGAACTCTTATTATTCCCTATGGAGATTTATTCCCATCGAAAAATCATGGAGAATTGATCTGGGGTTCTGGGGGGGCTGTTGTTTTGGATAGAGGCACCAACTTTTCAGTATAGCATCTAGTGCCTCTCCCCAAAATACCAAGTTTCAAAAGGATTGGACCAGGGGGTCCAACTCTATGAGCCCCAAAAGAAGGTGCCCCTATCCTTCATTATTTCCTATGGAAGGAAGGAATTGAAAAGGTATGCCGTCCCTTTAAATGTGATGGCCAGAACTCCCTTTGTAGCACAATCATGCTTGATCTTGGCTCCACCCCTAATGTCTCCCGGCTCCACCCCAAAGTATCCTGGCTCCACCCCCAAAATCCCCAGCTATTTCTTGAATTGGACTTGGCAACCCTATCTCTATGGCTGCCTTCATGGCAGGGAAGATTCAGATCCGAGGACTTCCAGATTTACAACAGTTGTCCTCCATGGTTCCCCCTCCTCCAGCTTCTCATAAAAGCCAGCAGAGCTTGACACAAGACTGGTGACTTGAGACTTCTGTATACTCTTATAGCCCCAGGGCTGGATTAACAATTAGGCCAAGTAGGCACTGGCCTATGGGCCCCCACATCTTTAGGGGCCCCAGGCCGGCTCTCCCCCCCCCCCCCGAGTTTCCCCCCCTGCTTGCAGCCCTCCCAGCCTGCACACACAACCAGTAACTGAGCCGCTCTTTGCCCAACTTGCCTGGTGTAACTGCTGCTGGTGTTGTTGCCAAGTCTGCCTCTCTCTGCCTCTCCGCCACAGCTTTGTCAAAGGAGCTTTTGAGAAGGTGCTGGCAGGCTGCAGTAGGGGTCATGGGCAGCGGGCCCGGCTCTCTGGCTCTGAGATAATTTGCAAGTTGGCCCCTGAGATTTTTACTGCCTAGAGACCTCCACAGGGTTTAATTCGGCAATGAAATCCAGGGACTGGTTTCCAGAGCTCTCCCTCCCTTGCTCTTTAGTATTGTTTGAAATCCTTTCAACTGCCTGAGAAGGTGGAGCGACTTCTTTTTCAGGCCCACTTCCAAGAAGGTGCCGGTCTATGTACCTCAAACCTGCAGAGCTGTCAAGGACTGAAATTCAGTGCAAGCCTGTTATCTGATCTCAAAACGGACCTTGAACTGCAGCAGAGTATTTAAAGATATCCAGTGTACAAGTTACAGAGGCCTCTGAGCAGACTCACCATGTCAAACAGAAAAGGGATATGGGCTTTCCTGCTGATCTTTGCTACGTGGGTAGCCGAAGGTAAGTTCTTTAAATGAGCAGAAACTAGGGTTATTTTAATTTTTTCCCCCTGTTGCAGCAATGGAGCAGACAAGAAAATGGCATTGTTTGGAGAAGGGTTAGCGAAGGGTGCGTCATGAAATTACTACAGGAAAATTAGGATCATGATACAGGAATCTGGTGGCGGTTTTACAATTTATTTCAGTGTGAGTTTTCATGAGTCAATGCTCATTTCATCAGATGCGCAGAAAACTACATCCATCAGGCTGGCTTGAGGGGGTATTTAACCCAGCCTGATGGATATAGAGCAGGTGTGGCCAAACTGCAGCTCAGGAGCCACATGTGGCTCTTTCATACATATTGTGTGGCTCTCAAAACCCCCACCACCCCATCAGCCAGCTTGGAGAAGGCATTTAAATCACTTCTCCAAGCCAAACCAGCCGGTGGCTTGCAGAATGCATTTAAATGTAAAGTTGCTTTCTTTCCACCTCAACTTCCTTCCGTCTTGCAGTTCTCAAATGACTGACTTCCATGTCTTGTGCCTCTCAAACATCTGACATTTATTCTATGTGGCTCTTACATTAAGCAAGTTTGGCAGCTCCTGATATAGAGGAAGGACTGGGAGGCTTTGGGGGTTATAAATGTGGTTTTCGTGTTTGAACAGAACTTTTTGTTGGGAAATTACTTCAACGTATTTGTGTAACTTAGCAGAGAATATCAGGCTGTGAATGCCACAAGCCAATGTGGTCAGCAGAGGCTGCATGTGTGTTAGGGTTGCCAGGTCTGTGTTGGAAAACACTGGGAGATTTTGGGGGTGGATCTGGGAGAGGGCGGGGTTCAGGGAGGGACCTCAGCAGGTACAATGCCACAAAGTCCACCCTTTAAAGCAGCCATTTTCCCCCAGGGGAACTGATCTCTGCCAACTGGAGATCAGTTGTAAAAGCGGGAAATCTCCAGGCTTCACCTGGAGGCTGGCAACCCCAATGTGTGTGTATTAAATGTATTAATGTTTTTTAGAATTTTATGGATTTTAATTAATTGTCCTCAAATGTTATTTATTATACAATGTATGTATCGAATTTTATGCTGTTAGCCGCCCTGAGCCGCTTGGTCGGGGAGGGCGGGATACAAATAAAATGTGACTGACTGACTGACTGTGTGCAAGTATGAAAACTGAAGATACACAGAGACTTCTTTCAAACTAACAAGGACTTTATTATATGAACCCAATTCTCATCAAATAAATAACTCCGAGCTAACAAAGCCTCCCTAAGCAAAAGGCAGCACCTCCTTTCAAAGCCATGAGCCGTCAAGGGGTGGGGCTGAACAGGTGGGAAAGCTCAGCAAAACCGCAAAATCTCCTCTGGCAAAAAGGGGCCAAAGGTTGTGAATAAATTAGCTAATTACATAAATGTGTTTTGTCCAGTCTAAAAGAGCCAGAAAAGAAAGAGCAATTAATGTGTGTTGATCCAAGTTGTTAAATGTGGTATTTTAAATTTTTTTATTAAGTTTGAATATAAAAAGAGTAGGAAATGCGGGGTTACGGAAGCAAAAAAGGGAAGGGGATACAAGATAGAAAAACATAAACGAAAATACAAAGAGAAGCAGTATATATACCTGTTACATTTCTACTTAAAGACAAAATACCAAATTCTTTCTACCTGAAAGCCTTAAAATTTTACCCATTATAGCCCTTTAATTCTACAGTCTTATTTTGTTATATACTTTTAACTATTCTTTAGCTTATAATATAAATCTAAACTTTTCATCTTCAGTAGGTACAAATGAGAAAAGCAGAAGAACCAACTCTGAAACAGAGCTGACTGGTTAATTTTAACATCATTAAAAATAAAAGCCAGCTAATGGATATAACAATATTAGCAGTTAACATAAGCATAAAAGGTAAATATAGTTCCTTTACCCTTAATATTAATTTACTTATTTTTAACAGAAAGAGGAAGCAAAAACAGAAAACACAGTGGTTTATCTATTTTGTTATCGATAGTTTCTCTTGTCAGAAATGTCAGGAGCAGACTTAAGATTACAAAATATTTGTGTAGCCTGTCTTACTACCAATTTACCCAAATTGAATTGTGGCTACTTTAAACATTTAGAATTCTTTAAAAAAAAATTTGGAGACTGTAAATCCTATTTTCATTGTGCTCTGAAAAACACAAGTTAGAATGCAATAGTTACCTCATCTCCCATACTTGTTTATTTTTAAGTAAATAAAAACCCATACAATTTCCATAGCCCACTCTTAATTACATTGTTCTATTTAACTTCCATAGATAATTATAACAAACTGAAAAAAGGCATCCCAATTCTTAAAATCTTATTTGCCATTACGGAAGCATTTATTAGCCCCTTTTATTGATTCAATATTAACCAGCTAGATGTAAAAAAGAGGGCGGAGCACAAAAAATACAAAAGCAGTTTAAAATCTCTTCTTTTTGAACGCTTTCCAAAATTTGATCCTCTTGCTGAAATTTGCCTTTTCTCCTCTTGATATCTCCCTTCGTTTTGCTGAAAGTGGTACGATCACCACTTTTTCACTTCTTCCTGTGCAAGCTTTAGTAGGCTTCCCAACCCTCCCGCCCTGGCGGGGGACCCCAGAATTTACACACTCTTCCCCCGCTCTCCAAAAAAACGAAGCGGGGGAAGGGGGGAAACGGTGCCAAGGAGCGTGGCGAGCTGCCCCATCTCAGAGCGGGCGACGCCGCTGCGTTGCTGCCGCCTCTTCTCCGCTTCACTGTGGCTGCTCCTCCAAAATGGGCTCAGGCTGAGCCCATCTCGGAGGAGCAGCTGGGATGGGGCGGGGAGGGGGCGGCGCGGCAGCATTGCCCGCTCCGCCTCTGAGGTGGAGACAGGGGTGGGGGTGGGCCAGGAGTGTGGCGGGCCGCGAGTCTGGGTCCTTCTAGGACCCGGACTTGCGGCTCGTCGTGCTCCTGGCCTGCCTCCACCCTCCCCTCCCCTTCTCTGGTTTCGCCTCGGCTGCTCCGTGGCTGCTCCTCCGAGATGGGCTCAGGCTGGGCCCATCTTGGAGGAGCAGCTGCGGTGGGGCGGGGAAGAGGCGGCAGCAGTGCGGCGGCGTCGCCCGCTCTGCTCCGCCTCTGGGGTGGAATCGGAGAAGGGGAGGGTGGAGGGAAGGAGTTCAATTGTGCTTGTCACACCCTTGCTCCTAGCTCCACCCCAGTGTTTCCTGGCTCCACCCCAGTGTCTCCTGGCTCCACCCCCAAATCTCCTGGCTCCACCCCCAAAGTCCCCAGATATTTCTGGAATTGGACTTGGCAACCCTAAACTTTAGTCAATGTTAATTTTTATTTCAGTTTTATAACTACGCAGGCTGTCTCCATTTTGATTTTCTTCCAGACCTTTCCCAACGAATCTTTAGCTTTTTTTCTCAGTTTGAGACATCACTGGGGACTTTTTATAACTTATGTAGATTTTCGTTTTCGCTGTATTTCAAAATAAAAGTCTCCATCTGTTGTTGAATCAGTTCTAGGGTTGCCAATCCCCAGGTGGGGGCAGGGGATCCCCCGGTTTGGAGGCCCTCCCCCTGCTTCAGGGTCATCAGAATGCAGGGGGAGGGGAGGGAAATGTCTGCTGGGAACTCTATTATTCCCTATGGAGATTTATTCCCATAGAAAATCATGGAGAATTGATCTGCGGGTATCTGGGGCTCTGGGGGGGGCTGTTTTTTGGGGTAGAGGCACCAAAATTTCAGTATAGCATCTAGTGCCTCTCCCCAAAATACCCCCCAAGTTTCAAAAAGATTGGACCAGGGGGTCCAATTCTATGAGCCTCAAAAGAAGGTGCCCCTTTGCCTCATTATTTCCTATGGAAGGAAGGAATTGAAAAGATGTGCCGTCCCTTTAAATGTGATGGCCAGAACTCCCTTTGGAGTTCAATTGTGCTTGATCTTGGCTCCAACCCTAATGTCTCCTGGCTCCACCCCCAAAGTCTCCTGGCTCCACCCCCAAAGTCCCCAGATATTTCTTGAATTGGACTTGGCAACCCTAATCAGTTCTGCTAAATGAGTAAGTTCCTGCTTTAAGGAGGTTATGTTAATCATAATATCACAAGCTTTAGTTTGAACTGCCATTTCTCCCACAGAAAAAACTCAATCTGTTAAAGTTAGAGAATAGTTCAAAGATTAACCTGTTTCCTTCAGCTTCAAATTTTCCTCCTGCATTTCAATTTTAACCATTTTAGTCCTAATTAAGCATCACATACATTTCTCTTGTAAGCATATCCTGTTTTTGTTCAGACCGCGTTGTAACCAGAAGGTGATCTCCTTGACGCTTACTTATTTATAAACCAAATCCGTTCGAATATCTTTGCTCAGTCCAGTTTAAATTGTTGAAAGTTTTCCAGTTTGTTCCTTGCTTTCTGAAGCCTTCCTAGCGGAGAAAAGGGGCGGGGATTTCCCTCCTCTTCACCTTTGTTTTAGAACAGTTCCAATTGTTGTTATGTTAAAAGATCCATTAACCGGTATTATTAGAAAGCTAACTTACTTTCATGGTAGAATTCCAGTGATTAAGGTAGAAGAAGCTTATTGAAAGAGAAAATGGAAATCACCCTGGGACCACTCCTTATGGGAGAGATATGTAGAAATCAAACTGGGGAACTGAAAGAGAATATTGAAAGAGAAAAGCAGTCGGGCAATCACCTCTTGCTGCCATCATGGCATTCTTGGCAGCAGGGGCACTGGAGCAGACAGGAAGAACAGAGAACAACCGCTGTTGTTTCTCTGGGTCTTGTAAAATTCCTTGCTGGCAGGAGGCCCCCTCATGGCCCCCTTTGGGGGGGGGGGGCTTGAGCTCCAGGATCTGCTCCAAATCTTCAGGCATTCCCCAGTGCCAAAGTAGCACTCTTCTTGCCCCATATCTGAAGAAGTGAGCTCTTGCTCACAAAAAGCTCCTGCAGAAATAAATTTTGTTCGTCTTTAAGGTGCTAATTTTGCTACAACAGGCTAACATGGCTACACTTCTACAACTGTTACCTCGGATAATTTGCCTGCTGATCCAAAGACACAACATTTTCCTCCAACAGCTCAGAAACGATCATATTATTGGGGAATTTGGGGGATATATTGTCCAATGTGGTACAAGCAGCATGCATTTCTTCCTAACATGTGCCTCACAGATATTAGTTTGGAAGCCATATCACTATGCACAGTTTTCCTACCCAGCATGACTACAAATTGCTAACCTGCATGTATGTATTGAAAATGCCATTTGCAGTACAATCCTATGCTTTTAAGCCCAATTACAGTACTTGAATGGATTTAGAAGGATGTTAACTCTGTTTAGGAGTGCACTGTTAGTTTGGCATTGTCCTCTCTCGGCAGGGGGCTTGCTCTTGATCTTTGGCTGGAGCTGGAACTTTGGTCTGAAACTGACCGGCTATTATACAATGGCAATCTATGCTCTCTGATTCTGTTGCTTATCAAGGCTAAAGAAACCAGTTTCTTCCAGCTAGTCCTACATCTCACCAGCAGGATCCCTGCTGTCCTGTGATTTGATGCTACCTTCAATCTTTAAAAACAAAAAACAATTGAGGTAAAACGTGTCCGTAAAACCACACAAAGTTCAATTCTTGTTCCTTGATCTGTTAGTAAACCAGATGAAAGAAAACCAGGACAGAGCAAAAATT
The DNA here is from genome assembly GCF_032191835.1 of Heteronotia binoei. NCBI lineage: Eukaryota > Metazoa > Chordata > Lepidosauria > Squamata > Gekkonidae > Heteronotia > Heteronotia binoei. The sequence goes on from NC_083236.1 coordinate 28,120,539, forward strand.
CGGATGTCCCTCCATTTCTTAATAAAAAAATGAAGAACTTTGTGACTGTCTTGGTCAAGGGAATTTGAGTAAATTTATGAATCAGGAAACGTTCCTGTCCGTGTATTGTTTCTACATGTCCATGTTGGCACAAGAGTTGCTTGCAGAAATTTCAGATCCAGAGACTTTTAAAAACTACTTTATGCCTTTCAGAACAATTAATACAAAAGGGGAAGAAAAGGTGAAAGGAGGTGTTTGTGATGTATGGAATTAAAGGTGATTAGCAGTGCATTCCTCAAGCTGAGTTACACCCTTCTAAACCCATTGACTTCAGTGCACTCACAAAGGAGTTAACTTGTTTTAACATTTCACTCTAAACGACACAGAGAAATCTGACTGTGAGGAGAAGGTAGAGTAAGCTGAGATGTCCATAGAGTTGCCAGCCTCCAGGAGGGGCCTCGTAGAGGAGATCTCCCAGAATCACAGAAATCATTTAGCCTGGAGAAAGTGGCTCCTGCAAAAGGTAGACGCTACGGCATTATACCCCACAGAGGTCCCTCCCCTCCCCAAATCCTGCCCTTTCCAGGCTCCACTCCAGAGATATCGAGACCTGGACTTGGAAACCCTGGTTCAAAAAGTTACAGTTTGGGGAAGGGAAGAGGGGGCCTTGTCAGGAGGGTGCCAGTACTCAATACACAGCACACATATAACAGCAGCAAGAACTGGGTAGGTTCTTGTTACCCTTTTGGCACCAGGAATTCTCTCCAGTCCTGAGTGATGGTTGCCATCTGGCCAGGAAAAAAACACCCTAGCTTTTTTGTTTGTTTGTTTGAGGCTAAGGTCTGATACACAGAAATTAGCCAGTAATGCATGGAGCAAAATAACAGCTGCAGTTAGGATTGCCAGCCTCTCGTTGGCACTCAAAGATCTCCTGCTATTATGATTTTTCGCCAGATGATCAAGATCAGTTCCCCTGGAGAAAATGGCTCCTTTGGAGAATGGACTCTGGCATTCTACTATGCTGAAGTTCATTTCCTCCTCAAAGCCCACCCTCCCCAAGCCCCATCCCCCAAATCCCCAGGTTTTTCCAAACCGAGACCTGGCAACCCTAGCCTGCAGTGTTCAAGAGAGTGTACTTGGGAAACTTCCAAAGTTGACACCACATCAGGGTCACCAGCTTCAGCTTGAGAAACTCCTGGAGACTGGGGGTCAATGCCTGGGAAGAGTGGAGTTTGGGGAGTGCTGGGAGCACAGTGAGGATGAGAAACCACAGTGCCTGTTTTCCTGGGGAGTTGATCTCTGTATTCTGGAGATCACTTGCAGTCCCAGGAGGACTGCAGGTCCCACCTGCAAGATGGCAACACTATGAATTCTCCCACTTTAGTTTCTATGGGTTGTCATTGTTGTCCTTGTTGTTGTTGCTATTATTATTATTATTACTACTACTGCAACAGAACAGGAAAGCTGGGGTATAAAAGAAGATATATCACTGAGTCTATGGCCAAAAATCTGTCTCTACAACAAACAGGGATTACTTAATGTGCATTCTTGAATTGCATCTTCAGCTGGCATGTTAAAACTAAGCAGATAAAATGCTAGCCAGGTACAGCCCTGTACAATCTGCTCAGGAGTGTTAAACTCATTTGTTACGAGGGCTGGATTTGATATAAATGGGACTTTGTGGGACTGAACCATGCGTGTCATAAAATGTAATGCCTGGTAGCAGAGATATAAATTTTGTAAAGGATACAGAGAAACACAAGGATATTATTTTTAAATTAAAATACAAACATGCTTAAAACTCTTGTGATATTTTGTTTAAAATAAAAAGGTGAGAAAATAGTGAGGTATGGCAATGCAATTTTTAAAATAAAACACAAAGAAAAAGCACAAGTATCACAGCAGAAACTAAAAATATAAAATGCTTTGAATCTAGGAAAACATGAAATGGCTGGACATTGCAAGCTTCTCCCCACCCCTGTCTACTCAAATTGACACTGGCTCTCCAATGTAATATTCCCCTTTGGCTGTGGGATCCCAGGTTAGAGTACTCGCTAGGCATCAGTTCTCATGTCCATTCAGCAGAGACAAGCTGGCTCAAAGCATCAACCATTTATTTTAAAGGAGCTTCAACTGACCATAAATGCTGCAAAAAGTGAAACTACCTTAGTTCCACTCCATTGAAATACATTGCTGCACAAAGTTGCAAGGAAAACACAGAAGAGATTTTCCATGTTTTCCTTGCAGCTTTGTAAGCCCAGATGCCAGCAAAGACAAGGCAGAAGGAGCTGGTAATGCACTGGCAGCCTCAGAGCTTCAAAGGGTAAGGACAGGAGGGGGAGAGGGGGGAGAAAACAAAGTTACTAGCGGGCCTACATCTCCCAGGATTCCTTCTGTCCTTCTGATTAGGTGGGCAGAAATTTTGGAGGGAAAACTTGCCCAGTGGAGAGCAGAAAGGTGGGACCTGGGAGGAAAGAATAAAAGGCCTAGCTAGAGAGGAAGCAGGGTTCTCTCTGGAAAAGGCTGAACTGGGAAGAGGCTGCAGCTAGGAGAGTTCCCTCATCCAAAAAGGGGTGTGTTAGTTTGTAATCAAAAGAAAGGAACACATCGTTAGTTGCATTGATAGAATAAATATAAGATTCATTAATTCAATGAAGAAGGAGATATAAAGAAGCCCCCACCCTTCCCCAGTTTTTGGCAGTTGAATCTCTGTGTGTTTTTTCTCTGCTACTGGCTTCCTGCCTCCCTCGATGTGGCTTGGTGGTTAGGCCATTTCCTACTGCAGCTTAGTATTGGACCCACTCCCCCTCCCTCACCGTTTTCCTATACATTAGCCTCTTAAGCCTGCAAAAGTAAAATGCTTCTTTCTCTTTTTATATACTAAGCAAGCCAAACTGTTATAAATCTATGATATTTAGCATGAAGAGTAGGGTAAGATATGGTACAAATAATTAGCCACTAGGGCAAAATTATTTTTAGAACTGTATACTCAGTTGAGTCATGCGCAGTTACTGCATAGATAAGAGGTGTCAGAATTGGAAACATCAAAGGGCACCTGCAGATGTTTATCCGTCACCCTTCAGTGGTTAGTGTTTGTTTGAAATGCAAAATCACAGGGTTAGTGAAGTTCACAAATATGGAGTCAGTTGTGCTAACTGAATACCATTCTAGCTAAGCATATAGATAAAGTTACAAGTTCTGACAAGAGGAAGTGTTGCTGGGCGGAGATATTTGTAACTTTTTACCTTATATGGCCAAAGCCCTGAGCCAACGGCCGGTCGAGGTAGATTGTGAGCTCCAATGGCAAACAGCCACAGAGCTAGATAGGATGTGACGTCGGGGATGTCTTATAAGGCAAGGGGCTTGGCCAAATTGGCAGAGAGGCGGTCTCATGGCTGGCCTCTCTCCACTCTCTGCAGAAGTGAAAATAAAGCAGTTTTCTCTGAACAACATGTCTCCTCCTGGTAATTGGTATCTGGGAAGAAGGGGCATTGCCCCCAAAACCGGTTGACAGCATCAGGACTTTTATCTTTCTTTATACCACCTTTACTGTTTATTTCTTTTTCCCTGTTGCACTAATAAGTTTACAACCCACTTGTTTGTTGTTGAGCAGTTACAATAAACTTGTTGTTATACTGCCTGGATCCTCATGTCTCTTCGGTCATGGATAAAAGGTACTTGCTGAAAAGGAAGACATGGTGGGGGGGATGCTTTGGGCCCTCCCAGACAGCCCCATACCAGATGGTGGCAGCCTGTTGAGGCCCTCCCTGATCCTGTGTCTGTGACACCAGCTCACAGGGTTGTTCTGAGGATAAAATGGAGGAGAGAATAATGTATGCTGCTTTGGGACCACACTAGAGAGAAGGGCAGGTTTAAACAAAGTAAATAATAAATTAAGCTGAACACTGGGGGAGGAGATAAAAGAAAGGAAGGTCCATTGAGTGGGAAGTATAGAAGGAAGCAGGGAAAGGGTGTGGAGACTGCCAGGAGGATACAAGTTGTGGGAAATGGGATACAGGGGAAACTTGAGTCTTTGCAGGTCCCTGCTTGTTTATTTCTAATGTCTACTCCCTTCTGTCAAGGCAAGGACTTCAGCTCTTTCTTACACAATGGAGAGGTATGTTGTGTACAAAGAAAATTGCACTAGAAGAGCTCCTTCACTGTATTAGTCATTCTCAATGAAGCAGAAAAAGTACAGAAGGAGAACTGATGCTGGGCTTGTCCTTCCTTGGACCACGTGATGCCACAGCTGTGCTGAATGGTTGCCAGCCCTGCTTCTGGTACCAGAATTCTACATACTCTGTGCATGAAATTCTGTCATGTGCATGCTACAAAAGGAATGGCTTTCTGGCTCATTCAAAGATAACTATTTTCTTATGTGGTGGACATGTAAAACAGTACAGATTTACTGGGCAAGAGTGCATGAACTTTTACAAAAAGTTTTAAAGATGACTGTACCCTTTAAACCTGAATTATCTTTGTTAAATATGATGCCACAAATAACTGATAAGATGCCACAAATAACTGATAAGAATTGTAGATATTTGATAATACATATTGTAACTGCCGCTAGAATAAACTTTGCCAAACACTGGAAAAAGAGAGAAATACAAGAAGAACTTGTACAGAAAATATTAGAAACAGCTGAAAGGGACATATTGACAGACATTTTAAAGGATAAATCCAAACAAGAAGTGTTGGAGAGAGGGACTCTTTTTTATGAATGGATAAAGACGAGATTAATATGGGATTCAAAAAAGAATTTTGATATGATACCGATACCAGTTAAAAAGTGTTATTGAACTTAAGTCAAAAGATGTTGAAATGTTATCTTTCTATGTAATTTGGAAGTTTACCACTTATGGGCTAAAAGAGAGTGAAGATATTTACTTTTTTAAGAAAAGTATTATACATTCTCATCCCTCTTTCCACCCTACTCCCCTTTTTTCCCCTATATACCTATACAATAAAATCTTTTGAACACAAAGATAATTATTTTCTGTCCATTGCACAGGTCACGATTCTGCTCCTTTAGAAGTGCTGACAAAATATGGGCGGCTCCGTGGCCAGCAGGTCAAAGTCAGTGGTGCAAAAAAAGATGTGAATGTTTTCCTTGGAATTCCCTATGCAAAGCCACCGACTGGAAACTTGCGGTTTGCCCCACCGGTACCAGCTGAGCCATGGAGTGGTCTCAGAGATGCAACATCCTACCCAGCCTCGTGAGTCACAACAACAATAGAATCTTTTACTTCTCTACAAGCAGGAACCATGTGCTCTCACAGCAATGTTTGGGAGCGATCTTGGATGCCTCCTTGAATATGGAGGCCCAAGTCACGCACATTGACAGGCTGGCTTTTTTCCATCTGTGCCAGACTCAGCAACTGGCACCCTTCCCTGTCACGCCCTGACCTAGCCACAGTAATCCATGCAATGGTCACCTCCAGACTAGACTTCTGTAACTTGCTTTACACTGGCCTGCCATTGAAACTAACCCAGAAGCTCCAGCTGATCCAGAATGTGGCAGCACAAGTCATGATGGGAATGTCAAAGATGGCACATATTCAACCGGCACTGTACCAGCTATGCTAACTTCCAGTGGAGTACTGAGTCAAGTTCAAGGTTTTTAGTACTGACCTTTAAGTCCTTGAGTGGTTAGGGACCGACATTATATACAGGACGCCTTTGTTATGTCCCATCTTTTGACAACTTACTGGTGGTCCATAGCCCTAAAGGCATCTGGCGATCCTCAACCAGGGCCAGGGCTTTTTTGGTCCTGGCCCCAACCAGCTGAAACTCTCTGCTGAATACCATCAGGGCCTGGAGGCTCTTATGCAATTCTGTAGGGTCTGTAAGGCGGGGATGTTCTGCCAGGCTTTTAGTGGTTGGGGACAGCAACAGTTACCATCTTGGCTGGCACCCTCTTCTGCTCTTCACATTCTCCCTGCCCCTCTTCCCACCAGCTGTGAAATGGTCAGCAGTCTGAAACTAGAAATAATTTTGCCATCTGAGTCTGTTAGATTAGATTATGATATAAATGTTATTTAAATGTTTCATCTGATGTTTGATGTTTTTATCATTATTATATATCGCTCAGAGCCCTGCAGTAGCAGGAATTGGGCGATCCATAAATCCAATTATAAATAAATAATGGAGAAGGCTCGAAACAGGCCCAAGGAACCACTGTTTGCTAGGGTTGCCAATCCCCAGGTGGGGGCAGGGGATCCCCTGGTTTGGAGGTCCTCCCCCCGCTTCAGGGTCATCAGAAAGAGGGGGGAGGGAAGGGAAATGTCTTCTGGGAACTCTGTTATTTTCTATGGAGATTTATTCCCATAGAAAATTATGGAGAATTGATCCGCGGGTATCTGGGGCTCTGGGGGCTGTGTTTTGGGGTAGAGGCACCAAATTTTCAGTATAGCATCTAGTGCCTCTCCCCAAAATACCTCCCAAGTTTCAAAAAGATTGGACCAGGGGGTCCAATTTTATGAGGCCCAAAAGAAGGTGCCCCTATCCTTCATTATTTCCTATGGAAGGAAGGAATTGAAAAGGTGTGCCATCCCTTTAAATGTGATGGCCAGAACTCCCTTTGGAGTTCCATTATGCTTGTCACAGCCTTGATCTTGGCTCCACCCCTAATGTCTCCTGGCTCCACCCCCGAAGTCCCCAGATACTTCTTGAATTGGACTTGGCAACCCTACTGTTTGCCCTGCTTTGGAAATTTACATAGGGGGTAAAATTGAGGGTACAAACATAACTCTGGGCTTGGGTTGTCAACCTCCAGTTATTAGAATGATCTGCCGGTATTAGAATGACCTCCAGCTGACAGAGATCAGTTCCCCTGGAGAAAAAGGCTGCTTTAGAAGGTGGACTATATGGTATCACACCACATTGAGGTCTCTCCCCTGCCCAAACCTGGTCTTGCCCAGGCTCTATCCCCAAATCTTCAGGGTCACCCTACAATGGGCAATTCTTCCTTCGGCTTATCTCAAAATGACTGCCACACTGGGTTTCCCTCCATTTCTGGAATATTTTAGTTCCTGCTCTCCGTAGAAGTAGTCTTGGCTGTCTTATGCCAGTAATATTCCTTTTTAGTGTTTTTTTAGAGATGAATTATGATGAATTATAACACTCTGGTCCCATTGTACCAAATCTGTTCATTTTGTCTGTTTTGCTTTGCTTTGTGAAGGTGTCTACAAGATCCAGTGGTGGGACAAGATCTGTCAGATGCTTTTACTAACAGAAAGGAAAAGGTCTCTTTGACTGTTTCTGAGGACTGCTTGTATTTAAATGTCTACACAGTGGCTCATTTGGACACAAAACCTAAGTTACCGGTAAGCATAGGTCTTGCTACTCTGAGGAGGGCTTTTAGTAATTTATTGACTTCATTTATACCCCAACTTTCTCCTCAGTGATTCTAGACCAATACTGTAACCATTCTACCACTTATATTTGTGTATTTGCCACCTTCCCCACTTGACCCCCAGAAGGCTGAAGGCAGTTTATATGGCTAGGATTTGAATCCCACGTTTGAATCCCCACTCTGCCATGGAAAATCACTGGATGAGCTGGTCTGGAGGAATGGAGGGGAGAACAATATTGTAATCAGCTTTGTCTCCTCACTGAGGGGGGAAATGGGTATAAATGTTTAAATAAGACATTGTCAAAAATCTGTACAACTGTGTACCACAGTCCACAAAATGCTTCCATGAGGAAATCCTAAAGAAAATGTTGGTTCAATGTGAACAGGGTTGCCATAACAGCACTTTGCAAAAGTCACCCAAGGAGGGGCTCATTGAGTCGCTGCTTGGGAGGCCGTTCTGGAGATGAATAGATGATCCAGATGAGTACATGATCCAGGCATGTTGATCAATTAAGATTCAGATGGGCGGATGTGGATATAAATATAAATGGACATTAATCAGCTCTCCCTCTGAGGTAGGGTTGCTAGCTCTGCATTGGGAACTACCTGGAACTGTGGGAGCAGAGCATGAGGAGGATGGAGTTTCAGCACAGGAGGGACTTTTGAGCAGTTTATAATGTCATAGAGCCTTCCAAAGCAGCCATTTTCTCCAGGGGAACTGATTTCTGTCATCTGAAGATCAGTTGTAATCCTGTGAGATTCCAGCCACCACCTCGAGGCTGGCAACCCTATTCTAAGGTCCAAGCTGCATGGAAGTGGTGAGGGTTGTAAAGCAATACCCTCTCTGAGGCAAGCCTTACAATGGAAGTAAAACCAGGTGGGTAACTGTGTGGGTCTGGAACAAAGTTAGAGTCCAATGGCACACAAAAACACATATCCTGAATAAAATGTTCTTGGTCTAAAAGGTGCCATTGGACACTAAATTTGCTCCAATGGAAATAAAAGTTGTAGCCAGGACAGCCATGTCGGCCTAGGGGTGGGGGAAAGACTATAAAAATAAACAATGGAAGAGCTTTGTATCAGGACCAAGTTACACTTTGCTCTTAAATTCAACCTGTATTTGAGTGCAGGAAGAGAAAACCAATAAACCTTTGTATTACCAATTAATGGCTCTAAAAAAGGGAAAGAATATCCATAGTTTTGCAGAAGGAAAACTCTGGAAGCCACCAAAGACTTTCTGCTCTGATTCTAGTGAATGGTCCTAGTTTTACTCAGGTAAAAACTTGCCCATCGGGTAGGGTCATAGGGAGAAGGCTTCCTTGTGATTTCCCACAATATTGCCACATCAATACCTCAGTCATAAAGCATCATATTTGCTTACAGTGAATGTTGGTATGGTTTATGACATAATCTTGTGGAAAATCACAAAAGAAGACTTCTGCCTGATGGATACTTCTTTCCACATGTGCAGGGGGATCCCATGTGTGGGATGCATTCAGAGGATGTTAGCTTAGAGAGTAGATTATTGAGCATAAAACCATATTTTTATGTCTAGGTGATGGTTTGGATCCATGGAGGAGGATTATCTTTGGGTGCGGCATCCACATACGATGGGTCGGCATTAGCGGCTTATGAAGATGTGGTAGTTGTTACAATTCAGTACCGGTTGGGCATTCTTGGTTTTTATAGGTAAAGCATTCTGCTCTAGACTTTTCGAACCCACTCACTACAGTATACCTCAGGCCTGTAGTCTAAATGTGTTGGCCCACTTTAGCTCTCACTAGCCCCCGTCCTCACCCAGCCTGGCCATGAGGACATCAGGAAGTGTGGTGACCATCAGAAACTGTGCACGTTGTATTGGGAATGGCTTTTCAGTGCCAGCACTGAATTAATTTGCTCTTCCCAGTGATATTTCACAAACAAGCAGCTGTCCTGTAAACACACCCCCATTGTGGTAGCTTCTGTGGCCCATAGTGCACCTCTGTGTCACTGTCAGATTATTTTGGCAGTGGAGACGGGTACCGTTAGAGCTGAAATGAATGCTTGGTTCGTTTACGACATCTTCACCCACCTTCCTGGACATTTGCCACTATCCTCAAACGCCTCATCCACAATATATTCTTGCAACAGATCTATGATGTAGGTTAAAATGAAAGGGAGTGGCTGGCTTAAGATCCATCACTTTTTGTGGCTGAATATAAATCTGAATAAAAACCTCTTCTGGTTTAAGACCAGGATTGCTACACTGCACTGACTGTCAATGTTGGAATGGTATTTTTATTCAGGTGCTAATTATCTTCCACTTTTTTCAGGGGGGGGTTATTGCATGCTCCATATGGTCAAGATTAGACATCTGAGGGTCCCAGTGCCTCACTGGTTTTTTAAGGCAATTTGAGCGTCCCTGGTCTGTACTGGAAGACAGAAAGCAACACCCTTGTAATCGCATTAGGGTTTCCTAAGGGAAGTACTGCAAAGCCCCACATATGTAGAGATTTACAGGTTCTGGAAATTTTAAAGCCACAGATGAAAAATGGTTTTGTTCCCCCCAGAAAAAAATCCAGAAATTTTATGAAACATATGAATCACTGACTAGCCTACCAAACCTATACTAATGTTATTGTTTTAACAACATAAAATGCATCATTTATAATTTGCTTAGTGTATAAGTGCAATATTTGATGTATTTGTGGAATTTAAAAGTTATAAATGCCTTACTTTTGGACAAGCAAAATTGCAGATATATCCAGTACTTGCAAGCTGATGCACACATGTACTTTAATTTTTGCTGTCCAGTTAGAGAGGGCTCAGTTTAAAATAAATTTTCAATTTTCCTCTAAAAATATACAACATCTTAGGCAGGACCTTTTTTTGTAGCAAAAGCACAGCCAGAACTAATTTGCATATTAGGCCACTCCCCCAACATCACCATTGTTTCATATTGGGCTTTTTTTGTAGAAAAGCCCAGCAGGAACTCATCTGCTTATTAGGCCACACCCCCAACACCAAACCAGCTGGAACTGAGTTCCTGTGTGTTTCTGGTCAAAAAACACCCTGATCTTAGGTAACTTAAAATATACAGCTTAACATGTCTGATAATTTATATGTTGATGAACAATCCATAAAATTTCTGCAGCCCAACAACTGATGGTTGCAAGTCCTTTATTAGGAAATGGCACACAGTAGGTTTCACATTAAATAATAAATACACACAAGAGCACCCTTTATGAGTGTTTTAGTGCACTGACATGAATCTGAACATGGTTCACAGGTGGATTACTGGTAACTGTTCACCTCTATCATTTTCTTTTCTGGAAAGCGTCTCTGAGAAGCCCTTTAGTCCTCTCAAAATCTTTTTCTGCCATTTTGGTTAGTCTAGCATCCCACCTATGCCTCCAGTATACTTTCACTAAACAATTTGACTTTATTTTTTGAAAGAGTCTTGTTTGGTTCTGTCCTGAGCCACGTTCAGCTCTGGTACCAGTGGCTGCAGACTCCTCATCTAAATTAATGTTTGGAATCCGCAGTGGGTGGGATGACGGTAAACAAGAAGTTAAGCAATGGTCCATTTTCAACACTCACATATTTTAGATAAGTGAAGATGAGTCAGTTTTCTTTGTCAGAACCTCAATAAGAAGAATAAAAACATCCATTTTTTTGCCTGATGCCACCTCTTACCATCAACTTTCCAACAGCCAAGTAGGTGTTTCTTGAGTTTCTCCTTCCAATCCTTCCAGTTCTGGTGATACTGTAGCCCGTGGAAACTGGGGCTTACTCGATCAAGTGGCAGCCCTCCAGTGGGTCCAGGAGAATATTGCAGACTTTGGAGGGGATCCAGGATCTGTTACTATATTTGGCGAATCTGCAGGTGGATTCAGCACTTGTGGCCTGGTAAGTTATTGATGATCACTAAAGCTTTGTTTTTATTTTCTAAACATTTCAGGATATATATTCAGGAGATGTTTTTATTTTCTACACATTTCAGGATATATATTCAGGAGATAAGTTTTCATTTTCTAAACATTTCAGGAGGACAGACAGACAGACAGACAGACAGACAGACAGACAGACAGACAGACAGACAGACAGACAGACAGACAGACAGACAGACAGACAGACAGACAGACAGACAGACAGACAGATAGATAGATAGATAGATAGATAGATAGATAGATAGATAGATAGATAGATAGATAGATAGATAGATAGATAGATAGATAGATAGATAGATAGATAGATATTTCTGGGTAGTCTTGAAACATCCCATAATCACTATTATTTGGTTTGGCTGGAGATTGGCATCTATTATTCTTTCAGGGGTTGTCAAATTGTGAAACCATTGTAAGAAGGCTACAGAGACTATTTTCTTAAAACATTTCATCTTTAGAAACTCTCTGTGAATGTCTGTGCCCTGAGTTTCATCCTGCTGAATCTCAATAGGAAAGGCACACTAAAATGAAAGTAAATAAGTATATAAACAATGCATAAAGCAAAACTGATCTTAAAATGGTCAATTGGGATGCTTTGGGTAAGAAAGAAATTTTGACATTGTCTCTCTGTACCTTTAGAACAAAGCACACTTCATACAAAAGGTCAGCTTGAATAAAACTTTGTTGGTCTTAAAGGTGCTCTAAGTGGACTCTAACTTTGTTCTGTTTCTTTAGACCAACATGGCTATTGTACAGTCTCAGAGACCTCCCCAGCTGCTTTGAGAGAAAAATGATGGGCACCTTTATTGTGCCTGTCCCACTGCCACCCTGACTTAAAGCATCTTGAGGCAGGGGCATTTCCAGTTGAAGAAATGGCATGGAGGGGCAATTAACCTATGGCTGCCACCTCCAAGTAGCACCTGAAGATCTCCTGCTATTACAACTGATCTCCAGACAATCAAAATCAATTTCCCTGGGGAAAATGGCTGTTTTGGAGGGTGAAACTCTATAACACTATAAACTGTTGAGGCCCCTCCCCTCCACAGGACGGTCAACAAATCCCTGTCCCCCCCCCAAGCTACACCCCCCAAATCTCTAGGTATTTCCCAACCTGGAGCTGGCAACCCAAAATTAATCCCCTTCCTTTGCCAGCATTGCAAACCAAATCCAGCTCTTCTCTCCTCCCCTACATCAGCTCAGTTTCACATGTAGAGATTCCAACACAGTTTTCCACAAATCACAGCTGTTTTGTCCTTTACTCCTCTCCCATCTGTACTTACTGGATCTAGTGCAGAAACAATTAGAATCACCAGCAATTTTTCAAAGTTAGGAAGAGCAAATGTTTGTTTTGTGAAGGCCTTGGTGTGATTACTAGATGTTGCTGTAGACTTAGAGAACACAGTTAATTTGGTTGAAAGCAGAAACAGTGGAAGTGGATTACAAACTTTTTACCTCCAGAGAACAACAGATCATTGCAGAGGACTGAGAGGTGGATTGTCAAGGCCTGTTGTCCTCATCATTAGCTCTGTTAGCTGACAGTGCATCCTAAAATACACCTGGCATTCTCGCCTTCCCCATGGTTGTACATTGCAAAGAAAGTCAGTAATGCTGCCTGGTCTTTCAAGGAAATGTTTCCCTTGCTACATATCTTCTCACTGAGGAATGCTTGAGAGGCTTTAATGTAATTGGGCAATGAGAACAGAGTTCTGGAGGAAAGGCTGTCACTGGTATTTGTGCTTCCCTTCCCTTCTCAGGTCATATCTCCTCTGGCAAAAGGCTTGTTCCATAAAGCCATCTCTGAAAGTGGCGTCTGTATCTTGGATGGTCTCATGGACATGCATCCAGAAAAGCATGCTAAGGTAGGTTTTTTGTGGGGAGAGCGCTAGAACTGAAATTGAAGCGCCAGAAGGAGGCGAGAAGAGCCTGTGGGTAGGAGGTGCTCTATTTATTTATTTGATTTCTGTTCTGCTCTCCCCCACTATCGTGGGGCTCATAGCAGATTGCAACATATAACAATTTAAAATACAGGTAAAAACATATGACAAGTCCAGGTATGTACAATTAATCAGATGGCCTATAGCAACATTATCACTGTCCCAGTGGAAGAAAAAAAGGGAGGGAGAAGAGGCAGGAAGAACTATATAAATATATAACTGTATAAATAGGAACTTCCCTAGACTCACCTGAACATTTGTCAGAACATCTCCATTTTACAGGCCCTGCAGAACGGAACTAATCCCGCAGGGCCTAGATCTCACTTGGGAGTGCAGTCCACCAAACTGGGACTACTGCCAAAAAGGCTGTAGCTCAAGTTGACGCCAGGCAAATATTCTTTGGCCCCAGGACCATCAGTGTGTTGTTATTTGAAGAGTGCAGTGCTCTTTGGGGGGGGGGGGTATGCTCTCGTGGTAGCAAGAATTACAAAATATGGTGATTAAATAGGCTTGCCATGTCCGACTCAAGAAATATCTGGGGACTTTGGGGGTGGAGCCAGGAGACTTTGGAAGTAGAGCCAGGAGCAAGGGTGTGGCAGACACAATTGAACTCCAAAGGGAGTTCTGGCCATCACATTTAAAGGGACTGCACACTCCTTTTAAATGCCTTCCCTCCATTTGGAATAATGAAGGATAGGGGCACCTTCTTTTGGGGCTCATAGAATTGGACCCCCAGTCGAACTTTTCAAAACCTGGGGGGTATTTTGAGGAGTGTCACCAGATGCTATGCTGAAAATTTGATGCCTCTACCTCAAAAACAGCACAGAGCCCCAGATATCTAAGAATCAATTTTCCATTATACCCTATGGGAACTGATCTCCATAGGGAATACTGGAGTGCCCAGCAGACATCTCCCTCCTCCCTCCCCCCACTTTCTGATGACCCTGAAGTGGGGGGAGGGCCTCCAAACCAGGAGATCCCCTGCCCCCACCTGGGGATTGGCAACCATGTGATTAAAATATAAAGATTCTGCCCTGACCTAGATAGCTCAGGCAAGCCCAATCTCATCACATCTCGGAAGCTATTCGGTCCAACCATGGCAAGTATTTGGATGAGACCTCCAGCGAATACCAAGCCAGGAGGCAGAGGCAGGCAATCAGGCCACTTTTCTAAATGTCCTCTATGCCTCAGTAGGAGTTGCCAGAGGTTGCCATGATTTCCAGGCACAGACACACATACACATATGCCCCTCCCCCCCCCAAGACTATAATAATAATTCAGGGCCGTCAAGTCACAACCGACCTATGGAAATCCTTCATGGTAAGCTGAGGTGGTTTGTCATTGCCTTCCTCTGGTCTTACTTGGCTGTCTCTCTTTCAAGTACTAAACACAAAGACTGGAAAATCTGTTTGGCTCATACATTTTTTTAGACAGGATCCTAGACAGCTGTCAAAATGCAAGTTAGGCATCTAAAATCTACCACTTTAAAGTGCATAAACTACATTATATAACTTTGTCAACAATTAACACAAAGTAACACAAAATAGTGGGTTTTTTTTTTTAAATGGTCTCTATGAGGGCAAGGAATATTTGCAGCAGAATTGTATGGAAACAGTATTCTTTTTGCCTGCTTTTGCCTGCAGTTTGAAAAGCAGAGGTGGACAGTTTGGGAAGGGAAGACAGCATGGTATAGCCCAATTCTGTCAGATCCTGGAAGCTATATAGGGTCGGTACTTGGGTGGGAGATCACCAAAGAAGACTGCCATGTGGCAGGAATGGTGATCGGACTGAGAAACTCTTCTTATTGTACTAAGCTAAGCTATTTATATATATATATACCATTTAATATGTTTCAAATGGAGGGGGGAGGAGTAAAGCTAATCAAAAAGTTTCTGAAGGAGGAAGGGATCCCTGTAGCTAGGGTTGCCAATGTCCAAGTGGGGCCTGAAGATCTTCCAGAATTCCAGCTGAGGTCCACATGACAGAGATCAGTTCCCCTGAAGCAAATGACTGCTTTGGAGGGTGGACTCTATTTATCGTATTTACTTATTTTGTTAGATTTTGGTTCCTCCCCTCTCCCAAAATGGGGCTCAGCATGGCTAACAACATAGCATTCCATGGCATTATACCCTGCTGAACTCCATCATCTCCCTGAATCTGCCTTTCCCAGATTCCACCTCTCAAATCTCCAGGATTTTCCCAGCCTGAAATTGGGAACCCTGCCCGTAGCACACCCAACCCTCAGTGAACGGTGCTGTTTCCGTGATCCCAGACTTCTGATCTCTGCACCTTCTGAAGATGGGTTTATTTTCAATCCCATGAAAACTGTGACAAATGTCTTTCTCTTGACTGCAGAAAATCTCAGAAGCCGCTGGCTGTAAGACATCCAGCTCAAGCGAGATGGTTGATTGTCTCAAAGAGAAGACGGAAGACGAAATTTTGCAGGCCGTTTCCAAGATGGTAAGCATGCTGTAATCTGATGATTTTTCGTATGGGCTGCACATTATGAGAGACACAGGCCTCCTGTCAAAAATGGCACTCGGTGTTAAGTTCTCCCTCCCGCCATTCCATTTTGTTTCCCTGCTCCACTGCATTGGCAGATGGAGGAGAAGAACATGATGATCTCATTATATATTTATTTCATTTACAGCCCATATTTCTCTGCATTGGGGACATAAGTAGCTTTACAACGTTCCTTCATTTTATCCTCACAACAACACTATGTGGCAGGTTAGGCTGAGAGCACAAGTGACTAGTCCAAGGTCACCGAATGAGCTTTTGCAGCAGATTGGGAATTCGAATCTCCATTTCTCAGACCCTAGCCCGCTACACCACAATGGATCTCCTTTGTTTGTGCGGTTTAATAACCACTTTGATGGAGATGCGAACCACCTTTTTTGTTCATGGATGACATAGTAGTAAGGGCATCGTCACACATACAATGAATGTTATTAATTGGTTATTCACATTATTGCTGACTTGATAATGGCTCAGTCTGCTTACTCCTACATGTACACCTTCTGTACTGAGTATCTGAAGGGCACGCTTGATATATACTACCTACTGTCTCTGGAAGCACTGCCTATGTGAAACATTGAATTGTGGATCTGAACTATCCTGTGGCATAATTCATATTGTTTGGGGTTGAACTGAGCGGCACAGTTCAGTTCTGCCCTGAGATCCAACTCATGATTGACATGCATGTTGGCACTTAAGAAGATGCCTGGATGGTGCCACACTGGGCCATTCTTTAGGTGCCTGCTAAAGAATTCTGCATTTTCCAGCAGCTTGTACAGATGCAGAGCCCTTCAGGTGCTGTCTTTTTGCACTGCTCCAGAGCTCTGCAGTTCCCTTCTTTTATAGAGTTCTCTACACATTCCTTCAGTTTGTACTTCAGCTAAGTTATCTACTTCGCAGTGCTGCAGAGTTCTGCAAATGCCTGATCTTTGGTGTAAATGTTGCTGCATATTTGGGGGATGGGGGAGGACATCAAGATAGGATTCCATTTTTGGCCACATACCTGCCTTACTTGTGGAATGTGGAGTTATGAATACAAACACACTCATTTGGCTATGATGGCTGGAAAATAATGCATACTGTAGCTGGGTAATGATTTGGAGATTCCTGTTAACAGATCGTTTATTTCCAGGATCACAGCAAAAACAAATGAGCTTTGTAAAGCTTCCAAGGCTAACATATTTAATTTGGCAGAAGCTTTGCAGGAACGGGAGTCCACATAAAGTGAGAAAAATGTAAACGCTGGGGAGATGTAGTTTTAACATGCAAAAGTACATGCTCCAATGTTTCTGTGCCAAACTCAAATACAAGATAAACCACAAGATAAAACCCTGGTCTTTACTGAGTCCTATATGATTAGAATTAACCTTGGAATCACCTGGAGTCTCCCTTTGAAATTATTTTTGTTGAATGAAGGTGAATAACTATGCCAAGTAGCATCCCTGAAGTATTTCTGGGTAGCCTGGGCTTTGCTTCGATGCTCAGTGGAATTCAAATTGTGATCTAAGGAATTGAAGGATCCCTTGGATGCTTATCAGAATGCAAAAAGCAAAAAGTGCTTCTTATTAGAGATGGAAGGTTCTATCCTTTAGGAAATTCCCTATGGACAGCGATGCTATTGTGCTCTGTGGGGTTTGTAGAGAATTCCAGGAGGGCTGTGTCCATAGCTGTAAAAGATGACTCTCCTGTTGTGATTCTCTTTCCCTTCCAGCGTCCCGACAGACGCAAGCTGGATGAAACTGAAAAAGTAAGCACGTCCCTGCTGACCTTTGACCTATCCATGGGTCTATTTGGGAACAGATTACATCTCCAGAAAACTTTCTCCTAAAGCCAATATGAGGGAAAGTATGCTTGAGAAAATGAACCTTTAAAGATGGGGATAGGTGCATTTGTTTTTGGTCTGCACTGTCAGTTCTGTTGTGCAACAAATGTCTCACCATTCTCTGGACATTCTGAATAAGGATGCCATGGGCAGCACAGTTCCTTTTCCTGGCCTCCTGGACATGGGCTCTGTTGCCACAGGTGGCTTTCTCTCATTGGTGCTTTGGCAGAGATAGTAGCCTCCACGAAGGACCTGGGGATCCCCCAGAACTACAGCTCATATCTGAAGAAGGGAGCAGTGACTCACAAAAGCTCATATCCTGTCAATAGTTTTGGTAGCCTTTAAGTTGCTACTGGACTCTTACTCTTTTCTACTGCTACATTAAGACTAACATGGCTACCCAATTTGATCTAGCTCATCTACAGACTACAGAGATCCAGTCCCCTGGAGAAAATGGATGCTTTGGAGGATGGACTCTGTGGCCTTGTACCCCGCTGAGGTCCCTCTCCTCTCCAGGCTCCATCCTAAAATCTCTAGGAGTTTCCCAACTTGGATCTGGCAAGCCTACCCCCCATCCCCCGCCAGTGGCTTGGGGGGACCTGACAACCCTATACTCATGGCAGTTTACAAAGCCCTTCCTGGGGGGGGGGGGGGTAGTCAGTTTGCTAGTCCCCTTCTCTGGGCTGCAGAAAAGCTGGTAGGACAACTCCTCCAGCCACAAATTTTCCTATCTCCTTGCTACCCACTGATCTTGGAGGCTGGGATTGTGTTGGAACATTAAGGGGGGGGGGGACGCGGGGATAGTTGTCTGCAGGGCTATTTTTGAGCAGGAACACAGTTCTGGCTGGCTTGGTATCAGGGGGTGTGGCCTAATATGCAAATGAGTCCCTGCTGGACTTTTTCTCCCCCCCCCCCCAAAAAAAAAAAGTCCTGGGCGTCTGTGAATCTGCATCACATTAGGCCTGGCTTTGCTTACATGAACTGGGACAGCTTTTCTGCTATGAAGTTGGCTCTGGAGTGGTGGCATTTAAAAAAAAAAGACCCTTGCAAAGAAATACATTAATAGGCTAAGACTTGAGCTCTACTCTGATGTTCTTAACTTTTTTTTTCTTTTTATTTCAGTATAGCATGTTTTCCAATGCAGTTGTAGACGGTGTGTTTTTCCCCAAACTTCCCACAGATCTCCTCGCAGAGAAAAAGATCAATAATGTACCTTACATGATTGGGGTCAATAACCATGAGTCTGGATGGACGATTCCATATGTAAGACATTTCTCTTGCTTTTAATGCCACACCTTAAGCCTGTTTGCCTTTTGAGAAACTCCCTGCGCTTCCTGCACTATTCACATCTCGTGTCCACTGTTCTAGTTGCTGCAGTTTCCAGATTTCACAAAAGGCCTAGACAGAACAACAGTAAATGCTATAATCCGTGGCTTTAAACAATTCACGGTAAGAACTGAATTCTTAATTTTATGTTTACAGCCATCCTTGATTGCATCCTGGCCCCAAATGTACTTTAACTTTGTGTTTATTTTAATATTTACAAGGGAGAGGGGTGGGAGAAACATATGGCAGTGCAAGAGACTTTGGGGGGTCCATTATGGCCTGCTGGTGGTTGCTTGGAGTGTAGAAGGAAGTGACCCCGCCCCCCCTTCTGGGGTCTAAAGCACTGGCTGCCACTTGAGACCCACATGAAGGGGCACAGGGAAAGAATACTGGGATTTTCAGTAGAAGGGAATCACAGTCCAGAGCCAGCTCCAGGTTTTGAGAGGCCCCAGGCAGACAATTCCCAGCCCCCCTCTGCCCCCCCCCCCAGGTACTCATGCCCTCATTCCCTCCAATCCACTTGCTTGTCTCCCATCTGCTTGTGTGTCCTTTCTTTGTCAGCTCTCAAGCATCCCCACTTCCCATACTCACAGCAGACTGTGCAGACCTTTCCTCAGTGGCACCAGGCAATGTATGCAGCAGATAGCAAGAGGCGTGGAGAGCTAGCAAGTGAGTGGGCAGGGGTGGTGACAGAAGTAGCCCTGCCAGAAACAGTGGACTGGGGCAGCTGCTGCATCTCAAGGTATGCTGATAGGGTCCATTGTTCACCTATTCCGACTGTGAGCCACAGAGCAAGCAATCCTCTGGAGATAACAACAGACCAATGCTGTTCCATTATTTTCATTTGCCCATGGCAGAGCGTTGACCCTGAACATGCTCACATCATTGCTGATGAGTATCTGAAGGATATTGAGGACCCCATACAGCTCCGAGACCAGCTTCTTGATATGGTGGGAGATGTGGTCTTTGTTGCTCCCGCAATTCAAACAGCGAGATACCACAGAGGTGAGCTTCTGTCGCAACAACTTGGATTGGGAATGGTTCTCATATGATCCACAAGAGCAGGATTGGCTCACAGACACACCCCTCCACCAAAATGAAGCCTTGAAGTCCAACTATTCAGCAGACAGTTTGCCCTTCAAGCAACGGTTTCGGGGGAAATCTGGTGGCAGCAGTCGGATCCAACACAGAATCACTTATTGCCAAATACAGTAAAGCTTATTGTGTCACTGGGAGCCAGTCACTCTTTCTCATCCTAGCCTACTTTATGGAATTGTTGAGTGGATAAAGTGGAGAAGAGGGGAGAAACAATGTTGTAAGCTGCTTTGGTTCCCATTGAAGTATATCTAAATCAATAAAGAAAGGATCAGGAGTGAGCCCATGGCAATGTGTGCAAGAGTCCAAAAATGCTGCTGAGAGGTTAGATAATAGGAAACTACTGGGTCAGCTGGATGACCAATGGAACATTGGCATCACCCAGGAGAAAAATGGGGCTATGGTCAAAGAGGAATAAGAGAAAACAGGTAGGCTAAATTAAAGTTTGTGGGGAAGGAACAATATAGGATGGCAACCCAGAACTGCTGAGGGGCGTAGAGGCTTATTGAATTTATTTTGAAGGCTGGGAAGGAATAATTTGGAGATGAGGGTGGGTCTAGAAGCGGCAGAATTTGGAAAATAGATGGTCACCATGGTAGTCTTCAGGGCAAGGTATGCAGAGTCTACCAATGTGTCAGAAGAGGAGAGCCAGGTTTTTAGAAGGCTGAGGATTTATTTATTTTGGGAATCTGCTGCCTCTATAGAGATCTGCCTGAGGTGCCTGGCAAATAAAAACAATATTGTAAGACTTAAATAAATAAAGTAGCCAATGTTAAAATAAATAAAGTAGCCAAAGGGGCTGAGAGGTCATGGAGGCTGTCTGCTTTCTGGGTCAGGGATGCGGAGTTCCAAAAGGGAAGCAGGGAAGGGAGAGGCAACAGAGAGGGATGAGACTATGCCCCATTTGGGTAGAATCCAGTTGACAGAACCTTCTTCCTTTCTTCAGATGCTGGCTATCCGGCCTATGTGTATGAATTCCAGCATCGGTCACGTTCACACGGAGCTCTTAAGCCAGACTTTGTTAAAGTGGATCACGGTGATGAAATCTTCTTTGTCCTTGGGGGGCCCTTTTTAGTAGGTGAGTTGGTCTGGTGGTTAGAGCACTACAGACTGGGAGACCTGGATCTGAACCAGATCTCTGCTCTGCCATGAAGCTCATTTATTTGTTGATTTGATTTATATCCCGCCCTCCCCGCCGAAGCAGGCTCAGGGCGGCGCACAACATAAAACCGCAACAAACAGTTAAAATCAATACACATTATAAATTACGCATTCAATTAAAACAGTCGCACCATCAATAATTAAAACAATCAGAATAATTTGGTGCTAATCTCTTTGACGTTATGTTTCAGTTTTCAGTGGCAACGGTATTTCTTCAGTTTCCCTACGACACAGGCTCAATGTCAGTTGAAAGCCAACCGGAACAGAGCGGTCTTACAGGCCTTGCGGGACTGAACAAGGTTCTACAAGGCCCTTACTTCCTCCGGTTGTCCTTGAGCTATTTTTCTTCTAAAAAGCCCCACATTGGTGGCTATAAGCATTTTAATTTGTACGCAGAAATAAGAGATGGAAATACCTTGTCACCAGTGTTCCCTCTAAGCTGAGTTAGTGTGAGCTAGCTCACAGATTTTTTTGCCTCCAGCTCACACATTTTTGCCTTAGCTCAGAAAGGATGACCTCAGAGCACACTAATTTATGCAGTAGCTCACAAAGTAGAATTTTTGCTCACAAGACTCTGCAGCTTAGAGGGAACATTGCTTGTCACTCTTTTTTGTAGAACCATAGCCACAATATAAGATGTACATAGGTATCTTAGACACATAGGGCTGCTAAGTCCAATTTAAGAAATATATGGGGACTTTGGAGGTGGAGCCAGGAGACATTGGGGGCGGAGCCAGGGGCAAGGGTGTGACAGGCATAACTGAACTCCAAGGGAGTTCTGGCCATCACATTTAAAGGGACAACACACCTTTTTAAATGCCTTCCTTCCATAGGAAATAATGAAGGATAGGGGCTCATAGAATTGGACCCCCTGGTCCAATCATTTTGAAACTTGGGGGGTATTTTGGGGAGAGGCACTAGATGCTATACTGAAAATTGGGTGCCTCTACCTCAAAAAACAGCCCCCCCAGAGCCCCCGATACCTCCAGATCAATTTCCCATTATACCCTAAGAGAATCGATCTCCACATAGGGAATAATGAAGTGCCCAGCAGACATTTCCCTCCCCTCCCCATTTCTGGCAACTCTGAAGCGAGGGATTGGCGTCTCTACTCACGAGTTGCTGCCAACTTCTTCAAAGTAACACAGACACACCATCCCAAGAGGAAGCCTTTCAATCGGACATTGAAGCCTCCAGAGGTGGAAAGTCACATGGTGGGGGTGGGGCTTCCCCCCCCCCACCAGCCAGCTGACTGGGGGCGGGAAGGAGCCTGGGAAAGAGGGAGAACCACCGCTGGGACCAGGGGATTGCCAAACCTATAGACACATAAAAGTTCTACTGGATGGTGACACTTTGACTTTTTTGCTTACACATCTTGGAAGGTCTGTTTGCCCCAGCTTCGATGTGAGTGGGAGCAGGCTAGTTTTCCTCTTCCTCACAGCATTTGAGTGCTTCTGTGCCTTTCCTGGATTTTCCCCATATTTCCTGCAATCTTTCCCAAACCCACTTTGCTGCAATGATTTGAGAATGACTGTGGCAAAGCCAGGGTGACACCTCTGTGGACGAGACTGTCTGAACCTTCCTGGTCCTGTGTGCTTTGGCACCATTTTTCCTATACTTGCAGCGGCCATTCTTAATACCACTGGAGGGCTTTTTTGTTTGTTGCTTTAATCTGCAAATGATATATATTTATAGTGTTATAACCATACAACAATCTGTCTTTTGGGTTCTCGAAATTCCTAGCTTTCATTAAAAGGGGGGGGGGAAGCCTCTAGCTCTTTCTGTTGCTGTTATGATTACCCATCATTTCCTAATAGCACAAATGAAGAGACTATAGGAGGCCCCCCCCCACACAAAAATTCAAAACCCATTTTCTGCCATCTTTTAAGAAAGGAATTACAATGAATTCACTGGTATCTGTGGGCTTGGAACAGTGGAACTCTGCTTACAAATGCACTGTAAGAAACAAAATGGAATATTATTCTGTATTTTGAGTAGCATGTTCATTCCAATTGTAGAAATTCTACCTGTTTTAGTTCATTTCAATTTAGCCCATGTTGTGAACCATCTAAAAATCCTTCGTATTGGGGTGGAAGAGCCACTTACATTGGAGGAAGCCTCCTTGGAGGATGGTTGGAGTTACTCAGTTATCTTTTATGATCAAGTTCAGCTATTTTACCCACATTATCCAGCGTCCAGATGCCCACATTTAAATTTGGATGCTTTCTGTGCAATATTACATTCTGATATGTTAGTTTTTATAGGTGTAGTCATGCTGAATCCCAGCCATTAGGATTTTATATCCTGATGGTACATAGAATTTTTACAAAATTATTAACTTGCATACAGGTGTTTTCCACACCAGGACAGTTTTGTGTGGTTTCCATGTTGCTTCTGCAGCTGGAGCAAAGCGTGTGCAGAATGCGATCATATTTTTAAATGTTCCAATGAACAAAATTGTCCTCTTATCAGGGAGAAAAGCTTGCAATAAACCTTTTTAGGTGGGCTGTGTGTGTTAAAAAAAGACCTGTCCCACCAATATCTGGAAGCAGAACAGTCCAGAATTCTGCCATCCCACTCTGCACAGTATGTAGATCACCTGTTGATCATTCAACATCTGATCTTTCCTTCAAAGCAATTGATGTTTCAGCTATCGTGATCACAGTGTTGCTTACTTGAGCAATATTTTTTTAAGGCAGCATAAATCTGTAACTTTTGCAGATGCTATTGTTTTTTGTTTTGCTTTGCAGATGATGCTAACGAAGAAGACAAAAACCTTAGCAAAACAGTTATGAAATACTGGAGTAATTTTGCTCGCACTGGGTAAGAGTACTTGGTGGCAAAAGAAGCCAATGTCAAGTGAAAACAAAAGAAGGCTGGACTGCCCAGCTTTCCACCCTTCTTGTTCATCCTCTGTTTGTGACACTTTCCAAGCCAGAGGAGTGGGAGCCCTGCCTTTCTCTTTGGGAGGCTCCAGTAGTATTTGGGGAGCGGAGTAGTGTGACAGGAGGGGCAGAGCATCTGCTTGGCATGCAGAAGGTCCCCAGTTCAATCCCCAGCATCTTCATTTAAAGGGATTGGGTAGGAAGTGATACAAAGAACCTTTATATGAGACCTTGGAGAGCTGCTGCTAGTCTGAGTAAACAATAGTGACCAGTGGCGGACTCGGTCCAAAAATATTGGTTGCCAGGAGACATAGGGGGCCCACGCACAACTATTAGGCTATCATTTCATTTTTGTAAGAAATAAATAACATTTTCAAAAAAATATATAAGTGGAGAAAAGGTACAATTAAAACTTTTGCAATATATATATATGTTAGTAATTACAGTGTACATATATTGTACATATTACTGGCAGTATGCAGTAGATACTAAATGTAAATACAGATTGCATTTTCTCCAGGGGAGCTGATCTCTGCCAGCTGGAGATCAGTTGTGAAAGCGGGAGATCACCAGGCCCCACCTGGAGACTGGCAACCCTAAATACAATGTAAAATTTAATTGCATTACAGTAATAATGCTGGAACTTCTATTTATATTTTCAAGCTACCAAAAGGTCATTAACATATTTAGCATATCTTCTAATGTTTAAGGGGGCCCACTTGCCATTGGGCAAGCTGACACCCTGACCAGTCTGCCACTGATAGTGACAATGTTGGACCAGGGATCTGATTCAGTATAAGGCAGTTTCATGTGTTCAGGTTTAAGAAGTGTCTTCCTCAACAGAGCTCATAAATGCTTCAAACATTGGCAATCATATAGCAAATTTTAGCTTCCATGTAAGAATCTAATATGGTGTAAAAATACACCAGTAGTAAAGCAGAGGGACCCATCTTGATGTAGCCTTGTTCTGTTCACCTCTAAACCCAATAATTCTGCATGGTTGATGCATTGTCTGGTTCATCTGCTCTGCAAATTGTGAAGCTGGGAGGAAACTGGACTCAAACCACCTATGAAGAACCCACCGGTTTCTATATTATGGTAGTTGTTACCTCTTTTTTCCCAGAGCACAGCTATAATCATCAGCAGTGTCAAACTAATTCTCCATGCTTAATGCTCTTAGGAACCCCAATGGTGATGGTCTGCCAACCTGGCCCAAGTATGACCAGAAAGAACAATACTTGGCAATCAACTTAAAGCAGAAGGCTGCAACGAAGCTAAGAGAGAAGCAAGTGGCTTTCTGGACGAAGATTCTGCCTGAAAAAATAGCTGAAAGCAAAAGAGTGCGCACAGAGTTATAAAAGCCCTCAGTGGCATCAGGAAGCCATTCTGCTATTGAGAAGTGACACAGGTTACTATGTTTCAGTGACTTGTTTGTCATTTCAGAAAATGTTTGTCTTGGGTTGGGATGTTGGTGAATCAACTGGACAAACCTTGTTGACTATTCACTCACTGTCTTAATTATCAGAGGCATCCATTGCCAAATTTACTATAAACCAAGTCCTCTCCTGCCCTGTCTACCAAATTCAATACTACAAAGCAGAATGGGAAAGTTTTAAATAAACTATCTTTTCTTCACTTGGAATAACTGAATGCTTGGTGTATTGGGGTGTGTGTGTGTGTGGAAGAGTTGAAAGGCTCTGCAAAGAAGCAGGGGTGGCCAACGGTAGCTCTCCAGATGTTTTTTGCCTACAACTTCCATCAGCCCCAGCCATTGACCATGCTGGCTGGGGCTGATGGGAGTTGTAGGCAAAAAAACATCTGGAGAGCTACCGTTGGCCACCCCTGCTATAGGGCATCTCTCTTGCCCATCTTACTACAGGCCCAGTACTCTGTGACCTTTGTCATTTTCTGCTACAGAGCTATTCTTACATCAGGTAAAGTCAATCTGCTTTGAATCTGGAGAAATATGAAGTGTTAACATTTTAAGAAATAAAGCAAAAAATTGCCATAGCTCAGTGGTAGAACATCTGCTTTGCTTGCAGGAGGTTGCGGGTTCAGTCCCCACCACCTTCAGTTAGAGGATCCCTGGGTGCAAGTGGTATGAAAGACCTCTGCTTGAGACCCTGGAGAACAGGGAAACCCTCCATGTGGAAGCCCCTGTCTGGAGAAGCTCACCGTCTGGAGAGCCAGTTTGGTGTAGTGGTTAAGTGTGCGGACTCTTATCTGGGAGAACCGGGTTTGATTCCCCACTCCTCCACTTGCACCTGCTGGAATGGCCTTGGGTCAGCCATAGCTCTGGCAGAGGTTGTCCTTGAAAGGGCAGCTGCTGTGAGAGCCCTCTCAGCCCCACCCACCTCACAGGGTGTCTGTTGTGGGGGGAGGAAGGTAAAGGAGATTGTGAGCCGCTCTGAGACTCTTCGGAGTGGAGGGCGGGATACAAATCCAATATCATCATCATCATCACTGCCCTGCATTGGTGGTAACACCAGCGTGGGGACTTCAGAAGGAAAGCATCACCGTGTGGAACAGCCTGTCGTGATCTCAACATTATATCTACCGCTAGGTTGAACAGACAGAGGAAATCTATCAGCAGAGAACTCCACCTCTGCTCTTGGGTTCTTTTTCCATTCTGAAGGGAACTTCAGGTGACAGAAACATCTCACTCACATGGTCAAATTATAATAAATAAAAACTAATAAAATAGAGCAAAAGTTGTCACATAGTTTATATGAAACTTACATTTTTGGAAGACACTTTGAGGGTTTTGTGAACCAATAGTGCAGGATAAACATTTTGGAAAGAAATAAACGCAGCAGCCATGCTGTGTACTGACAGCACCCCCTTCTGGTTATTTCCAATTTTTTTAAATGTTAAAAGAGGGACCAGAAATCATGCAGCCGGGTTTAGGCAGGCCCACTCTGCTTTACCATGTCCTCCAACCACATGGATCTAAGGAGCCCTGAAATATGAGTGTGTCAAAATGTCTCTGCTCATTTGCCAAAGAGTGTAACAATGCAGCCCTACACAGAGCTATAGCCATCTGTGGTAACACACTAAATAATCCACTTTCAGTGCACTTTCCAACTGGATTTTGCCGGTTCACAACAGTAAAATCCAGTTGGAAAGTACACTGAAAGTGCATTATTTAGTGTGTGTGACTGCAACCTAAGCCTATCAAAATCAATGCACTTACGGTAGAATGGAGTTACGCCAGCATTGGATGGCTTTATAAGCGGCCTTCATTTTCCTCCAATATCCTTCCTTGCTTACTAGTGATGGGGGGGGAAATGTGAGGGTTCCAATGAAAGACAAAACAGAGACAGAGGGTTCAACAGAAAAGAATTTATTTAGTAGTTTGAACTACAGAGGGATCCTTACCCAGGACAATGAAAGCAAGTCTCCAAGTTCCAAGAGACACTATGCATTATATAGTATCTTTTATCTCCAGTTACCCTGTTAACCTATTCAAGTGTCCCACCATATTGGCAAAGGTTTTTTCCCTGCATAGGAGAAAAGATGAAGACACATGGGCATTTGAATCTTCAGCTAAAGCAACTGTAATTCATGAGATCTCCAGGCCCCACCTGGAGGTTGGTGCCCCCAGATGTGAAGACATCCTGCCCAGTACAATGTTCAAGGACACACAACAGCATGTAAATCCCTAAGGGCAGATTAAGGGCCTCACTCTACATTGCACAACCTTCAAGTGCTGCATGCTTAAAAGAAAGGAGCTTTGATGCTCAAAACGAAAAACTTGTCGATCTCTGATGCTACTGGACTCAAATCAAGGTTCAAAGAGTCATCATGTGTCTGGGAGACGTGTGATACAAAGTTCTGTTGAGGTAACGATAGTCCCTGTGCAAGCACCAGTCATTTCCGACTCTGGGGTGACGTTGCTTTCACAACGTTTTCATGGCAGACTTTTTATGGGGTGGTTTGCCATTGCCTTCCCCAGTGATCTACACTCCCCCCCACCCCCCAGCAAGCTGGGCACTCATTTTACCGACCTTGGAAGGATGGAAGGCTGAGTCAACCTGGAGCCAGCTACCTGAACCCAGCTTCCACTGGGATTGAACTCAGGTCGTGAGCAGAGCTTTGGATTGCAGTACTGCAACTTTACCACTCTGTGCTACATAGCTCTTTTGTAACTTCTAAGAAGGCCCTGATTTATCAACACACTGCTCCTGCATTGGAATTAGAGGCTGAGGTGGTTGGAATGGAGGGCAGAGGGGATTTTTGAGGCCCAGCATTTTCTAGATGACAATAACTGGAGACATGCCTCCTTTTGCCCCCCTGTAGCTACTGTTTATCATTGCTTTACAGCAATAGCAAGGTATTGTATGATGTGACAGAAATGCAACCAATTGCCAAAATGCAAACAAGGCATGGCCGGTGTGTGGGAGTAGGTGAAGTAGACAGCCATCTAGGGTGCCACCTCACCACGGGGGCACCACTGCATGCCCCCTCCCCCACCCTGCCACTCTCAGCTTCCCGGATTGCAGACTCGGGAGGCTGAGAGCTGTGGGACGGTGCATCGGTGTGTGCTCTCCTTCGAGCTAGCTTCCCTTGCAAGGGAAGCCAGGCTCAGAGGAGAACATGCCCCACCTGGCTGCTCTTACCTTGAAGGCAAATTCAGCCGGGTGGGGTGTTGGCACGGCTTTTCCAAGCTCAGCTTCCCTCATGATGAAAGAAGAAGAAGAAGAAGAAGATATTGGATTTATATCCCGCCCTCCACTCCGAAGAGTCTCAGAGCGGCTCACAATCTCCTTTACCTTCCTCCCCCACAATAGTCACCTTGTGAGGTGGGTAGGGCTGGAGAGAGCTCTCACAGCAGCTGCCCTTTCAAGGACAACCTCTGCCAGAGCTATGGCTGACCCAAGGCCATGCTAGCAGGTGCAAGTGGAGGAGTGGGGAATCAAACCCGGTTCTCCCAGATAAGAGTTCGGCTCCGCACACTTAACCACTACACCAAACCGGCTCTCTCTCTGAAGCTGAGGTCAGAGGAGAACACGCCCCACCCAGCTGTTCTTGCCTTGAAGGCGAAAACAGCTAGGCAGGGCATCAGTGCGGCTTGCCTGCAGTCCCTGCTCAGCCTTCTCAGGTCTGCAAGTAACCCATGCCTGTGCAGTGCAGTCTCAAGAGTGCACTGCACAGGAGTGGCTCGCCTGGAGCCCGCCCAACCCTCCCCTGCTGTGCCACCATGTCTGCACCTGCCCTCCCCATGGGCAGGAATGTGACGGCAGGGCAGGCGGAGGTGCAGGGGACCTTTAAAGACCCAACTCCAGACACAGATAAAAAGATTATCATTCCCCTTTGCAACAAGCGGCCCCAGCATTCAATGACTCCACAGCAACAGAGCCACTCCTTCTCCACACCACCCATTTCGTAGCTGTAACCCCACGTGAGCTCCGTCCAAGCTGCAGACGATGAAGGTGCCGATACTTTTGAGCAGCATGGACAGCGATGTGGACAACGGATGCGCCACTTCAGGGCAAGTGCAGGGCAACACAAACGACAGTGGCAACATCCAGCCTATTTCCTCCAGGTCTGAGGAAGAACATGGGGCTGAAAAGAATATCTCTTTGGGGCTTGGGCCCATGAAGAGGCAAGTGGCTGTGAAACCCACCTGGGGTTTTGCCTTGAAATTGACCCATGGCATTGCCATCAAGTCAAGAAACCTGGCTTTGGAGGAGAATACCCTCATTCAGAACAACACACATCAGGAGTCCTGCTACATCATCAACACCAAGCTCAAGGGTAACCTTGGCAACTACCTCAACCAGAGCTGAAGGCCTAACCTCTTTGTGGAGACATTCCTCTTTTTGAGTGACCTGGGCCTCAGAGATTATAGGGGTAGAGGAAAAAAGGGAAGAGAGGACAGTGGGAGTGTGGGGGACAGAAAGAAGAGATGAGTGCAGTGAGGGTAGAGAAGATGTTTGGTGTCCCAACTTCCACTCCATTTCATTGTCTGGAGTGGCATTAGGGGCAAGTTTGGGGTCGGTGGATGTGCTGGAGGGAAGGGAAGGAACTAAGGTTGTCAATCCCCAGGTGGGGGCAGGGGATTCCCCTGGGTTGGTGGCCCTCCCTCTATTTCAGGGTGATCAGAAAACGTGGGGAGGGGGGAAGGAAATGTCTGCTGGGCACTCCATTATTCCCTATGGAGACCGATTCCCATAGAATATAATGGAAAATTGATATGTGAGTATCTGGGACTCTGGGAGGCTGTTTTTTGAGGTAGGGGCACCAGATTTTCAGCGTAGCATCCAGTGTCTCTCTTCAAAACACCCTCCAAGTTTCAAAAGGATTGGAACAGGGGGTCCAATTCTATGAGCCCCAAAAGAAGGTGCCCCTATCCTTCATTATTTCCAATGGAGGGAAAGCATTTAAAAGATGTGCTGTCCTTTTAAACGTGATAGCCAGAACTCTCTTTGGAATTCAGTTGTGCTTGTCACAACCTCATTCCTGGCTCCACCCCCAAAGTCTCCTGGCTCCATCACCAAAGTTCCCAGATATTTCTTGAATTGGACTTTGCAATCCTTGAAGAAACGGTGGTAGGAGTAATGGGAGGGAATAACAGACAGGGGGTGGGGGGTGGAAAGGAAATAACAGATGGGAGGGGTGGGAAGGGAAAGGAATAATTGACGGTGGAAGAAGGGAGGGAAAGAGATGCAGTGGGGGTGATCAGAGGAAGGGAAACAGAGTGTTGTGTGGGGCTGAGTTTTGGTGAGGGTGTGGGGATGCAGATCCAAAACCAAGGGTGGTGGTGGTGGTGGAGATGGGATGGAATATAGTTGGATTGGCCTCTCTCTGGGAAACTTCAGTCATCATAGTTGGTATAGATCAATGTGCTTTTTGCACATTCTTTGTGTTTGCCATGATGCCGGTCTTTCTGAAGCTACTGCAACTGGAAGCGCAATAAAGAACTTCACCTACTGCTGGAAGACACTGAGAAAGGGTGGGGAAGTTCCAGCCCCACAACCAGAAGCAGGGCATCCAAAAATGACTGGGGTGGTCAGGTAGGTTCCTGTGGGGATAGGTGGTCCCTTCCACCTATTGCTCCAAAGAACAGGGCCATCCCTACAGTGAGGATGAGTCAGCCTGCCACTCCCTTAGACATCAGGTTGTGGGCCTGAAGGACCACACAAATCCCTTCCCAATTTCTTCCACAAAACCTGCTGCCAGGAAACAGCATAGAGTTGTCAGCTGCACAAACAGGATGCAGAATCCATTCCCTATCCCTCCAAAAAGGCAGGCGGTAGTTTTAGAAACAGTTTTCTGTTGGGATAAGAAATGTGAAAACGATGGAATTGTGAAGAGTATCCTTCCCCACCCCCAATGCTGGAAAGTGGGTAACATGGTAAAGGCACCTCTAGGGATGGGAAGACACCCTCAAGAAAGCTGCTTGATGCCCCTAAGGCAAGATTTGGCCTGGACCTTTGGGAAGTGTTATGTCTGGGCCTATTTACTTGAGAATCTGTGGGAGCGTCAGCCCCAGGGCTTTTTTTAAGCAGAAATGCACGGGAACGCAGTTCCGGCTGACTTTTGGTGTGAGGGGGTATAGCCTAATATGCAAATATGTTCTACTGGGCTTTTTCTACAAAAAAGCTCTGTGTGAAACAATGGTGACATCAGGGTATGTCACCTAATAGGCAAATGAATTCCTGCTGGGCTTTTTCTACAAAAAAAGCCCTGTTCAGCCCTATAGACATTGGGAAGGTAGGTTTGAAACAGCTGCAGTCCAGTTGGCCGGGCTGCCATGGACTACCTATAGGGGAACAGAGGTAAAATTTGAATGCACCTATGGGTCTACAGTGGGGTGGAGCTTCACTGTATATAACGGAGTCTAGGGCTGGGGGTTTTCCTTGCTTGTAAATAGTTTGCTGAATCACTTGTAAAAAATGCTGATCATTACTCTGGCAGTCCTCATTCTTTCCATCGAACCCAGTATTTAACAGAAAGCCACTCACCCTACAAAACCTGCCCCACTACTCCAAGCAGCTGCACTGAAGTCAGCAGGCAGGCTCCCACAAGGGGCTGGCCAGCCAGACCAGCAGAACAGCCACATGGGTGCAGTAGAGATAGAGGGGGATGTTTGGGGTCCCACATTCCACTCCATTTCATTGTCTGGAGTGGCATTAGGGGCATAGAAATGGCTATTCCTTCCTGACTCCCCAGTTGAGGCAAGACTGAGAGAAGAGGCAAGCAGGTAGTCCCACTTCCATGCCCACTAGGATCTGGGAGACCCAGGTTTGAATCCCCATTATGCTATGGAAGCTCACTGTGTGACCTTGGGCCAGTTACACCCTTTCAGTCTAACCTCCCCCATGGTTGTTGTGGGATAAAATGGAAGGAGAATGGTGTAAGCAACTTTGGTTACCCACTGGGGGAGAGGGTTGGACAGGGCTTTTTTTTGGTACCAGGAACTCATTTGCATATTAGGCCACATCCCTCTTATGTAGCCAGTCCTCATGGAGCTTACAGTAGGCCCTGTAATAAGAGCCATGTAAGTACTTGGAGGATTGGCTACATCAGGGGTGTGTGGCCTAATATGCAAAGGAGTTCCTGCTACAACGCCCCCCCCCCCGGGGCTGTGTATAAATGAAGTAAGTAACTCGATATCAATTAGGGTTGCCAAATCCAATTCAAGAAATATCTGGGGACTTTGGGGTTGAGCCAGGAGTCTTGGGGGTGGGCCCAGGAGCAAGGGTGTGACAAGCATAATTAAACTCCAAAGGGAGTTCTGGCCATCACATTTAATGGCCACACGCCTTTTTAAATGCCTTCCTTCCATAGGAAATAATGAAGGATAGGGGCACCTTCTTCGGGGGCTCACAGAACTGGACCCCCTGGTCCAATCTTTTTGAAACTTGCAGGGTACTTTGGGGAGAGCCACTGAATGCTATACTGAAAATCTGGTGCAAGTACATCAAACAACAGCCCCCCCCCCCAGAGCCCCAGATACCCGTGAATCAATTCTCTATTATTTCCTATGGGAATAAGCCTCCAAAGGGAATAATAGAGTGCCCAGCAGATATTTTCCTCCCCTCCCCCCGCTTTCTGATGACCCTGAAGCGGGGGGAGGGCCTCCAAACCAGGGGATCCCCTGCCCCCACCTGGGAATTGGTAACCCTAATCAATCTATGTTGTTCTCAGACAGCACCCTAACAGGCACTGTGAGTTTGGAAAAAGGTCTGGTGGAGATCTCTCAACACATAGAAACAAAGCCTCCTGAAGAGAGTTGTTTTTTCTGGTACTAGAGATGGGAGGACTTGGTGTGTTTGGGGGGGGGGTCAGTCACTGAGTTCTAAATACTCAAGGAAGGGGATTCCCCCCACCCCACCCCAAGGCTCAAAGTAGGTAAGTGGAGACAGATAGAAGGGAGAGAAATGAAAGTTTATGAAAAAATGTTTTCCCCAGAATGACAGGTGAAACACTTCTTAAAGCAGTTGGTTTTAAAAATTACACTGGGACAGATAATTTACCCTGTTGCATATCTGCAAGGTCATCTCCGAGTGGTGATGATTCGCTGATATGTGCACATTGTTTCTACAAAGGACAGAGCCATGCACAGTAGCAACGGAGCATGAGGTAACACTGAACTTCAGTGATCTCATAAAGGTTAACTGACAGTACAACATAATCCGGACTGAATGTGTTCTTTAGAAATACAGGTTTCTGCATAATACAGCATACAGTTTCTCAGTCTGGATAATAAAAATCTTCTTGTTCACTGCATCATTCATTTACCATCTTTATTTTATTAAAATTGAAAACAGAGGGGGGAAATCTGATTTACTAAATTAAAAAATTCATTATAGAATTACAAAGTAATTACAAACTTTGCAATTTTAGATGTTGCTATAATGCTTAATAAATGAATGACACCATTTCATTTTTTTTTTTTTAAGGACACCATTTCACAAATCTTGGAATGCTTTAGCTGGCTCTCTGTAACAAGGTCAGTCAGTGAAGGTATTAGTCCAATATATCCTAGTTCATCAATCACCTGCTTTTAGCTGATTTTAGGAATTTTCATATTTTTCCCCAATTTTAATAAGTACAATCTAAGCTGCTATTAAGAGAGAAGTATTTTCTGTTTGTCTGTTATCGCATACTGCAATGTTATTATTACTATAGCATTATAATGCTGCCTTTCCAGCCTAATCAGGGTAATAAAAATAGTTAAAATTATAAAGTAACCAATTAAAAACACATAAACAACACTAGAAGGGCCAGTAACTGCTGTTGGTGGTATGCCTAGGGTTGTCAAGTTCAATTCAAGAAATATCTGGGCACTTTGGGGGTGGAGCCAGGAGACTTTGGAGGTGGAGCCAGGAGCAAGGATGTGACAAGCACATTTGAACTCCAAAGGGAATTCCGGCTATCACATTTAAAGGGACCACACACATTTTAAATGCCTTCCTTCCATAGGAAATAACAAAGGATAGGGGCTCCTTCTTTGGGGGCTCAGAATTGGACCCCCTACTTTGGGGAGAGGCACTGGATGCTATACTGAAAATTTGGTGCCTCTACCTCAAAAAATAGCCCCCCAGAGCCCTAGATACTCATAGATCAATTCTCCATTATTTCCTATGTGAATAAGTCTCCAAAGGGAATAATAGCGTTCCGAGCAGACATTTCCCTCCCTTCTCCCCACTTTATGATAACCTTGAAGCAGGGGGTGGGTCTCCAATCTGAGGGATCCTCCGCCCCCACTTGGGGATTGGCAACCCTAGGTATGTCAGATAAAACAAAAAAAGTCTTCACCTGCTGGGAAAAGACACCAATAGAAGGAGAAAAATGAATCTCCCTAGGGAGTGTCAGACCTTGACAGCCCCCCACCCCTGAACACAAGGATGACACAGTAGTGCACAATGGCATTCTCATATGTGGTGCGTTTTCAGGGCATCCTCATAGGGCACCTCTCTAACCTTTACCTGGGAAGCACGACACGTGTTATTAGGATGCATGTCCTTGAACATAAGTCTTGTATTAAAAATGCAGTGGCAGATGCACCAATCGTTGAACATTTTTGTATGTTTCAACATGAAACATTGAGAGTTTCAACATGAAACTCTTTTTTAAAAATTGTATTGGAAAAATTTCCCATCTGGCTTCATGAAAAAACCAATCCTAGTAAATGGCTGCTAAGACAGGAAATGCGATGGATCTTCAAACTTAAGACTTTGGTACCTAATGGCCTTAACAACAATTGGGATCTATCGTGTTTCCTTTAAGTGTTTTTTGGGGTAGACTTTCTGTGCTAGGATGTCTGTTACTTTAATTGACTGCGTTTGGTTAACACCCGTATGTATTTATTTGAGCATGATTTCTTTAATGCTCACGCTGTTGTTAAGATCTTTGAAGCTCTGCTGTATTGTAAAATGGTTTCCTAAAGGTATGTACTGCTACATTTTAATATTTTAAAATTGTCATGGTTGTTTCTTAAGATGCTGATTCTTATATGTTTTTGTGCAGCTCATAGAAGCTTGTGAGTGAAACAGGGGATCAAGTACGGCCCTGTTGCATTTCTTGTGCCCTGCTGCACTGGATTATTTCATCTTTAAAATTCATGAAGACGTCTTGGAGCGTTGGATTCCCTAGAAAAACCTTTGCCATGACTTGGACTACTCTTCTCATCTTCTTGGCGTTAATTCGACTATAAAGGGACTTGATTGTGAGCATGGTCTTTGTCTATTTCATTATTAATTTCACTTTATATGTTTGGTTGCTATATTTATAAACATTTGTATCATGTTATATTTTTTTAGGCTGGTTTTTCGCGGAGGTGTATACCTTATTCCCTGCTCCATTTTCCCGCAAATCTCTGTTGGTTGCCTAGACCTCTGGTCCAGCCAGAGGGTCTTCAGGGCTTTGATTTGCTGCCGCCACAGCCAGTTAGACAGAAGCCCCACCTCCAAAGAGGCCCATTGCGACATGAGTTGTGAGCCTGAGAAGACACTGGTGTCAGTGGGATCCCCACCACCAACAGGGGCTTAATTCCATTAGGGGTGGGGTGGTGAGTCCAAGCGTTCCCTGGTGCTTTACATGGCTACAGTAGTCTTGGGTGCTTTGGCGCATGAGTGGTGCTTGATACCTATGGAGGCACTTATGTGCACCATGGAGCACAGAGCAAAACCCCCCACCTGCAACAGATTGGTAGGTTCACACTGCCAATCTGTTTCATGCGCGTTCCCCTATTTTCAGGCGTTGTGTGACATGGGATACACATGCAGGGATCCATCAGCACCAGAATTCACCTGGTGGCTATTTGCTCTGACTCATCTTATGATGGGATAAGTGCGACTGGGGAACAGCTGCCAGATGTTGCTATGTGACCAAGTCCATTTAATCTGTTAGGGAAAAGCAACTATATGAGGCCAAGATGCCCATTGGATTGCAGCCTGAGTCAGTGTCCATAGTGCAGCACAGTAATTTTTTATCTTATTAAAGAAAATAGCGTATATTTAACACATGCCTCTTTTAACCAAATGGAGGTAAAATTGATTTTCCCCTCCCACAGGGGCTTCAACATTTCTGGTATTTGCACTGACCTCTTTTCCACAAATAAGACAAGTTGTGCAATGTCTGCAAAATGTCACACACACATTGCATGCCTAAAATTTGCACATTGTCAGAGGAGCTCCAACGGGGAAATGCACTGGAGTGGCCACAGGCTGCTCCCCAGTTTATCCACAAGGTGTCGTCTGGACACAATTAGTCAAAAGGTGCCTCAAGCAAGCGCAATGCAAGAGAACATGAAGAGTGGATTTTTGCTGGAGAAAGTAAGCTTTAGCATTAAACAGGAGTCTTCATCAGATCTCTTCTCTGTTTTGTGAAAGGCTAAAACTTACCTTTTTCTAGCTTTTTTTTTTTTTAAATCACAATTCCTCATTTGATCCTTAATTTATATGGTTACCATTGTTAGGAAGGAAGGAAGGAAGGAAGGAAGGAAGGAAGGAAGGAAGGAAGGAAGGAAGGAAGGAAGGAAGGAAGGAAGGAAGGAA
The DNA here is from genome assembly GCF_032191835.1 of Heteronotia binoei. NCBI lineage: Eukaryota > Metazoa > Chordata > Lepidosauria > Squamata > Gekkonidae > Heteronotia > Heteronotia binoei. The sequence goes on from NC_083236.1 coordinate 28,157,548, forward strand.
GGAAGGAAGGAAGGAAGGAAGGAAGGAAGGAAGGAAGGAAAATAGATGGAAAGGGGGAGGGAGAGGGAGGTGAAAAGAAAGCAACTCTAACTTTAAATACATTCTCCAAACTGCTGGCTAGCTTGGCTTGGAGAAGCAATTTAAAAAGAAAAATGCCTTCTCCAAGCCAACCGTCAGTGTGGGGGGCTTCAAGAGCCACATAATGTGTGTGAAAGAGCCACATGTGGTCCCTGAGCCACTGTTTGGCCACCCCTGGTCTGTGGGATTGAAGTGGATGTGGCTGCAGTGTACAGCCTGGCTGTATATAATGGATCGTTTGGTATGTTTAGGATAGTAACTGAAAGTATGTAGATATGTTTGGCTGTCAGTATGTTCCCATTATAAAATGGTGTCTATGCATCCATTATGAATTTTTACAGTAGTGTCCAGAAAATGTATTTCTTCCATAGATTGGTTCATTGTCAAGTTGATGGTGGGGTGAAAGTTGTGGAATGCCTGGTGGAATATGTCCATAGCCTCTTCACCATGTGGCCAGACAATAAAAATGTCATCAAGTACGGTATATCACAGGTAAAAGAGGGGAATGAGTGGATGGGATAAAAATGTTAGCATACTGTGGGGCCACGCAAATGATCATGACTGTACCACTGATCTGAAGGAACAAGATGTCACCAAATCAGAAGTGGTTATGGGTAAAAACAAAATGGTGGCAAAGTCAGCTGTTATGTTGTCAGAAATCATATTCCTTATGGCTTGTAATCCATCTTCATGTGGGATGTTGGCATACACAGATTCCATATTCATGTTGCCTAAAACAGTATTACTCTGGAAGGTTGTTCAAAGATTGTATTTTCCTCAGAAATTCTGTGGTGTTGCAAAAATAACTAGGAGTGTTGATGGCATAGGGTCATAGAACAGAGCTCATATATCCAAATACCCCCATGGTGATAGTCCCTATGCCTGAGACAATGGGGCATCCTGGGTTGCTGGGTTTGTGTATTTTGGGTAGAAGACAAATGGTACCTGGTCAGGGTTCCTGTGTTGTATCTGAAGGGATTTGTTCCTGAATGTGCAGGGGTAATTCCTTTATAATCTTGCTTAGTTCTTTTTTGTATTCTGGGGGAGGGGGGCCCCGAGTCCAGTGGTTTGTAAAAAAGCACTATTTGAGAGTTTTCCTTTCAGCCTCCTGGGTGTAGTCTGATCTATTCATGATGACAATGGCTCCACTTTTGTCTGCCTGTTTAATTATAGTATCTGGATTGTTCCTGAGACTGTTTATGACCTTCCTCTCAGTTTGGTTGAGATTCTGCTATGCGTGATGTTGTTTACTGATCATATCCGTTTGGACCCTACAGCAAAAACTGTATGTATTCTATGTAGACAGGGCTTTTTTTTGCAGAAAAATCCCAGCAGGAACCAATTTGCATTTAGGCCACACTCCCTGACATCATCATAGTTTCACACAGGGCTTTTTGTAGAAAAAGACCAGCAGGAACTCATTTGAATATTAGGCCACACCCCGTGATGCAAACCCAGCCAGAACTGTGTTTCTGTGCGTTCTTGCTAAAAAAAAAAAAAAAAAACTGTATGTAGAGATCAAGGGCAGAATTACAACCCTCAGGAGGGGTCTGTGTGGAGTCTCTTTTTTGTAGCATTGTTTTGATGGAATGTGATAGTAAGTATCTTGTACATTGGTGGGTTGGAGGGTGTATAATTAGAATAATTGTGAACAATAACATTATCTAAGATGAATGTGGTTATTACAGGCTACTCACAGCAAAGCCTATCAATGTAAATTATGCCCAGGAAAGTGGGGGCGGGGGGGGGGCACAGATTTGGAACAACAGCAGGCAAGTCCAGACGGCAGCTGGTCACACAAAAGAGGGATGAGAAGCTGTACCTGAGCCAGTGCCAGAAAGAAAGAAACCCTTTCAGGAGTGAATTTTAAAATGCTGTAATGAGCATGAGTTATAGGCTAAAAGAGAGATCAGTAGCACCTTACAGACCAGCAAGATTTTGAGGATACAAGCTTTAGAAAGTCAAAGCTCCTTCTGTTAGATAGTGACAAAGGAAGATTTGAATCTGGAAAGTTTATACTCCCAAAATCTCATTGGTCTTCAAGGTGTTACTGGAGAGGAATCTACAGCAGACCAATATGGCTTTCCTGCTGAGGCAAAGAGAGAAAACATAAAATCAATAGTAGCTGTAATTGGCACTAGTTGTATTTCTAGGAATTGGATCTGTCCATTGTTTCCACTGGTGAAAAACTGTGGGGAAGATAGTTCCTCTTTGACATCTCCAAAATGCTATGTTGAGGAAGTTGGGACCTGCATAGACAAACGCCACATAGAACAGGGGTAGATTTGCCAAACCATGTCTGGCAACCCAAGGGAGCTGGGGGAGGGGAACATGTGTTACAAGCACCATAATGTTGGGTAGCTCTAGGAATCACTGGAAACTCTTTTGTAAAACTGCATTTGCTGTGGCAATTAATCCACAACAGTGAGTTGAGCCAGCTGTAAAATTGCTAAAGAGACTGTTGAGTTTTGAAAGGAGTCATACGTTGGACTACGGGCTGGCAATTGTTGAGGGGCACTGTTGGGAGAGGTAGGCCTGTGTCCAGAAAAGTAAGCTGCAAGATCCTTTTCTTAACTTTAGCAAGACTCCTTGGGTCAAGTTTTTCCAATCATGGTGCCCACCAGTACTTCCCTTGGTGTTCACCAAGCATTTCAGAAACTGGGTGGGAGCACTGTAAGGCGGCAGTGTTATTGACTGCCCTCATTAAAATAAAATGTTATTGCTTTCTGTTGCCTGAGAAGGTCAAACCAGAACCAACGAGTTGAAATTAAATCAAAAGAGTTTTCTGCTAAGCATTAAGAAGAACTTCCTGACAATTAGAATGGTTCCTCAGTGGAACAGGCTTCCTTGGGAGGTGGTGGGCTCTCCTTCTTTGGAGGTTTTTAAACAGAGTCTAGATGGCTATCTGACAGCAATGCTGATTCTCTGAACTTAGGCAGATCATGAGAAAGAGGGCAGGAAGCATTGGTGCTTAGTTCTCATGGCCCTTTCTTATATGCCCAGGGAAATGCTGCTCACCACTTTGGGATCAGGCAGCAATTTTTCTCCAGACCAGTTTGGCCAGGGATCCTAGAGGCTTGTTTGCCATCTTCCAGGCATGGAGCAGGGGTCACTGGTGGTGTGGAGGAGCTCTTTGTGAATTTCCTGCAGGGGGTTGGTCGACATGACATTGGAAGTCCCTATCAACTTTATGATTCTATGAAAGGGTTTTCTACAGGAGGATGAGAAGAAATGGTAAGCACCTGAGCTTTCCTTAATGTTTGAATCTATTTCCCCTTCAGGATTTCCTTCCTTCCAGGAAGTGTAAAGAAGGGAGATATTCCATTTGGTTTTGCCTTCTGAGGCAGCCATTTTGGATTTAGCATTACTTCCTGTAGCAGCCATTTTGATCTGGTGCTCAACACTCCCTCTCAACATTCCAAAGGTACCTGCAGGCTTTAAAAGGTTGGAGACCCCTCTCTGGGGTGAATAGATGGCTTTTATGCTAGTCTCTGACCTGGACCTGTGCTCTACAGGATACTTTTCTCAACTCTGTCATGGATGGTGCCTAATCTCTGAATATCAAAGTACAGATGGATGCAAGACAGATGGATTTTAAAAAAAAGACCCCATCCTTCATTTCAGACAATGTAAATAGCTGACATTCATATTCCTTGTTAACTCCCTGCAGGCTCCAGAGAACTGCAATGGGGGCAGGTGCTGAAACATAGGAGGCTCCACTGAAGTGGCTGAAGGAAGAAACTTGGCCCTAACCTCTCAGAGGCCTCACTGGGTCTCCCACTGTTTCCCTCCAAGGTTAGCCAGGCATTCCGGAGAAAACAATAGCTGTCAAATCAGTCTTCAGAATAATATCCTATTATAATTTATGCCAGAGCCACAGACGGAATCTGATGACATCAGCCAAACTATGAAAATCTCCCCCCCCCCATTTTTCCTCTCAGAAGGTTTAGTACAGTTCTAAACAAAATACTTTACCAATGGCCATTTCTGTCCTGTGGGGCCATCCCACGTTGTCTATCCTTCATAGGTTAACACTACAATACAGATTGCAGGATTTCCAGCCTCTTTCCAGTTAGAGAGCAAACTATGCCAAAATTCAGAGCAAGGGATCAACAAGGAGACGGCATCAGAAAGCCCATATAAATAACTGAAAATATACAATTTAACGTTAATGATTCATCATCATCATCATCATTTGGGACTTGCTTGATTGCCCGACCTGGCCAAGGCCAGACTCTGGGTGATGTACAACAGATAAAATAATATACAATCATAATTCCAAGTAAAACATTTCAAAGAGTTAAATTAAACCAATAAAACTCTAAAACCCATGATGGCATCCCATTAATTTGGTTCTCCTTCTAAACTATCAGAGCATACAGGGTGGGGGAAGAGATGAAGCCTGCTGAAGGGGGGTGGACAAAAAGGAAAGAAAAGTGTCAGCCATTGCTGTCCTCAATCAAAAGCCTGGTGGATCACAGGTGCTGTGGAATTGCATAAATTCCTGCAGGGCTCAGATGTCATCTGGCAGAGAGTTCCACCATGTGGGGGCCAGGACAGAGAAGGCCCTGGTCCTAGTCAAGGACAGCTGGGCCTCTTTAGGGCTGGGGATCACCAGCAGATTGTACCAGAAGAGTGTAACACTCGACCAGGGATATAATGGAAGAGATGGTCCCGCAGATATGTTGGTCCCAGACTGCTCAAAGGCCTTGAAGGTCAAAACCAAGACCTTGAATCTGACTGGGTACTCAACATCCATTTAGAATCCGTTAAGTTTTGTCCTATATAGGCAATATTAGTGGTATGAAACTGTGAATCAGTAGAATTTTGATTGTTAAAATCAGATTATGTTAACAGATCAAAAGGTAATAACTTGCTGGAACTTACTCATATGGAAAAATACTTTGCTTTGCTTTTTGTTATCTATTTTTGTACAATTCAGAAATGGAATAGCAAAAAAAATGTTTTTATTCCCGTTTCCATTTTTCCTTTTCCTTTCTAAATTCAATAAAATGTTTTTTTAAAAAGAAGAATCCATAAAGTTTCTGCAGCCCAAACACCATTCAATAGAAGCCCTTTGTTAAGAGGTGACATCTCAAAATAAGTAATAAATATACACAGGAGCACCTGTGCAATTGTTTTAGTACACATTTTTTTTGCACTTGGCTTCCTGGCAACTTTTCACCTCTGTCATTTCTCTTTTTGTAAAACATCAAAATGAAGTCCTTTAGCCCCTTAAACATCTTTGTCTGCCCTTCTAGTTATTTTGACATCTCACCAATACCTCCAGTAGACTTTAACCAATAGATTTCACTTATTTAAAGAACCAGCTCTGCTTCTGTTCCGAGCCACATTTAGCTCTGGAGCTGTTTGTGGCTATAAAGCTAAGCCTATTGAAATCAAGGGGCTTTGAGTAGAGGACATAAGCACATAAGAGAAGCCATGTTGGATCAGGCCAACGGCCCATCCAGTCTCTGCCAGTTCACAACCCATCAACTTGTATTTGTAGCTGGGATTCTTGGCCCCAATGTGCATTACTTTGCACTTGTCCACACTGAACCTCATCTGTCACATTGACGCCCACTCACCCAGCCTCAGCAGGTCCCTTTGGAGTTCCTCACAATCCTCTCTGGTTCTCACCACCCTGAACAATTTAGTGTCATCCGCAAACTTGGCCACTTCACTGCTTACTCCCAACTCCTAACCATTAATGAACAATTAAACAGCATGGGACTATGCAGAGCAACTCTGCATAGGTCTGTGCAGTTAGATTCTAATCACATGGCCCTGCTTTACACTGGTGGACCCTTCATCCATTAAGGTCAGTATTAAGATGGTAGCTGTATTAGCCTGTCCGTAGCAGCAGAAAAGAGTAAGGGCGTTTTCGCACAGGGCTTATCCCGGAGCGACGTCCCTCTTCACCGCGCAGCGTCTGCACGGATTTCGCACCAACTGCTCTGCAGAACCAGGAAGAGCTGTGAAGTGCCGCGGCGTTTACGTCACAAATGTAAACCGCCAAAAACCAGTTTACATTTGCGATGCAAAAGCCGTGGCTCTTTGCGGGTCTGCGGAGCAGTTGGTGCGAAATCTGCGCGGACGCTGCGCGGTGAAGAGGGACATCGCTCCGGGGTAAGCCCTGTGCAAAAACGCTCTAAGAATGCAGTAGCACCTTAAAGACTAACAAAATTTGTGGCAGGGTATGAGCCAAAGAAGTGAGCAGGGACTAACGAAAGCTCTTACACTGCCACAGGTTTTGTTAGTCTTTAAGGTGCCACTGCACTTTTACTCTTTTCTAAGGTCAGTATTGCTTACTCAGTGCTGGCCAAACCCAAAAGGTAATAATAGTGGGGCTATTTTTGAGCAGGAGCGCAGTTCCAGCTGGCTTGGTGGTGGTCTAATATGCAAATGAATTCCTGTTGGGCTTTTTCTTTTAAAAGCCTTGATAGTAGCATATAAGGCGATATATAAAGACTTTGTTGTATACTTTTGAGGTATGTGGAGGTTTATGGTTTTGTGAAGAGTGATTGTGACAACCTTTTGGCTTTTTGTGTTTGACTTCTGTACCACAGCCCCTCCCAGGTTTGGCTTACTCAATGCTGGCAGCTGCTCTCCAGGATCTCAGGTAGATATCAAATCACCTACTATCCCATTATTCTAATTGGAAATGGCAGGGATTTAACCTAGGACCTCCTGCGTGCAAAGCAGATGCTCTATTACTGAGCCTTAGGCCCTCCCAAAGCCGCACTCACACAATTCTGCAAGAAAGCAGAGGGACAAAAAAAGATGCTATATCATGTACCAATATTCATTTAAATCTTACCAAATGCAATTCTTCAGTTGTCCCCACTGATCATATCTAATTTTGATGACCTATGAATTATGAATACACACACAGACACCCTTGAATTCAGCAGGCGCTCACGGGAGTGCAGCTCCTGAACCTTTCTGATGGTCCCCCCATCTCCTTCCCACCTTGTCCTTTGAATAGTAGGTGCAGCTGCATAACAATTCCTGGATAAGCTCCACCACCTATTTTTCTACAAAACGACCTCTGCACACACGCACTTGGCAATAACTTTTTCCCCATCTAGATCTGAGTTAGGTAGGTCTGTGTGTACGAGCTTTCAAGAGTCAAAACGCCTTAGCTGTTCTACTGCAAACCAATACAACTACCCTCTGAAATGATCTTCTTTCCCCCGTCTGTGGTTATTCTCTCTCTCCCAATAGTTTTTCCTTGCTATACAATGTTATGGACTTTTCTTGTTGTGTTTAAGGTTCAGTGTTGTATTCTAGTTTGGAATGCCCCTGATAAAACTTCAGTTTTAGAAAAGCAGTTCTTAAATTTGCTTCAACTTTCAAGGGCATGATCTAGTGTCCTGTGCAAGCCACACTGATGTGACAGGCCCCTGCCCTGTTCATTTCAATGTGTCTCATGGCTTCAAGAAACTGTCCCCTGAAGTATTAAATATATTCCACTGTAGTTTAATTTTAGGATACATTCTCTCCCCCTCGAGAGTCTGGATTTATCTGAAATGCATTTGTTCCATTTGGCGACTCTTGGCAGTTCCTGAGCATGTGGTCCAAAAGACATTTAATTACTCCCAAGCTTTTGCAAAAGCCTGTTGGAGCCAATTAGGACAGGGGAGGAGAGAAACTTTTCTTGTTTAATGCATCTGTGGGGAGGGGAGGGGGGTTCTGCTCCACATTCCTTCTGATGCTGCCCTGGCTACCTTTAAGAACATCTGAGCGATTGCTCTGTTTTCAAACACAAAGAACCTCACGCGCAGCTAAAGCAAATATAGAGCAAATATTGATTAGGGACTTGAATGCCAGAAAAGCCTAGCAGGAGGCAATAAGATATTGCTGGGGAGGAATGGGGGGGGGGGAATCTAACTTATCACCTGTCAGCCTAGAGACCCTTGTCTTTTTCAGAAATCAGATATGGGGTTCTGGTCTAAGGCCAGGGGGAAAATAGCCCTCTTTGACCCTCTCCTTCCCACCCCCAGTGACCAACCATGATCTCATTTCCTCTCCTTCCCACCGACGGTTTGCAGAGGTGGCTCACAATCGTGCCACACACAGGGAAGCATCGCTTTCAGAATAAAGGTAGCTGAGAGGATTTATGGCTAAGCTGCAGCTTTGGAGTTGATTGAAATGGCGCTTACCAACACCCCGCCACCGCCAAGGTTCTGCGCCCTGCCGCTAGCCTTTGATGTGTGGAGGGGGGAAAGGCAAATCAGATTTGCTCAGAATATGAAGGCTGGGTCTATTCAAGTCGTCATCCCAAAATTATTCCGACAGTAAAAAAAGAAGATGAAGACGCAGGAGGAGAAAAAAGGAAGATATGGCTCTATGCTAAAGGGGGACAGTAGCTTTCAGACTTTGTGGCTGGATAAATTAACAGTAAAAGCAGAAGCATTGCATTCTCAATTGCAGGATCCCTCCCCAACACACCCCTCTGAAATGAATGTAACATGTGTGCCAGCAATTTGAATATAGATCTTGCCATCTGCCTTGGGATTCTCCCCAGTCCTGGTTGCCAACTCTGGCTTAGAAAATTCCTGGAGGTTTGGGGGCTATTCCTGGGGATGGTAGAGTTTGAGAAGGGGAAAGAGCTCAGCACAGAGATAATGTCACTCTAGGATTTCTGCTTCTCCTAGACTGTGGCATACCAGAGACTTCACCCTCCAAAGCTGCCATTTCCTAGGGAAATTAATCGCTGTAGTCTGGAGATCAGCTGTAATTCCGGAAGATTTTCGGGCCCCATACTAAGACTGGTAAACTTATGTCTCTCTTTCCCAGAGCTGGGACTGGCCCAAGATCTTCCAGCCAGGCTTCACATGGAGGAGTGGGGAATCAAACCCAGTTCTCCAGATTAGAGTCCACTGCTCTTAACCACTGCACCATGCTGGAACCATGATGAATTGATGGGAATGCCTTTGGGAAAGTGTGGAATGCACTATGTGCATTGGAGTAATACCCTTGGGCATAAATTTCAGAGGTTATTTCCAGGCAGGGATGCACCTAGAGTTACCAACCTCAAGCTGAGGCCTGGAGTTTTCCCAGAATTCTAGCTCAGCTTCAGGCCACAGATCAGCTCCCCTGGAGAACACAGCAACTTCAGAGGGCCAACTCTACAATGCATGTCATACAGCCCACCTTTCAAAGTTATTGTATAACAAAGTCTGGCAGAAAGCAAACTCCTAGAGTGGCATCACATCTCCACTGAGTTCCCTAACCCTGTCATCTTAGGCAACACCCCTAAACACCCCTAATTGTTGGGAGCCGCCCTGAGCCACTTGTGGGAAGGGTGGGATACAAATCATAAATAAATAAATAAACCTTCAGGGATTTCCAAAGTGGAGTTGGCAACCCTATTTTAACCCCTCTCTTCTGGAAATTAAGTTGTTGGCTGTACAGTTAAACGTTCTCTCACTTTGTGTATCATCATAAACTGTCCTCTTGTATAAGGAGGGCTAACCTATGAATGATTAGTGGTGTGATTCTTCCTGCAAGTTTGTTTTTAAATGACCATGAGATGCTAAAGCAGAAGAACAGCAATAAGTGTGTGTGTGTTAAGCTCTTTCTCCTACTGTTTCATCATATTCTCCCTTCCCTCATCCGCTGCTGAGTCTCTTCCTGCAGGAAGCAAGATACAGATTTCCATCTAACCCCCACCCATGGCTGGGAAAACAGCTTGTGGAAAATGATTTTAAGTGAACAAACTGTGCAAAGGGAAACGCTAGTACCAGCCTTCTTGGCTGTTTTTTTTTTTTTTTCATTTAAAAGAACCAAAAAGAAGACCAGTTCTCCTGTCAGTCTTTGAAGATGGAATGCTATCACAAGAGTTATATTTCTTTTTTGAGAAGCTGGACTTTGAGAAAAGAGGTTGTTCCTTCAGAAGTACAGACTCCACGGCTCCCCAGAGAATCCAGTGGAAATGACCAGAAGTGACCTGTGGTGGGATTTTCTCCCCCTCTTGATGGGAAACCAACCAACCATGGATTTTCAGGGCAATGAGAACATTTTTGTAGAACTGTGGAGCAGGGGAAATGTGTTTTGGATGTATTTCACTTAACCCATGTCAAATTCCAACATATCTTACAGTAGCAAAATGTCACCAGAAAAAGAAAAAATATCTGTGGTAATTTTCTTCACAGCACCCACAGCCTGTTTCTAGCATAGTTATGAATGATGGCAGTATCTGGTATTGTTTGGTTATAATGTTTTTTTTTTTAAATTATTGGTAATTTTGTATTTATATGTACGGGTGTGATTGTGTGCACCTGGAAGTCACAGCAACCTCTGGTGACTGACCCTACTGGGGGCCTGAAGGATATTCAGGGAGATGGCTGAATAAAGCCTGCCTCCACCTCCCAGTTTTCCAAGGAGGTTTCCCATCCTGGTACTTGCCTGAGTCAATGCTGCTTAGCTTCCAAGATCTGACAAGATTGGGCTTGCCTGGGCTATTCCAGGTTGAGGTGGGTTATAATTTTTTATACCCCACTTTGCTCTACCTTAAGGAGTCTCAAAGTGGCTTACAATTGTCTTCCCTTCCCTTCCTCTCCTCACAACAGGCAACCTTGTGCAGTAGGTGAGGCTGAGAGATTTCTGAGAGAACTGTGACTGGGCCCAAGGTCACTCAGCAGGCTTCATGTGGAGGAGGAGGGGGGAATCAAACCCGGTTCTTTAGATTAGAATCTACCACTCTTAACCACTGCACCACACTGGCTATCTGGTTAGTTGGATTCAGCCCACTATGAGGGGGGGATTTTCCATTGATTCTCCCCACCTTCACTGCAGACCCTCAATTCTCCCTCCTGCTGTTCCTGTACCCCAGAAACAGCATTTCAGAAAGCATTTGGAACTGCAGAAGGTCAGGGATGACACCCCCCCCCCCCAAAAAAAAAATTCCTGTCACTGGAAAGCACCACTGGCTCTAACCCATTCTTCAAACCAACCTACAGACAAACATTCTACGTCTCCAGTTTGGTGTAGTGGTTAAGTGTGTGGACAGTTTGGTGTAGTGGTTATATGTTTGATTCCCCACTCCTCCACTTGCACCTGCTGGAATGGCCTTGGGTTAGCCATAGCTCTGGCAGATGTTGTCCTTGAAAAGGCAGCTGCTGTGAGAGCCCTCTCAGCCCCACCCACCTCACAGGGTGTCTGTTGTAGGGGGAGAAGATATAGGAGATTGTAAGCCGCTCTGAGTCTCTGATTCAGAGTGAAGGGTGGGGTATAAATCTGCAATTCTTCTTCTTCCTAGGATAAGTTGAGAAATAAAAGCACGCCAGTGACAAAAATAATTTTTTAGAAGTTCTTCTAGGTCAAGATGGAAAATTTCCAGAAATTCTGGAGCCATGGGGGAAAACATTTTTCCTGTCCACCCCTCCAGACACCTCCCCCCAAATTCTGGGGGAAATGGATATATGCAATACCCCCTTTCCTGTCAAATTTAAACTCTTTAGTGATTTAATATATAATGCATCATTTGTAACTAAGTATACAAAACTCTATTTACCTTTGTTTTTTAAAAGGAAAACTGCAAGGATACCCAAGTACTTGAGCAAAAGTGCTGCACCCCATGCTGCTGAAAGCCTATAGATCTTCATTTTTGCCATCTGGAGGATGAAAAAAGTTGAAAGCAAAAAACAAATTCTGTAGTAAACAAAATAAGGTTATTTGGATGGTGGTTTTTGGAGCCAGTTTGGTGTAGTGGTTAAGTGTGTGGACTCTTATCTGGGAGAACCGGGTTTGAGTCCCCACTCCTCCACTTGCACCTGCTGGAATGGCCTTGTGTCAGCCACGCTCTGGCAGAGGTTGTCCTTGAAAGGGCAGCTGCTGTGAGAGCCTCTCAGCCCCACTCACCTCACAGGGTGTCTGTTGTGAGGGGAGAAGACATAGGAGATTGTAAGCCGCTCTGAGTCTCTGATTCAGAGAGAAGGGCGGGGTATAAATCTGCAATTCTTCTTCTTCTTCTTGGTTCACAGAAAGACGACAGACTTCTGGGGCATTGTGAACAAGGACATTGTCACATGCACAAAAGGAAAAAGTATACTTTGCCTACCCCATATAGTTAGGGTGATTTTATATGCCAGATGCCTGAAAAAAACTGGAGGAAGGAGAGTTTGCAGGTTTTTTGAAAGCCGTATTAGTTTAAGAAAAGCAGAAGGTCTTTATAATTTACTAAACATCTAATGATACATGAGTATTTTTACTTTGAGGTTGTTTCTGCTGTGAACACACAGATTTCCACCAAGCTTTGCTAAGGATGATCGTGAACACCACATTTTAGTCCAGTGAGTTCAAGCCAGCATCCATGGCTCTCCCTTCATCCACTTGATCCCTGTAACCACCTTGTGAAGTGGATTAGACAGGGGCCCAAGAATATCCCAATGAGCCTCAGGCCAGAGTGGGGACCTGAATTCAAGTCCTCCAGGGCATAAACCACACTAGTTCTCATTGACTGCACTGAATAGTAATTTATATGGCACAAAACCAACCTTTTTGAAATATATGGCCATGTCATGTACAGACAACATACCCAAGGACAGGGAACACTGTGAGGGGGAGAAGCAAGATTCTGCCCCTAATCACACATTTGTGCCTGCCTCATCTGCAAATTATATGCATGTTGGTTCCATCCATGTGCCAGGAACGCTGTTATTTCCTGTTCATATAGCCAAATCCTGCAGTTCATAGTCTGTAGCTCATGTGTATAGTCTGAACTGACATAACTCTAATCCTGCCTGCACTCACTTATAGGACCATTCTAAGCCATTTTGGCCCTTTTAAAGTCTTCTGAAGTTAATGGGCTTAGAAGATTACTCTGCTTAAGATGACACTGTTAGCTTACTGCATTGAGCAGGCATACACTGTGCACCATTTAGAGCAGGGGTGGCCAAACTTGCTTAATGTAAGAGCCACATAGAATAAATGTCAGATGTTTGAGAGCCACGAGACACGAACATCAAATGTGTGAGAGCTGGAAGGAAGGAAGGAAGGAAGGAAGGAAGGAAGGAAGGAAGGAAGGAAGGAAGGAAGGAAGGAAGGAAGGAAGGAAGGAAGGAAGGAAGGAAAATGGGGGAGGGAGAGGTAGAAAGAAAGTAACTTTATATTTAAATGCACTCTCCAAGCTGCTGGCTGGCTTGGCAAAGTGATTTAAAGAGACAAATGCCTTCTCCAAGCCAGCCAACAGGATGGTGGGAGCTTCAAGAGCCACACAATATGTGTGAAAAAGCCACCCCTGATTTAGAGGCTCAGCACTCATGGGAAGGGCTAAGTTGTATGTACAGGACTAACTCTTCTTGTACACCATTTAAATGAATGGAGCCTGATAAGCATGCACTTCACAACACTGTGTTTTCTTTTTAGCAGTTTTATGAACATAAAGTAGAATGTCTACAGGGGAATCTTTCATGCATATGAAGGGAACTGATAATAATTGTATGGCAGTGTGTGTAGTATAGCCAGATCTTAAGATTGTGTGGCAGCCAGAAGTTCTAGCTATTTTAGCATTATGCACCACTAGGTTGCAAGCTAGACCTAGTTTTTAAGGCAAGAGACATTTCAGAGGTGGTTTGTCATTGTTTGCCTCTGCATCACGCCCCATCCAAATACAAGCCAGGGTCGACCCTGCTTAGCTTTTGAGACGGTGTCCTCTTTTTGCTTGAGAACAAACATGTATGAGTGAATGCCAACTGGTAAATGATTGTTCCCGTTTCATTTCTTCTTTCCTTCTTGATTGTTAATACTATGGACGAGGGTCCCACTGTGGAAGTAGCAGTAGCCAAAACAAGCAGCAAGTTGACTGCTTGTCCGAGTCTGGAGTTTTTCTTATGAGGAGACTCACAACAGGAAATTGGAATGTATAAGGATTAACCCCGCAAGTAAGGGAGGAAGGAATGTTTAATTCTTTTTGGCATTTTCCTTAGGAACTGTTTCTGAGACTGTATCTGAAAATTTAAATAGGCTTATTGGAGACACTGGACTTTTGTATGAATATACTAGTGGATTTTTGCTTCATGATTATTATTGTTGAATATTACCTCTAGAATGTATTTGATACTTTGAACGAATTTTTGATATTGTTTTATTGTATATTTAGTAATCTTGAAGTTATGATACTTTGTATTCTTTAGATTTACATTTTAGCTTTTGAGATCAGACAAGTTCAGGCCAGGGGCTGAAGGGAACTAACTGGGCCATGACACAACTGGAAGAATTAGAAGAGCCAGATCTGTTCCAATATCTTGGGATAACCTACAGCAAAAAAAAAAGCTATCTTGCCCAAACAGCTCAACCAGAAGTACATACTTGGCAGCAGCCATTTTCTCCGGGGGAGCTGATCTCTGCCAGCTGGAGATCAATTGTAAAAGAGGGAGATCTTCAGGCTTCACCTGGAGGTTGGCAACCCTAGTAGAGGCAGGCTACACAAAATCTACATTAGGTGTGTATGTGTGGGGGTCCCCCCTTTCAGTCCCCAATCTGACCCCACTACGGCTTCTGGGTAGCACACTATAAAAATCAAAGGTAACTACAAAACGTCTTTATTGAAAAAGCAGATTATAACATCTAAGGTTAAATGACATTCTGACTTTTAATATTAAATAACTTAGGACAATAGCAAGTAGCTTCTTTAGATAAATAAATCTACATTTCCCAATTTTTTTTTCTTCAACAAATCAAGGAAACCAGATGACAAAACAAAAACCCCACAAGTCAGTCTAAGTACTAAAAAGGCTGTAGGATATATATACAAACAAGTTAACCTAACATATTTGCAGCATGTAAACTAGTCACATAATATACAAACTGGGCATTTATATATTTCCTACAAAATAAAAATCAATGTTGGTCCAAGTTCTTGGAAGAAAACTATATTCTTTTAAAGAAAATGAAAATATTTTGCAAGAAAAACGAACTTAATTTAAGTCAAATTATATACTCTAGTTATGGCATTAATTGCATGGTAAAAATTCCCTCGGGGCACAAGAAAGCTGCTCATCTGTGCTCTTTTTAAAGCTTTGGTTTAAGTTAATGATTCTGGAACTTCTAGTCCAAGAGTGCTTCTCCCATCTGTTCTTGGACTTTCCAAAATTCTGAACTTGAAAACATGCACTTCCTTGGTTTGGAAATAAGGCTTATTTCTATTCAAATTCTTACCTACTTTGGTCTTTCCTTTGGAACTCTATTAAAAGGGACCCTGTGGATCTTCAAAAAAAATGTTTTTGTTCCCCACATGTGGGAAATGAAGCAGTCCGTTTTTTCCCATCAATGCAAATATAAAATTAATACATGAGAGAGAAAAAGGAAACATCTCCAATAAATAATTATATTATGGCACAAAAGTGAGAATTATTTCATTCCTGTTGAAGAACTCTGCTGCAGCAAAACACATTACACATTTCTCTCCATACTTTTTAGAAAGGGGAGGAGGGATGTTTACACCTGCTGTTAATTTTCTCTACAGCGCACAATTTCAGACTTCGTCAGACTTTTTGCTTTGCTGATTACGTACCAAAATCAAAGAAGTCCAAGCAAGCTTGCTCACTTTTCTTTTTTTTAAAGATAAACAAGAGAAGCAAGCAACACAATCCAATTCTGCTGCCGGCGAAAAAACAGTGGAATGACAACAGCTCCATTCTGGTGGGGACAGACTGGTCTTACAACAAATAAAATGTTCAGCATTTACACAAAAATATGGAGCCACAGGGAATAACTAAGGGGGGGGGGACCCTGGAACTTTTTTAAAAAGTTAAACATTACGCAGGTCTAAAAGATGACAGTTGAAAACAGTAGTGTATGTACATATTTTAGATATAGTGCTAGTGCTACCTGTTGAGAATTAAGGCAGGAACCTGAATAGACATGTTTGCCACTAAAAATAATCAAGATGTTGGACAAGAGGGTGCAGAAGAAATCATCTTCGGTTCCCATCTTTAGATCCCCCAGTCAAGACTGTGCAGGAAATAGATTCTAATCCGCTTTTGTTTTTGATGGGCTAGGTCCCAATCCAGAGAACCAGCCAAAAGTTTGTGAGCACCACAGTCAAGGCACAGAGAAAAACGTGTGCTGCACAAGGAATTCCTACAGAGACGTGCACTGCAACTAGTTGCAAGATGTGCTGATCTCCCCACTCTGAAGCTGTTGTACAGCAGGCACAGTGGGTACAGCAAAGGAAGCTTGTGTTCACTGCATCATAGCAGTTCCCAGGGCCCAAAATATTTCCCTGCATATGTCCAGAAGCTATTCCTGAACTGCAGCATTCTTCTCTTGCCAGAGTGAGTGCAGGTACATTCTTCCTCACCCTTTTATAGAGTGCTTTGAAACTGAAAAAAGGAGACCCAATCTTTTGTTCTTTCATGAAGGAATTTGACACCTCTCCAGCACTCCTTAGTTTCCCCCCCATATAACTCCCAAGAAAGAACACCGGCATTTCAGTCACTTGGTTCTTTTCCCCAGACAGGAAGAAAACGGAAGTGTTCAATTTTCATTTGGCCTTCTGGGTTTTTCTGAAGCGACTGGAGAACTATCGATTTACACAGATGAAAAATCTGGCCCAACATATCTAGCAGCAGAAAACACCATGTGGAGTCTACTGGTGGAAGATACCAAATGCGTAATCAAAGCTGAAAGGATCTGTTCATCCTTAAGACGACGGCAAAGAGCAGTTTTCCGCTGTGCCTCCCAATTTACAGTAGATGACTTGATATATTAAGAACAGAGAGAAACCAAGACAGACCTGACCTTCCTATATGGAAGACACATATTACTCCAGAGTTCTGAGGTTCAGGTAAAAGATCAGGCAAAACAGGAAAATGTGCATTCTATGTACATTTTTAAAGGAGACATGCCTGTGTGTTCACAAGTTCCATGTTGGGAAGGCCAAGAGCAGAGACTAGAAGGCTGAATTTGGCAAAAACTGGCATGCCAGACTGATGAACCAGTGGACCGGGGGGGGGGGGGGGGGAGAATACACTTTTAGCCATTTTAGCAACATCCACCCAGCTGACTCTGCTTCCCAGGACTACCCCCACTCCTGTTACAAAATGAGCCTTGAATGAGCTACTCTCTTGCCAGATGCTGGAGGAGACAGTTTTGTGATGTCTTAAATGCACATTCCCTTTGCTCAACATGGCAGGACTAATCTCTATTCTTCCTGAGCTGCTATGCTGGAGGGGGGGAATGGGAGGGAAGAGAGAAGGTGCAACTGCTAAAGGCCCACCGGAAAATGGTTCTGTGCTTGTGAAGAGTCACTTGCTTTCCTCATGTTACAGAATCATATGATCAGAGCAGCTGTGCAAAAAAGTGCAATGGAATTCAGTGTTATTCATTCAGCCTCAAGCCAAAGGCTTCTCCTGTGAAGATCCCCTACAGAACCAGCTCCAAAATCCCTTCAGGGGGAAAAAGCATGCCTGGAACTCAAACCACAACATAAATCTGCTGCCCATTAAGGATAAAACAACATGGGCTGGATCCAACCAGCTTTTCTTGCTGGTGAAAATAGGAAAGGAGTCCTCTTTGGCCACTCAATTAGATTATGCTAAGAATCACATGGACAAAAGTCACATGGACTGGGGGAGGGGGGGGTTGAAATATGAAGGAGAACTGAGTGACAGTGAGTGAAAAAGAGGCTGGATCCAACCCTATAAAGTTAATGTGATGGCAAAAGAAGGGAAGGTTTACATATGCAGATGGGCTTCTAAAGCAGTAAGTAGAAAGGGGATGAAAAGATGAAAGCACATAAATGTCAGGTGGGTATCCATGTCAGTTTGCAACAGTAGAATACAATTCCAGTCCAGTAGCTCATTAAAGACCAACAGCGTTTTCTGTGGGATAAGCTTTTGTGAACCAAAGCTCACTTCCACAGATACAAATGGGAATGAAGATACACCACCCCTTCTATCCAGGTTAGATGGCATAAGAGGCATTGTCAGAAAGGGCCAGTTGGAGTCAAGAATCAGAGAATGGAAAAGACCAATGGAAAAGACGGTTGAAGGAGAGATTATCAACGGGTTCAGGACAACAGGACCCCCCTCCTCCCCCCAAAAAATGGCTAAACAGGGATTTAGGATTCTTATCTCTTCTTATGTACATATGTGCCATCATGGTGACCCAATATGTGCCATCATGGTGACCCAATAAGGGGCTTTCAAGGCAAGTGAGAAGCAGAGGTGGTTTGCCATTGCCCTCATCATTGCCCTCATCTGCAGAGCCTTCCTTGGAGGTCTCCTGTCCAAGTACTAACCCGATTTAGCTTCTTTTCTCATTACAGGTGCTCATTTTCTACATTTCTCGCCTCCGTGCAAATCCCCCGGCTCTCACCATGCTGATTATGTTTTGCATTGTACCTCTACATCCTGATTCCAGCAGGCCCTGCTTTGCAACACCCCTCCCAACTTCAGGCCTGGACAGAAGGGCTAATGGAACTTCATTCTCTTTGCTTCTGACCAAGCAAACGTTGACTAACACATAGACCCCGGAGAATTTTGTTGGTGTACTGGACTTGAATTTTGTTCTACTTAAGTGCAGTGCCAAAAATATCAGACTATGACGATTGCTTAGGGAATGAGCAGCCAATCACCTACTGCTGATGCAGTGATGGCCAGACTACAAGAGTTGAGTTGCTAGGGCAAACCACTGATACTACAAATAGCACCAGGCAAAGCTGCAATGGACTGTCTTACCTCAAGTCCTCTCCCTTCCAATGCCGCCTATTAAGCGTTGGTGCTGCAAGCAGCAACTGAATATCACTCTGCAACATCTCAGCTCCCAGGTAGAACCTGGAAGATTCCCACACCCTTTATCTGTGCTGTTCTGAGCAACGGCACCCACCGCAACAGCCAGCTTACAGCACTGGTGAGCCACCAGCCATCTCCTGTGTAATTTGGCAGCCTTGGTCATCTGCCACCCCAACACCAGACCTTCTGCTCTCTCCTTTTGTGTGTGTATGGGGGGGAGGGAGTCCCATGCATCCCTAGAATTCCTCTGACATAATTTTTGTATGTAGAAAGCCTGAAAGGACACACTACTTCACAGCCTTTTCTGTACCATGCTTCCCCATCTCTCTTGCTGGAAGGGGGCAGACAAAATATTCCCCATCTCTCTTGCTGGAAGGGGACAGACAAAATATTCCCCATCTCTCCTGCTGGAAGGGAACACAGGGAAATAGTAGATAGTACAGAATACCTTCCTTCTTTTAAAACCATGTTTGAACCAGAAAACTGTTATGAACAGAGAGACTCATCTTCCAGCAAGAGCCTCTGGGCCTCCCCCAACAGCGAGGACAGATTTTTAATTCCTCAGGGCAAGCCACAAAGCAACTCCTGGCCCCCCATTCATCTGGTGTCTTGCCTGCAGCACCACTAGAAGGTGTCAAGATGCTTTGCAGGGACACAAACGGCGACTGTCTCAAGGTCAATCTGGAAAAAGGTGGCCCTTTTTGTACCGCAGCATTCATAAATGTTTTACATTCACATCTGAGCGGTGCATCTTTTTCTTTTTTTTAACTTTTCAAGTACCCAGAGTCCTAAGAGGAATTATTTAGGCAAATGGAACACAAGACACACCCTCAGGCCTGCACACGTGCAGTGACCTCAGAAAGGCCCTTTCCTCTTCTCAGTCTTCGAGGCAATAAATAATTTGTCTGCTTTGTCTTTTAAAAAAGAAGAAAAAGTTGTGTGTCTGTTGAGCTTTTCTCCTGCAGAAGCATCCTTCCACGCAGGACTCAGAGTTCCGTGATGTGCATGGGGTACCCGGGAGGAGGAGGAGGCACTTTCAGGCCGAGGCGCCTGATGTGGCAGGCGTGGCAAAGCAAGTGTCCCTCCAATGGATAGCATCGGCGGCCTTCTTCATCGTTGAGCTGCAGCCCGCAGACCTGAGAAAAACAAGACACATCTTAGCTGGTGGGTACAGTGAACCACAGAAGAAGAAGAAGACTGCAGATTTATACCCTGCCCTTCTCTCTGAATCAGAGACTCAGAGCAGCTTACAATCTCCTATATCTTCTCCCCCCAAAACAGACACCCTGTGAGGTGGGTGGGGCTGAGAGGGCTCTCATAGCAGCTGCCCTTTCAAGGACAACTCTGCCAGAGCTATGGCTGACCCAAGGTCATTCCAGTAGCTGCAAGTGGAAAACCAAACGCAGTTCTCCCAGTTAAGAGTCCACACGCTTAACCACTACACCAAACTGGCTCTCACAGGAGTTATGGCATTTAGTCGGGACTGGGTTCAAATCCTCTCTGTGCCATGAAGCCTATTTCTTGCAGGGGTGGAGGAGGAAGAGAAAGAAGAGGAAGAAGAATTGGATTTATATCCTGTTCCTCACTCGGAGTCTCAGAGCAGCTTACAATCTCCTTCCCTTCCTCTCCCCACAACAGACACCCTGTGAGCAATGTTCACTCTAAGCTGCAGAGTCTTGTGAGCAAAAATTCTACTTTGTGAGCTACTGGCGTAAAAGTTGTGAGCTACTGCATAAATTATTGTGCACTGGGGCCATTTTTCCTGAACTAAGACAAAAATGTGTGAGCTGGAGGCTAAAAATCTGTGAGCTAGCTCACACTAACTAAGCTTAGAGGGAACCCTGCCTGTGAGATAGGTGGGGCTAAGAGAACTCTGAGAGAACTGCTCTTGGGAGAACAGCTCTAAGAGAGCTGTGAGTGATCCAAGGTCAGACAGCTGGCTGCATGTGGAGGAGAGGGGACTCAGACCCGGTTCTCCAGATTAGAGTCTGCCACTCTTAACCACTACACCAAAAAGAAGCGCGAGGGCAGCTAGTACGAGCAACTCTGAATACCCCACTGAGGCAGAAAGGTGGCATATCGTTCTAAAAGCAACGAGTGTGATTCTTTGAGTGAGCCTTCACCATTCATACGTTCCAAGAGGCAACGCTGAGGCTTTGAGCTTCATGACCAAAAGTGACAAGTGGGTTGACCCTTCTCAGGCCCACAGACGCTTTTGGCCTCCTTCACGATGAGAGGAAGCCAAGGCTAAGACCACAGCACCGACTTTGGTTTGACCTTGGGGAAAGGTCATCCTGAGTCAGCAAAGGAAGGCAGTGATTTCCTGGCCGAGGAATGCTGCTACAAAGTTCTAAAGTTTACCTCGCAGTGATAACATTCAACGTGGTAATCTCTGTCCATCGACACCACCCGGATGGTCTCCTCGGAACCCTGGTTTTGGGCAGAAAGCAAACGAGGTTGGAAGATTTGGCAATGGTATGTTTTTCCCACCTCACCCCGAACTGATGGAGCCCTGTTTGGCACAATCTTTTGCACATTCACTGCTTCCAGCAGATGATGATGATGAGGATGAGGATGAGGATGAGGAGGAGGAGGAGGAGGAGGAGGAGGAGGAGGAGGAGGAGGAGGAGGAGGAGGAGGAGGAGGAGGAGGAGGAGGAGGAGGAGGAGGAGGAGGAGGAGGAGGAGGAGGAGGAGGAGAGGAGGAGGAGGAGGAGGAGGAGGAGGAGGAGGAGGAGAAGAAGAAGAAGAAGAAGAAGAAGAAGAAGAAGAAGAAGAAGAAGAAGAAGAAGAAGAAGAAGAAGAAGAAGAAGAAGAAGAAGAAGAAGAAGAAGAAGAAGAAGAAGAAGAAGAAGAAGAAGAAGAAGAAGAAAGAAGAAGAAGAAGAAGAAGAAGAAGAAGAAGAAGAAGAAGAAGAAGAAGAAGAAGAAGAAGAAGAAGAAGAAGAAGTTATTTTATTTATACCCTGCCTTCCCCGCCGAAGCAGGCTTGGGGCGGCTCAGATCTTGGAGACTGGTTCCAGGGAATGCATCATCACCTCTTTCATTCCATTCTTTTGCCAAAAGAGTGAGTAACCTTACTGGCAGGAAGCAGGGCACAAAGGAAAAATGACTTTTCAAAAAAGCCTGTTCTGTAGACTAGAGGAACGCACTCTAGCCCCAAGCACAGCACACCATCTTTCCACACATTCAGTCAATGCACAGAGAGGGAAAGCAGGTATGAGCATGCTGCTGTGCTGCCAACTCTCCCCCAATTGCCAGCTCATCAACGCTGTGTCTAGGCATGGAGAATGATGCACTTGGACCTTCTCTCCATGATCAGGGACACTGCTTTCCAAACGTCCCCGGTCATGCAGAGGGAGCATATACACGGACACTTTCTCCACATGCTGGAAATGTGGAATGAACTGGCGATTGTGCAGAGCTGGGGCTGGCACATTTATGACTCCACTCCCCACGTGGACTGAACACATCAAAGGGGATGTGTGCTTAGGGCTACATGTATGGTTGCCTTCCTCCAGGGGGTTGGAAACCTGGAGAGACTCATGTTCACGGGTCTCTCCAGGCTTCCAATCTTACTGTGTTCCGTTTAGTTTGCACATCCTCCAGGGGGTAGCTGGAGATCTCCTGGGATTACAACTGATCTTCAGGTGACAAGAGATCAGTTTGCCAGGAGAAAATGGCCATTTTGGAAGGTGGACTCTAAGGCATTGTACCCACAGGGGTCCCTCCCCTCCCCAAACCTTGTCCTCCTCAGGCTCCAACCACAACATCTCCAGGGTACTTCCTAGTTCAAGTGTTCACATTGACCCACTGTTGTTCAGTTTACTGGGCCTTGTGCCAGAGACCGTTCCAAGAGAACATGTCCAACAGCTGAGAATATGCCCTGGGACAGAATAAACAAATACACTGTTCACACACGCCACTTTCAATCCACTTTTGATGCACTTTGCAACTAGATTTTGTGTGAAATGGCAAAATCCACTTGCAAATGGTCGCTGAAGTGGACTGAAACGGCATTCTTTGGCATGAAAACACCACTACCCTTCTGCAGCAGTGACCACATGCTATTTGCTGGGGAGTCCTTGCGAGCAACTAGCACCTACAGCTTGTTTTCCTGCTGCACTGTGAGTTCTGTCCCATCGTGTCCTGCTGGCTCTGTTAAGAGCAGCACAACTGCAGGGCAGTTATTACAAAGATCAGCAGAGACCAGGGAACACTGGGGCACTGAACTCTTCTGCTGAGAAAGACCTGGTGGCAGAAGCACCAGCATCACCCACCAGAAATAACCAGTTCGTTCTTCTAGTCGAACCACATTTAAAAGAATATGAAGGGAATCAAGTTTTGCAACCGAGTTTTAGTTTTGAGACATGGATTTGGGAGATTTTTTTTTTTTTTTTGCTTAACTGTTATGGAGGAGGACGGCTAATGCCTGCTTGTGGGATCAATGTTTAATTAATGCCCTGCTCAGAGATCTGAAGTGGGAACTGAGAAGAACATGCAATTAAGTCTGGCTGTTGCAAAGGACACAGGGTGGGGACCCCAGCCTCAGCCTGCAGACTCACTAATGTACAGAGAGGTCCTAAAGTGACTCCTCTTCAGAATGGACTGGTATGAAAAAGCAGAAGAATGTGGACATCAATTCTCAATGCAACTTGCTTGTGGAAAACCTGTAAACTGGACATATGTGGTTCATACCGTTGTCAATGAACGTGTTGCCCATGAGACAAAATACTTCTTCACATGCAAGCAGATGCAAGACAACAGTCCAAAAACAACTCTGTCGTGTCAATCCAAAACCTTACATTGATATTTCCAACTATACGGTATATAATAAATTTCCCAACACCCCAGCTTTCATTTTAAAAACATAGCAGGCTTCTAGTCCTCATGGCAGCTGCTATCAAACTGGAAGGCAGCAAATGAAATTAATGAGTTCAGGGAGGGTCTCCCAGTGATGTGATTTTTCTTCTTTGCAAGGCCCCGCTTCTGTGCAGTCCTGCTTTCCCCAGCCATGGCCATGTGAGCCTTTCTTACTTTATGACACGGTAGAAATACCTCAAACAACCTGTTCTCTCTCTTGCTGGTGATGAACAGAGGTCAAGCCTAACCAAATTAACACATTCCCAGACATTGCCATGTGATGAAGAAGCCATTTCTTCAGGTTTCACAGGATCTGGGCAACAGAGTTTGGGTGCTTCACAATGCTCGTTAAACATAACAGAAGCAGTACACACGCCAAGACTTACAGAACAAACCTCCGGACATTTACTCAGAACTCTACGGTAGGCCATATGTTGGACTGCAGCCTTAAATGTATTTTGGCCACAAGTGACTTGCTGCTTAGTCCTAGGTGGTCCTGAAACAATACCTACAGAATTTGACTCTCCCTCTCTCCCTGTATGTGTGTTTGTGCGTTACTCTGAAATAAGGGCTCAAGAATTCATGAGCATCTTCTTTGAATTATGAATGCTGCACCATGGACAGGCTCCTTCGGGCACATCCATCTAATTTCCAGAGGATGTGGGGCATAAATGAGGCAGCAAAGTTTCAAACATTGAACAAAGGCCTTGGAATACCATACCTGTGCTGGTAATATTGGCTGGTTACAGGAAGCACACTTCGGCGCAAAAACCCTAGAATTAAAAGAGAGAGAAACAGGACACACTTTTGTTAAGAGACAGAGTTTTGTCACAAGCCAGCACTTTAATCAGCTAAAAAAAATTAACTGTAATACAGGAGGTGGCTTGAAAGTAGCATCTCCCAATCTCTTGTTTCAAAATATCTCCCAATAACTTATGAATAAATCCCACATAAGTAGCCTCAGGACTAGAGAAAACAAGCAGTGCTTCTTGGCCTATAGAGGTGGGGCTGCCATTCTAAATGCCAAAGAAGTACTGCTGCCCTTGGAACCTTGAGCTCAGCCCCAGACTCAATTACAGCCCCACCACCACCTACCTCACTGCCCTGCTCCCACCCAGGAACTCAGACCTCTATAACCCATCAGGTTGAACATTGCCTGCCCGTCATCATACAAAGTAGCTCATCAGAAGCTTGATAAGCCCCCTTGAACTGGGGAGGCAGAACAAGCAAGGGACTGATTTGAGCCCTCATTAAAACAGCATAACATCAGGTCATGTTTTGCTCAGCAACACCCCTGAGAAATGATCAGGGAGCTCCATACTTTTCAGGTGAACAGGGACCACATTTGGATAGGGACCACGTTACCTTTTTGTAGGGCCTGCAAGATGGAGCTATTCCACCAGGCTTTTGGTTGAGGCAGCGGGTGTCCCATTCTATTGGCTGGCCCTATGCTGTGACACCACTTCTGCTGAAATAATGGTTTTACACTATTTGCTGTTTAAGGCTCTCACTATATTATGATGTGCCCAACTGAGCCGCCAAACTGTATTGTTCACTTTTACTGCTTTTAACTGTTGTTTTATACTGTTTCTAAAAAGCTGTTACCCGCCCTGAGCCTGTTTGGGAAACGGCAGAATATAAATTATCTAAATAAATAAATAAGTGGCTTAGGCCTCCTCATTCCACACCGTGTCCCTGACTCACAGCGGCCCCAGACAAAGTCTTTATTTGCTTTGCTGGGGAAACTGAGATTTAGTTGTATCAATACATGTGTATCCTTCAGTGGGGCAAACAGGGGCTTATTGGATACATCAGTTGAGATCAGCCCTTTGTATAGTTCCAGAGTAACATACAAGAGCATCTCCTGAGAGCCTCAGCAGTATGTAGTTTCAGGTATATGAAGAACAAGGAGCCCTGTGTTGCAGAGTGGTAAGCTGCAGTACTGCAGTCCAAGCTCTGCTCACGACCGGAGTTCGATCCCGGCAGAAGCTGGGTTCAGGTAGCCAGCTCAAGGTTGACTCAGCCTTCCATCTTTCTGAGGTCGGTAAAATGAGTACTCAGCTTGCTGGGGGGGGGGGGAAGTGTAGATGACTGGGGAAGGCAATGGCAAACCACCCCGTAAAAAGTCTGCCAAGAAAATGTTGTCATGTGGCATCACTCCATGGGTTAGTAACGACTCAGTGCTTGCACAGGGGACTACCTTTACCTTTACACGAAGAACAACATAGATGGTTCTAAGCCTGATTGAGTCTTATCACTGGTGCGATGGAGGACCAGCTAGGAACCTGATCTATACAATCTACATGACTAATGCTGACTTAATGGAAAGATTGGCAGTAGCATTCCACAGGAGATTTTTTTGCATGAACCCCTTGTTGAGTAACAGGAATCATTTACTCCAAGCGCTTATAAGACATATGGATACACAGGAAGCAGTAACAACATACGCTCTTTAATGAGACTAAAAGAGGACAACTGTGTTTTTAGATGCATTTAAATGGTCTATGTATATGTCCTTTTGTGGGTGTTGATGTGTTGGTATGTTTGTGGAAGAGTACCTCTTTTCGTTGCTCTCATTTTCTTTTTTGAGAACAATGACAATCAATCAATCTATCTATCTATCTATCTATCTATCTATCTATCTATCTATCTATCTATCTATCTATCTATCTATCTATCTATCTATCTATCTATCTATCTATCTATCTATCTATCTATCTAACAATATAAACCCTGGAAAAAGGATCTATTCCAAAATGGAAATAAAGGACTGGCAATCTGTTGGGTAAAAGTTAATTTTATTTGGAAAACAGTCCTCCTTGTCATCATATGGACCTTTGCTGCCTTAATACTGCAACAGTACACTGCTAGGAGTATTAATTATATAAAGGGACAGGAACAAGTAGGATGTCAGATGTTAATTTGTATGTATGACTGGATGTATTTGTAATAGAAGTAAGATTGTGTTCATTGATTTATATCAATAAATAAACAATTTTCTACTACGTTTTGAAGTTGGATGTTAATTTGTATGTATGATTGGATGTATTTGTAATAGAAGATTGTGTTCACTGATTTATATTAATATAATCAATTTTCTACTATGTTTTGATATTTTCATAATCAAAGTGAGTTGTTTTTGTCAGGTTTTCATTGCTGTTAAGTGTAGCCTGATGAGACCAAACTAGCCCCTCCTCGACACAGAAAAAAAATGTTTTCTCTCTCCTCTGTCAATGCAAGGCAAAAACACTTCCCTCATACTCACGTGTGATAGTCTTTGACACAGTAAATATTGTTCTCCACATCTACAGTAAAAGGGACGCCATCCAGACATTCGTTGCACACCACACAGCGGAAACAGCCCGGATGGTAGGACTTCCCAAGAGCCTGCAGGATCTGAAAACAGAGACAGACAATCCAAGGATCCATGGGACATTCTCCCTGCCCCCCCATGAGGTCTATTCCTTACATAGTCAGTACATTTCAAAATGGAAACTTGTAAGGCATGGGGGTGGGTGGGATTGTTGAATGAATGGACAGGCTGTGGGTGGGGACCGAAAACTGCACTGCAAGCCCTTGCTGGTGGGCTGCAAGGCCCAGAGGAACAGAGTCAGCTAGGAAAGGAGGAAGATTTGTAATTCAGCCTCTCAGGCCACTGCTGTGTCTGTCCTCTGATTAAGATGAGTACACAAAATCCTCTTGCAATCTTTTTCAGTCAGCAAGGAAAAAATGGAGGAAGATTAGGCTGCTCTAGACCCCACTATTTATGCTGGGCGGAAGTGGGGGAGCAGTTTCTCTGAAATATGATAAGTGCCTGCACTGCCCTCCTTCCTGTGGGAAAACCTGCTTAAAATGGATTTATCAGAGACTTTCAAAACCCAGACAGAAGAAGGCTTACAGTGCCAACCTAAGCAGACTCGTGTCTATTGAAGTTGATGGGCTTACAAAGATATACTCTTGCTTAGGATCAGCACCGTTAAACCTGCCTGTTCACATCCTCCTCTCTGCTGTTCATTTGATTGTCATGAACACTTTTCTATATCATTGATGGTACCAAAGAGCAGCCACTTTCAGACAAGAAAGACATTAAACAGGTAAAAGAAAATCCTCTCCAGGACCATTCTGAATGGCTGTAAGGAGAGAATGTTTCATCAGACAGCATCTACCGGAAAAAAAGGGCCTCAGAATGCAATTTTCAGATCAACACCAGTCCAACAAAGTTCTTGTGAAAGAACTGGGATTTCAGGGAGAAAATGAGAAGGTAGAAGTGAACACACCCCAACACAATGTTATGCAGGTCAGCATGCATGAAAGAATTCAGTCCCTATATATTCTACACTGTTGGAGCCCCACTCTCTTACCATCTCCATTATGAGGTGTCCACAAATGAAGCACTTGTCCGCCGTTTGCTGAAAACCTGAATACTGTTCAGGAAGGGGGAAAAAAGGGGGAGGAGTTAGTCACAAATCTTTATCTCTTGCTATCTCTTGAGAGTTGTGTGTTGGCACTCAAATGTTGCTTCCTCCTCAGATTTAGCCAGCACATTGTGGTGGTTAAAGTGCCGAACTAGGATCTGGGAAACCCAGGTTCAAATCCCTACTCACGCCATGGAAGCTTGCTGGGTGACCTTGGGCCAGCCACATCCTCTAAGCCTAACCTTCCTGACAGAGTTGTTGTGAGGATAAAACAGAAGAGATGATTTAAACCACTGTGGGTCCCCACTGGGAAGAAAGGCAGGATATAAATAAACAAGTAAGCTATTTATGAAGAGCCCCGGGGCACAGAGTGGAAAAGCTGCAGTACTGCCGTTGGAGCCCTCTGCTCACAACCTGAGTTCGATCCCAGCGGAAGCTGGTTCAGGTAGCTGGCTCCAGGTTGACTCAGCCTTCCATCCTTCTGAGGTCGGTAAAATGAGTACCCTGCCTTGCTTGGGGGGAAAGTGTAATGACTGGGGAAGGCAATGGCAAACCACCTCGTAAAAAGTCTGCCGTGAAAACATTGTGAAAGCAACGTCACCCCAGAGTCGAAATGACTGGTGCTTGCACAGGGGACTACCTTTACCTTTTTAAGCTATTTATATCCCTCTCTTGGGGAACCTACAGCAGGTTACAACATTCTCCCTCCCCCCACTCCATTTATCTTCACAACTGCCCTGTAGGTTAAACAGAGAGACTTGGCTAACCCAAGATCACCCTGCAAGCTTCAATGGCAGTGAGGGTATCTGAACCTGGTCCAGCACTCTAACCATTATGCAGTGATGTCTCTCAAAGGAATTCAGTTCTATTGAAGACCCCTCCGGCCATGTCTGAGGTTGCTAGCTTTAATTTTGTACAGTCAACATAGTGTTTAGAAAGAGCCCAACATTCTGTTTCCAACAGTGGCAGGTTAGATGCCTCCGGAAAGCTCTCAAGCTGGACATGAAGGCTCCCCCTCCCCCAGTTTGTGTTCAGTATCTGGTACTAAATGGATGTGAGAAAAGGTGTTAAGACCAATTTTCTATTTTTAAACTTGGGGTGGTGGTATTTAAATGGTTGGTTCCTTAACTCTGAAATGCCATGCTATACCTCAGTTCTTCCACCTGATACTTCCAGCCCTCCTCAGGAGATTTCCATCGCAGCCTACAGAAAAATGGTGTGGGAGGAATGGCTGGACTCATGTCCCTTCCCCCACATGTGTGATAGTCACAATCTGAATGGCCCCCCAGGGAACTGAAGAGAACCCCACAACAGATGTCTGCCTGGGACAAAGGGTACAGAACCCAGACCTGACCTGTGAACTGTGTAATATAAAACAGCACTTGTATCACCTATCAAAAAATGAGAATGAAGCCAAAATACCCTCCCTTTTCCGGCAGTGACAGAAAAGGCTTCCTTTGTGATATTCTGGCACTGCTTGCCAACGAGTCGATATCACCTAGCTAAATCTGAAGCTGGCTAAAGATACAGCTTGCGTTTCTTTCAGGCTGTGCTATCAGCCATCCTCCTAAGACAGGCATCCATTTGTACACAGCCTGTCATGGAGAAGCCTCAAGCCCCAAAATAGGCCTGCCTGCCACTGCCACAGTAGTCCAGCCAGCTAATGTTTAAACGCTTATTTGTTGTAAGCTGGACTTTACCTCACCTTGTTTCAGTCCAATATCAATAGGGTGCCACACGCCTTCCCCCTCTCTTGCCCTGCTGGAGGCACGCTCAGCTGCTGATGGGGATGGCCTTGATAATTTGAATGATTTGGGTGGAGATAAGAACCTTTCAAAGAGGGCACCGCAGGTTGGGACAAAGCACAAGAGGGAACTGTTTGGCTGTCACCCATCGGACAACACCAGAGAAAGATGGTTTTGAAAATGTGATGCATGGGGTGGGGGATCCTCACAGCCAAGAATTTGTCTCTGGGCCCATTTTCTTTTAGGCCAAAGGAGTGCCCCAAATTTGGAGCAGGCTGCGAGTGAATAACACTGTAAATAAATTGCTCACTCATTCCAAGGTATGTTTTTTAGCTCTGCCATTAAGTTATGGATCCTCTCCATTTTGAGTTGCCAGTTCTGGGTTAGGAGATGTCTGGAGGTTTGGTGGTTGAGCTTTGGGACGCTAGGAGTATACGGCACAGAGGTCGTGCTCCAAAGCAGCCATTTTCTCCAGGGGAACAGTTATAATTATGGAAAAACTACAAGCCCCACTTGGAGGCTGGCAACTTTATCTCCATCAGAGTCTTGAGAGAGCCAGCTGGGGCAAGTCTTAAGCTACACAGGCTAGGGATCAGTCTTTGAGTTATTCCTCTGCAGACTTCAACCATTAGTATCACGGATTTGACTGTGTGCAGCTTCAGAGGGGTAGCTGTTTTGGTCTGCGGCAGAAGAGCTAGATTTGAGTCCAGTTAGCACCTTTAAAGACCAACACGATTTTCAGGGTAGATTTTGAGAGTCAAAGTTCCTTTCATAAGATATGAAGGAAGGTTTCTGACAAAGGGAGCTTTGACTCTCGAAAGCTTACACTCTGTGATCCTGTTCATCTTTAAGGTGCTCTTGGACTCAAATCTAGCTATTTGTGCATAAAATATTATTACTGAGTTGCAATACATAACGCAGTGCCTCCAAATGGATGTTTCTTGGAAGACTATCTGGGACTCCTCCTAGTTATGTTCTCACTCATGCCCAGTTCCCAGAAGCCCCGTCCATTGCTCCACACGGCAAAGCCCATAATCCTTTGGGATTCTTCTGCAGGCAGTGCTTACGTGGAGCATTTTTCCTGAAGACACAGTCTGAAACTCCTTTGGCAAAAGGTAGCACTGCCACATTTAAGGGAGATAGCTAAAACCAGCCCTGATCTGGATAGTCCAGACCAACACAAACTCATGAGCTAAGCAGTTTCAGCCCTGGGCAGTGTTTTGATGGGAGACCACCGAGGAAGTCTTCTGGGGTCATTATGAAGAGGCAGGCAATGGCAAACCACGTCTGAACCTCTCTTGCCTTGATGAAAACCCTACAGGATTCTCTATAAGTCTACTATGGATGGATGGAAGGAAGGAAGGAGGCTAAAACTGATTCCATCTGGAAAATAAAACTGCTCTGGCGACCATCTGGTCAGCATTTCAGAAGGTCATGACCTCAGGGGCTGGGGCGGCAACAGGTGGGAAGGTCCTGGCAGAGCAGACGCCAAAGGATTACCAGCAGCTAATTCTCCACCACTGTTGCAATGGATTTAATTGAACCATCTGGCTGTCGTTTGATAAGGAAAGCAAAGGGCCATTTATTGATTAACAGGGGACAGGACTCCTGAAGAGGTGAATGGCCTCATGGACAGGTTTGAGTAATTTACGGCTCTTGGGGTGGCTGGAAAGAATGCTATTTATTAGGCAGAACAGGCAGGTTGGCATAGAATATCTTTTTTCTATGTGACCAATTAAACTAAACCTATATTTTGTTTTTAAACAGAATTGTATTTTGCTTTTAAAAAGGCAAACAACAATTGGATTTTCCAGTTAAGAAAATGCTGCAGAACCTGCAATTGTTTAACAGCAGAAGCGAAATATTTCACAGGCTGTGCAAGTGACATACATATATACAGGTTGTGGTATCTGTACTCCTTCCAGATCACTGGAAGTCCTTTTGTGCTTGAAGCCCTTTCATGCGCTTTTTTTTTTAATGGTTTGGGTATAGATTTGAATTATATGAACAGATACCCCTCAATATTCCCAGCTCTTCCCTTCAATAAAGCAGCATTCACACAGTCTTTACTTCAGGAAGGAAGATGGCCCCCCCTTTCCAGTCACATATCAGAAATTCAGGCATAAACACTAGAGAGAGAGAGCCAGGGTCAACTGCTACAACCAAAAGTCTTTCAGCACATTAATATAGTTAATTGAAAATACTCCAAGAGTCAAAGTTACAAGGTAGAAAGTCAAAATGAAAAATCATCATTCAAATTTTTCATCCAAAATTGAGAAGTCGTCAAGGGGACACCAAGATACCAGATACACACACATAGAAACCCCTCACAAAATCAAAATGGAAAAAATAAATAAAGTCCTATTTTTCATCTCTTTACAACCCCTTCCTTCCTTTACATTCTCTCATCCACTGTTTGTTCTTCAAAGGAAGCAATCAAATTACAACAGATAGCACCCATCCATAACACAAGAGAACACAAAACTGCTGTTTTTAAAAATTGCAGGTTAATTTATCCTTTCACCCCAGAAACTGTTCTAAACTGACTCTTTTTTAAGAGTCCCTTGAGGTTCTTTGCCCTGAACAAGGAGATCCAGACACAAACCTGAATGTCTTTTCAATTCTAGTTTATTCACTGTCCCCCTTTTCCAAGTGTGAAACTACCATTCCTCAATACATGACAGCAGCTGCTCTGGCTTTAAATATAGAAAGGCTTGTAGAAGAATGCAAACCTCTGCTGGTTTCCCAAGCCAGCAAATTGCAGACTAGAGCGCACAGCACAAACCAGATGCCCTTCTGAGAACCGTAACACAGTACAATCTGCATTTATTTGAATGGCTCTACCAACGCCCAAAAGGTAATGATGCAACTTGAAAGACTTGGGACAAGCCTGAAGTTAAGAGAAGCAGAGATGCAGACAATGCAAGGTGTAAATTTAGATTTCTGTATGCATTTCAACATATAAAACCCTTTGTTTATCTAGAGTTTCTCCATGAAAAATTCCCCAAACTGTGCAGGCTCAGCATTGGGGAAGATGGTACTTTTTAAAATGTATATCCTGCTTTCCTCCCTGTTTGGGACCCAAAATGACTTTTCACATTGTTCTCCCATTCTCCACCCTTATCGTGTCAATAACTTTGTGAGGTCAGTTCGGCTGAGTGATTATGGCAGGCCTAGGGTCACCCAGCAAGCTTCCATGGGATTTGAACTCAGCGCTCCCAGATCCTAGTCCAATATACTCTAATCACTACACCACACCAGGCCTCACTCATGCAGAAAATCCTAATGAGACCTCACACCATTGAGTATCGAGGTGGTAATGCTCTACCTAGCTGCTTATGTTACCAGCATCTAATCTTGCTTGACAATCTTAGCCTGCCAAGGTCGTTCAACTGAATGCACAAAATATTCAAAATAACAACCTTTCTGAGTACTTCAACTGTACAAGACTTTCCTTCCCTCAGAGCAGTGGAACACAGCTCTTTATGATTAAAGAGCCAAACTCTGTCAAAACTTAGAGTAGGACATCAAGCAATGGCCAGTGTAAGAAAGTCTATTTGCATAACCAAAACCATATAGAGCTTTGCATAACTGACATGCTGACAGATAATTAATACTTTCTGCGGCCCTAACATGTTGCTGCAAGTCCTTTATTAGCAAGGTCTCATAATACATAATGTACACAGGATTGTTTTCATGTAGTGACATAAACCAGTACATGGTTTGCACATCAGTACCTGACAAATGTTAGCCTTTATCATTTCCCTTTCCGTGTTACGTATCTCTAAGAAGCCCTGGAGGCCCATCAAAATCTTTTCCCACCATTGCCTTCACATACTGGTTATTCCAGCATTCTCCCCCACCAAATTTCCCCAATATACCATAACTTAAAAGACTGTGTTTTCTTTTTTTAAAGAGCAGCATTGGGCTCAGTAGGGAGTTACATCTGGCTCCATAGCTACAGTTTGCAGATCCCCTAAACCAGAAGCAAAAGGAAACAACTGCTGAGCTCTCCCCCTGCCCCTGCCCCGACCCCCACCGTCAACCTTTTTGCTCACTCTGCAGACCCATCCTGCAGTCTTTTAGACAAATGTTCACCATTACAACAGGGACATATTTGGTAACAGATCCAAAAGTTTCCTGTTTAGCAGCTTAACATTAAGGAAGAACAGGTTGCTACCAATACTCCCTCTAAGCTGTGGAGTCTTGAAAGCAAAAATTCTACTTGGTGAGTTACTGGCATGAAAGCTGTGAGCAAGCGATTTGGCCACTGCATAAATGAGTTTGCTCTGGAGCCATCCTTCCTGAGCTAAGACAAAAATGGGGTGTGAGCCAGAAGCTAAAAAACTGTGAGCTAGCTCACACTAACTCAGCTTAGAGAGAACATTGGTTGCTACATCTAATCAAAGACACATGCACCCAAAACCAAACCAAAATAAACCTCCCAAAATTATATCATGAAAACATGCTTTAAAATGCTGCACTGCTATACATATTTTTAAATAATATTCACAAAATTCTCTAGATAACTGAGAGCTACACAGGAAGTCCAAATAATAGTCTAAAACACACACACAATTAAATCTAGATGAAAAAGCGCTGTTGCTAAGTCAACTGATGAAAGATTTATTTTTATTTACACAAAAAAAAATTACCTTCCTTTTTGCCCTTATCAGTCCCACCAAAACAGTAAACAGATAAAAAAAACTAACATAATAAAAACACATTAAAACCAAACATCATAAACCAACACATATACAAAAACAATAATTAAAGCACAGGGCAGGAAGGGCAGAGGGGGGAATCAACGAGGGAATGTGAGACAAAGCAAAACAGATTCTGGATTCCAGAATTCTTAGATTTTGGCGATATGTTCCTCATTTAAAAAAAAAAAGTTTGTCCCTTTCCATTCCAATTTTCAGAGGATGTATCAAATCACTGGTTACTATAATTATCAAATATACAAAGGCGAAACCTTATTCCCTGTGCCAGTCCTTTTTGAGTATGTACTGTGGGAACTGTCATCTATGGTAAACATCAGAAATCTGAAAGATGTATGTATCTATCAGGAGGTTTCCTTGGCATAAACATCAAATGGGACAGAGATCTGGAGGGGTGATCAAGATGCTGGAGATTTTATACAACTTATTCTAAAGGGTCATATTAGGGTATGCCAACAGACACAGTGAGGGCAAAAGCTGGCTATCAGTTAGGGCCAAAATTTGCGTGTGTGTGTATAGGAGGGCATGTCTGCACCAGGAAACTGTGGCCATAGTTTTGGAATCTATCTATCTATCTATCTATCTATCTATCTATCTATCTATCTATCTATCTATCTATCTATCTATCTATCTATCTATCTATCTATCTATCTATCTATCTATCTATCTATCTATCTGGCATGTTTTACAGATGAAATGGTGGTTGTGCTAGTAAGTGTACTCCTGCCCAATATGGGTATGGACTTAGCAATACCTAAAATATCCAGAAGTTTAAGATAAATATACCTGGGAAATGGGTCTTCTGGCCTCTCTTGTTAGTAATTCCCCACCACTACCATATCCTTCTTCTTCTGTTTGTAGCATTGTGTGCATATAGATCAGCCAAATGAACACAATGCTTCATACATCTGATATAGGGGTCATCTTGCATGATTGTTTCAGCGCTCTGGCATAAATCTGTGCATGGTTTGTACTTGGATTCCTGGAACCTCTATCACTTCCCATGTCTGTGAAGCATCTCTAAGAAGCTGTGTGGTCCTCAAAAACCTTTTCTTGTCATTCCATTAGCATCATTCCTGTCCCATCATAAGATTTCATTTGCTTTTTAAAAAGGGCCATATTTGCATCTACATTGAGCTCTGGAGCCATCAGGTGCAGACGGTGGTGAGAGGCACCAATCACTGGATAACAATCCTGCTAAACACTTACTTTGGCTTAACCCTGGAACAAAGGAAAGGAGAGTCAAAAGTCCCCAATCATTCCAAAAGATGCCAGTACTATAACTTCAGCTTATGATTCATGCCATAAGCACTCTAGCAAATCAAAAGGTGAAAACAAGTTCAGAGATTCCAGTCAGTTCATGTTAACAGACTTATGTAAAGAGACCCTAAGTAAGGAGGCACTGTGATGAGCTAAGGCAGATTCCCAGACTGCCACATCCTTGTGGTTCCAACTCATACAACTCTTGTGAAGTAAGAAAAAGAGTACTAAGATCCCATGGGACTGGTGACCACATGCATGTGATATTGCAGCTACGCAGGAGTGGGCAACAGCTCTGAACCCTCTCTACTGTATTGTGCTTATAGCAGAGAAGCCTCTGGCCTTTCTGATAAGCTGAAATGGCAGCAAAGAATGTTCAGAAGATGAGCGTGTTTGCAGTTCAGCTTTTGTGAGGGAAGGAAGAGTTGTCAGTTTAGCTGGCCTTCACACAGCGAGCAAGCTGAGGGAGGAAGTGCCAGAATGGAGGGAAGCTGAATGGTAGAGAGCCCAGAGAAAGAGGCTGAAGGACAGGTGCCAAGTAGGAAATGGAATGAGGAACCTGGATAAGATTGAGGAACCTTAAAAGAGAGGCTGGGGATAGGCTTGGGGGAGGAAAAGCACCGGGGAGAGGAACTGAGGCAAGAAACCGGATAAGAGTAGGGACTGGGAAGAAATGCCATAGTGCTGAGTGTCAGGAGGAGCTGCATCCAATGGGAGTGTGAGGAAAGTGGTACTGGAAGGCTGACCAGGTGGTCAGAAACTAGATTGTTGGCTCTATATTGGCCAGGGAGTTCTGCCCATTGTGGTTTTTACTGGCACTGCACTGAAACAAAAGGAGAATGATGTAAGATGGTTTGGGTCCCCACTAGGAGAAAACAGGAGCCCCGTGGTGCAGAGTGGTAAAGCTGCAGTACTGCAGTCCAAGCTCTGCTCACGACCTGAGTTCGATCCTGGCGGAAGCTGGGTTCAGGTAGCCAGCTCAAGGCTGGCTCAGCCTTCCATCCTTCTAAGGTTGGTAAAATGAGTACCCAGCTTGCTGGGGGGAAAGTGTAGATGACTGAGGAAGGCAATGGCAAACCACCTCATAAAAAGTCTGCCATGAAAACGTCGTGATGTGACGTCACCCCAGAGTTGGAAATCACTGGCGCTTGCACAAGGTACTATCTTTATCTTTTAGGGAGAAAAGAAGGAAATAAATAAATAAATATTAGGACATGACAATCATAAGGTAGCAACAGAATGCAGAAGGGGTGGGCTGAATTTCATACAGTCGATCTGAACTAACCAGACAAAATCTTCAGCCTTTTGTCCAGAACTGGGACACCCCTCCAAATTTCTGCTTCATATGATGTTTATGCCAAGAGTACCTCCAGATAGATACATTTATCAGATTTCTGATCTTTAACATAGTTGACAATTCCCACGGTACATGCTACAAAAAGGAATGGCCTTGTCGCCTTGGTCCGTAGGTGGCAACCACTGTCGTAACCCAGCTGCAAGGCAGAGATTAACAAATTTAAAATATTAAAATACCAGTGTGTAAAATATTTTACAAACACTGGCCCATCACTCACACTCATATCACAGCCAGATCTGCTGGGGTGGGGTGGTGTGAAGAGGCTCTGCAAGACGAACAATAGTTTCCCTATACATTCAGGATCTTAGCCTGGGTTAAGGTTAGGTAACAAATCAGTTTCACGGAGGTGGGATGGATTAGGAGAGCATGTCAGCACCAGGAAACTGTGGCCATAGTTTTGGAATGTTAAGAGTAAGCTTAAAACTATATGGTGATCATTAAAGCCGAAGTATCTTCCCTTAACACCATTCAGCAGTTCTTACTTATGGGTTCAGTCTTCTGAAAAAGCCACAATAAGTGTGAGTACAACGAAAACTGCAAACTGCTTATGAAAGCCTTCAACAATCATAATGCAGCTAATCAGCCACTGAAGCCATTACACAGAAGAACAGGGGAAGGATGGCATACTTTCATTGCCAGCAGAAACTAGATGGGGCTCAGCAGCAAAGATTTAGAGAGCCTCCCATGGGCAAAGAGCCGTTTGCAGCAGGCTTCACCAGCCAACATGGTATCCCAGAAAAGCAGATTTTTGACCATGATGCAGTTTTGGATTTGAGATGAGGGACCATTCAATTTGTGACCACCAGTTTCACTGCCTACTGAACAAACTACATCAAGCACCTCAAAATATTCCAGAGATAATTCTTAAAAACCTGAATTTAAAAAAAAATAAAAATAAAATCGAGTTTTTTGCTGTCATCTTTAAAAAAGCAAAAGCAAACATTTACTGTGAGCCCTGAGTTGTACTATCACGTGCCAACAAACCTACTGGATCCTCAACATGGTGGACAAAACCACAGGACATTAATCCCAGATCCCCACCCTGAGAACTCCAGGCACTCCTGTCACTTCTAGTGAAAGGAACTGGAAGGTTTTTACCTCGATCAAGAGAGCAACAACCCAAGAAGAGGGACACACTAAGAAATGAAAGCACTAAGCAAATCAGAATCTCTAGCTAGATCCAGATGGGCAGCCTTGTTGGTCTGAAGCAGTAGAACAAAGCAGGAGTCACGAATAACCTTTAAGACCAACAAAATTTTATTCAGAATGAAAGCTTATGTGCACTCTAAGCACACTTCATCAGACAAGGAATCAGGTACAGTGAGCAGAGCTACATACAGTTGGTCTGGTAAGCAGTGGTTTGTAATGCAAAATGGTACAAATTTAAGATCCAATGACAGAATAGTAAAATTAACAAACTGATCTAACCTTTGATCTGGGTAACATGAGTGTTCATAGCTATGACTGTAACATAGCTGTTGCCACAGAATCACCCAGAAGCACAACCAAAGAGGAGGATGAAGCATGACTAGTAGTTCAGAGGCCCATCTTCTAGTGAACCAGAATGTAGCCCCAGTAGTTCTAATGACCAGTCTGAACTTGAAAGAGCTAAGTAGTGTGTAATTTGCTTTGCTAGTGATAGTGAAAGTGAGGATGATCTCCAGTGAAAGTTAAATTCTTATCTACTGTGGAGAACAGCAGTGACATACCATTGGCAGGTCATTATTGGGATAAATTCTACCCTTGCCCTTCCAATCAGCTGAGCAAAGTGCACTGATTTCTTTATTTAAAATACTGACATGATTATATATTCCACCTTTCCTTGGTTCAAGTTCTAAGCCATCCTCCAATCTCTTCGGCTGGAAGGTGGTTGGATCCACCCCACTGTCTTGGGACATGCTAAAATTCCATGCTTACTTTTTCCTCTCTTTAAAACAAATATCCTACAAAGTGCAGACAAAGAGGCCTTAATACCATATCCTGAAAGACATGGTTTTCTCCCTTCTGCCTGGACCCTTTTTAACACTCAGCCTGATGAAGCATTCTAGAGAACTCAAAAGCTTGGCCTTCATAAAAGGTATGATGTGGCTGTTGGTTAGGAATATTACTATGGACAAACATGGCTGCCTAAATATACTATTGAACTGTTGAGAGCCAGTTTGGCACGGTGGTTAAGTGCATCAACTCTTTATCTTGGAGAACTGGGTTTGATTCCCCACTCCTCCCCATGCACCTGCTGATATGACCTTGAGTCAGTCACAAGTTCTCACAGAGCTGTTCCTCTTCAAGAGCAGTTTCTGTTAGAGCTCTCTCAGCTCCACCTACCTCATAGGGTGTCTGTTGTAGGGAGAGGAAGGGAAAGGAGATTGTAAACCACTCTGACACTCCTTTAGGTATTGAAGGGCAGAGTATAAATCCAATCTCTTCTTCTTCTTGGGTTGCATTTTTAAAAAACTGTATGTGTGTATGTATCTAACCTGATCTTGTCAGATCCAGAAGCTCAGCAGGGTCAGTCCTGGTTGGTACTTAGAAGGAAGACCATCAAGGAAGTCCAGGGTTGCTATGCAGAGGCAGGCCATGGCAAACCACCTCTGAATGCCTCTTGCCTTGAAACACCTATGGCAGGGGTGGCCAACGGTAGCTCTCCAAATGTTTTTTTGCCTAAAACTCCCATCAGCCTCAGCCAGCATGGCCAATGGCTGGGGCTCATGGGAGTTGTAGGCAAAAAAAAAATCTGGAGAGCTACCGTTGGCCACTCCTGCCCTATGGGGTTGCCATAAGTCTGCTGTAACTTGAAGGCACTTTCCACCACTGTATTTGGGTATTAGTTTATTCAATATGTCACAAATGCAATATCTGGTAATTGCAATAGAATATGGGCACTGGAAATGTTTTCTATTCAAAAGCTATGAGGCTATTAGTGGCTACTAGTCACAATGGCCACCAGCAGGCCTCGGATTCAGCAGGAGCACACAGGAGCGCAGCTTCTGAACCTTTCTGAGGGTTCCCCCTCCTCCTCCCCACCTTGTCCATTGAAAAGTAGATGCAGCTGCAGAACAATCCCTGGAGGAGCTTCACCACCTATTTTTCTACAAAACGACCCCTGGTACCTGTCATGATAGATATCTCTTCCCTCCAGTAGCAGAGGTGGTATGTCTCTTTAAATGAGTTGATGAGGAGCACAGGCAGAATGATGCTGTTGCTACTGTGTGAACAGAACACTGGACTAGATTGGCCTTTGGTCTGCTTCACCATGGCTCTTATCTTCTTATATTCAAAGTCTTCTGGGAGCCAGCATCACAGTCGGCACCCTTCATGTGTGATGGCTGCTCAGAGAACTATATAAACAGAGAGACTGAAAACATCTCTCCCTTCCTCTGTGAAGATGCCCCAAATCTTAAGAGAAAATAATTCAAAAAAGATCAACAATTCCTCTGGCAGTTTGCCAGCAAGTCACAAATCCGGCCATGCCTATAAAGTTATTTTCACAGAAAACCCCCAGAAGACATAGAAAGCCCTAAAATCTTACTTA
This sequence comes from Heteronotia binoei, assembly GCF_032191835.1. Lineage (NCBI taxonomy): Eukaryota > Metazoa > Chordata > Lepidosauria > Squamata > Gekkonidae > Heteronotia > Heteronotia binoei. The sequence continues at coordinate 28,198,260 of NC_083236.1, forward strand.
CTAGGAAGTCTTCTTCACAGTAGACTTTTCCATTGACATTGTAGAAGGCTTTCCCTCGTAATCTTCTCCCTGTCAAAAATATTGTACTCTCTATTAATATTTCATTTTACAGGAATAATTAAACAAGCTCTCGACGATGTTGTGGGCAATATGCGCTACTGAAGTCACAGGTCCTATTTTAAATCTTCTATCGGAAGTCTCCCCACCCCCAGCTTTCAGGCTACTGCCACATCACAAATGAGAACCAGTACACCATTTTTGTGGGCAAGAATGAATCTGCGTGTGATACAGCCATAGGGATTTTTGCATATTTGTGGGGGACTCTGCTCATCCCTGCCCGAATCCCTCCAAAGAGGTTCCTACATCCACATTCCAAAAACAACAGGGCACATCGCTATGTTGCCAGGACCCCCTGATCATCAGTGGGGGGCAGGAAGGGTTATCAGTTCCAGGTTGGAAATCTCCTAAGGGTCTGGGGTTGGAGCCTTGGAACAACAGGGACCTCAGTCAGGTACAATGCCATAGTGTCCACTCTCCAAAGCATCAGTTTTCTCCAGGACTGATCTCTCTAGTCTGGTGACGAGCTGTAATTTTGGGAGATCCACAAGCCCCACTTGGAGGTTGGCGCCAGTTTGGTGTAGTGGTTAAGTGTGTGGACTCTTATCTGGGAGAACCGGGTTTGATTCCCCACTCCTCCACTTCCACCTGCTGGCATGGCCTTGGGTCAGCCATAGCCCTGGCAGAGGTTGTCCTTGAAAGGGCAGCTGCTGTAAGAGCTCTCTTAGCCCCACCCACCTCACAGGGTGTCTGTTGTGGGGGAGGAAGGTAAAGGAGATTGTGAGCCGCTCTGAGACTCTTTGGAGTGGAGGGCGGGATATAAATCCAATATCTTCTTCTTCTTCTTCCCCTGACCCATCTCTCCCTCCCTTCTAAAACTGCCACCCGTTTGTACAGTTGTTCCCCTTTCACCAGTCAATACTTCAGCAAGACTTTGGAAACAGACCGTAATGGTTCCACAAGGTCAAAGAGCCATTCAGGGCAAGAGGAAAGGCTGTCTGCCCCCTTGATGACACAGAAACCCTGATTTTTGCCTCTCAGGGCAACTCTTCACTTCTTGGCCAGTGCTCACTGATGTCACTGGAATCCAGGTCATAAAGACTCTTTTCTTGTGGGGGGAAGAGACAGTGTGCTGACTTAGGAATCCCTCTGGCTTACTTAAAAATGGTTTCTTTTCCCAGGCTTTGCTGTGCCCCAAAGCTCACATGCAGCTTGCTCTAACTTGTTAAGAATCTACACCCAGGAGACAACCGGCATCAAGCAAGACCCGGCCTGCAGTTGAAGAGAGTGACTCCCCTTCTTATGACGCAGACAAGATCACCCACTCGCATGCTGCATGAGCAATTCAAAGCACACGCACTACTCCTTGGTTTTGGGTTCACAAGCAAGAGATCATTCAGACAGCCATCAGAAACATGGGCTTGGACCCTAAAGTCCTGTTCCATCACTCTAACAGCGGTCTGGACAACCGGACAACTGCATTTCCACTGGCTGAAGTAGGTAGGGCAATTTCTGCCAGTTCCCCTCTCCCACCACAGACCCTCGCTCTGAACCCACATAAACTGTTCCTGGGAATCTGCTGACCCACACCAGTATCATTTTAGGGGACTTCAGGGAAAGGCGGGAAAGTTGGCTTCCTCTAGCACAGCTCCACTCGTGCTGCTCAGGATCCGAGCCAATGGTTTTGACTGAGAGAGCCCTTCACCCTCCCCCCGCGTCATCTCCCCCATTTCCGAAGGCCAACCCGAAAGCTTGGGGGCGGGGGTGCTCGTCTTTCCAAATTTCTAATTCTTGGGACAACCTTTTTACGTTAATTTGTTCACCAAGGAGACCTGTGCAGGTCTGATCAAGAGAGGGGCCTGAAGGCACATATCACAACAAGCAGGTTTGGCCATGAGGCTACCTTGGAACCACATGATAGAGGTTTACAAGATAATGCATGGGATGGAGAAAGCAGAGAAAGAAGTACTTTTCTCCCTTTCTCACAATACAAGAACACGTGGGCATTCGATGAAATTGCTGAGCAGACAGGTTAAAACGGATAAAAGGAAGTACTTCTTCACCCAAAGGGTGATTAACATGTGGAATTCACTGCCACAGGAGGTGGTGGCGGCCACAAGCATAGCCACCTTCAAGAGGGGTTTAGATAAAAATATGGAGCACAGGTCCATCAGTGGCTATTAGCCACAGTGTGTGTGTATATATAAAAAATTTTGCCACTGTGTGACACAGAGTGTTGGACTGGATGGGCCGTTGGCCTGATCCAACATGGCTTCTCTTATGTTCACATTTCTGTATTTAATTCATTTACAAAATGGATACCCCACCTTTCTGCCCTCATCAAAGCCACCGCAGCAGATAATGGATTTAAAATGTACATAATAAAGACCTGTCTTAAAAACCAAACAAGAACACACCATTAAAACAAATACAACCAAGCTAAAATACACACTTGTGTTAATGCGCTGTCAAGCTGCTTCCAACTTCTGGTAATTCTATGAATTAATTACCTCCAAAATGTTCTATCCTTAATGGCCTTGCACAGGTCTTGCAAACTGAAGGCCATGGCTTCCTTGATCGGGTCAAAGTACGTGTACAAGAACACAAAAACAACAACAGGGACGGGCAGGAAGGAATACCACAGGAAACCTGGGGAAAGAGTCTCAGAGTTTCACAGTGCCACCACCGAGAAGCCGCTCTCCTGGGTTGCCAGCTGCCTAATCTTACATGCACGATACTTCAAGCTCTTCAGAGGAAGATCAGGGTAGGTGAGAAAAAACTGGGCCAATTTCTTGCAAATCAAAAGTATGAATTTTCTTCTCTGGCCTATACTATACTCATTTATCCGCATTGGGGACCCAAAGCAAATTACATCATTCCTGTCCCCATTTTATCCTCTCAACAACCTTTCAAGGTAGATGAGTCTCAGAGAGAGAGAGAATGAGCTAACGCCATCCAGCAAGCTTCCACGGTGGAGTGGGAACTCGAACCTGGATCTCTCAGATCCTAGTCTGACACTCTTAATTGCTACCCCACACGTTGGCTCCTTTGAGAAGCTGTGGTGATAAAGGAAGGGCGGGGAAGGTCAGTGGCATTGGCAGCTGACACCAGTCCTAACAGAGATAGAAAAATGGTTTATAAAACTCTGGGCTGCATAAATCATTAAGGGGCATTGTATGTAAGCAGACGTCAAAGGGGAAAGAACAGCAGTTTGTTCTGTTCATTAAGGATAGGACCAGGGAGACAGGAATGGGCTTCATCTAGATCAGGGGTCCTCAAACTACGGACCGCGGGCCAGATGCGGCCCGCTGAGGACGTTTATGCGGCCCGCCAGGTTATGGCAAAATCAGACCGGAAGTGATGTTCGACCTAAACTCGCGTTAGCAACGCGCACTTCCGGCACTGGGCTGAGGCGGCGGAGACAGAGTGTGAGGCGATACCGAGGTGAGGTGAGTTCCCAGGCCGGGGTGTGTGGTGTGGGGAAGGCAGAGAGATGCAGGAGAACTGATGGCCCGCGGCCTTGTACAGTAACGGCAGTCCGGCCCTCCAACAGTCTGAGGGACAGTGAACTGGCCCCCTATTTTAAAAGTTTGAGGACCCCTGATCTAGATAATTCCCAGCAAGCTTCTTAAACATAAACAGCAGTACATCAGCAGCCCCATCTTCCCAGACAGCTTATGTGATCACTCTCCCCGGAAGAAGTTTTTATACCTGCAGTATACCCTACAATCACATTCCCTTCCTCTCCCCGCAACAGGCACCTTGTGAGGCACGTGGGGCTGAGAGAGTTCTGAGAGACCTGTGACTGGCCCAAGGTCACCCAGCAGGCTTCATGTGGAGGAGGAGGGGGGAATCAAACCCGGTTCTCCAGATTAGAGGCCACCACTCTTAATCACTATACCACACTGGTTGAAGGGACTAGACTGCCATTTCTCAGGTACACTGGAGATACAGGATATCCAGGGATAAATCAGGTAAGTCTTTGAGTCCATCGTTTCTATCACATCAAGAGACTACCAAAAAGAATAAATCATGCTACTCTCGCATCCAGAGATGGGGGTGAGTAGAACATTTCCCTGTGAATAGAAAGCTACCACCCCTTGACCCAGAAAATAATGAAGCCAAACACAGGGAAATTGAGGGACTCTGTGCACTGGTCCCAAACAATCTTTTGGCCTGCGAATAAAGACCACACTCCCCAGAACACAGGCATTTCTCCAATAAACAAGACGGAACAAGCATTGCATCCAGCACAGTGCAGCTTTCAAAATTTCTGAACCAAAGCCAAAGACACTCAGCCTCCAGTCACTCTACATCAGTTTGTTACAGCTCTGCCATTTTAAATATATATATATTTCATGATGACACAGGTGGGGTTGACGTTACCTACATGGCTGAAACTAAAAGGGGTGGATGGCCACGATTAAAAGATCTGGGAGCTTTCAGGGCCCCGGCTGTGAAGTGAACCTAACAAGTATGCTGTCTCCCAGAAAAGACAGCAGTCCAGACCGAATTAAAAATTCTCACTTTTCAATTTTATAATACAAGTTTCAAGACCACATGGTTTCACTGAGAAATCTGAAAATTTATCCAGTGGTTTTTGCAAAAAAGCAAAAAGAAAAAGAAAAGCCTCGAGCAACACAGGGATTCTTGCTGTCAAAGATGAAAGAATTTCCCTTCGCCCAACTATACTCTCACCACCCATTCCTAGAATTTGACAGTCTTCACATGTAGAAATACGTCTCCACACAATTTGCTATGACCCAACACTTTCCTTTGTCCTTAACAAGAAATTCCATAAAATTCCAAATGTTGCATTAAAGTAAACTGACCCAAACAACAACAACAAAATACTATAGCTACTAAAACTGGCCAGTATTAGGGGAATTTGTGTAGCGTTTCTTAACTTGCTTTGAGTTATAGAATTGGGGATATTCAGCACCATAGTTCAGGACCTATTGATTTTTCAGTCATTCTAAGCAGACGTGTCCAACATGAAGCTGCCTCGGAAATATGTCCATAGAAGTTGCCAGAGTACAAAAACTTTTACTGATAATTCTATCAATTCTATGTGGCTCACTGAGAGTTGAATGTGTGGGGAGACCAGCCCTCTTCCAGCAGCAATAACGTCTGTGATTATTTTAGTCTTTCTTGCCACAGTGGCCCTTATCCCAAAGCAGCCCCTTTCCACCGAACAAATTGCCCACCATCAACCAACAGCCTGGCGTACAGGTGCCCAGGCAGTCATCATGAATTCCGTGAAAGGGGCCAAATCCCGCAGATGTTTCTGCAACTGTGGAGCTTCATATCCTGCAGGATATTGCCCACTGATCATTGGAACACATAAAAAACTGGCATAGCCTTCCACTGAAGGATTTCAGAGCGTTTGCCTTGCCCAGTTGTTTGTTGCTCCTGGGCAATGCGTGCCCTCCCCTTGGGCACGCTTCCCAAACACTGTGCTTCCTTCCTTCTACGGCTTTGCAATTCCCGGGACAGCAATCTCGTCGGACTAGTTTTCAGAAGCTCACAGGATGTGGCTCTCCGTTTCACACCTGCCCAGGTATCTGAAGAACAATAGCTCCCTTTGCCAGACTAGAGAATTTCCTTGCAGAACGGCACACAAAGACAGGAATCCTTCCAGGGCAATTAAGGAAGGTTCAAATTCCCTCCCATTATCTAGCCAATATTCTAAATGCTTGCTGCCCACAGCTTCTTAGCAATGAGCAAAAGTTGGTAACCATTATGCTCAGGGACTAAGGTTACTGCTTCTCCTGGGACGGGCTCAGCCGCTTGTAACACAATCCAGACTGTATCTGAGGAAGCCAAACTGTGAGAGCCAGTTTGGTGTAGTGGTTAAAGAGTGGCAGGCTCTAATCTGGAGAATTGGGTTTGATTTCCCGCTCCTCCACATGCAACCAAGTGGATGACCTTGGGTTAGTCACAAGTTCTCTCACAGCTGTTCTCTCAAGAGCAGTTCTCAAAGAGTTCTCTCAGCTCCACCTGCCTACCTAAGAGGGTGTCTGCTGTGGGGAGGAGAAGGGAAGGAGACTGTAAACTGCCCTGAGACTCCAAGTGAACGATGGAGCATAAATCCAATCTCCTCCTCCTCCCTGCACTTGCACTCTCAGAGGTATGCTGGATGCTGGATGGCCGCATGGTGCCCCAAACAAAGGTCAGCTCTGGCCAGTGGGCAGGCAAAAGTAGAAGACGGCTGGTCTGATGAAACTGAAGGACATCAAGGAAGAGGAGATGAAGGAACGAACAGGTTAGTCGTGGGGGCTCAGGAGGCAAAATGCTCTCTCACCGAAAACATTCCCCACACCAAGAAAATTAGCACTTCAGGAACAAAGGGGAGCCCAGAGCCCTTGTTCCCTGACATGCTAGCTTTCCATGAATAACTAGCACTTCCTAGCAATTCAGGAGCAAAGGGTAGCCTTTGTATGATTTTTTTTTTTGTTACTCTTTTCCATATGAGAAGAAGATCAAACCTCCACCTGCTATCTGAAGTAACACAATCCAGACTGCATCTGAAGAAGTGTGCTTGCGCATGAAAGCTTATACTTTGAATAAAACTTTGTTGGTCTTAAAGGTGGCACTGGACTCAAACTTTGTTCTGCTGCTTCAGACCAGCACGGCTACTCACCTGAAAAAATCCAGAATGTACTGGTTCATTTACAGTCCACATTGCTTTGTGGCAGTGAACCAAAGTGGCTTGCAACACTGTCCTCCCCTCCTCTACAACAGCCATGGGAGACAGGCTGAGAGTGATCAACTGGTCACCCAGTGAGCTTCTGTGGCCAAGTGGGGATTGGAACCTGCATCTCCCAGATCCTGGTTCAGAACTAGAGCTTCCATGCCACACAAAATGGCCTCATCTCAAAGGACACAAACTTTGCTCCCCCACCTTTCCTTTTGTACCCTTAGAAGCTCATTGAGTACCAATCTGGAGCAGCAGAAGACACTCAGGGCTTTTTGCACAGAAACATCCCAGCAGGAACTCATTTGCATATTAGGCCACACACCCCTGACATTACCATTGTTTCACACGGGGCTTTTTTGTAGAAAGAGCTCAGCAGGAACTCATTTGCATATTAGGTCACACACCCTGACATTAAGCCAGCCAAAACTGTGTTCCTGTGCACTCCTGCTCAAAAAAAGCCTTGAAGACACTTATTTCTTTTGATTCAAGAGCTAAAAGGATTGAGACAAATTTTGCAATTGCTAGCATGTTCTTAGGATCCTTATTGCTGAACCAAAGAGCAAGGGTTTCCAGAGCATGGGGGGGACGACTGATTGAATAAAAGCTCAATATAGTAAAAAGGTAAATTTAACGTATCATATATTTTAAGACCTCAGCCAGAGACTCTGGCATCAGCCTTCAGAATGTCAGCAGAATTTGGGGTATTTAAGAAATGGCTTGTAAAAAGATGACTATTCCCAGATCGCATGCTTCAACCGCAGCAGTAACATTTTTTTTTGGCCTGTGGGAAAAATGTAAGCAGATTCTCTTGTGGTGTCTGATCCTCCAGGGTGAGCTCATACAGGAAAGAGACTTTATAAGATGAGCAAGCAGAGAGAATTAAAGCAAGATTTGCCTTGCAGGCTTGCTAAAGCTAGCCAATTGGGGGGGGGGGGGGGAGAGCTTTAATGAAAACCAAACCAATCTCACCTGGAGTCCAGTGGGAGGGAGACAGGATGGGGGTCTGGAAAATTGTTTTTGGTTTATATTAAAGGTTTGTTTTAAATTGTGCAAGACTTCAACTGGGGATCTGAAGGGTTTCATATGTTAACAGTTTCCGCGGAAGTGACGGCACTTTTCACATTTATTTGATTGTTTTACAGTTGTCCTGAGAGTCTTCCTGGCATGCTTGAGGTTTATACTGTTCAAGGGCTGGACACAGGCAGGCAAAAACTATCCCAAAGAATCACCATCAGCAAGCCCCACTGGACAGCAATCTCTCAGCGCTACTCACAAGGAAACAGTGGGAAAGTCTGGAAAAGGGCGCTAGCCTGATGTTGTCAGATCTCAGAAGCTCAGGAGGGTCAGCTCTGGTTAGTACTTGGATGGGAGACCACCAAGGAAGTCCAGGGTAGCTATACAAAGGCAGGCAATGGCAAACCACCTCTGTATGCCTCTTGCTGTAAAAATCCTACAGTCATCACAACTCAGCTATGACTTGATGGCATTTTCCACTGCCACCATTTCCTAGTAAGACCCAGCACTTACATAGCACCTTCCAAGGCTTTTTTTGTAGCAGGAGCTCTTTTGCATATTAGGCCACACACCCCTGATGCAGCCAATCCTCCAAGAGCTTATATTAGGCCATGTAAGAACAGCCCTGTAATCTCTTGGAGGATTGGCTACATCAGGGGTGTGTGGCCTAATATGTAAAGGAGTTCCTGCTACAAAAAAAGCCCTGTATCTCAGTTATCTGAAGAATCATCCTATAAAGATCGGTCAAGGGCTGCTTGTGCACAGAAGTTTTTGCTCGAATTCTGTATCATCCACATGTTGCTGCCTCTCTCCCCACCCCCAATCATTTGCTTTCTGTTTGCACTCCACCCCCACTTTTCTGTTTCCCCAAACATGATTTGTTATGATATTCTGGGAAAGCATCTATGCCTACTGCAGAGGCATGAAGGTGTGCCACCCCTCCCGAGACATTTCTCTGCCTCCTCACGAACTTTGCATCAGTGATTGACATGGCTTAGGGCTGTAACGATGCACCAACTACATCAGTAGTCACTCTGCAGAGAACTTCTGGCCCAGCCCACCCTGTGGCAGATGTAAAGTTGTACCAAACAGATTTCCAGCTCACTCAGATCTCACTCTTTGGGACTGGCTATTTAAGCCTGGATTAAGTCTGAAATTTAAAGCCTGGATACCAATGAAGGGGCGGGAGGCGGGAATCAATGGCCATGAGATTAGATTTGATTGGGGAGGGGGGGAGAGATTAGACAGGCCCAGAGATTTGAGTAAAGAGAAGACGCAAAGTAGCATTTGCTGTTCTATTCTGCTGGTTTGCAAACAGGATACCAGCGCAGCCCAGGCTTCCCAAGGGATTTATCCAGAGTTTCTCCATGAGAAGATCCACAGTGGCACAGAAGCTTCTCCAAAAGATGACTTGCCTCTCACTGGTGCGTCTTTCCTTGCCATTCACAGCTGTAGGGTTGGGTGCCTTCTGGGTGCGCTCTCAATTCACACAAGTCAACAATGGGGTGTGCTTGAAGAAGGGGGGGGGAGCTTCTGGGCCCAGACAGTCTAAACTCCGTGCCAAGCAAAGTGGAATGTTGCTATCTGCATAAATTATGCAAATACACAGATTTGCATTGCTTTGGCACACACACACACACATTATTCTGATTTTTGCTAGTAGCAGAGTAAAGAGCTATGCTGTAATTCTGACCCCGGTCACTGGAAATCTTACTCAGCCTACACTTCTTGCTTTTGAGATTTTCGGCTGGAATCCCTCCATGCCTGTCTTTGCAATCACTAAGGAGGGGATCTAGAAACGTGTTTTTTTGCTGAAGATGACAGCTCAGTTCTGCACCTAATATCACATCTGGTGATACTGCAGAATATATACAGTCCTGAGGCTACCCCCAAGTTGTATCTTTTAACAAGAGCCAGAATGCTCTGCACCACACAGGGTTGCATGGTGGAAAACAGAAAATTGCGGGGGGGGGGGGGGATATCCACTGCTTTCCACTGAAAGAAAAGCCACAGAGTGGAGTTGCCCCCCAAAATGAGGCATCTGCAAGAAACTGACCCCCTCCAGCATTCTCCATTTGCCAACTCTTCTGTTAATCTCCTTCCACAGAGACAAAGGTTGGCGGTTTGGGCATTGAACAGAGAGGGACAATTTCAGAAAGGGGGGGGAGGTAGAGAGAGAGAGAGAGAGGGAAAGAAAGAGGGGAAAATCGGTGCCAAAATTCCTCTGAAAAGAAGATCCTGCATCTTGGCAGGAGATGCTATTCGCAAGCTGCAGCGGTCATTTGAAATCCAAAAATCGCTGCAAACTGGCTACTGTGGATATGCAGAGCTCTCCCTTTCAAAAAAGTTCTATGCCTGGCCGTGGGACCCCAAACGCTGCATTCCTTCCGCAGCTGGACTCCCCCCTCCAACTTGCAGGAATGCAGGATTGGACCCAAAACATGCACTCTGCTTTACGCAAAGTCTCCTGCGGCTGCACTCGCACACACTATTTAAAAACATAACATTCCCCCCCCCCCCTCACCCCAGCTGCAGCCTCATCTGATAGGCCAGAGAGTTTGAAAAGATCTTTTGTTACAGAGGGCAAGAACTTCTGGTGTATAAGTTATACAAACACGCTTGCATTTTCTGGGCTAAAATTGTCCACATTCCAGTCGCTCAGTGTATCAAAAGATGCAAGAGAATTTCAGAAGCCTTCGTTGCTGCCCAATAAAGACAGAGCTGAAGGCAAAAGTGTCTGTTTAAAGACAAAGACGAGCATCCTGAGCAGCTGAATCCCAGAAATAATTTTACAATCACTTGGCACCATCCACCAAGGGTTCCGTGTTTCTTCTTAACTTTTCCCTGCAGTAGCCCTACAAATAAAAAGGCCCTGCGTGAAAGAAATAAACGCAGCTTCCCTAAAGTTCCTGCGAAGGAAGAATGCATGCCAATATTTGCAATGGACCCTTTTAAAATTAGAGGCACAAGTTAGCCAAGTCAAAACAAAAATCTCCCAGCGTCTTCTTTTTTTTTTTTGAAGCGGCTGCATGTACTTTGTTACTGGAACTATTAGGATGCAAATCTCAAAATGTACAAGCCTCTACTTGGCCAACATACACAAAAACTGGCAGACATTGTCCCTGCCGAATAAAAGGCTTGCTGCTAAAATAGCTGGAGCTCTACGTAAATAAGCAGCATTCTTCTGAGCTGAGGTCACTGACTTGCTTCTATTCTGTTTCACCCCCAGTCTGGGATTTGACCATTTCAGCGGGGGAGAGCAGCCCTCCCTACCTCCACAGCACACACACCAAAGAATGCAGGGGGTTTTGATTTGAAATTTAAACCCTGTGTTTAAAAAGGTGTGGGTTTTTTTTTTAAAGCAAAGTGGTATCCTAGGAAGATAGTATGAAGAATATTGGTGATGAACAGGCAGTGAAAATTATCATAGCTCACGGGACTTGTAAAAAGATACCCTGGAATGAGACTGATACAGAGAAATAAGGTTTACAAATTAAAATTCATGGACAATACAGAAATGTGTATGCATCGGACACTGTAGCAGTTACATCGTGCTGGTGGGATATGCAACCTCCCAACAGGTGACTTGGGAAGGACAAGAAATATGCCTGCAGAAAGGAGTCTGGGGAGCTCACTGTGTGATGAGAGCAAATGCAAGAGGAAAAGAAAAGGTCCCCTGTGCAAGCACCAGTCGTTTCCAACTCTGGGGTGACGTTGCTTTCACAACGTTTTCACGGCAGACTTTTTACAGGGTGGTTTGCCATTGCCTTCCCCAGTCATCTACACTTTCCCTCCAGCAAGCTGGGTACTCATTTTACTGACCTCGGAAGGATGAAAGGCTGAGTCAACCTCGAGCCGGCTACCTGAAAACCCAGCTTTCGAGGACGCAGCTCATCAACCAGCATGTCTGAACTGCAGCAGCACCTGGTGAGGGAGCAATGCAAAATTTGTCCCCCATCCCCACTCATAAAGGAGGTGGGTATACTCAGGAGAGATGCTTTACAACTAAGTGGAGGGGAGTGGGCAAGCAGTTACGGATTTCTCTGCCAACAAGCTTGCAGAACAGCCCCACAAGGTCTCTACTGCATTCTACCCAACCCCCAGGTGGTGGTTTCATAAATACATGATTTCGAGGAAGCTCTTCTGACGGTATCGGACAAAGAACAGGTTGGTTAGCTGATCTCTCTGGCTCACAGCCTGGGCCTGGCGATAAGAGCTTCCTCGACATGTATTTTTGAAGAAACAAGGAGAGATTGTGTGGAACTGCGGCCAAAGATCCTGGGTTCAGCAGGGGTGGAGGAGGCATGCCAGCAGGGCCATTCTCCACCACGGGCACCTACGCAGACTAAGCTGTGCTCCTCTAGGGTTGCCAATCTCCTGGAGGTGGCTGGAGATCTCCTGCTGGGTGACAGAGATCAGTTCCCCAGGAGAAAAACTGCAGCTTCGGAGGGTAAACTCTTTGGCATCACATCCCTGCTGAGCTCCCCCAACCCTGCCTTCCCTTGGCCTCCCCCCCCCCAAAAAAAAACATCCCCAGGAATTTCTTAAGCATAGCAGGCAACCCTAGCAGTGATAGCAGATTTGTCACAACTTCGCAATCAGGACTGGCCCTAGACACTTTTGGTTTCATGAACACAGCAGCTCTCTTGCATGTCTCTTAGCAAAACAAATGAAAGCTGCTCAGATACACAACTGTTCACTTCAGGTCCCTGGAGAGGGTGCTCTGAAGTCACGTTATGTCCATCGCCTTCTCTGCACCCATGAACACTGCCCATATCTGCTGCCTGCCGTGGCCACCTCTCCTAGCCCCATGGAGGGACTCCCCTTAGCATTATGCCCAAAGTCTGTGGTGCTCTCTTCCCTTGCGACATTTAACCAGGGAAGAACAATGACATACAAATGCATGAAGCCACCTTTCTAACCATCATCTTCCCAGCCCTGGCACATGCAGTACTTCAGCTGGGAGTTCTGATGTGCAAAATTAAGACAGCCACTTGCTATACTCTCTTGTTTTTTTCCAGCCTGGCCCAAGACATTTTGCTACTCCACCATGCCAAAATCCAGAGATGAATTCTTGCAATGCCACAGTGGGTTGTTGGGATGGAAGTTGCAGGACTTCTGAAGTCTGGGAGCTGTACTCTCCAAGACGTCTTAGAAAACAGCTGCATTCTCCAAGATATCTTAGAACAATGGCCTTCAACCCTGTGGCCACCAAGCCTTGAATTCAGCAGGAGCTCACAGGAGCACAGCTCCTGAGCCTTCTGCCGCTCCCTCCCTCCTCACCACCTATCTTGTCCATTGAATAGTAGGTGCAGCTGCATAACAACCCCTGGATTAGGAGAGCGGACAGCCAGCCAGTCACCAGGAGCTTTGCCACGCCCCCAGCAGCCCTCATTATCCCTTGGAGAAGTCCATGTCACCCTTTCTCCACTTCTTATGTGATTTTGGGTGGTAGGCAGCTTGCTGATCTTTTGACTGTGTGGTGGGGGGGAGGCCAAGGAGAGCCCCAGGTGAGCGAGGCCTGCTTGGGCTGGCTGGATTTCTAGCCAGCCCAAGCAGGCCTCGCTCGCCAGGGGCTCTCCTTTCTTGCAGCAAGTTGCTTTTGGCTGGCGGGGGGGGCATATGCTAATGAGCTCCACTTCCTATTTTTCTACAAAATGACCTCTGGTGGTTACTATGCAGATCCCTCCCCCACCACCACCTTTGTCCAGCTTTAGTATTCAGCATGCATGCAAAGAGGGGCATATGGAACAGGTTCATCCAAAAGGCAGCTCCCCACCCCACAAAAGGCAGGTCTGTAATGGCTTGCAACTTACCGCAAGAGCAGCATGTAAAGCAGTTGGTGTGATAAAGGTTCCCCATTGCTTGGCAAGCTTGGCTGGCCCCATAGACCCCCTTTCCACACTTGATACAAATGCCTATGGAGAAGGGAGAGAAGGAACGTTAGAGCCTGACAAGGTTTCAACAAGCAGCTGTCAGGTCCCAATCCTCCAAGAGCTTGCAGGGTTCTTAGTATAGGGTCTACTATAAGCTCCAGGGAGATTGGCTATATCAGGGGTGTGTGGCCTAATATGCAAAGGAGTTCATGCTACAAAAAAAACCCTGGTTCAGACCATTCTGAGTTGAGGCCTTCTGCATGCCAAGTAGATCCTCTACCACTAAGGCACGGACCCTCCCCTAACATGTCCTAAGAGCAAGTCCCAAGCAGAAAAGGTGGGGTGGAAACAGACAGAGCCCAGATGGGCAACACTTGTGGGTATTTGAGCAAAAGTGATTACAAACAGGGCTGTAATAGGAAATAAGGCTGAAGGATAGGATGGGTGCAGCTGTGGGAAGCCTGGAAGGAAATGAAACAGGATTTGTGTTGAGGATGACTAAAAGGATGTGAGGATAAGGCGCCACAAGGAGAATATGGCAGAGGGGAGGTGGGTGGTTTCAACAGATTGCCCCTACAAAAGCAGGTTCCTCGAACTTGAGCTTCATTCTTAAAGGTGAATACACATTGTACTAGGGTTGCCAAGTCCAATTGAAGAAATATCTGGGGACTTTGGGGGTGGAGCCAGAAGACTTTGGGGGTGTAGCCAGGAGCAAGGCTGTGACAAGCATAACTGAACTCCAAAGGGAGTTCTGGCCATCACAGTTAAAAGTACTGCACACCTTTTAAATGCCTTCTCTCCACTGAAAATAATGGATAGTAGGGGCACCTTCTACTGGGGCTCATAGAATTGGACCCCTTGGTCCAATCCTTTTGAAACTTGGAGGTATTTTGTGGGGAGACACTGGATGCTATGCTGAGAATTTGGTGCCTCTAGCTCAAAATAGAGCCCCCTCCAGAGCCCCAGATACTCACAGATCAATTTTCCATTATACCCTATGAGAATCGGTCTCCATAAGGAATAATGAGTGCCCAGCAGACATTTCCCTCCCCTCCTCGCTTCTGATGACCCTGAAGTGGGGGGAAGGCCTCCAAACCAGGAGATCCCTTCCCCCACCTGGGAACTGGCAACCCTAAGCAGGTGTACTCAGACATAAGTTCCATTTTATACAGTGGGGTTTACTCCTAAGAAGACATTCTTAGAATGGCAGCCACAGTCTCACCCCACAGAGATGCTCTCCCTCCACACAAACCACCAAGGAAACATCGCCACACCTTAGCCGTAGAGACCTGCTCTGCTCAGCCTTGCTTCAACTAAAGCTTTTGCCCCATTCACCACGTTTATTTTTGGAAATGCAAACAATTCTTTCAGAGTCCTCTGGCACCTCACCACCACCATCTGCCTCCTTCCAGAAGCCAAGCACATTGGTGCCTGGCTAGCTGCCGCTGATACTTCGAGCCAGTAGCAGCAGCCTCTCTGGCTTGCCCCGTTTCCATTCCAAGGATGGCAGAAGTCCATTTCCTAATGAAACGTCCCGACTTTTCTCATTCACAAACACAGCTAGATGCTGCCTCTCCTGCAGCGGACTCTCCTGGGAAACCCAGTGGCGTGAGTGATTATCTGGCTGCTGCTGTATTCTCAGCTCCGGATCAGAGCAACAAAAACAGGTCAGTGGTTAGTCCATCCCCAAAGTAGACAAACACTGTTAGCTGCTCCAGAATCAAAATCCCCAAACAAAGCACAGACCACGTAATACCTTTAATGTAATACGGCCAACCCAAATGAGACAAAGCAGCATGCAAGCTTTCCAGCAGAGCAGAACTCTTCATCAGGATGCATGTTGCAAAATAAAAAGAGGTGGAGGTGATGATGTTTCAAGCATGATTATAAGTCCCCCCCCTCCCCAAACAAAAAGAATGCTCATTACATTCACGCATCAACATCCCTATTTGGATCTTCTGCCCATATGACAGCCATTGTCCCTGCTCCACCATCCCTGCTGTATCATTCTCTTTGAATTCCTAACTTTAGTTGCAGGGACATGCCTTTCCCCTTATATCTCCATAAGAAAAGCAGCCAAAGACTTGCTTTCAAAAAAAAAATTGGGATTTCATAGAAAATGGTATGCAGATTGTTATAATGCTATAGCGATATAACGACATTCAACTGCTAATTTTTAAACATTGGGAAAGATTCTGAGGGCATGAAGGGATTGCCTGCTGCCAGGATTCTGGGGCATGGAAACTATAGGGAAACCAGCCATGGGGAAGCCCTGTTGCTGCTGTACTGTATCAACAATCACAGAAACAATGGTGAATCTACACAACCCTGTACCTGTTTGGAATCCACTGGATTGCTTTGTTCTAATCAGAAGGTTTGATCTGTGATCTGCAAATTCAAAAACCTTTACAGCAGTGACAACCCCCCCCCCCCCCACACACACACAGTCAGTCAGTCAGTCAGTTTATTGCAGCTCTAGGCCAATCAACACACACACACACACACATGGTATCTATCAATGTGTTCCTGGGGTGGACTTACTTCTTGAATCTTGGGGATAAGGTGAAAACGGTCTTGGACAGAACAGAAAAACCAGGGAGCTGCAGGTAGAGTTGCCAATCCCCAGGTGGGGGCAGGGGATTCCATGGTTTGGAGGTCCTCCCCCCCACTTCAGGGTCATCAGAAAGTGGGGAGGAGGGAAATGTCTGCTGGGCACTCCATTATTCCCTATGGAGACTGATTCCCATAGAGTATAATGGAGAATTGAACTGTGGGTATCTAGGGCTCTAAAGGGGCTGTTTTTGAGCTAGAGGCACCAAATCTTTAGCATAGTATCCAGTGCCTCTCCCTGAAATACCCTCCAAGTTTCAAAAGGTCTATGAGTCCCAAAAGAAGATGCCCCTATTCTTCATTATTTCCAATGAAGGGAAGGTATTTAAAAGGTGTGAGGTCTCTTTAAATGTGATGGCCAGAACTCCCTTTGGAGTTCAATGATGCCTGTCACAACCTTGCTCCTGGCTCCACCCTCAATGTATCCTGGCTCCACCCCCAAAGTCCCCAGATGTTTCTTGAATTGGACTTGGCAACCCTGGCTGCACATCATTCCATACCAGCTAACTGAAGCAATTTAATAACCGCAGGCAGATTCTTTCAGGTTTGCTGGAAACACAGACTTTTCCATCTCTGGGCTCTGCAGTCAGGGACGCATGAATTTTGCCAAAATCACAATCAACAATTCAACCTGGCAAAGCTTTTCTTAGCCAATGAAATGCTGCAGGTGGAGGGCTCATCCCTCATGGAAAGACATTTTGTCAACCGGAATCAGGCAGAAAATAAAATAACTCCGAGGAAGGGAAAACTGAGGCAAAGCCTTGCAAGAATGTGAATGACCAAATTATTCCAATCTGCCTGGTTCTTCTATTATGGCCACCAGGTCTGGCAGCGATAAAGGATAGGGGGAAATTCCTCACATCTGTAAGTCACCCCACGAGAAATGTAAATGCTTGCTATACCTACAAAATAAAAGAACATAGCCAACAGCAGATAGGGAAGAAGGAAGTTGCAGAAAACGAGCATGAGAAAGCACACATGCAACCAGGGTTTTTACACCACTGAGAACATATGCAAGCAGTTTGTCAAACATTTGACTGCTGATCATAACATGCAGACAGTTTACAAACCAAATCATTCAAGTTGACTGAGCGTCTTGCCCAGTGGCCATATAGAAAGAAAATCCTCCCCCAAAACAAACTACATCTCTTCCCCAAAGCAAAGTCAATACTGCCCCCTCCACAGTAACCGTTTTATGATTGGTCCAATTCCCATGGTAGCCATTGCAGCTGCCAATTTGTGGGTGGCACCTGCTACTCCCTCTGCACTTTCCAAAAGAGCCCACAGGTCCAACAAGATCAGGTCCCTCTGCAGTATGCATTTGCCACTGGTAGTTGGCATAAGAAAAGGCACCAGTTTGGTTACTTAAATCTGTGGCAGTGGTGTCCTCTCTCCAACACACAGGCTTTGAGAAACATCCAGTCACACAATTTCTTAGTTCTACTCAGGGCTTTTTTTGTAGCAGAACCTCATTTGCATATTAGGCCACAAACACCTGATGCAGCCAATCCTCCAAGAGCTTACAGGGCTCTTAGTACAGGGCCTACTGTAAACTCCAGGAGGATTGGCTACATCAGGGGTGTTTGGCCTAATATGCAAAGGAGTTCCTGCTACAAAAAAAAGCCCTACCTGGAAGACTCTTGGAATTTCCTTCTATCACAGCACTTTTTCATAGCTAGCAATTCTCAGTGTTCTAAAGGGGGCAAACAAGCAATTACGGGCCCCACTGATGGACCTCCTGATGGCATCTGATTGTTGGTGGGGGTTTTTGGCCACTGTGTGACACAGTGTTGGACTGGATGGATCATTGGCCTGATCCAACATGGCTTCTCTTATGTTCTTACTAGGAGTAAGGCCTGTTGTGAAGAAAAATACAACAGGCTCTAAAAGGAGGGTCTGGGCAAGTGTCCGCTAAACTTGCTCCCACCCATCCAGGTGAAGGCATTAATTTCTGCCCAGTTCAAGGAGAGCTGAGCTGCACTATCTAGAGAGCAGTTGTAAATCTGAGTGATCGCCATTCGCTCCCTTGCCTGCTCTCATGCCACCTTGGCTGCTATCGTGCTGCCTTGGCCATTGTCACGCTGCGGTGGAGCCTTGGGCAATCTCGCACCGTATTGGCCACTCTCACACTGCCTTGCCCAGTCTCGCACCACCTTGCCTGCTTTCATGCAGCAGCACCGCCTTGCCCAATCTTGCATTGCGTTGGCTGCTCTCACGCTGCTTTGGCTGCTTGCTTTCCCCACTTTTGCATCACTTTCCCCGCTTTTGTGCTACCTTCCCCGCTCTCGTGCCACCTTGGCTGCTCTCATGCTGCCTCCCCTGCTGTTGTGTCACCTTGGCTACTATTGTGCTGGCTCGTGCCATGGTGCCACCCTGGCCGCTCTCATGCCATCTTGGCCACTGTTGTCCCGCCTTCCCAGCTCTCATCCCACCTTGGCCACTGTTGTCCTGCCTTCCCTGCTCTCATCCCACCTTGGCCACTGTTGTGCTGCTTTCCCTGCTCTCTTGCCAGCTTCCCTGCTGTGATGCTGCCTTCACCACTCTTGTGCTGCCTTCCCCACTCTTGCAGTGTGCTGCCGCCTTGCATGCTCTCGTGCTGCGGCTCTGGCTTCCCCAATCTCATGCTACTTTGCCTGCTCTCATGGAACCTTGTCCACTCTCATGCCACCTTGTCTGCTCTTGCGCCATGATGCCAGCTTCTCTGCTCTTGCACTGCGTTGCCCACTCTTGCACCGCTTTGCATGCTCTCAGAGGGGCTGTCATGGCCTTCGTACAACAGGCCGAGGAGAGGCAGTATTGATCAGTAAGGCCTCTGTCAGCAGAGAACTGTCTCCCTCAAAGGTCAGTGGCCTTCTGGCAGGGTTCTTGCCTGACAGAGCCGGCAGTGGGTGGGGGAGAGCAGAATCAGCCAATGGCATGCCAGAGACACTGCAACATGGGCCTGCTTGACAAGGTCTCATTTATGTCAGATCCGGCCCTCATAACAAATGAGTTTGACACCCCTATGCTAAGCTTTTGTTTTTTAATGATCTGAAGTGATCAAGAGATCTCCACTTAGCTAATAATTTGCACTCTCTCCCGCCTGCCCAGTCAGGAGTTCTATCTAATTCAAAAACAGGCGCACTTTGCCCCAACAGGTTCATTTAAAAAAATCACCTAACCTGGTTTGCATTTTCAACCTTTGCAGAAAGCAGGTTGCATCCTGCCCTTCCCCCTGCACTTTGCTACCTCCCCCACCCAGTGTCTACATTTTAACACTAAGCTTTTTGCAGGCTCGCTTTGTCTCTGTTCTGCGAGACACTAGTGATGAATAACACTGCATAAATAATCATTTTATTGCTAGTGTACTGTGTATAAAAGTTTAATTCTTTGCATATCCCAACACAGTAAATGGAAACAACTTCACTGTACAAGTAATCAAAGCAGAACCTTTCATCCCAGACCAGAGGATCATTATCACATTCCTACTGCTGATACGGTAAAAGCTAATTAACGAGGGAAGGACTTGGGAATGCAGAAGTTCCCTCTTAATGACACAGGTGGAAAGAATGGAAAACTTCTGTAGTAAAAGCTTAAATATAAATCATAAATATCAGACAGTATGACAAGGATCAAAGCCCTTTTTCAAGGCTAGCAATTATCGGTATTCAAAAGGGCACAAACTTGCAAAGACTGAGGATGAGAATGTCTTGGACATGCATGGTTAAAAACAAAGATCTGCCCACTGCATGCATGTGTGAGGGGGCATAGCCCTCCCACAGGAACATTTCCAAAGAAAGGACTTTGATTACTGCCTTCATCTAAAAACTAATTGACGATATTAAAAAGCAAGCTGGTTTCCAAGCCTTCTCCCTAGGAACCTATTTCAAGAGGAATCTTCTTTTCATTAAAAAAAGGAATCTCAACTTTTTCTTTTTCTTGCAGTTCAATGTTGAACACATTAAAAGGAAGGCTTTGAAATCTGATCTTAGATACACACCTCAGTGAAATATCTTTCCCCTACACTTCAAGCACATGATGACAATCTTGTTTCTAGCATGTTTAGTGTGGGACGTTTCCCTCAGGCAAAAACTACAGAAACCAAAGAGGCACTCTTTCCTGCCCATAAGGGCTGTACTGCCTCACAAATGCAGGTAGGAACCAATCTTTCAAGCATAATCTTGGTGTGGATGCCTTCCTGGCTTCTCCCCTTCAAAGCCAGCCTGCCATGAAGCCTGTACATGTGGCTTGCTTAGCCAGGGCAGGCGCGTGGGAGTAGGCAAACTAGGCAACTGCCTACGGCACCAACTCCCAACAGGGGCGGAAGTGGGAGCTCCCTCCCCGCTCGTGCCATTCCCGAGCCTCGGACTCACTTCCTGTCCATAGTGCCCTCTGAATTTGGCGAGCGCTGGGGAGGGGAAGTGCTGGGAGTGTTCTTTCTTGGCTTTAAGGGGTCGGGGAAGCTCCCCCGACTCCTTAAAGCCAAGAAAGAATGGCACGCTTCCACTCCGCAGCACCTGCCGAACTTGGCGAGCACTGCAGAGGGGCGCACATTGGGGTTCTGCCTTGGTCAGCAGAACCCACACGCCGGGCCTGTACATAGCAACCATAAGCATGTTCGCCTCCTGGCCTTATCAAAATTGTTGGGCTAGGTGCTCCTGGTACATTGATATTTTCTGTGAAGGTCCATTCTCTTTGGAAGTGACTAGGAGACTGGATGCGTTGGGAACGCCCTTCCCTCTACTTTTGGTAGCAGAAGTCCAGCTTTATTGTTCCAGAGGGGAGGAGTTCCCCTGGCACACAACATAATCAGGAAAATTTAGCCAACACAGCAACATAATCCACCTCAGACTAACAACTGGGTTGATCACCTGATCAGGGAACTTCCCTCTTTTTCTATAACATCTCTGTCCTTCTGCACCTCTATGTCTCATTTCCCTTTTGGGGGTGGGGGGTGGGGTCTCCTGGTCACTTCCAAGGAGAATGGACCTCCAAAATAAGTACCAATGTGCCATTCTCCCTTGAAAGGACTAGGAGACCCAGATGTGTGGGGATGTAACAAAGTATACTGTCTCCAGGGTGGATAAAAAAGCCTCAGCACCCTTAATCCTTTCCCATTATCTGCTGCAGGAATCAATGGCCAGGGGCTGCATCCAAAGATGTCCAATTGACTAGCTTGTAGGGCATATGAAGGAAGAACGGGGCCAAATAATTGCCCTCTATATCTGTCCCATGAAATTACAGACTTCCAGGGGTGTGGAAGTGGCTGTCCTCCTATCAAATAGGGCTGAATACCCTTGGAAGGGAGGGATCTTGGCTGCCTAGTAAATTAATCAGACTGCTCTGTAAGAAAGGCAATATGTCCTTCAGAGTTGGGTTCAAATTCTTCTTGCAACTACCAGTGCACCAGTGCTTCAGGCCTGCCATGAAAACAACAAAGATTCTAGAAATAGACATACCAATGGCAGATAGAACGATTTGTATCGCCCTGTTTGAGAGCAGTAAATGATCTGTGATCAAGAACCAAGTGGTTAACTTGAAACTCCTGGGACTTGAAGAACAATTTGGCCCCTGCTTCAGGAGGACCACTGAAATTGGAAAAGTCAAGATTCCCCTTTGAGCTAGGGTTGCCAATCCTCAGGTGGGGGCAGGGGATCCCCCGGTTTGGAGGCCCTCCCCCCGCTTCAGGGTCATCAGTAAGCGGGGGGAGGGGAGGGAAATGTCTCTATTATTCCCTATGGAGATTTATTCCCATAGAAAATCATGGCGAATTGATCCACGGGTATCTGGGGCTCTGGGGGGGCTGTTTTTTGGGGTAGAGGCACCAAATTTTCAGCATAGCATCTAGTGCCTCTCCACAAAATACCCCCCAAATTTCAAAAAGATTGGACCAGGAGGTCCAATTCTATGAGCCCCCCAAAAAGATGCCCCCATTCTTCATTATTTCCTATGGAAGGAAGGCATGGAAAAGGTGTGCCGTCCCTTGAAATGTGAGGGCCAGAACTCCCTTTGGAGTTCAATTATGCTTGTCACAGCCTTGATCTTGGCTCCACCCCTAATGTCTTTTGGCTCCACCCCCAAAGTCTCCTGGCTCCACCCCCAAAGTCCCCAGATATTTCTTGAATTGGACTTGGCAACCCTACTTTGAGCAGACTCACCAGACTCAGGAACCATGGCCTTCTGGGCCAAAAAAAGGAAGCAACACCAACAGCTTGTGCACCCAGTTCCTTCACCTTGCAAAAGCATTGATGTAGAGCTGGTATAGGAGGAAATGTGTAAAAAAACCCTCTGGCCAGGACTGGAGGAAGGCATTCATCTCTTCTGCCTGGTGACAGAGGTACTGGTTGCAGACAAATATCTTCATTGACTCTATGGCTGGGTCCACACTGCCGGCTTAGAGTGGCAGCAAGCTAGCCCAGAAGTGAGCCAACGGAAATAGCACTGAGAGCATCCAGATAGAATGTAGCCTGCCCCCAGAACAGGGATGAACTGCGTGCACCCTAGAGGAGCATCCAGAGCACTCATGCACCCATCTACCACTCCCAGGGTGCTCCAAGGGCACTTTCCAGCTATCCAGACGGCTGGGGAGGCGCCTCAGAGCCGCCCCAGAAATTAGGTACCATTTTGGAAGCTTCCCATCAGGTCAGGATGGGGTGAGATGTGCGCATTTGGACATGCTTTTTAGATTCGCTCACCTGCCATTCCTGGGGTGGCTTAAACTGCCCATCTGTAACCAGCCTATGTTTGGGTCCAGGACCGATCTGGGAAGTCAATCCACTTCCCTGTTGGCAAAATCCTGAATGTAATCTGCTCTTATGGTTTGTAGACAAAGTTCTGACCACCTCATGACCCTTGAAGCTAGCACTACAGGCTTCTCAACCCCCTGGGTATACACATGGGCCTTGGCTGACACGCTGTTGGTCCAGACCAGTGTTCCCTCTAAGCTGAGTTAGTGTGAGTTAGCTCACAGTTTTTTAGCCTCCAGCTCACACATTTTTGTCCTAGCTCAGGAAAAATGGCCTAAGAGCAGACTAATTTATATAGTAGCTAATAGCTTAAAGGCCAGTAGCTCACAAAATAGAATTTCTGCTCACAAGACTCCACAGCTTAGAGGGAGCATTGCTCCTGACTCTGGAATTCAAAGGATTCGTGCCTCTGAAATGTGGATGTTCCTCTCAGTCACCATGGCTAGTTGCCATTGATAGACGACTTATCCTCCATGACTCTATCTAATCCCCTTTTAAGACTGTTTATTCCTGTGGCCATCATTATATCCTCTGGCAGCGAATTCCACATTTTAATCATTCTCTGCATAAAGTAGTATTTCTTTTTGTCTGTCCTGAATCTGCTGCTCGTCAGCTTCACTTTATATTCTAGTATTTGAGGAGAGAGAGAAAAATTTCTCAAAGATTTCAGGTTTTCACGGCTGGTAACATCATTAGGGTTTGTAGAGTCTTTCGGGATCAAGTGCCGTGTTCTACTGGAGAAAGTTTTCCTTCCAGACGTTTCGTTCTCAGCTGTGGAGAACGAAACGTCTGGAAGGAAAACTTTCTCCAGTAGAACACGGCACTTGATCCCGAAAGACTCTACAAACCCTAAAGAAAAATTTCTCTTTGTCAACTCTCTCCACCCCATGCATAGTTTTATCAACCTCTATCATGTCCCCCCTTAGTTGTCTTTTCTCTTTTCTAAACTGAAAAGTCCCAAACTCTTCAGCCTTTCTTCATAGGGAAGGGGCTCCAATCCCCTAATCATCTTGGTTGCCCCCATCTGTACTTTTTCCAGCTCTGTGATGTCCCTTTTGAGCTACAGTGACCACAAGAAGACACAGAATTCCAAATGACAACTCCCCACAGATCTATGCAAGAGCATTATAACATCAGCTATTTTATTCTCAACCCCTTTTCAAATAATCACTAACAGAGTTAGCCTTTTTCACCACTGCAACAGGCTGGATTGACACTTTCATTGAGATATCTACTGTAACCCCATTTTTTCCTCTTAGTCTCAGCAAATTCAGACCCTATTAGCCTATACCTGAAGCTGGGGTTTTTTTTGTCCCACTGTGCATCGCATTATACTTATACTTTATTTGATTTATATCCCGCCCTCCCAGCCGAAGCAGGCTCAGGGTGGCTCACAGTATAAAACCGCAACAAACAATTAAAATCTATACATATTATAAAATTACACATTCAATACTTAAAACAGTCGGAATAATTTGGTGCTATATTTACCAATAAAGTTATATTTACCGCTGAGGCTTTTTTTGAGCAGAAACGCACAGGGACGCAGTTCCAGCTGGCTTGGCATCGGGGTGTGTGGCCTAATATGCAAATGAGTTCCTGCTAGGCTTTTTCTACCAAAAAAAGCCCTGCTTACCAACACTGAACTTCATTTGCCACATTGTTGTCCACTCACCCAGTTTCTGGAGGTCCTCTTGGAGGTCTTCACAGTCAGCCTTAGGTATTCAGCATCCTGAATAATTTTGTGTCAACTGCAAATTTGGCCACTATACTACTCACTCCTACACAACTTTACTCACTACTCATTAACACTCTGCCCTTTTCCCCAAAGGGGATCCAAAGCAGGCAGCTATCTGTCCAACACCACAGCACAAACCCACAATTTCTTTAAGCCTACAAGAGGCTGCAGTGAAAATCTAGAAATGTCTCCCAAATGCCAGATTGCATCATTTGTGGACACAGAAGCCAAGGAACAAAACACAACCTGAGCCACACTGACTACATGGGCATCTAAAAATCACATTTAGCTGTTCCCATTACAGGAGCTACCAAAGCTCAACATCACATTGTTCCCACTAGAAAATCCTTGTTTCCTTTTCACTTACCCTGATTTTTTAAGTTCCATGCTTGTTTTCCATTTCTTAGCGCATATTTTCCATCCCCATTAAAATTTAGCCAGTTCCTAACATCACTTGCATGTCATAAGGGTGTATAAAATAACGTAAATCGAACAGAAGAATGTCTGCAAGGAAAGTGGGCAAAGAAAAAGGCTGGGAACATATAAAAATAAGATCTGAAAGTACATTATCTGTAGATCTTTAAGCAGAAGCCACCACTATAGCCCAGATGGTTTCATCCATGCCAAGAACAAGCTGCCTGGAAAAGATTAAAGCACGTTCGGCAGAGAAAAGGCAGCTGGGGGGAAAGGTGAGACGCCAACACTTCTGTTGATTGCAAGTTGGAAACTGAAAGGCTTCTCTGTCAAGAGTCTTACAAGAGTCAAACAACAAGGGTCAAAACTGAAGCCTGAAACTCATTTGCTTCACTGGACACCCGATGTTTCCATTTGGACCAAACTACTGACAAACTCTGTAGCTGAATTTACTCTTCCAGTCTGGATATTGGCCTGGGCAGTTTCCATGCTGCCTTTAATGCAGAAAGGTGATGCTGAAATACTCCCACCACATTCCTCCGTCTGCAAGCTTCACACTTCACAATAATTCAAGTCAGCAAACCCAGGGAGGGAGACAGCCTCACTAGCATTTTCAGATGACCAGAATAGGAAGATGCAGGCTGGTCTTCCAGAAATGCCCATTTCCCCAGCCTGCCCCATCAAGAAGCCCACAAGTCTTCCTTTTTGGGGGGGAAACACTGTGGGAAAATTTACCAGTGCCCTAAGCTGATTTGGGATCTCCATTGGCTACCTGTTTGATATTGTAGCCAATGTGGTGGAGTGTCAGAAGACATGGGAATGTTACACGTCCTGCCCTGTCAGAAAGCCCAAAAGGACACCCAGGCTTCGTTTTCCTGCCTGAAATCTCAGCCTTGGCTGGAGGAGACAGCTCCAGGGTTCTTCCAGCACAGGTAGCATGGCTGGCCCATCTATTGTGGAGTAACAGAGCAGCAAAGGAGAGAAGACAAGGGAATTTAAGCTGCTGTCTCTCAGACAGAACACTAAGGCTGGATTTGGGTGATCAGTTCGAGCTGACAAAGGCACTTCCCCCAGGTGGATCAAAAAGTCAAGGTCAGACATGCTCAGCTGCCACCCATTTTGCCCTTGCGCTCATCCCGTTCCCCAACATCTCTGAGACACATCAAATAGCTACCAGTTGAGAAGAGGTAGCAAGGTCTTCAGCTACACTCCTCCCACATTGCCTGGCATCTGAACATAGGAGCACACAAGCAAGGTGGACTGGCAGTGTGAATCCACCAATCCGCTCTAGGTGCTCACCAGTATTCTTTTTTTGAAAGTCACTGCCACAGAGTGGATGAGTGTGTATGCACATGGCCACTAAAAATGTAAGGGGAAAAACCCAAAAGGGGATGGTGGACAACAACCATGTCAACATGCCAACATGCCCTCCGCACAATATACAGGTGGCTTGCACAGGAGTGTCTGATTGGGATTTGTCCTCTCCCTTTTGGGGCAGCACGATTTGTGATGCCTCCTACACACACGGAGCTGCCTGTCTGTATCCAGCCTGTGACTAGAAGCAGAGAGAGACATCCCAGGCTGCATGCAGGGAACAAAGCCTGGAGAGCCACGGAGGTAGCTAAACCTCCAGCCTCCCCAGCCCGGAGAAGGAACAGTGGTCTCTGGAGGCAAGGCAGCGCACTGGAGTGTCATGAGCTCCAGCCCTGGATGGCTTCTCTTTTTCCTTCCTCTTGAGAGGGGCTGCACCAGAGACATTCCTCTTCCAACTTCCATACCCCACCACAGTCAAGCAAGACGGGCTTTACTTGACTCCTGGTGCAGCGAAGGGCACCAGCAGTTCAATCCTCCCCAGGTGAGGCTCCTCCTTGCTTCCTTCCTAAGTAGTATGGGAAGAGGTTAAGCATTTGCTTGGAAGCACATCTCCCAGTTTCCAAAAAATGCAGGTGCACTGATTATGGTGCACTAAGCTGCAGCACCAGGAAAACCCTAAGGACTGCAAAGCTGGCATGGAAAGGTCAGGGAAGGCCCAGTATCAGGTATAACTGGACCTCCTGAAAGATTTCATGACTCCTGTATTATTCCAAGCAATATGCAGTAGGGGCTGCTTCAGTTCTCAGTGGCTCACACTGAACTATATTGGGGAATGCAATCTAGATACCAAGTTTACTCCTCCCACAAAGACCTATGGTGGAAGAATGAACTGCGTTGCTTTAGACTACACATCATGGAGGGTCACATTTTGGAATGGCTTCCTTAAGTTAAAAACTCCCTCAAACAGAAAGGGGATAGAAGCTTTCTTCCTGCTGGCTTAGATTTCTGTTTGCAAGGAGTTTTTTTGTGTGTGCAAAGAACCATTCAAAGCTGGAACCCATCATCTGCAGCCTGACATAGGGCAAGTCCAGGACTCTTTTTTTTTTTTAGCAGGAACGCTCAGGAACACAGTTCTGGCTGGCTTCATGTCAGGGGGTGTGGCCTAATATGTATATGAATACCTGCTGGGCTTTTTCTACAAAAAAGCCCTATGTGAAACAATGGTGACATCAGGGGGTGTGACCTAATATGCAAAGAAGTTCCTGCTGGGCTTTTTCTACCAAAAAAGGCCAGGGCAAGTCTATTTTACTTCCTCAACTTTTCACCACTCCATTCTGCAATGTGTATAAACCAGGGTTGGGTGCATCACTCGACTTGCTCACCTGTAAAAAGGTGGTTTGAGTCGACTGTTGTGAGAAAAATGAAAACCAGAAATTGGTTCCTTTAAGGGGAAAGCACGGTTTAATTCTGTCAACTGAAGAGAATAGCAAGTATTTTAGCTTATGAGAGAAAACTCATAGATCTAGTTATCAAAATAGCCAGCCGACACACAGGCTCCTCTCAGTTCTACTACAGCCTGCTGTGAATACCTCGGCACATGCTGGTCTGCTTGTTCCAGTCCTCACACACTTTCTTTCTCCTGGCAAATGAGGTGCTGAAATCACTTCAAGATACAAATATAGATCTGTTCACGCTAAGAGAAAGACTTGTATCCCACGTCAATGGAATGCTGATTTTCCCATGTTCCGCTCCACTCCTGCAGGCTTTCCCAGCACCTGGGAAAATCATTCCTTGAGTAGGGGGACCTCCACGAAAGAACAGCTGTATGAGCTGGGGGTGGTGAGGTTGCCCTTCCTCTCAATTCCATCAGCCCACCTCACCAACACAGAAAGGGGTGAGCAATTTCACCCCTTTTTACTGCAGCCCCCCACCAGAGCAGATGTTCTTTCCACAACTCCCAAGAATACGCTTTCTGTGGGTCAGAAGGGACTGCAAGAACAGATGCAAACACAGGAAAACTCCCCACACTTTCCACAGACGTGTCACTGGACACATGCCCACATCAACAATCCATTTTGGTAAAAGGAGGCACAAACTCAGTGCCTCAGTGAAACAAAACTGTTTCTTTAACTTGTTCCCCCTCCTGAACAATCAGAAATTTTTCCAAAGCAAAAGCCTCAGTGAACAGAGCCGGGCATTCATTCGCAAGCTCCCAAATACCCTCTGCGTTAAAGCACCGCCAGACAAACGCAGCGTTCTCCTTCTGCACCTTGGCTGGGCACCATGCTGCATTCCTTCCTCATTTCATATCCAAGTCAACATTTTAACATATGACAGAGAAAAGGTCAGATGCGGCAGCTGCCCTGCCTGAAGTATTTTAAAGAGATTGCTGATTAAACAGAGAGCCTTATCCTAGAAGTGACCCAGGTTTGCCTTCCCACAGAAAAAAAAAAATCCTTATCTGGAGGCACATAAAACCCTGAGACAGAGACGATTTCATATAATCCTGTTTGGTTATCAAGTATAAAAAAGTTAACTACCAAAGGAGAGTTAACTCCCCATCTACAGCGTGGAACTAGCTCTGTATGCTTGTCAGTCTAGATTTAGAGCCAACTTGGTATAGTGCAGGGCTGGCCAAACTGCGGCTCAGGAGTCACATGTGGCTCTTTCACACATATTGTGTGGCTGTTAAAGCCTTCATTGCCCTGTTGGCCAGCTTGGAGAAGGCATTTTTTCTCTTTAAATCACTTCTCCAAGCGAAGACAGCTGGTGGCTTGGATAATGCATTTAAAGTTGCTTTCTTTCCACCTTTTTCCTCCCTCCCCCATTTGTTTTCCTTCCTTCCCTCCCTCCCTCACAACTCTCAAACATCTGACATTTGTTCTATGTGAGTCTTACATTAAGCAAGTTTGGACACCACACTAGGGTCTGGGAGACTCCAGGTTTAAATTTTCACTCTGCCTTGGAAGCTTGCCAGTCACAAACACTCTGAGCTGATGCTATCTAGCATGGTTGTCGGGAGGATAAAATAGAAAAGAGGAGAATGGATGCAAGCTGCTTTGGGTCCCCACTGGCAGAGAAAAATGGAGTACAAATGAAGCAAACAAATAAAATTTAATATAAGACAAATAGAGAAATTGCATAACATTGTTAGATGACAATCACTACTTAAGTACAATCAAGCCCTCCAGTTTACAGGACAGACAAAAAGATAATGAGTGGGTTTGAGCCGGACCAACGTGATTCTGTAGACTCCTCTAGCTCTTTTCAGCAGCTGAAGCAGAAGGCACCAGAACAGCAGCATTTGCTTTCTGGATGAGTCAGAGGCAGAAGAACAGCACCCCCCTCTCCCCTAGTATTTATCCCACACCTGACCAATCCACAGCTACCCTAGAGAGCCAGTTTGGTGTAGTAGAGATCCAGTTTGGTGTAGTGGTTAAGTGAGTGGACTCTTATCTGGGAGAACCGGGTTTGATTCCCCACTTGCACCTGGTGAAATGGCCTTGGGTTAGCCATAGCTCTGGCAGAGGTTGTCCTTGAAAGGGCAGTGGCTGTGAAAGCCCTCTCAGCCCCACCCATCTCACAGGGTGTCTGTTGTAGAGGGAGAAGATATAGGAGATTGTAAGTCACTCTGAGTCACTGATTCAGCGAGAAGGGCGGGACATAAGTCTGCAATTAAAAAAAAATAGAGACTACATTCCCTGATGGTGGTAGCAGAGAATGCCATCAAGTTTAGAGACTGCCAACCACAGAGGCATCATGATGTTATACCTTTTTGGCCCCAAAATCTGAGGTTCCAGGTTCAGATGGCTGAGTCCTCAAGAGACCCTTTACTATGGCACCAGAGAGCCAAATCAGATCCCATGGCACCCATTTTCCTTTCCCCCTTCCTACTGTCATGAAGCTGCCTTACGCTGAATCAGACCTTTGGCCCATCAAGGTCAGTATTATCTGCTCAGACTGGCAGTAGATCTCCAGAGTCTAAGGCTGAGGTGGAGATGCTGGGGATTGAACCTAGGAGCTTCTGTGTACCCACTAGATGCTCTATCATTGAGCCACAGCCCATCCCTGGGTCATGCTCCCCCCAAGTGTTGTGGATGCACCAGTCCCAGGTCTTCTTTGTGCATATGCAAAGGCATCATATCGTAAACAAACATGGTGCCTAGCAATGGGACAACAATGGGCACTGGACATAGGATAGGTGCCTGCCAAAGATATTAGCCTCTGTTGCAGAAAGCAGACTAACTCTCCTCCCAGCTTCATTGACTGATAGGTCTGTGGAGAGAGTCATAGGTCTGTGGAGAGAGCAACATACTCACCTGTACTTGTACGCCAAAGGTTATAAACCTATCCCAACACATCAGAGACTTCACAGGGGCAAAAACAACATTCATTCACTCTTTGAAGGTATGTGACAACTGCCATGTCCTCAAAACCATGGGGAAAGGCAGTTGTGGACCCCTGGATGTGGAAAGGCCAGCTTCCTTGAACTTTTGAGTAGACCGCAGCAGGGTTAGAAAGGCCATTGCGTGTGTGATGTGCCCTTAAGTCACTTCCAACATGGCAGCCCTAGGAACTGATACCTCCAAAATCTCCTGTCATCAACAGCCTTTTTCAGGTCTTACAAACTGAGGGCTGCAGCTTCCTTTACTGGGTCAATCCATCTCACATTGGGCCTTTCTGCTTTCCTGCTGCCTTCCACTTTTCCTGGCAAGGCCATTAACCTTTGGGGATAGAGTAGAACATCACCAGAGACACCTGAGGAGCTGTTGTCACTCTTGGAACTCCAAGACAGGGATACCTATGGCAAAGGTACCCCAGAGAATCCAGTGCAGCAGGGCAAAGAACTGCTTGTTCCACCTCGCTGGGAAAGCCTACCACCCACCTCTTAAATTTGCTGGCAGCTGCTCCAGGGTTAGTACTTATTTAAAATATTTATACCGAGCACTCTCCGTAAAAACTGCTTCTGAGACAGCCGATGGCACTAAACACAATAAAATGGCTGAAGGATAAAAATCAGTAAACACAGCAAGGAGATCATTAATAAAAAGTTAGAAAAGAGGCAGCAGGGGTGGAGCGGTGAGAAAAGAAAGATAAAATAAACTGAAGCAGCAATACTCCAATTCTCAGATCAGCAACAATGAAATGGGAGCAAGTTTAACTGCAACAGTCTCCAATGATAGAAGGAGCAGCAAAGACGGAAATACCAGAAGAGAGGAAATCGCTTCACAAAAGGCTTGAGAAAATAAAAACATTCTTTCCCCTGAATGCCAGCAAGACAACAAAGTGGGTGCCAGGAGAACTTCTGCGGCGAGAGAGTTCCAAGGTCTTGGCGTGGCAACAAAGGGAGCCCTGTCCCTGGGCTTCGGCACCTCCCTTCTGATAGCGAAGGCACACAGAGCAGGCCTCCTGAGCATGACCTTAGGTGGGTTCATGGAAAAGAAGATAGTTCTTCAAATGCCTCCATCCCAGATCATTTAGGGGTTGGGCAAGTGCCAGCCAGCACTTCAAGTTGTGCCAAAAAGAGAACCAGCAGGCAGCACCAGCCTTGTGAATTCATACCAACAAGACATGTTGTGGCTGCATTCTGGACTGTTGAAGGTTCTAGAGCAGGGATGGCAAAACTTGCTTAATGTAAGAGCCACATAGAATGAATGTCAGATGTTTGGGAGCTGCAAGACATGAATATCAGATGTTTGAGAGAAGGAAGGAAGGAAGGAAGGAAGGAAGGAAGGAAGGAAGGAAGGAAGGAAGGAAGGAAGGAAGGAAGGAAGGAAGGAAGGAAGGAAGGAAGGAAGGAAGGAAGGAAGGAAGGAAGGAAAATAGATGGAGGAAGAAGGGAGAGACAGGTAGAAAGAAAGCAACTTTAACTTTACATGCATTCTCCTGGCTGGCTTGGCTTGGCTTGAAGAAGTTATTTAAAGAGTGAAATGCTGTTTCCAAGCCAGCTGACAGGGTGGTTGGGGCTATGAGAGCCACACAATATGTGTAAAAGAGCCACATGTGATTCCCGAGCCACAGTTTGGCCACCCCTGTTCTAGAGAGTCAGCACCATACAGAAGCACACAGCAATAGTCTAACATGGATTCAGTCCGAGCACTGGGAACAGTGGCCAAATCATGCCTCCCATGGAAGGGTCCAGAGCTGGCACACCAACCAAAGCCACCAAGATGTGTCACTGTCCCCAGCTCTTTGGTCAATCAAAATATGCTTGAGGGGAGAACTGAAGGAGCCTATGAATGACTGTGTCAAGCACCCAAGACACCTCTAAAATCCCAGAGCAAGGGTGGCCAAACTTGCTTAATGTAAGAGTAACATAGAATAAACATCAGATGTTTGAGAGCCACAAGCCATGAACATCAGATGTCTGAGGGAGGGAGGGAGGCCCATGAGCAACTGGCTTTCATCTGCTCCCTTCTCCCTCTCTTTTGCTTCTTTCTACATAACAGCTTCCTTTGAAAGGCTTGCTCAATTGCACAGCAGCTACAGAGCAAAACCTCTATTTTCTCCATTGGATGAGGCTCCTCCCTTGGGAAGGGGGGGGGGGAGGCAGAGCTTGTTTTGCCAGGCTCTCAATCAATCAACCAAGTCTCTCTTCCTTCTATTGGCTGAGGCTTTCCCCCTCATCCCCTGGGGAAGGAAAGAACCAGAGCTTCCTTTGCTCAGCTCCCTGGATCCCATGGGAGAAATACAAAGAAAGCACATTTAAGACCAACGAGTGCTAACGTTTTAAGGTGTTTTTTTTAATTATTTATTTATTTATATTTATTTATTTTATTGGATTTATATCCCGCCCTCCCTGCCGAAGCAGGCTCAGGGCAGCTTACAACAATATTTAATTGTGTTTAAATCTTTAATTGTGTTTGTCTATGTCCTTTATAAAGTTTATATCTCTGCTACCTAATCATAAATAGGTATACACATGGCCTGGCTCAACACGGCCCGGCCCAACAAGGTCTCATAGTAAATGAGTTTGACACCCCTGCCCTACACGTTCAAGAGGCTGTCCCCAAAGGACTCCTTCCTCCATTTTGAACATTCAGACGAGGCTGCAAAACCACACTCTTTAAAGAGGAATTTGGGACACCATGGTTGTGTAACCTCTCAGGACAGTTTCATTGGCAAGCATTGCCTTTTCATGGTATAGTGTAGGAAGATTTCCTTAAATTTGCTACCATCCACTCTGAGCTTCCAAACCATTTTCAATAAACAAAACCAGCAGCTGTGAAGAGGCTGTAAGTTCTCCTGCAAGCAGACTCCAATCCACATGGCAGACCTTTACGCCCCAGCAAGGACAACAGAAGGATGCAGAAAGAGACCCTGACCTCTACTTTGCCTCCCCTCCTCAGTGCGAGAGCTTCAAAGGGGCAGCCCCCTACCAGGCTTTAAGATTACTCCTCAAGTAGACAGATTGTGTTTGATGGTTTTTAGGTCTCGGAAACTGTGTTGCAATTAGATCTTAATTTTAAATTGTTTCAACGGGTTATTTATGCCTTGAATTTTTTACACGCAAATTGATTGGTCAAATGACTGTATGATTGGTCAAATGACCATAATAAAGACTGACTGACTGGCCTAAAGACTCAGTCCTGGCAGGCTGGCTGAAGCAGAGCCAAAACATGCTGCCAGATTTCATGGGGGGTGAGGATAAAAGAGCCGGGGGGTGGGGGGACCCTAACTATTAGAGAGGGATGCCTTAACTTTTGAGCACTAAATCTGGAAATTTCGAGCAGAGAGCATGAAGGACTCCACATCACAGAACGCCACAGAAAGACCATTTGCTGAGTCAACAGAAGAACACCCTCCGCTGCACTGTTTGCCAGTCATGTCGAGAGAAGATGATGCGCAGCAGCGTTCATGCTTTTTGAACAACATTTGTGCAGAGCATATAGCGAGTCATTGTTTCCCTGCACTGAACTGATGCTGTTTTGATTGGGAGACCAAGAGCAAAGAGGCGTTTCTGAAAACCACTTACCCACACACACACACAGAGAAGAGAAAACCAGGGATAATGCAAGCTGCGTTTTTAAACAAAAAAACAGACAAATGGAGAAAGCTGAAACTGGTCAGCTTCATCCTTGGCTCCTTTATGCTGCCCAGAAGCAGCTACCAACAGAAGGACATCAAAGTAGCCCTGTTAGATCAGACAAAAATTAGACTCTTTCATAGGGTTCCCAACTCCAGGCTGGAAAATTCCTGGAAATCTGGGGGTGGAGCCTAGGGAGGGAAGGGAGTTCAGAAGGGATATGATGCCATAGATTCCACTCTCCAGTGCTGTCATTTCCTCCAAGGGGACAGATCTCTGTAGTCTGGAGACCAGTTGCAATTCCAAGAGATCTCCAGGCCTCAGCAGGAGTTTTACAACCCAATACTTGTCCAGCATCGCACTTCTTAAAGCAGCCAATCATATGCCTGTGGAATGACTACCAACAAAATGCAGATAAAACAATCCTCCTGTTTGCCCAAGCAGGAATATACCGACTGCCTATGGAGGTTGCATTTAACCCTCATGGTTAAGAGCAGCTTGAGGACATTCATAGCTTATTCAATCTGTTTAAGAAGCCATTAGCACAACTAGTAGATTCTATACACTGGGTTGGATCCAGCTTAAATTCTCCATGAGCAGAACCAAACTTCCCTGACTACCCCGGTCCCATAGCAGCCTCCTGATTTCCACAATATGCTGCTCATGGGGGACAACGGGCGAGGTGGGTGGAGTGGGACTGGTAGCAGGAAAGATGAACTAGTGGAAACTGCCAGTTTAATCTGGATCCAGCCCATCAGGTGATATGCGACGTGATAGCCAAATAAAATGCACTTCTCTTTGCCATCCCTCAATCTAACATCATTTCTACTATTTGGATTACCCCAATTTCTAGTCTCATAAAAGCAGGCCTTTTTTGAGCAGAAATGTACAGGAAAGCAGTTCCGGCTGGCTTGGTATCATGGGGTGTGGCCTAATATGCAAATGAGTTCCTGCTGGGTTTTTTCCACACACAAAAAACCCTGTGCAAAACAATGGTGACATTGGGATGGGGTGGGGGTGGGGTCTAATATGCAAATAAGTTCCTGTTGGGCTTTTTCTACAAAAAAAGCCCTGCATAAGAGGAAAGAAGGGTTTCCACTTACCCCACCCCCATGCCACCATTTTAGCAATTTTCCCCATGAATGTAAGTCCTCCTCCTGCTGTATCTTAGCTACTGTTGAGCTTAATGATATTGGCTCAACAACCTAAGAGCCGTACTGAGATCACAGACCGCTGCATTTTAGGGGCTCCACTGGCACAAGAAGGAAGGATCCTCACACGAAGCCCGAACCGATTTCTCTGCAAAGAGGAACCTGTGGGATTTTTCCTACAAATGCCCTGTACCTGCAAATTCCTCAGTGCACCAAGCTAAGAAGAAGAAGAAGAAGAAATTGGATTTATACCCCCACCCTATACTCTGAATCAGAGCAGCTTAGAATGTCCTTTACCTTCCTCCCCCGCAACAGACACCCTGTAGGTAGGTGGGGGTGAGAGAGCTCTCACAGAAGCTACCCTTTCAAGGATAGCTCTGCAAAAGCTATGGCTGACCCAAGGCCATTCCAGCAGGTGCAAGTGGAGGAGTGGGGAATCAAACCTAGTTCTCCCAGATAAGAGTCCACGCACTTAACCACTACACCAAACCGGCTCTCAGAAACAGAAAGGCAAAAGGAAGGAACTTCACAGCTGCTTGTGTCCCTGGCACAGCCACTGCAGTTTCACAGTATGTTCAAGTACATCACCTGCAAGCATGGTGTGAAAGAAGATTCACATTGAGTAGTTCTCTCATCACAGAGAGCCAGTGTGATCTAGTAGTTAGAGCATCAGACTAGGATTGGGGAGACCCAGGACTGCCATGGAAGCTATCTGGTGACTTCTGATCAGCCACACACCCTCAGCTTAACCTACCTTGTTGAGAGAAGAATGCTGTAAACCACTCTGGTTCCCGGGGGGGGGGGGGGGGAGCAGGGGATTAAAGAAGTAAATGATCACTTGACTCTGCCAAACAGGCAAACCACATCAATTAACGTGTCAATGGTACAAAAAGTTCTATGTTTCAAATGGCTCCACAATGGCTGCTTCACTCAAGAGATGTCACCCCGAATTGTGACTGGCAGGGAGTCAGCAGACATGCTAAAGCCATCTCAGGGGTGCTAAAGAGGCTTACCACATTTCCCCCTTTCTCCATTATATTCTCACAACAGTCCTAAGAAATAGATTAGGCTCACAGCGTGACTGGCCCAAGGTTACCCAGCAAGCTTCTTTGGCGGAGCAGGGATTTGAACCTGGATCTCCCAAACTGGCACTCTCAATCACTACATCGCAGTGTCAGTAGGAGTATCAGCCAGAGTGGTGAACTTACAGGACTGCACTCAACGAGCCAAACAAACTTTGCCTCCAAAGTGTAGAATCTGCTAATGCCTTCAGATCAGGCTTCATTACCAGACACAAGAATTTTCATTCTTACGCCAAACTGTCCAGAAGGAAGTACAACTAACTGAGCTTGGCTCTTACATCCCCATGTGTAGTAGGGTTACCAACCTCCAGGTGGCACCTGAAGATCTCCCACTATTGATCTCTAGGCAACCTGGAGAAAATGGCTGCTTTGGAAGATGGATTCTATGACATTACATCCTGCTGAGGTTCCTTCCTTCCACAAACCCCACCCTCCTCAGGCTCCTCCCACCAAATCACCAGGTATTTCCCAACTCAGATCTGGCAGCCTTAGCAATCTGGAATAATGGAGTCGCTGAGGAACTTCTAACAACCATGGAATAGAAATCCTGGCCCCCTGTTCACAGACTAAGAATGCTCCCATCTCTACAAACAAGCTGGGATTTGAAGCCAGGGTCTTAGGTTCAACGCTACCTGTATGATCCTGCCTCAGCTCCCACATAAACTTTGCCATTCTAAAAATCCTCTTTGGCAGTTCTCTCATTTCCTGAAATAAGGTTCCCACTGGAAGAAACAGCATGTATTTTCTCTGTTTCTCACTGTTCCCAAGGGACATAAATACTTCTGGGTTCCAGTCAAGAAAAGCAAACTATTTTTTTAAAAAAAATAAATAAACAATAGGCCCCATTGAGAGATGCCCCTGTTTTGCTTCATATGCTTAAAACATCCCAAGTTAGGCTGTTCACAAAGAAAACACAGGAGCTTTGAGACAATGGCTAACTGAAAACGCATGGTCACTGGGGTAAGAGGTGTGTCTCCACTTGCCCCCATTAAATGCCCTGATGAGTTATAGTGTCTTTTCCTACTGTTTGTCAGTTCTTCTTGCTTGTTCCCACATAAAGAATGTCACCTGGTTTATTATACTAGGTGTCTCTGCTCTGCTCCTTCCTCTTTCCCACTGCCTTTTCTGTTATTTCTGAAAAACTGAGGTAAATGGGTTTCTTTCTCCTATCTTACCTCCACAGGGAGGGACGGTGGCTCAGTGGTAGAGCATCTGCTTGGGAAGCAGAAGGTCCCAGGTTCAATCCCCAACATCTCCAATTAAAAAAGGTCCAAGCAAATAGGTGTGAAAAACCTCAGCTTGAGACCCTGGAGAGCCGCTGCCAGTCTGAGAAGACAATACTGACTTTGATGGACCCAGGGGGGTCTGATTCAGTATAAGGCAGCTTCGTATGTTCATATGTACCTGAAGAAATAAACTCTGTCTCACAAAACTTCATTCAGGAATAAACATTTTTCATCTCTAAGGTACCACTGGCCTCCTGTTTTGTCTCCCTGCTTCTCCTATCACTAGCCGTGAAACCATTCCAAAGCAACAGGGGACAAGATTTTGGCAGAATAAGAAGTGGCATTCACACACGACGGGATTCAACCAGTTTGCTACAGGCACAACTCCTGTGTACAGAGGGGCCCCTCTAGCGCATATCACAGTCCTATTTCCCCTCTTCCTCCACAGGGGATGGGACTCTACATACCTCTTCTGCCTAACCCTCCATCCTACACTCATTCAGGAAACATGTTCAAACTCCTTGAATGAGGAGGAAGCAAGACTGAGATGTGGGAGGCACGAAGACCCGACATAGCTAATGTCTGTGTGCATGCAGCAAGGAAACGAGGCTTCTGCCATAAGGGATTTATTTATTTATTATACCTTATTTTCCCTCTCTAATGGGGACCCAAAATGTCTTGTGACATTTTCCTCTTCTCTATTTTATCCTCACAAAGAGGCAGGATAGACTTGACTTCAATGATACCGCTCGTACAGTCAATTCGGTTCTAAACAGTGTCATTCTAAGACAAAAGATAAAAGAAATTTATTAATAGACTAAGAGTGCGCAACTGGCCCCAGGCTACTCAGCAAGCTTCCATGGCAAAATGGGGATTCAAACCTGAGTCTCCCCAGACCACAGTCCGACACTTTAATCTTGCTGCAAGCAGATGCCACACCCTCAGATGAGCTGGATCGACTCTGATCATTCCTATCTCCTATAAAGCAACGTAAGGCATGCTAAGGACTGAAAACAAAGTGCGGTGTTAACTAGTCTGGACAGTGGCAAAAAGGGGGGAAATCCAGCTCCGATCAAACACCCTTTGATAGCACTTTCTTAAATTGCCAGGGCATGCCTGGAAACAAACAGAGCAAAATCTAATGAATACACAGGACTTTGAAGAGAAAAGGGGAGGGGAAAAGAACAACATGAAAGGCTTGTCTTGGAAGGTGTGGAGTGCACATTCCACTGGGAGCTCCCAAGTAACAGACAAATCTGCCGAGAATTTTAAGTGTGCCAGAAGTCTTCGGCTTGTTGGGGGGGGGGTGTTATTTTTTGGGGGGGGTATCGGCTTTGTAGCTCTCTTTTGAATTCAGCTCATCAACAACCAGCTTGAAGTATGGTATGCAGGACGGAATACAGAAGATGAGAGCTCAAAAGTTATGGGGATTTAAGTGTCCAATCGTGCAATCCTGAACAGAGAAACCCCCTCCCCCCCAAATCCATTTGCTTCAACAGACTTAACAGGATATAACTCTGCTTAGGCTGGCACTGCAAGTCTCAAAAATGAGGAGTGCGTTTCCAGCAGTGTTGCACAGCACCTAAGTGCTCTTTTTTTCAGTGCTGAAACCTCTGTTAGAAGAGCTGCTGTCTGGCTCAACAAATGTCCAAGGCTGTGGGGGGTGGGGAATGGATACACAGAATCCAGATTCTGCACCTTGTATAAATTATGCAAACAGAACAAATCCACAGGGCCTCCTATTTTGTATGATTTTTCTTGGCTTTAGTCCTGGGGAGGAGCAGCATTTCCGAGATCCAACCAGGCATCCACCCATACATTTCCAAATGATACCTTTGCAACCAAAAGGGCTGGAAACTTGCTATTTTTAACCGAAAGCAGAGATTCCAAAGGAAGCTGCGTTGGCACCCAACACCACATCCTGTGCTCTCACTCTCATTTCTGCCAAATTACAGAGGATGCATCCACCCATTCCCAATGCATGAGGCATTCCAAGGCTGATTCAAACAGTCTAAAGAGGACACCACAAGCCTCAGATGCTGAGCTTTCTGCCATGG
Source organism: Heteronotia binoei (assembly GCF_032191835.1). Classification (NCBI taxonomy): domain Eukaryota; kingdom Metazoa; phylum Chordata; class Lepidosauria; order Squamata; family Gekkonidae; genus Heteronotia; species Heteronotia binoei. Next base: position 28,238,250 of record NC_083236.1, read on the forward strand.
CTACTTCTCCTGGGCACTCAAAATAGAGCTCATGAAGATTTATGACTTCTGAAATCTTCAAGCCTTATCACATCACTTCTGAAATTATGGTATAAAAAGAAGAGCTGGATTTATACCCTGCCCTTCACTCTGAGTCTCAGAGTGGCTTATAATTTCCTTCTCTTCCCCTCCCCACAACAGACAGGTGGGGCTGAAAGAGCTCTGAGAGAGCTGCTCTTGAGAGAACAGCTGAGAGAACTGTGACTGACCCAAGGTCACCCAGCTGGCTGTATATTTAAGAGTGGAGAATCAAACCTGGTTCTCCAGATTAGAGTCCACTGCTCTTAGCCACGACACCAAACTGGCTCTCAGGAACAAACACACATTTGTTAACTGGGTCTTTCTTCATGTCCAAAGCAGCCTTCCGGTGAGATCACCTCATCACTTAATGGAGTTAAAGGAAATTTAACAAACTCATCAAGGCAAAGGTGGCAGACTTGCCAAAAACACTGATTAACCCCATAATTTAAAATCCATAATTTCTTAAATGCTGATTAAACAGATGTGCTGCAACTCAGAGGTGCAGTGTGTACTTGTATACAGTAAGGTGCCAAGTTCACCTCCAGTTAAAAGATGATGTGAAAGTCTTCTGCCGGAGAGCCACTGCCAGCCAGAGGAGATAAACCTGATCTTGATATGACCAATGGTCATATTACACCAGTTCTGCAGTCACTGTATAGGTATCAATTAGGGATGGGCACAGACCTGAACTCTGAGCCAGTCTGGCCTGGGATTTGCCCAGTTGGGGCTCACAAGCCAAGGCCAGGGGAAAACATCTTCCCTGGACATTCACCTGAGCTTTTCAGGCAGGCTTGGGACAACATTTGGCATGATGTGCACCCACCACTTTTGGGTAGTGTCAGGCCCCACCTCTGGCATGCCATCATGTTCTGGAAGTGATGCTACCTGGAAATGGCAGGTGCGCATTCTGGGTAACGCGGGCACACTGGGATGGAGTCTGATGCCACCTGAACCTGTTCTGTTCAGATGGGGCGTTGGGTTCAGGGGTTCGGTCCAGGGCTGCCTGGCTTGCAGGCTGCAACCCGAACCAGGATTTCCCATCTGTGACCATCCCTAGTATTGATTAAGTTTCTAGGCACAATTCAAGGTCCTGAAGCCCTCAGGGACTAAGCCCCACATATCTCAAGGGCTTCCACTCCCAATATTGTAATGCTGCTTTATTGTCTGTATTAGTGTTGCATTCTCTAATTTTTTGAGTTCTATAAATTGTACCAAAACTGAGGCTATCATTCTTTGGCCACACCTTAAGACAATACTCACTGGAAAAGACAACAATGCTAAGGAAAAGCTGATGGTAGGCCCAACATGAGATGGAACGAAATCATGGGCCCCAGTTTGCAAGGCCCTGAATGTTAGAGCACTTTGGAGGGAATTAATTAATACAATTTTCATAAGACAGAAATGACTTTACGGTACTTAACACACACATGTATTGTACTGTTGTCTGGACCACAAACCGGGTCCAGACTTCCCCAACTCCCAGGCAGCCCTCACAGACCAGGACCCCATCAGATACAACCCCACCTGCCCCAGTGGGGGCAATCCCACTCTCACCGAATATGCTTCATTGCACCCCGTCCTCCCAGCAACTGAACCACCCCCCCAAGAAGGGAGGAAAGGCTGGAAAACAGAAAGTCCACCGAAGGAGAGGATGTACCACCTGCACTGCCCTCAGCTTGACAAAATGGAGCCACACCTGGGGAAGAGCAGGGGGTGAACCACCTGCGGTTGTGTGGGAAGGGGCATTCTGTTCATGAACGGCAATAAAACCCAGGCTAGGGAGGAGAAGCACAGGACCACAGCATGTGTTGAGGAGAGGATTGGCTTTGCCACAGACAAAGGGAAGCCCCTCTCGATACTGGATCAGTGTTGGACATGGAGAAGGACCAACTGTGTCATAACCACCTTCCCTTTTCCTGTCTGAAGCTTTGAGAATGACTTGGTGCCCGGCTGCCCCCCTGGAGCCCCCAGAAGAGGACAACTGTCCTAACCACACTGTTTTTAGCTATAGTCCACCTTGAACCTCAGCAAGAAAGTTGAACTATAAATAAAGTAAATAAATGAATTTGTGTTCCAGTCTCTCACTCGGCCACTGCAAAGATGTAAACGGTGCCCAAACTGACACACCCAAACAGCGGTCTACACAAATAACACATGGTACAATTTACTAAAGAAGCTAAACAGGTTGTCCATGGTGAGTACATGGATGGGAGACCTCCAAGGAAGTCCAGGGCCTCTACGCAGAGACAGGCAATGGGAAACCACCTCTGTTAGTCTCTTGCCTTGAAAACCCTATAGGGTCACCATAAATCAGTTGTGATTTGATGGCACTTCCCACCACCACAATACAGCTGTATTCTCCCTGGTAGATAATCCCAGAAGGTGATGCTAGGAGATTATTATTCCAGCCTGTCACAGGTCGAGATGCAGGACAGGAACCCGGAAGTGACCGACAGGCTGCTTCAGCATGCCGCTGCGCCAGCCCCCTGGGCCCCACAACGATGGGACCGATGCCACAGGGACGGGCTCGAAACACTCTATGACCCCTCAAAAGAACAGCAGTCTAGCTCGCTTCCCCCGAGCCCTGCCGCCATAAGCCACAAGGGGGCTCATTTTGCGGCATCTCCCGGCGGGAGGGTGGCATCCGCACGGGACACATATCAAATGAAAGAGGGGGCGCAGGGCTATCAGAAACAGCCGGCGGAGGGAGTCGCGAGACCACCCCACTGGGGGATCCACACCCCGAAAGTGATGAAGGTGGCGCAGATAGAGCCAACAGAGCAAACAGGACAAAATAAATAGGCTGCATTATGCAGCACAGTTCAGAAAGTGCCTTATACCATATACTGATGAAGTAAATACAGGATCTGAGAACAAAATTGCACCAGAAGACACAAACAGAAAGCTCCCTTACACTGAATCAGTGCTTGGGTCCACCAAAGTCAGTATTGTCTACTCCAGTCACAAACACAAAGCTCCCTTACACTGAATCAGTGCTTGGGTTCACCAAAGTCAGTATTGTCCACTCCAGTCACAAACACAAAGCTCCCTTACACTGAATCAGTGCTTGGGTCCACCAAAGTCAGTATTGTCCACTCCAGTCACAAACACAAAGCTCCCTTACACTGAATCAGTGCTTGGGTCCACCAAAGTCAGTATTGTCTACTCCAGTCACAAACACAAAGCTCCCTTACACTGAATCAGTGCTTGGGTCCACCAAAGTTAGTATTGTCCACTCCAGTCACAAACACAAAGCTCCCTTACACTGAATCAGTGCTTGGGTCCACCAAAGTTAGTATTGTCCACTCCAGTCACAAACACAAAGCTCCCTTACACTGAATCAGTGCTTGGGTCCACCAAAGTCAGTATTGTCACATAAGAACATAAGAGAAGCCCTGTTGGATCAGGCCAGTGGCCCATCCAGTCCAACACTCTGCGTCACATAAGAACATAAGAGAAGCCCTGTTGGATCAGGCCAGTGGCCCATCCAGTCCAACACACTGTGTCACATAAGAACATAAGAGAAGCCCTGTTGGATCAGGCCAGTGGCCCATCCAGTCCAACACACTGTGTCACATAAGAACATAAGAGAAGCCTTGTTGGATCAGGCCAGTGGCCCATCCAGTCCAACATACTGTGTCACATAAGAACATAAGAGAAGCCCTGTTGGATCAGGCCAGTGGCCCATTCAGTCAGGAAGGGAGGAGGGAGGGAGGGAAGGAAGGAAGGAAGGGAGGAGGGAGGGAGGGAAGGAAGGGAGGAGGGAGGGAAGGAAGGGAGGGAGGAGGGAGGGAGGGAGGGAGAGAAGGAAGGGAGGAGGGAGGGAAGGAAGGGAGGAGGGAGGGAAGGAAGGGAGGAGGGAGGGAGGGAAGGAAGAAAGGAAGGAAGGAGGGAGGGAAGGAGGGAGGGAGGGAAGGAAAGAAGGAAGGCCAGCCGCCCCCCCCGCCCCCCCCCCCCGCTTTTGGCTTACCTGGATCCAGGGCGGTGGCGGCCTCTCCTCCGGGCGGCTGGCGGCGGCTGCGGAGGCCGGAGAGGCCGGCGCTGGTCTCTGGAGGCCTCCAGGGACCAGCGCTGGCCTCTCCACGCTGCCTCCGCTGGTCCCTGGAGGCCTCCAGGGACCAGCGCAGGCCTCTCCACGATGCCTCTGCTGGCCTCTGGAGGCCTCCAGGGACCAGCGGAGGCCTCTCCACGAAGCCTCCGCTGGTCTCTGGAGGCCTCGAGGGACCAGCGGAGGCCACTCCACGAAGCCTCCGCTGGCCTCTGGAGGCCTCCAGGGACCAGCGCAGGCCTCTCCACGATGCCTCCGCTGGCCTCTGGAGGCCTCCAGGGACCAGCGCAGGCCTCTCCACGATGCCTCCGCTGGCCTCTGGAGGCCTCCAGGGACCAGCGCAGGCCTCTCCACGAAGCCTCCGCTGGCCTCTGGAGGCCTCCAGGGACCAGCGCAGGCCTCTCCACGATGCCTCCGCTGGCCTCTGGAGGCCTCCAGGGACCAGCGCAGGCCTCTCCACGAAGCCTCCGCTGGCCTCTGGAGGCCTCCAGGGACCAGCGGAGGCCTCTCCACGATGCCTCCGCTGGCCTCTGGAGGCCTCCAGGGACCAGCGCCGGCCTCTCCGGACCCCGCGCACGGGCGGGGAAGGCGGGGAGTGAGGCAGCCAGCGTCCCTGCGTGTGCGCACACCGCTGTGCGCACGCGCAGGGGCGCTGGCTGCCTCACTCTCCGCCTTCCCGGCCCGCACGCGCGGCCCGCCAGCTATACCGGGACTTTGTAATGGTCCCGGTATAGGCAGCCCGGGAGCCGGGAATTGGTGGCCAGAACCGGGAAAGTCCCGGGAGACCGGGACGGTCTGGCCACCCTAGTCTCTCCCCACATGTTCCCCAGAGAGTACTGAGATCGGGAACTCAAAACCTCCTTGTTATCCCCGGACCAAAAGAAGCCCGTTTAAAATCTACCAGGGACTGGGCCTTTTCTGTTATGGCCCCTTCCTGGTGGAACCAGCTGCGGGAAGAGGTGAGGGCCCTGCGGGACCTTGCTCAGTTCCACAGGGCCTGTAAGACAACCCTCTTCCGGCTGGCCTATAACTAACCGGCACAAGAAACTAAATGTGGTTCTATTAGACTTCTGCTGCTCTTAATGTTTTAAATGTTTTAATTATTTTAACTGTTTAAATGTTTAAACTCTATTTATGTGGGATTCTATGTTGTAAGCCGCCCTGAGCCACTTGGTGGGAAGGGCGGGATATAAATCATAAAATAAATAAATAAATGTCAGAGAGTGGCAACTGAAGCCAGGTATCACAGATCTTAGGCTCACTTTAGCACTACACCACACTGGCTCTCAACCAATCTACATAAAACCACCATTATCAGAACACAAAAGACAGTAGAGTCCTTTAAGCAGTGTTCAAGAGTTGGGTGGATGCAGATGTAGGGGGACAAAAATGCTTAATGCAGAGTCAGGGTAGTATAGTCATTAACAGCAGAGGACTCTAATCTGGAGAATGGGGGTTGATTCCCCAACTCCTCCTCCACATGAAGCTTGATGGGTGACCCTGGGCCAGTCGCTGTTCTCTCAGAACTCTCTCAGCCCCGTCTACCTCACAAGGTGCTTCTGGTGAGGAGAAGAAAGGAAGGTGGTTGCAAGCTACTTTGAGATTCCTTAGGGTAGAGAAAAGCAGGGTACAAAAGCCAGCTCTTCTTCAACAACAAGATGGCATGATTTGGCACCAATCTTCCCATTGCAGTAGATCTAGTTCAGTTACATGTACTTTGCTAAAATACAGGCTCCGAAGTGCTTTTAATAGAAACTGAACTCAGTTGCTGAAAATTGTTTCAAGGTTTTGTACTGCTAGTTTCTACCTATCCCTACCCCACCCTCTTTTATAATGGGAATATCTAGATTTATGTTCCAAAAGGACAGGGGAACTTTTTTATAGCAGCAGTTTTACAAAATTTATTCCCAGCTGTTGACTATTGTTGTTGCTTTCTAATATTTTAAATATTTTATGGCTTCTGTGTACTTCTTTTAGAGCGTCTCGTTAATATTATTTATGTGATAAACTATGACAAACGGTTTAATTCTGAGAACTGCTTGGGTGCCTTTCTAAAAGAAGCATAAGCTAAAAACACATCCTTCAATGTGTTGTGTAAAGAAGTTCCTTTTCTCAGTCTTAAAGCCCTCCTGTCAACCGGCTTCACGGGGTAACCCAGTTATGAAAGGGGGAGAAAAGCTTCCCTCCACCCCATTCAATTTTGCAAACATCTGTCATGTTCCTCCCTATAGCCAAATGCATGTGCCAGCATACAGAACGGGGCTGTACCATTTCAGAGTAGATGACTACTGACTCTACAGCTTCTTAAGAAGCATAAGAAGAGCTCTGCTGAATCAAATCAGTAGTCCAGCATCCTGTTTCATATAGTGGCCAGCCAACTGAGAGAGCCAGTTTGGTGTAGTGGTTAAGTGCATGGACTCTTATCTGGGAGAAATGGGTTTGATTCCCCACTCCTCCACTTGCACCTGCTAGAATGGCCATGGGTTAGCCATAGCTCTGGCAGAGATTGTCCTTGAAAGGGCAGCTGCTGTGAGAACTTTCTCAGCCCCACTCACCTCACAGGGTGTCTGTTGTGAGCAGAGAAGATAAAGGAGAGAGAAGGGCGGGGTATAAATCTGCAATTCTTCTTCTTCTTCAATTGCCTTGGAGGGCCAATGAACAGAGTGCAGAGGCCAAGGCCCTTCCCTGATGTTGCTTCCTAGCACTGGATTTCAGCGATTGACTGCCCCTGATTGAGGAGGTTTCCTGAACTCACCATGGGTGGATCTCTCCTCCACAGATCTGTCTCCCCACTGCAGCCCCTGCTTTTTCCACTCTCTGCTCTCCCACCCCATCAACTTCACTGGGCGCTCCTGAGTTCTACTATTATGGAAGGAGGAAAAACTCCCTTGATCCACTTCCTCCACCCTAGCTTCCCTGATCAAAGTACGCAGGTTTTGTTCTGTAAGCAGCAGAGGCACAAGTGTCCAAAGGCAGCAATTGCAGTGCCCTTAAATTCTCCAAGGAGGCTGCAAATATTGAGTGTCTCCCATGCGCTGTGTTCCCTACCATAAAATCTACGCATCAGCAACACAACTGTCCTGAAGGTTCACCCCAAGAGGTCTGCCTAGTCCAGCCTCCAACTAAGCAACATGCTTCCAAGAGGAGAACAACCAAGGCAGCCCTGGGAACTGAGAGTCAGGTACATTGCTGCTGAGCATGGAAGCTAGAAAAGACTGCCACAACATTCTGAACCTCCAAGGCCGGGCCATCTGACCACAAGTTCTGACTTACGCATTCTGTCCTGGCAAAAAGCCCCCCCAGGATGACTTTTCATGTTGTACAAGTCTAGACGGTGCTGGCCTGACCAAAGCAGCATCAGTGGGAGCCCTTGCCTTGCCTTAGTTGCTCCTCTCTTGAATGAAGCTGTCCCCTCTCTCTAGACATTAAGCCCTTTTTGTATTTGGGGTGAAAACCAAGTCATGGCCAAAGGAGTCTAATTTGAGAGCTGCAGAAGATGCAGAAAAGATGTCTCACACTTCTTCAAGAGAGGAAGGCGTCTACAGGTGAACTAGTCCCAGGCAGCCCTGAAACCTATCACACTGGCAGGCACCTCAAACTCAGGTAGAAAAAGCACTTCCAATGAACAGTGGTCCTGTGCAGCACAGACAAAGCCGATGCTCCCCAGGGAAAGGTGCTTCCCTCCCACTTTCCTTTCCTTCACAAGGCCCAAAATCTGCTCTAAGGCTTCAGCAAGGCCTTCTCTGCCTAAGCAGGTGACTAGAGGCGCTGTGTGCAATGGTGAGAAAAGACTGGTGGCTTTTTTACCCAGACAGCCTACCTGCGTGCATACATGTGGCTCCCAAAAAGTTCATGGAAGTGAGAGTCCCCTCCCCTGTATTCCAACTCCCTGCAAGGAATGAATAAGATCCCCACTTTTAGCTGCATGAATGCAACTCGCTAAACTTTGGAAAATAATGCTTACGCCTGCCATAAATACCTGGTAGTGATACATGATGGAGTTAAGGCCTCACCAAAGTCCTTGTATGAATAATTTCATATAAAAGGTGACTCTTCAAATAAGAAATCTGGCACATGCCATGAAAGGCTGAGATTCATCCACACATATGCATATGTGTATGCACACACTGTAATCTTTTAAATCTTCAATACAGTTAAGACTGTATTAATGACCTCCTGAAATCGTTAATATGATGCTAGAATAACCTATCGTTTGTCTGCCTACATAGTTTTATATAGTTTTAAACCCGGGCGGGTTTAACTATTCAATACAAATGTGATAGCACACCCCGTCTTCACCACCTGAGTAAAAAAAGGGCCACCTGGAGAGAAAAGGGTGTTTTGGGTTTTGTTTTGGTTTTGCTATTGTTAAAGCATCATCTGATTTGTTTCACCTTTGGGAGACGATCTGCCGGAGATCTCCAACAGCCAGAAATGAAAATGTGTCCCTATGCTTAGATCTTGGAAGGTAACAGTGCAGTAACGCCCCAGGTCAAGTTTTTCCCCGGCTCCTGCCTTTCCAGCTCAAAGCTAAAGGTTGGATACCGTCCTAAATCCAAACAGGGTCTTCTCCCCTCCCCAGCCCCGCAGTGCTCCCCCTTCCTCGACTCACCGAAGTACTCCTTCTTGATGTGCATCTCCAGCTCTTTCTCCAGCTCCAAAGTCAGCGCCTCCAGCCGCCTCTCCGCCGGGCTGGGCCCGCTCTCCCTCGACGGCGTGACTTGGTAAGGGACCCGGAATTTGGCGGCAGCCCCCTTGGAGGCGTAGGAGAGGGCGGCGGGCTCGGGGCCGAGGGCGGCGGGCGACTGAGCGTGCAGGCGCGGGTAGGCGTCCAGGGGCGCTTGCTCGGGGGGCGGCAAGAGCAGCAGGAGGTTCTCCTCGGGCAGCATGGAGGCCCGCGGCGAGGGCAGCTGGAGCTCGGGGTAGGCGCCCGTCGAGCCTCGGGAGCTCCGCGAGCTGCGCGAACTGTGGCTGGAGATGCTGGAGCGGGGGCTGGCGAGGGAGGCGCCGCCGCAGCCCCCCGACGACGAGGCGGCTGCGGCGGGCCCGTGGCGCGAGGCGGCGGCGGCTGCCTCCAGCTCGGCGGTGCCGGACGAGGAGGAGCGCGGGCTGATGTGGCGCTGGTCGTAGCCCATGCTGATGCCGCTGGTGCGGTTGCTGCTGGGCTTGCTGCCGCCGCCGCCGTCCGACGAGCTGGTGAGGCTGGCGCGCGGGCTGGAGTGCTTGCTGGTGTCGCTGGCCGTGCTGGCGTAGCTGGAGCGCGGGCTGAGCGCCGCCTCGACGGCGGCCTGCGCCACCAAGCTGCCCCGCGGGCTGGCCAGAGGGCCGCAGCACGTCGAGCCTCGCGGGTAGCCCTCGGCCGAGTAGCGCTTGTAGCAAGGCAGCGCCACCTCGGAGCGCGGGCCCGGGCCGTCCTCGCAGCCGCCGTTGAGCGAGCGCAGCGGGGGCAGGCAGGGCGTCGGGGCCGCCTCCCCCGACGACGGCAGCGCCGGGTAGGGCGGCGGAGGACCCAGCGAAGCCGCGCCGCCGTTCAGCTGCCGCTTGGCCCGCGCCTCCCCCGACGGCGCCTGCTCCTGCCCCCGCCGCCGCCCGAGCCCTTCTTCGTAGAGGGACAGCTCGGCCATCAGCTTGCTGGCTTTCAGGACGCTCTCCTCGTACTTCTCCATGCCGCCCGCCCAGCCAGCCAGCGCCGCCGCCGGCCGGCCTCCCTGCCTGCCTTCCAGCCGGCGACCTCTGCAGCCCAGGCTGGCCGCCGCCGCCGCCTCAGCACGCTCGCCCAGGTGTCTCCCGCACGGAGCTCTCAGCCGCGAGGCATCCCGCGCGGGCTGGGCCGGGCCGCGGGGAGAGCGGGAAAAGCGGGGGCTGCTGTGAGGAGAGCTCCCCGTCTCCGCACAGCCCGCCTCGACTAAGTTGTTCGGCCAGTCAATGGCGCGCTGCGCGGAGGAATTTGCACTTCGAGCTTTTCCTGCCTTCTGCTCTCCCCCCTCTTCTCTCTCCCCCTCTTTCCTTCCACTTCCCCCCTCCTACCCCCGGTTTGGCAAGGCGGGACCGATCCCTGGGCTCGCTCCGGAGGGCGGGAAGGAGGGGACGGGGGACGCGGCTGCCTCAGCTCCGGCCTGGGCGAGAAGCCTTTGTGCCGGCAGGGAGAGAGAGAGAGAGAGAAAGACACGCAGGCCAGGGAGGGACTTCTTTGTGTGGGGCAGGAATGCGAGGAGGAAGGAGACGGGGCGCTGCGTCCCTCTGGAATGTAGTTAATACTGAAGCCAAACAATGACTTTAACCAAGCGGGGGGGGGCGGAGGAGAGAAGGAGCCGCTCGGGAGCTGCAGCTCGCAACTGCCCCCCCTCCCCGCCTTACATTCTCTTCATGTGACTTTGCTTCTGCTCCTCTTTTCTGCACCCAGGGATTGGAGGGCGGACGGGCGGAGGGGGGGGGGGGAGAATCACTTGAAAGCAGAGAGCTAGGAGAGGTGGGGTCCTTTGTGCTTCTGGCACACAGACACGCAAAGAGGCACCGTGAGCGACGGGCTCCAACTTTCCCTCTGTAGCTTTCTGGAAGCTCTCCAGAACGGAATGCGACCCATTTTCATGCCCGGGGTGATGCACTTTCTCGGAGAGCTGCGTGGTGGCAAGCCCAGGCGTGCAATGCCAAGGTGGTGCCAGTCAGTGAGGATTTGCACCTTGCCTGTTGACTGGTTGGCAGCCTGGCAGGAAGGGGCTCTGGGGCAGCACAAGAAGTGGAAGTTCCTTTTGGGCTCCTGATGGCAGTTCTCCCCCCCCCCCCCCCGCCCCACCTGCCATGGGATGCCCTCAACTTACAGAGTACATAACATCATAAGAGCCCCGCTGGATCAGACCAGTGGCCCATTTGGTCCAGCATCCTGTCTCACACAGCAGCAAACCAGTTCCTCTGAAGGTTCAACCAAAGCCGAGGCCTTCCCCTGATGTTGCTCTGGGATTCACTGAGCTTAACTGCCTCTGAAGATGGAGGTTTTCTTTAGGCACCATGGCTAGCAGCCACTGATAGACCTGTCCTCCATGAATCTATCTAATCCCCGTTGAAATGCTTGTGTCCATCACTACCTTTTCTGCCAGTGAATAACACTTTCTAATCACCTGTTGTGATGGGATGCTGTTCATGTTCATACTCAAAGCAGAAGTCAAGTTACACCTTTAAGACCAACAAAGTTTTATTCAGAACGTAAACTTTCGTGTGCTAAAAGCACACTTCTTCAGATGAGACTGATCCCCTCATCTAAAGAAGTGTGTTTTTAGCACACGAAAGCTTACAATCTGAATAAAACTTCATTGGTCTTAAAGGTGAAACTTGGCTCTTGCTTTGTTCAACTGCTTCAGACCAATACGGCTGCCCACTTGGATCTATGTTCATACACAGTTATGGCTTTGGAACCTTCAGAGGTTCCCCTGTAGCTGGCCCCATTGCTTTCCCCAGTTGCATTTTGTAGGAGAGACACCCATAGGGGCGAGGAAGCTGACTTTCATTTCTGGTAAGGAACCCCTGAGAAGTGGAGGATCGATTGAGCCCCACAGTCACGGAGGATGTCCCATGGGATGTGCTGTGTTTCCCTGGAGCGTCACCACACTATGCACAGGCAAAAAAGACAAAGAGAGGCTAGATCTCCCAACACAACCCCCCCTCTGCCCCACCTCCAAAACAAGGCAGCCCTTGTGGGGAGGGAGGGTGGGTGGAAAGTGCTATCAAGTCACAGCTGACTCATGACCCAGTAGGGGAGGAGATGTTCTCCTTCAGTGAGGGAAGTCGTCCAGACTGATTAGGTCTTGCCTCCTCCAGCTCCTGGCAGGGGTGTGCAAACTTTTTCTGAGTCTCTGACTGGATTGAGGCCAACCCTCCTGTCCAAATAGCCCTGCAGCTCTGGCAGGACGTTGCCAGCCTAGCTCTGGTAGAAAATGTTGTCAGGATCAGACTTGACTGGTCATCGTTCAGGATGGAATATAGTAAAGATCAGACTTGATTGGTCACCCTTCAGGACAGCCAAGGAGACATCTCTGGCTCCTTCAGGGGCAAAGAAAGTGGTTCCTGCAGAGACAATAAAGAAGAAAGATCCTTCAAGGGAGAGGCCCCTCTCACCCAAAGCTTCAGGCTTCAGGAATTGGCCATGTGAAGGCCTCTCTGATGCAGCACAGACTGTTGTGAGGCCTAAAGGACCCCAAGTTCAGGCCTGGCCTCAGTCTCCTCCCTAGCAACACCGGCCTCCAGTGGTAGGCAACCTGCTCAGGCTGGCCTGGTGGACACAACACAGGAAGGTGCTTTTCTGGGTGGCTTGGAAGCTTCCAGGCAAGTGGAAGCATCATGGGAGGCTTGGGATGGTGAGAAACACCCCTCTCAGCAGGACGGCAGCTTGGTTTTGTCCCACAATCTGAACCACAGACTCAATGTTAGGATGGGGGAGACTTGGGCGATGCAGGGGCCTCTCTGGTTGGCCAGGCAGGGACAAACATAGTGGCTGCACCGTTCTGTCCCCTCCCCCCCATTTTTTTTAGTGCACTCCCAGATGGGATGCCATGGGCTTACATGCCTCCCTGGGCTTTTCCACTTTTTACGATGCTGCCACAAGGGAACCAGATGGGCCCACCTGCAGACATTTGGGACACCCAACCTGCGACCACAGTTCATATTACAAGCAATACAAAAAAACAAATACTATGATATACTGACTAACAATGTTTATTAAAACCTGTTTAAGAGTCATATAATCTTTTGTACACATTATAAAGAAGAACAACATTACAATATTACAAGAAAGGTCCATCCAATGAGCACCTGGAATATAGGCTCATTTCATCACAAAACTTCCTCAGGAGTATTATTATTTCCTTCAGGGTTATCAGCCTCTTGTTAAAAATCAGAGTTAATGCTCTCTGCAATACCTTTATTTTCTTCAAAATATGTCATCCTCTCAGTACCATTTAATTGTTTAAATTTATTTTGGGAGCAAGCGAGTCCTGAACTTCTTCTTTAACCAGATGCAAAAGCCTTCTGGATTTTGCTGGCAAAATGCTCTGTACAATATGTGTATTAGGAGCAAGCCAGTCCTGAACCTGTTCTCTTACCAGATGCACAAGCCTTCTGGATTTTGCTGTCTAAGAGCTCTCTGCAATTTTTATTAGGAGCATTTGGGATCCCAGCTACTGCCTGGATCTTGGGTAGGAAAAATCCGTGAAGAATTACACTCACAAAATTTGTACTCAATTCCGATAATATTGAATAAAGAATGAATAGAAGTCATATAAACCACATACAATTCACAATAGTTTCACAAATTGCTTCAAGCTTCCAGGTAGGTTTTAAAGTGACAAAGTGCTAGTGCAATAATCTGAAAAGTCCTCAAAACACATTCCAAGTCATGAGTAGGTGTCCTGTGACTAGACATCCTGGGAGACCCTTTGGTTCTCTGTCTGTGATTCTCTCTACTAAACTGCCTGGATCTTGGCGGACATTAACAAACTAGTTAGGGAGAGTTGGAAGGGCAGGAAGTGGAAAAGAACTTGCTCCAGCAGAGACAGTTATTCTCCCTCTCCACATGTTTCATCTGCCACTTCAGGAATCCCATCACCACCTTCTCCATCAGCCAAAAAGCTAGAGGGCAGGCAAAACATACCTCTAGTCTAGGCAGGATCAGAGGACGAGAGGTCCACTGAGGATCGCATAGGCCTCCCTCAAGTTCAGTTTCTGAATTGGATGAGTTCCCTTCTGTCAAGAGCCCTTGCCATTGTTTTTCAGCACTTAGCTTTCTACTCTATTTGCATGGAAATTTCCTTGGTGACCTTGGGCCAGTGACAGTCTCTGCCTAACCTACCTCACAAGATTGTTGTTGTGATGATAAAATGGAGAATTATGTAAGCCATCTGGAGTCCCCATTGGGGAGAAATGTGGGGTAAAGGGGAGGAAGGAAGGCAGGCCCATCACTTATCAGACCATCCTACTTGGTCCATATTTTTAAACCTTAAATTTTTTTACCCTTTTGGAACTATTCTACTGCTTAGGTTCATGGAAGGTAGAATGCCTCTGCCTCTTTCTGAACTAGGCTTTTGACATTTGTCCATGTCCTTTGGGCAGTGGTGTGTGTGTGTGAACCCTGCGTACTTCAAAAGCACAACGGCTTTCAATGTTTAATTAAGAATGATAACACGTTCCTGGCATAGCCTGAGGGGCCGGCCTGCTGTACTTGCTCCTGATAGCAGGTAGTTGAACCTTCTGCAGTGAAATGGCAGGCCCGGTGTAGCTTCCTTTTAAGGGGGAGGGGGAAGCCATAACCATTTGACAAACAAAAGACCCGTCTGTTTGCAAGATTCACAATGGTTTTTGCTGCTTCAGTCTGAATCTGGGACCAGTGTTTCCTCTCTCTAAGGCCTCAGGACCAGAGGTCTTTTTTACTGGCGTACCTATATGCATGTATTTTACAATACACTGAGCTCAACTCTGGATTAACAACACTATAATTTCCATCCTGAAACCAGCTGTTTTGGAGAGCATCATCATAAAATCAGGAACAAAAAACCCCCCTGAAGAACTCCTTAAAAACCATAGATACTCAGACCTTATAATTTTATTATATCTAATTCTCAACAAGATCCAAGTTTGTTGTTCAATCGCACAGTCGAGTCCGACTCTTTGAGACCCCATGGACCAAGTCACGCCAGGCCCTCCTGTCTTCCACCATCCTCCGAAGTCTGCTCAAATTCGTGTTTGTTACATCAGTAACACTGTCCAACCATCTCATCTTTTGCCGTCCCTTTCTTCTTTTGCCTTCTGTCTTTCCTAGCATCAGGATTTTCTCCTCCTCATTTGGTGGCCAAAGTATTTGAGCTTCAGCATCTGATCTTCCAGTGAACAGTCTGGCTTGATTTCCCTTAGGACTGACTGATTTGATCTTCTTGCAATCCAAGGGACTCTCAAGCTTCTTCTCCAGCACCACATCTCAAAAGCATCTATTCTTCTGCACTCGGCCTTCCTTATGGTCCAGCTCTCACAGCCATACATTACTACTGGGAATACCATCGTTTTGACTACCGGACTTTTGTTGGCAGGGTGATGTCTCTTCTTTTTATTATACTGCCCCGGTTCACCATAGCTGTCCTCCCAAGCAGCAAACGTCTTTTAATTTCATGGCTACAGTCACCATCTGCAGTGATTTTGGATCCCAGAAATGTGAAATCTGTCACTTCTTCCATGTCTTCCCCTTCTATTTGCCAAAGTGTGATGGGGCTGGATGCCATGATCTTATTTTTTTTGATGTTGAGTTTCAAGCCTCTCCTCTTTCACCCTCAACAAGAGGTTCTTTAGGTCCTCCTCACTTTCTGCCATTAGAGTAGTGTCATCTGCATATCTGAGGTTGTTGATGTTTTTCCCGGCAATCTTAATTCCGGTTTGTGCTTCATCCAGGCCAGCATTCCACATGATGTGCTCTGCATATAAATTAAATAAGCAGGGTGACAATATACATCTTTGTCAAACTCCTTTTCCTATTCTAAACCAATCTGTTGTTTCATATCCCATTCTGACAGTTGCTTCTTGACCCTTATACAGGTTTCTCAGGAGACATGTGAGGTGGTCTGGAACTCCCATCTCTTTAAGGACTTGCCACAGTTTGTTGCGATCCACACAATCAAAGTCAATGAAGCAAAAATAGACATTTTTCTGATACTCCCGTGCTTTCTCCATAATCCATCGAATGCTGGCAATTTGATCTCTAGTTCCTCTACCTCTTCGAAACCCAGCTTGAACTTCTGGTAGTTCCCAATTGACATACTGCTGAAGCCTAGCTTGTAGGATCTTTAACATGACTTTGCTGGGATGTGGATAGTTTGAACATTCCTTGGCATTACCCTTCTTTGGGATTGGAATATAAACCGATCTTTTCCAATCCTGTGGTCACTGTTGTGTTTTCCAAATTTGTTGACATAATGTGTACATCACTTTAACAGTATCGTCTTTTAGGACTTTGAATAGCTCAACTGGGATACCATCATCTCCGCTCGCTTTGTTGTTAGTAATGCTTTCTAAAGCCCATTTGACTTCACACTCCAGGATGTCTGGCTCAAGGTCATCGATTTCACTGTCATGGTTGTCCTGGACATTGAGATCCTTCTTGTATAATTCTTCTGTGTATTCTTGCCACCTCTTCCTGATCTCTTCTGCTTCTGTTAGGTCCGTATCATTTTTGTCCTTTATCATGGCCATCTTTGCACGAAACGTTCCCTTGATTTCTCCAATTTTCTTGAAGAGATCTCTTGTCCTTCCCATTCTATTATTTTCCTCTATTGCTTTGCATTGTTCCTTCAGGAAGGCCTCCTTATCTCTCCTTGCTGTTCTCTGGAAATCTGCATTCAGTTGGGTGAATCTTTCCTTTTCACCTTTGCCTTTCGCTTTTCTTCTTTCCTCAGCTATTTGTAAAGTCTCATCAGACAGCCACTTTGCTTTCTTGCATTTCTTTTTCTTTGGGATAGTGCTGATTGTTGCCTTCTGTACAGTGTCATGAACCTCCGTCCATAGTTCTTCAGGCACTGTCTATCAACTCTAGTTCCTTGAACCTATTATTCACCTCCACTGTATATTCATAAGGGATGTGATCAAGGTCAAACCTGAATGGCCTAATGGCTTCCCCAGTTTTCTTCAGTTTAAGCCTGAATTTTGCGATGAGTAGCTCATGATCTGAGCCAGTCAGCTCCAGGTCTTGTTTTTGTTGACTGTAAGGAGCTTCTCCATCTTTGACTGCAGAGTATATCATCAATCTGATTTCTGTGTTGCCCATCAGGTGATGTCCATGTGTAGAGTCGCCTTTTAGGTTGTTGGAAGAGGGTGTTTGCTATGACCAGCTTGTTCTCTCGACAAAACTCTATTAGCCTTTGCGTGGCTTCATTTTGTTCTCCAAGGCCAAACTTGTCAGTTGTTCCGGTCACCTTTTGACTTCCTACTTTGGCATTCCAGTCCCCTATGATGAGGAGGACATCTTTTTTTGGTGTTAATTCTAGAAGGTGTTGTAGATCTTCATAGAACTGGTCCACTTCAGCCTCTTCTGCATCAGTGGTTGGAGCATAGACTTGGATTACTGTGATACTGAATGGTTTGTCTTGGATACGGACCGAGATCATTCTGTCATTTTTGAGATTGTATCCCATTACTACCTTCCTCACTCTCTTGTTAATTATAAAGACAACACCATTTCTTCTACGGGACTCTTGGCCACAATAATAGATGTAGTGATCCTCTGAGTTAAATTCACCTATTCCCGTCCATTTTAGTTCACTAATTCCCAAGATGTCAATGTTCAGTCTTGTTTGACCACATCTAGCTTACCCTGATTCATAGATCTTACATTCCATGTTCCGATGCAGTATTGTTCTTTGCAGCATCGGACTGTTCTTTCACCATCAGACACATCCACAGCTGAGCATCCTTTTGGCTTTGGCACAGCCACTTCACTCTTTCTGTGGTTACTTGAACACTCTTCCCCAGTAGCATATTGGGCACCTTCTGACCTGAGAGGCTCATCTTCCAGCACCATATCTTTTAGCCTTTTGTTTCTGTTCATGGGGTTTTCTTGGCAAGGATACTGGAGTGGTTTGCCATTTCCTTCTCCAGTGGATCACATTTAGTCTGTGTTCTCAGCTGTGGCCTGTCCATCTTGGGTGGCCCTGCATGGCATAGCCCACAGCCTTATTGAACCGCGCAAGCCCT
The DNA here is from genome assembly GCF_032191835.1 of Heteronotia binoei. Classification (NCBI taxonomy): domain Eukaryota; kingdom Metazoa; phylum Chordata; class Lepidosauria; order Squamata; family Gekkonidae; genus Heteronotia; species Heteronotia binoei. Next base: position 28,256,077 of record NC_083236.1, read on the forward strand.
CTCACCACAACAAGGCAGCAATCCATGAGAGGGAGATCCATGTTGCAGACCCTTAAACCCAGGGATTGGGGACATGTGCTATCATAGCTCCATTACAATGCTTATTAGGTGTCTCGTCCTATCGATTGTATCAATAGTGTCATCTGCTTTGAGTCTCAGTGGGTAAGGTGGACTGAATAATGTACAGATAGAAAGCATTTTTCTACAGATATCCTCCCCCCACCGTTTGAAGGGAAATATAGAAACTTTTTTAAAAAGTATTTTTTTAAAATGTGGAAGTGCAGACATTATGTTTGGAAGTATTTTTTTAAAAGTATTTTAAAAAATACTTCCAAACAGAAGAATGTTGTCTGTGCTTGCACATTCAACATGAAGGTGCAGTGAGGGAGGGGATGAAGTGGTGAGGTTGGTGGTTTCCCTTCCCTCATGAGTTTCTCATGGGTTCCTGTGTGTGTGTGTGGGGGTGGAGGTGAGAACTGCCACTGCATGAGCCAGACTGGGCAGTGGAGTGGAGGGGGCCCAGCAATTGACCAAAGAGAGAGAGGGAATAGGATCTCCCCCCTCCCATAAATTCAAATGGAGCCCCCTGCTTGTCACCTCTAAGTAGCAAAAGAGGAATGAACAAAGTCCGAATCAACAGCAGCAACATTTGAGTGTAAATGTATTTTATTAATTGAAAAGATTGTTTTGCCTTTCTGCCATTTGATCTCCAAGATAAATGAAAAGTGAAGATGGGCTTGTAACTTTGAATTAGTAACTATGATCCCTGTGCTTGTGCAGACTAGCACTTCAATTCAAAGCATGTCCTCCTGGAACCAGTTCTGGAGTTCAGTTTCTCAGAAAATATAGAGGGAGAGAAGGTGAGAAATGTTTAAAAGAGAAAGGGAAATTAACCAAACGCCACTGTTTTGATTTGCTGAAAAATAGAAAATGCTTGTAAGGTGAGTTGCATTCTAGGAGCATTTGAAAGACACTGCTTGTCAGGCATAGCTAACCCTCTCCAGGGACAGTGAAAAATAGTTCTGTTCTGCAGCTGAAGCTCCCTGGGCATAATGCTGACTGGCCAGTGCCTGTGTCATCACAAACAGCTCACCCACACACACACCTGAGCAGCTGTGCAGCATTTAGAAGGGATCCCTTGTTTTAAGTTGAAGTTTTGATTGCTTTAATCTACAGGGGATATTTCCTACAAGGAAAGGCTGAAGGAGCTTGGTATGTTTAGCCTGGAGAGGAGACGACTGAGAGATGATAGGATCACCATCTTCAAATACTTGAAGGGCTGTCATGTAGAGGATGGTGTGGAGTTCTTTTCTTTTGTGCCAAAAGACAGGACCAGAACCAATGGGTTGAAATTAAATCAGAAGAATTTTTGACTAAGAATTAGGAAGAACTGCCTGACAATAGGAGTGGTTCCTTAGTGGAACAGGCTTCCTTGGGAGATGGTAGGCTCTCCCTTCTTTGGAGATTTTCAAACAGAGACTAGAGGGCTATCTGACAACAATGCTGATTCTGTGAACTTGGGCAGATCATGAGAAGAAAGGAAGGGTTGTTTCAGTGCTTAGTTCTCATGGCCCTTTCTTACATGCTCAGGGAAATGCTGTTCCCCACTTTAGGGTCAAGCAGCAATTTTTATCCAGGTCAGTTTGGCCTGGGATCCTGGAGGGCTTTTTTTTGCCATCTTCTGGGTGTGGAACAGGTATCACTGGGGATGTGCAGACAGAAGTATTTGTGAGTTTCCTGCATTCTGCAGGGGGTTGGACTAGATGACCCTGGAAGCGCCTTCCAATTCTGTTATTCTAAAACAATTAAAAGGTACACTCACCATTTGCCACATGGGAGAGACCCAAGATGGACTACAAAATCAGCAGAAAATCACCAGGAACTATATAAACGGCACACCAGGGGAGGAAAAATGAAACCCGTTTTAAATGTACATTTATGGCTACCATCTCTATGCTGTACAGCCCTATTGAGGGTAATGTAGAAGACCCCCTTGTTCCTTAGCTCAACAATGGGGATCAGCAGCAGCAGGAATATTCCAAAGTGCCCTAAATATGGCCATTACACTTCCTTTCTTTCTTAGCAAAATAATCAAATGATTAAGTTTCACTAAGAGCAATTTGAGAGCAATAACGTGTCCTGAGGTTTGGAGTAGAATTATAGCCTGAATTCTCTAAAGTCTAAATTTGGGGGAGTGGGGAGCTATTGCTGCACTCAAAACAGTTCACTATGAATGGCCTACCCAATATACTTGCAGAAATACCTCAACAGGTAACTTACCTCCGCCACCACCATTACTCAAAGCACAAAACATCAGTCTGCGGTCCTCCAGGTGGAAGTGCAAGGAATTAATCCTGGGTGAATTCCAGGACGAAGTGGCTATGTGCTCAGTTCCTTAGAGCTGAATGTTGGGTGCGTGTGTGTTCTGCTGAGGTAGAATAAGAGACTGACTTGGTAGACCTGGTGCCATCATTAGTGCCTCTGCAGCAGCCAGGTTTTAGGAAGAATCAGGCTCTTGGAAATTCAGGTGTATGTATTTTTATTCTGTGGCGCAAGGGAAAGAATATTTATTCAAAATTGGCAATCTAAATTGGTTTGGAGTGGCTGCTGCTGTTAAATTTGCAACATTACTGGGTACTTGCTAGAGTGCCCTCTCCTGGAAGGCAGAATACATGACATCACCTAAACTATGCTTGGCAAGACAGGGCTGCAGTCTCTGGCCTGTAAGATTTCTCTTCATAGTTTGCTACAAAAAATACAATCTGAAAGGGAAAAGGATTCGGTCTGGGAGATTTCTCCTATGAACTGCATAGGGGAATATCACAGTTTTCTGCATTAATGCCTATGTGACATTGGCTGCTGTTAAAGCAATTGCACTCTCTGCTCACACATTTTTGCATGGCTAGGGCTTTTTTGTAGCAGGAACTCCTTCGCATATTAGGCCCCATACCCCTGATGTAGCCAATCCTCCAAGAGCTTACAGGGCTCTTAGTACAGAGCCTACTGTAAACTCCTGGAGGATTGGCTACATCAGGGTGTGTGGCCTAATATGCAAAGGAGTTCCTGCTACAAAAAAAGCCCAACTCAGCTCAGACTGACGAAGAGAAGGCAAAGACTGCAATACTTCCCAGGCCTGGAAATTAATGGCCAAGCATGAATGGGGGCATACGGAGGTCATTGTGCAACCATAAGCAGTCACCCATCTGTAATTCATCTCTCATTTCTCCCACATCTTCAGTCACTTCCATAGGACATGATGTTTCAGAGTAGCCTAGTGTTTCTCAAATCACACAACCATAATTTTAAAACCCCATCATCCAAAAAATGAAAAATCCAACTGCTCAAAAGTTCAGAAACCAATTGCAAAGCTCTTAAAAGACCAAGCAGATCTACCAGGAGCACCCTCTGCGCCACCATTAACGTGCCAGCTGATAGGCAGGGTTGCCCAATTCATAACCAACAAGTGTGTGGGGGGGAGGTATTTGTGAATTACCTGCATTGAGCAAGGGGTTGGACTAGAGGACCCGGGAGGGCCTTTCCAACTCTATGATTCCAAGCCAAATGTAGCCCACTAGCTATACAGGAAAGGTCCTACTTGTGTTTGCAGTTCCAGGCTGTCGGCACAAACAGGTGATCTGTCAGGCTTTTTGTGGGTTCTGTTCAGCTACAAATTGTGCCAGCCAGCTTTTGCACGGCTACTTTTTTTGCTTTCCCAGCAGACACTGGCTGTCATCTATATCCGGGATAGGTACAGACAGAAGGTAAACTTGGAAAGCTTACCTTCTGAGCATGTGAGGATCATCTGAGCCCACTCAGTCTAGGGACAGGGACTTCTGCTGGCACAGTCTCTCCCAGTTTGTACATCGGACGGAAACTGGGTGGGGACCTGCTTCCTGTGCAATCGTGGCTGGCTTTGGGTCTTAGTGGAAGTGCTGTCCAGCACAACACCCTTTTGTCAAGAGCTACCATGTGCCAACCCAAGGGAACAGGAAGGCTCTTTAGAGTCACCACAAGCCTCTCATCCTCTAGACAGATATAAAACTGCCACTGATCTCTGAAACAATTTAAAAACATCTTTTCAACTGAGCACATATCACGATGCATCCCTATTTTTTCCATTTCTCACCAGCCACTGGTACAATTTAAATTCCTATGATTCTTTCAGTATTTGAACAATGATATGCCAAAGTGCTCAGCCTCACAAATTGGTAAACGATACAGCCAAGATTGACGCTTCATAAATTCCTCAGATTAGATACATAGACAAAAGCATCCCCGGGGATCGAGGGCTTTTCGTGCCATTTATGTAGGAAAACAAATACAGAAACATAGCTCTGCATTCCATGATCCTAAAAGAAAATCCCTCCAGACTGCTTGACTAGGCATCTGGCGGCATGCAGATGGGAGCCAGTTTCAAAACAGTCTCTTTCAAAAACTGCCACCAATTTGGAATTCCTGTATATAAAAGGCTCCACTCTCAGCTGACAACATTGCAACTCTAAAAAAGAGTGAGGACCAAAAAAAAGGAAACCAGTGAAATAAAATTAACATCAGAAGAAAGAAAGTTTAAAATTTCTAAAATGCCAAATTGGCAATTAAAATCCAATGGGAGAGTAGAGCAAGCACCAAACCTGGAGAACTGATAGCACGGAGTCCACAATCCATAATCTATCATTGCTAGGAAGACTAAAGAGGAGCTTCACTAAGCTTTAATATGGTCAACCACTCAAAGACCAGCTGTGAGGAGGGAGCTCCCCTCCAGACATGGAACCACCACAAAGAAGTCCACCCTAAATGTTTAGCGCAGGCCCACATTGCAAATGACACGGTTTTCATTCCATCTGTTTTCTTGGGTCACATGAGAGCATGACTGAGCATCATTACTGGGCAATGGAATGACAGGATTTCTTTCGCTAGGAAGCATTTTAAACATTTAGATTGCCAGTCTTTACTCCTTCCCAGAGTCACTTTGTTCTAATGTATGTATAGGATCAGAAAGAAAAAAAATTTGAAAGGTTCCTTGACAATGCACATGCAATGCGTAGGGGCTGTATAATGATTAAAGATTTGTTCCTCTCTGCACCAATTTGTTTCATTTTGCCTTGGTGCAGCCCCCATTCTTCTTCACTGAGAGAGGGCCAAGTGAGGGTCTCTCATCCTCACTCTGTGTAAAGCAGGTGATCGTCAAAGGACAGGCACTTACCAAGCTTACAACTTCTGCCAGTGTTTGAACCGGGCTTCCCACATTACACACAGCTCTCATGCAGAGACAACGAATTCCTGCTCACTTCAATGGAACTAAAACTTGCACAGTGCAGTTATTTCCTGGACTGACTTTGCGAGTAGCAAAGGCCACATAATATATTCCGCTTTAAAGGAGGGGGAAGGGAAGTAATGCACTTTAAGAGCATGGTCAGCAAATGCTTCTTAATGCTTTATAAACAAGCGGAGCCGGATGTCCTCCTCAGAACCAACTCCATGGGATCCAAAATGGGGGGGGGGGGGGGACTGCCTACCCCTATCAATGTACTGCACTAAGAACAGACAAGCTCAAGAGCTGCTGCCAGTGGATCCCTTTATCAGAGCCTTTATCTACCCCTAGAGCAGGGGTAGCCAATGGTAGCCCTCCCAATGTTTTTTTGCCTACAACTCCCATCAGCCCCAGCCTTGGCCACCCCTGCCCTAGTGGACCATTTATCAGAGTCCTGCTGGGAAGGCAGGCACACTCCTGCACTTTCAGCAGGGACTTGTTTCTTGAGCTGCAGTGTCTTGTGCTTTTCTACATGTCCCTCGAACTATCACAGCCCCTAGGTATTTATTTACTGTATTTACAGTGGTATTATAGCAGATATAAGCACTATATTTCTCCAAGGAGCTTACATCGTTCTTGACTCCTCCACTGTTATATCCCACAAGGCAGGTTAGAATAAGAATGTGTGATTGGCACAAGGTCACCCAGCAAGCTTCCATGGCACAGTGGAATTTCCCAGATCTTAGCCGGATGCTGAACCACTACATCATGCTGACATCACTGGGTAAAGCTCTCTAGTCTAGCTGGTATTCCTTCCTCTCCAAAGCAAGCACACTGCACATTTCTTGTACTGCAAATACTTAAGGTCAAGGCAATTAAGGTATGCTCTACTTGGGTTGTGATGTGCTGGATGGTGCAAGAGGGATTGCTGAACACTGGAGCATCTCCAGGAAAACAATACTTAGCCTACACTGATTGCTTGGAGAGATCCACAAGAGTATCCAATCATGGGGCCAACCTGGATAACTCCTTTGGCAAACCAAACACTAAATATGCAATGACACCACCACTCAGTGAGGCATGTATGGTTCCCTCCACCACAGATTTATGAAGAGTGCTGGCACTATTCTGGAACTGAGCAAAGAAGCAGAAATCAAGAGCCAGAAAGGCCCCATAGCTGTGGCAAGGGACCTCTCCCTTTCATGGTACAGTAAAGCCCAACCCTTGGTTTCCTCCACACATTAAGGCAGCAATCATTCACAAGAGGACTGCTTTGTCCGCACACACAAATCCAGTGGCAAAAAATCCAACAGTGTGCAAACTCCTGGTATATTTCCATCACCCCTGATCTACCTGTGTGGCTGTAAAGCAATGAAAGATTCCCAAGAGCTTACTGGAAGCACGTCAACCCTAAGTTGGGAAATTCCTGGATATTTGGGATTGGAGCCTTGGAAGGGTGAAGTTTGGGGAGGGACTTCAATAGGGTTGATTCATGACTCAATGCCATTGAGTCCACCCTCTAAATCATCAACTTTTCCCCAAGGAAACTGATCTTGGTTACATGGAGATCAATTGTGATAGTGGGAGATCTCCAGGTTGACCACCACAGTGAACCATCAGAGGATGTATGACTGATCAAGAAAGATCAACCCAAATCAACAACGAAGTTTTTATTTTTATTTTTTTTTTAAAAAAAAGAACACTCCCTTTTCAATTCTGAAGGATGTCCTGTCTTATGCTTGCAGGGTGTTTAAACGCAAACCAGTTTTAAGTATTAAGCTCAAAAACACTTTACCAATCCTCAGGTCAGCACAGAGATGGGCTGTGCAGACAGATGTGTAGCAAGTTGCTCAGATGTTTATTTGGTCCATCAGATGACTGGTAACTTTGCAGAATTTGAGTTTTACAAAACATCCCATATAAATAACCTGAAACTGTAACAGTACACTGAAGTCTGCTCCTGACATAGAACATCCGGCAGTATGAGCTGAAAGAACAAATTAACATTGTTTTACAGTAATGTACATTTTGCCGGCTGAAACTGTGAAACATGACTGTTGTTTATTTTCAAGATTTTTTTCTTTTTCTTTTTGCATCGAGGGTGTGAAAAATGGCTACAGCTAGGGCTTCCTCTCTCCTCCCCTGCCAGAATGAAAACTTCTCAGAATTTCTCTGGTGATAAAGACACTTCCCTAAACCAGAATTTGCCTTGACTTCCCAATCCTGATAGATCCTTCAAAACATTATATACACAAAACATGCTTTGTTTTCATGACTGTTCAAGGGATTAAAAAAAAAAAGGAACGAAAAAAGATCTACTCTATTTAATATATATTGGAAGAGTTCTAAATGCTAATGAATGGGAATGGGTACAGCTTTTGCAAGCCAGAAGCGCCGCTGTTGGGGTTCTGCTTTTGGAGCAAAGGCCCTTGGGCAGGCAGACTCTAGTTCTGGACATTTCCCACACCCCCTCATCCGTCTTCTTGGTACATCCCACCAGCTGGAACCCTCCAGCACTCAGTCTATGGCAATCACATCATCCTGCTCGTCAGCTGACGTCTCTGAACGCATCCTTTTAGTGCCAGCCTGCTCCTTATCGTCCAGCTTCCTCTTTCGGCTTTTATTCTCCATACTGTCGTCGTTGCTGGAAGGACCTTCGTCAGTTTCAACGATCAGGACGTCGTCATCTTCATCTTGAGCTGGAAAAGACAGATTCAATGGCCTGGGCAGCCCACATTTCTTCCCCCTTGGTTGGCGGAGGGGATACAAGCTTAATCAAAGGATGTAGTAGAATGCACTGTGTGCTTACACACCAGGACTGGCCACTTCTGTAACTACACCATGGTTTCACAAAGCAACTCGCGCTGAGTTGTTCAAGAAGTCAATGGCCATTTTGCAACCATCAGTGAAGGCTCTTTTTTTGTAAACTCTTGGAGGATTGGCTACATCAGGGGTGTGCGGCCTAATATGCAAAGGAGCTCCTGGTAGAATTCCACCCCTGCCCACTGCCAAGGCTGCCACTCCCTCCAGAAGACAGGGGATGATATTGTGATACCTCCTGGGCCTCCCCAGCCATTCCTTACCTGTGGATGTTGATGGCTGTGCCCCATCGTCACTCCCGTTGGTGATGTTCTTAGCAGGCTGCTCTGATGGTTTGGGACCAACCACGTCATCTCCAACAACCTCAAACTCCACATCTTTTCCAAGCTCTTCACTGAATTAAAAAACAACACCTGAGTGCACATCCAACAGGAGACAGAGGATTCAATCGTCCTCTCAGAAGCCAGCCTCCAACAGATGAGCCACTTATTTAATTTATATTCTGCCCTTTCCCAAAATGAGCTCATGGCAGATGACAACATAGATATTGGATAAATAACAATTAAAACTTACAATTAAAATCAAAACAAAATGTTGGTGGAAGGCTCAGACTGGAGGAAGACTTCAGACTTGAGCCAAAATATAAATATGTCAATCAATAAATTAACACTTTAAAAAAACACACACACGCTTTGCGCCGTGGAGTGAGAGGATAGGGGTGGGGAATCTAGCTCAGAGATTCCAATACTGCTGCATGCTTTACATAACTTTGCCTCAGCACGTAGGCAAACTGCTCACCAAGCTCCATGAACATTGCTCCAGCAGCTGACCTGGGGAATTCTCTCTCCACAAAAAAAGAGAAATACTATTTCTCAGCTTCATTCTGCATTTCCGAGGAATGTAGAACTGGTCTCTAGGTTAGAAAGATGCACCCTTCCGTTGGAGGCTCTTCCCCCACCTACTGGTACCACCCAAGCACCACAGGGCTCTCACCTGTGAAGGACGTTGATCAGCAGGGTGTAGTCCTGAAGAAAGTCATCCGCTTGCAGCTGAGTGCCGTTTCTGATCCCAAAGTCTGACAGCTTCCTATGGTTATTTGCTAGGAGAAAAACCAAAAACACCAAGTCCGCAGTGGTCAACTTCCAAGGCTCTGACAACCCAGTTATGTTAACAATTGTACGGTCACAAGCATAGACAGCAGCCGAGGAAGAAGAGGAGGAGGTGGAAAAGAAGTCTGGTTTTATACCCTGCCATTCACTCAGAGTCTCAGAGCAGCTTACTATCTCCTTCCCTTCTCTCCCCACAACAGACATCCTGTGAGGTAAGTGGGGATCAAACCCAGTTCTCCAGATTAGAGCCTACCATTCTTAACCACTACAGCAAATGGGTAGGGGACTAGACAAATTCATGGAGGACACGTCACTCAGTGGCTACTAGCCATGATGACTAAAGGGAACCTCCACATGAAGAGCCAGTAAACTTCTGAATACCAATGCCAGGAGGCAACATCAAGGGAAGCCACTGACTTTGCTGTCAGGCCTTCAGAGCAACTGGTTGGCTGCTGTATGAGACAGGATGCTGGACTAGATGAGCCGCTTAGATGAGCCACTGGCCTGACCCAGCAGATCTCTTATGTTCTTAGAGCAATGCAAATAACATGACATCCAGCTACTCATGTACCTACTTGGCAGTGCTGCGTGCTAGATGGAAGGAGGGCTACACTTGCCAGGCACTTTCCAAAGGGGAACATAGGCCTGATTAAACTGACCAAATATAGAAGGGCTAGATTGCAAGGTGCTTTGAGCGTCAAAAAATACACAGTTGTACTGAGCACCCTAAATGTTTGCCCCAGTATCAATAATGCATTAGGCATTAACACCGCCAAGCAGGTACCACAGAGAGACTCCACCTGCAGCGCGGAAAATACATGTGCATGTGGCCAGAGATTCTCCAATGCACAAACATGGCTTGTGATAGCAGTCATTGGCATGTTTGTTGTCGGAATCTCCAGCGTCTAGGCAACACATACCCCTAAGGCCAACATTTCTTTAAGCATTAGGCTGCCTCTGGATACTCACTTCATTGTGGATCAGGAAGTTTAGTCATTACATACCTTCAGTCTCTCCTTCTTCTGAAGAGATGAGAATGGTTCCTTTCCCATCTTCTATCTGAACATCTGGGGCTACCATATTAAATTTTTCTTTCACTATCTGGAAGGGCAAAAATGTTAACCAGAAAAAAACATCATTAATGACAAAAGAAAGGCTCACCGGATCTTCCCAGACCACATAAGAGAACACTTGCACAAGCTCATTTCACTAGATAGGAAGAATGCTATGTGCATACTGCTATTGCTAGAAGCAAAATGCATCCTGTATCTTGATTTTAAAAATAAAACTTCCAAACTCTCAGCCACGTAATGTGTGTGCTCTAATGTAAGACCCTTGCCACCATCAACGCTTTGATGACTTCCAGCTTAGATGACTGCAATGTGTTCTATGTGGGGCTGCCCTTGATGGCTTGCTCAGAAGAAAAAGAAGAGATTTGATTTATATCCTGCCTTCACTTAAAAGTTTCAAACCGGCTTACAATCTCCTTCCCTTCCTTTCCTCACAACAGACACCCTTGGGAGGTAGGTGGGACTGAGAGAGCTCTGCGAGAACTGCTCTTGAAAGAACAGCTCTGCGAGAACTGTGGCTGACCCAAGGCCACTCCAGCAGCTGCATGTGGAGGAGTGGGGAATCAAACCTGGTTCTCCTAGAGTCCATGTACCTAACCACTACACCGAGCCGCAAAACTGAAAACACTGCCTCCTACGGTAGGTACAGATGTTGTAGATAAGAAATTCATGAACACTGAGTAAGCTGAAAATGCAGCAGTTATGAAAGAAGCTTACTTACCTTATCCTGCAGTGTCAACACAGTCACTTTGTGGACATTCAGTTTCACTGTCACTTCCGGCTTGCTTGCACATACATAGCAGTTAGGATTCGGAGGATCCAAAGCGCAAGGGACAAGCAGTTTTTTCCTTGGATTTGGTTGCTTATTAAGGAATATCTTTGAGGAGGACAGAAAAAGAGCAATAAATATCCAGCATGTACGAGCACACACAAAAAAAGAGAGACAAAGGAAATAACCAGACTTACTGCTCTGCACTGCTCTATTTTCCCCGAGAGAATCTTTAAGCCCTCCAGCACTATCAGCCCAGCTATGACAGCATTAGTGGTAGCTATAGCAGGGATGATGTTTCCCGCCATGGCTGCAGAACAAGCAGAAAGAGAGGTTTTCTCTTGCATGTTAAAAGAGAGCGAGAGAGCGCAAATACTGGAAAAGGTCAAGAGGAACTATTTGTTCTTACATTTGATATCGAACCGGCTCTTCATATTCATACTAAAAATATGCATCCTGAGGTTTGCAGCAGCAGTGACAAAGTCCAGTGCAGGAGGGTCATCCTGTCAGCAAGTTAACCCATTTCACAGGATTAAAAATAGATATAAATACAATTCCTCAGTTTAAACACAAGATTAAATGCTTTTTAACTAATTGTTTTACTGACAGTAATACTTAATGGCAACCTGTAACACAGGCTGGTATTTATCATTTTCATATGTTAAAAGCTGAAGATCAATTTCAAGCCCAGTCAGCAGTTCTCCTTCATGTGTAACAAGCCCATCAGAATTTGCCAACTAACCTTATCCCACGTAAGTTCGGCTCCATCACCCTTTTCTGTCAGCTGAGCCCTCAGGGTCTCTACGCTTTTAGAAAAGAGGCGTGCATAGCTCTTGACATCCAGAACCTGTTGATCTTTAAGGCCCAAAGACGGTTCATTCTGTTGGTCAGATGTATTGTTCCCTTCAAAGGGAAAAAGCAGGTTAAGTTGGCAGATAATGATGAAACGTGTTTTAAAAGCTATTTCACACATCATGCCTGAAATTGGGTCCCAAACACCATCTGCAATTTTTTTTTTGTTTACCAAACAAAAACAGAATCTTAAACTTGATTAAATGCATCAATGGACTAGGCACACAAACATGAACATCACAAGTTCTCTCATCACTTAATTCCCAGCTGAAGGAGTGACCCAACTCAATTAGAAAAGCACAATTATGTCCAAAGATGCTCAGAGATATTTGATCTGCAACGCCTGCACACAGAGAAAGCATCAAGTGATGAATTGCAAGTATAGACCTAAAATACAAGTAATGTTTAAACATGACCTTTGTTCTTTCTTAACACACAACACTTCTCAACACTGCCTTAGCAAAGTTGGTGAAATAACACAGTCATGTCAAATTCAGATTGACATTGACATTTTCTCTTGGTTTGAGAACAACGATAAGAGCCACAGTGCCCAAATGTGCATACCACAAACTCCAGCTTCCCTCAAAGGCCTGATTCTTACCCCAGCTACTATCACCATTCCCCAAAACTGTTCTCCAATCTTGAAGGATCTAAATACTTAGCACAGCAGTAAACAGAAACATGCAAATGGAGAACACACACAAATATCAAACCGATGATATTCATAAACAGGATGGCATCATGAATTTGGGTCCCCATGCCACTGATTACATGCTGCCTTTTTCCCCCTGGACTCAAGAGTGGTTCATGGAGTGGCTTGCAGGCCTCAGAGCAGCCTCTTTCCTACACAAAGGTTCAGTTGGAAGGTAGTGCAGTTAAACCCTTCCTTAAACAAAGGATTCAAGAAATTGAAAGACAACACGATTTGTCCCAGATTACATTATCCTTCAAGCACAGGAAACCTGAATCGAATAGTTCTGATGCCATACTTGCAGAATTTAGATGAGCCTGATTATAGAAGAGCCTTCACGCTCATGAGAGCGAATATGCCCCCTTCAGCAGTCACAGAAGGTAAATACAAAAGGCGCCCCTATGAGGAAAGGTTATGTATGTGTGGAGATGGGAGGATAGAGACGAGAGAGCACATTCTCTTTGAATGTAAACTTTATCAGAACTTTTGCTCGACTTATATTGCTCCTATTTGTTAAAATTCCCAGGGAGGGATTTTAGATTTTATTTAGATAAGATTTTAGTGGGTAGTAACCAGAAAATTACTATGAGGGCTGCAACATTTGCTGTACAAGCCATAAGACTCCGTAAATAACTAATGGATAAAAACATTTAAATGTCTATGAAATATTTTAATTTCTGTTTTATAACTAGAAATGGAAATTGAAATTTTTATGTATAGTATTTTGTATTGTGCCCAAGTTCAATTGTATACTTCGGTTTGTTTGTTTTTAAATGCCATTCGTTACCTATTTTCTTTCTTTTTGGCTGGGTCTCTGACCATATTAAACTAAACATGACTCCTACACAAAGGCCTCTGGGCTGACATTTCCCAGATTCCCTCCCAGCCCAGGATTGGATGTGGCAGAACTGGAGGAGAAAGGCTGGTTGCTGAGGAGGGAGGGCCTTGGAAAAGGTCACACAAGGCTCTCGCCAAGGAGGGTCTTTATTCTTCTCCCAGGAGCTGGTGGAAGAGAGGCTACTAACAGCTGGAGATGATCCTCCACTTAAGGAGGGTAGGATTGACCCTGGAAGAGCCAGGCAGGGAAGAAGAGCTATGCACCAGCAAGCTAGCCACGTTAGGGAGGCTTTATTTTTTTGCTGGCGTCTTTTGACTGTCACATTTTGCTGGCTTGTTGAGAAAATACTCAGCATGAAACCTTCTGCCTGTTTTACAACTGTTTTTCTTCACCTGGCTGATTATTTCCTATTTTTACTTAATAAACCTATTATTTTATCTTGCCTGGGAGGGACCTCACACGTCAAGCTCAGTTCAGTGCCTAGCAACCCCCCACCCGTAGAGGAGTGCTGCTTGGAGGGGTGAGGGGAAGGGTTGCTCTGGTCCCTACATCAGTTGGGTGGGCCCCATCTAGACCAGAGGTGACAGAGAAGGCCATTGACTGCTTCAGGGCTGCTGGCAACAGAGGGAAGGAGGGAGGACTCCTTGGACAGGGCACACTAAACTTGGCAAACCCCTATAGGGCCAAACCTTTCCTCGAGAGATAGCCTGACTTTTTTCTTTACAGTCACCAAAAGACAAGAAATGCTTACCCTGATTTTGTATGTCATTCCAATCCAAAGGCATTGGGGGTTTCCGTTTCTTCCAGAGTTTATCCATCGTTAACAGATACCGGATATCATCTTTGAAAAGCTTAAAAACAAGATTTAGAAAGCATCTAATACGACATGATGCATCTGGTGTTCCTGTTATTTTCAGAGTATTTCTTTGCCAGCCCACGTTCCACTAGGTGATGAGAGCCCTGAGCTGAGTGTGCTTCTACAACAAGACCCATCAAGTGATGGAAACGTAGCTAGGTCCTAGTTGGCTAGGACCAACTTAACTTCTTGGTTTGCCTCTGTTTCTAAACCTCTTCTAAAAATACCATAATATCTGTCAACTAATAAAGTATCGATCAAGATCTTTGTTCTTCCTAAATATTTATTTTTATTTTATAATTTACCTTGCGATATCCCATCCAAAGAATTTAGAGACAGACAAAACTTTATTTCTAAATTTTTATGGTCGCACAAAAGACCGAGATTTCAGTACAAGTTAATGACGAGACCAACAAGACAAGGGGGACTGAGCTTGCCTAACCTAGAAGCCTACTACCTAGCTGCTAACATAAAAAACATATTATGGTATGCAGAAAAACACAGTGATAAAGCCTGGGTAAAAATCGAGGCGTCGTATTTAGCAGGGGACCTCCTATGGGAAGCTATTTGGAATACACCAAAAGAAAGACGCTTTATTGTTGATGATAACCCTTATCTATCCCTGACCCTGAAAATCTGGGATAAACACAAGAAAACTCTAATTCCATCCATCTCACCGATGGCAAGTTTCCTGGGGCAAGCATGGTTCAAACCAGGCCGTGAAACTGGGGATTTTGGTATCTGGAGAGATGCGGGTATATACCAATTTCAAGATATCATCAAGAATAAACAAATGCTAACTAAAACACAGTTGGAAACTCAACATAAAATATCAATCCCATGGTTTCAATACCAACAAATACATTTTATATTACACAATCCCAGAATTGTGGAGGTAATTGATAGGCCATTAACAACTTTTGAGACTATTTTTGAAAAAGAATCCAAAACAAGCTAAAACCTTAACTTCAATTATTTATAATTTACTCAACACTAAAGATTGGACTGAAACCACAAGCCAACAAAAGGCATGGGAAAAGGACTGTGGTATTTTACTTACTTTAGAACAATGGCAAACCATCTGGGAATCTCCACTCTATACCACATATTCATTAAATTTGAAACTTCAAAACTACAAACTCTTTTCAAGGTGGTATCTAACACCTAAAAAACTATTTTTAGCACATATAAAGCCTACCCCTGAATGTTGGAAGAAATGCAAGCAGGAAGGGTCATTTTTGCATTGTTGGTGGCTGTGCCCTGAAATTAACAAATTCTGGAGGGAAATTAAAACCATAATAGATACCATTGTAGAAGAAGATATTCCCTTTACTCCAGAATCCCTTCTTCTAAATTACTGGCCCAATGTAAAACTTTCTCCATTGAGAAAGGAATTAGTAACTCTTCTGTTGATGGCAACAAAGCTTTTGATAGCCCAACATTGGAAAAGAGAGGTGTCCCCTAATACACAACAATGGATGACTAAAGTGTGGGAGGTAGCAGCACTAGATAAATTAGCTTTACAAATAAGAGTATTGGATTTACAACACAAGAATAATAATTTTATTGAGAAATGGTATCCTTTTTTTAATTATATAAATTCGGAAGAAGACCCTGAAAAGTATATTCCAAAAAAATATATTGATTTCTCTTATTATTGATGATTATTTTTAAATAGTAAATTACACATTGTTTGATGTGCATTGGATGTTTGTAATGGAGTAAAGTGATAGAAGGACTTAGAGGTACTCTAATTAATTTGGTTTAAATGATAACTAATTCATGAACACAAAGTATGTATACTACTATATTTATTTTGCTATGGAGCGTGTATCAAAGTTGTTGGTTATTGTTGGAAAATTAATAAAAATTTAAAGTTTAAAAAATAAAAATAAAGTATCTATGTGGACTGTAAGTCCCTGAAATATAACTACCAATACATCCCCCAAGGGCCAACTTGGATACAGAATCGTATTTTGAATCTAGAACCACACAACGACATAATTCCCTTGCCATGTGATGCTCTGCAGTCCCTTCTCTATTTCACTGACACTTTTTCTCAGAACACATTGAAACAGACAGCCTTGGCCAGTACCTTCGTGAAGAGTTTAACTGGATCATATCCTGTTGATTTTGCCCATTGCTTGGTAGAGACACGTTTAATACCACCATCTTCATTAGATGCTCTTGCCCTGGTCTCTGCTTCTGCTGGCTCCCCTGTCAAGTAACACTTTATTTACTATTAAGGTCACTCATTTTATCTACAGCACACTGTACTGGCATATTGCCACAGGAATCTCAGGGTCTCTGGCACTTCTGCAAACTTTTGCCTTCTAAAGAATCAGAATGCTAACTGCAGTATTTAAAGTATCAAATTTCAGTGACTGAAGCTGGCAGCTCAAAGCAAAATCCAAAGAGGGAAGCATAAAGGTTCAGAGGAACTTCCAGAAATGTACAGTTCCAGAGTGGGAACAAAGGAAACCATTTCTGAGTGGCAGCCAATCTTCTAAGGGACAGGAGGCTCTCCCCAACTGGAGAAGCAAGTCTCTAGAATGAACAGACTCCAGAAGGAGTTCCTGAGACCCCAGCATAAGTTTGGAATGCAGAAGCAAGAGTGTTGTGGCATCTTAAAAGGCAGCACATTTTAATTCAGGCATCAGCTTCTGTGGACTAAAACCCTCCTTTATAAAATGGCTGAGATGGCTCCACAGTTGACATCAAACATACAAGTTTGCACTTACAAGCAGCTTCAGGATCAGCTCTGTCAGGGGACACTTCTTGATCAGCATCTTCTTCTCCAAATAACTGACTGCATATTTTTTTAAAAAACACACACACATAAGGCATATTTTTTTCCCCTGGCGAGAGACTGAAGTACTTTTACTGAGATATTATTAAAAGCAAGAGATCAATGTAGTTAGCATTCCATCTATAAGAAAAATGTTCCTAAAGGATGGCTGGCAGGCACATGACACAGTAACGCTGCTGAAGTTAAGCTAGTACTGGTCTAATCAGTGCCTGAATGGGAGGTCTCCTGGGAACCCTACAAAGCAGCTTTAGGTTTTTGTTTTCAAGTTTATTTTTTTAACCACAATAATCATCATTAGAACAACAGCTGAGGAACACCAACTCCACTGCCGTAGTGAGGATATCATTCAATTCCAGAATTACATTTTCAGGTTTCAAGCAACTTTAGATTTTTGATGGGAGAAGATCTCAGTGAATCGGTTTGCTAGCTCTGAAGTCTGGGTTTTGTCTTCTTATACCGGCCTTACACATGCCTGCACCCTTCCTTCAAGTAAAGCAGAAAAGGGAAGTGAACTTTTCTAGAAATAGGTGAATGTGAGACATGCAAAGAAACGGAAGTCTAATTTAAGCCATTTTATAGCCACATTCCACACACAAACATAACAAATGAGTCTTCAGTTCTACGGACTAGATCACAGGAAGCTGCTTTCAGTAACAGCCTCAGCCTATCAAGGTCTGTGCTGGCTGCGGTTTTCCAGGGTCTCAGGCAGGAGTCCTCCACTTCACCTATTACCTAATCACGTTAAGCTGGAGATGCTGGGAATTGAACCTGGGACCTTTTGTGTGCAAAGTGGATGCTCTACTCCTGAGCCACACTTCTAGCTTGACCCTTGCCCACCTCTGATCATAATATCACGTTGGAGGGAGTCACTCCAGCTGTCCTGGAAAAGGTGGTTATCAGACCCCCCCCTTCCTTAGATCCCAAACTATTAGCCAGTAGAAAATACTCTCTTAATGGGAAAGAAGCTGCAACAAACAGTGGCCATCAGTGTTCCCTTTAAGCTGAGTTAGTGTGAGCTAGCTCATGGTTTTTTAGACTCTGGCTCACACATTTTTTGTCCTAGCTCAGGAAAACGGCCACAGAGAAAGCTAATTTATGCAGTAGCTCACAACATTAATGCCAGTAGCTCACAACTTTAATGCCAGTAGCTTACAAAGTAGAATTTTTGTTCATAAGACACAGCTCAGAGGGAACATTGGTGGCCATACAGCTCCAGACATTCTTAGATGAAAAAGGATTACTGAATCCATTTCAGCCTGGTTTCAGGCTTGTTTGTGAGACACAAACCATAATGCTTGCCTTGTCTGGTGAACGCTAGCTGGCGATAAGATAGGGGAGTGTGACCCTGTTGATTTTCATGAACCTCTCAGAAGTTTTTACTATCATTCACCATGGTGTCCTTCCGGCCCATTTAGCTGGTAGGTGTAACAAGCACCATGCTCTGGTGGGTTCTGCTCCTACTGAAAGCCAAAAGAAAACCAACCCTTTGGTATTTAAAATACAGATCCTAAAGGGTTCAGTTGCATCTGGTGTTACTTAACATATACAGGAAACTGCTGGGAGAGACATGTGGGGAAATGGACTAAGGTGTCTCTGCTTATGTTGATGATGCTCAACTAGAAGTCTCCTTTTCAGCTGAACAAACAAGACAACAGATGCCTTAAAGTGGTGCCTGCAGATGATAATGGACAGAATGAAAGTCAATAAACTGAAGCTCACTCCAGATAAGGGCTCAGGTATGCCAAGCACAGAACGCAGGACCAACACATGCACAGGATGGCAATGCTTTTAGAAAGTTGGAAAGAACATGCTTAGAGCTGGCATTTTTTAAAAAGAAAGAAGAGCTTACTTGAATAAATACTTTGCCCACACAATACAATGGATGGGTTCAGAAGGAGTGTTGCGGATTGTACAGCCTGGAAAAGTTTTCTGGGTTGGTTTAGGATGGCATTCATAACACTCTGTCACTCCCTAAAAGAAACATGTTTTTTCCCCATGAAGTTAGTGGGAAGCAGTAACCTGAGACCATAATGCCACAGCAACTTACAAAAAGAATTACAATGGGCTCACCTTTTTGATAACAGTCACTTGTCCAAGGTAGCCAGCAGTTCCACTCTCTATAAGGGGGACATCAGCAGCCAGACACATCCGGTTCACATGATTCCGTGCAGCTGGATGTAGAAGAATTGGAAGTTAGTCACTGACTTTTCAAATTTTGGCCCAAACCTGGTCAGTCCATTTCAACTCTGCCCCTTCTTTTTAAAGCAGTAAACCAAACAATATATGTTCTTAACAGGCACCCCTAGAGTACTACATGATTTTTGAAATGTGAAGGCTGCCAGAAATCGAAAAAACTCAAATGTGGTTGCAAGTGTGCCCAGGGCAGGAGAAAGCATAACACAACACTTCCCATTTCAAGATTTCGGATCTCATCTGTCTGATACTAGAATGCAAAAATCTAACCTCTGTTATCCAAGGCATTCATAACCAGTGTAAACTGCCGGAAAAATTCAACATTGTAGTCAGGGCTGCAGAAATAAAAAACACATACATTAAATCTTTTGTAGGTGGCACTGATTTATAGTTCACCATAAAGAACAGAAGAGATGACAGAATCAGTTCATTTAAAAATGTTCATCTTGTATGCCCCCAAATCCTTCTACAACTAAAAAGCACTGACCAAAATAAAATGACTTTTTTTGTCCAATAACTGAGCAAATGAGAATTATGTGTCATTTCCCCCAACCACTTGTTTTCAAATCTGAACTGCTTAGTACATTTCCAGGCAGAAGGTTTACATATGGTTGATGGCCATACATTGCTTTCAAAAGCCTTAAGCATCTACTATGCACAACATGCAGTTTGGCATAAAAACATGCAATGCGTTCACAACAATTTATATATAATGATCCTTCAAAAACCTTCTTACAATTCCTGCACATTCAAAGTATACAATTTCACACCGAGGCAGGACATAACTCCAAATTAAGCAAGTGTATGCTTCTTGATTGACAGACACTCTTTTTAAAAATAACTCATAGTAACAAGGGCTATTTGCTTGGTTGCCTGTAGAAGGAATAACTCCCAGGAAGTTAAGCTTTTGTTATTGGGAACAGTTTATTCTTGCTGCTCCCAGCCATGTCGTGCCACCAATTATTAACAAAGATATCATGGGCACAGAGCTAGAGAAAATGCTTGTGGGATTTGTAACTTCCATGGACTTATCTGCAAGCATTTCAGAAAAGAACTGGACATACTTCATAACGCTGTCATGATAAGCTGTAATATTCGCTTCTGGACGGAATCGTAAAACACTTTCCTTGGCAACCTGCAAAACAGTGACACATACCTTTTAATTTCATGCTATGCTTTTTTAAAAAAAGGCTCACAGATTTTTAGAATTTATAAGCAAGTATCAGTCAACATTTAAGGTGTTTCAATAATTTTACAGAAGATATATTAGAGGTGGAACTATTTGCAACATTAACATACACTTTTCTGCCAGCCAACACCTAACACTGTCTTGAGTACTTATTGGATGATGATGAAATCCCAGATTCCTCTTACCTGTGCTTTTGATCTTCCAACATGTTTCTTTTGAAACAAGAACTGCCTGTTGAGATTACTGACATCGATGGTATCCAGATCAATCTAGAAATACACAAGTTGCAAATACTTCAGGTTTGTTCAAATTAATTCACAAAAACAAACTTTCAAGACTATCATGAGGGAGAATGCTTCCTACACCTCCACTCTGCTTATGAGCTGCTACCAGCATTCAGAAATAGCTTTCATACTGTGCCCTCCTGGGACTGTCTCAGTTAAGAATACAAGAGAAGGATGGTCAGCTTGAATACTCCTCCAGTTAAAATATTCCTTGCAGATACAAAGCTAAGGACATTGCACAAAAGAGATCTGATGTGTGAGCTTTTCACCTGCAGGAGTTTTGGCCTGAAGTACCACTGAAATGATTCTTCTCGTGAATTCTGAAATGATACAGAATGTTTCCCCAACTGCTTTGAATCATACCTAAGTTAGAGAAGTCCTGTCTTTGTCTCCACAACATTCAAACGGGAAAAGGCAACAAACAGTTACACAATTTAGAAGTGTCTTGTGTGTCAAATTCTGAAACATTAAGGATGCGCCTTCAGTGTGCACAAGAGCCAAGCCTACAAACATGTCTAAGCTGATTTAAGGGGTCAACAAACTGATATGCATTTACTCCAAAAATACATACTGCAGCCACAGGACCACATTGACCAAACTTAAAATGGCTAGATTATTGCTTCTGTACCTATAGAAGTCTTTGCAGGGTAAAGAATATTGAAGTATAACCCAAGAAATTCATATTACCCACAGAAAGTTCAAGTTCTTCCTGACAGTCTCAGAGCTATCTGAAAATAAGACATTCTGTATACACAGGAAGTCAGGACATAACAGCAGTGACAATTCAAAAATAGCAACAAGAAATCTAGTATTTGTGCAACAGCTGCTATGCTACTTTTTTCCTAGCCCTTATCTCACAATAAGCAGCTAGCAATCTGACTGGTTTTATTCGCATAACAAAAATAAATTAGTCATGTGCTGACATGATAATCTGAGGTAGGTGGCAATGCTGAACTAGTATCTCCTAGTCTATTGAACCATGTTAATTCAAATAAAATTTGACTGTTAAAAAATGCTTTACACCTGCTGTATAAAACTATGTACCTGAAATAACTGCAGAAAGAATTCTTCAACCCTGATAGTAAAGAGTCCAGTAGCACCTTTAAGACTAACAAATTATATTGTGGTGTAAGCTTTCGAGAAACACAGCTCTCTTCGTTAGATGCATCTGATTTGTTAGTCTTAAAGGTGCTACTGGACTCTATTTTGCAGCAACAGACTAACATGGCTAACTCCTCTGGATCTTCAACTCTGATAGTATTTTTAGCAAAATAAACATGAAAATCAGGAAATCATGAATTCCAAATTCTATGATTTCTCTCAAGAAGAGGAGTGCTTTAACACACAGAGCCCATATATATCCTATGAGCAATAAAATAATGTCTCAAGGACCACCGACGGATGGATCAACTAAAACATCAATTGAAATTAAATCAGCCTACTGAAGAAGTTGTGAACTGCCACAGAAGCTGTGACTGGCACCATAATAATGTATTACTGGTTTTAGTTTGTATTGTTAACAATTTTAATGTAATTTTTGTTAGCAAATGTAACTTTTAAGTTGTTGTTAGTCACCCTGAGTCCACTTGTGGAGAGAGGGCAGGATACAAATTTAAAGTAAGTAAATTAATAAATGGAAATAATGGTCATTCTGTCATTTTGATTGCCTGCCTCAGTTCACGCTAGATAGGGATAACTTGAAAGATGTCTTTGAAGCTTCAAAAGGTACATATGGCTCAATGGGTCAGTCATCAGAGGGACAAAATCATCAGGGCTTAAGAATCTGCACTGACTTCATAGTACCTCCCATGGTCTCTTCAAGTTGCTGTGCTTGCGGTATCAAACCCTGAGCTACCTGGACCCAACATACCTGAGAGACTACCTTCACTTCAAACATCTCACTATGGCCTCCAAAACTGAAACAACTGAAGTTTACAGCAGAAGATCCGTGTTATATTAGCAAAGAAAACATACAGCGCTGCCCATCAACCGCCCATCCTCAGCAGCTCACTGAAACACAGCTGTGATCATTTTCCAGAAATAACATGCATCTCCCTCCCAGTTTGTTGCCATTTTGATGGCCAAGAAGGCAGCACAAGAGGATTTTGAGTTTCTAAGTATATTCTTATTCACCCTGAATTTTTGCAGTGCAATGGCCAATATGCTGAACAGTTAAAACAGATTAAAAACTAGTTGCATCCCAAAAGGGGGCAGTTGACCCCAAACATACATAAAAATTACCCTGCTGGATCAGACCATTCAGTTAAGTAGCTTCCATTTCCTCCATTTTATCCTGCAACAATCCCATAAATGTAGATTAGGCAGAGGGTGTGTGAGCATCTCACAAGGACCCTCAGCAAGCTTCCATGGCAAAATAGGGGTCTGAACCTGCCCCCCATCCCAGTCTGTTACTCTGACTACTGCACCACGCTGTTACTGCTCCCCAACAATCTGGCATTATGCAGATTCCACTCTGAGCAAATGAATCCACCATGAATGTGGTGCTTTAAAGGGCCTGCCCTTCTGGTTCACAACAAATTCCTGCTTATCAAGACTTCCCCAGTGACCAGAGACTCAGCCTCACATAATTAATAACAATCTTATTATTTGATTTATGCAGGATTGCACACCACATTTCCAAAGGCAAGCTCCCAAAACAAAACAAGTATGATAAACTTCGGGAAAATGATCACCAACGTAGAGTTCTCAAATATGAGAATACTAGAAACAGATGGAGCAACTTCTCTGAAACACGACAGGGAGCACTCTGTCCAGACGAGGGCGAGCAAGCATCCACCTGCCCACTACCGTAGCCAGCCAAAAGCCCCCAAACAGGAGAGCAGATACGGGGAGCGCGCGCACACACAGTGGCTGGACTCATCGGCCTGGCCTCCAGATAGACTGCTTCCTGCACACAGAGGCTCCATTTCATATCACAGGCAAAGTTTTGCCGCCTACACCCAACAGTAGCCAGCCAGAGGCCTCCAGTAGGCTCGAACCTACAAGAGGAGAAGGCGGCCCTCTACGGACACTTTCACCTCCCAGGTGGGCCACCCCTGCACGTGGAAGCTCCACTACGGCATCCCAGATGGGGCTCCAAGGATTCGCACCTTTTCCCCGGGGCCGACGTCACAAGCCCCACCCACCTACTCGAGGAGGGAGGAGGGAGAACGAGCCACCCAACCGCCGACCCCCCGTGCCTCACCACGTCGATGTTGACGAAGCCGGTGAGCACCAAGTCCTTGAGGAGCTCGCAGCCGATGCCTCCGGCGCCCACCACCAGCACCCGCGCGCCGGCCACAGCCTCGGCCAGCTCCCCTTGTAAGGTCGCCATCGCCAGCCCGGAGGCCGCCTGGCAGGAGAGCGAAGCGGGCGGGAAAAGGGGGGGGAAAGGCCGGAGAAAGAGAATGAGGAGCGGAGAGGTGGGGTGAGAGACGGCGCATGCGCTCGTCCATCGCGCGCGGAGCCATAGAGGCGTCCCAGCGTGGCCTTTTTGGTTCAAGCGGCACTTCATCTAGCGGCGTGGAGGGGAGCTGCATGCGGAGGGGCCGCTTTTCCTCGTGGAGGAGTGAAGAGGGTCTGTGGTTTAGAAAGGCTAAGGCTTGTCCATACTTTGGGCCTTTCCCGCCATCTTGATGCTTTAAGGATGGTTGGGTGAGTCGAAGCCTGTTGCAAAATAAAAATCCAGTCGCACCTTAAGGACTAGCAACGTTTATTTCACTATGTGCTTTTGTGAGTCACGCAGCTTATTTCTCCGGATATGTGGAAAGAGGGTTGCCAAGGCCTGGTTGGGAATTCCTGGGGATCTAGGGGGCCCCTTGTGGAAGTTATGACATCAGTCATGTGACAGAAGACATGCCCAGTTTTAAACAGCAAACTTTAAACCAAGTGGCACCTTTAAGACTAACAAAGTTTAATTCTCCATATAAGCTTTCCTGTGCATGTGTGCAGAATTAAACGGTTTTGGTCTGAAAGGTGCCACAGGATGCAAACTTTGTTCTTTTGCTTCAGACCAACAGGGCTACCCACCTGAATCGCATCTTCATGCATGTTTCAATGTCACTGTTTATTATGCATTTAATTCATTTGTACTCCACCTTTCTCCCCAATGAGGGGGCGCAAAAGCAGTTGATATGGTTTCCCTCTCATTTTATCCTGAAAACAACCCTGTGACTTAGGGTGAGAGTGTGACTGGCCCAAGGTTACCCAACAAGCTACCGTGGCACCAGTAGAGATTTGAATGCAGATCTCCCAGATTCTAGTCAGACACTCTTTACCACTACCCCACACTGGCTTTATGTTGCCAAAACTGGGATCACAGGCAGTATATCAAAAGAGCTGGAGCCCAGAAAAATCAAGACACTGGCAGATTACTGTAGCAAGGAACAAGTCAAGGATCAAAGCAATGGAGGAATCCTCTCCACCACCAGTTTTTATGTACTTGCCAATCTGATACTCTTCTCAGCCTGCAGACCAAGACAAGAAGGTAGAAAACAGCAGCCTAGCTGTACCATCACATATCCTGACAAAAGGTAACCCTTCCTCAAATGGTGGCTCTGTATGGACTTATGACCTAGTTTAGTAGGGCTCTGTGATCATGGATTGAAGACCAGTTGTTTCCAGAGTCTCTGCCAAAAGTATTTCACATCATCTGTTACCTGATCATTTTGAACAGGAAATGCTGGGGATTGAACTTTCCAAATACTGACTGGGGCCAACCATGCTTAGCTTTTGAGATCAGGCTAGCCTGCGCAATCCAGGTGCAACACACCTCACATCGAGAAAGGCAAGAAATTATCTCGGTAGGGTAGCTACAAGAGCAGATATGGCCCACTGACTGTGGACCTGTCCTTCAGAGATGCACATATACAGAGAAGTGCCTTTTGAAGGAACCTGGGAATGCACCAGGAAAGCAGACAGTTGCCCCAAAGAGTAATTGATAGCATCATACATCCCAAACTTGGCCCCCTCTCTGATGATTTCTGCAGACAGCACGGCCTTTTGCCCTCCCCAAGTATACTAGCTGCTTGTGAAGCTCCAAATAATTTAGCCAACATGAAAATGCAGTAAAGCAAGCTGTAACCCTAAATGTCCTCAAAACGAGGTTGGGGAATTAGTTAGGTGGGCATCTGGCTCACTCGGAATCTTTTACCAATGTATACAAGACTCAACCAACCAGAGAGTGATGCTTAAATATTTGGGACTCTAATTTAGTGAAATCAATTATAATTTATTGGAAAAATATATAGACTTCCATACAAGATAAAAATACACATACAATCATACACACACACACAGTCCTAAGAAATATAAATAGATCGATAGGGGAACATAAAGGGTAGACACACAGGGTAATATTACCTATCGTAGTCTTCAAGGAAGGCTCCAATGGCGACAAAAGAGGACGGGGGAAATGGACCCAAAACTGTGGCCAGAATTGGGGATGGATCTATGCAGCGGAAGGTGGGTTGCTGATAGAAGCACACATGAGTGGAGTTGGGTCAGAGGTTATAAGGACTCCCTTGAGCCCTCAAGGGATGGGAGGTAGGAGGGAGGAGAAAGGGGAGACTCTGCAATGACCAGGAGGGCTGGACTATTGCAGAGCCAATAGCAAGTTCCTTGGTGGCACCTAATTGGGTACCTGTCTTGACCAATGAACTTGCCTGGATCCTGGGTACCTGAAAGAACTTTCAGATTGAAACAGGCCGTGGGGCAGGCTCCAAAGTGACAGAATAGAAGTGATTACTGGGTGGGGAACACTTAAGATTAGATGGACTTATCTGAAAAGGTGACAATAGAGAATCAAATATTGACCTAGGTATCACCCAGTTTAGACAAAAGACTTGGCTCATGCAGGAGATGGTCTTCCTCTTTCTTAGTCTTCTTCCTGACACCAGTCTTTGTCCTGGGTTTCTTTAGACAAAGGCTTGAGTGGTCTGGCAGGATCCATGCCTGGATAAGCTTGATTGCCTTATGCAGAAGCTGAAGCAGCTGTTGGATATGGAGTCAGGAAAGCAAGATGGATTCTGGTGGTGTTAGCCTTTGGTTCATGGAAACAGGCTGGAAACTGTTTGCTTGTACAGTTCATGGTGGCATGGCTTCCTTTACTGCAGCGGCCAAGACTGGGCACACAAGGAGTAGCTGGAGCACGTCTGTAGTTCTGGCTAACACCCTTCAGAGATGTAGAATGCAGCTGCAAAGCTGAGGCTTATAGTATCCACATAAGCCTTAGAAACTAAGCAAAGTCCACTTCTTAGAGGAGATGTGTGAGAGTGAAAACTCCAGGTACCCTGGCAACCATACTGGTGATCATGATGTCCATATGTATGAAAAGTAGGGGGCTTTCCTTACAAAGCCTTTGACCACAATCGATCAACAGGCACAGAACTAAGGTTTTACTTTGTGCCCGATTTGATCAGGTTTTGATGGAACGAAACACACTTTATGTATTTAAGTTATATTCAGTCTTTGCGCCCCCTCCCCTAAGGGGGCTAGCAACTCTCCTTTAAAAAAGCAATATTCAGATATTAGAACCATCTGTAGAATGCAATAGGACAAATTGCTTGGATCTTTCCAGAACAGAAATTTCTTGAGCTGTCTCCAGAACACCTGTAGCAGTGGCAGCCTCACCTCCCAAGTTCTACAGCTGGAGGTGGGCACTGGAAAGTCCCTCCCATGAGTTCCCCCCAATTTTACCTCAACCAACGCATGTTCCAGGGGGAAATCTTTGGGATGGAGCAAAATGATAGGAGAGAAAGTGGCGCTTTAGGTGTTTTGGACCCAAGTCTGGACATGGGGAATGTTGTTCAACAAACACAGTTTCCAGCCTTCTGTTTGTGATGAACACACATGACATTGCTTTTGGATTAATAAAATTCAAATTTATTTACACAAGGGATTCAATAGGATCTATTTAAATAGCTGCTGATCTGGATCTTCTTGTACAAAAATACATTCTTCCAGGGGCACTGGATGATTAACTGGCCAGCAACTCTTCTCACACGTATATATCAGTACTGTTCCAAATTCCACTGACAGATCTAAGGAGGGCAAAAGAAAAGAAGCAGTTTTGAAGTTGTAAAACCCTCTTATGTCCACAGTCCTTAAGACATTTGTGAAAAGCTCATTTAAGTTAACACGAGTGAATTCTCCCTTTTAATACCTGCTTTGTTTAGCACCAATTTTACCACATCTGCACAATAATAAAGCTATTTCAGGGGACAGCAAAATGCAGTTTCTCTGGATTTGAAATAAAAACCTAGAGTCCGTTGGCATCTTAAAGACTAGCAACAAAATTCGTTCTAGCACGAGCTTTCATGAGTCTGATAAGGAAACTATGACTCATGAAATCTTGTACTGGAATAAGTTTTGTTAAGACTAGGTTTGATTTTGTGCCACAGATTAACATGGTCACTACGGCATTCAGTAACTGTCTCACTGCAGAGTTGTTCAGGACCTGGCATTAAATGCAAGACGTACAAGATGATACGTAAGACAGTTCAATCATTTGCTAAGTCAGGCAAACACCTTAGCTCTCCAGAAAAGCCACTTTAGCAGAGACTGCATTGGATTCACTGACTGCACATTTTAAGGAACAGTTTGACCAGCCTGTGGTGTAAAGTGCTACTGTCACAACCAGCCACTTTTGCACAGAAATTGTAATAGAGATTTGCATACCTTCATCATTCTTCAACATGCTGACCAGAGCGGGCATAAGCTGAAATTCAAAGATTCTCTTGCTTTGGCAATTATGGCAGGGTGGGACAGCTGTCGTGAGGTCTGAGGAGGGGCAAGTTAGAAGCAAAGGCTGCCCACCCCAGGAATACCTGAGGAGACGGAAAGACATACACAAGTCAGTATTTAATCCCATTATACAAGACAATCCCTCACATCTGCATGAGACTGGCCCCCTCTGCCCTCTCTTTCTCACCAAATATATTTATTTATTTTATTTATATCCTCCCTTTCACCTCAATGAGGACTCGAAGTGGCTGACATTGTTTTGTCCACATAATAACCCTGTGAGGTAGATCAGGCTGAGAGCGACTGGCCCAAGGTCACCCAGCAAGCTTTCATGGCACACGTTGGGATTCGAACCTGGATGTCCCAGATCCCAGTCTGACACTTTACCGGTCCACCACAGCACAATATCAGGGAGAGAAGCCAAAAACTTCAGTAAGGACAGCTAGGAACAGGAACGCCTCTTGCTCACCGCAATACCAGGAACAGATAACGCCATTTGTTTAGAACTCCTCACATACAGCTCACGTTTGTACCAGGTGATAATCCTGCAGAATCACAGACCAGCGGGTAACGCCATGTTTCAGTATAAATCTTGGAGGACTGGAAGCTGTTTTGTGCATCAGCTGCAAGATTAGACTTCAGCCAAGAGCAAGCAGGGCATAGGTGTTAGAGTGCTGGGCTGGGCCTGGGGAGGAGGACATCCAGTTCTCCATTCTGGGAGACCTCGGGCCAGCATTCCCTCTCAGCCTTCTCAACTTCACAGGGCTGTTCTGAGGATAAAATGGAGGCGAGGTGAACACCCTTGTAAGGTGCTTCAGGTCCCCAGTGGGGAAAACCAGCAGGGTATAAATCTCTAAAACAAGGACATCAAAACTCCTTTGTTACACAAAGATTTTTTAAAAAAAAACTTTAAATAAAACATGCTTAAAAGATTAGCACTCTTGCAATATTTTATTTAACAGTTTCTGGTAACTGACACCTCTTGCTCTGCATTATTGCATCAAAATCTGTAGACAATCTTAAGTATGCTGTTCAGGTGTTGTTCAGGTGTGTATCTGTAAGCTGCAAGCCTACTTTTGATTTATTGATGTTCATTACAGAAATTTCAGTCAATGCTTTGAGCCTAAGACCCAGAGGAAAACATGAAATGGCTGGGCATTGTGAGCTTTTGTACATAAGTTGCTTCATGTGCTAGTCAAGAACATGTGAAGGCACCATGAAACAGACTGCGGGCTGTTTCTGTCTACAAAACTATAGTCTTCCCTATATTAATAACTGCAGCTCCTATGAGGTAGTGTAGAAAGAGAGAGACAGCAATGTATAGTGGTCAGTATCAGCCTACTTATGTGGGAAGCCTAGGTTCAAAATTCCCAGTCTACAAAGGAAATGTACTAGGTGAATTTGGTCAGGACACATACTCTCAACCTAATCCACCTCACTGGCTTGTTATTCCTCATCTAAATAGTCCACATTGCTTTCCTACTGAAAAAGACTGGATTACAAAGGCATGGATATAGTGAAAAGGGGGAGGCAAACCCAGTTGCATCCAGGAGAGCCCTGGCATAATGAGTCAACAAAAAACACTCGGGGCGGGGGAGGCAAAAAGCTCATACCTTGAATAAAACTTTGTTGGCCATAAAGGTGCTTTGTATCTCTCCTGTGTGATTGAGGGAACTGGGCAAAGGAAGCCCTTTCCCTCCCTCCCCAGGGGATGAGGAGGGAGAGGAGCCTCAACCAACCTAATGAAGAGAGGCTTGCCTCAGTAGCTCTACTGTGCAATTGAGAGTGCCTGGCAAAGCAAGTTGTGAAGCAGAAGGAAGCAAGAGAGAGGGAGAAGAAAGCAAACTTG
Source organism: Heteronotia binoei (assembly GCF_032191835.1). Taxonomy (NCBI): domain Eukaryota; kingdom Metazoa; phylum Chordata; class Lepidosauria; order Squamata; family Gekkonidae; genus Heteronotia; species Heteronotia binoei. The sequence continues at coordinate 28,286,400 of NC_083236.1, forward strand.
TTCATGGGCCTGATAGGAGCCCTCTGGGGGCCTGATTCGGCCCCTGGGCCACACGTATGACAACCCTAATCTAAAATATCTTTTGACCCCTGACCAAACCTTTATGGAGTAGATTTGCTGTTCTCCTACAGGTGCCTTCTTGGATCTGGTCATGGACTGTAATAAAACTGAATCTGTCTTCTTGGTATTGGATTCACCTTTCAAGGGTTCCCCCCTTTCCTTGGGTGCATCTTACCTTTCCTACCACTCTACAGAGCAAAATTTATTTATTAAAATATTTATACCACATCTTTCATTTGGGCCCAGTTTGAAAGCCTTCCTCCAATCTAAGGGGCCTTTTAAGTGGATCTTCCATTAGAGGAAGAGCCCACTACTGTCTCAAGACAGAACCAGTCAGTTCCTGCTCAGTGCTCCCCTCCTTAACAGAGGGACCCTGAATTGGTCAGCCTACCTTAAGATCTGTTCTTGACAAGAGACGATCCTTTTCATAAACTTGTGGAACACCTCGTCTCTTTTTTCAATATCACTCTTCTCATATTTCTCACCAAAACTGTCCGCCATGTTGCTGAGAATAACAGAGTCATTGAGTTACACAGATGAATACATCTCTCTTTATTCACTCTGGTTTTACCCCGCACTCCCTGCAGAGGAACAGTGGGATCAAAAATGTGCTAGACAGGTAAGGTAGCCTCACCTTTCTGACGTCAACAGTTCCAAATCAACACCCTCCCTCTGTTGATACTCCTTTAAGAGTTTTTGGGCATAATCTGTATCATCGTATCCAAGGTAATCATCTTCCTCCACAGCGCTGATGTAGTAGGGTTGCCACATGGGAACATTCTGCCCTTCCCCACCTGGGCTAGCAGAGCACAAGAGACAGGAGACCCCTGGAGCTTCTTGCAGGCTAAGACCTTGCAGCCGAGATGCACAGTCTCCCTCTCTGGGGAAGGGATCTGATGCTGCCAGCAGGCCAAGGCTTGGGCTAACCATGTCCTCAGATGATGCTACAGCGTTGTCTTCTCCCCAGTCATCCGCTCCATCACACCAATCCTTGGCTGCAATCAAGCTTTCTTGCTTCTGGGAATACAAGAACACAACTGTAGCCATTCCAAGCATATTTCAACAAGATGCAAGTCAGAAGATAAATCTAACATGTAACAATTGACAGTATTGAAGCGCAGTATGTGATTAGCTTGTTAAGACTGCATACCTAAAAAACTTTGGGAATGAAGCCCTGACCTGGATAGCCCAGGCAAGCCCGATCTCATCAGATCTCAGAAGCTAAGCAGGATTGACTCTTGGATGGGAGATCTCTTTGGAATACCAGAGCATGGAGGCAGGGGCAGGTTTTATTCAGCCATCTCTCTGAATATCCACCAGGCCCCCAGTAGGGGTCAGTCACCAGAGGTCATCATGACTTCCAGGTGCAGACACACACACACACTTTAAAAAAAAAAACTTCAGGAATGAAGAACTGAACACAGCAAGATTCATCTGAGTAAGACTGTAAAGACAACAAATGTGTTGTGCTACTCCACAAGTGTCTTAATTTCAAACATCTTAACTATCTTAATTTCAAGCATCCATCTGCAACTTTCACTTTGTGGACTTCTTATGGGCACTGAAAAGGATTTATTTATTATGGGCAGTGAAAAGGATTTATTATGGCTTGAGTGAGATATGTTAACCATGGTTCAGTTCTGCGACTATGTTAGAATGCACATATAACTGCAATGCTATGAATGTGTACTTGAAATCCCACTGAACATCATGAAACTTGCTTTTGAGTAAATATGAATGGGTCTGAGCTATCAAACTGCAAAACATTAAGCAGCGTTAATTCTTGTGCATGGTCTACCTGAAGCCAATTTCATAACATTATGCAAGGGAACAGTCTAAGCTACAAGCTACAGCTTCATGTTTTATTTTATTTTGCTTTTATTTATTTATGTCCCACTTTTCAGTTGGGGCTGAAAGCAGCTTCGATTAGAACATTGTTCCATTTTCTCACAGTGACAATCCTGTGAGGTAGGCTGCGCTGAGAGTTTGTGATGGTCCCAAGGTCATCCAGTGACCTTTAATGGCAGAAGGATCCTAGTCAGACATTCTGTCCACTATGCCATACCTGCTCTTTACAGAAAGGAGGTCAGAGAAAGCGACGGGTTGAACAGGCAAAGGAAGCTCCAACAGGTTTACAGGCAAAGTGGAGTTTGCCCTACAGAATGTGCAAAATGGCCCTGAAATGAAACCTATTGCTCAGTAACACTATAAATGCTAAACATGAAAAATTAAATGTTTGGTGTTAAATAAAGTGTGATTCTTGCATTTATGTTTGGGGGGGGGGGAAGTGTAGAGTGCAACAAATGTCGAAGTGGGTCACCCTTCAAACTCTGAAAACTACCAATCTACTTGATTTATGATCTAAAGGTTACCGCTTGATTAAAAATACTTCCTGGCAATTCTGAAATTATCATTTTGATTGTGTGACTGGGTTTTGACATCTCAGCCATCAGCACATTAAACTTCCCATTAGATTTTTCATTTCATTTTCATTTTATTTAGTTTATATCCCGCCCTTCCCACCAAAGCGGCTCAGGGCGGCTCACAACACAAAAGTTCTAACATAGGATTAAGTTTTAAAATACATCAATTTACAACATTTAAACAACAAACCAGTAAAAACAATAAAACAAAGCCATTTACCAAAGTACCATACTACAGCCTTCCATGGCACACTCTCAAACATATATGTCTAAAAATATTAGTCCTGTAAATACATTCTGCCTATATATGGCATTTTGTATTGAGGCCTGCTCTAATGTAAAAAAGGACATACAGAGCTATTTTCTTGGTTATGTTCATATAGAAACTTTCCTCCATCAGTGATCACTGATAACCATTGCTAGGTTCAAGGGGGTCAGCCTTGTACAAGCATTAGAGCAATAAGACATTTTCCATTATACTCACTAGAAGGCATTCCATGGATACAGTGCCAGACTTAGGTTAAAGCTGACCCTCATAATGTAATCCTATGCAGTTATTCCAATTTCAGCCTATTAATTTAAGTGGATTTAGACTGGAATATGTCTGCATAGGATTGCTTTGTTAAATAAGCCAAAGAAAATGCACCAACTGGCATAAAATACCTGCTTTGGTTTGCAGACTTGCATTTCTTTTCCTTGCACTTCCAAATATTGGGACCGTAATACCTTCCAGCTGTAGGAGAAGGTCAGCATGAAAGAAAACATCAGCATTGTTTGGGAAGAGAACTGAAGCATACATGAAGTTGCCTTATACTGAATTGGACCATTGGTCTATCAGAGTCAATATTAACTACTCAAGCTGGCAGTGGGTCTCTGCGGTCTCAAGCAGATATCTTTCACATCACCTAGTACCAAATTATTTAACTGGAGATGTTGGGGATTGAACCTAGGACCTTCTGCATGCCATCCACAGCCATGATCCTTCTGCATGCCACTGACCCATGACTTCTTCCCAAATTTCATAGCATTTAAAATTTTTATTAGCAAAAAGACTGAGCTATAAAACAATATCCTAGGTGTCCTGGCCTGAATAGCTCAGGCAAGCCTGATCTCATCATATCTTGGAAGCAAAGCAGGGTTGACTGCTTAGTATTTGGATAGGAGACTTCCTTTAGATACTCAGTCACAAAGACAGGGACAGGATTTATTCAACCACCTCTCTTAATATCCTCCAAGCCCCCAGGGTCAGTCACCGGAGGGCAACATGATTTCCAGGTGCAGACACATGCACACTCCTAAAATATATTTTTAAAAAACCAACAACAGTATCCTAGGCTGAGTTAATGTGAGTTAGCTCATAGTTTTTTAGCCTCTGGCTCACACATTGTTGTCTTAGCTCTGGAAAAATGGCCCCAGAGCAAACTAATTTATGCAGTAGCTCACAACTTTCATGCCAGTAGCCCAGGAAGTAGATTTTTGTCTCAAATTGACCCAGAGAGAATTCCAGTTTTCTGGATCACACTTCTGAGGATGCCAGTCACAATTGCTGACAAAACGTCAGGTCTCACAATGCCAAGACCATGGCCACACAGCCCGGAAAATCTACAACAGCCAATTAGAGAGCTTTCTCTCCTTGCCACCCCCACCCCCGCATCTTCAATATGGGGATAACAACACTGAAGTACCTCACAACATTGTTGTACAGATGACTGAAACAACTTACATGAAGAACCCTGATCATCTAAACTAATAGTTGTCACCATAACCTCTGGACTCTGGCATCAGCATCCATGCAAGGCACAAAATAGATCAAACCCTGGAGGTCACAGAACAGCTCCCAGACTCCCCACTCACCTTTCTGATTTCCCCCAGCAGCTTTTCTTTGCACAGGCAAACACATTAAGGACACGATGGAATGGGGAGCCTTCAAGAGGGCAATACAGCTGCACAACGTGCATCAAGACAGCCCTGCAAATCCCACAAAAAGGATGAGCCAGAGTTACCGAAGGGACACAATCCTGAAATCGAAGGAAACAAAGAGGCCTCCTTTAAAGATGAACTCTTACTTTCAACAGAAAATAGTTCAGTTAAAATGAAGAAATGCTCTTCTAGTCCTGGGCAGCTCAGAGTTGACCAAGGCACAGAGTGGGTTTCTAACGCAGCAGTATACTCATGTCAGCTTTTGTAATTTGAAGAAAAAGATATTGGATTTACATTCCACCCTCTACTCTGAATCTCAGAGCGGTCACAATCGCCTTTCCCTTCCCCCGCCCAAAACAGACACCCTGTGAGGTAGGTGGGGCTGAGACAGCTCTTACAGCAGCTGCCCTTTTAAGGACAACTCCTATGAGAGTTATGGCTGACCCAAGGCCATTCCAGCAGCCGCAAGTGGAGGAGTGGGGAATCAAACCAGGTTCTCCCAGATAAGAGTCCACACACTTAACCACTACACTAAACTGGCTCACCAATCAGAGCTCTCGTCTTTAGCTGCACTTAAATAGACACATACACTTCAGTGCATCAATGCAGAGAGCTCTGGCTCAAGACCAAGTGCCATGCATAAGCATGCCAAGGATCACAGCCTAAAGGAGAACAACCTGTCACTCACAGCCTAAAGGAGAACAACCTGTCACTCATAGGCACTAATATACAGCAAGTGTCATCAGCATATTGATGACATCCAATTCTGAAACTGTGAATTATTTCTTCTACATAAGATTGAACAGCGTGAGCCCTGCAGAACCCCACAGGGAACTAGGGTTGCCAATCCCCAGGTGAGCACAGGGGATTCCCTGGTTTGGAGGCTCTCCACCTGCTTCAGCGTCATTAATAAATAGGGGGTGGAGGGAAATGTCTGCTGGGCAATCCAGTATTCCCTATGGAGACCGAGTCCCATAGGGTATAATGGAGAATTGATCCCTGGATATTTGGAGCTCAGGGGAGGAATGTTTTTTTAAGTAGAGGCACCAAATTTTCAGCATAGCATCCAGTGCCTCTCCTTAAAATATCCTCCAAGTTTCTAAAAGACTGGACTAGCGGGTCCAATTCTATGAGCCCCAAAAGAAGGTGACCCTATCCTTCATTCTTTCCAATGAAGGGAAGGTATATAAAAGGTGCGCGGTCCCTTTAAATGTGATGGCCAGAACTCCTTTTGGAGTTCAATTATGTTTGTCACAACCTTGCTCCTGGCTCCCCGAAGTCTCTTGGCTCCACTCCCAAAGTCCCCAGATATTGCCTGAATTGGACTTGGTAACCCTACGAGGGAACGCGGGAGAAGTTTATCTACCAGTAAGGAAGGCGGCTAATCCGAAGTAAGCGACCTCGGTACGGTAGATGACCCAAGTTTACAGAAGGGCCGCATATGGGGGGGGAGGGGCTCATTTTTGCTTCTTTTCGACCTCAGCTGTCCGTCGGGGCGCTACAAGAGCAGAACAGAACCCTCCCCCCGGGCCTCCTCACCGGAGCTCCGCCCAGCTTGCTCGCAGCTCCCTGGAACCGAAGGCGGCTCGGGCCGGAGCCGGCGGTGGGGAGAGGGACGGCGGCATCGCACAAGCCCAGAAGCACCGGAGGCAGCCAAGAAGCGGGCCGGCAGGCAGACATCGGGCATGACACCCACGTGCACAAAAGGAACCCCGAAAGGAGGATCCTTTCTGTCGTCACAACCCACGTAGGTAAGGCCAGGGAGGAGGGACAAATGCCGGCGGTCTGTGAGAAGCGCGCGCTGCTTTGGCTGGGCGAGAGAGATTATTGGGAAGCGGGCCGCAGGGATAACAGCGAGATGAGAGAGCTCGCTCAGAATAAATAACCGTTATTCCCTAAACGGGTGATGGTTCTATTGAGCATTATTATTGTTGCTGTGTTGTTAAATGTTAATATTTAGCAAAGTCATCCAATCAGCGCAGGCGCCAATTCAATTCTTGTTGCTTAAAAGCAGGTTATATTAAAAAAAAATACTTTCAAAACTTGCACTTGAAGACTGAGCTGGTATAAGAAATGAAATATTGCTGCCTGAGGTCAAGAAAATCTGAACTCACACACTCAAATCATACGTTGCAGGCCTGGAGCTGGGGGGGAGCTATGGGGGCACTGCCCCCTTACCTCTTGAGCACAGTTTGCTTTTTTCATTTTCTTTTTGCCATGGCCGAGCCAGCAAAGCATCATTAGTAGCAGCCAGAGCCAGGAGAACTAAGCAGGGCATTGCCGCAGGAGAAGCAACAGGTGGAGATGAAGGAGGCAGAGGAATCCATGTAGAATGGGCTGGGGAGCGGGAGATGGAGCTCCTGGCTGCAAAGTGCCAGGGTAGGAGAGAGGGAGGCGGAAGGAAACCCCTCTGCTAACATGCAAAGATTAGTCCCTTCCAAAGTTTTAGGATGGACTGCCTCAATTGGCCACATTCAGGGCCTCCAGCTTTTGCCCCTTCCCCAGAAAGCTTCTGAGAAGTGGCAAGCCCCACAGTGGATGGGAAAGAGTGCCCCCCTGACTTTTTAAAAAGCCCCCCGACTTGTAAAATCCTGGTTACAACCCTGATATGTTGATTTATGCCCTGGAGTTTCTAAAATGAGTTCAGGAAATTTGTCCACAGAATAACTTTTGCAAAGAAATTCAGAATTTCACTGGGGGCAACAATTGGATATTTAATCCCCTTTGCTTCTATTTTCTCTTGGCAAATGGTGGACCCGTATATTAGAGTCATCCGTCAGAATCACTTCTCCTTGAAAATCTGATGCATCCTGTGACTAGTGACAGAGAAATTAACCAAAAGCAACTCCATTTTGTTGTGCCTTAATACTTAGTCTTTGTAGGTCTTAAATTCCTGAACTTTGCCTGAATTCTGCTGGTGTAATAAATGCTCCTAGCATCATAATGAAATGTTACATACTTTATGAATAAGAAGGGAGAATTTGAAAAGCCTGAAACCTTCCAGGCTTTCTTTCTCAGCAGGTAAATTCTGTGACTCACAATGATCTTTCTTTTGCTGTTTCATCAACAGTAGATGAAGAATAAATTTACATCCATTACCTCAATGTTCCCTTGAGGGAAACCCCCAGAACACACCCCAGAAGCTCTCTACATGAAAGGATCTATGGGGGTCCATTGAGAAAGCTCAGTCTCAAGGCCTGAGTGACCCTTTGAATCTCCCTTCATTTTCCAGGTCCAAGAGGTTGCTTAGGGGAGAACTTGATTCGGATGCAGCCATTCTTCACCAATGTTCTGAGAAGATTCCTGAAGTGATGTAATGACTGAATAAGAGCACTTTAAAGACACCATCAGGTTTTGTAATTTTTTTAATGTAATTGATTTTATATATATATATATATATATATATATATATATATATATATATATATATATATATATATATATATATATATATATATATATATATATATATATATATATATATATATATATATATATGCAGGGCTTTTTTGTAGGAAAAACCCAGCAGGAACTCATTTGCATTTTAGGTGACATCCCGACATCACCATTGTTTCACACAGTCCTTTTTTGTAGAAAAAGCCCAGCAGGAACTCATTTGCATATTAGGCCACACCCCCTGATGGCAAGCCAGCCGAAACTGCGTTCCTGCTCAAAAAAGCGCTATGTATATATGTATTTTTAAAATGTTGTACATTGCCCTGAGCCTGTTGCTAGCCGGGATAGGGTGATTTATCAAATGTAATAAATAATAATATAGCCAGACAAGACAATGGCGCTGGACTTCACCCCCAACTTCAGAGTCACACGGTCTCCATCCTGCTTTAAGGTAGTACTGAGAAGTCATCAGCCAACTATGAACAGCACTAAATGGGACTGGGATAACCAAATGTTTTGGTGTGAGGTGCTTGAAATGTATCTGGGGATTCCACTGGAGCATCAGCATTAAAGACATTTGGCCACTGTAAAGGATTGTATTGAGAGGTCTTCCTTTCCACAGTGTTCCTCCCAGTCATGGCTACCTCTGATTTGGGGTTGTCCAGCAGCCTGCTTTAGAGAGCTGAAGAGGTCAAAGCAGGAGATAAAAACTGACACTCAGATTTTACAACTACAAATATCTAAATATGAAAAAAATAAATGGACATTTTGTATGTTTTTTTCTCCGTTCAAATTAATTTTAAAAAGAGAAATATAATTGTGAATCCTGTAAATTATGGGACAGAACACTACACCAAAAAACAAGGTAAACTGTAACACAGACAGAGAGAGGTGCAGGAGTTTTGCTGTGGTGATGGAAATTGCTCCTGGGCTGCCTAAAACAATGTTCCTTTGAACAGGAACTGCCTCCAATGTGTGGTGAATTGAGCCAGACTCTACTCAGCCTTTACGCTTCACCAGAAAGAGGTACCAACTAGGAGGATAAATGTGTTTGAGTTGGTAGTCTCAAATAAAAGGGGAGTAGACAAATAGCCCTGTAGAGTTCTAGGGCATGGCCACACTGGGAAAACTGGGTAGCATTTTGGCTCCTGTCTCAATAAAGGATATTGTAGAGCAGAAAACGTTACAAGTAAGGTTACCAGGTCTGTGTCAGGAACTACCTGGAGACTTTGGGGTAGATCAGGAAGAGGGAGAGGTCTCAGCATGGTACAATGTCATAGAGTCCATCCTTCAAACCAGCCATTTTCTCCAGGGGAATTGATCTCTGCCAACTGGAGATAAGTTGTAAAAATGGGAGATGGCCAGACCTCACCTGGAGATTGGCAACCCTAGTTACAAGACCTGTCATACAGCGAGCTGGCTTAGGCATTGAGCTCCAATATCCAGAATGAAGTAAGGCATCTCTGTAGGAGCGGGTCATGGATGCTCAGGTGCCCAAAATATCTCTTCTGAGGTGTAGTGAGTTAAAAAGTGTGCTGGGAGGGACTCTTCCTTCACCTCTCTCTCCTGTTAAACCAGGAGCAGTCATGAAGCAGCACCTGCTGCCACCAGACTCCGGCCGTTCTGGCATTAAAATACTTGAACCCTGGAGAAACACCCATCCCTGGCTTCTTCGCAATGTTCTGCCTCCCCAGCAAATGGCAACACAAGTGTGTCAGATGTTTAATTCACCACCAGCAAGTTGGGGGGGGGGAGTTGCTGAAAGAATGTGAGGGAAAGAAAGAAGTCTTTTCAGGTACTGCAGACGCTGGAATCGGCAGGCAAAGGGCTTTGGGAGATGCACAACACAAAACATGGGGGTTAGTGTAGGGTTGCCAGCCCTTTTGGCGGAGGCTGGGGTTGCCTGCCACCAATCAGCTGGCCTACAAGGGGACATACCAGTAGAAAGGCCCAGGCCACGTCATCGGTGTTTCAGAGGGAGTGATCTTATCACTCCAGTGACATCTGGGCGATGCTGCAGTATTTGGGCAAAACCTCAATGGTAGCAGCAGTTTTTATACCTGTGCCGTTGCCGAATGTCAGTCCGCTGTATTTCAACCAACTTCTCCAGACTGACACAGAAAAATGAAAGTAAGGGAGAGGTCTAGGGGGTGGTTAGTTAGTTACCCAGAAACAACTGGGTGGGCATACCAGCACAGGCCAGCTGAGAGAGGACAATGGTGTTCAGAGCAGGATTGCCGACTCAAGGTTGGGAGATTCCTGGAGGAGAGTGGGCCATGGACTCCACCTCCAAAGCAGCCATTTTCTCTAGAGGAACTGATCTCTGCAATCAGTTGTAATGCTAGGAAATCTCCAGGCCCCACCTGAAAGCTGACAACCCTGGTTGGAGGGATGGTGCTCTGGACTCACTAACCGTTGCCTGCAGTAAAGGGACTGATCCCAACTCTGCCACTAATGAAGAGGTTCGGTGCAGTTTTCTGTCGTCTCCAAGCTCGTGTTGAAAGGCAATGCTGAGCCATGGGTCAGCCACTACTTTCACTTGTGTCTCTGCTAAACAGCTCCTGTAAGTTTGCTTGTTTGCATTTTGCAGAACTGACTGGACCAGAAATAGTAAAGGTGTGTGTACAACATGGAAAGAAAGGCCTCTCACTATCGTAATGCTTGAGGCTGGATGTTCTGCTTCTGTCGTGACTCATATTGCAAGCATACAGAAAGCAAACTGGATGTGGGGACCCCGCCCCCACTCTCATGCATCAAAGAGAACAAAACAAGAACCACACAGCAGCTGGAATTGGATTTGAACTTCTGCAGCATAGGCCCAAGGGATGCTGGTTGCTTGCTTTGCCACTGGTAGGGATCTGAGCCCCTGCAGTGTATTTGACATCCATCTTACTTCTCCACTGCAAGCAGCTATTTGGGTAGCTTGGCTGGAGAATTTTACTTATTTAATTCATTTATACCCTATCTTTCTCCCCACTGGGGACCCAAAGTAGTTTCTGTCAGTCTCTTCTTCCATTTTTGTCCTCACTGCAAACTCTGTGAAGCAGGGTGTGTGTGTGTTTGGCCCAAGATCACACAGACAGCGAGCTTCCACTGCACGAGTAGGGATTCAAACCTGGGTTTCCCAGTTACTTCTCTGACAAAATAAAGGTGAGGATAAAGTTCTAAAACTTGTCCACATACACCAGGTTGTTACTGCCCATGATTCATCTCAGTTGGGGGGGGGTAATGCAACGGTGCACTAATATACCTTTAAGCCCTCCCTTCTTTCTGAACTTTAAATACTTGTGAGAGCTAGTGGTCGTTTAGGGAAGTTTGGCCACCCTGCCAGATCTGCTGAATGTAGCATCTCCACAAACCTTCCACTGATCACCAAAACCCACTTCAATGAAGTTTTGTTTAACTGCACCATCCAAGTTGGCCAACTTTTGCACACTTGACAAAACAGGTTATGACTGCCTATGCTACAATAAACTCAATTAGCCAAGGCTACCAGGAAAATGTAACCCTCTTTTCTAGTGATTAAGAGTGATCATGGAGCACCACGGAAGTCTCTCAACTCAAGTACAACTCCCTCCCCCCCCCAGACTACACTTTAGTGTTCAGAGAGCTGAGATGGTTTCTCTGTGCCTGTTTTAAAACCAGCATTATTCACAAGGCAGGCATTGCCAAACTATGTGCCAGACTGAGGAATGAATGGACTTCGAAAGTTTAATTCAGGGGTCCCCAACCTACAGCCACCTTTGGGATTCTGAGAGGGGGTAGTGAGTGGCACCCTAAAGAAGCTGAGGCAAATCCAAGATGGCTGTGGCAGGAAACGGAGAGAAGCCTAAAATGGCTGCCACAGCAGTGAAGCCCAAATACAAAATGGCTGCCACAGGGAGAAGAGCCAAATTCCAAAATGGATGCTGCAAGAGGTGGACATAAACCCAAAACTCTTCTCTTGCTTTGCAATTGCATGGCATCCCCAATGAACATGTGGAGCAGCCTTGTTCAGAGTCTGAACACTGGCCTAAGCCTAGCCCAGCCACTGGAAGTAGAGCAAGCCTGAGAAAGAAGGAGGGGGCCTTCTACTTACCTGCTCCTCCTGGAACTCCCTGTCGAGCTCCCTTGACTCTAAGACTAGAGCACAGCTCCCACTTTGCTTTGCAAAAGAAGATCAGTGCAACAACCGGTCAGGGAAATAGAACCTCACACACTGGCTATGGAAAGCCCAGGTGCTCTCCTGTCCTCTTGATCCTCCAGTAGCTGCAGCTGCTGTCACAGCCCTGGAAACCCTTTCTCTCTGAATGAAGGCAGCCCAGCCTTGCTTTCTGAAAAGCTCCGGGGCATCAGGCAAAGTAGTGGCAAGGAGTCACACACTTTCAGCCTAACCTACTTCACAGGGTTGTTGTGAGGATAAAAAGGAGAACAGGAGGGTGTTGAAAGACATTCTCCCCACTGGGGAGAAAAGTGGGATATAAATACATCAACAACAAAAAATAGGGCTAAAAAGAAATAGGACAGCAGGCTTGCATCAAACAGTCCTAGAGCCAAGGCCAACTAAACCCCACTCCCTCTACTGCTGCCACCTAGACAAGTCTCTCTTTTACACTCACACACACACACGAAAGGACAATACAAAACAACAAGTATTTCAGTTTGCTATGGTGTAATCTTGTACAGGTACAGGCTGGGATTCTTACATTTGCAATGACTTCACAAAACACAGTGGCAAAAGGTTTCCAAACTGCCCACCGTGCAGCTTTGAAACATCTAGGTGTTACAGAGCGGAGGGGACGTGGCAGAGAACCAGGGGCACGGCACCCAACACTTTACAATTCAGCTGCCACAAAACACAGACAGCTCCCAAACAATTTCCAGGTTGCACAAACACTAACAGGAAAAGTGTTCCCCCTCCCCAGCGACACTAAGCAATGCAATGTGGTTAACCGTTAACAAGGCCAGAATTGGTAAAAGTGCTAGTTTGGTTAGAAGTGGCTAATGAAGCAGCAACTACAACATTGATCTGGGCTTGGGCAGCTGGACTCTTCGTGTCCTCCCCCAACCAGGGCATCAGGCCCTGTGCTTCTTGATGAAGTTGATCAGCCCATTGGTCGAGGAGTCGTGGGAGGTGACGGGTGCATCCGTCTCCAATTCTGGCTCAATTTTCTTGGCCAACTGCTTTCCAAGCTCAACACTGGGAGGAAGGAAATAACAAAAAAAAGAGGGAAATTATTTGGGGGAGGAGGGTTTATAAGATTCTTGGGAAGCCAATCATTACATGCTGCGCTTTCATTCAAGATGTTAGAGTGGAGCAAGTGGCGGCCATTTTAGCTCCATAACCACCCTTGTTGCTTTTGCACAAAAAGAATTCTCAGTGTTCCTATCATTCCCACTGTGAACACAAGCTTTTCTGAAGACACTGATGCCCAATGTGCAATTCCTGACTTTCAGCCGCAAACAGCCACGATTTCCTCCACTGTCAGAGGGCTTTAAAAAAGAAACCAGTAATCGCTGTAGTAGCTAGAGATTCTTTTAAAAGCCCTCTGGTGGTGTCACACAGCAGGGGCCTAGGGGGGCCTTCTACTGGCTGCCACCACTCTGGTAAGGGTCTGCATGGGAAAGCCCAGAGCTAGGGTGACCATAATGTCTGAAGGCCAGCCAGGGACACGTTGGGGGGGGGGGGGTAGGTAGGGGTGCGCGCGAAGTGTGCGCGCCGGAAACAGGAAGTGACGTCACTTCCGGCGACGTCATGCCACCACAGGAAACAGGAAGTGACATCACTTCCTGTGACATCATTTCCCCGCGTCACCTGCCGGAAATGGGAAGTGAGCTAGACTGCTGTTCTTTTGAGGGGTTATAGAGTGTTTCGAGCCCGTCCCTGTGGCATCGGTCCCATCGTTGTGGGACCCAGGGGGCCGGCGCAGCAGCACGCTGAAGCAGCCTGTCACTAATAACACAGGTCGAGATGCAGGACAGGAACCCGGAAGTGACCGACAGGCTGCTTCAGCGTGCCGCTGCGCCGGCCCCCTGGGCCCCACAACGATGGGACCGATGCCACAGGGACGGGCTCGAAACACTCTATAACCCCTCAAAAGAACAGCAGTCTAGCTCACTTCCCCCGAGCCCTGCCGCCATAAGCCTCAAGGGGGCTCATTTTGCGGCATCTCCCGGCGGGAGGGTGGCACCCGCACGGGACACATATCAAATGAAAGAGGGGGCGCAGGGCTATCAGAAACAGCCGGCGGAGGGAGTCACGAGACCACCCCACTGGGGGATCCACACCCCGAAAGTGATGAAGGTGGCGCAGACAGAGCCAACAGGACAAAATAAATAGGCTGCATTATGCAGCACAGTTGAGAAAGTGCCTTATCCCATATACTGATGAAGTAAATACAGGATCTGAGAACAAAATTGCACCAGAAGACACAAACACAAAGCTCCCTTACACTGAATCAGTGCTTGGGTCCACCAAAGTCAGTATTATCTACTCCAGTCACAAACACAAAGCTCCCTTACACTGAATCAGTGCTTGGGTCCACCAAAGTCAGTATTGTCACATAAGAACATAAGAGAAGCCCTGTTAGATCAGGCCAGTGGCCCCTCCAGTCCAACACTCTGTGTCACATAAGAACATAAGAGAAGCCCTGTTGCATCAGACCAATGGCTCATCCAGTCCACCACTCTGGTCACATAAGAACATAAGAGAAGCCCTGTTAGATCAGGCCAGTGGCCCCTCCAGTCCAACACTCTGTGTCACATAAGAACATAAGAGAAGCCCTGTTGGATCAGGCCAGTGGCCCCTCCAGTCCAACACTCTGTGTCACATAAGAACATAAGGAGGGAAGGAAGGGAGGAGGGAGGGAAGGGAAGGGAGGAAGAAGGGGAAGGAAGAAAGGAAGGAAGGAAGGGGGGAGGGAGGGAAGGAAGGGAGGAGGGAGGGAAGGAAGGAAGGGAAGGGAGTGAAGGAAGGGAGGAGGGAAGGAAGGGAGGGAAGGAAGGAAGGGAGGAGGGAGGGAGGGAAGAAAGGAAGGCCGCCCCCCGCCCCCCCCGCTTTCGGCCCCCTTACCTGCTTCCAGGGCGGCGGAGAGTCCAGCGGCGGCGGCGGCGAGTCCTGCGGCGGCGGCCTCTCCTAAGCTTCCCTGGCCTCCGCCGGGCCCGCGCGCGGGCGGGGAAGGCGGCGAGGGAGGGAGCTGCCGGCGCTGGCCTCTGGAGGCCTCCAGGGACCAGCGCCGGCCTGTCCGCTTCCAGCGCTGGCCTCTGGAGGCCTCCAGGGACCAGCGCCGGGCCTCTCCGCTACCGGCGCTGGCCTCTGGAGGCCTCCAGGGACCAGCGCCGGCTGCTCCGCGGCCTCCGCTGGTCGCTGGGGGCCCTCCAGAGACTCTGGAAGGCCCCCAGCGACCAGCGGAGGCCGCGGAGAGGCCTTCGCTGGTCCCGGAAGGCCTTCCAGAGGCTCTGGAAGGCCTTCCGGGACCAGCGACGGCCTCTCCGCGGCCTCCGCTGGTCCCTGGAGGCCCTCCAGAGACTCTGGAAGGCCCCCAGCGACCAGCGGAGGCCGCGGAGAGGCCTTCGCTGGTCGGCGCTGGTCCTGGAAGGCCTTCCAGAGGCTCTGGAAGGCCTTCCGGGACCAGCGCCGGCTGCTCCGCGGCCTCTCCGCGGCCTCCGCTGGTCCCTGGAGGCCCTCCAGAGACTCTGGAGGGCTTCCAGCGACCAGCGGAGGCCGCGGAGAGGCCTCCGCCACCGCTGCCGGCCCCGTGCGCGGGCGGGGAAGGCGGCGAGGGAGGGAGGGAGCGTCCCTGCGCAGGCGCAGGGACGCTCCCTCCCTCACTCGCCGCCTTCCCCGCTGGCGCCCGCGGCCCACCGCCTCCGGGGCTGGCTAAACCGGGACCTCTAAATGGTCCCGGTATAGCCAGCCCGGGAGGCGGGAATAGGGGGCCAGAACCGGGACATTCCCGGGCTCCCGGGACGGTCTGGCCACCCTACCCAGAGCACCCAACCACCCCTGTATCTTCCTTATTAGTAAATACCTCTTAACCGTGACCAAGGAGACGTGAGGACCCAAGCAGAATAACAACAGTTTATTTACAGTGCTCAAATAATAAGTGGGTAAAAACAGTGAAAAATAATATGTGTGCGCACGTATACACACACACACAGAGTAAAGGTGGGTGCAAATAAACAAGCTCTAACACAACTTGTCACAACTAACTTTCCAGGAAAGAAAACACCCTGTCTGTGCTTGGCCCTTTTATGTTTTCCTCCCAGGTCCTACCCTTCTTTGGGCTAATTTCCCTCCAAAACCTTGCCAGAGGGACAGAAGGGAACTTGGGAAATGTAGGCTTTATTTAGTAACTCCTAGGCAGGCTTCTCTGGAACCTGTAGGCCTCATTACGCCCAGGATCATGGCAGGTGGCATAGAAGGAAAAATGGCAGCTGCATTGGATAAACAGGAAGGAAATGTCACTACATAGGCAGCATCTTGGAAAATGTGGACCTTCCCATCTGGTCAGCATGGCAATGCGCTTAGACTACACATTCTTTCCTTACAAGATTAAAGCTGTTTTGTGGGACAGCACACAGAGGAAAATGTGGAAAGATGACAACGTTGCACAGATGCTCCAAAAATAATTTCAGTTAAGGCCAGCCCAAATTAATCTAGATGAGAGGTCTGGTGATGGGATCCTAACCCATGGAGACAGGCGGGTATCTTACAAAAAAAAAGTCCACCTATCAAAAAAAACTTACCCCCACTGGTCATAGCTGTTGATATCCCACACAACTCCTTGAACAAAGATCTTGTGTTCATACATGGCTGTAAGACAGACATTTTGAGAAGCAGGTTAATGATAAACACGAAGGCTCACAAGATGAATTCCAAGAATGCTCATACTGTAAAAGAAAAAAGTGTTTACCAATTAAGGCCCCAAGAATGAATGGAGTCAGCTTCGTAAACACAATGGAGTTGGTAGGGCGGTTCCCTTCAAACACCTTTCAAAAGGAAAGAAGGTACATTTGTTACTGCATGCTGATCTTCAGAAGCACCTGCTGAGACTAGACACATGAACAATACTCCCTCCTAAGCTGTGGAGTCTTCTGAGCAAAAATTCTACTTCATTAACTACTGGCATTGAAGTTGTGAGCTACTGCATAAATTGGTTTGCTCTGGGGTCATCCTTCCTGAGCTAAGACAAAAACGTGTGAACTGGAGGTTAAGAAACTGTGAGCTAGCTCACCGTAACAGCTTAGAGGGAACACTGCACATGAGATGCAGTTAACTGTTTACACCAAGAGAAGACACACTACACATTGAAGCATGTGGTACCTCCTCTTTGAAGCCCACTCTACAACTTACAGCCCCATCCCCATATCACAAGCCCCTCATGAACCAAAACCAGGTACATTTCAAGGGCCTTCTCCCACATGCATTCTTCGTTATGGTTCTCCCCAGCTGTCAAAACTGACATTAGGCTCCTGCCCCTCACTACCCAAACAAGTCTCAGTGCAGCTTACAATCTCCTTTCCCTTCCCCAGAACAGAGGCAAGTGGGACAGAGAGAGCTCTCCCAGAACTGCTCCTGAGCAGAACAGCTTTTGAGAGAAACTGTGGCTGACCCAAGATCACACCAGTAGCTGCATGTGGAGGAGTGGGTAATCAAACTTGGTTTTCCCAGATAAGACTCTGCACTTAACCACTACACCTAGCAGACTCGAGCTGGTTGGGAACCAGGTCTGCAAGCTGTCAAGAGTGCAGGGAAGGGACACTAGCTTAGAATGTTTCTCTGCACTAATAGTTAAGGCTCTGTGCAAACAAACTTAGAACACAGAAGGAGTTTCATCTCCTTGGCTTTGTTGGAAGAGAAGGACTTGATGCTTGCTGCCTCTTAGAAATTGTGGGTTTTCTTCTTGTTTGCCCTTTTGCCTCTGTCCCTTTGAGGTGTAGACCAATAACTCTTAGGGAAATTGCCTTCCTTCCATTCTCTCACACACTTGCACAAAAAGGAGCACATTTTGCTCTCTATCTTTGCACCATGCTGCCTCCATCTGCATCCATCCAGGTAGTTAGAATAATTAGATCCTGTCTCTATCTCTTATCTCACTATCTAGAATGAAGCTCACTAAATAAAGAACTCTTATCAGTCTGAAACTGACAAGTGGCTCTGTGTAACTTGCTAGTACACTCAGAACAAAGAAAAAGCTTTGCTGCGTTTAGCATTTAGTGTGCTGTGGCTACAGTAGAATATAGATTACTGGATTACCTTACCAGCAAATCAATCTATTAAGCTTAACACAGGGGAGCCCTCTAAAGTCCCTGCAGTCTGAAGTTCATTCAACCCCTTCACTGTCCTGTGTGTTTGAACAAGGCCATAGTGCTTCTTCCTGAATACAGCACACTGCTAATTATCATTAGCTGAGCTTTATAGGCAGTTCATGCGGTGCCGGTGCTGGAGCTTCCAGCGCCCCAGGAAGGCACATGTGCTGTCCCACAGCCCCTGCTCAACCCTTCTGGAGTCTAGAGGAGGCTGGGTGGGGCGCATGGCATGTTTCCTTGGGTCAAATATGTTTGGAGCTGCTCTTAACTTCAGCTTACGTTCTGAATAAAAATTGGTTGGTCTTAAAGGTGAAACTTGACTCTTGCTTTGTTCTACTGCTTCAGACCAACATGGCTGTCCACTTGGATCAGTTCAAAAATTAGGAACCAAAAATCAGGGCCAAGAACAGAAATAGCTTTTCCCTCATCAAAGGGTCCCAGAACATGATTGGTTTCCCACTAAACTTTTAGCACCTATTTGACTAATTCAGGCTGGTTATACAAAACAGAGAGGGTATGGTCTCTTAGGTGGAGTGTACTTCAGTTTATGTACTTTGGCTTCTTCAGACCTGTTGAAATTTTTATTCTTTAACCACAACTATGCTCATACAATAATTTCTTTTACGGACTCGGAAACAGACAGCAATGTGTATTACAGAAAAACATGAGTTCCTGAACAGCAGTTTCTGAATGGTTTTAGGAACACAGTTTCTGCTTTACTTAAATTAAAGCTAATATTTTGAGCGTCCTTTATCTACAAAAGCTAATAGTAGAGGAGACTTATTGACCCGAGTGTTCTGTAAGACAACCTAATTTCCAGTTGTCAAGATAAACAGAAAACAGAGCCAAGAAGTCCATTCTTACAGAAAAAAGACATGGAAACAAGGAACAATTTTTGCTTTGAGGAAAATATCCTCTACCCCTGAAAGATCAAGATACTTGCGACTTGAGAAAAATCCTATTGCAGGTAACAAGTAGGCCCAAAGCCATACAACCAGGAGGATTTGAAAACATTAAGTAGCACATGATCCTGAGCAAGTAGGCCAAATGAATGGCATTATCTGCACTAATAAAAACCAGCTGGTTAGGGCTAAAGAAATCGATACTCCTTTCTTGGTGGTTCCTTTAGAAGTCCATCTACTGATGGAGACTAGCTAATAATCTGTCCCATCTTCATGTCGCCCATTTTTACTCCCACTGGAGTGAAACGCAATGGCAGAAGCCAGGAGATCATCTGGTGAACAAAATGGCTGCCTTAGGGTAGAAGGTGCATTTCAGTTCTTCCTTAAATTGTGTTCAAGATTGAATGCAATTGGTTGGCATTAACATTACCACCAGGGGGCACCATCTACCCACTCCGTTCAAGTGCACTGCAATTCTGCAACCCAATGGCTACACTGCTGGAAGTACCTTGTGTGGAAGGAGTTTCTCCAGAGCATCCCCACTGAGCCCTGCAGCCTGCAGCTCCTTGCGGGCTTCATCCGTTGTCTTCCCCTTCATCAAGGCCTCTGTCTGAGCCAGGAAGTTGGCCAGAAGGATCTAATGGAAACAAGGAGGAGTTTCAGATGCCCCACCCAGCGGCTGGTTTACCTGCCAGAGAATCTCAAGTCTGATGTGGGGAAGGATGATTTCTTGATGGCAAGATTCTCCTTACATGGTTTAAAGCTACAGATGTGAAAGCCTGGGGGTGGTTGGGGCTGAAAAAAAATCAGGGAAAGAAGCTGATTTTTTCTGTCCCCCCCGCCCCGCCCCTTAGAAAAATTGGGGAATTTTAGAGAGTACTAAAAAAAAGAGAGTGCAATGTTTATGCATTTATTTGGTTGGGAAAACCTCCTTTTAAAAAACACTCATTCCAAAATTATAGCATGAAAATGTCTGACTTCCTCAATTTTTCCAGTGGAAAATCTGGGAAATGAAAAAAAAACTCCCATGAAATATTTTCTCATTCGGAATGAATAAAATGCTTTAAGACAAGGTCTTTCTCACTCAAAATGCAGAGTGTGAAAAAAGTCACTGAATATTCAGTTTTCCAAAGGGAGGGGGAATTGCAAAATCTGAAGTAACACTGGAAAAAAGAAAAACCACTGAGGCCCATTTGGGATAAGTGAAATGAAGCACAAGATTTTACTCAAAACAGGTAGTATGATGTTTTTTTAAAATGTAAAGACAATCAATAGCATTAGATAATAACTCCTAGATAAACAACAAAAAAACTTGGAAATGTTATATAAATCTAAATAATTTTGGCAACAATTAACAGTCATAAGGAGTTCATGTTGCAGTTACTCCCAACATTTCTGCCCCCTCCCGATGCAGAACACCCGATTTTTCCTGTGGTTTCAAAGTTTCTACGAATTTTACACTGGTAGAAAACAGTACCCTCCCCCCTCCCTAAGTATTTCTGCAAGGTCTCCTTGAGACAACACTGCTGTTACTCAACAAAGTTACTGGATCTGTTTGTATTGCTGGCTATTGCTAGATCCCACCATCATTCAAAAGGGCACAAAGACTGACATTCCAGCTGTGAAAGGACTGCCTTCAACCACCGGCAGCTGAAGCATGCAGCTCCGTGGTTGGAGAGACAAGAACTCTCCTTCCCACAAGCATCTGCACAAACTGTTTTAGTATAGCAAACACAAAAGTGGTTATCGGTTACCCTGTGATGCAGCCCTTTTCTAATAGGATTTTGTGTCTGGGCTGGGATAAGGAAGTCACAAGGAATCATACGAGTCCCTGCAGATGGGTACAAAGAAAAAGCACAAGAAACATTTTATTCAAGTAATTGAAAACTGGAGTGACTGGCATACTTTCCAAATAAGAGTAGCCCCTGAAACCAGAATTACCCTAGCTTTATTTAGTGAAGCTCTGAGAGCCGTAGCTGCTCCTTAGCACTAATAAAATGGTCTGAATGACCCATGTTTTATGCAGGACTAGTCCAGAACAATGTTGCCCCCCCCCACACACACAAAAAAAATCCAAAGTAGCACTGGGCTCTTCCAAACTGCTTAGGGATACCCCGGCACCTCTCTCCATACCTTGGTGAATCAGCTGGTAGAAAGCATGCTGCCCATTGGTTCCAGGTTCGCCCCACACAATAGGGCCAGTATTGTAGTCCACACGAGTGCCTTTCTTGGTTATGTATTTCCCGTTCGACTCCATGTCTCCCTAAGTGAAAATAGAAGAACCACAGCAAATCTGAGAATCTCTTTGCCCCAGATCCCCCCTTTCTAAAAATTACTGCTAAGAGCAGGCTGAGCTACAGCAAGAGTGTTTAAAAGGGTGAGAGGAGAAAGAGAAGGCAGCAACTAAACCATCAAAAAATGGGGACCACGCAAGGTAAACTGAGGCTCTTCCACAGGCAAATAACATAGCCCACTGTTATTGGCTGTCAGATCTTTTGCTAAGCACCAGTGACAAATGGGAGTTAAGGCAGAGACGAGCTACTCAAATTTGTACAATGTGCATTTGGACAGGCCCTGGCCTGGATCTGATCTTGTCAGATCTTGGAAGCTAAGCCAGTTGGATGGGAGACCACCAAGGAATTCCAGGGTTGATACAGGAAGCTGGGCAACAGCAAGCCACCTCTGTTTGTCTCTTGTCTTGGAAATGCCATGATCATGGAGTTCCCATGAATTAATTGTAACTCAGTGGCACTTTTTACTACCGCACCGAGGTGGAATGGGAGTGCCCGTAACACCATCACCAAACACTAAGGGGAGACCCTGCCTTACCTGCTGGAAGTAAGCTGCAAAGCGGTGCATGTATTGGTCATAGGGCAGCAGCGCATGGGTTTCAGCTCCGAAACAATTGATATACCAGACGCCCAGCATCGCCAACAGGACAGGCATGTTCTTCTCGAGGGGAGCAGTGCGGAAGTGATTGTCCTTTTGTGCAATAAAGGGTACAAAAGAAATGGATACACGTTATCCAACTGAGAAACTTGCAGCAGCTCTGCTGACCCCAAACAAAACAATTATAAACTCCCAATCCTCTAGGACAATGCATGGGTACATATTTTATGATCCTTGCATGCATTTTCTTTTACATGTTCCCCTCTACCTTACTCAGTACCACAGAGCCTTGGACTTTGATCTGGTTTCATATTTTATTCAGTTCATTTATATACACCCTGTCTATGGGGACCTAAAGTTGCTTCCAACATCTACTGCCCTGTGTAGGAGGTTAAGCTGAGAAAGAGCAACTGGCCCAAAGTCATCCGATGAGCATCCATGGCAGAGCAGTGATTAGAACCCGGGTCTCCCACATACTAGCCTGGCGCTCTAGCCACTGTACCAGGCTTGGCTCGGCAAAGGGATATGGTAGTCTAATGGAACCTACATCACTGTATTTCTACCTACCACTGTAAGCATGCTCCAGACAAGGTAGCTTCTATACAACTTATCATGTTTAAAAACTCATGCTTTGTTTCAGCTGTTTGAAATTTTGGTCTGTTTTCAGATTCCTGTAGTCCAAACCCTATTGCTTTGTTCACTGATGTCCCACCCTGTTGACTGTACTTGTACTATGTAATCCGTCTTGAGTCTCAGGCCGATTCCCAATTAGCCTTGCTGCAATCTCACACTCCTTTTTCCCCGTGGTGCTTTTGCCTGATTTTGCACACACTGCTGCGAAGCTGCAATTTGCCCCACCTCTTTCCCAAGTTCTCTCCGTGGCGTCAACATTCGGTTTTCAGTGAATCCTATAGCCGAGGAGAGAATTTGGGAAAGAGGTGGGACAAGTTGCAGCTTTGCAGCAGCATGTGCAAAATCAGACAGAAGCAACACAGGGAAAAGGAGCATGAGACCGCAGCAAGGCTAGTGAGGAATCGGCCTCAGTGAGGAAAGGTGGACTGTAAATGATGAGGAGGTTGTGGGGGGACATGACCGCTCTCTTTAAGAATCTGAAGGGCTGTCACTTAGAGGAGGGCAGGGAGCTGTTCCTGTTGACAGCAGAGGAGAGGACTCTCAATAATGGATTTAAATTAAGGGTGGGAAGGTACCAACTGGATATTAGGAAAAACTTTTTTACAGTAAGAGTTCTCCAGCCCCCCCTCCCCAAGCAGACATCGGATGAGGTACACAGCAAGTGTCATTCGCCTTCAGAGAGCCATGCAACGGGGTCCATTTCTATCCAATGCTGATGCTTTAAATTGTGTAGCTAGCCAACCTATCTCATTCCGGCGAGACTAGATACTTACCATCCAGTGAGCTCCAGCAAGCAACTTCTCAAAGTTGTCAAAACCTAGCCATAGTTATAAAAAGAAAAAGAAAAAATAAGCCAGTGGGAAATCCAAGCCACGTATCCAAGACCAGAACTTCAGAAGTTGCATTACTAGCTCTGGGGATCCAGATTGATGCGAGTTCCCTCTAGCAGGACTGGAGAAGTAAAATGCATATTTTAAAAATAAATAACAAATTGGATACGTGAATTCCTCTCTTACTGCCATTCATAGGAGGAAGCTACACTAAAATAGCTCTATCTGGGAAAGGTATTTTTGAAAATGCCTGATGCTGAAATGGCAGCAAGAACTCAGGGGCACAGGAAAAGCAACCAGGTAGCAAGACCTTGGCAAATGCAGCAGCTGAATGAGCAGAAGGGGGTAGGATTGTCAACCTCCATATAAGGCCTAGAGATCTCCCCACATTACAACTGCACTCCAGACTACAGAGATCAGGTCCCTTGAAGAAAATAGTAGCTTTAGAGGGGGGACTCTACAATACTGCATCCTCTTTCCCAAACTTCATGTTCCCCAGGCTTTGCTCCCAAATTTCTAGGAATTTCCCAAGCAGGAATTTGCAACCCTAAAGGGAGGGATGCTACTAAGGGTTAGACTTATTTTACTCCCTGCATCAAGCAAAGGTACAGAAGAACAACATTTCAATGCAATGCAAGCAGTCTGCACAGAAATCTAGCAGGGCATTCTCCTGAAAGAATGGTTTGCTTGTGCTGTGGGAACATACATACCGATGTGCAGGGCGATTGACAGACCAATGGCAGACCACAATGAGTAACGGCCACCAACCCACTGAGAAAAGGAGGAAAAAATGAGAGGAGTTATTTGAGCTGCCAAATAAACTGGAGGGCTGGGAGAGGAAAAGGGCATTCACACTGTTCTCTACAAGTCAAGTAATTATCGTTCCATCGTTAGTCAGTGGATATGGTGCCCTTGAGACCCTTCACCTCCTGTATTTTCCCATCCTCACGGAGAGGAGGGAGGTTGTTCTGATCATGAAACCACATGAGAGGTCTCCCTGCAGGATCAGCTGTTTGTACAGGCTCTGCTGTGCTGCCCGGCTAAAACCACAGGATACAATGGAGAGCTCGTTGGCTGGAGAAAGGAGGGGGTGGCATTTAAAATGCTCCCCCCCCCCCCCGCAGCCGTAATAAACCATGAATCCCTGAATTGTCTGGGGATTTGTGGCTTTTGGTGGTTCACTGTTTGTTTGGTTTGTGAAATCAAAGGAACCATCCTTTTCCCCGGTTAGTGCTCATCCCTAGTCTGAACCCAACGGACAAGGTCCTGTTCACACAAAAATAAAGGGGAACTGAAGTTCTCCGCCGAGATGATCCTGGCTCTGCACACGTTGAAAGGAGTTCTTGGTGAGCGCTATGCCACCTCTTGAGAGGCTGTTCCTGACTGTTAACAACTGTATCTTTGAGTCTGAATGCGTCTTGTTTTGTTCATACTCCAGTCATGTCTGTTAACTAAGGAAAGGAAAATCTACTATATTTCTAGCATTTCCCCAGCAATTCTCTGGTGAGACACTGGGAGGAGACAGTGCACAGTCTGGGGATCCCTCAGTGTAGCAGACATGATTGTCCACATCACACTAGACCAGGGGTGTCGAATTAATTTGCTATGAGGGCTGGATCTTGACCTTGTTGGGCCAGGTCATGTATGTCATAAAATATAATACCAGGTCAGGGAGATACAAACTTTATAAAGGACATAGACAAGCACACACAGCCTAATTCACCTTACTGGCTTGCTGAGCCTCAGCCAACAGGAGGAAGAGAGGCTTGGCTCAGTAGCTCTGCTGTGCAATTGAGAGAACCTGGCAAAGCTAGCTCTCCTTCCCCCACTTCCCTCACTTGGCTCTGTAGTTCCTGTGCAATTGAGCAAGCCTGAAAAAGCAAGCAGTGATGCAGAAGGAAGCAAGAAAGGGGGAAGGAAGTAGATGACAGCCAGTTGCCCAGGGGGCTGACAGGAGCCCTCCGGGGGCCTGATTCAGCCCCTGGGCCGCATGTTTGACATCCTTGCACTACACATGCCTGAGGAACAAAAAAGACCCATGCCCCGTGGGCCTTCCACCTTTTGCAGCCTGAGAGGCAGCTTCTGATAGCAGCAACAAATCTTCTCCAAATCTAGTCTGAATCAGTTAACTATGCAATTAATATTTTACATTATTTATATATTTAAGCCCCACTTTTCTCCCCAATGGGAATCCAAAGGGCCTTATTGTAACAACTCTCTAAGGTGGGTTAGCCTGAGAGTGTGTGACTGGCCCAAGGGTACTCAGAAAGTTTCTGTAGCAGAGCAGGATTTGAATTCAGGCCTCCTGGATCCTAGTCTGACACTTTAATTGCTGTTACCCTGATTCTGGACCAACTCTTTTAGATAGATATTCCCTTTTTACTATACTAGGCCTGTACAAGTTTCAGGCTGGACTGACACTTGACTTTTACTGCCCTAGATTAGATCCACCAGGCAAATGTCACAGCCTAGAATAGCTTCTCAAGGCTGGGTGCAGTGAACTATCTCTTATTACCCAACTGCTACCTAGACCGAAGCATTCAAAAGTCTGGTTGCTTGACCTTTGACAAGCCTGTAGGCAGAACTGTCAGGACTTTCATTATTTCAGATTCCCAGATGTGCCTTTAGCTGCACCTCCTCCTAAGTGAAAATCACTGCAAGATCGTGCAGAGAAATGCCAGTCTCAGCTTTCTCCAGTGCAGTCAGAAGTGGCTTTCCCAGTTCTCACACTGCAAGGAAAGCTGTTTTGGAGTGTGTGGGACACCAAGATGCAAGAAAGGACAGGATTTTGAGGCCTTCCTTTCTTGACTGACAAACACTTCAGAAGTTTAAATGCAACGATCTCCCTGAGCCCCAAATCAATTTGTAGGTGTGGCTCCTCCCCATTTAATCATTCCAATCCAACCTGAGAAACAGGCACAGGTTTGCTCCAGTGCAGAGAGGGTCTTCTCATGCCCATGTTTTATTTTTGCCCCAGTCCATAGATCCTCACACGCCACTGGAGTCAACTGTGTGCAAGGACTGCATAACTTGGTCATGAGACCAGGAAACCAAAAGGAGACAGACAACAGGCAATGAAAAATTAAAACATAGAGACATCAACCCCAAACGCAAGCGCGGTCTTGGATACAATACAATATTTTACTTACATCCCAAAACTCAAACATGTTCTGAGTGTCAATTCCAAAGTCTTTAACTTTTGGCTACAAGAGAAGAGAGAGGGCAATTAACACACACGGCAACATGTTACATCTACTGAGCATGCTCCCCACTTGTTCCAAAGGGCTACGAGGTCTATGGGCAGCTTCTGAGCACCACCGGTCCCTTGCTCTGGCTGTCCACAGCCACTTTTCTGCAGAATCCAAGAGCATAAAATCATTACTTATGAACAAGGTAAAGAATCTTGAGAATCTTGCTGAAAACTCGATGGGGAGGGCAAAACAGAATTTCTTTGGGGGTTTGCTCAAGTCCTTCTCTCAGATAAAGCAAGAGTGGGGGGGAGGGGGGGCGACCATTCTGACCTAAACAGAGCAAACTGCAACATTATTGTCTGTGATCATTCCTTCTCTCTATTGGCCACAGGAGGTGGTGACAGCTACAAGCATAGACAGCTTCAAGAGGGGATTGGATAAGCATATGGAGCAGAGGTCCATCACGGGCTATTAGCCACAGCTTATTGTTGGAACTCTCTGTCTGGGGCAGTGATGCTGTGTATTCTTGTGCTTGGGGAGAGGGGGCAGCGGAAGGGCTTCTAGCCCCACTGGTGGACCTCTTGATGGCACTTGGGGGTTTTTTGGCCACTGTGTGACACAGTGTTGGACTGGATGGGCCATTGGCCTGATCCAACATGGCTTCTCTTATGTAATTATGTTATGACATATAAGAGAACGCAACAGAGGCAGAAGAGGCCTCCTTTCATCAGACTTATGACAAAGCATCAGCACCCTAAAAGCAAAGTTGAAGAATCAAACATGTTCCTAAGAATATTTACTTAGAAGTAAGTCTAATTTCAGAGATATTTTCTTTTAATTAAGCATAGCTGGATTATGGTTGCAAAACTAACTACAACTCTGAATCAGTAAGAGGTCCCCCCCCCCCACTTTTTACACTCCTATCTACAGAATCTATAAAACTTAGCACAGGTTGTTTGAAACAGTGGATGGTTCCATGTCCTAAGGGGGAGGGGGGAGTGGATTCCCCCTCCCCGTGTCCTTACATACAGACCACCTTTTTGCCTAAAAGCATTATTTTCCAACTTAAATGCCAAAGGTACCACACAGACCATCACAATGTACAATTCAGAAGAGCTTTAGAACTTTGACCAGGGAAGACAGAATTTCCATAACAGTGCTTCTCCTGCCTCCTAAACCTGACCATGGCTGGCCTAAGATCCACCAAGTTTGCCACAGCTCTCTGAAATTATTACCCCAGCAGTGTCTTTTGAGAAGTGCAGAGAATCTCTTCTCCACCACCCCTTTCCATCTCAGCCCCTAAAATGAAACTAGCCCAACTTGCAAAAGCTAGATACTTACAGCATTGGTAGACAAGGCAACAAAGTGCTTGGCCACAGCAGAAGGCTTTTAAAAAAATTAAAAAAGAGATGGTTAGGAACGAAAAGACCAACTTTGCAAGATATTCTGAACTGCAAGATGTCTCTTGTTGACTTCATTCAGTGAAAAGAGGCCTCAAGCAGAGAGCCCAGGCAAGAGACCAGATCAGAAAACGAAGATTGCAATGGGGAATATTTGCAAACATGCCGAATCCCATTCGCTTCTGCTGCATTGCCTCCCTTCCCCCCACAAATGAAAGACTAATTCCCCTGCAGAAGAGCTTACAGGCCAAATTTAGAAGGAGGGGGAACAATTACAAGGATAAATGCAAACATATACAGACCTTACTGCCCCCCCCCCCCACCCAAAAAACTCTTTCTGGAAGGTTTTGAGCTAGGAAGCTGGAGGGGGAAGTGGAACCAGCTGAGTATTCTAGGAGGGGGCTGCAAGCAGGAGCAGCAAGGGATGAAGGTTGGAGAACTTCAGGACAGTTGAAGAGGCCAATTGGAAGAGGGCATAGAGATGAAACCTGGAAGCATATGGTCACTCTGAAAGTCCTGACTGCCCCCAACCCTCACGGTGGTATTTCTACAACTGCAGGCTGATGTAGATTGCAAGGATTCCCTGTGCAATCCAAAAGGTTCTGGGGAACTTTTCAGAGCACAGTTCATACAAGTGCTGGCCAGCTTTTGTTGGGCCTTACCAACCTCCTCATGCAAAGCATGACCCCCTCCCCAACCCTTTTCAATACTAGTTATAATGAAACCAGAGTACATTCTGCCTCCCTGCTGATCTTCATTCAAGTCAGGGCTCCATGTAACTAAGCTCTACGTCATGTAAAACCATGGAGAAATGCAACTGAATCTCTGGGAGTGTGGGCAGAACACAGTGGACCTGGTCTTGCAGCAGTTCCATGGTCAGCTATAGATGGAGGCATTCATATTGGCTGCAAGAAGGTCCCTTGTCCCCTCCCCTCCCTTCAAAACCAGACCACTAATCTCACTGTGTACAAAGCACCAAGTATGCCAGAGCTGGCACATTAGAGAGTCTCCTCAGCATTTTCCTCAGCATTCTATCTCTTGCAAACCAAGGGTGGGGTTACACCAAGGGTGCCTTGCCCAACGGCTCCCCCAAACTCCCAGAGCTGTCAGCTGATGGGGCTTCAGGGTTAAGAGGCTGGAGCTTCCAAAGGGTCAGGAGCTTTGGCTTGCCTCTGCCACCCACAGTCTGTGGCCACCAGGAAAGCTACACCTAAGGGCCAAACTAGATAGGATACTGCTTTAACGAGATGGGTTAGCCAACCCCACTCTCATGCTCCTCAACCATTAATTCCCCAAATTAATGCAGGGGCCTTATTTGGAACAAAGCATGGGGCTGAGGGTGGGTGGGACTTCACCTTCTCCCCATGAAATAGTTCCAGGGGTATGTTATTTGCCTGAGGGAGGGGAGCTACAGATGGACATCCAACTCCTTAAAAACATCTAATCAAAGTTGGCCCTTGGATTACAGTTGCAAGAATTGATCTATCTAATTGCACCAATTCTAACTTTAGGGCATTCCTTATATTTACATATGAGACAGGAGAAAAGAGGGAAAGACACTGGGCAGGAGCATATAGTAACACCCTGTTATGGCTCTGACCTCCTGCATCCAGCAACGGACATCAGCTAAACACTCCATCTACCAACTGGGGCAAGCAATGCTTTCTGACTCCATCAATTTGGAAATTTAGAGCTGTCTCTCAGTAACATTAGAGAGCTGAAAGAACAGCAGGCAAACAGCATCTTTTCATGAAGACTTAATAAAGGCCTCCACTGAAGGCCATCTATTCATAGTCCAGGCATCTGGCCGACCCCTGTTGCAAAGATAACTGGGTTTCAAAGTGTAAGGGGAGTTGCCAAGTCTCTGGGGCACTCAAAAGCCAGCCAGCGTCTCATGTTTCCTTCTAACTTAACCTGCTCTGTAACATTCCAAGGCCCAGATCGATGTAGTCCTCTACATAGATTGAGGCTTGGTTCAAATGTAATGCTCCTTGCAAGCTTTGAAAAGAAGCAGCAAGGGGGGGGGGGGGCTCAGGAAATGCAAATTCCATTCAGAGTGAATTTCCAGTCTCCCTTCTGTCATCTGCATGATGCATGATTTTGTGCTATAAGTGAATCAACATTAACCAGAGCTCCCATGTTTTAAAGTGGGTTTGCAAACCATGGTTCAGAGAAACCCCAGGGAACATTAGCACTGTGTTTGTGCACATGGTCAAGGCTGACAGTGGGAAATATAATCTAGAGCATGGAACATGTATTCCAGAGGTTGTATTGTGACCTGCAAAGGATGGCTGGGTGTGAGTGTGTGGCTGAGTTACCACAGAATGGCCTAAAAAGGGGGAGGGGGGGTAGAATTCAGCCATATATCAGACATGTCTCAATTGAAGCTCTCCTCAGCAATCAATCATTGAGAATAGGCACGTCAGCTGCATTGATAGCAGACTTCATTCACAAATAGAATTGGGAGCTTTGAAAGGTTCAAAGAGTACTGGACAACCACACTCTTGACAGAAGGGGGGTTCAGAACCTGGCCTCTGAGGGAGTTTACTCTAAAAAGACTGGGCAGGAACCTTTACAAAAAGATGGTTGTCCCCCTCCAAAACATTTACAGCCATGTTGGTAATGTCTTTATTGCAAGCAGGCAGGAAACTCCCTGTTGTGGGCTTAGCAGCTGAGCAAATAAGTTCAAAGATGCACACAGTGACACTTACATCATTAGCAGCATGAAGGAACCATTCTTTGGCAGTTTCTGCATTAGTGATGGTTTCCTGGGTGGTGAAAGTCTGCAGGAGACAGGTTAAAAAAATCGTGGTCAAGACACAAATGCAAGACACGCGGGAACACAAAATGCTTCAGATCCAAATCGCAGGGATAGACCCCCCCCCTAATGTCTCCTGGGGGAGGGGTAAAGTCACTGGTCCTTCTCTTCTCTAGCCTTCAAGGCCCTGCATGGTGCTACAAAGGGAGGAGGGGACTTCCCAAAAGGTAATCCTGGAACTGCACAGTAGGGAGCACAGAACAAGATTCAATAATCCCAGGTGCTAGGTTGCCCTGGTGCCCAGAAATTTCACCATCACCCTGTATTTACAAAAAAAAGGTATTAGTGTCTACTGAAAACAGTGCATAATTCATTTATCATTTCCTATCAAAATATATTCTGTTATATTGATTTATTTACTTATTTTATACCACTGCCTTTCTCCCCAAAGGAGACCCCAAAATAACTTTGTATTTTTCTTCTCTCCTCTATTTTATCCTCCTAACAACTCTGTGAGGTAGCCTGAGAATGTGTGACTGGCCCAGAGTCACCTAGTAAGCTTCCATCGCAGAATGGGGATTCAAGCCTGGGGTCTCCCAAATCCTATTCCACATTGTACAATGTCAAAATATAAACACGCAGGCCAACGTGCCATTGCTCATTTATATGAAAACTTTTAATTTATACCATTCCATAATTAGGGCAGACCTGGGAGGAAAAAGAGAGATTAAAAAATTACGGTGGCTAGGCTTAAGGTTGTGGCCAATAAAGCCAAAATGGCCAACAAATTATTGAAGGAAGCAAAGATTTACACCATGAAATGCTTCCTACACTGGCTCCAGTACTAAATTCAACAGAACATTTTTTTTTAAACTCAAAATTTTTTATTTTTTATTAACAAAAACAAAACTTCCATATAAGAAATACAATGTTGCAATATTTTAAACATCGAAAAGTAATCCAGAACACACACACACACACACAAACCATAACAATACCAACAAAAGAAGAAGAAGGAGAAAAAAAAAGAAGGAAAAAAGAAAAAAAAGGGGGGGGGAGGTTAATTATATTGTCTAAGTCCCACAGCCTAGCTTCCGGGGTTGGTCATTAGTGAGAGCAAATGTACCCCAATACAAAACAAAATTTAGATATTTCGTTGGCATTTTGTTCTGCTTAGACACATTAGCATTCACGTGATCAAAAAAGTTAAACCACTTTTCGACAAAAAAATCTGCCTTAGGATTATCGCTAAGTGTAAGTTGGGACGCTATTTTATCCTGTATAATCATTTCCCATACCTTTTGGAACCACTGAGTAATTGAAGGGACACTTGTCACTTTCCAAGACTTTGCCAGCAAGAACATTTTGAAAAAACGATAACAAAATTATGAGAAATTGCAGAGAAGAAACTAGGTTAGGGTTGGAGGTTAGCTTTTTGTCGGGGTAATAACAGTCAAGGTTACTACCATAAGCCATTCATAGAACTCCTTTGTCATAGTCAGGCCTCGGATTCAGTGAGAGCTGACAGGAGCGCAGCTCCTGAATCTTTCTGAGAGTTCCACTTCCTTGTCCATCGAACAGTATGTGCAGCTGCATAACAATCCCTGGATGAGCTCCACCACCTATTTTTCTACAAAATGACCCCTGGTCATAGTAATGATAAAATGATGCATTAGGAGTTAGGGTAAAGGAGTTAGGGTTAGGTTTTGTGGCAGTAATAATGAGAAAACATGGTCATTACAATACAAGGCTGATAAGTGAAGTATGGCATTTTTGGATGGCTCCGATATCCAAAGAAAACTGGTCATGGTTTGATTTCTGTGTACAATCCATTGCAATGACACAAGTCCATTCATTGCAACGAGGTGTGTGCTGGCAACCCCCAAGTGGACTGTGCTCCTTTATGGGATCAATAATTTTTGCTTTGCCATGACATCCAACCAACCCAAAGACTGATTTATATTGCAACACGGGCTTCTTTGTTCCCCTTGATGTTCGAACAATTCCATTTGCTCATTAGCAAACAAACAAACAAACAAAAAGATGCCTGCTTTATGAAAGGCATAAATGTGGCCAGTCAGGCAGTCTGGTCAGGATCCTGCCCCACCCACCCCAGCCATTGGAGTTCATTCATCCATTAAAAACACAGCTGTGAGGACCAACATCACGTCCACCCCAGTTTCCTCCTTCCATCTCCAAAACCTGATTTCATTAAAACAAAAGGCTGGTTTATAAAGCAAACTCATAGGAATGCCATTCATCCCTTTCCAAATCCACCCAATTATCCCGACAGCTGAATAAATGAGAACACAGAAATGCTACTCATCCTAACAGGAATTTCAGCCTTTCAGGCAGAGGGCTTGAACTGCCTGATTTATTCACGCACACAATGCCGGTGGGTCTCTCAAGTCCCCTTCGGGCTCCAGCATCCTAAACCCCCGTCTGCGGCTTCCAAGACAGGATAACAAGGAACACTCACCCAACCACTTGTTAGAGCCTGCAATGCCTAGAGTTAAAAAGGATCCTTCAGCAGGATAACACTTGCTGAACAAACTACGAGACCTGTCACAAGTTCAGCTCAACTTCACACTGGTCCTCCTTACCAAAGGTTCTTGTTAACAAGTGTCGCTTGATCAAACAGAAGACAAACAAAAGCTCGCAACAGCATCTGACTAGACAAGGGGTGGCCAAACTTACTTAATGTAAGAGCCACATAAAATTAATGTCAGGTGTTTGAGAGCTGCAGGACATGAACATTTGATGTTTGAGAGCCACAAGGAAGGCAGGGGGAGGGAGGAAGAGGTGGAAAGAAAGCAACTTGATCTTTAAATGCATTCTCCAAGCTGCCATCTGGCTTGGCTTGAAGAAGGGATTTAAAGAGAGAAATGCTGTCCTCCTAGCCGGTTGACAGGGCAGTGGGGGATTGGAGAGCCACATAATTTATTTTTTTATTTATTTTATTCGATTTATATCCCGCCCTACCCCACCGAGGTGGGCTCAGGGCGGCTCACACACATAATGTGTGTGAAAGAGTCACATGTGGCTCCTGAGCCAAAGTTTGGCCACCCCTGGACTAGACCTTGATTCCACCAAGGGAGGCTTTTCTTAGCTGGACATGTCCAATAAACAGATTTTATGAGTAATCTCCCTTGGTGCCCTCCTCTCCAGTCCTCCGCCTTTCTTCATTAACACGCATCTGCCCTGATAGGTCTCTGCACCGAGGCATGATTGCCTTAGGAAAAGTCTGAGCCCAGTGGCACCTTTAAGATCAACAAAATAAGCCTTTGTGTGCATACACCGAAATGGAAGTTACCAGTCCATACATATATGTAGAGGGTGGGCAGCAAATTAGGATACAACACGATAAAGGTGTTTAACAGATGCAAGGACCAAGCTGGCATCACAAGCTTAGTTTATATTGTCTCAATTTATCTATCTTGGGAGTTATAGTTACTGTCTTGGGAGTTATAGTTACTGTCTTGCAAAGGACAAGACCATGAAAATGGCTGCATAATTCCGCCTATATTAAAACTCTGAAGTAGCACCACAAATTGCTATGTTTTACTGTTTTAATACTGCAACTTATAATTGGTGTTTTCATGACTGTTAGCCGCCCTGAGTCTGTTCACGGAGAGGGCGGGATAGAAATTTGAAGTAAATAAAAATTAATAAAATAAATTTGCCCACGCCTGCCATTCTGCAGGTGTACCAACAGAAGAACTAGATTAACCTCAAGATGGTACCCTTCACCCACTCCCATGACGATTTAGCAATAAAACACAATGCAGCTTTTGTATTTTAAGGGAGACAATGCATACATACATCAATACATACATCTTGAAGTCAGACATTGTGTTATATGCTTCATCGCTGGACTCATCTTAATGGCTACAGTTTCTATATCGTTGGGCTCAAAGCAGCCAGCTTTTTTTCACTCAGTCTCAACTGATTCACCTCGGACTACAACTTAACTTGGCTTTTTAGCCACACAGGTCCTGCAACCCCCAGCACAGCCTTTGGGGGTGGTCAAAGGACCCTCTTTCACCAGTAGAATATAGGTAGGATCCAATCATATACACAGCCCCTCCAAGAAGACTCAACAAAACAGGCATATTACTCAATGTGAGGGGCCGCTCCTCATTTTGATTTCTAAAAATTGTGTACTCAATTCCCCTCCACCCCCCCTTTCACTTTAGAACAAATAGAAGATGTGCTGAAGAAGGAAATGCAACAGGAGTCACCTACCAGGACGCCTTCCATAGAACAAGTTACTTGTGAGAATATGGCTCTATTAAAGCTATTGCTTTTGTACCAGGGCGTTTGTGCAGGCATGCGGCTTGCATCACCATAACTTCTCTCCACCAAATTGGGGAAAGGTGCCCCCAGGCTTACTTTCAGAGCACAAAGCGGCCTTATTTCTGGCTTAAGAGTAAGCATTATTTTCTCCTGGGATTCCACCCTTGCTGCCCCCCTCAATAGTAAGGTGCATACCCAGAGTGACCACATGCAGAGATGCCACAGGTTCTAGGAGCTGAATGTCTTGGCATCTTGTGAGCCATGGAACGATCCAATCACATCCTCCCCGCAGAGAGACAATTACCCACCACCCCCAGAGGACACAAAGTCAGGGCAGTCACCCATGCCAAGGGCACAGCGATGCGCTTTCTCTGCTGGTTCGTTTTGGGCTGACAGAAGCCTTTGTTCCCCTTTCAGCCCATTAGCCATTCCCTCATGCCCCATTAGCGCATCTTGGCACACTCTTTGGGAATGGATGAAAGTAAAGCAGGGATGCTTCCTTTCTGACTCACAGGGCATACGTGCACACACAGCGTCTTTGTACCCAGAACTGGATTTTGCATGAGCCACTGAGGAAGAATGAAAAAAGCATCTACTCTCCCCCAATACCACCTCCAAACAAGAAAATACCTTGGAAGCAATAATGAAGAGTGTCGTCTCCGGATTCAGTTCAGCCAGAGTTTTGGCCATGTGGGTACCATCGATGTTCGAGACGAACCAAACCCGGGGACCTCCCTTGGAATAGGGTTTCAGAGCTTCAGTCACCATGAGGGGGCCCTGCAGAGAAGTCAAAACCCAGATTATTGTGAAATGTCTTGCCTTCAGCCGCTTTCCCCGTGCAGCAAAGTTAAAAACACAAACTGGACAACTCACCAAATCTGATCCTCCAATCCCAACGTTGACCACATCAGTCATGGCTTTTCCAGTATAGCCTTTCCAGTCGCCACTGCGAACTTTCTGCACACAAGAGAAAAATTGTTACCAAAAAAAAGGGCAGAAAATAAAACTGGCCACTGGCAAACTGATGCTTATAGCTGATATTTTGAAACCCCCCAAAAAGAACTGGGGACTCTGCAAAACCAAGTGAATAACAGCCATCTCAAGACGTTTTCTTGTAACTGAACAATCCCGTAAGACCAATGTAAACTTTAAAAACAAAGAAGGAAAGATATGGAGGCATCAAAGAGTGTCCTGGACAGCACAGGCGTAAAGGTGGGAAACAGTGATCAATATGAACATCTCAGTGATCAATATGAACATCTCAGTGATCAATATGAACATCAGTATGAGCCAGTTTGGTGTAGTGGTTGTGTGGCCTTGGGTCAGCCATAGCTCTGGCAGAGGTTGTCCTTGAAAGGGCAGCTGCTGTGAGAGCCCTCTCAGCCCCACCCACCTCACAGGGTGTCTGTTGGGGGGAGGAAGGTAAAGGAGATTGTGAGCCGCTCTGAGACTCTTTGGAGTGGAGGGAGGGATATAAATCCAATATCTTCTTCTTTTCCTGTCTGACACTCTATGAATGTGGTCAGGGCCAAGGAAGCAAGTGGCAAGACTGGTTAAGAGCCTGAGCAGTAGTGTGCCAGCAAGTTCCTGATTCAAACTTTCAACTTCTGATATGAACTTACCAGGTGGAGTTAGACAAAGCTCCCCGCCCCCCATATGCAGATAGCTGAACTACCTAACAGGAATGTCTAAAGGCATGTTGAACACCAACAATGCAATCTTTTAAGTCTGTTGAGGTCAATGCACTTAGAAGGATGCAACTCTACTTAGGGCAGCACTATAAACATCAAGTTTGGGCGGGGGGGTGGTTAAGATAATTTGACAGAAGGTTTAAGATAATTTGATGGAGCCCTGTGGCGCAGAGTGGTAAAGCTGCAGTACTGCGATCTGAACAATCTGCTCACGACCTGAATTCGATTCCGGTGGAAGCTGGGTTCAGGTAGCCGGCTCAAGGTTGACTCAGCCTTCCATCCTTCCAAGGTCAGTAAAATGAGTACCCAGCTTGCTGGGGGGAAAGTGGAGATGACTGGGGAAGGCAATGGCAAACCACCCCCGTAAAAAAGTCTGACGTGAAAACATCATGATGCGACATCACCTCAGGGTCGAAAACAACTGGTGCTTGCACAGGGGACCTTTCCTTTTTAAGATAATTTGACGGAAAACTGCAGCATTTCTGTGTCGTTAAATAAAAAGCAAATCGACCCAGCAAAAAAAAGTTAAGGAGAAAAGCTATGCACAGAAATGGGCAATTTGGTGCAGAACCACCTTTGCGTGGTAGTCAAACATCCCCAACCCCCCTTCAAGGGACACTAACAGCCTCAGCTCCTTTCTGCTGCAGCTTCTTCACATCCACTCTCACCTACTGTGACCCACATTGTCCATTCAGTTCCTGCCCTCCCTGCCAGGGCCACTGCAATTAGTGCCAGTCATTCTCCAGCTAGGAAGATGGGTCTACACCAATCCATTCCAAGTTATGAACGGTCACTGGGCAGTTATGCTCTTCAGTCCCTGGAGGGGGGGGGGAATTCTCTAATCTCAGACTCTAGATGCAATGAACAGGGAGGATTTAATGTCTGAACATGCTCCCTTCCTCCTACCATTTTCATGTCAGGCTGGGCTAGAATTCTCCACCGGCGTCTCATTTTCCAGGTGCAAGGAACACTTCTCTTCCCTCCCGCAATCATCTCATCCCCTGCTTCATTCCCTGTTTGGAAGTCCCCATTCCTCCCTTGTTTGAGAATCCCTGCAAGCACACCACCTGATGTCAAATGCTTTCGGGTCTCTCCCAACGTTTAACAATTCCTTGTGCCGACATGATGCCTCACAGCAGAACATGTGATCAGGCTCCAAAGAAAAGCCTCTGTCAACGGTGTGTGACCCATGACTGCTTGTTCACACATGATGCTGTTTGACAGTGAGGTCGGCTGACATACACCCATGAGCAAACGGTGTTTGGTCTTGCAATTGGACCATGGAAAAAAGAAAGAGCTGTTCCAAACTTGCCCCTTCCCCACTCGCATAAAACCACCTTTGACAGAGTCAAGCCACTGGTCAGTCGAGGTCAGCAATGACTACTCTGACTGGCAGCGACTCCCCAGGGGCACAAGTTAGGATCTCTCACATCACCTGCTCCCCAATCTTTTGAATAGAAGTGAGGGATTGAACCTGGAAACTCCTGCATGTTGAGCAAATGCCCTACAATGAGCCACGGCCTCACCATGATTGGCCCACAGCTGTACACACATCAGCAGCGTGAATACCACCACTCTGTTCTCAACCTGGGCACTGCTGTACAGCTTCCATTCCCTCCAACAGTGTTTGCAGAGAAGAGCTTCCCAGCTCAAGGGACAGTCAAGAGGTCTGGATCCAACCCTTCGTTTTTCTTAAGAAAGGGTGGCAGTTTTTTCTTATTCCCCTCCCTCCCATGCAGATCCATGCTCCTGAAGATTTACTGATATCCAAGGAATGAAACTTGCTACCCCTCCTTAATTCTCTAAAGTTTTCTTAACTGCATGGTTGGATCCATCACTATTTTTAGGAATTTGCTGCCAATGCTTAGGGCAAAGAAAAGCGCTGAAAGTATGTTGAAGTATTTTCAAGTCAGTCATGATAAAGTTAAACTGATGCTGCGTGTAAACAGGGTATTACCTAGCTAAGCTGTAACCTAACCAATTGGGAATAGAGACAGTTTCCTGGGTATCTGCAGGGATAGACATGCAACAGAATTTCGCTCGGCAGGTTGCTCTCTTAATCATACAGCAACAAGACTGATAAGAAGAAAGGGGCAGGGAACATTGCAGAATTCAGAGGAACCCCCTCCAAAGAACAAACATTAGTGACAAAAACACTATTCTACCAGGGGAAAGCTATGACTAACAATCGTGTCTGGTAAATATTTCTACCTGGCAGAAATTCTTCATTTTCTCCAAAACTTTGTTCACTTCTGGGACGACATCTTTGCCTTCAACCAAGATCGGGGTATTGGAGCGATTCCGCAGGGCGATGTGAAGCACAGCTCTATTCTGAAAACAGGAAGAAGTTCCAGGACAATTAGGGTGGGTTATGAGCAGACTGCTCTGGCAAAAACCAACCTCAAAAAGAGAGAAAGGCAGGCAAAGCTATGGTTAAGTCTGCACAACTGAAATACAGTTCACAGTAACTTAAATCCTGGCTTGCCACAACAGAAGGTAATGAAACCTTCTGTATCCTGGGAGGAGTGGACTACTAAATTCAGATCCTGGTTTGATAGGCCCTAATCCATCGCAGTTAATCCATCACAGTTAATGGAATGTCCTGCATTCAGACAGAATTCAATATAATTAGAATGACTGTGGATTGGTGCAATATTTGAACAGAGACACAGTCTCAGACAGATACCAATGAATGGGAAGAGACTTTACCTCTAGCTATTGTTGCAGTTGCTTCTGTGTCCCTTTCCTCCTTCCCAAATTTGCCTGTTCAAATAGGGATAAAGAAATAGCTCCTCACTGAAACTGCCAAGATGTTATGAGGGTGCAATGAAATACTCTGACATGAACATTTTAAGTAATTTCCAAATCAGAACACTGTTCACACATGAAACTGACTTATACCAAATCAGACCCTAGGGCCACCAATGTAAATTTTAGCTGTTCTGTCAACATCTCTTCAGGGTCTCAGGCAGAGGCCACTCCACAGACTCAACATCACCTGTGCCTTTGCAAGTGGAGACGGTGGGGACTGATCCTGTGACCTTCTGCACTGAGCCACAGCCCCTCCATGCTGGAAGCATGAAGTCTGTTTTATCCCAGACCTCACCTACAGAAATCATTTGGTATCCATCTGCTGTGCTCAGAAGCCCTCCCATACGTTTGTTGCTCAGAAGCAACCAGCCCTCCCATATGTTTGTGCAAAACAGCAACTTGTGTCAAGGAAGAACTGCCTTCTCTTGCTGCCACCGGTGATACACTGAAGATAGATGGGCTAGTAACTTCACTAGGTGTCTTTTATACAGTTTGCCAGAATGAGGTTTGGGCAACCTCCCATTCTGGAAGCAATTATTTGATCCTGTGGACAAGGTCCATCTTCCTTTTCTCCCTAGTACCAGCCTTGCATATCAAGGAGGCTGGAAGTAAATTGGACTCCGAACAAACAAGGAAGGGTGTGTTTGTATGCGTGTAGAGTTCCATCAAGTCACAACTGACTTATGGAGACCTTGCAAGGTTTTCAAGGCAAGAGATACACACTGCCTGTCTCTGTGTAGCAACCATAGAATTCCTTGGCGGTTTCCCATCCAAATACCAGCCAGGGCCGACCCTGCTTAGCTTCTGAGATGAGGCTAGTCTGGGACATCCAGGTCAGGGCAGAACTACCATACCCATATTTAAACAGTTTTAAGCAGTAGCCATTCATCAAATCTCCTCAAAAGGTACTGGGCAGCCCAGCAACACACACACACAACAGCACAATTGCAAACAGCCACCTCCTTCTGGAACAGAAAACAGTCTCTGATTTTGA
The DNA here is from genome assembly GCF_032191835.1 of Heteronotia binoei. Taxonomy (NCBI): domain Eukaryota; kingdom Metazoa; phylum Chordata; class Lepidosauria; order Squamata; family Gekkonidae; genus Heteronotia; species Heteronotia binoei. The sequence continues at coordinate 28,326,884 of NC_083236.1, forward strand.
GACGCTCCAGAAGTTGCTCAATGCACATTTGAAGCTATTTAACCATCATGGTCTGCAAAGAGAACCTGGGGTGCCTGAGTTTTTGGGGAGACACAACTGGCTAATATGCTCCGCTACAGCATTTGTGCAAGCATTCAAAGCTCTTTGTATGCATCACTTCAATAATCCCATCATGGGCTCTGGTAATATCCCCATGCCATTGGGAGGAAGATCGAGGAACTGTCTTCCAAGGCCATGAAGAGAGTTTGGGACAAAGATGGAGGTCAGCAGGGGAACTTCTTGATTCTTAGCTGTTTTCACACTGCATCAGCTCTGCCTTGAACCCAACATAATTTAAAGTGACAACCCAGGAAGGAAGAAAAAAACAGAGACCAGTTCAAGCTTGTAGGGCAGGAATGTGTTTGGTTAAAAGCAACACACCCTGGCCAGAGTTGGACCATAGCCACCAGTAAGTGCTTAACATGCACATCAGGTGGCTCAGAATGTGTTCTTGTTTTCAATCAAGCATCAGCTATGGAAATTAAAAGCCTGGTTCTCTTAATCCCTATCCTGAATGGCACAGGCTAGCCCAATCTTGCGAGTTCTCAGATGCTAAACAGGGTAGGCCTTGGTTAGTACTTGGACAGGAGACCACCAAGGAAGAATGGAGTTGCTATGCTGAGACAGGCAATGGCAAAACACCTCTGTTCAACTCTTCCCTTCAAAAGCCTGCAGGGCTGCTGGAAGTCAACTGTGACTCGAACAGCACCTTCTACCAGCTCTCTTCTTAGATCACAAAAGCCTACCGTGTCTGAGTAGGATTATGGCAACAGATTACATGAACTTGTTGACCACTGAAACCACTACAGGAACATGAATTATTATCCTACACTGCAACCAGGATAGAGAGAGAGACAAGGTGACTTGCTTGCCCACTAGGTTTTACTTATTTACCCCCTACGCTGTTCAGTGGGCTCAGAGCAGGTAATGGCAGTTTTCTTACAACTAGTGAACAGTTTGTAGCAGAAAAGGGTGGGATGTGATAGGTCCATCCAGCAGAACTATGCCCAAGTACACAAGACGTACCTCTGTGAAGTTGATCTTTTCCCCAGAGAACATTTTCTCTCTAGCACTCTCAACACCCCTTGATTTTGCCTGAAAGTGAAAACAGACAATTCAGTATTGAGTGGAATAAACCTAACTAACAGTTTAAGTAAGTACCTTGCTAACAAGAGGAGAAAGCGCTGCACAACATTGGCCTTCTCTTCCTCTAGGTTAACTCTGAATGCACATCCACGTTCCTACTGAAACTGACACCTAACTGGACTACGGTGGAATTCAATGCTCTGTCAAACAGCACTGCATCTTGTACTTCTCAGGGAATGGTTCTATCTCCAGGGAGGTTACGTATAAGTATACAGGAAATGGGTTTAAAAACCTAGCTGCTGTGGTGCCAAATAATGTTTATTGGAAATTCAGTCATAACACTACATTTTGCCAATGTAGGTTTTTAGGGGAGAGTTCATCTTTACTGTATCAAGATGTGTTTGGCATGTCCCGTAAAGCAGGGGTACCAAATCCTGTTGAGACTGTGGCTGCATGTAGAATTCTGAGAACGGGGAGGGGATGCTGCACAAAATGGCTGCTATGGGAGGCAGTCACAACATGGCTGCCGTGGGAGGCATCAGCTAGTCACAACATGTTGGGTAGCTGCAAACCAAGAACCCTTCTTTGAAGGAGGTAGCCATTTCCAAATGGGTGCTTCCTGAAGACACAAAGGTGATGTCTCCTGGGCTCTTCTGAAGCACCTCCTGCTCCAGTGAACTGCAAGAAAGCCAGGAATGGCTCTTTGCTTTGAGAAAGAAGGAAATATATTAACTTGCACCATGGTGCCCATGGATACCTTGTGCTGGGGATCGCTATCATATGGCTACACTAATGTTTAAGCATAAGAAAAGCTGGGGTTTCATTACCAGTTCAATCAGCAACTTCATTACTTCTTCTGTAATCAAGTTCTTGGAATAGTCCATCAAGATGTCCCCATGGTCAGTATTCAGTGTCATGCTGTCAAAAGATCAAAAGATGCTCATAGCGCCCTAAAAGGAGCAGGTAATGGACGAATATCCCAATGCTAGGGCAAGAGTTCAGGTACCATGCCTCACTTAAACATGCCTGATTTGAAAAGTTTTGTTAAGAGGATTTTGTTCCCCTCCATTCAGTCCTCCCGCACAAAACTAGTTCGGAGAGGTGCAGCTATTCAAGTTAACAGATAACACAGAGAGGTGATTTTAATAAATGCACCCAACCAAAAACAAAAGTCTTGACAAATCTTCGTCGCCTTTCATTCATGCATGGAAACATGGTCTGAGCAAGCAGCTTGAATAATTTCAGAATACTGGAGCAATTCAACGAGTGAGAACAAAGTTTCTGCTCATTTCCATGTCAATCCCATTTCGGGTAAATCTGTCAAACCCCCCTCCTTTCAAACCTCAACTGTCCCAAGTGAAGCTCTCTAAATTATTTGGGCTTATCCTGACAAGCAGAAGGCATGCATGCCTTCTGCATTTTTGGCTTTAAAAGAGCATAAGCTGATTTGGAAAGACAGATGTTACTTGTCTAAACTGTACATTCAGATTTGAGAAGACTCAAGGGCTACATCATGTCATGCAGCGAGCCCTCAGGTTCAACCACACCCAAGGTAAAAAATCTCATGCAACTGCAGTTGCCGTGGGAAGTCAGAGTAGACATCCCAGGCTACAGCCACATGATTGTACAGACAGACCCTGTGAAGGCTACATTACCACATTGGTCTTGCAGTGACTCAACTAGGAGGTAGGAAGTAGTGACATAAAATGACATCTACAAGCCAAGAGATTGTCCCTTTAACAGGGGCTGCAGTAACAGCCCAGGTGGCTCTACAATGCCTGTAGTGGCAGGATTCTGGTTTGACTTCTACAGCTGGATTTACAGAACCTCAAAGAGGTTTCCTTCGCAGCCTTCTTGCTGGAGCATGGTCCACTCAAGCTGGAATGCAGCATCTCAGTGACACAGAACCAGCAGGGGAAAGAGATTCACCTGTCTTGACTTTCTCACACTCTGTCTTCCCTGATCTCACAAACAATCATCATCTCTATGTTCCACGCTTTTAATGGTGCTCCATGAAGAATTTCCAATGTAGACTTCTCAAGTCAATACATCACAAAGCATTAATGTAAGGGGACATAGCAAATACCAATGTACTCAACCTTCCCAGGTAACAAAGCGGAAGATGCAGATCCCCCCTCTCTCACTAAGTGGCAGCATGAACTCAAAATTCAAACCAAGTATTCAACAATCATGGCCAGAAGACGTCTGCAAAGACTGATACTGCCAAGCTATCTGGCAACCTAGACTAGCTCAACAGGACTGCTAAGAGGGTTTGCTCAATCATGAATTAATGGGGTAATGTGGATAGATGCAGCCAGCCCTCTTCCACTATCTATGATGACCTCCTGAGGGCTACACCATCATAAGACAGTTGTCAGGGATGCTCTAGGCTGATCCTGCATTGAGCAGGACGTTGGACTAGAAGGCCTGTATGGCCCCATCCAACTTGTGATTCTAGGACTCTAGAAGGTCAAACCACATTGATCATCCAGCATGAAAATGTTTTTGTGTACTACACCTGCAGCTATTTCAGCTGCAACCCAAGGCACACCTACACTGGAGTAAGCCCCATTGGACTAAGCAGAACTCCCAAATAATCATGCTTAGGATCTGTGTATGAAACTCATGCTGCGGCCTCACGCTATCCTTGTAAAGAAGAGAGGAAGTACGCATATGTGCACATGAAATTTTTCCTCTTTGGCCAGATGCTTCTAGAACTAACAATGACTTTTGGAAGTCCCCTTTAAGAAAGGATTGCTATTTGTCTTGGGCAATCCTGAACATCTCTCTCATCCCATGGTATGTGCTGCCAGAACTCCAACCACCACTTATATCTCTCTCTGTGTTACATGCTGTCAAGTCACTTCCAACTTATGGCGCCCCTATGACTTAACGACCTCCAAAACATCCTATAATTAACAGCCTTGCTCAAGTCCTGCAGACCGGAGGTCGTGGCTTCCTTGACTGAGTCAATCCATCTCATGTTGGGTCATCTTTTCCTATTGCCTGTAACTTCTCAGAAATGCTTCCCCTTCTCAGCCCTACGAAAGGAAGTAAAATTGAACAGCAACAGAATGGGTTATTAAAAATGTGTTCCCTGCCCACTGGACCCCACATTCAGAAAGTCAACACAGCTCCAGTACTGGGGGGGGGGGGGGATGTTGCTGGGTTTCAGAGTAAAAACTGCACTAGCTGCCTTTCTAGCAGAACGTACAGTGTACGTAGAAGCTCCATGATTAAGATTTCAACTAACAGGGAAAAACCCTGAACTCACTTTCAGAACGATTCTGCTATGTTGTCACAACCAGGAACATTATGTATTTCAAAATTTGAAGGAAGAGTCACTTTATTTGAGGGTCCTCTGCATTATTATTCTTTTGTTGAATATAAATGTAAACCATTATTTTAACGACAAGCTTATGGAGCATAGCTGTCCCAAGTGCTGAATATTTTTGAGCCCCTGGCATCACTTCATTTTTCTGCATCCAATGGCAAAGATTCTGCACAGCAGCCTTGCCTGGAAGGACAGCAATTGCCTTCCATAAGCAAGCCACAGATAGAGCACACATACCTTTCCTCCCACCCCACTTTCTGGCAAGGCCACCACACAGTCCCCAAAGTGTGTGTGGCCTAATATGCCATAGCGTTGCACTGTATTCTCCCCAGGCAGACAACTGCTGTTCCCGCTAAGTCTCTACTCTGATTATTGGTCTGAGGTTAGTGAGAGTCAGGGCTGCAGTCCCAGTAGTGGTGTTCTGCATCTGGCCAGCACTATGGCAGCTGTCAGTCTGGCTTTCAGGAGCCAGCACAAACACCAAGAGTAACAGAGCAGGAGCACGGGTTGTGACCTGGTAAACAGCAAAGGAAGAGCCCCCAAAGACAAAACAAGTGAGATCTTTGTGTTTGGAGATCCCAGAGAGTAAGTATTCATTAAAAAAATGAATTCCCTTTCTGTTCACCATGTAAATGTAGGACAGCCCTGTCCAGTTCCCTCCCTCAGAGGCAAAATTTTCCCTCCATTTTTCTTTCCTTTTATTGACTGAGCCACCCTCATAGTGTGTTTTCTTCTTTGCTGAAGAACTCCGGCTGTCCCACCCTGCCACAGTACAATATTTTGGCTGCTGGCTCAGCTCAGGAACCTGAGGGAAGGATCAGGAGTCCCCTTTAACTTAAACAAACGGCACTTGAGGTGTTTTTAAATTCAAAAATTACAAAATGTTTTATTTAACATAGAAGGGAAAGGTCAAGTGAAATCAGGGGTTGAAATTTCTGCAGTAAAACCAGTGCATGCACAGACTTTAGTTCTTATGTTTCAGGACAATGAGAATTTTTCACAGCTTAAATCTTTAAGTTGAGAGGCTTTAATTCCAGTGTTTTCCCCAAACTTGTCAGTCAGTACCCTTTCTTTCAGCATTCTCTGACTTCTTTGGTTTCCAGGAGGCTGGTATACTCTTTCCAGCACCCCCTTCTCTTGAAATACCAGTACTGGTCTTGAATTTTTAACTGATTCTTAAGGTCTCCAAATGCAGTTTCTATCAACACCAGAACAGGATTCTCTGTACTCTTCAGAGCTAACACCCTGTTTGACCGGGTAGGGAAACTCTCCTTTCACTAGAAGATCTATTCCCCCCCCTTTTTTTGGCCAGAATGGTAGTTTCCATCTAACTACCCACTTGTCCTTGCTGACTTTCCCCAGTTCTCCTGTTTGTGTCAGTGCTGGATTCTGAAACTGTCAGTACTCAACTCTTCTCAGCTAGGGCTGAAATCAGACTGAATCCTCCTCAGCATCCACTTCAGAAGTCTTTCTCTGCTCAGCTGATGTAACCAGTCAATTCTCTTGGAACAACCTGTCACTCAGGGCTCTCTGGCTCTGTGAAGAATTAATCCTTCACAGTCTTTTATCTGTTTTACACAGCACTTTTAAGGTTTTAAAAAGTGGAGTTCAGTCACAGCGAGTGTACCAGGGTGAACAAACACTAAGACTTAAGCTCAAGGAGGAACAAGTTATCTCTACAACTCAACCTAGGAACGAACTCTCTTCTTAATGGAGATCTTTCTCCATTTTTCTCACTGTTAGTTCTGTATCTCACAGCAGCAGAACTGAGATTTTTTTACTCTGCCTGGATTGGTGTTGCTTTTCTTCACACACCCTCCCTGGAAGGTTCATTAAGAGGTAAAAGGTCCAGTGCGATTGCAAAGATAATTTTAAGCAGTTATTAGGTAACACTAGTAACACACTGCCCTGTCTTACGTAATTTCCCTGCACATTCATGCCAGCCAGGATATTGCTTAGCATGTTAGGTTTTAGTTTTGAATGTGCAGGCTGCCTTGAGAGGGAGAACAGGTACAACCCTTTAACGGTCTGGTCTGCCTGATGAAACAGCCAGAAAAGCTACATCATACTGAATGGCTTTCCTATAAAATCTCACTTTGCAAACTGAAGTTTCCTGCACCTTTACAAGTACACATCACAGGACACAAATGCACCCACACAGTTTTTTATTTAATGGACATGTGGACAAAAGTTCTGGCCAGGTCAGACAGTTGTTTCCCCCACAAGAGACAGTGCATATCTGAGTTCCCAAAAGAGGCAATGTCCACAAAGGAAGACAATAATGTGAGAAGCATTTTTAAACCTCTATACCAGGGCTTGTTTTTGAGCAGCAACGCACAAGAACGCAGTTCCGGCTGGCTTGGCATCAGGGTGTGTGTGTGGCCTAATATGCAAATGAGCTGCTGGGCTTTTACTACAAAAAGCCATATGCTAAACAATGGTGATGCCAGGGGGGGGGTGGCCTAATATGAAAATGAGTTCCTGCTGCACTTTTTCTACAAAAAAGGCCCTGCTCTATACCACTGATCTAGAAGATGATGATATTGGATTTATATCCCGCCCTCCACTCCAAAGAGTCTCAGAGCAGCTCACAATCTCCTTTACCTTCCTTCCCCAGAACAGACACCCTGTGAGGTGGGTGGGGCTGGAGGGGGCTCTCACAGCAGCTGCCCTTTCAAGGACAACCTCTGCCAGAGTTATGGCTGACCCAAAGCCATGCTAGCAGGTGCAAGTGGAGGAGTGGGGAATCAAACCTGGTTCTCCCAGATAAGAGTCCACACACTTAACCACTACACCAAACCAAGAAGCTCATGCATCCGGATTGAAATGGAAACCTCTTTCAAATACATACTTTTTTGTGGGTTTTGGGGACTTCCCTTGATTGTATTTCTAACATCTTGCCCGATTCAGGATCGAACACACAGCTGAACATCTCATTACCAATACAGAAAAGATTTTGCAATGATTAACTATTTAAGATGGCAACAACGTGGGGTTCTGAACCTAATTTGTACACTGACTTTTAACACGGGGGTGGGGCGGGGAGAGAAGAATCCTAAATCACTAATTAGTTTCTTGTCAACTCCTGGGAATCCCAAAGGCTTTGCCACCCCAGAGAAGTCAGACCAGCCCTCAATTTTTCAATTACCATCTTTGCTACCTATGCTGGACCCATCTCCTAATCTGGGTGGAAGGAAGACAAGGTCTATTTCGAACAGCTCTCGAAGAAGATCCCTTTCAGGGGATTAGTTACAAAGAACTCCGCCTGCTTGCAGGAGAAACACAGCAAAATTAAAGCCGATTAGGGCCTGTACTCCCAAATCCATGCTTGCGTGGAACAGCAACCCTTGCCTAGCTTGCACGGAATCGATCATTCTCAATTCGACTCCGGCAAGCCACTATCAGACTGGAAACCCAGGCTGCATTTGATATAACGGCCGCGAGGGCAAAACCAAGCAGCGGCTTTATTTGCATTAAATCATGCCCAAAGATCAGAAGGGAACATTAAATCTTCTGCGTGTCTCTCTCCCCCTCGAGTATGTCCTAGTCAATATTTCGCTCCCCGAGCTTAGTTTTGACAACACGCACCGACCTGCTCTTTAACAGGGGCCCTAAAACACCAAAGGGTCAAGGCGGGAGCAAAGAGGAAAGCAATTTTTTTTTTTAAACCGCATGTCACGGATGATGAGCATCGATCAGCGACTGACGGGGGACCCCCCGCCCGGTTTATGCCACAGATCGGAAAGCGAAGGCGAGCAAAGCGAGGCTTCTCATGACTCAGCTAGCCAGGGAGGCAGCTCCGAGGCGGGCGCCCCCCTCCCCTGGCTGCAGCCGCGCTTGTGCCTCTCCGCACGTACCTCCTCGCAAGGAGGAGTCAAGGGCAAGCGAGCGGCCTCCCGGCAGAAGCTGCAAAGGGCCAAATCCCGACGCTTCCCCGCGGTCCCGGCTCTTTGCAAAGGGAGCGGCGGCGGGGGACGAAGGAGGGGGGGAATCTAATTGCCAGGGATCCCTTGCAAACACGTGTGCGGGCATGTGCGCGCGTGCTTCCTTCCCCCCGTCCGCCCGGGGTCGCGCAGAGGCGGAAGCAGCTGGAGGGCTTGCAAAGCAGCCGGGGCGGGCGGGCGGGCGGGCAATCGTCCCCCTCCCCCGACTGGCCCCGCGACCGGACCTGAACTTCTGGAAGCGCTCCGGGTCGCTCTCGAAGAGCTGCCGCAAGACCAGCCCGGCGGCGTGGCCCTTGTACCACTCGAGCAGTTTCTGGAAGCGGGGGTCGCTGGAGAGCGCCATGCCGGGAGGAGGAGCAGCAGCGGCGGCGGCGGCAACCGGAGGTGGAGGAGGAAGGAAAGGCGAGACAAGAAGCGGCGGGCGAGGCGCTTTTGAGCCGGCGGGCTCCTCCCCGACCCCGCCTGGTGCTGCGCGGCCCGCCCCTTGCTCGCCTTCCAGGCCGATCTCCCACGAAGCGGAGTCGCCTCGGCTTTAAAGTGTGGTGGAGGGTGACCGCAGGGTCGCTGGAGGAGTCGCTGCTCCGGCCTTTACACACAAGAGGGCAAGACTTCCTCTTTCTAAGCAGCCCTGGCTTTTATTTTTGGCGGTGCTGGTTGTAGTGGTGCCTGAATCATTGGACTCCTCTGCCAACAGAGAGTTACCTTTCCAGAGCAGGCTGCCTGTTGGGCTTCTGTGTCACTGCTCTGGGCTTTCATTCATTCGGCCGCTGTACCTTTTTCTGATCCTGCTGTGCTCCTGCTATGTAATTTCTGCACCGTTTAACCTGCCACGTTAATGTTTATACTCTGCTTCAGCTGTGTTTCAGATCTCTGCTTAGTTTCAGATTTCTGAAATCCTTTTGCATTGCTTATTAGATGTCCCAGCCTGTCAGTTGTATTGATCACCACTGTGCAACCCATCCTGAGTCTCAGGGAGAATGTCAATATGGTGGTGGAAAGTGCCCTCCAGTCGCAACCCTTCTATAGCAACCTTGTGGCGTTTTCAAGGCAAGAGAGGTTCAGAGGTGGTTTGCCATGGCCTGCCTCTGCCTGGCAACTCTGGACTTGCTTGGCAGCCTCCCATCCAAGGAGAAACCCTGTTTGGCTCGTGAGATTGGGCAGGCCTGAGCCATCTGGGGCAAAGCAAAACATGAGAAAGGCAGCCTGTAAATAATCAAACTAAAAAAAAAAAGAAACAATCAACCCTGGCTTTTGTTTTGGGTGGTTTGGGGAGTGATTGTGCCTGGACCTTTTGACTGCTCCATCAGCAGTGATCTGCCAGAGGAGGCTGACAGTTCTGTCTCTGCATGTGTGGATGCGCTGAGCTTTCATGCAGGACGCAGAACATTTGCTTGGCACGCAGAAGGTCCCAGGTTGGTTCTATTAAAAGCACCTTCCTGACCTGTTCTGTTCTAATATACCTGTCGCCTTTATAAAAGTGCCATCCTGAACAATTCTGGTTTACACAGTTCGAGGAATGACAGATGTCACAGGAACCTTCCTGATCCCCTCAGGCAGGCCCATTCCACAATTTGGGGCTGCGACAGAGAATGCATGTAGACAGCAGTTGCCGACTGTTCCCATTTGCAGTGTGGCACATGCAGAAGGCCCTGCTCAGGTGAGTAAAGCTGTCATGAAAGCTGTCATGGCAGAGCACAGGAGGAGAGGCGGTCCTGCTGGTCCAAGCCCTTGAAGGGTGTTATATGTGACAGCCTGTACTACCTTGAATTGAAGCCAGTCACTGATGGGTAGCCAGCAAAGTAACTGCAGAATACATGCTCTGTCCAGCTCCTGACAATAACCGAGCTGTGGTACTCGGTACCAAACGGAGTCTCCAAGTTGACTTCAAGGTCAGATTCGTGCAGATGGAATGTGTTCACAGAGCTGCCCTTATCCCAATACATAGTTGGGCTCCTCTGGAAAGCTAGGGGGCAGGGGATTAAAAATCTCGCTAAGAATAAACATTTTCTAGCACATTCTTGGCATTATAAGGGTTCATGACAGACACCACATTTTAAGGAGCCAACCATTTCAGCTGACAATAGATGGACACAATCCAGTTTTTCTTGTGCAAACTGAAAACTTGGTGGCATCTTAAAGACTAGCAGTGTGTATTTCAACATGAGCTTTTGTGAGCCACAGCTCACTCAACATGTGCCCCCCAAAACCTTATTTCCATTTTCTAAAACAGTGTTACTTCTTCCCTTCCCTTGCTCTCAGGAGACTGTAGGACATCCATTGAAGGACTAGCTGTGTTCATAGAAGTTTACTTATTTATTTGCTTCATTTATGTTTCTCACCACTGTGGGGAACAAATCAGCTTATATTGTTACATCCATTTTATCCTCAGCCTAGTTTGGTGTAGTGGTTAAGTGCGTGGACTCTTATCTGGGAGAACTGGGTTTGATTCCCCACTCCTCCACTTGGCACCTGCTGGAATGGCCTTGGGTTAGCCATAGCTCTTGCAGAGATTGTCCTTGAAAGCCCCACCCACCTCACAGGGTGTCTGTTGTGGGGGGAGAAGATATAGGAGATTGTAAGTTGCTCTAAGTCTCTGATTCAGAGTGAAGGGCGGGGTATAAATCTGCAATTCATCTTCTTCTCACAAAGCCCCGTGAGGTAGCTTAGGCGGAGAGCGTAACTTCCCCAGCGTCACTCAGCAAGCTTCCATGGCAGAGCAGGGATTTGAACTAGGTCTCTCAGATCATAGTACAATATACACCATGCTGGTTCTTATAAAGTTATGCAATGAGTAGATAAAGTAGATAAAATTTTTCCTCCCTTTTCTGTAAGAGGAATGTAATTAAGTTGATGGATTATAGATTTCAGGAGGGACAAAAGGAAATACTTCCTTTACTCAATTGAGTTTTTAAACTGGGGAATTGACTGCCAGTGGTGGTAAGTGGTGACCATGAGAATGGATGGCTTTAAAAAGGAACTCAACAGATTCATAGTGGAGAGATCCATCAGGGGTTATTATCTAGAATGACTAAAGGAAACCTCCATATTCAAAGACAGCAAACTTCAGAGTACCAATGAAGGAAGACAACATTTGGAGAAAGTCTTAAACTTTGTGTCCCATTTGTTAGCCCTCCAGTGCAACTGGTTGGCCAGCAATGTGAAACAAGATGCTAGACCAAATGGACTGCTGGCCTGATCCAAGAGGGATTATGTTCATCTAATCAAGGGATGCTCAGCAGTCAGGCTGTTGATTTGGCACTAAAGCTTTTCCATGGATTGTCATGTACAGAGTGCCACTAGTATGGCTTTAGGCAAGCATGGAAAGATTGCATAATGGGTTGGTTCTCTGGTAACGAAACTTTTCCTCAAGCTGTTCAACACTGTTACGCAATTTTCATGAAACCTCGCTAATCAACAATAGCCGAGAGGGGGCACCAAGATATTAATTACAGTTCTGAAATTATGCTACTCTTCATAAAGACCTGTATATTACAAGCCAGTTATCCCAATGGCTATTCTTGGTAAATCAGCAGACACTATTACTAAATACACAATTACTAGGCACATAAAGAAACAAAGCCTGCTAACATAAAAATCAGCACGGCTTCTGCAAAGGAAACTCCTGAATAACCAAGTTCTTGGAGTTCTATGGGCAGGTTAACAAGCATGTGGACAAAGACAATCCAATAGGTATAATATACTTGGACTTTCCAGAGGCTTTTGACACTGAACCCTCCTGAATAGGTTTAACAGTCATAGGATAAGAAGAAGACAGGCCCTCTTATGGATTAAGAACTGGCCAAATAAGAGGAATGTTATTGGGACTAGATCTTTTCAATTTGTTGATCAGGGATATAAGAAGAAGATGAAGAAGATATTGGATTTATATCCCGCCCTCCACTCCGAAGAGTCTCAGAGCGGCTTACAATCTCCTTTACCTTCCTCCCCCACAACAGACACCCTGTGAGGTGGGTGGGGCTGGAGAGGGCTCTCACAGCAGCTGCCCTTTCAAGGACAACCTCTGCCAGAGCTATGGCTGACCAAGGCCATTCCAGCAGGTGCAAGTGGAGGAGTGGGGAATCAAACCCGGTTCTCCCAGATAAGAGTCCGCACACTTAACCACTACACCAAACTTGGGGTGAGCAGTGTAGTGTCCAAGATGGTGATAGCAAGGAATTCAGGATTGTGAAGAGCTCCAAGAGGATCTCTCCAGATTGGGAGTGTGGGTGATAATATGGGGAATGTAGGAAAGTGAAAGGCAGAACAAAATATTCTAATTCTAAATACACGCTGATGGGCTATAATCAGGCTGAAGTAGAGAGGGGAAAAAATCTTGGGATTGTAGTCGACAGCAAGATGAAAATGTCGACATAGTGTGCAGCAACAATGAAAAAGACAAAGTCCATGTTGGGAATTATTAGAAAAGGGACTGAAAATAAGATGGCCAATATATAGATGCCTCATATATAGTGTATGGTGAGGCCCCATCTAAAATACTGCATGTGATTCCGATTGCTGTAATTCATAAAGGATATTGCAGAGCTGAAAAAAGTGCAGAAGAGGGCAACCGAGAAGATTAAGGGGTTGGAGCACCATTCCTATGAAAAAAATTTCGAATAGCAGTGCTAGGAGGTGTCACGTTCTCAGGATGCAGGCAGGCAGGAGTCCAAAGCCAGTCCAAGGTCAAAGTCCAGGAAGTCAAGCAGGAGCCAAATCACTAGTGCAGAATCACAAACCGGAACCAGAAGTCAATGTCCAAAAGGTCAGGGTGCCAAGGAAATCAAGCAGGTCAGGATCAGGAATCGGGAAGGAGCGTGGATGTAAGTCAGAGAACAGACTTGTTGCTTCCACAAGGTTACCAGGTCCTGGGTAGGAGCTATATGGGAGTCTCTATCAGCCTGCTCCCTGGGTGGCAGTGACTCTGCTAGAACTCAGGGCTGAGAGATCTGAAGCATTGGTGTGCCTCATGTCTTCACTCTGAAAGTTCTTTCTGGAGCCTGCTTCGAACACTTGAGATGGGAGGAGGAGAGCTTGGAGGAGACTGATCGTCAACAGATGACACTGATGCCTAGAGAGTGCCTGATGGGCCAGCTGCTGTTTGTTCAGCTGAGGAACTGGCTGGCAACTCTTCCAGGTCTGTTAACCCTTCCAGCTCCTCCTCGTCAGGGCTCATGACACTACCCTCCACCGCAGGATGCCCCCCCCCACACAGACAGGCCAGGCCATGTGGAACTGCTGCATGAGGTCAGGGGCATATAGGTTGTCTGCGGGTTCCCATGAACGGTCCTCGGGGCCATAGCCTTCCCAGTCCATGAGGTACTGGAGGTCCCCGCGGTGGATTCGGGAGTCCAGGAACTGGTGGACCTCGTATTCCACCTCGTCATCGACCAGGACAGGAGGCAGCGGTGCTGGAGGTGGCGGTCAAATGGGATCCGGTGGTGTAGCAGGAATAAGGAGGGACTGGTGGAAGACTGGGTGGATGCAGAGGGTGGCTGGCAGCTGTAGCCAGAAAGCAACGGGGTTGATTTGGTCCATGATCAGGTAAGGCCCTGCAAAGTGAGGGTCCAACTTGCGAGACTGGCCAGGCCAACGCAGGTAATGGGTGGAGAGCCAGACGTGGTCCCCAGGCTTCAGTGGGGGCCCCACCTGTTGCTTTTGGTTGGTGGCTGTCTTGTAGGCATCTTTAGCCTGTTGGAGCTGCTCTCGAAGCAAGTCCTGGAGAGCCCGGAGTTCCTGCAGGTGCGCATCAGCAGCAGGGACTGCTGTGGGGGGCAGGACTGCAGGAAAGAAGCGAGGGTGGTACCAAATGGCAGCAAATGGGGTGGCAGCAAATGGGGTCTGTTGCATGGATGCATGTACGGCATTGTAGGCAAACTCGTCCAGGGGTAGCAAGGCAGCCCAGTCATCCTGCTGGTAGCTGGTGTAACAACGCAGGTATTGTTCCAGTGTGGTGTTGGTGTGTTCGGTCTGCCCATCCGTTTGGGGATGATACGCTGAGGACAAATGCACCTGGATGCCTAACCTGGCGTGCAGGGCTTGCCAGAATCGGGAGGTGAACTGGGGGCCTCAGGCTGAGATCAAGTGTGCCGGGAGCCCGTGCAGGCGAAAGATGTGCTGGAGGTAGAGCTGGGCTGTTTCAGGAGCCGTGGGCAGCTTGGGACATGGAACAAAGTGAGCCATCTTGGTGAAGAGGTCCACCATCACCAGGATACAAGTGTGCCCCTTGGACCTGGGGAGCTCTGTGATAAAGTCCAGGGAGATGGTGCCCCAGGGTCCTGCAGGCGTGGGTAGGGGATGCAAAAGCCCTGAGGGCTTGGCCCGTACATCCTTGGCCTGCTGGAACTGACATAGCGGGCCACGTAGAAACAGATGCAAGGCCACCGGAACTCCTGTGTGAGCAGGTGCAGGGTCTTGTGTTGGCTGAAGTGCCCAGCAGGAGGGGAGTCGTGGGTCAGGCGGAGCACGTTGGCCCAGAGGGGCCCCGGAGGTACATATAGGCGCCCACGGTGCAGGAGGAGACCCTAGCGGGTAGAGAGGTCCCCAGTTGGGCCGTCTTGCACTTCCAGGAGGCATTGCTGAGCCCAGGGCTCATGACAGGAGGCAACATCGGCAAGGTCGAAGCCCCTATGCTTCTTGCTTGTTGGCCATCCAAGGAAACTTGTTAGCTACAATTTGATAGGATGCTGAACTAAATGGATCACTGTTCGGATCCAGCAAAGAATGTTCTTATTCTCCTCTCTCTACCCATACTGCGTCTTACCCTCCTCTCTCTACCTCATACTGCTCCTTAACTTATTAGGTCTAAGTAGATTACTAAAGTATGAAAAACTATTCCACATTTGAACAGCTGTGAAAATCCATCACAGACACACAGAATTTTACCGCTGAAAGAGTGATAGGTCTACTATTATCTTCAACTAAAAGATGTAGTGTCTCCATACAATCTATATTTTGAAGCAAAGGAAGAATGAATAAACACCTAAGCTCAGAAAAGTAGTTACATTCAAATGTCTCATGATGCAGAGTGTCTACATTACCTTCACCACAATCACACACTCTATCATAGGATGGTATCTTGGATGAAGTCAACCAGAACTTTCAAGACATAATTGAACGTTGGTTTGAATGTTACACTTTAGTTGGTTATTTAGATCAATTTAACTTGGTTCCCCCCCCCCTATTGAAGACATAGTCTTATTAAACTTGCATAAGATATAAAATATAGGACATATTATACATGTATGCACAGAGGTTTTTATTGTATATTGTTTGATTATTTCTCAATATATATGATCTATATCATCATAGATTGTAATAAAGCTTTTGAAGAAAAAAGAGTATGGTATCTTAAGATACCTCCCTTGCAAAACTCTAGATGATAAGGCATTAAGGTGTGCCAACATAAAGGCACACCTATACCAATAAACAGTCAAATATCAATAGTAACTGGGAAGCTTGACAGATGGAAAAATATCAGCAAACTAAGTAGAACAAATGTGTTGTGCTCTATAGATTGTACTGTTATAATCATACTTAAATAGACGTTTCTTAATTCTTCTCATATGTATGCCTTATATGTATGGACTGGTTTCATTTCACTTTGTCTGAGGAAGTGCATGCAAATAAAAGCTCACACCCTGAATAAAACTTTGGTCTACTGATAATCATAGTTACTAGAAGAACTAGTGAAGATGTTAGCAAAGTGTTCCTCCCAGGTATGCAAGGAAATATGAGATACAAATGGGTTTCTAGGATGTAATATCTAGTAATCCTTTAACTCAATATTACTGGGACACAAAATAGTTGAACACCATCCTGTTAAGGGTTAAAGTTTTTATCAGTTTTTAACTTAAAAACTGTATTAACTTTACATATAATTTTACATCATTAATAAAAATAAAACAAAAGTTCAATAAATTAATTAATTGAAACAATACATCAAATATTTTAATGTTTGATACGTTGTTTACATTAATGCAGTAACCCACCCTGAACTTGTTTGCAGGAAGGCGGAATAGAAATTAAACCAAATAAATAAGTAAATAAATAAATCAGAACTAACCAGCTTCCAAAATTCATTAAAATTCCTACTATTTCTGGCAGCTCTGATTAGTTTTTGCCATTTAGTAAGGCAAGCTTCTTCTTTATTCTTTGATTATAACTTGTCAAGATGGTTTTTTCAAAAAGAGAAAAGCTTGTAGTGTAACTGAAGAGTTAGCACATCTGTATTCCATAAGTGCCTAACAGCAAAGGTTTTTTTTAGACACACTCAAGATTAAACCAGCTATTCTGGGTGGGTTTCAAGGCCTTATCTCAGCCGCCCTGAGCCTGCCTTTGGCGGGGAGGGCAGGATATAAATTAATTAATTAATAGATTGGTTTAGAGTAGGTAGGCAAGGAGAGTAGATTTGCTGTTGTTTACAGCAGCTATCATGCACACAATCCTGAATCAATTTCTCTCTTATGTTAATGTACCTGAAGCGCTGCTTGGAAATAAGTCATCCTGAGCCACAAGTCATCCTGAGCCTTGGAGACAAGTCATCCTGAGTTTCTTGATTAAACTGTTTCTTAATTCCTCCAGCAGCAACTCACCAGGGCCTTTCCTATCACTTCCTATTAGGGTTGTCAGGTCTCCTGCCAATGGTGGGAGATGGAGGTGGGGTATGATTGCCAGATTCAGGTTGGGAAACTCCTGGAGATTTGGAGATGGATCCTGGGGAGGACGGGGGTAAAATACTATAAACTCCACCCTCCAAAGTATCCATTTTCCCCATGGGAACAGATCTGCATAGTCTGGAGATGAGTGGTAATTCCAAGGGATCCACAAGGTCCCACCTGAAGGCTGGCATCCTTACTTCCTACATGATCCTTAACTGGAGATGCCAGGGACTGAACTGGGACCTTCTGAATGCAAGAATGTATTGTTCTGGTAGGGGTGCCACATTAATCTGTCACTCACAGCTAAATAAATCAGGAGCTCTACACATACATACATACAGGTAGATCCAGGTGGGCAGCTTGGCACATAACCGTACACCAAAGGATAAATGGACACAAATCTGACATCAGGAATTACAAAACTGAGAAGCCTGTGGGAGAACACTTTAACCTTCCAGGGTATTCAATGGGTGGCCTCAAAGTAGCTGTACATCACTAGGAAATACATGTCCTTTTGTTTTACCTAGACTTGTAGCAAAAGCCATCAACAGGCAACTTTTATTGGGTTCCCACACAAATGCTATCCAGACCAAATGGTCTCCCAATTTGTTTATTGGAAGCCTGAGCCTGCTTCGGCGGGGTATAAATAAAAATGTATTATTATTATTATTATTTATTACACCATTTTGCCATTTGAGCCTAACTGTATCACTTTACACTCTTAACCCACCAGCTATATGTAATTCTGCTCACTGTATCCCATTCCCTCGTCTGAAGAAGTATGCATGCATACAAAAGCTTACATTCCGAATAAAACTTTGTTGGTCTTAAAGGTGCTACTGCACTCCTACTTCGTTATACATACATACATAATTTGTTGCCGGGGTTGGCAAATTCCTGGAGATTTCGGAGCGAAGTCTGAGGAGGGTTGGTTTTGGGGAGGGAGGGGAACTCAAGAGGGATACAATGTAATGTAAAGTGTTTGTGTGTGTCACACAGACACACGACACTATTGGCAAACGATTTTTTTTTGTTTACAATACAAAAGAATACTAAACGCTGGCATACACATAATAATCAATGGTGCACGCCTGAACGAAGTCCCAGAAAAACGTAGCTCAGCTGAAACTTTCTTCCGCCCTCTTAAAGAGCATCACGCTATTCCAGACCTTAGTATACCCAGGCAATGCCCGGATACAGATAAGCCGCTGCTAGAAGCTTCAATGCCCAGCCCTAACCCGGAAGGAGTACGTTTTTGACGTCAGAAGCAACAGCCAATCCGTGCGAGGCCCGGGTAGACTGCTCCCAGCATCTCTTGCGTGCCGCGGCCTCTTTTTCATTTCCGACGGTGCCGTCATGTCGGTGGTTTTTGTGCCGGAGAAGATTCGGAGCAAAGTGGAAGTGAACCAGGAGACGTTGCAGCGGGTGAGCGGCTGTGGGGTCCCGAGGAGAGGGGCAGCTGCGTCAGGCATGTTCTTGCTCGACATAGCAGCGTCGCTCCATCCGCTCTCCGGAGACTTCAATGGCCTTTCCCCTTTTATCCTAACAGCAGCTCTGCAAGACAGGCTGGGCTGAGAAATCCGCCTCTTTCTGAACACTGCGCCACAGCGATAGAGTTGGTGCCTCTTCAGCTTTCTCTGTGCCTGCATTGGTTGCTTTGTAGCCCGTCACTGGAAACTAGAAGGGCTACCTTAATCTCATGTTTGTGCTGCTTGTGGGGTTTGTTGTGGCAATGCAAGAAAGGCCTGGTTGTGAGGCAGTACTCCACCATGCTGAAAACTGCAGCTGGTGTGGATTTTAGGGATCAAGTGGTGGCTTGATAGGACATTTGCTTTACTTACAGAATATCCCCAGGTTCAGTCTCCAGCAATATCCCCAGGTTCAGATCCCAGACACCAGCTGCTGGGAAAAACTTCCACCCGAGACCTTGGAGAACCAATGCCAGGCAGAGCAGACAGGAGTCTCACTGTGCATAAAGCAGCTTCCTGTGTTCATTTTCCATCATACATTGCCATGAAAATGTCTCTATCTCCCTCCTTGCTTTCCCCTAATTTTTGTTGAACATCCAGCCTGAAGAGGTCCGGAGAACTCTTCTGTAGAAATAGTATTTTCTATTTTCCATACAGTTTGTCATCCTAAAAGGTCCTAATGTGTTTATACAGCAAAGTCACTTAAAAACACAAGCCCTTTGAAATGTTGAAACAGATTACTGATTGTACCATGAACAAGTATATGCCATGGCCACTGACTTAAATGGGCAACAATCTGTAGTCCTTGATTAAGAACAGGTGGGTATTGTTTTTGTAGCCTATAGTTATCAGGAAGCGTAACACTTGGCCTTAACAAAGAATTATCCCCTATTCTACATAATACAATAGCCTTTTTAAAATTAATCTCAGTAATGCACAATGTGACCAATCATTCTTGTGGCTTTCAGCTGCTAGAAGAAAATGACCAATTGATTCGGTGCATTGTCGAATATCAGAATAAAGGAAGAGCTGCAGAATGCGTGCAGTAAGTGCCTCCTAAGACTCACCTATTACAAGCTATTTGCTCCTTTCTTTTGTATTCGTTCCATTCAAACTAACAGCTATAGTAATTTTGAGATTTCTGAACTGTTCAGACACATGCAAGAATAGATCTTACCAGACCTGAGCAATGTGTTGAAGCAGCTGCATTGAAACGGGATAATAGCAAACTGTCTCAACCCTGCACATACAAGGCTAGGGTCTCAAACTATGTGGGGTGCTCCCCAAGTGTGTTGACAAACAAATTAATACCCTCTCCTTTGGTGTTTAAAAATGGATTTGATGTTCCCAAAGATACGAAATGTTAAGTAGCAGTGTCAGTTGAAGGCCAAAAGGTGTGGGGAAGATTTTGATTGGGAAAGATTTCCACATTGCTCCTGTCAGTAGTTCTTCATGGGCTTCCATCTGCTCCTGAAGTAAAGGCAAGTGGCTTAATTGTTCATCCATACAACTTTTGTTCTAATGATGTCCATTTATTTCAGCAGGGACCAGACATGCACCTCTGGGAACCTCACAAGCAAAGCACCAAAGCCCACTGCCTTTTCTTCTGTTTCTAGTCCTCAAGGGCCAAACCAGATGGGGGCTTCCACTTTTTCACCTTTTAAAGTAGCTATGTGTGGTCTGGTTCAGGCTGAGGTCATGAGGTGGCTGGAGGGGTGTGTTAACTCTGCCCTCCACAAGAAACAGTCCCATAAAGCTGTTATTAGCTCTGAGGGTTAGATGAAAAATCAGTTTTGCAAGGCACCTCAAGTTGGGAAGACAGTACAAGAGGAAGGATTAAGTCTTCCCCTAGCATTGCTGTTCTAATTTGATGGAGTGGGGGGGGGGGGCAGGGTTGCTCCATGGAAAAGGGAGAGGGAAGCTAGCATCACATGTGGTTTTTCTCTGATATTCTGAAGTGTGCTATGTCTCACCATGGATGTCTTGTCTAATTACTGGAACAAATAACTTGGATGGACAGTCTCTGATTTTTAAAAAAATAAAGCCTGTTTTAAATGTGGCACCAGCTACTCCAAAAAGCACTTTATCATAGGACTTTGCACTTACCACCTGTAGCCTAAACTGGGCTGCTACTTGTGCAAAACAACTTTTTTATCCCTTTAGCAACCTAGTTTACTACAGGCACCATTCTATCAGCCACTATCACATCACACAATAAACTCCATGTTAAATGGTCTGTTGAGTGAAGAACTTTCTATTATCTGCCCTGAAATTATTCCCAGTCTAACCCAAGCACTAAAAAGTGATAGAATGGTCAGGTCTTTCTACCAATGCTCCCTCTAAGCTGTGGAGTCTTGTGAGAAAAATTCTACTTTGTGAGCTACTGGTATTGTGAGTGATTTGGCTATTGCATAAATTAGTTTGCTCTGGGGCCATCCTTCCTGAGCTAAGACAAAAACGTGTGAGCCAGAGGCTAAAAAACTAAGCTAGCTCATACTTAGAGGGAATACTGCGTCCTACCGTACTTGTTTTCCTAAACTGAAAAGGCTCAGTTCCTGTTATGTTGGAAACAGTGGGTCAGTGAAATCCGACCTTCACTGTTGGTGGAACTGCCTCAAGGTGAGAGTTTTCTGGGGGAAAATAATTTAACGTATTAAGAGAATCACAGGCTATATGGTACCTTTACACCTAGAGGTAGTCTTAAATCTGTGAGAAATTCACAATATCCCTTTATCTAGAAAAGACCTCTGCAAAAAGCTCTGCTGCCCTCCAATTGGAAGGGGAAAGATTTATGCAATATCCTGGCCCCCAGTTGGAAGCATAGAGACCTGCCTTCAACGGCACATTGGTACAGGAAAATGTGGGATCGTTTTGTAATGGATAAGATTTCAGAACAGCTCCAGTCCATAGAAAACCCTGTATATCAATCTTTCATTGAGTGTTGGTTTCCCTTCTTAAATTTTGTGCTTAAAATATTACAGCCACATCTGTTCCATCTAAATATTATTTCTTAGCTTTGTTGTGACAGGAATTATACAATGTTATAAGGCTGATAGTTCTAATATTATTCACTGATGCTGGATATATTTTGCTGTTACCAATTTACATTGACCTTTTGTTTCAGTAGTTGATCCAAGTTCACTGTTAATGTTTTTTCAACATTTTGTTTTTACCTATTCAGTCTAGTTGATTTTGTATACTAAGTTGCACAATTTAATAAAAACGATAGCCTTTTAAAAGCTCAATATGATTTAGCCTGCATATGGAAAGCTTTCTATCACTTTAACTGCCAGCTATGGGATAACCTTCTTGATGCATGCAGCACCATAGCTTTATATCAGATTTCTTTATGAGGGTAGTCAGAACCCACTTGCAGCTAGAGGCAGGATTTTTCTGTTGTGTTGCTTTACGTCCATTGAGTCCCACATACTGTCTTTTACCTGATCACCTGTGTGTCTAAGTGACTTTCCATCTTCACATAAAACCCTTTTGAGTTTCACGTATCTTGAATGAGCATTAAAAGACCTATTATCATACTAGTTAATCATTAGCTAGGGGAGCCATTCTTACTACACTGTTTACCATAGTGTTGTTTGGCTTTTTTTATAGACACCAACACACTTTGCACAGAAATCTGATTTACCTGGCTACTATTGCTGAGGCATCTCCATCTCCCAGCACAGAGAAGACAGCAGACAGTGCCTGAATACAAATATCTGCCTGGAGAAAGTATGAAGGATGTCCATCTGGAAGAATGAGCGTTCTAAAAAATGCCATGCCTTTAGTGATATCCAGCTGAATTGTGCTGCTTTGTCAGTAAATAAACTTTTTGTACTTCCAGAAAGTGGCAGTGCACATAGGATTAAGATGAGGCATTGTATGCTATCTAAAAGTGTGATAAAAGGTTTGCAAAGCACACTTGTTAGAATGCTGTGCAGAAGTGTTAAGCCTGCTCTGTAATTAGTAAGGAGCAGGAGATGTGCTGTAATGACTTGCTATTTGAGGGATAAGACTGCACCGCAGATATTCAGTACAAGAAGCCATGAGCTAGACCGAAGAGAAGTTAAGTGCTTTGTTTCTTCAAACAGTGGCATAATTATGCTGTGCTACCAGTAGAGGGCAACACTGAACTGAAATATTTTCCTTTCCCATAAAAAGCTGTATTGATTTTTATTCACTGAATCTACATAATGTGGTCAACAATAAACCTCTAAGCAAATCTGATATTTTGGCATTGTATATCTTTTTTTCAAGCAGCTGGCCCAGGGGGGCTCAGTAGTGACTTTCCCCCATTTAGAATTCCAGTAACTATTTAAGGTGGCTGGCGGCAGCATCCTTTCAAGATGGCAGTGGGCGAATTTAGCATAGCCATGGTCTATGGCTATGTAGGAGATGGAACATCCTTGCTTCATACTACCAGTTGGTTGTTGCTCTCCTAATACGGGAACACATGTATTCTAGGAGAGGGCTCTCTTCCCCCAGGAGCATAGCTCATACCCAGTTATTTTAAAGCTGCTAAATGATATCTCCAATAGCACCTTCTATAAAGGAGAAATTCCTGCTTTATAAAAAGTACTCAGTTGCTAAAAATGCCAAGGTGGTTCAGGGATGCCATTACTACTGCTGCTGCTCTCAATAATACGCTTTCATCAGATGTTTAACAAGCCACATCTATCCATACATCCTTTATGGTATAAAAAGGAGTCCTGCATTGTAAACTAATCCCATTCCTCCACTACTGCTATGTTCAGAAGCCAACGAACAGCAGCATTTAAAAATGTTAACAAGAACTGCAGAATGGCTGGGATATGACACAAAATCTTACATAAAGGCTTGAACAGTTCCTGAACAATCAAACCTAGGATCCAAGAAATACTCTTGACAGGAAGAGTTAATTTTTTTCCAGTGGGAAGACAGCTATGTGGTTTATATGCTCAAATGCATGAATGCCTTGGATTTTCACAGCTGCTGATGGTATTTCTCCAGTTGTGGACCCACAAGCCTTTGCAACCTCTTTGCAGTCGTCATTGGTAGGTTTACAAGGTAAGGGGCACACTTTTCATCTTAGGTAATGCGCCATTTTGGATTTCTCAACAGTATCTGTGATAACAGAAAAACAAGTCTACTGAAGATAATGATGAGTACCTGTCAAGCTGCAAGTTATCTTCAGCAGAAACGTTAGTTTAACAAGATATAACCTATTATTAAAGGTATATCTTTATTAAAGCAAATAGGTTTTTTGTCTTTAATTACAGGCGCTTCAAAATTAAAATACAAAATATACAGTTCCAGTTCCAAAGCATGAGCTATTCACAGGAGTGTTGCAATAAGGGTAAGTTAACTGAGCACCAAACCCCTTTGCACCTGGCAGTGTGAAACGTATGGCAAGAATCGGGTGCCAAGTGCACATAAACGTGGAAAAATTACCAGTGTTCAGCATGGTTGGAAGCAGAGGATGACATAGCACCTACGAGACAAACAGATTAACTTGTATTTCCACTTTTCACTCCAATTTTAGAAAACTGCCAGTGCTTGCATTTACCACTAAATTGCAAAAAAAAAAAAAAAAAGCTGTCTAGATGCTTTTCAGGGAACTTCAAAAAGAGAAACAGCAAAGATTTGTACTTTGATTTGTGGTAAACAACTGCAGTAGCCTTTAGGGTCCAATATAAGTTTTCAATGGCATACTTGAGGAAACTCATAACCACTTGTTAAATTCACCAATGTTTTTAGCAGAAGGTACAGAACATTAACAATTTACAGACAGAAGCCACACAGACTGTGCAAAGCACATGACTGTAAAGTTATGCACAGCAAACAACTCTGTAAACATGGTAAGGGGTGGGTTTTTGGGGAACATGGTGACAATATCATAAATACAGGCAACATTGGCATCTTCAACCAGCACAAAGAGTAACATTCGAGGCCTGCCAAGATGGCCCACTGCTACACAAGCAGGAGGTGGGGGAGGGGGCTTTGACCCTCCCTACCCAAACTGTTAGTGTTGTGTATTTTTTCATTTATATATAATTTGGTATCTTTAATATACACATGTACTTAGTTTGTAGAAAATGGGAACTTAAATGTGCTTTTATCTTCATCAAAAAACTATATGCATTTATAACTAATAACCCATTTTACTTGTCAATGTATTAGAATGATATGACTTAAGAAAATATAAAAATAATATTAATACTGTCAAAAACCTTTATACCAGAAAATATTGTGGTTTATAATTACTCTTCCAAAGATGAAATATGAAAATTTAAATAGGTTTTTTATAAAGACTTCTCTTGCCTCAATTAATATACAATGGGATAACTATACATATTTACCTTTTTTTTCAATTTAAGCACCAGTCACTCCCCCAGATCCACTTTGGTTGGAAGATAGTTCCTAATTCCACAGGTTCACTTATTTAATGGCACATATTGACTGAAAGTAGTTAACTTTTAATTCTTAGCACTACAAAAAATAGTGTTTTTAAGTTCTCCCTCTTCTGAGCCAGCTCATGTTTACACACTAAGTCTAGCACTGAAATAAGACTTTAAATATTTGCAAGTAGTCTTAACTATTCTTTCACACATTTAAGGAGCACTGTATGGATAATGCCTTTGGCCAAATGTAAAAGTATCAAATTGTGTATTTCAAACATAGTGAGAACCCACAGATGAATGCAATCCACCAAGAATAGCTTTGTGGGGCTTGAGCATAGGTTACAGGTGGATTGGGCCCACTGAATGGCCAGTCACATGCAACCTAACTGGAACAGTTCCAGCTGTTTTTGTTATTTTTGCATGAATAAAGTAACTGGAAAGATCAGTTTTTTGCAGTTGCCTTTGAGCCACTGCTGTTACAAAAAGCTCATGTGGCACATTAACAACCAATGCAGTTCTTTAAAAAAAGTTTCAGCAGCCTAAGTTAACCTGCGTGAAGCCTTTCTTCTAATCTTTTGTCAGTTAGAAATCTAAACAAGATGAGTGTTGAGCAAAACTGACTGCGAGATTCGCCTTAAAGTACTCAAAATTCATTTTAGCAAGAAATGGTAACTATAAATCTATATGAAAAAATAGCTATAAAATACAGTGTTTTCTGTGGTAATAATGTAGCAGGGTTTGTTTTTTGTTGTTTTGTTTTTAGCAGGATAAAAATTAAGTCCACACGCTTTGAAAGCATCACAGTTTAGGGCTGTTGTGTGTACACCTAATATCTTGGCACCATATGCTCAGCACTGAGAGAGAAACCACCACTAGAAGCTGTCACTCCACAGAACAACCAGAAGACAGCCACCACCGCACAACTGTAAAACAAACGAATGTTCATCATGTCGAAGACTTTGGTCCTCTGCTGCTGTGTCTTGCTGGGGGGGGGAGGGGGGAAGGGTCAGTACTGATGCATATAGGATGGTCTACGTTCGTGCTTGACTGGGAAAGGTTTAAAGCCCTTATTCATCGGTTTGTGCTGAGACGGCTGCTGCTGCTGCTGTGGTGATTGTTGCTGTTGCTGCGCATAGGCAAAAGTGGAGGCGATTCCTGTCGATGGAGTGCAATCGTTGGCTGTTGACCAAACTGGTGACTGCAGAATCTGCATGGTGTCATTCCACTGGCTAGCAGGGTTACTCATCTGGTACAAAGACATGCTTTGACTTGGCAGTGTGTGCTGCCAAGGGGCTTTAGGAGGCCAGGTTTTGGTTTTGTTGTCCTGAAAGAGACCAAGATGGACATCTTAGCTCCTTGCAGTTTATCCTCTATCAGTGCTAGATTCGTTCCCAAGGACAGGCTGTGACTTTTCCCATAAGAGTGATGGAAGTGGATCGCTGTTTGAGTGGCAGAGAAGCTTGCTCCTGATGATTCCCAGCACTCTTTGATCCCTGGAGCTATTTTATCCTATGCAATTGAACATGGTCTGGGCTACAGGACTGTTTGTGTTCCCACGTAACTTAAAGGGAGGCACTGACAACAGATCTTGGCTACTTGCAAACACCTCCTCCCCGCTTTCTTCATCATATTAGACAAATTCCAGGAACTGTTTCACAGGTAAAGCGTTTAAGGGGGAAGGTGCAGAAGAAGGATGAAATGGACATATTCCCTTTCCACAGCTCCTCCTTTCCTCCCTTACCACCACCTCCTCCTGCTCCCCCACAGTGATCCTAAGCACTGCCATAGAGGAAGAACATACCCATCCCAAGCCACAGAATAATTCAATGGGGTCAAAGACTTCTTCCCTATTGCCTCAGCTACACTATTCCCAGCTGAGCAAGACCACCCAGTCTGTATCAACACCAGGAGCGGGGAGGAAGGCCCAATTCATCTCAGCCCTTCTAAAGTAGTAAACTGAAATATGAAGCCTGCTGGAAAAGTGCAAGTAAATCCATTCCCTTCACTCCAAATAATTAAGCACTTAAGACTAGTAAGAGCTCATCTATCTTAAAACCTCTGCAGAGCTGCCAAAAACCAAAGTTTGTGCTCCATGCGGGCCAATTTCTTTTAGGTATTTTTTTAACTTTGTAAGTCACTGTGTGCTATTATTAATAGAAAAGAGGGATAGAAATGTTCTAAATAAATGTGCTACATTAAGTTTATCATTTTCAAGTACAATTAAGACTGGTGATGGTAGCCTCAAATAAACGGTTTCCAAACACACCCATAAAAGCCCCATTACCTGTGATAACACTAATTGTCCTAAAAGCACAATACAACTTGTCACTTACCTGATTATGATCATCCACTGTTGAAAGGAGTGGCGGTGATGGAAGTGTGGTGGGATCTTGCTCACCACTGCTGTGTTTTCTGTGGGGATTCAGTAAGAAATATTCAGCGTCTTAGGACAGATCAGCAAATATTGCATCCAATGCATAAAAAAACCCCTTCATAATGCAAAAGGAAGAGAGAGGGGTGACGGCAGTTTCCAGAAAATAATTGGGAACTATTAAAGGGCAATTTTAATATCATGTGCAATATGCTGACAAGATGCTCTCATGGCTAGAAAAGGCCCAGGGACTACAGCAAGCTCTTGATCACTACATGTAAGACATGGCAGTCATTGCTTCAGCACCAACTACTTCGAAACCTTAACAGTGAGGTCTTGTGTATCCACAATATCCTGATATTTAATGATGAATTCTTCTCAAAGCACTGCATAAAGCATGACTGATGGACTTAACTTTTAGTTAACTGCATTCTATTAAAAACAGCCATCGAATCTGAGAAATCAGCACTAGCCCTAACATACGAACAATTCTGCTGGGTCAGACCAAGGTTTCAGTGCCCCTTCACAGTGGCCAGCCAACTGTCTTCAGGAAGCCCTCAAGACAGACATGATGGTACTAACTCTCCTTATATTGTTTGTCCCCCATCATCTGGAAGCCAGCTAGTCTCCTGACTGCACACAACAGTGGTTTTTAAACAAAGCCTCAGCCATTCACACTGATGAAGTCTTCCAGTTCTTTAGTCAACTAGACTGATTCACTAGTGCAGTGGGACTCACTCAATGGATCCCAGAGAGCCATATTCAAAATCCCTATCAAGAGAGCCTCACAACTAGTGTATAATCTTGTGCAATTCCCCCCAAACACAAACAATAATATAACCCTTTAAATTACCAGGGTTCGTCTGAGCATGCAGAGTTGTCTTTCCTTACTACTGCTGAACCTTACCTAGCCTTTTGTATCTGGAATGAGAAGGGCTGCCAAGTCAGAGATGATACAAAATTGTGTGCAAGCTTTTGGGTTCTGTGAACTATTAGGCTGAAAGTTTAAAAATGCTTCTCTATATTAAAGGTTCCCTGTCTTCAGGCTTTACTTTAGTTCTGTGGGAGAAGAGGTAGTCAGAACCAATGTTCCCTCTAAGCTGAGTTAGCGTGAGCTAGCTCACAGATTTTTAGCCTCCAGCTCACACATTTTTGTCTTAGCTCAGGAAAAATAGCCCCAGAACACAATTTATGCAGTAGCTCACAGAGTAGAATTTTTGCTCACAAAACTCTGCAGCTTAGAGGGAACACTGGTCAGAACTTCTATCTGTGCTAACTTTTCTACTTGCAAGGAGTTTTACTATATGGGTTGGTGACCATTGTGATATGCCCCAATCCATCACTTCATTCAGCAGTCTATGCTGGCCCAAACTCACTCAAAGCTGTTCAGATGAAGGGCTTCTATGCATAAATGTCATGGAAAAGCTGTGTCATGTTTTAGAAATAAAACCACAGTGATGAAATTATTACCATATCTAAAGAAGCTGCCCTCTCGCCTAGAAAACGGGGCAGATGCTAGGAGAAACAGTGCTCAAGAGAGCCACAGGTGGCTCCGGAGCCACTGTGGATCACTGCACATTGATTCTCTGACTGGTGTTGCACACAAATGCGAGCTATCAGTACACACAATCAGACCTAAATTTGCAATCATATTTAGCACAGATATGTATGTCTCTCCCCATGGTCTATAGCAGTGTTTCCCATTTGCAGGGTCGTGACACCTGAAGTGTTCTTCAGGGTATGAGCTTTCATGTGCCTTGCAGTATGTTCTTTTGGGGAGATTTCCCCAGGAGGCCTGGGCAGCAAAGAAGGGTGTGTGTGTTTTTTTCAGCCAGGAGGGGTGGGAAGTGGGCATTCCAGTAGGTTTTTTTTTTTTTACCAAACGACCCCTGGGCAGAATTTTTGCTGGCTGGGGTCATCTGATGGTGAGAAAGGCTTTTTTATTCTTTGCCTCCCTTCCTTCCTTCCTTTGCAAGTGATGCTCTGTCTGTATTCTTGGTGCTGGGAGGGGGGAAGCAACAGTGGGAGGGCTTCTAGTGCCCTGGCCCCACTGGTGGACATTCTGGTGCTTTTGGGGCATTGTATGAGGGAATTTTGGACTGGATAGTCCACTGGCCTGATCCAACATGGCTCCTCTTATGTTTATGTTCTTACTTTCTTTTCTTTTCCTTTCCTTCTTTCCCTTTCTCTTTCTCTCCTTCCATTTTTACTGGATGAAACTTTTCTGTTCATCATACTGTTGTTGCAGACATAGGAGCTCTACCAATGAAAAGTTGGCACCCCCAGTTGTAGCCAGGTGGCCTTCTATGAGATTTCTGTGTGAGTGAGTATAAGAGGTGTGGAGCAGAAAGAGATTATTGGAGATTACTGTGGTTTATCTCAACAGCACTGGAAGAGATGGTACTATGAACTTGGCACCATTTTACTGGTCCTGCTTTTAACAGCTGTCTGACACCAAAATTAAACTCCTCTTGTAGATATTAAAAAGGATGAAAATAGTTCACTGGCTAAGTATCTGCACAACAGGTTGCTTTTAAAGGCATGGGAAACACAGCCAGTAAAAAAGCTGCGAGTCCCTCATAAATATCCTTTTTGGGATAACTGCAGAAAAGCTTGTATGAACTTCATATAACTTGAAATTAATTCATTAATTGCAGTACAATTCTCTGCTACCTTTCACAGCAATTTCCCTGTGTTTCAACCAAAAAAAGTATGAAAAATAGCTGTCAAAAGATTTTCTTGAAACCAAACAAGCTTGGTTGTAGCTTGAGGCAGGGTTCCAATAGTAGCAACTGAAGGAAGAGCCTACTAAATGTGTCAGCATATTTTGAGATAGAGCAGCTGCCAGGGCTCAGTGTGGGTAGTACACAGTGCTGGCATTCCTGATGGCAATGGCAACAGCACTCCCAACTGCATACACTGGCCAGTGCTGTTGAGGAAGGGATGTGTAGGTGGTGCAGGCAATTGAACATGGACATTAGGAGTGCTTGCAAGCTGGAGAAGAACACACAAACAGATAGGTGCATGCAAGTGTGGGGGTGAAAAGAGAGGACCGCCCACTTTCCACCCTCATTTTGGCTCAGCATGAGTTTCAGAGAGATTTTTCTGAAAATGAGTTTACTTCTGAAGAAGAGGCAGGTTTGGGGGAGTGCCATGGAAGTGACATCACAGGGAAAGGTGGAATTTTGTTTCAGTGTGGCCCGGAAGTGACATCACTTGGTCTTTGACACCACAGGAAATGACATAATTTCTGTCCCCCGGCTCCACCTCCAAAGTCTCCTGGCTCCACCCCCAAATGTTAGTGGGTCATGAAAGAGACGTGTAAAAATAACTGGGCCATGGGAAAGAAAAATTTGGGAAACCCTGGTCTATAGTATACAAAGTGGCCTGCATCTGTAACAGCCAGAGTTAGCAAATCCCATCCCACGCTACATTTCCTAGCTCTCTGATGCTTACAAAAGTCCAGGAGGAAAAGGACAACATCATCCCACAGAAAAGTGGTTGAAACTGCAGTCTGAAAAACTCAGAATTGGCTCTTCAATCTTCCTTTCAAATAAAGCAATTCATATACAAACAACCCCACCCTTCTTCCCAATCTCTCTCCTAATATCAATTCAGGGGAAGGGAGAGTTTTGTTATTTCCAGATCTAGTTTGCTTTGTGACTCACATGTGAACAGTCAGAATAGAACTTTCAAGTTGGGTGCAGGGAGTAACCTCTGCCAGCTACTTCAAAACAAGCACACGTGCTCTCTCCTCAAGGGGAGGGTCTCAGCAAGAATTTTAGGAGCTTTAGCTCTAAAAGGTTATTGTTGATGCTCTGTACAGGTGTTGCACATATTTGCAGACAGATCACAAAGCATCTGGGATTCTGCCTTGCCATGGAAGTCAAAGGGATCCCCATCTGCTCACCTTCTTTGCTTGACTGCAGCAACAATGTCTGGCCCTGAGAACATGGAAAACAAGCTGTCTCCATTGGCAGAAGAGGTCTCATCACTGGAGCTGGCAGAATCACCCTGAGTACCCGACCAGCTGCTGGTCATCTCACTAAGAGAAGACAAAGGAGCAGAATGTGTGTGGGGATAAAAGCATCCAGAGGTGAAGTTATATATTTAATAAAATGTTAATGAGACAGGAGTATGTGCCTGACACTTATTCGAACTCCTTTGGACAAGAAGCAAAATCCCCGAGACATTTTCTACATTACAAGCAAAAGGCCAAACTGAACAATCCAGTCTCTTTACAATGAGGTCTTGTGGCTTCTGTTTCTATATTTGTATCCCTTCCACTCCTGATCAATTTCATATTCTTTATGTATTCTTTACATATTACATATTCTTTACTACTGATGTTACAACCTTAGTAGCAACTTAATACCCGTACATAATCAGGGTTTGCCATTTTGAACTTCATCCATTGTCAAAGCAAAACTACTTTATCCATTGTTGAAGCAAAACCTTATTAAGTGAATAGTAAATTACCAGCATTTTACACTCATTTGCAAAGCTAAGTATAATGGAAGAGCACCACAGGTGGCTCCTTACCCTTCTGTAAAATACTCAGGAAAGGGCCAGGTTCTGTGAGGGTCATCAGGATGAGGCCAGTTGCTACGTGCGTTGCTGGGGCGACGGAAGTGCTGTGCTTGCCTTTTTTGTTGCATGGCCTGGCTGACCCCAGCCACATAGCGAGCGAACTCTGGATCAGAGCCAACTGGATGCAAAAAGAGAAACCTGGCAGTTGACATATTCAACTGTTCGTACTACAATTATCCCCTCATCTAACTCTCTAAAGCTTAATTGTCTGCTCCTCAAAAAGAAAAGAAACACACATCTCTCTCTGTCACACACACACACACACTCCCCACAATGTAAGCCAGTCAGCAATCGGGAATGTTTGTTCAAGTGCTGCATATTAAGCACTTAGCCAGAAAGTGATTTATGGGCGGGCAAGCAGGCAGAATGTGCTGTGTAGAGGAAATGAGAATGGAGTGGAGGGAGAAGCCAGAAAGTGATGGCTGGCCATCCTTAATGTCCACCTATAGAGGAGAGGTAACAATTGTCAATTGAAACTTCTGCCAATTGAAAGCGATCCTTAGAGGCACAGGATATCTTCTGATGATCCTTCTGTTTATTTCGACCCAAGGCTACTCACAAAGTCTTTCCTAGTGTGGTTCTTCCGCAGCCCCTCAACTCCACCCCACCCAGACTCTGAGCCGAAACTTGGTCTGCACCCACTCAAGAGACAGAGGTCTCTTGCAAATTGATTTCGGCATGTCACCATGCTTGAGAGCATCAAGCTGAGAAAACCTGCTTCACAACCTGTTTCCTGTTGAGAGAGAACAGACTGAAAAAAGTCTGAAGGAAGCACATCCAAGAAAGTAAGAGGCACAAAAGTGTTGCTTTAACACTACTTTCTCTGCCTCAACTAAATGAAGAAATGGCCAAGTCAACCTGAAGAATCTAAGCAACACAAACATGTTCAATTCTACTTAGATAAGCAAAGCTAAACACTAACAAGGAGGACAGATGTGAGGAGCAGGGAGACTGCATTGTGCTTTGCAAGCTGCGCATCATTTCCTTGGCCAACCGGGATGTTTGAGAGAATCATATACAACACAGCAAAAGCAGCAACAGTCCCCAGTATGCATTCATGAAGATACACACAAAGCAGACTTTCCCTTCTTACTCCCCTCTCTTCACAGGGCATC
Source organism: Heteronotia binoei (assembly GCF_032191835.1). Lineage (NCBI taxonomy): Eukaryota > Metazoa > Chordata > Lepidosauria > Squamata > Gekkonidae > Heteronotia > Heteronotia binoei. The sequence goes on from NC_083236.1 coordinate 28,359,866, forward strand.
AAGAAAATGGCCCAGGGAAAGGAAGGAACAATGCCCTGGATTAAGTGTATGGGGAGGGGGGGGGGAGAGATGACTCTGCCTTGTGATTTCAACCACCTGGGCTTAGGAATCCACCCCACTTCCTACCAATAAGGTCAGAACTGACCTTCGTCAAAGCACCACCACTAGGAATGGTTCCACAGGGTTAAAGGCACACAGATGGCTACAAACAGCAGTCGAACTGCTTAGATTTTATTGATGAGTTCCTGGCATGACCTGCTCACATGTGAAAAGAACAAAACAGAAGCCTAGGAGGTATCCTTCTCCCAGCATTTAGGTAGGTGACATTTTATGCAGCTGACCCAGTCTGCTATTTTTTGTTCTTGTGTCTTGTAGTTCTTCATTAGCAAAAGCCTTTTAATCTACAGCTGTATTTATTCACCGCAGATGCAAGGTAGAGGTACACCAAAGATGATACTACAAAATGCACTTTTCTGTGGCTTGTGGAACTGGAGAAGGGAGAGAGAAGCCAATTTGACCAAGCTGGTGCTGTGAAGTGGAGCTGTTTCCACAGTAGTGCGCTCCCACCCACATATAATGAAAGCTGCCCAGAAGGCCCAGAGAACTGTAGGAAGACGGTTTCTCTAGTAGCACATTTTTGAAGGGAGTGTGAATCTAGCCAGTGCCAAGGAAGCAAACAATCTGGTAGACCCTTCACAAGCACCACTGCTGAGAAACATGGGATAAAAGGGATTCCACATACATGATCCCCTCCCACTTTGCAGCCCGCAGAGGCAACCTACACATCTAATCCTCTACATGTACCCTCTGTGCGGGGGGCACAGTATGGGAACTTTCATTTCCCACTCCCCATCTTCATCATCCTCTGCTGTCCCTAGAAACTGGACAGTCTCCTTTTCTCTGCCCCTTCCCACCCTTTACTAGAGCTAAACTGGATGAGATGCTGGGACTTCCATGATCAGAGTTCCCAGTTTTAAAAAATGTAATTACCATGCATATACAGGTCCAGTTCTGATTTAAAAAGGTAAAGGTAGTCCCCTGTGCAAGCACCAGTCGTTTCTGACTTGGGTGACATTGCAACATGACGTTTTCATAGCAGACTTTTTTACAGGGTGGTTTGCCACTGCCTTCTCCGGTCTTCTACACTTTCCCCCCAGCAAGCTGGGTACCCATTTTACTGACCCTGGGAGGATGGAAGGCTGAGTCAACCTTGAGCCGGCTACCTGAACCCAGCTTCCGCTGGGATCCAACTCAGGTCGTGAGCAGAGAGCTCGGACTGCAGTATTGCAGCTTTACCACTCTACGCCATGGGGCTGCTCCAGTTCTGATTAGGACCTGGGTTTTTTTGGAAGGGGATTAATCTTTCTCCTGGTGCCAGAGGAACATGATGTTTAACTCCTGTTCCCAGACACCTCCCCCCCGCAGAATAGAAGCACTGGTTTCTATATCCTGCTTTTTTCTACCTTAAGGTTTCTCAAAGCTGCTTACAGTCATGATCCTTTCCTCTCCCCACAACTAGCAGCTTGTGAGGGAGGTCGGGCTGAGAGAGATAGGAGAGAACCAGGACGGGCCTAAGGTCACCCAGCAGGCTTCATATGGAGGAGCGGGGGATCGAACCCAGTTCTCAAGGTTAGATTTTGCCACTCTTAATCAGTACACCATGCGGACTCTGATTTTTAAAAAGTTGGGATACCGTGATAACGGAACAGCCAAGGCCTAGTCTAGTCTGTGGGCTGGGGAGAGAAGAAGAGCGCCTTTCAAACAGTGCCAGACAGTTGTTGTTCTTTTCCAGACACCCCAGCTAGAGCCATCTAATGGGTGCAGCTTTCTCCAACTCCAGAGAGGAAGGTAAAGTAAGGCCAAAAGCCATCGCTGGAAAGCCTGCCTTTGTTTTAGTGAAGAAGCTGGGCTAAATGAGGAGCTCTGTGCACTGGGTGCAGGGAAACAGCGTGGCGGACTACACTATTCCCCAACCACAGAATCACCCTGGGGGGGGGAGGGGGAGTTGATCAGACTCAGATTGGCTCTATCACTGAAGTCATGGTAAGGGGAGAGCAGCACCACAGTAGTATCTGTTAACCAGTGGTATGCGGTCTCTAAATCAGAGGGCTTCATTCTGAGACATCATAAACCACCACTTACAGACTTTTCCTCCTCAAATGTATTGCTTTGTTTTTAAAACTCCTGTATAGCTCCAGAATGCACACAGTCCATTTCCAACAGGTTTCTTCTGCTTACTACCACTAATAAAAAGGTAAGTGGGGTACAGATAGGAGCCCAGATAAGTGCCACACTTCCTAATGGAAGCAATACACTGGGGGAAGGGGAACAGGAGCTTTTTGTAGGGATCCCAAGAACTAATCCACTAGTAGACAGTCTGCCTTCTCTGTCCACCCTGCTTTAGAAAGAAGCTGATGAACAAAACGGGGAACTAGCTCAGGATTCATTCTACATCCCTCCCCCTCAAACACCTAGATGTTCATTTCTAACTTTCTGCATGTTAGCATCTGTCCCAAAAGTTTACAGGGGACAATAATGGTGTTTCTTACACTACCATTTGGTGTTCAAATGGAAATGCTAGCAAAAACTTCACAGAAGTACCCTGACAGATAATATCTATGTACCTCCTAGTTCTAAAAGCAAGCTGCTTTATATCTATTCTTTTCCATCATTTTCAGACAGGAGACCCAAATGTGCTACTGATGAGCAGCACTGAGTACATTCAAGGCCATTTCCCAATAAACATGCATACTACGACATGCACACACCTGCCGGGTCAAAAGGTAGGAACTCTCCCAACATCCCAAAGATTCCATCACTTTGGTCGCGGTTTGGCCACGTGTTGTTTCGAGGTCCTTGTGGCTTCTGTCCCAACATCTCTGACATCATGTTGTCCATATAACTATTTACCAGGCCCAAGCTATACAGATCGGAGCTCAGATCAGAGAAGGCGTGACTGCTCCACTGATGCATGTGAGACAATCCCGGGCCAACAGTCTGGGCTGGCTGCTGGTTGGAATTGGTTGGCCACTTCCCAGGGGGACGCTGCTGCTGGGGCCCAATGGGTTGAAGCAGATGCTGATAAAACTGCATCTGTTGCTGCTTTTGCGGCTGCTGCGACAGCCCTTGTTGAAGATGGTGCAGAGGGGTGTGGGATGAAGACTGAGGCTGCTGCTGCACGGCTGCAGGCTTCTGCTCTGCTGCAGCTGAAGAGGATGCAACAGAATTCCTCCTTTTCACCAGTGGGGAGGTCTGCTGGGATTTGCCCATATTGAAACCGGAGAGGAAATCTATGACCTCCTGCATTTCTTGGTCAGTTGGTAAATTCATGCCTTTGGCATCTTTGCTGCCATCCCCCTTGCTGTTGTCTCGCCTCTCGAGAAAAAACCCATTGAGAGTCTGGTTGCCTGGGCTCTGCCCAGGCTGTGTCGACTCTACTGCCCTGGGGAAGTTACCAATGTTCAGAATGCTTTGCAGCCGTGTGTCCGTGCTGTTGGGTGTTTTTCCTTTGTCCTCCGAGTTGTTAGCTATAAAAATGTTTTTGGAAGGTGTATTAGGAATGGAGTAGCTCCCACTGTTGCTCGAATTTGCACAGGAGGTTTTCTTTGTAAACCGCGACGTCAACTTGGAGAAAGTCTTTTGCAAGCCACCAGTCGATTTGCCTCCATTTCCATGTGGCAAGTCGATATGACTCCCAAAGTCACAGATCTCACGCTGGAGCTGAATCTGAATGCAGGGCAAAGCTTGCTCTCTGTTTAAAAACAACAGAAGAACCAAACAGAAATCTTTACATAATCAAGCATTTTTATATACACCAGCTATAAGACATGCAGTTTAGGATTATCAGTGATATAGTACATTAAAAAACGAAAATATGGACTGGTGAAAATAAGAAGTGCTGCACAAAATACTGGATTAGCCAGTCTAGATGCTAGTAGACTGAGCCACTTGTGGGAAGGGCGGGGTATAAATCTTAAATAAATAAAATAAATAAATAAATAAGTATGTAATTTCCTTATTCAGAAAAAAAGAGGTTGCTGTGAAAAGCTCCAATATCAATTAGGATAAGCAACACTCTGCTCTGAACACAGATGCTTAATCTACAAAAATGCTGTAGCAGAGGAAAAAAGGCTATAAGCATCTTGTTGAAAGATTTGTTGGGAGATTCCAGGCACCTTACCTGATGTTATAAATCTACTTGATAGTTTTGAGCCATCAAATTAAGTGCATCATAGGCTAAGCGTTTAGCTTTCCCCCACATGCTTGCCTCCACCCCCAATCTCCTTTACCTTCCTCCCCCAAAACAAACACCCTGTGAGGTAGGTGGGGCTGAGAGAGCTCTCACAGAAGCTGCCCTTTCAAGGACAGCTCTACAAGAGCTATGGCTGACCCAAGGCCATTCCAGCAGCTGCAAGTGGAGGAGTGGGGAATCAAACCCGGTTCTCCCAGATAAGAGTCCGCACACTTAACCACTACACCAAACTGAGTCTCAAAAGATAAGGCTTGGATCCCATGACATCATTCCCCTTGCACTTTCCTTCACTGCTGCACTCATCACCTCTGCATACATTCATGCTCCTTCAAAACACAAAGAAGTGGCTGCAGCAGAGGAAGTGAGCGTCACAGTGGAGGAAAGTACAATGCTCACAATGTGGGAAAGTGAATCATTAGTCAGGTGTCTCATCTTTCCTGTCTTACTAACATCTGGCTGGAAAAGGTGACCAGGTTTGGTCCTGACAGTTCGAGTGCTGACTCGATACTTAGCCAGCATCAGCCAGTGTGGAGAAGAGCAACCAAGATCTCTAAAGACATCTCAGCTGAAAGGATGTACTCAGCTTCTAACAAGACCCATAACCAACTCTTACCTGCATGGTTTCCGTTTTACCCAAAGAACTGAGGAAGGCATTTAATGCTAACCTTCCACTCTGTGGCTGCTCCATGGCTGAGCACTGCTTTCCAATCATGCATCCAGTTTATGAAGACTATTTTACAATCTATGTTTTTCAGGCACACACAGACAGCAGTATCCCATGTCAGAACTAGGCCCAAATTCTGCTGCGGTCAGGGTGTTCATAAGCCTTCTTCATGCAGCAAATAAGAGGCATTAACCCATTGCAGTACTAAAGACCACATTTTCTTGTAGTGCTTACAGATTTGTTACTCTTTTGCCATTTACTGAAACATTAAATTGACCAAGCCCCATTTCCTTCTCTCTTTTTTAAAGGGAAGAAATGACCTGTGCTGCATTTGCTCTTTCTTTGTCACCCACTGCAGTTAAGTCTCTCAGGAACAAGCCTAGGTCTGATCACAGCCATTTGTGCATGTGACTGGAAAGAAGTGCCTCTCTGTCTCAGAGATTTGCAGCGCCTTTGCATGACAGCTTTCTACCCACAAGTTATGCTTTGCACATATTTGCCACTTGGGCTGACTGACCCTAGCTCAGATCCTGCCTCCAGCTTCTTCATTCACATGCTGCCATGTGATGAGCCACCACTATATAACTCTCACTCATTTTTATTTGGAAAGAGTGCAGCACAAACCAAGGGCCTGCCCCACCTTCCTTCCTTCCACCGACTCAGGTCAAACACTGCAGTATAGAGAACATCCACCAGTCCCAAAGTCTTCTCTGGATCCAGGCTTCTCTGTAGCAGAGACATGGTCGCAGGATCTTCTTTTAGGCACCTAAGGGACACAGGCTTTGATTCAGACTTTGTAGATATTGACTGCTCACTCACCAATCAAATATTTAATTTCCACATTTAACATACACACTGACACACACACACTCCTGCCTGCATCTTTCAAGGTAATTACCAAGTTGATGGTACTTGAACCACAATTCTGGAACCTTCTAAACTGATCTGTGGAGCATACGCCTCTTTGTTTTCAATCTGCGCAGTGTCCACAACCACCTAGCAAAGTTGGGGTGGAAAAAAAGCTGTAAGCGGTCAGCATTTCACAGATGCAGCTCTGTTTTTTAATCTAGAACAGTCCTCCCCCAAGTATTGAGGAAAAAATTAGCACCATTCCACTGGTAATATATCCCCACAAGAGCTGAACATGACATACATACTGCAGTGAGCCTGTATGAAACAGCGGTTAGAATATCAGACTGGAATCTGGGAGAGTCAGGTTCGAATCTCTGCTCTCTGCCATGGAAGCTTGCTGGGTGACCTTGAGCCAGTCTCATACCCTCAGCCTAATTTACCTCACAGGATTTTTGTGAAAATAAAACAAAGGACAGGGGAACAACATAAGCTGCTTTAGGTCCCAATGGGGAGAAAAAGCAGGATATAAATGAAGTAAGCAAATTAATATATTGCTACTGCTAGCTATCTAAAAACTGCATGCAGGGAATTTCAATTTGAAAGAAAAGTCTGCCTCTTATTCCCTGTAATGAATCCAAAAGTTTAATGTCTCAAAAAGGCCACTGACTACTTAAAAGGTTTTTTTAGCTGTAGATAGCTGAGCAGCTTTTCATTTTGTGCTTCTTTTGGGAAACCGAATCTACTTTCCAATTACGTGGGAAACTCAGCCCTGAAATTTGCTACATAAGATTACACAAACAAACCTTTATAAGATTATCATTCTGCACACTGGCTAGAGAATCTTAAATTGTTGCTAAATTTGGAATGGGAGCTTCTCAGTTCTGCAACTCACTGAAGCATCATGGGAAAGGTTTATATAAATGATATAATCCAGCAGCATTTGGATGAGAGGTGCTTTACCTACTGAGGTTTCATTTTATCTGAGCAAATTGAAGTCAGCAGCAAATTTCTCACACCCACCCTAGGAAGCAGCTCCCCGATAACCATTGTTCTTACTTCACAGATGTTTCCTCCATCACTCCCACCCATGGAACAATCTAATAGTGAATGAGGCTCTCATTGGCATGCAATGCAAATGAAATTTAAACATAGTGATGAAAAGTTTTAAACTAGAACTGAAAAGAGCACAGTTTCTGTCCAACTAATAAAAGCCCCTGCTCTGACCACATTGCAATTTATATCATTTTTATCCTGCTCTTTTCTCCAAGGAATTCTGGGTGGCGTACACAACAATCCCATGTGGGAAACCAGGCTGAGACAATATGAATGACCTGAAGTCATCCAATTATAAGAGATTGGATTTATACCCTTCACTATCCAAAGGAGTCTCAGAGAGGCTCACAATGTCCTTTCCCATCCCCTCCCCAAAACAGACACCCTGTGAAGTAGGTGGAGTTGAGAGCTCTGACAGAAACTAATCTTTCCAGATCAGCCTCTGATAGTGTTATAGAAAAAACTGCAAGAATTATCACCAGTTACTTTCACACATTCAGAGTGTACATAAGCTCTATTCAGTGAAATTCAAATAAATATTCATCAAGTATAGTCATATGTTGTTTGCAGCCACTCAAAACTGAAACACAGGGTGTTTCCATGGTTTCATATCTCTGGTCCTTCCAGCCAGAGACAGAGGTTTTGAATTACATGCGTTGATACGTATTTGAAAAATATGTACTGTGTCTCTGAGAAGCAGTGTCTTTGAGAGAAAAGGCTGAGGAAGGACCAGGGATATGAAACTATGGAAAATCCTGGGAATACGGTTCCTTACTCTTTCAATTGGAATTGCGTTTACAGCTGAACTCTAGAAGGCTCCACCCAAAGTTACAGACCAATGAACTGATTCAATAGAGGCATTAGCCTGCTGGAACACTGAGCAGTAGTTTGAAATAAGACTTTTTGGGGGGAGAGAAGAGCACCCTGTGTTTCAGTTTTGAGTGGCTGCAAACAACATACACCAGCACCTGTTGTATATTATAATCTGACAGAGTTATGACTGGCCCAAGGTCACTCCAGCAGTTGCATATGGAAGAGTGGGGAATCAAACCCAGTTCTCCCAGGTAAGAGTCTGTATACTTAATCACTACATCAAACTGGCTTAGTTTAATGGCAAGTAGGGAGATTGAAACTTTCGGTTTAGAAGGATCTATATTTTCATTACTGCAACAGTACAGGACGACTGAAATAAGATGCACCATAACTACAGGGAGAGGGACTGCATAAGGGTTAAAATAGAAAAAAGGGCAAGAAACGTGATCAGGATCTCTTGCGTTTTATGTAAAACTTAAAACAGTTCCAGGTAGACTTGAAATGTCTAAGTTTCATTTCATTTCACTTGTAATGAATCTACAGGGCTGAGGATAAATTTTTTACTCCCCTTCCCACCACCAAGGGGCTGTTTCTCTCTCCCCCCCCTCCCCCCCCCAAAAAAAGGCTGCTAGTTTTCCCATAGGACAAAACATGCAGGTAACTCACCAGCCCAGCTTGGCCAAAGAGCAACTGTACAGCAGTTTTACAAGCTCCTCGCCATGTGGAAGGGCAAACCTGGTTCAATATTTCAGTCACAGGAGAATCATCCCTTGGGGTCACTCCATTATGGTACCCAGTTTCTTTGATCAGTTGTATCATAGTGTGCTGTGAGGGGAAAAAAAGTTTTGAAAATTAACCAGTGCGCATGAAGCAAACAAAACAGCAGATCTCATACATGTGAATGAATGCAACAGTGGTTAAAATACATGTTAGCCTCCCACTTCTGAGCCAGTAAAACTGTCAAGTTTATTTTATTTTATTAGATTTATATCCCACCCTTCCCGCAAGCAGGCTTGCAAGTGTTATACATATATGATGGTGGGTTCCATCATATATGTATAACACTCTGTGATGTATAACACACTGATGTGCACAAGCACAATATAATGGTGACAAGGGCTGAAGTGTCATGGGCTGCTGGAAGCAAAGCTGCAAGGGGTCTAAAAACCACCCAGTCCTGTGCACCATGCAGGATGACCTAAAGCATCCCTGACAAACTGACCTATCTCTGCTTAAACAGAAGGAAGGAGAATCCCGAGCAACCATTCCCACCACAGAACAGCCTTTAATATTAAGAGGTTTCCCCTTTGGTGGGGGAGGGCGGGATATAAGAATAAAACTTACTTACTTACTAATATCCTATCAGTGTCTCCTCAACCATAATTTAAACTTCTTATTGTGAGATTGGAATAGTGGCAATATATGGGAGGGAAATGGAGATGCTCAATGGACCTGATGGCTTGCATAACCAAGTTGTACTTCCAAACAGGGCTTTTTTTGTAGAAAAAGCCCAGCAGGAACTCATTTGCATATCAGGCCACACCCCAACATTGCCATTGCTTCACACAGGGCTTTTTTAAAAAGAAAAGCCGAGCAGGAACTTATTTGCATATTAGGTCACACCCTCTGATGCCAAGCCAGCCAGAACTGCGTTCCTGCTCAAAAAAAGCTCTGCTTCTAAAAGCATAATGCCCATTTTGTTGACAGAACTGTATTTCTCTTGGTGGAGAAAGGAAGGGTGATTCCTGCCCTCCCCCACAGCAGACCCCTAATGTTGCCTCCCACAGTGTCCCTGGAGGTCCCCCTGATCCACAGGAACATGACTGCAGAGGGAAAAGCTGGCTGCAGTGAGGGCAAGAAACTGGTCTTTTACTGTTCTGCTCACATTGCTTAACACTTAAGCTCTCTCTCCCCCCTCTCACCACAATCACTGATTTCTGGATAAAAGATTAGAACATTTCACAAAATTAAAAACCAGAGGAGGGATATATATGTAAAAGCCTTTGTGAGCTAACAAGTTTTTAAAAAAGAACAGAAAAGATTGGATTTATACTCCGCCCTTTCACTCAGAGTTTCAGAGCGTCTTACAGTCTCCCTTCCTCTCCCCACAACAGACACCCGGTGTGCTCGGTGGGGCTAAGAGAGCTCTTTCGAGAACTACTCTTGAGAGAACACTAACTGACCCAAGGTCAATCAGCAGGTGCATGTGGAGCAGTGGGGAATCAACTACACCAAACTGCCTCTCAGTTTGTACTGAGATCCTTAACTAGATCATAAGCTATTAAAACAATTTTATCAGCAGTGGAAATGGTATCAAACTAGATCCAAAATAGATAGGATGCCAGTGGGCCTGTGACTGGAACAAATTTTAAAAAAAACTATTAAAAGCAGCCAGTGAGTCACCCAATTCAGGTTGAAGATGTAGTATTGGGGGAGGGTGAGTAGCTAACTCTTCCTCCCCCACATGCTGTTGTCCTAATAAAAATCCACCCCACCCTCAGTTGCTAATTGCCCAGCAGGGGACATGTGAAGAATCAAACTACCTTCTACTGAGTCAGATTACTGGTATGTAAAGAACACGATTGTTTATTTTGACCAGCTGCAGCTCTCCAGAGTCTCAGAAATCTTTCACACACCTGATCCTTTTCACTGGAGATAACAGGGAATGAACCCTGGTCAGCTCTTGGGGGGGGGTGTGTGTGTGGAGAATGACAGAACAAAGTAAACCCCATATAAGATCTGATGCCTGATCTCCCCAAGTTTTGTCTAGTTTGGCCTCAAGACCACGCTGTCTGGAAAGTCTTAAGTCTTAGAAGGCATACTGATGTCATACAATGCAAGACATAGCTTCATGCAACCTCCCCTCCACCCCCCAAAATAAAAAAACAAATTCTCAATTGGAAAAAGTCACTTTAGAAGTTGCTGAAGTCACTGATGCATACCACCTATAGATGTGTATTGTGGCCAATCCCCTTTCAAACAAACCTGTGTGGCTAAGGAATTATTCAGGAGCAGGCATCTGAAACTGCATACCCTAACAATACCAGCAATAGCACCATTATAGTGGCTTAGAACTTATCAGGGTGATGTTTCAATTCAGGGTTTGCTCCCTGTCTTCTTTCACCACCACCCCCTTTCAGGTTTGAGGAGAGGAATCACTCTGTGCCATGTGCATACAAACTAACTGTATATGTTTGAGATGTTTTAATAAATTTATTGTGATTTTATTGTAATTTTATTTATTTATTTTTCGGATTTATATCCCGCCCTCCCCGCCGAAGCAGGCTCATTTCATTCATTGGGAATTTCATTCCCAAGTGGAGATTCAGGAGTTCGCCCTTCAACGGCTTAGCTTTTTTCTCCAAGGTCGGGAACAAAGAGTGGTCATAGGGAAGCCATTGCCCCAGAGACACCCACTTGTGTGTGGTGTGCCTCAGGGGGCGGTTCTTTCCTCAACGTTATTTAACATCTATATGCGCCCCCTTGCCCAGATTGTCCAGAGATATGGGCTGGGATGTCATCAGTATGCCACCCAACTCTATCTATTGATGGGGGGCCAGGCCAGCTATGTCCCGGAAAATCTGGACCTGGTCTTGCAAGCCATAGTGAAATGGCTCAGGCAGAGTTAACTGAAATTGAACCCAGCAAAGACAGAGGTTCTGTTTCTAAGCCGAGGCAGCTCGGGAAGAGAGATTCCTTTGCCGACCTTTGATGGGGCACCTTTAGCACCAGCTTCTAGGATCAAGAGCTTAGGAGTGCTCCTGGAGCCCTCACTGACTATGGAGGCCCAGGTGAAGTCTGCCAAATCCGCATTTTATCATCTTAGGCAGATAAGGCAGTTGGTTCCTTACCTGGAGTGCAGTGAGTTAGCACCAGTAATCCGCACAATGATCACCTTGAAATAGACTACTGTAACGCCCTCTACATGGAGCTGCCCTGGATGCAAACTCAGAAACTGCAACGGGTGCAAAATGTTGCAGCCAGGTTGTTACTGGAGCTACTTTTACTTGAACCTGCACTGGAGACGTTGCACTGGTTGCCTGTGGTGTTCCAGGCTTGCTTCAAGGTGCTGGTTATGATCTTTAAAGTCCTATGTGGCCTGGGACCTGACTACCTCTGGGACCGCCTTTCCCCATATGAGCCTCAGAGAGCACTACGATCAGGCTCACAAAATCTCCTAATGATCCCTGGGCCAACGGACATTTGGCTGTCCACCACCAGAGCAAGAGCCTTTTCGGTGGCAGCCCCTACCTTCTGGAATGCTCTTTCTGAAAACAACAAGGCCCTGCGGGACTTGCCACAATTCCACAGGGCCTGTAAGACAGAATTGTTTAAACAGGCTTTTAACATCTAATGGAGGCGACCAGTACTTCACCACTCCACAGCACTGATATCCTAACTCAACCCAAACAGAAATGTAATGTGCTAAACAACATCCAATAACATCATTGTAAATAGCGCTGATTAAGAACTGATAATAATGCCATCTAGGGATTAGAATTGTATATGTTCGAGATGTTTTAATGATTTTATTGTAATTATTTAATTCCATGTTGTTTTAACTGCTGTTAGCAGCCGTGAGCCAGTCAGGGGAGGGTGGGATATAAATATAAATAAATAAAATTAGGCTCTGAGAAGACAAGTCTTTTGGAGAAATCCTCTATCAACTTGTTAAAGCAGCATGACAAAGCAGATGAGAGAAACTTCCAGAGGCAGAAGTCATAGAATTGCATGAGTTGGAAGGGGCCATCCAGTCCAATACCCTGCTCAGTGCAGGATCAGCTTAGAGCAGGGGTGTCAAACTTATTTGTTATGAGGGCCAGACCTGACATAAATGAGACCTTGTCAGGCCGGGCCATGTGTGTACCTATTTAAGATTAGGTAGTGGAGATATAAACTTTTTAAAGGATATAAACTTTTTAAAGGACTAAAGATATACTTTTTAAAAAACTTAAAACATGTTTAAAACATTAGCACTTGTTGGTCTTAAAGGTGCTTTCTTTGTATGTTTCCCATGGGATCCAGGAAACTGGGAAAAGGAAGCTCTGACTCTTTCCTTCCTTCCCCAGAGCACCAGGAGGGGGAGGATCCTCAAACAAAAGAGAAAATTTAGGTTTTGCTCTGTAGCTTCTGTGCAATTGAGCAAGCCTTGTAAAGCAAGCTGAGATGCAGAAGGAAGCAAGAGGGAGAAGGAAGAAGATGAGCCAGTTGCTTGGGGGCCTGATAGGAGCCCTCTGGGGGCCTGATTCAGGGCCTGCATGTTTGACACTTCTGGCTTAGAGCATCTCCGACAAGTGCTTGTCCACCCATTGCTTACAGATGATGAAGAAGAAGATATTGGATTTATATCCCGCCCTCCACTCCGAAGAGTCTCAGAGTGGCTCACAATCTCCTTTACCTTCCTCCCCCACAACAGACACCCTGTGAGGTGGGTGGGGCTGGAGAGGGCTCTCACAGCAGCTGCCCTTTCAAGGACAACCTCTGCCAGAGCTCTGGCTGACCCAAGGCTATGCCAGTGGAGGAGTGGGGAATCAAACCCGGTTCTCCCAGATAAGAGTCTGCACACTTAACCACTACACCAAACTGGCTCTCCAGTGATGGGGAGAGACTGCCAGTGAGTCCCTGCAGTGGAAGCAAGTTGCAGTTTGTGAAATGCAACTAGCTTTGCTGGGCCACAAATTCACCTGCAATCCAACATTACCTAAGCACCTCAACACTTTCTTTTTTCTCCTGAATGTGCTTGCTAAATTGACACAACCTTAAAGTGTTTGCTTTGCCAACCCTCAAATAATTATATTTAGTGTATTACCGTTTTCAACTTCAGGTTGTCTGCTGCAGACTCATTGAAGGATATTCCTTTCAGGAAGTGAGCACCTATCTGAATGGGAATTGTTGGGAGCTCACACTGGATTGGCTGAGGAGGAGTCTGTCTCCGACCAGCCTGTTGGGCTTCGGCATCACTGCAGCAGCCCTGAAAGAACAGAACACCAAGTGTGCAAATCAAAGAGATCCATCTGCAACAAACTGAATGTCTTTGCTGAAAAAAAGAAATTGCTCTTACCTGCAAACTTGCTTCAATAGCTTTTGGGTTCAAGTGGAAGCCAGCCTTCATTGCGTATTCACAGTGACCCAAACTTTCCAATGCAATTTTATATGCCTGTCATTTAAAACACACACACAAACCCCCCACAAATCAAACAAAAGGCAAACATTGTGAAGGGTTTTTTAATGCACAAAGCCCTGAAACTTTAAAGGAGATGGCAAATACAACTTACACTATCCAGCTGTACCCTGTCTTTGCTTTCAGAGATGTCCCATTCAGCAAACTTTGTCCTCAGGATGAAAATTTATTAAAATACTTGCATTGTGCCTTTCCCTCTGGATGAAGGCATCTTACAAAAAAAAATTTGAAACATACAGACTATGACTCCAAGTCACCCTCTTCTCTCCTAAGCAGTAACCTGCAGTCTATACCTCATTAGTAGTCCTAGTCAATAGAATGGCCTTGCATTGTCTCCTAAAAATTTCTAGACACATCATTCCCATCACTGCCTCAAGGAGCCCCTTCCATAAAGTGGAAGAAACCACCCCCCACCCCCCAGAAAAGCACAAGTTCTAGTGGATACCAAGTAAACTATCCTAAGCAGGGAGACAACTAGCCCATGGCGACCTGAGGACCACAACTGGTACACAGGGCCTTATGGGAAGACATTGTTCTTTACAAACAACTTGCTGGAAATTTGTTTGAGGAATACCTCACTGGATATGACATCCTAGTGATTCCCTTCCTGGTGGCAGAAAGTGCCAACAAGTCGCAGTCTACTTATGGCAACCCCATGAGGGTTTTCAAGGCAAAAGATGAACAGATAGTTTGCTGCTGCCTGCCTCTGCATAACAACCCTTGACTTCCTTGGTGGTCTCCTATACAAGGACTAACCAGGGCTGTCCCTGCTTAGCTTATGAGATCAGGCTAGCTTGGGCCATTCCCCTCCTAGCAAGCATAAATCCCCACTTCATCCAAGTAGCAATATAAAGAAAATGAAAGCAGAGATGCAGCTAACCTGCAAAGCACTGTCTATTTTCAAGTTGAGTTCTTTTAGCTGGTGCTCAGGAATTGCCACACTTTGAGAACAGAAGAGCTGTTGGACCTCAATTCCAGCCAGACAGCCATCACAGCCTCTCTCTCGCAGCCGTGTTGTGGCCTTTAAGCAGAACGAATACAGTACAGACAAGACAAAAATAGCAACAGTTCAAAATAAACTTTGAAGCACTATAAAACTGCTGTGATAAATGCAAGCAATAAGGGGTCAATTTGGATTATTTACTATAATAAAGCAGCACATTTGAACGCTAGCTTTTCAAGAGGAAAAAAAAAGCAACAGTACAGGAATTTAACAAAAGCCTGGTTAAGAGCCAATCCTACTTATGTTAATCAAGTTTAATGTACGTGTCAATGTAAACCTTAACTATGTTTAAGGCTGAGGGATGGGAAATGAAGAAGGGAAGGCCTGGGGGATGCAATGTGCAATACAACAGTTCACTCCCTTAATCATGTTTACAGAATGGAAAGTGTGCAACGGCCCTATATTTTGTCTTATGCTTTGTCTAATGCAAGATCCCAGAGACCATTTAGGAACTAGAATTGAGCTCACACTCTATTGTTTGAATCCTGTCCACTGAAGTGGATCATAATTTCCCAATAAACAACATCCTGTAAATTCCATTGCTAAAGCCAAATCTATAGTTGTTATTGTTTAAACTCTGGCAAGCTGCTGTGCGGAAAACATTCAAGAAACTCCACTTTCTTTAAGCCATTTAATCCTGGTGGCTCTTGATTCCTCCAGGAGCTTGCATGTTGACATACACTTACATTTCCAATCAAGAGGACAACATATATGCATTTGAAGGCTTCGGCATTCAGTGCAAACCACTTTTAAAGAAGCCTCACAAAGAACATTTGATACAAAGATTCAGTTCAATAAAACACACACAGATTCCATCAGAATCAGCCACATTCTGGACAGAGTGTGAAGCCATACTTTAATGCAGCTCAGCAGTGGTTGAAGCCAATCCAATGACATATCCTTTTATTAGCTTGAACCAGAATCAAAACAGTTCAGTGCTCTTGACTCTGTTCCAGTTCAAAAACTAGGTGCAATACAAGAGGTTCTGGCCTAGCTTTTTGCACAACATGCCAGTTCTTTAAAAATGCATAAGCTTTTTTTCATGGTGTGCATTCTATCAGGTGAATCCTCACCTGCTGTCTGAAATGAAACAGACAAGACTTCTGAGTTGTCATATTATCTGCTGTTTCTAAGAACTAGGTCAAGTGTCACCCATAACCCATAAATGTTAGGAAGTATGCATGAAATATAAATAACCAGAATGCTTAGCAGTACATTTGCAATGTGTTTTCAATTTGTGTTTTTTAAAGTGGATTGCAGCTTTAACCCAGTGGAAGTTTGCCCTGTATGCTATCTTTCAAACCATGAAAGAAAACAGAGCACTAAACATAAAATGTGCTGGATCCACTCAATCCAGTCAAACTTCCCTCCTTATTACAGCCCATATTCCACATGACACTTGTCCACACAATTGTCATGGTACCCAGTATAGACTTTTTTGTAGACTCTTCCCATTTTTAGCAGAGGGAAATCTAGTTGCCTCCAACCCAGTGTGCAGAAACCCTCCCAGACATAGGTTTTACAAGCACCTCATTCGTTCTGGTGGAAGTCACAGACTTTTAGTCCCAGACACACTGATGTCATGCAGAGTGACGTCATCACACTGGCTATGCAGTGCCACATGCGCACACCTCCCTGCTTTCCCCCAACCACTTAAAGGGAGCCTCCTCTTTAAATCGTTGGAGGGAAAGCGGGCACCATGTGTGCCTGCCTCACAAGCCACAAATTTGCCGTTTGCACTTGAAAAGAGTGAGTGCCCTGCATGCCTGACCTGCAAGCACACAGCGCCCGCTCTTTCCAAGTGGGGTGAGGGTTTCCCTGCTGGCCAGCTGGTCAATGTCTAGGGGAAGCCCAAAAAATTGGGGGATCCTCTGCCTCTACCTGGGGAACTGGCATCCCTAGTAACACTGTACAAGATTGCACTGTAAACCTTTGAAATAAAAGGGAGGGAAAGAAAAAATGAACAAATTTTCTATCAGGAATAACAAAGTCTAGCAGCACGTAATCTCATAATGCAAACTGGAGACTGTGAGCTTCAGAATAAGATGCTTGACTGTTGCATTCTACAGCAACAAGAATGGGGACATTGTTTTATGGGAAATGTGGCCTTGAACAAAGGACTGTTCCCCCCCCCCCTCCATTTTTGTTAGATAAATGTCAACATGCTAACACTGTAACTTTTATTTATTCACCCTATATATGCCAAGTTTTGTTGACTTGGCATGGAATAACTGTACTGGGAAAAAGCTACAATACCAGAATTCAATACTGAGGACAGAGATGGGAAAGCAAGAACCTTTCATGCCTTACTGATGAGCTTCCAAGAAGCATCTAATTCATTTTTATTGGAAACAGTAAGCAGGAGATTAACTCCAGATAGCTATTATAAGCTTACCTCTGCTGCTCCTCTCCAGGATCGCACAGCATCTTCTAGCTCAGTTGTGGGGTTTGGACTGGATGTCTCACCCATACTAGAATTCTTCCTTTCCTGAGCTACCACTTCAGCAAAACATGAATGAGCCACTGGTTGGACCTTCTGCAAAGCTTGGGATAAAAACTGAAAGTGTACCTGCATCACTGTCAAGAAACATCGTCCAAGTACCTATGAAAGTGGGAGGGAGAGAAAACACATCAGGATTTCTTCCATTCAAATAATTGGTGTTTGTGTGAATTCTAACATTTGAACTTGATCTTCACCCATCTGAACACATTTACTTGCCACTGGGATGAAAACTTAAGTACTCCGAATCTATTCCTGTAATTGATAAGAGCTTCAAATGAGCAACTCTCAATTATGTAAAATGATCTTATTTAATTACTCAACACTTGTTTCATCTATTTCTCTTCTGGGATGAGAGACAAAGGCAACTAATCAAAACCTGTTTCAATGAGTGAGAGGTGCTCAACAGCTGTGTTACCCGTGTCTAGATGTTATCTACTTTCCTGTTGCAACTATGCACTCCCTTTGCTGAGAAGTCAGGGCCAACACAGTGGGTTGGCAGACATCAAGTACAAATGGAGAAGAAAATAAATACGATCAAACACAGTCTAGAAAATTTTGTGCTTTTGTGCTTACTCTGTAGCTCTAATAGTTCTAAATACTACATGCTTCTGCCACTTTGTCTTTGCAAAGCTGTCCAATGGAGTTATTCTGGTTGGCAGGCTGTTTTTGCCCTTGACCCTGATGATTATAAACCCAGACTGTGAGATAGCCAGCTTATGACCTTTTGCTAAGCATTTTGCAGACAAAAGTCACTTGTATCAACACTGACTCGGATTACTATAGCAGATCAGTCGTAAAAGGTCACTGGAATGCAGTCTCAAACTTGTTTGGATGAATTTCCGTTACTGTGGCCTGAGGATGTGGACAAGTTGCCTGGAAGAGTCCAGGCTACCATTCTATGCTTGGCCCTTTCCTATCTTGGCTTATTAGAATTTGATGAAGGGTATTTCCTGGCTGGGTCTTGGTTCTGATGATTAGTCTACTGAGGGAAGGGGCAGCTACAGCCACCTTGAAGGAAACAGTTGTAAGAATCGTTCATAAGTATCTTCCTTAGATTCCAACTTATTGGTTGGTTGCAGATTTCTCCCTTTTGGACAAGGTCCAGTCTTCCTTGGATGAAATGGAATTTTTGGACTCATTTCAGATCTAATTGGGGGGCTAATACCATCTTTGTCTTCCTGAATGACTACTCATCATTGGAAGAAAGACATGGAAATATGACCTTGTTGACTTTTTAATACCCACTGGGGACTTTTGATACCATCAATCACTGTATACTTCCAGACCAGATAGCTGAGGCAGTAATCACAGGCACTGCAGGCTCTGATGCTATTTGGCACACTGGTTTCAAAAGATGGTATGGGGCATATATCATGTCTTTGAGGTTTCTATTCTGTTTCCTGTGTTGTTCAGAATCTACATGAAACCACTGGACAAGGTTGTCCGTACTGAAGTGTCATCAATATGCAGATAACCTTCATTAAAATGGCTAAATTCTCTGCTAAGGTTTTATTCACAAGGAAACTGATAAGTTAATCTAATACCTTCTAGCAAATACAGGAAGGTTTTTAAATTTAATTTTTTTCCCCTTGAAATGTTCACACCTATATGTTGCGTGTACTAGATGCAGATTCTGTTATAATGTTGTTTGCAGAGGTGACCCTAGGGCATCTGGCGCCCTAGTCACCCCCCCCCCCGCCCAAAGCTGGAGGGCAGGAAGGGCACACACAGCAAAGCACAGAGAGTCTGCATGCCTCTGCTCGCCGTCATTCCATCTTCCAGGTGGCACACAGCCTCCCTGCACTTTGCCGCGCTGGCATGCATGCCCTCCCTGCCCTCCAGCTTTACCCATGGGGGCAGTGGAAGGGGGCAGATGCTGTGGAGGAGGCTGGGTGGCATGTGGCCTCTCCTGGACTCCCAGGGGCCTCCCCTCCCAGGTGGTATCAATCACCCTGGAGGCAGGGGTGGGGGGAGGGCCCAATCCAATGCCCTAGGCAGCTGCCTAGGGCTGTCTAGTGGACGGGACGCCTCTGGTTGTTTGATCTATGGATCATAAAAAAATGAATGAATCAACATATAGATGACACCTACTTCTATTAGTGGTGTGCCAAGAAACTGAAGCCCAATCTGGACAAGACTGAGGTTTGTTGGTCAATGGCAAAAGCTGCTTGAAGGTGAATCTTCCTGGAGGGGGCTGCTCTCTGTCTGAAGGATCAGATTCACTCCTTGGAGAATGCTGTTGGAACCTGGCTTACAGCTTACATGTCTCCTCCATGGCACTTAGTGCCTTTTATCAGCTTTGGCTGATTCATAGCCCTTTCTCAAAAACTATCACCTGACTATGCTGATCTATGCTCTGATCACACTCAGGTTAAACTAATGAAATGCACTTTATGTGGGAATACCCCTGAAAACTGTCCAGAAACTTCAACAGATTCCAAGATACAGTGGCTAGAATATTGCCATGGCTGGATATGAGATTAGTATCATGGTTCACATTTTACCAATTTTAAAGGATTATTATCAACTACCAATTTGCTTCCAAACATAATTCAAAGTGACGGTCATTACCTAAAAAGCCCTCCATAGCCTGGGAACAGGATACTTGAGAAGCTGAGTTCTCCTATATGAACCTGGCTACTTGTTAAAACTGTTCTCACAGATTCTGTTCTGTGTGTGCCCACTTACGTAGGATAGATGGCTACACACTGTACCTTTTCTTTTGTGGTGCTTTCTGCGAGATAATCTCATGCCAACAATGAAATCTTAAGGGGCCAGGCAAAAAATATTTTTATTTCCCCAAGTTTATAAATCCCCACTTTTGAAGTTTTAAAGAGATATATCCATTTATTTTGCTGGCTGACAAGTTTACTGGAACATGCTCTGCTTTTGCAATTTGCAGCTTCAAGTGTTCTTTTGATGCTGCTTTTATTAATTTTCTTGCTCAATTTTTATTTGCTCATTTTATGCTGCTTTATATTTTAAAGATTATGATGTTTTATTATTTTAGATGTGTATGTAAACTGTTTCAAAGATATTATTATAGTGGGAGCAGAAAACAAATCCATGCGATTCAATGTAGAAAGTGCTTTTGAAGGGAGACGTCAAATAAATATACATAATTTGCATATGCAGTTCTTATTCAGCGGAGCAAAAAAAGTAGTACCATATTCACTTAGGCAAATATTCGAAGTTGCACAAGCAAACATCTCAGTTGACACTTTCCAGTTTTCACACAGGACATGATTTCTGCCTTGAAAAGTATAAGACAAACTTAACTACTGCAGAATGAACACCCCCCCCCCTACACACACACAATGCATATACTGTGCCCCAAGCACCAGTAGAGTCATACATCTCCTTTTGCTTGTGATTCACCTCACATGAACACATGAAACTAGCTGCCTTGAACCAGACTTTTGATGGCCATCAAGCTCGTATGGTCTACTCAGACCGATGGCAGCTTTCCAGGGTTGAAGCAGAGATCTGTTGCATCACCTGCTACTGGATCCAACTGCACACTAGAGATTGAGCCTGGGACCTTCTGCATACAAAACAGATGCTCTGCACTGAGCCACAGCCCCCTCACTGACAGCCATGAAGGGAATACTTCTTTAGATTATGGCCATCCCTTTTCCTCCTGATATGTTGTTAGCTCTTGGGATTTTCAACATATCTCGTCCTGGGAGGAAGAGGCTAAAGCATGTACCACATAACAGCTTCCATTCCAGTATTTAAGGAAGAGCAGCTGGGAGCAAAAATATTGGGACTGGATGGAGGGAGGGGAAAGTGTTTTATTTTTAAGTGTACATAGCTTTGAAAAACTTACACTCTGAAAGCAGGATCTAAATCTAAATAAGTGATAGATGCGGACACAAAGGTTTTCCCCACTGACTTAGCTGTGCCTCACTTGTGGCCACCAACTGTATGACTATAACTATGGCTAAATGGAGAACCACTAAACCTTTTCTTATTTTAATGGGTTTATGAGTGTGTCTCCTTCTCACAGACAGCAAGAAGAAATGGCCATATGATATCCCTCCAGACTGATCATCAGGAGCATGGAGAACCATGACTGAGCCTAAGCAGCCCCACCTCTGGCAAATGATCAAGAGGAGACAAATGATCTCAAACCAGGAACTTCCCTCCTTCCTTTCCCAACAGGAGTTTAAAAATCCCAAAACTACCACAGCACTGTTCTAGGTTGCTGGTATCGGTCTGAACAGGTCTTTTTATTTCCCAAACCAGCAGCTCACGTGAATGTTGGAAAATTCATCTAGTTATAATCCTAGCTGGAGACTAGCAACTGCTTGGCGTTTTTAGTGGTATGCTCTTGAACACTTGTGACTTTCCTGAATAGATAGGTCATGTGACAGCTGAGGTATACAATTCACTTTACAAAATCCTTGTGACAAATACACTCACACCAATCCTAAAGTCTCAACATTAGGACTGTAATGTTTAGTCAAACAGACTAAACCTGTATCTCCAATTGAGCAACGCACATGTATTTCAAATGTTACTTTCATGTAGTACATATAAAAACAGAAGACAGGCACTGTTTCTCTCAACATAGTGAGGGATGCCTCTTCTGTAGGTATGTGATGCTTGCACATGTTGTGCCATTTTCAAAACATTATATATACCGTATATGATTAGAACTAGGCAATGAAGTATTTTTTAAGTTGGCTGACATCAAGTCAAGGTTTTCAATTTACTATTTTTTTCCATTTTTTACTTGCTTCCCTGTTTCCAGTTGCAAACACTTCTGCAATTAACTCTCTCTGCAACTGCAGAAGCTGAAACCCAAAGAGAACTAGTATCCTCAGCTAAACCCTTTACTGGAAAATGGGAGGTATGGAAGAGTTTGCTCAGGAAAGGCACCTCATGGATTTTGCCTTTCCCTTCAAGAAGCTGGACTTTGAGGATTCTATGATCAAATGGGCTGCATAATAATTGCAATGCAGTCTCTCTCTCCTCTTACTCCATTTAAGGAATACACATACAAGCAACACATTCTCTCAAAGCACAGGAATATACAGCTCCCTTCCAATTGTATTCTATGAGAACACATTTATATATTTGTTTACAAGCAAGAGTTTGTCAAGATGGCAACACTTCGATCTATTTAAGAAGAGCTCCTAGTCGCAATGGCTCCCTGCCCCCCCCCAGCTTTCCGTCTCGTCTCCCTCCGACATTCCTTTATGATTCAATCATTTCCCCTCTTTGTACAAAGTTTAAACTTAACAGTTTAGGTATGCTGACTGACCTCTCCAAGTGCAGTTTGCGCTTTAAAAAAAATATTGACTTGGCATCCAGGGAAAATAAAATCTGGGACAGTTATACTTTTCTAAAACAAATTATTGTGGAAACAGCAGTACTTTTATTAATTCTTGCTGGATTCAGTTTTACTCATGTTAAGGCTTATTAAAACATTTTGAAACCGTTAAAACTTTAAAGTGAATTCACCTCCAGGAAAATCAAAGGGGATCAAGTACCTCCTTTACAGTAATAACCAGACCTTGCCTTACTATTGGTCTCCCCTCCTCAGTCCTGCGGGTGAACGCACTATAAATGCCACATACTTGCTATTTTATAACATTATAACACAGTAGCCGAAAATTACAGGAGTAAGGGATGTCCTCTGCGGTATGTCACTTTTTGGACTACCACAAGAGCTGAGAGTTTGCTTGGTCAAAGT
Organism: Heteronotia binoei; assembly: GCF_032191835.1. NCBI lineage: Eukaryota > Metazoa > Chordata > Lepidosauria > Squamata > Gekkonidae > Heteronotia > Heteronotia binoei. The sequence goes on from NC_083236.1 coordinate 28,382,888, forward strand.
TTCTAAAACATCTCATTGAGAAAAGAATGGAGCAGGTGGTGAACTTTCTGAAAGGGCTTCAGGCTGACCAGAAATGTTGACTATTCTTTGTTCTGTGTTATCTAAAGCTGGGAGATTCCACTCTGAGATGCTATCTTAGAGGGGGATGTATACATCTCCAAACTTCAAATGAGACATGAAAGCATGGTTAGAAGATGTGAGAATCACCTAAAGTGGCAGCAGTAACCACCAGAGATGATAGAAAGCACTTTTGACAGACTCCTCTCCTCACTTCCTACTAAGCAGGAACTGATCCTGTATTCTTATGAGTCACAAACTTACACAATTCATGTGTCCAGAGTTAAAGAAAAAACCTCAGGTATTTATCCTACTTTCCCATCCTCCATTTGGTGAAGTTTCCCAACATACCAATTGGGCTGAGCAGCAACCACTTAAAAGAACCTGATGCCATCCCAAATGGAACACCAATTAAAGAGTACTCCCTCAGTCACTACTTCCTGTAACATTCCATATTAACAGGTTTGAAGAATTCAGTTCCTGCTTTATTCAGGATCATGTTAAAGCATGCTCTGCACAATCTGCAATGGAGGAGATGGACTGAACAAAAGCCAACAATCATACAGGAGGCCAATGACCCTTCTGGATGTAGCAAGGCCCCTGACACTGCCAAATTTATTTTTGAAATAAAGGTCATTACGATGCAGAGTTAAGAGATGTGTGTGTCAACTGTAGATGCCCAAGAAATGGGGGAAGCTGCAACTTGAAAGTAGGAGAATTGCAGATGTACACACCACAATGCAGATAAACTACCTAGAGGCACAGGCAAAAAGGAGCAATGGAAAGCTTCATAAATCTCTTTCAGCAGCAGCCATGAGTACCAGATTTACATTTTAAAAAGACCTTGTGACATAACCACAAGTTGCCGATGGCCAATAGAGTTCATAACTTGTTAGAAGGTGGCTTTGTTATCTAAATGTACAGAAAAAACTTAACGCATCTAATGCAATGAGGATTCTATCATGTTTACAAAAAAGACACCAACAAAAAAGACACCATGAGACATAAAATTTATGTGTATATTTAGCAGTATGCTGAAGGAATGTTCTGCATCTGACTGCTTATGTATGTCCATTGCAGATGGCAAGGTAGCTCATGTGATACAAACAACTGCAAATATACAACAAAAATAAATGACACCTGTTGCTTTGACTTACTACAGAATGCCCGGGGGCATAATGATGTGACAAGCAAACACACAAAGCACTCAGAAGATGGAGCTAACAGTGCAAGTTATACAGGATAGTATTGCCAAGTTGCCTTTCAATAATATTTTAAAAACCAAACAAATCACAGAAATCCAGATGGTGCTTGATGCAACATGCAGCCTGACAACCAGCATGGTGCCGTGGTTAGAATGTCAGATAAGGCTCAGGTTCAAATCCTTACTCTGCCATGAAAAACTTCCAGGTGACCTTGAGCCAGTCACAACCTCTAAGCCTAACCTACCTTACAGGATTGTTGCAAAGATAAACTGGAAGAGAGGAGACCAATACAAGCTACTCTAGGTCCCCACTATGGAAAAGGCAAGGCAAACAAATAATTGTAGAAGGTGATATAAGCAAAATGGGCAAGACCAGGCCAAAAAGGTAATTCAGTATTGAGAAATCTACTATTGTCTATCAAAATTCCAAGGGTGAACTTGAAGACAGAAAAACATGTGGAAGGCAACCAGAACAACAGGTTGTGTAATAACAGGTGATTAAACTACTCTTACAGTGAATGGGTAAGTCTGTGTTTAGGTCATTAAAGACAAAATCTCTTAATACCATAAACTACTTTTCCTTTAATGCAGTTTTTGTACTCTGAGTCCCAAGCCTCAGAAATCCACATCTGCGCTATGTGGCAATTATGCTAAAACATCAGACAGATGAGATTCAGAACAAGAGGGGTAGGAAACTACTAAATTATGAAGAGTTCAGCAGTCTTGTGCTGCCCCTACCAGAGTCTAGTAAGACAGTCTGTAGCCTGTAATAGATCAGTAGTTCTGTACCTTTAAGATGAAGCCTCATGGGAAATGTAGTTTAGGTACCTTTGTAGGTCATGTGTTGTTACATTACCTCACTCACTGGCTCAAGTTAGAAGCCTCAAAACTTGATTTATGGCTCTTTTCTTGCGTTTTTGTTCTGATTTCTTCATTGGTAAGGAGATACACAAAAACAGTATTTTTCCACTGAAAGATCTGAAAAAATAAACTCTATTCTTATGCAAGATGATTATCCAGCCTGCTGACAGAATGTGAGTTCTAACCTCTGAACCTTTCTGCAGTAGAATAAAACCAGTTTTTATTTTTCTATGAGTTACTTTCTGGGACTTTTGTGTTGTCACTATCTGGCAAAATAGACTTGATCTGATCCTGAACCAGATTATTATTATTGCATCATGGAGCAGGGTGTGTGTTTCTTATTGTAGACCAGGGGTGGCCAAACTGTAGCTCAGGAGCCACATGTGAAAGACACATATTGTGTGGCTCTCAAAGCCCCCACTGCCCTGTTGGCTTTTGTCTCTTTAAATCACTTCTCCAAGCCAAGCCAGCTGGCGGCTTGAAGAATGCATTTAAAGTTAAAGTTGTTTTCTTTCTACCTCTCCCTCCATCTATTTGCTCCCTCCTTCGTCTTGTGGCTCTCAAACATCTGATGTTCATGTTTTGCGGCTCTCAAACATCTGACACTTATTCTATGTGGATCTTCAATTAAGCAAGTTTGGCCACCCCTGTTGTAGGCCCTCCAATGATACTTTGTGGACTAGTACACCTCAACAGGTAGCATAACAGGGTCACCCACAACTGTGTTTGTATTTCTGCATACTCTAGGGACTGTTGATACATGCAGAAAAATATAAAGAAAATTTTTAAAAGTTCCTCTTCCACAGCTTGATGAGCATTCTCAAACTTCGGGGGGGGGGAGGGTAAGGGGAAGCCTACTTTCCACTTTGTTTTCTTTGTACTGTGTTAGATTATTGGTCTATCTAGCTCAATATTTATTCAAACAGACTTCTACTCCAGCCCTAGGCTCTCAAGGTGGCTTACAATATAAAACAGTATCATACAAATTAAAAAGATACCTGTCTCCATGCCCAAAGCTTTTTTTTTTAAAAAAGCCCCAATATGAAAAACCTGAGGAAAATTTTAAACATTAAAAAGTGGAATAGTAGTTAAAATAATTTTTAAAACCTCTGCAACTATAGAACATCTGTAGGAAAGGAAAACAGTATTAATAAACTGAAACACACGCAGCGTTGTTAACAACCTATCAGAAATATCAACAAACAGCCTACGCAAACAAATACCTTTTCACCTTGCACTAGAAGCTCAACAGATTTGGTGCCAGGCTTCACCAGGCATAGCAGGTCTCAAGCAGGGAAAGGTTATTTCACAACAGCTAGTAGCAGAGAGTTGTGGTTTTTTCAGAATGGCAAATGCCAGGGATTGAGTCTGAACCTTCTGTGTACAGAGAGACATGCTACAAGTGAGTAATGGCCCCTCAACTGAGGCTGCATTCAAACCTATTGACCCATCAGAGACCAGAATGCTTCAGGAGCCTGCCCTTTGAATCTTCTGTTTCAGACCAGTGGCTCCCAACCCTTTTCAGTATGGTGACCCTTGAGTCCAAATTTACTTGCTATAGTGACTCACTTAAAAATATATATATAACTTGTACAAATCAATAAAATAACAAAAACCCACTTTCACAAGGCTTTGCAACCCACAAGCTGGGAAATACTACCTTAGACTAACCATCCCAGTACTTCACATGATGGGCTCTGATTATTTGGAAGCACAGAGTTTTGGCAGAGGGGTTAATTAGGATCCATGGAATAGCGGTCTTTCTGATCCTAATTAATCATGCTGGCTATAAAGAGAACAAACCCCCAGCCAATTTATAGTATCATGGAACTGGAGATGAAGTTAGGGTAAATTTATATACTGCGAAATGTGACTTCCCTAATTCCTTCCCATTCTCTGTCCCAGGGTTCAGGACTAGATGAGCAGCTTCCTGCTCACCTGGCCTGGGCAGTTGTGGCAAGGTTCAGAGATAGCACATAATCTGCACATCTAACTCCAGAAATTAGAGCAACACCACTGTGGGAAGCGATTCCTCATTTATCCTGACCTCCCCCACCAATTTCTTGCAGGGCCTCCAACTTTAACGATCCAGCATCTTCTAATCTTCATCCCCCACCCCTCCAAACCTGACCATCCTGGATGCTGTAAACTTTTAATTAGTTTGTCCAATTAGTTTGCAAGTAAAAATGTCCAGACTGAAGGATTAACTAGGATTGAAGGGAAAGATTTTCCTTCAATCCTAACTAACTACATCTTCCATCTCTGCTCTGAAGGAAGATGAAAATATCCAAGATCAACAGTACCCCAGCAACGATGCAGGGTGAGAACTTTTTTAAAACTGAAGACCTTCCTTCCTACATATGTAAATATAGTCTGTAATCTATAGGTGTCCGGGCTTTGTGCTACAAACCCATAATGTTAAATAGGCTAGATGTGGTATATCAAGCATGGAGAAATCCTAGTATTTGCACACAATCCAGGCTTGTACATGGAATACTTGCCTTCTTTTGTTAACAGTATTTGAATTTTGCTAACATTATTTAAATTGTTTAAATTTGGATTGAAAAATTTCTTAATTCAAAATTTCCCAGAAAACCCAGATCACTGGCTCCAAGGTAATTTCCTCACAGGCAATGTCCCTGAGCTCAGACATTAAACACAGGGATTATAAAATGTACCCTGCTTGCATTTTTAAAGTCACTACCGCTTTAGGATGTTTAACTCTGCCCTACATAAAATGCTTCCACAATGTCTTAGCTCCATCAGCCATAGCAACTTCCACTGCATGGTCCTTCCAAGGTAGATTTAAGAGCAGCTCAGTTTCCCAAACAGAATGTTTTTGTGGAAATTCCAAGTTATTTTAACCTCACAGCATGCTGGAGTGTTCCCTTCTAACTAGGGAATGGACATCACTGAAAAATCCTGCATGACCCTATAGCTGACCTTCACTATGAAACGTATACTGAACACCAGCTATCATAGGTAAGGAAGGGGGAAAGCCCAACAATGTTTCTTTGTTTAAACCCCAAATTTAATGTATTAACACAAATGCTAAAGTGTTTTTCTTATCACAGCTACTGTAACAATTGATTTTCCTATGGCTAAATTTTTACAACCACAATAAGCAGAAAACACAAGGGGCGCATTAAGATAAAAATGGCATAAATATGGTTTATTTTTAGTAGAATAAGCCCTTGAAGTTCTTAGATTTGTGTGCTCTCTTCCTCTCTGATGCAGAAGTGCAAAAACCATTGTTTCTTGCCTGCATATTAAGTATGGCTCTGACCTTAATTTTATGCCTAAGGCTACAGATCTGAAGTGTGTTTGTGTTAGGAAAGTTTGCAAACTACAACTAAGCATGTTCATGGATTAAACTGTAGTTTAACTGTGATTTAACCCATCCTAGTTTGTAGACAAGAAAGAAAACAACTTAGAATAAGAAATCCTCAAATACGCAAACCATGCACCAGGGTTGGGGGGAAAGACAGGGACCATGTGAGCCCAAGCACTTTGTGTAATGCCAGACCAAGTTCATTATAGGTTCTTTTATCTGAATGAACGCAAAGAGTATACTATATTATCAAAGCAGCTGAACTTATTCCTACTAGATCTACTTGTGTCCTCAGGCATGGAAGAATTCCACTAAAGTAATCATGAGTTCCCCAAGATCTATGATGCATTTTTTCTTATAAGGAATCTACTCTCAGGTACAAGTCTATGAAGTGGTCTGTTTCTTTCATCAAATACTGGATTGAATCCATTATTCATTTTCTGTTGATGGAAAGGCACTTCCATAAGTCATATGGAAAGCACAAAACATGTGTGAGACTATGACAAAACCAAGCAGAAGTTATAGAAACACTTTTAACAGTAGCTAACAATGCAATCTACAACATCCCTGTATATGTACTTATTTCTAGTTAACAAAAATCTGACAAACTGGAATACCAATAACCTCATTGGCAACACTCCACATTTCCCTGAGCATTCCATCTAAGTTGCTGCCCTGCAAGACAAGTTAATTTAGGCAGAAGGTGGAATGGGTAGCAGGGGAAGAAGTTATGCAAAGACTTAATTTTGTGAACCAAGTTCTCAACGAGGACTATGGACTCCACTAGCATAAAACCAAATCAAAGAAATTAAGGTGCACTGATTCAAGATGAAAACCTCTCCCTCTAAAATTTAAAAATACTGCCTGCATATGCTTCTGGATGTTCAATTCATTTCAGCAGCTGACAAAATGGACTGGGATTAAGAAAACTCATGCTTAAGAACACAGAATTATCATCTGAACCGGGTTTGCCACTCATAAAGTCAGACATTCATTGACATATATAATTGGCATATAACATTGGCATTACAGAAGCTAGCCTCAGTCTCCTGCCTCCCCTGGACATTCTTAACACATCTTTCCCCAACTTCCTATTTTGCCACATTGGCAACCTATGGTTTGAATACACAGTCAATACTAAAAAGTGGAAATCAAACCACATCTCATACATTGTAGCAATGTGTCCAAAGCAGGGCTTCTTTTGTAGAAAAGGTCCAGCAGAAACTCATTTGCTTATTAGACCATACCCCGTGATGCCAAACCAGCCGGAACTGCATTCCTGTGTGTTCCTGCTCAAAAAAAACCCTGGTCCAAAGGCTCAATGCTCTACAGTCAACTCCTCAAACCATTATTTGCACACATTGAAGGTTCAGAAAATGTAACAGTTCTGGAAGTATGCTTTCTTTTTCATTACCCTCCCCACAAACTATTTTAATTTTGCTTACTAGGTTACGTGTAGTCTGCCTTTATCACAGGGACTCAAGATGGATTACACATAGTACAATCAACACAATGGGACATTCAGTAAACAATGCATTAGGATTGTAGAAATCTAGAATTACCAAAAAGAACTGAAGCACAGCATAAGTTTGGTATAGTGGTTAAGCGTGCAGGCTCTTATCTAGGAGAACCAGGTTTGACTCCCCACTCCTCCACATGCAACTGCTGGAGTGATCTTGGGTCAGTCATAACTCTCCCAGAGCTGTTCTGCTCAAGAGAAGTTCTTGGAGAGCTCTCTCAGCCCCATCTATCTCATACGGTGTCTGTGATGAGGGGAAGGGAAAGGACATTGTAAACCACTCTGAGACTACTTTGGGTAGTGAAGGGCGGAGTATAAATCTAATCTCTTCTTCAAAGTATTAACATGACACATTAAGCATTGCAAAAATTACATAATAGGATCCTACTTACAGTAAGCTATACACAGCAGTATATTAACTGTATGGACTAATTTCCCTTTCACATTCCCATGTTTCTCATGACTATTAGGCTCTTCACTATCAATTACATAGAGGTTTCGGTTTCCCAGGGTGAAGCACAGAACTATTGTATTGACCACTGAAAGAATGATTTTGTTATTTACAATTTCCTATTATTTTTGTCACTAATGTTGCCAGTCCTGATACTAAAGAAGTACACATCCCTTTTCCTTTCTTCTGGTGTGCTTGTATGCATATCTGGTATTTATCCAGGCCCAGCACTGGGGATTCTGCTGCCCCAGGCAGAGCCCTGACCCTAGCCCCTGACTTCCAGGGGTGGGGGGAAGGCACTGCAGCCAGCTGCTCAGAGCTTGGCTCTCTGTATGCCCATTGCCATGCTGCCCCCTGACCTTGGTGGCAGTGGGTGTGCTCAAAGCCAGGCTCCAAGCACGCTCGCTGCCACGCCTCCCTCCCAACCTTGCCCAGGCTTCCCGAGTCTGGAGAGGTCAGGGGGGAGGGGGAGGTCAGGGCTGGGCTCAGAGCGCGCTCAGTGCTTGGGCACTCCGTTGACCCCACTCAGCCTTCCCACGGCCCCCAGGAAGACTGGGTGGGTTTGAAAGGTGGCTGGTCTGACCCAGGAACGCAAAAGCAGCAGGTGGCACCTCGCAGGCTCCAAGGAGCGCACTGCGCAGGGATTCCCACTTTCGTGTTCCTCAGGTCTGTAACAGACCCAAGGAACGCAAACCTGGCCAGGCAGCATCTTCACACGCTGCGTTTGGGGAAAGGAAGGTGCCTGGTGGCACCCTGTAGGCCAGGTGGCACCCTAGGTGGCCACCTACTTGGCCTACTTCCACATGCCGGCCATGTATTTATCACTCTGTGGGGTAGGCTAACTTTTGACCACCAGGAAATCAGATGACCTCTTTAGATCTGCAGGAAGAACAAACTAGGACAGATTCAGTTTCCAGACAGAAATGCTTTAGCATTAGCTAAGATGACATTCCGCATACAGTAAATAAAACTATCTGACAATGGTTTAAACAAGCCGATATGAACTAGTGTCCCGGTCTGATGATTGGACAATCATACTATTAGACTTCCTGAAATTTTAAGAAAATGTAAATTGTCAAATGCAGGTAAACTTCAGTAGGGGGAAAAAGAACAATGGGGTATCCTAAAATGACTGTGTATGCATGTTGCCTCCCCCAAATGAGATGTCACATACTCATAAAGATGCCTGTTCTTGGAAAGAATGAATGCTAGCAAAGAGAATAAATAAAATAGATACAACTTATTTTTGTCAATATTGTTTGTGCCATGCACACAAAAGCTCATACCTTGAATAAAATGTTGTTGGTCTTAAAGGTGCCACTGGACTAGCTTTGTTCTACTGCTTCAGACCAACATGGCTGCCCATCTGCATCTATTACTATTCAAAATGTTTCTTTCAGATTTTTACAGGATCAGTGACCTGAGGATCTTTCTGTATTAATAGATTTGAATATGTTGAGACATTGCAATATGCTCCACCAGTGCTGTTTTAATTTTATTGTGTCTCGAAATAGTCACTGCCATTCCCATTTTAAGACCAGGTAAAGACAGAGTAGAAATCTGACACAGATGCATGTCTAAGGCTTCAGTGAAGATGGACAATTCATTGTAGAACAGCCCAAAAACCTTTAAAGCTTTTGAAAATACTACCCACACGCACAGCTAAGACGACAGACAGAAAGTCAAAGTGAAAGATGGTCTTACCTCAATGTCTTGTAGGCTGAACTCCTTTTGATCTTTAAAGTTTGCTGCTCCAGCACTCAGTTCCATAAGCATTTTTGCTATTTCTGGTTTTATTGCTGCCGTGAGTCGACTTGCTGCTTCCATGACATGTTCCTGCACGTCTTTCAGTTGCATAGCTGCCTTAGAATAGTGCGAGTTCCGAAACACACTGCTGAAAAGGTCTGTAAGGAAAGCGCTCGCACGGCAAAATACATTGAGTGCATCCAGATATTTGGAGATTCCCTGCTGGATGTCTGCGATTGGAGTAGCATGGTTGCAGCCGCCAGCAGCAGCCGGGGAAACCAGAGGGGATGTCGTGGCTGGAGATGCTAAAGGCGTGCTCAAGGTCCTGCCTAGCTCTGGCATTTGATACTGCTGGTGTTGCTGCACTTTTTGCTTGGACCCGCCAAGCAAAAAGCGCCTCTTATAGTCCATTTTACTTTCCTGTGCACTGCAGCAATACATAAGGGAATACTTGTCCAAAGGTTCCTTGAATTAACAATCTACTCTCGAGTCTTGCTCCCCCAGAAGTATATCTATGTATACTAAGCAGTAGTAGAAGAGTAGAAGTGTATGCACATAATTCTTGTAAGAGGCATTTCAGAAACAAAAAAGGTAGGTAAATTCGTATCAGCAGTGAGGAAGGCAGGAGATCTGCTGGCTTTGTACTATTCAGTGCTCAAATGCAGCACCGCTGCAGTTGCAAACTGTATTGTAAAAGCAAGCTGTGGTAGCTTAAAAATACTGTATGTTTCCTGCTTAGCATTCTACTATGTGCTCAGGATACAATTTCAAAGCATGAGGCAAAAAAAGCTGTCTGTTCCAGTTCTCCTGCCAATGCATTTTTGACACCTTATGTTAACATTAATTTAGAATGAACAAACTTTAACAATCTTTCTAAAAGTAATTTCATAGTAATAAATGTTTCAGTTAGTATCAGGGGAGGAAGAGCAAAACCACTGTTCAACAGTGATTGTTAACACAGAGCAAGTCTTTCCTTAAAGAACTACTGAGCCTTCACATCAGCAGATCAAATAGCTTAATGGTTTGATGGAGCCCGTCAATCAAACTGCTTTGACTTTCCCATCTTAATACTGAAAAAAAAGACAAGTTTGCTTCCTGGAGACTTTGCAAGTACACATTATTCAGAAAGTGTGTGTTTTTATTGCAAGCCTTCTTTGCCTTCCCTTCTGTATGTTGAGGTAGTTTCCTTTTAACATTAGTTAAGTGGTACTTTCAGAGCGAGCGTCTCTTGATTGTAGAGTCTGAAGAATGCAGAAATGTATTTGTAAGGCCTCTAGGTCATTTCCTGGCAGAAGGAAAATTACAAAGATTATAGATAAGTGAACCATTCATTTTAAAAAAGAACTCCTGCTTCTCTTGCTATATTTCCCTGGATGTAAACTATTAATAGCATGGCAAAAGGTACAGTTATAGGAATATTAAAAGTATCTGAAATACAATAAAGTAAGCCTATTATGTATGTTATGTATTCCCCCTCTAGCAACCCAATGCTTAAATATACTAAAGAAATGCTAACTAAAAACATTTTGTCTGAATGACTTAAATGAGATTAAATCAACTGATGTCCAACTACATTAGCTTAGTTATTACTTATACTAAGCTACAACAAATAAGCTACTTAAAAGAAAAATTATAATTAGATTGATGCAACAAGTCCACACCATCTTAGCATCCTGTTAACTGCAAACACCACAAACTACAGCATGGATTTCCAAAAATAAGAATGACTCAAAATCAGATTGTTTGGCAGGGATCTGACAATACACATTTGCTCCATATCTAGAACGAAACAGGCATTTTACGGACCCAGCATGTGGCTTAAAAATAAAAATCATCAATAAGGAAACACCACCTGGAAAACAAACATAGCTAAGGACACTGGCTCCCAGCACTGAAATACAAGAGGAGTTAAAGCCGGATGGGTTGGTTTAAATCCAAGTGATAAAACTTACAACCAAGAAAGAGCTAATTTTAATAATTAAAGATTCCTGTTTCTTAATTCACGTGTTTATTTGAACCACCATATAAGCTAGTGGGTTGCTGCAACAATCAAATGTTATCTTCAGCTAAATGGAATCTTTCTACCAAGGAACATAAGCAAAACTTCTGGTGGAGCAGCCTCCATGCCTCTTGTGTTGTGGAACCAATATTTGCTTTGGGGAGAAACTGGAGCCATTAATTTTGGCTCTATACATAAAGGACTTTAACAAGATCTTTTGAATACTAATAGCCCAGAACTTTTCAGAGTCAATGGCTGGTAGCTACTTTGCAGAACTGTGCTCTTTCATGAAGTCTGGATAACAGAGTTTAGCCATCCAAAGTATGCACAGTATAAACAACATTCATAACTTTGTGTCTTAATGACCTGCAAAGTCACGCTTTCATTTAGAAAATTTATATGCATCGAATGATGGGCTGAATGGAGCTATAAACATAGTTTGCCCCTTGCCGTTCTTCTCCTCACTCTGTGAGGCTGCAGCTCCTTGGTTTTCCAGTGACTAGAGCAACATTGGTGGAAGGCTTGGGATGAATCAGAAAAAGCATGTCATAAAGCTCAATTTGCAGGCCTATGAGGTGGCAGTGATGACAGCAAAGACTTTTGTTCCTGCCACTGAGTCAGCAGAATCTTTTTCAGCTCAATTGCTTGAAGTGGTTCATGACTTGATAACTCCTAAGTCTGACCTTGCAATGAAAATGTGGCCACCAGCTATAATATTTTTGCAAGATGCTTTTTGCTAACAAATCTCTCATCCATTCTAACTTGGGGGCCAAGTTGAGGGCAGATCTGGTACCTGAGAAGCACCTGCTTCTCCTTTTGTTATTAAAGGCCAGAAGCACCTGCTTCTCCTTTTGTTATAAATACCGTCGTTTCAGATTGACACTGCTTATGGATGGTGACAGGGACCAGTTCCTTGGAACTGTGAAGGCTGCCACTCGGGCACTTCTAAAATCTTGTTGGGGAAAAAGGTATTAGTGAAAATTACTAACTCCTCCACATATTTGAAGGACAGTCTCCCTCCATATTGGGAAGGGATTGGATAATCATATGGAGCACAGGTCCATCAGTGGCTATTGGCCACAGCATAGTGATGGAACTCTACCTGGGGCAGTGATGCTCTGTATTCTTGGTGCTTGGGGTGGGGGGGGGGGGGAGAAAAAAACAGTGGGATGACTTCTAGTGTTCTGGCCTCACTGGTGGACCTCCTGATGGCACCTGTTTTTTTGCCTATTGTGTGACACAGTGTTGGACTGGATGGGCTACTGGCCCCATCCAACATGGTTTCTCTTAAGTTCTCATAAGTCCCTGTGCACCAACTACACTAATCTAGCAAAAATCTGTTAGCAATTCCACCACTTAGGGTGGGCCACCTAACACTGACCAAGGCCTTTTCCATCATGCCTCTAGTTCTGTGAAATGGACTCCTGAAGAGGGGAGAGAGTCCTCTTCTTGGAGATCTTCAGGAGGTGTTGCAAGATCTGCCTGTTTGCCAGGGCTTTTGAGGGGGGTCTGAATAGCAAGTAACTTTTAAGGGAGGAAAGATTTGTGGTTTACTATTTTATTTTTAATTTTATCTATGGATGCTTTAACTATCATCGGAAGCCACCTTGAACCAAGAGGAAAGCTGGGACATGTCTTAATAATTACATGCTGCCGCTCCAGAGACTAGATAGCCCCGTGGCGCAGAGTGTTAAAGCTGCAGTACTGCAGTCCTAAGCTCTGCTCACGATCTGAGTTCCATTTCCGGTGGAAGCTTGGTTTTCAGATAGCCGGGGGAAAAGTGTAGATGACAGGGGAAGGCAATGGCAAACCACCCCGTAAAAAGTCTGCCATGAAAACATTGTGAAAGCAATGGCACCCCAGAGACAGAAACGACTGGTGCTTGCACAGGGGACCTTTCCTTTCCTTTTCTCCAGAGACTGGCTAGAGGTGGCTGGTTCATTCTTTTACACAGACAAGAAAGCTAATTTATTTGTAATAAATCAATCTTACTACCTTCTGCAAAGGGTCCACTAAGGGCCTTTTAAAAAAGCAAGGCATAACACAGATTAATTAAAACAAAATTAATGAGAAACTGAAAGACTACAAAAGCAGCAGAATGAGAACAACTGAACAAGATCCCAACACTCAACTTCCCCAAAAAACAAAACGAACAGGACAGCTGTCATCTGGCTTTTAAATGCAAGAGATGAATAGCTATGTCTTTGGGAAGGGACATTCTTCCGAGGTCGGTAAATTTAGTATCCAGTTTGCTGGGGGGAAAGTGTAGATGACTGGGAAAGGCAATGGCAAACCACCCCATAAAAAAAGTCTGCCATGAAAATGTCATGATATGACGTCACCCCAGAGTCGGAAACAACTGGTGCTTGCACAGGAGACTACCTTTACCTTTTTTTAAATTCTGTGTTTAAGGCATCATGACTGAGAAGGTGTTGTCTCTTATGGCAAGCCACCTAACTTAATCTCTTAAGGATGGCACATCCAAAGTTGTCTTGCCTGATCTTAGTACACAAACAGGTTCACGCTGGTCCTAGGCTCTTTACAGTTCTAGGAATGCAAATACAGCAAACTGCACCCAGAAGCAAGGAAAATATTTCAAAATAGACAGAACATATTCATTGCAATTTCTAGGTCACTGTGTTCTGAACATTTCTTGAAGTTCCCATTCACTAGCAGTCTCTATACAAAACATTGTAGTAATCTGTTAATTACTAAGGCATAAAGGTAAGGCCATGTTTGTAAAAGAGAAGGTACAGATGCACACCGGCTGAAATTGGTGAAAGGTGCTCCAGGTCTTGGACACCACGTGACAATGCATCAGCAAAGATCAATTTAAGAACACCAAGTCACGAAGCCGGTTCTTATAGGGAAATACAATCCTGTCCAAAACCATCTAAATTCCAGCTGTATCACTTAAACAGCACTCACATCTTGTCTGAAGGCAGCTCAGATGATCAGCTGATCCAGCACATTAATGAAGACAGGCCAAGGTACATGCCAACACACCTAGACTAGATGAAACAAACAATGTTGCTATCTACCTACTCATGGCAATTCACTCCAAATCAACAGGCAACCTCTCCCAATAGTTTAATGTACATGCTGAATATCACAGAGTACAAGAAGGAACTTTATGGCAGTCTGCATTATGAATGCTGTTTGAATGAACAGGTCCCTCAGCATTAAGCATCATCCCCTAATGCGAGAACCACAACTCTAACCCAACTCTTTCTTTTTAAAGATACTAATTACTACTAAGCATCATCCCCTAATGCGAGAACCACAACCATAAGGCCAGTAATTTCTAGCCTAGACAGGTGAACTCTAAATGATTTTTGTCAAAAACTAGTGAGAGATCCAGCAGAAGTGGAATCATATTCCCTCCATCTCTCTCCTGACAAAGGTTATCAGGACAGTTTCACTCCCAAAGTGGTATAAGAGTCAAATTCAAACAGGTCTAGGATAATCAGCTTCATCCAGGAGTATCTAAGAGCCCCTTGACATTAACATATTTGTATTCAATTCAGACATAAATCTTATGTAAGGAAAATTTTAAATAACTTAAAAAAAAATAAAAATCTGATTCTGAAATCCAGTCATCTACGCTGAATTAAGTTGCACTGGCTGCATGAGGATGGATATGAATAAGCAGCAAGACATTTGCCCACTAGGCTGAAGTCCTTCTCCGCTCAATGCAACTAATCACATTCGTTTTTACAACAGGCTGGAGGTTCCCTCATGGAATAAACTTTAATGAAGTCAAATCTCATATTGACTTAAATGGAAAAGAGTTTGTGCTATTGATTTTATAGTTATAATGCAGTACAGTATTCAAAGATTTAAGAGAAGACTGGCTGCAGTTGTTGAGAACTACTAGCTGCTTACTCTACCAAACGCTGCACCAATCGTAAAAGGGACAGGTAGAGAGGAGAAAGCAGCACAGCTTCCAAATTGTCCAGTAAGTGTGTACCAGGCATCTGTAATAGCACTGGAGTGGGAGAGCATCTTTCCTGAGGGACAGCCTTTCCTGAGGGCTTTCAGTAGCCTAACTCTAACCCAACTCTTTCTTTCTTTCTTTTTAAAGATACTAATTACTACTAAAACAACTAGAGTAATTTTCTTGAAGATGAAAAACTAGCAGAGGAGAGAAAAATATTTCCCTCAAATGTTACAAACTGCTACAAACACTGTAGCAGACAGAAAGGAGCTGAGCAGGTACTCATCATACATTCTCCATGTAGTCAGGCCAATGGCAGAAATTATCCAGGAAAGGTCTTGGCAAAGTTTTCCATTTAAGGGAAATTTCAGCCACATCTGGAGCTCATTATGATCTAAAGAACTACACAAGCTACCAAGTATAAAAGCAGTCACCCCTGGGCAGACAGTTTCTAGCACAATAGTTACTACAGATCTAGCTCTCTGGCAGCTCTCCCTTGACTCTCTAGGCTGAATGTTGTATCACTTACCTTATTCTGCTTTCAAGCTGCCATCGTTCCTGCTTCATTGCTGTGATGTGCAGCAGCATAAAAACAGCTTTTTGATGAAGACGACTGCAGATTTATACCCCGGCCCTTCTCTATGAATCAGAGTCTCAGAGCAGCTTATAATCTCCTATATCTTCTCCCCCCAAAACAGACACCCTGTGAGGTGAGTGAGGCTGAGAGGGCTCTCACAGCAGCTGCCCTTTCAAGGACAACTCCTACAAGAGACAGGGGGCTGCCCCTGTCCCGAACTCAGAAATTGCAGCTGGTGCAGAACGCCGCAGCCCGGCTGTTATTGGGTCTCCCAAAGTGGGGACACATTCAGCCGGGTCTTCAGACCCTGCACTGGCTTCCAGTGATATACCGAGTCCGGTACAAGGTGCTGGTTATCACCTTTAAAGCCCTATATGGCTTGGGACCTGTCTACCTGAAGGACCGTCTTTCCCCGCATGTTCCCCAGAGAGTACTGAGGTCGGGAACACAAAATCTCCTTACTGTCCCTGGGCCGAAAGAAGCCCGCTTGAAATCCACCAGAGAAAGGGCTTTCTCTGTTATGGCCCCTACATGGTGGGATCAGCTGCCGGAGGAGGTGAGGGCCCTGCGGGACCTTGTTCAGTTCCGCAGGGCCTGTAAGACGACCCTCTTCCGGCTAGCCCATACCTAGCTTGAGAACCTAATGCAACTTGCCAGATTTCCTTTTTATATATACTTGAATATTTATTAATTTTTAGAGTTTTATCTGTTTTAATTGTCTATTCCCTCACATGTTTAAATATTGCTTATTGTTATGTGGGATCTATTGTTGGAAGCCGCCCTGAGCCATTCGTGGGAAGGGCGGGATATAAATTCTAAATAAATAAAATAAATAAAGAGCTATGGCTGACCCAAGGCCATTCCAGCAGCTGCAAGTGGAGGAGTGGGGAATCAAACCCAGTTCTCTCAGATAAGAGTCCATGCACTTAACCACTACGCCAAACTGGCTCTCATCAAACAAACATCAAATTATGTTCTTAACAACCCACTACTAAACTTCCAGCACCAGGACCAAGATAATCCTCTATTCAAGAATTTTGGCAGGCATGACCTTATCAGCCTGAAAAATTACTCCAGTATCATGCAGCTAAAATTTCTCATAAAAAGAGAACACATCATCACGGCACAATTCTCCACAAAAAATAGTTTATAGCACATTTCAAGAGTTCAGAGTGCTTTACAATACACACTTAAGTTATCCTTGCAAACAAACAGTCTAGCAATGTAGGCCACTGTTACCCCGCCAAGCAGGGGGAAGAAGGAGACTGAGAAAATAAGAACTTGACTATCTAATAAGTTCTGGTTAAGAGAAATTTTGAATCTGAGCTTTTCTGGCCCACAGACCATTTTTTGCCTGTTCTCCTTAATCAAAGAATCATAAATGAGCAAAGCACTGAATCATTCAGAAAATTAAATTGGATTTCCCCCCACAGCACAAAGAATCACTCAGAAAATTAATTTCCCCCCACCACACAAAGACTTGGATTACCTCCCAAATCCTAGTAAACCCTTTCTAAATTAAATTTTCTCTTCTTCATGTCATACATGAGAACAATGTCCTATTCCCACATTATCCTAACACCAAGTGGCAACTTTTGTAATTTGAAGCACCTCTGAGGGCCTTCTCTCCGGGAAGGTGACTCCCAGAATGCACTTTGAAACAAATATAGAAATAGAGGAATTGCAAGAGAAGCCATTGTGTGGTCAAACTCAATATATTGTTTTCAGAACCAATTCATATAGGCAACCCATCAATGCCTCAAGTTTGGCCAGAATCATGTTGTCGATGCCCCAATTCATCTGGATGTACCAGATATCAGAGATAATCTCAAACTCATGCCAGGAAAACCCTGTCAAGATTCATTTCCAGAATAATCCCCAGGTGGGTCACCTGCAGTAAGCAAGATTTACTTATCTTGAAGCCTGTTAAGAAACTGAGTCCCTTCAGTTCATCTGGACAGTCATTCTTCTAAAAGACAGAACAAAGTTCTCAACAGAACATGAGGCACTTTCAAAGGGTTCTACTATCCTTGCAGAATGTGCAGTCATATTTCATTTGGAGAGAATTTCAAGGCTTGGAATACAAGTCAACATTAGGAAGGCCCAGGTTTAGCACAATGTGCTATATTTGTACTTGTTTTTCCCTTCAACACATATGCACAGTCCAATAAAAGAATCCACACGCTTGAAATATATCAAATTCAGCAGGGCTTTATCAAGGCAGGGAAAGCTAGGAAACTGCAAGTCCTAAAAATGTCAGTGTACTGTGGTACACCCAAAGTAAAAGCAGGAACTGGGCAAAAAGTCACTTAGCTGATGCCCAAGAGATTTTGTAAGAGTTTGTGGATATCCAACTTACATAGCAATACTGCTTTACAAAGGGCCCAAGTAGATGTGATGACATCTGACCGATGGATGATACAACTATTTTAAGACAATTTTAAAAAATGCCATGAGAACCCAATCCGGATCAGGCCTGCAGCACAGTGTCCTGAGTGCCAGTCAGGATACACAAACGAAGTCCTTGGAGGCAATTCATCTGGCCCCTAACATTTACTGAAATATCTGTCAGACCTGAAGCACAATTACAACACAACACATCGTTAAATAATGGGCATTGAGAGCATCCAATTAAACCAACAGATTAACACAAGGCTAAAAATTCTAGAAAGTAAAAATATTGGTTTTGAATAATTGTATTGCCAGTAATGTAGTGGCAGTAACGTACTACCACTAATGGCAACCTGTTCTAAGCAGCTTAGAGGTGATGGCTAGAATTGGCCCTCTTAGTCTGGAGCAAGTGAAGTATGCACCAGATTGTAAACAACACATTTATACAACAGACTAATACCCTCCAGCAAGCTCTAAGATACCAGGCAATGAAGGAATACCCTTTCTCAAAATAATAATTGCTAACAAAATGAAACAGAGGCATAGGGAGCCACAGATAGTCAAGTTCTCAGAGTTAGAATAAGATAAAATGGATGACCCTAAATATTTATATCCCACTTTTCAACCCATAAACAGACCTCAAAGTAATATTTATTTAGTCTTTGGAGCCAATCCTTATTATGCTGGTACAAGAGCTGGAAACACAGGAAAAAGGATCTGAAACAGTGCCAGTATTCTAGAGAGAGGGATAATTAAGTAATTATCACATTTCTATCCTGCTTTTCTTCCATCATGGACCCCAAGGTGGCATACAGAGGGTTCCCAGGAGGACTCCCATTCGCACATTGACCACAGCCAACCCCCTTAGCTTCAACAAGATTGCTGGTGCATGATGCACCTTCCAACCACACCTCGAGTCCAAGACAACTTGTAAAAAAGCAACAGATGTACAGAACGGTGTACACAAACCTGTTCACAGAGCCTTGTTCAGTAACATTTAGTGCAGAAGATACTCCAGGTTCAATCACGTGTATTTCCCAAGAATCTTAGAGGTGGAACTAGGGGAAAATTTCCTCTGACAGAGATCCTGGCCAGCTGCTTCCAGTTAGTGCCGACAATACTAAAGACAGATCAGTGGTTTGACTTGGTATAAGGCAGTTTCACATGTACCACTGTTTGAGAATATTCAATAGGTGTTTCTAGACTGCTGCATTTTTCTTTTACACAAAGGATAGCCCTAGGCTACAAACCTCATAAAACAGGGGTTCCCGATATTTTTGAACTTGTGAGCACCACTGAAATTCTGACACAGCACAATGGGTGCAGCCACAAAATGGCTGCCATAGGAGGTGCAGCCAGCTACAAAATGGTTGCCCCAGATTATTTTTACTGACATAGTGAAGATTTTTATGCTTTGGTGGCAGCTGCTTCCAAAGCATTGTTTTTAAAAATCTGCACAACCAACCGAAAGCCTTGGTGGGCAAAAGCCCCACCTGGCCCCAACCATTTCCTAAAAGCGCTTAGTGGGCACCATGGCACCTATACAAGCATGTTGGGGACTCCTGTCATAAGGGAATTCAGTGACACTTGCTTCTAAGTTAAGATCAGTCACACTGCTAATCTTTTAGAAACTTTTGGTATTAACATTCTGTTGAATATGTTGTTGTGCAACTGGTTTATTTTTCATCCTCTCACAACTACAATGCATACATTGTTCCACTGATTTGCAGCTATGTACAGCTAAACAGACTGAGAGATGGGCGTGTGAAAGACTGCTTTCTCTCATATGATCCTGCCTGACCTTTATGCCCTCCAGGTGGGTGGTGAACAAGACGACTCCCTTCAGTGACATCCCTGCTTCACTGAATACTTTCCTACAAACAGATTTGTGGAGCACCAACACCATGTTTTAGGTGCCAGGTCAAACCATTAGCCATCAGGCCATGTAATGACTGAAATGTGCTTCTTATTTCCTAAAAGCTATCTCATTTCTTGCTTCAGCAATTAAGTTTAAACTTTTGTTTTATTTTTGTTTCCTAACAGTGTATAATTAAATAAAATATTGATTTAATGTCTGTTCTTAATCTTCGATTTCAAATGCTTTACTTTAAATAATCTAAATAATTTGAACAAAGCCTTGTCCTGAAAAATAGTAGTAATGAACCTCTCTAAAGCTATAGCCTAGAGCACACAAAGACAGACAAAAGTGTGTCATTCTCTAAATGTACTTATAAAAGTGGTAGCTGATCACTACTTTCTACTAGCCCTCTCTCATTTTTCAGAGCCCAGATTCCCTCCTAGCTATGATTAATATAATTGAACAAATATTCTCCTGTAGTGACTTGACTGTTTCTTGGAACTCTACATTTTTATAATTTTAGCTACTTATTCAAACAAAATAAACATTAGTTACTCTAGAGTAATGAACTCATTATGACAGCTGGGTCTGACATAAACGTCACTTTGTCAGGCTGGGTCATGAGAGCCATAAAAATGTAACACCAGGCACCAGAAATATAAACTTTATAAAGGTGATTTCAGATCTTTAATGGCAACAGCAGGTGAATCACAATTATTATTATTTATTAGATATATATCCCACCCTCCCCATCAATAGCAGGCTTGATTGGATTAGGTGTGATATGCAGACAGGTAACCGGAATGGAGATATCAGCAATGGTAATGATACTCAAATGCTACTCAAAAAGAGCGCTTTTGGTCTTTTTGTTGGCTCCCTTTTACAGTGTAATTTATTTATTTTAAAATTTTCTATGCCACTTTTCCATTCCGTTCTGGATACATTCAGGATCCCCAAGGCAGGAAACACTATAAAACACTTAAAAACAAAGCACACATATTAATTCACAGAGTGAGGATACAGGATCTTGGCAGGCTGGAAAACTGGGCTAAAACAAATAAAATAAATTTTAACAAGGATAAATATAAAGTTCTGCATTAGATAGGAAAAATAAAATGCACCGTTATAGGATGGGGGAGACTTGTCTTGGCAGTAGTATGTGTGAAAAGGATCTAGGGGTCTTAATGGACTATACACTAAACATGAGTTAGCAGTGTGATGTGGTAGGTAAAAAGACAAATGCAATTTTGGACTATGTCAACAGAAGTATAGTGTTCAGATCATAAGAAGTGGTGGTATCACTTTACTCTTCTCTGGTTAGACCTCATGTAGAGTATTGTTTTGGGCACCATAATTTAAGGATACAGATAAACATGTTCAGAGGAGGGCAAAAAAGATGGTAAGGGGTCTGGAGACCAAGTCCTATGAGGAAAGTCTGAATAGGCTGGGTATGTTTTGCCTGGAGAAGAGATGATGGAGAGGTGATATGATCACCATCTTCAAGTACTTGAAGGGCTGTCATACAGAGGATGGTGCAGAGCTGTTTACTGTTGCCCTTGAAGGTCGAACCAGGAACCAACAGTTTGAAATTAAATCCAAAGAGTTTTCAACTAAACATTAGGAAGAACTTCATGACAGAGTAATTCCTCAGTGGAACAGGCTTCCCTTGGGAGGTGGTGGGCTCTCCTTCCTTGGAGGATTTTAAACAGAGGCTAGATGGCCATCTGACAGCAATGCTGATTCTGTGAGCTTAGGCAGATCATGAGAGGGAGAGCAGGAAGGGTTGCACCAGTGCTTAGTTCTTGTGGTCCTTTCTTACTTCCCCATGCTGATTGCCACTTTGGGATCCTAGAGGCTTTTTACCATCTTTTGGTCATGGAGCAGAGCTCACTGGGGTGGGGAGATGTATTTGTGCAAGGTGTTGCATTGTGCAAGGGACTGGACTAGATGACCTTGGAGATTCCGTCCAATTCTGTGACTGTATTATTTTATGACACACACAAAGAGGGAGGAGGGCTAATCAATGTTAGAGCACATCAAAGCAAAGAAAAAGTCTTCACCCGCTGGCAGAAGACAATAGGAGACAGCACAATGACTGTGAAGGCCCTTTCTCAGGTTGCCACCAGACTAGCCTAAGATGGCGGAACATCTGAAGCAGGCCTCTGAAGATGACAGCAGTCATCAGGAGGTTCATATTTACTTGAAAGTCATATGACTATTCATTTACTACATAGTCATATTTACTTGAAAAGCACTTGGGTTTGCAATGGAAACATATACAAATTAGGTAAGGGTAAGCTCAGCAAGCTCATGTGAAACAGAATAATCGATCAACAGCAATTTTTTCTACTTAAGAGTAAGCCTGCTGAATCATACCAGCGTCCAACTTGAGTTTTTTTTCTCCTGTTAATTCTCTACTTAATTTGGTGAGCAGGTGTCATTGCATCAGGCTGTTCAGAACACATAAAACTTTCCTTGTCAAGGACAGGGTCAGAACCTCACTGACCAACTGCTTTTCTTGACAAGATAAAGGCAGCTGGAGTAAACTATATAAGACAACTGTGCTTCTTGATTAGAACATTTGAAACAGCATATGTTTAGAGGAAGAGCCAGGAAAGGGGAAAATCTTGCTCATCCCTGAAAACAAGGGTTTTTTTTAATCAATTGGCTCAGACAGGACTGACTGCACAGGTATGTAGTAGACATTCAGAGAATGCCAAGCCAGCGAAAGTATCCACACTGCCTCACTCATTTAAGCTTTAATCAGCTCATTTATTTACTTAGCTAGCTTCTCATGAATTGATTACCAGGATTCCTTACTGGTTGAAAGCCCAGCATGAAAAAGAAAGCTGCAGTTGATCCAAAAAGCTATTATAAAACGTGTCACGAGGCCAATTGTGATCGAGTTTCTCTTTTTTAGCCCAGATGGCTTTGCATTGCTTACCGAAATGAACTTGCACCTGTTCTTGCATATGTTGGTTTATTTGCCATTCCTAAATTCCTCATAGATGTGAGGTGGCTGTTAGAGTCTCCAATGCTCAAGCTTCATGCCTATTCAACTTCTTGAACAAGTTTAACACACGTATCTGATCAAAAGATGAAAGTGAAATTACTGTTGCTAAATACCTGGGCAGTAAATAAGATTAAAAACTGTCCTCACCTAGATTTTTAGTGCTAATTTGCCATGGTATCATGCAGCACATGCCAATAAAGTTTACACGGTACTTTCAGATATACTACTGGCTGACCTTTTTATTAATTGCTCAATACATAATCTAATATTTTGAGTTTATTTCTTTCTTTAATGGCTTTATTTTTCAATTTCAAACACTTCTAATCCTTTGGCACAAGGACAAGAATGGAGAACAAGACGTAAGGGTTAAAAGGTTGCATAGAGTTTTGGCACTGTACAGGATGTCCAACACAGGTTTTGCACAAGCTCCAAACCCATTGACAAGAAATGGGGTAACACCATGGTAAAGCCAGCAGGCAACAATCATTTTATAGAACTCGGTAACTTCTGGATTTTTCTGGGAACTTCAGTGCTGCTTAGACAAAGGTTATCTTAAAGAACAAAAAGCTCTCTCTTATGATTGTTTTCATTTTTTTGAAAGTAAAAGCTATAAAACATTTAGTATCAATGGGGAACACAATAATTACTGGTATGTGTTTAGCTCTGTTCACAAGTTACAGTGAACACACATACAACCTCTCTAAGTGTGTTGAGTAATTCTCATGTTATGATCAACATGCGTACAGGTAAATGTGTGATTGAAATTGCACATTTGTCCCGATACTGGTCTCCAATTTCATTTGTGAAGTAGACACACACTGACTTTTTCTTTGAAACAGATATATACATACAAGTACATGCAGAATGGATGTACTTTCCCTGTAACATGCAAACAGGGTGCTCCATCAAGCAGCTATATGCCTAATGCCAGTTTGGTACAGTGGTTAAGAGGGTGGACTCTAATCTGGAAGAACCGGGTTTGATTCCCCACTCCTCCACTTGCAGCTGCTGGGTGACCTTGGGTCAGTCACAAGTTCTTTCAGATATGTTCTCTCAAGAGCAGATCTCAAAAGCTCTCTCTCAGCCCCACTTACCTCACAGGGTGTCTGTTGTGGGGAGAGGAAGGGAAGGAAATTGTAAGTTGCTCTCAGACTCTGAGTAAAGGGTGGGCTATAAATCCAATCTCCTCGTTTTTACAGGACAATGCAAAGACTACTGGCCTCCAATCAGTTTATAATTGTGGGGAGCAGGAGGGAAGGATGATGAATAAGGAATGTGTCAAATGCTCAGCAAGACAAGGTGAGCTTTGAGGAGGATGTAAGCAAGATAAAGGTATCATCATGTAAGTGTTCCAAAAATAAACAGCAGCAATGGAGAACTGACAGAGTCATTTAAGAGACAAAACTTCTGGATATCCACGGTCAGCTGAGGATGGATGGTCATAGTGGCATACTTACACAGGAGGACTGAGGCAACAGAGCATGTATTAATAAGGCATGAAAAGGCCAGTGACAGTTCCAGAGCGGATGTGGATCAAAGGAAGATGAATTTGTAGAAGGCAACCAGCAAACTGTCTCAGAGGGGCATCCAGCTACATGGGAACATGGATAGAAACATCATATACAGGAGTTGAGCCATGACTGGGAATTATAGGGGCTGATCATTATAAAATCACTTGCCCTGACCTGAATAGCCCATGCTAGCCCAATCTTGTCAAATCTCAGAAGCTAAGCAGGGTTGGCAATGATCAGTGTCTGGATGGAAGACCACTACGATTGCTATGCACCAAGACTGCTATGCAAAAGCAGGCAATGGCAAATCACTTCTGAATATCTCTTGCCTTGAAAACCCTATGGGGTTGCCATTAGTCAGCTCTTGACTTAACAGCCAAAAAAAAAAAAAAAAATTGGAGGGGAAACAGCATGCAAACAAGTCAAAGGTAGAGGACAGTGATGAGTTGAAGGCAAAGACCTCAGAGTCTAAAAAGTAGACTAACATCAAAAAAGAGAGAGGATGCTTCAGAGAAACCTATTACAGCAGGGGTGGCCAACGGTAGCTCTCCAGATGTTTTTTGTCTACAACTCCCATCAGCCCCAGTCATTGGCCATGCTGGCTGGGGCTGATGGAAGTTGTAGGCAAAAAACATCTGGAGAGCTACCCTGTATTACAGGACTACAATATTCAGAAGAAAAAACAGGCAAATGGAATATACACAGTTTAGATCAAGTAACGGTTAGAGTACTACAGTGGAATATACACAAAGTTTAGATCAAGTAACAATTTGAGTTCTACAGGTTAATATTAAATCTTAACAATGCACCTAGACTCAAGGCAGAGGCTGCAGGAAGAGTTTAGAAAAACGGGAGCCATCTTAGTCAGAGAGATTGTCTTCAATTTGAATACTGACATTGGCTTACATCATGCTCCTCTCTTAGGGATGGGCACAAACTGGGGAAATTGAGGTTCATGGTTTGTGAGGCCACATGAACAACAAACCTTCCCATTTATGAAACCTGTTCCTTTTGGGAGGTGTGGCTCACATGGAGGTGTTATGGGAGGTTTGGCTCAAGAACCAGCTAATTTTCATCACAAATTTAGGTTTGTGAGCCGATTCATGCCCATCCCCTGTCCTCTCTTGTACTTTTATCCTCTCAACAATTCTGTGAGGTAGGTTAGGCTGAGAGAGTACAACTGGCCCAAGGCTACACAGAGTGACAACTTGAACATGGATCTCTCAGATCCTAGTCTGCTCTAAGTGCTGTTAGAGATGGTTGTGGCAAGCCAAATTAGCATCAAGAACTGAGGTAAGAGAAGGGTGAAGAGGGATATTATGATAACATGGAAATGAAAAGATCAGTACAGTTGTACAAAATGGACACCAAGAGTCTGACACATGACTACAGGGGCTCTGGATGGATAATGGCTGAATTGGCAGACCTTGAAAATAAGAGGGGGCCAATACTACCAGTGCAACCTACAGCATAGTTAAAATCAGTTATTAATAAAGGATCACACAAATGTCACAGTGATAGAGTGCTTTGAAAAAATGGTCCCATGTGATACAAGCACATTACTAAAATAAGCAGAATTCTTAGACTGTTTTTCTTGCAATGGCTACAAAAGATTGTCCTCATGTTGAACATTCCTCCATAAATTAAAACAATGTTACTCACAGCAAAAACATAATTTTTGCTTATTTTACCTATTCTTATGGATCTGTGTAATGTAATAAATCACTTTTAAAAGAATTAATGCTGAGGCTAATTAACTGCATGTATTAAACTTTGTGCTTTCTGCAGAACTGCACAAATTGTACTTCAGGTAACAATGACAGATTCCCAAGGAAACGTTTTCAGTAGTTAGCATCTATTGCAGCTAAAAAAAGCAATAATACTGTAGCTTGCTTTATTTTCCTAATTTGTACAAAAATGCTTTAATGTAGGTAAGAATCGGTCTGGACAATGATCTGTTTTTCAATTCAGCTTTGGAACATTTGTGTCATCAAATGAGATCAATAGTGTATTAAGTTCCTTGGTATTTCTTTCACTGAATTATACCTATTAGAAAATCTTGAAACTAGAACAATCTGTCAATCCCCCCCACCCCCCAAATCATATTAAAAACTTTAACCAGGTTTGGGGCTGGGGGAGAGAAAAGAGAACCCTTTCATAGCATGTTAGAAATATTTCAATAACTTTCCCACCAATACAAGCACTGGGCAGTAGATTACAAGCTGGAACATGAGAGTATGCCGGGCAGGGGGACGGTAACAACTTCCCTCCTTGTTTTTTGAAGGAAGCAGCAGGATTACAGGGAATGGAGAGAGGAACCTGTTTACACTCTAAAATACTGGGCTCAGAATTTCCCATTCTGAGTGTTATATAAACCATTATAATACTTGCTGGTTGGTGGATCAGCCATTCAACAAGCTTTTCATTTGCAGAGAAGATGAGTAAGGAGTGAGACTGGACTGTTTACTGTTCCCAAGCATGTGACACTTGACAGGACCTTAGCTAGTAGCTAAAACCAGTTTCCACTGTCAGTTTCCTGAGCTGTTCTTATGTAATATTGTTAGCTCCTGTAGTTCTAGATGCATTTCTGCTTCCCCTGTGGATAACATTAAACCTTAACAAATGACACCCTTAGTAAGTATTAAGTCAACAGTTTTAAACTATTTATGCATTCATTTTATTCTGTGTTTGAACAAGATTTCTGAAGGACAGAAAAGACATGATGTTAAATCATATTAGGGAGGGACAGTGGCTCAGTGGTAGAGCATCTGCTTGGTAAGCAGAAGGTCCAAGGTTCAATCCCTGGCATCTCCAAAAAAGGGTCCAGGCAAATAGGTGTGAAAAACCTCAGCTTGAGACCCTGGAGAGTCGCTGCCAGTCTGAGTAAACAATACTGACTTTGATGGACCGAGGGTCTGATTCAGTATAAGGCAGCTTCATATGTCCATTCTACAGAAAGCAATAGAATAAACCAAAAAATGCAGCTTTGAAATATGGCCCATTTTTAAGGAAGGGGAAAAAATAGTTGAACTCTAATTCCCACTGCAATATTATATTAGAAATGTAGTTTTTGTAATGATTTAGTCCATAATAAACATTAAAGTCAGTAATAAACATTAACAGCAACAAGTAATCAATGGCTTTGGATAAGATAGTTTGAAGCTCATTCTGTAGACCAATGTAAAACTAACAACTCAAGGAATATAATTAAACAGGGCAGGACACTGTGGTTTTAAAAACTACAGACAACAACAATAATCAAGCAAGGTCATATGAGGTCACAGGAACTTTAATAGGCCTAACTGGGTAGACTGTAAAGAATACACAACAAAGTATTTCCTAATAACATTTCCATAGCTCAATTCAGAATAAAGTCATTGAAAATTTATAAGGACAGAATATTTTCTATTTGACTCCTGAAAACGATAGATGCAGCCCCAAGACAACTATTTGGGAGAACGTTCCATTTGTTTTCTCTGCATTTTCCCAAACTATTCCCATCAACATTAAAACCAAGAGCACTATTTCAATCATGGATAAGCAACAAAGGGTGGTAGAAGGACACCTAAGAACATCCTTTCCAATAAACCAACTCTAGAACACGACAAGTTTGCCGCTAACATGACATCAATAGTTTCTTTGTCAAATTACCCCTAAATGATCCAGTAGTGACTTTAAGACCTTCATGTGCAGCACACTCCCAGTGCAGTCTCTAGAAAAACAGCAACTGACAGCATTTCATGATAAACACCATTGGGTTATAACATTGTTTTTAGCTAACTTGGTTATATCAACTATTGTAATTTTTATTGTTGTATATGGCCTAGAGCCCGGCACCAGCTGAGATGAGAAGATTTATCAAAACAACAACAACAAGCTTTGGATATACACATTTCAGTGCTGCCCCAACTCTTAATGAATGAGCCAATACTTTGGAGGCAAAACCTCTCATTTTATGGGCTGGCCACTTGTGTAAACTTATTTGCAGTTCTGAACAAAGATGGAAAATATATAATCACAGAACCACTGGTAGTACCTACTCCTGAACTAATCCCAGGACAAATGTTGAAGTCTCCCTACCATAGCAACAACAAAAGACCATAAACTCCAACTTATCTGACAAGAAAGAATGATGCCTAAATCAACAACCATTCCTAGGTATTGAACTGACACAGAGCTGAATTCTCTCTGATTAATCCATGTGGCTTTCCAAACTTTACCCCTCTGCTTTATGAAAACAGCTGTCTATGCCACCCAAACAAGCTGCTACCCTAAACTTTATGGAACTTAGGGAGTAGCCTCCACTTCAGGATTAAGAGCTATGTTTGTGAAAGAAAAATCCATGCACATCAACTGAAGAACTTAGGCCCAAAAGGCTCTTTAGGTCCTGGCTATTTTTATATAATCTAGTAACACATGTTACTACTTGTTATTGGCATCTAGAATATCATTAGCTACAGCTGATTTAGTGAAAGTAACAACAATGATGATTAGTACC
Organism: Heteronotia binoei; assembly: GCF_032191835.1. Classification (NCBI taxonomy): domain Eukaryota; kingdom Metazoa; phylum Chordata; class Lepidosauria; order Squamata; family Gekkonidae; genus Heteronotia; species Heteronotia binoei. The sequence goes on from NC_083236.1 coordinate 28,411,841, forward strand.
TGAATACTGCTTTAGTGCTTCATGTATGCCATCCTGGTGTAATCCATACAACTACCATGTAAGGTGGGTTAATATCATCATCCTCATATTGTAGAGCAGGGGTGGTCAACGGTATCAGGGGTGGCCAACTCCCATCAGTCATTGGCCATGCCGGCTGGGAGTTGTAGGCAAAAAACATTTGGCCACCCCTGTTGTAGAGAAACAGTGACTTGCTTAAGCCATCTAATCAGTTTACAGCAGAGGTGAAATCTGAACCAGGGGCTTCCCAACCTGCAGTTCAATCTCTTAGTGAAATTTTGAAAACCCAGTGCAGCACAGTGATTATCACCATCAGGACCTAACTTGCAAAACTTCCTAAACTAGCTCTTCCTGACAAAAGTTTTCAAGAGGACAAGATGTAATTTGGCAATACAGGACTGACAATGGAATACAGACAGCTTACCTGCCTTATTATATAGAAGACGTTCATTTGTCTTCAACATAATGCTGCTCCTCACTAAAAAAAAATATTTAACCATGAATGCTTATGCTTAAGCTTTACTTAACACTGTGTTACAAGTCTCCACCAGGTTTACTCCACAACAGCACACAAGCCACCAATAAGGGGGAGGGAAAACAGTGGACTGCATGATGAAAAACGGTTTTTCCTGTGATGCCGCTGAAATAATCCATAGGAGTTGGCCTGAAGAGGAGTTGGTGCCACTTATAGATCAGAAGTTTGTAACCTTGTACAATTAAAGAGCCAAACTATGTTAAAACACAGAGCAACAGATCAACAAAGAACCAATATAAAAAAGCCCAAGAACTGTTCCTCTTGGCATTATGTACGGAAGTTTTGGAAGAAAAAAATAAATACAGGCTATCAAACCTAAGTTGCTTATTGGAAATATTTCTAAACTTGTCTCTAAACCTTAAACACAAGGTTTTATCAACATATAATACAATTTATCTTCACTAAGGTATAAGTTTGTGCTACAAGCTCTATGTACGAAATTTAAAAACATACATTCCTTGGATTTTCTATCAACAAAACTGAATACATATCCAAATACTTGAGAGAGCTGTAAACTGCTGCCGTTATGCTACCTTTACATATGTATATCCTCCTCATAAGGCAAAAATTAACATTGAATGGCAACCAGTGTATGCAGCAACTCCAACCCACAACACTTAATCTAGTACTATTTTGTTAAAGACCACTGAACACATGAAGCTTCTGTATACTGAATCAGACCTTAAGGTCAGTATTGTCTACTTAGACAAGCAGCAGCTCTCCAAGGTCTCAGGCAGAGGTCTTTCACATCACCTACAGCTTGATTCTTCTAACTGCAGATCATGGGGTTCTCCAGTCACGTGTTGTTTACCCTAACGAGTGGCAGCTCCCCAAGGTACAAAGATCTTTCTAATCCTACTGTCTAAAATCCCTTTGTCAAATTAGATGCTAAACCTAGAAAACGTCTTCATGCAAAGCATCCAATCTGCAAAAGCCCCTCCTGCACTCCCCAAAGACTGCAGCAGAATTTAGACCACCTATGATACACCATTGCAAATATCTGCTCAAAAGGCAATCCCCTTTAATCTGTTGATTGAATCACCTTTACTCAGAAAGACTTCTAGTGTGACAAACTGCTGTTTACTTTTTAAGCATAATTGGAAATCACACCATTAAATGTAACTGACTAACAGTGGAATGTGATATATTCAAATGACATGCACCAAGCAAGACACAGGTCCTTTTAGAAACTAAATTGGAAAATAAACTTTTCCGCCCTACTCAATCTTCAAAGGAAAGATACAGTGTGTTCCTCCAAAGCCTTCCATTTGTTGACTAGAGATTTATTCTATCATACCAGTTCTTCACCACAAAAATGTAACTTTTTTACCCCCCCCCAAAAAAAAATCACAACATGCATCATTAGTGGCTTTAACTAGACTTCGTATCCAGCAACATCTGTGAGGCAGAAGGTTTCACTTAACCAGATGAAGATTTTTAAAAACCACAAAACCAAGCAATAGTTTAATTTCAAAACAGCAGAGCTCAAATATGTTACCTTCCCACAAAGAACAAGCAACATGCTGAGTCATACATTCTTACTACCACACCCTACTGGGGAGTTTCACCTGCTATGTGAAAAAGAAATGGAGATTTTGTTCTACCTGTTGAGCCTCCTTTCCAGACAGGAACAACACAGCCTGAGCTACCGATGAATCCCTTCTCTGTGAAATAAAGAGGCAGGACCAATAAGGACTTCCTCCTCCAACAGTGTCTGTTACAAACCAGAAGCACCTTCAATTACTGACATGTTTACAACCAAGAACAAGTGGAAGAGAAATATGAGATGTAAAAGGCAGATGACTAAAGAGAGACAGAAAGCCTCTTCAAACTACGGATGGCTAGCTAGTAAACAAACAACTTAAAGGATGTTCTACAGGGTCACTGAACTCTAAAGAAGTCCTGCAAGCTCCAGGACTATAAGCAGAAGGGGATGGGGTATCACTTGTTCCTCACTGGAAAGGAGATTTAGATGTTAAGAGCAAAAAACCCCCAAATCTTACTTTTTTTTTAAGTCAGGCTCAGGAGAACTTTTTGAACTTTACAAAATTCATGTCCCATGAAGTGGGGAGGGGAAGAGGATCATTGATAATAGTCTGCAAAATCTTTTTACAGAAAGTTATATCCAGGCAACCTAACAGAAGTCTGGACAGTTGATCACATACTACCCCTACAGAAGTCCAGAGGAATGTTACCCTATAAAGCTTGTCTTGAACCACAGCGCATGGTGAGAAAGGCAGCATATAAATACCTTCTTTTTAAAAGACAAGCCACTGAAGTAACATCTCCCTAAACTGAATGAGCAGTTACTGTCTTTGGCATTTGTTCACCAGAAGCTCTAGATGCTTCTGTTATGGCCCAAATGAGTCACCTGGCTTGAGAAAAGTCTGACACTCTTCCCAGCATTCTGACAGAACTACAAAGAGGCAGGATGAGTCAGGAAGCCTTTGGTTCAGGGGATGAAATATTCCTCTCAACATCAAGTATGTGCCAGACCTTCTCCTGAGGATGCTTTGGATCTCAGCAACAGGAAGAAGAAACTTATGCAAAGACAAATTTATCTTATAATGATGGGTCTGGTGAAGTATCACCTTGTTCCTACAAAATACACAACTTATAAATAGACATTTGGTTCTGATATACAACAGGCCAATGCCACTAAGGAGGGTTGTCTTATAGGACAAAGATTTAATAGGAAACTTGTCAATGAGCTGAAAGGAGAATTGAAGAGAAGGTTCAGGCACCACTTAAGGAACCAGTGAACTGTGAAAGCACATAGAATTCCTGCTAGTGTGGACATTTCACCTAGTGTGGACATTTCAAAATTAATGTCAACATTAATCTAATAATAATAATAATAATAAACAACTTTTATTTATATCTCGCCCTCCCCACCGAGGCAGGCTCATGCTGGAAAAGACAGAACCAAAGGAAACAGTCTTATGCTTAAGGGATTTGGCATTGAAGGCCCTGATCTTAACTTCCTCGAAAAGACACTTGAAGTATAAGGAAGTTCTGCTTTGACTGGAAGACAGCACACTTTCGGTGCAGTCCTAAGGAGAGTTACTCCAGTCTAAGCCCATTCATTTCAATGGGCTTAGACTGGAGTAACTCTCCTTAGGATTGCTCTGTTAGTGGCCTAGAGCATGGTGTTTTCCATGTGATGGTATAACTTATTAATGGATGACTTGTGGGAATCACCTGATTAGACTAGTCTAAGGAATTAACTGATGTTCTTTAGTTTCAAGGCAACTAATTGTAACCAAAGTAGATGAAGAATTAGACCTTGGAACTGATTATCTGGGAAATTTGGGATTTTCCAGAGAGCCGTGATAGACTGTTTCTGGCCTCTCAAAAACCACAAGTATCTGTTCCAGTATTGTGATAATATGACAATTCTTGTTTAAACCTTCCAAACTTACTGGAGAACCCTGACATCAATGGTGTCTGATACAAGGCAAACAGAAGCCCCTTCAGCCATGCGGGGGGGGGGGGGAGTCATTTGCTGCTACCTGGCAACAACAAGTGTCTCGGAATTGGACTGGGTTTTTTTTTGCAAAAGCTACAGGTGCCTGCTCACTGTGATGAGCTTTTGGCTCTCATGGAACAAGTCTGCTCAGGAGCTGTTAGTCTGAGGTTTTATCAAAAGTAAGTGCAAGTAAAATAGGCCTACAGGTTCACCCTGACTCACATATTTTTTCAAAACCTTCTTAAACTCCGAAAGGTTGGTGAGGCAGGACTTCTCTATACAGATGCCCTGCTGATTCTAGACCTGTCCTCTGTTTGATGTCTAATCTAATACTTTCCGACCATTCTACCTGCAATTGAGATTATGCTAACTCACCTGTAATTTCCTGGCTCTTCTCTGGTTCCCTTTTAGAAACTCATACTCTTTTCCTTCAAGTATCTGGCATGAAGCCAATTGTGAAGATGTTGCATACATCTGAGTTCCTTAAGTACCCTTAACTGCATGTCTTCCAAATCTGGAGACTTCTTATTTTAAAAAACTTGTCCACTAGCCCTTCAACTTCATATTTTGTAATCTTTGACTCATCACTTCATAGTCATGGATAGATGCACTTCAGAAGTTAGGTACTGGTTAAACGACAGGAAGCAGAGCAGAGGAATGGATTGTTTATACAGTGGAGGGAAGCTCCAGTGTTGGCAAAACTTCTGGGAGAGCAACTTCGAATCATCACTACAGCCCAAAGTCACACAGCAAGTATCTCTGCCTAGCCTACTTCAAAGGTTGAAGAGCCAGCATGGTGCAGTGGCTAGTGTTGGAGAAGGATCCAGAAAACCCAGGTCTGAATCCTCACTCCACCATGGAAGGTTGTTGGGTGGCCTTACTGATGGAAAGATAAAATGGAAGAGAGGGAGAGCATGGACATTGCCTGAAGTTTCTTGGAAAAACAGCAGGATAAAAAGACAAAAGACAGAATTAGGGTGAGGAAGTCAAGTGGCCATGTATGCAGATGGCACCCAGTTATTCAGGATGGCGAGGACCTTCTAGATTATGAAGAATTATAAATGATGTTTGAGCAGATGACAATTAATCAAATGAGCTTCAGTGTAAACAACTGTAAAATTATGACCATGGTGATGGGTGGAGAATACACTGCTAGGGTTTGGCAACTCCAGGTGGAGACATCCGAGGAAGGGAAAAGTCTGGGGAGGGCAGAGTATAGTACCATATAGGCTCCAAACTGAACTCCAAATTGTTTGACTTTTCCTGTACAGCACTGTTTCTTCCTCTTGTTCATAGCCTTGGCCCCTTGGGCTAGCAAACTAAGCACACATCTTATTATGTGTAAGACTCAAGGGTTGAGCAGCTATCCTCATGCCTCCAATTATTCTGTTTATATACATTGAAGAGTGGATAACATGTGGATACCTTAGATCAGGGGTGTCAAATGTCCAGCCCATAGGCTAGAACTGGCATGCCTAAGGCTTTAATCAGGCCTGCCAGCTCTTTTTCTGCCTTGTCTTTGCCAGTTGCAGCAGGAAGCAAAGCTGCAAAGAAAATGCAGAGTGGATTTTCCATTAAGGTCTCTGTGCTCAGATAGACCTTAATGGAAAATCCATTCCACATTTTCCTTGCAACTTTATCTGTGCTGCAATGTGTTTCAATGGAGCGGGGATATGTTTCACTTTTCAGTGTTCCTATAGCCAGCCAAAGCTCATGCTTCCTGAAGTTGTGTCCTTGCAAATAAAGGGTTGATGCTTTGAGCCAGCTTGTCTTTGCTCAATGGACCTTAGAATCAGTGCCTAGTGAGTACTCTAACCTGGGAACTCACAGCCAAAGGGGATATTACACTGGAGAGCCATTGCCCATCTGAGTAGACTGGGGGTGGGGGGTGGGGAGAAGTTTGCAATGCCATTTCATTGTTTTCCCAAGGTCAGAGCATTTTATATTTTTTTGTTCCTGCTGTGCTTTTCCTTGAAGTTTTATTTTTAAAATTGCATTGCCAAATCCCATTATTCCCCCCACTATTTCCATTTTAACTGCAAGAATTTTAAACATGTTTGTTTTTTAAGTCAAAACATAATATCTTTAATTGAGTTTGTGTCCTTATAAACTCTGCTACCTCTCATTACATTTTAGGACACACATGGCCCAGCCCCACAAAGTCCCATTTGTGTTAAATCTGACCCTCCTAGTAAATGAGTTCAACATCCCTGCCTTAGATACAGCCAGAACTCTGCATTGTAGATAACAAGGAATCCAAGCCAGAAAGGTTCAAGTAATTTTGTTCAGAGTTTAACAAACCTGTCAAACCAATGGATTCTCCAACTCCACAACTGGTATCAAAAGGAACAGGCACCTAACCACATGGAACAACTGGAGACTGTGCAGATATGATAGGTGGCAGAGTTAATCATAAACCACCACCAACCACCAAAAATATTGGATCCAAGCTGGTTTTAAGAACTGGATTCTCTCCCCCTGCCCCCCCCCCCCGATATGCTAACTCTATTTAAAAACCCAATTTAAAGTGAAACACACATAATCACAACCCAGTACAAATAAGTCTATAACCTCCACTGAAGTCTGTCAACATGGTTTGATGGTAAAACCATCCATTAATATATACTTTTGTTTATAAATGTGAAATGTCAAAACCAATGCAAAACATGACATATCTTTTAAATCAGTCTATATTCTTATTAGATGAATAATTAACAGCACAATCAAATGCAAAGTAGTTCCAGTCTACACCCACAAATTTCAATGAACAAACTGCAGGAACTCTGCGCCATACTGCACTGTTAGCTTTCCTAATTTAAAAGTCAGCCCGCCAAGCTAACAACTTCTTATTGTGATGCACAATTCATTCAACCTCTTATTGTGATGCACAATTCATTAAGCTACAAATCTTTAGTCATTCACTTCAGCATATGTAGCACAGCATATGTAATACAGCAACACACCAATAAATGTATTCAATTTCCTTCCATCCTGGATCTCAGCTACCTAGCGAAGTGGAACAGTGTTCTTAGGAAACTGGTTAAGCAAACAGTACTTTAATATCCAGTTTGTAGAGGAATCATTGATTCACACTGCAGCTGTATGTACACCAGCAGAGACAAAGGCATGAATCATTTTGAGGAAGTAAGCAATGGAAAGAAAAGGTCACTAGGATCCTGCTATCTGTATTATTTGACACTGGGAGGGCAATAAAGCCTCTGGACAAGGGGAAAAACAGGTACGGAAACTCTCAGGTTTCTGGAAAAACAGGTACGGAAACTCTCAAGAGGGAAATGAAGGAGAAACATATAGGATTCTTTGAAACAATATTATTTTATGTGCTACAGATTTACCTGCATGCTTATCTATAGTTTAAAAGGACCAGGCAGTAGGTGAAGCAAAATTAGGAGCTCATTATGGGAAACAGAGGCCTTTCTACGAAAATAAATAAATAATTAAAAACAAAAAACCTGCCTGAGATCCTTGAGAGTGGGATAGACAATACTGACCTTGATGGACCAGTGGTCTGATTAAGCATAAGGAAACTTCATGTGTTTCGGGGTTGGTCTTCATAAAAGGTATTATATAACAATCTGGGGGATTTTTTCTGAGACAATGGAACAGCTTGCAAGTTTTATGTGTGAAGTTCAGGGGGGTTTTTTTTCTGGAAAAAGAGGTACCAGAACTATCAAGAGGGAAATGAAGGAGAAATACACAGGATTCTTTGAAGCAATATTATTTTCATGTGCTATGGACTTTAAAAAGGTAAAGGTAGTACCCTGTGCAAGCATCAGTCGTTTCCTTTACCTCTATTTTAAAGCAGTTTCCAAACTTTGAACATGTCACCAACTTCCTTAGTTCTTTTTTGGGTCCTGCTTTTGATACATAACACCGAATGATGGCCTTGAAGCCACCACATTTTAACATAACTTTGTTGGATCAAAGACTGCTAAGGGAGGTCCAACAATTGTTATGAACAATGAAGATGTTATGATTTTAACTGACAAGGAGCACCTTTCTGGACTGACAATCAGGTTCACCTGAGAAAATCCCCTTCCACACTCACTAGAGGAAATTGCTGTTGCCTTGGTGAGAACAATTCCCCTGTGCTGCCTGGCTGCTTTCCTGCTCATCTGCAGCTTTTACTGGGCATCCCCTCATTTAAATATGTTTGTGACATTACAAGTGGCATCATGTTCCTCTTGTGCCCCTTATAAACTTTTTTTAAAAAATTATTTCCACAAAGAGGTTCTGGAACTCCATTCCACCACATTCCCCCAGGAAAAAAAGCCCTGCTCTGGACATCAACACTTTAAACTCAGAGATGGACTTAAAAGCACTATTCTGTAACTTTCAATGCTTTAAAAAAAATACTTAAAAGCCTACCCATGAGCTCCATTTATTTATTTAAATTCTCTTATATACTTTATCAGTCTAATCAGGGTCACCATCAGGTTCCACATGATATATAACTACATTCAAGTATTACACCAGAGACCAAATTTTTCTACAGAACAGAACAAAGCATGTTACAACAAATTAAGAAAATTATTCTAACTGGAGAACTGAAAAACAGAAACACTTAAGAAATCTCATTTTAAGACAATCAGGAACAAAAACCTTCATCTTATGCCATGACATTCAGGAATATTCTCATAAATCCCTTAGATATGTTAAGTGCATTATTAGGGAAACAAGAATGTGGGATTTAACTCAGCATGCTTCCAAACATTTGTATTAAATGACTTGGTAAGGAATGTAAAATACATTTGTGTGTGTGTGTGTGTCTGTAAAACTTACCTGTATCACTAGGTTTTGTATGAAATTTGCATTAGGCAACTGAGCTATTTTATATTAAGAGTAATTTCCTTTTCCTGCTTTAGTGCACACAAATAGTACAAGCTGTACTCCAAGGACACGTTCTCTCCCTAAAGTTTCTGCATACAGCTTGGACTGTACCCCATGAACAGACGGAGAACCTATTCCTACCTCACCTCCTCCTTCCAGTAAGCAGGACAGGAAGAATCAATGGTCAGATAATATCATACAGTGGTATCTTCCTGACTTTACAAGACTAAGCTACATAATTAGAAAGAGGGGTCAGTATCTCAGGGTCATGGAGGAGACATTAAGTTTATCTGAATGCAGTGTTTGTGATTCAGTTGCTTCCTTCCCTCCCATGGTGAGGAAAGACTGTAGGAAGAAACTTGTGACCCCAAAATCTTGCACTGCTTATACTCATGGTTGAAACTATGTATAAATAGGCCTTAAAGATTTCAACACATTAATTCTGAAAGGAAGTCAAGGAAAGAGGGAACTTAGCAACTGTCTGTACTAAGGTTTATTTCATGGATCTAGAATCACTGTCCCAACGTATCCGATGGGATTGTCTCAGGTATCCAGTATCCTGCTGTTCCTCTCTTGTCTTAGTCTAACTGAAAAGCCTTACACCAGCCTTTACCCTCCCTAATATCTATGCAGGGTTGTTGACCCAATACAATGTCCCTATGTTCTATTTTCTCATCAAAATTTTTCTTAGTCTGCAAGATTCTGACAATTTTCCTATTCAGTTTAATAAAAATTGTCTATAAGAAGTTACATGCAAGCATGGTAATAAGTTTCCTCAAACTATTTAGGATGATTTTTGAACACTGATAGCCATTCCCTATGTAGCTGATCAGGTGAGGAAAGGCTAGTGGATCTCTTTGATATAACGGTTTTATCATAAAATTAGGATGGATTTTAAACCATGATTTAACATCCCTGGGCATCTCCAAGTTTGGACTCTCTACCCACTAGCACTACTGTCCAAATACACATACCCTACTTTATTCGTCCTTGCAGGAGAGCAAGGAAGACTTGAAATAGATTCCAAGCAGACATGTCCACATGAGCTGTTAACAGGTATGGTCAGGGAGGTCCACAATGGCTACTTAACTTCCAGTCACACACAGGCCAAAATCAGGACTGTGGGTAGAAGGGCCTGAAGACACCCCCCATGCCAGTTTCTTAACCTACAATAAGCTGTGAGCCCTGTTGGGAAAGCGTATGTGTACTGAGCATTAAAGTTTCCTCAATGCAGCAAATAGCAACCCCCTGGAGAAGTTTCAGGTTGTGAAAACATCACACCACATGTGGAGGTGGATTTAAGCCCCCTCCCCACATAGAGTTGCCAATTATCCAGAGAAAGAGTCCTGTCTTGTTAATAATGTGCAGGAGTGGGAAGCTGAAGCTCCTTGCAGTGTGGAAATGTAGAACATCCCATTTGTCTATTAAAAGGACAAGATATGTTTTCCTACAAGCAGTAAGTTGGCAAATCTACCCCCATATGCTATAGCCCCAACCCATATAGAGCCATCACTTGCCTGCTAATTAAGTTATCAGCATTGGCCCCAGGCCCCCAGATGAGAGGAACACCTCTCCCACACACAAACTTTGAACCACACAAGAACACAAAAGCAGAGCAGAAGTGGCTGGGAGCACTAATAGGCTCATGAGTTGTTGACCCCAAAAATCCACCAAGTTGCAGACTTGAAGCCTTAATTCATGCCATGTATGCAGTTGTCATAACATACCCCTAAGCTATTAAAAATTCAAACACCTTTGACAGCCTCTAACATGACTGTTGTGAATGACACTAAATCATGCATACCACTGATCCAATCACACATCAGTGAATGGGAGGAAACATTGACATTCTACAAGATATGCCAATCATTTCTGCAGTTCAATGATGACAGTGTACATATCTGTCTACCAGAACAAGAAGCCACATTTCCTACTTTGTTACAGTATTGAACACTAAGCATTTACATATAGGTCAAAGCCTGCTTACTTTGCCTTCACTCTTGTTACTCTCTATTGGTGACACAGCAAAATACTTACCTTAGTGTGCTAACTTCAAGCTCTGAATCTTCACCATCTTAACACCAAATCTTAGCTGATAATTTGTTAGACCAAACCATGTTTACTGCCTTATGAACTAGCACCAACATTTTTGCAGGTGAACCACAACTACATAAATCAAAGATCATTCCTGCTAAAGCCTTGTGCCATAGGAGTTCCTTTGAGTTGGAATACAGTGCCCAAAACATCATTTATTCCAACAGTCATGTCACCCACTGTGCAAATGTGTACTGTTCTTAAAAATGTAAGAATAGCATTTCACATTCAAATATTAACATTTGAAGGCTACTTCATACATTGTCTTCTTTGCTCAGAGATCTTCTCTGTTTAACTTGTGTAGGAAAGGGTTTCCCTCATAACACAAAGGACAATGTAACTTGGTTCTTTCCACCAGTACACAAAACTTCATCAAATGGATGCTTAATTTGATTGTTTGTGGGGAGTCAAGAACTTAAGTTGGTCCTTAACATCACATATATTTTTCTATACAAGGATTATATCCAAGAAGAAATAAAACACGCAAAGCATGTTAACTGAACTACTATATCAAAATAACTTGATCACTTAATATAAGTAACCACATTACATGCAAATCTGAAGGGTGACTCGATTGTAACATCTGCCACAGGCACTGGTGGCTGGAAAAACTACTCTTCTCCTTGCCGTATGCTGCTGATACAACTATCACCACTCCTCATTCACACTCACTACCTCATTCACAGAGCAGCCAGGAAGGAACAGAACACAATGCTGTTTTGCTTCCTTTTCCCTCGTAGCTAAGAAACTTCTTCCTACAATTGTGATACAGAAGAACTAAAAAAAAAAAAAAGCAAAGTACTCCCTGATGAAAGTCTAGGATCACAGTTTGGGACTATTTCTGGATGCAGCACTGCTCCTGGATGTACAGCAAGCAGCTGTGGCTAGAACTGCCTTTTATCAGCTTAGGCTGATCGACCAACTGCAAGTCTTGCTGCAGAAGTGTGACTGGGACAGCTGCACTTGCCTGGGCGACTTCCAGACTACTGTAATGAGCTCTACTTGGGGCAGCCTTCAACAAGCTCTCAGAAAACTGCAACTGGCCCAGAATGTGGCAGTTTAATTGTTCACAGGCTTTGATACTATTTTACTCCAGCTCCAATTCAGGCTCTTTTGACCTTTAAGGGACTAACTGGTTTGGCGAAAAGAATATTTTAAGGACCACCTGCTTCAACATAAGCCTCACCACAGATATAGGGAGATGGCCCCACTCCATGTGCCGCTGTTTGCAAAAGTTTGCCTAGTGATCACATGTTACAGGGTGCTCAGCAGCGGCACCAAGACTTTGGAACTCCATCCTGAGAGCAGTAATAAAGACCATCCTATTTTCAGCAGGCTTTTGTTTCAAGTTGGATGGCAACTGTGAAGTCTTGGATTTTTATCTTTATAGCTCTGAAGGCTACCTGTTCTCAAATTTGCTGTCTCTGACTACACTGGCAAGTTGCAAGTCGTTTTGGAGGTCTTACCAGAAAGTGGGATAAACAATACATGCAACAGAGTTCATTGAGATTTGCTTCCTAGCACACAGAGTTAAAAATACCTGCAACACCTCTTGTAAAAGCTTAACATGTGAACTAGTCTTTAAGACCGATGTAAACACACGGACTCAGGACCAGAGACTTGCTCCCCAACTAAAGTTTTTTTCACTAATGTTATAGATTCTCCAACTGCTACCATCACATTCCTTGCATTGCTCCACAAATAGCACCAAACAGACAGCCACACACTCACTGCGTGTTTCCATACATCTCTAGATTAGCATTATTCATGTGCATAATACTTTCACTGCAAAATGCTGTACAATCATTTCATTCATTATTACAAAAGCACATTAAGGAGGATTATAATTCCTCTTTAACAAATGAGGAGGAGAACGGTGAAACAGACAAGCACTTGTTGAAGACCACTGTGTTTGTGGAATTACTGGAATATAAATCCATGTGTCACATCAAGTCTTGCCATGCTGATGATTTTCCCAAATTAGTAAACTGTACCCACAAAGTCTAAATATTTGCTGCCAGCATCTTTCTCTGAGAGTAGTGTGTGTCACTTCTCTGGTTTGATTAACGTTAGCCTGTTATACCAAAGACTGTGCAAGGATAAATTAACACAGTGGCTCATACACTCTGAAGTAGAGATATTTGGTCTATGTGAAATATACAAACTGAGGAAGCTGAACACTTGCACACAGTATAAGAGTAGAGTAACAGCAAGCTTTTTAAAAATGAGCCAAACATTTTTTTTAAATATAGGCTATGCCAGCTAAATACTGAGAATTTACTAGAACTGATATAGTTGAGTCCCCATTCTGAAGATTAAAACTTTTTTCTGCAAAATTCTGCACTGAATCAAAAGTTTATCCATAAAAAAGAGAAAAGAACAAGCTTTTCATTTAAGTAGATTATGTGACTACAAGGGACTTTTTTGGGGGGAGGGGTAGATGACTGGGGAAGGCAAAATGTCATGATGCGATGTCACCCCAGAGTCAGAAACAACTGGTGCTTGCAAAGGGGACTACCTTTACCTTTTTAACACTCAAGATATTTAAAGCATTATCAAAATGATTACACAAAACAATTATAAAACTAATATGGATGAAAATTATAGTCAACACACAAGAGGCTTTTGTAGATGAAAATACATAAGTGTAGGTCTCCCACTATTATCTCTATGAGGAGAGTATGCAGGAATAGCTCTGTATAAAAATTAAGGAGTTAAATAGTTGCGTTCAATAACATCAGATTGAATACTTAGCTACTAATATACACCATTCAAAACTCAGGAAAGGGGGTAAATCTAATTCAGTGGTAAAATCCATATATTAAGGAGCTACCCTTAAAAATTCATTTTTTATCTAGAGACTAAAAAGAAGATAATCTCCAAGGTGTATGATTGGTTACTCCAAGTTAAGATGCAAGACGAAGTTGTAAAAGAAACATGGATCCGTTGGCTGAAGGACTTCGGCTACAATATAGCCTTAGATGAATGGGAAAAACTATGGAAACAGAACTTAAAATTAATAAAACCAGCAGATCTCAAAGAAAATTTATATAAAATGGTATATAGATGGTACCTTACACCAGACAGACTGGCTAAAATCTATCCCACATATTCAAACAAATGCTGGAAGTGTCGTGAAGCTAAAGGGTCGTTGTTTCACATTTGGTGGCAATGTAAAGATGCAAGAAAATACTGGACCCAAGTTAATATATGGATTCAAAAAATCTTGAATATACATATTAACCATGTGCCGGAGTTGTATCTCCTGAACATTTGTAGACAAAACTTTCCTATGATAAAACTGAAACTGCTACTGTACATAGTTACTATCGCCAGAATACTTTATGCCAAGTATTGGAAGATTGACAGAATTCCTAATAGAGATGAATTTATTAACAAGCTGTTGGACGCCGCAGAATCTGATTTAATGTCCACAAGATTAAGAGATGGTAATGTCCAAAAATGTCAGGAGGAATGGGACCCTATTTATAAATGGGTTAAAAGTAAAGGTTTTGGCATGGTTTTCCCTTTGTTTTTCAAACCCTCTCCATCTCCTAGTGTGTTTGAGTGGGTGGTTGTATAGTTATTAGATTTATTATTGTGTTTTGAATGTACTGCGCATTGAAGTGTCATGAATGCTCTGTTTTTTTCAATGTATTGCGCATTGATGTGTTCTTGAATGTTTTGTGTTTGTATTTTTGATAATGTTGATGGTATTTGTGCTTGTTTTATGTCCATTTCTTGTGTGTCAATGTGTTTTCACTTTTTGTGTGTTAATTCCTTTTCTAATAAAAACCCTTTAAATTTAAAAAAAAATTCATTTTTTAAAATTACTGGCAAATCATACTTTTACACCATGTTTTATACATTAGAAGGAAACACAATACAGCATAAATGCATGAAAATCTGAAAGCTCTGAAGCCAAGGTAGCCCAACCTTTTTTTAGTCTAACAGTAAGGCTCATATAACATTTGAAACAAAGCAATTCTACTTTTATTAATACTAGATTTCTTTAAAACAAAAGCAAATTCATTTTTAATTTCACTAAAAACTCACAGGCACATATCTTTGTGATTAAATTGAAAAAAAACCTTTTATAATTTAAACAAAAAAACCCATACCACACAGCTACATCTCCAATGATAAACCAATTAGTCACCAAGGGTTAAGTGGGAAGCCACTGATGAAGAAAAATCTTTACACTCAAATCTACTGAAATAAGCTTCATAACAGAAGTTACGCAAAACACCCAGTAACATTATGATCATCAATTCCCTCTCAGAGATTGGTTAAAGGGTGTTTACAGAACCTATTTATTTCGAATCAACCCAGAGTTGTTTTTTTTTAAATTGGCATTTTGCAGCTACTCCTACAGACCATGGACGCATTAGACAAGACCTCATCACAGATAAACTCTGCCTTAATTAATGAAGTTCAGGGTTACCCCCAGAAGCACATAGGGAACGTTTTGCAGCATAACCACTCCTAACCTTCGATGCTCCTCCTAACACCTCCTCCCCAGATTCCTACCCTTTCCAGAACTACTACAAATCACAGATAAGCATATTCAAGTCCCTCCTGCAGAACAGTTCCTTATAAGCAGGCCTTGAATTCAGCAGGAGCTCACAGGAGCACAGCTCCTGAACCTTTCTGAGGGTTCCCCCTCCTCCTTCCCACTTTCTCCATTGAATAGTAGGTGCAGCCGCATAACAATCCCTGTCCTCCAAGCATACACAACACCACCACCCACTCCCGCAAATGCCCTACCATTTCCAGAACTGCTCCAAAAAATCACAGACCTGGCCTGTAGATTCTCACAGCACACTGCCTCGGAAGAGTGGGGCGAGAGTTGCCTTACCCGCAGGAGCACGGAAGGAAGGGCGAGTGTCCTAGGCTTCCAGCGCTCTGAGGAGCAAGACCATCCTACTTTCCTCCTCCCCCTCCCCCAAGAAGAAATCACTCACAAAGCTAAGCAATGGCCTGTCATCCGTCAGCGAGCGCGTCCACCCAAGCAAAGAATTCCTGTACCTTCTCTCCCCCCCCCCTCCCTGCATGTCGCGGTGTCATGTTTTCCTCTCTCGGTCCGCCTCGCTCTGGGAGACTCCCTCCCTGGAGAGCCAAAGCAGGCCTTCCTCTTCTCTTCCCCCCTCCTCGGCTGCAATACACCCCCACCCCCGGCCCCCTTGGCACGGCCGAGGCTTCTCACTCACAGACAGCCGGCGAGAGACACCCCGTCTGCGAGCCCTTTCCTTGGCGAAGCTCGGTCACTATTTAGCAGGAAGATGCATAGGAATTCGCGCAGGCGCAGTCCGGCCCACAGCCGCACTCGGAATTTGCCCACCTTCATAAAGAAATAAATAAATGCGTAGGGGCAGCAGGAGGGAGAAGACGGGAGGGGGCCACCTCACGCTCTCGCCTAGCCCTGCCGCCCCCCTCAGCTTCCTTCCTGCAGGGGGCGCCTCAGACAACCTCGGCCCGGCCCGGCCCGCCCCACCGGGCGGCGCCGTAGTCTCTCGCCTTCCCTACCCCTCAGATTCGCCCTTTCCCTCACATCGCCGCCGCCGTGCCCCCTTCCCTTCATGAGATGCACCTCTTCCTCACGAAAGGCGGGTCGCGCTGAGGGAGCTGCAGACCCCAAACGGCTCTGCTCACCTGCCGAGTCCTCCCAGCCAGGCCGGACTCTGCAGCGAGGCCCGTTCCGCCTCTCACTGACTCGACCCGTGTACGGACGCTTGACGGCTGCGCTCCGGAAACGGCGGCGGCGGCTCCTCAGCCGGGCGCCGAGGAGGGAGGGGCCTAGTAGGGCCAAGGGGCGGGGCTCGGCCGCAGAGTGACAGGTGGGAAGGAGGGGCCCGCGCTGCCCGGTCGAGAGGGCGTTCTGTGAGGGAAAGTCGCTGAGGCGAGAGAAAACCTGGGAGGGAGCAGGCGAGTCCGTTTAGGAATCCTCCCCTAAGCACCAGACCTTTAATCCTGGTCCAACCCTGTCCCCAAACCGATTTTCTACACTAGAATAATAGAATCATAAACTCATAGAGTTGGTTTCCTTTCAAATAGATTTTATTGCATTTAAATCATCAGATACAAAGGTCATACATATTATGTAGTATGATCATGCACCAAACATATAACATAGTAAGCTATCGTTTACTCATTAAAACTGATTATACAGCTTTAACCTTCATATGAAAATGTACATATAGCATATATTTAAACTTATTAACTACGAACAAAAGGAAGTCATATTGTAAGTGCTAACAGCAGAGATGAGATAAAATTCTACCTTAAAGAAAGATCATTAATTATATTAAGAATATCTTGCGAAGTAAGATATTCTAAAATAGGAAACCAGATAGCAGAGAAAGTAGAAGATAAGAGAGGACGTTCAAGTTGGTTTCTGTGATTCCATGATTCAAGTGTAGGATTTCAGTTTGGGGACAGAAGGGCTGAACCAGGATTAAAAGTCTAGCGTGGAATTTTTGTCTGGCTACTCAGAAGACGTAAGCCCTGTGTTAGGTAACCACACTTACTCTGGGGGAAAGTCTTTTTAAAGACTGCAGCCTTAACCAACGACTTTGGTTTGTTTAGTCAGTTTATATTTCGCCGCTCACAACTAAAAATCCTCAAGGCTGTCTGCAGGACAAAATACAGTAAAATTTCAGAGCATCAGTGGCATGCAGTGCAGTATGATTAAAACACAGTGAAATGCAATAAAATCAGTAAAGCAGTAAGGTTACCACAAAAAAAATCAGCGAAACATAACACAGTACAATTAAAACAGTTAATAGAAGTGGTAAAGTGGCAAAGCACAATAAGACAAGTAGTAGTAATAAACATTAACAAAATCAGAAAAATACAGTAAATGCAGTTAAATCAGTTAAACAGTAGAATACAAAAAAAGTCAGTAAAATGGAAATACAGTAAAATAAGGGAAAAATACATTGCTGGCATCTGGATTCAACTCTAGTATCCCGAAGGGGAAAAGGGATATTTTTACAGTGTCACATGTTAAATCTGGTTCACATGTGATGGAGTGAGTGAGTGACACCACTGCAGACTGTAGGTGCAGGAAACCATTTTGAAGTGCTGCCTTCTTTTCTACAAGCTCCTTGCAAACAGAAAATAAAGAGGCAGGACAAGAATGTTTCTACCCCTTTCTTCACTTACTGGGCTCGTTTTCTGTTTAGTGTTGCCAGTTTGATGTAGTAGTTAATAGTGCAGACTCTACTCTGGAGAATCGGGTTTGATTCCCCACTCTTCCTTCATGTAAAGCCAGCTGGGTGACCTCTCTTAGAACTGTTCTCTCAAGAGCAGTTATTTCAGAGCTCTCTCAGCTCCATCTACCTCACAGGGTTTCTGTTGTGGAGAGAGGAAGGGAAAGGAGATCATAAACCACTCTGAGTGAAGGGCGGGGTATAAATCCAATCTCTTCTCTTCTTTGCAAGAAGTTTTCCATGCAATGGAAATGCATCCTCACCACTACACTGCCAGCAAATCTCACAATTTAATTATGGAGTGATGCACTTCTTTTTGTCCATCCTGAGGGTGTCCTTGGAGGTGTGGAAAGCCTCAGCACTGAGGAAAGGACAGAATGATGAGAGGGTTGTGTGAGGAGCAGACACCCATCACTGTTGGAGCTCCCTGCAGGATTACCAAACTCCAGGTGGGGCCTATAGATCTCAAGAGAATCACAACTGATCTCCAGGCTAGTTTCTGTGGAGGTGGACTCTATGGCAGCCCATGAGCTCCCTCCCAAACCCTCCCCTCTTAGGCATTGCCCCCAAATCACCAAGCTGGAATTGGCAACCCTAGGTCCGTGGGACGTTTTGGACTCAGTCAGATGGGAGTTAGCAGTTGAACCCAAGAACTGTGGAATGAACCAGCTAGCAAGATTAAGAATTTTTAACCAAATCTCCATTTATGAATTATTTTCAACACAAAGTTTCTCAGGATGAAGTCTTCAACCAGTCTGTAAACCGCTCCAGGGTCAGTGAAGCTGGTGTAATTTGGCAGTGTGTGGAGTTTCAGGCGGCAGAGGCAAAACTATTGGGCAAGGTGCAAGAAAAGAAGGGGGGAGAAGCAAGAAAGGGTGAGCCCTGGATGAGCAATTTAAATTAAATGAGAAAAGACAAGGTAAGGCTGCCAACCTCCAGGTGGGGCCCGGAGATCTTCTGGTATTAAAGCTGATCTCCAGACAACAGAGATCCATTCTGCTGGAGAAAACAGCAGGTTTGAGGGTGGACTCTGTGGCACCAGGTCCCTCCCCTCCCAAACCCTGCTCTCCTCAGGCTCCACTTCTAAGGAATTTTGAAGATAGAAGCTGGCAACCCTAAAAAGAAAACGGAGGACACAGGGAATGACCCTACGTATCAGGGCATCAGCCTCTGTGTGTCCTGGGAAAGAGTAATGTCTCTGAGCCAGGGCAGGCTATTTTCTGCTTGGCTTTAACAGTTAACTCCACTCCTGACCTCACCAGATCCCACCCTGACCCACCAGGTGCCAGCTGCCACTCAGCTCCATTAGGCATCTTCCCTCCATCAATCTGCCAAATGCCAACTGAGGCTCTGAGCCTCAGCAGACCCTTGACCAGGCCATCCTGGAGGGGGGGGGGCAGAGAAAGGAGAAGGTTGTGAGGAAAAGGAGATGGAGGAAGAGAACAGAAGTAACCAGGTTAAGTTTGTCGTGGTAAAAACAAGCAGGAGTCCAGTGGCCTAGTCAAGGTGAAAAAGATTTTATTGGCCTGGTCAAGGTGAAAAAGATTTTATTGGCCTGGTCAAGGTGAAAAAGATTTTATTCTGGCACAAGCTCTGGTGGAATAGCAAACCTAGGGAGGCTGCCAGTTACTGCTATTTTGAATGGCTTCTGTACTTACCTTGGTTACATTGGAATTCTACATAGCTGCATGTGTCTTTCTTGACCCTGCTCTCCCCCCTCACCCCACAACCTCATACATAAATGTTTGCCTACTGCAGACCCTCTGCAACTTCAAGGTGCCCAAGACTCCTGTTTGGTTTAACAACAAGGAAGTAATGTGACAACAAGATGAGAAAATTACTCCATCAAGAAGGGGTGTATCTCTTGTTCAGTGGGTAGAGGTGGAGGAATGGTAGTAGGGTTGCCAAGTCCCCTTAGCCCTGGAGTGGGGGACCTATTGTATCATAGAGTTTCCCCTCCCAAATGGCTAAAGCGTCCGGGAAAACCATACAGTTTTCCCAGAAACACTTTGAGCGGCTGCTGCATGCTGTCGCTGGTACAATGACGTCACTTCTGGGTGACGTCATCGCGCCAGCGACATAGGGTGAGGCTCCCCCACCGGCCCAATGTGGGCCGGTGGGTTGGGAACCTCCCAGGTGGGGAAACCCCCGCCCCGACTGGGGGCTTGGCAGCCCTAAATGGTGGGCAGGAGCAGAGGGCAATAAGGGAGTCTGAAGAGGGATAAAGTGGCAACAAGATGAAGAAAAGGAGAAGATGTCTGTTGGAAAAAATTAGAGCCCTAAGGCTCAATTATAGAGCAGCTGCTTGGCATGCAGAATGTCCCAGGTTCAATAACCAGCATCTCCAGTTAAGAATCAGGTTGTAGGTGATATTAAGGACCTCTCCCTGTGGACCATGGAGATTTGCTGGTAGTCTGAATAGGCAATGCTGACTCTGTTGGACCAAGATTCTGATTCAGTATCAGGCAGCTTCATATGACTGTAGCAAGCGGGCAACTAACTTAAAAGCCCAGCCCAAGACTTTGTCACTGGGAATAAAAAGGTACAAAAAAGAGGCCTTATGGTGGAGGTAGTCCATTTGGCACAGAGTATCCCTGCATTAATATAAGATGGAGGGTGATTTAAGCCTCAATACAAATGGGAAGGGCCTCCCTGAACTTTTGATGTATACAACAAAGAAGTGTGAGGAACCTTCTTCAGCCCCTAAGCCCCATGGCTGGTCAAAGAACAGACATTTGTGTGATGTCTGTATCCCCTTTGCCAAATGCTACTATTCCTCAATGCATGTTTCCTGTCCTGGGACCATAGTTCCCTCTAAGCTGGCTTAGTGTGAGCTAGCTCAAAGATTTTTAGCCTCCAGGTCACACATTTTTTGTCTCAGCTCAGGAAAACTGGCTCCCGAGCACACTAATTTATGCAGTAGCTCACAACTTTAATGCCAGTAACACACAACTTTAATGCCAGCAGCTCACAAAGTAGAATTTTTGCTCACAAGACTCTGCAGCTTAGAGGGAACATTGCCTGGGACCTGAACCTTTGCATGGGCTGTGGGCTTGCATCTGCCAAGTGAGCTGTGGAGGTGTCTGAGGAGGCTGTTCACACTTCCTTCTCTGTGTCAGAATGGTATTTATTTGCCTAAGGGGATTTGAACCCCTTTCTGTAGAACATCCATGAATATGGTGGTTGTAGGGCTCCAGCTGGGCACAATTAGGATGGTCAAACCTAGCTTGGGAAATCCCTGGAGGCTGAGGGGCTGTACCTCTGGACAGTGAAGTTTGGGAAGGAAGCTCAGTGAGAATGCGATGCTATGCAGTTTACCCTCTGGAAGATGCCATTTCCATCAGGGGAACTGATCTCTGTAGTCTGCAGATCAGTTGTAATTCCAGGAGAACACCAGGTCCCTCTTGGAGTTGGCAGCCCTCCCTCCTGACAAAGATTCGAGTGCTGCTGCGGCCACCATATGCCAGTAGGGAGAAGGTCCCACGCCCTAGAAGGACAGAGCAAGGAGCAATGAAGGAAGCAGGCTTGGGGGTGGAATAGTTGGGTTGATGGGAGCCTTTTGTTCCCTTATCTTTTGCAGCACACAGCATGGACCTTGCTAACCCAGCAGACTGAAGCCTAGCTGGCTATTGTGGGAAATGGCTGTTCAACAACACTGGCAGAGTAGCTGATCTTGTCCAAATAAATGTCACAAAACATCTTTTCCAGCAGGCAGGCAGGATAAAGCCTATTGTTCTGTTGTCCTGGACTGCTGGCCTCCCATTTCCGCTAGTGGGCTTCAGTTCTTTGTTGCCAAGATGAAAAATAAAAAGATGCTGACGCATCTAACCCAGAGTCATTAGTGACAAACTAGCCTTCCAATATGGTCCAGGTCAGACTCTTGTTTTTCTAAAAGACCCATTTGAGGATGGTGGGTGGAATGCCACTGTAAACTGGGCTGCTAGTTATACCCAAGGGGGGCAGGTGTGTATTTTTAGAGACATTTCACTTTGCCTCTGAAGTTGCAAATACTACTACTGGTACCCTTGGAGGGCTTAATTTTGTCACTGGGGCCATCTAGAGTTGCTCACCCATAATGTATATTGTGGGCTTCTGATGGAAAAGCCTTCATTTCCTTTTTTCAAACAGCAGAAAAATCAAGCAGCTTCTGGACAAGAAAGGATCTCGTTTAACCCTCTGCTGTGTTTAAAAGGATTCTTAAAAGCTCACACTTATTCAGTTCTTGGCTGGAAACCTCTAGGGAAGGGGATTTCTCATGTTTTTCCCTGGGCTGAACCACTCACAGGAGGGCAGTCTTCCTAACTTTTACTCAAACTCACCATTTGGCAACATCCACACTTTGCTTCTCACCTTACCTGATACTGGACAAACAATTGTTTCCCTTCTTTTCCTGTCCTAAATTTGAAGTGTGTCAGCATCACCCCGCATGTCCCTTTTCCTAGGAGTTCTTTCATCCATCCTGATAAGGTTTGCCTGCTCATGGCCAGTGGAACCAGCCCCATAGCTAGGGCCATTGGGGGCCATGGGAGAGGGGGCCCATTAAATTGTGCAGGAGGCTGGTGACTGCTCCTACCACCTCTCCTGCATAATGTAGAACCCACCGATCAGCTGATTTCGGGGCCCTATAAATGGCATGGGAGGGGCAGCAGTTGTCCCTGGGTGCCCCTCCCATGCGATTTAAATCATGCAGGAGGGAGGCAGCAGCCCAGGGGTGAGGCCCCCCAAAGCTGTTAGGGGGCCAGACCCCATGGGCCCCTGGTTAGCTACAGGCCTGAGTGGAATGGATTCCAGGAGCTAGTTTGGCTAATGTCTCCTCCCTTTAAGGAGCCCAGCTGGCTGAAACAGAGAAGAACTTTCTTAGCCATAAGAGGAGGAGTAGGATGAGATGTGGAGGACTGATTTAATGGTCCTGTCGTTTTTGTCAAAAGGACTTTCAATTCACACAGAGGGAAATGTGCTTTCTACATGCATGTCAGAATCTTAAAAAAAAAAAAAAAAGATCAGATCCCACAAACCGTTGAAGGGTTTTATTTTAAAGAAAAGGCGTTTTTAAAGAAAAAGTATTTCCCAGCCCATTTCAGTTCTTTTATAATCACATATTACGTTTTCTCTGAGTCAGGTGGAGAAGGTGCCATCGAGTTGCAACCAATGGCAATCCCATCCATAGCACACTCCAGGCAAGAGGTGAGCAGAGATGGTTTGCGTTTACCTTCCTCCATGTAACAACCCCAGTCTTCCTTGGTGATCTGCCTTCCAAGCACTAATGAAGACTGACTGTGCTGAGAGTGGGCTAGTTTGTGCCATTCAGCTGGACAGGCAGGTCCCAAATTTCCATGCTTTCCAGGTATGCACAGGTCGGATCCAAATTGGGACCACAGTGCATAGAAGAGCTTAGACCTTCCATCCCATGTCACTTTAGTGACATGAAATGGTCTTGAGGGGGCATGATTTATTTGCCGGAGCTGCATGGGTACTAATGAGCTGTACGGTTCTTTTGCACAACAGAGAGGCTTCAGATTTAGAAATGGTGCAGCGAAAGATCCAAGTTTCCTCTCTCTGCGCACCACTGTCCTCATCCAAGTGGGTGAAACAGCAGTTTGAGGGGGTGGGTTTTGAATGGCAAACAGCGGGAAGTGAAACAAGTTGTGCTCCCTCTCCCCTGTGGTCACAGCCTCCCTCAGCTACATTTAATTAACACAAACCATGCAGAAGAGCTGGCATTATGTCTGTGCTGGAAGACTGTGATGTTGAAAGAGGGCCAACTGCACAATGATGTAGAGAGAACTCCAAATAACCCTGACTTTCCAGCATGTATGAAGCTTAAAGGTAGCCAGGCAAGTCACAAGGACAATTTTGGAAGCACTGGATGCAAGATGGCGCCCTTGCATTAATGGTATGTGCAGATATTTCAAGGGTGGGGGCATAGCTCAGTGGCAGAGCATCTGCTTGATTCACAGAAGGTCCTGGGTTCAATCCCCACTGTCTCTAATTAAAAAGATCAAACAGGAGGTGATATGAATGACTTTCGCCCGAGACCTTGGAGAGCTGCTGCCAGTCTGAGTAAATACATTAATGGATCAGTGGTCAGATTCAGTATGAGGCAGCATCATGTGTATATTTCTCAAGAGTGTCCACAGAAATACGTAAATGTATGTGTCAGGGTTCACTTAAAAACCCAGTAAATTAAGGATTCCAGATGGGCAAACATCCATGATATTTCTACACTGCTTTCCTTCAATGCTCAGAACAGTTTATAAGAAACAAACAAATCATATTTCCCCCGTCCCTCCTCATTCCCAATATTAGTCCCCTCTGCTGAGTGACTATTTTAAGGCTTGCCTTCCAAGATGAGAGGACTTTATGGTCCCAAAAGCTAAGCAGGGAGGAGCCAGTACATAGGCGGAATTTGCAGGGGCACCCTTCTTAGAAACAGGCTCCAGGCTAGGAAGCAGAGTGTGCCATCAAGTTACAACCAATTTGTGAAGACCACAAACATAGGATGTTTAAGGCTAGAGAGAAGCATAGGTAGTATGCACTGCTTTCTTCAGTGCCAGTGTTAAAGATATTAAGGGTATTAAGGAGTAGGCACAGCTTGAGACCCAGTGAGATACTTCTGTGATGCAGCCACCTCACTTGCTTGGGAGCATTCCACATGATACTGCTCTTGTACCAATTCTGTACCTGTCAGAGGGTCTTGCACAGAGCCAGGGCTTCATAGATTATGCCCAATGTGCAGAATTGAACCACTGGCTCCTCCCACATTAGCCAAATCAAGAGCATTAATTGTCCCCAGCTTTGCACTCTCATACTCAAGCAATCTGAAGAAGCGTTGTTATTAGTAGAAAACACAAGTATTACCACTGCTTCAGAAAACCCGATGATGCAAACGTCTAGGATGTCTTTTTTAGCTTGTTTCCATCATGAGACCATTAACACAAAGGAACTCACAAAAACCACAGAAATGCAGTTTGTAAACCTGAAGTCTAGCAAATGCATTTACCCAGAACCTTAGCCTTCTGAATGATCTGTTTTGGTGAGGGAAAACATGGCTAGGAGTTTATTAAACCCCAGCAGTCTGGAATGTATGGGAGCAATGTAGACATGTGCAGTTCACAGTCATTCCCTATAGTTAATTCAACCACAGGAGCTATTCTCATACTTTTGGTCAAGCACAGGGGTGGCCAAACTGTAGCTCGGGAGCCACATGTGGCTCTTCCACACATTGTGTGGCTCTTGAAGTCCTCACTGCCCTGTTGGCTGGCTTGGAGGATGCATTTAAAGTTGCTTTCTTTCCACCTCTCCATCCACAATCTATTTTCCTTCCTTCCTTTGATGTTCATGTCTCGTGGCTCTCAAACTATTCTATATGGCTCTTACATTAAGCAAATTTGGCCACTCCTGGTCAAGCACCTCTACTATTGTGGACAACTGCAGGCCCTGTAAGAAAAACTGTGATTTCTGGGGGTGACAGTAAGGTTTACTGTCATGTTCTCAGGGTGCAGGCAGGCAGGAGTCCCAAGCCAGTCGAAGGTCAAAGTCCAGGAAGTCAAGCAGGAGCCAAGTCACCAATGCAGAATCACAAACCGGAATCAGAAGTCAATGTCCAAAAGCCAAAAGGTCAGGGTGCCAAGGAAATCAAGCAGGTCAGGACCAGGAATCAGGAAGGAGTGTAGAGGCGCATCTTTTTGAGCCCAGCAGGGTCAGTATTATTTATTAATTTATTAGTATTATTTATTAGCTCAAGGGGAAGATTGCAGCGAGCGCCAAGGAATCAGAAAACAGTGTAAAGAAATAAGGCACCATCAGACTACTGCATTCAAAATTAATAAGATGGTCCCAGAGGAAGGATCATAAGGATCTGAAATGAGAACGGACCGGTTTTGCATCATCGGACTGTATTGTTTGGAAAGAACCTGATATCATCTTATGGACAGTAGTGAAGTTGTGTGCTTTGGGTGGTATTTGTCACTGAATTTGTTACTGAAATTAACATTGTAATACTATGTTGTGAATGGAAAGTATTGTAGTTATATGTTGATATTGTTTCGTAACAGGAGAGTATCTTTTCTGTCATTTCCTGATTGTTAACCTCCGTAGTCCCGGCATTGTTTAATGTCATCATTAGAGGAAATGGCAGTTTAGGACTATGGAGCTGATAGAATCTTATCTCTACAAAGCTTCCCCAAACTATGCTCCCCAATCTGCAGGAATTTTCCAAACCTGAGCTGGTGATCCTAATAAGATCCCCTGTCTAAGAGCCACTGCTGTCTTTGCAATGCTGCTGTGTGTGTGTTCCCTGGAAGGAAGCAAAATACTCAAAAGTGTGCTCATTCTCCTTGAATGAGAAAACATGCATTAGAAAGAGAGTGTGGGTCATGAATCTGGAGAGGAAGCTCTGAAAATCAGTATTATTTTCTTTCCTTCTTATGGGCTCATAAAGATTGACACCAAAGGTTTCTGTCTTACCCTGTGGGCCTTTAAAATGCCTGCCACCCTCTTTCTCTAGCCCAGTTTTCTTCCAGGAATGGTAGGAGAGAAACAGTAGTATCGTATAGCAGCAATCTGACTGCAAACGATTGGATCTGAAATCTGGAAGAGGAAAGGGCTTTAGAGGGGCTTATTCTGGGTGCTTTAAGTTGATACAGGTAAGTATCACTTCAGATTGATTTAGAGACAAAAACATGAAATGCATTATTCTGTGGAACTTTAATTTCCATGCCATAGATCTGAACAAAGATGCAGCACACAGGAGACCCAATGCTTGTTTGTGTATGCAGGCTAATTTAAACCAAACAGCATACAGTAAGTTAAATGCTATGTTAGTTCTGACTTCCCCAAAAAAGGCAACAGGGATCAAATGATTAGCAATATTCATAAAAGCCACTTTGGCTTCCCATTTTGTGGGAGTGGGTGGGGAGAAAAGCAGGGTAGCAGAGCTTTAAATAAAGCCCAGTTTTGATCATTGTTATATAATAACATTTTTAATTCTCTTGGTCTACCAGTGCATGGATAGAACAGTGTTCTGCACTGCCATCCACTGGCTAAAATGGAATACTGCATCAAGCCATATGAAATCAATAAGCTGCTTTGTAACAAATCAGATCCTTGTTCCATCGTTCAGTATTGTCTACTCAGACTGGCAAATGCTTTCCAGGGTCTCCACGAGGAGGTCTTTTATATCACTTGCTGCCAGATCTTTCAACTAGAGATGCCAGGGATTGAACCTGAGACCTTTTGCACAAGCAAGACACTTTACCACTCAGCCACTGCCCCTCCCAAAGCCTGGTCAGTGATCAGTTCCTATTTAGCCATTTCCACACAGTGATTTTACTCCCAGTGCAATCCTGTGGTTTTGGTTATGCCGGCAGCCACTAATGCTAATGTGGTTGGAATTCTAGGCATTTCCAGCTGCAAAACAGAATGAAAAGGATGCCACTTTGAACAGTGGAAGGAACAGGATTGTCACATGTTGCGAGGAGAGCAAGCTTTTAGTAAGGGGACAAAATGCACAAGCCACAATGGAAGCTGCAACTGTGTGGATTCAGGAAACAGCGTACTCTTCCACCCCCCAGATGTCAATTTGTGTTGAAACATGATTCTTCTGTCAGCAAATCCACCACACACTGCCAGGAGAGTGTCTTAAAATCTGCTTTCTCCATTTAAAGAAATTTGTTACATCTGCCTTGATGAAGAGTTCTGGGGAACTTGAAAGCTCACACCCTGTTATGCATCACTGGGGTTGATTTTGATAAACGTATTGCATAGATCGAGTTCTTAGTTTTTGGGATTTCACTTTTATACTAATAGAGTTTCAAACAACTTGGAAGACTTTTGGGTGACTACCTAGAAGCCATCAGATTACAGCGTCAAAATTAGAACTCGCTGCTCACATTCCACTCCTCTAAACCTACCACCAGACCCCATGGGCTCTTGAGCCCAAATGTTAAGTCTCTGGAGCTGCTGGCCCATCCTCCTCCGCACCACAGCATCTCATATCCCAGATGGACAACAGAGGAAGTGCACCCTGATCAGTGAGAGCTGCAGTAGTCTACCAACTCCAATAAGATCTAGCTTGGAGATACTTAGCTACAGGGTGAGCAACTAATTCACACACACACACACACACACACGGCTCATGCATCACTTAGCTACAGGGTGAGCAACTAATTCACACACACACACACACGGCTCATGCCTCACTTCTGTCAAGCTCTGTGGTCTCCTTGTGTGCCTCTGGGCCATTAGGATGGATTCCATGGCTCTGTTTTGCTACCAAAGATACATTTCTCCAGCAGAAGTCTTCTTTCCCTGCAACTTTTTTGGGAAGGCTGTCGGAATTGCAAGACTTCTTCCTCAGGTCTCTCACTGCCCATTCAAATCTCAATGAAGTATAAGCGGAGTTGGTGTAAAAGTGCTTCACTTCGCATTTACTGGAACTTCATTTGCCATTCTACTACTCATTCACTGTGCTTGGGAGTGATCTTTTTGGAGTTCTCCATAGGTAGCTTCTGCCTTTGCCATGCTAAGTAATTTGGAATCAACCACAGGATTTTACCAGTGTGGCCAAGTTCCAGACACTTTACGACTTAAGGCTAGATAACATAAGTCTTAATAAAAGAGCCCTGGAAAACCCTTCTTCATTGTGAGAACTGCTTCCTCCAACCCTTTGTTTCCCTTTCTTTGAACAATTACTAATCCACAACACAGCCCATCCTCTTACCCCCTTAAATGCCAAGTGTATGTCTTTTGAAGCACTGTGTCAGTTTTCGGAAGATCACTGTAACTCTTTCCCAATCTATGCCCTCCTTTCATTCTCCTTTTATTTGCTTATTCCCTTTCATTTGGCTCAGAGTGGGGCAAGGTAATATTAATACCTTTAGGTAAGCTTAATATCTTTGGCCCAATTATCAATTAATTCACCCTTCATGGGATATTTATTTTAGAAAGACTGGATTTTATTTACATAAATTCTATATAAAGTGTTCTACAATGTTATATATTTCTAGTTATATATACTGTATCATACCTTTTTTATATGCAGTAGAATTTTGTTATGTGCTGAGTCAATTTATTTGACACTACTTCATTGTACAAAGCTATGTATAGTTTGGAATTTTTCAATAAACTTATCATTTTATTTTTTTAAAAGTACACAACAGCTGCCATTATCACCCTTACACACAAATTTGCCACCACATGCAAAGAACTCCAAAAGGCTGGTGTAATGGACTTTCCTTTATAGAAACCTTGCTGGCTCTTCCCTAAGCCAGGCTTGTTCTTCCATAATAATATATTTAGTTTACTTTTTCTACCAGTTTCCACTGTGGACCCTTTGAAGGTTACCTTGACCACGTTTTAGACCTCTGCTCAGGAGGCTGACTTTAAAGACAATGGGTATTTTCTGTTCTAAAACAAGGGAATCTTCGGGCGCTTTAAAGATTAAGACATATGTTTCTGAGCAAGCCACTTCATAAGATTCATGAACTGTTGCATTTAAGTTGGCAGACATGCAGTTATTATACAAAGGGAGGTTAAAAATCACAGGCATTTTATGACACAGAAGCATTTTCTGGCACAGCAGAACAGAGAGAAATAAGAGCTGATCAATAGAATGATCTAATCACTTCAGTGATGACTTGGAGAAATGACAATACCTGCTAAACAGAAGTATGTTTGATGATCCCTCCAGTAAATGTTTGAGGATATGGCTAGAGAGACAGCTGTTAAGTAGGAACTGTAGCTGACAGCCAGTGGTGCTTAGTTAACTTCTCCAGGCACAGTGCGAAGAAACTAATTCCTGGCACACACCTGGCTGGATTGAACTTCTTCACTGCTTGGGGCAGGTTCTCTGGTCTGACTGGACCCTGCAGCAGTTAAATTTAGGAAATGCTGAGCTTGGTGGCCTCCCTACCCCAATTCTGTTGTACCTTGTCAACTGAGATGACATCTCTCAATGGAGCACAACACTTCATGCATGTAATGGAAAGCTTCTGTCCCATAATTTGTTTGAGGTTTCAAAACACTTCATTTATGTCATAGTTTGCCTTTCTCACCGAGACTCGAGGCAGACTTGAAAATATAACCAAATTATCTTATGCTATCCTGGCTGAAGAACTGAGCTGACTGTAGAAGACTCACGTAACTCTCCCCCACCCCAATTATTTTCATTATGAGACTGGCTGAGCTCTCATTTTTACTTTAAGAATTCTCCGGTATCTCCTGACCTAATCAACTCTAGAAACACATCAATATCTCTTTCTATAGGTGAAAAGATGCAGTTTGAAACAACTATGCAGACTTCACCACTATACAAGAAAGAGCATACAAATTTAGCATTTCCTTCCTCTCCCCTTTTGAAACAAGGATGGGATGGGGGGGAAGAAAAAAAAACTTTCACAAATATTTTTTTCTTGAACTGTTTTATTCTGGCTTAAAATAAAAGATCCACTCTTCTGTAGCAAGGTACACTGAAGGTATGACATGCTGTTCTTTACTGGAGCATGAACACACCCCAACTAGTAAATCCAAAGGATTGGTGCGTAAGATTAAACTCAATTCATACCTTCACAGAACATCTCGTTGGTATTTACAGTTTTATCTTGTTTAAATAAAACTTGGGAGACCTCAGACAGTATTACATTGTTATTGCAACAGGACAGGACTTGCCTTTTGTTTAAAAAACCCAAACTGTTCAGTATGATGATTTGTGGATCCCAAAAAGGCATTGTTAACATGCAAGATATTACTAAACAAGAGTATCTAAATTCTACATCTGCCAAATACGTGACCCCATAAGGAAACCAATTACAAAATACTTTCCTTGTAGTGCTATACAAAAAGATATAAAATTATGATTCTATCAATCACTTTTAAATATCCCCATTTCCTAACAGTGCAGTTATCCACATCTGATCACTACTGAACATTGAGAAAGAAAAAACCCAGCAAATTAAGATAAAAAATGCTTTAATCTTTGGATCCCTTTATTCCTGTGGCTTTCATATACAAATACAAACACAAATTACCAGATTACTGTATCTAATATAACTTAATATTTAAAAAAGGAGAAGTCATTAAACTAGTTATTCAGAATTGGTGTACAATTACTTCATATCAAATCACTTGTGGGATACTGTCTAAAAAATGAACATTCAATGTCTCCAAGCTACAGTCCATCAAAACTCAGCAATTTCAAACACTAGGAAATTCACTTTTAAACTGAGTATGTCAACAATATTAAAACAAGAGTCAACGTTTCAAGAAGTGATACATGGAGACTTTTCAGTTTTATGTCAGGCACAAAAAGGAGTCTCAGAACTTGTGTGCCTGGGTCACTGACCTTTCAGTTGCGTGAGTTAACACAAACTGCAATGTGAAGCCTCTAGGCTTGTCTTGATTGACAATGGGACTTTAAATTTGGTCAAACCCTTTGATATGCCAGAAACTTACAAAACCGAATTTCTCACCAAGACAGAATAGTTTTATGCAGGGTTTTTTTTTTTTTATATTGCGGAAGAACATTTTCTTTTCTTTTTTAATTTGTAGTCAAAATATAATAAAAACCAAACAAGTTTAAAGCCTGAAAAACTACAAAGAAAAAAAAAACCTAAAACAAACTCTTGTGTGTGTGTTTTAGTGTCT
Source organism: Heteronotia binoei (assembly GCF_032191835.1). Taxonomy (NCBI): domain Eukaryota; kingdom Metazoa; phylum Chordata; class Lepidosauria; order Squamata; family Gekkonidae; genus Heteronotia; species Heteronotia binoei. The sequence continues at coordinate 28,443,657 of NC_083236.1, forward strand.
CAACACAGCAGGTCTGTTGACTTAAAAATGTTTTATTCTTTTAAAAAAATTAGTCGCTTTTTATACAGCTATACAAAGTTCTTCAATGTTTCTTTGGCAATGGGTTAATCATGGAATTTTACAACTATAAAAAGTTTTCCTTTGCCCAAGAAACAATATTTACTGTGTTTACATTTTTTTGACTGACAAATCAAATTTTCTACTGCCCAGCACCCTATCTGAGAAAAAGTACAACTATTTCAGAAAAGGGATCTTACAGGAGTCCCAAAAACAACCTTCAGTGGATCAACACACTCACAGTACTGACGGCCTTCTGCATACTATTGTCTTTGCAATCTGCAGCAATCAAATACAATTCAGTTAAGAAAAATCTTTTCTGTGATGAAAAAAATACTTAAACGCCATTGACGTACTGCTTTATAGCTTAACTATATGTAAGAAATTACTTATTTTTCTATCGCAAATATATTTAATGCTCGTTGTTTCTGAAGATGGCATTTTTTTTCAAAATGGTTACTGCTTCAAACCCCTTTGGAATTAAAAAACAAACCCCACTGCTGGTGACGAGTTTTACGGCAAATTAAGTCAATTTCTTTGCAAAGACCAACACATTCTCTGGACTATGAAGATCAGCAAGTCCACTTGGCTTTCAACTTCCTCGTGGACTATGCGGCAACCTTGTTGTCTTTCTAAAAAAAAAAAAGACCCCCCCACCCCAAACATTAATGTTACTTACTGGTCAATCAAATATGAAACAAAATTAAATCAAACACTTAGGTCTCAAGCTAGAGAAAAAAGGATAACAGAACTTAAAAGCCATAACTAACTTCATCTGGACGGCATTGGCAGTCACTTTTTAAAAATGTGAAATCTCATTTTCCAGATGCCAGAATCCAATTCCTTTCTACCCCAAGTAGGCCCGGGCGCAGGAAAGCCTTCAAAAAACTGCAAAGTACTATGCAGCTCTTAACACTACATAAGGCTTCTAGAGACCTTCCCCAACTCGATTACATGTAGGACATGAAGTGAGCTCCTTGCTTGGCTCTATGCCTGCAGCTAATCAAAAAGTGTTCAGAGCGGAGTTGACAGTTGCTGCACTGCTGTTGATAAGAACTTCTACAAGGTCAGCTTTTGGTTCTAAAAAAAAAGGTTCTGCCTCACTCGCTTTTAAAACAATATATGGCTAAATTCCCTCCTTTTAAAACCAGAATTGTGGAAGAAATGGAGGCTTGTGTTGACATTAATTTGATAGCTGAGAAAAAGTTCCATCTATTTAACTTTCCCCAAGCCATGACTGCTGGGTCGAGGTGACAGTCTCTCTGCCAGGCTATAGTATTTGCAAAGATGATGTTCTGCCCAGGTCCCAGCCTGGGGGAACATGCTCCCACCTGAGATCAGGGCCCTGTGAGACCTATTACAGTTTTGCAGGGCCTGTAAAATAGAGCTGTTCTGCCAGGCCTTTGGCTGAGGTTGCAGACACCCAATTATTCGGCCTCCCTTGCTGAAGCTTCTAGCTGTATACTACCCACATAAATTTAGATATTACTGTTTTGATTATTGCCTAGCTCCTCCCAGTGATTTGGATCACAATTGTACTATCTTCTGTACTACCTGCTTTTAATTGTTTTAATTATTTATATTAGTATAACTGTTTTTATAGCCTTGTAAAATTGTTGTCTGTGACCCAACCTGAGTTCGTCTGTGGGGAGGTGGGATACAAATAGAAATAAATGAAAGCAAAAAAATAAGTGAAACTTTTGAGAAAAGAACTATGTTACCCTGTATTCAAAATCTGCAAATTCCCTGCCACCACGTCCACCTCTGAATCCACCACGAAACCCCCGAGGGACACTGAAGCTTCCTCTGCTGCCGCCACGTCCTCTAGCACCCCGAAAGCCACCAACTCCGCTACCACTTCCTCTCCCTCTGAAGCCCCCACGGCCACGGTTTGGACGCAACGGAATCCCAAATGTCTCTGCATTTAATCTTCTTTCTTCTGCCCAGGTAGGTCTTCGTTCTCTGAAACATACAACAGAAGGAACTACTAGCTACTAATAACCTGAAGAATGTTTTAAATTAGAGCAAAAATCTCACTGATGACTTGTCACCTTTTGGATACAATTTGAAAAGATTGCTTATAGTGGACTGAGTACCCCCAGTACCTGTTGTCATCACAGGAGATGTTATCGAAGAAAGACTTGGTCTTGTCGTAATAGCAGTTGGGCCCAAGGGGGTCATCTTCGTCTGCATTGCCTTCACTGTTCTGGGTGTCGACACCTGAGTCACCTTTATCTTCCCCGTTTACCGGCTTTTCTGGTTTGTCTTCTGAGGGGGGTGGAAAAAGGGATAACAATGACCCAGACAGCAAAGCATATTTTCATAGCAGGAAAAATAAAACTGAGCATGACATCAACCTAACGGATGCACAATTCAAAGGCTTCAAGTCAAGAACCCTTATGGTTCACCTAAGCAGGCAACCCTGTTACAACACCTGGCTTCATCATGACTCACATAAATGTGGCGAGGTGTGTTTGAAAATACAGCCTCTCAACTGGTTCTCTAGGCTGAAAGGTGATGTTCTAATCCTTACCCTTAGCTGGGCAATTCAAATTCCCCTGCTGTGTGCAGCCCCTTAATATACGATGGAATCCAACAGAGATGTTTCTTACATCTGCCAACGAGTTGTGCAAGACATTTCTCTGTTGGACCCTAGGGATTTGCAAGCACTTGGATTGAAACAGGGGAACTTCTCTAAGTGTGTTTGTTCAGAATGCCGCATAGAGGTGGTGTTCTGCATCTAGCCCCCACACAAGTCCTCACCAGGCACTCCCTGCCTGTTTTTTTGTGGTTCATCAGAGTGAAACAATGAAAGTTGTTCCAACAACTCAGTTACCAGGCCCTTCCAGAAGAAGATATGATGAGCTTCTGCGAACTATTTTAGTATCGGTTGCAAAAACTTTCCTTGCATAACTTGCATCTTGTTGTTAATGGCTCTATACTGATGTAAGTAATATTCAAATGATCTCTGGGCTGTTCGAGTTAGAGTCAGTGAAGCAATGTTACTTTCCAAGCATGATTACAGTCTACTGCTTTTTGGCTGAATGTCTGCTTACAAGCAGAATAAAACTATACCCTGGCTTTTTCCCCAGTGGCAAAGCAGCTTATATCATTCTCCTGATCTTGCATTTTACCCTCACAACAACCCTGTGAAGTAGGTTAGGCTGGCCGAAGGTCACACAGCAAATTTCAACATAGTGCAAGATTACTCTCATTTTTAAACCAAAATCTAATATTTCTACAAAAGGCTCAAATTCATTTGTGGCATACAAGATGATCCTTTGGTTGGAAAATAAATGCACAGCTTACCTTTCAGCTTCAGCTTGTTGTGAAATTCACGATCTATTTCCTCTTTATTGAACTGAGCATTTGCACTTTCAAAATCAAAGTCTTTCTCAAATTTCATTGGAACATCCCGCCTGATACCGAATCTTCCTCGGCCTCCCCGGTGACCCCCACGGCCTCTTCGTACTGGAGGTACCCCTGTAATGGGAAAAATTGCTTTTGGAGGGAACTACAACAAAATGTTGCAACAAAGAGTAATTCCTCTTCTGGTAAGCAGCACCTCAATCTTAATATTATTACCATAAAAGCTGACAGCTACATCCTGCAGCTGATGTCATCAGATAATATCAGGCACTGGGAAAACAACATACCCTGGATACACTTTCAGCCATTAGACCATCTCTACTTACCTAACCCAGTTAGAAAGGCATAGCATCTTGTGGCAATGAGTTCCACAGAATGAAATGCTGTCCTCTATCCAAATCTACTGCTTATCCATTTTCAGCGCCTGATTATACACTTTTGCTTTTCAGGAGAATCAACAGAACGTTCTCCCCTGCTCACTTTCCCCACTAAAGCCTCTGCTATGCCTTTGATCACTTATTGCTTAAGACAAAAAGTCTTGCTTTTCCTTCCTAAAAAAGAACAGTTTACCCCCTCCCCCCATTTCTCAGAGAGAGAGAGAGAGAGAGAGAGAGAGAGAGAGAGAGAGAGAGAGAGAGTGTTTCATTTTCAGCTCTCTAAAACCAGAAATGCCTGCTTTAAAAATGCACCACAGCCCTACAACAACTGGGAATTGATTTTGACACAGGAGTCAGATCAGAAATAAATAAGCATCATTATAGTTCTTGCTGTTTTAATTTTCAACTCCTTAACTCTGCATTTACTTTTCTTACAATAACACTGATGCTGAGATTCAGAGGCTGCTGCCTCTGAATGTGGAAGTTCCCTTTAGCCACCATGGCTAGCAGCCACTGATAGACATATCCTTCATGTCTCTTTCTAATCCTCTTTTAAAGCCATCTATGACTGTGGCCATCACTATATCCTCTGGCAGAGAATTCCACATTTTAATCACTCAATTCCCACTTGCAGCCCAGAATCTTAATTCTGGAATTGTAGTGACCAGCTTGAATCCCTCCTGTGTTCCACATACTCTCCCACTCTGATACGCCGCATCTCCTCAGCTATTTCCTTGCACACCCTCCTGAATTTAATCAGCCCTGTTGAGACACAAGCCCATCTGTCCACCTCCAAGAGAGCAAGAAGAGGAGGAGGCAGGCATCCTCAGTGCACGAAGAGAACAGGGGGACTCCTGCCCGCAGCTGCTTGGCCTCTGTGCATCACACTGCCAGAAGATGACCTGCATACCTATTGGCATGCACATTTCTAAGAAGCAATGCAAGACTGTCCATAATAATAAAATTAGTCAAGAGGTGGGTGACATTGTCCTGAAAAATGACACAACCCAAGAAGCATTCTCAAGCACTGCAGAAGCTTCCTGAATATTACATACATACACATACATACAAAGCTGCCTTATACTGAATCAGACCACTGGTCCATCATAGTCAGTATAGTCCACTCAGACTACCAGTGGCTCTCCATGATCTTAGGCAGAGGGATCTGCCTGAAGGAGAGATCCCTTTCAGTGGAGATGCCAGAAACTGAACTGGGAACCTTCTGCACGAAGAGCAGATGCTATACTGCTAAACCACAGCTCCTCCCCTTACAAGGTTAAAAAGGCTGGATTAAATAGGATGAATGTAAACTGACTGTGTTGGTGTTTTTTCTCTCATAGTTTGCATTTTCTACCGTCAGAAGAACACACCTGTTCAGTAGACATCTGCTCCAGTGGTTTTTACCTGCTCTCATGAACTTGGCTTTCTTGACAGTCAAAATTAGGAATGGGCATGGTCCAAAAAAAATGGCGATACATGGACGGGTTTGAGGTCTGTGAAATCGACAGATCCCGCAAATCACAAAAATCCATGTTTAACAGACCAGGTTGTGGTTTGTGATGCTGCATGGCTTACAAAGCTACTTAAAGGGAATGCGGTCCCTGGAAGTGGGTGAAGCAACTGTTCGGCCTTCACTTGTGCACCACACAACTTTGTAAAAGCCATTTAAATGGAACACATTCCCTTAAAATGGCTTTTGCAACCCCATTAACACGGACCTCACAAACCCCCTGAGATGGTTGTGGGAGGTCCATATTAATGGGATGGCGAGGACTGGGCTCACAGACCACGAATTGGGCCCCAGTCAGTGGGAAAATTAGGTTCATGGTCTGGTCTGTGCCCATCTCTAGTCAAAATCATCAACAAATAAGATTGAATAACAGGACCCCAAATGAGTCAAGTATGGTATTTCCTACCATACTGAGTTTCAAAGGTCATGTCAGCACAAATGGAGAATATTGTGGTAACACTTCTCAATGCAGCTGTTTCTAAAGTCAGAAAAGCACTATTACATTTTACTTTTAACAAAGTATTCAATTTACCCAGTTGACGTTTATCACTTCTCAGGTGTTCTGCTTCGGATCTTGACAACTTGTGTGCTTCAGCTAAGGATGGAGAATAGTGCAGATAACATTTTGTTGCTCTTCACATTTGTACATGCTAACAGACTTTGTGTTATTCTATATCAGGGGTGGCCAATGGTAGCTCTCCAGATGTTTTTTGCCTACAACTCCCATCAGCCAGCATGGCTGGTGCTGATGGGAGTTGTAGGTAAAAAACATCTAGAGAGCTACCGTTGGCCACCCCTGTTCTATATGTTTGAAGCAAAAAGCAAACAAGCTAAAACCCACAAGGAACACAAGGATGAGGTTGGAAGGAACAGAGGATGCTCCTTCTATGGGTCAAGTTCACATCCCAGAAGCACCTGCATGTGCCCACATGCAGTAAGGGAAAGAAGTGTACATGTGTAATTCTTGCTTCCAAATAACCCTTTCCTTAAAAAAAAAATGCCAGGGTAGAAGCAGGAACACTTCCTTACCTTTCCCGATTCTTTCTTTTGTGCCTTTTGCACTCACATCTAGACACAATTTTATCTGGGCCTTTTCAGATTTTGAATTCAACAACTCCTATCTACCATGGAACCCCCAGGCCTCCTGGGCCTCATGCTGCCCCATATGAAGCAAGCATGTGTCCTGGAACACCACAACATACCCTGAAGGGCAGACAGGTTGCAATCAAGCCAATACTTATTTAGGAAAGTCTATCCACCTTTCCTGATCTTCTCCCTGAAAGACTCCTGATAATCCTCCAAAGAGCCTCAGAAAAATGTGAATACCATTGAGGCAGATACGTGTAATAAATCTCCAGGATTTATTACAAGTATCTTGAAGAGTGTTACCCACACATCATAGGAACATCACCACCAGATTCTTCAAAAGGAAAGCAGCTTGCAAAAAAGAAGTGATGAAATTTAAAGCAATACACATCCAGAAGTTTTACCTCGCCTGTGCTCCTGATTTTCTAAGGATTTTTGGTTACCGGATGCCAGAGGCCTAGCTGAAACAGGACTCCTGCGCCCGACTGGTGCTGATGCAGGTAAGTGGGCTGATGTGGTCTGCACTGCTTGTTCCAGGATTGGGCTCTTTCTCAAATGGTCTAACTGAGGACTGGTGCGACCTGAAATACAGCCAGAAGTAACAGTTCCTTACTGTTTGACAAAGGAGCTGTTATGAAGTCTATTAATCCAGGCTGAAGGAGTTATCTGCCTTGCCCAATCAAGAGTTACGTTTGAGGAGAAAATGTTTCTGTACCTTGAAGTGCACTAATCCACAATGGTGGAATACCTCCTCCAATTCAAGAGAAAGAACAGGTGGATAAGGCAATCCTTACTGACACAGCCACTGGCAATTATTGTAGTGACAGGAAAGCAAAAAAAAAAATAATAAAAAAATACCCCCCCCCCCCCACTTTGATTCAGTCCATATAAGACAATCTCTCGAACAGGAAACATTATCTCTAATTCCTTAATATCAGGATTTTTTGGAAGAGTAGTAAGTAAGCAGGATTTTATTTTTTTCTTGCTTAACAACTTAAAAGTTATGCAAGCGCTTATATTTATTTGCTAGTTATACCTGATCAGGTTAAAGAGTAATGGATTCTCCACATTTACTTTATAAAAACAACCAAGAAAAATCATCTCTAAAAAAGGGTTCAAAAATTTAACTGACAGGTGGATAAAATCTTCAGCCCAGAGTATAAAGTTGTTCTCAGTAGGAGACACTGTTAACACAGCAGAAAATGGCAGAGAAAAATGTTTGCCTTTTATTTCACCATACAGAGTCTCAACAATTCATAATATTAGTATCCATAGGAGTAATTTTCTGTTAAAATTTAGCGTCAGCAAGTCTCTTCAATGAAGGACTAAGAATCCAGCGTTACCACTTCCACCCCACTAGTATTTTAAGTTGGCATAAACTCCATCTTGTAGTAACCCAACCATCACTGACAGCTTTCCCCCCAAAGGACACAAAACCACAGTACACAAGTAACCATTTTATTTTTATTCAATTTAAATTAAACCATGGTGATGCAAGCCAGCATGAGAAGAACAGACAAAACATGCAATGCAGTAAAAACATTTACCTTGAGAGAGCTGCGTTTTTAATGATCGTGCATCTGTTGTAAAAGTGGAACCAACTGCGCTGCTTTGAGACAAGTTCGTATTGGCTGATGTTTCAGTTCCAAAAGATGTCAGTGAACTTCCTGCACAGTGAAAACCAAGAGAAGTCAAGCACAAAGCTTTAAGTAGCACACTTTTTGTCATTACACTATTAAGATCCCATCTACACTATGGTAATGCATTTGTGACTAACACAAGTGTCCAGGCAAATATCAAAGGTGGAAAATTTCCCCTCCCCTCCCTGTGTTTTTCTGGGAATTATTTGCAACACATATGTAGAGATAGTCTGCTTTGCCTATAGTTGTCAGGGCTGTTGTGCCGCAATTCAGTAAGAAGCACATATATGAAATGTCGAATATGAAGCACAGACAAAATCCATTGCTTGTACATTGTCCAAGCTTGTACATGGTGTATTTGCCTTTTTTTTGTTATCATTCTTTAAATATGTATATTTGAACTGGAACCAATGTCGCTCTGTCAAGGCTTGGTCCAAGTAACCCCAACATTTATACAAAATGTGAGGAATTCCCTCTTGGCGAGCCTGTACTACACAGAGAAGCACAAATTCCAGTATTCCGTGGGATAAAGTATGATAATTCCAGACTAAGAGGCATTCCCCCCAACCATTATAATGGACATTTGGTGGACTAAAGCCAGATGCACATAAACTTTAGTTATGTTTGCATCTGGCAACCAATCCGTTCTATAGAAACATCCCTAAAGCAGCTAATGGGGTCACTAGAATGTAAGTATTAAAACATGGACATTCCTCTTAAAACTGATTAAAAAAAGACAGTTTTTTGAAAGTTCCAAGCACCTAATTAGGTGACCATGTTTGTATAACTTTGTTATGCTTTGAGTGAGCCACAATCACTTGTCTGAATGCTTTCTCCATTGGTCCAGTGACTATTATACAGACCAGAGTGTAAATGCAGATATTTACAATGCATGGGATTTGGTCACAACCTGATATTCACAAATGTGCAAAATGAACACAATATATATATCAGGTACAGGACACGGAAAAGGAAATACTTCTTTACTCAACAAGTAATTAAATTCACAGTCAGTGGAGGTAGTGAAGGTCACAAGCACTGATGGCTTTAAAAGGTGATGAGTCATGGAGACGAGGTCTATCCAGGACAGCCAGACATTGTGAGTTAAGGGAACCACCATATTCAGAGGCAGTAGACATCTGAAACTCAGTGCTAGAAGACTGGGGGAGGCCTTGGCCTCTAGGCCCTGTTGGTTGGCTGTTTTGTGAAACAGGCTGATGGGCTACATCAACAACTGGTCTGATCCTGAGGGCTCTTCTTATGTTTTTATCCATATATGTTTGCTCACTCATGCTAGGCATTTTTGGAAGCAATGGATCAGTTTCCCCTCTAAGTAATGAAACCTGTAACACCACATAGCACTTCCCAAACATGCATTCACCTTTTCAGGTGAAATGCTTTAAATACTGCAAGCAAAATGTTTAGGTCACTACTATTATCAGTATGGTTCCATGTTCTAAAACAGATTTACTAAAGCCTGTAGCAAATATGATGTCTAACACGGAATATTTACGGCACACAAATATGCTCCACGCAGGCTCCATTAGAAGAAACAGGAGTTGTACAAGAGCATACGTGGGTCACCTCTATGGGGTTTTCAAACAAGAAATTCCCTAACATGTGTGTGTCTGCCAAACCTGGATTACCCCAGCATTTTTTCATAGTGTCACCTGAGCTACCTGGATGACAGAAGTGTGACTTGTGATCGCCTCATAAATACTGTACTTAACTTACTTGTCAATAAAAAAGTTAAAAACTGAAACATACCAACACCAACAGCACCAAACTGCTGGCTCACTAAGGGACTTGGACTGAACTGACTGTAGGCTGGCATCCTGCCAAAAGGACCATAGGAGCCCACAGACTGGAATGAAGTAGAAGATGATGATCCTAGAGAAGACTGAAGGAAAACAGTTGTACAAGACTCAATGCAAGGCAGAACAAGAAACACGGCTGGTTGAATCCAGTCTGCTTTTTCACTCAATGTTGGCCAATACCTCTCTTTATTAAGCCCTTCTTACTTTTTCAGCAGCAGAAAAGCTGGCTAGATCCAATCCAAAGTCATGAAAGAGGCAAAACACGTTCATTTTAACCCATCAAACTCTTCCAAAAGTTCATCAGTGGAACTTGCATCCAGAAATTAATTGTAGGAACCAATCTCTATATAATACTCAGGAATAGGGGTGTGCACACAAAAAAGTACTATTCGGCTTCAGGTATATTGAACCTTTAAAAATTCAGTATTTTCTTATATTCCTGAATCCCTAAACAATACTGGATTTTTCAGAAATCCCATTTTTTTCCTGGCTCCATTATACTCTGTGGGGACAATTATAGCCAATAGTCCGCATAAGGTATAATGGGGAATCGATCCAGAAGTATCTGGGGCTCTGTGGGGAGCCCGTTTTTTGAGGTAGAGGCACCTAATTTGCAGCATAGCTGCAAGTGCCTTTACCTCACCTCCCCCCCCCCAATTCTATGAGCCCCCAAAGGTGCCCCCATCCCTTCACTATTTTCAATGGAGGGGGAAGCCACAAGTGAACTCCAAAGGCATTTAAAGGGACTGCAACATCTTTAAACACTTTTTAACTTCAACTATCTGGCGGTTCCAAAAAAGTCCCTAATGTTTTTGAGTTTTAGGGCTTGGCCAATTTGGATAGCTGAAAAAATGCACAAATCTATATCCAGTGGAAAGAATAACCAGAAAATACTTAAGGCATTTTAAAAAATCAGGAAATCACTAAATAAAACATATTCCTATTGTTCCTAGAAAAACTAATTTCTTTGTCTACAACATGCTTTGATTTTTGGCTGAAGCAGACAGAAATGCAGTTTGTAAACCTGAAGTCTAGCAAATGCATTTACCCAGAACCTTAGCCTTCTGAATGATCTGTTTTGGTGAGGGAAAACATGGCTAGGAGTTTATTAAACCCCAGCAGTCTGGAATGTATGGGAGCAATGTAGACATGTGCAGTTCACAGTCATTCCCTATAGTTAATTCAACCACAGGAACTATTCTCATTATACTTTTGGTCAAGCACAGGGGTGGCCAAACTGTAGCTCGTGAGCCACATGTGGCTCTTTCACACATTGTGTGAATCTTGAAGCCCTCACTGCCCTGTTGGCTGGCTTGGAGGATGCATTTAAAGTTAAAGTTGCTTTCTTTCCACCTCTCCATCCACAATCTATTTTCCTTCCTTCCTTTGATGTTCATGTCTCGCGGCTCTCAAACATCTGACATTTATTCTATATGGCTCTTACGTTAAGCAAGTTTGGCTGCTCCTGGTCAAGCACCTCTACCATTGTGGACAACTGCAGGCCCTGTAAGAAAAACTGTGATTTCTGGGGGTGACAGTAAGGTTTACTGTCATGTTCTCAGGGTGCAGGCAGGCAGGAGTCCAAAACCAGTCCAAGGTCAAAGTCCAGGAAGTCAAACAGGAGCCAAGTCACCAATGCAGAATCATAAACTGGAATCAGAAGTCAATGTCCAAAAGTGAACTCCAAAGGCATTTAAAGGGACTGCAACATCTTTAAACACCTTTTAACTTCAACTATCTGGGGGTTCCAAAAAAGTCCCTAATGTTTTTGAGTTTTAGGGCTTGGCCAATTTGGATAGCTGAAAAAATGCCCAAATCTATATCCAGTGGAAAGAATAACCAGAAAATACTGATAAGGCATTTTCGAAAATCAGGAAATCACTAAATAAAACATATTCCTATTGTTCCTAGAAAAACTAATTTCTTTGTCTACAACATGCTTTGATCTTTGGCTGATGCAAACACTTTCAAAATTCAGAAGCACATGGATTGCACATTATCTGAAGGGCCACGTCTCTGTGTGAATCCATGCATGCATTACATTTGTTTAATCACTCCTCCTTGTGGCCTCCTCAATCAGATAATGAAGATCCTCTACAGCTTGCATTTGGCCTCTTTTTTTGGGGGGGGGGGGTTTGTGGTGGCACCATTACTTTGTGACAGACAGACAGAGGAGGGAAGACTCCTTCCACAATGATTTTTAGAAATTGTGCAAAACAGAGCTGCTTCAGAGTTTTTAGAGAAAGCTGTAATTTGAAACATAATGGATTGGTTTGCTGATGTCCAGAGCTTCTCTGGCTAGACTACTTTATATCTGAAGCGGATATCTTATAATTTGTGCATACTGAAGGGATTTCACTGTTTGCCTGTTACTACGGTATCATGTTTAACCACCATGAGAGGGTGCTTTTGCGTAAGGGTTTTAATTTATTTTAATTATATTTTAATTATGAATGAAACCTCTGAACAGCAATTCTTAGCACAATTTAAAATCAGCAGTTCTCACTGCGTCAACAGAAAAGAAAGCCAAATTGCTTTTATTGATGATACTACTGAAGCCTGTTAAAAATCCTAGATACATAAATACATTACAAGTGCCTGTACTTATACTGGTGTTCTTTGGATATGAGCATAACGTGAACTGTCTTTAGATCTCATTTGAGTAAATTACCCACAGTTTAAAAAAATCAGTTTTATCTGTTTTCAAACCTAGTGTGCCTTTTTTGTTGTTTATCCAGTCTAAAACACATACACAATTTTCTGAAACACCAAAATGAAACTGTATTGTCTAAACATCCCACATTTCATTATTGACTAAAAATGTTTTGGTCATTATTGCGAAGTGTATTTTTTGAATATCCCATTCTGTTTCTGTGACTGGAAATTGTTTGGCCTCTACAGTGCATTCTGCTCCTTCAATGCTTTATAAGTTCATTGTTCAGATATAGTATGCATTGTGGGCATGTGTAAAATGTTTAACATTCACACGCTTAAGGATTACGGTATTTTTCATTCAAGATCACTATAATGCACCTTATTCTCAAATCAGAAACTTCTAGTACTTCAATGCTTTGTTTTCCTGTAGGAAAAACAGACATGTCCTTTTTTCTTTGGAAAGGAAGTTATCGATACCTTATTAGAAATGGAAAATACAACAGAATAGAGAGTCCAAATGCACCGCTGTTCCTGTGCCATTCAGCCTCTTGGCATGATTCATGCACTCAGCTGGCAACGTTAAAAGTAAATTTAACCATGTGTAACTCTGTTGATCAACACTGTTATATTCCTGTTAAACTACAGAAGATTTACAGATGTTCAAGTTTACAGTGGGGATAGAATGCCGAAGATGCTATCCTGACAACCGATCAACTATAAACACAACATGACAAGGCAGGATCATTAGATACAGAATCTTCCTAGAGCCTTAACTACTGCCTGGGCTTTTAAAAGACTTGATTAATATAAAAGAAATATGGTGATGGGGAAGATTTGAGAAGGCAGGATAAACATAGCAACATTACAGCTGCTGAAGTTGAACTGCTCAGAAGAACATACAAACCTTTAAATTCTCTATCTGGTTGAAAGGATCTAGGGCACAATGACAGTGAGCAAGTTCACATATCCTTTGTGACAAATTAAGGTTGTGAACTCTTTTTGAAGATACACAAAGGCCTTTTTGAATTCTCTAATTGCATACTCTATAACTAGGCTTAGTACAGACTGTACCTGAACAATAGCTGGATCCTGGGGCAGTGAACACTGTGGTTTAGGCGGCTCACAAACAGTCAGATCCTTTATATCGCTGCCACGGAATATAATATATTCAAATACTTCATCACGAGGTGGTATAGGCCGATCAGTGGGTCTGTCTTCAGTACCAAAAGAACGAACTGCCAAAACAAAAAAAGGTTTAAAATATCATGTAGTATTTTACACATAAGCATAACATGACGCGGAAAATTCACTGATTCTTCTACCCTGACACTGTCAAAAGGTCACTTTTTTTTTTTTTAAACTAAGCTATAAGCAGGCTAACCCACTTTGACCACAAGTCAACAAAGCAGCTTTCTTCACTTGGTTGGCTTGGACTTCACAGGAAGCAGGCAGTCTGTACATTCCCTGAAAAACAATTTTAAATTGTTACAGGCTACCAGGTGAGTGGCATTTTAGCCTCCTCTAGAAGATCAAAATGGAATGCAATGGAAAAAGCAGTTCATCTGCAAAGGAAGACTGGGGGCAGGCTGGTTCGCAATATAATTAGGGTATGATGCCTTCACTGCTTATCTTTTGCTCTGGAGGGACATATCTCTTTCTGTAACAACACTGTCTGATGGCCACATTATCAAAACATTGGTAACCACTAAAGGACAGCAACAGTCACAAAGCTTAGGACAAAGTTGTGATGTCTGATTTGTAACAGTCACAAAGCTTAGGATACAGTTGTGATGTCTGATTGGTTAATTCTTCCACTTCAATTGATTTTAACTGATGTAAGCTTTGAGACCATTTTGTTGTTGTTTTTGAAAAGCAGCACAAACACTCAATAAAGTAATTAAGCCTGGATATATTGTATCAGTGCCCTGCCCAGGACAGCCCAGGTTTACCTGATCTCATCGGATCTCGGAAGCAAAGCAAAGTTGGCCCTGGCTCATATTTGGATAGGAGACCAACCAAAGAATATCAGGGCCATGACACAGAGGTAGGTAATGGCAAGCCACCTCTGAATGTCTCTTGCCTTTGGGGTAGCTATAAGTCAAGTATAAGTCAAGTATAACAGCAAAAAACAACAGCAAATAAGGTATCAGTGGGTAAGGTAGCACTCCGACACCCAGTGGAAGATTCATCGTATGCAATTGCATGACAAAAAACCTAAAACAAATTATGTGCAAGACACTTTTCTGCAGCAGGTACATGTTTTATTATCATATGTATATTGTTCAACATACAAATCATGTCAGACTGCCCAGATAACCTTGCGCTTCTTTCAGAATTTTACTTCAGATATTTATCTTACTGATTTATAGATACAATTATGTTAGATAAGTGCTTATCATTAATAACTACACATAAAACACCACATCATACAAAAGTCCCTCACTACTTTGGACCCTTCTCTCTGCAAGACCCTTCTCTTCCGATGTTCCACCACGACAGCTTCGCTCATCTCAGCAAGGCCTTCTGAGGGTAAAAAAGGTAAAGGTAGTCCCCTTTGTAAGTGCCGGGTCATTACTGATCCATGGGCTGATGTCACATCATGATGTTTTCATGGCAAACTTTTTACAGAGTGGATTGCTTTCCCCAGTCATCTACACTTTCCCCCCAGCAAGCTGGGTACTTGTTTTACTGACCTGGGAAGGATGGAAGGCTGAGTCAACCTTGAGCTGGCTACCTGAACCCGGCTTCCACCGGGGTTGAACACAGATTGTGAGTAGAGCTTGGACTGCAGTACTGCAGCTTACCACTCTGCACCATGGGGCTCCTTATCTTCTGATGGTGCCACCTTTCAAACTGGCAAGATCAACAACTACCTGTACATGTACATTCTCTGTTTTTTTTTAATTAACAATTTATTTTATTTTTACAACATAAACAAAATACAGTACAGTACAATGGTTATAAATTAACAGACAGTAATAAAAACACAGCATTTTAATGTATGTCTATTTTAAACAGATATTGGAAATTTTCAATATTTAGTTGTTTCAAACACTTCCTCTCAATAAAAAGTCTATAGTTTAAGACAGGCCTGCAGCTACAGTGGCGCATGGGGGAGGGCTCCAGGCCCCACCAATCAGTCCCTCACTGTCCTCAGGAGGCTCGCTTAGCTGCCAGTTCTAGTCATCTTGGCCAAGGAGCCGCTCCATCCGCCCATAGCTACCTGTCCATGGCCAGCATTGGTGTCTCTTGAGGCGGCTCCATGCATCTTGTACCTTCCTCCCCAGCCCCACCAGCAAAGAAAGACCTGCCACACTCCCTGGCTGGGCAATCGGGGGCCCATGCACAGTCCCTGCTGAGTGAAGTGCCAGGTCTCTGTCCTGTGAAGAAGCCTCATGTGTTCCCCCACCCAAAAAACCCTCCAGAAAATCCTGCTGTGGGCCCTACCAAACTTGAAATCCTGGCTATGGTCCTGGTCTAAGGAATTTAAAACCTGTAAAATCTACCATAAACAGAGTGTATCAATCAAATCGGGAACATCATATTTTGATAAATATTCCATTATAGGGAATCATATTTCCTTAGAATTGGATGAAATTTTTAAATAAAAAATGATAAATTGTCAGAGAGTTTGGCCATAATATATGTGTCCCATAACTTTTTGCACCATAGTGATAAATCTTGGGGGAGCTTTGACTTTCCAGCGTGAAGCTATAGTTGATTTCGCTGTGAATAAAATAACTGAGACAGTTTCAGATCTAAATGAGGGGCATGTGGATTCTCTGTTGAGGCTTCTACCTTGTGGAATGGTCCGCCTAAGGAGAAGCTCCCATTCGTCTGTTTTTCTGCATAGTACACAGAACAGAACTTTTCAAGAGGGTATTTGTATACAGGGAATAGGCCTATGGTATAATGGAACAATGCTTTTATAAAGGGAACAGGACTGAGGAGCATATTACTGTGTATAGTATGTATTCTGTGTTTGCAGTACACATTATCCTATTCTCAGTAAATTGTTTCTACTTATGTAATGCCATTTTCTACATTAACATATCATATCATGTCATGTCTAATACTTTACTACAGATTTCTGTAATCCTATGTCCAACTAGAGACATAACTGTTCAGAAAATTTTGAAACCATGGGGGAAAACTGTCTTTGTTCCAGTTTTTTCCCCTTGGGGGGAAATGGAAATATATGCAATATTTACTTCCCCATCAAACTTAAAACTTCATTTACTGATTTAAGATAAATACATCATTTATACCGTAGCATATAAAACAGTAGTATTTGGAATATTTACATGATTTAGAAGTACAAATATCTTCATTTTCTATTTAAAAATCCCCTGCAAGTGTAATACTTCAGAAAAAGTTGCAAACTGCTGTACTCTATATTACTACAATGCATGAATTTCTAATTTTTGCCATCTAAGGGAGGAAAACTAAAAGTAATCACTGTAGCTTGGACTGCCAACATGTTTAGATGTTAAGCTTAAGCAAAGAACACTGAAAAATCTGAATGATATATTATCCTTAAACAAATTACAATATATTAAATGATGCCAAAATTATTTACATTTAAACAAACAAAAACCCCTCTTAAAACACTCTATATGTCTGCAGTATTATTTTCAGAGCTTCCAAAAATCTCCCAACTTTCCCAGTGGAAAAGTTGAAACAGTCCTCAGACTTTCACGCTATACATTTTTAGTATGAAAAGCCTTGAGTTAAGAATCATTTTACTTCACAGGAGTGTCCTCCCCCCCCAATGCTCCCTCTAATTTTTTCACTGGAACAGTAGGGGGGAAAGCCCTTAGGGGACACTCCCCCACCCCCATGTATTCTTTTTCTGATCCTTCACATCTCTAGTCTCATCCTACTGACTGCATTATGTAATCTGCCTAGAGTGGAAAGGTAAATAAATTTCCTGCCAAGTTGTTTGCAAGTACTAACGCTGAAATTAAAACCTGGTTAATCTGAGCCCACAGCTTTAGCTGGGACATAGTACTTTTAAAATTTGCAAAGAAATGTTAGCATTAATAATCCTATCATACTGGCTATGCAAACATATTTCAAGAGGAAACATCCTGATTCCTTAAAACTCTTTGAAGGGAAGACTATGCTACTATAATCTGGAAATGGCACAAATAATTCATGGCAGTGACAGAGAGGCATGTAATAAACCTATAGCCAAAAGCTACAAGATATCAGAGGACATTATGCATGCATATGGTTGAATATTCAACTCCATCATCTCCAGTTGCAAAAAACTCAGGTAGCAGGATAGAAAAGGTTTAGAGCGCTTCTAGCCAGAATAAACTGCACTAGGCTGAACCGAGCGTACAGTTGCTTCATGTATATGTTGCAGGTCTGCACTGTGCGTATGCTCTATGGGCAGAACCAATTTCAGAATCTTGCCTCTTCAACAAGAGAACATTATGATGCCTCTGAACTGAACACCTGCTCTTTAAACTCCTGATTCCTACTTGTCACAAATCAAAGGGAGGCTTTTTCAGCCTCAGGATACTGAAGATCCAATATCAGAAGTCAAAGCAAGAGGCCTATGCAGTATCACAACCGAAGCCTTGCTCTAGTGCAGGGGTGGGGAACCCTTTTTTCTGCCAAGGGCCATTTGGGTATTTATAACATCATTTGTGGGCTATACAAAATTATCAATTCAAAAAAACAGTGCTCCACTGAGGGAGAAGAAGAAGAAGAAGATATTGGATTTATATCCCGCCCTCCACTCCGAAGAGTCTCAGAGCGGCTCACAATCTCCTTTACCTTCCTCCCCCACAACAGACACCCTGTGAAGTGGGTGGGGCTAAGAGAGCTCTTACAGCAGCTGCCCTTTCAAGGACAACCTCTGCCAGGGCTATGGCTAACCCAAGGCCATTCCAGCAGGTGCAAGTGGAGGAATGAGGAATCAAACCCGGTTCTCCCAGACAAGAGTCCACACACTTAACCACTACACCAAACTGAAGAATAATTCAGGCCAGCAAAATTAACATAAATAATTGTTTTTCTATTTGAAGTAATGTGGGGAGAGCCTAATTTGGCACAGCCCCCCCCCCCCCCCCAACCTGCCACCCTAGGAAAATGCCTAGGTCCAGGGCTTTTTTTGCAGAAAAAGCCCAGCAGGAACTCATTAACATATTAGACCACATCCCCTAATATTAGCGTATTATGCCATACCATCTGAGAGTGCAAACTGAACTGGTGGTAGCTGGCTCCCATCCCCCACCCTATGGGAGGTCGCCACATGGCTTGACTCGGCCCAGCAATCCCCGAGGGCTAGACCAAGTGATCTCAAGGGCTGTTTATGGCCCTCGGGATGGACGTTCCCCACCCCTGCTCTAGTGCAGCAGCTCCCATTTGTTATCAGGTACTGCTTAGTTAAAATCAACAGAAAGAGGAAAGCAGAATGGGGGATAGGTCAGGGATCAACTCAACATTCTTACATTCTCCATGGAGACAGCATTGCCAAAGTTACCCAAGGCATCGGATATCAAGCAAGACAGCAAATGTTAAGGCTGCACTTGCATGTGCACTGCCATACCTGCTCATATCCATAGGATATAGGAAATTGCATAGCTTTTCTGCTGTTGCCTTTGAAAATTGTAAAACGGGAAAGTGCTGAGGAGCACTGTTGCCCACCCACTGGGTTAATGGACCACACAATAAGAAAGAATTTCACAGCTTTGCCTAGAACCAATAAAAATTATGTGGCAGTTTTATAGCCTCTTGCTAGTTCTAGTGCTGTTTAATCTCTATCACATATGAAACATTCTGTGCACTATAAAAGTAAAACACAATTTGTCACATGGAGTAGACAAATTTCCTGAGACCAGTTTCTCTGAAGTTACCAACAGAATAACATCTGAAGCAGAGCTGTAGGGGGCTAATATACTAGGAAGGGAAAGAAGTTTTTTTGTGTATCTGAATTTGTTCTAGGGTGCTTTGGGTAACAAAGCAGGCGATAAATATAATAAATTTCCCTTGCCAAATGTGTTAAGATGACAACTTTAGCCTTCTTAAAGGCCAGCAGCATCCAGAACTTGAAGCAATGACTTAGCAGGGACCTATTAAAGCTACCATGAAGCAGAACATAACATAAGGAACAGAACATGCATTATAAACACTCATGGACAGCAGAGGCAGGAACATGTGAACTTATGAGGCTGCCTTTATACTGAAATTTTAAGCAGGCCAATAAATTCTAAGAGGTTTTTGGATTCAGGATAGGCACAGTACTGGCTTGCTTAAAATCATACAGTTAAGTGGCTTTGAGCTAAACTGCTGTCAAAAGAAGGGCTTGCTTGAAATTAAAATTAAAAATATTAATTATAAAGAATATAAGAGCAACTGGCCATCTAAAGAATAGCTTGCTTAATATATTGTAGAGGGCTAGGCTAGCAAACTCCAGAAGGCTTGGGCATCTGGTTAAATGAATAAGTTTGAACTGGCTCAAGCTCCTATATGAAAAATAAATACACTTTAGTGTCATTGAGCGAATGAGAGAGAAGATGATGCAGAAAAACATTAACATTTGGTTGGTACTTGAGTCTGTTAACCCTGGAAGAAACATAGAAAGGATTGCTCCCGAGGAAGTCTATACACGAAATGAGCCTACATCTGGGTGCTCATAGACTTTTTTTGTAATATGGGAATGTTAAAATTGGACCTCTGTTACAATATGAGGTGAGTCACTCTCTGAGCCAGAAAGGGGGGAGGGTTGACGTGGGTGCCATCCTTCTACCCTTTGGCATTACAGGCTAGAGCCCTTCATGCGCCTGCTACAGCCAGCGCTGTTGGGGGAGGTTGCGTGTGTGTGTGTGAGATGGGGAATGGGGGGAACTGTGGGTGCTCTCCTTCTGTGACACGTTGCTCCAGTGGCACAGGAGCTCCTGGAACTGGCTTTCTTCTGCAGCCCGCTTCAAAATGGGCTGCAGGAGAAAACCAACCACAGGAGTTCCTGTGCTGCATGGAGCACATTGCAATGATGGCAGAAATGATCCTGGGACCCACTCTGGTTTTCTTCTGCAGCCCAGTTTAAACTACAAGAGAAACCCTGCCCAGGAGCTCTTGTGCCGTGCAGAACATGTTGCTCCAGTAGGAGAGCCAGTTTGGTGTAGTGGTTAAGTGTGCAGACTCTTATCTGGGAGAACTGGGTTTGATTCCCCACTCCTCTACTTGCACCTGCTAGCATGGCCTTGGGTCAGCCATAGCCCTGGCAGAGGTTGTCCTTGAAAGGGCAGCTGCTGTGAGAGCCCTCTCCAGCCCCACCTACCTCACAGGGTATCTGTTGTGGGGGAGGAAGGTAAAGGAGATTGTGAGCTGCTCTGAGACTCTTTGGAGTGGAGGGCGCACTATAAATCCAATATCATCATCATCTTCTTCTTCAGTAGCAAAGAAGATCCTGCACTGGTTTTCTTCTGCAGCCCAGTTTAAACTGCCTTTTTTCTTTTAGTCTCCTCTCGCCATCTATTTTATTTCCAACTTCCCCCTCCCTCTCTTTCCACCTTTCATTTTCTCCCTCCCTCTCTCATCTATCAAATTTCTTTTTTTCTCTTTTTTTCCTTCCTTCCCTATATATTTGCTTTCATTATCTTTTCTCTTTCCCCTTTCTTCCTCTCTCCCTCCCCCATCTATTTGCTTTCTTTCCACCTCTTTCTCATTTCTCCCTCCATTCCCATTATTTGCTTCCTTGTTTTTCTTTTTCTCTTTCTTCCTCCCTCTCTGCATATATTAGCTTGCTTTTTCTCTTTTGCTTTCATATTTCCCCCCACACTGCTTTCATTCTCTTTCCCCTCCCTCCCCCATCTATTGGCTTTCTTTGCTTCTTTCTTTTTCTTTCTCTCTTTCCCCCTCCCTCCCCTATATTCTCTGTCTCTAAGTTCCAATTGAGGGGGCTACAGAAATATACCATTTTCAAAAAAAAAAAAAATCCAGCCAACAAATAGTTCTAGTAGTTCAGTTTATTACAACCAAATATAAGTTTAAAAGGAAATAAATATAACATTGTGCCAGCAGCTCAAGTCTGCTTTGATCCTGGTCTGATGAGCTCTCTCTTTCTGTAATAATGTATAATTGTACAGTGAAAAAGAAAATATTTACTTAGATGGAGTGAAAACTAACAAATGCCTTTTTGTTTCTGATCTTTTATGAATTACATTTTTTCCTGATTTTCCTCCAAGAAGCTTTAGATGGTTTGCATGATTCTTTCCTCCTTCATTTTTATCCTTATAACACTGTAAAAATGTGTTAGGTTTAGAAAGTATCTACATTTGACTCCAGTAACACCTCAGAGAGTTTGTAAAAAATTTTTTTTAAGTAAACTAATTCACAGCTATAATGGTTTGGTTATAATGGTTAGACACATTCACAACTATAATGGTTAGAGCCAGTTAAGTGCGTAGACTCTTATCTCGGAGAACCGGGTTTGATTCCCCACTCCTCCACCTGCACCTGCTGGAATGGCCTTGGGTTAGCCATAGCTATCACAGAGGTTGTCCCTGAAAGGCCAGCTGCTGTGAGAGCCCTCTCAGCCCCACCCACCTCACAGGGTGTCTGTTGTGGGGGGAGAAGATAAAGGAGATTGTAAGCCGCTCTGAGTCTCTGATTCAGAGAGAAGAGCGGGATATAAAACTGCAATTCTTCTTTGGCCCACAGAAAATTTTTTTTTTGTACACATTCCACAGCTTAGAAAGAACACCTGTCAGCAGACTAAGCAATTTGTCATCTATGTGCCAGCCCAGTAAAGATATTCAATCCAGGCCCATGTGAAGTTCAGTCATAAAGAAATTGCTCCGCAAGAAACACTTTGCAAGGAAAGCACAAAATCTCACAGGGTCTGCGCTCAATCTGGCTAGGACAGGAATTGTTAAAGTTTTGTCTCAAACAAACAAAAATAACAGAAATGCAGGGAAGGAATTTTCATGAACAGAGACCACTAATCGATTGGTCAGAGAGTCTTGAGACTGTTCTATGTTTACTGAGTATCAGCTATATCAGTAACCAGCCATACCGATAACTATTACTGGCTTCCTTCCCGCTATTTGGTGTTGTGTGTGTTTAAGTTTTTAGTGAAAACACACACACACGTGCCACACACTAAAGAATTCAGGCAAGGAAAGAATTTAGCACAAGTTTCTCTCTCACTTTTTTTAATTCTCCAAAGCCCTGTGAAAAGTAAGAGACCTCCCCTTTTCAGGCGTGTCACAGAACTCAGGAGAAGGGAGGAGTCAGCAGTAACTATAAGTAATGCTTGGCTAGTCAGCCAAGTAAAAAACCTGCATAAACTGTGCCACCAAATTTAACGGAAGAAAAAGCATAATTCTTAATTTGCATGAACAACTCCCCCCTCCCCAAAAAACCTCCAGCATGTTTCATTGCATTTATTTAAGTAGAAGTTGACTCTAAGGTAAAGCAAGCAACCATGTTGATGACAAAGTTACCTTCCAACCTCAAACATGGCCATGGGCACGAATAGATTGGTGCTTCTGATACAAATATGTGAAACCTGCCCCCCCCCTCCCTTCCGCAACGCATGCCTCTCAACTGCAGGGCACAATCCATTCTTATCTGTCACTGCACAACAAACGGTGCTATAACTAGTTCTATGCTAAGTGCAATACTTTTCACAGTCTTGATGTAAATAATGCTTAAGTTTGATAAATCAGTACTGCATATAGTTCACTTTATCCTAAGGCTTCAAATTTTCCATAAACCTATCAGTTTTATGTACTATAATGAAAGGAACTAGAAATCCACTAATATAGTTTTATTCTTGGGAACTGTGAACTCTAGGCCCTTGCAAAATTATTGCCTACTCTGTACCAATAAAGCATTTATATCAAGATGAGGCTAAGTGTCAGGGGGCAACTATCACTGAGGGTGCCCTACTGGAAAGATTAAAAGCTGGAACACGGAAGTAACTTCTACAACAAAGAAGCAACTTTTAACAAAGCAAAGATTCAGAATACTTCTTTGTGAACCTCTGTCTGCAATTAACTCAAATGCAGGCAAATTCTGTCTTCATGCAACTGTCAATACTACAAAATGTTGCCCTTGGATTCAATACAGTATTGGATTGCTTTTAAGCATATACATCTTGCTGTACAATAGTGCAACCTGAAACAATGCTAATATAAAAAGGTAAAGGTAGTTCCCTGTGCAAGCACCAGTCGTTTGACTCTGGGGTGACGATGCTTTCACAACACGTTCATGGCAGACTTTTTACGGGGTGGATGCTAATATAGCCAGGCACAAAAATATCACCTCCACATGCATGCAAAGACCATTCACAGCACAATCCTATGCAGAGTTATACCAGATTAATTCCACTGGTTTAAATTAATTTAAGTAACTGCACAAGACCACACTGCTAAATTAGAACCAAGGCTCACTCATTTTAGCACCAATATATGTGCTAAGGATTGCAGCCTTGATCAGACACCCAGTAAACCTGAGTCACAGAACACAATAAATGTGAGGGCCTTATGAGCAGAAGAATAGTTTGTCTTTTGGGGGGAGTATATCAATAATTTGGAGAACCATATTATAAACCATCATAATTACAAATTCTAAAAAAATAATACTGAGATTCTTGGGCCACATGAAAATGAACAATGTTCTCTGTGCTAGGCAATCAAGCTGAAATCTGTCATTATTAAATGAATACTGGGGGCTCCAAAAATATACATTCAAAACTTCTTTAAACAAATAATCCAGTGACATGTTAGTCTACGAAGTTGCAGCTCTTTGCTTAATCCTCACTCTCAGATGCAGTTTAGTTATATTTGGAAGCGAGAAAATTCTTATCCACCAGCTTTTGATTTTTCACTTCAGAACTAAATTGGGAAAACATTTCAGATTTCTGGTCATTCAGAAGTGCCTACTTTTTCTAGCCCTCTTTACAGCACTGTACTGGCAAAACAAACAAAGATCAATAGACGTATGAGCAGGGTAAAACTAACTTCCAGAGTCTAGTGTGTTTGCAATATGTAGTCAGTGAAGCAAAAATTTCTGAGTAGTACTGACTTACAATGAATTGTGTCCTATAGATCTGTCCCCGCCCCCCCCCCCAAAGTAATTTACAACACACACCTTTCCTTTCTTCCATTTCAGCGAATGTATCCTTCCAGGGATCATGCAAGCTAGTCCCTCTGTACACATTCAACTACTATAGCTTTACTACTGTGAATAACAGTATAATATCTATTTCCCAGCATTCTCTCATATGCTGTGCTATCATATCATTTGTCACAAATGTGACAAAGAGTACACATTAAAAAAAGAAAAGTGAGGTCACACTCATCCCAGCCCACAAGAAAAGGTAACACATCACAGACAGTGTTTCCACATCCCTCCCCAATTTGGAAGTGTATTATCTTCCCAGTCATGGAAAGAAACTGGGGAGAATAAACTGCTGTTAAAGTTGAGTTCTGATTTCTACTGAATGTGCACATTTTAGCATGAGGGAGAACCTTTAGCCCTGGCAAAACAATCAAACATGTCCAAAGAAAATTCAGTTTCTGCGCTTTGCCGTCAAGTGCTTTGCAAAAGCTCCAAATGCTGATTTTTAGATACCCAGCAATACTTCAGCTATCTCACATGGAAGAATTCTGCAAAACTTCCAAATGCTAGAATGCTCCCACAGGCATGCCCCAACACCAGAAACAGATAACAGCACTAGAACTTACTACTGCAGCAGTCACCAATTGTGGAAATTGCTCCCCCTACAGGTTTTGCTGACATTCTTTCAGAAGTGCTTTTTTGTGAACAGATACAAATACAAGGAGCCCTGTGGTGCAGAGTGGTAAGATGCAGTACTGCAGTCCAAGCTCAGCTCACGACTTGAGTTTGATCCTGGCAGAAGCTGGGTTCAGGTAGCTGGCTCAAGGTTGACTCAGCCTTTCATCCTTCCGAGGTCGGTAAAATGAGTACCCAGCTTGCTGGGGGGAAAGTGTAGATGACTGGGGAAGGCAATGGCAAACCACTGTGTAAAAAGTCTGCCATGAAAATGTCATGATGCAACGTCACCCCAGAGTCGAAAACGACTGGTGCTTGCACAGGGGAATACCTTTACCTTTTGGGGAAGGCAATGGCAAACCACCCTGCAAAAAGTCTGCTGTGAAAACACTGTGATGCAACGTCGCCCCAGAGTGCACAGGGGTACCTTTACCTTTTTTTAAGTCATTGCACCAATTTCCAGTAGTTCATGCTTTGGAAGAGCCCTGAAAAAAGCTGCTGTTACTTAGTACCAAGGAATACTGTCACAAAAAAATCCATGGGGTTTCAAGCAGCCGCCTGATATTTAAACTAACTAGCTGTTTAATTTGTTTTACTGGAAATTGTTTACTGTTGTCTTATTGCAATTTACTTCTTTTTAAGTCTGGGAAATAATTTTCAAAAGTTTCACTACATAAAAAATGAATGGCAACCCCTGAACTCAAGGAAGCTCACCACCTTGACCAAGCAAAACCATAAAGTTCTTTTATATGCTTAATTACATTACTACAAGTAAACAAGGCTGGCCCGCTGCCAATTACACGGTGTGGAAGATTTACTAGTATATACAGAGACTCTACCCAGGGGTGTCGAACTCATTTGTTATAAGGGACAGATCTGACATAAATGAGAACTTTTGGGGCCTGGCCATGTTTGTCATAAAATGTAATGCCAGATAGCAAAGATGTAAACTTTATAAAAATTACAAACACAATTAAAATTTATTTTTTAAAAAATCTTAAAATAAAACATTAGAACTCTTGCAATATTTTGTTTATTTTTTGATAACTGACACCACTTGCTCTAAATTATTGCATCAAAATCTGGAGACAATGTCTGTGCTGTAGTATGCTGTTCAAGTGTGTATCTGTAAGTTGCAAACTACTTCTTATTTACCGACAGTCATTACAGAAATCTCATGGTCAATGCTCTGTGTCCTAGGACCCAGGGGAAAACATGAAGTGGCTGGGCATTGTGAGTTTTTGTACATAAATTGCTCTGTGTGCTAGTCAAGAACATGTGAAGGTATCATGACACAGACTGAGGCCTATCCTACTGAGGGCATGAACACAGTGAAAAGGAGGAAGGAACCCAGTTGTGCCCAGGAAAGTCCTGGCAAAACTAGCTTAACAACAGCGCAGCGGGGGGAGCAGAGAGAAAAGCAAGCAAAAAGCCCTTACCTTGAATAAAACTGTGTTGGTCTTAAAGGTGCTTTTTGTATTTCTCCCATGGGATTAAGGCAGCCGAGCAAGCAGCATCTCTGTCTTCCTCAAGGGAGAGCCTGACACAGCTCTATCTTTGATTGACAGAGCTCTAGCTGTGCCAGGCTCTCAATCACACAGCAGAGCTAAAGAGTCAAGCTCCTCCATTGGCTGAGACTCCTCCTCCCTCTTCAACCCTTGGAGAAGGGGGGGGAAGAGGGGACGAGTGAGGAGAAGCTGCTTTACTTGGCTGCCTCAATCCCACTGAAAAAAACAAAAATGGTGATAACAAAAACAGGAGAGAGGGAAAAGCATGCAGAGCACAGGCAGTATCTCACAAGGGTACATAGAAACCCTCGGGGGGGGGGGGCAATTCAGGCCCATGCCCTGGACATTTGACACCCCTGCTCTACACAGTCTTTAGGAGGAATGGGGGAGATTCTCCTCAGCCAACACAAAGAACATAAATCCTCTTGAATCAGGTTGCCATTTGATATTACTTGAAGAGTTAACAGGTTTTAAAACAAAAGACTTCATAATATCAGCTGGCCTCTGTTCCACATTTCTAAACATGTGCAGATAAAGCTGATTATGCTAGCAATAGGATGTAAGTAGAGGGAAAAACTGTGGCAAGAGAGACTGGGCAAAGAACATTGAGAATTATACAATGATAGTCCGTTTCAGAGGCATATAAAATGCAATTAATTACTCACAACTGCTGCATATTTGTGAAAAGGATGGGTCAGAAATCAAAGCTGTGACAAGTGTCTAACTTGTAGTTCAAATCTCACACCAACTGACTTGCGGTGTATAAAGAAGGAAGATGTATGTGAGTGTAAACTGACAGCTTGTTCACATAGTGCAAAATCATGGTCCAAATCAGTCTGCCAGAGAGGGAAAGTCACCATGGGAGTGACAATAACCCTAAAATGCAGTGACCCAATATGCACAAAGAAAAATATTTGTGACCATGCTGTCAACTTTATAAGTATAAAGTAAGGGAAAACAAGAATTAAAGTACTTTATGCACAGATAAAAGTTATGGGGAATATGCAAAAGGAAAGGGGATTTCTAAAGCATATGTCTGTATCAGTCAGCACTAATATAAAGAACAGAATGCCGGGGGGGGGGGATCAAACAAGATTATTAAAAAGGCCAACAAGTGCAAACAGCAGTGCAGAGTCTCAGAAAAGCGCATGTTGCTTATCAGGCAAAAGTGTGCAGGTTTGCTCTTCGGCATTTCCAAGTAGAAAGAGCTCTTTAGGAGCTGTGTTTGGCTTTGCAGGTTTAATCCCTCACATAAATGTGGTTCTATGCAGATGTGGATGCAGAATAGGGGCAATAAAATAAAAATGGCTGAGGAATATAAACACTTAGTAAAACAGGAGTGAATGGAATGAGTATGCACCAGTCAGCATTACCTGTTTATGTTACAGATAAACAGCTGCATGATGCAGAAGAGGGTGGAGAACCAACAAAAACACCACAGAAGCATTTTGATAAGCCAAACAAGTTACATATTATACACATTTCATGAGGCTCAAGTGCAATTTGAACGCTCTTGATGCACAAACACCCACAGCCAAATTCTATGCACATATACTTGGAAGCACGTCTATCTGTGTTTAGTGGGACTTGAAAGTATGTGCAAGATGGAAACCTCAAAAACCTACTCTTTCCAGTTTTTTTAAAAAAGTTTCTGAACTCAAATGTTATTGAATTTAAGAATCTCAGGACATTAGAATTCAACAATACTTGGCCCACGTAGCCAGGTATCCCTCTCTGTATATAAAATTATAAAAACATTTAAGTGAACAATAAAAAATAGAATGCTGTATTATTTCAATATATTTGAAACAAACAAATATGGTAACATACACATTTAAAAATAGGTTCTGTATATACTTTAGAAAAATATCTTTTAAAGAATTAATATAAAGTTAAAATGACAACAAATACCCTGTGGAGAACTTAAAAACAAAGAAAGTAGAGCAATTTTTAAAAAGCTAACTGAAGTCTCTGAACATGAAACAACATTTTAAGAAGTCTTATGTAATACAGTTCAAACAAGGAAGTACAGAATCCAAGACTGAAAACAAGGCACTCAAACTACAAAATTCTTCGTATATTGCAGCTGAAGTGCTATCCTCAAAAGTGCATAAACAAATAATTTTTTTGAGGGGGGTGGGATTATATAACTTTCAGCAAAAAGTCCAAATGGATGGAAAGCAGCGTTAAAGATGAGGAAGAAATGACACCAAAACAAGAGGCTAGTGAAAACAAAACCAGACAGGAACATTACATATACCTTTACTATCCCAATTAAAGAAAACATGATTACATGAGAACTGACATTTCATGTGCATCTGTATCATTAAAAATTTCTTAGAAGTTCAGCAGCATTTGAACTGCCTCTAGAACGGGGATGGCCAAACTTGCTTAACATAAAACCCACATAGAATAAACATCAGATGTTTGAGAGCAGCCACTCATGAATATCAGATGTTTGAGAGGAGGGAAGAAAGGAGGGAGAAGTGGAAAGAAAGCAACTTTAACTTAAAAATGCATTTTCCAAGCTGCCTGCTGGCTTGGCAAAGTGATTTAAAGAAACAAATGCCTTCTTCAAGCCAGCTGGTGGGGGCTTCAAGAGCCACACAATATGTGTGAAAGAGCCACAGGTGGCTCCAGAGGCACAGTTTGGCCACTCCTGCTCTAGAACTTAGGTAAGAGAAACCTTAATGATGAAATTAAACCCTAAGGATGAAATAACAAGCACCAGGAGCAAACAAAAGAGACAGAACTCATTCCACTAGCCCTCCAGCTAGCTATAACTTACACCAATACAATTAACGTGTTTTAAATTTGAAAAGAAACAGAATAACCAACGTTTCCTTAACTTTGATTATGTTGTACAAAACAGACGAAGAGCCACAAGATTGCTTATTTTAACTTACTAACAGGCAAGAGAGCTCCGAGAAAAGAAAAAAAGCAAGTTCAAGATAAACAACCTGCAATTTTTTTTCCATCTGTAGGTCACAGTGCTTCACATAATCTAGGATGCATCTCTTCTACACAAAACCAGCCCCTAGCAAAATGTTAAGGAAAATATGCCTCCCCCCACTCTCCTCTCTGGTGGTTTCCACTCCCAAGGCCACAGAGGGCTGTGTTGGTGTGCCTAACAGTTTAATACTATGCAGAAGTTTCACAATCTAAACCCATTAAAATCAACAGATGGAATGGAATATCTGCACATGACTGCACCAAAGCAGCACAAGACTGCTGAATCCTCATTCCAATCTACCAAGACAGACTTTGGTGGGCAAAGCTTCCCAAACTCTCCAGAGAGGCATCAACTGGAGATGATCATTCTCACAAAAAGATACCTTGTATGCACATTAGTGATGACTACACACACCTGTGTGCAAGAATAAGCCAATGCAAATTTATTTTAGAACCCAGATACACAGAATTGAAATCACACAGTCAAATATATCTCAAATACTACATGAGAATCTCAAAAAGGGTATAAAGAAAAATGTGTACATTGTACTTAGTATTCAGTTTTGCATACACATTACAGTTAAAGTACACAACTTGCTCATTCAGTTTTAAAACTGTGCATTCAACTGTGTTCAAACACAGAGGAAGGGCTGGAGCAGTGCAAAAGTTAAGAGTGTCAGACTAGGACCTGGGATGGCAGAGTTTGAATCCTCTGCTCTGCCACAGAAGCCTGCTGGGTGACTTCGGCATGTCACAATTTCTCAATCTGATCTACCCTTGCAAGGTGTTTTGAGAATTAAGAGGGTGGCGAACATGCGAGGTCCACAGTGAGGGAGAAAAAGCATGATGTAATTTTTTTAAAAAGAATGTATCTTTGGAATTTCTCAGCGTACAAAGAAAAACTACAAACTGTCCAACTGAACAGGTCAGGCACTGGACCACTTATCAGCCCTTACAGGATGCTGTTTATGTACACTAAATACACAGCCCCTATAATGTGTGTACAGGGCTCACACGCATCCACTGAAACTTGCACACGGAACTATATCAACCAACTGCACCAAATTTACTAAGGAGCAAGTTCTGTAAGGCTCATTCCCTAGTAAAATCGTGCCTTAAAGGGATCATAGCATAATTACAACATGGAGTGGTAGTTAACAGTTCCAGACTTAGATCTGGGAGATCCAACTTTGAATCCCCACTTTGCCATTGGAACTCACTGGGTGAACTTGGGCCAGTCACATGCTCTCAGCTTGACCTACCTTACAAGAGTTGTTGCAATGATAATACGGGAAAGAGGAGAATGACTGCTTTGGGTCCAAATTGGGGAGAAAGGAATGATTTAAAGTACGGGAGTCTCAATAATTTGTTACAAAATGACAAAGATTGTAGACTATTCCAAAGGTTTATTGTATGTTTCACCCAACTCTTCCCTGAATTTTTTTGTATCTCTGTAATTCCATTATGACAGCTGTTTGATATATCACATCTTTTATGTTGTTCTTACATTGTTTTCTAACTTTTGTAATCCTAGCTCCATTGCATTGTTTTGTGTTTTACGCTGTCCGATAGTATAGTTTTATATAATCTCATCGGCCTTAAATTTCAGAGAAATAAGTGGACTATAATGCAATTAATCAGAATATTTTGGAATGAACTCCACTAGTCTGACAACAGAGAAGACACAGATAAGAAAAAGATACTATCAGTTACCTCTACACTTGAGAGGAGATGAGACAACAAGATCATATAATCACTCTTAGCATTCTTAACACTTAGATGTTTATTTGCCTGTTTTCTCCCAGAACTGATTGTTAACTATAATGACATTATAAACTTAGCTTGCTGTTTCTGTTTGCATCTGTTAAAACTTTTCAGTATATAGTATGCTTGTATGCTGTTCAGCCTTTACCTTATATATATGTATATATGGACAAGTCTGATTCCATCTTGTTTGACAAAGTGTGCATGCACATGAAAGCTCACATCCTTAATAAAACTTTGTTGGTCTTAAAGGTGCTATTGGACTCCAACTTTGTTCTACTGCCTCAGACCCAACACCTGCTTCAGACCAACAAGTTCAGCCCGCCTGGATCTATCTTGTTCACGTATGCAAGGCAACACTTCTCGACTTTATTTGATGGCATATCTGGAAAAACTCCTAGTGCAGCATCAGGGTAAATACTGTATTACGTCTGCCTCACAACGACTTGGCCTGACTCGTTACCCGAGTAAGAGACTACCCAGCCTTCTGGTAGGCCACTTAAGGGAGCTGCTGTCCCTAAACACATGAAAAACCTATCAGATTCAGCAAGTATTTACTTCTGAATAAATCCGATTACCATCCTCCAGGTAGAGCCTGGCTATCTTTTGTCTGCAGAGATCAGTTCCCATGAGAAAATGGGAGCTTTGAAGAATTGATCTTAAGAGATAATATTCACTGAGGTCCCTCCCCAGGGCCCACCCTCAAATCTCCAAGGATTTCCCAACCCGGAATTAGCAACCCTACGAATAAACATAGATTGAGCTAGAGTGAAAGTGAGAGATACCCACCTCTCCCTCACCGCCCACATCCATCCACCCGTCCGCCCCCCGCCGCCGCCCCTCAGACTCTCCCCACCCTTCCGCGGGCCTTCTGTGCGCTCGGGGGTGAGGGTCGAGCGTCCCCCTTCTCTCCACAACCCCTCACACCCCCCTCTCTCACCTTTGGCCAACGCCACGGTGGAGTTCTCGGTGTCGATGGTGTACAGGATGCCCTCATAGCGGATCTCGGCCTTGGAGATGAGGCTGATCTTACTACCGATATAAGGCGTCCCCCCGCTCATGGCGTCGGCGGGAGGAAGCCCAACGCGCGCCCCGGAAAGCCTCGTCCGGGTCCAAGACCGATTTCGGCGGCGTCTCCTCTTCGCCTTTCCCTCTCGGGGTCCAGCTTCACCACAGGGGGCAAAGCAAGAAAACCGACGCGCGTCCTCCTCACTGAGGCCTTCCTCAAAGCCGTCTCGACGCTCCCAACATGGCCGCCATCACCCTCTCCGCTCGCCTCCTCTTCCTCGGCCACGAAATGGATGCCGGGAACAGCGTGGCCCAAATCTCGCGAGAGGAAAGAAAGGCGCGTGGGGAGACCGTGAGGGGGGAAAGGGAGCGTTGCCTGGTCTTCGAGTGTTGTGTTCGGGGTCAGGCTCAACTCGAGAGGAAACTGCCTCTCGCATTTCCGAAACGCATTACCATAGCAAAAGCTCCAGTAAAACATCGGATTTATATATAAATAAATAAAATATAAATATTATTTATATATATATAAATAAAAACAACACAGCGCCCGGCACGCTCCAGACCACTCCAAATCGAAAACACCTCCTTTTTGGCTTTATACTTTAAGATGTGGGAGCAAAATAAAACAGCCAGCCAGCAATTAATAAAAAGAGGTCTCCTCCAGGTCAACATAATTTTGTACAAGCATTTCTGGATAAGAAGGTCTGGACCAGTAAATGAAACATACAAATGCATTTCTAAACATTACACTGATTTTTTTTTTTAAATAGTCAACTGTTTGCAAGCTTCTTGGCTTCGTGAAAGAAGTATCCCATGCTTAACTTTTCCCACCAAAACATTTATTACCAGCTGATGCAGAAAGCATGTGAACATCTGTGGTGCTGAGTGATTATCCTGTTGTGGGAAAGGTATGTCAGCAGAAGAATTAAAACACATGGTTTTTTGTTTGCATTTATGAATAATAGAGTCAAATGGCATACGCTTCTTTCTTTTTAGAGGCTTCTTTTAATGGCTTTGGCTTGTTTTTAGTGGATAGTTTTTTAATGGCTGTGTTTAATGGCTTTGTTGCATTTAGTTGTATGCTGCCTCAAGCAGTTAAGAACATAAAAGAAGCCATTTGGATCAGGCCAATGGCCCATCCAGTCCAACACTCTGTGTCACACAGTGGCCAATATACATATGATGTATATTGGCCACTGATGTAGCCAATTCTCCTGGAGCTTACAGGGCTCTTCTTACAGGGCCTGCTGTAAGCTCTTGGAGGATTGGCTACATCATGGGTGTGTGGCCTAATACGCAAAGAAGTTCCTGCTACAAAAAAGCCCTGCAAACAATCATATGTTTTAATGTTATTTAAAATCCCTTGACAATAGGTGATAATAGAATTCCATCAATGTATGTGCTCTGTTTCCCAGTAACTTAAGCAAATATGCCTGATCCCTACTGCAAAGACCTTAGCAGTCAACTTTTTGGTATTGGAAAAAACCACAAAGAGAAAGTTCAAGCGGAACAAATTTTGTCTTGTGTGATGGAACAGTCCTTCTCCGGCCTGCACACCTGTTCCATCCTGGGTTTTCCCAACACCTGGAGTGGCCTTTATTCTTCTCAGTTCAACTACTGCCATCTCCTGACCTCTATAGGAATTGCCCACTGGGAGGGTCAGGACTCCCAGCTTCCCTTCCACATTCTGCAGCCTTAACCCTCTCTCCCTTGCTACTATGGGGAACACTTATTGCCTTTTGCACCACTAGGGGAGTAGCCACTTGCCAACAGACTGGCCTCCCCTTCCTCCTGGTGCTCCTTTTAAAATAGTGTGTCCAAGATGGTGGAGTTCTTATGTAGAACAGAGAACCACTATGAGGATCAAAAGTTATAAAGTGTTTATTTAAAATAAAATGTTCACAAGCATACTTTTATCACAATACCACACTAAGCAAGGGATTCAAAAGAAAAGGCTACAACACAATTTCTATGTCCCTCTCTCACTATATGCCCTATCTGTTAAATGTAAGGCAGGCTCCTTAGTTTAGAAAATTATAGATTTTTACAGCAGCACAATTACCTTCAAGCCTCCTTCAGGCCAGTACATGGCAATGGCTGCCTCCTCTAGACCACAGTTAAGAGATCCATCTGCTTCGATGAAATCTGCACCCAAAGAGACCTTCCTCCTTGCTCCCAGAATTATATATCTCTCTTTCCTCCGCCGTCCGAGTGTTCCTTCTAAGCTGAGTAAGTTAGTGTGAGCTAGCTCACAGTTTTTAAGCCTCCAGCTCACATAGGGTTGCCAAGTCCTCTTCAAGCCCTGGCGGGGGACGTTCTCGCGTGCGCAACGAAATTACATCACCCGGAAGTGATGTCATCAAAATGGCAGCACGCACATGGACCACTCTAGGCGTTTCCGGGAAAACCATAGAGTTTTTCCGGAAACACCTAGAGTGGCCCTGCGTGCGCACCACCATTTTGATGATGTCACTTCCAGGTGACGTCATCATACTGGCGACATAGGGGGAGGTTCCCCCCGCCTGCCCAATGTGGGCTGGTGGGTTGGGAACCTCCAGGGTGGGGGATTCCCTGCTTGGACCAAGGGCTTGGCAGTCCTAAACTCACATATTTTTTTGTTTTAGCTCTGGAAGGATGGCCCCAGAGCAAACTAATTTATGCAGTAGCCAAATCACTTGCTCACAATGCTCACTCACACTCACCTCTCACCTTCTACTGTAGTCCAAAATGCTGTCTGAAATGCTGCCTCTGGGAGCATGTGCTTTTGAGCAAAGTTTTAAGCAGCCTTCACTTCACTTTGGATTGCAATTTCTGAGGGTGCTTTTCAGTTT
This sequence comes from Heteronotia binoei, assembly GCF_032191835.1. Lineage (NCBI taxonomy): Eukaryota > Metazoa > Chordata > Lepidosauria > Squamata > Gekkonidae > Heteronotia > Heteronotia binoei. The sequence continues at coordinate 28,478,987 of NC_083236.1, forward strand.
AAAAAAATTAAACAGCCTAACTATCTGGTTTAAAAAAATACATAATTGTGTACATTGTGTTGTTTCACCTGCAGCATTGTCAACTCCAGGTTGGGAAATTCAGGAGATATTTGGGGATGAGGTCTGGGGAGGGCAGGGTTTGGGGAGGGACCTCAGCAGGGTATCATGTCATAGCGTTCATCCTCCAAAGCATCCATTTCCTCCAGAGGAACTGAGCTCCGCAGCCTGGAAATCAGCTGTAATTCCAGAACATCTTTAGGCCCCCCACAAGTGGGTTGGTAACCCTTACTTATCCTCTTTACCAGGGCCAGATTAACAAATAGGCCAAGTAGGCACTGGCCTATGGGCCCCCATGCTTTTAGGGGCCCCGGGCTGGCTCCCCCCTGGTTCCCCCCCTGTTTGCAGCCCTCTCAGCCTGCACATGCAGCCAGCAACTTAGTTGCTCTTTGCCCGACTTGACTGGTGTGGCTGCTGCTGGCTTTGTTGCCAAGTTTGCCTCTCTCTGTCTTTCCCCTGTAGCTTTGTCAAAGGGGCTTTTGAGAAAGTGCCTGCAGGCTGCAGCAGGGACCATGGGCAGCGGGGCAAGCATTCCAACTTTGAGATAATTTGTGAGGGGGCCCCTGAGATTTCAACTGCCTAGGAGCCTCTACAGGGTTTAATCCGGCACTGCTCTTTACATAGTTTAGAACAGGTGTGTCAAACTCATTTGTTATGAGGGCCAGATCTGACATAAATGTCACTTTGTCAGGCTGGGCCAAGTGTACCATAAAATGTAACTGGGGTACCAGAGATATAAACTTTATAAAGATGATTTCAGATGCTGAATGGCAGTAGCAGGCCTGATTGGATTAGGTGTGATATGCGGTGGGGTAGCAAGCATGGAGATATCAGCATTAGTAATGAGACAGGAAACCTAGGACTCAGTTTGGTCCAGGAGGATGCAAAGAATAAATGGAAATAAGTCTAAAGAAGTGAGCAGTGACTCACAAAAGCTCATACCCTACTACAAATTCTGTTAGTCTTTAAGGTGCTACTGGACTCTTTTGGCTGCTGTTAGAAACCACATCATTTAAAAAACTAATGGGGGAACATTCAGTTGCTAACCTAAGAGTAGCAGTTCTCTTACAAAGGAATTTCAAAGGAAGAGTAAAAAGACAGGCTGTTGAATTGCATCTGATAATGAAGCTCAAGACAATGCATTCTCCTGGACTAGGTTTCTTCTCTCATTACCAATGCCTACTATTGGCACTCAGCCAATGCAGGGAAGGGAGAGTTGGCTTTCTTTTTCTGCTCTGTGATGCAGGAAAGGTGAGAATTGGGCAAAGCAAGCTGTGATGTAGGAAGCAGACAAGAGCCAGTTGCTTGCAGGATGGATAGGAGGCCTTGAAGGGGCCAGTTCCATCCAGTGGGCCGTATGTTTGACATCCCTGGTTTAGAAGTTACCATCTAGCACAGGGGTGGGGAACCTTTCTTTTGCCAAGGGCCACCTGGATATTTATAGGATCATTCATGGGCTGTACAAAATTATCAACTTAAAAAACAGTGCTCTGCTGAGGGAGAACGATTCAGGCCGGCAAAATTAATGCAAATAATTGTTTTTCTATTTGAAAAACAATACATAAAGAAATTTTTCTTTTCTTCATAAAGACATGTTTATTTTTTAAAATTAAAATTTATTTAAATTAAAAATATTTTAATAATAATATTAAATTATTATTAAAATAATGTTAATAAAATAATAAAATGAGGGGGAAACTTACTTGAACTGTGACAGTTGCTTTTTTCCAGCCAGGCCCCAGGGAGGCCACCGTGCAGGCGGGCTGGGCCCTGCAATCCCAGCAGGCCAGCCGGGCCCTGGGAAACCGCTGCACAGTGTGGCTGGGCCCTATGATCCTGCCAGCCAGCCCTTGGCTCGGCTTGGCCCAGCAAGCCCTGAGGGCCAGACCAAGTGATCTCGAGGACCGTAAACGGCCCTCAGGCTGGACATTCCCCACCCCTGATCTTGCAAGTTATGCTTGACTAGGGGCCCAATCACAAAACATCTTTTGCTGCATTGGTATGACCTTTCCTGCCTCCAACATGCCCTAACAGGGAACTGAGGATAAATCTCACACAAATCTGCTGTGGAAGCAGGACTATCACTTCCTTCTTCCCCGGCAAGAGACTGGAAGTTGCAGAAACACCTGGATAGGTACAACAAACCTCCCAGGGTGGCTACATGGCTGCTAGTCTAGCTTCTGGCTTGCATAGGACTAGGCTGCCTCTGAGGGCATATGGGATAAGAATATTTCTGACCCAAATGCCATTCCGGGAATGGGACAAGGATTTACTTTGATTCCATTGATTTTGGCATGACTACATCACAAGTAATTTTGGCTGGGTTCATACATTCCATTAACATTAGGGAATGATTTGCATTCTAACCAGGGTCATAAAACAGCACTTTCGAAACATTTATGTATTACCTCAATAAATGGAAATACATTTATATATTATTTCAATAAATATATTATATTATTGAAATATTATTTCAATAAATGGAAATACAGAGAAGACAGTAACTGTGAGAGCAATTCTAAGCTATCTCAGAATGTGTATTTATAACTAGCAAGTAACTAGATTATAACTTGATAATGTAAATATGAACAATTGCTTGTCACAACCTGAAGAGCATATACTACAGAATTACCAGTGGCCTGTAAGATTTATGTGTTTTTGTTTAATTGTTTATACGGTTTGCTTAATTGATGTTTTAAATTGGCTTTATAATATGTATCTTTAACGCTTGTTTTAATGGTTTTGATTGTTTTCTGCCTTGAGGACCCTAAGCTTGGTAGAAGGATGACATAAAAATAATTTAAATAAATAAAATAAATGATGGGAATGTAATTTGCTGAATGTAGACTTCATGTGTTCTTGAGGGGTAACTGTGGGAATACTCCCCCCAGTATTGGTGCCATTACTGGTAATTATTCACACAGGAGTTGGTGTCATCTGGTTGATTCTTTCCCCCTTGCCATTGATAATTTAACTAGCTGGCAAGATTGCAACGGAAGTGGGGGGAAATGACTGCAGTAGAGAAATAGTTTTTAAAGGTGGCATAATGCTAGAAATAGAATAATTCCATAATTTGTATAAGCACAGACATTTCAAATATGGGGGCACTTGTTACATAAGAACATAAGAGAAGCCATGTTGGATCAGGCCAACGGCCCATCAAGTCCAACACTCTGTGTCACACAGTGGCAAAAAAATTTATATACACACATACACTGTGGCTAATAGCCACTGATGGACCTGTGCTCCATATTTTTATCTAAACCCCTCTTGAAGGTGGCTATACTTGTGGCCGCCACCACCTCCTGTGGCAGTGAATTCCACATGTTGATCACCCTTTGGGTGAAGAAGTACTTCCTTTTATCCGTTTTAACCTTTCTGCTCAGCAATTTCATCGAATGCCCACGAGTTCTTGTATTGTGAGAAAGGGAGAAAAGTACTTCTTTCTCTACTTTCTCCATCCCATGCATTATCTTGTAAACCTCTATCATGTCACCCCGCAGTCGACGTTTCTCCAAGCTAAACAGTCCCAAGCGTTTCAACCTTTCTTCATAGGGAAAGTGCTCCAGCCCTTTAATCATTCTAGTTGCCCTTCTCTGGACTTTCTCCAATGCTATAATATCCTTTTTGAGGTGCGGCGACCAGAACTGCACACAGTACTCCAAAAGAGACCGCACCATCGATTTATACAGGGGCATTATGATACTGGCTGATTTGTTTTCAATTCCCTTCCTAATAATTCCCAGCATGGCGTTGGCCTTTTTTATTGCAGACGCACACTGTCTTGACATTTTCAGTGAGTTATCTACCACGACCCCAAGATCTCTCTCTTGGTCAGTCTCTGCCAGTTCACACCCCATCAACTTGTATTTGTAGCTGGGATTCTTGGCCCCAATGTGCATTACTTTGCACTTGGCCACATTGAACTGCATCTGCCACGTTGATGCCCACTCACCCAGCCTCAACAGATCCCTTTGGAGTTCCTCACAATCCTCTCTGGTTCTCACCACCCTGAACAATTTAGTGTCATCCGCAAACTTGGCCACTTCACTGCTCACTCCCAACTCTAAATCCTTTATGAACAAGTTAAAGAGCATGGGACCCAGTACCGAGCCCTGCGGCACCCCACTGCTTATCGTCCTCCACTGCGAAGACTGCCCATTTATACTGACTCTCTGCTTCCTATTACTAAGCCAGTTTTTGATCCACAAGAGGACCTGTCCTTTTACTCCATGACTCTCAAGTTTTCTAAGGAGCCTTTGATGAGGAACTTTATCAAAAGCTTTCTGGAAGTCAAGGTAAACAACATCTATCGGGTCGCCTTTGTCCACATGTTTGTTCACCCCCTCAAAGAAATGTAACAGGTTAGTGAGGCAAGATCTTCCCTTGCAGAACCCATGCTGAGTCTTCCTCAATAACCCGTGTTCATCAATGTGCCTACTCATTCTGTTCTTGATAATGGTTTCTACCAACTTTCCCGGTATTGAAGTCAGACTGACTGGCCTGTAATTTCCCGGATCTCCTCTGGAACCCTTTTTAAAGATGGGGGTGACATTTGCTACCTTCCAGTCCTCAGGAACAGAGGCAGATTTCAATGAAAGATTACAGATTTACTAAATGTAAATCTAAATTAAATGTACTCTAATTTTTGATTATCATAACACAATATATCAACAGCAAGGTGTGGCTTTTTTGGTCAGGGATGCTTTTCTGGTCAGTCAAACACAATTACCCTGATAGTTATTCTGTTAGAAGAAACTGAACAAAGGATGTTAAATCTAGTCACTAAGGAATTGGGAATGCAACTTCTGGTCAGAGTATGGTTGCCAGCTCTGAGTTGGGAAATACCTGGAGGTTTTGGGTTGCAGCCTGGGGAGGGTGGGATTTGAGGAGGGGAAGAACTTCAGCAAAGTATAAAGTCATAGAGTCCACCTTCCAAAGAGGCCATTTTCTCCAGGTGAACTGATCTCTGTCACTTGGTGATCAGTTGTAATCCCAGCAGATCTCCAGCCACCACCTGGAGGTTACACCATACAAAAGTGGCAACACAGTCTGTAGCAGAAAACAACAACCACTGTGTACAAAATCCACCATAAAAATATATACAAAATAATTCTTAAAGTCTATATTAATTTCAAATAATACCAAATACACAGTATATCAAAAAGTTTCACAAAAGGAAAGGATCCACAGTGTATCAATGTCCAGAGAATGTCCAGTCCTTCTCCCTTCTTGTTTAATCCTGTGTGGTATCCAAATTCCTTATAAATCCTGGCTTCAAAGGTGATGTTCCCTTACGTGCCCGTCAACTTGGATCACGTTTCGCATACAATGCTTCCTCAAAGAGCCAGTCTGATCAATTTTTCTCTTTGACGTCAACTAAGACCACTTAATCAAATTTCCAATGAGTTAGTGGATCCTGTGTGGTATCCAAATTCCTTATAAATCCTGGCTCCAAAACACTAACTCATTGGAAATTTGATTAAGTGGTTGTTGTTGTTGAATGGCCAATTCCCCTACCACGCATGAATGGTCCGAAATCGTTCTGGAGCCTATAGTGACATTTCTTACAGAATTCAGCAAAGCCGGGGAGGTTAGCACATAGTCTATTCTAGAATATGATTTGTGAATGTGAGAAAAATAGGTATAATCATGTACTTTTGGGTTTAAAGTTCTCCAGATGTCCACCAAGTCTAAGGAATGTAAAAGGTCTTGAAGCCCTGTTGTAATACGGGTGTGAGAATTTACCTTGTTTTGGTTTGACCTATCATACAATGGGTCACTTACGGAGTTGAAGTCCCCACCAATTATAACTTCTCCTTGTCTGAACTCCATCAGTTTTTCTAATGTTTCTTTCAAAAATTTCAGCTAGCCACTATTAGGAGAGTAAATGGAAGCAAAAGTTAGAGGAGAATCATTTAGCATTCCTTTAACAAAGACATATCGTCCCCTAGGGTCAGTTTTAGTGTCCTGTGGAATGAAGGGGGTAGATTTAGAGAAGAGTATTGCTACTCCTCTTGCCCTTGATGATCCAGTAGCTTGAAATATTTGGCTAAACCAATTAGTGCGTAGAGAAGGGAAAGTTTTCTTTTTGACATGTGTTTCCTGAAGGTATACCTGCATGGAGCACCAGCTCACCATCACCAACACTATCTTCCAGCAGAAGAACAGTCTGAAGACAACCTGGATGCACCCACGGTCCAAGCACTGGCACCTTATCGACTACATTCTGGTGCGCCAGAGAGACCTTCGAGATGTCTTACACACCCGAGTAATGCCCAGTGCGGAATGTCATACGGATCATCGTCTTGTACGCTGCAATCTCCGTCTTCACTTTAAACCCACACCCAGGAGAGGAGGTATCCCTCGGAGGAAGTTTCAGGTTGGCAGTCTCCAGTCAGCCGAAGTTAAAGCTGCCTTCCAGGCAAAACTCCAGTCAAGAATTGAGGACCTCAGTTGCCCCACAGACCCTTCTCCAGAAGCACTCTGGGGACACCTAAAAACTACCATCCTGCAGATCTCTGAAGAAGTCCTCGGGTTCTCCACAAGGAAGAACAAGGACTGGTTTGATGAGAACAATCAAGAGATCCAAGATTTACTGGCGAAAAAGAGATCTGCCTACCAAGCACATCTTGCTCAGCCCTCCTGTCCTGGGAAAAAAGCAACCTTTCGCGCTGCATGTAGCAACCTCCAACGCAAGCTTCGAGACATTCAGAACGATTGGTGGACCAAGCTTGCAGAGAGAACCCAGCTGTGTGCAGACACTGGTGATTTAAGAGGGTTCTACGAAGCCCTGAAGACAGTATATGGTCCATCATATCAGGCTCAGAGTCCCTTGCATAGTGCAGACGGCCAAGTGCTCCTCACAGACAAGGCATCCATACTGAACCGGTGGTCAGAGTATTTTCAGGTTCTCTTCAGTGCCAACCGCGTAGTTCAAGATTCAGCAATCCACCTCACCCCACTTCAACCAGTGAAAACAGAGTTGGATGAGATCCCCACCCTAGAAGAGACTGTTAAAGCCATCAAGCAACTGAAAAGTGGCAAGGCAGCAGGAGTTGATGGAATTCCACCAGAGATCTGGAAGCATGGGGGCACAGTACTACATAGCTCACTTCACAAAGTACTTGTCACCTGCTGGGAACAAGGCAAATTACCACAGGACTTTCGCGATGCAATCATCATCACCCTATACAAGAACAAAGGGGAAAAGTCAGACTGCTCCAACTACCGGGGGATAACCCTGCTCTCCATCGCAGGCAAAATCCTTGCCAGAATACTCCTGAACAGACTGGTGCCCACCATTGCAGAAGAACTCCTCCCAGAGAGCCAGTGCGGCTTCAGAGCTAACAGGAGCACCACCGACATGGTATTTGTTCTCAGGCAGCTCCAAGAGAAATGCAGGGAACAGAACAAGGCTCTGTATGTGACTTTTGTCGACCTTACCAAAGCCTTCGATACCGTTAGCAGGAAAGGCCTGTGGCAAATCTTGGAACGTTTAGGATGTCCCCCAAGGTTCCTCAGCATGATCATCCAGCTACACGAAGACCAGCGAGGCCAAGTCAGACACTGCAACGACCTCTCGGAGCCCTTCCCAATAGGCACAGGTGTAAAGCAAGGCTGCGTTCTCGCGCCAACTCTCTTTACGATCTTCTTTAGCATGATGCTTCAAAGAGCCGCAGTAGATCTAGATGATGACGATGGTGTCTACATCCGCTATCGCACCGATGGCAGCCTGTTCAACCTGAGGCGACTAAAGGCCCACTCCAAGATGATGGAAAAACTCATCCGAGAGCTACTGTTTGCTGATGATGCTGCACTTGTCTCCCACTCGGTATCAGCTCTGCAGCATATGACGTCCTGCTTTGCAGAGGCTGCCAAGCTATTCGGCCTAGAAGTTAGTCTGAAGAAGACAGAAGTTCTCCACCAGCCTGCACCCCAAGAAGATTATCACCCTCCCTGCATCACTGTGGGTGAATCAGTTCTGAAAACAGTCCAGCAGTTCAGCTACCTGGGGTGCATCATCTCCTCAGATGCCAAGATCGACAAGGAGATTGACAACAGGCTGGCAAAGGCAAACCGTGCCTTTGGCCGACTGCACAAAAGAGTGTGGAGCAACAAGCATCTGAAAAAAGGCACAAAGATCAATGTTTACAAAGCGGTTGTGATGACAACCCTCATCTACGGCTCCGAATCGTGGGTTTTATACCGTCATCACCTGCGACTCCTCGAGCGCTTTCATCAGCGCTGCCTTCGCACCATCCTCAACATCCACTGGAGTGACTTTGTGACCAACACTGAAGTTCTCAAGCGGGCGGAGGTTACCAGTATCGAGGCACTGCTGCTGAAGACGCAGCTGCGCTGGGCAGGGCATATTTCTAGGATGGAAAACCACCGCCTTCCCAAGATTGCCCTGTATGGCGAACTCTCCACCGGCCATCGAAATAGAGGGGCACCAAAGAAGAGGTACAAGGACTCCTTGAAGAAATCCCTTGGCGCCTGTCGCATCAACCATCACCAGTGGTCTGACCTAGCCTCAGATCGCAAAGCATGGAGACACACCATCCACCAGGCTGTCTCTTCCTTTGAGAACGCACGCATAGCTGGTCTTGAGGACAAAAGGAGATTGAGGAAGAATCGCACTGCTACAGCACCAATCCTAAATCAGACTTTTCCCTGCAGCCACTGTGGCCGGACCTGCCTGTCCCGCATTGGTCTTGTCAGCCACCAGCGAGCCTGCAGCAGACGTGGACTATTGCACCCTTCTTAAATCTTCGTTCGCGAAGCCAAGCCGAGAGAGAGAGAGAGAGAGAGAGACCATATTGGGTCTTTCTTTCACCAAAGCATTAGAAATATGGGTTCGCTTTATGGGATTTTTTTAGGCCTCTGCAGTTCCAAGTAATAACTTTAAGATATTTAGACATTATGAATTAAGGATTTGGATTGTAGAAATAAAAAAAGACAATGTAAACCTTAGGTTTAAGAGGCTAGACTAGGATGAATTTTAACTACTGCTTTGTGGTAGATTTTTTAAAAGACTAAGAAAGAAGAAACAATCTCTAGACCAAAAGAGTCTAAAGAATACAAAATTAACCTTAACACTAAAACCCTTAATCAGGATGTAGTTTCAACCAAGTTCCTATCATGGAAGAAACTAGGGAGAATACCTGCAGGTCTCCCTAACATGAAACCAACGCTCCTTAAGGAGAGCTAAAGGTGAGAGTAAACTAAATAGCAAAACTTTCAATTCCAACCCCCTTCCCCATAGATAGCAGATTAATAGCAAATTCCAATATGTGGAAATAAGAGTATATCTTACAGTAACTTCAAGAAGAAATTTTTCCCTCTTTCCCCCCCTTATTTCTGTAAATATCACTAAGTATAATTAAGTCACAAACATTGTGCCCTACTAAGTTATTACTAATACAGTGTTAAAACCTCCATGAACTTCATGCTGGAAACTTGGGAATATTTGTGGAAGAACTCTATGAAACTCTCAACATGTCAGAATATTAAAGAAAATTGTTTTAAGATGATGTACAGATGGTATATAACTCCTAAAAAATTGGCAAAGATGAATAACAAGATGCCAGACAGATGTTGGAAATGTAAAAAGCATGAAGGTTCTTTCTACCATATGTGGTGGACTTGTGAAAGAGCTAAAAAGTTTTGACAGATGATTCAGCAAGAGATCTCTAAAATATTGGGATATGAATTTAACAAAGCTGCAGAGACTTTTCTGTTAGGATTACAAATGGAAAAATTTCCAAAAGAAGACAGAACTTTAATCTGGTACTTGCTCTCAGCTGCTAGGACATTGTATGCGCAGTTGTGGAAGCAAAAAAAAAAAACAACCCAGAGAAATGGGATTGGATTGTTAAAGTTATGACATGGAGTGAAATGGACAAGTTAACGAGAACTTTAAGAGACTATGATTTAGAAGTATTTAAGATGGAGTGGAAGAAGTTCAGAAAATATGTAGAAAAAGAATGGAAAGTAAAAGGACATTGGACAATCTTTGATAATGATTAAGTACAAGTGGGGGGAGGATACACACTTTGGTTCTTATTAATTAGGGGTACCTTTTATAATGATGTTTTGAATTTAGTACACTGGCGGGGGTCAAGTAATGGGGGGAGGGGGAGGTAGAAAGTGATATATGGGGGGAAGTAGTTATTAATGATATAAGAAATTGAATATATTGCCAAATATTACTAATAAAAATTGTTTAAAAAAACCCTCCATGAACTTCATTAAGAGTTAATTTAAACCCAATAAGTTGAATCTATATCCCCCCATACGAACTTACATGTATTAGTTAGAAAAACACAATCATATAACAGTTATAATTTTGTTCCAAAGATCCAACTAGAATCTCAAATTCCCTCTTTTTTTATATCATACCTTAATAAATAAAATTTTTTTTTGATAGAAACAACTCTCAGGAAGAAAGTTTAAGTAAAGAAAGGCTATCATAATCTTTTTTGGTACTAAGTACCTCCCTAGTTTATAAAATTCTTATTTCATTACTATTAAGAGACAATCAATATTTATAGATTTTTCCCTCTTAATCTTATTTGCCAAAGTTTTCCATTAACAAATATAAAAAATAAGAATAACAATATATTTAATAACCTAGTCCTTTTTTTTAAAAAAAATATAATATTTGAGTATGAAAGCCCAAAGTGTTGGTAGTACCATTTAAAGTTGTTATGCGTAGATTTTTTTTAAAAACTCATTAGATATTTAGATACTCATTACTTATTCTAAGAAAATCAGATAGGCATACATATTCAAACACTTGCTTTCCTAATATTACACTCATAAACCTTCTCTCACACCCCCATTCATACTTCCCTTTATACATCCCTTTGCAAACCTTAAACACTCACCCATACTTGTTCACTAACCTCCACTCAAACATCTCTCCATACATTCCCTTATTAACTTTTAATTAATTTCTATGTTGACAAACCTAAAAAATGTAGTGTAAGAGGAAAAGCCTTGTTAATCACTTATATCATCGTTTCCCCCCTTTTTAATATATATTTTCCTTTCTATCTAATAAAAGAGCTACTATCTAAAGATACAAATGATCTAACTACCTATCTAAAAACTAGAAGCCTAACTATTAAGTGTGGAACTGTGTTGAAGTTTTAGCTCTATACAGTCTTGTAGATCAGATATCAGCCACTTCTTGTTCTTCTTGGACTGGAAAACGCTTCCGCAGCTCTTCCTCTTCATCAGTTGTTAAATTTAAATTGAGTTCCTTCATTAGAGCTTTGCCAGAGTTCAAGTCAAATACTTTGTTTAGTACACCATTTTTGAAAAGTAATATGTCTGATGTCAGGCTCCATTGGAAACGCAGATTAGCTGCATGCAGTTTGGATGTGAAGATCTTAAGTTTCTTGCGCTTTTCCAAAGTCTCTGGGGAGAGATCTAGCAATATTAAAACGTGTTTTCCATTATAAGATAGATCATCCTCTTCTCGCTTTTTGGAGGATTATTTCTTTAATTCTTGTGTTAGAAAATTGAATTAAAATGTTTCTAGGTTGATTACGACATGCCTGAATTACTGGGCCAAGTCTTTGGGCTCTCACAATTTCAGGCGCCAAGTTGTCTTTAAGCACCAATTTTGTTTGCAGCCATTTTGAAATGAACAATGGAAGGTCTTTTTTCTCTTCTACCCCCTCCTCAAACCCACGAAATTTGAGATTCAGGGCCCTCCATTTATTTTCCAAAGCAAAGAGTCTATTTTGTACTTTTTCTTCCCCTTTAAGTGCAAGCCCTAATTCTGCCGCCCGTTCTGCTATCTTTGCAGTAGTAGCTATGTCCTCTGTGATTTCTTTTAATTGGGAATTTATTGGACGGATATACTCTGCAATAGAGGCTTGAAAAAAATTGTGTATATCCAGCCTAAGGAAGTCTAGATCTTTTCGAGTAATCGGGCCGTCCTCTGCCTGCAGAGGGGAAGGAGGTACATCTGGTGGGGGGTTGGAAGGGCTTGGCGCCATTTTTAGAGAGAAGGGTGAAGGGGACCGCGCGGTAAGGTCACAAACCTTTGCCGGACCTTCTTGGGCGAAATATTAAGAAACTGTGACCTTTCTTTTCTGGTTTTGCTTTTGACGCGCTGTTTTCCCTCTTGTTTTTGGTGGCATTTGAGTTCGCTAGATCGAAAGTTGTGATAGATGGGGAAGGAGGCTAACGGAGCTCTTTCACTTTGCATCCACCATCTTCTCGTGACGCTCCGCCCCCAGCAAATCCCCTTTTGTTGTAGTTTTAATTTTAAAAACTCTCTATTGTTCTTCTCTATGTTGCTGTGATAAAAACTTACTGCTGATAACTATAAACCTACTGCTGATAACTATAAAAGCTGGTTTAAAGGATTTTATATACTCCTTGAAGCAAAGGGAGCTGCTGGAATCCTAGTAGGCTTCCCAACCCTCCCGCCCTGGCGGGGGATGCCCGAATTTTCAGCCTCCTCCCCGCTCTTAAAAAATCTGGGGGCAGGGGGAGAGAGAACATACCTGTAGGCATCATGTTGTTTTACAGCTTGGGATCCGTTTTGAAGGCTGCACAGGAAACAGGAATGGCCCTTTAAGGCTGCACAGGAAACAGGAACGGCCCCTCCCTTTCTTTTCCTGTGCAGTCTTAGTTTCGTTTTCACAGCGAGCAAATTCTGCTGGAAGAAGACCAAGTACGGTAAGTATTTGTGTGTGTGTGTGAGAGAGAGGGAGGGGGCAGGGAGGGGGGATTCCCTGGTATGGAGGCCCTCCCCCCCTTTAGAAAGCGTGGGGGGGAGGGAAATGTCTACTAGGCACTCTATTATTCCCTATGGAGAACGATTCCCATAGAGAATAATAGGGAATTGATTCATGGGTATTGAAGGCTCTGGGGGGGCTATTTTTTGAGGTAGAGGCACCAGATTTTTAGTATAGCAGCTAGTGCCTCTCCCCAAAATAACCCTCAAGTTTCAAAAATATTGAACCAGAGGGTCCAATTCTATGAGCCCCAAAAGATGGTGCCCCTATCCTTAATTATTTCCTATGGAAGAAAGGCATCTAAAAAGGCGTGCTGTCCCTTTAAATGTGATGGCCAGAACTCCCTTGGAGTTCAATTATGCTTGTCACATCCTTGTTCCTGGCTCCACCCCCAAAGTCTCCTGGCTCCATCCCCAAAGTCCCCAGATTTTTCTTTAATTGGACTTGGCAACCCTAAATCCTAGAGGAAGAAAAACCAACAGAGAAAGGCAAATAATTGGACTCTTGAATAATAAAAATTTGGATTGCCAAGAACATTATTATGGGATCACGGTATGACAGTGAGACTTTCATATTTGAAAATTCCCAGACAGTAAAAGAAATGCTTAAAAGCCTAGAAGAGTGTTTTACTAGTATTACGTAAATCACAAGGAGTATGGATAAGAAAACTTTGCAAAACAAGGTTACATAGAGTAAATTCTGCAAAAATATACATCCGAACTGAGGCAGGTGTTTGATACTCCACTTTTATTTATATTTATATTAATTATATGGTACAGTTTTTGTATAATTTTGAATTCCACCCCCCAAAGCTTGCAGATAGACATATTCCTCTACTACTTTACGTAGATGATGCAGTTTTGCTCTCTAGAACCCCTAATGGTCTTAAGAGAGCTTTATGTGCCCTTTCACAATAGTGTGGTCAAAACTGCTTTGAGATAAATTGATCAAAGACCAAAGTTATGGTATTTGCAAACAAGCCTAGGATGCTTAATTGGCTTATCCCATAGAACAGGTTTGCTTTTATAGATATCTGGGTGTTGTGTTCCAGTCATATGGACTTATGAAAGGACATGTTGACTACCTGACCGCAAATGGACAGAAAAGTGCTGGTGCCATACAGAAGTTCTATTTTTACACAATAGTAACCACAGGAGAATTTTTAATCTTTTAAGGTATAATGCTTTACCCTCAGCTATACTCGAGGCTAGATTTACTATATCTTCAAAGAAGAGTTGCTTGTATGGGATGGGAGTTGATGAATCATTAGAACATGTTATATTTGATTGCAGTTTATATCATGACATCAGGAAAATACTGGTCATGCCAACTGTCAATGTTCTGGTTGCAATAGGAAGATACTTATGTCAATTATATTTGCAATATGCTCAGCAGATACTTCAATAAGAAATCATATCTTTTTTTGTTCTGGAAGGCTTAAGGCTAAAATCACTGGGGCCTGGGGCCCATTCCAGTAGGACAGAAGAATATTGATTTAGGTATGTTAAGGCAGGCTCTATAATTAGAGTTCATGCAATGTGCTTGGCACACTGTGCATGTTCTTAGTGCAAATCTGAATTTGCATTTTACAAACTGGTACAACATGCTATAGCCAGGATGTTGAGTGGAGTGGGTCATAAGGACTATATCATCTCCCTCTTGGCCTGTCCACATTGGCTCCCAGTCTGTTTCTGGGCACAATTGAAGGAGCTGATGTTGACTTTTGAAGCCCCACATGGCTAATGAGACCAGCATATCTGAATGGCCAGGGCTTTTTTTAATAGCAGGATCTCCTTTGCATATTAGGCCACACACCACACAGTACAGGGTCTACTGTAAGCTTCAGGAGGACTGGCTACACCAGGGATGTGTGGGTTAATAAGGGAGAAGATGGCTGTTCGTAGGGCTTTTTTTGTAGCGGGAACTCCTTTGCATATTAGGCCACATACCACACACTCTTAGTACAGGATCTACTGTAAGCTTCAGGAGGACTGGCTACATCAAAGGCATGTAGCCTAATATTTATACCCCACCCGTCACTTGGAGTCTCAGAGTTTCCCTTCCTTTCCCCACAACAGACACTCTATAAGGTAGGTGGGGCTGAGAAAGTTCTGAGAGGACAGCTCTGCAAGAACTGTGACTGACCCAAGGTCACCCAGCTGGCTTTATGTGGAGGAGTGGGGAATCAAACCCAATTCTTCCAGATCAGAGTCTTTGCATTTAGCCACTACACCAAACTGGCTCTCACTGGGCCTTCTTGGTCATGGCATTGAAACTCTGCCAGACCTGCTGTATGGAAGCACACACCACAGCACAGAAGGGTCTGGTTATGCCCATCTTCCAGGCTTAAGAACCAGACAACAGAAAGAGAGATGGGGTGGGAAGCTGAGCCCAGGAAGTGGCTTTTGGCTTCTGCTCCCTTTTGATCAGAGAAAGCCAGAGCAGGGATCTCCATGGTGCTGCCAATTAGATATTAGTCGTAGAGGTTGATGCATAGCACCTGTAACCTGGTCTGGACACTTTTGACAACATAGAACAGCCTGGTCTAAAGATCTCCTCAGGTGTAGCTTCAGGAAGAATTCTTGATCCCACTATCTTGAAATAAGATTTAAACGTTATAATAGAAAATTAGAAGATTGCTATCTTACCATGTAGCGTTATTTTGCAGGTGCCACTTTTTAGACAGAATAAATGTGCATTAAAAGAGTGTGTATTGGATCACAGAATGGAAACAGCTTGACAGAAGAGCTTGGTATTATAATGAACACACATGCTAATCCTGCACATCCCTGACAGTTGGACCAATGAAGTGACTTGCCTGCCTTTCTCAAGCTCAGTGCAGCTCGTGACTTTCTCAAGCCAGGTTTGCTTCTCCCTCTCTATTGCTGGGCACTCTGTGAGGACTTCCCAGAAGGGACTGGCTTCACTTGGCTTCACCAGATGCAGAACTGAGCAGGAGCAGGGCTTGCAGGGAGGATGCATGCAGCAAGAGCAGCAAAGGAGGTTCCAGCTGGCTTGCCTAAGGCTGCTCAGCATAGAGGAGGAAGGCTGGCTGTGCTCCACATGCTCCAGGCCTGAAGCTTGCCGAGGAGGAGGCCAGCTGGCTTCACAGGCCACCCCTTTTGAAAGAGGAAGAACTATTTGCACTTTAGCCCCTTTAGCAAGAAGTTGCCTGTAAGACAGTTTTGGAGCTTGCAAAACTAGGAACGGATGCCTGTCATTTGTCCCTTGAAATATTGGTCTATCAAGGTCAATGTTGTCTACTTAGACTGGCAGCCAGGGCCAGGGTTAGGGTTTTTGGTGCCCTAGGCAAGCTGCCCACTAGCACCTCCCCCCCAATTTTTTTTTTTTTAAAAACAGAGAATTATAGGAGAAATGAAGAAACTTTAAACTATTTACATTTTTAATTTACAGGTTTTTCTTATTTCAAATTTTAATTTTTTTTTAAAAATTGTGAGATTAAGCAATAAAAATTGTGAGAATACTACTTGATCCTCTTAGCTGGAGATGCCAGGGACAAGACCTTCACATGACCATTTCGACTTGATCCTTTTAGTTGGAGGTGCCAGTGACAAGAGAGACCTTGTGCATGCGAGAAAGACGCTCTACCACTGAGCTATGGCTCCCACCCCATGGCTCTGTTAAAGCAGAGTAGGAAGGATGAGTGGCAGCAGACAACTTCAGCAGGAACCAGTTTTTAAAAACTGTAATTGGCTCTTCTTCCGTTTTTACCATTGGTTAATTTATCCCTGCTGGGCTCCGAGGAGCACACTGCAGAGGCGCTGTCTGCTTTTGCATTTCCCGCGTCTGTAATTGACCCAGGGAATGCAAAACCAGCCAGGCAGCGTCTGTGCTCCATGGAGCCTGCTTTCCATTGGGGAAGGCAGGCTCCAAGGAGCACACACGCTGCACATGGGGAGAGGGGGCGCCCCCTAAGCAGGTGGCACCCTAGGTGGCTGCCTACTTGGCCTACCCCCAAGCACCAGCCATGCTGGCAGCAGGGTCTCAAGTGGAGGTCTTTCACATCACCTATTATCTGACCCTTTTAACTAGAAATGCCAGGGATTGAACCTGGGATCTTCTGCATGCTAAGCTTTACCACTGAGCTTTACCACTCTCTGATTAAAGGAGGCAACATCAGGGGAAGGCCTCAGCCTCCATGCCCTGTTGTTGGCTCCCCATCATAACTGGTTGACCACTGTGTGAGACAAAATGCTGGACTAAGTGGACCACTGGTCTGACCCAGCAGGGCTCTTCTTAAATATGACCTTCTGGAAATCTCTGGCATTTCCTTTAACTTTCATTTATTTCCCTTTACCTTCATTCATAGGGTTGCCAGGTCTATGTTTGAAAATACCTGGAGACTTTGGGGCTGGATCTGGGAGAGAGTAGGTTTTGGGGAGGGGAGGGGCCTCAGCATGGTACAATACCATAGAGTCCACCCTTCAAAGCAGCCATTTGCTCCACGGGAGCTGAACTCTGCCAGCTGGAGATCGGTTGTAAAAGAGGGAAATCTCCAGGCCCCACTTGGAGGCCGGCCACCCTATTTTCTTCCTCCAGTTTTTTCCTAATACATTTGAATCACACCCTTCCTCCACGAAGATAAGAGCAGCATAAATGGTCCTCCTTTCCCGTTTCATTCTCGCAACAATCCTGTGAAGGAGGTGGAGGTTGCGAAAATGTGACAGGCCTACAGTCAGGAAACAGCAAAAGGGAAAACACCCAGCCTGAGAAGAAGCAAGTCACGCCAAGGGCAGTATTGTTGTATGGAGCTATCATTTTTGATGGGTGTGGGCTTCTCTGTGTGTACAGGCCTGACTGACATCAGTTCTTCATTATCTGGAGCCACACTATCTAGTTGATTCACCCACAACCTGCCTGGTCTGGAACAGATGTTTTATATTTACATTTCTAGTGTGTGTTGCCATTATTTAGGCCACTGAAGAAAGCCCTCTGGGCCGAAGCACGTTTGGTCTAGTCCTTGTTTTGTTTACTCAGTGTTTTGGTCTTTTGGGTGGAAGACGCTCAGGGAGCACTTTAGAGACTGCGTGACAGCCAGGCACCCTCCCTGCCTGATTATCAGAATCATCAGAGGGTGGGCAGGGAGAGTGCCTGGCCAGCATGCAGTTTCTGTGGGGCATTGGGGCAGAGAGGAGGAGGGGGCGGGGAAGCGTTAAGCCTGCCTGCGGTGCCCTGTGCCCTAGGGCCGACCCTGCTCCCAGATCACTTTAACCACTACAACACTATTAGGGTTTGTAGAATCTTTCGGGCTCAAGTGCTGTGTTCTACTGGAGAAAGTTTTCCTTCCAGACGTTTTGTTCTTAGCTGCGGAGAACATCCTCAGTGGCGTTGCAGCCGGAGCACAGCAGCCAAGAAGGTCAGAGCGCCTGCTCCGGCTGCAACACCACTGAGGATGTTCTCCGCAGCTGAGAACGAAACGTCTGGAAGAAAAACTTTCTCCAGTAGAACATGGCACTTGAGCTCGAAAGATTCTACAAACCCTAATGATGTTACCAGCCGTGAAAACCTGAAATCTTTGATAACACTACAACACTGTTAGACAACACATTGTGCAGGCAGTCTTGCATTCAACCTCAGCTATTTTTCAATCTCCTTGCATGCTGCCTGGGTTTACTTCTTCATGACTTTTCCCAAACACAGATGTTCTAGCTGCCCCTCCACATCTGGAAAACAACAACTGTGTTAAAACTAGCAGACTAAAAGTCTGCTTTTACTCAGTGTTTTAGCTTAGCAACGTGCTATGTGTGACGCATGGAACTGAAAAGGACCCACATGAGGTGGAGCTGCCGGATCGCCCCTCCTGTGGCAGCAGAATGTTTTGCTAATGCTCTGTCTCTTGGTCTTGGAATAAACATGATCTCTGCTTTTGTGAATATGTTTTAGCTCTTGCTGTTGGTGATGGACACCCATTTTGGGGCTCAGCTCTCTGACATGCTGGGATCTCCATGAATCCAGCGATTTTTAAACCCTCTTTAAAAATCATGCATGGGAGGTCTTGATTTTGATTGAAGTTGTAGCATAAAGTGAGACTTCTAAAAAAAAAAGCTGTCTCACCCTGTGCTGTTTCTACACTCTTTGTCAGACCCATAGAGCTGTTGTTTTCCCTAACTGGGCCTCCACACATCTGATTTTTAAAGCAATAACATTTTCCACAGTGTTTGACACCCCTCTCTTAGTGTTCCAGAACAAGAGAGCATCTGGAACTGCAACAACAACACCCTCTTCCAGGATTTAGACAACCTTTGGGAACTCTGTACTTCCCTGCTGTATACAAGTTGTATATAGATGTGGTCACCCTTTTCTCAAACAATGAATATATTTGTTTTTATGAGCAAATTGCACCTGAATTTGTAAGGTCCAGAGGCTAGTTCATGAAAGATATGCAGCCTCCTCAATGGCTAGGTAAGCTATTTGTCATCTTCCTTTGACTGATTAGAGTGCTATAAACACCAGACTAGATCCAGGCTAAATTTTCCACTGAGAGAAAGGCACTTCCATCAACGAAATGGCACTTTCCTTCCTCCCCACCCCCCTCCACTGCAGGCCATGGATCTCCTCAAAATGCTGTTCCTGGGGGCAAGGGGAATCCTCAACAGGAGGGGCAAATCAGGGTCACAAGAGGAAGGGGGAATGGGCAACAATTACTCTTCCCCTTCTGTTAGTGGAAACTTTAGTCTGGACACAACTCATGAAATGGGAACAAAATAGCCTGCCTGTCCCAGGTGTTGGTATAGCCATCCCAAAGTGGTGCAGGATACTGGCAGTACAATGGTTGGGATGGACCATTGGCTTGGCCCAGAATGGCTGTTCCCATTATTGAGGGGGAAAAAGGGCTGCAGTCCCCATTATTGAAGCATATGCTAGTAAAACATTTTTTCTCTTTCAGAGAGGACATAAGAAATTGTGCTTCCAATAATAATAAAATGAAGGCTAGCCGTGAAGCCTAGATGTTAGTAAGGGGGAGCCTTTCATGACACCAGAAAGTCCATGAGTTGCTTTCACTGGCCTGTTTACGGCAGGCAAGGTGTTAAGGGACAGGAATACGACTGTTCCCTTGTCAGAAGATGCCCTTGTTTTTAGAATATGGTTATAGCAGGTGCCCTGAAAATCTTTGCTTTGTTTCCTTAAAAAAAAAAAAAATCTTCTGAAAGGTGTCAACAATATGGGTTTTTAAGTTCAGGAAGCAAGACGGGAAGCCACGGTTAAGGCCCTACCTTTGGAAGGAACATTCTGGGAATTAAATGCACACAGCTTGGCCAAACAGAGGCTGAAGAGGGAGTGTGGAGAATGGCAAATATTTTAAAGAGATAAAAACATCAAAGTGGGGAGATGAATTATTTAGCGTGGTTCAAGGGAGTTTACGTGGGAGAAAGATTAAGGAAAGTGGAATGGAGGCCAAATGAGAGCTGCAGCAGCGGCAGTTATGTGGTGGAACTGCCTCCCAAAGGAAGCCACAAAAACCCTGCTGTCATTTGAAGCAGCTGGAACGAAGCATGGGACCACACAGATAGTCAGCCAAAGGTTCCGTGCTGTGGGAAGTGGGTTTTTCCCTGCGCGTGCATCATGGGGGATGGTGTAAGAGCAAACCTGCATTTGTAAAAAATGGCTGGTGAGCTGCAGGGACCTAGGGATGCCAGCTCCAGGTGGGGCCTGGGGATCCCCTGGAATTCCAGCTCATCTGCAGGCTACAGAGATCAGTCCCCCTGGAGAAAATAGATGCTTTGGAGGGTGACATTGTACCTCCCTGTCCTCCCCAGGCTCCGTCCCCAAATCTCTAAGAGTTTCCCAACCTGTATTTGGCAACCCTATCTCTCCCCCCTCCCCCCCATCCATCACCAGTGGCCAGAGGGGACCTGGCAACCTAACCATGACCTTTTTGTGTGCAGTGATGCTTTGACAGGCCAATTATGCCCCATAAAGGGCCTTTTCCATTTCAAAGCAAGGCTGAAACCATCTCTTCCCATTAAACCTGCAGACATTTCCCCAGCCCAGCGCAGTGCTGAGGCAGCTGTTTCTTTAAGCCAGGGCACCAGATGACAATCTTAATATGTATTATGAAATCTCAACCTACAAGGGAAAGAACATTGTGACTTAATGCTGCCAGATTACATGACGGCTGAGCTTTGATATGACATTTATCTTCAGGAGTGAGTAGACTGATAAATCCCAAGTGGCATAGCCACTAGTGAGTTAGCAAGTGTTTACTCATGAGTGAAGATAAATGTCATCTCAAGACCATGCCGCCTTCTGTGCATGTCCAAGATGAGTGGTTTATTTATGTCTCCAGCTAGGGTTTCCTTTCTTAATCCTAAGAACGGGTAAAAAAGGACACATCGCAAATATATTTTCAGAGCAGCTTCCGTGTTGCGCAGGACCTGTACTACTTTGGATTTGTTTCTCAGTAGCACATAGCACGTGTGCATGTGTGTGTGGTAGAAGGCAGACTTTAAAAACCCAGCATACTAACTGAAATATTGCAGAGGTAAGAGATGGGTTCTAACTTACTCCTAGCTGATTGCAATTTACATCCAGTGGAGGTATGTGTGTGCGTGTGTTATTTTCATAAGAGCATACCTCGGGATGCCAGCCTCCACATGGGACTCAGGGATCCCTAGAATTACACCTCATCTCTCGACTACAGAGATCAGCTTCCTTTGAGGAAAGGGATGTTTTGGAGGGTGGAGTCTATGGCATTGTACTCCACTGAGGTCCCAGCCCTTGGTTTCTCCCCCAAATCTACAGGAGTTTCCCAACCTGGGTCTGGCAATCCTATCCCACCCCCATCTCCTGCCAATGGCTGAGGTTGTTTTAAAAAATAGGCCCAGGTGAGGCCTGGAGATCTCCCAGAATCATATCAGATCTTCAGATTTCCAAAGATCAGTTTCCCTGGAGGAAATGGCAACTTCAGAGAGCAAACTCTGTGGTATGCTATAGGTTCTAGGTGAAAATCCCCCCCAAAGTTCCCACCTCCACATGCACGCGTCCAGGGCTCACTTTGTAGCAAGAGCTCCTTTGCATGTTAGGCCCCACCCCCTGATGTGGCCAATCCTCCAAGAGCTTACAGGGCTGTTAGTACAGGGCCTACTGTAAGCTGCAAGAGGATTGGCTACATCGGGTGTGTGTGTGTGTGTGTGTGTGGCCTTACATGCAAAGGAGCTCCTGCTACAAAGTGAGCCCTGCATGCATCCCAAATCCTCAGGGATTTCTCCAGCAGGAGCTGGCAACCTAGGGTCCAGCCTATCTTGGGGTCTTTTTACAACTTTCCTCCCCTTCATTACGCTAAGTTAAATCTGTAGAAATAGTTACACCACTCTGCTTGGCTGATTTGGACCATCTACGTTACACAGACTACAGAGATCATTCCCTTGGGTGAACAAGGAAGTTTATGGCAGAGTGCAGATTCGATTCTCGTTCCTAGTCCAGTGCCCTGCTATGCAGTGCTGACTCTCCAAAATGAATATGCTCTCAAAATCTGTAAATGATAGAAATAAGCATTTCTGTAGAAAAAAAACAGTATTTCTCTGGCTGTGTGTATCATGTACAGGTCCTGGGTTGGATCCAGTCAGCTTTTTCACTCATACGTGCCCCATTCCCCATCCTTACCCACGTCCCCATCCTGCATGGCTTTTATCCACTTATCTCCCAGGACTCCCAGCTTAGCCTTTTTGCGTGGTCAAATGGATCTCTTCTTTCTTGGTTCCTTTGCAGGTATACTGCATCCATCCCTTTCCATGTAACATCCTTTTTCTTCTCTTGAACGGAAATAATTCTACTCCGCCCCATGTGTCTCCAAAGGGTTTTTATAGTGTTTTCATGCTGTGATAACGTGTCAGTTACTGATTTTTTTCTTAATTTTTTTTTAAAAACCCGGCAAAGCCCTAATGGTGGCATGTGGGGTGGGAAGGTGGGACGGCAGCTGCAGGGAGCACAGGGTTGCCAGGCATGACCTGTCAACCAGAAGGAGATGGTGGAGGCAGGGACTTATTGTTTGGGGCAGGCGATTGGCATCCCAGGTTGAATCATTCCAGCATAACTCAGGAGTGATGTCATCACACTGGGGTTTACACATCAGCATCCACTCCTAACTCTATGGTTTAACAATAAAGTTTTGTGTGAATACTAGAGTATCACCCAGCGTGATGATGTCACTTCCGGGTCATGCCAGAAGTCATATCATCACACTAGGTGCCCCCCATCAGCTGAGTGCCCCCCATCTCCCCAGGGAATTTCTTCCCATCCCCCAGCTAAGTGGCAGCAACCGAAGAGAGCAGAGGTTGCTGGCAACGCTAGAGCTGATGTATGGAAAGGGCAAGGGAAATTACCATGGGGATGCTCTATTGCTGATGCTGCAAACACCTCTGCATTTGTAGCAGCAGGGCAAGAAAAATTGCTCGTGTGTAGAAGAGGCCAAAAACAAATCCCAGAGCGTGGATCTCTCGGAAACAGCATCCTCTGCTCTCAGAGTCATTGCTGTCAGTCCCTGATGTGTGGGGACATTCTGAAGATTTTCAGGAGTTGGAAAAGTGCACTTTCATTCACTCTTCATGTGTTCAAGGACTCAGCTAAAGCACTGAAAACAGATGCTGGAGCAGGAGTCCTGGTGAGTTTTGGCAGAAATTCAGCTCTATGCTTTCCTGTCCTTTTTGGAACATGATCTGTTTTTTCTTCATTGAGCTCAGATTCTTTTTCTCATTTTACTTTCCTACAAAATAAATGCAGTGGGAGAGAACAAAGACAAAATTGCAGTAGGAGAGCATTTAATGTTTTCAGCCATAGATTTTATTTATCTAGGCTTTTATCTCCTACTTTTCTTGAAATCAAGGCTCTTAAAAAGAATCATAAGCACTCAAAAAGAATCATAAGCTCTTAAAAACGTCCTTGCAATAAAAATCTTTGCCTCTTCGTATTGGTTGGACTCGGGCTCTCACACATATATGGAGCTTGGAAAGAACTTCACATTTTGACATGATACAGTAGGAGCCTGTATCCAACCATATTCCGAAGACTGAAAGATGCTTAAGTACTTTCCACTGATTCTCCCCTCCAGCCCCATTGCAACCCTTACTACACTCTTCCTGACAGCCGGCAGACCTCCGACACAACATTGGGGTAGCAGTGGGTTATAGCAGGGTGTGTCTGGAAATCACCACCCCCTCTTAAGTAATCTAAAATGCCCATAGATCTTGGAACTATATGGCCTTATACAGGCCATTTCCCCCTCAAATCGATTGGGGAAAAAATTGCAGTCATTAAAAATGCAATCTTACTGTATATAGAGTTGCTGTAGTCTAAGCCCACTGAAACTGCATAGGATTGCCTTGCAGATCAGCTTTTGAACAAGCATTTGAATTAAATTTCTAAAAACCAAGGCATGTATGCATGTGATTAATCTCCGCCATGGACACTGTGGGAAAAGTTTGCTGGGAGGAGAACACTTCCACCACCATGGTCTTCTCCAAGGTTTCTGGCTGCTGCTCCTACCCCTGCTTCTTGGTACTAAAAGACAGGAGCAAGTCAGGCCCTTCCAAACCAGGGATGGGCACGAACTGGGAAAATGCAGTTCAGTTTGTGGTTTATGGCATGCCCAGTTTGTGAACCAGGGTGTGTGAACTTTTGGCAGCCAAACAAGCCAGTTTGGTTCGTGAGGTTTGTGACCTGGTAGAATGGATCCTGTGCAAGCTAGAGACAGCAAACTCACAGGGAATCTCTGGCTGACTCTCCTCTACCTGCTCTCCAGTTTTGGTGAGGATTGGAATTATGGGGTCCAAGTTATGACCCCCCAAAGAAGGTGCCCTCAGGAAAGTGCTTTCTGGGGAAATGACAGGTGGTCATTACTCTCTCTCTCTGCTAGAGATTGTCTCTCGTCTTTCCTATCAAGTATATTAATTCCTAAATAAACCTTTATCTATTCTTTAATCAGGTTGTGCACCCATTGCTGTGTTAATCACTCTGCCAATGGGCCCCACCCATTGCGTTGAAGTTTTATAAACATTTAGATTGAGCCGAGACAATCTGTCTGGAAATGTACCTGTTCATGAACCTGCACAAACCTCCAAGAACAGTTGGAAAGTTCATGGAAAGTTCATGCTGGTTGACCTGCCACAAACGTCACTCCCCAAACTATGAACTGGCCAAAATGGGTCATGAATTTTCGTTTGTGAGCCGGTTCATGCCCAACTCTATTCCAAACACCTGGGTGAGGGAATGACTTTGCAGTGTATTTAGGAATGACACTTAGGTTTGTAACCTGCCGTGAGCTTGCCTTGGCGGGATGGAAGAGATAGAAATCCCATCAAATAAATAAAAATATATAAATTCCAACTGCCCAGCCAATGCCTGAAAGGGGAGTCTGGCCTTGTGCGACCCACCTGTCTGAGCACCCACAGTTGCTCTGATTCAGTCCTGCAGAGCACACACCTTTACGAATATGTGGTTAGTCTTAAAGGTGCTATTGGACTCTATCACGCTGCTTCAGACCAACATGGCTACCCACCTGGATCTACCTGTACGAATAATTACTGTGTTCACAGCTGCCTCCAGGAGTCAAACAGCAGCTCCCAGCGCTAGCAGCACCATCTGTGAAGAAAGAAACACATGAAGGAGAGAAGAAAGAAGGTTCGCTGAGCATCAGCAAAAGACGCCTCTCGGAGATTCGTTTGTAGTAAGAATGTGTTTGTTGCTATTGTTTATTGGAAGCTGGTTTGATTCTGAGAAGCCAAGGCTAGAAAGGTTCTCAATAGACAATGTACATTCTGTTTTCTTGCTTGTCTGAAATGTGACAATCACTGACCTTCACACAGGAATGCAGATGATGGGGTCAGGTAAATTGTGTTCCTGTGAACAGGCTAGCCCAGATATCAATAGCTAAGTGGGGTCGGTCCTGGTCAATATTCGTAAGGGAGACTACCAGGGCTTTTTTAAAAAAGAAAACCCCCCACCTCATTTGCATATTAGACCACACCCCCTGGAAGTGCCGTCACCCATTCAGTAGGTTGCTTTCCGCGTATTGACACAGAACAGTCCAGTGCCATCAGCTGCATCTCATGGATGTGTGTTCTCACACAGCCCGATGAGAGATCTTGCTTTGCCCCTCCAACATGGTCGGAGAGAGAGAGCCACGTGTGGCAGAGTGGGCAGCAGCAGGCCCAGCTTCTCCCGGGAGGGGGTGCTCATGGGTGGCTCTGCATCTCTCACTGTCTTCGCAAACCGGCTGGAGGCACAGAGAGGATACAGTATGCTGTCTGGGAGTGCATGGCTGCCTAGTGCCTTCCCTCTGCCAGTTAATTTTTTTTGAGCTGGAGCTAGGGCTGCCAATCCCCAGGTGGGGGCAGGGGATCCCCCGGTTTGGAGACCCTCCCCCCCCCCCCCGCTTCAGGGTTGTCAGAAAGCAGGGGGTGGGGAGAAAAATGTCTGCTGGGAACTCTATTATTTCCTATGGAGATTTATTTCCATAGAAAATCATGGAGAATTGATCCACGGGTATCTGGGGCTCTGGGGGGCTGTTTTTTGGGGTAGAGGCACCAAATTTACAGTATAGCATCTAGTGCCTCTCCCCAAAATACCCCCCAAGTTTCAAAAGATTGGACCAGGGGGTCCAATTCTATGAGCCCCAAAAGAAGGTGCCCCTATCCTTCATTATTTCCTATGGAAGGAAGGAATTGAAAAGGTGTGCCGTCCCTTTAAATGTGAGGGCCAGAACTCCCTTGGAGTTCATTTATGCTTGTCACACCCTTGCTCCTGGCTCCGCCCCTAATGTCTCCTGGCTCCATCCCAAAAGTCTCCTGGCTCCACCCCCAAAGTCCCCAGATATTTCTTGAATTGGACTTGGCAACCCTAGCTGGAGCCCTGGCCGAGCCAGCCAAAACTGCATTCTTCCGCATTCCTGCTAAAAGAAGCCCTGGAGACCACCAAGGAATACCAGGTTTGTGACGTGGAGGCAGGCAGTGGCAAATCACCTCTGAATGTCTCTTGCCTTGAAAACCCCACAGGGATGTCATACATCAGCTGTGACTTGAAGGCAAAAAATAAAGTTTATTCATGGGTCCCAAGTGAATGTTTACAATGACAATTATTCACAGTGCATCCTGGGCTTGGGAAGGGGCCTGGCTCAGTGGCAGAGCATCAGTTTTGCACGCATGCAGAAGGTATCATGGAAGACCTTGACCTGAGGTCCCAGAGAGCTGCTGCTAATCAGAGCAAACTGTACAGACCTTGATAGACTGATGGGCTAAGTAGAAGGCAGCTTCTTGAAAGAGCTGTGACTCAATGGTAGAACATCTGCCTGGCTTGCAGAAGGTTTCCAGTTCAATTCCTGGCACCTCCAGTTAAAAGATCAGGGTAGGAGATGATGGGAAAGACCTTTACATGAGAGAGCCGGTGCCAGCCCAAGTAGTCAAGGTCTTAATAGGGTCTGGGGGTGGTGGTGGAAAGTGCGGTCAAATCACAGCTGACTTATGGCGACTCCTGGTGGGGTTCTCAAGGCAAGAGATGTTCAGACTCCGGTATTCCATGGAGGTCTCCCATCCAGCTAGACAGATATTTATTATTATTACGGTCACTAGACCAGCCATGGTCTCCCATCCAAATATGAGTCAGGACAACCCTATCTAGCTTCTGCGATCTGATGAGATCAAATTAGCCTGGGCTATTTAGGTCAGGTCTGACTTAATGTTTGTTTATTTAAAACATCTGCATGCCTTTCCACCCAGTTAGGGCCTTCAAGGTGACGAACACTGTAAAAGACAATGCAAATCAACTTTATAAAGTATAAGGTAGCTTCACTCACTCACAACATTTGACTGGAATTGTTGTTTGTGCTTTACATGCCTGGAATAAACAAGGGCTCAGAATGTAGTCGAATGTTTCCAGCTAGTCTTTGCACTTATATATCACTTTAGCCAGAACTGAGCAGCAGCCACAATCCAGAAAGCTCAACTGCTCAAGCAGTGCCATGCCTGTGTGCATAGAGGCCCTGTTGAAAAGGTCTGTGGTTTGTTGCAGCACTGCTCTGTGGCCCATGATTAGCAACTTTTCCAGTATGAACTATTTTTGCTTTTTTAAAGATAAAGCCTATTTCCTCTTTTTCACTGTAACCTTTGGAACAATAGCAACTTGCATTTGCCTGCAATTTGGAATCAGTTACGTTTGTTCCTGGACAGAAGGGGTTTTCTTTATTTTTTGACGCAAATTGACTGAGACAGCTCATAATAACATGGCTTGGTGTTTTTCAGGCACAGAAGGGAAAGCGGCAACAATCCAAGCCAGCAAATGCCCTGGGGGCTTTGGTGTGCAGGTCTTTGCAAATCAGAAAAACAAGCTGAATGACCCTGGAGGTGGTTCTTTCAGGTAAAAGCCAAGAAAGGAGGGTGTTTGCAATAAAGAAAAAAGGGGAAGGCTTCAGCATCCCCCTGTTTTAACCACATATGAACACCAGAGGGCAGTGTTTTACAATGGTTGTGAGATTTTTAATTCCCACCCCCCTCTTTCAAGATCCTACATTCAGAATATCTTGAGTGAAGTGTTGAAGTGTAGTTCATGGAACTGGAATGGTTTTGCCGAACAACAATTTTCATGCAAATCACAGAGATAAGAGGGGAGAGCACAACAGTCTTTGCTGGACCCACATTTTGTAGCTTTTGGAGAAAATGCACCTGTTGATTGAAGAGATTTTTTATAACCATAGTGGCATCTATAACCATTGGTATGAAACTGGATTCAGAGTGGAGAAGAAGCACGAGAGGCATGCTTTTTGGGGAGAGAAAAGTCTCCTACCTCCCACCCAGACCTTTCTCTGAGCAAGGTCCACAATGAATTGATCAGGCTCCACCCTTAGTACCACATTATCTTTTTGGGTCTCCGTTGGATTTTGTACAGAGAGAAATTTCTGACAGGTACCTCCCCAAGTTTTCTATGTTGTCGCTGATGGCAAAAGCATGGCGCAGCATTCAGCATGGTGGGGCCCTGGCATCAATCAGGTGGGATATCAGAAAGGTGGATAAAAACTGCTTTGGCCTGCCTGGATCTTCACAGGGTCAGCGGGATCTGTTGTGGCTGTGAGTACTGCAGCCTCCCTCGAATGCTACATCAGAATCTGACAGTTTTCATCTCTGGCATTTTGCTTTGTTCACTAGCTGTAGTCTGGTCACACAGGGGACTGAGGAGCAGAGAGCAATAATTTTGGCCAGAGGTGGAATTTGAACGTGGGCCTTTTGCTCCTAGTGTAGCACCTTTGACCATGACCGTTTTCGCACACAGCTAACCTTGCAGTCACAATCCTGTTCCCTCCGCAGCATCCGGTCGGATTTTGCACCATCTGCGCTGGAGTTACAGGAAGTGCCGCGGCTTTTGCGTAGCAAACGTAAACCGCTAAAACCCAGTTTACGTTTGCTACGCAGAGGCTGCAGCACTTCCTGTAACTCCGGCGCAGATGGTGGGAAATCTGACCGGACGCTGCGGAGGGAACAGGATTGTGACTGCGAGGTTAGCTGTGTGCGAAAACGGACTCCAGTACCTTGAATCCCAATTTTGGTCTTTTTTTTCAGTATGGATGCCTTTTTGTGCCATTGCCCAGGATCCATGAACACATGATGCTGCCTTGGACTGTATCAGACCATTGGTCCATCAAGTTTAGTATTGTCTTCTTAGACTGGCAGCAGAACTGCATCTTGGGTACTTGGAAGCCAGAGCAGTAATTAAACAGAGAATATGGGATACAGCCTTCCAGGCAGACAGATCATGGGCCTATTCTGTTCTGGCTGTGGGGAACAGTGACCTCTACATGTTAGAATTCCCCAAATATCGTAGAGCTTTTACCGTGGTGTATTTTGAAGGGGGATATGTACATTCCCCATCTGCACAACGTCTCTGTCCCTGTCATGATATGACAGAACAATCACACATGTCCTTCTATACTGCCCATTTTACAAGGACATTTGGAATGTATCTCTCCCAATACATCCAAACACTTACTTAGGCAGATCCAATGATTTTTATGTTTCTCTTCTTGCTGACTGTTTGAATGAAAGTACCTTTAAGGTAGCAAGATTTTGTGCGTTGGCATGCTCGGCAAGGAAACAACTGGTTTAGTGTTTTAATAATTTTATTTTATCATTAATTGCTGGAATTCTTCATAGAAGACCTGCATATGTATCTAATGTGTATCACACCTGGTTGATTTTTTAATCAGCTGATTGTGGATCATAATAAACTATATGTATGTCTGACAGCAGCTCTCCAGGGTCTCAGATTGAGGCCTTCCACATCACCTACTACCTGATCCTTTATTTGGAGATGCCTAGGATTGAATCTACAACCTTCTGCATGCCAAGCAGATGTTCTGCCATTGAGCCATAGGACCTTCCCACCACATTGCAGTTGTTGGGAAGGCTCCTGCAGATATGTTGCGAAAGTGGAGTGCTTTCTCCTGGCCAAAGGAGCCTTTTGAGTCTCTGGAGGTCTCTTCCACAGCATGGTGGATCTCTGGGTCCTATCTGTTACCAATCATGCTATTTGTGCATTTGATTGAATACACCGATTGTAGAAGGGGCACCAAATCGATGAAGAGCAAGCTGGTAAGTTCTCATTTTTCCTTATGTAACATTGTGTTGTGTTCACTGGGATACATCACCAATGGATGACAGTAGCCGCTGTTGTTCCCTCTCCCTGTAACCTCCTGGAAGGGGATGGGACAGAAGTGTTAAGTATTGGCAGCTATGGCACTGTTGTTTGCTGTTTGGTGCTATCCATGCACCAATGCCCAGAAACTTGTCTAGGGGAGATGTGTTTGGCCGTGAAGAGTCAGCTGTGCATTACTCTGGGTACTCCGGAATAGAGTCATCGCTATTGCTGCCCCGATCCTTCTATTAAAATTTTAGATGGCCTTTTTAACCACTTTGCTTTGTTTCCAGCATTTTAGAGGTGCATTTTGCTCAGCTGGGATGATATTCTGACACCCCGATTTGCTTCCCACAGAAATCCAAGTATGTGGGTCTCCATCCACTTAAATCCAAGAATGTGGGCTGGGCTGGGCTACGGATTGTGAGATTTCCCCCGTCCTTCCTTTGAGATGCTTAAGGTGCACATAGCTCACCAAACAGCAGGCTAGTTAAACTGGTGGAACCTTTTGCAGGTAGAATTAAGGAGAGCTCGCAGCCTTTGGTGTGATCGCTCTGCTGTGAGGCATGTCAGTGCTGCAATAACAGTGGCGGCATTAATCTGGCAGCACATTTGGGCTCAGGCCTCCCACAGAGTCTGGAAAGTGTCTGTTGGATTCACTTGCACGCTGTCCTAATAATGATTTTTGTGTTACCAGAACAATGTGGGCATTTATTCTTCATTAACGCGGCTTTCAGTTCTGACACGCTGCCCAAAAGGGAGCGCGTGCCGTTTCTCCAGGATGTTTTTAAATGGAGCCAGAATTGATTCTTGCATTTGCTTTGGTTTATACATGGGATATATTACGACAGTAGAAATTATTAATTTTCCTATGGGGAGAAGCGGATGCTCAAGGCACTGATTGACAAATCAATAAATCTTTAGTGAGTTTGGTAAATAAGCTGTCAAGCGGGTGTCATTTATCCCCTCCCTCTCTGGAGAGTGGTTTTTTGGCGTGTGTGTGTGAGCAAATGCACTCGGGGTTCCTCTCACATTGTTTTCTCCCTCCTTCAAAAAACCCACCAGTGCGATGCACTTCTGCATAATTTGAATAAGTTCATAAAATTGTGGGGAATTATTAAACAGCCACCAAGATCAAGCTTTGCCTTGATAATCTGAACAAAGAATTCCGTTGTTTGCCCATTTGCATTTCAACCCCTAACCTCTCCCGAGGACAATAGATGTCTGACTATTGAGCCGCAGGCCAGAGAGCTGGAAATCTGTATTAATCCTCTGAATGCTGACTAGTTTTCCTCAACATTCCCAGCATGTGTGAAGAATGTGATTGTAGCC
The DNA here is from genome assembly GCF_032191835.1 of Heteronotia binoei. Classification (NCBI taxonomy): domain Eukaryota; kingdom Metazoa; phylum Chordata; class Lepidosauria; order Squamata; family Gekkonidae; genus Heteronotia; species Heteronotia binoei. The sequence goes on from NC_083236.1 coordinate 28,510,771, forward strand.
GGAAGGCAAACTGGCATCTAAAGCCGAGCAAGGAGTTTGAAAAATAGTTGTGTTGTGTATAAATTTATTTTGCCCGTAGTGTTTTATTATAGCATATTTTCTTCATTACTTCATAATCTACTTTTTCTTTGAAAATAGTACAGGGCCTTTATTTATTTATTTATCAAGTCACATGGGCAAGAGGTGGGCCAATCGTCAAGAAAACAATATATTTTGTTTGGCCAGTCCACTCATAGTTTCTTTGGAAGTAAATTGTCTGCAGTCCAATGAGTTATACTCTCTACCAAGAATCCCTCTGCATTCAGTGTTGCATCTGTAATAGGTTGCAGTGTTACAGTCCACTAATTCTCCGTGTGGCTCCATAGCTGCTATGATGTCCACCAGTGTATAATCTGTTTCTCACTTCCTTCTTCCCTAAACCAAAGAGCCAATCCTGGCTCTCCTCTACCTTGTTGGAGTAGGAAGTACTTCAAAAAACCTCACAAGTTATCAACTATGTGTCTGCAGGAAGCATCCATTACTTTCCCAAGAGCGCATGCAAAAAGAGGCAGAGAGCACAGTGATCTTGCTGTCTATGCACGAGCAGCTGATCTTCCCAAACATCAGCAAAAGAAAAAAAAAAGGCAGCTCCATAGATAGGGTTGCCAACCTCCAGGCTGGACTTGGAGATCTCCACTTATAACGATTGATCTTCAGGCAACAGAAATCGGTTCCCCTGTCTTAGTGGGTGGACTCTATGGCATTGTACTCTGCTGAAATCGCTCCCCTTCCCGAACCCTGAACTCCCCAGGCTCCGCCTCCCCAAATCTCTAGGTATTTCCCCACCCAGAGCTGGCAACCCTGTGGTCCCATGACTCATCAGTTAGGGCTCAGCAAGCCACCTAAAATTCCTCACTACCACTCTAGAGGGATACCTGGACTTCTCCCTAAAAACTACCTGCCAGCAGAAGTGACACTTGGGAAGTCCTGCTCTGGATTGCATATCCTCTTCTGGTTCAACATGAGTTAAGGCAGGGGGAGCAGGCAAGGCACTTTGGATGGGGAGCAAGACATGTCATCAAGGAGATGCAAGGGAAGCAAGACAAGTAGCAGGATGCCAAGGGCCAGCCAGTGCCAGAAATCGGGGTACTGCTGGAGACATTTCTTGATAGAGCAGCAAGAAAGGGGTGAGCGTTAGCATGGGCACCATGTAGTGTGGTCATTGACTTCTGGAACAGCTTGGAATAAGGCAGCATGTTGGCAGACCTGGTCATACTGGGGCTGATGTCATAGGCGTATGCTAAGCCCCAGGTGTCTTTATGCCTGCTATAGTCTGCCTCCAGTTAACCACTGGCATATGCCAGTGCCCTAGAGGGATCTCAGCAGGCCGGATGCAGCCTGAGCCATCGAGCAGGTAATAGAAACCGGCTGGCTTCCTAAATTCTGCTGGATAACTCTACCTAGGGATGCTGTAAACATATTTTGTTTCGACAGTCGCAGGCACTTGTGCTGAATCTCAACTCTCCCTGCTTTGTCGACATCCAACTCAAGCATCTGTTGAACAGCTTTGTGGCTGTGCAGCAGCTGTGGGGTTTCAGTTCCATTTCCTTATGGGTGCTTTTGCACCTGTGCTGGATGTGAAATTGACCCTCCCCTCCCGGAGCACGGATGACCCTGTCAGACCCAAATGTTCTCTGTTGCGGCTCCCATCTGATGTAATGACTTCCTTGGTGAGGCCAAGAAGGCAACATCAGGGGAAGGGCTTAGACTTTGTGACAGGCCAACTGGTTGGCTTTTGAGTGAAAAAGGGTGATGCATTAGATGGCCCACCAGCCTTATCCAGCAGGCTCAGCTTATGTTCTCCCATACTTCCACAAAATATGTAAAATGGAAGTGCTCAGGATGGTCCTTTTAACAATGGGAGAACAGTTGTAGTTTTGGGGTGCCTTTTTTAGGCAGCTGTTTTCCCTTCTCCACTTCATGTTGTTTATTGTATGTATTAATCATCTTTTGTTTGCATAATCCAGTTTATTGGATGCATTACACAGATTTTTAAAAAACAATTCATTAATCCATCTTTATGGTATTGTTTAGCATATGTATTATATGGGTCTTTATGACATTCCTGTACAATTCTGAAATCTGCCTTGAGTCTCAAAAAAGAAACGTTGATGATAAAATAAATAAGTTAAAACTCCAAGTCCTGCTAGTGAAGTTGGCCAGTGAACTATTTCATGGGATCAGGTTGGGCTTTGCTCCAAACATTTTAGGGGGGCTTGAGGGCTGTGTGCAAGGGAAAGGTGTGAGATCTGATGTGGGAGAAGACAATGTTCCCTCTAAGCTGCAGAGTTTGGTGAGCAAAAATTCTACTTTGTGAGCTACTGGCATGAAAGTTGTGAGCTACTGCATAAATTATTGTGCTCTGGGGTCATCCTTCCTGAGCTAAGACAAAAATGTGTGAGCTAGAGGCTAAAAATCTGTGAGCTAGCTCATGCTAACTCAACTTAGAAGGAAACTGGAGAAGACTCTCCTTTGACTTCTGGGATGGCATTTACCAGGCCACTGTGACAAGCCCAGGTGTTCCTCTGCACTACAGGAGTCTACAAGCTTTTCCAGCTAAAGAACCAAAACAACACCAAGATTCAGAGCAACAAATCAACAAGATCCAGGGCAACACAGCACAACTGAATTGTGTTACTGATCAAGTTACCGATTATTGAACACATGAGGCTGCTTTATACAGAATCAGGACCTTAGTCCATTGAAGTCAGCAGGGCTTTTTTGTAGGAAAAAACCCAGCAGGAACTCATTTGCATATTAGGCCACACCCCCTCACATCAACATTGGTTTGCAGAGGGCTTTTTTGTAGAAAAAGTCCAGCAGGAACTTATTTGCATATTAGGACATACCTCCTGACACCAAGCCAGCCGGAACTGTGTTCCTGTGCATTCCTGCTCAAAAAAGCCCTGGAAGTCAGTATTGCCTACTCTGACAGGCAGCAGCTCTCCAGGGTCTCAGGTGGAGGTCTTTCACATCACCTTTTGCCTGGTCCTTTCAACTGGAGATGTCAAGGATTGAACCTGAGACCCCTTGCATGCCAAGCAGGTGCTCTAACACTGAGCCACACTCCCTTCCTCCCACAATTAAAATATTTTTCAACAGTCTACAAAGTCCAAATGACAATTGTTGCAAGACTTTTATTAGGAAGTGGCACACCCTAGGTATGCTAGAGTACCTTCTGTGTAGGTCCTGGAGATGTCCTGGAATTAGAAGCAATCTCCAGATTATAGAGCTCAGGGCTGCCGGAGAAAAGGGCAGACTCTCTGGCATCACATCCTTTCTGAGCTCCCTCTCCTCCCCAAACTTTGCCCTTCCCAGGCTCCATCCATAAATCTCCAGGAATCGGCAAACTAGAGGTCTCACAAACAACTAGAAGTCTCACAGAGTTGGCAAACTAGAGGTCTCACAATAAGAGTACGTTGTGGGCTTGGTTTAATGCACTGGCATGAATCTGCACATGGTTTGCATGTGAATTACTGACACTTGGCTCTGCCCTGAACTAGATAGCACAAGCTATCCTGATCTTTCAAATCTCGGAAGCTAAGTAGGGTTTACTCTGGCTCGTATTTGGATGGGAGGCCTCCCAGAAATACCAGGGTCATGACTCAGAGGCAGGCAATGGCAAACCACTTCTGAACATCTCTTGCCTTGAAAACCCCACTAGGGGTCTCCATAAATAGCACCTGACATTGTTTTACGATATGCTTTATATATTTAATCTATGATGTATTCTTATTTTTATGCTTGGCTTATATAAATGTTGGTTTTTATGACCTTAAATGTGAGCCGCCCTGAGCCTGCTCTCGGCAGGGAGGGCAGGATATAAGGCTAATAAATAAATAAATAAGCTGTGACTTGAAGGCACTTTCCAGCACCAACAGCACTTGCCTCTATCCTTTCCATTCCTGTGTAAAGCATCCCTGAGAAGATCTCATAAAAATCTTATTCTGCCATTTCCATCATACACATTTCCTTCACGTCCCCTAGTCTGCCCATACCTTAACATCAGGATTACATTTTCATCCCACCTTTCCTCTGAGGATCTTAGAACGGCTTACATGTTTTTTGCTTCCTCATTTTTATCTTCACAACTACCCTATGAGATGAGACTGAGATAGTGTGATTGGCTCAAGGTGATCCAGTGAACTTCAGGCAGTGAAGATTAAGTAGATGGAATGGGCAACATCTAGGGAATGTGACATATTTTGCATTTTGTCATTTCAGTGTTGATTTACTAACAGGGGCCCTTGACAGTGAGCGTAAGATCTATAGGGAAAGAACAAACCCATTTATATTGTGGAACAATTCTTTATAGAGAAGAATTATGCAACTTGAATAGGTTCATCTTGGATTCAGTGACTGGAAGGGAATTGTTAAAACATTTGTGAGGTAAAAAAATGTATGGGAATCTGTGGAGTGGTGTCATGGGTGCTGGGGACCCTGTAGAGGAAGTTGAGCCTGCAGCAGAAACTGTGCCCCTGCCACCTGCACCAGTGCCCCTGCCTCCTGCTGGAGAAGATCCCAGCCCCCCTGCCTCGCCCTCTCGGGTGGCGCGTGTGCGTGACCGCCTCCGTCAGGACCTCAGGGATCGGAGGAGGGCGGCACGCTCACAAGCAAGACGCTCCCTGAGCCCTGAGTTTTGAGAGGATTCTGGCCCTTCTAAGAGCAAGGATGCTTGAGTTGCAACAGGATCCTGGCTGCCTCTCTGAGCCAGCAATTAGCCCAAATGGGCAACAGCCAGCAGAGGGCTATATAGCTGTAGGCTTTGGGAGGAGGCTTTGTGGAAGCAACTAGTCATCTACCTGACGTCCTAGCATCCACTTCGGCTTTTGACTTTGGACCTCCTGACCTTGGCTTGACTTCTGGACCCCCTGACTACGGCTTCTGAACCTCTGACCTACGATACCTGGACAACGATTTGGCTTTGGCACCTTGGACACTCTTGCTCACCGGTTACAGACCTTGGACTGCCCCTGGACTTCGCCTGGCCTGGCCCCAGCTCGTGACAGATTGCTTCCACCCACACAAACACCCATTCCACAGGATGGATGCTGAAGCAGGACTACTGGCTGCCCTCCAAGCCCAGGTACAGCAGCTGACACAGGCAGTAGTGCACTTGCAGCAACAGCCTGCAACCAGTGCTCCAGCCAAGTGCCCAGTTCCCCCACCTGACAGATTTGGGGGTGCTGTGGAAGAATTTCCTGCGTTCCTGGCACAGTGTCAGCTGTACTTTGAACTAAGAGCACGGGACTTCCCCAATGACAAGACGAAGGTGTGTTTTATCATTAGTCTGTTAAAGGGGCAGGCGGCCAAGTGGGCCACACCCCTACTGGTTGGGTCCTCTCCCCTACTGACTGATTACCAGGGGTTTGAGGCCCACCTGTCTGCTGCCTTCTCCAACCCAGTCCAAGCAGCCACAGCCAACCGGAAAATCAGGGCCCTGAAACAAGGCCAGTCCTCGGTGGCTCAGTATGCCACCGAATTCAAGCTCCTGGCCCAAGACTTGGCGTGGAATGAGGCTGCTCAGATGAACCAGTTTACCGAGGGGTTGGCAGAGGAAGTCCTGGACGAACTGGCCAGGGTGGAGCGGCCCCCCACGCTCCAGGAACTTATCACCCTCTGCCTCCGCATCGATGGCCGCCTGGAAAGTCGCCGCCAAGCCAAGACCCGAAGGCGCCAGCTCCCTGCGCCATGCCACTTGGCTCCTCTCCCATCCCCAGCTAGTACCAGAGACGAGGGTGAGCCTATGCAGCTTGGAGCTGCTCGACCCCGCCTGACTCCAGAAGAAAAGGCCAGACGCCGCACGCAGAACCTGTGCCTCTACTGCGGCACGGCAGGCCACTATGCCTCTGGCTGCCCTGCTAAACATCGAATACCCAGACCTACATTGCCACCGCCGCCAAAAGGCCAGCCCCAGGCGTAAGTGGACCCTCCAGCCTGGGGCGACTAGCTGGGTCCTCCGAACAACAGGCTGATACCCCGGGCCCGTTCCTGCTACCAGTCAAACTCCATCTGCCCGATGGACGCTGGCTGTTCGTGTATGCCATGCTGGACTCGGGAGCGGCCCACTGTTTCGTAGATGCCGCCTTTGTAAAGCAGCACCAGATCCCAGTGCAGCCAAAAGAGATTCCGACGCTGGTGGAGGCTATTGACGGGCGCCTCCTCCGTTCTGGCCCCGTCACCCAGGAGACCTGTCCCATCACCTTCCACGTCCAGCAGCACCAAGAACAGCTGCAGTTTGATGTCGCCCGCATGCCTCGCTTCCCGCTGATTCTAGGCCTTTCCTGGCTGAAGCTGCACAACCCCATCGTGGACTGGGCTCAGCAAGAACTACGCTTCCGAGACCCATGCCCCCATCTGACTCCTCCCACCACTCTAGCAGCCGGCATCCCGAGTGGTGGTCCTCAGCTCCCTCAGAAGTATGCAGATTTCGCCGATGTCTTTGAAGAGACAGGAGCAGATCAGCTTCCCCCTCACCGACCCTATGACTGTGCCATTGATTTGGTACCTGGGGCACCACTCCCGGTGGGGCGTCTGTACCCAATGTCGGAGCCTGAGTTGGCAGCTTTGCGAGACTACCTGGACAAGAACCTGAAGCGCGGATTCATCCGACCCTCAACTTCTCCCCTGTCTGCTCCAGTCCTCTTCGTGAAGAAGAAAAGCGGGGAGCTCCGGCTGTGCAATGACTACCGGGCCCTGAACAAGATCACCATCCGCGACCGGTACCCTCTACCACTGATCCCTGAACTCTTGGATCGTTTAAAGGGGGCCCAAATCTACACCAAGCTGGACCTCCGCGGAGCGTACAATTTGGTGCGCATACGGCCCGGAGACGAATGGAAGACCGCGTTTGGGACCCGATACGGGCAGTACGAGCACCTGGTGATGCCCTTCGGATTGACCAACGCCCCCGCTGTCTTCCAGAGGTTCATGAATGATGTATTCCGGGACCTGCTCGACCGCTTCGCGATCATATACCTGGATGACATTCTAATTTACTCCCGCAATCCTGCCCAGCATGCCGAGCACGTCCGCCAGGTCCTACAGCGCCTACGAGCCCATGGCCTCTACGCCAAGCTGGAGAAGTGCGACTTTGACCTGCGCTCCGTCGAGTTCCTTGGTCACATTGTGTCACCACAGGGAATCCTCATGGACCCGAAAAAGGTGGAAGCGGTCCTGACCTGGCAGGCCCCTCAGAATCGCAAAGACCTGCAGCGGTTCCTTGGTTTTGCCAACTACTATCGGCAATTCATCCCAGCCTATGCATCTCTGACAACACCCCTGACTCAACTACTCCGCCCCAAAGAACCTTTCCACTGGTCCCCAGAGGCCGATAACGCTTTCTTCACCCTGAAGACCCGCTTCGCCACCGGGCCACTCCTGAGATACCCCGACCCCCAGCTTCCCTTTACGGTGGAAGCTGATGCCTCCAACGTGGCCCTGGGAGCAGTGCTGTCCCAGCGCGAGGAGCCGTCCCAGCCACTCCAGCCCTGCGCCTATTACTCACGCCAGCTCACTGCGGCAGAGAGGAACTACACCATCTGGGAGAGGGAGTTGCTCGCGATCAAGGTGGCTTTTGAGGTTTGGAGACATTACCTTGAAGGGGCTCGCCACCCTGTCCAAGTGCTCACCGACCACCGGAACTTGGAGCATCTCCAGACCACCCGCCGTCTCAACCAGCGCCAGATCCGGTGGTCCCTATTCTTCTCCCGCTTTGACTTCAAGATCACCTACATCCCCCATACCCAGAACCGGAAAGCCGATGCGCTCTCGCGGAAACCGGAATACGCTCCTGCTTTGACTGAGACCGTGCCTGCTGCTCCCATCCTGCCACCCTCAGTGTTTGCAGCCACCTCCACTTCACCAGCACTCGTGGAGGACATTCGTGCTAGCCAGGCCAATGATCCCTGGGTCCAGCAACACCTCCAGGCACTCCAAGATGGCTCAACAGGCGAGTTCACGACTCGAGGCGGCCTCTTGCTACACCACGAACGCCTCTATGTGCCGCCCGGGCCCTTGCGGGCAGAAGTACTACGCATGACCCACGACGCATTACCCGCTGGGCACTTTGGACAACATAAGACCACCCACTTGCTGACACGGGAATTCTGGTGGCCACGAGTTCGCTCCGATGTTGCCCGTTATGTCAGCTCCTGTGACGTCTGCCGACGGGCCAAAGACGTCCCAGCCAAACCCTCGGGGTTGTTACAGCCCTTGCCCACACCCTCAGGACCCTGGGATACCATCTCGATGGACTTCATCACGGAACTTCCACGATCCAAGGGTCAGACGTGCATCTTGGTGGTCGTCGACCTATTTACCAAGATGGCCCACTTCATTCCGTGCCCGAAACTTCCCACAGCTCAGGAGACAGCCCAGCTCTACCTGCAACACATCTTTCGTCTGCACGGACTCCCAGCCCACCTGATCTCAGACCGGGGCCCCCAGTTCTCCTCTCGGTTCTGGCAAGCCCTCCATTCCAGCCTGGGGACTCGAGTGCACCTGTCCTCAGCTTACCACCCACAGACAGATGGTCAGACAGAGCGCACCAATGCCACGCTAGAGCAATATCTCCGCTGTTACACCTGCTACCAGCAGGACGACTGGACCACTCTGTTGCCTCTAGCGGAATTTGCATACAACAACGCGGTCCATTCCTCCACCCAAATGACCCCGTTTGCTGCAACCTACGGGTACCACCCTCGGTTCTTCCCGGCGATCCTGCCACCCACGAATGTCCCCGCTGTTGTGGCCTACCTGCAAGAACTCCGCGCCAGCCAAGACTTGCTCCGAGAGCAGCTACAGCGGGCCAAGGAAGCCTATAAACTAGCTGCGGACCGGAAGAGGCAGGAAGGCCCCCCAATCCAGCCAGGGGATCAGGTGTGGCTCTCAACTCGCTACCTGCGCCGGCCTGGTCGGTCTCACAAGCTGGATGCGCGGTTCATTGGACCCTACCCTGTCTTAGAACAAATAAACCCCGTCGCCTTCAGGCTCCAGTTGCCACCCCACCTCCGCATTCACCCCGTGTTCCATCGCTCCCTCCTTGTTCCAGCTGCACGCCCTGACCCAGCTCGGCCTCCTTCTCCACCGCCACCACCACCAGTGTTGGTGGATGATGAAGAAGAATACGAGGTGCGCCAGATCCTGGACTCCCGGTACCATCGTGGAGGCCTCCAGTACCTTGTGGACTGGGAGGGATACGGCCCAGAAGACCGGTCTTGGGAGCCCGTGGACAATCTTCATGCCCCAGACTTGGTGCAACGGTTCCACAACGACCACCCCGACCTCCCAGGCCCCTCGACGGAGGGGGGCCCTGGGGGGGGGGGATAGTGTCATGGGTGCTGGGGACCCTGTAGAGGAAGTTGAGCCTGCAGCAGAAACTGTGCCCCTGCCACCTGCACCAGTGCCCCTGCCTCCTGCTGGAGAAGATCCCAGCCCCCCTGCCTCGCCCTCTCGGGTGGCGCGTGTGCGTGACCGCCTCCGTCAGGACCTCAGGGATCGGAGGAGGGCGGCACGCTCACAAGCAAGACGCTCCCTAAGCCCTGAGTTTTGAGAGGATTCTGGCCCTTCTAAGAGCAAGGATGCTTGAGTTGCAACAGGATCCTGGCTGCCTCTCTGAGCCAGCAATTAGCCCAAATGGGCAACAGCCAGCAGAGGGCTATATAGCTGTAGGCTTTGGGAGGAGGCTTTGTGGAAGCAACTAGTCATCTACCTGACGTCCTAGCATCCACTTCGGCTTTTGACTTTGGACCTCCTGACCTTGGCTTGACTTCTGGACCCCCTGACTACGGCTTCTGAACCTCTGACCTACGATACCTGGACAACGATTTGGCTTTGGCACCTTGGACACTCTTGCTCACCGGTTACAGACCTTGGACTGCCCCTGGACTTCGCCTGGCCTGGCCCCAGCTCGTGACAAGTGGGATGGCCCTCTGACTCATTTGGGTTTGACACCCTACATACGACCAATGGGGGCAACGAAAGAAAGCAGAAGTTGCTTCTAGAAATTGGGTGTGAATGAGAAGTACTCTAGAAGAATCGTCGTTAAAGAAGCATACTGTGGGAACTCCCTAGTGGCCCACAGCAGATTGACAGCAGAGATGTCGCCATTTCCCCTCAAATCTGGCCAGGAAATGTTAGCCCACTGAGGCTCTTTCATAATTGAACTTGGGTCTGCCCCTCTTCATCCATGTAGGCAGCCTGAGTTTAAGAGCAAAAAGAAATAGGCAACCTCCAGCCTGGTTAGTTATTTTAGTTTACAAAATTTATATCCCACCTTTTTGCCCTCACAAGAGCCACCAGAGTGGTTAACAGTTTAGAACATACATGATAAAATCACATTTTCAAACTGTTAAAATCAACCTCCCTAAAATACATGTAATCCAGATAATTAAGAACAAAACTAAAAGATATACCAAGACATAAAAAACAGCAATTAAAACATTGGTCAGGAAGTAGGGATCACTGAGGAAACACCAAATGAAACAAAAAAATCTTCATAACTGACAGAAGTTGACAACAGCAGGGGACAGACAACTGTCTATGGAGAAAGTTCCAGAGCTTTGGTGTCATGATGTGTTGCCACCTGCCCAATCTCAGAAGGTGGGGCCACCTGAGGCAGACACTCTGAAGATGACCACAAGTGTTGGGTGGGTTCGGAATAGGGTTGCCAAGTCCAATTCAAGAAATATCTGGGGACTTTGGGGGTGGAGCCAGGAGACATTAGGGGTGGAGCCAAGATCAAGGCTGTGACAAGCATAATTGAACTCCAAAGGGTGTTCTGGCCATCACATTTAAAGGGACGGCACACCTTTTCAATTCCTTCCTTCAATAGGAAATAATGAAGGATAGGGGCACCTTCTTTTGGGGCTCATAGAATTGGACCCCCTGGTCCAATCTTTTTGAAACTTGGGGGTATTTTTGGGAGAGGCACTAGATGCTATACTGAAAATTTGGTGCCTCTATCCCAAAAACCAGCCTCCTTAGAGCCCCAGATACCCACGGATCAATTCTCCATGATTTTCTATAGGAATAAATCTCCATAGGGAATAATAGAGTTCCCAGAAGACATCTCCCTCCCCTCCCCCCACTTTCTGATGACCCTGAAGCGGGGGGAGGGCCTCCAAACCAAGGGATCCCCTGCCCCCACCTGGGGATTGGCAACCCTAGTTCAGAAGCGAGTAGGCAGTCCTTTGGGTATGTTGGGCCCCAAACCATAAATGGCTTTGAAGGTCAAGAGTGGTGTCTCAAACTGTGCCTGGAAACAAATTGGGAGCCAGTGTAGATGGGCCAAGACTGGACTGATATGGTCCATATGACTAACTCCTACCACCATCCTGGCTGCAGCAATCTGTACTAATTGAAGTTTCCAAACACTTTTCAAGAGCAGCCCCATATAGGGAACATTGCAGTCATCTAATCTAGATGTAACCTAATCTGTGACCTTATTATTACTTCATGGATAATTCTAAGAAAGCGTTCCCCAAGGAGAAGGCTGTCTGAAGGCTATAACTGGTACATAGGAATATACTGAGAGATGCAATTTGAGAGGTGTGAGGGACCCAGACTTTTACAACTGATCTCCAGCTGGCAGAGTTCAGCTCCCATGGAGGAAATGGTTGCTTTGGAAGGTGGACTCTGTAGCTGTATCATGCTGAGGCCCCTCCCTTCCCAAAGCCCCTAGGCTTCCCAACCCTCCCACCCTGGCGGGGGACCCCAGGATTTCCACCCTCTTCCCCCGCTCCCCCAAAAAACGGAAGCGGGGGGAGGGGGGAAACGGCACCGGGGAGCACGGCGAGCCGCCATATCCCGGAGCGGGCGAGGCCACCGCGCCACTGCCGCCCCCTCCCCGCCCACCGCAGCTGCTCCTCCGAGATGAGCCCAGGATGAGCCCATCTCGGAGGAGCAGCCAAGAGGCGGCAGCAGCGCAGGGGAGGGCGAGGCAGGCCAGGAGTATGGCGAGCCGCGAATCCGGGCCCTTCTAGGACCCGGACTCGCGGCTCACCACACCCCCGGCCCGCCTCCACCCCCCCCGATTCCACCCCAGAGGCGGAGCGGAGCGGGCGAGGCCATCTTGGAGGAGCAGCCATGGTGAACAGAGAAGAGGCGGCAGCGGCCTCGCCCGCTCCGAGACGGTGCGGCTCGCCGTTTCCCCCCTCCCCCTAGCTCCACCCCAATGTCTCCTGGCTCCACCCCCAAAGTCCCCAGATATTTCTGGGGTTGGACTTGGGAACCCTACAAGCCCCACCCTCTCCCAGATCCACCCCCAAAGTCTCCAAGTATTTTCTATGACAGACTTGGCAACCCTAATGAGGCAAACCCAGATCTGTTGCTGTCGCATAGGGTCCCCAGGTCTAAATTGGGAAATTCCTGGGGATTTGAGGGCAGAGTCTTGGAAAGGCAGAATTTGAGGAAGGGAGGGAACTCAGCATGGATGGGATACCAGAGGCTTCACTTTCTGAAGCTGCCAATTTTCTCCAAGGGAACTCTGTAGTCTGGAGATCATCTCTAATTCCGGGAGAACTCCAGGCCCCACCTAGAGGTTCACAAACCTACAGTCACAAATAATTTTCGCCTAATCTGGATTAACATTTTGTGGTTGTTGCTGTGATGTCTGAAAGAGTGCTTGCAATGAGCACTGTTCATGGAAAATGCTAGTTTTACTTGGGGACTCTATGTTGGGCGGAAAGGTAGAATAAAAATGTTTAGAATAAATAAATCGAATAAAACCACATGGCATGGTGTAAGAGATATTTGAAACAACTTTCCTGGAGCATGGGAAATTTGCTTGAAATAAATTCTCTGGAATTCTGGAAGACTTACTTCATAAGTCACAGCAAGTTTCCGAAAGAAAGTTGCAGGAGTCAGTACTTTAAAAAGACAGCCATACACAAAGAGGGCCAGATTGTTCTCAATTTTTTCAGACCCTTCTAATTCAAAGCTCTGGGAACAGCAAATACTGAAAGCCTCATTCCTTGGGAGTATAACTCAGATGTTCTAATTGCAAAAAAGATCATGGGGAAACCATCACCAAATTGTTGAGGAGGATTCCTGAGATGGCAAATGCATATGGCAAGTCTTCTAAATGAAATAATATGTCATGTGAGAAGAGTGTGTGGGGAAACACTTCAGTGGAACTAGCCATGAATTTTGCTAGCCACTGGATGGCGTCTTTGTTCCATAATATTACTGCTAAAAGGTTAGTGGGGAATTTGCTGAGGGTTAACATTTTGTTATTTCTCTTTCTGTTTGGGATTACAGCAATATCCAATCTTTCTCACACATAAATCTGAAACAAATAAATGTGCTTGTCCACTAAAAATACTTAGGGAAGTGGGGAGAGAGAGAGAGAGAGAAAGAGGATGAAACATGACAACTTAAACAAAAAAGTTACAATTTTCAATCAAATGATCTTTGAAACAGTGCATATCTGGAATCTGAGAATACAAAAATACATCTAAGTGACCAATATTAAATACAGAACAATTAACAATCAAACCACTCATAAAAGTCTGTTTTACTAAAAAGCCTAATGATATTTAAACACCTGAGATAAGAGTGAAGCTGCCTTATATCAGTTCCAACCATGGGTCTATCAAGGTCAGTCTTGTTTAAGCTAACTGGCTGCAACTCTCCAGGGTCTCAGCAGGAAGCCTTTTCCATCACCAACTACCTGACTCTTTCTGCTGGACCTTCTGTATGCAGATTAGGTGCTTTGACACAGCCATGGAGCAAGATAGTACAGTTACAGTGCAATCCTAAGAAGAGTTACTCCAGTCCATTGAAATGAATGTGCTTAGACTGGAGTAACTCTGTTTAGGATTGTACTGTAAGTGAACTAGGAAGGCTGAGGCAACATCTCCTCATGGCTGTTTGGATGGAGGGGACACAAGGCAATACCTCCTAAAAACCATAAAGGATGCACAAGGAAAGATGCTCAATGAAATATGCTGAGTTGGCATCACAGAAGTGCCAGCCACCATCTTGAATTAAGCTGGAAAGCAAATGTGGATACCGGCATGATTGTCCTGGCATTGTAAGGCAGGTTTTGAATCTATTAAGCCATCTTGAACTGAATCAGACCATCTGTCTATCTAGTTCTGATCAGCGTGGATTGCCAAGGTCTCCAACACAGAAAGGTCTTTCTCAACCCCCTTTACCTGGGAATGTTGGCAGTTGGACTTGGGACCTGACAACTTGTGTGTGCCTTGCCACTGAGCTTGGATCCTTCTCCGTTTCCTTTGTTCTGAAATGCCTGAAGCTACTGGACAGTTTTCAAGGACAACTTCCCCTAAGGGTACATGGTAAATTTGAGCTCTCAGATTTATAAATGCATGAATGATGGCTCACAAACTCTTGCTTTTGTACATGCTGCTGACTGCATAGAAGACGTGATGGTTAAGGCATATCTTGGTATTGCTGCAGTGGTTGCAGTTGTATAGTTGGATCCGGATACACTTCCACTTTGGAACCTGCTGCAAGAGGAACAAAGAGACTGCCTCCCAATCAACCAACTTCTCCACATGGGGATCCCAAACTGTGATGATCTCCATGCCTTGTCCCTTTTTAGTCCAAAGGGCAGAGCAGTTATCCCCAACATGGCACCTCTGAGCACTGTAGTGTTTCCTGGCACCCATTTCTGCCTTCCTAAAGAAAAGAGCCCATCTTGGCTTTTCTGTATCTTATTGGCGCAAGACGTGCTTCAGAAGACTCCCAGGAGGCATCACCTTTTACGCCTGCTAAGAGGGGTCATGCAGAAACAGCTGCTACTATCATAAGAGAATGTTTGGCTTGACACCTCCCAACCTTTTATAATTGCCTCCATGGCAGCCATTTTGTTGTGACTGGTTCTACCTCCCATGGAAGCCATTTTGTGGTGGTGCTCAATACCCTCTCAAAACTGGGCACCCTGGGACAGACATTATAAATTTGCAAATGGACATTTGAATGATAGGTGAGATTTGAAAAAAGCAAGTCCTGGAGATCTGGTAGAACACTGAGTACATTTAGGACCTTTCTTTGGTATACACATTCAAAATGTAGATTGGAACTGAAAGAAACTCTTCGGATCCTTATAAGATGTGCCTCTTAATTGCCCTTTGTGGTGTTAACACATTTTTAAAAATACACTGCTGTTAATTCTTGCTTTGTTCTAGCCACTGTGGTAAACTTGGTTTATTCAACATGTTACTACTATTACTACTACTTCTGTTGCTGCTGCTACTTGTAGATGTAGTAGTTGTAGCACAGTAGTTGTAACCCCTCGAGTTGTCTTTCTATTAGCACCTCAGCTTAGTAGGGCTTTTTCATGCATGAGTACCAATAAGTTTCAAGCTGAAGTTTCTAATGTATTAGTTATCAATGGGATTCCCAGTGTAAGCTGTGGAATTGGAGTCATGGCTGCTACTTTCTGTTGTGTCAGTAGGGGCATTTCCTCAGGCTCCTTGTTTTTGTGCAACATAAAGGATTCCATTCTTCCACCCACCCTCCTATTTTTTTCTTCAAAGTCTGGTAAAATGTAAAAAGGCTTATGTATCTTGGAAAACTGCCACATTTCTTTAACACTTGAAAAATATGAGAGATTTCTGAGGTTTTAACAACCTCAGGTCTGAATTCCAGAATCAGGACCCATTTCTGCTGCAAGCATTGCCAGTTGACTGCAGAGTTTCCCTTGAGTGTTAATGGCTGTGAAGGATCCAACTAGATGGGGCACTGAAGCAAGTGGACATCTAGGGGAGCAATAACTCATCTTACCATTTTGCGACTTGGAACTTCACTCCCTAAATGTGTACTGAGATTATATCTTTTGGATCTTTCAAGATAAAGGAAACGCCTTGCCTCAAAGTGAACTACTGTGCTAGACAGACAAGTAGCTGGCAGAAAGGGGGACTCATACAACAGAGGTAGACATGCAGACTAGAGAACCCACCAAGCAGTGGCTACCCGCAACCCCCCTGCAAAAGGCAGTGTGAGGCACTAATAATGAACAAACTCGCTCATCAACATAGTTTGTAGGGGCCTATCAAGGAAATAACTAGCATATTTCAATCACATGGAAAACAAGGTTCATTCAAATGAGCCCCAAACTAAGATGCTGTCTTGCAGCCTGGAGGGGGGGCAGTCTTGATGATTTTGGGTCCTGGAGAAAAAAATTCAGGATGGGCCCTGTAGTCATTGCCTCTCCACCACCATCTGCCTTGCCAGAGCCAAGCACAGAGTGGCCCTTACTTCAGGTGAAGTGGTGGGAGGCATCGCTACTGCCAGGAGTCAGCAAGTTGAATGGCAGACAGGGCATATGCAACAGGAACCCGCTCTTCCTTTCCCCCTCTCCTTGGGGGGGGGCAGGACAACAGGTGGTTAGCCCCCCCCCCCATGTGGGTTCCAGGGTGGTTGCCCTTATTGGCCATTGGCTAAGACTGCTCATGGTCTTTTTGCCCTCCTGCTTTTGGGAGCACCTTTTGGTATCTTTGGGAATGCTTCATGTCTTGCAATGCCATCCTAAGCAGAGTGACACCATTCTAAACTCACTGACTTCAACCAACTTAGAAAAGTGTAACTCTACCTAGGATTGCACATCATTATACCCCCTAATTTTGAAGTTTGTATTCCAATTTTGAACAAAGTTGGGGGGAGTTTTGTATTGTGTGTTCTGATGCTTTATACATGACCCTTGGTGCTTGGATAAATGATATATAAATTCTAATAACGGTAATCAGCTTGACTTTAGGGGCATCCTTGATACACACACACAGATCCCTCAGCCATTTCTTTGATGACGATGTCCGAGCTTGAATGTTGCTGAGATGTCTGAGGGAAACAGCAAAGACACATTCTTCCTACCCACCTCTACCTGTGCATCATCCACTGTTTGAAAGGGTCTTCGTCATTTGATTTACAATATCCTATTACTAAATATTTTAAGCCTTCTGCTTTTATCATTCCTGTGAGGTCTCCTTCTCCTGATTTTATAATGTTAACTCAGTGAAATACCAGAGAATCTATTAATAATGTAAATCATGCAAGCTGCAAAAGAGTTCTACTAATTTCACTGTAGCCTTGCCAGTCACTATAAAGAGTACAAATTGTTGCAGTCTGCTTTATCATGCCTAGCTTTTTTTCAGATCTGATGTGCTCTTTCTCCTCAATTCAGTAAACCTTTTACATTTGCCATTTTTGGGAAGTGTTCTACAGTTCCTATTAAAATGTTCTAAGTATTTTTTCCAAATGCCATGCTAAACACAATCACAGCCTTCTAAGTCTGCTAGTTCACTAGGATTAAGAACATAAGAGAAGCCGTGTTGGATCAGGCCAATAGCCCATCCAGTCCAACACTCTGTATTACACAGTGGCCAATACACACACACACACACACACACACACACTGTGGATAATAGCCACTGATGGACCTACTCCATATTTTTATTCAATCCCCTCTTGAAGCTGGCTATGCTTGTAGCCATCACCACCTCCTGTGACAGTGAATTCCACATGTTAATCACCCTTTGGGTGAAGAAATACTTCCTTTTATCCGTTTTAACCTGATTAGAAGGGTGCAGGGCTTTTTTGAGCACGAATGCACAGGAATGCAGTTCCGGCTGGCTTGACGGCAGGGAGTGTGGTCTAATATGCAAATAAGTTCCTGTTGGGCAATTCCTACCAAAAAAGTCCTGGAAGGGCGTAACTGTCCTTACAATTGCACTGCTAGAAAAATAGATTTGGGGGAAAGCCTATGCTGGATAGGGCAGGATAATGGGCATTAATGGTGTCCAGACTTCCCATAATCACAATTGAGCAGAACCAAGAAGTCTCTGCCCAGTCTCTACCCAGCCCCCTGCTGTGAGGCAAGACTATCTTCCCTCCGCTTCACCTCAGGTCAGTTGGCCAGACATGTACTGATTGGGCCACAAGAGTAGGCAGCTGTTATATGGCAGAAGGGTGCCTACAAAGCAATAATTCCAGATAGATTGTAAGCAATGTTCCCTCTAAGCTGCAGAGTCTTGTGAGCAAAAATTCTACTTTGTGAGCTTCAATCAGGCATTAAAGTTGTGAGCTACTACTATTAAAGTTGTGAGCTACTGCATGAATTATTGTGCTCTGGGGTCATCTCTCCTGAGCTAAGACAGAAATGTGTGAGCTGGAGGCTAAAAATCTGTGAGCTAGCTCACACTAACTCAGCTTAGAGGGAACACTGATTGTAAGCAATGCTCTCTCTAGAGTAACCATTACATCCTCATGTTAGGTGCTGGAAGAAGAGGGTAAAGATGAGCACCACTTCAGGATGTCTTAGTGAAGTACACTTGGATGGAAGTAAGTTGTACGGAACTGCGGTAGAACTACTTCCTTTCAAGGATTATAATGCATCTGTAAAGAACATAATAGCCCCTCCAGCACAGTAAGGGGAAGGCCTTGTCTGCTCTGTGACATACATGGGGCTATTACATATTGGTGCGGCACCAGAGATTCCATCAACCAATTAGCTGCTGCCTTTTTTTTTTTTTAGATTTATTCCCTCCAGTTGATTTTCTGACTAGTTATTGACATTTATAATTTAATATCTTATTTGGCTAGCGCTTCCTGAAAATCAGGAATCCAGAAGGCTCCTGGTCAAATCTCCAGATTCTCTAAAAAACTATCTGATGTTTATTTCCCCCTAGTTTTGCTGTCTGTTTCTCATTGCTGTTTTATTCACCCCCCCCCTTTTTTTTTTCTTTACAGAACCGGAGAAACTTGAGTTTTGTTGGTGAAATCATTATCCGATTTTTGGAGAATTGTTTCTGAACAGGGCTTGGCATCTTGAACCCAGCCAAGTAGAAATGCCCTCAGTAACGACTCCCCTTAACCAAAAATTGCATATTTTACCGTATATACTTTGGCAGAAGAAGGGAGAATGCCGTGTGTTTTTCCTTATAATGTATCAAATGAATGGAAAATAAAGTGGTTGGGTTATATTCCACCTTGAAAGCTATTCATATTTAATAATTGCTCTAGTTTCTCAGAACCACTTTAATGTTTCACTCAAAGGTTTGAAATACATTCGGCATTAGGAATCTGCGAGTCGCTCCTTTCTCAGAAGCCGGTTCTTTCAAGTTTTCTATAATATCAGCCCCCTCTCTCCCCCTTGTTTTTTTGGAGAGCTCTGCAGAAAAACTCGGTAGTGTTCCCCAAAGGCTGTTTCAGAGATGGTGTCTCCACTCCCCAGATTCAGAATATAAACTGCTAAAGTGAGAGCAGATGCCGTGCCGTCGTTGGCAGGGAGCGCCAGCCAAATGCCTTAAAGTGATCGCGAAAGAGGTTGCTTTGTAAAATATTGTACATTCTTATCTCTACAGTAACTTGGCAGCATGTTGTTTTTTCCATGTAAATAATATGATTACCAAATCCTGCCATAGGTGAGAAGAAACAGTTCAAAGGAACAAAGGCGCTTGTCCTCTTTCCGAGATGATCCCGGTTTGCATTTTTTTTTGGCTACTGATAATTGCATCCAAGAGATTTTCATTGGTTCAGACTTTGCTTTGATTTGAGACTGGTCTTTCAAATGTATCTTCATAACTCCAGCCCACTTCTCACCTGGCTCTTCATTACAACATGGATTAGCCCACCTCATCAGATTGATTTCTCTGAAATGGATTAGCCCACCTTGTCAGATTGATTTCTCTGAAATCTGTTGTGTATCCTTTTCAGCAGAGAATGCCTTTCATAATTCCCTGTCTGATCCCACCAAGTCCTGATAATTTTGCTGATTGTACAGACTCACTATGTGTAATCTGTCTTGAGCCCAGGTAAGAAAGGAGGATTATAAATAATGTAAATAAAATAAAAATAAATAAAATAAAAATAATTCCCTCCGCTGTTCATCTCCATTCCATCCTGCTGCATGACTCTGGCTGATTCTACACTCAGGTTTGATGAGCACTGAATCCGCCCGCTAGAGATCCGGGTCATTCAAAATGTGTCCACATTTAAAAATTTGCTCCTCATGTTTTGCGGAGTTTTACGTCTTTATTTGCAAAAGGAAGAAAGGCTGCAGGCCCTTGCCCTCCCAAAGGCTGGAGGTTCAATTCAGCTGTCTCTCAAGATTGCCCAGTCATAGGTGGGGGTGGTATTTGAAACTACAGTCAAGGTATTTCTATCAGATACATACTCTCAACCACCCCAAAATTGGCTTTGCTTTGGCTCTGGTTGAAACTGGGCTTTTATTCCAGGAGGGGGGAGAAGAAGTGGGCAGAGCCGACAACCACCTGGAGCAGGGGAGAGATACCACCCCTGGCAAGGACTCCAGCCCCCCATGCAGCAGTGCGCGCATTGCTGCCGCACACCACCTCTTTCTCCTTGCAAGGGAAGTTGAGCTCAGAGGAGAAGGTGCCCTGCTCGGCTGCTCTCGCCTGAAGGTGAGAGGATCCGAGCAGGGCTGGATGCACTCTTCTCTGAGCTTGGAGAGACAAGAGCAAGCTGTGGGTCAGGAACTCACATCAGCAAACCCTCTGGAGGCGAGGGAAGCTGGGAGGAGTGCATTCTCCTCTGAGCCCAGCTTCCTTTGCTTGGCCCAGCTAATGACCTATTCACAGTACCTGAGGTCAGCAGGCTAGAATACTCTACTCTTCTTCCATTGGGACAATGGCAGTAGGCCAGGTTCCAGCTAATTTTACTAGCTTGACCAGTCCAGAAGCTTCATACTGCCTGTGGATCACAAGAGCTGATATTACATTCCCTTCTGCCATCTGAGATTAGACTTGCTAGGCCGTGGTGGGTGGGGCCTGGCAACCTTGTGCCATACCATGTACCTAAGTCACAGAGGGATGATCTAGCACAGACATTAGTTTTTCCATAGAATTTTTGCAGAATGCTAGAGTGTCCTATATTACTTCTGGGTTACGCTTGCCAACCTTTGAGTAGAACCTAGAGATTTCCTGGAATTAAAGTGGATCTCCAGACAACAGAGATCAGTTCCCCTTAGGCTTGCCAATCCCCAGGTCCCAGTGGGGGTTCTTCCACTTTCCCAGGCTCCTTCCCACCCCCAGTCAGCTGGCTGGCGGGGGAAAGTCCTGCCCACATAGCCACCATTTGACTTTCCACCTTCAGAGGCTTCAGTCTCCAATTGGAAAGGCTTCCTCTTGGGATGGTGTGTCTGTGTTACTTTGAAGAAGTTGGCAGCAACTCGTGAGTAGAGACGCCAATCCCTCACTTCAGAGTTGCCAGAAATGGGGAGGGAAATGTCTGCTGGGCACTTCATTATTCCCTATGTGGAGATCGATTCTCATAGGGTATAATGGGAAATTGATCTGGAGGTATCGGGGGCTCTGGGGGGGCTGTTTTTTGAGGTAGAGGCACCAAATTTTCAGTATAGCATCTAGTGCCTCTCCCCAAATACCCCCCAAGTTTCAAGGTGATTGGACCAGGCGGTCCAATTCTCTGATCCCCAAAAGAAGGTGTCCCTATCCATTATTTCCTATGGAAGGAAGGCATTTAAAAAGGTGTGCTGTCCCTTTAAATGTGATGGCCAGAACTCCCTTGGAGTTCAATTATGCTTGTCACACCGTTGCTCTTGGCTCCGCCCCCAATGTCTCCTGAATCCACCCCCAAAGTCCCCAGATATTTCTTGAATTGGACTTGGCAACCCTAGTTCCCCTGGAGAAAACAGATGCTTTAAAGGGCAGACTGTATGCAGGGATGTCAAACATGTGGCTCAGGGGCCGAATCAGGCCCCCAGAGGGCTCCTATCTGGCCCCTGTGCAACTGGATCTTGTCTGCTTCCTTCTCCCTCTCTCTTGCTTCTTTCTGCATCTCAGCTTGCTTTGCAAGGCTTGCTCAACTGCACAGGAGCTACAGAGCAAAACCTCTATTTTCTTCATTGGTTGAGGCTCCTCCAGCTCCAGCTCCTGGTCCCCTGGGGAGGGAGGGAAAGAGCCAGAGCTTCCTTTGCCCAGTCCCCTGGATCCCATGGGAGAAATACAAAGAAATTTTACCAACCTCGGAAGGATGGAAGGCTGAGTCAACCTCGAGTCAGCTACCTGAAAACCCAGCTTCCGCCGGGGATCGAACTCAGGTTGTGAGCGGAGCTTAGAACTGCAGTACTGCAGCTTTAACACTCTGCACCATGGGGAGGGCGGGATATAAATAGAATAAACCATAAACTTACTACTACTACTACTGCAGTAGTAGTAATATCAGCAGCATCTGCCAAGCTAGAACTGCTAGGCCAGAGCACAGAAAAAGAAAGTAGGCTGTAAAGGTGCAGTAGCAATATTTATAAAACTATTCCATACATCACAGAATCTTCAGTCCAGGGGGTCATGCTGATGTGAGTTCCTGACCCATGGCTTGATCTTCTCCCCAAGCAGCTGTTTGGGTTGAAACTTCAATCAAGGCATTTTGTAAAAATCAACCAGAACAGTTGGGTCTGCTGAGGGGCATGTGAAGCCTACTGCCAGGTGCCCCTTCCTGGCTTTTAATGCAATTCTTGGATTAGGGCAAGCTAGGGCTTTTTCTGAGCAGGAACACAGAGGAACACAGCTCCAGCTGGCTTGGTGTCGGGGTGTGTGGCCTAATATGCAAATGAGTTCCAGCTGGGCTTTTTCTACAAAAAAAGCCCTGGGTTAAGCCCAAAATTTGACCGTTTGCTCATTTGCTCAACAAATGTCTTGAACTAGTGAGCTGGTTGGTTGACTGCACAAGTGGCTGTGTTGCTTGCTAGCTGTACAGACAACTCCTGGTGCCTTATTTTTCACATGCACAATACAGAACTGTTATGTTGCCTATGCACATTGATATTTTGCCGCTTTTGCACTTGCACAGTTATTAATCATATACATGGATTTAACCAACCAATCATTTAAACAGTAACTTCATTTTTTTTTTGCAACTGCAACTTAAAAATGTTTTTTTTTTTTTGCAACTGTCGCTGTGGTGATCACCAAAAAATGGCAGGAGGTGAAGCAGAGTAATAGGTCAGAACTCATTTGCACATTAGGCCACACCTCCTGACACCAAGTCAGCCGGAAGTGCGTTCCTGTGTATTCCTGCTCAAAAAAGCCCTGAGTCAGGCACATATAAGGGGTATGTTGTGTGTTAATAATCCAAACAACGAACATGATGGGAAGCTACCACTGCCATGGTTTTGCTGATTCCACAAAGTGTTCCAAGAGGCCTTTAAAAGCCTTCTGTCTTGTTTTCTCAGAACAGTTGCTATTAGTTTAATAAATAATAAATAGAAGCATTCTGCCACCACAGTTTTGCTTGCCCATTTATCAATAGAGGCATCTGTGTTTGACTAAGATGCTACTTCTTATGGATTGTTGACTGCGTTGTCAGAAATGGCACTCTGGGTACATAGAGCCAGCACACAGCACATCATACTGGACTGTTCCAATCTTTTTTCTTACACCTGCTGACTTGGTGTTCTGAGGCATTCAGAATGTCTAGTACAGAATTTTTCAAACTTTTGATGCCTGTTTTTCTTTATTTTTTGGGGGGAAGGGGGGAGTAAGCAGAAAGCAAAACTCTCAGCATTCAAGGTTCTGATTGTGGTGGTGTTTTAGTTTATCTCTTCCTCCAGAAAAGGGGTCTCAGTAGAATATGTGGTCATTTTATTCAAATAAGGGTGAGAGCAGTATGGAAGAGTGCATGAAGCGCAGAGTTGATATGCTTAAGTATGTCCAGGAACTGTATGCTGAAAAAGGAAGATTCTGGATTAGGGTTCAGCATTATCAATACCAGATGGTATTCATTTAGGAAAACAGAAAGAAAAAATGCCAGAAAATCAGGGGCAGCCTAAGACAATTTTCAGCATGAAATAGGCCTGGCCTAGGATTGCCAGCCTCCAGGTGGTAGCTGAAGATCTTCAGCTATTAAAACTGATCTCCAGGCTACAGAGATCAGTTCACCTGAAAAAATGGCTGCTTTGGAAGGTGGACTTTATGGCATTGTATCCTAGAGAGGCCCTATCCCTCCCCAAATCCTGTCCTCTCCAAGTTCCACCCCCCAAATCTCTAGGGATTTCCCAATCCAGAGCTGGCAACCTTATGTGGCAACTAGAGGGAGACTGAGGGAGACATGAAGAAGCAATGCCATGATATCCATTCTGGGAAAATCCTGGAAGTGACATCACATCTCCCTAGGAATTGCTGGAAGCTCTATGGTAAAACCACAGAGATTCCAACAATTCCTAAAGAAGCAAATTTTCCTTGGAAATGATGTCACACCATAGACCTGGCGGTGACTCCCCCCCCTCCTACCACTGCTCATAGCAGAGGAAATGGGAGTTGGGGGCAGGGAATCCCCCACCCCACTGGAAAACTGCAACCGTAGTGTGACATTGTTGTTAGTCTGAAATGTGCAGCAAGGCAAATTCACATTTCCACAGTGTTTCAGGGCAGAAGCAAGCAACAATATACTCCTAGTGGTGGAACAAAAACACTGAGGCAGACATGTGCCAGGGTTCAAAGCGAGTAGAGTTTTAAGAGGAATTCTCTTAATTCCTCTTCATTTACTTTCTCCCTGAAATCCAACTATCGTTTTATCCCTCTCTTTAAGAATTCGGAGCCTGTTTAATTCCACTTGGATCAAAAGAGATAGTCAAAAAGAGGAGAGGCAGGATAGGAGGTTCTGCAAAATTTCGCAATTTCATTTTGCAGATACTCAGAGATGGGCAATATCTTCCCTGACCTTCCTAACCTCCTGTGAGAGCACCCCAGGATGTGGAACTTCAAAAATACCCTTCAGGTGCCTAAGTTACAAAAGAGGTGGATAGAAATGTAACAGAAAACAGCAAAGAGGAATCAAAGAGAAATTCTTCTTTTGAAAGAGAAAAAGAGAATAAGAAATTCCACTCCCCATGAAAGGTAAAGGTGCAAGCACCAGGTCATTACCAACCCTTGGGCTGATGTCACATTATGACGTTTTCTTGGCAGACTTTTTAATGGGGTGGTTTGCCATTGCCTTCCCCAGTCATCTACACTTTCCCCCCCAGCAAGCTGGGTACTCATTTTAGCAACCTCGGAAGGATGGAAGGCTGAGTCAACCTGAAGCCGGCTACCTGAACCTAGCTTCCGCTGGGATCAAACTCAGGTCGTGAGTACAGCTTGGACTGCAGTACTGCAGCTTACCACTCTGCAACACAGGGCTCTCCACTCCCCATACCAATGCTAAAAGTAAGCTTGTGGGTCTTGCTTAGAGTTGCCAGCCCTGGGTTGGGAAATAACTGAAGATTTTGGCGGTGGAGCCTGGGGAGGGTGGGGTTTTGGGAAGGGAGGGACCATAGCAGGGTATTATTTATTACATTTATTTTATTTTAGGCAATTTATAGTCCTCCCTTTCCTGAAAATGGGCTCTGGGCAGATGACAACATTCCCAAAACTGTAAAACAACAGCTAAAAACCAAATTAAGCAATACCATAAAACAAATCATAAGAAGGTATAAAAGGTGGCTCAGTTGAGCACATATAATATATACTAAGAGTCTAGAATAGTAAATAAATTTAATGTTACAACAGATGGATCGCAACACACGGCCAGCTGATGGAATAGGACACCTGCTGACTCAACCAAAGGCCTGGCGGAATAGCTTCATTTTGCAGGCCCTACGGAAACATAATTCAGTGAGGGCCCAGATCTCTAGAGGGAGCTGATTTCACCAGGCTGGGGCCAAGGCCAAAATGGCCCTGACCCTGGTTGAGGCAAGTTGGACGTCCTTTGGGCCAGGGACGGTCAACAGACCATGGAGTCTATCCTCTGAAGCAGCTAATTTCTCCAGGGGGGTTGATCTTAGTCATTTGTATCGATTGTAATGGCAGGAGATCTCCAGATGCCAATTGGAGGTTGTCCACCCTGGTTCTGCTACTGCATAGAATTTAGAACCCGTGCACTTTGGCCTGAATTTTTTCAATAATAGCCTACACCAGGGCTTTTTTTGAGCAGGAACACACAGGAACACAGTTCCAGCTGGCTTGGCATCAGGGGGTGTGGCCTAATATGCAAATGAGTTCCTGCTGGGCTTTTCCCACAAAAAGCTTCTGTGAAACAATGGTGACGTCAGGAGGTGTGGCCTAATATGTAAATGAGATCCTGCTGGGCTTTTTTCTACAAAAAAAAGCCCTGGTCTACACATAAAATAAATTTTGTGTAGGAGGGATTTCTTTGGTTTCCCTGCAAAGGCATCTTTGCTGTAGGGTGTGTGTCTGTAATGACGGTGGTTTTGAATCTTATATTGTGGACAGTTTGGTTTGAAGTATGCATCTCCCTCCCCTCTCCTAAAACCAAGAGATTTTCCTTTGTGCTTTTGCCTAGAGAAAGAAATCCCTGCAGTGCCCCCTGCTGGTGAGTGGCAGCTCACTCTTTCAGCCATGTCAGTGATTGACTGAACCAAACACGTTGCTGACATAGAGCCAAGGGTGATGCTGAAAACTGCCAGTTCATTTTAAATCACATCATTAAAATAACAGAAGTATATATCAATTTAAAACCGCTGTTCGCTGATTCCTCTTTATTTTTTCGACATGTGATGCTTCGCTGTGGCTGCGCTGAGGGAAAATATGGGCATTCCAAGGGAGGGGGGAAAAACAGAGAGAGAGAGAAACATTTGCTTTTAAGTCTCAAGTATATATTTATTTGTGTGCCACCTCCGCCTCAGATCAGAACTCTCCTTCTCCTTGGCACATTGGGGGAATGTGGGGCTTTCTTAAAGCCTCACGGCGGTTGTGCTGATGTGCCCGAGCACGTAGTGAGATTTTATTGTCAGCGCGAAACCTAGACAGACATGCTTTTTTATATAGAATCATTTGAATAATGCACTTTGAATCTTATGTAGTCAGAGGTGCTGCACACAATTGGTTTGCAGAACATAGTTTACAGTGTGTTTGGCATACAGAGCATGCCTCTGTTTGGGGTTTTCACATAGGGGCGTATGGTCGGACACACATGTACGGAACCTTATATCATTCTTGTATAGATTTAATAATGGTTTTCATGTGAGCATGATAAATACCAGCCCTGAGTTATTTATTTATGTGCTTTATTTACAGTCTGCCTTTCTCACTGAGGCTTAAGGCGGGTTGCACGGTGTAAAGTGACACGATCAATAGGATAAGCACTTGGAACAGTACTAGGATTACAAAAGTATGAGACAGTGCAAAAAACAAACGGTAATAGACAAGCTATGAATTAAACCTTGTCTCCAAATCTCGTTGGACCTGTGGGGACTTTTGGGATTTTGAAAGCAGGTAATGAGTAGCAAAATGGCTGCCAAGGGGGGGGGGCACAGTGAATCATTTGTTAGTCTTAAAGGTGCTACTGGACTCTTTACTCTTTTGCAGCAAACTGTAAGAGGGCTTGTGTATGGGTCAGGTCCAATCACGAGATGTTGGGAAGCCCCAAGCAAAGCATCGTTCTGCAACTGAGGCAGCTGTTTCTGAATGGGTGCTCCTTGCTAAAGTTGCCAACTGGCCTGTAGAACAGGGGTCCCCAAACACTGGGCCGTGGACTGGTCCTGGTCTGTGGCCTGCTAGCAACCAAGCCATGGATCGAAGCAAGGCGGTGCACTGCCCCCACTTGCCCAGGACCCAGCAGACAAAAGCTAGAGCAGCCCCACCGCCTCTTCCACCCACCCAGGACCTGATCAGGTGATCGTCTGGGTCTTAAAATGGGAGGGGGGAGGCAGATTGGCCTTCTGCTGCCTGGCCACCTAGCGGGGAGACAGCAAAAACAGCCCCAGTCTCCCCCCCATTTAAAGACTCCCATGTGGGGTAGGGATGGGGCACGGGTGGGAGGGGGCAACCTGGGGCGGCAAAAACCGCAGTACTGCCCCCCACCGGCCAGTAGAAAAATGGTCTTCCATGAAACTGGTCCCTGGTAACAAAAAGGTTGGTAACCATTGCTGTAGAAAATGCCTTCTCCCATTGGTACTGCCGAGTTGCAGCTGACATACGGTGACCAGTGTTCCCTCTAAGCTGAGTTAGCGTGAGCTAGCTCATAGATTTTTAGCCTCCAGCTCACACATTTTTGTCTTAGCTTAGGAAGGATGACCCCAGAGCACACTAATTTATGCAGTAGCTCACAACTTTAATGCCAGCAGTTCACAACTTTAATGCCAGTAGCTCACAAGATTTTGCAGCTTTGAGGGAACACTGACGATGACCCTGGAGGGTTTTCAAGGCAAGAGATGTTCCGAAGTGGTTTGTTGTTGTCTGCCTCTATGTAGCAATGCTCAGTTTCCTGGGTGGTCTCCTGAGTCCCAACCAAGTACTAACCTGGGCCAACCCTGCTTAGCTTCTGAGAGCTGATGAGATGGGGCTAGCCTGGGCCATCCAGCTCAGGGCCCTGTCTCTTTAATAGAGGCTTAATCTGTGGAAATGGGCAGTGGAAGCTTTTTCATGGCCTGGAGTGAAATGACATCATCAGATTGTCGACGCAGATCCAATAGATATTCATAGGGTAGCTGGAAGGACCGGTTTAAAAACTTGCAGCCTTTCTCATAGAGTCACCAATAAGTCTAGGGGAAAATGTTCTGCCCCTGTTATAGAAGCTTAAGGCGTGGAAATGGGCAGCTGAAGCGTTTCATGCCTAGAGGCTGCTGGGTAAATAAGCTTCAATGACAGGGAAAGGATGTTATCCCCCCCTCCTGGCAGTTGGCAACCCTGCCTACTGTTTGCAGGCATAAAAGTGAGGCTTTTTCTGGGGTTTTCTGAAGTACTTCCTACTCCAGTGACATGGAGGAAAGCCAGGACTGGCTCCTCCCTTTGGGAACTGGATGCCAGCAGAGACAACACCCTGCACCACATATAGGGTTGGCAATCCCCAGTTGGGGGCAGGGGACCCCTCCAGTTTGGAGGCTCTCCCCCCACTTCAGGGTTATTAGAAAGGGGAGGGAGGGAGGGAAATGTCTGCTGGGCACTCCATAATACTCTATGGAGACCAATTCCCATAGAGTATAATGGAGAATTGATCTGCGAATATTTGGGGGGGGGGGCTATTTTTTTCAGACAGAGGCACCAAATTTTCAGCATAGCATCCGGTGCCTCTCCCCAAAATACCCCCCAAGTTTCAAAAAGATTGGACCAGGGGGTCCAATTCTGTGAACCCCAAAATAAATGTAGGGAAGGCATTTAAAAGGCACTTGGTCCCTTTAAATGTGATTCCCAGAGCTCCCTTCTGAGTTCAGTCGTGCTTGTCACACCCCTGCTCCTGGCTCCACCCCCAAAGTCCCCAGATATTTCTTGAGTTGGACCTGGCAACCCTTACCATGTACCAACAAACATAATGGGAAACTGGAGGCACACATGAAGGGGCTGACATTTGGTGATGGTGTGATATCAATTCCAAGAAAACCTAAGAATCACTGGAAACGCTATGGTAAAACTGCTCTGAGCAGTGCTGGGAAATGGGAACTGGAGGTGAGGAATCCCTCACCCCAAAAGGGGGCTGGTAACCCAGTACAAACACCAAGTTGGGGATTGCTGCGTTGCTACAACTACAGACATTCTAAACAGTGACCATGGCAGGGGCTTACCAAGAGATGACAAGCTCAGGTGGCCAAGTGATTGTAGGCCAGGGTCTGGAGGGAAGGGCCTGTTGCAACAACAGTGTGAGGAAGAATGGGTCAAGAGAGATTAGTGTGATTGGCTAAAGATATCCACTGAGCTCCAGAGCTGACCAGAGATATGAGGTTGGGTTTCTCAGTCTTAGTCCACATTTTTACCTGCTGGTCCATGCTAGCTTTCCAGGAAATAAAGATGCGTCAAAATCTCAGCTGGAAGGGAAGGGCGAAGGCAATCTTACCCTCTTTGCAGAAGCTGCACAAAGAAATGAACTGTCGCTTTGGCCTCTTTCCATGTCATCTCTCACATGGAAAACTGTCAGTCTGTCCAGCTTTGTAGGATTTCTATTTGCTTATCCTCCAACTCTCCCAGGGAAACCATTTTCCACATATTTCTGCCTGCCTTCCCTGCTGTGTCGCTGTCCCTAATGACTAAGAGAGCTCTGGTCTGGAGGGCCCAGGCTAGCCCAATCTCATCAGAACTTGGAAGCTAAACAGGGTCAGCTGTGGTCGGTGGGAGACCACCAAGGAAGTCCAGGATTGCTAAGCAGAAACAAGCAATGGCAAACCACCTCTGCTTGTCTCTTGCCTTGTAAGCCCTATGAGGTTGCTGTAAGTCAGCTTACGACTAAGAGAGCATTTCTTGGCAGAGTCCCTTCAGTTCCAACCCGCTGGTTCCCATGACCTTAGACTGGAGTCCCTCTGCATGGGATTGCTCTGTCAGTTTGCAAAAGGAAGTCTTGCTTAGACCCCTTTTGATTTGCAGCCTTTCAGGTTAGGGTGTTGCAGCTCCCCACCACTTATATTGGATTCCCAGAAGGTTTTTGGGATGGGAAATAGAGGAGCATGTGTAGGGGGAAGGCTCCCTGTCCTCGGCCCTACACATATTTGAATTTATTCATATGACATCATGTTGGGATATTGCAAATGCCACTCCTTCAGTCATGAAAGAGTCAACCTATTTGCTTATGCATGCTAATGTTAATTAATTAGCATTAGGACCAATTAGATGCTATGCACATATTTCCCACCTGAGAAGGGGAGGTATTATTCATAATTAGTTGTTTGGGAACTCCTATTGATTGATTAGTTTATTGAGGATGCTACATGCAGTCCAGAAAGAGACGAGGGCATTGGGTAAAACCAGGGCTTTTAGGCCACACCCCCTGACACCAAGCCAGCTAGAACTGCATTCCTGTGTCTTCCTGCTCAAAAAAAAGCCTTGGGTAAAACTTTCCCCCCTTTCTTCTCACAGGAACACAAAGTAAAACCGCCAAACAGACAAGAAGTTTATTGTTTTAGAACCTTTCCCTAAATTTTTTTCATGACGTTTTCTTATAATGAAATACATGCTTTACTCTGCTAGGTATATCCAATGCATCAACTTTTTTTTTTTTTTTTAAATGGAATTTGCTTTTTTTTAAAGAAAAAAATTGCTTTTTAGTGCTGAAGGACGGCAAGAGGGGAGGGGAAGAGAAAGTTAAGAATAGGGCACCATTCTCCCCTGGAGGTTAGGGAGCTGTGTCTTATTGTCTGAGACTCTGAGATTCGGAGTGGAGAGTGGGATATAAATCCAATATCATCATCATCATTTTCTTCTTCTTCTATCTGAAAGTCCTGCCTATGCCCAGAGGCAACCATGAATGTGAGGAGGCAGGAGATTTCTGTGGTTCAGTAGTGAGAGGAAAAACCCTCTGTACATGCTCATATATTATTTCCTCAACGACTTAGCCTTAGTTTTGAAAACAGACTCTTGGGTCCAACCCTGGTGAGGTAAGCCAGTGTTGTGTATTGGTTAGAACATCAGACTAGGTAGGACATGGGAAATCCGGCTTGAAATCCCCACTCTGCCAAGGAATCTTGCTGGGTGACCTTGGGGCAGTCACACACACTCTGCCTAACCTACCTCACAGGGTTGTTGTGAGGATTAAATGGAGGAGAGCAGAATGATTTAAGCCTCTTTGGGTTCCTACTGGGGAGAAAGGCCTGGTATAAACAAAGTAAGTAAATAAATACATTTTGGCACCGATTAAGCAGTGAATTCCGAGGATGGGGAGGGGACTATGTTGGAGCCAAACCAGAAAGGAATCTTAAAGTCTAACAGATTTCTTTTAGCACCATGGCTAGAGGTGATTTCATCAGAAGCATGAAGTCAGCA
This sequence comes from Heteronotia binoei, assembly GCF_032191835.1. Classification (NCBI taxonomy): domain Eukaryota; kingdom Metazoa; phylum Chordata; class Lepidosauria; order Squamata; family Gekkonidae; genus Heteronotia; species Heteronotia binoei. The sequence continues at coordinate 28,542,492 of NC_083236.1, forward strand.
GATACAGGTACAGACTGAGATACTGAGGGAAAATCTGTGAATGGTGGGGTTAAAAAGTTCACAAAATGCAAAAGATAGATGTGACATTTCTAAGCAAAACTTAGGACAAGATAAGCACAGTGACTATTCATACTAGTTAGGTCTGCTTAAGCCCAGATTAGCACAATTAAATTTACTGTTGTTTCATAATGTACTGATTATTTAGTTAGCATCCATTTATGGAACAACTGTTTGATGTACTAAAAACCTTTTTGTTTGTTTATAAGACAGGAGAGCAATAGGAAGTCATTTTTGCCATGGAGAGCCAGTTTGGTGTAGTGGTTAAGTGTACAAACTCGTATCTGGAAGAACCGGGTTCGATTCCTCACTTCTCCACTTGCAGCTGCTGGAATAGGTCAGCCATAGCTTTTGCAGAGCTGTCCTTGAAAGGGCAGCTTCTGTGAGAGCTTTTTCAGTCCCACTTTCCTCACAGGATGTCTGTTGTGGGAGAGGAAGGTAAAGGAGACTGTAAGCTGCTCTGAGATTCAGAGTGAAGGGTGGGATCCAACAACAACTGCAACTTCTTCTTCTCCTCTTCCTCCTCCTCCTCCTCCCTTGCTATGAGCTGATAAAAGCACAGTAGGGATCTGGTTCAGATCTGTTCGAAGAAGTGTGCATGCACTTGAAAGCTTGTTCATCTTTTGCTGTTCTGTGGGCAGAATATGAAGAGTTCAGTATCCTGAGGCGGTTGTATGTTAAATTCCCCTGCACCTTTTTATTCCCATAGCTGTGCTTTTCATAAAGGGATGGCATTTTTGAACTGTTTAATATTCTGTGCAGCCTTGATTAAGGTGTTTAAGATGTTCAATACTATTAGGGACTGAGGAAGCTCTCAAGCTGTTATGTTCTTGCCTGTTTTTGTTTTCAGCTTCAGTTTAGAACCCAGGAACTGCAGGTGTGCTCAGGGTTTCCATTCTCCAGGTAGTGGCTGGACATCTCCTGGAATTACAAGTGTTATCCAGGCAACAGAGGTCAGTTCTCCTGGAGAAAATGGCCAATTTGTAAAGTGGACATTATGGCATTATACACCATTGAAGTTCCTCCCTCTTCCCAAATTCTGCCATCTAAGGCTGTACTCCTAAAATCTCCAGGTGTTTCCCAACCTGGAACTGGCAACCCTAGATGTGCCTGATGAAGTGGCTCACTTGATTTCCCACGGAACATAAAGCAGAGGAAGGACAGTGTCAGTCCAAAGTGATCCAGATGGTGCTGTTTCCTACCCTCCCTCCATGAATCTGAGATTTTTCTCCTGCAGAAGTTCCATGGAAAGGGGTCCACAAAAGCACAGTAGGGATCCTCTTTGTGTCTTTCCTCCATTTGGCCTGCTTAAATACCCAAAGACAGGCTGCTTGTGGTTAAGAAACTCACTTAGAAAAAAAAAAGTGGGTTATATAGACCAGAGAGCACGAGATGAGGCTGAGTAGTGCAAATACGTTAATCTGTAGTTGCAAAGTTTGTCTTCCATGAGTCACTCAGACCACTGCAGCTGCTCTGTAATGAAAGGGGGGCTGCAGAAACGAACAGGGACATGTCTGCATTGTGCAGGAGCCTGTGGATCTTGTCCACTAGCTGAGAGGCTTTCCTTCCTTCATGGAAGTAACCAGAGCCTTTTTTGTAGGGAAAAAAAAACAGCAGGAACTCATTTGCATCTTAGGCCACACCCCTTGTCCCCAAGCCAGCTGGAACTGTGTTCCTGTGCATTCCTGCTAAAAAAAAACAACCCCACTGGAAGTAACCTTCCTGACACAAAGGCTCCTTCTGCCAGAGGATAGCAACTCTGTTGGTGCAATGCATCTGTAGAATCCAACCTGATGTCTTTTCTTTCCTTGGGAATGCTGAACACATTTTAAGCATCCGCTGTCACTGAAACCGTGATATCTGCGGTTGGGAGTTAAATTGCTTCCAGCACCGACGTCCCGTAGAAAACACAGAATCAAATAACTCCTTGTCTGCGAGTGAAATTAAATTGAATAGTTAAAATTGACTTTGTGGAGAAGAACCTCCATCCAACATAAAAATTACAGCACATGATTTTTTTCCCCTGAAAAACCAGAGGATCTGGAAACTTCAAGGCTGGAGCAGAAACAACACATTGAACCACCATTGTTTCTAGGAAGTCCACAAGCTATACAGATAGATCCAAGTAGTCAACTGTATTGGTCTGAAGTAGTAGAACAAAATAGGAGTCAAATTGCACCTTTAAGACCAACTTAGTTTTATTCAGAACGTAAACTTTTGTGTGCTTTCTAAGCACACTTCATCAGACAAGGAATCCAGTACAGTGGGCAAAGCTGGTAGTCAGTGGCTCAGAATGCAAACTATACAGAGTCAAAGCAGAAGAGATACTGGAGGATCTATTCTTCTAGCATTTTTTATATGGGTTTTGATCTGAGAACACCTGCCAACCTCTAGGTGATATAAAAAAAATAAGTATTGTGACCAACGTTCCTTCTAAGCTACAGAGTCTTGTGAGCAAAAATTCTACTTTGTGAGCTACTGGCATTAAAGTTGTGAGCTACTGCATAAATTAGTGTGCTCTGAGCCAGTTTTCCTGAGCTAAGACAAAAATGTGTGAGCTGGAGGCTCAAAATCTGTGAGCTAGCTCATGCTAACTCAGCTTAGAGGGAACACTGTGACCACAATTGCTATGTATAATTACTGAAAATTGCAACAAACTTTACTGTAATAATTATAACCCAAGCAGCCCACAGAAAATAGTCCCACCATACAAACAAATCAATGGTTGGATATTGTGCTAACAATAGCATACTAACATCAGTGAACTCAATGTCCTTTCTTGATGGCTCTTGTGTTATAGAAACCTCCAGGTGGTGGCTAGAGATCTCCTGGGATTGTAAGTGATCTCAGGTGATAAAGATCAGTTCCCCTGGAGAAAATGGCTACTTTGGAAGGTGGACTTGATGGCATTGTACCCTACTGAAGTCCCTCCCTTCCCTAAGCCCCGCCTCCTCTGGCTCCACCCCTCAAATCTCCAGGGGTGCAGTCAGATGAGCTGTTTAATCCATTGTCATTGTTTCTTCCCAACAGATTTAAATTGCTCAATCAGACAGCAACATCTGTATCCCATTCCGCAGTCATCAGCCCCCCGCACTCACCCCTGACTTTCCCAACGTCAGAGAAAATCCAGTATTTACTGAACTTACCAGGTTCACCACATGTATCTGGATGTCTGATCACTCTCTTGCCTAGTCAAGCCATTTGGGAAATTGCAAATGTTTATTTTTGTTGCCATTTTTTTTAACAAGTTAGCGATATGCACATAAGCAATTGTTAATTACTGCTCATGCAGAATTTGCATGAGAAGCAGCAGCGGCAACAGCAGCAAACCAGGGATGTTTGCTTGGTCTTTTGACAGAGTTGAAGGGAGCAAGATGCTGTGAGAAGCAGGCAAAGTGTGCCTCCTTGCTTTGCGATTTGCCGGAACAGAGAATAGCCTCCTTTCCATCTAGGATAATCCATGAGTGGGGAAGCACCACATCCAGATCAAGCATCACCCGGGGGAGGGAAAGTGCAGGTTGCCTAGTTGCAAATCCAGTGTGGACAGCAGAGACAGCCCTCCCTCTATCTTCAGCACCTCGTGTCTCCCATCCCCTTCCTGGATGAGAATGAAAACGCTTTGCTGGAAGAAGGCTGTGTGACTGGGGTGACCCTTGGCGGCAAGGAGAGGATGTCTGATCAAACAATCCCGGAACAAAAAATCCCCGATCAAATTAGAAACACAGCCACAACACGATGAGCATGCCAGCTGTCCGCAGCCCAGGCTTATCCCAAGTCAAGATCCTGGAGGAAGGAAAGGTCCCCTGTGCAAGCACCAGTCGTTTCCGACTCTGGGGTGACGTTGCTTTCACAACGTTTTCACGGTAAACTTTTTACGGTGTGGTTTGCCATTGCCTTCCCCAGTCATCTACACTCCCCCCCCCCACCGCAAGCTGGGTACTCATTTTACTGACCTCGGAAGGATGGAAGGCTGAGTCAACCTCGAGCCGGCTACCTGAAAACCCAGCTTCCACCGGGGATTGAACTCAGTGTACTGCAATACACTGATGTAATGCACTGCAATTAATTTGTATTGTTCAATTCTGATGTTATTATGAATAGCAACATGAACTACCAGTATTATCCATTGTAATAGAGTTACAAGTTTATCCCAAGTCAAAGCTGGCAACCCAAGTGGGACATGACTGGGTCTCCCCACCATTGCATCCGGTGGCTCACCCTGAACCTACCATGTTCTCCAGATCAGGGATGCTTTTCCCCTGGTCCATGGACTGGGTTATCCCCCCCCCCCCCATTCTTGTCTGCATATCACCAGTGCCAAGTAGCTGGCCTTGCCCTCCAGCTCTCCTCCTTTCTCTGCTTTTTATTTACTCTGATGAGCAGCCGCTCTCCAGAGACTCAGACAGAAGCCTTTCACATCGCCTCCTACCTGATTCTTTTAACTGGTGATTCTGGGAATTGAACCTGGGACCTTTTGCATGCAAAGCAGATGCTCCACGACTGTGTCACAGCCCTTCCCTTTGCTGGTAAGCGATCCTTTATTCACAAGCCATCCTTTATTTGCAAGCAGGTTAGTGATTGCATGGAAGCTTTCTTCCAACTCTCTGGTGACAGATGCAGATGTCTGGGGCAACTTGCCACATTCTCCTCAGGAATGCCACTCCCTCCATGGACCATTCCTCAGTCATCTTCCCCCTCCTGGCTCTGAGCATGCTGTAGTGTGACACCAACCCCAATTTCATTATTTATGAGCATTCCGACAGCTGTCAGTCGAGGTGAAAGCAACAATAACCCTCTTTCAAATTCCAGGAAACACTGCTGGCATTGTTGCCAAGTCGCTTTTATGATTGCATTTTCGGTCTGGCATTGCACAGGCAGCCGCAGCTGAGACAGAAATTCCCCCAAATCTTGCAAACTGAACTGCATTTCGCACCCCCCCCCCTACTAAACCAGACAGTTTTACCTTAGTTGGAAAACATCCATTCCTTCATTCCCACCCTGTTTACTTCTTGCCCTTCCAAGGAGCTCTAGGTGGCACAATCCCATTTCCCCCCCTGTGTGAGGTAGGTAATAAGAGAATGACTGGCCTGCAGCATGCTTCATGGCTTGAGCGGGGATTTTAACCCCCTCCTTGTCCAGCCTTCTAACAGCTGCACTACGTATTGCCTTGGCTGCCAGGGACAATAAGGCTCTTAAAGTAGCAAGAGCCACTGAGCATCCCTCACAGACTTGACAGGCCCCTGCCAAGGATAGGCTTCCAGGTGCCTCCTCCACAAGCAAAGTCCAAGCTGAGCAGCTCTTGCACGCATTGCATTTAGTTATGCATATCCTGCTTTTTCTCCCAGTCGGGACTCAAAGCAGCTTCAAACATTGTTCTCTCCTCCTTCACTTTTTCTTCAACATCCCTGTGTGTTAGGCCAGGCTGAGAGTTTGTGATGAGCCCAAGATCACCCAGCGAGCTTCCATAGTAATAACGGGGATTCAGACCTGGCTGTCTCAGGATTCTAATTTGATGCTCTTTCTGTTACACCATACCTTGCAACTTTACAAGTGCCACTGGGGCTTGGGTCAGCTAGCTCCTGCCCACCCCCCCACCCCCGTACTCCTGGAAGGTACCAGCCCACTGGGATAAGTCAACAGGTTACTTTGCCTCTGCTTGGCTCCCTCTGACCCCTGCACCCCAATGGTGGCAACTGGGGAACTCTTGCTTGATGGGAACAAACTACTGCTGGGCTGATCACCATTTGCAAACAAGAAACACCTGAACTTGATTGATGGGGTTATGTTTTTGCAGTGCTCCTAGTGGCATATAAATCTGTCAGCTGTTGACTTGTCACCAGTGGTTTATTGGTACAACACGATTATTGTGTGAGACTTTGAGAGCATTCAAAGTAAGCAAAGAAACACCTGGTTAGATTTAGAGAACGTATTGACATATTTATATCCCACTCTTTCCCTTATTCAAATCCACTCGCAACAAAACAGAACCTTTGTGAAACTGTTAGACTCCCCGGCCCTCGTGACAGTCATCAGAAAGCTACCATTTAGCTGGAGAATGACAAACTGTTCAAGAGCACCAACACAAAAGCTACACAGACTCAAACGCTGTCCTCCTTGCCATCAGAGGCACAACTAAATGTGTGTTATGCGTTGTCAAGTCACTTTGACTTATGGCGACCATATGAATTAATGACCTCCCAAACATCTTATCATTAACAGCCTCGCTCAGGTTTTGCAAACGAAGGGTTGTGGCTTCCTTGACTGAGTCCATCGATCTCATGCTGAGCCCTCCTCTTTTCCAGCTGCCTTCAACTTCTTCCAGTAGTATTCCCTTAGTTTCCTTGACTGCTCTTCACAAGACTTGGTCATTAATAAGTCTGGCTTATGTTTTTCAGAGTTCTCTCTCTATTCAACCTGCACGTTTTGCATGGCACCATATTCGACATCTCTGGTGGTACCTTTACTTATCTGTCCCCATAATGGGCCAGTGCAATCGATTACATAGCCATTTCTCCCACTTTATTACATCTTGTGGATTGCTTCCGAGTAGGCAATAGAGTCGAGAGTGGCCATTGTCCCTTAAGACTTCTCCTTAAATTCAAACAGGATATTTATTTAAGCCCCACCCCAGATCTTTCAGCTGATATTTTCCCTGGGGCCAGGAGGATCAAGTGATCTGACCAATTATATACAGTCTTGGCTCAGATTTTGACAAGTGAAGCTCTGTGGTCTCAGCGTCAGTCATTATTGCAGCCTGGTTGTGATTCTGTCAAACTTTCTGAAGAAATTACTAGCCTCTTAAAACCTGTGATCTCAAATAATAGACCTTTAAAATCTAAAACCCTTGGTAGCAGTGGGTGGTTTGACCAGGAATGCAAACTAGTCACGAAAGAGTTAAGTAAATGCATGCATTTAACTCGTTATCGTAAAGATGAAGCTTCTGTAGCATACTCTCTAGATCTAAATATAAAAATCTCCTTAAACAAACAAACAAACAAACAAACAAAAAAGACTATGCCAAAGAACAAGTAAGCCAATTCCTTGGCCGTGGGGAACTTACGACAAGGGATGAAGTGAGCTTGCTTAGAAAACGTGTCCACCACCACCAGTATCACTGTTCGACCCCTTGAGGGCGGTAGTTCTACTATAAAGTCCATCGACACCACCGACCATGGCCGTTCTGCAGTAGGGAGGGGCTGTAAGAGTCCCGGACCTCCCCCCCCTTCTCTTTGCCATGATGCAGGTGGGACATGTCTGAATGAATTCTGAGATGTCCTTTTTCATTTGGGGTCACCAAAATTGGCGATGGACCAGGTGGAGGGTTTTTATGTAGCCGAAGTGCCCAGCCAGTTTGTTGGTGTGGCAATGTTGTAGCATCTCCACCCTCAGGGACTTGGGGACATAGAGTTTCCCATCGTGGTACCAGAAGCCTCCTTCCCCCTTCACTAGCCCCTCTGGCCGCTCTTTCCCTTCCGCTTCTGTTTCCACTATCAACTTATTACCCCCCCCCCCCAGTTCCTTTTTCTGTGCGGCCGTCTTAGACCGGGTTTGTACGACCCCCGCCACTACCTCTGGAGGTATCAGGGAGTCTATAACCTCCTCCCGCTCGCTGTCGTGTTGGGGAAGTCTCGAGAGAGCGTCCGCCAAGAAATTTTTTGAACCGGGGATGTGGCGTAGCGTGAAGTCGAATTTGGCGAAGAACCCCGCCCACCGGATCTGTTTCCCGGTCAGCTTTTGGTGCCCCATGAGAGCCTCCAGATTTTTGTGGTCTGTCCAGATCTCGAACGGGACCCGCGCCCCCTCCAGCCACGATCGCCATGCTTTCAGGGCGAACGTCACTGCGTAGGCTTCCTTGTCCCACACCGATCAGTTCCTTTGTTCGTTCGAGAACTTGCGCGAAATATAGGCGGAGGGTCTCAGGCGGTCCTCCTCGTCCTTTTGCATCAGTATTGCCCCTACGGCCGTGTTGGAGGCGTCACACTGGACCACGAAGGGTTTGAGTTCATTTGGGTGTACTAACACCGGCTCGCTGGTGAACAGGCGCTTCAGTGTGTCGAATGCCTCCTGACACTGCTTGGACCATTTTAGCTTGGCCCCTGGCTTTTTTGCCTCGGGCCCCTTCCCCTTAGTTTGGAGGAGGTCGGTCAAGGGCAGGGCCACCTTGGCGAACCCCTGTATGAACGACCTATAGAAATTTGCTAACCCGAGGAACGATTAGAGCTGTCTACGTGTCCTCAGGGGTTCCCAGTCTAGCACGGCTTGAATTTTCGCGGGGTCCATGGCCAGCCCCCTCCCCGACACTCGGAACCCCAGGTAGTCCAGTTCCTCCTTGTGGAACTCACATTTGGACAGTTTGGCATAAAGTTTATTTTTATACAGCGTGTCCAGGACTTCCCAGACCAGCTTCACGTGGGAGGGTAGATCTTTAGAATAGATAAAGATGTCATCAAGGTACTCCACCACCCCCTTGTACAAGTATTTTCTCAGTACATTATTGATGAAATTCATGAACACTCCCGGGGCCCCCTGGAGCCCGAATGGCATCACCAAATATTCAAACTGTCCCAGGGGGGTGTTGAACGCCGTCTTCCACTCGTCCCTCTTTTTGATGCAGATGCGGAAGTAAGCGTCCCGTAGGTCGAGTTTGGTAAAAATTGACCCTTCTGACACCGCACTGAGCAAGTCTTTGATCAGGGGAATGGGGTAGGCATTTGCCTTATGTGTTATCAGTTTCAAAATGTCGGCAAAGGGTTCATTGGAGTTTCAAGAATGAATAGACTTGTTTCTTTTCAAAACTAAGTTTCCATTTATTGATTACAACAATGCTACTCTCTACACGGGTTCATTGAAACTGATAACACATAAGGCAAAAGCATTGGCATTTATGGGTATACATCAAAGCATGGGGGATTTAAATTACTTCTCATAATAAAGTAACCATTTCACACGCTCCTTATCTCCAGCCTAGGCAGGCTGTATCTTCCCCCTGATGGTGTCCTTACCCAGCACCAGCAGGCGCCTGAGAAGCGGCTGAATGTTTTGCACTTCAAAGACCTTGTTGGCCTTTAGCACCTAAATCACCCCCCTTCCTTCCCCCATACATTCTACAATGGCACTGGTGTTAGTAAGGCAAAGATTTATAGGGTTAGTTGGCAGTAAATAAACATTTCAGAATAACAGCGTTTACTACAATGAACACAAGCTGACAAGATCTACACCCACTCAACTTCAGCACCTGGAGCTCCCCAACCTTTCTCAGGGCCTGGCCTTTTTGCTGTTGACGCCTTTCCCTTTCAGGAATCAAATTAGCTCTAGAGATAGAAGAACTCCTCCCTCCCATGAAGAGGGGGTCCCTCCAGGGGAGGCTTAAGGAGATTTGCGGCGAAGGAAGCCTGGAAAGCAAGTTGCTGCCTGCACTTTCCTTGCTGTGTGGCTGCTTGGAGGGCTTGAGTGCAGCTGGATATTTTCTTTTTGTACTGAAGACTACAAATATATCTACACACACGCTTATCAAAGGAACACATTAACTCCGACCAAGTTTGCAAGCGTCTACCTGTTTATATTGGGAAAGGAATTGATTCCTGTCGCTTTTGATCAGTTCCAAAAGTGCTACAGTGTTAATTAACTCAGTGGCAGCAAGATAACCAAAAGAGCCTTGGCAACCTAGAAATATCACAGGTACCGTGGCATAATCCTTTGCGGCTCAGAACCTGCTTAGTCAAAAGTTTGAAGTCATCAGCTAAGCCGGTAAGCATGTACATCCTATACAAAAAGAGCAGATCTTTTATTTAAAGATCTTCCTTTAGGTGAAGAAGCAAACAGATGACAGGAAACACAATGGAAGGAAACACATTAGGAATCACTGACACACAAGGTCCAATCAAAATAAATACAAGATGGGCTGGAAGATACCAACAGTTGTTACCCCTGATGATACGAGAGTATACCTGGCTGCTGAGTTTTGCCATTTTGGCCTTCCTCAATCTTTGAGTGCCATTTATATCTTCAGAGTAATGCTATATGGGTGGTTCCACAGTATGCCAACATATTTATAGTTTTGTCAGCTCTTGTCCCTACGTGTTATTCCTCTGAGATACATCGGTGATGTCTTCATCATCACCTGGACTCCTGAGATTGCTCCATCAGGTCCTCAATGCTTTCCAGTTCCCTCTCACATTAACTTAAGACTGGAAGAATCTTCATTCTTCAGGTTCACCTTGAGACAGTCTAGTAGAGCCATGCGAGGGATGTACAACTATGGTGGAAACCACACAATGGCTACATGTATCTACATGCTTCCAGCCACCACTGAGAGCACCTCACATAGTTTGTTGCTTACAGCAGAGCTCTAGGATTGAGCCCCCTTTGCATTCATTTTTTTGGACAAGAGCATTCATGAACCATCACAAACAGCATGAACATTTGTGGAATGTTAGTGCTGGTCACCCTTCTACGAACATTGCTTTGCAAACCATGAACCAGCCAAATCCATGAAAAACTTTAGTTTGTGAGCCAGTTCATGCCCATCTCTAGACTAAACAAAATGTTGACCAGGGCATTCTGCAGCAGACTTTTAAAGTCTCCCTTGTCTAAGGGAAAAAAGTTATGAAGACTATAGTATGAACTTGTTATGTTAGGATTTATGAGCAAAGCTGACATGGTTGAATTTGGATCAACAAATCCTGGGAGACTCTAACTTCCACAATCAGTAATTTTTGCTCCTTAAGCCCTGGTGCTATGTTCACCACCAGTAGCTGCTAATCAGAAGTTCACACTTAATGATGATTGGGTGTTATATTCATGAGACTGGATCTTATATGCATTTTGTGTTCTACATAGTGAGATGGTACACGAGTGGCTAGCCCTTCCAATGCTTGGCCTTGTAGCATCACTTTTTAGAAAATAATGCCCCCCCCTAACATCTGTACTTCATGTATGCTTACTACCAGGTACTTACAGACAAAGTAGGTTCTGGCCCACAAAATTAGGGTTGCCAACCTCCAGGTGGTAGCTGGGGTTCTCCTGCTATTATAACTGATCTCCAGGCGACAAAGATAAGTTCACCTGGAGAAAATGGTTGCTTTGGAAGGTGGACTCTATAGCATCATTCCCACTCTCTCCCCAAACCCAGCCCTCCTCAGGCTTCACTCCCAAAATCTCCAGGTATTTCCCTAATCAGAACTGGCAATTCTACCCACAAAAACTCCTGTCTCAACACAGTTTTAAGACGACTCAAGGTTCTTTGTTACTTTGACTTCTAATGCTGCCATTGCTGTTCAGCTAGAGACAGGTTACAGTTAGACTCGCACCTACTGTGATATGTTAACAAGAAGCTATTGTTTCCTACAGCAACGCTAACTCTCACGGCCAATGATCCAGTTGTGTTAGTCAGCCTATTAATAGTTTTACCGCTGTGCACAGGAGAACTCTGTGCTGCTGTTGTGGCAGTCAGGGTGAGAAATTTTAGAATTTTTTTTTAGAATTCAGGCGTAGATTTTATGCACAGAAAGGAAATGCAGGATGGGTTGCAAGTTACAGTCACAACTTCTCTGAGTTTGCTGTCTGTATTTTACATTGTTCACTCTTCATTTTTTTTTTTTATTTTGATGAGGGTTTGTTTTGTAATCATGGACAGTAAAACTGTAAAATGTCGACAGCAAAAAGAAAAGGAGAAAAGAGAAAACGCAATCATTTGTAAAAGCATAAATGCTCTACTGACACACAGCACAATCCTGCAATTAAAATGTTGGTACGCATGCTAAGAAATATTATTTATTTATTTAGGGAATTTATATGCTGCCTCTCTAAAGACCTGCTTGAGGTGATTCATGTCTAAAAAAGCCATCACAACAATCCCTCTCCCCCTCCCCCCCTCCTTAAAGCACTGTGAAGTCACAGTCAAGTCAAGTGACTTATGGTGGTCCCAGTAAGGGCAACCAACCATGCTTAGCTTCCAAGGTCTGATGAGAGTGGGCTGTACTGTGCTGCTTTCCCTCTAGGGTTGCAAGGTCTGTGTTGGAAAATACCTGGAGACTTTGAGGGTGGAGCCAAGAGAGGGTGGGGTTTGGGGAGGGGAGGGGCCTCAGCATGGTACAATGCCTTAGAGTCTACCCTCCAAAGCAGCCATCTTCTCCAGGGGAGCTGATCTCTGCCAGCTGGAGATCAGTTGTAAATGCGGGAGATCTCCAGGCCCCACCTGGAGGCTGACAACCCTACTCTCCTTCCCAAAACAATTATATACACTAGTGATATTAAAACAAGCCATGGACATAAAATCAGCACAAAATAATTATTGAACAACCTTTTAAAAAATCCATAAAATTGACCTCAGGCTAGAAGCAGATAATAAATTAAGTCACCAAAGGAAGCAGTGGCATCTCGGCAGATTCTCTTTCAATAACACCTTTAAATAAATGCAATTTGGAATGGAAATTATTAATAGTAGCATATGTCAATCCTCTGATCTAAGGGCCAGTTCACATTTTACAAGGGACTCATTGCAAATAGATATGTTTTGCTCAGATGTGTTCTGGGAGTTCCATGCTTGTAATTCAGTTCCCAGATGAACACGTGCCCAATTTGGATCAGGACTGTGACACACACTTTCCCCATTCCATTTCTCCAATCTAAATCAGTCCAGGAGAGCCACTATTTGCCTTTCCCTTTCAAGTATTCCATTCTGAGTCATCAATAGAAGGAAGTGGTTGCAGTGCCCTCAGCCTGGATTGCACATTCTACCTTTTTCATTACTTTTGTAACTGCTTTGCGTTTACATGGCACTCACATCCTGCATTCATTCTCCCTTCCCTTTACCACCTGTATATCTCTGGCCAGTTTCTATATACCATCCATGCATCTGACGTAGAGGGTTGTGTTTCTCTAAAGCTTAAATGTGTTACTGGACTCTTTACTATTTTTGCAGCAACAGACTAAAACGGCTAACTCCTCTGAATCTATGACTATTTGTCCCATAACCCACAGGCTCACATGCAGTCTTCAACAAGCAAATAGTGGCTCCTTAGAATTTTCTCAGGCCAGGAAAATGGTGTGGGAAAAGGGTTAAGGCCTCTCTCTCTATGGGGTGTGATTTTCATTCAGATAGGTCTTCTACCTGCCTAGTAAGTCCACTCCAAGCAGAACACACCTGTTAGGACACTTGAGGGGCACAAGGCTCATTGCTAACTTAGCCCTGTCAAAACTGGTGGTGGGGGTGGTGGCGGCAGCAGTGGGCCTGGCCACAGACTCACCTTGCTGACTGCTGATGCCAGCCATAAGTGCAGTTCTAAAAAAGTTCTACAGAAGCCCATTGACTTAGAAGGGCATAATTCTGCTTAGGATGGCACTGCAAGGTGTTTTCATGGCTTCTCAGAAGAAATATTTCTCAAAGGTGGCCAACTCTTAAGGTAGAATTTCCAATACTTGCCTTCAGGACCATAGCCAGGATTTCATGTTTGGTGGGGTCTGCAGAAGCATTTTTTGTTTGAGGGGGGCCAGGGGGCCACCTGGTTTGGCCCTAAACACTTTCTCTGCTTCTCAAGTAAAGCGACAGCACCCCCTCCCCCTTTGTCTAACTCACTAAACTTGCTGGGGGGATCTGGCTGCAAGTAGGCTTCTCTCCTCTTTCCCTCATGCTGATCTGAAGCCCCTACAGTAGCAATGCTGCACTTGTTCAGAGTGTAGCGCTGCCAAATTCCCGTCAAGGGCAGGGGAACCCCCACTCGGGAGGGCCCCAACCCACCGGCAGGGAGCAGGCCACTGGGGGATCCCCGCTCCCGAAGAGCCCTGTTGGTGTGCACTGACTCCAGCAAGATGTGACAGTCAAGGAATGGTACCAAAGAGTTTTATCACAAGTCCTAGAGCGTCCCTAGTGTGATGTCACCAGTGCAATGATGTCACTTCCGGGTGACATCATCGTGCTGAGTGTGCTTTGCACACGCAAGGAACAAGTCCCCCCCATAGCAGTGGAAGAACTTGGCAACCCTATCAGAGCGACGGTGAGCAAAGGGGGCAGATTGGAGGTCCTCCAATGGAGGGGCCATACAGATGGAAGGAGGCTTTGAATAGAGTGGACTCACTGTAGCTACGGGCTTGCTTGCCTTGGAAAATGTCAGGAGATTTGGGGCAGGGTATCTGAAGAAGACAGTTTCAGGAGGATGTGATGTCACTTCTGGGTAACACTCTAGACTGCCTCTCCTAGTTTATATTCTCCTTACCATAGGGACTAGGAGAAATTCCTAGAGAGGAAATTCCTAGAGTATCATTATACTGAGGCCATTTTTTCCTCCTGTACCTCAATTCCTTGGGGGTGGGAAAATGGGTCTGAGAGCTGGTAATTTTGTGCCCTCAGCAGGTAAATGGAAGGTCTACACCATGACACAGACAGATTAACTGGTGAAATGTCTATATTGGTTTGCTACGACATGTTTTGATTCTCATCTTCCTAGGAGGCTTTATTTAAGATACAAGAAATCAGTCCTTACATAGTGTTCTAAAATACTCAATATTTAATTTGTAACAAGATGGCAGTCTCAAAATTTGATTGTAGGATTAATGATTGTGTATCATCAGGTATATCTGGAACAATGACAATATAAGAAATATATTGAGCTGAGTAAAGCTGACTCTTGGAGAATAGATCTCTAAACTGATATTGTCTTTCTTGCTCTCAGAATGCAAATTGTTTGTTCTTGTCAAAGAAAAGAACATTACTGAGAAATGGGATTGTGGGGAAACAGGCAGAGCAAGTTTCTGCATCCAAGATTTTCAATTGTTGCGATATTAAATGTTGTGATACTATTAAGTAATTACTATTAAGTAATAGGTCAGTTGCAGCATAGTAATAATGTAGCCTGGGATTTTTTCAGCCTCCATTTTTGCAATGATAACGCATGTCTGCCCTCCACATTTTACATTGCTGTGGGAGTTTCTGAAAGAGGAATTTTGTAAGCAACCATCTTCCATCAAACCAAGACAGAGTGGCCAGTTTTCAGCACTTGATATCAGACTTAACTTATGTTACACTCC
This sequence comes from Heteronotia binoei, assembly GCF_032191835.1. Classification (NCBI taxonomy): domain Eukaryota; kingdom Metazoa; phylum Chordata; class Lepidosauria; order Squamata; family Gekkonidae; genus Heteronotia; species Heteronotia binoei. Next base: position 28,557,573 of record NC_083236.1, read on the forward strand.
TGTTAAAGCTGAGCCCATGAAAGTGATTTAGAAATATCCATTCCTCAATATTTTAAATCTGCACTAACAAATTTAAATTTTTAAAGCTGAGCTTGATCAAATTTATCTTAGTTTATCCTATGACAACTTGCAAGGTGGTAGCTTCAGCTTTAGCCCTTAATTTCTGAAATAAGGAATCCTCAAGAATGCTACACAAACAGCTCTTGTGAGTGATTCTGTCAAGAAACCCAATGGGGCAATTGGCACCCATTTAGTCACCATTACCAATGGTATGAAAGGAGAACCTAAGCCATCTTTTTTCATTTAACTGCCAGGGAGGAGCAGTATAGCTGTGGCAAGATATGCAGAAATTTCTCATCCATACCCATTTTTCACAGCAATCCAGTTGGAAAAGGCCACTTAAGTCTATCAAATGCTTTATGAGCATCTAGTGAAAGGGTTGCGAGCTTGGTTTCTAAAAGGCATTGAGCTTTCTGACAAAAGCTGAGAACTGCCTATTGGGCATGATCACTGCCTGATTGCCCAAGGCTGAGATGCTGATGACATTACTCAAAGTACTAGTAAAATGTTGTACATCTTGGTTAAAGAACACTTTAGAGCTGTAGGGTGCAATCCTAAAAAGGTCTACTTGGAACTATGTCCCATGTTATTCAGTGGGGCTTATTTCTAAGAATGCAGCCCTAAGAACCCAATGTGGTGCAGGGCCAACCCAAGGGTTTTTCGTGCCCTAGGTGAATTTCAACTTTGGTCATTGAGTAGATAGAAAAATATTTAGTATTTTGTTTATAAAATAACACATTAATATATGCCTATGTATATATTCAAGAAGGATTTTAAATAATTTTTTAAAATTAATTTTATCTCTTGGTTCTTGGATGTGCATGAGGTCTGGTTTTTCAGATCTCAAACCGTGAGAAATTCTCCTATATGGCAGCTTAAAAGTCAGACCATGGCTATTTGATTTCATTTGCTGGTTGATAATTCACGCATATAGAAATATTTTAAACTTTATACCAGATTGTTATATCAATAAAGATTTATGTGTGAGTATAGTTACCATGTGAAAGGATCCATGGTCTGCCTTATAAGTGTACATAAAACCATATAATATTGTTGCTGCCTTTTTCTGTTGTATTTGGCCTTGCATAGGAAAAAGCAAGTGGCAACGCAGTAAAGAACAGTAGGAAGAACAATAAACTATGTACAGGAAATAAATATATTCCAAAATTTTATAGACTCTGTATCAATTTCTTAAACACTTTGGAAATACCAAATCACACATGAAAGGACATTTGGTGATTTTTGATAATAGTTAAATGCAAGGGGAGATGTAAATAGACTATAGTTAAAAATGTGACTATGGGATTATACCCTTTCTTTTTTTTCAATCTGTTTTGATAAGGATTATAGTTGAGGTGAGACTATGGGAATATATATTTCTTCAATTTTATTTTTATGACAAGGATTGAGGACTAAAGGATTATAACAAAGATGGATAATAATAATAGCAAATGGTTTTTTCCTTATCTTTAATTTACTATAGTTATAAGATTTTTTATGAAGATTCTTAAAATGTTAAAACTACCTTTTATTTCTTGTTAGTATTTCAAGTAAAATGCACCAGCGGAGGTCACGAAAAGGGGGGGAGGGAGGTGGAAAATGTGATGCAATGTATTGGTACTAAATTTTTAATAATAGTTGAATAATAATATAATATGTTGCAGAATAATAAAAATGGTTTTACAAATAAAAAAAAAAGAAATACCAAATCACACAGTAAAAACCAGTTTCTTTCATGGGGGAAGGTTCCACCACAGAGAAGAAGCAGTCCTTTTGTACATACAGTGCCGTTCTCAACAAGTCTTTACACTTTTCCAAAGTGTACACTTTATACTTTGCCATAATATATGGGAGAATGTGTGTGTGGATGATTGAGAGATTTTCTCCGTGTGTAGTGCTGTGTAAAGTGATCCGGTGTGAACTGGTGAGTGCTAATAGCCAAATTTTGTACAGAGGTGGATAAATGAGATATTTATATTATATAGTTTGGCATGATTCTGTAATTATAGATGCATGGGGAAATGGTAACACATGCTAGAGTTGCTGTAGAGGCTGCTGTGATGCCCACTGCTGAAGAAATCATCTCTCCAAAATCATGAAGCTTTCAACTATGCTACTTGGAATCTGCAAAGATATCTAATGGAGACTGTAAGAAATTGCATGCATGGAATCATTGGGAGCACTAGCACTTTAATTTACCTGCAGAAGCGGGCGAATAGTCTTTAAAGCATCTGAAGTCGGAAACTGACGTGCATACTTGAAACTCTGAACTTTTATAATATTTCTATTATGGAATTTTGTAATATATATTGACTTTAGAAATTCTTACTTATAAATGGTTTAATTGATGTACAGAACTCTGTGTTTGGAATAGGTGTTTGTTATTGTTCCACAGTTTTTGTGTGTGTGTGCTTTTAACCTCCAAGTGGAGCCTGAAGATCTCCTGGTAACACAACTGAACTTCAGACAACAGATCTCTTTCCTCTTGGAGAAAATAACTGCTTTGGAGGGTGGATTCAATGGCATTATATTCAGCTGAGGCGTCTCCCCTCCCCAAACTCTGGCTTCTTTCGACTCTACCACACAAAATCTTCAGGAATTTCCTAACCTGGAAGTGGAAGGCAGGACTGGCCCCAATGAGGCAGGACTGGCCCCAATGAGTTCTCCCTCAAAGGCCAAAATAGGCCTGGAAATGGCCTCCCCCCCCCCTTTACTGACAGAGCCAAGCTTGGAATACTACGGTTGCCTAGCAACAGTCACTAAGGGAAAAGTGAGTCATTGGCAAAGGCAGCTTCCCCAGGGACCCAATCCTCATCTGTCCTGTGGTTGGCTTGCTCTCCGTTGAGATTGAGCAACATGCAGCTGAGCGAATGGAAGGCGAGTTGAGTCTTCAGCAACTTGGTCAGGGCTAGTTTATATTCTGGATATGTTTCTAAGTACTATGTTATGTATTAATGGCCACTGAGGAAGGTCTTTGTGGCCAAAATGTGTATGGTCTTGTGTTCATCATTTGAATTTTTTATCAGCTTTGTATCGGAAATTATTACAGTTTATGTATGGTGACTTGGTAGATTATTCTTAATTTAGCCTGATATTCAGGCCCTTTGTTTTAAATTACATTTTTGTATACATCTTATAATAAATATTTATTTTGATATAATTTTATTTGTTGTAACTTGACCTTTGTAGCATTCTCACTATATTTCAACCCCCCCCCCTTCTCCTTTGTTTGTTTTAGCTGTGTGTGCACTCCAAAAAGGAAGTTGAGATTTTTCTCTCTTACACGGTAAGGTCTTGTGTTGCAATTCTAAGAATATTTTCCTGAGAGTAAGCCCCACTGAATAAAATATGTCCCCAGAAGAGCCTTAAGCTCATCAGATCAACATCTACTAGCAGTCCCGATGAGGGACATCTGCTTACAGACAGAGTTTTTTGAGCCCTGGCTTCAGCCTGGTGGAACATGGTCCCAAATGAGATCAGGGACCTGCAGGATTTATTACAATCCCACAGGGCCTGCAAAACGGAGCTGTTCCACCAGGCCTTTGGTTGAGGCAGCGAATGTCCAATTTATGGTCTTCCCTGCTCAAACCAGTTGGTTTTAGTCAGTGTATACTATAACAACCAAATTATACAGTATGGGCAGGACCTACCAGTCTGATATACTTGGTTCTTTTTGAACTGTGTATGGCATATACCTGGGATATTGTTAAATTGTTAAACTATAAATTCATCACCCTGAATTTAAATTTGGACTTAAATTTGGTTTTAGAATTTTAAATTGTATTTCATGGAAATTGTACTATTGGATTGTATGTGCAACTGTTTTATTCTTCTTCTGGTACGATGTAACCCACTCCAAGCCTGTTTGCAGGGGATGGTGGGATAGAAATCCCATGAAATAAATAAATAATAGATAAATAAAATGGGACTGATTTCAAAGCAGAAATAGCAGACTCAAGAAGATGTTTTGTTTCCTAACAGTCCTTCAGAACTAGTATATGTTACCATTAATGTAGGGTCTAGGCCAGGGGCGTCAAACTCACTTGTTATGAGGGCCAAATCTGACATAAATGAGACCTTGTTGGGCCAGACCATATCAGGCTGGGCCATGTGTGTACCTATTTAAGATTAGGTAGCAGAGATATAAACTTTATAAGGGACACAGACAAATACAATTAAAGATTAAAAAAAAAAAAACCTTAAAACTTTTCTTAAAACATTAGCACTCATTGGTCTTAAAGGTGCTTTCTTTGTATTTCTCCCATGGGACCCAAGGAACTGGGCCAAGGAAGCTCTGGCTCTTTCCCGCCTCCCCCAGGGGACCAAGAGGAGGAGAAGCATCAGACAATAGAAGGAAGAGAGGCTTGGCTCAGTAGCTCTGCTCTGCGACTGAGAGAGCCTGGCAAAGCAGCCCCCTTCCTCCCCAAGGGAGGAGCTCAGCCAATGGAGAAAATAGAGGTTTTGTTCTGTAGCTCCTCTGCTATTGAGCAAGCCTTGCACAGCAAGTTGTTATGCAGAAAGAAACAAGAGAGACAGAGAAGGAAGATGACAGCCAGTTGCACGGGGATCTGATAAGAGCCCTCCAGGGGCCTGATTCGGCTCCAGGTTGCATGTTTGACACCCTTGGTCTAGGCATTTTTATTGGCATGGAAAGGGCAAACTTAGGGTTTAAAGTGCCACCTTGGCTTGACGAGGCCATCCCCCCCTCAGCTGCACACTCTTTTCAAAATAAAGTCTTTCCTAAGCATTTTGAAGCAGCCATCAAACAGAGCCTTAACTTACTGATTCACAATGAAGCCACTTGAACTTTTGAGTTCCACAGAACTCTTCCTATGAGCAGAGGCTTCACCTGAGTTTGAGAGATCCTTGCATGTAGGAAGCGCAGTATATCCTCTCATGTGTTTCAGAATTAGAAGGGCATTTCCTTCACCCGCTGCCACTCTTCCTTCCAGACTCCTTTCAACTTGAGCCATAGCCTCGTTGTTCTGTTCCCCTTTGCCTTAGGAAGAATCTGGCCTATCCAGAGGCCAACCCCTTTGGAGACTCCACCTCTCATGAACTCTCATAGGACCAATGCTCTCTCTAAGCTGTGGAGCTTTGTGAGCAACAATTCTACATTGTGAGCCACTGGTATTAAAGTTGTGAGTGAGCAATTTCACTACTGAATAAATTAGAGGTAATATTACATGGGACCTGACTAACATCTGCTGGAAGCTGCCACCACTCCTGCATCTCAGCTGTGACACATTTCCTGGTTTCCCCACCCCTGGCAGAAGGCTGCCTCCCAGCCGATTGTCTGGCTGTGGGCTGCCAAAGGCCCAGTCGCTGTAAACCAACTGACCAGCAGGCATTGCCTTAAAGGCTCTATGAGCATTGCTGACTTAGTGGGTAGATGCAGAGAGTGACTCCTTGAATCCCCTCAGGGTCAGGAGGCTCTGGTGTCCCTGCCGCCAAGAAGTAAACTGAACAGAGCAAAATATTTTTAAAGAAAGTTTAAAGGGCATGCACTCTGTCTCCTGTTCAAAGATGGAGATGGACACTCCCTGCAGACTAGTGATGCTAAAAGCTGTTCCTGTCTTTCTCAGTTGATAACGCACTCCTTTTCCTCCAGATACAGGATCTGAGTATGTCTGACCTGTGTATTCTTGGAGACGTATAGCAAAGGGCAAAGTTTGGGCTCTAAAAGGTCAATGCCACAGTGAAATCAATGGAAGAGGCTGGCCTGCATTTTTGATGCTCTTAATGGAGCAGAACAGCATGTTAATTTAGTACATTTGTTTTTTGAAAAATAGTATTCATATCTTGTCTAAGGCTCCATATGGCTTCCAACAAACCCCCATAACAACATCATGATTCAAAATGGCAGTCAATCTCATAAACAATGATCAGTTATCAACGACACAATTCAGCACAGCAGAATCAGTGTTTTCTTTCTTGCGGATCTGATGTCTGTTAGGGTGGCTGAGGAGAGCTGGAAGAATGAAGAGTTTGGCTAACAGATCAGCATTGAAGACACTCTTCCTGCTAAGGGCAAAGGAAACCATCTTCTGGGAATGTGAATCCTCTTGAAACGAACAGGAGTAGAGCAAGGGAGATTGCTTCCTAGCACAACTGATAACAGTGATGCAGCGGGCATTGGGGAAAAGGTAAGAGCTTTTTCAAAGCTATTTCACTCAATGTATGTCAGGTATGTCAGAGAACAGCTTTTCCCAAGGGCTCCCAGAGAAAAATTATGCAAAAGTCACGTGATGTCCTACCATTTCTCGTTAGCCAAGTTTAGCCCAGACTTGTCAGAGCTTGGGAGCTAAGCAGGATTGGCCATGGTCAGTGTTTGTATGGGAGACCACCAAGGACGACGAGCAGAGCAAGGCAGCAGCAAACCACATTTGCTCATTTCTTGCCTGGAATGGCCCATGGATAGGGTTGCCATGAGACGGTCGCAACTTAATGGCATAGACTAGCCACAGATAATACATTATGTGGGGTGTAGTTTCAGCAGGGAGGTGAAACAGCAGCCTCCACCCTAGGAGTGTGTGCATCTGATATGAAGTATACCTTAGGAATATGTGCTTGCATCTGATTGAACCTAGAACCCCATGGTAACAATTTTATTGTGGCACCCACTACATGTTAGCACCCAAAGGTTCAGCAAGGTTGGGGGCCCTGCTATAGGCACTGTAGTGGCCCTCAGCAGAGTATTTCCGCTAGGTAGTATCTCCGCTGCATTTAAGGAGAGAGACAGATTTCAGAGCATGGGACACATACATTTTGGAGATGTATAGCATGCCCATGATAGAAGCAGTACAGAAAGCAAGAGGCAAGTGATTTCTTGGGAAGGTCGGCAGAATGTGGAGGGTATCACTTAGACAATCTTTTAAGTTCTTAAGTTCTTTGCTCTCAATGCTGTTGCTCGAGCCCAGCTGGGAAGGTGGTGCTAGACCAGGGGTGGCCAAAGTTGCTTAATGTAAGAGCCACATAAAATAAACGACAGATGTTTGAGAGCCGCAGACATGAATGTCAGATGTTTGAGACAGAGCCACAAGACAGGAAGGCAAATAGATGGGGTGAGGGAGGAGGAAGAGGTGGAAAGAAAACAACTTTAATTTTAAATGCATCTTCCAAGCTGTTGGCTGGCTTGGCTTGAAGAAGTCATTTAAAGAGACAAATGCATTCTCCAAGCTGGCTGACAGGGCAGTGGGGGCTTCAAGAGCCGCACAATATGTGTGAAAGAGCCACATGTGGTTCCCGAGCCACAGTCTGGCCACCCCTGTGCTAGACAGTGCAATGGGAATAGCCTTGCCACAGGGAGAAAGCCTTGCATTCACCCCCTTAGAAAAATCCAAGCAATGGGCCATGAGCTCCTTAACATGGAAGATGAACACTGCTCAATTTTTAAAGAAAAACAAAAGGGGGCATCCTGTAAATTGTGGAGGCATTGTTGTGTGAGGAGGTATGTCTTGCTGGTGTGCTGATATGTCTCACCCCACCCCACTTGCAGAGCTACATTTGGAATACAATACAATAACCTTTATTGGCATGATACATTTGGAATACTGTGTACAGTTCTGGTCACTGTATCTTCAAAAGGGCACTGCAGAGCTGGGAAAAGTGCAGAGGAGGGCAATCAAGATGATTAGGAGGTTGGAGCACCTTCCTTATGAGGAAAGCAGTGGAAGAACCAGATGCCATGTCCCTGTGCCTAAGCCTCCAAGAAGCAAGTGACTAGAGAGGTGCAGATGGATAGATAGGCAGACACTAAGCATCCTCCTGTTTACTTTTCTGTCACTGAACCCTTTGATGTGCAGATTGCTGCTTTTTGGGGAAACAACTTCCTTCCATCTCTTTCCTTCTCTTCCCATGTGCACACAAACACGGAGACCACTGCTTCTCTACCCTTGGCACCATGGATGCAGAATGCCTCTCTGCAACTGCATCCATCACTAGTTAGCGAAAGCAGACTCTGTTCCCTTCTCTACACTGCAGGGGTCATTTTGTGGAAAAATACTAGCGGTGGAGTTCATCCAGGGATTGTTATGCGGCTGCAATACTATTCAATGGACAAGGAGGTGGAACTCTCAGAAGGAGGAGGAGGAACTCTCAGAAAGGTTCAAGAGCTGTGCTCCTGTGAGCTCCCACTGAATCTGAGGCCCTGACTGCACTTCAAGTTTGTATTTCCAAAATAAATCCGTTCTTATTTTCTTTTAAATTGACAAGTGGCTCTGTATACCTTTGTAGTCTTACAAGTATATGCTGTTCAAAGGAGTCCCTCTGTGTTCTGAGCCTAGTGCACTCTATCAACTTTAGCAAGGGATCTGGCCTAACATAAGCTCTCTCAATAGGAAGGCCGAAGAGTCTGGGACGGTTCAGTATAGAAAAGAGATGACTAAGCGGGACATATGAACATATGAAGCTGCCTTATACTGAATCAGACCTTTGGTCCATCAAAGTCAGTATTGTCTTCTCAGACTGGCAGCGGACATGATAGAGTTTTATAAAATTAGGCACGGGGCGGAGTAAGTTGACAGAGAACTTGCTCTCCCTCTCCCACAAGACTAGAACTCAAAGGCATCCAATGAAGCTGATGAGCAGCAGGTTCAGGGCAGACAAAAGAAAATACTACTTTACACAGAGGGCGATTGAAATGTGGAATTCGTTGCCAGAGGATGTAGTGATGACCACAGGAATAGATGGCTTTAAAAAGAGTGTGGCGAAATGGGCCTGCATCAGCTGGTAGGCCCCAGATTTGCCTACCCCTCCTTGAGTTCTGAGCTGAAGGGGCCATTCCACTCTATTGCCTCTGAGTATTGCTACCACCATTGTCGCTGTCTTGAGCTCTGGTTAGGCAGGACAGCCTCCTATGCCACCAGGAACCCACCTCAGGGCCTCCCAGGGATCTTTGTGGCTTCCCTGGAGAGTTGGCAACTTTTCTCTTTCCTAGGGATTCTCCAACCCATTCCTAGCATTTCCAAGTGGCTGGGGAAATTATGTGGTACAGAGGGACTTCACTCCAACAGCCTCCTAACTGGAACTGGTTGGCCACTGCAAGAGGCAGGATGCTGGACTAGATGGACTATTGGTCTGATCAAGCAGGGCTCTTCTTAGGATTCTGGGGCATATCTCCTCCCTCCTATGCCACCAGGAACCCACCTCAGGGCCTCCCAGGGATCTTTGTGACTCCCCTGGAGAGTTGGCAACTTTTCTCCTTCCTAGGGATTCTTCAGCCCATTCCTAACATTTCCAAGTAGCTGGGGAAATTATGTGGTACAGAGGGACTTCACTCCAACAGTTGAAATTTTTATTTAAAACTCACTATTTACATGCATATCAGAAGTGAACAGAAAAAAATAAAATAACATAGGCAAAAACACTCTATCTGTCTCCCTACTATAAACTCTATCTAAATGGTATGCAGGGAAGGCACCTTACTTAAGTTACTCTAGGAGTAAGCTAGTCACACATACCCCCAAAATGACCACCGACTCTGGCCCAGGAACAGGGCTCTGTCTGTTGCAAGCTCCAACCAAGGACTGACTGGCTTCCTATTCAAAAACTCCATAACATAAACAGCAGTTCCCACCCAGGAACTGGCTCTCTCTCCTGTAGGATTCTGGGGCATATCTCCTTTAACTAGGCTTCCCAAACCTCCCGCCCTGGCGGGGGACTCCAGGTTTTCCAGCCTCTTCCCCCGCTCCCCCAAAAAACGGAAGCGGGGGGAGGAGGGGGAAAACGGCGCCAAGGCTCAGGCTGAGGTAAAGGAGGAGGCAGCCAGTGGCCCGTCCGCGCCGCCACCAACCAGCCCTCGACGGTGCTCCGGGGCAGCCTCCCCTCCCCTCCCTTTTCCTCAGGGCTGCAGCGGTGCATGGCCTTGTCTGGTGGCTGCTGGGGCCGGCGGGAGGCTTCGGACGGCGCGGGCGGCTGCTCACCGCGGCCTCGGGGCTGCCCGCGGTGCCGCTGGCGCTGGGCCTGGCGGCGGGGCTCCTGCTCTCTGCCATGCAGCCCCACCGGAGAGGTAAGTGGTTGCGCTGGCTCTCCGCCATGCCGGGGCAGCCTCCCCTCCCCTCCCTTCCCCTCGGGGCTGCAGCGGCGCATGGCCAAGGCTCAGGCTGAGGTAAAGGAGGAGGCAGCCAGTGGCCCGTCCGCGCCACCACCAACCGGCCCTCGACGGCGCTCCGGGGCAGCCTCCCCTCCCCTCGGGGCTGCAGCGGCGCATGGCCTTGTCTGGTGGCTGCTGGGCCCTGCGGGGGGCTTCAGACGGCGCGGGCGGCTGCTCGCCGCGGCCTTGGGGCTGCCTGCGGTGCCGCTGGCGCCGGGGCTGGCTGCGGGGCTCCTGCTCTCCGCCACGCCGCCCCACCGGAGAGGTAAGTGGTCGTGCTGGCGCTGGGCCTGGCTGCGGGGCTCTGAGGGGAGGCTGGGGGTTTTAATAGTAGTCTGCTCTTCACAGGGAGTAGGAGAGATCTCAGGGCAGACCGGTGCTCTCAGCCCTGTCCTCTTCCCTAATGATGGGGGCCGGTGGGGCTCAACAAGAGCTGAGTAGCCTTTGCTCCCTTAGCTTGGTTGGGGGTGTGAGTGAAGTTCTGAGGAGTGGGCTGGTAAGGAAACCAGTGACTAAAATAAAGATCAATATTGAAATGTAAGCACGTGTGCTGTCCCTTTAAATGTGATGGCCAGAACTCTCTTGGAGTTCAATTATGCTTGTCACACCCTTGTGCCTGGCTCCTCCCCCAAAGTCTCCTGGCTCCACCCCCAAAGTCTCCTGGCTCCACCCCCAAAGTCCCCAGATATTTCTTTAATTGGACTTGGCAACCCTACCTCTAAGCTTGAGGGATTTCCTGTCCTTTCTAGGATTACTGGTTACAGACAGGAGGGGAGGGGGAAATGAGGAGGAGACTAGGCCAAGTCCTATTTAGAGTTTGATAGTCTTCTCACATCCAACTCACAGACAGTTAAAACCACACACAAAATGGTGTTTCTCCACAAGGGAATTAGATAGATTAATGGAGGATACGCCTTTCAATGGTAACTAGCCATGTTGACTGAGGGGAACCTCCACACTGAGAGGCATGAATCCTCTGAATTCCAGAGACAGGAGGCAACATCACGTGAAGGCCTTAGCTTCTATGCCCTATTGGTGGACATCCAGAGGAACTGGTTGGCCACTGTGTGAGGCAGGATGCTGGACTAGATGGACTATTGGTCTGATCAAGCAGGGCTCTTCTTACGTTTGTATGAGAGTTCCTCTTTTCACTTTGTACAGCAGAAGACTGATGGCTTTAGAAAACAGGAAAGAAAACAAAGTAAGTGTTTAAAAAACCAGGGTTGCTATCTTCTCAGGGGTGGTGGTCAAACTTCTGACCACAGCCTCTGAGCCCTATCAGGCTTTTTGCTCCAGTGGCAGCAAGTGGCAGGGAGCATTTTGACACACTATGCCATGACATCACTTATGGTTTGTACTTGGAAATGGTTTCACAACATTCTAGGAATCTGCACATTTCTGTATAAACAAAACATTGAGGCCAGTGAATTCCTAGAGCGTCATGGCTTCACTTCTGGGTACAAGCAGGAAATGATGTCATGCTGTCATGCTTAATTTCTCCTCGCCCTCCCTCCCCAAAGGCTCCTGTCGGTTGCCAAAGTTCTGCTAGTAAAGCTACAGGGAAGAGATCTATGTTGCTTGTCATTCATAATGTCACAGAACGCTATCCAATCAGTGCCTATGACAGTTATGTTACATAACATCTGAGTTTTAACTAGACATTTTCTATACTGAGACCTCCTGTCCACCAAACCTTGTTCAGGTCCTAACCCAAAGAAATAATTACATTTTTGCCATTTTAGAATACTGCTCTTCCCCTCTCCCATTCTGTCATAAAAGTAGTTTGGGAAAATCTTGTTTTAAACAACAAGGAGGTAGTACATCACACAGCACAAGGAGTTTTTCCTTCTTCAAACCAATCCTTGCTTTCTTTTTCTCCACCCCCCCCCCCCTGAATTCTTGACAGTCTGGGATGGTCATACAGCATGTCTTCCCTATATATGATTCTGTACAAACAGATGTGTGAACAGAGGAACAGAACTTCCTTAGTGGCCATATTTGCAGTTTAAGACTGCTGGGAGAAGGAAATTCCCTTCCACGAATGTATAATCTGGAGGGAAAGCCCCACAGTGAAAAAAAGGAACACCTACATGGACATAGCCCAAAGAAGGCATTGCCTGTGCGAGTCCTTCGGCAGAATTGGAGTATATGTTAGGCATGAAAATGGCTCCACATTCTGTCTCCCTCTCCCCTTTGCTTTTCATGTTGGTACCTGACACATACTGTAAGATGCAGTTAAGCAGTGGTTTGACAAAGCATGTAGGCAAATTATTCAGTCACTGACAACATGTACAATTAGAGACAGGTGGATGTCACACAGAGGGGGCTCTAATTCTGTCCCCCTGCTCAGTAGCTCCTTAGATTTTGGGTGTGAGCATGAAAAAACTTGCCAAAATATTGTCTATTTTGTTTTTGTTTTTTTAAACCCTCAATGATTTGAGGAAGATTGAAATATTTGCAGTATGTATTTGTTTACCGATACAAAATGTAATTGTTATAGCCATTGGGCTTAAAAGCAAAATGTTTTAACTGCCATAGATTGATCTGCCTTTTAACTATAATGGTTTTGCGATGTTGCTGCTTCATAATATTTAGAACAACAAGGAAACAAATTGCTGCAACTGCCCTTATGCTAGCTACTAATCAGAGACGGAAGTAGCTGCTATTTGCAGTGAGGCAAAAGATGTTTACAGACGTTATGTTCTGGGGGATCCAGCCATATGTACCGGGGGTGCAATCTACCTGCAATCCTCCTGATATGCAATCCTCCATTTTGTTTGAAATTTTCTTCACGTAGGACTCATTTCAAATGAAATGACCAGCACCGGAAAGATTGTGGGTAGTATGCCCTGCTGGGAAATGTGGTTGGACACCAACAGACATAACATCTGAAAAGGACTTATTTATTTTGCTATTTATATCCACTTTTCTCCTCCAAAGGGACCCAAACCAATTTACAACAATCTTCCATTTTCCATTTTACCCTCCCAACAATCCCATGGGGTAGGTTAGGTTGAGAGAGTGTGACTGGCATAAGGTCACCCAGTCAGCTTCAAGGCACAGAGGGGCTTTGGACTGGGATCACCCACATCTGAGCTGGTTCTCTGGCTGTTGAGTTTGGATTTCAGAACATTTGCTGAGTCTCACTAGATGGCTGTACGGACAAAATGGCGATTGTCAGAGGCTCAGAGGATGAATGGCAAGTGGGTCAGAGGATAAATAGATGTTGTTTCATACCTTTGGCCTAGGCTTGGTGGTTGCAGTGAATTTGCAGTACCAGAGATGCTGATGGACATGCTAAGAGAGGGGCCACTGGGGCTGTAGCCAGTTCTGCAGCCTTCTTGTGGCTATTCACTAGGAATAAAACAACCGTTTCAGATAACATATCCACCTCAGAATCCAGGCAAATGAAGGATAAGCAGACCACAAAACGGCACTAAAGACATGCCCATCATGGGTTGTTATAGAACTCTTTCCCTATGAGACAAACCAGGAAGACACAGCTCTTCTTCTCTGTACAAACAGCCATCTCTTCCTGGAAGTTCACTAGAGGCAAAGCAAAGTGTTATTTGCACAACACATCATTAAACTTATGGAATTCACTGCCGCTGGATGGCTTGAGGACCACTAGCTTTCAAAAAAAGTGTCAGATTCAGGCCTCGGATTCAGCGGGAGCTCACAGGAGCGCAGCTCCTGAACTTTTCTGAGAGTTCCACCTCCTTCTTCCCACCTTGTCAACTGAATAGTAGGTGCAGCTGCATAACAATCCTTGGATGAGCTCCACCATCTATTTTTCTACAAAACGACCCCTGGTCATATTAATACATGAATGGCTAGCAACAACGTTAGTACATACTTGTGCAAAATTAAGAGGAGAGGGCTGTTGTCTGCACACCCTGCTTGTGGACTTCTGTTGATGTCTGCCTGGCCACTGTTGTGAATGGGATGCTGGATTCAGTTTGTTCCAACAGGGCTCTTCTGATGTTCTTATGAGTTTCTGGAGGTGACTTGTAAGGACAGGTTAGCTGAAAGACATGCATGAATGTAAAGATTATTAACTGATTTGTTTGCCGACCCGTTTTAGTCCCATCAAGGAGCTCTGTTATCGCACAAGAACCCTGCAATGTAGGTCACACTGAGTGAGTGACTGAGACAAGGTCATCTAGTGAGTTTCATGGCAGAATGTGGATTTGAACCATCCCTCCTGTGTCTAACCATCTTAACCTCTACATGGAGTCTCAGCTATTCTAGCAAATGTGGTGTCAAATATCCTGACAATCAGAGCATCTTTCCCCTCGACACTTCCCCTATGTCTGCTTCAGCTAAATTAGAAGTATAGAGGCCAAGTACATTAAAAATGCATACCATGCCCTGACCTGGATAGCCCAAACAAGCCCGATCTTTTCAAATCTCAGTAGCTGAGCAAGGCTGACCCTGGCAAGTACTTGGATGGGAGACCTCCCTAGAATACCAGAAGTTGGGAGGAAAGGGCAGGTTTTATTCAGACCGATTCCCCACTTGGCTTGTTTCGGCATTGGAGTTCCCCAACGCTTCCATCTGATTTTGCACAAGCTGCCCTGGGGCTGCAACTTGCCTCTCCTCTTTCCCGCAGCAAGCAAAAACCGGTTTTCAGAGGTGGAGCGAGTCACAGCCCCAGGGCAGCTTGTGTGAGATTGGACGGAAGTCTTGGGGGGAAAAGAGCTCCGACGTCGGAACAAGTCTAGTGGGGAATCAGTCTCAGCCACCGCTCTGAATATCCTCCAGGCCCCCAATAGGGGTCAGTCACCAGAAGCCACCATGACTTCCAGGTGTAGACAGACACACACACACACACATTTTTAAAAAACCCACCATGCATACTTATGTGGCATCAGAAAAGCCAGGGTCAACATCTGATCTTGGTTCATTTGTTTGCATTTCCACCAGTGATCAAAATAAATGGTCAGTTGCAAGCCTGGTCCATGTGATTGTGACTTGTGGGGCTCAGATTATATTGAGTCAGACCACTGGTTTATTCAGTACTGAGTACTCTGTTTGCACGGCAGTGGCTCTCCAGGGTCTTAAGTGGAAGTCCTTTAGATCTGCTTTTTTCAACGAAAGGTGCTGGGGATTGAAGCGAGGACCTTTTGTATGCAAAAGCAGATGCTGTGCTGCTTAGCGAAAGTCCCACCCCTGTGTGATTCTACCCTGGTCATAATCTAGGCACACATGCCCCTGCACAATGGGTGGATTTGCTTATGCAAATCTGCTCATAAGTGGTGCTTGTCAACATAATTCTGCCAGGTCAGACACCAGTTTCTCCATGTGGAGACACTCCCCATAGGATGTTTTGTAGAATTTGAACCAGACTTTTCTTTTCTTTACCCCAACCGCAAGATGCAAGCAGCCTGATAGCCCGTAACAAAACCCCCAATTAGCTTACTGGGGGGAGTACATGAAGAATTTTGTTGGAAATTACTCATGTTCTTCAAAAAGCTGAGAAACCTTGCTGGACTGTGTTGCTTTCTGCCAGGTGAAGAGTGGTCTCCTTAATTTATGGCAGAAGCTTGCAGAGAATTTCCTTTGTCCTCCTACCTCTTGAAAGATGGCTTTGTGCAACTGTACAATTGAGTGATGCCAGTGTTTGGGAAACAGCCTTTGCAGGGAGGGAAGAGCTTTTGTTCCTCATTAGAACTCCCTCCTTGTAACTGACAGGCCTGATATCAAGATGCTTGGAAGGGGAGACTTGCATATCCAGGGAGAATGAGAGAGGCTGCTAATTCTTTTTGATCTTCCCCTTTTCTTTTCCTTTAACTTACGTGCGCTATCAGTCGAGAGAACAGCCCCAGCGAAGACTCAGTACAGTAAGCTTCGCATTACCTGCCAAATAATTTGTGTGATTATGAGTTACTCATAGCTCCCTGAGGATATGTCTGCCAAAGACAAGGAGCCTGGGCTTCCCCCACCCCGGCAAATATCTTTTATTGCTTTTCTTTGTGAGCTTTTAGCGCACATTCTCGGCAAGAGTATCCAGGACAACAAAGAGTCCCCCAGCCAAGAAGCGCCAACAGTCTGGAACTGGGTAGAGGATGAAAGGGATGCAAAACCCTGGTAGTTCTGTACCATCCTTACATCATCCAACAGGACATTTTAATATGGAAGGCGGTTGTCTTATCAGCTTTGTACCTCGAGAATGAAATGAGCAAAATACTGAAAGGGTCTTGAGAATACCCCCAAGTACCCATCAAAAGGACAGGCTGCCTGTTGCATCTCTCTATGACAAGGATGTCCAACCTTTTGGCTTCCCTGGGCCACACTGGAAGAAGAATTGTCTTGGGTCGCACATAAAATACACAAATACTAACGATTGTTGATGATGAGCTTTAAAAAGTCCATGCATAATTTTTGTGATATCAGCCACCACATATAAGCAGAAAAGCTCTTGCATAATAATCCTAATTATGTGCTGCCCCATTTGGAGGATTTTTAAAAATCATCAAGCAGGTTCCAAGTTTGTGATCACTGATATAGAAAATGTACATATCTTGGTAATAAAACATTATTTTTATTATAAAAGTAAAAGAAAAGAGTGCAACATAAAACGAGTGGCCCAGACCAGGCCACAGAGAAACACAAGGAAGGGCGGAGAGGGGGGGTCAGTAAAAAAACCATCCCATCCCTCCCATAAACACAGCGGCTTAACGCCCTTTCTGCTTCCAAGTCCTGCAGATGGCCCAGAGCTGAAGCAGGAACCATGCCTTTAAATGTCCTTTGCTTTCCAGAGAAGATAGGGTTTGTTTGGTTTCCTTTGCCTGATCCCTTTGCCTGTTGGGTGGAAGAGATGTTTGTTTTGCTCTGTTCCCAAACCATGCCTCTAAATTTCCAACAGAGGGGAAAGGGAAATAACTGCTTCCTCTCCATGTCCTCTCTCAGAAGCTTGGAGCAGAGGAGGAGCAAGGGAGTAGGCAGATTTTTTTTTTCTTTTTCACACCAGCCCCTGCTTCCCAACTGAAGCTGGCTTTTTGCTGACAGACACAGGCGTGCTTTTAAAGCAGAAGACTCACTGTCAGGAGCAAAAAAAAAAAAAAGGGGGTGAGGGAGTCTTTGATTTGTTTTTAAAGCAGGAGGCCTGTTTTTTCTTCATGCTTAAAAAAAACCCTCTCTCGCCAGAGTCTTTGGGGTGGGGGGACCCTTTTTCTGCATGTCTCTTTTCCAGTCCCAGCTACAGAGAAAGGTAAGGGGATTCTGGAAGTCCCACAGTGAAGAAATGGAGGGGGAATGCAACAGAACAGGCAGTGGAGCATCTCCATTTTGGGGACAGCAAGCCCAGCTCCACTGCACACACCCCACTCCAACCTTCCCTGAGAGGGGCCAGCAGCCCCCGACAGGGAAAACTCCCACTCCACAAGCCTGTCCAGGAGTTTGGGAAGCTGGCTATGCTACTCCTCAGCTTTCCAGAGAGGGGCCCACAGCCAGCCCTGGTACCTCTTTGTCCTGGATGGGAGATCCAGAGGAGCCTCAGCAGGAAGAAAGAAGAGCTGGAGAGCACCCAGAAGCAAAGGAAGAGTACTCATATGCACATGCTCTGAGTCAGCTCTGGCGCCCTCTCTGGTGGTAGGGGGGAAAAGCAAGCAGGAGGAAAAAGCAACAAGATTTACCCTCAGTCCCAGGATTTGCTGCCGCTGCACTTCATAAAAATCACAGTTCCAGGTGCTGTTTTAAGAAAGTTTATGAGTTTGTGTTGAGGCCACATTCAAAGCCACCCTTGGGCTGCATGTTGGACAAACTTGTTCTATGATCTGCTGCTCTCTGCCTCCTTCCAAGCAAACTCTGCTGAGGAGGGGGAATTTAGGCCCTGGGAAGCATAAAATGTACATCTAAGGCTGTACTAGGTCACCATCTCCCAGGTCCTGGCAGGGGTTTCCCCAGTTTTGAGACCTCCAACCCGTCAGCGGCCAGCTGGCTGCTGGTGGATAGCCCTGCCCCCAAGTCCCCCCACTTCTGCCCCCCACTTCTTTCTAGGCTTAAACAATTGTATTGATAATATATGGTAATAATTTCCATTAATAACTTCTTTTCATCTATCCCATATGCTTCTTTCTAATCACCCCTCCCCCCGTTACTTGACCCCCCCCCAGTGTTATTTACTCAAAATACTAACATTAAAAGGTACCCTTAATTCCTAAGAACTAAAATTAATATTCTTCTTTCTTCTAAAGTTTAATCATTATCAAAAATTGTCCAATGTCCTTTTACTTTCCACTCATCTTCTACATAACTTCTAAATTTTTTCCACTCCCTTTTAAAATCTTCTAAATCATAGTCTCTTAAAGTTCTTGTTAATTTGTCCATCTCACTCCATGTCATGACTTTTACAATCCAGTCCCATTTTTCTGGTATTTTTTCTTGCTTCCATAACTGCACATATAGTGTCCTAGCAGCTGAAAACAAGTACCAAATTATGGTTCTATCTTCTTTTGGAAATTTTTCCATTTGTAATCCCAACTGAAAAGTCTCTGCAGCTTTCTTGAATTCATATCCCAAGATCCTAGAAATTTCTTGTTGGATCATCTGCCAATACTTTTTTGCTCTTTCACAAGTCCACCACATACGGTAGAAAGAACCTTCATGTTTTTTACATTTCCAACATCTGTCTGGCATCTTGTTATTCATCTTTGCCAATTTTTTAGGAGTCATATACCATCTATACATCATTTTAAAACAGTTCTCTTTAATACTCTGACATGTTGAAAGTTTCATAGAGTTCTTCCATAAATATTCCCATGTATCCATCTGTATTTATTTATTTACATTTATTGCCCATTTAATCATTTGAGATTTCACTACTTCATCTTCTGTAGACCATTTCAAAAGTAACTTATAAGTTTTTGAAATTAATTTTTCATTATCTTCAAGCAGAACTTTTTCCATTTCTGTTTGCTCTTGTCTTATTCCTTCAGTTTTAATATCGTTTTCCACCAAACTCTTTATTTGTTGCATTTGAAATCAATCGTATTTGTTATTCAACTCCACAGCAGTTTTCAATTCTGTTTTGCCACTTTGTATTTTTAATAGTTGATTGTATGACAGTCATTTTTCCTCACCTGTCTCAGCTGTTATTTTTATCACTTCTGCTGGCACTATCCATAATGGTTTTCTTTCATCACCATATTTCTTATACTTCATCCAGGTATTCAACAAATTATTTCTTATATAATGGTTAGAGAAAAAAACTATCCATCTTTTTCTTCCCATAATATATATAAGCGTGCCAGCCGAATTTATTTCCTTGACCTTCCAACGCTAAAAGTTTTTTATTCAACAGCATCTCCCAATCTTTTATCCACACTAAACAAACTGCTTCATGATATAATCTTAAATCTGGTAACTGGAATCCTCCTCTTTCTTTAGCATCTATTAAAACTTTCATTTTAATCCTTGGTTTCTTCCCAGCCCATACAGATTCCGAAATCTTCCTTTGCCATTTGTTAAATTGTTTACTGTCTTTCACAATCAGAATAGTTTGAAACAAATACATTAGTCTCGGCAAAATATTCATCTTAATTGCAGCTATTCTTCCAAGCAATGACAAGTTAAGCTTATTCCATTTTATCATATATTCATCCATTTTACGCCATAGCTTTTCATAGTTATTTTTGAACAGGTCAATATTCTTCATTGTTATTTCCACACCCAAATATTTTACTTTAGCGGTAACTTCACATCCTGTTAGTCTCTTTTGTTTATTTACTTGCATATTTTTACATAAAAATTTTGATTTTTCTTTATGAACATAAAATCCCACCAGTTCTTCATATTCTTGTATTTTAGCTAACAACAAAGGTGTTACTTGTGTAGGATTTTCATTTATAAACATATATCATCTGCAAATGCTCTATATTTGTAAACAAATCCTTTAACTCTCAACCCTTCTATTTCTTTATCATCTTGTATTTGCATCAATAAAATTTCAAAAGTCATTATAAACAACAAAGGTGAAAGCGGACAACCTTGTCTTGTACCTTTGCTGATTATCATTTCATCTGTAAGATCTGCATTTATATATAACCTTGCACGTTGTTCAGTATATATTGCCTTTATCATTCTTATAAAGTTTTCCCTCCACTCTATTTTCTCCATTACTGCAAACATAAAGTTCCAGTTCAAATTATCAAAAGCTTTCTCTGCATCTGCAAAGAATAATGCAACTTCCTTCTCTGGATGTCTTTCATAATATTCTACAATATTTACAACAGTTCTAATATTGTCTCTTATTTGCCTTTTAGGGAGAAATCCCGCTTGGTCTTCCTTTATAAAGTTTATCAAATATTGTTTAAGTCGTTCTGCCAAAATTCTTGTATAAATCTTATAGTCATTATTTAGTAATGAAATTGGTCTATAGTTCTTTACATTCATGACATCTCTATCTTCCTTAGGAATCAAAGAAATTACAGCTTCCTTCCATGTATTTGGTATTTTTCCTTTTATTCTTATCATATTCATCAATTTTTGAAGTTTCGGTACTAATTCTTCTTTAAAAATTTTAAAATTTTTTTGTCGTATATCCATCTGGCCCAGGTGCTTTTCCAGTTTTCATTGCATTAGTCGCTGCTTCAATTTCTATTTTTTCAATTGGATCATTCAAATTTTTTTTCATATATTCAGTTAAGGGTGCTATTTTAATCTTTTGCAAATACACTTCCATCCTTTCCTTCTTTACTTTAACACCTTTAAATAATTTAGCATAGTACTTGAAAAATTCTCTCTTTATTCCTTCTTGATCTACCATCTCTCTTCCATCACCCACAATTTTATTAATAATTTTACTTCCTCTCTTTTTCTTCAGTTGCCAGGCCAAATACTTTCCAGGTTTATTCGCTCCCTCAAAGGACTTCTGTTGTAATTTTTTCAAATTCCATTCCAATTTCTTATTTAACAAATGTCTCATTTGTGCTTGTAGTATTGTAATCTCCCTTATAATTTTCTTTTTCCCTGGCCTTTTCCTCAGTTCCCCTTTTTTTCCTTTATTTCATTTTGAATGTCCAACATCTGTTTTTCTTTTGCCCTTTTGTCCTTATTGTTTAATGTAATCAATATTCCTCTCATTACGGCTTTATAAGCATCCCACACCATCTGAAATTCTATATCATCTTTATCATTTATTTGGAAGAAAACTTTAGTTTCATTTTCTATAGATGTCACTAATTCTTTATTTTGTAGTAAATCTGCATTTAATCTCCATCTTCTCACTTTTTTAGACAATTTTGTAATTCATAATATTGGGTTATGATCTGCACCTATCTTCAGTAAGATCTTTATTTTCTTAGTTATAAGGCCTAAGTCCTTTGTACCCCATAGCATGTCAATTCTGGAAAAAGTATTATGTCTTGCTGAAAAAAAATGTATAATCTTGTACTTCAGGATTAAATTTTCTCCATATGTCTATCAGGTTTTCTTGTTTAACCAGTTCAAAGAAGGATTTTGGCAATTTTCCTTCTTTATTATTATTTTTTCCCCCAGATCTGTCCAATGTATTCTGAATTGTTCCATTAAAGTCTCCCATAATCATGACCTGGTCATATGTCACTTCATCAAGTTGTTTTATAATGTCTTTAAAAAAAACATCTTTTGCACCATTTGGTGCATACAGTCCCAATAATAAGGGTTTTTTCTCATTTATTATTTACTTCTACTGCCACAAATCTTCCATCTTTATCTTTAAATATTATTTTTGGGTCCAATTCTTGTTTAATATAAAAAAAATCACACCTCTTTTCTTCTGTTCAGCCAATGAAAAAAATTCCAGTCCCAATTGTTTATTCTATAAAAATGTATAATCCTTTTGTTTAATATGGACTTCTTGTAAGCAAATTATATTACAGTTTTGTTTTTTAATCCAATGAAATATTGCCTTTCTTTTTTGTGGTGAATTTAGTCTATTTACATTCCAAGATAATAATTTATAATCCATCATGGTGCAAATTCTTTATTCTCTTCATAAAATTTACGCTGCTCCTGTGAATTTGTAATTGTAATCCTTCTTCCTTGTAGCTCAAAGCTCAAACCTTCAGGTATTATCCATCTATACCTCATTCCATTGTCACGTAGTTTTTCTGTTAATTTCTTATATGTTCTCCTGTCATTTATCACTTGTCTTGGCAATTCTTTCATTATTCTTACTCTGCTTCCTCCCACTATCAATGTCTTTTCAAAAATTTTATTCAAGATTTTCCCCACCATTTATTGTGTCATATATCTTATAACCACATCTCTTGGTAAGTTATTTTTCTTGGCATATGATGAATTCACTCTATACGTATAATCATACATATTTCTAGTCCCTTCAGGATCTTCCTCCAAGAAATCAGCAATTATTTTTATTACATGTTCTTTTAAATCTGTCCCTTTTTCCTTCCTAGAGTAGGTCCACTTCTTCAATAATTACTTCCTGCTTTGCTTGCCCCAAGTCACATTCTCACTGGTAAAGTCTCACGGTACTTGACGTATTTCCTGTGTTGACTGTAAAAACTGCAGATCTCTGACGATGGTGCTTACACTCCATGACCGCAGGTAGACAAAACAATAAATTCCTTTCCAATTTTTAACACTGTCCTTAATTTAACAAAGTCCAAAATTCACCCCTTCTCCTCCTCTTCTTCCAAGCTTTCAAACTTTCTCTTTCCCACCTTCTAATATTATTTTGTTTGCTTTAAAATAGTTCCGGAATGGTAGATAGCAATTAGTACCTTTTTCTAAGGTTATCCAAATCAACACTGGTCTCGTACAGCATCAGATGTTTAGCAGTCTCAAAGAAGATTAGGATCTTGTCACGCTTATGTCAAATAAATGACTCTGTAAGCTTCTGCAGATGATGAATATGCAACTCTTCTCCAGGGATCCCTCAAAGCCTCAAAGGAGCGCCCCCCCCCCCCGGGACTCCCTTTTAGCCAAGGTAAATCACCTCAAAGTTTCCTGTGCATATCTTGGACTAATCTCTCACTGAGAAAAGTAGGCAGAAGGCAGAAATTTGCCCTTTACTACCCCTAACAGAAGCTCCAGTCTACCCCCTTAGAGAGGCAGGTCAGCTCAGCATTCTCCAAATCCCAGAAGTCAGCCCCCCACTTCTTTCTCAAAGCATTTATAGCTTTAAATGCTTTGGGGAGGAAGTGGGGATGGTGGTTGCGCATGAGTGCACACACATGCAATCCCCACTTCTCCCCCAAAGCATTTAAAGTTATCATTTAAATGCTTTGGGGACAAAGGGGGCATGCATGCACATTTGCCTTCCAAGCCGTGTTTTGCGGCTTGGCGTACAAATGTGCGCAATCTCCCCTTCTTCCCCAAACAATTTAAAAGTATCTTTTAAGTGCTTTGAAGAGAAAGGGTGTATGTGGGCATTTGCACTCCAAGCCACAATTTTGTGGCTTGGATTGCATGCACCCCCTCTTCTTCCCCAAAGCATTTAAAGGTATCCTAAATGCTTTGGGGGAGCGGGGGGGGGGGGAAGGGGAGGGAGCGGTGCATGCCTGCAGTCCAAGCCACAATCACGGCTTGGTAGTGCAAACATGCACAAGCTCTGTCTCCAATGTGATGATGTCTCTTCTGTGTGACATCATCATGTTTGAGCTGTCTCTTTTGTGTGACATCATCATGTTTGGGCTGCCCCACCCCTTTCTGTACCACCCCCCAAAGTCCCCCACTGGGGACTCGGGGAAACCTGGCAACCCTAGGCTACACCGATTCATTGCTGTGGTAATTGCACAATTGTTGCCTAATAGCTGATGTCCAGCAATTACTGATAAAATACAGAGATGTTTCTCTGGGGGGTGGGGTGTCTTGTAGGAAGTGAGGTCATCCACTTGGCTTTCTCTCCTTTGGGCTCCATGGAAGAGACATGGGCAAAATAAAGGGGTTTTATTTTACCCTGGCTTAGAAACCTGCTTACAGTATCCAATGGAAATTTGTTTCTTGTAACATCCCACTGCTATTTCATTCCTTCTCTGTCCCCCACCCCCATTCCTAAAAAACCTGTTTTCTCCTCCACTTTTTTAGGGGGCAAGCAAAATGTATTTGCAAAAAAGCCTAAGCTGGGAATCTGAACAAAGCCTTTTGCATTGGTGTTCCGAGGCAACCCACCCCCTGAAGCCTGCCCTGAAGGGGTGGGTTTTGGCACCTTAAATTTTTAAAATTTGCATGCCAGCATTTCAGCATTTCTGTGCCGGAGGGTGCCTGTGTTGCCAAAAGTTATGTCCTCCTAGGGAGACCCAGGACCAGCAGCCAATCATTGCCTTCCATGGTGTTTCTCCATTCACACTCAACAGCACTTTTTTTTTTACCTTGGGTGGCGTTTTTGAAGTGCATGGATTTGCTTTTTGAATTTCTGTAGTAACCCATGCATGCCCATTTCTGTTGCAAAGAGGCGATACATCCTGTGGGCATTTCTTTGATAAATAATACACCATCTTAGTCTGCTTTCAAAAGCAAGCATTATCAGCTGCCAGAGTAAAATAAGCGCAATAAGCCATTATCCCTGCCATGGCATAGGGTTGCCAGGTCTTACCTGGCTTCCAGCAGGGGGCGCAATGACATCACCCTGAAGTTATGTCATCATGCCAGGCACATTGTGTGTGTATGCTCTAGCGTCTTGGCCAAAACTCCTATGGTAACATGCAATGTACCCAGCATAATGATGTCACTTCCAGGTGATGTCATCTTGTTGATGATGTCAACACGGGAGGGGGATCTTTGAGGTGCAGCAGATTGAAGCCGCCAAAATCAGAGGAACCTTCTCCCAGACTGGGGGACTGGCAATCCTATTGTGGCATGGTGCAGTGAGTTGCTCACCTAATGCAATTCGGATGAACAAATTCAGACTCTGGGGGAAAGCCAACCAGAGGTCCTACTCTACTGCAGGAAAAGGAAGCACCAGTCAGTGTAGAGACACCAACTTTAGGTACAAGCCTCAGGTGACACATGAGGGGAGGAGACTGCTCTTTAATGGAGCCCCTTTGAGCTCGCTAGGTCACTTCAGCACCCCAGCACACGCACAAAACAAATACCCCCCCCCCACAAAAAAAAAAAGACCCTGAAAAAATTGATCAACTGTGAACGAGAAAGGATGGAACTCTGATGGGGAAAACCCAAGAAAAAGTATGAGCACGAACTGGTCACAATGAAAGTGCGATAGTCAAAAATCGCAATAACGGCAAGGACAACTTGAAAAGCAGGTGCAGCGTGGAAGACCTCTACAGACCACTGATGGCAAAACCTCTGTGCAGCCCTCTTCTCCTTAAATGGTTTTAAAGGAAATATTGCCTTTTGCAAAATGCACAGATTCATATTTAAGAATACAGTCATTATCTAAATGTCATTATCTAAAATATACTTCGAAAACTTTCTCTTTACACAATAGATGTGACATTCCTCATCATGGCGAAGCTGTGTAGGCCTTAAGCACTGATTTGTTTATTGAAGCACTTCATATAAATCACATGTGCCTGTTATTCTCAAAACTGATGGCATTATTAATCTAGGTTTCATCTCATAACAATCACTTTACATAGAAGATTTCTGTTCCTCTGCTGAACAAAAGCCAACATCCCAAAAAAGGGGTGGAACCTTGTATTTTTTTTCCATTTTATCTCAGCTGTCATCTCTTTGAAATGCTTTCTCATATAAAACCCATCTATAAAAGTTGATTCCTAGAAAAAAGTCGCTATAAAAGGTTGCATACAGAGCCCCTGGGGAAGCAGACGGAGCAAAATAGGAGAGGAACAGTTCGGCTTTCCATTCTCACCATGACTGTCTGGCTGTGAAATACAATTTAATATTTCTCTGGTCATGCAATCCTATGCAGAGTTAATCCATTGAAGTAAATTTTGAACTCACCTGATTTGACACCCCTCAAATGAAAAGCCCTATTACAAATTGAGCCCTTTTGAGTTTGGGTCTGGTTCTGAGTTGGGTTCACATCTTCCCCTCCACCACTAGCAGGGCTTTTTTTGAGAAGGAATGCAGTTCCAGCTGACTTGGCATCAGGAGGTGTGGCCTAATATGCAAATGAGCTTCTACTGGGCTTTTTCTACAAAAAGCTCTATGCTAAACAATGGTGATGTCAGAGGGTGTGGCCTAATATGAAAATGAGTTCCTGCTGAGCTTTTTTTTTTTTTTTTAACAAAAAAGGTCCTGACCACTAGGATGTAGGTGGGGCTTCCCCCCCCAAAAAAAACCCCTGAGGAGCAAGAGAATAAATTGCTAGGAAATGGTTTCCATAGCAATGCTCTAGGAATTTCCCAAATCTCTATGGTGATTAGAGGATTAGGGGAAATTACTACAGTGTCCCCCAGAAGTGGTCACATCCTCCCTAAACTCCCCCCCCCACCCTGGCACTACCCTCGAAATCTCCTGAGATTTGCTGTGCCAGTGTTGGTAACCCTCCATTGCCAGTTTTTAATTGGAGTCAATGGGCTTTGGCTGGAGTTACTCTGCATGGGATTGCACAGCTGGTTTATTAAAACCAACTTTCCTGTACTGTACTCAGCTTTAGCTTTCTGTAGGATCAAGAAACCCAGCATGATGTGGTCACTTTCCCCCAACATTCCTTCTGCTCTCACCTCATAAAGCAAGGGTGCATTCCTAGACACATTTAGGATTGATTTCATTGGATTTGGTAGTTGTCACTGTTTAGGATTGGACTGTAAATTTTCCCTACTGGGTAGTATCAGGAATAGCAGATTCCCTTGTTCCTTGTTCTACCTGTCAATAAGACATGTCAAGGTGAGTGGAGTTTGTCTTTCAATGGATGTGAAGAATCTATACTTTGTTTTAGGGAAATATCATTCTACATCCTCTCCTTAGTTTGGTGGTCAGTAATATACCCTTTACTACAATATCTTTTCTATTTATTTCTCCCTTTAAAGAATAACCTGAGATGCTGTCTAGGGGCTGCCATAGTCACTGTCTTGGATTTCTGCATTGGTGTGCACATTTTTAAAACTTATAATGCTTTCCCTCTCGCTTTTGATTGCATCTCTTCTTTTTGAGCAAGTTATATCCTTCAGTAGCTACATTTGAGTAATGAGAGCCATCTCACCAAACTCACTCGTATTTATTAAATCATTTTAACCTTCCTGTAATCGGAGTTCAAATGCAACTTGTTTACTTCCCATACTATGAGCCTTTCTTTATTTTCATTTCATTTATTACTCCACTTTTCTCTGCAAACAGGGACCAAAAGCAATTTACAACATTCCTCCCTTCTCTTCACAACAGCCACCCTGTGAAGTAGGCTAAACTGAGAGTATGAGACTGGCCTACAATCACCCAGGAAGCGTTCAGAGCAGAGTGGGGATTTTAATCTGGATCTTGCCGATCCTATGCTGCATTTACACTACAGTTAAATAATGCGTTTTACATCCAGAGTTTACATCCACAGTAAAAATCTGGATGTAAAATGTGTTATTTAGTGTAGTGTGAATGCACCACTAGTCTCACACTAACTAGTAACTACACAGTTTCTTGGCTTTAGTGTCTGGATATCAAAAGGCAGTGAGTGTCCGAATTCTTCCATCTTCCGGCCTCCCCACCAGTAGCCCTGGGCTTGTGGCAGTGGCCAACATCATTGGCACTGCTCAGAAGGGTACATCATGGTGTCACTACCAAGACACTGTCCTATGCCTTGTCATTATTATTTTAATTTTTGTTTTTAACTCATGTGATAATTATGATATTTACTGCTTTGTGTCATGGGCTATATGACTTGTAACTCGCCCTGAGCCCATTTGTGGGGAGGGCAGAATAAAGATCCAATTAATTAATTACTTAAATTTTAAAATGCCAAGAGTCTTGTGCTTCCGTGCTCTGAGTTAGTAGTCCTTTGAAAACCAGTTTTAGAGAGCAAAGACAGGGAAGAACTTTGGACTCCATCCTGTGCTTGTAGGCCTTTTGCTTGGCCACTGTGTGAAACAGGATGCTGGACTAAATGGACCAGTGGTCTCCTCATCCAGTATGGCTGCTTTATGTTCTTTTAATACATAAATACATAATAAATTAAAATTTCATTTGGTGGGGCACGTGGGCAGGAATTTTCATTTAGTGGGGCACATATTTTTAGTGGGGCACCAATTAGCAGTTACCATCTTTTCCTTGCCACCTTCTGGCCCTGCAAAGCAGAAATCCAACAGATGCAGCAGCTTCTCCCTCTCCAAGTTGACTGTAGGGCATCCCTGAACATGTGCAGAGTGTCTTGTGGGTGGCCACCTCTGGTCCCAGCACATTCAGGATTAGTAGGCAGCATTGTCAGAATGACTTAAGTTCTGGTCTCTAATAATTCCCTCCCACAGTTCCCAGTGGCTTCCCCTCCCTACCCACTAACTAGACAGGCATTCTCTTGCCCTTCCAGCAGAGAAATCAGCCTCCATGCCTCCTGTTATGTATTGCATCTCACTGGGTTCTTGTTGCCTGAGCTTGAGACAGACACTCCTTGCAAACCAGGATCCTGAAGCCTGGAAGAACTGGCCAGTCAGGATGCTAGGCATGTAACAACTTGTAACAAAGAGATGCAAATGAAAGATTCTGGAGTGAGCCAATAGGAATGATTGTTGCCTGCTAGCGGGGCATGTTTAACCATGGCCAGATTGTATATAGTTTGCCTGGGTTGTGTGTAACTGTTTCTTCTTGCAATAAAGTGTTCCCAGTTGATTCAGAGCTGGCTGAACTCACTTTATTTCACCTCCCACTCTCTTCTGTCTCCTCCTCGCCAGGCAAACCCCTGTCAGCTGCCCCTGCTGAACAGCGGGGTGCCAAGCAACCAGCTAGCCAGCCCACAGCAGCCCAAGCACTCCACACTACCCAGGTGGTGGGTACGGAGAAGCGGCGTGCTTCCTGTGGAGGCTGAACATTCCTCAGGCTTGTGGTGGAGTCAGGGTGTTTCCCCACAGTGCACCTAGGTGCCAGTTCACCCAGCAGAGGCTGGCTGGCCGACCAACCAGCCCTCCCTTCTCTTCTTCTCTTCACCCCCTGTTCCCAAACATGCACTTTCTCCACACACATGGGGAACCAGGTGAGAGAGGGAACCACTGCAATGAAGGGCTCAGAGCAGCAGCAGCAGCAGCAGCTGTAGGCAGTCCTCTGTCCTGGCACCTGGAAATAAATCCCTGGAGTTGGAAGGAGGAGGGGGTGTAAGGGTAATCAGGGTGATTGCAAAAAACATCTAAAGGCCACAGTTAGGGGTGATAGTTCAATAGTCCTTTTAGTGCTATGAGCTAATTACCTGCTAGTTTCTTTTACACATTTACTCAGTTGTTTGGAGAATAGCAGCTGCCCGCTGTAGGTGTGATTGGATCAGGGCCACGGGTTTGGGAGCTTCAGACTCTTGCTCTTTTCTACTGCTATAGACAGACTAACATGGCTACCCACCTTAGGGTTACCAGGTCCCTTGAAGACGACAATGGACGGCTAAGGGGACCTTCTGGGAACATCCTTGAGCAACATGCCTGCGTCTCTGGAAGTGACTTTGCATGGTGCCTGCATCACCTGGAAGTGACATAGCTATATTAGTGGCATCGAGGGAAACACTCTAGTTTGGGGGCAAAACTCTATGGTAAAATCAGCTTCAAACCATAGAGTTTTGCTCCCAAACCAAAATGTCACCCCCTGATATCACCGACGTACCTGCATCACTTCCGGGTGATGCTGGCATGTCATGCTTATTTCTGGTGACATTGCTATTGAGGGAGAGAACCTGCAAAAGCAGGGAATTCCCCACCCCCAACTGGGGAATGGAAACCGTAACCCATCTTGCTGTTCAGCTTTATATCTGCCACAGGGGGAAGATGTGTTCTCTACAATCTCTCTCCATCCTAGCATCAGCAGTCAAATAGAATGTTGTTCTTCCTTTCCAATCAATGCAAGGAGTTCCTGCACAACAAAGGACTTGCATTTCATTCATGAAGCAACAGATCTCTTGTAGACTCTTCCTAAAACCACCTCTCTCTTCCACAGTGCAAACTGTGCTAACAGTAACCCATGCTACCTACCTACCATATACACAGGCTGTGTTGTACAAGAAGCTTCCCCTGAGAAATGGAAAAGTGATAGGATTAGGGTTGCCAAGTCCAATTAAAGAAAAATCTGGGGACTTTGGGGGTGGAGCCAGGAGACTTTGGGGGTGGAGCCAAGAACAAGGATGTGACAAGCATAATTGAACTCCAAGGGAGTTCTGGCCATCACATTTAAAGAGACAGCACACCTTTTAAAATGCCTTTCTTCCATAGGAAATAATTAAGGATAGGGGCACCATATTTTGGGGCTCATAGAATTGGACCCTCTGGTCCAATCGTTTTGAAACTTGGGGGGTATTTTGGGGAGAGGCACTAGATGCTATACTAAAAATTTGGTGCCTCTACCTCAGAAAATAGCCCCCCCAGAGCCCCCAATACCCACGGATCAATTTCCTATTATTCCCTATGGGAATCGTTCTCCATAGGGAATAATAGAGTGCCTAGTAGACATTTCCCCCCCCCCACGCTTTCTAAAGGGGGGGAGGGCCTCCAAACTAGGGAATCCCCTGCCCCCTCCCTCTCACACACACACACTTACCAGATCTTCCTCCGGACAACTCTACTTCCTGTGAAAACGAAAGCAAAAGAAAGGGAGGGGCCGTTCTCAGAAGCCCTTTTTGCTTCCTGCTTCCTGCCCAGCCTTAAAGGGGCAGACATTTTGCAAACGGCTCAGGAGCTCTACAACATGAAGCCTAAAGGTATGTTCTCCCCCCCCTCCACCCCCCACCCCCGCTTCCAGAGTTTTGAAGAGCGGGAGATGAGGCTGCGAACCCAGAAGTCTCCCGCCAGAGCGGGAGGTTTGGGAAGCCTAGATAGGATTGCCAACCTCCCGGTGGGGCCTGGGATATCCCAGAATTACAATTGATCTCCAGATGGCAGAAATCAGAGAAAATGGCTGCTTTGGAAGGTGGATTCTGTGACATCACACCCCTTCTGAAGTCCTTCCCCTCCCCAACTCCTAGGATTGCCAGACCCCACAGTGGAGGTGGGGGTCCCCCCTGCCAGGCCTCACCTCCCTGCTGCCAATCAGCTGGCTGGTGGGGGAGAAATTACCCCCCAAAAGAGGGAGATTAATTTGACATGTAGCAATGTATCTACGTCACTGCCCATGTGACTCGGAAGTGATATAATCACATCTGGGACATTGGGGAAATGCTCTGGTATTTGGGCAAAAACTCTATGGTAGAAACCAAATCTACCATAGAAACCCCACCCACAAACAGCGATGGCACTGTACAACATCTCCGACACAATGACATCATGTGGAAGTGACATCATGTTGGGTTCATTGAGCAATGATGCTCTGGTTTGATGCTATGGTAATTTTACCATAGAGTTTTGCCCTCAAACCAGAGTGTCACTATACAATGCCCCCAATGTGATGATGTAACTTTTGTGTGATGTCCTCATGTTGGCGATGTCACTTCGGGGGTCAGAGCCCCACCCCACTCCAGTGCATGGTGAGTACCTGTTAACATTAAATTAGTAAAACATTACTCTTAAGAGTTAAGCATGACCTCACTCCCTGCCAGTTTGTGGTTAACTGTCTCTTGTGGCAGCCATTTTGTGGTTGGGTCCATGACTCTGTGTCAGAATTCCAAAGGTGCCTGCAGGCTCAAAAAAGTTGGGCACCCCTGGCCTACTAATTCAATTTAATATGAAGCAAAAACTACAAATCCCATAATTCCTGGCAGGAAATGATGTCCTGGTAGGTGTAAGGGGTTTATATGCTATAAAAGCCCTTCCCTTTCCAGTTTGCACCCTGTCTTTGCATGGAGAAGTCTTTGCTAGGGCAAATGGGGGATCTGTCAAGAGCACTCAATTTTCCCCCTTTGCTTGAAAAATCCCTGGGAAATTTTTGAGGATTTGAGAGAGATATTTCCAAAAGCATTCTGGGGCTTAACACTGCACTTCATACTCGCATTGTAACACAGAAACAAAACTATAATTAAACAGATTAAGGAAAAGGTGAAAAGGTGTTGAAAAGCAGTAGGGACAGGAATATCCTTGCAGGATACCACCCATTTTGTAAGCTGCTTCCCAGACAACTCCATTACCAGCTGAATCAACATTGTTTCGCTACTCTGCATGTGGAAGTTGGGATACATTACTGCCAACAATGCAAAACACAAAGATTAAAAAGAAACCCTGTTTGGTTGTTATGGCAAATGTTCTCATTTTGGTTCTGGGAAGGATTCTGGGCAGGGCCCGAAGATGTGTTATGTGTGAATGTGGTAATTATCTGGCATTCACCTTGGTCTTGCTGCTTTAACACCAGAGATCTTTAAAAAAAAAAAAAGCTATAGTCGATTTATTTTTATCTGAATATTTAGCAGCATCTTGGGTAAAGCCTGCAGGCTCACAGTTGCACTTCTGTGAATTTAAGCGACCCATCTTTGACACCCTGTCTCCTGTTCTCTGCTTGCTGGTATTTTTTGAAAAAACTTGCTGCAACAGATGAGGGGTTCTTTAACCATCTGTTAACCTTTCCCCCCCTTTCTTCCTCCCCCTTCTCTCTTAACGTAGAATTGCTTTAGGCAAGAAGACCTGGAGCAAGCCGATCTGAAACAAAACGCACAAGAGGTAAGCAGACTCGAGATCATTACACATGACATTTCAAGGCTTGAACGTATTAATTTTTTATGCCTTGCTCCTTGTATATCGTTAATAAAAATCTGACTAAAAACTTTTTTTCCGGATGTATTTGTTGCGTTGCCTTTGATCTTAATGTTTGCAAACGAATACATTAATACATGGGAAGCCCAAGGAGATTTTATGAGCGCGTATTTCCATACATTATGTTTTCATTTCCATTTTAGGTGGCTTTCCCCGCCTGTTTTGTTGAGTTTTCGATGGCAGCAGCATTTCAGTTTGGGCAGAAGATCTTTACCTTTGTCTTGTAATACACTGTTTCTGAGGAGTACATTGCTACTTTCCCCAAAAGCCAAATGCAATTCTGCCACAGACATCTCTGTCTGGGGGTGGGAGGGACACTCCGGCAGAACTGAGGTGGGGTGGGGACAGCAGCCGGGATTTCAGGTCATGAGGTAGAATGTGAGTACTCTTGCAGGTGCAGTTACCAGACTAGATGTTAGTTTTTTCAAAAATTCCCCACAGAAATTGTTTGTAAAAAGCACCGGTGGGGCTGATCCCGATTGGGACAGCAGCACAGGGGGAGAAGGGGCTCCCAGCACCATTTTCGACAGCTGGGCCTACAGGCTCAGGCGTTACTCTCCCCTTCGGGAGGTTGCACATGCACTGAACCCAGAGGTGATGTTAGGCCTCTCTATGAATGGCTGAACAGTCTATGGTTTTAGAGAGGCATGATGTCACTTCCAGTGGTTTCCTTGAAAGTGACATCATGGTGTTGCTCATTTAAGAAAAATTCTCTTACTGCCAGTGAAGAGAGGTGATGGGAAAGAGGAGCTGGGGGTGGGCCTGGCAGCCATAGCGAGCAGGGGAACAGTAATGTATATTTCCTTTCAGTGATGACTCTTTCAGAGGACTCCGAGCAGATAGGAGACACTGCTTCAGTCTCTGTCTTACCAGCAGTGTTCCCTCTAAGCTGAGTTAGTGTGAGCTAGCCTCCAGCTCACACATTTTTGTCTTAATTCAGAAGAAAATGGCCCCAGAGCAAACTAATTTATGTAGTAGCTCACAACTTCAATGCAAGTAGCTCAAAAAGTAGAATTGCTCACAAGACTCCACAGCTTAGAAGGAGTGAGTATTGCTTACCAGTAGTCTGTGCTGGCTTACTTCCACCTCTGTTTGTGGAGGAAAAAAACCTGAACTTAAGGGGTATCTTTCTCCTGAGTTTGATCCCCAGTGGAAGCTGGGTTTTCAGGTAGCCAGCTCGAGGTTGACTCAGCCTTCCATCCTTCCAAGGTTGGTAAAATGAGTACCCAGCTTGCAGTGGGGAAAGTGTAGATGACTGGAGAAGGCAATGCCAAACCTCCCCATAAAAAGTCTGCCGGGAAAGCAACGTCACCCCAGAGTCGGAAACGACTGGTGCTTGCACATGGGGACCTTTCCTTTCCTTCCTTCTCCTGTCACACCTGAACAAGTGTCTCATGAAAGCTCATACTGCCACAAACATTGCTAGTCTTTCAGGTGCCGCTGGCCTCCTGTTTTTGTTTTGCCGTAACAGACGAACAAGGCTCATACGATGCCTCAGATCCAAGTGTGACATATGCTCTATACATGTGAATGACCACAAAAGGTTTCCTGGTTGCTTTTGAGCAATGCCCCTCCACCAGGAGAATGTCAAGCGAGCTGAGAAATGCCGCTAGAGGGAGCGACTAGCGTGCAGGCGTGATTCCAAGGAAGAGCCAAAAAAGAAAAGAAAAAAAAAGAATCATTCAGATTGTTTGTTAGTAATCTGATTAGGGATGTCCTAATCAGGTAATTGTTTGACTTTAACTAGCTCTGTTTCTGAGCATTGTTAACTTGTCGGAATGAGCAAATGTCGAGTGACTCTCAAGCCGTCTCTTACAAAGCGCTGCACCCTGTTCTTTTGTACGCAGGCCCTACCTTGGTTCCCACCCTTCTAATGAAAGTGCATAATTTCCTGGCTTGTTGCCTGTGTCTGAAGTTGAGATTTGAGTCTTCAGATTTGAATGCCGTATGACGGGACAGATAAGACGGCTTGTTTGTGCTAATTAGGATTTTGAAACGCTTCGTTCTGCTCAAAGCCTCTTACAGTACCTGTTCTTACACTGGCAGTTACAGTTTCAAAAGCAGGGAGAAGGATAACCTGGTTTTAGTTTTGATATTTTGATGTGGCTTAAGTGTAGGAAATAATTGGGGCCCAGTATCACCCACTTGTTCATAAACCAAAAGGAAGTGTTATTTTAATGTTAATTGTTTCTTGGCTTCCTGGTCTCTGTGCTGGTTTAGCTGGCTGTGGAATCTTTGAGACAGGTGAGAGAGGAGGGAACTTTCTGTCTCTTGCGGATGTTTTTGCTAGTGAATCTACAAAATAAACAACTATTCTTGATTGCATTGAATTCTCTCTCCACTCAGAATTGACTCAGTAGACATTTGGCGGGTAGGGGAACGCACCAGGATTATATGAAACCATGGAATGTTACTTTCTTTGCTGAATGATTCTGACCTGAGATTGTTGTCTGATGTTTCAGGTTCTTACAATCTGAAGTTGATTTCTGGGCTTTTCCCTATTCCAGGTGCTCCTGAGATGTTTGTGTTTGGATAAAAGTGTTGCATTTCTCCCCAAATGTGCCATGTTTCAGGGCAGCGAATATACACCTGTGGCAACACTCAGGAATGTATGTAAGGATCCTAAAAGACTCCTGCAGTTGTTGGTGAAATGAGAATTGTATCCTGTGTTGGTAAACATAGGAGGTTCAGAGTGGATGAAAGACTAGAGGGACTTTGATAGTGATCCAAAGTCATTTGAGTTGACAGAGCAGTCTATTGATTTCACTGAACGCAGGGAATTGTAAACTCAGTTTCTACTGAGATGCCTGCACAGGAAAGCTTATACCCAGAATTAAACTTTGTTGGTCTTAAAGGCGCCACAGGACTCAAACTTTGTTCTATTGACCATCTACAGTTAACTGGGTTGAATCCAGACAAAAGTTTCCAACCATATAATGGAACTTGCCTGCCTCTGCCCTCCCAGTGTAGCCCCCTACCTTCTACTAAATGCTGCTCCTGAGAAATAGGGGACCCTGACCAACGATATGGGGGGTCTGCAGTGGGAGGAGGGAGTCAGCAGGAATTGCCAATTTAGTCTGGATCCAATGTACTGTCTTGTTTCGTGTGACCCAATTCCACTACTAATGTTAATTTGTACTACTAGTATGAGTGCCCAGGTTGCTGGGGGAGGGGGAAGCGTAGATTACTGGGGAAGGCAATGGCAAACCACCCCGTAAAAAGTTTGCCGTGAAAACATCGTGATGCAATGTCACCTTAGAGTTGGAAACGACTGGTACTTCCACAGGGGACTACCTTTACCTTTACCATTACTGCTCCTGCTGCTGCTACTACTACCAGAGGTAGCCCATCCACTAGGCAGACCTAGGCAGCTGCCTAGGATGCAGGCCAGGGGAGCACCAAATAGGGGCCCTCCCTCCTGCCTCCTTTGTGGCACCTGCCCTACCCCGCTGCCCGTACCCTTCTGCACCCCCTTGGGCAAAGCTGGAGGGCTGGGAGGGCACACGTGGCGGTGCAGCAAGGCTCTGAGTAGCGCAGAGAGGCTGTGCCACCCAGCTGCCATTGCTCTGCTTCCGCTTCCAGAAGGTGAAGTGACAGCGGCCAGGCAGTGTGTGGCCTCTCTGTGCTGCTCAGAGCCTTGCCGTGCTGCTGTGCATACTCTCCCTGCCCTCTGGGTTTGCCAGTGAGGGGGTGGGGGAGAGGGGGGGGGAGGCCTCACCTAGTGCGCCAGATGCCCCAGGGCCACCCCTGGCTACTACTATTGCTATTACCACCACCATCACCACCACCACCTGGAAATCCACTTTAAAATAGATAAACCATCTAGATCCGTGAGAAATAAGGTAGGAACCACTCAGAGATGAGTTGATGATGATAATGATGATGATATTGGATTTATATCCCGCCCTCCACTCCGAAGAGTCTCAGAGCGGCTCACAATCTCCTTTACTTTCCTCCCCCACAACAGACACCCTGTGAGGTGGGTGGGGCTGGAGAGGGCTCTCACAGCAGCTGCCCTTTCAAGGACAACCTCTGCCAGAGCTATGGCTGACCCAAGGCCATGCTAGCAGGTGCAAGTGGAGGAGTGGGGAATCAAACCCAGTTCTCCCAGATAAGAGTCCTCACACTTAACCACTTACACCAAACTGGTTATTGTGGGTGAAATAAATGTGCCCCAACAGAAGCCTGTTTTGGAGGAGCTGTTGTGCCTTTTGCTAGTGAGGTTTTGCACTGTAAAGCCAGCTCACAATTGGGATGTCTCTGAGGATGGGAAGTAAAATGTGGGGGTGGGGGTGGGGGGTGGGTGGCGGGATTTTGATGTAAATAAGTGACCAGCGGTTCATAGTGCAAAAGCAGATGCTGCTCCCAAAACACCAGGACCCTTACCCTTGCCCATTGACCAAGTTTCAGCCTTTTCTGGATTTGCGTGCCATAAAACGAGCCTTAGAAACTCCCATGATTTGCTGACTCTGAGTTAGTTTTGTGATGTTGGCAGATGCCCCAAGATCAAGACATTGCTAGGAGAATAATGCTGCTCAGTTGGGTTCTCCGCCATTCCTACTTTGTCTCAATTCCCAGATGGTAATAGTCCGTTGGCATAATCCATTTGACTGGCGTAAAGAATCATCGTTGTTGTAGATGGTGTGCCCTAACTATTTCAGGCTTAATTGACTTCAAATCAAACTTTCCAGCTTGTGGGAAAGATGAAAAGTCATCTACAAAAAAGAATTAAGGAAATGATTGCTCCTTAAATTGGCTCATTAAATAGGGCAATAGAATCACAAAGTTGAAAGTAAAAGAATGTGGGACAGAAGGAGTGACAACTTGGTTGGAAGCTGGTCTTGCACAGAATATTTAATGACAAATATCAGAAAATGGGCCCAGATCTTTACCAATGACTTTGCCTCTGCTTTTAAGAGGATGGCCCAAAAGAGGAGTTCACTGGAGAAGGACTGGGAGTTTTGGGAGTCCACATGATTTATGCATAGAAGGTTCTTCCTTCCATCCCATTCAAAGGATCTTGGAGAGGAGAATTGGGGGGACACTTCTGCTTGAAAGCTACTGCTGGTCAGAATAGACCTGGGGTTGGAGCCAGCCCTGCCACTAGGCAAACTAGGTGATTGCCTAGGGTGCCAGCCTTCTGGGGTCACCAAATTGGGTGCCCTCATGTGACCTGATGATGTTATCAGTGCAGCGGTGTGTGTGTGTGTCAGAAGTTAGCCTTGCCTAGACAGTCTAGGACTGGCCTTGCCTGGGATGCGCAGAAGGTCACTCTTTCTCTTTTGTGTGAAGGAGAAGGAGGCACATGCATTACCTTTGAAAAAGTGGGGAAAACAGCAGTTTTAGCAGCCTTTCCCATCTGCCTCGCCTCTTCTTCCACACCCTTGCTCTAGATGGAAAACTGTTGCCCTCTGCATCAAAGCTACTGATTTTTGAACGAGCTGCCATTTCACAACTGGCTGCCATTTTGTGACTGGTGCCTCCCAAGGACTTCCTCTTCTCATATAAACATACCTGGCCATGTCAGTCACCTTTGCACGCCCTGCTTTACAGATGCTCCTGCTATTTGTGGCATGATTGGCGGTAATCAGGGAAAGGGTCTTCTCGGACATGGCACCAAAATTATGAAATTCCCTCCCCAGGAAGATTCTCCTGTCCCCCTCTATCACTGTCTTCCACCTGTGGGTGAAGACTTTTTTGTTTTGTCCGGCATCTCCTTATAGACGTTCATTGACCCTTCCCCCTGTTTATATGTTCTAATTGTTTTATATATTTATATGTGTTTTAAATCTTATTCTGATGTTTTTATTGTTTGCCACCCTGGGGACCCTAGACTGGGCGGAAAGATGGCTTCAAAATGTCTGGAATAAAATAAATAAAATAGGGCTCTTGAGTAAAAATGAAATAATTCCTAGAAATGTAAAGCCTTCCTTCCCCTGGAATAGACAACACGAATGGACTGATATAGTGTAACTCAGCTTCTTCAAAAGGGGCCAAAGATCATCTGGGCCACTGCCCTGCCTGGATGTACAAGCCTGGGGATGCTTCAGTTGTAAATGGAACAATCAGGGAAGGTTTTTTGTAAAAAAGCCCAGCAGGGACTCATTTGTGTATTAGACCACACCCTCTGACATCATCATTGTTCCACACAGGGCTTTTTTGAAGAAAAAGCCCAGCAGAAATTCATATGCATATTAGCCACACCCCCTGACACCAAGCCAGCCGGAACTGTGTTCCTGCTCAAAAAAAGCCCTGGAAAACAAATCAAACACAACTTGTGAGTGACGCACTAAGCTCTTCTGTGACCCCCCAAAATGGGGCATTATTAGGCATCTGGCAGTCTTGCACAAATGGGCATTCAGCTCAAAGGTTTACAGGGTGTGCAATCCCAGTGCAGATATATACTGTCCAATGCAACTTTGATCTATTTCTGAAGGACCTTAAGAAGAAGCCTTTGGCTGAAAAGATGGGGAATCGAAGTTATGCAGCAGGTATACTTGAACTACCGTAAATCACAGTTGGTTGGAGACAGCATGTTGTTCTGAATGAAGGATGTTGAATCATTGTGAAAACACAAAGCAGACACTAGGAAAGCAATATAGCTGGGTGTGTGCCCAGGGCCCAGATAAATTTAGATAACAGCTGATCATAACATATTCACAGTGGCACTCATTTCATTCATTCATTCATTCATTCATTCATTCATTCATTCATTCATTCATTCATTCATTCATTCACTCACTCACTCACTCACTCACACAATGGATGTTACCATGCATATTACCTTCTACTGTTCGGGCAGTCTTTTTTATTATTTTTTTTTATCAAGGTTCAAACTGTACAATGATAACAAAGCTCTTTTGCACATATGGTAATTGGGTTCTAGAGGGCAGAGAAGGGTAGCAATGGTGAAGATTTGTGTGCAGCATCTTTCCTGCATGTTCTCTGTCCCTTCTGCATGCTTCTTGCCTGCTTTGAACCTTCAGGGCATCATGTTGGCTGAATTTTTGTTGGCTGCTGCACCACCTCAGCCTCTCCCAGTTTGCCTCCTATAATTTAATGTGGCTGTAATTTAAAACCAACCCTGTCCTAAAACAGAGAAACTGAAGCAGTGGTGTTCACACTGCGGCTTGTGGAGAGCTGTGTTTGCAGTGGCAATCAACCAAAAGAGCCACACTGACTTCCATCCCTGGCTTGAAGCCTGTGCCCTAGGAAGGCGAACTTGGTCATCTGGCATTGGGTGTTTCAAGGTGGCAACTACCTGCCTAACACAGGCCCCACTGATCAAGGGCCTTATTCACTTTCCTAAAACTTGGGACAAGTGCCGCTTTGGGGACCAATGCCTAGAAAAGCCACAGATGGCAAACTCAAGAACCACATGTGACTCCATAGCTACTGAGTATAATTGAACTAAAGAAAACTGATGCAAACATAGACTTGCCAGCCCCCAGGTCCCAGTGGGGAATCCCTTGGTTTTGCAGGCCCTTTCCCACCAGCAGCCAGTTGGCTGATGGGGGAACCCCTCCCCCACAATAGCCACCATGCTTGGAAACTGTTTGTGTTTTGGAAGGTGTGTGTGCCTTTAAATCTCAGTAGGAGGAAAGCTGGATGGGGTGGGCTGAACAG
Source organism: Heteronotia binoei (assembly GCF_032191835.1). Lineage (NCBI taxonomy): Eukaryota > Metazoa > Chordata > Lepidosauria > Squamata > Gekkonidae > Heteronotia > Heteronotia binoei. The sequence continues at coordinate 28,598,067 of NC_083236.1, forward strand.
GTAGAGCCGTGTGGCTCTTCCCAGTGAGTGTGTGAAATTGTGAGAAAGTAAGAGAGCCCATTCCCTCTGTTTGTTTTGCATTCATTTCAGAAGTCATGTGTATAGTAAGTCACAGTTAACTAGAACCTGATTGTGGGATGGAGGAAAACTCCACCCCCTAGGCTGCTCTCTTTTTGTTTTCCTATTAGTCTGAAGAAGTTGGTTATAAAAAGCAGGTGTTTGCATTCAGCAACTCCTGTGAGTAAATTGCCCCAGTGAGATCACAAAAGTGTGTGCTTCCAAATTGTTTATTTTGACTGCTTTATGAGTGTGTGTGTGTGTTCATTTAGTGGAAGTGCAGCTGCTGGGGAATAAGGAAATTAAGACTGTATTCAGGAGAACTGCACTGCGGTATTTTTATTTATGTACTTTAGGGAACGTTAAAGTTTCCTGACTCCCCCCCCACCAACCAAAGTCCCCAGATATTTTCTGAGTTGGACCTGACAACCCTATGCAAACAACTCATGGCGTGGTAAGTTAGGAGTTCAGTCATATAGGGGAGACACTAAAGGAACAGACACAGCACTTTCCTAGTTTAATGCACTCAAATGCTTACTGCCTGTGGCTCCTCCCGCTTTGACCAACAGAGTGCCTCAGTAAACTCCTATCCTCTGCGTTCCCATAAGGATGTGTTTCTGAATTACCACTGTCACTACACATGATAAGGCAGTCCTTTTCAAATCTTCCAGAGCCAGAATTCACCCATCAAACCATAAGAACATTATCAGGAAGTCACATGGCATTGGAGTCATGTGACAGGAAGACATGGAGCTAGAACTATGATCTCACCAGTGTCAAGACCAGGACAGTAAAGCCAGTGAAAAGAAAGCCACAGCCAGGAAGCGCAAACAACACCAGGAGGTGTACCATGGTGAGGAACAAGTCAAGGGGCAGACCTATTTTGGAATTCTCTTCACCCCTGAGGAGCCTCTTCATTAAGAGAATAATGAATCCTTTTCATTAACAAGTTCAGGACAATGCACCCCCCCAGGGCTGAATAGGAACATAGGATTCTTTTCTCATTACAGATGCTAATTTTCTCCATTCTCTACCTCTATGCATATCTCCTTGCTCTAATCAAGCTGATTATATTTTGTATTGTACCTCTGCATTCTGACTCTAACTTATCCTTCTTGACAACCTTTTGACCTGTATAGAAGGGCTGATAGAACTTCATTGTATTTTCATCAGACAGAGTGAGTGTTGAAGCTTGAAAGCTTATATTCTGGGAAATTTTGTTAGTCTTTAAGGTGCTACGGGACTCTAAATTTGTTTTACAAAGTAAATGTCTACTCAGCTGAAACTTTCCACCCTTGAGTGACTTTGCCTTGCTGTCTGCTTCTCTTCTCAGCAGAGTAGTAGTATGCACAGTGCTCCTACTCCTTATGCATTAATATTTCCAAAAGCCATAAATATAATATAGTGGCTCTGGAGTTCACCTGAGAATTCTGACCCCTGGATTGAAGACCACAGCTACAAGAAGAAATCCCTTTAGGGTTGCCAGCCTCCAGGTGGGGCCTGGAGATCTCCTGCTTTTAGAACTGATCTCCAGCTCCCCTGGAAAAAAATGGCTGTTTTGAAGGGTGGACTCTATGGCATTGTACTATGCTGAGGCCCCTCTCCAAGCCCCACTCTCTCCGGGCTCCACCCCCTAAGTCTCCAGGTATTTTCCAACAAGGACCTGGCAATCCTACTTCCAGATAGGGTTAGCATCCTCTAGGCCCCACCAGGCCACTTTGCACCAGAGGCAGCAAAGGGCAGAAGCACGGTGTGACAATGACATATGATGTGATGTCACTTCCAATTTGTACCTGGAAATGATGTCACAACAAGCTAGGAATTGCACACATCTATGGTAAAAACAACCCACAGAGATGACTGAATTCCCAGACAGTCATGATGTCACTTTTGAGTATACACCAGAAGTGATGTCACAATGTTGCACACCCTGACTTCCTACCCACCAAAGCCTCCTGCTCTTTTTCCAGATGCAATGGATTGGGTGCAAGGCTTTTTTTTTTGTAGAAAAAACCCCAGTTGGAACTCATTTGACTATTAAGCCACTCCCTCGATGCTGAGCCAGCCAGAACTGTGTTCCTGTGCATTCCTGCTAAAAAAAAAAAAAAGAGAGAGAGAGTGCCCTGTTCAGTGAAGGAGCTGGGAGTCAGGAGGGAAAGTCAGGCCTGAGAATGGAGACTGACAATAGCTTTTTGGAGAGCAAAGGCGTGACTGTCATGCGCATTTGCCATCATCTTTGTTAAACATGTTTTGGAGTTCACTGCAGGGCTTCAAACTCCTGCAATTCTGATTTACCAGCGGCAATTTCTGGACAAAAGAAAAGTGCAGACTCCGTAGAAAATGATGCCTCTATCATACCCCCTTCAATTCATTAGTAACTCTCCCCCAGCAAACTATTGTTTCTCTTCAGCCGTAGGCTGTCTGCCTCCTGGCTCTCTATTCTTCCATCTGTTATATCTGTATGAATCTTCCCGAAATGCAGATTTAGGATATTTGATGTGAGGGAGAATTAAAACATGGCAATTTCCACCCTCAGTGGTCTGAAGTGGTTCAGTTGGTCCAGTAACAGCTTGCCAAGAGCAGCTTAAACTAGACATCCCTGTCCATGTTTTTAAAGCTAAACTGTAGCTGTGAAAAGCCTCAGACCATACCAGCACTGCATGAGAAAGAAAGAGGGTTTGTGTTCCTATTGGCTGTTTCCTCACTTAAGGTGGCCCAATTGCCTTTTCCATTGTTGGTGCTCCCTGAGGAGGTGAGGGGAGCCCTGTTGTTAGAAATCTTCAGGAGGGCCCCAACGACAGTTTAATACCAGGCTTCTTATCAGGTAGAAAGCATCTTTGGGGGGCGGTGGGGAGGAGTCCTGAAGGGTTTTCTTTGTTAGTTCGATTACACCATGATGTGTGGGCTGCCTTGACCCATGAAAAAAGTCAGAATATAACCATTTTAATAAAAAGAAATAAATAATGTCCCAATCCACTCCTGAAGAAGGACAAGTGGACTAAACAGGATTGGGCAACAGAAGAAAAGTTGCCAAGGACCCAAGGGAAAGTCCTAATCTCTCCCCACATAAATCCAGTGAAGCAGGAAAGATTGGTTCGTGGGCTTGTGAGGTAGGAGGAGAGCCCATAATGGGTTGAAGAAATGCTTCACACAAAACTTCATGTATGACATTCAGTTCCATGTAACCCATGATGGCTAAATGAAACCTCCATGTTCAGAGTCAGTGTATCTCAGAATCACAGGGAACAGCAATTGTGAGGAACCTGTTTCAGCTTCCACCTCTGCCAAACATAAAGAGAACAGCTGGAATAAGGATGAAACTAGACATACAACTGCTGCTGAAAATGGAAGCCCTGGGCCTCCTCCTCCTCCATTTTATTACAGTTGGGATGCTTATTGTCCAGTGCTTCTCCTGCTTTGGATTTTGCACTACAGTCTTTATATGGTTGCAGCTGAAGGCCTATTGGGCTCAGGGCCAGCTCACATACTAATTGAACCTAGGCAGTCATCTAGGGTTGCCAGCCTCCAGATGGGGCCTGGTGATCTCCCAGAATTACAACCCATCTCCAAACAACAGAGATCAGTTTCCCTGGGGAAAATGGCTGCTTTGAAGGGCAAATTATTTAGCAATATACATTGTTGAGTTCCCTGCCCTCAGTTTTCGGGGGTGGATTCTATGGCATTATACCCCGGTGAAGTCTCTCCCATCCCCAGACTCCACCTGCCCCAAGGTCCACTCCTAAATCCCCAGAAATTATCCAATTTGGAGCTGGCAACCCTAATGAGTGACAACAGCTAACAAAAACATTATGTTCACCTGCCAAACATGATTTCCATGAAATTCTCAGCACACATTTTGCCTATGTCCACATACTTAGCTTTAAAAACTCATTTAAGGAAACGGATTTTAAAGGGAGAAGTAGACTGGCTGTTCTACCTTCTTTCCTACCAGCAAGGGAAAAATAACTAATGTATCTTAATGGGGTTAGGGTTGCCAATCTCCAGGTGGGGCCTGGAGATCTTCCACTTTTACAGCTGATCTCCAGCTGGCAGAGACCAGCTCCTCTGGAGAAAATGGCTGCTTTGAACGGTAGACTCCATGGCATTGTACCATGCTGAGGCCCCTCCCCTCCCCAAACACCACCCTCTCCTGGATCCACCCCCAAAGTCTACAGGTCTTTTCCAACACAGACCTGGTTACTCTAAATGGGGTTATTGTAAGTCAGCTATAGCATGTTCTGCCACCATCTGACCTTTCTCCACAAATGAGATTTCTGGTTTCACATGAAAAGTTGTTCTTGGAAACAATATTCTTATAAAACAAAGCATAATCCATAGAACCCCAGATCATCTAACACTTTTCAGTGCTCATTTTAATATTTTGTACTACAAATTAATTTTTAAAAGTTTAAGTAATAGGAAGAAAGTGAGTACAGTCTTGGCACTCGAGATGCTCATTTTCACATTTATTATTCCAGATGTTACCCTGTTAATTGATACAACTTATTTATTCATAAATAAATTTATTCAGAGCAAAAATATGGATCATCAAATTTGAGAAGCCTTCCTGCCAAAAAATATTTTAAATTCAACTGTACAGATTTCTTTTCCAACATAATTAGCATTCAGTGACTGAAAGAAATCAATTTCATCTGACTTCCCATTAACAGCTTGTGTAAATCTATGGCTATTGTTGTGCTTCAGCTTTAGGTAGCTATCATCACAGAATGCTTTGGCATGGATCTTGGTCCAGCCAGGGCTTGCCCAAGAATTGCTGGTACTCTAGGCTAGGGAAGGAAAGCTGTCATCACCCACTCCAAAAGGAGGAAGGAAGATACCACCTGCCTTCTTGCATTCCCCTCCTCCCATGCAATAGGGAAGGGAAAGAAGAAAAGGGCACATCAACTTGATGTCATCAAGGTATCTCCTAGAGTTGCCAGTGGCCACAGCAGATCCTGAAGCCACAGCAGGTGAGCCAGTATGGAGACAGGGAGGGCTGGCACCCTTTCACCTCTGGCATTTTACTAGAGTTGCCAACTCTGGGTTAGCAGACTCCAGCAGATTTTGGGGGTGGAGCCTGGGGAGGATAGGGTTTGGGGTTGGGAGGAACCTCACGGGGGTTATAATGCTGTAGAGTCCAACCTCCAAAGCAGCCATTTGCTGCAGAGGAATTGATCTCTGCCATCTCAATGAGTTGTAATGCTGGGAGATCTCCAGCCTCCACCTGGACATTGACAACCTTACTTTATACAAGCCTTGGATTGGTTCTTCTTGCCCTTGCTGTTCACTGTCCAACTTGGTCACCATACCGAGTCCTTTGGCTTCTGTGCAGTAGCCTTAGTAGTGTTCATTTCCTTCCAACTCGCAGCCTGTTTTGCACCTTCACAATAGGTGAAATTGTGATTCTCTGAAGGATCATGGTTAGGTCGTGTAATTAAATGATGCCTGTGTGTGGGTCTAAAAAGTTGACGCCCATGAGGCTGCGTGACAACTTATAATATGCACAAACTGCTGTAAACATTAGATCAGATGGCTCTGCAGCCATTAGCATTGATGCATATCATCAGATTCAGATGAACACCAAACACGATTTATTTTTAAACATTTTTTCCCCTGCCTTTCCTCCAAGGAGCCAGGGACAGTTTATATGAGTCTCCCTTCCTCCATGTTACTGCCAAAACAACTCTGAGAGGTTCATTTGGCTGAGGGAGAGAGTGACTGTCCAAGGTCACTCTGACGACTCTGAAGGTGTAGCTGTAGTGAGCTTGTGATAGTAGGGCTGCCAAGCCCCCGGTATGGGCAGGGATTCCCCTGCCCAGAAGGTTCCCAACCTGCCGACCCACATTGGGCTGGTGGGGAGAACCTCCACCTACATCGCCGGTACGATGACGTTGCCTAGCTGCTTTAGGCGTTTCCGGGAAAACTGTGGTTTTCCCGGACGCTCTAGCCATTTGGGAGGGAAAAGTCTATGGTACAATAGGTGCCATGGAGTTTTTCCCCTCCCAAATGGCTAGAGTGTCTAGGAAAACCATACGTTTTCTGGAAATGCCTAGAGTGGCCATACGTGGTGTTGCCAGCGTGATGATGTCACTTCTGGGTGACGTCATCACGCCGGCAACGTTGGAGGAGGTTCCCCCGATGTCCCCTGATCCGGGACGAAGAGGACTTGGCAACCCTGTGTGATAGCAAAATAGAGCAAAAGTGCAGTGGCACCTTAAAGACTAACAACCAGGGATTTTTTTCCCCTGGGGGAACACAGTGGAACAGAGTTCTGGTACTTCTTCATGGAAATGAAATTATTTAAAAATATTTAAAAGTTCATGAGGGGCATGTTTCTCATTCATTTCCCTCTTGAGAGTTCTGGCACCTCTTTTTCCAGAAAAAAAGCCCTGCTAGCGACCTTTATTTCAATGTGCGATTTTGTGAGTCACAGCTCATTTCCTGAGATGTGTGAGGAAGTGTGCTGTGACTCATGTATGCACATTGAAAAAATGTTAAGATGCCACTGGACTTTCATTTTACTGAGGTCACCCAGTAAGCCTCACGGCAGAGTGGGCATTTGAACATGGTTCTCTCAGATCCTTGGTGGACACTTTAAGGCAGGGGTCTCTAACCTTTTGATTTTGCAGGCACATTTGGAATTCTGTCATAGTATGGTGGGGGCAGCCACAAAATGGCTGCCATAGGAGGCTGAGCCAGCCACAAAATGGCTTCCGCAGGCAGCTTACCTTCAGTCATACAGTGAAGAATCTGTATGATACTTGTGCTGTGGTGGCAGCTGCTGCCAAAGAAACGTAAACAAAAATCTGCACAGCCAATAAAATTTCCACTGGCCAGTAAGAAGCCTTGCTTGGTAAAAGCCCCATCTGGCCCCACCCACTTTCTGAAAACACTTGGTGGGTACCAGAAAAAGTGTTGGCATGTGCCATGGTGTTTGCTGGCACTATGTTAGGGACTCCTATTTAGCCATTAATCAAGTTTTCTTTTTAATTTTTTTTTAAAGCTCTGAAAACATTCTATTGATATATGACTTTTTTTCTTCATTCTTGGCTGAAACCCTGACAGAGCTCAGGGGTTTAATGTAGTCTGTGTTTGACTGGTTGCATGTACTGAGGGCGGGGTTCAATGTATCCTGTATACGACGGTAGGGTTGCCCAGTGTTACCTTGCTCCTGGCAGGGGATTTTCTTTTCGCGTGCAAAGCACTCATGGCACAGTGACATCACCTGGAAGTGATGTTATGGCACTGGGCACATTATGGGGGGGGGGGGGGACACTCTAGCACTTTGGGGAAAAACTCTATGATAATCATAGAGTTTTTTCCAAAGTACTACAGCATCCCCACCACAGCGTGCCTGCTGTGATAACATCACTTCTGGGTGACATCAGCATGCTGGGCATGTCCTGGTGTGCCTGTGCTCTTCGGGGGCGGGGCTCCCCCACCGGCCAGTTCTGTGGTAGGGGGTTAGAGGCCCTGAAATCGGGGGAGCCCCTGTCCGCCGCAGGAGACTGGGAGCCCTATTGACTGGCAGCATGTACAGAGGGTGGGGTTTAATGTACCCTGTGTTTGACTGGCGGCATGCCAGGAAGCAATGAACTTTGTGCTGCTTGCGAGCGATCCCAGTTGCCTTCTGAATGATCAGCTTCCTGCTCATGCCAGATAGGGATTATGTGAATTAAGCTGCCAGATGTTCAAGCATCTCTAGTAGCCAGTCGATCATCTAACCTACAGTGCCATCCTATGCTGAGTGGTACCCTTCTAAGTGCACTGAAGTCAATGGGCTCAGAACAGAGTCACTGTCTTTAGGATGGCAAGGCAGTTACGAAATTAACGCCTCATAACTGCTCCCAATCTTGCAACACTCAGTTTCCTGATTCTGTTGGGTTCTGTTCCCAAATGCCGCTTCTAAAACACACTTTTTCTGCTCAAAACACACTAGCCAGTTCTGTTCTGCCTGGAAACATTTTTGGCCTTCGCTGCACTCTGATCATCGTGCAGCCTACTTGCTTCTGTGTGTTCCTCCTCTTGACCCAGACCCCTCATTAACTCTTCAAGAGGCATCCTTCAAGCCTGATTCTTCTGGGGCCTGGTCTCTTAATACAATTCTGTGCCTCTAGCGTTTCTTTATCACCAGACTCCTCCATTGCACAGAGGAGCTTTCTGGAGTGATGGTCATTACCTGGGTCTGGCGAGAACCTGGCAGTCACTGCCTGCAGGGCGACTGGGAGCTGGCTGGTGCCACTGGGTCAGGAAGCTGATCCAGGGCTGTCTTGGAGAAAGTCCTTCCGGCCGACTGTGCCTTCTGCAGGCTCACATTAAAGCAGAAGGCAAACAAAAAAAGAAAATCTTTAATGATTTATGGTGCTCTTGTGATTTAATAGCAAGTTAGACATTTGAGCGTTCCCGAATACACATGCTCCCTAGCTCGAATTGTTCTCTTCCCCCCACCAACAGGAATTTCTTACTTCATATAAGGTTGCAGGGGTTTGGTGCACCACCACAAGCACCCCCAAAATGTGCGGCTGCCCACTGCCCCACCATGTGGTTAGTCACCAACATGATGCAGGCCGGCATTCATCTGCTATAGCAGCATCAATTGCTGAAAACAAAACAGAAAACCAAAACAAGAGGAAGCCATTCAAAGGTGTGGTCAAAAACTAGTTTACTGGAGTTTTGGGCAAGCATTGTTGAAAAACTGCTAAGATGGGGAAAATTGCAAATTTTGTGACTAGGCAGAATCTTTGCTATTAAAATGAATATATTACCAAAGTTGGTCTTCTTGTTCCAAATGCTACCAATTGATAGATGAAAAGGATCTAAAAATAGCAGAAAACAATAAATAATTTTATATTTAGATATGAAGAAATGAAGAAAAGATAACATAGATAAAAAAGAAGTGAAAATTTAGAGTATATACAAATAACTCTAAAGTAAGTTCTGTTTGACAGTTGTAATTCACAGAATAGTATGTGGTTTAGGTAGGAATTAGATAAAATAGATAAAATAGATGACCATAAATGATTGTCCTTGTTTATGTATATGCTTATGTCTGTGTCCACGTAAGATGATTGTCTATGTATAACTGCAGTAATGTATTATATCTATTTTTTCTTTTTCTTTTTTTTTGTAAAAATAAAAATTATATATAATGCAAAAACTAGTTCATGGGGTGGGGGTAAAATTAGCCCAAAGCTACCTAAGCATCACTTATTTTATTAATTTTAGATACTTATAGGCCATCTTTCTACAGAATAAAAAAGGCATTTACAATATAAAAATAAGGATGGCATTAAAACACCAAAGGCAACTAAAACTCATAGGCAGCAAATCTCAAGTAATCACCTACCAATCTAAAAAGAACAACCAGCAACAAACAATGTACAAGAAAAGTAACAATAAAAACAACTGTTACTAAAAGCTGTAATCAAACACATAATTATTGGTCATGTTTTTTTAAAAGCAACTTATCCTGATTTTTTAAAAAAACATCAAATTATGGTGATTTTTTTTAAAAAAACCTTTGGAATAGCATAAGTTTTGCAAGGCTCTGGAAGGTCAGAAGTCTTGTGGGGCTCAGAATCCCACAGATTGGGGGCCATATCCTTTCTTCTCTGTCTTAGTTTGGGCCCCACATTCCCATTTCCCCTTGCTGTGTGAGAAATGGTGTCTGTGCTTTTTCTGTGCTGTATACAGTTGCAGGAAATTCTGCTACTAACAGAAATAAACAGACAAGACTGGGCCTTCTCAGTGAAATGCAAGCTACGGCAAAGGGAGAACAACTTGTCAATTGCTAGCATAATAAACTAGAATCACAAACATCAGCATTCCTTTTAAAAAAAAATTTCTATCCTCAAAACTTTGGAGAAAGGTTGGAAAAGGTGGAACAATGGGATTTTTACTTTGGGATTCCACCCCATGTGTCCTGAGAATCTAACTGCTTTCCCTGCAGAACCCTAGTTCCTAGCAGTAAAATGCTATAAACCAGAATGCAACTAAGTAATATGTTTCTCTGGGAGTTGAGTCCCCTAACCCAGTTCAGATCTTCTATGTTTTCAAGCCCTCCAGGGCTGAAATCACATTGGGACCATGGTGTGAAGGGAGAAGAGGCTTTTCCTGATGTAGAACAGCCCTGGAGGCAGTATTTGCTGTGTTTTGCAGGATTCTGCCATGAAGCTACTAACAGGCAGCTGGTCTGATCAGCATCTTGAATAAATTGCCTTTATAGGTGTACACAGGTTCTTTCAAAGAGGTTATTATACAGGAACATTTCCATAGAGCTGCAAAGACTTACATGAAAAGTCTGGAAGAAGTATAGCAACAATCCCACTTATTGGAACATCTGATAATCCAAGCATTTTGGACGTTCTCCAGGTTGTGTGGATAAACGAGGCTGAACGGCACACTTATTAAAATATTTTCATCAGGTTTTTTGTCTCATAGTTGCTATTAATTGCTTAATTGTTGCCATTAGCAATTCTAAGTCTCCCAAAGAAATCAGATCCTGACTTGTGAAGTATGGATAAGATTTGTTAAAAATCCCATAAAGAAAAAGAGTCAATCTCTCTAAATTAAATTCATGCCTATGTTGCCTGTCCTGTGTTAGATCTGAAACGGAAAACTTTGTGCAGTTGGGCTGATGGAGTGGCATATTTCTAGATGGGGGTCGATCCTAGTGATTGGAGGCTCCAGGCAAGGATGGGACCCCAGAATAACTCAAGCAGTGCAGGAGCAGAGGAGGAGGGGGACAAGTCGTAGGATGGCAGGGTCCCCCCCAATAGTTCTACAGTTGATCAGTCCCCCCACTAGCCTCATGCACTGCATGATTCTCAGGCAGTGTGTATGTGGGGAATCAGATATAGCAGGAGTGGCCATGCTGGCTGAGGCTGATGGGAGTTGTAGGCAAAAAACATCTGGAGAGCTACCATTGGCCACCCCTGAGATATAGGGCTACCAGATGGCCAATTGGCCATCACTGCCTTACAGCTGATTACCAGACCCTCATGCTGTCTGAGTTTCAGGCAGTGTGGAGGATCAGTGGGACACACTTGTGGGAGCTTCAAGGCACCTGAGGTAGCTGGCTGCACAGGGCCGCCACAGTCTGGGGCCGAAGGCAGCTGCCCTGGATGCTCTGTGACTGACCACCCCTGTTTCTAGAGTTGTAATGACAGCATCATTGTCATAACTGTCAAGCGTGATTGCTGCAATGACCATGGCACACTTCCCATGAAGACTATTCAGAAGGCGGAAACAGGGTGGGATAAAGTGTCTTGCCACCTTATGGACTTGGGTTCTGAGAACACATTTTTATCCTGGTAACTCGTGTGTGTTAAACTGGCTTTCTAGGTCTTTCTACTTACAATCGAAGATGCAAGTTTCACTCAGACTTTAATGCTTTACAGATCACCCTCCCTCCCTACCCTGTCCCAGGAGTCTTCAACTTTTTGCAGAGACAGTATCCATCTTTAGATGCAGGCGAGTGGGAAGAGACCTGGTGCCCTGGAGCACTAAGCTGCAGATACTTTCGAAAAGTAGCCAAAAATGATTACTCCATAGGGGCTTGCAACCTAGAAGGTGGGACTCTGTGACCCACTTAAAGACCTTGGTCCAGGGGAGGAAGACTGCTGCTCTACCCTATCAAGGCTGCTGGAATCACTTTCTTGAGAATTCCCTGCAGCTGTGGAAACACAATCTGGAACACAAGAGCTTCCAAGACTGACCATTTGTTTTTTAAGACCTTTAAAGGGAGTTTAAGAAGTTGCTCTCAATAGTGGAACTATAATCCCTATGAAATCCACCAAAATCCAAACCTTCATACTTTAAAGAAATAATTGAAATTTATCCAGTTTGCTGGAAGATTTTAAACATTCTAAATAGTTAACAGAAGGTTTTGTAATTGTCAGCCAATGATATTTAGTAGCTTGCATTGAACAAATGTCAGATTCTCAGGTGTGAAGGTTACTGGTAGGTAACTAGTCCAGTCATTGTTTTTTTTTTTTTTAAAGTAAGAAACCCTTGGCTAGATTAGACCAAAGGTTAATCCAGTTTGGCATCCTGTTTCCCAGAAGGACCAACCACAGCTTAAGGAAGTCCACCGGCAGGCTAGTTTCAGGCTAACCTACCTTGCAGGGTTGGCATGAGGATAAAATCGGATAATCCCACATGCACAATTATCCCCTGAGCTTGCTGGAGGGAAATTAGAGGAGAAGAAATGTGATTTATTTACCAGTGACTCTGTTGCTGAACCTTTGGAAGAGAAGGGATAGATTGAAATGATTGGATTTTTATAGCGTTGCTTCCTTGCAGTGTGAAACTTTTTCTCCCTTAGGGATAGGGACTTTCTGTGGTTTTTCATGCTAACCTTTTCCTTTATGAGAGGAATTTTTTTTGCTAGTTTTGTGGGGATTAGAGTTCCATACTAGAACTGGGGGACCCTGGGTTCAAATCCCCCTTCCGCTATGATGCTCCATAGACACTCCAGGGCCAGTCATCCTCCCTTTTGGCCCAACCTATCTCCCAGGTCTGTTGCTCAGACCAAAGTGGAGAATGAGGCAAGAACATGTTAAGCCAACCTGAGCTCCTTGAAGGAAGGGTGGGGATACACGCTTGACAGAGTGGTACTGGTTAGGAAGATTGCCCTTTAGATTAGCATCCAGAAACAGATCCCAAGGAAGGTGTTCTTTGGTTGTAGCCGTAGCTTTCCCTCTCCTAGAGTAAAGTAGAAACTGAAAGGTCAAAGTTCCCTGGGAACCATCAACCTGGGAGCTTCCATTTCCCATCCACTCTGCCACACATCCCCCCTCCCCCATGCCATAAAACAAAGCTCCCCCGGTCACAGTCGCATTGTAGGGCTTTTATTCTGGCAAGGAGCAAGCTGGAGCCAGAGCCCTTTCTGGCAGCCTCTCTTGGCCTAGGGCTGCACTCAGCTGCCAGCTTTCATCTGCCCCCAGTCCCTCCAGGCACTCTGAATCATGTGATGGAACCTGAGGTGGTTCAGACACACCTCATTCATCTTCTTCTCGTCTGCCCACTCAGTCTGGAGAGAGAGAGAGAGAGAGAGAAAGAGCACGTTGCGGCAGCAGTCGGCAGCTGGCTCTCAGCAGTCAGCTGCGGACTGCTGGCTGATGGGGCCTGAAGTCTCTCCTCAGTGCAAAAACAGAGAGAAAGAGAGAGATGCAAAGAGCAGTCCACACATCACGTTTGTTTGGATCCTCGTTTCTGTGGCCTAGTGAAGAGTCCCTCACAGGGCCTGATAGGTCTTTTCACTTGCCAGGAAAGTGCCTGTGGCCTCTGCAGTACTGGCAGAGCTGAAGGGCCAACTGGCTTAAACCCGGGCTGTGTTAACTGTGACAACAGGTAGACCTATTATCATTGCTGTAATACTCTGGGTCTAAGTCGAGCACCCCTGCAATGTTGCCATTCCTGCCAGGGCCACTGGGCTCAATGTATTCCAAGGCTGTTTTAAGGTACCAGTCTATCCTGATTCCTCACCAGCCTCCCTTCTCCTTCATCCTCTCACATGGGACACACTACCTGTGGCTGAATGGTACCATTGGTCTGTCAAGGTCAGTAATGACTATTCTGATTGATCAATGGTTTCTCCAGTGTCTCAGATCAACTTTTTTTTTTTTTTGCATCACTGGCTTCCTGATCCTTTTAACTGCAGATTAATCCTGGGACCTTCTGCACCCAAAGCTGTATTGTGAAACCTCTCTGTGCATATGAATGGGGCCCTTTTCCAGATGACTGGCTTACCTGAAGACCTGGTTTACCTGCTGTGAGCAGGGTTGCCATCCAGTGGCTGGGACCCAGTGGAAGACTAGGGGTAGGGACAGGGGAGGAGGGCTGTTGCTCAACAGTGTGACACCATTTCTGGGCAAAGCCAGATGTCACTGCAGTGTAGAATTAAGTGGGAACGCTATGGTTTTACATTGAGTTCCTGTTGAATCCTAGAGTGGCACAATGTCACTTCTGGTTTTACCCTAGCAATGACATCATTGTCAGGGATGCTGTAGGCTGATCCTGCTTGGAGCAGGGGGTTAGACTAGATGGCCTGTATGGCCTCTTCCAATTCTATGATTCTATCAGTAATGAAGAAGCGTGCTTGCACACAAAAGCTTACACCTTGAATAAAACCTTGTTGGACTTAAAGGTGCCACTGGACTCCAACTTTGCTCTGCTGCTTTAGGCCAACACGGTGACCCACCTGGATCTATCAATGACAATGCTGATCCCCCCCCCCATTTCTTCCCCACACTAATCTACTTAGTGGGGGGTGGGTCAGGGGGATTCCTGGTGGGGGTGGGTTTTCTGCTATAGTGGGAAACCTGGCAGTCTTAGCTGTGAAGAGGGGAGGGAATCATGAGAATTGCTGCTGCTCTTCTCCAGAAAGTTGGCCAAGCAGGCTCTTAAAAGGCCCAGGGAAAGGAAATCCAGGCGGTTGCATTATTTGGCAGCATGCAATGTCCTTCTCATGCTGTTTTCTTCATTAGTAAATTGGACCTGTTTTTGCATTTGTTGTTTTGAATGTTTAGGATGAATTGTTTTATTGGGGTTTGTAATGTTATCTGTGGAAAAATACACTTTAAAAAAGTGTGTGTGATTTCCTATGCACCACAATAGAATATTCTTTAGGCTTTCTCGATAAATATATATATACATACACACAATTAATTTTGTGGGTGTATGCAGGGCTTTTTTTGTAGAAAAAAGCCCAGCAGGAACTGATTTGCATATTAGGCCACGCCCCTGATGCCCAGCCATCCGGAACTGCTTTCCTGTGTGTTCCAAAAAAAGCCCTGGGTGTATGAGAGCGGAGTCAAGCTTTATTACACAGTCCTCACAAATGTATTTTTATCTCCTGAGTGTTAATCTCATATTGATTCAAGACGAGGTACAGCAAGGGCTGGCCCAACACGTTCTGGTGCCTGAGGTGGAAAATTCAAATGCCAATTAATTAGCATGGAGTGCAGCCCTCAAGGATATGAGCAGGATCGCATTCACATACAGTTCCTACTAATTGTCATGGGGACTTGTTCAGGAGAATGTCTGGTGGATTGGGCCCAGGTTCTGGAAACATGCTAATGTTTGACTTCACATATTTGAAAGTTCCGCCTATGGATTTCCTTCAAGGGCACAATCCACAGGGAGGTTCTGCAGCACAAACCCAATGAAAATCAGCAGTGCAGAAGCACAGGCTTGTGCTGGAGCATCTTCTGGCAACTGTGCCCCCGCCCCACCTTTCCTTTTTGATAGGACTCCAACAGTCTTTGCATTTCAAAGAGCCACCCAGTTCTCCCCCTAGCATAACTCAAGGTGTAATCATGCGCCTGCCCTCGCGAAAATCTATGGACTCACCAAAAGCTAAAATGAAGAAATCTTCATCCTTCAGAAGGTGCTCTTAATAGCTGGCAAATGTGTCAGACAAGTCAAGGAGGCTTTAGGGAGGTGTCAGAGATACAAAATGGGAAATTACACTGAACATAAATCTGAAATCAGGTGTTAATTGTATTCAGGGAGACATTCAGGATAGAAAATGTTCTGTTAATAAGAAATATGTATGAAATAAAGGTGAGATTGATTGGGCCATTGCAAATGCATCATTTGGATTTAACGTGATTAAACTTCCAGCCTTAAACATCCAACTTTAAAACCTGATTTTAAGATTAACCCAGGGCCGGCCCTGCCACTAGGCAAACTAGGCAATGGTCTAGGGTGCCAGCCTTCTGGGGGGCACCAAATTGGGCACCCCCATATGATTTGATGACATTATCAGTGCGGGGAGGGGCACCAGAAGTTAACCTTCCTTAGGGTGCTGGACAGTCTAGGGCCGGTCCTGGATTAACCCCTCATTTTTGATACAGAATTTTTTTTCTGCCCTGAATCATGATACTCAAGATTTGCATGCATGGGAGAAAAAGGATTGCATCTTGGGATAGTCGAATATTTGCTGTTTTGGCTTTTGATCTGTTTGCCAGTTGCAGGCAGGCAGGTAAGTTTTCAACCAACAGTTGGTTCATTAACCCCTTCATGGCTATTTGGTGTATTATTCCAACTATTCCTTCCTAACAGTGGCTTTTTGTGCATGTGCATTCTCACACAACCTGATGGCATTCAACTGCCTCTCGTCTTTGCTGTGCTGCTGCTCCTCTCAGCAGGCTGTTGTTTAAATGGACGGTTTAATCAGTCACAAATCATATCAGTCATAAATAAATGCTGCGTTTGCAAAAACTCCTGCAGTCCAGCATTGGTATAAGTGGTCCTTAGCAATGTTAATGGCTGCTGTTTCCATGCGTGCATTGTTTCGTGAAAACATGTCTAGCAGGCATTTGAGTTACTTGGTGTCAAACCGAACAGACCTAGTGATCACTTCATGTCTGATCGCTATATGGTATACTTGAAAGTCGAGTCTGTTCAGTGCAAAATTTCCAGAACTCCCCCCCCCCCCCCCACAACTCCTTTTGAAAACTGTAGATTTTTTTTTTAAAAAGTTACTGTGTATGCATTGACTGGGCATCTGTTTGGTTTTGTGGCTAGAGTTTTTCAATTGAAGGGGTGTTCTCATTTTTGTTGTTGCAATAGATGGAACCACTTCTTTGCAAGAGAAAAGTGCTGCCCCCAGAATCACTGGACTTTTGACAGATTGTGTCCATTTAGCTCTAGCTAATGATGTTTGTTTATGACCACTGCTCCAGAGGAGGGTCATAAAACTTGGTGCTGGTATTACAGCATGGATGTGTCTGACATTTTAAGGGTATGGAACTTTAAGGTATTTGGATTTAAGTTACTGGGAAATACAAAATGTTGTGATTCACATACGGATTATTTTAAATGTTTCTGTTGAACACATTCAGAACCTGCAATTCACAATGCAGTCCCTGTCATGCAGATTTCTAAAACCCCTCCTTTGTGCCAACTGTATTACAGCCTGGATCCAGTGGTGGAATTCTGTGCTTTAAAAAAAAAAATAGATAGCAATTTATTCTGTGCTTGGGGTTTTTTTTGGCCAATTTTCCCTCATGCTATTGGTGGGAGTCCCTCAGAACAACATTTTGGGTTGCTGGGGTGGGGGGTTGGGACGTCTCACTTCACTGACAGAAATTCCTTTCATCAAAGGAAATTAGTGCTGGGATCCAAGACTATGGATTTTCTCCCTTTATCATGTCCTTCTGTGCATTAGAACATATTTTCAAGCAATTCATGGAACATTTGTCCAAAGTGATCTGTATTTCCCACAGTTGTGAAGCTAGCTATAGGTGTGAGGGTGAGTTTTGAAGATGTGTTTTTTCATAGTGTACTTTGCTGCACAAGAATGTAAAGCACCATTTAATGATGCCTGTACTGTAGATATTAATTTAAACATTTCATTTCAGGTTATGACTGATACTCCTTCAACTGATCTACACACATAGAGTTGGAAGGGACCTTGAGGGTCATCTAGTCCAACCCCCTGCCCAATGCAGGAAATTCACAAATACCTCCCACACACACCCAGTGACACCTGCTCCATGTCCAGAAAAGGGCAAAAAACCTGGGTGTGTAAGAAACGGCCGCAAAAACTAAGCACTGATACAATGGACAATGTAGTTGTAAATTTCCATATGCTTTTCAATGGAGGTTTCACCAGGTTTTCTTTGGTTGCCACAATGCCCAGAGACATGGAGAGTATAATCTTGTTGCACTCCTTGATATCAGTGGCTTTGAGTACTATTAGTCACTGGTTGGCTGAGCTGGATACCAGGGACACCAGGTTCTGATGGTACGAATGTTATCTGCTTGATCAGTGACAAAAATAATGATGGCGGACTTGTACTGTGGGGTTCTGCAGGGTTTCATGATGTTATCCCTCATAATCTGAAGCTCAATCCAGATAGACAGAGTTTCACAGTCTTGTCACAAACTATTCCTTCTGTGGTGGAGAGATAAGTAGGAATTTAGTTTCTGCTATACAGAGTGTTAGCTTACAATGGATAATAATTTGTCATCCGCAGTAGTCATATGTCATTGGTAAGAATCTCCAGTCTTTTCTGAAATACGATGGTGCTGAGAGGTATAAAGACCGTTGATTCCTACCGCTTCAAATTGTCATTCACCTTCTTTAATGCATTTTTCCCTTGGGCTTTCCCCATTACAGATGTCATTGGACAGTAATTTTCTTGCCGGAGTTAGCAGTGCATTTTGAGAATCAAAGTCCCTTTGTTGAGTTGGCTATTGGAACAGTATGCATTTTTGACAGGTTATTGAATGTAAGATCATACGAAGAGTCCTGCTGGTTGGACCAGTGGTCCATTTAGTCCAGAATCCTGTCTCACACAGTGGCCAACCAGTTGCTCTGAAGGTCCAACCACAGGACATAGAAGTCAAGGCCTTTCCCTGATGTTATCTCCTGCCACTGGTATTAGAGGCTGCCTGACTCTGAATGTGGTTCCTTTTAGTCACCATGTTTAGTAGTCACTAATAGACGTTGCAGAATACCGCCTCTTTGCATATGGCAGATCTCAGTTTGCTTGCAAGTGGATTATCTCCTATGCAACCTGACCTGGATAGGCCAGGCTAGCCCAATTTTGGAAGCTAAGCAGGGTCAGCCTTGGCTAGTATTTGGAAGGGCGACTTCCAAGGAATACCAGGGGTGTGACCCAGAGGCAGGCAATGGCAAACTACCTCTGAAATGTCTCTTGCCTTAAAAACAAGTCTAGTGGTGCATAATTCTAAAAGAGCTAGAACTTCTGGCTGCCAGGTAATCTTAAGATCTCCTGGCTATTCTACACACAATACCATACAATAATTTTGATTAATTATCTCCTATGCATTGATTTTAATGGAGTCTATTCTTTAGGGTGGGTTGAAAGCTACCAGGGATTCTCCTGAGGCCCAGATCGGTGCCTGATCATCCCAAACAGGAACTGAAAAAGTGTATGCCAAAAACATTTCTATAACTGGGCAGGGCATAGTACGTGGGGAGTTGTCTACTGCATCACAGGAAATGTTGTGGGGTAGAGTTCCTGGGGGCAGGGGTGGAATTCTAGCAGGAGCTCCTTTGCATATTAGGCCACACACCCCTGATGTAGCCAATCCTCCAAGAGCTTACAAAAAAGAGCCTTGTAAGCTCTTAGAGGACTGGCTACATCAGGGGTGTGTGGGCTAATATGCAAAGGAGCTCCTGTTAGAATTCTACCCCTGGCTGGGTGCAAGCTGCAATGTGTCTATGGGGTGGGTGTGTATGTGTTTGTCAGATCCTGCTGAAGTGGTGAAAGTTGAGGGCAGTGGGCACAGAGAGTGGGCCAAGTCAGCTATAGAAGGGATGGAAGGATTCTAAGTCAGGAAGAAGGCAGATCTTCATGTTCTGGAGCCTGCTGTTGAATGGGTGTGTGCACAGGCTTAACATCTCCTCAATATGAAATTTAAAAACACGCACATTCTGAAATTAAATTTTCTAATAATTTCTGCTGTTGTCTGTTAGGGTAATGGAAGAGACCTGGCCTGGATAGCCCAGGTAAGCCTGATCTTGTTAGGTCTCCAAAGTTCAGCAGGATCAGCCCTGGTTAGATGGGAGCCCACCAAGGAAGCCCAGGGTTGTTACATAGAGACCAGCAATGGCAGATCACCTCTGAACATCTCTTGCCTTGAAAACCTCTGAAAGTCAGCTGTGACATGATGGCACTTTCCATCACCAATGAAGGTAAAAGTGAAAACCTAGCATGACTACTAGGTTAAATAAGAACTGAAGATTAGTAATGACAGTAGCCTGAATCCATCTATTAAACTAAGTAGGAGGGCTCAGTCAAACTGGGCTTACTCTGAATTCCACTCCTGATTAGGAAGATACAGTTGCCAGCCTCCAGGTAGAGCCTAGAGATCTCCTGGCATTACAAATGATTTCCAGGCTACAGAGATCAGTTCCCCTGGAGGAAATGGCAGCTTCAGAGGACAAACTCGAAGGTATACCATTGATTCTAGGTGAAATCCCTCCATAGATTCCCTCCTCCATAGGCTCTGTGCCCAAATCTTCAGGAATTTCCCAGACTGGAACTGTGAAATTCATGTTGAATTTACCAAAGAAGGTAGAGAATGATCTCAGATGAAGTTGCACTGCAAAAAAACTCAGATGAGTACACAGGCTAAAATCTCCCAGCGAAAAACTTTATTCCTTCTTAAGTAAGGAAGTGTTCAGTTGATGTTTACGCTGTTCTAACAGGCCGCCTGTATCTTTAAACTGCAAGCCCCATTTGCATAAATGATAAAAGTGCGGCAATTTACTAAAAATCATTTGGCTTTAATAAGTAATTTTAATCAAATAGTTAAGAGAGAATGTCACTGAAGCTAATTTCTAAGCGCATTCCAAACAGATGGGAAATGGGAAGTGCTGAGGATTGAAAGTGCAGTTTTACTGTGGCACCCTCTTTTGCAGTCTGGATTACGGTTTGATCAAGACACGGCACCACGAGAAAAACAATTTTAATTTATTATATTAACTGAGCATTGACGGAAGAGGCCCCAGCTAGGCAAGGCAAAAGTGCCCTTCAGTTCCCCGACAACAAAACAAAACAAAACAAAACAAAACAAAACAAAACACAGAGGAAAAGCCACCTTTATAGTAAAAGCGGACTTTGGCCCACTTTGTGCTAGAAAAGAGGAGTAACAACAGGATCCCATTTCACAAGATGCTGCTTCTTGCTGGGAATGCAAAACCAGCCCACAATTTCAATAATCTACATAATTTCTAGTTCAGATTTAATGCTTAGAAACTGACTATCACTCATTTCTCTTGTACATCAAGGGCAAAAAAAAAAGTAGGGGGGAGAAAACCCAACCCAAAGAGAAAAAAATCACCCTCAGTGTGGGGACAGAATATTTCAAGTAATATTTCATAGACTGACAAGCAGTAAATTAGGGAGTCTTGTTAAGTACAATATAGCAGTCATCCCTCTATTGATCACATATAATTTACATCTTACAAAGATGTGAATTCTTGCATTCTCACTCCACAAGGAAAATCTCAATGATTTATTCATTTCAAATAAAAAATAGAAGGTAGATGAGAAGAATTACTTCACAGGCTGCGGCTTTCTCAGGGCACTGGTGCGAGGCTCTTTTTTTTCCCCGCACTGCCCGAAGGGGCTTTGTGTGCGAGTCCCTCTAATTAACAAGGTGAATCATGCGGCAGCTCTCTAATTAGTGAACATGACAAGCCAATGGGAACAAGCAGGCAGACCTGGCGGACAGACGCGGTCAACAAAGGCACGGCCCCGTGTTGTTAAAAAAAAATATGTACATCTCATGTAAATAAACTACAAAAAGTAAGAGAATCCGGGTAAAACCTAATTTTCTTTTTTTTTCATGTTTTCAGCTTACGCCTCATTTATTTTCAGACATAAATACTGGCACTATAAATCAAGGCTCCCAACTCCAGTCACACTGCACACACACAGGCACATACATCCCTCCAAATCAAAAAGTCACTCCCCATCTGAAACAAGCATCTGCTTAAGGGCCTCTATTTGTTTTCTGGCTTATTTCCCTCTTTAAAAAAAAAAGTGTGATGAATTCATTTATGTTTATGTTTCAAAGCAACCTTCATTCCTTCCTTCTGTTCAAACCCAGTTTGTCCCGAAATCACGGATGATTTGGTGGGTATCTGTTCAGGCTATCTCCAAGTTGGGGGCTGGGCGTATTTTTTTCTCTGACCATTAAGACAGACTGAGGGATTCAAAATGGCCCCTGACAAAGGTTCATAGAAATTGCTGTCCCTGGTTGCCTCGACCAGAAGGTTTTCTTGGTCCCCCTCCCCGAGCTTCCTAGAAAAAGGCTTACAGTGGCCAGAAGCACGGCACAGAACTCTTTATGCTAACAGCTTGCCACGCAATGGCTGCCACCATGGGAATGATTTAAAGTGGAATCCCTCTGGCAGCTGTTTCAATGCACTCACCCTGAACATTATTCCTGTGGCACAAATTTTAATGCTGTCATAAAAAAAAAAATTGTACTTGTATTCTTTTATTTTTTTTCTTCCTCCCTTATTATTATTATTATTGTCTAGTTCTCGTTTAATGATTACTTGCTGACTGCCTTACCAAGCACTTTTCTTCTGTCCAGAAGCAGGAAGGGAGGTATCTATGAACATTCCTTTCCTCCTGGGAGGACATGAGAAGAAGGAGTTTCAGGCTGCTTGTTGTTCTAGAACCTTGTGTTTGAATCCTTAATGCTAGAATTAAATCCAGAGGGAGGTCTCGAGTGAGGTACCACAAGGCTTTGTCTTGGTCCTGGGACTATTTGCATTTTTACTGAAAACTTAGCCTTCTTAGCCTTCTGCGGGGGGCAGGGTTCCCCTGGTTTGGGGCTTCCAATCCGCTGGCACAGAGCCAACCAGTGGGGGGATCCCCACCCCCAAGGAGCTTTGTTGGCACCTAATGTGCCTGGCACAACGACATCATCCAGAACTGACATAATCACATCGGGCATGTTGTGCAGGGGATGCTCTAGCATTTGGGTAAAAACTCTATGGCACCATAGATTTCTATCTTCCACTGGCAACCAGGTAGCACCTGGCAACCCTAGACTTGAGAGAAGGTGTGGAGGGAATCCTGATCAAAGCTGAAGAGGGGAGGAGTTGCAAATCCTGTGGAAGACAGAACAAAAATGGGAAATGACCCTGATAGATTGGAAATAGGGTTGGATAGACTGGAAATATGGTTGCCCAGCCTGACAACCAGCCCACAGCAACGGTGTGACATTACTTACTGGGAAAACCAAAAGGTGATGTTACACCTCAGTAGGAATCACTGGAAGTTCTATAGTACAACCCCAGAGTTTTCAGCAATTCCTACTGAGGCATGATGATATTCTGGGGGTTTCCCTGGAAGTAGGATTGCCAACCTCCAGGTGAGGCCTGGAGATCTTTTGCTATTACAATTGATTTCTAGACAAAAGAGATCACTTCCTTTGTAGAAAATGGTTGCTTTGGAGTGTAGACTCTGTGACATTATACCCACCTTGATGAGGTGCCCTCCCCAGGCTCCAACCCCCGCCCCCTCAATTCTCCAGGTATTTCCCAACCCAGAACTGGCAGCCCTATGTGGAAGTGATGTCACACCATGGACCTGCTGGCCATTTAGAAAAAAAATTCTCACTGCTGCTCTAAGTGGTGGTGGGAAAGAGAAGCTGGGAGCAAGTGATCTCCACCCCGCTAGCTAGAAAGTTGGGTTGAAACAAGCAGAATTCAATGGTAAAATTCTTTATTTAGACTCACAGGCAATGCTTCCTCTAAGCTGTGAAGTCTTGTGAGCAAAAATTCTACTTTGTGAACTACTGGCATTAAAGTTGTGAACTACTTCGTAAATTAGTTTGCTCTGGAGCCATTTTTTCTGAGCGAAGAGAAAAATGTGTGAGCTGGAGACTAAAAAACTGTGAGCTAGCTCTCACTAATTCAGCTTAGAGGGAACACTGTTCACAGGTATAGGATAGAGGGTTCCTGACTTGATAATAGTACGTGTGAAAAAGGATCTCAGGGTTGTCCTTGGTCCCAAGCTAAACATAACCTACCCCCTCCAGCAGACTGTGCCATGGATCAGGCAGAGATCAATGCTTTTAGAAATTCTGGTTGTCAGGCTGTGTGTGTGTGTGTGTGTTTTTCCCCTCTGGTTTTTCTGTCTCTATGCTCATTGTCATACTTTGCATCCCAACCCTGCCCCAGACCTCAGAACTGTCTCTCCTTGGTGGTAGCTGCATCAGCACCTCCTTCTAAGGATCTACATGCCCCATTTGGATGTTACTTTTTAATTAGAATGTATCAGAAAGGCTTTTTTGGTGCACCTTCAACTTAAGCATTTGTCATGCAACATCAGATCATTCACCTCAGATGGCAAGTTGGCTTGGGTAAACCTGTTGAGGAAACAAAACTGAGAAACTGGAGAAGAAATCGTTGATGCCTAAGTGTGTTTTACACTTCTATGACATGGGAAATGGTTGCAGGGTGTTTGATGCTGCTGTGGGGGCTCTTCCTGGTACCCCAAAAAGGATACCTCATTGAAGGCTAGGTGAATGTGTATTTGGAAAAAAACTCTATGATAATCATAGAGTTTTTTCCAAAGTGCTAGAGCATCCCCCCTGTGACGTGCCCAGCACATTAACCTCACTTCCAGGTGACTTCATTGAGCCACGTGCACAGAAAGTACTCAAAGAAGATCCTCTGCTGGGAGCCAGGTAAGACCTGGCAACCCTATGTGAGGCAAAGCACCCGAATTTCCCTCATGAATTAACAGGCCTAGTCTAGCTCACAGGTGTTCATAATTTCAGTGTCCCTGCAGCTACCATCCTTATCTCTTTAAATGAATGTGATAATTGGTTAATCATGAGAGCCTGTGCTCCACTGTATAACCAGATGAGAGGGGGGAATTAGGAGCAGATGCCAACATCCTCTGGGGAGTTCCTCAGAAGATCCCTGATTGGACCAGAGTGACCACCTGATGCTATAGAGCAGAAAGCTATAATAAGGTTATAGACCAGAGGAAGTCATGTTAATGCCATGCCAATATACTTTGATATGTTACGCTTCATTATGATTTAGAAATTAATAGGGTTAGTTATAATAAAGATTCATAAGTAGTGTTCCATTAGATCCTTAGGGAAGTAATAAGGTCTGGTATGACTCTGAAATGTTTTAAATCATTTATAGGGAATGGTGTTCCATTGATTTAGTAAATACGAGAAATAGAACCCAGTTCATCTCTCAAAATTATCATGTCTAAGGCCCATTTAAGTGGAGGCATTGCAAGGGGGTTTCAGCCCATAAGAATTTTGATCAATGTTATACTGTGTTTTATACCTTTAAGAAAGAGATATCCAACACACAGGTGCATGGAGTTACCTAGAATAGGTTTCTTTAAGTGGAGTCAGTTTTCAAGTTTTTGCAGAGAGCATTTGCCAGCATGATTCTGAAGGCTTTTGTATCTGGTTAGAGAAGAGGTACAGGACTGGCTTGCTCCAAAAACTACACTAAGTGGTATTGAGAGCATGGCCGTCAATCAGGAATGGCTTGCTCCTAATAAAAATTGCAGAGAGCACTTAGCCAGCAAAATCCAGAAGGCTTGTGCATCTGGTAAGAGAAGAAGTTCAGGACTGGCTTGCCCCTAATCTAATATGTCAATTGAAAGCATTTTGTAATCAAAAAGACCAGCTTGTTCCTAATACAAATATTGTAGAGAGCATTTTGCCAGCAAAATCCAGAAGGCTTTTGCATCTGGTTAGAAAAGAAGTTTAGGACTGGCTTAAGCTCCTAATATAAATATAAACACTTAAGTGCTACCGAGGGGTAACTACTAACAATATTTTAAGAATCATTCATTTAAAAATTTAAGAATTATCTACTTCCATTCAGCTTTGTGTTGTATCTCATTGTAATCACCATGGTTTATTCCAAGATGAGAGATCTTGAAGAAAATAAAGATGTTGCAGAGAGCATTAACATTGATTTGTAACAAGAGGTAGACAACCGTATACTGAATTGCAACAAGAGACTGATAACCCTGAAGGAAATAGGAATACTCCTAAGGAAGGTTTTATGAAATGAGCCTCTATCCGGGCGCTCATTAGATTGACCTTTCTTGTAATATTGTAAGGTACAAAAATATATGACTCTTAAAAAGGTTTTACTAAATGTTGTTAGCAAAAAAATATTTTTTTTTTTAGCAGGAATGCACAGAAACACAGTTCCGGCTGACTCGGTGTCAGGGGTATGTGGCCTAATATTCAAATGAGTTCCTGCTGGGCCTTTTCTACAAAAAAGGCCCTGTGTGAAACAATGGTGATGTCATTGGTGTGGCCTATTATACAAATACGTTCCTGCTGGGTTTCTTCTACCAAAAAAGCCCTGGTTGTTAGTCAGTACATCACAGTGATTGTTTTTTGTATTGTCTGTAATATGAACTGTGATCCCAGGTTGTTGGTTTTTCATCATGATGGACTGCAATGCATAGAATGCTTTTATGCTACTAGTTTTGCCATCTAATACTCAGGTATACAATGTATTAGATAGAAGAGTTAATTTCTTTGTTTTCTTGTTGCTAAACTGTTGAGAGATTATACTGCATGGTGAGTTTTTAAACCACTTAATACATCTTTATTTATTTATTTATTTATATATTTATTTCTTTAAAGGCCTGGTTTTCTTGTGCATCCAATCTCAAGGACCCACAGATTTAGGAAATTGTCCAGGGGTTCCATTCAGGGGACCAGGAGCAATAACCCAGGGAGATCTGAGCTTGGGTAAGAGAAGAAGAGAAGACACAGATTTGTTGGGAATAACTAATAAGCAGTGGCCAGAGGAAATCAAGAGCATTCCTACAGGTATAAGCAATTCCATCTGAGTAGCTTGTGTTAGTCTTCAGCAGCAAAATAAAACACTAGCACCTTAAAGACTAACTTTTTTTTTTGCCCCCAGCATAAGGTTTCATGAGTCAGGAGTTCTGCCTAATGAATGGGGAGAGGTCATGGCTCAGTAGAAGAGCATCTGCTTGGCATGCATAAAGTGGCAGGTTCCTTCCCACCAACAACTTAGTTGCCCTTTCCTGCACCTTTTCTGTTGATTCCTAGAGATACCTATTTTTTCCCCATTTTTTTTTAACAGGAATGTAACAATGCAGTCAGTATCATGGCCTTCCCTGCATATCCCTGCCCATAGTCCTCCTGATGGTTGCCAGGCAACTCTTCTATCATGTACTTAAGATATGGCGTGGTTTGAATCTGGGACTTCCTGAATCTTGAATTTCATGAGCTATGGACCCTTCCCACACAATCAAGCCAAGCAGCTTGCCTTACAATCCCCGTTGATTTAGAATTTACTTCTGAGTAGACCTGTCTAGGTTTGCTCTTTTAAAGCCTTATATGCAGGACTGGCAACTGATTAAAGATTCTTCAGCAGCATTTGTTAATTTATTGTTTTATTTGCCTCTTAACTGATGGACTAAAAGCCACTGTGAATCTCTCTTGACTGTTAACCTCCCGGTAGGGGCTGGAGATTTCTTGGGGTAACAACCAATCTCCAGGTGATAGAGATCAATTCTTCTGGAGAAATGGCTGCTCTGGAAGGTGGACTGTATGGCACTATGCCTCAAAGATGTCCCTGCTCTCCCCAAAATGCAAAGGAGTTCCTGCTACAAAAAAAGCCCTGACATATGTTGCCATCCTAAGTACACACACTTTCCTGGGAGTCAGGAAAATGTGACTTACTTATGAGAAGACCTGGTTCAGCTTGCTCCCATAATTTA
Source organism: Heteronotia binoei (assembly GCF_032191835.1). Taxonomy (NCBI): domain Eukaryota; kingdom Metazoa; phylum Chordata; class Lepidosauria; order Squamata; family Gekkonidae; genus Heteronotia; species Heteronotia binoei. The sequence goes on from NC_083236.1 coordinate 28,625,381, forward strand.
CTCAGAAGACGGCAGCGTCGTTCATGCTGATTATAAGGAAAACCTAATCTGGCATTTGACCTCCTCATGGCAGTAACAGTGTCTCCAAAAAGAGGAAAGCAGAAGCCATTCACCTGGCCAAGCCTCGTAAATCTTGATTTTTAAGTACCCAAAAGAAGAGCAAGACAGAGCATAGTTCTGTAGGAACAGACACCTAGCTGGGAGGAGCGGCTGCTCCGGTGGAGATTCCAAAACAATATTCAGATGCTTATTACTTTGTGAAATGTTCACCCGGGGGCTTAAGTGTTCCAGCTTGGTCTCTGCCTGAAGGTGTTTTCAAAAAAAAAGAAAAGAAAGAAAGAAGAAGGCACAACAGCATTGAGCAATAATGTTTTTAGAGCTAGAGGTGTGTGTGTGTGTGTGTGTGGTTGTGGTGCTTGAGGTGGGGGTGGGGGAAATAACCTCCACAGGCAGACTGTAACAGCTTGCTATTTTCAGAATTGCCGCCATCATTTTTAAAGTTTGAAAACTTTCAATTTGTCATGGAAATAACCTTCACGGGCAAGCATTGTTATAGCTGTGTTCAGGAGAAATCCGAGTTTTGCCTTGGCTGAAGGCTGTTTCTGACATTAGAGTTTTTATTCCAAAGGAAACTTCTACAAGTCACCCCTAGGACTCAAATTATAGTATGAGAAAGTAGGGGTGCCAACTCCAGTTTGGGAAATTCCTGAAGACTTGGAGACAGTGCCTGTGGAGGCTGAGATTAAAGACAGATTGCGGAATGTAAGACAATCAGACACCACAGAACTCCAGTTAACAGAGCAATAGGACTAGGATTACAGAATTGGATGACAGTGCAAACAAAAAGGGACGGGGAGGTTTAAGGCACGACATACTGTAATACAAAGGCAGAAAACAATTCAGTAAAAGTAGAGTGATACCTACAAAAACATTGCCATAGAGTTAGACTATTAACCTATCCCTTTTAAAGTTACTTTGCACAGTGTTCCATTATATTACAGTTCTAAACCCATTGCAAAATGGCTTCCAGAATACTCTTGTTTTGCACATTCTACAGAATGATAGAAGCGCAGACGACAGGACTGCCAGCCACAGCTGGAGTCTGGAGTTTTTCTGGAATTACAACTGCTCTCTAGACTATAGACATCAGTTCCCTTGGAGAAAATGGCAGGTTTAGAAAACGGACTCTATGGGCGTTTTCGCACTGACCTTCAAGTGGTGCGACCACCCTCCTCACGCCGGCAGATCTGCAGGGATTTCGCACCAGAAGCGCCGGCGCACCCAAAAGAGCCGGCGACTTCCGTCGCGAAACCAGCTCAAACGGAAACCGCCAAGAAGCAGGAAAACGTTTGAGCTGGTTTCGCGACGGAAGTCGCCGGCTCTTTTGGGTGCGCCGGCGCTTCTGGTGCGAAATCCCTGCAGATCCGCCAGCGTGAGGAGGGTGGTCGCACCACTTGAAGGTGAGTGCGAAAACGCCCTATGTATTATACTTCCCTGAGCTCCACTCCTTACAGGCCCATAGCACCCTATGGGGACCACAGTGCCCAGCCTCCTTGTGGATTTTACGGGCCCCCTCCCTAAGCCTTGGCTCCCCGCTCCCCTTTGGGACCCCTCCCCCGATTGCATCAGCACATGAAGCAGGTAACGGCACTTCAAGCTCTCTCCTGAAGCACTCTGAACAAAGTTGGGTGGGTGGGCGGGCAGGCAGATTCCGAAAGTTGGGTGGGTAGGTGGGCAGGCAGCTCCACTCCCTGCTCTCAGCAGCCCTTAGTCCAGCCATGAAGAGCTGGGGGCTCCATGTGCTGCCTTGTTTTCCACCGCTGTGAGCCTGAACAGTAAGTTCTTGGGTGGGTGGGTGGGTGGGAGGAGAGGCCCCTAGATTGCACAGGCTGCAAGGGCAGCTAGTGTCCTTTCAGGGTAGGGAGGGAGGCTGGCAGCCAGGACATGTCTCCCTCAGCCAGCGTGTACAAGTCGCATGTTTTCCCTGCTGCTCCTGGTTGGGGAAGGGTGCAGGAAAGCAGGGAAATGGGGAGAGAGCACAGAGATACAAATCAGCCTTCTTTTGAACTTCAGAACTGGAAGTCGATCACTGCAGGCTGAGGTCCAGGAAAGGTAGAAGGGGAACCGGAGCTTACATGCAATTTAAATCAAACTGGAGGGGGAGGGAGAGGGGTGGCCCAAAGCCTCTCCAGCTTCATGCTTTCACCCTCATAGCCTCCCTCCTATGGCCCCCCTGTGACCCCCTCACCCTGTGACTATTAGCTATGAGGCTGCCTCCTTATCTCCCCAAATCACAGGCTCTACCCCAAACCTTCAGGAATGTTCCAACCCAGATTTAGCAACCCTAGTAGGGGCTTTCTTGTCCTCCTCAGGCAGGCCTTTCCACAAGGTGGAAGTGACTACAGGGCAGTCTCGAAACTCCTCCCCTCAAACCTTGGGATTTAGCTGAGGATCTGGGTGTCTTCCTGGGCTGAGCCTGTTACAAAATCTGGGGGATTCTATGGTTGGTCTGCCTGTATTTGGAATACTTTCCTTTCATGGCCACCAGCCTAACCAGCTCTGTCCCTTTTGGCAGAGCTACATTTCAGGTGATAACAGAAGGGCAGTTGGGGGCAATTGGGAGGCATTCCAAATCATGATGGCTCAAAAAGAACTGTCCCGAAGCCTCCACATGCTCCCCAGCGAAGTGCCTGCATCCCATCTGCCAGGCGGCTGGGTGCTTCCAAACGTGGAGGCACCTCAGAAGCCGGACCATTCTTTCTTCCCCCAACACATTAAGCGCTCATGCGCTCTTGACAGGTTTTAAGGGGAAAAAAGGCCTAAGTGGCTTGGGGCAGCTTGGCGCTTTCACACAAATTGCCTTGCATCCGCCCTGCCGCTTCCAGATGGCAAGGAGACGACTGGCAGTTGGCTCAAAGATTTGCTACCACTTTGAAAGTTTTAGCTTTTTGAGGTGCTCTGCGGAGCCTGGAGGATGGGGTTAGTATGGGATGGGGACAGGTGGCAGATGTTGCCGTCTGGAGGGATTTCTTTGGGTCAATATCAGTGGCGTCTCTGAGTTGGCCCAATGTGCCGGTCTGTAATCACCCCTCAGGGATGTCATTGTTACTTAACAAAATAAATCCGGTCTGGGATGGCAGATTCTGTTTCTGATATGCCAGATTCTCAAATTCCATAGAACTATTAAATAATTAAGTTTTTATCACATCCTTTCCCCCAAGGAGTTTATGGCAGCATGTATGGTTGTTTCTCTTCTTCCATTTTATCCTCATAACAGCTTTGTGAAGGAGGTTAGGCTAGTCTAGGGTTCTCAACTTCCATTTGGTGGCTGGAGATCTCCCACTATTACAATAAATCTCCAGCCAGCTGATAAAAATTAGCTCCCCTGAGAAAATGGCTGCTTTGGAGGCGGGACTCTATGGCAGTGTACCCTGTTGAGCTCCTTCCCTTCCCAAACCCCTCCACCACCCAAATCTCCAGATATTTCCCAACCCAGAGTTAGCAACCCTAAGCTAGTCCAAGGACAAATCTCAGTGGCTGTTTACAGACCGGCACTTTGGGCAGACTCAGAGATGCCTTAGAAATTGACCAGAAAAATCCTTCCACCCACAAACATCTGCTGCCCGTCCTTGTCCCGCCCTCACCTCGTCCTCCGTGCTATGCAGTGCAGCTAAAAAAGCTACCACTTCGAAAATGGTAGCAAATTTTTGCTCAAAAAGCTACCACATCGGAAGTGGTAGCAAAAATTTGGAAGCAGAAGGGCACAAGCGAGGCGCCTTGGCAGTGTGAAACTGCCAAGCTGACCCAAGCCGCATCCAGCTTTTTTCAAAACAAACAAACAAACAAAAAACTGTTCAGAGCAGATGCGTGCTCATGAGCATTAAAAATGTGTGGGGAGAAAACCCAAACCGAGCGACGGGAATGGTGTGTGACAGCCGTCTGATCATGCCCGTGTCGCCCCATGGATGGGATGGGGACGGCTTGTGGATGAACGTGTGGAGGCTTCCGGGCAGCTCTTTTTGAGCCAGCCTGATTTGGAACGCCTCCGATCTGCCCCACATTGCCCATCTGTTCTCAGCCAGTCAGTACCTTTCCTATGGTGACCCCCCACCCCCCATGCTAGAATGCTCTCCCTTATCCATTGTATTGACCTTCAGGTGCAGGTCTGGGACATTCTCATAATGGAAAGATAGGATAAATCTATTGTAAATAAATACGCCCCCCCCCCAAAAAAAAAAAAATCTGTGCAGCCCCACTACCAAGACTATTCATCTCTGGCACCACTAGCATCTTCTTTTCCCTAGTACAGCTTTAGAGTATCAGTTCTGGTTCTGTGATATGGGAAGAAAAAGTGACTTTTGACCCAAGCAGTAGCAATCTGAGCTCAGTAGCCTCTTAATAATTATCAGTTGCGCATGCACTTTACTAAGCTATTACAAGCACTGTGGGTTAGACTGCTGGATTGTGCATTTGTGCAAAAAAAAAAAATCATATGAGGCTATACTGTGAAACATACTCTGCCAACATGCTAATAACGGGGAGACTCTGGTGTGTGCTTCTTTTACATGATGTACTCGTTTGTTTTGCATGATAGTCAGGGATAAGAGGAAGCAATTGAGTGTGCTACGATGGTATTGTTAAGGTAATTATTTGGGGGGCTGTACTTAAAAAATTCATCCACTCACTTTCCCCATCTCAGGGTTATGAGGTGAGTAATTAACACACACACACACACACTTTTAAAAGTTCCATTAAAATGAAACACAGGCTAGGAACCAAGAAGTGAGACATGGCAAAGGAGATCCAAGCTGATTTTCCTGTTCATTTTTGCAAATTAGTCTGAGGTGTCCTTAATGCATTTAAAAATTAGACATGTTTCCAGTTCCAAAAATGGGCATGACAAGGCCCACATCTAACTTAGGTACTGAAATGTCACCTGCATGAGTATGCATTTTACTAAGACTGAAAATACAATTATTGTTAAAAAATTGTTTCAACATTATGTTGGATTACTTATGTCATTCTATGGCATAGGTTCATGACTTATGTAAAAGCTGGATGCTCTGACATTTTGAGAAAAAACAATTTTTGAAAAGTGATAAGTGTATTTTAATAGCTTGCATTTATTTCTAAATAAATACACTGAGTCTGCCCTTTTTTCTGAAATGAGAATCTCTGCCTGTTTGCGTTTGGGGCTTCAGTAGATTCCAGAAGATCTCAATGCACTTTTGTTCTTTTCTCTCCAGGGACTTCCTTTCCCATTCAATGAAGAGGAAAACCCTCAGCGTGCCACAGAGATTTCAGCAGCTGTCAGGCTTTTGATTTTTAGGGTTTGGAGGAAGATCTGTGTGAACTGATGTCGCTTTCAGATGATGTTGGAAAGTGGGCTATCCTGCCTTGGGCCTCAGCCACACCTGAGGCAGCCCAGTATTTAGACCAGAAATGAGTAAACGTGATTATTCTCTTACAAGCCATCAAATGTGCTCATCGTGGCAAAATGTGACTGAAATCAACTGAAGTCCATAGTTAAATCTTTAACTTTCTGATCCTACACATAGGGTTGCGTTCACACGGTGACTTTTTGCGAGTGGATTTTGCTATTCTTGCGCAGTAAAAACCCATTTGCAACATGCATTATTTGGTGCGTGTGAATACACCAATAGTTACCCAAAAGGATGCCCACAGGAGCTCCATGGGATGTATGAGTGCAAATGCACACATAGGATTGGGATGCATATTTTATCTCCTTGCGACTTACTTTTCCTGGACTTCAGCCTCTGTATTGATGATATAAAATACATACATGCAAAGATGTGTAGATGGGGCAAAATCCCATTCTCCAGCTCTCCCCACACTGAATGCCTTCCCCCCCTTCCTGGCTCCCAATTTTCCTACTTCCAATCTTGCCCCTATTTTCTCTCTGCCCTTACCTGCTCCCAACCCTTGTTGGCCCGTTTCCACCTTTTCACCTTCAGCTCTGCTTTCCTTCCTGCCCTCTTGGCTCTAACTGTTCTTCATACTTTCCCTTCTATCCAGCTCTGCTTCCTTTTCCCTTCTCCTCCCCTTCTCATGCCTTTCCTCTCCTTTCCACCTGTTGTAGCCCCTGCATCCTGTCCTTTTCTCTCCCCTCACCACTCCTGCTCCCCCCCCTTCCTTCTGGTGGTAGCAATATTTGCTACTGCAATGTTAGTCACTTCCAAGCATTCCTTTCTTTGTTTTTTAAAATCTTCACATGTACCGATATCAGTGTTATTATTTTCAGTTTTAACTAGGGTTGCCAAGTCCAATTCAAGAAATATCTGGGGACTTTGGGGGTGGAGCCAGGAGATTTTGGGGATGGAGCCAGGAGACATTGGGTGTGGAGCTAGGAGCAAGATTGTGGCAAGTATAATTGAACTCCAAAGGAGGTTCTGGCCATCACATTTAAAAGGACCACACACCTTTTAAATGCCTTTCCTTTATCAGAAATAACGGATAGGGGCACCTTCTTTGGGGGCTCATAGAACTGGACCCCCTGGTGCAATCTTTTTAAAACTCAGGTGTTTTGAGGAGAGATACTGGATGCTATGCTGCAAATTTGGTGCTTCCTAAAAAAACCCAGCCCCCCCCCCCCAGAGCCCCAGATACCAACAGATCAATTTTCCATTATGGGAATCCATCTCCAGCAGACCTCCCCCCCCCCCCGCCGCTTTCTGATGACCCTGAAATGGTGGGAGGGCCTCCACACCGGGGGATCCCCTGCCCCCATCTGGGGATTAGCAACCCTAGTTTTAACCCCCCCCCCCACGTTAACAATAATACTTTTCTGTGAATCTATGTGTGCGTTTGGGGGGGTTCCTCTGGGTTTATAAAAAGGTAAAGGTAGTCCCCTGTGCAAGCACCAGTCATTTTCGACTCTGGAGTGACGTTGCTTTCACAATGTTTTCACGGCAGACTTTTTACAGGGTGGTTTGCCATTGCCTTCCCCAGTCATCTACACTTTCCCCTCAGCAAGCTGGGTACTCATTTTACTGACCTCAGATGGATGGAAGGCTGAGTCAACCTTGAGCTGGCTACTTGAACCCAGCTTCCGCCGGGATTGAACTCAGGTCATGAGCAGAGGACTCCAACTGCAGTACTGCAGCTTTACCACTCTGTGCCACGGGGTTTATAGCCACTGTGTTATCCTGGATAATGATAGGAAAGTCATTTGGTGCTTTTTAAAGAAAAAAAAGTGGAGAAGATGAAAGAGGTTTATAAAATTATGTATGAGGTGATGGAAGTAGATAGGGACTGTCCCCCCATCACACCAGAAACAGATTGGTCATAGATTTCTGACCTACAAAGGAAAGTCTTTCTCCATACAAATATATAATTAGCAAATGTGTGTCCCAGTGGTATAACTGGAGCATAAGGTTGTGCGGTTAAGCACTTTGGACGGAGAACATGGGATCACAATGTTAAAAGAAATACCGGTTTTGTTGAAAAGCAGAGTATTGTACCCACTAGGTCTGCATGAAAATTGCTTTAAAATTACTGGTGCAATGGAGCAATTTATAATGTAACTGGTTTGTCAGTTTAACTTGTGTTTATGCAAATTAGTTTTGTTAAACTGCTCTGTCGACTTTTCTTTCGTTTGATGGTGAAGATCTTCATTTATTTATTTAGAGAATGTCTTATTCTGTATATCTCTTCCATCCTGCTCCACCTCACAGCTACTGAAAGCATCCTGGGCTTAGGTGGTGTTTGTCCGGGCAGCCCAATAAGGCCACAGATTGTGAGATACACTTAAAGAGCCAAGGGCCAAGAACTGCTTGACTCTTGCCTTTTAGCTTGTTCCTCCAGTTATACTCAGGCTTTAAAGAACTGCAATAGAAGTGATAAGAAAAGCTCAGTCTGGGCGTTAAACCATCTTCCCACCATTTTCTTCCCCTTACTTTTAGCTTTTTGCTATGATACTTAAAGATATTAGAAGTGCTGAGCATACATTGTATTTCTGTAATGCTTACAACAGCTTTGCAACTTGCCCAGCTGGGATGGCCCAGGCTAGCCTGATCTGATCAGATCTTGGAAGCTATGCAGGATTGGCCTTGGTTAGTACCTGATTGGGAGATCACCAAGGAAGTCCAGAGTTGTTATGCAGAGGCAGGCAATGGCAAATCACCTAGGGTTGCCAGGTCTGTGCTGGAAAATACGTGGAGACTTTGGGGGTGGAGCTGGAAGAGGGTGGGGCTTGGGGAGGGGGAGGGGCCTCAGCATGGTACAATGTCATGGAGTCCACCCTCCAAAGCAGCCATTTTTTCCAGGGGAGCTGATCTCTGCCGGCTGCAAAAGGAGGAGATCCCCAGGCCCCACCTGGAGGCTAGTAACCCTACCTCCAAACATCTCTTGCCTTGAAAACCCTACGGGTTGTCATAAGTCATCTACAACTTGATGGCATGTTCTATCGCAGGGGTGGCCAACAGTAGCTCTCCAGATGTTTTTTGCCTACAACTCCCATCAGCCTCAGCCAACATGGCCAATGGCTGGGGCTGATGGGAGTTGTAGGCAAAAAAATCTGGAGAGCTACCGTTGGCCACCCCATTCTATCATAACAAACTGAGAGAACGGGACTGAAAGAGTGCTCATCTAATGAATTCACAGCAGAGTAAGATTTGAACTGGAGAATTCCCAAGCCCTTTTTCACGCTCTCAACTATATACAGTACCCCAGATCCCCAGTAGCTTGGTAGTCATTCCCAAACTGTAGCTATGTTAGTCCATTGCAGTAGAAATATCCAGAGGTCTTCCAGTCTCTCAAAAAAATAAGATTTTATTCCAGCATAAATTTTTATGGACTAGAAACAAATTCATAAAATGCATATACAAGGGGACGATCCACTCCATGCAGCTGATGAAGTGGGCTTCAGCCACATAAAGCATAAAGAAAAAAAAAGCTACTGGAAACCTAGCTATGCAGTTGCTCATTTACATGCTACCTGATGGTTCTTTGGGGTTTGGGCGATGTAGGATGTCCCATTTTCTATCTTACCTAAGGATGCTGATGCAAAGGGCATTGCACCATCCATAATTCATGTGGAAAGAGCTGGGAGTGGGGTGCCCAGGTGTGCATTAAGACAGGAACAAAAGGTCTGATGGTTGTTCTTGTCCTAGATTTGAGGTGGAACTATAAATTGGGGGTGGAGGTGGGCGGGATGCAGAGAACTGATTTGGGAGAAAGGCCCAGGGATAAATGGGCATAGAAATTATTTTGTTCATGGAGGAGAGGTCCGTGAATAGCTAGTAGTCATGATGAATAAGGGAACCTCCATAGTCGGAGGCAGCAAATTTCTGAATACCAGTGCTAGAAGGCAGCCAAAGGGGAAGCCTTGGTTTCTTATGCCCTGTTTGTTGACCCTTGGTTGGCCACTGTGTGAAACAGGATGCTGGACTAGATGGACCACTGGTCTGATCCAGCATAGCTCTTTCTGTGTTCTTGTGTTCAGTGTTGGTCCTTCAAAGACAATGATTCATGTGGTCAGATTTAACATAAAACAGTGGCCTGGTCAAAGTTCCAGCAATTGCCTGTTTCAGTTGATCACCTCACCCCCCCCCCCCCTATCTTGCTCCTATGCTCCAGATGACAATCAAGTTGTCCTGTCATGTTGGGTTGATGCAATAGCTCGTTTTTAATAGTTAAAAGCTGCTAATTACATGACATCATTACACAGATAATGAATTCTATCCATTGTGTGTTGTTAACAGGTACTACATTTATTTAAGTGGGTTCTTTCAATTAGTTACCTGTTTTGGTAACTAATTGAAATGTCTTCTAAATGTCTTCTAATAGGTGTATTCTTTTCACATGTCAGCCTATTAGTTCTCATTGCGAATATGAACACAAAAGGGAATTTCGCTGGACTTGCTTTATAAACTTGTGTTGCAGTCATGCATATGTACTGAGACACATGAGTCTTAGAGGCAATAGTGATATCTCCGTTGAACATTTTATTTTTAATAGGACATTAATTTATTTTAAAAAGTGTGCATGCTTTCTCTCCAGTTATCTGTTCAAGTGGTCTCACAATAAAACCAAACGTGTCATTAAAAACAAGCTGTTAAAATCAGGGCAAGGCCATAAAAACAGCATTAAAAACTCAACAGCCAAAAGTGATAGACATAAAAGAGTCCTTGGCTAGGACAAGGTCAATGGCTGAAAAGATGGAACTGCTCAGTTAAAAGCCTGGACAGTAAGGAAGTTTTTAGCCTAACTTGTAGCAGCAGGCCTCGAGGGTTGCTGGCTTTGAACTGGTGCCTCTAGATGCCCCTTTGATATCAGTTTCATCTGCAAGCACAGAGGGATTTTATTTAATTCCGTGCCATGAAAAGCTTCAGCCACCCATTTTCATTCATTAACATTTTAAGGGATAGGAATAGGCTTCCCAGGCCTCTGGCTATGGCTGGAAGCCTCTTGCCAGTAGCTCTAGTTGCCTGTCATGGTGGTAGAAGAAAACAAGATGGTGTTGTCAGCTGTGTAGCTGTGTCACTTCTGAGAAAACCTGGAAGTGACATAAGGTAACTCTAGGAATCACAGGAAACTCTCTGGTTTACCATACAGTTTGCTCTATGGTTTTCCCCAGAAGTGGCATAGAAATGCAATTGACATTGTGCCTCCCCATGTCCCTGCCCCCAGCCCTCCCTAGGCGGGACAGGTGTTTTTTTTGTCCAGCTGGCAACATGGAGGGGGAGAACATTCCAAAGGCTATAACTTCCACACATCTCAAGACACACAGTAAGTATGCACATTGCCTATGTTCTGACAACATGGTGACTACATTTATCAGGATTTTTAAGGGTAGCATGTTCTCCCAATATGTGCAGAGACTTGACTGCTAGTACATTTAGATGTAAAGTACCTTCTTCTGCCAATCCTGTTTATTTCAGCAATGCTTGTATGGAAGCAGCTTCCAGGGGGTTGTGCTCTACTGTCCTTAGGGCCACACATGACAGTGGCAGAACAGTTGGGCAGCACTGGATCACTGCTGTTGCCTTGGTAACAGGAGGGGAAGGTTTAATGGACACCTAAGGAACCATCAATAATGAAGAGTCGAACCCTTCCTTGCTTGTATTTACTTTCTGGAACTCCAGCTATTTGGTTTCTTAAGGGATCTCCAAGACTGCGGGAGACAAATCTGTGTAAGGGGGGGTTTGGATCCCACCTCCTCCTGCCCATCCATGCCAGGCTTTCTGTCCTCCTTTGCAGGGCTTTTCTTGTAGAAAAAGCCCAGTAGAAACTCATTTGCATATTAGGCCACACCCCCTGATGGCACCATTGTTCCACACAGGGTTTTTTGCTGGAAAAGCTCAGTGGGAACTCATTTGCATATTAGGCCATACCCCGACACCAAGCCAGCTGGAACTGCGTTCCTGCTAAAAAAAATAGCCCCGTTCCTTTGCTTTACAAGGATTTGATGGGTTGTGCCAGAATAGTTCATACCCTACCACTCCACCCAGTCAAATCGAAAGCCTTCTTCCAGCCTAAGAAAGTTCTTCTGAGCCTCTCTCTATCAGAGGAGGGCTCTCAAGGTGGCTTCAAACCAAGTGGTTGGATGAAAGCCAGTCGTTAGTGGTGCCCATAAACATGATCTCTTTTTGTTCTGTGTGTCTGACCCTTACCCCTGCCCACAAAATTAAAACCCTTTCTCTATTCAAAGTTTCGTGTTCTGCATAGCCTCCTGCCCAGGAGTATTTCAAGGCACTTGGCCCCATCTTAGAAACGCAGTCGGCTTGGGATAATTGTGATAACCCTTGCAGGCCGGTGACCGTGGCAAATTAGCCCAAAAGATGATTCATCTTTTTTATATGCCGTTTTTATCTTCAACCTTTCCCCAGCTTCTGTGTAAGACTACCGCAATAATTTCTTCTCGCAGGTTTTGGCTAGTATCAGGATTCACACCTCTATTTACAGCTGCCTCGGAGCCTCATAATTACAATACAGCTGAAATGTCCATTTTCCTTCCCTGACTACAAATAGGGATCAATCGAATTTTAAATGACTGCTTACGGGCTAGCTTCCGATCATGACCTTTGTAAATGATTAGAGCTCGCCACTGTTGCTATCTGCCTAGAAAGGGTAAGCGGGCAGGTCTGTCTAACTGGCATTTAATCTGGAAAGGAGCCAAAGATATTTCAGCTCAAAATCTAATATGAGTTGGCAAAGGGGGAAGTACACGCAGCAGACCTTCTGCGGTGCCCTCGAGAGCAGAGAGGCCGAGGCACACCAGCCTGAAGAGCTGTGCACGTGGCACAGCTCTGCAGCAGCTCTTGCCCCTACCCTGGCGCTGCCCTGTTCTCAAGAGCTCTCTCCATAGCTCCCCAGAGTTTCTCTGACCAGCCTTATTCCATTCATTGCTAGCCTTTCCTGGGTCATTGCTCCTCCATAAACTCATGAAGCTGCCTTATACTGAATCAGACCATGGGCCCATACAAGTCAGTATGGTCTACTCAGACTGGCAGTGGCTCTCCAGGGTCTCAGGCTGAGATCTTTCACACCGCCTACTACCTGATGCTTTCTGCTGGAGATGCCAAGGATTGAACCTGAGACCTTCTGAATGCCAAGTAGATGCTGCACCTCTGAGCTACAGCCTCACCACATCTGAGGTCTAGATGATACTGTCCCACCGAGTTTTTTCCCCCCTTGGTTGGTACATTTTAGGGGTCCCCAACCTTTCTGAGCCTGTGGGCACCTTTGGAATTCTGGCACAGCATGGTGGATGGACACAGCTACAAAATGGCTGCAACAAAACGGCAGCCTCAGGAGGTGAAGCCAGCCACAAAATGGTTGCTCTGGCTTACCTTCAGTTGCACAGTGAAGATCCTTGTGCAGTGGTGACAGCAGCTGACAAAGCAGTTGTTTGTTTTTTTTAAATGCACTGCCAATGAAATCTACAATGGCCAATCAAAAGCTTTGCTGGGCAAAAGCCCCACCCATGGACACCATGTTGGGGACTTCAGATTTCCAACAACTGGTGTTGTTTCTCTTCCATGCTGCTGAATTACACTGATGAGGACTGAAGGTTGGGGAAAGTCGCATGTTGACCTCACCTCATGCAAAAGGTTGTGTTAAACAGAATGCCTGTGGGACAAAAACTCACCATGTTCCACGAAAGATTTAACATCTAGACCAGTGACTCCCCACCCCTTCACACACAATATCACTTCCATGGATGCCCTGGGGCCTACTGGTGAGTTTCCAAGCTCCCATGCGCTTCTTCCCCCAACCCCCCCCCCCTCAAAACAGAGAGCTAGTCCTGGATCTCCTTCATCTTAATGGAGAAGGTCCTTCCAAGCACTGGGAATGATGCAACATTCATGACAAAGGTGTTCATAGTTAAATTTACTGTGTTTGACTGAGACCATCAATTTGACTCAATCTAGATGTACATTTATTTTTGTTTTTGCTTTACAAAACTGTGCATGCATGAAAATGCTGCCAGTACAGACAAGCTGGCAGGCACTAATTTTACTAAGAACTACTTATGTGAACCAGATGGCCCAGGCTAGCCCAGTCTCATCACATCTTGGAAACTAAATAGGGTAACTAGCCCTGGTTAGTACTTGGATGGGAGACCACCAAGGAAGTCCAGGGTTGCTATACAGAGACAGGAAATGGCAAATCACCTCTGTTTGTCCCTTGTCTTGAAAACCCTACGGGGTCCCCATAAGTTTGCATGACTTGATGGTAATTTCCACCATCATAGGCTAGGGATGCCAGCCTCCAAGTGGTACCTGGGGATCCCCCGGAATTACACCTCATCTGCAGAATTCAGAGATCCATTCCCCTGGAGAAGATAGATGATTTGTGGGTGGAATCTGTGGCTTTGTATCCCACTGAGATCCTTGTCCTCCACAGGCTTAACCCCCAAATCTCCAGGAGTTTCTTAACCTGGACCCAGTAACCCTACTCCCCCATTCCCCACTGGTGGCCAGAGGGGACCTGGCAACCTTATCATAGGACGGGACTTGGATTGGAATATTCCAACATTTTATTATCCTCCTCCCCTGTGGCAGCTACTCTGTGACTGGTCCTGCCTATATGGGAGTCATTTTGTAGTGGGGTCCACTACCCTTTGTCAAAATTCTAAAAGTACCCACAGGTTAAACAAGGTTAAGGACCTTTGACTTAAGCTTCCTCTAAGTGTTGCTGAGAAAGAGTGAGCTTACCCAAAGTGGATGTCATGGCTGAGTGGGAATTTAAGGCCATGTCTCCCTGGTCCCTCATCCAACACTCTTAAGCATCATACAACACTGATTTTGTTGGGACTCCCATGCATATACACCTGCTCTTGTTCCTTGACCTAAAATAATCTGGTTAGCCAGCCATGATTTATGGACCTCTATTCCGTTATCCTTGGAACAGACACTGTACCACCAGCAAGCAAGTTTCTTCAGTCCTACTGCTATCCCCAGAGACCACAAAAATTCTGCCGGCAGGCTGTCAAGAGACCCTGAGGAACAATGTGGAGAGAAAAGTGAGGGTTTGCATGGGAGGGAGAAATCAGTCCAAACAAGAGATGATGGTCCTCTGCTTCCAGAAGCTTCAGGACATGGCAAGGAACAGATGTGACCTTGTGCTACATGTCGATGTCATGTCTAGCTGAAAACCTGGATGTGAATCAGTTTATGCTCTGGAAAACTCATGTCTGGGTTTTTGGCCAGGTGTGACAAAAGCACAGAGCACAAGTCATTGCTGTCCTCCACAGTTTCTCCTGCTGGCATGGATGCAAAGTTGGGTGGGAAGACCCGCTGGTAGGAAAATGCCTATCAAAAGTGGCAAACGATATGCCTAACTTATCCCATCCTCTTCTCCTCCACTAATGGAAGAGCTGCTCCAACAGCATAGCTGGCATCACACCAACAAAACAACACCTTTTGATCTAGTCCAGGTTGCTCATATTGCACTTTTCTTCTCTTACTCTCACGTGAGTTGTTTTTATTTCTAGTACCATATAAAAACTTCTCATGCTGTAATCTGTAGCAGAAAGCACTAAACAGAGCAGCTCGACCTGTTTCAGTGTGGAGGATCCTGGGCTCTCTCTCTCTTTTTTAATCAGTAGCTCTCCACCAGATCTCATCTTGAGGGTGAGGCAGGTGTGGGGATCCTTCGTTCTGTCAGTGCACATAATCAGGCTTGGGAAGTGCAAACCCACATAAATGTCACCTTTGAGGGGAAAGGCTTCAGATTTTCCTCTCCTCCCTCTTTGAAAGAGATGCAGCGACAAGAATTAGTGCAGATGAAGCCTGATAGCACCAGCAGTTGTTGGTCCACAGAAGAAACAGGAATGTAACTTGCCAGGTTCCCTAATGCCAAGACAAGAATCTTGAGAAATCAGAGTTTACCCAAGATATTTTGGTGCCTCAGATGGGAAATCCAAATGGGAGACTTCTCCTTCCAAGCAACATGGGCTTGTTTTCTATTCATTTACTACACTTTTGTATCACTTTTATATAAACTGCCCAAGGCAGGTCACAAGACACTAAAAAAAGCAACAATAAAAAATCATCCTAATAAAACCATTGAAACTATCAAATGTCAAATGTCTACATGAAGAAATAACCATCTACAACTAAAAGCAGCATGCTAAAACCACAAATAGCTCAGATTTCACCAGAAAAAAAAACAGTGGGAAATGAATGGATTTTAATAACTTCCTTAGGAGATGTGAAAGATGAGCCTCCAGTGGCCACTAATACAGGGCCCAATCCACCAGGAAGTTCTCCTGGGTGACAATCACTGAAATATATGATGGGTGCACTGTACTCTTGCCTTCATTCTGTGGGGCATGTGGAGAATTTCCTGATGGATTGTGCCCTATGGCCAGACCCCTACTCCGCTACTCTTCACACTATATTTGTTGCCTCTTGTGCCCCCCCCCCCCTTCAGTAAAGAGAAAACTCAAGTTTGGAATGAACATTTTACATACCATGTATTCAAACTGAACAACGTAAAAATAAAAATAGACTACCTCTTCAAAAGCCCTTTGTATTCCATCCGGCAGCTCTAGAAGTCCGGATGTGGAAACATTAGAAGCCAGTGAGCTCCAAACTTCCCTTCAAGCTAGCAGAGGAGGCTCTTTTTTTGTACCCCTCAAAATCTGGAGCCCTAGGCAGCCACCTAGGTTTGGCCAGTGGTCAGGCTGACCCTGTTCCTTTTTCTTTTGCTATGAAGCATAAGTTACCTCAGCCTTCAGAACATTGCAATGACATGACCTTCCGTGGTGGGATTCTGAGAAATTAACGAAGAAAAAGGGCTCATCCACAGTACCAGTTTTAGATAATGGGATGTGCATTATAGATTGGATGAATGGTAGTGGTTAGAGTATCGAACTAGGATCTGGAAGACCTGGGTTCAAATCCCTGTTCCACCATGAAAGCTCACTGAGTGCTCTTGGGCCAGGTCATCTCCCTCAGCCTAAGCAACCTCACAGGGTTGTTGAGATGATAAAAAGGAGGACAGGAAATAGTTGTAAACTGCTTTGGGTCTCCATTGGGGAGAAATTTGGCGCATTAATATTCTTTGGAAAGTTTCTTTTGTTCCTGAAGGTGTGTTGACAGCTCCACTTCTCACCCGTGTCTAGACTGACTGCATCAACTTGAATTCTATAAAGCAAGTTTCAAAGTTCTTTTCTTTCCTCAATGAGGGGAAAACTTGCACCAAATCCCTGGTATTACCCATAGTACCTGACAGGAAGCAGTGAAGTCTTCTGACAGAGAGAGATCACTTCCATCAGGGTTACTGATCTAGGGAAGCAATGAAGTAACTGACAGTTGTCAGTGTGTGTGTGCAATTCATGTACTTCTAACATGTACTTCTACACAGATATGCCCTTATGGTAGAAAAATAACCCCAATTACCATTAATGTTAGGGATTAATAGTGGTTGATGTTTTATTTCATAGTTTATTTGCTTTCTAAACGTAGGTTTTGCTATAGCAAATGAAAACCATTTGCTTTATAAAGGAACAGGACTGATGTTGGTTATTCAATAGGGAAAATGGCGGATGGGAGATCCATTCAAAAGAAAAAATCCACCCATGTGAAAGGGTATTACCAAGCTCTGGGTATTTGGTTGTGTGCTTGCTCAATAACAGTTTACTACTACAACAGATACATCTGAATCCCCCATTTTCCAATTCTGACTTCTGTAATATTTCCGGGTCTACACACAAAGACTAACAGCACATGATCACTGTAACTCTAAGTTTGTCTGATTTGTAAAATGCCCATTTTGCAAAGACATTTTTGTTGCATTTTGGGCTTCACAACTCTACATATGTGACAAAGAAAAGGAACAGGTGCTTACAACCAGTGAAATCCACTTGAGGCCCATGCATGCCACTGGCTGCTAAAACAATGCAAACATTTTGGGGAAGCACTTCACAGGAATTTAGCCACAAAAATGACTCTGGTGTTAATGAGATGGCTCTCTATCGCACTCTTTGCTCTGCAACTGTTGACCCCATTCTGCATTATTAATTAGCAGCTGACCATGGATTAGGAGAATGAGAGATAGGGCTCGGGTTTTGGCGCAGTGGTAAAGCTGCAGTACTCCGGTCCTAAACTCTGCTCATGACCTGAGTTTGATCCCAGTGGAAGCTGGGTTCAGGTAGCCGGCTCAAGGTTGACTCAGCCTTCCATCCTTCCGAGGTTGGTAAAATGAGTACCCAGCTTGCTGGGGGGAAAGTGTAGATGACTGGGGAAGGCAATGGCAAACCACCCTGTAAAAAGTCTGTCATGAAAACGTTGTGAAAGCAATGTCACCCCAGAGCTGGAAACGACTGGTGCTTGTGCAGGGGACTACCTTTACCCGCCTTCCCCGCTAGAATAAATCTTCTTGGGAAAGTTAGCCTTTTCCCTTGCTCTGCAAAAGGGAGTTAGAGGTTTGTTGTTCTGGGCTTTGTTTTTCCTCCTAGTATTTACTTGTGTACATGTAAGTGTTTTTAAAGATGCTTACATTAGTGACATGTTTTGCAGATGATGTATAACAGTAGAGTTTAGGTGAGATTCTTTAGTGCAAAGATCTATGGCTCCTGGGAATGCAGAAAATACTCTGCTCTGCATTCACACAGTGGGTTATGATAATTGAGCCCACCACCGGCAGCCTCTGGTGTTCCTTGGGCTTCTTCATATAATTTCTTTTGCTTTGCTCAGAAATCCACATTAGGAATGAATATCAAATAACACATTCTTTTCATATTCCAAGCAGACTTTTACAAATAATAAATGGAAATGTGGCAATCATCCTGTTGATCTCACATTTGCTGAGAGGAGAAGAGAACTTGCCCATGGGTGGATTGTCACCTGGGAGGGAAAAGAGAGTGCTACCCCAAACATTTCCCACCCACCCCCCACCCCATACGCTAAGCAAATTCACTGTGATGTATTTTGGGAAGTTTGCTCTGAAAGTTAGTTTTACTTTTGCATGTGTAGGGGGGAAAAGTTTTCCTTCTCCCCCCACCCGTGGTGAAGTTCTTGACAGATTTAAAAGGACCGTTTTGATGGAAACTGTGAGACCGCACATTCTTCTTGGTGGTGCAAGGTGCCGTCTTTTGGATAGGGCTTTTAAGGCCAGAGATGAGCAGAGGTGGTTTGCCACTGCCTGGCTCTGTGTAGTCATCTGGATCCTCCTCAGTGGTCTGGTCTCCCACCTGAGTACTAATCAGGCCAACTCAGCATAGCTTCTGAGGTGTGATGAGATCTGGCTAGCCTGGGCCATCCAGGGCAGGGATGCATTCTTCTTACATATTCAGACAAGGATTAGGGATGCTGCTGAAAACTTCATGCCAAATTTATTCGACAGGCAGATATACTATTTTTCACATTCACAGTTATGAGCCTTTTATCTCCTCCTTTTGCTGCTGTCCAAATTAAACTGGAGAAGCTCATACTCCAGCAAATCTACCTTATTACATCATATAAAATCCCCTCTTTGCCTGACCGAATCTTGATGAATGTTTGGGACATGTCGAACATCCCCCAAATTAGACCTGAGTTAATAATTAGTCTCCTTGAACATGAACATAAACATATGAACATATGAAGGTGCCTTATACTGAATCAGACCCTTGGTCCATCAAAGTCAGTATTGTCTTCTCAGACTGCCAGCGGCTCTCCAGGGTCTCAAGCTGAGGTTTTTCACACCTATTTGCATGGACCCTTTTTTGGAGATGCCAGGGATTGAACCTGGGACCTTCTGCTTACCAAGCAGATGCTCTACCACTGAGCCACCGTCCCTCCTTGTAGCTGCAAAATTCTCAATTGCCTGTACTGGAGAGCATCATCGGCCCCTGCTAACTTGGCTTAAGAACATCCGGGACAACTTCCTTATGGAGAAAATTACCAACTGCTTGTTGCAATCTGATATATGTCCTAAAAGCACTAACTTTTCAGAAAAATGGCTGCGTTCTGTTGACTATATCTCCTCTCATGACATGTCCCCACATGATCCACTACACTTAAACATACTTTACTTTTAATTTCTCATAATACTCAACATCTCCGCCCTCTGATGCTTTTCCTGTTTCAGCACTGTGCAGCTGTGCTTGAGCTATGACACAGCTAGGGTTGCCAGTCCCCAGATGTGAGCAGGGGATCCCCTGGTTTGGAGACTCTCCCCCTGCTTCAGAGTCATCAGAAAGTGGGGGGAGGGGGGGAGGGAAATGTCTGCTGGGCACTGCATTATTCCCTATGGAGACAGATTCCCACAGGGTATAATGGAGAATCCGTGGGTATCTGGGGTTCTGGGGGGTGTTTTTTGAGGTAGAGGCACCACATTTTCAGCATAGCATCTGGTGCCTCTCCTCAAAACACCCTCCAAGTTGCAAAAAGATTGGACCAGGTAGCCCCAAAAGAAGGTGCCCCTATCCTTCATTATTTCCAATGGAGGGAAGGCATTTAAAAGGTGTGCAGTCTCTTTAAATGTGATGGCCAGAACTCCCTTTGGAGATCAATTATGCTTGTCACATCCTCCTGGTTCCTCCTCCAAAGTCTCCTGGCTCCATCCCCAAAGTCTCCTGGCTCCACCCCCAAAGTCTCCTGGCTCCATCCCAAAAGTCCCCAGATATTTCTTGAATTGAACCTGGCAACCCTAGACACAGCTTTGAATTCTTTTTTTTTTATTATTTTTATCTAGTTATCTTAAAACTTTATCTTAAAACCTGCTTTAGCTTATGCATTTACTTAATTTACTTACCTAATTTTTCTGATCTATTGTACAGTCCTAACATGTCACTCATTTTGCCAATCCATGACGTGCCACTATATATTATTGCATTCCTGACCATTTATTCTATGTAACTGGTTTTTTTTGTCATTTTACATGAAGTGTATTTGTTCTTATGACTGTTAAACATACTTTGAAGACTCAATTTAAAAATTATAAAATTAAAAAACCCTGGATGTTCAGGAACTCCAAGGGATGAGGCCAGTGGCTGCCTGAGCTCAGGGGCTGAGCACATAAGACCCAGGCTGCGACAACCTTAGCTTTACCCACAAAGGTCTAGATACTGTGCTATAGCAGCAATTCACAGTTGGATTTTCCTGTATGGACAAGCCAATCCACTTGCAAATGGCTGCTATAGCACCATGACATAATAATATCCATAAATATACACATCCAGCCCAGTTTACCCTTTGTCACTAGGTTGCCAGCTCTAAGTTGGGAGATACCTGGAGATTTTGGGGGTGGATCTTGTAGAGGTCTGGGTTTGGAGAGGGGAAGGACTTTGGGGGGGATATAATGCCATAGAACCTACATTCCTTAGAGGCCATTTTCTGATCTCTGTTGCCTGAAGATTAGATGTAATTCCAAGAGATCTCCAGCCACCGCCTGGAAGATCTTGGAGAAAACCATGTGTAAAACAATTATACAAACATCATATGAACATATGAAGCTACCTTAAACTGAATCAGTCAGTATTGTCTACTCAGACTGGCAGCGGCTCTCCAGGGTCTCAAGCTGAGGTTTTTCATGCCTATTTGCCTGGACCATTTTTGGTTAGAGATGCCGGGGATTGAACCTGGGACCTTCTGCCTACCAAGCAGATGCTCTACCACTGAGCCACCGTCCCTCATCAGTTTCATATACTCTGTTAGTATTGTATGTTGTATTAACGTCCAAATTCTATAGCACAACAACTTTTACAATAATTCAATTACAATAATGCTTGTTTTCAAACTGAGCAAAAACACTGAACAGGCAAAATGCAATTGTTTCACCATTTTGTAAGAAACGTCACAGAGCGTTGATTTCTTTAACAAAAATAAAGTGTGACACACTTTCTAGGTTTCTCGGTGTGTTTTGATTGCCTTCATCTGACACACTGGTTTCCAATATCTGGAATCAATGCTAGATTAAATTACAGCGCATTAATCTGCTAGTCAGTTTCCTAAGCGGCATTAGCACCACCTGGAAGATGGCGACTCCACTCCAGATAGTGTCCCTAATGTCCAGGTTAGGGTTGCTGACCACCATGTGGGACCTGGTGATCTGTGGGAATTCCAAGTTATCTCCAAACAGAGATCAGAGGCTGACAGCGGTAAACACAGGGCTTTTTTTGAGCAGGAACACACAGAAATGCAGATTCGGCTGGCTTGGCATCAGGGGGTGTGGCCTAAAATGCAAATGAGTCACTGCTGGGCTTTTTTTTGCCAAAAAAGCCCTGTGTAAACATATCACATTCAACCACGCAGAAGTCCTTCACCTTTCCAGCCTCCTCAGGTTCCACCCCACCCCCCATCTCCAGGAATTTCCCAACCCAGAGTTGGCAGGCAGAACATACTCTGGGCAGGATCGGTTCCTTTCCCCGGGTGCGGTTTGGAAGATATTTCCCCTTCTATCTTTCCAAGGCAGCCTCTTCCTCTTCCCTAGGTCATTCAGCACTGTTTCCAGGCAGCTTCTTTGTCTTGAAGGCAGACCACACTTTTGCAGGGCCTTCCTTTAGCCAATGCAGAGGGTAAAGGAGGCCCCTTGAGCCAGTCCAGCTCCGACGAGAAGCGAGAGATTCAGGCCGTGACATGCTGTGGCTTTTATTTTGCAAGCCCCCAAGGAGACTGGAGTCTCGGTTAAGGCTTTGAGGCCCTCCCTTTGTGTTCGGCATTCATTATCTTTATATCTGCAGCAATTGTTTTCCACGGATGGCAATTCAATGAACGAGCCCTGAAGCTGCAGGCAGTAGCTCAGTATTCAAAAACCATCTGTGCCAGCAAGTACCAGGAGCGAGGCCTTCTCTTTCTCCGGGATGTCTTCACTTAGGCCAACTGTGTTTGCCTTGGATATTTCCAATGCATATTGGATCTCAAGCAAGCCTTGCTGCTGAAACAAGTTGATGGACTAGAACATAGTTTGCCCAGGAAGAGACTGGCAAGGCTGGCCTTGCCAATAGGCAAACTAGGTGACTGCCTAGGGCGCTGGCCTTCTGGGGGTGCCAAATTTGGTGACCCCCTCATGACTTGGTGACATTATCAGTGCAGTGGGGGGGGGGGGCGGTGTGCTAGAAGTTAGCCTTGTGTAGGGTGCTATATAGTCTAGGGCAGGGATGGCCAAACTTGCTTAACACAAGAGCCACATAGAATAAACATCAGATGTTTGAGAGCTGCAAGATACGAATGTCAAATGTAGGTAGGTAGGTAGGTAGGAAGGAAGGAAGGAAGGAAGGAAGGAAGGAAGGAAGGAAGGAAGGAAGGAAGGAAGGAAGGAAGGAAGGAAGGAAGGAAGGAAAATAGATGGGGGAAAGAGAGGTGGAAAGAAAGCAACTTTAAATTCATTCTCCAAGCCACTAGCTGGCTTGGCTTGGGGGAGTGATTTAAAGACAGATGCCTTCTCCAAGAAGCTTTGAGAGCCACACAGTATGTGTGAAAGAGCCACATGTGGCTCCCGAGCCACAGTTTGGCCACCCCTGGTCTAGGGCCAGCCCTGGAGACTGGCAGTGACTGGGAAACTGTGCAGCAATGTTGGCCCAACCAAGGCATTTCTGAAAGGCTGCCCAGTATAGCAACTGGGCAAAAGGACAGAACAACAACAGGAAAAAAAAAACTCTCAGAGGAAGATGGAGAAACAGATACCAGAAGAAAGAAGAATGCTGAAAGTTAAAATGGAGAGTATTTGGTTTGCAGAGTTGTGGGAAAAGATTCTGTTGCCTGTGGTCTTCCAGAAGTCCAAATGGAACAGAACAGGAAGCAGCAGTGGAATGGCTGTTTAACTTACTGGAAGAGTTCCTGTTGCCCATCCTGGGACAGCTGAGCAAGTCACCCCAGCAGGGCTGGCCGTACCACAAAGGTCACTTAGCTTAGACCTGCACTTGGGCCACAGTGATAGCAATGAACAGAATTATAACTGTGAAAAAATAAGCACAGGAATATCACTAATATCATACTTCAGTAAACCTTTATAATAAATCATATCATCTGTGCAAAAACTCATACGTCATTTACAAAACACCATTCATCATCCAAATTCCACCATATAGTTTACAAAACACCATTCATAGTCCAAATCGCATCCAAAAAGCCTCAACCATACAAAATGCTTCTTGACTTCTATTTCTTAGTAGAATAAAATGCCTGTGCTGCCGTTGTCCAGTGTCTCTCTTTACTTGAAAACTCTCCAAACGTGGATTGTTGAACTACCTGTGATGGAGCCTGCCGGTCTGAAATTCCATTTCCATAAACTCTTTCAAAAAGGGGATTGAACGCAGTCCTGTACATCGTTCCTTTTAATTCAACTGAAGACGTTGCTAATCTTACTCAAAACACTTCTTTGGAGTTTATCTGTGACGAGGAAGACAGAGGTCCAATTCTGGGAGAGCTACTATTCCGGGGTGAGAAGGAGGAAGAAGGTTGCACAACCCCTTGCCTGCCCGAGGGCAGAGGCAGCCCATTCACTAGGCAGCTGTCTAGGGCGCAGGTTGGGGTGGGGTGGGGACCAAATTGGGTCCTCCCTCCACCTTCCGGGCAATTGATATTACCCAGGCAGGGAGGCCCTCTCAGAGCTGGACGGAGAATGCATGCTGCCTGGCCGCCATCTGGCCTTCTCTGTGGCACCCATTCCACCCTGCCTCCTGCACCCTTCTACCCCCCATGGGCAAAGCCAGAGGGTGGGGAGGGCATGTGCAGTGACATGGCAAAGCTCTGAGCGGTGCAGAGAAGCCACAGTCTGCCCAGTTGCTGTTGCTCTGCTTCCTCTTCTGGAAGGCAAAGCGACAGTGGCTGGGCAGTGCGTGGCTTCTCTGCACCACTCAGAGCCTTGCTGTGCTGCTGTATGCACCCTCCCTACCCTCTGGATTTGCCTGGGGCCCTGCTTAGGGTGCCAGACGCCCTACGGCTGCCCCTGCCCTAGGAGGATTTGGGCTGCAGCCTTGGGAAGGGGAGGTTGTGATAAGGGAGAGAGCTCAGCAGGGTACAAGGCCATAGAGTCTACCCTCCAAAGCAGCCATTTTCTCCAAGGGAACTGATCTCCAAGGGAACAGCTGTAATGACAGAAGATCTCCTGGCCCTATTAGGAGGCTGGCAACCCTATCCCTCCCCCATTCTGAGGCTTGGGGAGGCCCGCTGGCAGCCCCCAACAAGATGGCTGAGGGCCAAGAGCCAGAGCTGGAGAAGGGGGAGCCTCACAGGCGCATACCACTGTGCAGGGCTTTTTTTGTAGCAGGAACTCCTTTGCATATTAGGCCACACACCCCTGATGTAGCCAATCCTCCAATAGCTTACAGTAGGCCCTGTAATAAGAGCCTTGTAAGCTCTTGGAGGATTGGCTCCATGAGGGGTGTGGCCTAATATGCAAAGGAGTTCCTGCTACAAAAAAAAGTCCTGCCACAGTGTACTTTCAAATTGTCCTTTAAAAAACAAAAGCCCTGTGAACATGAACACGATTGAGCTGCCAATCAAGATGTGGACAAGTAATTTCCTATGGAGCTCTGCTGGCTGGGAGAATCATCTGTCGGCTGCGTTAGAAGTTGCAAATTATGGCAACAGGAGCACGCTTCCCTCCCTACCAGAAAAGCCCGTTTGCAGCCTGCGTTTCTGCTTTTGTACTGTGCAGCGCAAAGATCTTCTGACAGAAGTTCAATGATCTTAATCATTTCCCTTTTATTGGCCAAGACAAATTTGGCTCCAGCTTCTGGTAGAAAGGGCAACGAGAGTTGATCCCATCTGACTGCGGAGAGGAGTTGACCTACAACCCAGAAGCAGGCGCATGAGAGGATTTCTTTCCGCGCTACTCAAATGTTTCTTTCTTAAGGCATTGCTTATGAATGGATATAGATCAAATGTGCTAGTGTGAGTTTAGCAATACCGTTTAGAGTCCGTCTCCCCTGCCAGAAGTTATTATACTTTATGAGGGAACGCATTCCCATGTTGCAATTTCTCTCTATTCACAAATATTTTTTAAAGAGGTTGTTAGCAGAAGTTGACCTGGCAGCTTTGAGGCCTGGTCCATCCCACCCCCTCAGTAAGGCATGGTTGCCAGCTCTGGGTTGGGCAATACCTGGAGATTTGGGGACTGGAGCCTGAGGAGAGCAAGGTTTGGACAGGGAAGGGACTTCGACGGGGTCTAATGCCATAGAGTCCATCTTCCAAAGCAGCCATTTTCTCCAGGTGAACTGATCTCTGTCACCTGGAGATCTGTTGTAATAGTGAGAGATCTCCCACGACCATCTGGAAGCTGGCAATCCTAGGAGAAAAGTAGCCCAGTCCGGGAGACCATCTTCTCTTGGCGATTAGCTGATACAAGTTGCTAGGATACTGGGGGGGGGGGATGAAAAATGGGTGGCCACCTAACTTCCCAGAGCTGCCTAATTAGTGGGCTACTGTGTTTTCTTGGAGCTCCTAGTTGAGATCACAACAAAAATTAAACCTCTTCCTTTCTTTAATGCGATGGAATGAGTCAGGAAACAATCTTCATTGGAAGATAATAAGTTGGATGACTTGTGAGCCCCCATGAGAGCTGAGGGTTGTCTCCTCACCCACATCCTGAGGATCAGCCCTGACAAGTCAGGGTAATTTCTGGTTCTTCAGGTCAGGATTTCTACCAGGCTTCAGCAACCATTTATAATTAAAAAGCCCCCAAAATATCAAAATTCAGAGCAAGTGACCAAAAAAGGTGCTGGTATTGGAAAATCCATTCGCATAACCGAAAACACACAAATAACACTACTGACATGTTGAGGAATGATACATAAAGTTCCCCCCAGACCAAACACTGGTTGTTGTGAATCTTTTGTTAGGAAATGGCCTACTTAAGTTCTCACAGTAGGAACAAATATACAAAGAGAAGTCTGACTCCAGGAGAAATGCTCAGTAATGTTTTCAGTGCAAGAGCCAGTGTGCCACCAACTGAAACCAGGGAGATCTCAGTTCAAATCTCTGCTCAACAGGAAGCAGGGAATCGCTCTGTGGTAGGGCTACCAACTTCCACTTGAAGCCTAGACTTCTCCTGGAATTACACCTGATATCCAGACAGGCTACAGAGTTCAGTTCCCCTGAAGAAAATGGCAGTTTTAGAAGGTGGAATGGAACTCCTGGAATGGCTATAGAGGGTGAAAGTTCTAAGACTTCCATCTTTCCTGTGGTATAAATTGGAAAATAACCTCCCATGGAAAATGGCTGGGGAGGGGAAAAGAGAACTTCCTCCCCCTGCAGAGGTGTTCTGGGCCCAGATGGGCTCTCCTTTGAACCTAGACCCCACTTTTTAAAATAGTGAATGCCCCAGGTACAGAGTAGGGTGGCTGAGGCTTAGCAGCTGGTCTCTCTAAACCCATGGTGGAGGTTTCTTTCCCTTCTAGCTAGGGGAGTGTTGTCTGTTGCCTGTCAAGACACTGTTGGGAGAGGGATGGGACTGCTGTTGGCAGGCATCCTCCTTATGGCTTTTCAGAGTGGATTTTCCTTCTTAACAGTTGACACCGCATTGCAAAGACTTCTACATGTCCTTATCCTTCAAGGGAGGAAAGACACAATGCTCAATTATGTCGGTCAACCCCTTTCAAATGGGCAATATTTTCAGCATCTCGCACTAGGGGCAAAGCTCACCTAAACAGTGATCTTCTAAGGCCAAAATGTTTCTTAATTAAGACATGATGTTATCACATTGCAGTATAGTTTGGGATTCAACCCAAACTCTGTGGTAAAAACCATAGAATTTGGATGAATCCTAGAATATCCTGTGATATGGTAATGTTGCTTCCAGTTATGTAGTCAGAAGTGACATTGCGGTGCTGGAAAGCTGCCATTTTGCACCCCATTTCCTCCCTGCTGTCCCACTGAGTGCACATAGAGGATGGGTGAGCACTTGTAGGGGTTCTCCTGCCAGTGGCTGGCAAATGGGAACCCTACCTTACAGCGCATATATTTCAGATAGCATCAGATCAGTGGGTTTACAGGACAGTTTTCAAGAATTATGCCCCAGAATTGCTGCATTGCTGGAAGCACTGCTTGGTGGCTTTCCTAAGCAATGGGACTTGGATCCAAGGACCAAAGGATCATGCCAAAGGCTTTTTTTGTAGCAGGAAATCCTTTGCTTTTTAGGCCACACCCCCTGATGTAGCCAATCCTCTTGGAGCTTATAGTAGGTCTTGTACTAAGAGCCCTGTAAACTCTTGGAGGGTTGGCTAAATCAGGGGTGTGTGGCCTAATAAGCAAAAGAGTTCCTGCTACAAAAAAAGCCCTGATTTCATGCCCATATTTCATTTTTATCCCATCCTTCCTCTAAGAAGCTTAGGGATGCACACATGGTTCTCTTCTTCTCCATTTTGTCATGGAACAATCCTATGAGGTAGGTTAGTCTGAGAGACTTTAACTGGTCCAAGGTCACATCTCTCTCTCGGCTTGACTTCGCGAACGAAGATTTAAGAAGGGTGCAGTAGTCCACGTCTGCTGCAGGCTCGCTGGTGGCTGACAAGACCAATGCAGGACAGGCAGATCCGGCCACAGTGGCTGCAGGGAAAAGTCTGATTTGGGGTTGGTGCTGTAGCAGTGCGATTCTTCCTCAATCTCCTTTTGTCCTCAAGACCAGCTATGCGTGCGTTCTCAAAGGAAGAGACAGCCTGGTGGATGGTGTGCCTCCATGCTTTGCGATCTGAGGCTAGGTCAGACCACTGGTGATGGTTGATGCGACAGGTGCCAAGGGATTTCTTCAAGGAGTCCTTGTACCTCTTCTTTGGTGCCCCTCTATTTCGATGGCCGGTGGAAAGTTCGCCATACAGAGCAATCTTGGGAAGGCGGTGGTTTTCCATCCTAGAAATATGCCCTGCCCAGCGCAGCTGCATCTTCAACAGCAGTGCCTCGATGCTTGTAACCTCCGCCCTCTTGAGGACTTCAGTGTTGGTCACAAAGTCACTCCAGTGGATGTTGAGGATGGTGCGAAGGCAGCGCTAATGAAAGCGCTCAAGGAGTCACAGGTGATGACGGTATAAAACCCATGATTCGGAGCCATAGATGAGGGTTGTCATCACAACTGCTTTGTAAACATTGATCTTTGTGCCTTTTTTCAGATGCTTGTTGCTCCACACTCTTTTGTGCAGTCGGCCAAATGCACGGTTTGCCTTTGCCAGCCTGTTGTCAATCTCCTTGTCAATCTTGGCATCTGAGGAGATGATGCACCCCAGGTAGCTGAACTGCTGGACTGTCTTCAGAACTGATTCACCCACAGTGATGCAGGGAGGGTGATAATCTTCCTGGGGTGCAGGCTGGTGGAGAACTGTCTTCTTCAGACTAACTTCTAGGCCGAATAGCTTGGCAGCCTCTGCAAAGCAGGACATCATATGCTGCAGAGCTGATACCGAGTGGGAGACGAGTGCAGCATCATCAGCAAACAGTAGCTCTCGGATAAGTTTTTCCATTGTCTTGGAGTGAGCCTTTAGTCGCCTCAGGTTGAACAGGCTGCCATCAGTGCGATAGCGGATGTAGACACCATCATCATCATCTAGATCTACTGCGGCTCTTTGAAGCATCATGCTAAAGAAGATCATAAAGAGAGTTGGCGCGAGAACGCAGCCTTGCTTTACACCTGTGCCTATTGGGAAGGGCTCCGAGAGGTCGTTGCAGTGTCTGACTTGGCCTCGCTGGTCTTCATGTAGCTGGATGATCATGCTGAGGAACCTTGGGGGACATCCTAAACGTTCCAAGATTTGCCACAGGCCTTTCCTGCTAACGGTATCGAAAGCTTTGGTAAGGTCGACAAAAGTCTCATATAGACCCTTGTTCTGTTCCCTGCATTTCTCTTGGAGCTGCCTGAGAACAAATACCATGTCGCTGGTGCTCCTGTTAGCTCTGAAGCCGCACTGGCTCTCTGGGAGGAGTTCTTCTGCAATGGTGGGCACCAGTCTGTTCAGGAGTATTCTGGCAAGGATTTTGCCTGCGATGGAGAGCAAGGTTATCCCCCGGTAGTTGGAGCAGTCTGGCTTTTCCCCTTTGTTCTTGTGTAGAGTGATGATGATTGCATCGCGAAAGTCCTGTGGTAGTTTGCCTTGTTCCTAGCAGGTGACAAGTACTTTGTGAAGTGTGCTATGTAGTACTGTGCCCCCATGCTTCCAGATCTCTGGTGGGATTCCATCAACTCCCGCTGCCTTGCCACTTTTCAGTTGCTTGATGGCTTTAACAGTCTCTTCTAGGGTGGGGATCTCATCCAACTCTGTTTTCACTGGTTGAAGTGGGGTGAGGTGGATTGCTGAATCTTGAACGACGCGGTTGGCACTGAAGAGAACCTGAAAATACTCCGACCACCAGTTCAGTATGGATACCTTGTCTGTGAGGAGCACTTGGCCGTCTGCACTATGCAAGGGACTCTGAGCCTGATATGATGGGCCATATACTGCCTTCAGGGCTTCGTAGAACCCTCTTAAATCACCAGTGTCTGCACACAGCTGGGTTCTCTCTGCAAGCTTGGTCCACCACTCATTCTGAATGTCTCGAAGCTTGCGCTGGAGGTTGCTACATGCAGCGCGAAAGATTGCTTTTTTCCCGGGACAGGAGGGCTGAGCAAGATGTGCTTGGTAGGCAGATCTCTTTTTCGCTAGTAATTCTCGGATCTCTTGGATCCAAGGTCACATAGGGAAGATTTAAACCCAATTCTACTTGATCCTTGTCTTCATGCTCAAGCCACTCTGCCACACTGGTTTAGGATGTTAGTAATCCAACGCATGGACTTCAAGACTATGTGATCCATGAAAGGGTCAGTTCTGGTGCTCAACAGAGGAAGGATGTTCCAGTAATTTCAAATCCTTCATTGGCTCTATTGCCACAGGAGGAAGAGATTGCAGAGTTTTTGCTGGGAGCTAGGATCTTTGTAGTGCCAATAGATCATTCAGAAGTATAGTTTCATATTCTATCCCCTCTCCTACTAGCCCCGGGAGATGTTTGTGCTTTGCTTAGCACCACAAATGTTTCTGATACAGTAAATTTCTAATCAGCCTCTCTTCAGCCTTGAGGGCGAAGATTGGTACTGTTTATTCCCAACCTAGACAATATCCTCATCAGGGAAAAAGAAAAGGGTGTTCACTTGTTTCTACCTGTCTAGCCTGTCTTAGAGACCACAGCTTCATGATCACCTTAGGGAAGATCTTCCATTCTGCATTGCAGAGGCAAGAGATGCTGAATTCATGCTGATGAATATCGAGATCAAAATACTATGGCCCAGTATTCCCTCTAAGCTGAGTTAGTGTGAGCTAGCTCACAGATTTTTAACCTCCAGATCACACATTTTTGTCTTAGCTCGGAAAGGATGACCCCAGAGCACACTAAGTTATGCAGTAGCTCACAACTTGAATTCCAGGAGCTCATAAAGTAGAATTTTTGCTCACAAGACTCTGTAGCTTAAAGGGAACAGTGCTTTGGACTTGGGTGATTCTACAATGGCAAGTTAACTGCTTGGCACACTAGTTTCCTGATAAGTGACCAAACTAGATTCCATATGGATGCTTCTGCCTTTCCAGCTCAGATGATGTAACAAACATACTTATGGATCAAAGCCATGGAACATTTGCAACCAGATCCATCACAGATATCCATGACAGATCCACAAAAAGTCCTGCTTATGGTAGATGTCTCTTATTTTTGGTAAGGGATTTGTCTTCAGCAGTGAGTTATCCAGAGGAACTGATTCTAAAATGGGAACATTGTCAGCATTTTTCAGTGAGCAGACCTACGGGCAATGCCAAGAAACCATTTAATACCTAGGTAAGTTCAACAGTTGCACCTTGCAGGGATTCCCTTCAGTCATCTCTTCCATATTTTCTCCTGCATGTTTTGTTCTAGAAATCAATTGTGCTCAAATAACTTTATTACACCGACCTTGATACATCAGTGCATGGCATTTCTTCTTTAAGGTGTGTGGTCGCTCAGTGGTAGAGCATCTGCTTTGCATGCAGAAAGTCTATGATTCTATCCCTGGCATCTCCAATAAAAAGTACCAGGTAGGAGGTTTTAAGAAAGACCATCTGAGACCCTGAAAGTCCTTTAATCTCTAAATACATCATGGCCCCGAACTGGATGGCCCAGGCTAGTCTGAGCTTGTCAGATCTCAGAAACTAACCAGGGTTGGCTCTGGATAGTACTTGGATGGGAGACCACCAAGGAAGTCCAGGGTGGCTACACAGAGGCAGGCAATGGCAAACTGAAGTCTCTGGCTTTGAAAACCCTACGGAATTGCCATATGTCTTCTGGGACTTGACAGCCCTCCCCACTATAGCAAACTGGCAGAAGGGGGCTGAGTGGCTGTCTGTGACTTGATGGCACTTCCCACCACCAGCATCAAATGTATCAGGTGGAGAGGTGATGTGAGAGACCTCCGCCTGAGATCCTGGAGAGCCTCTGCCAGTCAGAGTAGAGGAGACTGACCTTTACAGCTGAAGGGTCTAACTCAATAGCCTCGATAGTTTCAAAGCTATAACTCAATAGAACTCATACTTTCTGCCCAGTTGAAGGATGATCACAAAGAGGCAGCATGAGGTGGAACCTTGCTGGGGGACCGCTTTCCCGCAATATGTAGGGGCAGCTTAGCGTGCAGGGCCACGGAATCCAGGGGAAAAAAAGAACCAAGTCACCAGCTCCAAAGGAGAAGGTGAAAAGGAAAGAGAGCCTGACAGAGGAAGCTTCTTCGGCCAGGGAAGTGAATGCCCCTGAGGTACACCAGCATCTCTAATCAGTGGCACTAGCTCTAAGGGGAGGGAAACTCAGGCTGGTGCGCTCATGTAACATTAAAAAGGACAAGCAGTCTGTCAAGGGAAGAAAGTCATTGGTGGGGGGATGGGTCTCTCCCTCTTGATCAAAAAGACAGCAGCACAGCAGCCTGCCTCATGCGGATAAGGGATGTCAGCGGATGATTTCTTCTTAGCTTGTGTCACTAATTCATGGTGGCACAACCCAGGGTAGGAAGCTGAGGTGCCTCTTGTTTTCCTCCTTACCTTGGAGAAATTTGCCTTTTTAAGTATAGTTTCTTTGGCAAGTCACCATGGGCCAAACGAAACATTACTGTTTTGAAGAGTTGGGTTCAACCTGTGTTCTTTGCAGCCACAAAGCAGCTGAGGAAAATGGCATCTAAAAACCACAATAACAGTGAGTTTTATCCAGCCACACAGTTCCCAAGACTTAAGGACACTTCTGGCCAGCGATTCCTGCCAATTCCTCCTCCCACTGCAACCCCCAACTCACCCCCACTTGACTTCCTGCCTTGTTCCTGGGTGTCTGCTGCCCCCCCCCTGGAACAGCACGGGGAAAGGGGATCAGTGGACTGCAGCCAGCGGCGTCACTAGGGCGAGGCCAAGGGGGCCATTGCCCCCCCCCAGAGCTCCCTCCCTCCTGCGGGCTCTCCCCGCCCTTCTATTAAGGAGGCGGCCAGTGGGAAGGCGGCTCGGACGGCCCGGCTTGGTCTCAGCCTGTTCCATTGGCTGCCCGCTTCCCAGAGTGGCGCGCCATGTGGCGCGGGTTGGGGGAGACCCGGGCTGCCGGGCCTTCTTTAGCTTCGCGGGCGCCGCTTCTGGCCCAGTGGCGGCAGCTACGATCGGCTCAATCGAGGCTGGCCAGCGATGGGGTCTCCCGTTGGGGAGCCTCCTCCTGCTGATCTGTACAGGGACACGTGGGTGCGCTACCTGGGTGAGTCGGTGCCCCCTGGGTGCAGGGCAGGGGGGGGGTGACTTGAATCAGTTACACCCCAGGGTACTTGGCCCCAGGGTGCAACCCACCCTAGTGACGCCACTGACTGCAGCATTAGGAAGAAATAGGGAAACTCCCGCTCTGTGAGGTCCACTCCACGAGCAGATGCCATTGGATTTAAATAGGGATGCCAGCACATGGCTGGCAGCAAGGAAGACTCACTGGGGGTGGGGGCAACCATGTCACTTCCAGATGGACCAGAAGTGACATCATTGCGTTGCTGGTGCCCATTTTTCTTCTGCCACCCAGCTGAGTGGTGGTGGGAACACATGGTGGATGCCCAGGCTGGGGGGCAGGGGGCGGTCTCCTGCTGAAGCAGGAGCTCTGGCATCCATAGACAGCAAAGAGTCACACTCATCTTGGAAGCTGTAAAGTCTGGCATTATGATCCTGATTTTTTTTGGAGTGGGGGGGAAGCTGCATGTATATTTTAGCCCTGATCATATCTTTAAGCTAGCAATATTGTTAGCTTCCTTTTGAAAAATGGCCTGCTGTTAGCTGTCTCACTCATTCTTTCCAAGACGTAGCTACCTGAGCCCCCGTCCCCCACAATGAACATCACCACCTCAAATAGACCAGTCAAACCGTGTCAGATAAATCCTCCTAAGCAGCTTAGACTCTCACTGCAAGGAAAGCCTTCATCACATAAAGAACTTGCTGTGAACTGACACCAAGTTTGAGACGACAGATCAAACAACAAAAGGCTTTACCTCCCGACTCCTTCAGTGTGAATTGTTCTCCTAAATCTTGATAATGGAACACTTCTGGCTGACTGTACCATATCATCTTGACATTTGGAATACAGATATATGAGAAGCACGTCATGTTAACAGAACCTTACAACAGTCATACTTTGTCTCCCTTGATGGGAGAATCACATCATAGAGAATAATTCATGCTGACAGTAAGAACTTGCAGATGGGCAATCTAAAATGGAGAAGTCATTATAGAAATTTATCTGACTGGTTGAGTGGCCACAACTGGAGGGGCTTGGCAAGGCCCTAAAGGGAATGGGGGGGGGGGGGGGGCTAAGGGATATTTCTTTCATATACAAGTCCTAGAAAGAGGAAGGAAGGAAGGAAGGAAGGAAGGAAGGAAGGAAGGAAGGAAGGAAGGAAGGAAGGAAGGAAGGAAGGAAGGAGGGAGGGAAGGAAGGAAGGAAGGAAGGAAGGAAGGAAGGAAGGAAGGAAGGAAGGAAGGAAGGAAGGAAGGAAGGAAGGAAGGAAGGAAGGAAGGAAGGAAGGAGGGGAAGGAGGTAGACAAGGAGGAAGGGGCTCCCCTGAGCATTTCTGGTTGGCCCATGACATACGTATGGGACACACAAAGGGTGTGTTCACACTACACTAAATAATGCATTTTGTAACTGGATTTTTGCTATTCTTACACAGTAAAAACCTGGTTGCAAAGAACACATTATTTACTGTAGTGTGAATGCATCCAAACACTGTAAAGTGTGAACTGGCCCTAAGCAGGAAAGTTAGTTTCCCCAAGCATAATTGCCCCCCTTTCTTTTCTTGTGGATTGTTCCTCACTGCTTACCATCTCTCTTTGAGTGTGTGTGTGTATGTCTGAGGTCATAGTAACCAATCAAGGACTCTCAGAGGAATGTTGAATGTTGTGTGATGGATGCCCCACTTTCATCTGCCAGGGAAAAGAGGGGCTAGTCCCAGGAAGAGGGTGTTGGAGGAGATGGCAGTTCACTCAGTTATGTGATTTTGCTTCTTGCTACATGGCAACTGAATGTCAGGGCAGCAAGCATTTGGATGCAAAGACAAATTTGCTACTTTGAAGTAGTCTTTTGGTTCCCAATTTCATCGAGAAGGTAAATTCCCTCCTGTTGCCATTTTTTGTTGGGGGGAGGGGATGCATTTGTGAACGTGACCCATTACGTGAAACTTTCACTTGAGCCAATCTCATAATGACTTTGCCATGTCAAAAATAAACAAGATCATCTTTGGATGTCCTAATCAGCTGCTGCAGTTTGTTCGTTTACACTAAATAATTCAAGGGCAGTTTCTAATAATACTGAACATGCACAACTCTTGGGGTGGATTGTCTGATAAATGACTGCCCAGGTACTTTAGAAAGGGATACCTCGTCTGATTGAAGTCTTTCACCCTTTAAGTAAGGAGCATAATGAATGAGGCTGTAATGAATTCAGGTTCTGCTAGTTTGCCACCTCAAGAAAAAAAAAAGATAAGAATGGGTTTGAAATGTGAGATAGAAATATGGTCATGATTAGTGCTGATTAAGAATCTTTTATATTAGCATGTCTACTAGAATATGATATGCCTTTCACTGAGTTTTGGACTGAGCAAGTTTCATCATATCTGGCTGTGCATTGAGTATTCTGGAGCAAAGTTTCACAATTAGCCTAAAGTTCTAAACTTCAATCTGGGGGAAAACATTCCTAATCATGCAAGGGGAATGATGAGTAGAAAACTTTTAAGAAAATGTCTTGAGGCTCTGACCTGGATTGCCCAGGCAAGCCCCATCTTGTCAAATCTTGAAAGCTAAGCAGGGTTGACTCTGGCAAGTACCTGGGTGGGAGACCTCCTTGGAATACCAGCAGTTGGGGGGAAAGGGGCAGGCTTTATTCAGCCACCTCTCTGAATATCCTCCAGGCCCCTAGTAGGTGTCAGTCACCAAGAGTTGCCATGACTTTCAGGTGCAGACACACACACACACACAAACAAAAATACCAGGAAGGAAGGAAGGAAGGAAGGAAGGAAGGAAGGAAGGAAGGAAGGAAGGAAGGAAGGAAGGAAGGAAGGAAGGAAGGGGCCCCCTAGGCATGTTTGATTGACATGACCCACATCATTGGTGGTATACTCAGCTATTGGCTCCAAGCTATAATAGTTCTCCAGGGGTGCGGTCACACGTACCATTAAAAGCGTGTGTGTAGCGCTCAAATCTGAACTGCTGAATATTGATTCGATGCAGGGCAGTTCAGACGAGCATCCAAGAATGCGATTTATTCTGTTGTGCGCGATCAGACATCCAATACTATCACGCTCATTTCTTGGAGCATGCATAATCAGATGGTGATTTCTGGGAGGGGAGGGGGTCCATTGAACATGCGCCCAACTGTTTGGAGCTGGGAAATCAAAACTTTCTTCAGAGGCAGGGGGGAAGGGCGAAAGTTTCCAGAATTAACGTTGCCGATCCAAACCATGGAACTGCCAGGAATTATTTTCCTAGAAATTGGCAGTGACAATGATATCTTGAAATCCTCCACATTGAAAAAAAAGAATTTTTTCCTGTTCTGAATAGTGGGATAATGTCCCCCCCCCCCCCTCCGATCCTGTGTTGATTGGAGAAGCAGAAGCGTTACCTCAGATTCCCGGATGATCTGGCAATGCGCATGTCTGCTGGGGCTTTTTTTTTTTTTTTTAAAGGGAGAGGCAGTATCGCGCGTGAGCTGTCCAAACAACAAAAAGCCGATCTTGTGCCGCTGTTTTGAAAAAGGGCCGGACTTTATGTGCTGTCAAATTAACGCGGCACTGATCCGCAGCAAGTTGGAATGACTCCGGATGACGCTCGATTGCCAGATGTGCATGTCTGAACGAACACATTTAATCCGTCAGCCAGACGGAGCTGTGTCATCACTAATGGTACGTGTGACCGCACCCCAGGGCTTCCCTATTGTTGATGTGGCTTCCAGTGCGGCGTAGCAGTGATGGTGTAAGACTCCCCACATTTCCCTTGCCCCGGTCCTCACCACAGCCATTCCCTATGCATTGAAGGGAACTTTCTCCAGGTTTTTTTTTAAACCAAGAATTGACATTCTGATATATAACTGGTATATTAATATGCTGATTACTAATTTAAAAATAAAAAGGCCACTGATTTTGCAGGGGGAAATGGCTACTGTGAAAACAGGCAAGGGAAAAAGCGCCAATGAAGGAGGGACCAGAAAAATCGAGACTTTCCCACCCACATAGCATCCATCCAAAACATCACAGCAAAATAGATTTGGCATAGATCTCAGGAAAGAGGGGGGAACCCAGGAGGCACACGCAAAAGCAACATGGTGTTGGGGGGGAAGCAGAGGGGAGGAAAATCCTGCTTGCTGACAGCATCCATGCTGGAGCAAACAAACAAGAAGAAGAAGAAGAAGAAGAAGAAGAAGAAGAAGAAGAAGAAGAAGAAGAAGAAGAAATTGGATTTATATCCTGCCCTCCACTCTGAATCTCAGAGTGGCTCACAATCTCCTTTATCTTCCTCCCCCACAACAGACACCCTGTGAGGTGGGTGGGGCTGAGAGGGCTCTCACAGCAGCTGCCCTTTCAAGGACAACCTCTGCCAGAGCTACGGCTGACCCAAGGTCATGCTAGCAGGTGCAAGTGGAGGAGTGGGGAATCAAACCCGGTTCTCCCAGATAAGAGTCCTCACACTTAACGACTACACCAAACTGGCGCAGTGACCATTATGTAAGAGCTCTGATTGTCTTAAGCAATACACACTTGAAAGTAGCTGGAGATCTTAGCAAAGTGCAAGTGGCAGAAGTAATTTTCAAACTGCCTAGGGTACCCCAACCAGTTTTTTGGAGTGGTGTCATGATTAGGGTACATTTGGAGTACTCACCTGTGATGTGAAGGGCATCCCCAGATAAGTCATTCAAAAGCCCAGAGGATGCTATTATACATGAAGACATGAAACTGCCTTCTACTGAATCAGACCCTTGGTCCATCAAAGTCAGTATTGTCTATTCAGACTGGCAGCAGCTCTCCAATGTCTTAGGCAGAGGTCTTTCACATCACCTGTTGTCAGATCTTTTAAATGGAGATGCCAGGGATTGAACCTGGAAGCTGGAACAGATGCTCCACTGCTGAGCCACAGCCCCTCACATCCAGTTGTTCCATAAGGTGACATGGGCCTTCAAAGAATTCCTGAGCTTCTGCCACCCACTGGAATTTCTCCTCCATTTGCTGCTACTTAAACACACGAAGCTGCCTTATACTGAATCAGACCCTTGGTCCATCAAGGTCAGTATTGTCTGCCCAGACTGGCAGTGGCTCTCCAGAGTTTAGATCCTGAGGTTTGAACGTGGGACCATCTGCAAGCCAAGCAGATGCTCTGCTACTGAGCTATCTCCCTATCTTTTACATTAGCAAATCAATCCCCAGCCCTGGTATTAATACGAAGCAGAAACAGGCTCTCAGAGGTGACATTACAGTTCATAAACACTCTGGGGTTGTTTTGTAGAAAAACAGGTGGTGGATCTCATCCATGGATTGTTATGCAGCTGCACCTACTATTCAATGGACAAGGTGGGAAGGAGGAGAGGGAACCATCAGAAAGGTTCAGGAGCTGTGCTCCTGTGAGCTCCCGTTGAATCCGAGGCCTGTAAACACTGCAGTCCTATGCAGAACTACTCCATTCTAAGCCCTCTGAAAGCAATGATTAGATTGGAGCAACTCTGCATAGAATTGGACTAAAAGTGATCCAGATTTGTATTTGTGGAACTGTCCCACCCCTTTTCTTGTAATAAAAATCATATGTCAATTCAATCGCTATGGCCATGCTGGTAACAGGCAGGTTAAAACAGATATTTTAATGTTTTGTATTTCTCTGATGTAAGCTGCCCTGTGCCCTACTCTCAGGGAAGGGCAGCCAATAAATTGAACTGAATAAACAAACAAACAAATACATAATAAAAATATTGTGTGGCTCTCCAAAATAAGAGTAGACTTTCCCTTAAGAAATTTCTCTGTCATTCTCTCCTAATTCCTGAAATCAGTCCTTTAAAGCAATCTTTCACGTTTGCACTGAAGAGGAAAGGGCCATGTACAAAGGCTCACTTTTGTGGTGCAGATTGTCTGCTGTGTAATAGCCCTACATATGTTAAGACAGAAGGTTAGAGTGAATGCTCTCTTGACTGCAAGCAATGCCATAGACCAATCTACTGAGACATCATATGACTTTTCTTGGCTTAGGTGAGGAACAGCAAAGAGAACTTTCAGCAACCCTGGCTGAGCTGGCTGTTGCCCTCTGCTGCCTAAGAAAGGATTATGGGAAGCAGTGCCCTTCTAAGTGGTGTTTCCCACTTCTGAGTCCATTGAGTCAATGGGTTTAGGAGGATGTAATTCCATTTAGGATTGTAGAAGAAGATACTGGATTTATATCCCGCCCTCCACTCCGAAGAGTCTCAGAGCGGCTCACAATCTCCTTTACCTTCCTCCCTCACAACAGTCACCCTGTGAGGTGGGTGGGGCTGGAGAGGGCTCTCACAGCAGCTGCCCTTTCAAGGACAACCTCTGCCAGAGCTATGGCTGACCCAAGGCCATGCTAGCAAGTGCAAGTGGAGAAGTGGGGAATCAAACCCAGTTCTCCCAGATAAGAGTCCGCACACTTAACCACTATACCAAACCGGCTCTCCGATTGTGCTAAATGTGTAGAATAGGGGTAGCCAAACTGCAGTTTAGGAGCAACACATGGCTCTTTTACACATATTGTGTGGCTCTCAAGTCCCCACCACCTCACTGGAGAATGCATTTTAAGCTGCCTTCTTTCCACCTCTCCTGACATTTATTCTACGTGGCTCTTTTATGTTAAGCAAGTTTGGGCACCCTTAGTGTAGAATAAATACATTTTGGTGACCTCTCACAAGTATAAATCTATTGTAATTTATTGCAATGAATCTTTGACTTTGTTTGAATCTGCCCTTAGCCTGTATGGGGAGAGTGGAATAAAAATCCAATAGATAGATAGATAGAGATAGAGAGAGATATGATAGATGAGAGAGAGAGAGAGAGAGAGAGAGAGAGTGACAGAATTGCTGCAACAAAACAGACATGCTATATATTTATTTATGTTTTGACCTTCATCTGCTTGATCTCCCCCACCCCAAATCACACTTTCCAATTATGTTAGTGAGTCCCTGCATTCCTGATGCTTAGCCCTGCCCACTTAGGAGTCATCCTCCAGATTGTTAATGAAATTTTTGAGATCACTGTTTGGGATTTTGTTAAAAAATGGACAGTTGGGCTTGTTATAGTCATGGTGCTGTCTGGCATTTCTCTTCTTTTTTTGAGGCCGTTGCTGGGAGGCATCAGCAGCAGACCCTCCCCTCCCCCCCAATCGCAGGTGGCTGCCATTACTGGCCTCACTAGGTACCCACCATCCACATTGTCAAGGGACGGAGAGTGGGAGGGTGGGGTCCAGCCCCCCTCTGACAGCCATGTCTTGCTTTATTCACCTGCAGATTGATCTATTTATTTGATTTCCCTACAATGTAAGGCTCTAGGTGATGTACAACCAGTAAAAACAAAATTAAAAGCAGGAAACCAAAAAAGGCAGCTACATTATTTCAGATGGCATCAGACATTCCTTTGTCTGGACTGCATGTCTCTGACTCATGAGCAGGGAGGGTTTTTTTGGTAGCAGGAACTCCTTTGCATATTAGGCCACACCCCTGATGTAGTCAATCCTCCTGCAGCTTACAGTAGGCCCTGTACCAAGAGCCCTGTAAGCTCTTGGAGGATTGGCTACATCAGGGGTGTGTGGCCTAATATGCAAAGGAGTCCCTGTTACAGAAAAAGTCCTGTGGACAGGTGAGGGCCGAAGCAAAGATGGAGGAAAAAAGGAGGAGGGTACTGGCTATGATGGAATTGCTGCTGTCCTCAACCAGAAGCCTGAACATCTCTGCCTTACGAGCCCTGTGGAATTGCATTAAGTCTCACAGGGCCCTACAAGTGTTTGGCAGAGTTAATATGAATGAATTCCATGCATGCTAGATAGCCTCTGCCACTGAGTGCACTTCTTCCACTTGGTTTTTAGTTTACACAAGGGCTCATTGAGAACGACTGACCTCACACAAGACCAAGGGCAGATGCTGTCTAGCACATGCAGGACTCATTCATAGGACCCAAGCCAATGTGAGGTATTGTGCGGGGACTGCATGAATCCCTCCTCAACTGTGGAGTTTTCGGGATAACCTTGGGTGAGTCGCTTTTTTAAAAAATATATGCTGCCTCTTCAGAGATCGGCTGGAGGCAGCCTGCAATATAAAAAATACCACTATAAAACCACAAAAACAACAATCAATAATAAACTGAGGCATAAAAATGGCATTCAGCAGCTGAAAAATGAAATGAAAGTGGTTGTTGCTGTTATTATTATTATTATTATTATCATCATCATCATCATCATCCCAATCCTTGCTGCTGCCGGGCACTGGGTGATGTACAGATCTAAAACCACAACAAAATAAAATACAATTAAAAGGAAGTTATAGAACATTATAACAATCCAATGGTAAATAATAAATAGTCCCAATTCTGGCTGCTGGCTACATTCACAGACAGGGGAAGAAGAAGGCAGAAAAAGGAGATGTTACGGATTTAGCTTTTGCTTTAGGCTACAAGTAGACCATACAAACAACTTCAAAAGATCCCCCCCCCCCCCGCAGCTAAAAGTCTGGGTGAAAAGAAATGTTTTGCCATGGTGCCTAAAAGACACTAGGATCACTATTGCTCAGAGATTTTGTAAGTATAAAGTGGAGGAGAGAGAGAACCATATATAGAACCCTGAACTCTTTGGATCAGATATGAATGGTGTCATGATGCGGTCAGGCGGGGCTTTTTTTGTAGCAGGAGCTTCTTTGCATATTAGGCCACACACCCCTGATGTAGCCAATCCTCCTGGAGCTTACAGTAGGCCCTGCACTAAGAGCCCTGTAAGCTCTTGGAGGATTGGCTACATCAGGGATGTGTGACCTAATATGCAAAGGAGCTCCTGCTACAAAAAAGCCCTGGAGCCAGGTATAAGAGAATCCTTGTTTGGGGTACAAGAAATCTTGTGGACAACACACTGAGCACTGCAGATATGCAAAGCTCCAGGCCACAGCAGGATCCATGAAGCTGCTCACTGGAGACTGGGGGTTGGAATGGTCACCAAGCCCCACATGCAGATCTCAGGACTCAACCATAAATGGTCAGAGCAAGTTGTCTCCTGCCTTGGAGCTGTCCATGGTTTGGAGAAAAGGTCCAGCTAGGTAAGACTTTGGAAATGTATGGTCAACTCTCCTATTGCTCATTTTCTTTCAAAAGCAGCTGCGGTGGGTAAGGCGGGTTTAACCTTTTTTTGTCCTCCCTTGCCAGTCTCTGAAAGTAAACCACCACCTACAGCTATGTGCCATGCTGAGAAAAACAGTGGAGAGGTTAAATCTCTTCTCCCCCAGTGTTTCAGTCCCAATCTAACATGCACCTCATAAGTGACAGTTTCTAAAAGTAATGGGAAATCATCTTGTGGATCTCTAACACCAGTTTGGTGTAGTGGTTAAGTGTGCGGACTCTTATCTGGGAGAACTGGGTTTGATTCCCCACTCCTCCACTTGCACCTGCTGGAATGGCCTTGGGTCAGCCATAGCTCTGGCAGAGGTTGTCCTTGAAAGGGCAGCTGCTGTGAGAGCCCTCTCCAGCTCCACCCACCTCACAGGGTGTCTGTTGTGGGGGAGGAAGATAAAGGAGATTGTGAGCCACTCTGAGACTCTTCGGAGTGGAGGGCGGGATATAAATCCAATATCTTCATCTTCTTCTTCTTCTTCAACTGTCTTGGCTCTAAGTCTCTCCTCTGCAATCTGCTATTTTGTCTTGTGACTTCTAATTACCAGCTGCCAGCTTTCTATTTTGCCCAGGTATCCTTCTATGAGCCTCTGCCAGTTTGAAACCCCAGGTGGAGTGTTTCTCTCCCCCCCCTGCTGCAGGTATTTATAGCCTGGGCATGGCTGGCTGCACAAGCCAAAGGGCAACAGCCAAAGAGCTCTTGGCCCTCAAAAGCCGTGGAGGCCAGACTGTGGCCTTGCCCAGATGGAATAACCTGGTAGACACCAACACAGGATATCTTTCCTCTATCTGTCTTTTGTCTGTTTTTGAATGCAGTGTTTTATGTAAATCTGGTTTAAAAGTGTATTTTTGTGAGCTGCTTCGGGTCCTGATGGGGGAGAAAAGCACATTTTAAAATATCCTAAACAAAGAACTGGCATCCACCAGTTGGCCTCCCGGTTGCAGCTTTAAACTCTGTGCTGCTCCCAAGAAGCTCTTCTAGCTCAGCTATGGTCTGACCGCTCCCAGCTTCAGATTGCTGAATTACAATTTATGCAATGCCTTACCTTTAAAAAAACTCTTTTAATTATGTTGATATTTATTTCTACTTGTTTTCACTTCTGTAATTTATTGTTGTGGCCTATCCTGAGCCTGCTTGTGGGAAGGGCGGGCTATAAATCAAAAGAAAATAGATAAATAAATATTCTGACAATCCCCATGCGACTTTGCCCAGCACCCATGGCA
Organism: Heteronotia binoei; assembly: GCF_032191835.1. Classification (NCBI taxonomy): domain Eukaryota; kingdom Metazoa; phylum Chordata; class Lepidosauria; order Squamata; family Gekkonidae; genus Heteronotia; species Heteronotia binoei. Next base: position 28,668,827 of record NC_083236.1, read on the forward strand.
GCCAGCTGCCTCCTCCTGCTCAAGTTCCCCCTTGTCCCAGCTGGGAAAGAGAGAAGGAAGCAGCTGTGGTGGGGAATGAGGGCACTGGAGCAAGGGCATTATGAGCTGATCCTGAAATGGGGAGGAAACAGGGTTCATTTCACAATGAGCTTTAGGAGAGAAGTCTGCCAGAAGAAGAAAAGGAGGAGGAGGAGGAGATGAAGGAAGAGAAGGAGATGAAGAAGGAGAAGGAGGAGGAGATTGGATTTATACCCCACCTTTCACTACACAAAGGAGTCTCAGAGCAGCTTAGTCTCCTTTCCCTTCCTTTCCCCACAACAGACACCTTGTGAAGTACATGGGGCTGAGAGAGCTCAGACAGAAACTGCTCATGAGGGAACAGCTCTGAGAGAACTGTGGCTGACCCAAGGTCAAACCAGCAGATGCATGTGGAGGAGTGGGGAATCAAACCCAGTTCTCACAGATTAAAGTCCATGCACTTAAAACCACTGCACCACTACCAGAATCCCATTGCTGGACTCTGGCACTAGACAGCAGGTAACAGGTTTGGATGAAGAAGAAAGACCCCAGAGGGCCAGGATGAGAAGACTGAGAAAGGATGAAAATGGGTTGTCAACCTCCGAGTGAGGCCTGGAGTTCTCTCAGAATTACAATTGATCTTCAGACTATAGAGATCAATACCCCTGGAGGAAACGATAACTTTGGAGAATGGATTCTACAGAATCAAATCCCCTCTGAGCTCCCTTCCTTCCCCAAACTCCATTCTCTGCAAGCTCTACCACCAGCTCTCCTGGAATTTGCCAAGGCAGAGTTGGTACCCCTAGGGTGAAGGTTAAATACAAATGCAATTGATTGTGGTGTTATTTTTTCCAGGAAGATTTACTTTGGCAGCGAAAGCGAAGAAGGACAAGATAGTTGGAGGGGCACAACAGATATGAAAGGTTGTGAGGTTAAGGTGCGCGAACACATTTTCTTTTGTTTTAAATGAATTATTTGTTTTTGTTTAATATTCATTTTTTGTTTTCCGTTACCTGCAGTGAGATGCATATACATCTAGGCTTTGTCTTAGTGGCAGAGGATTGTACCTTCACCCATGAGATGTTTCCTGCCAAATTTCTGCTAGATAAGAGAAGGGGGTTGGTTTTGTAGGCACCAGAAAGAATGTGAAAATGCTTCCCCTCAAAGAGTACAGAACTAGCTCAGGGAAAAGAAATGCAAGCTGGGGGTGTCTTCAACATGGTTTTTGTCCATTCAGATCCCATCATCTCTAGCATAACCTTTTTTTTGGGGGGGGGGGTGGTCACAGTCTTTTCTTTTTCACATATAGAAAAACTGGTTGGGCTCAGCCTCCTAGGAAGCAGGTAAATGCAGCATTCACTTTTGTGATCTCCTCTGAAGTTCTAGATTTCTCGCTTTCACTTGTTTATTTCTTTATTTACATTATTAGTAGTCTGCCTGTGTCGCTGGGACCCAAAGCGGATTACTTTGTACAGCTCTTTTCAATCTCCTTTGCTCCGTGAGATGTAAGGCGCTTTTTGTTTCAAGATTTTTTTTAGAAGTAAAACACATATCCCATATTTTTGTACGGTAGCCATCTGCAGCATGCAACATTCCTAGATATTTGGGGACAGAACTTGAGGATGGTCAAATTTGGTGAGGGGATGGAGCTCAGCAAGAGCAGAGGTGTCGAACTCATTTGTTACGAGGACCGGATCTGACATAAATGTCACTTTGTCGGGCTGGGCCATTTGTGCCATTAACTGTAATGCCAGGTACCGAAGATATAAACTTTACAAAAAAGCCCAGCAGGAACTCATTTGCACATTAAGCCACCTTGACATCACCATTGTTTCACACAGAGCTTTTTGTAGCAAAAGCCCAGCAGGCACTCATTTGTATATTAGGCCACACCCCTGACAGCAAGCCAGCCGGAACTGCGTCCCTGTGCATTCCAGCTCCAAAAAAGCCCTGCAAAAGACATATGCAAACCCAAATAATGATATTATGTTTTGTTCAAAATGTAAGCAAAAGCAACTGATTCCTAGCAGCGAAAGCAATTGATTTATTGGGGAGCTCACAAAAAGCCCCAATAAATGATTTAATCATATGAAAGACTAGGTTTTTTCAAGGGATATCATAAAAGGGGGAGTATTTTATATTTCCATACATACCAGTCGCTTGTGGTCTGGGTAAGAGTCCTGGATGGGCCGGTTCTAGCCCCCAGGCCTTATGTTTGACACCCCTGCCATAGAGTCTGCTTGCCGAAGCTGCCATTTCCTCTAGGAGAACTCAGTTCTGTAGTCTGGACATCTGTTGTCATTTCAGGAGAACTCCAGGCCACTCTTGAAGGCTGGCACCCTTATGTACAAAATGAACTGAAATGAGATACAGTAATGTATTGTCAATGATTAGACATTTGGAGATGCTTTAAGATGGTCGTTCCAAAGAGGAAATACTGAGTGGATTCATAGATGTCGATCTGAACCTCCCCAATGGCTTTCCAGTGAAGGGCCACATTCAATAATGGACAATTATTTAGATGAGGATTAGGCACTTCATTGGGGACTGGGTCTATACAGGCCTCTGTTGTACAAGAAAGGAAATGGGGATGGATCCGCTTTGCCATCAGATCAAAAGCTTGTCGCCTGAGTTGAAAGAGATCACAGTAAACATAACAAAACACAGTTTCAGAATTAAGCAAGAGCGACTAGGAGACCTGGCAGCTTTGTCTAGCTCAGGCGGTTAAAATAACCCTGTTTCGAATTTGAATTCTGTAATTTACATGTTACATTATTATTATTCAGATGAATACCAAAAGGGCAGTCATAGTACAAGGAAGTTGTAAATCCTCTTCCTTTCCCTTGATCTGCGTGAAGATTTATTTCCAAGCCCTCCTTTCTTCTTCTCCTCAATGCCTCCCATTGCCGTTGTTTTGTTTTGTTTTTGCTAAAGAGTAACTTTCCCATTAATGTTGGTTGAGAAATAAGGATGCTTTTACAAAAAACCTCTTTCAGGCACAAAAGGAGATGGCTTGCAACAGATTATTTTACATATTTACATATTTTACCTTGAGCATTTTTGTAGTTACTGCCTACTGGTGAATCTATCAGATTTTTACACACACTTTCAAAATGAAGCTTTTTTTTTTTTTTTGGTTTTGCTTTTGAGCCACTGCAAAGGGAGGAAATGAATTGGAAGGTTTTTTTTTCACTTCATTTTCACATCCTCACATTTCCTTATTTCACATGATTTAAAACAAAATGCCTGTAGCACTATTTTTCCTTTCTCAAGAGCAGAGTGAATGTGACTTTTCTAAGGGGGTCACAGGATGCCTCTGAGGCCCGTGGGTGTTACTGGACGGCTGCCTGCTTTCAGCTTAACTGAGGGGCTTGTCAGACTTTTCATCTTGGAAGAAATTAGCCCCAGGCGCTGGCCAGGAGCGGGAGAAGGCAGCATTATGAATCCCACGCTGGTTATTTCCCACTGACATCAAATCCTGAGGTTTTAAAATTCATCCCACACAAAGACAACCCTTCATTGGGGTGCCAGTTTGAAATGAGACTGAAGGAATGACCTTTTGTAAGAAGTCTCCTTGTGAAGATAACCTTCTGCACAACTGGAAAGGTAACTGAGGCAGCATAGCCCCATTTGTCTGGCCTAGGCATCATTTTTTTTGGTAAACCCTGTGGAGGTAACCCCGATTCTGGACTGGAGAAGCAACCTGTGAGCGCAGGAGCAAGGAAAGGCAACCTACACACTGCTGGGCCTTGTCCCCCGCCACATCTTAAGATCTTGAAGCAGACAAAGGGGCTCTTAGAAACTCATGGCTTCAGATCAGATTGAAACCAGGAAATGGGGACTTTCACGAGGAAAGGGACTGACTTCCCTTCCCCAGACAAAGTTAATATTCATATGATTCAGGACACAAATCTGCTGTTCTAAGAGTAAGGGTTCTCAAACACAGCTAAGGGAGAAATTGAGAAAAGAAAGTATTCATTACTACTAGTATTATAAACAATGAAACTGCCTATTATTGACAGGTAAAGCTTTGAATACTTGCCTCAGTTCAAAGATGGCTCAGTTGAGGATGTAAAAACAATACAGGAGATGTTTATACACTAGAATAATTAGAATTTTTTTTTTCATTCTAAATGAAAAAAGAATTAATTTGGCTGTTCCTGCCCTTTCACCTTAGGGTTTTGCATCAGAAGCCTGTATGAATGTAACCACATGCAAACATGTCTTTCATTATAATAATAAATAGGTTGGAATCTAGAGATGATATCTCTGCGACAGTCAGAAAAGATTTCTGTAAAAGAAGGTGAGACACAGGAAAATAACCAGACAGACAGAAAGTTAAACCTTGGCTTTTCTCTTCACTTTTGTATTTTGTGGACATAGTTCTGAGGTGCAAACTGGCTGTAGAAATGTGATTGTGGAGCCACATTAAGGTCGAGAATATATAAAATTGGCCATTTTGCTGTATTTGCCAAAAAGAATGTAACAACAAAAGAAGGCAAAGTTGAATCTAAAGGACTGTGATCTGCCAAAGTATCTATAATCATTGCCTGAGATACTGTGATGTCAGAGAAATAGGGTTGCCACCCTCCACATCTTCTGACATTACAACTGATCTTCAGAGAAAAGAGATCATTTCCCCAAGAGAAAATGGCTGCTTTGGTGGATGGAATCTATGGCATTATACCTGGCTAAGGTCTCTGCCCTCCTCAAACCCCACCCTTTCCCTGCAGTGGCACCCAGGACTGCCTCTTGCTATAGCATCATGCCTCTTGATCCCTCCCAAACCCAGCAACAGGGAAGGCTTTGGCTACTGTCCCACTACCTCAGCATGGCACAGTAGTGCCTGGGGCTGCCGCTTGCCTCCCAGTTCCGCTGTGGTTCTGGCAACAGGGGAGGGCCCTGGGCTGCATTGGCATGGTGCTGTCCCAGGCTGCTGTTTGCCACAGGCCACTGTAGATCCTGCAACACCGTGGGAAGGCTGGCTTGGCATCCTTCCAGCTCTGGGACAGACTGGCACCCTAGGAAATCGCCTACTTATGCCTACTGGATGAGCCAGTTCTGGCTTCTGTTTAGTGAAATGAAGCCCTCTAGCCATTGGCTGTGCTGCCATGATGTCATTAAACAGTCACGCTCACGGCAAGTGCTCAGGAGTGAAAGGCCAGCCCAAGGGGTCTAGCAACAGCAGGGGGCTTCTCAGTGAGATAATCGTGGATGGTTTCTGCTTGCTGCTTCTTCAGTATGTTGGTGGGCATTGTTAGATGAAAACTGTACAGTCCAAGATGAAAGAGTGCCTCAGATGTCACTGGTGGAGAAGGAAGAGGAGACAGCAAAAGGAACCTTTTCACAGATGGGCATTTGGATGTAAATGTTTGATAGGTTGTATCCAGACTAAATTGGTCAATTCCACTGATTTCCCCTTCCCACTATAGACACCCCCCCATGACATTCTTCAGGGCCTCCTATCCACCAAGAGCAGCATGGGAGGCAGACAGGAAATTTCTGTTCTGTTAGTTGAAACAGCCAGTGTTTTCCCATACAAATATCATTCAAGTGTTTCCTTAAAAGAAAAGTACACAATCCAAATTCGTTTACCCGGAAATCCCTGGAATTTTTGTGGCATTCACTTCTAGTAAGTCCCCTAAGAGGGATACGAGAGCATTTTAATTGGTCCCCCTCCCCCCCCCCTCAATTTGTAGGACCTTTTAGAATCTTTTTTATTCTTGGTGTTGCACTTGGTGTTGCCTTGATCGTGTCCCAGTGGTATGGGATCTTTCTCACACAGTAATGGATTGGAGAGTTAGCTATTAGATGCTTGCAGGAAGAAAGAAGGGCTCCAGGCAAGTTCCACGTTTGGACAGCACATAGCCCTTGAATAACAGAAGCAGAGTAAAAGGACTGTTAAAAGGGCACTATTGACAAGGGCTGCATTCAGATGGGCAGCTTATGGTGGCAGCCTCTCGGCTTAAAAAAAAAAAAGCTGGTGCAGTTTAAGGTGCGCCACCATTAGCCGATGGCACACACCCAGCTGCTGAGAGAGGCACGGGCTGTGTGCACCCTGGAGGAGCAGTCACACTACTCATGCTGTTGGAAGGTGCATGCATGGTGTGCCCCCGAAACCCACCATGCAAGTGCTTCAGCAGCTGGCCACCAGGAAATACCTGGTGGCTTTTTGAGGTGGAGTAGAACTGTGGGAAGATAAGGAGGCTGGGCTTGTGGCTCAGGGCCCAGATGAGCGTGTGTAAACATGCCTTTTAAATCCGGGTGGGGTGGCTGTGTCGGGTCAAATTGCCCATCTGAATGCAACCAAAGGTAGATGTAACTTTTTAAAAAAGGGATAGATAAGTAGCATTGGAACGGTATGGTTATTTTCTGAACATGGGTTTGAAAAATAATTTTAAAACTGGGTGAAAATTTCTAAAACAGAATTGCCAGCACCCAATGGTGTGGTCCTGGGGAGAAGAAATTCTTGCCCTGTTACTACAGATGTCACAGGCTCCTCCTTCCAAGAAGTGCATGGTGGGACACGCATGCAGTTATGCTAGCAACAGATGGACTCCCTGTTCCTGAGATTACGGTTACCCAGTTTAGCCTACTCTAGGTTTGGAAATTCCTGGAGATTTAGAGGAAAAGCCTGGGGAGGGTGTGGTTTGGGGAGAGCATAGACCTCAGTGGGATATAATGCTGTAGTGCCCATCCTCTGAAGTTGCCAATTCCTCCAGGGAAACTGATCTCTGTAGCCTAGAAATTGGTTATAAATAATTCTGGTTGGTCTCCAGGCCCCACCTGAAGATTGGCAACCAGAGTACTGCCCTTTCCCAGTGACTGCATATTGGATAATCCCACTGTAGCCACAGCATAACATATAAACAGTAATGGTAGATTAATGCAGCGCTTCACATTGACTAGTATTTTAACTGTGATTTCTTTTATTTAGCTTTTTGTCAGCCTCAATCCCCAAATAATTTTTTAAAAAGAAATCCTAATGATTTCTTAAATTGGAACATTTCTGTTTTGCAAAATGTACTCTGAAATCTTTGTTTGTACCTGTAGGATAAAAGAAACTGCCCCTCCTATGCATTCAGTCCCCTTTGTTCATCCTTTAACCTTTGTGCTGAGGCCATAAGCATCGTTAAGAGGTTTGCTTCAGCATTTCACCAAATAATAATGATTCTTAAAAGATACACATTGATGTAAAAACAGGCTACTTAAGCTGTGTTTTCCCCCCTTTCGAGTGCGGAAGAAATGAGGACGGAGATGGTGTTTTTCTTCCCGAAGTTCAGTCGCAAATCTCTCCTATTTTTGAGATCATTTCTCTTCTTTTAATACATTTCCCCTCGTTGAGGAGTATGGATCAGAAACTCACAAGGAAAACTGATGCCCTTTCCTGCAGCTAAATTAACTGGAATCACGTGGAAAACAATCTGAGCCTTGTATGAAAAGGGGAGCCATTAAAATTAGCCCAGAGCTATGGACTGCACCCAATATCACTAGAACAGCACACACTGCAGATGTGGAGGCTGGCTCTCAGGCATACTGAGCTGTGTTGTATAGCTACAATTAAAATCAACTCCTCTGCCAAAAAATAAAAGGGAGGAGGGTAGAAGGAGAACATCAAAGACAGATTGAAATGTGTAGTTAGTAATAAGAGTTGGTCTCCTCTTGAACCAGGCCCTGGAGCCATCCATGGCCCCCCTGTTAATGAGAAATTTTGACCTCTGGTTTGTAAGTTAAACTTGTAATCCCAGCTAATGAAGTAAATCAATCCCAACTTCAGACTCTTGTTCCCATTTTTCTCTGCACTCTGGTGTCTGGGAGTTTAGCATCCAGGTCTACATGCATGATATAGAAGAATAATAATCAATAGTGCAGATGTTCGGCAGGTTTTGCAGCAAGCCGATGGTGGATGTTTATAGGGCTGCCAGATCTGTGTTGGAAAATAACTGGAGACTTTGGGGGTGGATCCAATAAAGGGTGGGGTTTGGGGAGAGGAGGGGCCTCCGCATGGAACAATGCCATAGTACAGCATGGTACAATGCCCTTCAAAGCTGCCGTTTTCTCCAGGGAAGCTGATCTTGCCGGCTGAAGATCAATTGTAAAAGTGGGAGATCTCCAGGCCCACCTGGAGTCTGGTAACTCTAATTGTGAAATGTGGGTGAACACATTCACATGAACTGGGGGGCCCTGACCCCTATAGGGCTGCCAAGCTTCTGCCGGGGGCAGGGGATCCCCCAGTTTGGGGCCCCCAATCTAGTTGCACAAAGCAGGCCGCCAGGGGATCTCCACCTCCAAAGAGCCCTGTTGTCACCTGATGTGCCCTGTCCGATGACATCACCCGGAAGTCACATCATCACGCCAGGCATGTCATGCTGGGGATGCTCTAGGATTCACGGTAAAACTCTATCATGGTACCATAGCGTTTTCTTCCCGAAGTTCAGTGACAAATCTCTCCTGTTTTTGAGATCATCTCTCTTCTTTTAACACATTTTCCCTCATTGGTATCATAGAGTTTTTACCGAAAATCCTAAAGTTTTGTGCCATGGACACTCTAGGATTTGCAATAAAACTCTATGGTACTATAGAGTTTTATTGTGAATCCTAGAGTGTCCACACACAATGTGCCCGGCACAATGACATCACTTCTGGTTGAAGCCATTGTGCCGCATGAGTGAGACTAGTCCCCCGCTTGGCTACCCTAGACCCCTATCCTCAAGGTTCGGGGCTGGTTTAGAGCAACATCAAAATCTAAGAATGGAAGAATGAAGGAGGGGAGGTGGGAACTGGGCTGGCCCTAATTTCAGTGGTTGCTGTCTTAATACACAAGTAGGCAGGGTTTCCCTAGCTTTCCTCCACTTTTATCTATGCATTGCCAGTGGAGATTAATTAATTTAATTATATACATCCTTCATCTATCTCCCCAATGGAGACCCAAAGCAGTTCCTCACAACTACCCTATTAGGTAGGTTAGACTGAGAGTGTATGACTGGCCCAAGGTCGCTTAGCAGTCTTCCGTGGCAGAGCAAGGATTCGAACTGGGATCTCCCAGATCCTAGTTTGACACTCTAGCCACTGTGCCATCCAGGGCTGCTATGTTTCCTTACTCTGGCACTGGTGCATCAGGTGGGCACTACAAGAAACTCCACCTACATTAAAAGGGCAGAAAGTGGAGGCTGATCCACTCACCAGCTGTGAAACTCATTCCACAAAGAGGATGACTTGGAGATTCCTGAGGCCATTGGGGCAATGCTGGAAAACAGGGTCCTGCCTGGATCATTCAGGCTGTTGTTTTTTACTTTGGGGATGCAAGTTGCGATAAGACTGGAGTTGTCACTCTGCTTCTAAAGGGGTGTCATCAAATGGCCTGGGAACCAGGGTTGCCAGGCGATAGTTCCTCTGGAGGAAATGGCAGCTTCAGAGGGTGGCCTTTATGGCCTCACATCCCTGCAGAGCTCCCTCCATCTCCAAGAATTTCCAGAGATGGGGGTGTCGACTTTTATGGAAACTCCTGTTTCTGCTTCACTGCCGGAGATAAACAGGTGTGGACCCAGTGGCTGGATCTTCCATCTTAAACTGCTTCCAGCTTCCTGAAGGCTGAGCAAGAGAGAAGTAAACAGTACCAAAACAAAACAGTAGTCTGCAAGAGGGAAGTGATGAGTGCCCCTGCAGGTACAGGCCATCTTTTGAACTCAAATGACTGGGAGGTGCAATTCCTCATTTTTTAAAAAAAAAAAGATAAATGGAAAGCCCTGATTGGAGGGTTACCCTAAAGGTAGCATCATTAATGGCCACCTTACCCCAGGGTTCCTTATTAGTTGGCCTCTTTCTGAAGCGAAAGCTGGCATTTGCTTGGAGAGTGACAGCAGAAGGATGCTCTTCCAACCCACTGTAGCACTTCTTTAGGGTCCAAATAGATAGGCCATCATTGATGTCATCTGCTTCCTCCCTGCACATAAACAAAACAACGGTCAGGAAAATCAACCATATGGCCAAAGCTGTTCAAACCTCAACAGCACATAATATCAAACATTACAATGGGATATAAAATGAAAAAAAAAGAAATGCTGAAGGTTGAGTGCACGTGTTTGCATTTTTGCACTTATTTATTTATATATCACTTTTATCCCCAATAGGGGAACCAGAGCAGCTTAGAACATCATTCTCCTCCTTCCTCCTCACAAACAACCACCTTGGGAGGCAGGCTGGGCTGAAACAGTGTGACTGGCTCAAGGTCATCCAGCAAGATTCTTACCTTCTTTTCCTTTTCAGAGCTCCTCTGAGCAATGACTAAAAGAGTCCTCAATTAGTTTCTAAAGGAAAATGATAAGACAGGAATTTAGCAACCAATAAGGTTATATTTGGATCACAGTCTAGGATGGAAAAGGAAATAACATCCCATGGATACATGAGATAGAAGTAATTGATTCCTAAAAACAGTATAAAAGGATAATTCCAGGATTTTATGAGATAAAGCAGGGGTCCCCAATCCCCGGGCCATGGATCGGTCCCGGTCCGTGGCCTGTTTCCAACCGGGCTGCACAGCCTCGCCCACCGTGGCACCTCCCCCCTGTTTTCACCATTATAAGGCCGGGGAAGGGGCCATGAAGCGCCTTGCAGGCCAACCCCCCCACAATCAGCTGATGGGCAGGGAAAACCTGGGCGTGGGAAGGAAGTGAGGAGGAGGCAGCGCAGCGCCACTCTTTCAGTGGGGCGTTGGTCACTGCTGCTGAGGTTTTCCCCACTGATCAGCTGATCGGCGGGGGAGGGTCAGCTTGGGAGGTACTTCACGGTCCCTTCTCCGGCCTTAAAATGGTGAAAACGGGGCAGAGGCTGTGCAGGGGACAGGTGGCGAGGCTGCGCGGGAGGGTGAAGGAGGAGGCGCCACGGGGGGCGGGGGGAGGCCGAATTGGGTGCCCTCACCCTGCCAGCCCTGGGGCTGCAGTGGGTGGGCCGGCTCTGGGGCCAAAAAGGTTGGGGGCCACTGAGATAAATGATCTATCTTACCCAGGCCACAAGGACACCCAGCAAGCTTTGAGGGGGGATTTGAGCCCAGGTCTCCTGGATCCTAATCCAGTGCTCTGTGCACTACTCCACACTAGCTCTCAAGCACATGGGGACAGTGTAGAGCACCAAAGATATGTGTGTGTAAAGTGTCATTCATTTGCAGCTGAATTATGGTGATTCCGTAGGGTTTTCAAGGCAAGTGATTAAGAAGAGGTGGTTTGCCATTGTCTTCCTCTGCAAAGTCTTCCTTGGTGGTTTCCCATCCAAGTACCACCCCTTAGTTTCTGAGATCTGATGAGATACGTCTATAACTATACCATTCTATGTCCCATCAGATAATCTACCCAGTATGTAATGTTGTTCATCCTAGCCAAGCTTGCTTTTTCCTAGTCTTTACTTGCTGTGTCAGACTTAACCATGGTTAGTTATTATGTTTGTACTTACGCTAGCTGTGATTAATATTAACCAAGGACTTAGAAGTGAAACTTTAGCGGTAGCCATGATACAACTATGTACTGTTGTCTAATCTCCTAAACACGGTTAGATGACCTGGAGTGCCCTTCTGACTTTCACAAATACCTCCCCCCATTTATCCTTCAGGGACATTACCTCTCCCTTGTTGTTTTAGACCTCAGCACAGAGAGTAGAGCACAGTGGTCTCGGGCAGCAATTTTTCTCCAGGCCAGTTTTACCAGGAATCCTGGAGGATTTTTTTTTTTACCATCTTCCAGGTATGGAGCAGGTGTCTCTGGGAGGAATATGGGAGGAGGTATTTGTGAACTTTCTGCATTGTGCAGGGGGTTGGACTAGATGTCCCTGGAGGTCCATTTCAACTGTATGATTCTTTGTGTATGAAGATGACCTGGGTCCTTCTCCTAACCACAATGAGTGTCAAATCATAGTTGGCAACCATGGTTAGAGGAATCTTTGCAACCCATGGCTTGCACTAACTATGGCTGGCACCATAGCTCTAACAGGGAAAGAGTGGGGGGGGGATAAAGCCAAGGGCCACCCACCATGCTTCCACAGCAAACTGGGTCTCCTAGATTCTGGCCCAACACTCTAACCACTCCCTGACAACTGTATATGGACATGTGCATGCTGGTGTATTTTTGTGGGAGGTGAGGGTGTGGGGGGACAGGGAGAGAAAGAGCATACTGCTTGTGCTCTTATTTCTGTCTTCCATTTTGTAAATCCTTGTTTTAGGGGGCTTTAAGAGATCACAGGGTGGTATTAATGCCTCTCCTAATCGCAGCACAAAATAGAAGGGAGTTTACGATAACCTACTTTTCCCCCGCGCTCAATGTGAAAGAAAGCGAGCTTAATTTTGACAACAAGTGGAAAAAGCACAGCAGTGGCTCCGTTCACAAATGATATACCTTGCTATATGGAGAATCCTGTTGAGAAGAACTTCACAAATAATCATGGTTTATTAGCTGCACAGTCTTTCCCCCTTTGTTTCTATTCATTTAATTTAAAGTGAAGCCGCTCAGCATGCAAAACTAAAATTAGCTGCAAAAGAAGAGGGGGGGGGGGAAGAGAAGAGGGGTGGGAGAGAAAGGTGGAAGAGAATAAACAGGAAAATCCATTAGAGTCGATGGGTTATTGGCTCTCCTGCCTTCCTCAGATGGCGGCCTATTAAAAGTGGTAATGCCTACCTCAGGCATCGCCTCTGGGCCTGAAATAAGGCCACGGCAGGCATATTTCACATGCATCAGACAGAAGAATTAAATAGACCAATGTTCCCTAAAAGACTGAAGTACATCTCTTTCTGACGTTCATCTTGGGCAAAAATTCATTGATCTCAGTATGTCCCTTGGCAATTATAAAATATTAAATCCAAGTCACACTTTTCTAGTTGGCTTAATTTCCCCCCCACATACACACACTATTCAGAGCTTTCTATTTGATCAATCTTAACAAGTTAGGAATAACGTCTCATAATGATTTTTTTTTTTTTTAAAAACCCTCAACCTTTAGAGTTTAAAAGTTTGTTCATTTGACTGTCATTCTAGGTTGGGTGCCGTCATGTTGGCATTTTATTAGCATCAGATGAATCTGTGTGAGTTAAAAAATAGTTTATTAAAACTGTTTCTGTATCTATTTTAATGAGCGTTCTTATGGCATTTTGGATTTTTAGTTGTTAGTTGTGTTACAAGAGCTGCAAATTCTTTTAAAAAATAATGTTTTCTCTTTGTCACAGTTTTTTTTAAATCACTAGAAGACAACTACTTATAACTATGGACTGGACATATGGTTCTGTCTCCTGTCAAAAGACATGGATATGGGTCAGACTTCAAAATAAACTCAATCTACTGTATAAAAGTGAGGATTTCAGAACCATGAAAATGCTAATTCTTTTATTTTACTTTTTTGGGGGGGTATTTAATATTGCAATGCATTTTTGGATGTGAAATAAATGATGTTTAGAACTTAAACGTTCAATTTGAAAAGAAGATCTGAAAGAAGCAGATGGAGATAGAAATGATATATACAGCAAAAGGATAACTGCTTCAAATTACAGTAAAATTCAAATGCTTAGAACAGTGTGCAAAATTTTGTTTTGCTCATAATTTGCTCGTATGTATACAACATGCGTGTGTATGTGGGGTAGGTGGGTGGGTCTACATATCCCTGGCATATGAAACCTATAATGAGCCAGTGAGGTATAATGGATTTAGAAATGAGAGATGCTGGTTCAAATCCCTACTCTGTCATGATGGTTGCTGGGTGCCCACTGGCTAGCCACTCTCATTCTCAGCCTAATCTATCTAGCAGGGCTGTTGTGAGGATAAGACGAAGGAGGGAAGGAAATGATGTACACCTGCCTCAATCTCCTTGGAGGTCAAATAAATAAATAAATAATATGAGCAAAGGTCAGTGGTCTGGCAACAACTGTCCCTGCAGCAACTGGGGAGTAATGCAAATGTACTCAGGAGAATGTGTGTGTGAGGGTATGTACCTCCACCCAATTACTGTCTTCCTCTTCTCTCTGCCACAATGACCAGAGACTGTAGAGTGTTACAATTTTGCAAGAGCACAAAAAAGCCACAGAACTTGGTACTTACTGTAGAATTCTGTTTCTACAGGATTTTTGCTTTTTATATAAACACAAGGATGTTGCTAAGCCTTATGGCCATCCAGATAAAGCATTTTTCTTAAACACGCTTTCAAAGAGCAGCTGATAACAGTCTCCCTGTATTGTTTGGAGGACACATGAGGACTGAGACCTCCACAAGGCATGTGTGATCAGGCTGACAGATGCATGGAGGGCATCAGTGGGGGGCCTGGGGGTACAAAATAATTTAAAACTAATAGGAGTCTTGGGTTGCTAGAGTTAGAGAATCTGCTCTTTGCTATGCCAGTTTTCTACTTGGAGAGAGGGGTTTTGTTTTGTTTTAACCTAGGGGAGTTTAAAAATGTGCCTTTTCCATCTTCTGTCCAATGGTACAGTCCACTCGAACAATTTCCTGACTTTACCACCTCATTACCACATATGTGGCTGTGTATGTAATCTCTCTCTCTTCTCTATACTGTGCATAAGTTTATAAACTTTTATCGGCTCCCCTCCTTATCTGAAGCTCCTCCATCCATACCTATAGTTCCAAGCTCTTCTCTCTTTCCTCTTTGGGAAAGTGCTCCAACTTTGTCGTCTGGAGCCTACCCTTCCCTGCACCTTCTCTGGTTTTAGGATGTCCTTTTAGAAAAGGGCTGCCAGGTCCTCCCTAGCCACTGGTGGGGGAAGGGGGACACAGTGGCTAGATCCAGGTTGGGAAACTCCCAGAGATTTGGGGATGGAGCCTAGGAAGGACAGGGACCTCAGTACAGTGCCACAGAGTCATAAGAACATAAGAAAAGCCATATTGGATCAGGCTAATGGCCCATCCAGTTCAACACTCTTTGATATACAGTGGCCAAACCCGCCCCCTCCCAGCAAACAGGTACCATCAGGAGGTTCATCAGTGGGGCCAGAACACTAGAAGCCCTCCCACTGTGCTCCCCCCCAAGCAGCAAGAATACAGAGCATCACTGCCCCAGACAGAAAGTTCCAACAATAGTGGCTAATAGCTACTCATGGACCTCTGTTCCATATGTTTATCCAGTCCTCTTTTGAAGCTTGTCTATGCTTATTAATGCTTGGAGTTCACCCTCCAAGGCATCCATTTTCTCCAGGGGACCTGATCTCTGTCATCTGGAGATAAGTTGTAATTCCAGGTGATCTCCAGGTCCCACCTGGAGGGTGGCAGCTCTATAATTCAGCCCAGCCCCAGAAGAATTCAAAATGCGACTGCAACACAGATTTCTGTAAACGTGCTACAACCCTAAGAGTTCTTTCCCAGGTTGTGAGAGTCATCTCAGACCTCATCAGTATATTTGTGAAGCTAACTAGAACTTTGTTCTGTGTGATCTCCCACAACTTTGATTGAGAATGCTGGCTGAAAAAAATCATCCGTGTACCTTGCTCTGACACAGTGGTCTTCAGGCTTCTCAGGCTATGGATCCTGTTGAGCTGCAAGGATGTTCACTTGACCCCAGAACCTTGCGACAGGAAGATAAGGAGCCAGAATGGCTCTCTGGGAGACAGAGGAAGCAAAAACAACAAACAGGCAAACAAACAAAAATTGCATTGTGGGGGGAAAGTGTTGTTCTATTCAGCCCCTATGAGTTTTGCTTAGGCTTTTAAAGCGACTTTACCTTGCTATCCTGCTACTTCTGCCAGTTTTTGTGCAAAGACAGGCAGAAGACATGACATTCTCACTCTTTATGCATGTGTGCTGGTGTCGGGCCCTTCCAAAAATACAATGGCTCTGTAAGGGCTTGTCACCCACCTGGTGGGGCTCTGTGAGCCAGCTGAGGCTTCTAACTCATGGGTTGCAAACTTCTTTAATAAATGGAACTAAGGTACAGGCTGGTGTGCTGAAATGCTCTGAGTGATAGGAGACCCATGTCTGAATTAGGGTTCCCAATACTGCTTTGGCAAATGTCAGAAGATTTTGGGGGCAAAGTTTGAGCAGGATGTGATGTTGCCTCTAGGCTGCCTTCCCTCATCTGTATGGTCCTTACCATTGGGGCAAGGGTAAATTTCTAGTGCATTACTATCGGGCAGGGGTAGAATTCTAGCAGGAGCTCCTTTGCATATTAGGCCACACACACCGGATGTAACCAATCCTCCAAGAGCTTACAAGGCTCTTTTTTGTAAGCTCTTGGAGGATTGGCTACATTAGGGGTATGTGGCCTAATATGCAAAGGAACTCCTGCTAGAATTCCACCTGCTGTCGGGAAACCCTTTTTGTTTCTGTTCCTCAATTTCTCAGGGAAGGGAAATTGGGGTTGGTAGCAGGTAATTCCCCAACCTGGGCAGGTAAGTAGGAGGCCTAGATGGAACTCTCCCCTCTGCTATAAAAGCTTGTTTCATAGAGTTGCCAGCTCTGGCTTTGCAAATTCCTGGAGATTTGGTGGCTGGCACCTGAGGAGGGTGTAGGGTGACCATAATGTCTGAAGGCCAGCCAGGGACACCTTGGGGGGGGGGGTGGAAGGTAGGGGTGCGCGCGCGCGGAGCGCGCGGCCCGCCGGAAACAGGAAGTGACGCCACTTCCGGTGACGTCACTTCCGGTGACATCATGCCACCGCTGGAAACAGGAAGTGACACAACTTCCTGTGACATCATTTCCCTGCGTCACCTGCCGGAAACGGGAAGTGACATCACTTCCCCCAAATGACATCATTTCCCCCAAATGCCACTGCCGGAAACAGGAAGTGACTTCACAGCACTTCCTGTGACGTCCCCAAAAATCCCCCAAATATCACCGCCGGAAACAATTTTGTTCTCAAATCCTGTATATACTTCATCAGTATATGGGATAAGGCACTTTCTCAACTGTGCTGCATAATGCAGCCTATTTATTTTGTCCTGTTTGCTCTGTTGGCTCTATCTGTGCCACCTTCATCACTTTCGGTGTGTGGATCCCCCAGTGGGGTGGTCTCGTGACTCCCTCCGCCGGCTGTTTCTGATAGCCCTGCGCCCCCTCTTTCATTTGATATGTGTCCAGTGCGGGTGCCACCCTCCCGCCAGGAGATGCCGCAAAATGAGCCCCCTTGAGGCTTATGGCGGCAGGGCTCGGGGGAAGCGAGCTAGACTGCTGTTCTTTTGAGGGGTTATAGAGTGTTTCGAGCCTGTCCCTGTGGCATCGGTCCCATCATTGTGGGACCCAGGGGGCCGGCGCAGCAGCACGCCGAAGCAGCCTGTCACAGGTCGAGATGCAGGACAGGAACCCGGAAGTGACCGACAGGCTGCTTCAGCGTGCCGCTGTGCCGCTGCCCATTCAGTCAGGAAGGGAGGAGGGAGGGAGGGAAGGGAGGGAAGGAAGGAAGAAAGGAAGAAAGGAAAGAA
Organism: Heteronotia binoei; assembly: GCF_032191835.1. NCBI lineage: Eukaryota > Metazoa > Chordata > Lepidosauria > Squamata > Gekkonidae > Heteronotia > Heteronotia binoei. Next base: position 28,686,237 of record NC_083236.1, read on the forward strand.
GGGAGGAGGGAGGGAGGGAGGGAAGGGAAGGGAGGGAGGGAGGGAAGGAAGGAAGGAAGGGAGGAGGGAGGGAAGGAAGGAAGGAAGGGAGGGAGGGAGGGAAGGAAGGAAGGAAGGAAGGGAAGGAAGGAAGGAAGGAAGGGAAGGAAGGAAGAAAGGAAGGAGGGAGGGAGGAAGGAGGGAGGGAAGGAAAGAAGGAAGGCCAGCCGCCCCCCCCCGCTAGCCGCCCCCCCCCCGCTTTTGACTTACCTGGATCCAGGGCGGTGGCAGCCTCTCCTCCGGGCTGCTGGCGGGGCTGGCGGCGGCTGCGGAGGCCGGAGAGGCCGGCGCTGGTCTCTGGAGGCCTCCAGGGACCAGCGCTGGCCTCTCCACGCTGCCTCCGCTGGTCTCTGGAGGCCTCCAGGGACCAGCGCAGGCCTCTCCACGAAGCCTCCGCTGGCCTCTGGAGGCCTCCAGGGACCAGCGCAGGCCTCTCCACGGAGCCTCCGCTGGCCTCTGGAGGCCTCCAGGGACCAGCGCAGGCCTCTCCACGATGCCTCCGCTGGCCTCTGGAGGCCTCCAGGGACCAGCGGAGGCCTCTCCACGGAGCCTCCGCTGGCCTCTGGAGGCCTCCAGGGACCAGCGGAGGCCTCTCCACGATGCCTCCGCTGGCCTCTGGAGGCCTCCAGGGACCAGCGGAGGCCTCTCCACGGAGCCTCCGCTGGCCTCTGGAGGCCTCCAGGGACAAGCAGAGGCCTCTCCACGGAGCCTCCGCTGGCCTCTGGAGGCCTCCAGGGACCAGCGCCGGCTTCTCCACGGAGCCTCCGCTGGCCTCTGGAGGCCTCCAGGGACCAGCGCCGGCCTCTCCGGACCCCGCGCGCGGGCGGGTAAGGCGGGGAGTGAGGCAGCCAGCGTCCCTGCGCGTGCGCACACCGCTGTGCGCATGCGCAGGGACGCTGGCTGCCTCACTCCCCGCCTTCCCGGCCGGCGCTCGCGGCCCGCCGGCTCCCCGCTGGCTATACCGGGACTTTGTAATGGTCCCGGTATAGGCAGCCCGGGAGCCGGGAATTGGTGGCCAGAACCGGGAAAGTCCCGGGAGACCGGGACGGTCTGGCCACCCTAGGAGGGTGAGGTTTGGGGTGGGTAGGGACTTCAGTACGTTGGAATGCCATAGACTCCACTCCTGCCTCAAAGCAGCCATTTCTCTCTAAGAGAACTGGTTTATGTGGTCTGGAGATCGATTTTAATTCTGGGAGATCTCCAGGCCATACTTGGAGGTTGGCAACACTGTTGTTGGGTGACCTTAGGCTAGTCACTTTCTCTCACAGGGTTGCGAAAAGAAAATGGAAGAGTGGAGAATGGAAGTTTCAGACAACTTTTGGTCCCCATTGGGGTGAAATGTGTGGTATAAACAAACAAATAATAGTTAAGCCTGTGGGCTGAATGGACTACATTTGTTTTGTTTCATTTTCTCCTTTAATTGTGTGGCTTTATGTTCCAATACTACTGTATATTGTTACTTTCTTTTAAACTATAGAATAAGACAGTGTACAGTTTAAATCCATAGACACATTTTATTGGTTCCCTCTAATATCATTAGTGAGTTCACTTGGTGCCTCTCTCCATACCTGCCAATGACAGGAAAAGACATGACGGTATGATTCAGGTGGGTAGCCATATTGGTTTGAGGTGACAGAACAAACTTTGTTCTGTGAAGATGAGACAGTGATAAAATACCGACAAGCCATTCCCTGATCACTGGGGGGCCCCTCCTGTTTTGTAGTGGCAGTTTTCAGGTGACTCCAAGGACTGTCCAGTCAATACCTGTGACATTAACACGATCACATTCCAAACAATACTACAAAAGTAGATGCGCCTCTTGGATTAAGTCTCATTGATATTTTCCTGGCAGTAAAACTCTGTAGTTTGTATGTGCTGGGGAAACAGAATGCCTGTGCAGCAGGAATGCCAGCTTAGAGAAAGACATCTGAGTTCCTTAAAAATTAGTGAGAAGCAAGCACAGATCTCCTGCACCAAGACTCTTGGCTCATCCAGCCTTTTTAAAAAGATCTTCAATAGGAACTCTGGGACAGATTCTCATTTTGTTTTAAGGCAGGGGAGATTTGGACTGACAGAAAATAACCAGATTTCTTAAATGTCACCCTTGGATGGGAGCCCCATAAGAAAGTCCAGCATTGCTATGCAGAGGCAGGCAAAGGCAAACCACCTCTGTTCATCTCTTGCCCTGAAAACCCTCCAGAGTAGCAATACATTGGCTGTGACTTCATGGCATTTTTCACTACCAAAACCTCCTTTTATAATCTCTAAACCCAGTTCTTTCTTGTCTGCCTTAATGAATGCTTACATGTACTAATTCTATGGCAAAAGCAACAGCACTGGATTTTTTAGAACTACCAAAAGATTCCTACAGAGTAGCCTGGAAGCTTTTGAGGAGGCCAGAATTCATCATTGGGCTGGATGATCACTTTTTAAAAGGGTGGGAAGAGAATAGCACAAAATGACGTTGCAGGGGACAATGAAGGAATTGGTTGTGTTTGTAGAGTCTTCAAGACAATCCACGCAATCCAAAGTCTTTGTGGCTTCCATGAGGATTTTGTATCAGATGTACGCTAGGATTACTGTGTTCCTCAGATACTCAGGTGCCATATTCTGGTCACAACTGTGGCACATGTGCAGGAAAGGCTTCAGTCTTTCCCTTGTGCTGTTTTCATGAACCAAAACAGGCCAGGGAGCTGTTATTTGTTCCATTGGGGAAAATTACAAGTAATGACAACTAGACTGTGTGTAAGTTTCCAAACAAGAGCTCATAGCCCTGAGGCCATTTCGGGTTATGAGAATGGATGGTGAAGGGAAAACAGAAGCCCCCAGTCCATCTGCTCTGCGCTCATGGTTGGAATACAGCTCATGTGCACCTGGGAGGCACAGAATTCGGGGAGCATAAATTCGGGTGTGCGATTTAGACTTTAAAATGGAATCAGGACTGTGCAGTGGACCTAGCTGGAATGGATGGTTCTGGGTGTGAAACAGCAGTCAATATACACCAAAACTCTGCTGTGTTAGGAAATATGAGATTGAAAGAAATATTTTACATTCCCTTTCCCATCTCCTTTTGAGCATCCAGTCCTGAGGAAGAGTTCTGAGGAACCTGGAAGTTTGCATCTTTTCTGTGATATTCTGGGTGGTCCTGAACAAAACAGCATGAACAGTTGTTTTAGGATTTTTCCACAGGCTACCACAGCTACATACTTTTGTTGTCGAATTCCCCTCATCCCCGTTTCACATAATGGTCCAATTTTGTGTTGTTATTTATCCTTCCACTTTCCCTTTCATCTATCTCTGATGATTAGGAATGTTATAGCATATTGCAAGTCTTCTTGAAAGAAAGGTACCTTTGGTTGTAATTCAGTCAGAACTTGAAAACAGCTGGATTTTTTTTTGCAGGCTGAATGTGGTACATGATATTCTTTAAAAAAAATTTAAAATCCATTGCTTTGCCAGATTTGCAGCATATTTTATTGTACAGGAGCATATAGCATCCTTTGTCAAAGAGGCTGCAATGTAAAGAGCATTTTTAACTACTTAATTTAAAAAGGTTTAGTAGGGCTAGTTACCATAGTAGTGACCCCAAAGTAACCTTTCTCTTGTACCTGGGTATTTCTGATCTGTAGCATTAGCATCCGCTGTTCCTTCCTCAGGAGTTTCAGCAGCTAAATAAGTTGCAACCCCTTCAGCCATTCTCATAAAAATTTGCTTCCAGACAACATGGTCTGTTTATTGTGTAATAATCGCACTGGCACTAAATTGCAATGAGGGCCGAACACTTAGGAATTGCATTAACCACTTAGCCACTCAAGCCATATCTCTTCTCTTTCCTTCAGAAGAGCTGAGTTTTATTGGTGTCTAGAGCTGCTTGCTCCGGTTCCTGGAAGTGAAGAATATTTTCGTGGGCTCTCTCACACTCTGTCATTCTCCCTTGCTCTCCCCCCACCCACCCCCGCAATTGACAGAGATCTTGACTTGGAATTTTCCAGAGTTCTACCTCCCCAGAGCTATGAAACAAAGAACAATGTTTTATCCCTGTGTGTTTTTATGTCTCTTCCTTGGAGAGGGGAGGGGGGTTGGGGAATCATGAGCATGTGTGTTTAGGGTAGGCCTAAGGCTGTTCCTAGACCTTTTACTTCCACAGGCCGCTGCATCGCTGCACAGCCAGAGAGGTGTTAGCACAGGATCCCTTGCAGTGTTGTGGAAGGTGAAAGGCAGCACACAAAGCCAGGATTGCCTGTGGCTATATGTGACCCAGCACCCTTGGCAACATTGCAAGGGATTCTGGGATGCATCTATTAGATTGCACACAGCTTTCTGTTGCTTTCTTCCAAACCGCTTGCATATTTTGAGCCCCCCCTCCACTCCTTTTAGAGTGTTTACTAATTTATTTTTGGAACAGATTTTGAGTCCAGGGGCACCTTTAAGACCAACAAAAGTTTATTCGAGGTATGTGCTTTCGTGTGCACGCACACTTCTTCAGACACTTAGAAATGAAAGCATCTACCTATATATATGAAATGTTTGCTTCCATTTCTATGTGTCTGAAGAAGTGTGCGTGCACACGAAAGTTCATACCTTGAATAAACTGTTGTTGGGCTTAAAGGTGCACCTGCACTCAAAATCTGTTCTACTGCTTCAGACCAACGCGGCTGCCCACCTAGATCTGTTTTATTTTTGTTTTTAGATGGGGATGTTTTAAATTATTATCGTAAGCTGCTGTGAACCAGGAGGCAAGGTGGGATACTAATGTTTTAACAAGTAAATAACTACTGATTTCCAGACCACAGAGATCAGTTCCCCTGGATAAAATGGCTGGTCTGTAGGATAAAACTCTATAGCATTATAACAGCTGTGGTCCCTCACCAAACCCCACCTGCCCCTAGACTCCACCGCCTTAATCTCCTGGAATTTCCCAACCTGTAGTTGGCACACCTATCTAGCGTTTGTTTCTTAATGCAACGTGTGAAGTGTGCACATATTTTTGTAGGAGAATGGCCAAAACAAAACAGTAGTTTTGTCTTAAGTAGTTTAACGCAATGGAAATAAAGATACAGGAATCATTTACTAGTCACCGTGTGACTAGGGGGGGAGGGACGGTGGCTCAGTGGTAGAGCATCTGCTTAGTAAGCAGAAGGTCCCAGGTTCAATCCCTGGTATCTCCACTAAAAAGGGGTCCAGGCAAATAGGCATGAAAAACCTTAGCTTGAAACCCTGGAGAGCCACTGCCAGTCTGAGTAGACAATACTGACTCTGATGGACTGAGGGTCCAATTCAGTATAAGGCAGCTTTATATGTTCATATGTGTGTACATAATGACATGTAATGTTGTACTTCTCCCAGTTCATGTCCCTTCACCCTGTTTGTCCCCACCCCCAGCATAAAATGTCTGCCTAAGGTGATGCCAACTTCTAGGTGGTGTCTGGAGAGCTCTCAGAAGTACAACGGAACTCCAGACCACAGAATCCATTAGCCTGGAGAAAATGGCTGCTTGGGAGGCTCAGTTCCGTGGTGAGGTTCTTCCCCTCCCCTCAAGATCCATCCCCCCACCCCCAAGTCTCCACAAAATTCCCAACCTGGAGTTGGCGACTATAGCTAATTTCACTTTTAGAAGAGGGATTTAGCTCATGAAAGCTTACCTGGAATGAGATAAAAGTTTGAGTCCAGAGGCACTTTTAAGACCAACAAAGTTTAAATCTGGTTATAAACTTTCGCATATATGAATACGAAAGCTTATACCTTGAATAAACGTTGGTGCCCTTGGACTCAAAATTTGTTCTACTTCTTCAGACCAAACACGGCTGCCCACCTGGATCTAACAAGACTCCTGTTTATTTTGACAGCGACGCCTACTAAGGCTGCCGGCCCTCTGGAATTACTCTCATGGGCTCCACAGAGCTACGGCTGCGAAGCGAAGGCCACTTGCCTGGGAATCAGCCCCATGGGGCTTTCTTCCGAGTAGACCACCTTAGGTTTGCTGTCATTTCCTCGCCTCTCCCCGTGAGGATTTAGACGCAACTCCCCCCCCCCTTTTTTTTTTTGGCTGAGACCAAAAGGCCTTCAGCGGCCTTTTCAAATGTGCATGCGAACTCGAGCTAGCAAATCAAAACACCAGCTAGGAGGACACCCCCCCCCCCTTTTAAAAAGGTCTTTTGAAGTTTCTTTTTTAAAGCCCTCTATTTCTCTGTGACTGGACTGCGAAGCAGAGTACATGTGTGTGTTTGGGGGTGTGTGTGTGCCGCTTTTACAAATCCTCTCTGCTCCGAAATGTACGGTTTAAAAAAAGAGAAACAGGAGGAAAAGCTTTTCTAGGCGGGCGGACAGGCAGGCAAGAAAGCAAGCAGGCAGCTGCGGGGACTGAAGGGTTAAGCAGGCACGGCGCGGGGACGCCGGCGGGCAGCGGTGCTTCAGAGCAGAGCCGTGTTCGTGCGAAGGCAAGTCATTTCCCGAAACACTGCAGACACATGGCCGGGGGCGGTCTCAAACCTTTGGAGACCAAAATGGCTCGCAGGAGTTAGAAGTAATAAGGTGTTTTTTCCCCCTGCTTTCTCCTTCACTGAAATTCTGTAAGGTTGCTATACATTACCCAGGAACAATGCCGTTGTTTCTTTCTTTTCTTCCTTTGTGTGTGTGCGTGTGTGTTTTGTGGGTATTAAGATCCATTACAATCTGACATTTTTAAGATTGGTTATCCTGTAGTTGGGTGTTAAATTGAAGTTGTTTGTTTTGAATTTAATTCTTTCATTTTTCAAGGAGTGTGGGTGTGGGGGGGGGGGCAGGGAGACAAAAAGGCAGCCAAGGTTTGCTGGGCATTTCCAGGATTTGGAATCCAGTTTATCACAGAATTTAAGATCCTTTCCAGTCGTTCCCTGCCTCCCTAAATTGGTCAGATACTCAACTGGGGAAGTAGCAGGGTCCGTATTCTTTCCTGAACCCGTTTCTTATGTGATACAATTTCACCAGTTATCCCTAAACTAAACCTTACCCATATCTGTCTCTCAATCTGGTTCCCAAATTGGAGGAATTCTCTGTGATGTGGCTAGAGTTGCCAGCTCCAGATTGGGAAATATGGAGATCTTGGGAGTGGAGCTTGAGGAGGGCGGGGTTTGGAGAGAGGAGGGACTTCAATGGGGTACAATGCCATAGAGTCCACCTTCTGAAGCAGCCATTTTCTCCAAACAAGTTGATCTCTTTTGCCTGATCAGATCTCCAGCCTCCACCTGCAGGTTGGGAACCCTAGATATAGCCCTCTTGTGGGGTGGAGAAGATAGGGTACTTGTGATTCCCTGAATGCACTTCTGGTATGGTACAGTTTTAACAGTTATCACAAAACTCAGATCATTTTGAATGTTTCTCTGTTTCCCAAATCAGTCAAATTCTCAGTGTAACATCTCTTTGGAGAAGAAGAAAAGGAGAGTCCATGCGCTTTCCTGAACTTATTTTTTTAAAAGATACAGTGTTAGAAATTACCTGAAAACTTAGATCAATCTATCATCATCTTCATCATCTATCAATTTATCAATCTATCATCAATCACTCTACCATCTACCTACCTACCTGCCTAGTCAAATTCTCTAAAGTTTTGGTATAGTGTGTGAGGCAGGGAGAGAAGAGGAAAGCTAGGGGACATATTTTTGACTGCATTCCTTATACAATGCAATTTTAACAATTATCTGTCCTGCCTGCCTTGGACCTAGTGGGGCCTGCGTATGGTTATGATACCCTCTACGTCTGGAGCAGCTAAATAAACACCACATCGAGTAAATTAGTGCAGCTCTGCTATTAGACCAGGAGCAATTTGAAGGACATCTGTTAACTCTTTTTCAAATGCCCTGTCCTTAGTCTTCAGGCTGAAAAGTTTCTGTTCTTAATTAGTACTTTAGCGGTGCAATCCTAAGTGGAATCATACCCTTCTAAGCCCCTTGAAGGCAATGAACTTAGAAGAGTGTACCTCTGTTTAGGATTGCACTGCAAGAGTAACAAAATAACTGTGGAGTTGAGCTCAGGAAAGAGAAATCTGGTTTTGAGGAATTCTTCTGGCCCTCCCCGTGTTCTAAAATACTCACACAATTTATCGGCATCTTAATCGAAAACGGGTGCCATCCTTTCAACGCAAGGCATGTTAATGCACAATCTTTCTCTCCAGTGGAAGAGGTGGAGGGTGCATGCAGCACAGGGTTGCCAGCTCTGGGTTGGGAAATACCTGGAGAATTTGGGGGTGGAGCCTGGGGGGGGCGGGTTTGGAGAGGTGAGGGTCCTCAGTGCGGTATAATGCCATAGAGTCCACCTTCCAAAACAGCCATTTTATCCAGGTGAACTGATCTCTGTCACTTGGAAATCAATTGTAATAGCAGAAGAACTACAGCTACCACCCAGGGATTGCCACAAATTTTGGTGCAATGTGTGTTTCAATGGCCTAAGCCTGGAAGGTATGATGTATAATGCCCGAAATATGATGCATGTGGATATTTACTAGCAGTTCTTAAGATATTCAGAGGTGAGTGGGGAATTGCTGCAAATTCTGACATTTGCCGAGGCCCATTGATAAACATTCAAAGCCCCCTTGGTGATACTACTGTTTGAAAACCCCTTGTGGTTTTCTGGAAACATGAGACTGCATCTTCCATCCTCACTAACCAGTCATCTCCCTTCAGTGGAGGAAATAACCTTCTACATGGGGAACCTACATGGGCCTATTTCCAACACATCACATCCACTAGGTGGATCTTGTCTATTGCAGATGGCTTCATAGGTAAGATCCAACTGACTGACAGAAGCCACCCAAGGACCAGGAGTTTTAGGACCAGGAGCTTTATTGAGGAAGCCTGCCATTAGAATTATGTGCCCTGCAATTTCTTTTGGTAAGATCACCAGCTCTGGGTTGGAAGGTACTTGGAGACTTTGGGGGTGGAGCCTGGGGAAGGTGGGGCTCAGGATGGAGAGTGGGGTATAATACCACAGAGTCCACCCTCTGAAGGAGCCATTTTTCTCCAGGGGAGCTGATCTTGATTGTCTGGAGATTATAATAGCGAGGGATCTTCAGGGGCCACCTGGATGTTGGCAAAGCTATCTTTAGAATTGCAGAAGAAACAAGGGTGCACCGCCTGGAGACTCATATATGTCTTGCTTGATCTGACTGTGGAACTCCCTCCCAAGAGAAGCCCATCTGATTCAGTCATTAGGGACTTCTAAGAGAACAACTTGATAAGTTTGTGATTTCAAAAAGCCTTTGGGAAGCCAGTTGGATGCCTGTTTGGACCATGTTGTGTTTGTATTTTTTTTTAACTTTAAAGGCTTATATGTGGCATGGAAAGTGTTAGCAGCCTCAGGGGCCATTGGGCACAACGGCTGCTTGCTACGCTGTGAAAAAAAAAAAGTCCAATCCTGCCTCTTCAGTATCATGAAGGCTGCCTCCTGACAGGCAAAGAAAGCCGGAGGGACTTCAAGCCACAGGGGAGGAGAGCTGCTGGCGGCCTGTCTCCTTCTTTTGCTTCTCGCTGGTTATCTTTCTTACGGCAGCCCATCTTCCCTTGCAGTCGAGAGGTGAGATTAGGAGCAACCTGAGAGAGATAACGGGAGGCAAATAAGTGTGGGCTGAGCTGGCTGCGTGTCCTCTGAGGAACACTCCTGAGTGTCTGTTCCCACTCCGAAGGAGACCAGAAGTCAAGACCTGTTTGGACGTCATGTCCACTTGTACAGCCTGGCAGCATTGTGTATGGAGAGTGACCACTGCGGAGCTCCTGATATGCATGATTACTGTGTTGTCTGAACAGGGCTAATGTGTGTATTTTACAGGCTGCTTTAGCTTCAGTGCACGTGAACCAGAATTCGGAATAAAATCCAGTGATTTTATGGGTACCAAAGCTTTAAAGGAAAGGAAAAGGAAAGGTCCCCTGTGCAAGTACCTGTCATGAGCCCTGATGAGGAGGAGCTGGAAGAGTTAACAGACCTGGAAGAGTTGCAAGCCAGTTCCTCGCTGAACAAACAGCAGCTGGCCCATCAATCACTCTCCAGGCACCAGTGTCAGCTGTTGACATCAATCTCCTCCCATCTCAAGAGTTCGAAGCAGGCTCCGGAAAGAACTTTCAGAGTGAAGACATGAGGCACGCCGATGCTTCAGATCTCTCAGCCCTGAGTTCTAGCAGAGTCACTGCCACCCAGGGAGCAGGCTGATTGAGACTCCCATATAGTTCCCACCCAGGACCTGGTAACCTTGTGGAAGCAACAAGTCTATTCTCTGGCTTGCATCCACGCTCCTTCCTGATCCTGACCTGCTTGATTTCCTTGGCACCCTGACCTTGTGGCTTTTGGACATTGACTTCTGATTCCAGTTTGTGATTCTGCATTGGTGACTTGGCTCCTGCTTGACTTCCTGGACTTTGATCTTGGACTGGCTTTGGACTCCTGCCTGCCCGCACCCTGAGAATGTGACAGCACCAGTCGTTTCCGACTCTGGGGTGATGTTGCTTTCGCAATGTTTTCGTGGCAAATTTTTTATGGGGTGGTTTGCCATTGCCTTCCCCAGTCATCTACGCTTTCCCCCCAGCAAGTTGGGTACTCATTTTACCAACCTCGGAAGGATGGAAGGCTGAGTCAACCTCGAGCCGGCTACCTGAAAACCCAGTTCTGAACTCAGGTCGTGAGCAGAACTTTGGACTGCAGTACTGCAGCTGCGCATGCTGAATACTCATTTTGTTCCTGTTCAGACAATATGGTGGCTGTGCACATTGGGAAGATCTACTTCCCAATGTAGGGGGGGGAGGGACCGTTTTCTCTCTTATACCTGACCCACACTGGGTCCCTAAATGCCTGGGAGATGATTCTGAGACTACAAACTTGATGTGCATGCATGATAGGAAATCATTGTGGTAGATCCAGATACAACTGAACACACCGTGTTAGAACTTCTGCTCGGGAAAGTCTGGCTCATCGCCTTCACATTTTCTGACTAGTTTATTATTCTTAATTATGGAAGGCTTACAGCTGACACTTAAACAAACAAACCACATCCTTGCTGCAGAACTTGGTCTGCTGGTCTCTTCCGTGGTCCTGTCCTATGCCTTAGCAATCAAGATCTTCTGGACTAGCAGAGCATCCCTTAACTGCAGCACTCTCCTTTGCTCCGCCCACCCAAATTGGTGAAAATTTAGAAGGCAAGGTTTGAAATCATTTGTACAAGCCCCAGCCTTGGGCATGGAGGAAGCTCATAAGAATGACTATATGTAAGACGACAAAACAATCTCACTGTGCTGCATTGTGCACACATAAATAAGTGGTGAGGTTCCCCTTCTAAAGGTCCCTGGTGTGTTTGGTCTGGTAGCAGCTATATCCCGGGTTGCCAGCTTCCAGGTGGGGCATGGAAATCTTCCAGAATTATAACTGATTTCTAGACTGCAGAGGTAATTTCCTCTGGAGAAAACGAGGGCTTTGCAGGTGGGACTCTAGGCCATTATGCGTTGCTGAGGTCCCCTTCTCTCCCCAAACTCTACCCTCCCTAGGTGCCACCTCCAAATCTCCAGGGATTTTCAAGCAGAGTTGGCAAGCCTACCCAAACCTTCACTGGCCGTGGGGAAAAATGACTTGGCCAGGATGTGGTGCAACTCCATCCAGACCCAGTTCCAGATATTTGTGGGCAGTGGTCTTTCTCTCACATGCACATATGCACACTCACCCACCACTAGGGTGGCCAGACCGTCCCGGTCTCCCGGGACATTCCCGGATCTGGCCACCCAATCCCGGATCCCGGGCTGCCTATACCGGGACCATTAAAGGTCCCGGTTTAGGCAGCCCCGGAGCCGGTGGGCCGCGGGCGCGGGCGGGGAAGGCGGGGAGTGAGGGAGGGAGCGTCCCTGCGCCTGCGCAGGGCCCCTGCGCACGCGCAGGGACGCTCCCACCCTCACTCCCCGCCTTCCCCGCCCACGCGCGGGGCCCGGCGGCAGTGGTGGAGGCCTCTCCGTGGCCTCCGCTGGTCGCTGGAAGCCCTCCAGAGACTCTGGAGGGCCTCCAGCGACCAGCGGAGGCCGCGGAGAGGCCGCGGGGCACCCGGCGCTGGTCCCGGAAGGCCTTCCAGAGCCTCTGGAAGGCCTTCGGGGACCAGCGCCGGCCAGCGAAGGCTTCCCCGCGGCCTCCGCTGGTCCCTGGAGGCCCTCCAGAGTCTCTGGAGGGCCTCCAGGGACCAGCGGAGGCCGCGGGGAAGCCGCGGGGCACCCGGCGCTGGTCCCGGAAGGCCTTCCAGAGGCTCTGGAAGGCCTTCCGGGACCAGCGCCGGCCAGCGAAGGCTTCCCCGCGGCCTCCGCTGGTCCCTGGAGGCCCTCCAGAGTCTCTGGAGGGCCTCCAGGGACCAGCGGAGGCCGCGGGGAAGCCGCGGGGCACCCGGCGCTGGTCCCGGAAGGCCTTCCAGAGCCTCTGGAAGGCCTTCCGGGACCAGCGCCGGCCAGTGAAGGCTTCCCCGCGGCCTCCGCTGGTCCCTGGAGGCCCTCCAGAGTCTCTGGAGGGCCTCCAGGGACCAGCGGAGGCCGCGGGGAAGCCGCGGGGCACCCGGCGCTGGTCCCGGAAGGCCTTCCAGAGCCTCTGGAAGGCCTTCCGGGACCAGCGCCGGCCAGCGAAGGCTTCCCCGCGGCCTCCGCTGCTCCCTGGAGGCCCTCCAGAGTCTCTGGAGGGCCTCCAGGGACCAGCGGAGGCCGCGGGGAAGCCGCGGAGCAGCCGGCGCTGGTCCCTGGAGGCCTCCAGAGGCCAGCCCCGGCAGCTCCCTCCCTCCCTCGCCGCGAGGCCGCCGCCGGAGGACTCCCCGCCGCCGCCGCCGCTGGATCCGCCGCCCTGGAATAAGGTAAGGGGGCCGAAAGCGGGGGGGGGGGCGGGGGGCGGTTTTCCTTTCTTCCCTCCCTCCCTCCCTTCCTTCCTTCCTTCCTTCCTTCCTTCCTTCCTTCCTTCCTTCCCTCACTCCCTTCCCTTCCTTCCTTCCTTCCCTCCCTCCCTCCCTCCTCCCTTTCTTCCTTTCTTCCTTCCTTCCCTCACTCCCTTCCTTCCTTCCCTCCCTCCTCCCTCCCTCCCTTTCTTCCTTCCTTCCCTCCCTCCCTTGCCTTCCTTCCTTCCCTCCCTCCTCCCTTCCTTTCTTCCTTCCTTCCTTCCCTCCCTCCCCCCTTCCTTCCTTCCCTCCCTCCCTCCCCCTTCCTTCCTTCCTTCCCTCCCTCCCTCCCCCTTCCTTCCTTCCCTCCTTCCTTCCTTCCTTCCTTCCTTCCTTCCTTCCTTCCTTCCTTCCTTCCTTCCTTCCTTCCTTCCTTCCTTCCTTCCTTCCTTCCTTCCTTCCTTCCTTCCTTCCTTCCTTCCCTCCCTCCCTTCCTTCCTTCCTTCCTCCCTTCCCTTCCTTCCTTCCTTCCTTCCTTCCCTCCCTCCCTTCTTCCTTTCTTCCCTTCTTCCCTTCCTCCCTTTCTCCCTTCCTTCCTTCCTTCCCTCCCTCCCTCCTTATGTTGTTATGTGATGCAGAGTGTTGGACTGGATGGGCCACTGGCCTGATCCAACAGGGCTTCTCTTATGTTCTTATGTGACGCAGAGTGTTGGACTGGATGGGCCACTGGCCTGATCCAACAGGGCTTCTCTTATGTTCTTATGTGATGCAGAGTGTTGGACTGGATGGGCCACTGGCCTGATCCAACAGGGCTTCTCTTATGTTCTTATGTGACGCAGAGTGTTGGACTGGATGGGCCACTGGCCTGATCCAACAGGGCTTCTCTTATGTTGTTATGTGATGCAGAGTGTTGGACTGGATGGGCCACTGGCCTGATCCAACAGGGCTTCTCTTATGTTGTTATGTGATGCAGAGTGTTGGACTGGATGGGCCACTGGCCTGATCCAACAGGGCTTCTCTTATGTTCTTATGTGATGCAGAGTGTTGGACTGGATGGGCCACTGGCCTGATCCAACAGGGCTTCTCTTATGTTCTTATGTGACGCAGAGTGTTGGACTGGATGGGCCACTGGCCTGATCCAACAGGGCTTCTCTTATGTTGTTATGTGATGCAGAGTGTTGGACTGGATGGGCCACTGGCCTGATCCAACAGGGCTTCTCTTATGTTGTTATGTGATGCAGAGTGTTGGACTGGATGGGCCACTGGCCTGATCCAACAGGGCTTCTCTTATGTTATTATGTGACGCAGAGTGTTGGACTGGAGGGGCCACTGGCCTGATCCAACAGGGCTTCTCTTATGTGACAATACTGACTTTGGTGGACCCAAGCACTGATTCAGTGTAAGGGAGCTTTGTGTTTGTGTCTTCTAGTGCAATTTTGTTCTCAGATCCTGTATTTACTTCATCAGTATATGGGATAAGGCACTTTCTCAACTGTGCTGCATAATGCAGCCTATTTATTTTGTCCTGTTGGCTCTGTTGGCTCTATCTGCGCCACCTTCATCACTTTCGGGGTGTGGATCCCCCAGTGGAGTGGTCTCCCGACTCCCTCCGCCGGCTGTTTCTGATAGCCCTGCGCCCCCTCTTTCATTTGATATGTGTCCCGTGCGGGTGCCACCCTCCCGCCGGGAGATGCCGCAAAATGAGCCCCCTTGAGGCTTATGGCGGCAGGGCTCGGGGGAAGCGAGCTAGACTGCTGTTCTTTTGAGGGGTTATAGAGTGTTTCGAGCCCGTCCCTGTGGCATCGGTCCCATCGTTGTGGGGCCCAGGGGGCCGGCGCAGCGGCACGCTGAAGCAGCCTGTCGGTCACTTCCAGGTTCCTGTCCTGCATCTTGACCGGTGTTATTAGTGACAGGCTGCTTCGGCGTGCCGCTGCGCCGGCCCCCTTGGTCCCACAACGATGGGACCGATGCCACAGGGACGGGCTCGAAACACTCTATAACCCCTCAAAAGAACAGCAGTCTAGCTCGCTTCCCCCGAGCCCTGCCGCCATAAGCCTCAAGGGGGCTCATTTTGCGGCATCTCCCGGCGGGAGGGTGGCACCCGCACGGGACACATATCAAATGAAAGAGGGGGCGCAGGGCTATCAGAAACAGTCAGCGGAGGGAGTCGGGAGACCACCCCACTGGGGGATCCACACCCCGAAAGTGATGAAGGTGGCGCAGATAGAGCCAACAGAGCCAACAGGACAAAATAAATAGGCTGCATTATGCAGCACAGTTGAGAAAGTGCCTTATCCCATATACTGATGAAGTATATACAGGATTTGAGAACAAAATTGTTTCCGGCGGTGATATTTGGGGGATTTTTGGGGACGTCACAGGAAGTGCTGTGAAGTCACTTCCTGTTTCCGGCAGGTGACGCGGGGGAAATGATGTCACAGGAAGTGATGCCACTTCCTGTTTCCGGTGGTGGCATGACATCACCGGAAGTGACGTCACCGGAAGTGACGTCACTTCCTGTTTCCGGCGGCGCACGCGCTTCGCGCG
The DNA here is from genome assembly GCF_032191835.1 of Heteronotia binoei. Taxonomy (NCBI): domain Eukaryota; kingdom Metazoa; phylum Chordata; class Lepidosauria; order Squamata; family Gekkonidae; genus Heteronotia; species Heteronotia binoei. Next base: position 28,701,670 of record NC_083236.1, read on the forward strand.
CGCGCACCCCCCCCCCAGTGTCCCTGGCTGGCCTTCAGACATTATGGTCACCCTACCCACCACATACCATATGCTCTGCACGTTACACAGTCCTAACATTGTGTCCAGGTCCACCACCATGAAAACGTCCTATTGGGTGTGTACTGTGAATTCTTTTCTAGGAATTCAGTTCGTATACATGCAGGGCCTAGTTTGGATTGGGACTTTGGCATGTGGAGAGAGGGCACTTTAGCCTCTCTCTGGATTTTGTTGGAACAGACGTTGTGGCTGCCCCTGTTCTGAATTTCTTCTTGGACCAAAGATTTCCAAGGTTCACATCTCCCTTACCCATTTAATGAACTGCTTCAATAACCCATATCAGATTTGGTCATGACAGAAAGACAGAGCTGGTTTTCCTACTTTAAAACTGCACTCCCCTTCAATGAAAGGTTGCCTCCACCTGTATTGTCTAGTCTGCCAGTTAGGATCATATTAACATATGAAACTGCTTTATATTGAATCAGACCCTCGGTCCATCAAAGACAGTATTGTCTCCTCAGACTGGCAGCGGCTCTCCAGGATCTCAAGCTGAGGTTTTTCACGTCTAATTGCCTGGACCCTTTTTAGTTGAAGATGTCAGGGATTGAACTTGGGACCTTCTGCATACCAAGCAGATGCTCTACCACTGAGCCACCGTCCCTACCTAAAAGTTTAGAACATATGAACATATGAAGCTGCCTTATACTGAATCAGACCCTCGGTCCATCAAAGTCAGTATTGTCTACTCAGACTGGCAGTGGCTCTCCAGGGTCTCAAGCTGGGGGTTTTCACACCTATTTGCCTGGACCCTTTTTAGCTGGAGATGCTAGGGATTGAACCTGGGATGCTCTACTACTGAGCCACCATCCTGCTGTCTTGTACTCTGCTGGCAGAGGTGAACTGGTTGGCAACTACAGACAGGGCTTTTTTGGTGGTGGTACCTTGCCTTTTGGAATGCTTCCATTAGGTACCTTACTGTCCTGTTTTGCCGGTCCAAAGCATTCCTTTTATCTTGTGCTTTTGACAAAGCATTTTGAAACATCTCTTTTAGTTGATTTGTGGTCTGCTTCTGACCCCAGGATTCCTTTATCAATATCACTGTAGGCTGCTCAATGTATGTTTTATGCCCCAGCTTACTTTTTGAACGGCTTCAGCTTACTTTTAATGGCTTTGTTTTGTTTCCAGTGGTTGTATTTTCGTGGCCTTGTTTTAGTCATAAGCTGTCTGGAGCAAGTCTCTGGAGAGGCATCATATCAGCTTTCTAAACCGATTGATCAATAATGAGCATTGCTCCCCAAAACAGTCAGGTGGCTTTGAGGCTGATGTTTGACACCTGGCTTTCCTTTCCATCAGTGAAGGTGGGCAGATAAGATCATGGGTTGGCGAATTCCAATTTATGGGGGCCATGGATTATGAAGCTGTCGTAATTAGAAACTTTGTTTTGGAATTTAAGATTAAACTCGGAGTTGCCACATTTACAACTTTAAGCAGTTGTACTCCTTTTAACCATGGAGTACAATTGGAGCTGTTACATCTTTTGGAGTCAGAGTCTACAGCCTAGGGAAACATGCAAGTAGATCCTGTCTTATTGGGAAACGTGTGTACCTGTGAGATTATGCACAAAGCTCATTCCAGCAGTCCATTTCAGAAGAATTTGGCTATGGGTGGTAGGTCATCCAGGTAGGTTAATCAGACCTGAGCTCCAGTGTCTCATTGGCAGCTTAAACAAAAATGCACCAGAACAGCAAATTTTTTTGAAGCTGCAGCTTTTGACTTTTTGAAGTTACTTGCCTTCTGTTGGTGCCTGAAGATAACACTGAATAACATATTTGAACAATTCATGTGTGAAAAAACTAAAATTGTAGCTCATGAACTGATTTCCTTCACACATTGGTGAAATTTAAGTCTTTTTTCTTCAGACCTTTGAGGGGCAGGATATTTGTGGGAAAAATGACACACGGGTTTCTCTAAGAGGACAATCTTTTCCTGTGTCTCTCCTTCTAGAGGTCAGGCAATATCATATCCTCAACCAGAAAGCCGTTCAAAGCTTTCTAACACTGACTGTTTTTGTCCTTTCACTTAATGTTCTGCTTAAATGTTTTCAGATTCTGCATATTGCATTCAGCAACAGCAGATCTCCTAACTGTGCCAAAATAAATCCAAAGTCCAGTGGCACCTTTTTTTAAAAAATGATTTCTTCATGAGTTTTTGTGACTTATTGCTGACTTCTCCAAGTATGGGGAGATGAACCTGGAAATCTTACTTGAGAAAGGAGATGAGGGGAGTTAAAGTGGAGAGTGAATTCTCTCAGTAACCTTTTTTTTTTTTGAGGGGGGGGGATAGAAAGGTTAGGTATGAATCGGTTATAAAACTTCAAAGTGTGAGTTCTCTGCGTGCCTGAAATGGAACCTCAAACCATGAATGATGGGAGAAGTCAGAAGTTCAACAAACAAGCAAAGTGATAAGTTTAACTAAGAATGTACAGTTACTAGTATAAAGTTATGGTCTGCTGAAACGTTTTAAGAACAGCCAGTCAAAATGTCTGAAAAATGGATCCTGTCGAGCTGTTAGAGATTGTTATGACTGTACAAGAACCCAAATCTCTGTTTAAGCTAAGATGAGAAAACCTGACCTTGAAGCTTTCTATAGGGGGTAAGAAGTATAATCTGACTCTAGCTTAATCACACTACATATTAAAAGTAATAGATGGCAGGGGCCATGGCTCAGCATTAGAGCAGCACACAGAAGGTCCCATATTCAGTCCTTCCCATCTCCAACTGAAAGCATCAGCTGGTAAGTTATGTGAAACTCTGCAGGTGGATTTTGCACATCTCTTTGATGGGTCTCTCGTTAGCATCCTGCTTGGGTGAAGGGCCACTGCTCATGTTGCTTTTAGGAGGACTGTTTGGAACACATTTGTGCCTCAGCTCTCCATACAGCTGCCAACCTCCAGGTGGGCAACCAAGAGATGGAAAAGGGTAAATACAAAAAGCCAAGGCATGAAAAGTAACTAACACTACTAAACAAAAATATTCAAAATTATTCAAAATATATTCCAAAATCACAATAATCAGTCATAAGCAATCACGTTCCTATGAAGCTTCAAAAATTCATAGCGCATACGTCTATCAATAACCAAAATATAGTACCATAATACAAATGCTAATAAATCTAGTAGGACAGATAATGGCTGGACCAAGTTTGGGAGAATTTACGTAACATAAGCAGACACGGACTCATACAGAAAAGCCTCTGATGGTATGTTTCTCCTCATGTTTTTATCAAAGAGTCATCTTCAACAGTCCATCTCATTTCAACCAAGGCAACTCTTTCTCAAGCACCTCTGCAGAGAAAAAATTAGTTGGAATGAGATGGACTATTGAAGACACAAGTGAGATTGATGAGGAACGACTTTGTATGGATTGGTTATAAGATCTTTATTGAACATCAACACTGCACAAGTCCTTTCTAAGAAAAACAGAGGAGTGGAAAGGAAGACAGACCTATTTTGGTTATTGATGCACTTCTGCACTTTATGAATTTTTTTTGAAGCTTCATAGGAACTTTCTTACATATGTGATTGTTTATGACTGATTATTGTGAATTTGGAATACATTTAGGATAATTTAGAATATTTTTGTTTACTGGTGTTAGTTCATTTTCACTGCTTGGTTTTTTGTATTTAACCTCCAGGTGGGTCCTGGAGATCTCCTGGAATTACAACTGATGTCCAGATTACAGAGATCAGCTCCCCCCAAGTCAATGTCTGCTTTGCAGGGTGAACTCCCTGTCATTGTATCCTATTCAGGTCCTTCCCTCCCCAAACCCTCTTTCCTAATCCCCAATATGTCCACACGGGCCTTTTTTTGCAGCAGGAACTCCTTTGCATATTAGGCCACACACTCCTGATGTAGCCAATCCTCCTGAAGCTTATAGTAGGTCCTGTACTAAGAGCCCTGTAAGCTCTTGGAAGATTGGCTACATCAAGGGTGTGTGGCCTAATATGCAAAGCAGTTCCTGTTACAAAAAAAAGGCCTGTCTCCAGGATTTTTGCAACCCAGATTTGTCAGTTCTAGGTCTCCCCTTCCTTTTGTCTCATACCCAACCCGTGAAACGCTTTCTGCTAGGCCAAATATATCCTACATCTGAGAGGGAGAATGAATAGTGTGGCCAAATGAATGCTGAAGTTGGCTATTCTCAATGCATTAAAACACCCTGAGATCTCTCTGTGTATTTTGTATAATTCATTCACATTTCTGTGCTTTCATGTATCAGAAAAATTTAAAATCTAGGACCCATGAGATGAAATACATTTCTCACTCCTTTTTGTTGTTGTTTTGTTTTCCCATCCATTTGAAAAGGATTTAATCAAAGAGAGTACTGCAAACAAGGAGTTAAGCTAGTCAGAGATGTGGAGAAGAGATATGAAGTGGTAGCAAACAAAGGGAGGCTGGGAGATGTGATTTTGGAAGGTTGTGGAGAGCCTGTGGGCTCCAGGGTTGTCTCATGTTGGATATTGCTTGTGTTGTATCACAAGAAAGTGGATTCTCCCAGACCCAGCTCTGTCTCATATCTTTATTGCCAGTGGTAACAGCAGACCTGGAGAATCGTTTGGGAGTCTCAGACATGCCTCTCTGCCTTGACTAATTCATTTTGCAAACCTTTCTCTGTGACTCTTGCCTTCAAAACTGATCCTTGATCAGCTTTCCTTCTGCACCACAGTTGGAAAGACCACTTTCTCTCTACCTTAGCTATGGCAACAGTTAACAGTACAGTCCTTTTTATCCAGGAGGGTGGATTCAGATATCTGGTGCCATTTTCCCAGATGACAGTCATTTGAAGCACCCTTGGAGACCAGCAAGCAATGAATATCTGGCTTGCTCAAGGCATGGTGGCACTAAGTAAGCCCTACTGAACTTGGTGGAACTTACTTCAGCATAAATGTATGTAGGACTGGACTGTAAAAAGTGCATTTCTTCCTGCGTGTTCATCTCAGTGATAGATTTAAGATAGTGAATCTTTCACAGTGATAGATTCTCTTCCCACTGACTAGGTCACGCCAGGTCAAAGAGGCTTTTCCTGGTTATCTCTAGGATTCTCTTTTCTGAAGACTTTATAGCATTCTATTCCTCCAAAACTCTGTTCCCACTTTGGAGGTGGGGGAAAGCTTGGCCCACCCATTATCTGTCCTGCTAGATCTATTAGTATTTGTGCAAAGGTGAGCTGAGGTATGTCTGGGAAGCAATTGAACTGACTTTATCCCCTCCTGCGGAGAGGGAGAGACCCTGTTAAAATGCAAAGGGGAGGTTTTACTCATCTCAGACCAACCAGGAAAAAAAGGCATTTCTTCACACCATTCATACATTCTTAGGCAATTTGAATATGTGAAACAGGCATCTGATAACTTAAACCTAATTATTCTCTTCAGTGGTGGTTCATGGATTCTGCTGCAGATCACCACAGCCATGGTGCTGAGGAACTGAGTGAAATATCTGCATTTGGGAATCAACACTGCATTAGTAATTGGCAGAGACTGACCAAGAGAGGGATTTTGGAGTTGTGGTAGAAAGTGAGAAAATATTAGCCACAGGGTATACCACAAGTGTCTGGGGCAGTGATGCTCTGCATTCTTGGTGCTTGTGGGGGGCAACAGTGGTAGGGCTTCTAGTGTCCTAGCCCCACTAGTGGACCTCCTAATGGCACCTGGGTTTTTTGTGTGTGTATGACACACTGTTGACACAGAGTATTGAACTGAGAATGTCGAGACAGTGTGTGTGACTGCAACAAAAAGGGCCAATGCTATGCTGGGGATTATTAGGAAGGGAATTGAAAACAAATCTGGCAATATCATAAATCAATGGTACAGCCTCATTTGGAGAACTGTGTACAATTCTGGTCTCCACACCTAAAAAAAGATAATATAGCATTGGGAAAAGTCCAGAAAAGGGTAACTAGAATGATTAAAGGGTTGGGACACTTTCCCTGTTAAAGCACTTGGGGCTCTTTTGCTTGGAGAAACGTCAACTGAGGGGTGACGTGATAGAGGTTTACAAGATTATGCATGGGCTAGAGAAGGTAGAGAAAGAAGTACTTTTCTCCCTTTCTCACAATACAAGAACTCGTGGAAACAGAACAAATAAAATGAAGTACTTATTCACGCAAAGGGTGATTAACACATGGAATTCACTGCCATAGGAGGCGATGGTAGCTACATGCATAGATGCCTTTAAGAGGGGATTGGATAAACATATGGAGCAGAGGTCCATCAGTGGCTATTAGCCACAGGGTATAGATGGAACTCTGTCTGGGGCAGTGATGCTCTACATTCTTGGTGCTTGGGGCGGGGCAACAGTGGGAGGCCTTCTAGAGTCCTGGCCTCACTAGCAAACCTTCTGATGGCAACTGGTTTTTTGGCCACTGTGTGACCCAGAGTGTTGGACTGGATGGGCCATTGGCCTGATCCAACATGGCGTCTCTTATATTAGCAATGCTCTTTTATTACATTATTATTATAAATTAATTCATTATTCCACAGGACCTGTAAACAGCTCTTTCACCAGGCTTTCAGCTGAGGCAGTGGGCGTACTTGTTATCGGCCTCCCCCCCTCATTCCATCCCAGCACTACAAGGTCTGCTGGACTTGGACAATAGGTCACATATGTGAGGCAGAATCTGCCATCTTAGTCTGTCTAATTTTATATTTTAAACTAGCCAGTTTGGTGTAGTAGTTAAGTGTGCGGACTCTTATCTGGGAGAACCAGGTTTGGTTCCCCACTCCTCTACTTGCACCTGCTGGAATGGCCTTGGGTCAGCCATAGCTCTGGCAGAGGTTGTTCTTGAAAGGGCAGCTGCTGTGAGAGCCCTCTCCAGCCCCACCCACCTCACAGGGTGTCTGTTGTGGGGGAGGAAGGTAAAGGAGATTGTGAGCCGCTCTGAGACTCTTCGGAGTGGAGGGTGGGATATAAATCCAATATCTTCTTTTACTGTTTTTACTGTTGACTGTTTTATGATGTAACCCACCCTGAGCCTGTTCTACGGGAAGGGCGGGCTAAAAATCGAATAAAATAAATAAATTGTCACAGTCCGATATTTGACTGGTAGATCTAGCCAAGTTCTTGGGAATTGCAGGATTCCTTCTGTTCCAAGCAACACAGTTTTCTGGAGCTGAGCTGTAGTTATTTGCTCATTACACAGAATGTCCAGGTGTGTCTACTGCTCCAAGGGCTCCAATGACAATTGGCACAATGGTAACCTTCTCCTCCTCTCTGTTCTTTAACTTTTTGTAGGTCTTTGTATTTTGTGATCTTCTTGTGTTCATTCCTGGTGATCCATACCCTATTTCTTATAATGTCTGCAATTGCGATATCAGGGGTGTGATACTCCATTTGTATTTGTAATTGGAAGTCCTAAGGAATCTTTGTTTCATAATTCTCCATGATCTAGTCTGGTTTGTGCTCCCATGAATTTGTGGTTGATGTTAAGCCATACTTTTTGCAAAGATTCCAGTGCAACATAGCTGCAGCTCTCTCATTACATTCTTTATAGTCAGTTTGAGCAATTTTACTTCTACTCTGGCTACTCTGTATAATTGTATCATTTTAGAATATCATTTATGGATAAGAGTAACTATGGATCAGATCTTGACAGCTAAGTGGCTAGTACTTGGATGAGAGACCACCATTGAAGTTCAGGCTTGCTACACAGAGGCAGGCTATGGGCAGGGCTTTTTTTGATCAGGAACATATAGGAATGCAGTTCTGGCTGGCTTGGTGTCAGGGGGTGTGGCCTAATATGCAAACAAGTCCCTGCTGGGCTTTTTTCTACCAAAAAAGCTCTGGCTATGGGAAACCACCTCTTAATGTCTCTTGATTTGCAAAATCTATGGGGTTACCATAAGTCAGATGCAACTTGACGGCAACAAACATTTATAATGATTTATAATAACCAAGACTGATAAATAGCAGTTTGATTTTGTAACTCGTGCTCGGGGCCACTCTGGAGACTGTGGGAAGGGTATTATCTCTCATTTTGATCTGATCTAGTTCACTAGGAGTTTTTATCATGAGGTTTGGTCTGAGGTTTGGTCATATTATTGTGAGGCTCAGCTGCTGTACTGTTTCTTGAATTATACTGGGATCCAACTGGAGTGAATACAACTAGTTCTTAATTCGTTCAGAACTCTCCAATGCCCTTTCAAGAGTCTGGAACCCTCAGTAGGATGAGTGACTAATGAGGGTCAGCAAAACTGTGTGTTTGATTGTTCAGGGCAAGCGGAGAATTGTTTCACCAGAGGACACAGACAAGAAAACCTGTAAATACTGATGTTATCCATGACAGAGAATGCCAGTGAGAATTACATGAGTTGAGAGGATGCTGAACTCATTCACCAGCACGGGACTGAACTGGATGTGAAATCTGGCATGAGCTGGGCCTGGAGTTCCTTGATCTGTCTTATATGGACGTTACAGCCACTTGTTAGTGTCTTTGAAGCAAATTTTCAAGGGCATGATGGCCCCATTTAGAATGAGACCATGGAATGGGAGAGAGCATTTTTGTGAGCCAAAATGACCCCGGGGGGCACTATCGGCCCCATTGTGGGATTGGCCATGCAGTGTTCAGTGCACATCATAGAGTCCTGCAGTGGGACAAATAGTGCCCCATCAGGCCAATTCAGCCTGGTAAAAATGGCATGGAAGGGAAGAAGGAGAAAAAGAGGAGGAGGAAGAAGAAGAAATTGGATTTATATCCCACCCTTCACTCAGAGTCTCAGAGCGGCTCACAATCTCCTTTACCTTCCTCCCCCATAACAAACACCCTGTGAGGTAGGTGGGGCTGAGAGAACTCTCACAGAAGCTGCCATTTCAAGGACAGCTCTGTGAGAACTATGGCTGTCCCAAGGCCATTCCAGCAGCTGCAAGTGGAGGAGTGGAAGCCCACTCTCCCCCAGGATTGTGGTTCTGATCTAAGTTAAGCCCCAGTATGCCTGCAAACCTTGTTTAAAGACAGTAACATTTGACTATAGCTCCATACGAGTCAGGTCAGACCTGACTCATGCCAGACCCCACCTCTAGTGTGGCCCTTAATGGTGTGTACACAATGAGCTTCTTAAATTCTCTTAACTCTGTGTCAAGATTGTGGTCCTCAAGGGGAAAGATAGGCAGGCCCGTTCAACATACCAAGAATGGATTGAGAGGGCAAGAAAAAGTGTGTGTGTGGTGGTGGTGGGAAGCAGCACAGATGGATTAGCACAAGCCAAAAAACTTTGATTTAAGAAATATTTTGGCATGATCAGCTCTTCCAAATAAAAGCAATTAACACTTCCAAATGCTTGAGTCTGCCGGGTGAAATATGTGTGTGTGTATGTGTAGATGGGTGATTTACATTCTGGAAATGAATATATACATAAGAATTTAGAAGATAAATCTTCTTTGGAGACACCACAGTTAAGTGCAAATACGAACAGAATCTCCAAATGAACTCAGAAGGGGTGAATGGCAGGGTATAAATGAAGCCAATAAATGGGACCAGGAGAGAGGAGGACAGGATGAGAGGAAGCTCTGGAAGGCATGATGGCAAGGTCAGGTATACCATCACTTGACTTATACCACCAGTTTGGTGTAGTAGTTAGAGTGCTGGCCTAGAATCTGGGAGATCTGGGTTTGAATCCATCTTCTTCTGCCATGGAAGCTGGATGAGTAATTTTGAGCAATCACATACTGTCACCTGAACTGTCCAGAGGCTGTGCCTCCACACTTACCAATTCAGTTGGAGGTTACTCAGTCAAGGGAGCTGCCCAGCAACATACCAAGGCCACAGCCAGACCAAAATGATCCTGGGGGCATGGGAACAACAAAAGAGGCAGGGTGGGACCTGGCCAAATACAGAGAAGGCCAAGACTGTGAGGACAGATCCGGGGAAGTGCACCTGCTGGGGTGGAAAATGGGACAAGGAGGCCCAGCATCACTAGGCCTGAGCAGGCTGGAATTAAGTTCGCCCGCCCATCCGCCCATCCATCATCTATCTATCTATCTATCTATCTATCTATCTATCTATCTATCTATCTATCTATCTATCTATCTATCTATCTATCTATCTATCTATCTATCTATCTATCATCTATCTATCTATCTATCTATCTCCCACCTTACCCCACAAGTGGTTCAGGGTGGTTAAAATATATAAAGAACATAATAAACATTAAAACAGGGGTGTCAAACATGTGGCCCGTGGACCAGATCCGGCCCCTGCAGGGCTCAAATCCATCTCACAAGCAACTGGCTGTCTCCTGCTTCCTTCCCTGAGGCTGCTGCGGCATTGCAACTCACTTTTATTCAGGTTCCTCTCCTGTTTCCTGCTTCCTCAAGACTTGATATTTGTCTTTCACAAACACTCTCACACACAGTTCCCTCAGTCACTGCTTCCTGTTTACATGAGAGAGATACAAAGCCAAGTCTTGCTTCCCTCTATTGGCTGAGGTGTCCTCCTTTGGGAAGAAGGGAAGGGGTGGGAAAGAGCAAGTGAAAACAAGGTCCAAGGCTCCTTTAAGATCAGCAAAGTTTTATTTCAGATATAAGCTTTTGTGTACAGGCATTCCTCTTCACAATTTACGTTGAGATCATTGTGCCCTGCTGTTTTCTTTGAGACTTGCTCACCCCCCCCCCCCGCCCCATGTGTATATATGTTAAAAGGAAGGGGAATGTTGAGATAAGGGGAAAGGAGGATTAGATTAAAAGGAAATTATTTTAGCTCATTCTGAAAGTTTTTAAAAGATTAGATTTCTCTGTTTTTATTTTCTTCCAAAGGAATTAGAAGACTTGGGTTGGATTCCATTGTTTAATGACTGGAAATAGATGGCTAAGTGCTTAGAAATACATCTATGATTCCATATGTTTCAGTTCAACATGTCTTCCTTTCACCCCTCCCACCTTGCTGGCTGTCTTTCTTCACTCCCCCTTTGTTTTTTTCAAACTGTTTCATTATTATCACTAGCACTGAGTAGGTTTTTACCGGTCTGAAATCAAGACATTATCCCCCTCTCTAGTTTAAATAGATGAAGGGAAGAAAGGAAGAAACCTAACAGCATAGCTGGCAATTTTTATTAGTGAGAAGGAGCAAAATTTGTACAGGGCATGAGCTTTCATGAGTCACTGCTCAATTCTTCAGATACAGCTAGAATGTGAGTCCATTGGTCCTTATAACTTGAAGATGCCAAATGACAGTAGTAGGTGTTGATAATAAGATACAAAACTTAGGTCTCAATTCAGTCCTGGAGGATGCATTGTTTTGAGCTTCATTGTCAATTACAATTCAGCAGTCTATCTTTCTATTCTCCCTTTGAAATTCCTTTGTAAGAGCACTGCTCCTCTTATGTCAGCAACTAAATGTTGTGGTTTCTAATATCAGACTTATGCCAATTTATTCTTTGCATTCTCCTGGACTGAGTCCTGCTGGACTGAATTGAGACCGAGGTTGCCTGTCTCATTACCAATGCTGGTATCTCCATGTCTACCACTCCTCTGCATATTACCCCTAATCCAATCAAGCCTGCTATTGTCATTCACCTGTTATTGCCATTTGACATCTGAAATCACGTTTATAAAGTTTATATCTCTGGTACCTTGTAATAAATTTTATAGCACACACGGCCCAGCCCAAGAAAGTTACATTTATGTCAGATCCGGCCCTCATAATAAATGAGTTCAACACCTCTGCATTAAAACTTCTAAAAACCAAATTTAAAACAATCAGAAACCAGATGGCAACTAAAAAAAAAAAAAGCTTCTAGGCAGTCCATAATGCCTCCTGCAAGATGTTAATCAGATGAGAATTAATAGCACCCCGTATTACTGCAGTGCCCTGTGTCACTCTTGGAACAAAACAGCTATGAGGCCACTCAGGCAGATACTGTGAGCAGGGAAGGCCAAGATGGTTGAGCGTCCACTGCCTCAACAAAAAGCCTGGCAGAACAGCTCCATTTTACACCATATTACACCAGTTTGGTGTAGTGGTTAAGTGTGTGGACTCTTATCTGGGAGAACCGGGTTTGATTCCCCACTCCTCCACTTGCAGCTGTTGGAATGGCCTTGGGACAGCCATAGCTCTTGTATGAGTTGTCCTTGAAAGGGCAGCTTCTGGGAGAGCTCTCTCAGCCCCACCCACTTTACAGGGTGTCTGTTGTGGGGGAGGAAGATAAAGAAGATTGTGAGCTGCTCTGAGACTGTGAGATTTGGAGTGGAGGGTGGGATATAAATCCAATATCTTCTTCTTACAGGCCCTGTGGAACTGTAACAAGTCCCACAGGGCCCTGATCTCAGATGGGAGTGCATTCCATCAAGCTGGCCGGGGCCAGAGCAGAAAAGATCCTAGCCCTGGTCAAGGCTAAACAGACATCTCTTGGACCAGAAACTACCTGGAGATGTTGATCTGCAGAGTGCAAGGCTCTCCAGGGCACATATGGGGAGAGACCATCCCATTGGTATGCTGGTCCCTAACCACCAGTGTTCTCTCTGAGCTGAGTTAGTGTGAGCTAACTCAGTTTTTTACAGGGCTTTTTTTGTAGAAAAAGCCCAGCAGGGAACTCCTTTGCATATTAGGCCACACACCCATGATACCAAGCCAGCCGGAACTGCATTCCTGTGTGTTCCTGTTAAAAAAAAAAGCCCAGTCCATAGTGTGGTTCACTCCTGTGTCCTTGCTCAAACATTGGGTGCATTCACGTGCATTGAATAATGTGAACGGTTGCCAGGTCTTACCTGGCAGCCGGTGGGGGATTTTCTTCATGCATGCAAGCAAGCAGTGATGACATCACCTGACAAAGTAACGTCACTTCCGGTTGATGTCATCATGCCAGGCACATTGCAGCACGCCAGTGCTCTTTGGGGGCAGGGCTTCCCCTACTGGCCAGTTCCATGGTGGCAGTTTAGTGACCCCAAAATTGGGAGGCTGGGAACCCCAATAACATGCTTTGCAACAGATTTTTTTTACTGTGTAAGAATAGCAAAATTCACTTGTGAACAGTCACCATGAGAAAGCCATTGTATCCTCCCTAGCTCAGACTGCACGCTTGTGGTGCTGTCCAGAGTTGTACAAGAGAGCAAGGCCTCAGTTCTGCCTGTTCTAAGTTCTTGATCCTCCCCTGAGCTTGCTGGGGACTTCAGTGCTGCTTTTAATAAGTCAGGGATGTCACGTTTCTGGACCCTTAGCCCATCCCTGGTAAGGAATATTTGGGCAACACAGAGCCAGCCTCTTTCACTGTCTCCCGTGTGGTCCTGTTTTGCAAATGTCTTTCACATCTGAACATGCACACTACACTGCTGAAAAATGCCTCTCTCTCTTGCTGTAGCAACTCTGCTGGAATCGCATCAGGTGATATAAGTAGAAAGGTGTCTGAGAACAAATTTAATGAGGGATTTTTCTCCCCCCTCTGTGTTTGTGGCTCCAGGATGCCTAGCCTGTGCTGAATTTCATAACATTAAAAATGACTGCACGGTGTCTGTAAAATGTTGCAATTGTGTTGGTATTTCAGGCACTTGTAAATACTCGTGCAAATCAGTTTTCCCCCTGATATTTGACTGCAGGGCAATGGGTGTGTTTTGATGCCCAGAGGAAATGAGGTGCATTTGCATCCAAGAGGGTGTAGCAAGCAAACGGGTGCCAGAACAGAGTCATTAGGGAAAACAGCAGGCAGGCTAAGATGATGGAACTGTAAAGCACAGCTTTGCTGACTTACTACGGTTATACATAAATAGTACTCATTTAGATTTGCATTTTTTTTCCTTTCCAAAGAAAATGCCATAAAATATATCTGGAATCATCCTTTCAGCTGTCTGGGGGGCCTGCTAATTAATCTACTCTAGCCTGGTTCCCCCCCCCCCCTGTAAGAAAAATATTTTTTGATTAGGGTACATACCTGTCTGAAAAATGGACGTCAGCCATTATTGTGTTAAGGGGCCAAATCAGTCCAGCAAAGAAGTGATACTGAATCAGGAGACAATACAAAGCTGGCATGCTAGTTCTGTTAACTAAATAAAGCAATGTGTTAGGAAGAAATGTTTCAGGTTTTGTTACCAACATGTATTTTGTTACCACATCTGTGTCGGCATTTACAGAAATATAGACTCACTGCTTTCACGGTGAACAGCCACTTCTTGGAGGTGCCAGACAGCATAAGCTTTCCAACTGTTATCAACGTGGCTTATAGATCTCCCTTTGACACAACCTGCTCTCAGAATGGAAGGCAGAGGGAAGAGCAAAAGGACCAAGATATCCTCAAATCAGGAAACCCAGCACAAAACTGGAGATCTGCAACCACACACACACACATACACAAAATTCAAAGCTGTTACTAAATACTGTGGAAGTTTTTGAATTCTGCAGAACTGTTATTCAAGCTCGATGCTCAAAATACCTCCCTGTTCCGCCTCCCCCCCCCCCCCAAAAAAAAAATAGGGTGGAGAGAAGAAAATGTTTCTGTTGTGATGGAAAAGCTCAGTGGGCAGTCTTTTATGTTTTAAGAGGGAACTCCTGCAGACGTCAAGTTCACACAAACTGAGAGCCTAGGTGCCGCACATATTGGGAATGTGCAGTCCCAATAATGTACACACAATACCTACATACAGTCACTGTATAGTGAGTCACTATGAATACTTGTGGCTACTGAACTTCTAGTTCTCATGAAGTAGGCTAGACCATGCAAAACATATTTCAGGTTGCTTCTAGAAGGACTGAGAAACTGGCAACTTCTGTTCTTCCCTGGAGACATGAAAGCCTGCCACAATTGGGACCTGCCTCTTAATCCTGCCTACTGTGATGTAACCCCATTCTTAGGCAGAAGATGTTTCTCTAGGGTAGGCTTCCCAAATCCCCCACCTGGGCGGGGGACCCCCGATTTGGGGCCTCCTCCCCCGCTCGCTAGGTAGCCACTTTTCATGCATATTCAGCATGTCTGGGTTTTCATGGATTATGTATGGTGCCAGGGCTATCATATGCAGAGATCATGCATCATTAGAAATCAATTACTCATGTGCTGTTTTTGTGCACTCACGGTGGAATTAGTCATGTTGGCACATGCTCAGAATTGACTGGACTGGACTGCACTTCCCAGTTAAGGTTGCCAAAATTGCCAAAATGCTGGGAGATTTGGGGGATGGTGCCTGGGGAGGATGGAATTTGAGGAAGAGTTGATGTTACGTCTAGGCGATGCTCTAGGCTGCCTCTGTTGCCATAGAGACTGGGGTGTATTCCTTGAGCATCACTATGAGGAAGCTATCTCTCTCTCCCCCCGCCCCCATTCCTCAGTTTCTTGGGGGTAGGAAATTGGAGATGTAGGTGGGTAATTCCATAAATCAGGCAGATAAATGGGAGGCCTTCCGCTGGGATGAGTTAGATCCCAGCGGAAGCTGGTTCAGGTAGCCGGCTCCAGGTTGACTCAGCATTCTATCCTTCCGAGGTCGGTAAAATGAATACCCAGCTTGCTGACTGGGGAAGGCAATGGCAAACCACCCCATAAAAAGTCTGCCATGAAAACGTGAAAGCAATGTCACCCCAGAGTCAAAAACAACTGGTGCTTGCACAGGGTTACCTTTTTAATCTGACACTCAGGAGGAAATTCATTGACCAGGGACTGCAACCTACTACTGCAAACAAACAAGCCACTGCAGAAGAGAGGGAGCATGCCTGCTTCCAATTGATGTCTTCTGATCTTTTCTTTGATAGAACTGCAATCTTCCAAGGAGACTCCTGGAAGTCCCTCAAACTCATGCAACAATCTTTCAAAGGCCTGCCGGTTCCTTTGCCTCTTTTGTGGGCCCAGACAAGAAAGACCCCCTTTCCACCTGAGCATCTCAACAACAAAGTGGTAATATTCACTGCAGCTTTATGCCCTCTCCCTCGCCCCTCCACCTTCTCCCCCATCCATCTGCCGCTACCGCATTCCTTATGCTGAAATGCAGTCCTGAACTTCAACCGTTCTCTTCTGATGCTTCCTTTCCATGACAATAATAGCAGCCCCCTCCAGGATCCAGAGAGGTATCTCTGAATCTTTTTTCCCCTGCTGTGTGCTTGATACTTTTGGGCTCGGGCTGCCCGTGGTGAGTCTGCCATGAGAATGGGCCACGTAGCCTGGGAAGAAAACAAGCAGATCTGTTTTATCCTGATTGCCTTGCCTCTCTGGGTCACAGAGAAGCAATAGCCTCAGCTCAAGACCGTGTTCAAAGGAGAGATGTCAAGTCTGACTTTCTTTCTGGGAAAGGAGGGATGGATAAAATATTAACCGCAGCCTTGCGTTTGCCCTCGCCTTTGTATTGCTCAAAAAAGAATCTTGCAGCACACTTCCAAAGCCTTTTAATTTGGTGGTTTTAAAACTATAGATTTTCCTCTTTCTCCCCCCCCCCCAATTTGGAAAAGAAAACAAAGGCATCTTTCTAATTACTTCAGCTGCCATTGACGTAATCAAAATATGCCTGGATTGTGTACCGGTTGGATAACTGGGCTTCTTTAAAGTCACAAAACGTTGGTTCCATTATGAAGGTTAAGTTGGGTTTAAGGGTAGCTGTTGCCACTGTGAATGTGACAAATCTTCCTCATGCTCCGCTCTGGCAGGGATGCAGGGTGCCGCATGCTAAAACACCCATGAATTTTGGATTGTGTCTTGATAGTTTCTGCCAACCTTTGAACCAGGCTTCTTCTCTGGAGAATGTTCTACTTGCTGGTTTGGAGAAGTTGAGCTGTTTTTCTTCTTGGGGGCACAATCTGCTAGGGAGCTGTGTAGAGCAAAATCCATTGAAAAGAAAAGAAAGACCAAGACCCTACAAGAGATGGGGGGGTGGGGAGCGAGAGGGATTGTGCCCTGTGAGAATCCAACCCTCCATCTCTCCCAAGTTCTGCAGAGTTTTCTTTAAAAGGGGCTTGGATAAGTATTGCTCTCATTTCTGAATCCATAGCAGTCCATACAAGGCGGGACATCACATTATGGGATGTTAACTAATCCCCTGTTGTTTGTTTGTTTTACTAAAGCTTTAATCTTTGAAATTTCATTATTAGTTGCTATGGTTACAGGAAATACAAGGTGTTATTGGAGTTAATGAAAAACATGCTGGTATTGATAAAAGCCCTCCGTTCAGTTATTTATTTACATTAATCTTTATTACTTGAACTTGCTACCCTTGACAATTTTAAAACTGTGTTTTCTGTATTCTGGACCTTTAAGTAAACCCCCACCAAATATCAGTGAATGGACCATTTATTCCTTTCCTTTAGGATTTGAACCTCCCTAGGCTGAGAACATAAGAAGAGTCCAGTTAGATTAGATCAGTGTTAGATCTAGCCCAGCATCCTGCCTCATAGAGGGGCCGACCAGTTTCCTGGAGGACCAATAGACACCAGGCCAGGACTTCCCCGGATGCTGCCTCTTAGCACTGGTATTCTCAGGTTCACTGCCTCTGCCTATGGAAATTCCCTTTCGTTGCTGTGGCTAGTAGCCACTGATGTATTTTATCCATTAATGGACCTATCCACTCAGTGATCCATGTCCATGGTCAGCACATATGTCCACTGGCAGCTAAGTCCACAATTTAATCACTGGTTGAGTAAAGACATATTTTCTTTTATCCATCCTGGATCTACTGTGTATCAAGTTCAGTGGGTGCCTGTGAGGTCTAGTATTTGGGGAGTGGTGTAGTCAAGGCTTTTTTTGAGCAGGAATGCACAGGCTTGGCATCAGGGAGTGTGGCCTAATATGCAAATGAGTTCCTGCTGGGCTTTTTCTTCAAAAAAAGCCCTGAGTGTATTCCAAACTGTTCTAATGTCATGACTCATAGAGGAAGCTGTTTTAATTAAAGGGCCAGTTCACACATAACAAAGATGTGTCCTGAGGTTTCATTAGAGTTACTAGAGTTCTTCCAGGATTACAAGTGATTTCCAGACTACAGAAAAGGGAAGACTCTGTGACATCATATCCCTGTCAAGTTCCCTTTATTCCCCAGACTCTACCCTTCCCAAGCTCTGCCCCCAAATCTCCAGTGATTTCCCAACCCGGAGTTGGCAACCCTTTGGGGTGGAGGCAGGAAACTTTCCCATTCCCTAAATAAATAAATAAATAAAAATACAGCAGTGCAGTATCCCTGAATATAATCTTCATTTCCTCATCCTCTAGCTGCACTTCCACTAAATGAAAGTGAAATTTGTCATACCCCCCACGTCCCCTTGTCAGGCTTTGGAAGCATTTCCAAGCATGGCTTTTTAAAGGAACACACACATACACACAAAGCAGCCAAAATAAACAGAGTTTGCTAGCCCACACTTTTGTGATTTCACTGGGACAATTTACTAATGGGAGTTGCTGAATGTAACACTCTGCTGTATTTCAGCCAGCTTCTTCAGATAGGAACAGGAAAGGAGAAAAAAACGAGGGGGTGGAGTTTTCCTCCATCCCATAATTAGGTTCTCGCTAACTCTTTCCTACCAATTTTACCATAGAAATGACTTCTGAAGCAAATGCAAAACAGAGGAACTCTGCTCTCTGCCTTTCTCACAGCTTCACACGCTCATGGCTCTGCCTGTTTGCCCCACTCCCTGCATTCCTGCTGCTGAGGAACACAATGGCTCAATTGCCACTTTGCCAACCGGAGGCAAGCAGCTTTGTATGAAAAGGTAAATAAAATCCATAAGCAACCAATTACTAAAATGCTTGTGTTTTAAATGACACAAAAAATCGGTTAGCAATTGGCTACTAGAACAGATTACAAAGGCTGTTTGAAAGAGGCCTTAGACATCCTGTTCTTTGGGTCCAACTGAGAATTCAAAGGCAAGAGCTTTTGTGGCAGCAAAAATAAATAGGAAATACTAAGGAAGGCAAGGAGGTAGCATAACAATCATCTTGTCAGAATACTACAGAGAAGTGCCATTACAAGTATTACATACAGGGGGTCTAAGAAAAGAGCAAAACGTAATGCTACAGGTCCAGAGCCTTCCACAAGGCTCTCTGGGGCTGCATTCAGATGGGCGTTTTGGCCTGACATAGGCACTACCCCGACAGAGGCACTACCCCCGCCTGCCATTCCCCTCTCATACTCACCCCGCTCTCTGATGACTCAGAGATGGATTAAAAAGCCACCAGGCGAAAACTCGCGGCAAAGACTCCTCGTGAACTCCTCCCACATTTTTGGACATCTGACTGCAGGGGAGCGCAAAGAAAGCGGATTGGCAGTGTGAACCCAGCAGGGCTGGTGTGTGGGAGTCAGCGAGGTAGGCAACTGCCGATTCAGGGCAAAGGAAGAAGCAGGTGGCCGCTACCCAGCCAGTAAAGCACGCCATCGTGATGTCGTCACATTCAGGTGATGTCATTGTGCCATGCATGCAAAGCGCGTGCAATTAGAGTGTGGAGGGGCGGGGGGTTCTGGCTGGGGCGGCAGAACCTTCAGTGCTGGGACTGGAACTCGGGAATTGATTCCAGGCATTTCTCCCCTTGCTTTACAATTCTGTGGCGCACTTATATGCATGGGTAAGGGATCTTTTTTTTTTTTTTTTTTAAACCCTTTCCAAATAGATGGTATGCTGTAAACACTCCAATGTGTCCCCCGCATGGGGGTGGTGTGTCTGACCCTGCTACTCAGCTGTGGATTGAACAGGAGAGATTTGCCCCGCCTCCTGCACAACCTGAGCTGCCTGTCTGCTCACAGCCTGGCATTGTCTTCTCCCTATAACTGTCTTCTCAGGAATTTTTTATTTATTTATTTTATTTATTTATTCGGGATTTATATCCCGCCCTTCCCAGGAGTGGCTCAGGGCGGCTTCCAACAATAACAATTTAACAATTTAAATAGAACAATTAAATACTTCACATTTAAACATTAAAACCAATACATTTCAATTCATAAAAACAAAGCAGCTTAAAACCAATAACATATCATTTTATATAAACAGATGGCAGGCCAGTTACGTCAAGTTCCATCCCGGCTAGGTGTAAGCTAGCCGGAAGAGGGTCGTCTTACAGGCCCTGCGGAATTGAACCAAGTCCCGCAGGGCCCTCACCTCTTCCGGCAGCTGATTCCACCAAGTGGGGGCCATAACGGAGAAAGCCCTATCTCGAGTGACTTTCAGGCGGGCTTCTTTTGGCCCGGGGATAGAGAGGAGATTTTGTGTTCCTGACCTCAGTGCTCTCTGGGGAACGTATGGGGAGAGACGGTCCCTCAGGTAGGCAGGTCCCAGGCCATATAGGGCTTTAAAGGTAATAACCAGCACCTTGTACCGGACTCGATACATCACTGGAAGCCAGTGCAGAGTCCGAAGACCCGGCCGAATGTGTCCCCACTTTGGGAGACCCAATAACAGCCGGGCCGCGGCATTCTGCACCAGCTGCAGCTTTCGAGTCCGGGACAGGGGCAGCCCCATGTAGAGGGCATTGCAGTAGTCCAACCTCGAGGTGACCGTAGCATGGATCACTGTTGCTAGGTCGTCGCGCTCCAGGAAGGGGGCCAGCTGCCTTGCCCGCCTAAGATGAAAAAATGCGGACTTGGCAGCGGCTGCTATCTGAGCCTCCATCTTTAAGGAAGGCTCCAACAGTACCCCCAAGCTCCTGACTCTGTCCGCCGCCATCAGCGCCATACCAGGCCTTGCTTTGAATCTGAGGTGGGTGTCTCTTCCTTTCATGCAGATAATGAATTCCCACTTCACCCACATGCAAACTTTTATTTTTTATTGTTTGTTAGGTTTTCATGCGCGAAACCTGAGCTCAGCTTTTCTTTTAGCCGGTCTATAACATGGAAAATCTATGTGAACAACAGCAAACTCTGAGGTTCTCTTTCCATTGCATTTCCCTCGTGAAGTTCAGGGTGGCAGCAGTTCACTCCCAGTGGGTACCCCTGTCCCGGATCTGCCTCTGCTAAACAGCATTGTTGCAAAACCCTGAAAGATTGGGTTGGACCGGAGGCAACCAACCAAACAAGCCCATGTGGATGGATCAAGATGGGTAGCCATTTTAGTCTGTCTGTTTGAAGAAGCGTGGTGTATAAATAACGTCAACACCCGTATGCAGCTTTCTGTCCTCTTAGATAGATTGTTTGAAGAAGTGAGCAGTGATTCAAGAAAGCCCATGTTCTGAACCAGATGGAACTTCTTCCAGATTGCTTTAAATTCTCTTAAAGTAGAGCCCTAAACTCTGGCCTCACATAGGTGAAATGACATGGGGCTACACCCTGAAATTCTCAGTCTGAAAACTACAGTTGCCAACCTCTAGGTGGGGCCTGGAGACCTCCCAGAATTACAACTAATCTTTAGAGGACAGAGATCAGTTCTGTAGAAAACTGCTGCTTGGAAGAGTGATATTATACCACGCTGAGGTCCCTCCCTGCCCACCTCAAGCTCCACCACCAACCCTCCAGAAATTTTCTAGTTCTGAGCTGGCAATCCTATGAAAGGGCCTACCAGAGCCTCATGATCTGAGGAGACCAGCCTGGTTTGCATGGCAGCAGTACTTTGCTCCAGCCAATGTTAGAGCAGCTTAGCAGGGGACGATGCCTCCCATTCCAGATCTTCTCTTTCTCTCTTTATATTCCATCCATCTACCAGCTGTGGATTGTGAGGGGCCCTCCAGCTAGATTGCTTTAATCTGGCTCCACATTTGGCTTTTGTCTCTGCAGCCCGGAGGGCAGAGCCAGGCTTTTTTTTCCTGGACTCATAAACCCAGCCAGGCAAGCTATTACCACAAGGGCAGTCAGTCCCCCCCCCCTCCTTTCTGTGCCGTCTCCCCCCCCCCCCACCCTCACACACTAGACTGCAAAATCAGAATTCGGATTGTGCTGTAATCCTTTACGGCACTACTGCTGAACTAAACCCATCAGGGTCTCCTTTCAGGGTTTAATGCGAAACAGGATGCCAGAGGAGGCATTGGATGTCACTCTACACATGCCATAGAATTATCTTTGCTCACAGAAAGGGAGAGAATTAAGGGCAGATAGGGCTGCCAACTTTGAGTTGGGAAATTCCTGGAGATTCAGGGACAGAATGTGGGGAGAGTTCAGCAAGGATATCATGCTGCTGTCAGGATGTGCCTGACATGCTGTTTCTGTAATTTGTCATTATATAGATATTCTATTTTTGTAATTGTAATTCTATGGGCATACTGATTCATGGTACCTTCCATAACAGACTTTGGAACTCTGAGTTCTATAATTTTGACTCTTGACTGGTAACAGATATGACTATGTAACCATTAAGAAATGGGCAGGAGGAATAGGGAGGAATCTCTGTGTGTAATCCATTATACTCTAAATTGAACTGGTACTTACCACATTGCTTGGTAACACATAAGGAGGACTTGACCATTGATCTTGATCCTCCAAATAGCTCTATGTGGTGCCATCCATGGGAACTAGCCCTAGGTTGGCAGGAGACTTTTTGTGCAAGTTTTTATCTATAACTGTATGCTTTCCCCCCCGCTTTTGTTATTCCTGGCTTTGGCTGTTCACAGCACAAGGCACATGCTCTGTATCTGAACTCAATAAACGTTTTACTCTTTTAATATGAGAACTGGTGAGTTGGGTCAATAGCTGGCAGAACCTTACAGCCACAGAGTTTGCTCTCCAAAGCTGCTCTTTTCTCCAGGGGAACAGATTTTCTCCATTAGCTGACGAGTACATGAAGCAGTTTATGTACAAAAGCTTGAAATGCCTAGCCATTTCATATTTTTCCCTGGGTCTTAGGCTCAAAGCATTGACCATGTGATTTCTGTAAGGAATGTCAATGAATCAAGTTTGCAACTTACAGACACACACCTGAACAGCATAAGATTGCTATAGCACAAACATTGTCTCCAGATTTTGATGCAATGATTCAGAGCAAGAGGTGTCGGTTATCAGAAACTGTTAAATAAACAAAATGGTGCAGGAGTGCTAATATTTTAAAAATATTTTAAGTTTAAAAAAACCTTTGTGTTTGTGTGTGTCCTTATGAAGTTTATATCACCGCTACCTGGCATTACATTTTATGACACGCATGGCCTAGCCCAACATGGTCTCATTTATGTTAGATCCAGCCCTCATAACAAATGAATTTGACACCCCTGGGTTAAAAACAGTGGACTCTCTAATCTGGAGCACCAGGTCTGATTCCCCCCTCCTCCTCCATATAAAGCCTGCTAAGTCACCTTGACCCAGTCACAGTTCTCCCAGAACTCTCTCAGCCCCACCTACCTCACAGGGTGTCTGTTGTGGGGAGAGGAAGGGAATTTAAGCAAGCTGCTTTGAGAGGAACGGAAGGCAATAAGCTGCTTTGAGACTCCTGAGGGTAGAGAAAAGTGGGGTATAAAAAACAACTCTCTTGAATTGGACCACAGGTTGTTCTTGTGTTTATAGTTAGTCTCCTGTCCTCAAGAGCCAGGCCCCTGCTTAGCCAAGAAGGGGAGCAGCTGTGGCTTAGTGGCAGAGCATCTGCTTGACATGAAGGAAGTTCCAGGTTCAATCCCTGTTATATCTAGCTGAAAGGATCAACTAGTAGGTGATGAGAAAGCCCTGAGGCCATGGAGTGGACAATAATGGCCTTGATAGACCTATGGTCTAATTCAATATAAGGCAGCTAAGGTGGGGTGATTCAATGGCAGAGCTTCAGCTTTGCATGCAAAAATGACTGGTTGCAATCTCTAGCATCTCCAGTTGTTGTTGGTTTTTTTTATTAATTTCCTTTATTTACTTTCTAGCTGAATCTCAAGGTGGATTGCAAAATATTTTATATAAGTTATATATAGGAGTTAAAAGGATCAGGTTGTAGATGATGTAGAAGACCTCCATCTGCCAGTCAGAGTAGACATGACCAACCTTGATAGATCAATGGTCTTGACAGTAGAAGGCAGTTTCTGTGTATGAAACTCAGTGGATGTAATTATGGCACAGCCTACCCATCCACACAACTTGAGCCTCTTGAAGGAAATGTGGAATGCATCTAGAAGTAGTTTGCCGTGGTGACTGGCTCAGGATGTTTAGAACTTTGAGGCTTCGGTTCTCTGTTTCCCCTAAATGTATAATCTCTTCCAAAGCCAGAATGAGGTCTTCTGTCAAATAGCTTGCTGCCACTGTCAGCAAATTATCATTGCTGTGTTGTTTTTTTCCTGGAGTGGAAGAAGAAATCCCACAAGCAGACTTCAACCCACAAAGGACTTTTGCTTTGGAGGCACAGCTTGGTGTTCATTTGCCGGATGAAATCCGAAGCACGTGAAATCTGTGTGTTTGAGTCCCAGCTGACTTACCTTGACTCGGATCCAGTTGTTCTACAAAACCGCTCAGGCCATTTCAAAGTTGGAGCAGCTGGCTTGTCACGTTAATAACCCTTGGTCCTCCCTGCCTCCATGTGTAATATACTGTGGTGTTATTTATTGGAACAGTTTTACTTAATCAGGAGATACAAGCAGCAGAACGAAATCAGGATTTCAGAGCTTTTGCAGCTGGTAGGTTGAGATCATCATAAGAACTTAAGAGGTGTTTTCATAAGAAGAAAAGGGAATATCAGGATTAAATAGGCAAAGAATGGGGTACTCCAATTGGTGAATTGGGTTTCCTTTTAATGGGTCAGTGGGGCTTACCTAGGAGAAAAATCCCCTAAATCTATGGTATGGGTGGATGAGGAATGCATTATTTTTTTTTTATAAGTGCTCCAACTTCCCCCTTGGCTCAAGGCAGCTTACAACTTCCAGTTTAAAACATATTATATACAATACAACCTCCCAAGGTTGCCTACTCTGACTGGTGGAAGCTCTCCAGTCAGAATTGGCGGATACTGCCTGGTCCTTTGAACTGTAGATGGCAGGGATTGAACCTGGGATCTTCTGTATGCCAATCAGATGCTCTGCCACTGAGCCACAGTCCCTCTCCTATGTGAGTCCTGGGCAGTGATTGTCTTTCAAGATCATAGCCAGCTGACTGGCTGCATGCTGTTGGTCACCAAATATAACCTTCAGATATGCTCAGCTTTCATTCTGAAATGGGAACAAGTTTCTAGCCCTTCAGGCTGTAAAGATATGCTTATGAATGTGGACAATACCTGCTGAAATCTCAGTGACTGATTGCATGCTGTGCTTTGGGATCAGACTCTGACTCTCAGCATAGGGTTGTCGAGCTGACCTTCCCATACCCACAGAAAGGTGCATTTAAAGCCCACATTGTGGTATGAACACTAAGAATGTGAAAACCCTACCCAACCAGACCCCATATTCTGTTTCCAGCATCAGAGGTGTTGAGGTTAGACTGCAAAGTGGTGGTGGTGGGGTTCACCTTGAGGGAGAAGCAGCTGTTAACCTCCCATCATGAAAGCTTGTTGGATCACCTTGGTCCAATCACACACTCTCAACTTCAGAAGGTTCTTGTAATGATAAAATGGAAGAAAGGGGAACAATGGAAGTTGTTTGGGTCCCCACTGGGGAGAAAGGTGGTGTATAGATGAAGTAAATAAATAAATAAAACATGATCATCTGAATATCTCTAGCTAGGGAAGGGATGTAAGTATTTCAAATACTGTCAAAGTATAATAATTTGCTGTTAAGTATGCTTCCTGTGACGTAATTTTTGCCTTGTTTAATGTGTTATGATTAAATTAGGAATAAGGCCCATAGTGAAGAAAAATACAACAGGCTCTAGAAAGAGGTTCTGGGTGAGTACCCCCATCCCTGCGGTCTTCCTACCCACCCAAGTGAAGGCATTCACTCACCCCCCAACCTCAAGGAGAGCTGATCTCTGCCATCTGGAGAGCAATTGTATTTCTGAGTGATCTCCAGCCCTTACCTGGAGATTGGCAACAGTGGTTTCTCAGGAGGAAAATGGCTGATTTGGAAGGTGGAGTGTATGGCATTGTACCTGTCTGAGGTTCCACCCCTCCTCAAACCCACTGTCTCCAGACTCCACCCCTCAAATCTTCAGGAATTTGCCAGTGTGGAGTTGGCAACTGCTAAGTCACACTGGCAGTCATAGAGGGGCTGCTGCTGAACAGAGCAAGCAGCCAGGCCTAGTTAAGTCATGCCAGTCAGGTGGCATCAAGTTACCCAGAGGGTGCTGCCAGACCTAGTGTAACCAATCTCCAGGTGGAACCTTAAGATCTCCTAGGATCACAACAGAACTCCAGACAACAGAGCTCTCTCCCACTGGAGAAAATAACTGCTTTGGAAGGTGGACTCTGTGGCATTCTACTCTGCAGAGGGCTCTCCCTTTGCTGCCTAGCAACAGCCTCTGGCTAGCAGATTCACCAGTGGTCCAATTCTCATCTGTCCTAGGGTGAGGTTGAGGGGAAGAGAAAGTGACAGGAAAGAGGTGGCCATGATGGCCTTGTCGCATTACAGTGGCAGCGGCTGCTGCCTGGCTATTCTGATGGCTTTTGGAGGTTGCATGTGCTAGGAGGCCATCGGTGTGGGCTGTTGATGGGGTGACAGAGGTCTCTTGCCAGCAGCATCTTTGACATATTTCATGAGGCCACAGTAGAAGGGCAGCCCTTTCTGAGGCCGGTTGACAGAGAGGACACAGAGAAGCTTTGGAGATGTGTCTGTTTCTGAGGTAAGACTGTTTTGGCGATTTGTTCAACATTCCTGGGTTTGCAGTAGGTGGGAGCAGAGGAGTCAGCCAATGGGAGGCCAGAGACACTGATTGAGCTGTGATGGGTCAGTGATTTATAAGCTCTGTTCAGACACACAGTATAATCACTTGTCGCTGCTGTTTCATACCGGATTAAAAGTAGCTGATCAGACAGCAACATCTGCCTTCTGGTATTAACTCACGGTTAACACCCCCATCCTTGGAACTGGATTATTTTGTTACCTGCTCCTTTGCTGTGTTTTCTGAGTTCTCCAGTTTTACCTCGTAGTTTCCCCATCTGGATAGTTCTCGACCAACTTCCGGATGTCTGAAGGCTGTCCTGGAGCAAAAGGAGCCTCAGACATCCGGTTTACAGTCGCCATTTTTTTTACTGCTTAGTGATATGCACATAACTGCATAACCACACAATGTTTTAACCTATGCTTATGTGCGCATATGCGCATAATGCACATAAAAGTGGAGAAAAAAATAACTGGATGGTGCCATCGTGTGGACGGCAGAAGACAGTTTCACCGCGGAGTGATTCGAATTGCAGTATGGCAGTCTGATCGATACTATCCGGAACAAAGATATTCGGAACGGAACTGGGTCAGTTTAACACGGACTCAACACGCTGTGTGAACAGGGCCATAGAGTGCATTCCATACCAATGGGAGAGTTCCATTTGGCTAACAGTATTAAGAAATTATATATATAATTAGGAATAAGGCTTGTGAAGAAAAATACAATGGGTTCTAGAAAGAGGCTCTGGGCGAATGCCCCCCCCCGCAGTCTTCCCACCCACCAAGTGTTTCCCTGCCAGAGGAGGAGAGGGAGGAGCTCTCAGCCAATCAAGGGAAGGCTTTCTCTGGCTCTTTCTCTCCTCCTCCCTCAGCCAATCATGAAAAAGGCTTCCTCTGGCTCTATCCCTCCTCCTCCCTCCTCAGCCAATTAAGGGAAGGGTTTCTTTCTCTCCTCTGTGAAGCAGTATGACACGCGGCTCAGCCAATGGGAGAATAGGGAGAGTCAGCAACTGCCAGAACCAAGGTTGTTGCTTTTTACTGACAGAATCAGCTTGGCTGGCTAACAGCAGCCACTCAGGCGGGAGAGAGGAGTGGACTCAACCAATGGCACGTAAATACTCTTGATAGTTTGATGGGCCAAAGGTTAAGTGCAGACCCACCCAATCTCAACCAAATGGGGTGCTTGAATTTGCCAACATGAAACTGGTTTTCTTTCTTTCTTTCTTTCTTTCTTTCTTTCTTTCTTTCTTTCTTTCTTTCTTTCTTTCTTTCTTTCTCTCTCTCTCTCTCTCTCTCTCTCTCTCTCTCTCTCTCTATCTATCTATCATCTATCTATCGTTATATGTATGCCCTAAAACATGTCAGATTTGGGTGGAAAGAAAGATATAAATGTTTTAAATGAATACAAATACCTTTTGATCATCTTTTGAAAAACACTCCCCACTTTTGTTCCACCTGTGGGCATTTTTGGAATTGTAAGAACTAGTACTGTACACCACTACAAAATGGCTGCCACAGGGGATTGAACTGGTTACAAAATGGCTGCCACAGGATTGCACTGAATACAAAATGGCTGTCACAGAAATTGTGGTCAATCACAAAACACTGGGAGGTTCCAGAAACTGCTGGACAGTTCCAAGCCAATGAGTACTTCTTGCAGACACCAAGTGATGCCTTCTGGGCTCTTCTGAAGCACCCCTGCTCTAATGAGGTAGAGGAGAGCCAACAAAGGAATGGGGCACCTGAAAATAACACCGACAGGCACCATGGCACCTATGGGCACCGCATTAGAGATGACAGCTGTAGGGAAAGTAGGATTTTTGCTTTGATTTTTGTTATGGCTGGAAACAAGGAGATGCCAAACAACAACAAAGGCAAAAAGAACTTCCGCTTGCCATCTAAGCACGTTAACAAGACCAGGCAATACAAAATTCTTTTTGAAATGTACGCCTCATTTGGACACTGTATTTATAAACTCCTTCTGTTTATTAATTGTTTGGATGATTTCTTTTACATAATTGGAAATAACTCAGTTTGTGCAAAACGTAATTCCTTATTTGTACATGTTTTGCAAAGAAATAAAAAAGTTTACGGGAATAACACATTTGAGTGACAAATAATTTATCAAACATGATTTTTTGCTTAACATTGTGGTGTAGTCTTAAGTAAGGATCAAAAAACGTGTTGAAATATTAACAGAATAGCCCACCAAGATATAATAAGAACTCGAAGCTTTTCATGGTTTGTTGTGTCAGCGCTTGCTTTTTGCCAAATGTATTGTAAAGCTGCCCACAAACTTGGATACTGTTTAAACAACTAATTACTTCTCAGCATTCTGGGCTGAAGAAGACATTTGTCTGAGAAGTCCCCCTCCCCCGCCTTCACAATAGTTCTCTTTCTTCTTTTCCTTTGCCTTAAAAGAGCATAATGCTAGTGCGGCAGTATTGCTGTGTATGAGCAGAGAGATACATCCCAGCATCTTTTGCACCACTGCTGCAAAGGATCCTGGACCACACCCTCTTGTATCACATGCTGCATCATGGGTACTCCTTAAAATACAGCCATCAGCAGAGACCACCTGAGTTGCACAGCAGTATGTATAGGAAATGAGTAATATTTTCAGCTACCAGGGTTGGATTGCCGAGTCAAAAAAGGAATCACATGAAGCTGCCTTATACTGCATCGAACAGTTGGCCCCTCAAAGTCAGTGCTGCCTACTCAGACCAGCAGTGGCTCTCCAGGGTCTCACATTGTTTTTTTTTTTTTTTTTAAATCAACTACTATTATTTTAAGTGAAAATACTGAGGATTGAACCTGGGCCCTCAGATGGTCTCCCATTGAGCCACAGCCTCCCCTCCCCCAACCCCCTTGGTTCAGTCAAACACTAATTGGCTTGCTGTCCAACTTTCTGATAAATGGTTCTTTTCATTGTCTTTCTTCACATAATTTGAAGAAGAGCGAAGAGAATTGAGACAGCTGACACTGATATTGCTTTTCTAAGATAGGAATATATATATATTTTAAAAGTACAAAATTGTCAAAAGCTTCAGTTTGGAGCTCTGAAAGCTCTTAAGGGGAAGAACATACGCTTTCCTTTAAGGAGGCTGATTTCTCCTCAGGAAGTGATTGTTTCCACATGTCCTGCCCGTTTCGCTGCTGCTTTGTGATGCTATGGCTCAGACTTTCCATCCACTTTGGTGCTGCCTGGAATCTTTTATGGTGCCACCTTGTCAAACTGCAGAATAAGTCCTGAAACTCATTTATGGGAATCTTAAGAACAAGTGGGTGCCTCAAACTGAAAAGGGGGCAGGGGGAGGGAGAGGCTGAACAAGCCCCAAACCTTTAAAATGGCCTTCTGAGAAAAACCTTGTGCGACTTATTTATGTGCCTATTAATCATGTTGGGTACCATAATTGGCTGCAGATTCCTGGTGCAGGTAAGCATAGCAAAATGGATCTTTTGAGTGCGGTCACAAGCACAGAACTTTAGTTCCACATATCCATATCCAAACACTGAAATCCTATGCATGTTTATTCAGAAGGGCGTCTCACTTGATTCAGTGGCACTTACGCTCCGTTGTGTTAAGACAGGCACCTTAAACTTCTTGGAGAAACATGTAGTCGTGTTCCAGAAGGATCTGAGAAAAGTGTCTTGCAAAATATCTGAATAATTTCACTTTCATAAAAACCCATTTAACCATCAGTGTGGGGCTGGGCAATCTAAGCAAAGTTACACCCTTCTAAGTCCCTTCCCCCATTCACTTTAGGTGTTCATACAGCCTGCATGTATGTGCATACAATGTACGCTCTCTTTACTAATGATACCTGGACCACTGTGGGGTTTCAATTACATGAGTTGAATATAACATGACTCAACGCATGTATAAAGACCAAGGATTGTATGTGCATCCACTGCAACTTGTGAACAGGGCTGATGTTTGCGAGTTCAGAAGGGCATTACAAATTGAGCTGAGTTTTGGGTAGGTCACTGTCATTCAGATCTTAGTTCTATCCCATGAACCCATCTTTTGAGCTTGACTGAAGGTCAAACTCTTCTCTTTTCATTGTTTTTTTGCAGCCCCCCCCCCCTCCTTAAACAGAACTTCTGTGTTCAGGACTGGAATGATAATGGTGCAGATTCTTCCTATTGTTTTGCAACCTGTTTAACCAAAACAAAGACTAGTCTAAACTGGTAGAAAAGAGCAAGAGTCCAGTAGCACCTTAACGACTAATAAAATTTGTGGCAGATTCAGGTGGGTAGCTGTATTATGAACATATGACGCTGCCTTATACTGAATCAGACCCTCGGTCCATCAAAGTCAGTATTGTCTACTCAGATTGGCATTGGTTTGAAGAAGCAGAACACAGTTTGAGTCCAGCGGCACTGACTCATAAAAGCTCATCCCCTGCCACAAATTTCGTTAAGTCTTTAAGGTGCTATTGGATTCAGGCTCTTTTCTACTTCTAAAGACAAATTATCCATCTTGGTCTAAAATGCTCAATCTAAATGCAGTTTGATATTCAAATGGAAAACTCATTCATCTCAGCCCTACCTGGGACATATTAATGTTTTGAGACCAGCATCCTTAAGATTGCCATAAAACATTATTAAAGAGAACAACTTTGAGTAATTTTTTTTAAATAAACCTGAATGCAGAACATTAAAAAGTTTGTAGGTGGAATGGACATCACTGTGCAGCTTCTGTATGCTTTTTAAGTTTTTCTGATCTCCAATAGAAAGAGTTAAATGTCCCTCCATACACCCAAAGGGCCACAACTCATTAGAAGCCTCTCCTGGACCAGTCCTCCACATCCAAAGAAGACCATCACAGGACAAGCACTGGGCAAACTGTGAATTGAAACTGAAGGATTTGATCATAATTATTAGGGTTACAACCTTTAGTAAATTAACTAATCCTGATCAATGTTCCCTCTAAGTTGAGTTAGCTCATGCATTTTTAGCCTGCAGCTCACACATTTCTGTCTTAGCTCAGGAAGGATGACCCCAGAGCACACCTAATTGATGCAGTAGCTCACAACTTTCATGCCAGTAGCTCACAAAGTAGAATTTTTGCTCACAAGACTCTGCAGCTTAGAGGGAATGTTGATCCTGACAGATTCAAAATCAATTGATCCACTGAAACACTGCCCCAGTAATCAGTCAAGCAGCAGATACATCACTTTCTAAAAATGAAAGCTGCAGATAGCAGCTACGATTTTCGAAGAGATATTCCCTCCCAAGAGGTGGGAATACCTCTTCCAAGATGACACCCAGCACAGCATGAGTGGCGTTGGTAAAAAGTGTCAAGCTGCAGCTGACTCTTGTGGTGAGTTGACCCCATAGGATTTTCAAGGCAAGAGACATTCAGAGGTAGTTGGCCATTGGCTGCCTCAGCACAGCAACCCTGGATTTCCTTGGTCTCCCATTCGAGTACTAGCCAAGGCCAACCGTGCTTCGCTGATAAGATTGAGCTAGCTTGGGCCATCCCAGTCAGGATACAATGTAAATGAATCTTCTAAAACAAGAATTTTTTTTTAAAAAATTGAGTAGATTCTTTTACCTTGTGTTGAACTTAATAGTGAATCAATTATTCGACTAAAATAGTACGATGAAACAACTAGGGTTGCTTCAACTGGCTGATGACCCTAATAAAAATGAACATATTTAAACTTCTGGGGAAACAGGCTGATCAGAGCAGATGCTTTCAAAGATGCAGTTCCAAAGAAGAGCCCCTTTGCTCTGTCTCTCCAGGAGGGGTTCCTGGTGAATTGGGCCCCAGAAGACAGCCATGGACGAATCCCCAAACATTCCTGAGGAATGCGCTGAGTAACAAAAGATTCCCACATAAATTACTTTTTTGCCTTTACGAGAATGCCTGTGGGGTGAAACATGGGAATGAAATGTCCATAAGCACGGATGCATGACTTCGGGTTTTGTAACGTCAGGGGACAGGAAGGTACAATCTTAAACGTATAACAATACAATACAATTCAACAGGTATCTTACATACAAAAGTGATGACCTCAGAACTGAGTCATTTTATTTAGAGTGCCATAAAAGTGAAAAGGATGTTAAATAATCGTATTTGAAGGCAGCAGATTTATCTGCTGGTGCAGCAATTGTTCTGCATTGGCAACGTAGGGCTAGTAGCTGCAGGGGAGATTTGTTGTTGTGGCAGGGACGGATGGGGGACTGAAGTCTCAAATTCAGCTACATCAGTAAAACCTGGGGGCTTGAATGCCAAGCCGGGGTTGCCAACTGACCAGATCACTCTCTATCCTGAACCTATGTCTTTACAAGCCACTGGAACTTGTTAAAATCACTGGGGAAGTCTTTTTGTAGCATGAAGATAGCCAAAGTCATCTACTAATTTGTGAGAGAGGCAGCTACAGGGGCCGTTTTACAAGCAGGCAACCCAACCGTCAACGTATCACTAAGGCATGGAAATCTCCCTGCTACAAAAGCTTTACAGATTCCACAAGCTCTGCTGAACAACGATTTAAAAAAAGAGGTCATTTAACTGAATCAACCTACCAGACTGGACACCATATTTGAAGTCCTAGGATGGAAGGAGGGCACTTTGTTTATTTGAGCATGATTACACTGTTATTTTTTACCTAGTGCCTCATTTGCAAATGGTTGAAAATGAATAATTTCATGTTCAGAACTGGCCAGGCTTGGTTTGCCTTTCCTTCAGAATGGTTTGAATCAGCAGTTTATATTTAAGCTGGCGTAATAGTTGTTCTCGCTCCCCAGGCGATCCTGGGAATGTCCTCTCTGCATGTGGGCAGGTAAGGGACATTTGACACAGAATTTTCAGTGCCCTCAGCAAAACCACAGCTCTGAGGACTCTGTCTGGAACAATACATTGATGCAGAAGGGATGTACTCTGTCCACCATTTATGAGGGCAGCTTCTGTTGAGATGTCTGGAGGTCAGAGAGACCCCCATTAACTACTGACACTTGGTAACTCTTCCCAGTAGAATCAGTGAATGGGGTCCTAGATTTCTCGTTGCTCCAATTCAAACATCCATTTTCTGTTTTGCATTACATGGATAAGTAACCTTAAGCAATGTTTTCCCACGTAGGAACTCATGCAATTCTTTCACAACGCTGATCTGTCCATGCTAGGGATGGGAACGGAATGGGAAAATGATGGTTCATGTTGGTTGGTTTGATTGCCTGAACTGGTGGTTCATTTGGTTCTGGAGGTGAAAAACTCCCTGTGAGTCTTCAGCAGGCTCTCCTCCACCTCACCCTCCAAGTTTGGCAAAGATTGGATTTAGAATGTCTGAGTTATAGCGCCCCAAAGCAGGTGCCCCTAGGAAAGCTCAGTTTCAGCTCTCATGACAATTAACTCTTCTCTTCTTGCTGCAAAGTAGAAGCAGCAGAGTCAGGGTGTCTGCTCCCACAGAGCAGAATGGGAGCTTTGTGATTGGCTCCCAGAGCTGACAATCAAACTATGGCAACTGCTATGGGTGTTTCTAGGACTCTCAGAAGTCACTCCCAGCGTTGCCTAGGAATTGACTGAATCAGCACCAGGCTATCTGGGAAAACAAACAGCAAAAATGAACCAAACGCATCACCAATGAAAAAAGGCAGTTCATTTTCCAGTTCAGGCGTGGCACAAAGCAAACAAACCAGTTCAAAACGAACCAGAAATCTGCCCAATTTGTGCACGAATCATGATTCGTGGATCAGTTTGTGCCCATCCTTAGTCCACACAGAACAGAAGCAGATGCACATTATTGTGTCCTAATAACAAGGCTCTTCCAATGTACCCACTGGGAAAACACTATTATTTTATGACTTGCCCTTTTATGCCACTGCACCTGCAAGCTGAAATGTGACTTCTCCATGGGAAGCTCGAGGAACACCGAGCTCCAAACTATGGGTTACTTAACACCACCAGCCTTTAAATAATTGACTTTGGTTCTATAATGTATCACCCAGAAATATAAACCTGCAAGCTGATAACCTGGTCCAGTCAGAGTTTGTGATCATTTCAAAGCAATGTGAACATGCTGGGGTCAAATGAAGAATGAAAAGTAATCATGGAACTTGCATGACTGATCTATGGAAGGGCAGGACACTCAGGAGAGAAAAAAGATGTCATGTGATGCACTATTAACCTATGGAATTCATGGCCACAGGAGGCAGTGATGGCCACTAGCTCAGATGACTTTAAAAAGGGACTGAACTAATTAACGGAGGTCAGGGTCCGTTAACAGCTATTATGCATAATGCCATATCCTTTCCCTATAGTAATACTTTGAAACGCTAGTTGTAAGTTAAGTAACACTCTGAACACTAGTTCTGAAGGACAGGGACACTGGGACGATATGGCCTCCATGCCCTATTGGTAAGGCCTTTTAGGGATATCTGATTGGTCACAATGAGATGTTGGATTGGATGAATTCTTGGTGTGTTCCAGGAGCACATGCCGTTTCTTTGCTATGTCTAATTTTTTCAGGGATCACAACCCTTAAAACCTGGAGAATGGTTTAAAGACACCATGACCATAACCTGGCAGGGCCTGTTTAACGGTGCACTGTCTTATTCTGCAACTTTTACTGAATCTCCCGAATTGGCAAAACTCTTACTGAAGTTTTGGGAGCAAAATATGAAATGCTACTGCAACTGTGCAATCTCCACTGATCTCAAAAAGGACCCCATTTGGAAATAATTTGGTACCAGAAATGTCTGAGAACTGGTTTCTGTTCCAGGTGGATTCTGCACATAAACAATGACAGGGTGGTATAGAAAAATAAGCCATTTGATATGATAAGCAAATGAAACCACAGAAGGGGTAAAGCAATGGAGGTGTAAAAGTATATCTTATCAGACGAAGGTGTGGCATTCCATGAGAGGGGAGACACTCAACACAGCACCGTCTTCCTTTAGGTGGCGACCATGTCCTTAATGCCACCAAGAGGGGAGGAGGCCTGACCTCCAGAGAGCTGGCAGATGTATTCCTTCAACAGACATATTCAAATGACACAATTGGTCTCTGCACAAATCCAGCCAATGCCTGTTCTTCACTGAAGCATTGCCTCTTGTCCACACTGTGGCCATTCTGCCGAGAGTTCTGTCCCACAAACAGTTCTGAGTGCGGAGCATGCTCAGTAATTTATTAATAAAAGAAACTGAATTTTTGTCTGTGCGTCTGTGTTTTTGTTTTCAAATGCAGTTCATGGCTGGCGATGTGACAGGTAGTTTCCAAAATACCACTAATGGGTAACACCAAAGTCACCTGCATAATACTGTTTTGCAAATCCTTGAGTGTTTTTGTTTTTTCTCCACACGAGGGACTATTTGACACTTCTACTTTTACAAAGGAGGAGAAAGGACTGGATCCTTAGTCCAGGGGTTCCTGCTTTATCCTGATTGCGGTGTTGGGCTGTGGTCTTCTGTCCTCACGACATAACACATATTCACTGAACTGAGACGAATCCACACCACCACCACAGGACGCTGCCACGTTAAATCCCTTCTGGAATAACCGCTCAAGTACCTGCATTGAAACAAACACAGACACACACCGACAATTAATAGTGGGTACCACTGCATGTATGACACACCAATTAATAGTGGGTACCACTGCATGTATGACACACCAATTAATAGTGGGTACCACTGCATGTATGACATTGCCTTAAGCAGGCCTGTAGCTATTGGGGGGTGGAAACCAGCTGCGGGGCCTCTGCCACCACCTCCCCCTTCTCCCCACAACTGAAATCACTTTGGAGGTGCGGCAGAAGCAGCCGTCCGTCTCTAGGAGCGATTTAAAGACTCCGCCGACCAGCTTTAAATCACATGGTGAGTCTGGTGGCTGCTCTTGCTGCCCCTTTTGTGCAATTTTAATTATGGGTGGTGGGATGGGGGTGGGTGAGGCCTTCCCTCCCTGCAGTGGCTTGAAGGCCACTCCTGCCTCCCCCACAATTCAAATCATATGGGAGGGGTGGCAGAAGCAGCCCCAGCCTCCATGCCCAGCTTTGGAAGGCCGGCAGTTGCTTTTGCTGCACCTCCAGAGCGATCCGAATAATGGGGGGAGAGAGGAAGCTACCAAGCCTCATAGGAGGCTGCGGGCCACCCCCTCAGTGATCAAAATCGCTCTGGAGGTGCAGCAAGAGTGGCTGTCGGTCTCTGGGAGCAATTTCAAGACCCTGCTGATCAGCTTTAGATCGCTTGGAGAGGTGGGCAGCTGCTTCTGCTGCACCTCCAGAGCGATTTGAATCATGGAGGGGGTGGCCCGCAGCCTCTTCTGTGGCTTGGTGGCTTCCTCCCCCCCCCCCCAAATTCAGATTGCTCCAGAGGTGGGGCAGAAGCAGCCACCCACTGGAGCGATTTTTAGGTGGGGGGCACTTTTAAAAAATCCAGGTGCCTCCTGAATTTTTAAAAAGTGCCCCCACCTTTAAATTTCTGGCTACGGACCTGGCCTTAAGAGATATTTTGTGTCTCTTTGAGACTGTGGGCACATTTGGAATTTTGAGAACAGGGAGTGGGCACCACTACAGAATGGCTGCCATGGGGACTGGGCCAATCACAAGATGGTTACCATGGAACACTAGGGTCAATTACAAAGCATTCTCCTTTTGATGGAAGCAAAGGTAATACCTCTTGTGTTCTTCAAATTCCTCCTGCTCTAAATGAGTAGGAGAAAAGGCTGGACCGGCTCTTTGCTTTGGGGAAGAAGGAAGTGAGTGCCAAGAAACATACTGATGAGTGCCATGGGTGTCATGTTGATAACCACTGCTTTATGTATTGTTACTGGATGGTATTCTATTATTCCACTCAAATGAGCATGAAGTCTTCCAGCAGAGTAAAGAGTCTTCCTCTGACCGAAGAGACTCGGACAGTCTGTCCTAGGAAGGCACTCTAGGCTGGAGGAAAGCTTGAGACTTGGTTAAATGGTGTGGTACTTTCCCACTGGTCTGAAGATTATATGTAGGACAGCAAAGTTGACAGGCTTGGCCAAAGGATGGGGGTGGACTACCCCAATGCCCCTCAACATAGCCCCTTCATAGGTGATTGTAGCTTGGGATGGCAGGGAATTGGTGGCAGGGAATGGGCTCACAGGATCAAAACAGATCACAGATGGCAGAATCGGAGATGCTGCCTCTCTCTGAAGGCCTGCTGCTTGTCAGAACAGGATACTGCCCTGATTCTATCCCATTTGTATCCTGTCCTTCCCCCAACAGCTTCAAGGCAATGTACATGCTCTCCCATTGAAGCCAGTTTGGTGTAGTGGTTAAGAGAAGTGGACTCTAATCTGGAGAACTGGGTTTGATTCCCTACTCCATTTGCAGCTGCTGGTGTGACCCTGGGTCAGTCACAAGTTCCCTCAGCCCTACCTACCTTACAGGGTGTCTGCTGTGGGGAGGGGGGGAGAGAAAGAAGACTGTAAGCCACTCTGAGTGAAGGGTGGGGTATCTGATCTTCTGTTTTAAAAAAAATCTGATCTTCTGTTTTAAAAGAAATCCTTACACCACCAACAGATTTTGAGCAAATTATTACTACTAGAAATCACTTAATATCCAAAATCTATAACAACAACGTAGAGAGTGTTGATATACTGGTTTACCAATCCAAATGGCACAAAATAATTGGCAAAATACTACCAGAGAATAAATGGAACTCAATCTAGAACAGGGGTGGGGAACAGTGGCTCTCCAGATGTTTTTTTGCCTACAACTCCCAGCAGCCCCAGCCAGCATGGCCAATGGCTGGGGCTGATGGGAGTTGTAGGCAAAAAAACATCTGGAGAGCCACTGTTCCCCACCCCTGATCTAAAACTTGGTGCCATTTACTACTACAGAAATAAGAGTGCAAAGCTTCAAAACACTGCCATTTTGGTATATGACTCCACAGAAGATGGCTCAACTTTCAACAAAAAGCCTCTCCGACTTGCTGGAGGAACTGTGGAGTAATAGACTCTTACCTCCATTGTTGGCTAGAGAATCTACTGTTACAGCCCTTCTGGATAGATATTTTAAAACACATACACAGCATGACTGAAATTACCATCCAATTTTGACTGGAACACATTTTTTTGAATGGTTGGAATGATAAAACATATCTATATATCACACAAGCAACTATTTCGATTCTCCAATATGCAGCAAGAGGTGTAATAACAACACAACAGACAAGCTGAGCAAGCGCACATATTCAGCACTGGTATAAAATTATGGAGCCTATATATTGTGGCTAGAATCACCAACAGATTTTCTGAGGAACAATCTCACATTCCTAAATTAAATTTTGAAATAATTTGTTTCCCAATATTGGAGTATTTGACTGCATAGGAAGAAATGCCTAATGAAATACATAAACTGTGTTTATGGTAGAATTTCAGAATATTGTATTGTGCATATTTCTCTGGTGGATTATCTTTGTTATTGGTATTGCCCATCATTGTATTTAGCAAAGATTTTCAATAAAGATTTTTTATTTGGAAAAAAATCCTTACAGCAACTCTGTGAGGAAGGCTGGGCTGAGAAAGGTCATCCGCTGAATTTCACAGAAGAGATTATTTGAACTCAGGTCTCTTAGGTCCTAGTCTGAGCTCCTATTGCCTCACACTGGCCTGTGGATGCACCACCCATACAATTGAGCTGGTGAGGGAAAAGCAGCTAAAACAGTTAATAGTTCACTTTCCCTGTTCAGCCTAGGCAAACCCAGTACCTGGGAGCTGCTGAGAAAGTATATTTATCAGACACTGGCCTTTTCGTGTACAAGTGAATGGGGATGAGCAGGGCGGGTTTTTTTCTTTCTTTCTTTCTTTCTTTTGGGAGCAGGAACGCACAGGAACGCAGTTCTGGCTGGCTTGGTATCAGGGGGTGTGGCCTAATATGCAAATAAGTTCCTGCTGGGCTTTTTCCACAAAAAGCCCCGTGTGAAACAATGGTGGTGTCAGGGGTGTGGCCTAATATGCAAATGAGTTCCTGCTGGGCTTTTTCTACAAAAAAAAAGCCCTGGGGATAACTCAAAAAGTCAAATGGGTTGAATTAAATCAAAAGCGTTTTCGGCCAAGCATGAGGAAGAGCTTCCGTAGAGTTACAATTTCACACTAGACCTTTAATCCTGGTTTATCTCTGTCCCCAAGATGACATTCTACACTAAAATCATAGAGTTGGTTTCTCTGATTCTATTATTCTAGTGCAGAATGCTAGTTTGGGGACTGGGCTAAACCAGGATTAAAGGTCTAGTGCAAAAATTTAGAGAATTTAGGTGGGCTCTCCTTCTTTGGGGGTTTTTAAGCAGAGGCTAGACGGCCATCTGACATTAATGCGGATTCTATTAGACACTATGAATTTAGACAGATCATGAGAGAGAGGGCAAAAAGGGATGAGCCAGTGCTTGGCTCTTGTGGCCCTTTCTTGTATGCCCAGGGGAATGCTGATCACCACTTTGGAGCCAGGAAGGAATTTTCCTCCAGGCCAGACTGGCCTAGGAACTCTGGAGTGTTTTTGCCTTTCTCTGGCACAGAGCAGGGGTCACTGGGGGAGTAGTTGTGAATTTCCTGCATTGTGCAAGGGGGGTTGGACTAGTGACCTGTGGGGTGCAACTCATTCTCCCATCTCAGAATTCTGCTACCTCATTTCATTCCACAGTTAAACCAGTGCCTACACGAGGTTTTCTTTATGCTCCCTGCACCTTATTTCAGACCATATTATCTAAGCTCTTCTCTTTGCGAGGGACTCTCCAAAACCGTGGTCCCCAAGGTCCAATGGTGTTTAAAAAAAAAGACCCGCAAGAACTTGCTACAATGGCGTGTGATGCACTCCAGTCTTTCAGGATCTCCCAGAATATTATGCAGCGATAATTCTATAACTTATTCCTAAATGACTACAGTGTGATTAAAGTCTTGCTTACAGCAAACCTCTGTAGAAAATCCAAATATTAATCAAACAAACAAGCACTCTGCAGGGCAGTTCAGTGCATTACTGAGTAAAATACTGGCTGGTAGAGATATTGATGCTACCTCTTAAGGAAAAGCAACGTTGGGGCTTCCGTCATAATAAAATGAGGCCATAACTCATTATTAATCTGCCATGCCAGACAGGAAGAAAAGCAGGAACAGCCCACCAGCTCCTTGCCATTTGGGGATATTTACCCCAGTTTCTAAGGGTGACCCATATAATCCGCTTGGGTTTGTCTCTTATAACGAATCAGTGTTTTTTGGACTTTCCTCACAGCACCTTTGTCCCTCTGAATCTACTTGCCCTTTAGCTAGGGTCCATAAATTGAGGCTGGCTTTTGGAATCTGGCCAGAATTCATGCTTGCCTTGACAGGGTTTTGTTTCTATTGATAAGAGCACCTCAGAGGTCCAACACAATGGCAGAGGCAATCCCTGCACCCTTCTTTGCCATGGTGTGGGATGCAAGTTCATTGCTGACATTCCGAGAGGCTTAAAAAGTAGACACACATCTCTGTTTTCTAAGCCCAAGGTAAATTCTCATATGACCTTCAGAATAGCCTGTGGCATGCTCTGGCTATTGCCAGTGTATGCACAGAGAGCTGGATTATGTCCATTATTACAATCACTTAAATATTTGAAGACTACACATGACATTTTTCCTATGTCAGACTCAATTTATTAACAAAAAATAGTCTCACCCCCTTTTGTGCCATGCAGGTAAGATGCGAGCCATTGCCACTGAAAACATCAGGAGAAAGCATCACAGGAAGGTTGATGTGGTCAAGAAACCCTTTGACCAACTGTGAATTTCCTTAGTGCCCCCCACCACCATATTGAGCCTGTGAGCACCTTTGGAATTTTGTGTCGGTAGGTGCCATTACAAAATGGCTACCAAAGGAGGAAAAGCATCAGGACTTTTTTTGTAGCAGGAACTCCTTTGTATATTAGGCTACACCTCCCCCACACGATGTAGCCAATCCTCCTGGAGCTTACAGTAGGCCCTGCAAAAGTCCTGTAAGCTCTTGGAGGATTGGCTAAATCGGGGGCCTGTGGCCTAATATGCAAAGGAGTTCCTGCTACAAAAAAAGCCCTGCCAAGCATAAATACACAAAGTGGAAGGACCACAGGGGATATAAACACAAAAAAAAGAAGTCCAAGGGGGGCTAACGTACTCAGAAAAAGCCAACCAATGGGGGAAATGCAGGAGAAAACCCACAGAGAAGATGACCAAGGAGAAGAATGGGTACTCCACTGCTCTGGTGCTACCCAATCCCCACTGCCTCACGGCTGACCCATAGGTTCTTTTCACAGGATCCTGGATTCTTCTCCAGTGAGCAGTCAGTGGGATCCAGGTGAAAAGCGCCTTTATTTACACAAAGTCACTGGTTCTGCCTTCACAATGTTCCTACTTTTCTGAAGTACATGCAGGGCACCTAGAGCCCGTGGTCACTGTGTGTTAAGGAATCCTGCCCTAAACTGTTGCCCAAATCCAAAAGTGGAAGCAACAGCAGGAAAGTCTACAGGTCAACAGACTTCTTGATAGAACTGGCCTTTGGATTTCTCCCTAACTCTTGCAATAAATAATAGTTTAGCTTCCCTTGAACTTAAGGACATTCAAGAAGCTGGAGGCACGTTTCTTTCTCTTTTGCAAAGCATTCTGAAGATACAACTGCTTTTGAACTGTGCTGACAGCTCAATTTTATCCTGATTTTACTATCTGAATTGGTTTCTGATTGGACTTGGTGCTACCCTGGAACTTTGCTGGAGAAAGGCAGCTCAAAATTGGAATGAATGAATGGGTTCCTGTATCCAGTCCTTCCCCGGCTGGTGTCACAGCAGCTTAGAGACTTTCTGACAATAAGGTTAGAATGCTCTTCTAGAACATGTCAGGCATTCGACGACAACAAAGTGAGCTTTGACTCCTGCAAGCTTTGCTGGTCTTTCTACTGGACTCAAAATTTTGAGTCCACTGGACTCAAAATTTTGTTTTGTTACATCAAGACGAATACAGCTCCCCATCTGAAATGCTCCCACGTTCTGAACCTTTGAATGAGGTGCTATAGCTTTTCAGGCAACCTTCTCTTGCTTTGAAGTTGTTATTATCCTGGAGCTGGGATACCCCTCTAGTCCCACCCCCTTTTGTGCCACATTTCTTCACCAAAAATGATTTTGAAACCTCTAGATTAAAGCAACAGGTCTAGATCCTAAGGAAACAAGTCTAGATAGCAACACCATACCGCTGAAGTGGCTCTTCAAGCATTGCTGTGGAAATATCTACCTTATATCCCTGCCCTCTCACAGCAGTGCCTGAGAATATTATAATGGTTAGCTCCTGTGCAAGTAACATGGATCAGAACCTCTGCAGTCA
This sequence comes from Heteronotia binoei, assembly GCF_032191835.1. NCBI lineage: Eukaryota > Metazoa > Chordata > Lepidosauria > Squamata > Gekkonidae > Heteronotia > Heteronotia binoei. The sequence continues at coordinate 28,744,547 of NC_083236.1, forward strand.
TGTAACTGGGAAACCCACAAGCCAGACATACAATCTCAAGATAAATTCACTGTGAAGACCCCTGCAATGGAACATGGCTGTTTCTCTTTGGCTGATGTCTTGAAGGATAACTAAGAGAGAATTTGGCAGCAAGCGACCCACAACATAGAGGACTGCTGAGGTTCCTTTTGAGAACTCTGCTCACAGAACAAAGGACTTCCTCACTAGAGGAGCCAACCTGCTCTCCCAACCACCACAAAACCCGGGTTCAGCTGCAGAACTAAAAAACCAGAAAGTGAGACTTCAGCTGACATCTTTGTGCTGTTCACCCATGTTGTCAAAAGCTTCACTCGGTAGATAAAACTCTCTCTGTGAGTGTATCTTATTTCTCACTATACATCATTTTGGAGGAAGCTGATTTTTGGCATGGACATGGTTTTCAAGACATATGTGGACAGGGAAGAGAGAAAGCAGAGAAAAGCCCTTCCGCACAAGCCCTCCCTCCCTTCCCAAGGCACTAACTACAGTGTTGGCTTTGGCACATTTTTTTACTATCCTCTTGACTTTCTCCCAAAGCTGCCGTTCTGGCCCCCTGGACCTACAGTATCATCTCATATGGCAGAGAGTATATGCTTTGCCTGAGGAGATTTTAAACCTTTCTGTGAACTCCCCCTCCCTCCCTCAATCCCAAGCCTTGCCTGCCTTCGGTTCTGCAATCCGCTCACGTTTTTGGCAGGCGATCCAGGCCCTCCACTAGCCGCCTTTGGCTCCCAAGACGGGCAAGGCAGAGCCAAGCTTTGATCTGCTCCAGCAGCGTGTTTTAGCCCTGCAAGCGCCGGCTGGCCTTGGGACACTTGCCGTTCAAAGCAGCAAGGAACTGCCAAGCCTTCCCTGACTTCTGCCCTGGCCTGGTATCGTTTCTGCATGCAAGTGTTAGAACCAGAGGGGAAAGGAGGAATGGAGAGCAAAATACGGAAAGGGAAGAGGGAGAAAGAGACATCACCAAGCAGAGGAGGGGGAATCCCCGCCATCATTTAGCTTCTTTTTGGGCCAAAGGCTGCTGTCAAAAGATACACTGGGTCCTGTTGTATGCAAACAGGAGGCTTGAAGGACCACCATGTATAAGGTTCCATTTTACTAGAAGCATGGACAGCCAGAGGAATCACCAAGAAGGCTGCTGTCTCCTTCCCAAGGATCCTTATAATACAGCTGCATTGGCATCTCTATTCTATTTTGCCAGTTCTTTGCAGCACGGTCACCATTTGCTTCGCTTAGTGTGTGAATCTGTAGGAAAAGTTTCCAAATTCGATTCTGACCCATTTTTTTCTTCATTTATACCCCACTGTTTCCCCCAGAGGGAACCCAAAATGGCTTACTTCATTCTCCCCACTTCCATATTATCCTTCCGACAACCCTATGAGGTCACTCAGGCTGAGAGGGGGGGTGTGACTCACTCAAGGCCACCCAGTCAGCTTCCGTGGCAGAGTGGGGATTGGTATCCAAGTCTCCCAGCTGCTAGCCCAGCACTCTAACCACCACACCACACTGACTGTGCCTGGACCAGAATGTAGCTTCACTGATGTGCAGGGAGAAAATGGGGTGCCGACATGCCAACATGTTGCTACATACCCGGCAGATGCTGTCATGATCTGGGAGTCACTGATTCAGTGTGGCTGAGAGTTAAGCCATTGCTGACACAGAGGAGATAATAAAAAGCCTTTATTCTCCAGGAAAGCCAGCCTGATGCCTCTCAAGTAGGGCATGAAATCCACAGCCCTCTCCATGACTGCTTGGCCCCCAGCTCTTGGGATTCAGAGGTATCCTGTGGCTGCTCCATTTAGTTATCACAGTTAACAGCTGTTGGATGAATTCTCTTGCAGCTCCCCTGTTAAGTAATCTAAGGACCTATCTAGGAATTTATTCATTTATACTCCATCTGTCTCCCCAGTGGGGACACAAAGTGGCTCTCATCATTCTCCTCTCTTCCATTTTATCCTTGCATCAATTCTACGATGTAGGTTAAGCTGATACCCTCACTAGCAGTTGCTCTGCCCCTGGTTTCTGCTTTCCTTGCAGCAAGCAACCGATTCCCCACTAGTCGCTGTGCGGCTGCATTTTGACTCACGGCTCCCTCCAATTTCCCCCATGGCGACTTGGGTCTTGCTTAATGGAGATCCAGAAGCTACAAGGGAAATTGGAGGGAGCTGCGAATCAAAATGTTGCCACGCAGTAACAAGTGGGGAATCAGTTGCTTGCTCTTAGGAAAGCAGAAGCCTGGTGGCAGAGCGACTGCTAGCGAGGAATTGGTATGAGAGTGTTTGACTGCCTCAAGATGACCCAGCAAGCTTCCATGGCAGAGTGGAAATTCGAACCTGGCTCACCCAGGTCCTAATTCAGCACTCTGACCACCACACCACACCGGCCACAACAGAGTGGCAGCGAGATATTTGCTAAGAGTCCTATTTTGGAGTAGCTAGGATCCTAATTCAGTGCATGGGAAGAGAAGTCTGAAGCTTTCTACCCCACCATGCCATTTCCTTGGCCTAAAATGTCCTTAGGGAGACTTAGTTGCCCTTTATGCTTACACCTATCAATGGATGGAAGTTTCCCCAAGAGAGGAGACAACAGCTCTCTGGTGCTATTTCTGGCTGGAAAATGATACCTGGTGTGGGTGTGTGGGGGGGGGAGAGAACCTAAAACCCCCTTTCCCTGAGCTCTCTATTTGAGTCTGGTCCCTGTGAGTCTGAGAACTCTAAATATGGAACTCTTCACACATTTCTGGTTTGGAGGAAGCAATTCTGAATGGTTCCTTGTGCAAATGAAGGGCTTCTTTTTGAATTGACTCTTTTGTTCTGACTACCTAGTGGGCAGAAATGGTGGACAGTATTTCAGCCTCTCAGGGGGAAATCCAAATCGAAACCTTAGCCAGGCAATGAAGATACAGCAATAAATTAAACAGACGGCGATTTGTCCCCATCCTTCTACTGATGCTATATGGTGCCCAATGCCTGGGCTGCCCTTGCCTGTGTGGGGCTTGCACATAAGGCCTCTACTGGGTGGCTGCCCCAAACAGCAGCCCTCACAGATACCAGGCTCAGGCTTTTATGCTGAAACAGTCTTGAGGAGCTGCAGCCCCCTTCCCTGGGCACATGTCATATAAGAAATGGGCCTCAAATAAGGTAGAGTGACGGAGAGTCCAATGGTGCAGCAAAGCACTCTCCTGGCAATGCATCTGTTTTCTTCTTCCAGGGTGTACATTCGTGGTATAGCTGCACAGGAGTGCAGAAGGAACAGAGCCTCCTAGGAGTCCTAGGCTTGGATGACTGGGCTAAAACCCCCTAGGAGTCCTAGGTTGGAAAACTGGGATAAACCCAATAAAAATGAATTTTAACAGGGATAAATGTGAAGTTTTGCATTTAGGTAGGAAAAATCAATGCAGGGTTATAGGATGGGGGCGACTTGTCTTAGCAATAGTATGTGCAAAAAGGATCTAGGGTCTTAGTGGATCATACGCTGAACATGAGTCAACAGTGTGATGCGGTGGCTAAAAAGGCAAATACAATTTTGGGCTGTATCAACAGAAGTATAGTGTCCAGATCACATAAAGTGCTGGTATCGCTTTGCTCTGCTCTGGTAAGACCTCACCTGGAGTACTGTGTTCAGTTTTGGGCACCACATTTTAAGAAGGATATAGACAAGCTGGAACAGGTCCAGAGGAGGGCGACAAAGATAGTGAGGGGTCTAGAGACCAAGTCCTATGAAGAAAAGTTGAAGGAGTTGGAGATGTTTAGCTTGGAGAGGAGGCGGCTGAGAGGTGATATGATCACCATCTTCAAGTACTTGAAGGGCTGTCATCTAAAGGATGGTGTGGAATTGTTTTCTGTGGCCCCAGAAGGTAGGACCAGAACTAATGGGTTGAGATTAAATCAAAAGAGTTTCCGGCTCAACATTAGGAAGAACTTCCTGACAATTAAAGTGATTCCTCAGTGGAACAGACTTCCTTGGGAGGTGGTGGGCTCTCCTTCCTTGGAAGTTTTTACAGAGGCTAGATGGCCATCTGACAGCGATGAAGATCATGTGAATTTAGGGGAAGGTATTTGTGAGTTTCCTGCATCTTGCAGGGGGTTGACTAGATGACCCTGGAGGTCCCTTCCAACTCTATGATTCTATGAGGCCTTTTAAGCCATCCTGCCCAACCCCCAGCCCATTGCTGATCCACAGCTAGAACATTCCCAACAGACAGGCACCCAGCATCCACTGGAAGATTTCCACTGAGAGAGAGAGAGTCCCCCTTCCTTGCACCGGAAACAGCTCATTTTCGAACCACTGTTACTATTTGCAAGTTTCCCCTGATGTTCGCTATCTTTGGATCTACCCTTCTGTAAATTAAACCCGTCACATCTAGGGCCAAACTGCATGTTCTGGTTCCCCTCCCCCAGCCGCACTGCACAGCGAATGTACAAATGGCTTTAAAAATAAAAGAGAGCCCAAATGAACTTGGTATGCCGCCATGGGGTGGAGGAAAGACTCCTGCCTCCCTCCAAGCTGTTCTTCTGTGGCAAACTTTTACTGTTCCACATGGAATATTCTGCACATGTACAGTGGTGAAAATAGGGACACCCTCAGTACTGTTCTGGTGCAGGAAAACAGGATGGGGAGTGGGCAGGAGTCTTTCCTCACCCCGCAGTCGTGTTCTGAGCCCATTTATGCTCTCCTTTATTTTTTAAAAAGCCCTTTCTCACAGCTGCTGCTTGGCTTCAGGGAGCCCAACCTGAGTCTAGAGAACCTGGCCCCATTATCATTAAAAACATTAATGTGTAGTTTGGCCCGTCTTGCCCTCTGGAGCAGCAGGGAGTGCATCTTCCACCCTTTCAGGTATTTGAAAAGAGCAATCGCATCAGCAGAACTGCTCTGGAGTGACTTTCTCTTCTCTTGCGTTCACCGTGATCTCACAGCCCGTTCTTTGATTACGTCGCTGAACACTGTGCAATCCCCAAGTCTCAAGCAGGGCACTGGTTTCCCGAGAAGGCAGAAAAGAAGAACGAAGATGAGCCCACAAGCCAAGAGAAGGAAGCTGACGTTCAATTCAGGGCTTTTTCTTTGACTGAGCCAGCGATATAAAAACATACAAGCCAGGCAGACAGGATCTTTTTAAAGCCTGGCATGCAGAACAAAGCGCTTCACTGAGCTACAAACGCGCCCGGAGGACTTGGCTGCAGGCTTTCACCAACCGCTAAGAGGGGGGAAAAGCAAAAAGGAAACCAGACCTCATCAATTTTTCCAAGGCCGAATCAATCCTAAAGAGGCACCCTGCCCTATCGGCGAGGGAACTGGGTAGCGAGGAAGACAGCAGTCAAGCTTTGCATGGGAAGCTGTTCATGTTTGCACTGGAAGAGGAACAGGAGGTCAGAACTAGGAGTGGGGCAGGGTTGTCAAATGGGTTTGGCTGCTCAAGGACAGCCACGTCAATCACAGCAGGATGCTCCGCCCCTAAGAGCAGCCATCACACTGAGTCTTGGGGGCGGGGCACAGCTGAATGTCTGGCAGAGGAAGCTATCCCTCTCTGGTCTCATCTATTCAGGCAGAGGTCCTTCGAAAGGGCCACTGTTTCACCTCCCCCACCCTTCTCATCCTTAATTCCTCTCCTTACTGGTGGCCAAGGAAGGGAAGTAATGTTTTTGCCTGGTTTTTCAACTTTGTTCAGCATCCTCAATGTGCTATTGCAATAGAAACTTGTGTACATCAGGCAGATATTCAGTGGGGTGAGTGGGTTAGGGCAGCTGCTGACCTCCCGTTGGCACCTCCGAGTATCCAGATTAGTCGAGGAATCTCGAATAGTTGAACACCTGCAGGTCTGGCTCTCGTCCTGTTTGCCAGTTGCGAGAACAGAGCCAACTCTTCAACATACTGTTTGTTGACCTGTCGAGGCTGTTCAGCGAGTTGCTTTACTGTATTCCTTCCTAAAAGTGCAATCACCTTTTCATGCATGCACATTCCCACACAGCCCCAAATCCCTCACCCTGTATTTGCTGCTCCACTGGGCAGACAGCCACTGAAACCAGCAGTCACAAATCATAAACAGAAATGCTGAGTTTGTAAAGGAAATCCTACCAGTTGGGGTTCATCTGAGTAATCCTTAGCAACGCTAATGGCTGCCAATCTGTTTGGATCGGCAGTCTTATCGTGCATGTGCAGTTTTGTAAAAACCCAGTGCAGCACTGACTCTGTCAGGCCTTTAAGTGCCAAACCCAAAAGACTCAATGATCACTTCTGATCATCAACTTCCAGTTGCGTTAAGAGACTTTGTTTGTTGAATGTGTTTGATGCAAAATTTGCAGCATGCCTATCAGTAAATGAGATGGGTAACTTTAACAGAACCACCCCTGAGATGGCTGGCAAAGTGTAGCCAGCTGCAATTTACATTGCTTTCATCTTCCTCAAGTTCTACCTGTGGAAGATCTGCCAGGCTTTGAACTGCCAACTGTTTTGGTGCTCCTGGTGGTGGAGCAGCACAGTTACCTGAGCAAGACTCCACTTCCCCAAAAGCTCATTAGCTTCTCTTGACCTGGCTGCAAAGACTTCAGGATCAGGTCTGGATCCCTGCCTGAGCAAGCCCACCTATTCTTGAGCTCGAGGGCTTATATTACCTGTGCACCCAGACTTCCCACTTCCTGCTCCTCTCCTGACACAGGTCCACCTGAAACAAGCTTGTTACATCTGGACTAACTTGTGATTGCATTTGACTACTCTTGACTACAGCTTGCTGGGGTAAAGTGTAGATGACTGGGGAAGGCAATGGCAAACCACCCCGTAAAAATCTGTCATGAAAACATTGTGATGCGATGTCACCCCAGTTTGAAAAACAACTGGTGCTTGAACAGAGGACTACTTTTACCTTTACAATGTCAGCTGCAGGTCACCCAAACGAGACTGCTTACCCGTTATCCAGATTTTGTCTCTCTCCAGGCTCTCTCTTAGTGCACCTCCAACACTGTTCAATCCTCTACCTAGCTCTTCCACTATGAGTTGTGCTTCAATTCCCAGAGCCTATGCTGCCTTCTGCCCAGCACTCCCAATCCAGAAGAGTGTCATCATGCCTTGGGTGCTCAGAAGCAGGCTGTTCCAGAAAGCGATGACCTCTTGACACTCGTCTCTGAATGGAGCTGTCCATTACTCTGCCCTGCTCTCATGGCAACCGCTAGCACGCTGTTCACTCCGGTTTTTTTTGGGGGGGGGGGGGATACAGGCTTGGTAAATGTCGTTGAGAATAAGTCTGTGCTGCAGCAAAGATCCACGAAGGTTTCTTTGCACGCAACCTGCTGTAGACAGGGGAGCAAAAAGTGCACTCAAATTTGGTCCCCACATCTGCTTCTGTATAAAACGGCACAAATGGCACCTGGGCATGGGAAAGGCGAGGCAAAGAACATGTGAGTTCCCTGACCAATATTCAATTGTACAACTTTGGGAAAGGAAAGAAAAGGTCCCCTGTGCAAGCACCAGTCCTTTCCGACTCTGGGATGACGTTGCTTTCACAACATTTTCACGGCAGACTTTTAAACGGGGTGATTTGCCATTGCCTTCCCCAGTCATCTACGCTTTCCCCCCAGCAAGCTGGGTACTCATTTTACCGACTTCGGAAGGATGGAAGGCTGAGTCAACCTCAAGCCAGCTACCTGAAAACCCAGCTTCTGCTGGGGATTGAACTCAGGTCATGAGCAGAGCTTAGCACTACAGTTCTGCAGCTTTAACACTCTGTGCCATGGGGCTCTTTGGAGCACACTGTAATTTCCCTCAGACACGGCACAAAAGCGCTGGTTAGTTACATGACAGGGCAAGTCCTCCAGACAGCAATGCAATCTTTACCTGGGATGAATTTCATTTGCATTTTCCAGGGAAATTAACAAACATGGTCTTAATGAGAGGATTCAAGCACTGCAAGAATTCACAGCTTTTTCTTTGTATTAGGTCCTGGGAACAGGCATGTGAAAAGGCATGAAAATATTACGGCTTTTCTTTTCAGCTGCTTCTGCACTTCACCTTCCAAGAAGCTCTGGGAAACATCCGGGATCATCCCATGTTAGGCTGTCAAGAAGCCCGTGGGGTAGATTACCTTACAATCTACTGTCTCACAGGGTCACTAACTGTGCCATCCTAACTAGAGCTGCGCCCGTCTAAGCCCATAAAAGTCCTCAGGCTTAGAAAGGTGTAACCCTGTTGAGGATTACACAGCTAAGGAGAACTGCGACTGAGAAAGCAGGGACCTGAACCCAGGTCTCTGGCCTCCCAAGTTCAACTCTTCATCCTCTCTTCCACACAACGGAGCAGATCCCGTAGACAGATTCTGCTAGCTGAGGTGCTCCAGTTTGGTGAAAGAAGCTTTCCCCAACATGTGAGGCTCTTGAAACAAGGAAGGGCATCTGCCACTAAAGAGCATTCACTATTAGGGTAGATCTGTGGGGTCCAACCACAACCCTTGGATGGCAGATATAAGAATCCACTTCAGATAACTTCCCTCAACACCTGGGCTGACATTCCTTGTTCTTTTAGGGTATTTTCCACACAGACCCCTAACAAAAACAACTCGTAATTCAGAAACATGAAATATTCCCTAAGGCAACAACCTGACTGAACACACCTGCCCAGGGAACTCTGGGAGTGAATTTTAGAGATTTAGTTCACTTCAGTGGAGACTTTGGTATATGACTGCAAAGTTCTTAGTTTTGGCTGTAATGCGTTCAAGTTTTATCCCCTTAAGCAGGGGTGTCGAACTCATTCAGGCCCGTAGCTATGTGGAGGCCTGTGGGGGCACAGCCCCTGACTTCTGGGCGAGGCCCCCTGACTGTAGTCTCCGGGGCTCTTCCATGGTTCTCAGGGCTGCCATTGGCCCCGTGAGCGATTTGGCAGGCCAGGGGCAGAAGCAGTCTCAGCCTCCCGCTGGAGTTAAAGGGCCTGTGGATCAGCCTTTTTTGCAGGCCCTTTAACTCCTGGGGGGAACTGGGGGCTGCTTTTGCTGCAGGCTCTGCCCGCTGTTTTAGTGGCAGGGAAGGAAAGGAGGGTGGTGACCAGAGTGACAGGGAGGGAAGAGAAGGGTCTTCTCTTCCTTCCCTGCTGCTCCTGCCACTGCCCTCTGTTCCCCATCATTAAAATAGCCTGTGCTGCCGGGGCAGAAGCAGTCCCCCACCTCCCAGCGCAGTTAAAGGGCCCGAAGATCAGCTGTTTTGCGGGCCCTTTAACTAGTCTCCAGCCCTGCACACTATTTTAATGGTGGGGAAGGGAGGGAGGGTGGTGGTGGGGAAAGCAGTAGGGAGAAGAGGGAAGCTCTTCCTTGCCTGCCCCTCACCACCACCCTCACTTCCCTGCAATTAAAATAGTGTGCTGGGCTGGAGGCAGAAGCAGCCCCAACCCCCCTGCTAGTTAAAGGACCCATGAAACAACTGATCATCCGGCCCTTTAACTAGCAGGGGGGAGGTGGGGGGGCTGCTTCTGCCCCCATCGCCGGTTTCTTTTGGCCTCTTTCCCTCCCTCCCAGCTCTGATCGCAGCCGCTTCTCCCCCCTTCTTCCTCTTCCTTCCAGCCCCAATCGCCGACTTCTCCTGACCTCTTCCCCTCCCTCCCAGCCCTGATCACCTCCGCTTCTCCCCGCCTGCTTTCCCTCCCTCCCAGCCCCTATTGCGGCCACTTCTCCTGGCCTCTGCTGCTTGCCTCCCCCCTTCCCACAAGTAGCCCCGTGCCTGCTGCCTACTTGTGAGTAGCCCCACACCTGCTGCCTATTCACGGGGCTACTCGCAAGTAGATGGTAATTCTGGTGACTGGAGCAGAGAGAAAGAGCAACTAGAGGGAAGGTCGTGTGGGGCGCTGGGGGGCATCAGTGCCCCCCCCAAATGTAAATGCCCCCCGACCTTCCAAATCCTGGCTGCGGCCCTGAACTCATTTGATATAAGGGCTGGATCTTCACCTCATTGGGCCAGGCCATGTGTGTCATAAAATGTAATGCCAGATAGGGGAGATATAAATTTTATAAAAGACACAGACAAACACACACACAGCCTAATCCACCTCACTAGCTTGTTAAACATCAGCCAAGAGAGACTTGGCTCAGTAGCTCTGCTGTGCAATTGAGAGAACCTGGCAAAGCTAGCTCTTCTTCCAGCACTTCCTCCTCAAGGGAGGAGCTTTGCTCTGTAGCTCCTGTGCGATTGAGCAAGCCTGGCAAAGCAAGTTGTGACGCAGAAGGAAGCAAGAGAGGGAGAAGGAAGTAGATGACAGTGAGTTGCTCACAGGCATGATAGGCCTAATGTGGCCCTCGGGTTGTATGTTTGACACCCCTGCCCTAGAGATTGTTCTTTAAATTTCCACAGATGTGAGAGCAGACTTTCAGCCCACCTAGAATTGCCAGCATTTTCAAGGATTTCGCGACAGGAGGTGGTGACCAGAAGAAACCTGATTCACCATCCAGTCTCAAGTGGAAGATTTGGGGTTCCCTCAGTGACAGCAGAGTGGGAGGCAGGCAGATTTCAGTCATGAGGTATGATTAGGAAGTTGGCTTATTAGAACTCAGGGTCACCCTATAAAACGGGTTGGCAGTGGATTCAAGAGAGGAAGAAGCACTCAGTCTGCATGTACCAGAGCTTTACATGGGTGGTTAAGCTACACATTGGCCCTCTTCATACAACATGTGTCAGGAGGCCCGTATCCTCTGCTCCCAATTATGCACAGTTAGGAGGCTCTTGGTAATGTATAACTGTCACATCTGAAAAGGACTCCTGATGTAAAGCAGGGGTCCTTGACTTCTTTGAGCCCGTGAGCACCTTTGGAATTCTGACACAGGGTGGTGGTGGGCCCAGCTACAAAATGGCTGCCAAAAGAGGCACAGCCAAGTGCCAAATGTCAGGGAATAAGGCCATGCATAACTCCAACGGTAACTTTTCAACATTTCAGGCAGAAGCTGTTTAACAGGATGCCTTTTAAAATCAACGTATTGCATGAAAATATTTTCTTGCACGCACCTTTTAGATCCTTGTGCTATGTGGCAGCTGCTGCCCAAAGCAATTGCTTTTTGAATCAGCACAGCCAAGTAAGATCTGCAATGGCCAATGAGAAGCCAGCTGGGCAAAAGCCCCACCTGGCCCTGCCTACTTTTTCAGAATACTCAGTGAGCACCAGGAAAGACGTCAGCAGGTACCTTGGTGCCCACAAACACCATATTGGGGACCCCTCATATAAAGGGAAAGACTTCAGTCAGCTGAAGAAGAAGACCATAGATTTATACCCTGCCCTAAAACTGCAGTACTGCAGTCCTAAGCTCTGCTCACGATCTGAGTTCGATCCACGGTGGAAGCTGGGTTTTCAGGTAGCTGGCTTGAAGTTGACTCAGCCTTCCATCCTTCCAAGGTCAGTAAAACGAGTACCCAGCTTGCTGGGGGGAAAGTGTAGATGACTGGGGAAGACAATGGCAAACCACCCCATAAAAAGTCTGCTGTGAAAACGTGAAAGCAACATCACCTCAGAGTCGGAAATGACTGGTGCTTGCACAGGGGACCTTTCCTTTCCCTTCTCTCTGAATCAGAGCTTACAATCTCCTTTACCTTCCTCCCCCACAACAGACACCCTGTGAAGTAGGTGGGGCTGAGAGAGCTCTCACAGCAGCTGCCCTTTCAAGGACAACTCCTGTGGCTAACCCAAGACCATTCCAGCAGCTGCAAGTGGAGGAGCAGGAAATCAAACCTGGTTCTCCCAGATAAGAGTCCACGCACTTAACCACTACACCAAACTGACCCAACCATCTTCCCAAATAGGCTGGATGTGAGCTTCTTGCATTACAGAGAACTCTTCCTTCAAGCGCATGTGTCCAAAGTTGAACTTCCTCCACCATAGCTTCACTTGCTTCTTTTGCTACTGACTCCTCTTTCATTTCTAACTGAGGCCTGCTAACTCTCCAGCAGCCATTCTAGCAAAGGTTTTCACTGCCTCCTTCTCAGAGAGGTGAAAGTTTCCAGTAGTCTCTGTCACATGGCCCAAGGTGGGCAATTCCTTGCAGTCACGCTTGCAGCTACACTTCCCACATGACAAAAATAATAATAATAATAATAAAATAAAATCCAGGTTGCTTTGGTCCCCGCTAATTAGCAAATGGCAGCCGAGACGACTCAGCACCCAGGCCTTCTGTGGGGTGACCCTCCAGGCCTCTCACTCTCTCTCCTGTGGGAAAACTCGTTTGGAGCAGCATTTCCCCCAAAGGGCAAACAGACATCTCTTGCTCCTTCCCACATCTCATCTCTGCCTGGTTATCTTCCTTCGTTTCATATGTTTAATTTTAAAGCTTAGGAGAAAAAAAAAAGCCCCAACCCTGCCAACCCCCATAAAACCCCTTTGAGTATAAAGTGGAACACATTTTTGTTTAAAATACTCTGGGCAATTTTTATAGAACATCCTCTTGGAAAAAGAAAAAAAAATGCAGGATCATTTTTTTTTTTTAAAGTCCATCCCGCAGGCTCTATCATTTAATTATGAGTGGGACATAAATTATGCATTTACACATTGTTGCATTTTCTATAAAGTGGCATAGAGAAGGGTGCTTTTTTTTTTTTTGTAGTTTTCCTGCTCTTTTTCCTCCTAAGGGCAATTTCGAAGGGAACAAAGACCTGCGGGGTATGGCGTTGATGAAAAAAATTAGCATTTGTCAGCCTAACAACATTATGAGATCAGCATGGCGCTAACGTACACAAAATCTGAATGTATTCCCCCCCCCCCCGCTTAGGGTGAAAAGGAAAAAAACAGCCCCCCCTCCCCAAATACCACCATCTCACTAGGCAGAAAATGTCTCTTTGCAGTTTAAGCACGAGACAGAGGTAATTGGGCAGAAGGGACTCATTTGCATACAACCAAACGTGAAATAAGAGGCAAGTCGTCAAGTGCCTGGGAACAGTAATAAAAAAGCACCCATTACCTGCACGGAATTCAATCGACAGTATCCATTCAAAGGAAACCTAATGACGTGGGTGGGGTCCTGGTTCCAGCCAGCATTGACGGAATTGCACATCACGTCGCCCGTCTCCGGGAAGATCTCTTCAATGAGCGCTTTCTCCCCGCTCAGTGCGATCCTCTCCCCAAGATCCGGTGTCACCCTTACAACCAAGCAGTCACACGGCTGAAAATGCTTCCTTTGTTCCTTCTCTTGTTTCCACCGCTCCAGCTCCTTGATCATCGGCTGCAGCTGGTAGTACTTGGCTTCTTCATATAAAAGATTAAAGTCCTTCCGTGGAGAAAAAAAAGTGAGAAAGGAAAAACGGTTTAGAAATGCTTATGGGCCTCTGTCAAAGTCTGTTATTCCTGCTGACCTACATTCGGCACGAGGCAACAGGTAGGCAAACACCCAAAGAATCCAATGTGCTTCAGTCCCTCACACTTTGCCAAGCCTTGTCATCATTGTTAATTTTGCTCTAGCAGGCCTGGATGGTGTGATGCCTGTGTGTTGCATGACCCTCCGTGTCTGTTTTATTACTCTCATTTTTCTTTTGCCGTCAAGTCACAGCTGACTTATGGCGACCCTGTTCAGAGATGGTTTGCCGTTGCCTGCTTCTGCTATCCTGGTCTCCCATCCAAATATCAACCCGGGCTGACCCTGCTTAGCTTCCAAGATCTAATGAGACAGGGCTAGCCTGGGCTATCTGGATAGAAAAACAAAATAGTGCATCATAAACAGAACTGGGCAATGGAAGAAGTAGTGCAGGACTCACCTGTCCTGGCAAGCACTAGAAATGAAGGTTACAAAGGGTAGGATGTTTGCAAAGAGGGAATTACTGCAGGTGGCACTTGTCCTGCTGCAATGAGAGCTGCCCTCTTTTGCACAACTGTTAAAAAGACAGGAGCCTGATGCTGCATACCATTTAGCAGCCTCACTGAGGACCCTTCTACTCTGTCTACTCTGATTGGCAGTGAATTTCCAGGATCTCAGGTCTTCCACATCATTTACTATCTGGTCTTTTTAACTAGGTACACAGGGGATCGAGCCTGCAACTCTATGTGCAAAGCAGAGACTCTACAACTAAGCCACAACCTACCACTTACAATGCGTTCTACAGAGTCCTATCAATCCAGGTCAGTGTCTAATCTGAATGAGCAGTGACTCGGCAGCATCTCAGGTGGAGATCTTTCCCATTACCTACATAACCTGAGCCTTTTCACTGGAGATTGGATTCGGGACCTTTCGTATGCAAAGCAGATGTTCCAGAAATGAGACGCTGCACACGAAGGGAGGCTTTCACATACACTAAATAATGCACTTTCAATTCACTTTGCAACTAGACTTTACTATGTGAAATGGCAAAATCCACTTGCAAATGGTCTCTGAAGTGGATTTAAACTGCATTATTTGTGAATGCAGTATGTGTGAAAGCGCCCAAAAGCTTATACCCAAAATTAAACTGTTGGTCTTAAAGGCGCCACTGTACTCAAACTTTGTTCTAGCGCTGAGGCAGTCACTCCCCAGCTTCAATTGCATGAGTGATACACACACACACACACTCAAGAGACAGGAGAAGGGCATGTGTTTATTAAATTCTTCTGTACTCTTTTTCCCAACCAGAAATGATCCTGTGGGTTATTTTAAGTCCTGTTAGCAGGGGCAATCTGGCACAGCGGGGGTATCTGTTTTTCCCCCTATCCAGAAGGATCTAGATAGAGTTAAACCTTCCTTCTTCCACACCATGGCAACCCAGATACAAATCTGCTTTCAAGTGCCAAACAACACACCAACACTGAGATCCTAAACAGTTACACTCTTCTGAGTCCACTGAAATCAACAGGTTTAGGAAGTTGTGGCCTCTTGCTCAGGACTGCACTGGATCCCATCTTCTAGGAAAAACTCTGCCCCCCAGTCTCTTCCTAGTTCTGAACCCTTCTGTTGATCTCCTTGGCTCTTCAGGGCAAAACCAGATGGATACTGGGACATCTGTGAATTTATCTCCCCAATTCTTTTTACTGTGAAACAGTGTGTGTGTGTGTGGGGGGGGGTGGTGGTGGTAAGAAACAATCTGGATGGAGACCAAAGGGGAAAGGGAGTGTTTCTGTTGAGTCTCTCCCCATGCATTGCTTTACCAACTACAAACGCCCCATTCAAAGCTGTTGGGCGGAAATATCCAGGTTGCTCTTATAGTGTTTGCACACACCCCCCTCCCCTGGGACATACAGCAACTCTGGGGGAACCCAGCACAAAGGAAAGGGGTAAGCCTCGGAGCCCTGACTCAATTTCTCCTCCTTCCCTGGGAACTACTATATACCAATTAAAATGCTCTGGAAATCTATTTATGAACCTCCCAGCATCTTTTCTAGCTAGGATCTGTATATATATATATTTTTTGCTTCCCTGTGTCTTAAGGATTTTTCCCAGGTCTAATCCTGCTCCATTGTGAGGAGTTCATCCCAAAATTTTCCTTTCCCATGTAGGAGCTTACCTGCAAATGGTTCAGTCCCCACCCCCCTCCATAAACTGAGCACTGCTCCTGGAATGCCTGCAGGTCGGCCTATCAGCATCAGAGGCTTCACTGCCACAGGCAGGAGACAAGACAAGACAGATAATCTCAGTTATCCCCCCAGCAACCCTATAAATTAGGCCCAATATTATTACCGCTGCGCTGTAGATGGAGACAGAGGCTGGAGGAAGTGACTTGCTTCAGGCCACTGTGTATCTCCAGGCCAGGGATGAAACATGAACTGGCAACGTCTTGGTTCACAGCTAAATCCCCAAGACACAGTTCTCCTTCACAAGGACCTCTCAGCCGTCCATGGGAACCCAAGTCACAGGCAGCCTGTGGAATTCCCCACCACGGGACAGCGTTTAAGCCAAGAGTGAAGCAACCTTTCTAAAGCATTTCACAGCCAGTCCTGAAACGAAAGCTGCAAAGGATTCAACCACCTCTGCGGAATAAAAGAAGTCTCATTGCCATTAGCACCAGTTTGGAAGTAAACTGCAGCTCTGAGGATCTCCCTGGGACTTGGAAGAAGCCTTCTTCTATACCAGAGGATGGCTAGACAGGCAGGCCTCACAGAGGCTCTCCTTACATTTGCAGGATTAGGAAATATCCTACCAAGTTATTTATGGTGGCTTATGATGGTTTCTGCATTTCATATTATTGAATGAGATCCCAAAGGACCAGAGTGCTGTTAAGCTGCTCCCTCTTTTATGAGGCTGCCTGATGGGAAGGGAGGAGATCCTGATTTTAATCTTTTCCTATACTCCTTTGGGATAAAAACCATCCAGTTGCTGGAGGATAATAATGCACTAGGCGTTTCTCTCCCATCCACTTGCTGTCACATCGCTCTCGCTGCCGCCCAAGACACTGTAAATTCACCCACCCTGTTCAAAGGTGGTTAAAGGGATTAGTGGAGGAACAGACCGAATGGTGCAGCAACTGCACCCACTCTCTCTGGAGTGCGGCATTTTCAGAAGAAGCCCAGGTCCAGTCTGACCTGGAGAGCCCAGGCAAGCCCGATCTCATCAGATCTCAGAAGCTACGCAGGGCCAACTCTCTGGAAAGCACTTGGATGGGAGACGTCCGAGGAATACCAGGGGTCGCTGCGGAGTCTTTGTGAGCAAAAATTCTACTTTGTGAGCTACTGGCATTAAAGCTGTGAGCTACTGCATAAATGAGTATGCTCTGAGAGCATTTTTCCTGAGCCAAGACAAAAACGCATGAGCCGGAGGCTAAAAAACTGTGAGCTAGCTCACACTAACTCAGCTTAGAGGGAACACTGGTCGTGAGCCGGGGCAGGTTTTATTCAGTCAACCTCTCTGAATATCCTCCAGGCCTCCAGTAGCGATCAGAGGTTTAGATGACTTCCAGGTGTGTGCACGTATTCACAAACACAAAAATATGAAAATACCAGAAAGAAAGAAAGAAAGAAAGAAAGAAAGAAAGAAAGAAAGAAAGAAAGAAAGAAAGAAAGAAAGAAAGAAAGAAAGAAAGAAAGAAAGAAAGAAAGAAAGAAAGAAAGAAAGAAAGGCCCAGTTTCCTGGGTCAAGACTACCCAATCTAAAACTCCTTGTTTCATACACTGCGGAGTGAGGAAGGGGTGGATGAAGAGGGGTTACTGATGATCTGCACCTAGGGTTACCTGCTCTGGTTTGGGAAATACCTGGAGATTTTGGGGTTGAAGCCTCTGCAGGGAGGGAAGGGACTTCGGTGCAGTATAATGCCACAGAGTCCACCCTCCAAAGCAGCCATTTTCTCCAGGGGAACTAATCTTGGTCATCTGGAGATCAAATTGTAATAGCAGGAGATATCCAGGTGCCATCTGCGGGTTGGCAGCCCTATCTGCAGCACAGTGTATTGAGCCTAACAATGCAAGCGACAATGGAGATTCAAAGCTGACTGCTACCGAGTCAGAACATGGGTCTACTACTAATTCACATCGGTAGTGGCTCTGTAGGGTCTTTCCTAGTCCTGTTACCGGAATTAAACCTTGGACTTCAGAAAAAGAACCTGCAATTTGACTATCACCAACCCTCCCCCCACTCTTCCTTTTTGGCCAGGAGCTGTTGTGTCACTGTCAACAACACGACACCCAACCAAAGCATCAAAGGCAGAGACTCTGGAATTCGTTTCCCCAGCTCTGCTGCATCCGCCTCTGCCAATCTGATACCGCTCATCTGATATGGGTGTGCTTGACACCCACTTTGCACTGATGAGTCAGGAAGGAAAGCGGCTGAGAATCCAGCCCAGCAAGTGCTGGCAACGGTCATTTAAAGACACAGCAAGAGAAAGCCAAGCGCCATAACTGGGAGGACAGTGAATGCAGAGAACACAGTCTCCCAGATCAGCATCTGGCTCAAAGTGAGGGGCGAGCAGCACATCTGTGAGCATTATGTGTCATCCAGCCAGGAGGATTCTGGGCTCTCATAAAAATATGCATGAGGAACAGTAACTGAACCCCAGGGTTCTTGGTTCAAGCCCCAAATGCCTGAGCAGGGTTCGCAGTCAATCACAAACCTCTGCATGAACTAGCTTTTAAAAGGTGTCACTGTCATGGGCTTCCAGATTCTTCCTCTGTATTGAAGACAAGCAGCTTGCCTGCCTGAAGGTTTCTGCCCAGATTTGCCTCAGCATCCTTGAATCAGATGCTCACTCTCCCAGGCACTGCCTAACTCCTTCAGGGACCAGAAAAAAAAGGGGGCAGAGGGAAGGAGTTGACAGAACTTCCCTTCAGTGTGACTTTCTTTTTGCTCTACCATCCAAAGAAATCAGGCACTTCAGGGAAGTAAGTGAGTGGCACCAGTCACCAAGAGAGCTAGAAAGGGGCTTCTCACTCAGCTATGGTGTGTTTCTCAGCCAACAGCTACTACAGTTACTGGAGGCTTCCAGGGGTGGCCCTAAACTGTCTGGCACCTTAGGCGAGGCTAACTTCTGGTGCCTGCCCTGCACTGATAACGTCACCGAGTCACATGGAGGGTGCCCAATTTGGTGCCCTCAGAAGGCCAGCGCCCTAGGCAATTGCCTAGTGGCAGGGCCTGCCCTGGATGCTCCCCTCTATGTGGGAATGTATTCAAGACTCTTGTGCATCTGGACAAGCCTTTCTCACAAGCTGACTAGTGAACCATGGCAGATGCTAGCATTTATGTGGAGAACAGAATTCCTACGGCTTCACAAAGAAGCTCGGTCAGTTTGGTGTAACACTCCGTGAATCCAGCAGATGTATTAATTCTGAGAATTCTGAACAAAGGCTAAAAGGTTTGCAGAAGGGAGGGATGGTGGTTATTCTGGATGACACAATTCAGGACAGAAGGGTGTGGCCTGGAAGATTTATCTGCACATGAAGCTGTCTTATATTGAGACTGACCATTGATGTATCAAATTTTGCCTATCAAATATTTGACTAGCAGCAGGGTCTCAGACCAATGTCTTTCCCATTGCCTACCGTCTCATCCTTTTAACTGGCGATGTAGGAGACTGAATCTGGGACCTTCTGCATGCAAAAGCACCTGCTCCAGCAGTGAGCTATGGTCTCTCCAAGAATCAACCGTAAACACAAGCTTCCACTCTTTTTTGTTGTCATTGTCAAGTCACAGCTGACTTGACACCAACTTTGTAGGGTTTTCAAGGCAAGAGATGTTCAGAGGTGGTTTGCCATTGCCCGCCTCTGTGTCCTGTCCCTGGTATTCCTTAGTAATGTCTCATCCAAATACTAGCCCGGGCTGACCATACTTTAGGGAGGGATGGTGGCTCAGTGGTAGAGCATCTGCTTGGTAAGCAGAAGGTCCCAGGTTCAATCCTCAGCATCTCCAACTAAAAATGGTCCAGGCAAATAGGTGTGAAAAAACTCAGCTTGAGACCCTGGAGAGCCACTGCCAGTCTGAGTAAACAATACTGACTTTGAGGGACCGAGGGTCTGATTCAGTATAAGGCAGCTTCATAAGTTCATATATGTCCATATGCTTAGCTTCTGAGATCTGACTAGCCTGGGCTATCCAAGTCCTTTCACTCTTGGATCATGCGAAACTTCCTTATATGTCACCTACTTCCAGTTTAAAAGGATCAAGTGATAGATGGAACTGAGCCTGGGGCCTTCTGCATGCAAAGCAGATGCTTCACCACTGGGCCCTATAGGAAGCTTCCTTATACCAAGTCAGACCATTGGTCTGTCAAGATTACAGCACTGCGTATCCTGACTTGCAGTGGTTCTTCAGGCTCTCGGGCAGATGTCTTTCCCAACATCTTCTACCCAACACATTTAACTGCAGATGCTGGAGATTAAATCTGGGATCTTCTGCATGCAAAACAGGTGCTCTGCTGCTGAGCTGTGACTCCTCCCCAAATCTAGATCTATCCAGCTGGCTTTTCATCTGAAAGACACCTCCCCAAACAGCCCGTAGTTATCCAAAGACACAACAGATGACAATTAAAATCCAATAAAAAAGCTTTGCTAGGGAAGGGGATTGTTAGTTGGCTGCTACCTGCATCCCCTCTGATGGGCTCTGCAATGGTAACTGGAAACTGGGGGGAGGGGGTCATCAGCCACAGCTGGATCCAGGTGCAATTAAGAAGTGTGTTGAAGGGACTGTAGCTCAGTGGTAGAGCCTCTGCCCGGCATGCAGAAGGTCCCGGATTCAATCCCCGGCATCTTCAGTTGAAAGGACCAGGTAGGAGGTGATGTGAAACACCTCAGCCTGAGATCCTACTGTGATGGGCCAATGGCCTGATTCAGTAGAAGGGAGCTATCTATGCTATCAATGAATAGATTTGATTGGTGCTTGGCTACTTCCTTCCTTCCCACTACTGGTCTCCTATTGGCCTTAAGTAATTTCTAGATTCCTGCTACCACCACTGCAGAGCGTGGGGATGTGAGAATTGGGTTCCTGGTGCTACATGGTGCTGGTGGGGTTGGGGATCAGTGCTCCCTCTAAGCTGAGTTAGTTTGAACTAGCTCACAGTTTTTAAACCTCTGGCTCACACACTCTTTGTTTTAGCTCAGAAAGGATAGCCCCAGAGCAAACTAAGGTATGCAGTAGCTCACAACTTTACTGCCAGTAGCTCAAAAAGTAGAATTTTTGCTCACAAGACTCCGCAGCTTAAGAGGGAGCATTGATTGGGGTGCAGATTCCAATTCAGTGAGGGCCCAGTTATGATGCAAACTGGCTGCCTCAGATGGTGGTAGGGTTGTCAGGCCATGTTCTAGCAACCAGTGAGAGCTGGGTACACTGCATGCTCCATGACATCACTTTTTTGGGGGAAAAAATTCTGGAAATGATGGTGGGTGGCTCTAGGAACCACCAGAAACACTATGATTTTACACAGTTTCTGGTGATTCCTAGAGCTACTAGCAGTCACCTTTGGGGTTGCCTCCATAAACGATATCATGGCATATGTACCACTTTTTCTTTCTCTCCTGATTATTGCTTGGAGAGGTGGCTGGCAATGTGGGAGGCATAGATGGTGCCCGGCCTTGAGGTTTAAGCACCAGAAGCAAGCCTCAGTGAAATGAACATGATCCAGCAGGGTAGTGTTCTTAGGAACCTCGTGTTACTTTCAGAGGACCTTCTGAAGGAGAGCTCAGCAGACTGTACCCCATGTTAATTCTTCTTTAGAGGTAATGCATTTCCTCTCTTGCTAGCATGTTTTGTTGTTGTTGTCGTCTCGCTCTTCCTCCAAAGAACTTAGGGCAGTGTAGAAGAAGACGACATTGGATTTATATTCCACCCTCCACTCAAGAGTCTCAGAGCGGCTCACAATCTCCTTTATCTTCCTCCCCCACAACAGACACCCTATGAGGTGGGTGGGGCTGAGAGCACTCTTATAGCAGCTGCCCTTTTCTAGGACAACCTTTGCCAGAGCTATGGCTATACATGGCTCTCCCTTCACCCTTTTTATCCTCGTAACAATCCTGAAATTGCTGAGCAGTCGGGTTAGAATGGATAAAAGGAGGTATTTCTTCACCCAAAGGGTGATTAACATGTGGAATTCACTGCCACAGGAGGTGGTGGCGACTACAAGCATAGCCAGCTTCAAGAGGGGGTTAGATAAAAATATGGAGCAGAGGCCCATCAGTGGCTATTAGCCACAGTATGTGTGTGTGGCTATATAAATATATAAATGTATATATATAAATTTTTGGCCACTGTGTGATACAGAGTGTTGGACTGGATGGGCCACTGGCCTGATCCAACATGGCTTCTCTTATGTTCTTATGGGTGTTGTTAGCCTTTGACAGATTGGCTGGCCATAAGTCCCACAGGGAGCTTCTCATTTGAGTGGAGATTTGAACCAACTGTATTACTGCAAGGTCTGTTGACCGTGTAATAAACTTTGCTGTTGTGGGTTTGGAACCAGGGTTTCCAAGGCCCTATTCCCACATAATCACAACATAAAGCCTCCTATGACACCTTCTGAGTGCACAGACCTAGGTGATTCCATTGTGTGCAAGCAGGACTGTGCAATCTGTCCACCCCACTGTTTTGTAACAGAGACCTTGCAAAGGGACAGGGGGCATTCTCTGCACTCACAAAAGAATGTCTGCAGTCTAGGTCTTGTCAGTACAAAAGGCTCTGCACATGTGTTAGGGATGCATGTCGATCCCTAAGTTCACCCATACAATTTGCCTTTGCTATGTAGGACACACTTGCACCCATCTGACTCCCCAAAATAGAGCACTAAGCAACAGGAAAGACTCTCAGCCAGTAATTACAGCTGTATTTAGAATTCACAAGCACATGAAAACTGTATTAACTATTAGGAGAAGGAGCTCTCAAGAGGGGGGCCTGTCAAAGGCAGAACACTTTCAAGTTTCCTCTTATTAGCAACTGGAACGGTAGTTAATATTCACCGTAAACACACCAGTCAGATGCGATAATAAAGACTCGCTAGCTAGCAACACATGCACGGCTGTCTCTGGGGCTCGCTGAAAACAAAAATGCAGTCCAAAAAAGAAATTCTCAAAGTATTTCTTCTGAAAGGGTCCCGCTGAAGCCAGGTGTATGAGGAATAGTCAATTCACTGTGGGCTTGTGGGGTATTTTCCCCGTTTCATGGTTAGCACAGCTGCCTAAATGTCATCTTCTGCCGTCTTGGATTCCTCCTGCTGCTTCTGATGTGCAGATTCCCAAAACGATGTGGTGCATGAACAGGAAACCTCACCTTGAGCACTGTTTGCCTTGGTGCTGCTGGGGGAAATCTGGTAACAAGCAGATGCCACTATGTGCAGGACTGTGGTCCTAAAACACAACCACTAGCATATTTTGGGACCTGACCAAGGTTCGGGAAGGGGTCACCAGATCACCACAGACAGATAGCCAACACCTGTGGCAGCTTCGAATGGATTTCCTGCACTCCCATTACTTCTGTTCCGTCTACAGCCTAGTTCATCTACTTACCTGGACTGTGATCCTCTATTCATACCACTATGTATAGAAAGGTCTGGCACAAGGGTCCCAATACAGGGCCTTATATATTATGGCCACTTCACAGAATTCTCTCCTTTCCAAAATAAGGGGCATGGGGGATGTATCCTGTGTGACGTGACCCTCTGTATGCATGGCCTGCGAGTACAACTCTCATGTCAGACATTAGCTTATGCGTGTTGCGCACCTCCGCTCATAAAGATCCATAGCCGAGATAAGCATATGAGCCGGTGTGCCTGGCCTCACCTTTAAATCTCACCACGTCTCACGACATCACTCTCTCAGTAGCCATTTCACTCTGCTCCTCATCAAGCCCTGCCTTCCCCCCTTCATCTTTGTCACTGCTGTGCAACTCATCCTATAAGCGCTCTTGGGGAAGGACTCCCCTGATACAATTAAAGGAGAAAGACTCTGGATATAGTTTGGTTCCAATGGAACAGTCCTGTTTCAACAAAGCCACTAGGCTGACCATTGACTTGAGCAGGCCAATACACGGAATCAAGGCTCACCCCTACCTGCCTGAAACACTTCAAAAGCAGTGTCTTTGAAGCTCTTTATCTCTCTGCAAATTGCAGGAGAGAACGGGAAACGATTCACCTAGCTCCAAAATGCCAACACATAATGCAACTTTCAGCACTATAGACTTTTTTTAAAAAAAAAAAACCTTCTCCTCTTGTTTTGTATTTAGAAATGCCAAATCATTTATCCTCCAGCCCTCAAGTATCGTCTGATATGAAATTAATCATGCCGCTAGCTTTACAAGAGTGCATGAAGTCGTATTTATCCAAAATGCTAGGTGGAAAGGGCCACGTCACTGCTCCAGTACAAATTCAGCTGAAATAAACAAGGATGCTTTTGCTTCAATGACCTCCACTCATTTGAATGGGGCATGAACATCGCAAAAGATGGTGTCCCTTAGCCACGAAATGGATTAGATCTAGCATTGTTATGAGGAGTGTTATTTCTTTTTGCAAAATTAACTTTAAAATAAGCCGTTCATTCCTCTTATTCTCTTTCAAAAGAAAATGTTCTCTTTCATTTTTCTTTGCTGCTTCATTACATTTCTATGCACCAATTTGTCAATTTAGCCCTTGCAGGGTTGGTTTTTAAAAAATGTCAAACACCACAAGATGCTCTAGTAGGAGGGTAAGAAGTTTTGGGAAATCACTGTCTGCCCCTGAGCATCTGCAGAGTGACATGTTGGCATTTTGCACAGCCTCCCTTTCTGTAAACCCCCCTCTCCCCACTATTCTCTTTTGAGTAAAACTTAACTAATCTGAAACAGATTCCAAAACTCCTTAAAAGATGAAGTGATATGGATTGTTGGATTTCAGGGAGAAACTAAACAAAGAGGAACGAAGAGAATTTCTCTCAGCAATGCTAACTGGATCCAACCAACTTTCCTGCAGGTGAAAAGAAAAAGAACCTCCCATTGTCCACCTTCCATCTGACCACCCAAAAACACTATCCCGGGGAACATGAGGCCTGCAGGGGCAAAAGCCATGTGGGACGACTGTAGAAAAGAAGGGAATTAGGTAAGATTGAGTGAAAAAGATGGCTGGATCCAACCCAATGTATTTCCTTTGAGAAGCGTTTTAGCGTTTCTCTCCACAACCAGCGCACATGGCTTCTGAGATCTCCTGAAACCTCCTGGGAATCTCAGATATGTATGCAAAACCAGCCAGGATTAAGGTTTGATGAGTTTGAAAACTGGGCTTCAGCACAGTCTTGGCGTGCTACAGTTCCTGAAGGCCATTTGCACAGAGATCTTTTGTCATTTTCTGGGTCTTAGTGGGGTTTTTAGGTCATTGCATATAAAAGAATACACTTTGAGATAAACGAATGGATAAGACGATTACAGGTTCCTGACCTGCCTTACCTTAAAATCTTCTGGGAGCAGCAATTTTGATGTCCTTAAGAAGCTTAATATGTATCTGAAAATTTCACCGTCCCGATCAATGAAATAGTGTTGTTTTAAACTGTCCAAGACAATAGGTTCTGTGCCATTAAATAGACGGCTTATTCTAGAAGGGAGGGGGAAAAAAGAAAAGAGTAGGCAGAAGGCACACTGTAGATCTTGCAATTGTTATTGAATCAAACAGAACTTTGTAAGGTAGAAGTGTTGGAGAATTTTGCAAAGTTCTAAGGGAGGATTCTGCAGAATTTTCTCCCGCATGCAGTGCTCAGTATAGTCCCCAGCCCCCATCAGATGGTATTCTACAAATATTAAAGTACTCCAAGAGAAAAGTGGGTACCCAACTCAAAAAGCAGCCTGGGAGAAGCAATCTGGACGGCTGGAGAAATTAAGCTATCACCGATGAGCATGGCTGACTGTGGTCAGTGTGGGACCAATAAACTGCCACATTACATTTATTTATTTGTTTTATCAAATTTATATCCCACCCTCCCCTAGCGGGCTCAGGATTGTGGGTGTGTCCTAGAAAAAAGTACCTGCCTTTTCCCAGAGAACTTTTCAAACTTTTTATGGTCATATTAGGACATGACTGAAATACACAATTGGGTGAGGAATACGTTTTGACAGAAAACTACATCTTTGACCTTCTCCTAGGGACAATTTTATCATCGATAGGGGGAAATAGAACCATACATGCCATTAACTAGTAGGTCCGTGAGGATTCCCTTTTGCACACGTCTGCCTTGAAACGATCAGTTCCTCTCCTGACAGTTGTTCCGTTACCAAATGTGACTCAAATTTCAAACATCTCTTAAGACTTCTCTGCCTTTTCCTGCAAAAGGAACCCCTCCAGCCTCTTCGTCTTTCCCTCCTAATTTGGTTTTCATCTCTCAGGAAGCAACGAGGTCCCACCAGAACTGCTGCAGTTTGGGGTGCGATTCTATATTCAGGTAGTTTGGGGACAGGCTGGGTGCCTCCTTCCTGCCTGGCCCAGATTGAGAAGGATCTTTTTGATGTCGCATTGTTCTCCCACTTCATGCATAATTTTCTTTCCAGTATCGCTCCTCAATCTGGTGTTTCCAGTTTGTTCTAATTTAGTAATCATCTTCAGATTTCATTAGTGTGCCATCTACTCTCTTTTGGATTAATTACAGAGATATTTAATATCGCTGGAGCTCACATAATTTCCTGCCGAATGCCAGGGGAAGATTCCGCGCCCTCGCCGGGATTTACACTTTGTGGCTGGTCACTCCCTCCCTCGTTTGCAATCTGCCAACCAATGTTCTAAGCAGGCAACACACATTAAATTGTCTGGGATAGAATGAATGAGGAAAGTGTCCGGTGCGCATTACAAAGCCCCAATGTTTTCTGCTTCATCCTGCCCCACCCAACCACAAATTAGGAATTTTTTTTAAATTAAAAAAAAGCAATTTGCTTGGAAATATTTGCTCTTGCAGGACTTGGGCAGAATCTCCTGCTCCTGACACAGTGAAACTCCAGATATACCAGGCTCTGCACTTTGCACAACAACACATTTCTTACAGTTAACACACACACACGTAATGCATGGCTGACATGCTGCATCTCTGAACAAACATACACTTTCTCCCAGGGCTTTTTTTGTGGCAGGAACTCCTTTGCATATTAGGCCATACCTAGATGACCTTCTGGGGTACAGAAGGTGGAATGGTAGAGGCTCAATATCATCAATCTCTGAAGTTGTAAAGTCAGTCTTTAGATCAGGGGTGGGGAACCTCTGTCCTGAGCGCAGTATACGGGTCAATTGGTGTGGCCCTCGGGGATTGCAGGGCTGAACCGAGCCATGTGGCAGCCTCTCTGGGGCCTGGCTGGCCAGCGAGGATTGTGGGTCCCAACTGTGCTGTGCAGCAGCCTCCCCAGGGCCAGGCAGGGATCACAGGGCCCAGATGTACTGTGCGGCAGCCTCCCTGGGGCCTGGCTGGCCAGCCAGAATTGCTGCAGGGCCTGGAAAAGCTACTGTCGCAGTTCAGTTTGCACTTGATTATCCCAGATGGTGTGGCCTAATATGCTAATGAGTGTGTGACCTAATATGCTAATATTAGGGGATGTGGTCTAATATGCTACTGAGCTCCTGCTGGTCTTTTTCTACAAAAAAGCCCTGGACCTATGCATTTGCCTAAGGCAGCGGGCCAGGGGTGTGTCTGTGTGTGCCAGATTAGGCTCTCCCCACATGACTTCCAATAGAGAAACAATTATTTGCATTAATGTTGCTGAATCATTCTCCCTCGGCAGAGCAGTTTTTAAAGTTGATAATTTTTTATGGCCCGCAAAAGATGTTATAAATATCCACATGGCCCTTGGCAGAAAAAATGTTCCCCATCCCTGCCTTGGATAGAAGACCACCAAGAAAGGCTCTGCAGAGGAAGGCAATGGCAAACCACTTCTGTTTATCTCTTGCATTGAAAGCACCTTACTGGAGTCACTATAAGTTGGTCGCAACTTAGTGGCACTTCCAGGGCTTTTTTTGTAGCAGAAACTCATTTGCATATTAGGCCACACACCCTTGATGTAGCCAATCTTCCAAGAGTTTACAGGGCTCTTAGTACAGGGCCTATTGTAAGCTCCAGGAGGATTGGCTACATCAGGGATGTGTGGCCTAATATGCAAAGGAGTTCCTGCTACAAAAGAAGCCCATATGTACATAAGAGATATGGAGCAGATCTATTGCTTTAGCCAATATTTTGCCATGCTGTTCAAGTGATAGGGATTCAGTCTGAAGCACAGTCTAATGGCAGGATGCTGCTCAGTTGTGCTTTGAGAGCAGCAGACCATCTGTATAAGAGAAGAATGCAGTTTGGCCCTACTCTGCATCTTCCCAAAGCCTCCTCTTCCTTCTTTTCATCTGCTTGAGGCAAATTTCAGCCTCTCCAAGCATCCCACTGAGAAATACAAGCTTACCACATCCAGAGTGCCACAATCCCCATTTCAGAATGCATGCAGAGGACTACAAGTTTAAACATTTCCTCATCAATTTTTTTTTTAAAACCCAGACCTTCACCACACTCAGAAACTAACACACAAAAAAGGCTCAGCAACAACCTCATTGATGTTCTGGCTTTGTACAAGTGGGGGTTTTTTCACATGGAGAAGCATTCACGTTCTACAGATACCCTTTTAGGCAGCTGAATGTTTAGTTCTGTTTTTTATGCCCCCGGCTTGTTTGTTTATGGCTTGTTTTAACATAGGTAATTCCTATTTTTTTTTCTGATTGTATTGTACTGTTTATGAACTGCCTTGAGTGGTTCTCTGGAGAGGCGGCGGATACATTTTGTGGATTAATAAATAAATTCTAACAGGCTCTTTCCTCTCTGCAGTCAGAAGTGGCAGAGAGGGTATCCTACATGACATTTCTGAACATACTGACATAGATCCAACCACACAGTTCTGAAAGACTTAAGGGCCCTCAAGTCTTTGCAAGAGAACTTCCCCCCCTCTCACCTACCTTGCCCCTCATTTTGCTCCTGAGGGTCTGCTAACCCCAAGGAACAACATTTCAAGGCCATGACGGGAGGGAGGGGGGCGGGAAGTCCTGCTTGGTAAAATCCAGGGGTTGTGGATTCACAACGATGAAGGAGGTGGAGAATCCCTTTGGTGCAAGGGCCTCAAGTTGTCTAAGGGTTAACTTCTTCTCAACGTTATGTGCATGACTGAAGCTGGAATTCAACCGAATCTTTGCTCTCCTCTTGGTCAGAACTGGAATCAATTAGTGGGGGATACACTGATAAGCCCTGTGCTCAATCTTGTACTGAATTAATTTAGCAATGCTGCAGCTTTGAGAACATCCACAGCGGCGATGGGAGCAGATTAGATGTTTGCTGGAACTCCCAGAAAGTCGCAGCCTTTAATGCTGAACGCAGGCAAAGTCTTTTAGGCCTGTCCTTTCCTGCAAACTTTCCCCATCGCTCTGCAGATGTTTCTCTGCTTCTCATCCTTTCATATTAAAACTAATCCAGGGACTGCCTGTGGATCCTTCAGTATCACCACTCAAAGGCCAGCAGCTCAAAGTTTCCCAGTTAGCATGGTGAGTTGTCAATGGGGCCAGTATGGGACTTTGGCCTGGAGAGTGTTGTCACCCTGAATGAGGGGTCTCAGTCCCTTGGTGAGGGAGGGTGATCCTTTGCTCCCTGGTCCTGTAGCACTGTGTGAGTTGACGTCACTCTCAGAAGTGACATAGGTAGCTCTAGGAATCACTGGAAACTCTAGGGTAGAACCATGGAGTTCCCAGCAATACCTAGAGCTATCCTTAGAGCTAATGGTGTGCCAGCCTCCCCATATCCCTGCCCAAAACCCTCCTGCCAGTTGTCAGCACACTACCTGGCAATGGTACCAATCAGCTTTTTGGCTGGCCAAAAAGGAAAGGAGTCACCTCTGACTCCCTCAGGACCAGCATGAACAAAAGCTGTGTGAGACAAAGGCCCTTGTAAGGAGGGGAACTGGGCTTGTGAGGAAGATTTTTAACAAGCTGGCAGTAGAGGAAGAGATGTTGCTCCAAATCCCCTGGCCACATGACATTTAGGGCCTTAAATGAAAGAAAACAAGCACTCTGAATTGTACAAAGAAACAGACCTCTCAGCTTGGAGGTGACAGCCTCTAACTTGGGCCTGGCGGTTTTACACTGGACAATGGTAATACCACACACCACTAAAAACTGTACCCTGACATATCTGTAATTGTGTGAAGACACAGTCCTGTGGTTTTGAAAAGATGTTCAAAGAAAACATTTTTTTTAAACAGCAGAGACGTGACACTGGCACAAAATGTAAACTGTAGTTAGTGCCAGAAATGCAGTATCACAAGTACACAAGAGTGCCCAATAGCCGTCTGTGAAGGACTGGACAATATATTTCCCAGAATCCCTTTCCACAGCTTGCAAGCTCAGAGGCCTTGTTCCCACAGTCAGCTATAGTCTAGAGTGTACCACATCAGACTGAAGGTGTGGCCTCATACAATGGAATGCTCCCCCAGGAGATTCCTGCACATCAAAAACTCTAGCATGTGAAAGCGATTTTGTATATTGGGGTGCGAGTGTGAGGTGTGGGCTGAAGTGGTACAGTTAGAGATGCCAAGATGGGAGGGCAGAGAAGTGGGTATGGTTGCCAGACCTCTTGGTCTGGGTGGGGGTCTCCTGCTTTTGGGTGCTTCTCCCCCCCCCCCCCCCCGCATTACTCCCTCTTATCTCTGAGAAGCTGGAAATAATTGTGGTGTGCCTGCATAACCTGGAAGTGAAATAGGCATGTCAGGCAGCAACACTGGTTTTTGGGCAAAACTCTATGATTTGTAGGTCATTTTACCAGAGTTTTGCCCAAAAACCAGACCATTGCTGCCCATTGTCCCCATGTCATTGCCAAGTGATGTAGGCACGTCACGGCCTCACAGGAGGGATGGTGGCTCAGTGCCAGAGCATCTGCTTGGCAAGTAGAAGGTCCCAGGTTCAATCCCCAGCATCTCCAACTGAAAAAGGGTCCAAGCAAATAGGCATGATAAACCTCAGCTTGAGACCCTGGAGAGCCACAGCCAGTCTGAGTAGACAATACTGACTTTGATGGACCGAGGGTCTGATTCAGCAAAAAAGTTTCATATGTTCATGTCCCCACTCCTGGAGAGATCCCTTCCACCCCATGTTGGTACACTGTTGGGACTTTGCAACCCTAGGGGTGGTGATGGGGGCAGGCACGTTGGCATCATGCCAGTGCGTGATGCCACTTCAATGAAAAACTGGAAGTGAAAGAAGAGGTTGCCAGGTATGGCAGAAGGGGAGGTGAGAACTTACCGAGGGTGAGGCACTGATGTCACTTCTGAGTCACATCGGAAGTTGCAGCATGTCAGAGATAAGAATCTCTTCCTCCCATTTCACCACACAGTTTTCTCCCGCTGACTAGCTGAGCAGCAGGGTGCAGGAAATGTCCTGCCAAAAGTGGGTACCTGGTAAGCCTATGTACATCCTAGACCCAAGTTGATCCTCTCTATGAGAATGAAGCCAGAGCTAACCTACTAACGGGCAGAAGCAAAACACTGACTTGATGCCTGAGGTCAGGTCTAGAAGAGACATCCCCCATGGTTGCTCTGAGTCCACAGATCAGATTTTAAAGCACTACTTTCTGGTCCAATGCTCTGCCCTGAAGCAGGATGGCCTACAAAGAAATATCCATTGCTTCCCTGAAAAAATGTTAACAGCTTCCTTAGCGAGCCTCTTTCCAGTGTCAAACTGCTCTTTCAAGGGGTTTCACTCTCTCTCTTGTTCCCTTCCTGTAATTTTAAGTAAACCTGTTTCTTCTCACTTATGAACCTTCAGTTGCTCTCCCTCTCTCTATAACCGTCATGCCAAATATTTGAAACTACCCACATCTGCTCTTGGCCCACCTTAGTTTCCTGAGGCCGGGGAAACTTGGAGCCCATCAAACTGTCACCGGCAATCCCTGTTTCCATGACAAAATAAAATGGCTGCAGAAACGGCACAATCTGTTTGAAAGACATTTTCTTACTTATGACTTAAGTTGCCAGGAAGGCTCATGTTTGGCCACACAGTGCATCAAGGAACTGTCAGCAATGTATTGATTACACTCAGAAATGAATTAGCTCATAAAAAAGAACAAAGTTGAAGGCTCACACCCATCTTCAGCTGGCCAAATGCCCCTAGAATTGCCTGGAGATCCCTTAGAATTACAATCAGTTCCCTAAGAAAATGGTTGCTGTGGAGACTCTGTGGCATTATATTAGGGTTGCCAACCTCCAGTTGGTGCCTCTGGAATTACAGCTTATCTACTGGAATTACAACAGTTCTCCAAATGAAAGAGACCAGGTCCGCTGAAGAAAACGACCATTGGTACTTACCGTGAGGGGTCATTCTCCTCTGAGTACAGGAGGACATCTTGGGTGCTTTCCACCATCTTGTCAGGGAGCCAGGGAATAGAATAATTCTTCTTCCTCTTCCTTGACCCTGGATCTCCTCAGTTGGGATGCTTTGATAAGCAGTCTCTAAACTATCAACCTTACTCACAATAAAGAAATAGTAATAACAGTCAGTTAATATGCAAAAAGGATAACATAAGGAACTGTAAAGAATTGTAAAGAACTGTGGAGCAGCAGAAGAAAATGGAATAGATATAGCAGAATAGACCCTAGTACGAGCGATGCAACGTGGTGGGCAAGATGTCCTCCTGTACTCGGAGGAGAATGACCCCTCACGGTAAGTACCCCTCTGAGTCGGAGGCCATCTTGGGATCTCCTATAGCAGTAAATTAATGGCTGGGTGGGGCATCGCTCTCTTCTAGGACCACATGTTGTAAAACCTTTCTGCCAAATGCTGCTTCTGCTGAACTGTAGGAGTTTAATTTGTAGTGTCGGACAAATGTTGAGATAGAGGACCATGTTGCGGCCCTGCACACCTCGTCTACTGAAGCATAATTGTTAAAGGCTGCGTTAGTTGCAGCACTTCTAGCTGAATGTGCTGTAATACCTCTGGGTACTTCTAATTTCATTGCTCTATAGGCTTCTGCAATACATTGTTTAATAGCATAGCTGATGGCTGAAGTTGACATCTTTTGGCCCAATCTTGGTTGTGCAATGTTAATGAACACGGCATCCATTTTCCGGATTGGTTCAGTGCTGATTAAATATGCTTTTAGACAGCGTCTGACATCTAAGTTATGCCACATTCGCTCCCTAGGATGTCTGGACAAAATGATGGCAAGTGAAGTTCTTGAGACTTGTGAAATTTTGACACAATCTTGGGTTGAAAAGTAGGATCTGTACGAAGAACTACTTTGTCTTTGTGAAAAATACAAAGTTCTTTCTTTACAGACAGTGCATTGATCTCCGACACCCTTCTTGCTGAAGTGATCGCTATTAAGAAGATTGTCTTTAAGCGTAACCATCTTAGAGAAATGCCTTGAATAGGCTCAAAGGGTGTTTTAGTGAGTGCGGACAAGACAGTGTATAGACGCCACGTCGGAAACCTATGTGGAGGGCACTTGAGGGTGGCTCCCCTTAAGAACCTCTGTACATGTGCGTGCTTGGAGGGATCTTTACCTTGTATCAGTCCCAATACGGAAGATAGTGCTGCTACCTGTCTCCGTAAGGTGGTTGGTTTCAGTCCAGATTGTAATCCATTTTGTAGGAATTCCAATATGTCTTGAATTGACGAATTTAGTGGATCTTTTGCTTTTCTGTGACACCACCTATGAAAAGCTTTCCAAGTGGTATTGTAAATTCTAATGGTGGACTTCTTTCTGGAGGCCAATAATGTGTCAGTGATCTCTGAAGAATAACCTAACTTCAGGAATGTAGACCGTTCAATTTTCACATGGTCAATTGCAGCCAATCTGGATGTGGATGCCAAATTGGACCCTGTGTCAACATGTCTGGAACGATTTCTAGCTGGAGAGGTTGAGTGATTGATAGCCTCTGGATAGATGAGAACCATGGGCATTGTGGCCACCACGGGGCTACTAATATGACCTGTGCTTTCTGATGTTGTACTTGTCGAAGAAACCTTGATAATACTGGAATCGGGGGGAAGGCATACAGTAGGCCATGAGGCCAACTCACTGTCAGTGCATCCACCGCTGCCGCAGCCGGGTGAAAAAATCTGGTGCAAAAGGTTGTTACCTGGTAGTTGTCGTGAGAAGCAAACAGGTCCATTATAGGTTGACCAAACTGTTCGACTATCTGCTGGAATATTGACTTCTTTAATCTCCATTCCCCTGGTTGTATGGTCGTTCGGCTGAGCCAATCTGCTTGAACATTGGCAATGTCCTTGATGTGTTCTGCCCTGATGGAAAGAAGGTGGTGTTCTGCCCAGTTGAATAATGTCTTTGCTTCCCTGGACAGAGCTGACAACCTTGAGCCCCCCTGATGGTTCAGGTAGGACTTTGCAGCCACATTGTCTGTTCTTACTAGTACATGCTGTTTTTGTACCTGATCGGTGAATAATAATAGGGCTAGGCGTATTGCTCGTAGTTCCAATACACTGATCGACAGTTGGGTTTCTGACGGTAACCATCGACCCTGCGTTGGTATGTTGTCGAGCGTTGCTCCCCAACCTGACAGACTGGCATCCGTGAACAGCTGCATCTCTCTGGAAAGATAGTAAACTCTCCCTTGTCGCAGACTGGAATCCCTGGACCACCACATCAGAGATTTCTTGACCTCTAATGTGACCTTGATCTGTGGATTCTGTTTTGTCGTGATCTGGTACTGGTGAGGGTGGATTAACCTTTGTAACAGTCTCGTATGTAATCTGCCCCACTGAACTGCATCTATGTTTGAGATGAGCAAACCCATCAATTTGGCTAAAGTCAATAATGGAGTGTGAGTGTTCCGAATGACTAAATTCACAAGTTGCTTGGTTTTCTGTATCTTGTCGTTCAGAAGAAATCAAGACTTCTTTCATGTATCTATAATCATCCCCAAGTGTTCCAACCTTTGTGTTGGTTCTAGAGAGCTCTTGGCTACATTTATAAGAAAGCCGTGTTCCTTTAGACACTGCATAGTTGCTTGGACATCCGACAGAGCTTTCCAGTTGGACGCTGATCTGATTAGAAGGTTGTCTAGGTATGGATGAACGTGTATCCCGTTGTCTGAGATGTGCCACCACATTTACCATCACCTTCGTGAATACCCTGGGGGTCGTGGCTAGACCGAAGGGAAGCGCTCTGAATTGAAAGTGTCTGTTCCCCACACAGAACCGAAGGAACCAGCGATGAGATAGCTGGATCGGAATGTGCAAATAAGCTTCCGTGAGATCCAGTGAGGTGAGGAACTCTCCTGGTTGTAAGACCTCTCTGATTGACTTCAGGGTCTCCATACGAAAGTGTCGTAGATGAATGAATCTGTTGAGAAACTTTAGATCAAGTATTGCTCTCCAGTCCCCGTTTTTCTTGGGAACCGCAAAGAATATTGAATAAACACCTCAACCCCTCTGATCTGTTGGAACATGTTCTATGGCATTGATCTCTAAGAGATGTGTGATGGCCTTGTTCATTACAGAACTTTTTGTAGAGTTCTTCTGGATCGGGGACACCAGAAAACGTTCTGGTGGAATGCTTTTGAATTCTATTGCATACCCGCATGATACGATTTCTAATGTCCAGCAATCTGTTTGGGAAGCCTCCCAAGCGTCTTGAAATTATTGAAGTCTTCCCCTTACCAGAGTTGAAGTCCAGTCACACCTTGCTGAATTTTGGCTCCCGGTCCTGCTTGTCTCTATGCTCTGAATTCTGCTCGTTGAATCTAGGATTATTGAACCCTTTTCTGAAGGGTTGTCTTGGTTTGTTCCAGGATGATTTCTTGTTATCTGCATAGGATCTTGATCTGGCCAATGTGTGTGAGGAACGAAAGGACTGAGAACAGAAGCTTCTTCTGTCAGTTCTGCGAATGTTCCTTGGCATGGCTTTCTTTTTGTCTTTGGTTTCCACTAAGATCTTATCTAAGGCACTACCAAAGAGCTTTTCTCCTTGAAATGGATACGATATCACGATTTGTTTGGAATGGTTGTCTGCAGGCCATGCTTTAAGCCAGATGCCTCTTCTGGCTACTGCCCCTGACGCCAGACCTCTGAACAGAAGGTGAGGGCATCCAGAGAAGTGTCGGCCGTGAAGTCTGCTGCTTTAAGTAGTCTGGTGGTTCCCTCCATCAATTTCTTATTATTTTCTGGTAGCAATTGAGAGAGTCTCCTAGCCCAGACTGTGGCTGCTCTAGATTAAATAGATGATGCAGTACATGCCTTAATTGCCATAGTTACCGCCTCGTGTGATCTTTTTAGGGCTATGTCAATTTTCTTGTCCCAATTGTCTCTAATGGAACCATGTCCGTCTTCTGACACCAAACCCGGATTTTGAAGAGCCGTCACTGGTGCGTCCACTACTGGAACCTGCAACATTTCATTTGCAAAAACAGGCAAATCATATAACTTTTTTACAAAGGCAGGAAACTACCAATTAGAGTTAGGTTTTCCCCATTCAGCTTTTAATTGTCTCTCAAAGAATTGTGGAAAAGGGAAAACCTTGGTAGTGGTGTATGAGCCTGGGAAAAACTCCCTATCCCCAGTAATTTTATTCCTGGCACTGGTATCGGTACTGGGATTCTCCTCCCCAGAGGCAGACTCTTGGAGCACCAGTGCTGCCATGACCCTGGTTAACAAATACTGATAGTCATCAGCTTTAAAGCAGCGAACCGACTGCTCTGGGACACAGACATCCTCCACCTCCTCAACTGAAATAAAACTCTCTTGATCTTTGAATTGTGACTCCACATCCGACTGATTCTCCTCTGAATCTTCCTCTAACAATCTAGAGTTAGAGATCTCTTTTCTGGCTGCCTTAGTTGGCCAGTTGTGCTCTCTGGAAAGATTTTTCTCTGGGCGCCTTGAGGAGGAAGAAGGAAGGGAAGGAGATCTGGATCCCACTGACCCCATGCCCATAGCCCCTGATTGACAGGCATTAAACATTTCTGCTCTAATTGTTTGCTGAAGCATAGTCATAAATTCAATAGAAAATGGCTCTTTAGGGTACACTATATTACCACTTTGTTGTATTAGGGCTGGATCGAGCGTGGAGGCGTGATTCGATAGGGGTTGGTCTCTTGTATTGTCTCCTGCCGGGAGATTGGTAACCGTCCCAAGGGGCAAAGCATAAGGCTCCTGGTGCCTGTCTGGCGAAACGCGCACCAAAAATCCTCCTTCAAAATGGCTGCTGTCAGATGCGAGCCTCTGGTGGGGAGGAACTTCAAGCCCTTTCGTTGAAGCCCCTGGACGTTTCAGCCCGCGGTGACTAGAGTCACTAAAACGGGCAACGTTGCCGGGAACCGCAGCAAGCTGGGAAGACATGTCGGTTCTGGGGTCCACTCCCACAGCCTCAGTGCGAGGACTTACGGAGGACGCGTCTTCTAGGAACTCGTCCCTGAAATTTTCCATCCGCCGCTCTTTGCTGCGCTCCACAAGTGAAGGCAAGGAAAAAAAAAAGTCAGCCGCTTTAAAAGCAGCCGTAGCTTGCGCTGCTCTCCCAACTACTGTGAAGGTGTGAAGGCAGATGGAAAGTGAAAGTAGCTCAGTGTAACAGACTGGAACTTAAGAAGATTGTTAGACAGAGGAGTAAGGTTGGGAAAAAGGAAGAATTAGATTAGGAATAAAGAATAGGATTAAAATTGCTTCCTATCTTCTAGGAGCTAAACTAGCTAGTTGCTCTCTCTCTAGAGGCAGGAAAGAAACTGAGATCTGGATGCTCCAGGGTCAAGGAAGAGGAAGAAGAATTATAGTATTTCCTGCCTCCCTGACAAGAAGGTGGAAAGCACCCAAGATGGCCTCTGACTCAGAGGGAGAATGGTAGCTTCAGACAGTGGGCTCTTCTATTGCATCACATCTCCACTGAACACCCTTCCCCATGGTCTCCATAATTTTGAGAACAGAGCAATAAAATATTCTGGGTATAAAGGTAAAAGTAGTCCCCTGTGCAAGCACCAGTTGTTTCCAACGCTGAGGTGATGTCGCATCACGATGTCTTCACAGCAGACTTTTTAAGGGGTGGTTTGCCATTGCCTTCCCCAGTCATCTACACTTTCACCCCAGCAAGCTGGGTACTCATTTTACTGACCTCGGAAGGATGGAAGGCTGAGTCAACCTTGAGCTGGCTACATGAACCACAGCTTCTCTTAATCTGCTGCAGTTTTGTGTGATTTGGTGTGATTTGATCTGGCTTTGCTGGCTGCTAGGGAAGGGGGGCCCTCTAGGCCAGGGGTGGCCAAACTGTGACTTGGGAGCCACATGTGGCTCTTTCACACATGTTGTGTGGCTCTTGAAGCCCCCACCACCCTATCAGCCAGCTTGGAGAAGGCATTTGTTTATTTAAAACACTTCTCTGTGCTAAACCAGCCAAAGGCTTGGAGACTGCATTTAAAGTTAAAGTTGCTTTCTTTCCATCTCTCCCTCCCCATCTATTTTCCTTCCTTCCTTCCTGTACTGTGGCTTTCAAACATCTTATGTTTGTGTCTTGTGGGTCTCTGAAGTTTAGAGGGAACATTAGTAGAAACTGGCATCTGTACAGATTACTAAATGCAGCTTTTCTTGGTGCAGGTTCCAATTTTTGGAGGGCGCAACGTCCTAAATAACAGGAACCATTCAAGTAACCTAGTGGCACACCCTTTCATACAGAAAATTTTTTGATGCCCATCAGTCAAGGAATATGGTTGACAAACTAATCACTGGTTCACCAAGCTAACCAGGTCTGCTCGTGGTCAGTTGAAATGGCTGATTTGGGGGTGCCAGCAAGGGGTACCCCAAGATCTCCCATCACAGAAAGCACCAGTATGGTTCTGCTTATTTAAATATTTCTCTCCTGCCTCTTACCCTCTGGTTCAAGGAAGCTTAAAGCAGTTTACATAAAAGTCATACATTTCGTTAGGGAAAGTGCAAGATCAATTAAAAAACAAAACAAGGAAACTCAACAATAACCAAGCAGCCCACCATTTCTTTCTTTTTTAGTATTTTTGCATTTTGTGTGTGTGCGTGCGCACTTGCGTTTGTGTCCCTGTGCCTGGAAGTCATGGCAGCCTCTGGTGGGGCTCTGGTGAGACTCCTGGTGGGGCATAGAGGACATTCAGAGAAGTGGCTTGATAGCCTGCCTCCACCTCCCGACTCTGGTATTCTTTGGAGGTCTCCCATCCAAAGTGCTTACAGTCAGCCCTGCTTAGCTTCCGAAATCTGATGAGATCAGACTTGCCTGGGCTATCCAGGTCAGGGCAAGCAGTCCACCATTTCAAATAGTCCTCCACTGTCAAATAGCCATAAGGCACGCAACAACACCCTCCAAAGCTATCAAAAGCTGTCCTAAATATCACTGCTTCTGAAACCTGCTAAGGTCGATGCTCTCTTAATCTCTTTTAGAAAGCCACTTCCTAAGGAAACCTTGGTCAGGCTTGTGGGTGGGGAGACAGCCAGGAGTAACTGTGGAACAACAGCTGAGGAGAGGAACAGGTTTGGGGCCTGGTGCATCAAGCCCCACCTCTCCGCCAGCTGCTGGCAAGCAACCCCCATCTGATTGGATCACTGCTTCCCCCAGTGACATCAGAGGGGCAGCCAAGGGAAGCAGTTGCAGCACAGCTGAACGGGAGACCCCCAGGTGCCTGAATGACATTTATTCTAGCAGAAGCTTTCAAGAGCCAACGCTCACTTCCTCAGGGTGCAGCACACACAGACTTCCACCAGAATAATCGTTGTTAATCTTTCAAGACGCTCCTGGACTCCTGGTTTAATTTTTATGTCAAGTTTCAAGTCGTCCGCCAGCTTCTTCCAGCCCACTGTAACGTTAAGGCATAAACTGCAGGAAAACAAGTTCCCAAATCCCAAGTTCCAGCAATCCATATGGAGGAGCTCGGGGCCCATGAAGCTCCCACAGTGACAGGACAAAGCAGTTACACCCCCCCCTTTCATTTCTGACTACCCACCCTTCCACAGAGCCCAAGGTCACCAGCTCCAAGGCGTTCCGCTGACACCGCTAAAGTCTTCGTCACAAGGAAGGCCGAGAGAGTGCGTTAATTTAAGCAATTACACGATTAATATTTAACTGTTTGGCAATATTTGCGCTATTTATAATTTATCTGTTTACTCTCATTAAAAATGGATGCCGTCGACGGCTCCTCTTGCCCCGTGTCAAATTGGTTTGTAATTGCGCATTTATGGAAAATAAGCCCTGAAAGGTGTCCTTTTGGATTTCTATTTGTCTGGGCGCCCCGAGCGCACGGCTCATGTGCTGCTCCACTGTTCCACTTTCTCGTGCTGGATCGCATGCTCCACGCCGCTTCCCCCCCACCACACTCCAGCTGTTTTATCCCAGATGCAGCAAGAAGGGCAAAGTGGAGCTGACAAGATCTCTGAGGCCTTCTTGGCACTTGATATGGAGTCTGTCAATTACGTTTTGCTCTCTGGCTCAGATGCCAGGCTCAAACAGCCGAGGTGGGAAATCGGAACATCACCGAGCAGGGAAGAAAAGCTCTGGAGAAGATGCCACGAGGGAACCGAGGGGGGGGGGGGGAATGCAAAGCCAGCCAACCGCATTCAAAATGCTGTGTGGTGTAATGGAGGCGGGGGGGGGGCACACACCAATTTTAGGAATGGCAAGAAAGCACTTCATGGCTGGAGATGTTTGCAATGTTTTATGGTGCAATGGCTTGGGTGGGGTGGGAATAACATTGGTCTACGTAGAGCATTTTACCCTGCCTTTCCTTTCCATGCAAGCTTCTCAAATATCCTTGTTATTTTCACAACAACCCTGTGAGGTAGGTCAGGCTGGGAGAAAGGATTGATCCAAGATGGTCCAGAGGGCTTTATGTTGGTAGCCATTTTGATGCTATAGAAGAGTCTTCCAAGGACATTAAGACAGCCACATCCAATACTCCCACTAAGCTGTGGAGTCTTGTGAGCAAAAATTATACTTTGTGAGCTACTGGCATTAGTGAGCTACTGCATACATTAGTTTGCTCTGGGGCCATTTTGCCTGAGTTAAGAAAAAAATGCGTGAGATGGAAGCTAAAAAAACTGAGCTAGCTCATGCTAGCTCAGCTTAGAGGGAACACTGGCCACATCCCTTTTTGGAGCTTTAGAGGAAATGTAAGGCTGAACTTTTCAGATGGTATTTTGGTTCATTTGATTAGCTAACTCTCTGCGTGATTGGCAACTGCTTAGGCTTTTTTTTTTTTTAAATGTACCATTGCTGGCTTTTAATGGTTACTTCTTGGTTTTTAATGGTATCAGAACTAAAAGGGTGCAGGGATAGAGGGCAGGCCTAGAACCCGGGAGAGCCAGCTTTGAGCACCCACTTTGTCATTGTTGCCTCCTGGGTGACCTCAGGCCAGCCACATAGTCTCTGCCTAACCCACATCACTGTTTTTGGGAGGATAAACTAGTGGAGGGGATACTGTTGTAAACCACTTGGGGTCTCCACTGGGAAGAGAAGCGTGGTATAAATAAACTTAAATAAATAATAATGTGATGGTGTTATTTTTGTTTTCTGCCTTGGGTCCCAGTAGGCTGGGAGAAAGGCAGGCTTATAAATGTTTTAAATAAAGAAATAAATGGATTTTGGAGTGGAAAGGGGGGTTTGAATTCAACTCCTCATCCAACACCGTGGCTCTCATAAGTGGCCCAAAGTGCATCTTCCGGGCCGGCCCTAGACTGTCCGGCACCCTAGGCAAAGGTAACTTCTGCCCCTCCCCCCAACTGATAACATCACCGAGTCAAGTGGAGGGTACCCAATCCCCACCCCCTCCCCGAAGGGTGGCACCCGAAGCAATCACCTAGTTTGCCTAGCAGCAGGGCTGGCCGTGTCCATATTCCAGTTCTAGCATACCATGCAGTGATCTAAACCATGGTAGCAAAGTAAACATAGGTTCAACTGAGGCGGTTGCTTTGTACACATTACCCCTCAGCCTCCCCGCCGAATCCCAAAATAAGTTCAAAAGAAAATGTCCCTCCAACAGCTGTCTGATCCTATCTTCCAACTCAATAGCTTCCAGGAACTGCCTTCTGGTTCAATAAAAGGGAGCCAAATACCAGGAAGCCCATTTCAAGAAGCAGGATGGTGTAGCAGTTACAGGGTTGGACTGGGATGTGGGAGACCAGGATCGAATCCTCACTCTGCTTTGGAAGCTTGCTGGGCCAGGTCACCACCCTGGGCCAGCTGTTTTTTGTCTCAGCCTAACCTACCTCACTGGGTTGTTGTTGTTAGGATAACGCAGAAGAGAATAACAACATAAGCTGCTTTTGGACTCTACTGAGAGGCAGGCGAGGTATAAATGAAATAAAATCAATAAAAAATAAATGTCCTGACTGCCTGATCCACATCCCTTGAAATGTAAGACATATCTGCAGACCACACACCATTATTATGTGGCCATTAGAAATGCCCAGGATTTTTTTTTTAAAGCAGGAACGTACAGGAACGCAGTTCCAGCTGGCAAGGCAGCAGGGAGTGTAGCCTAATATGCAAATTAGTTCCTGCTGGTTTCCCCCCACAAAAAAGCCCTGTATAAAACAATGGTGGCAGCAGGGGGAGTGGCCTAATATATAAATGAGTTCCTGCTGGTTTTCTAAAAAAAAAAAAAAAGCCCTGGAAATGCCACAGATGACTGTCTCACTATCCTATCCCACTAGAGCTGTGCTAAAGGAATGACACTATTAAGGGCTGATTGGGAAATCGGTGAGCCATCATGTGAGGCCCGTCTGCTGAAACGTGGGACCTCAATTCTGAATTTCTGAACAGTGAAATCAACCCCCGTCAAGCAGTGATGAGCGAGGATCACAGATGCACAGCAAGCAAAATGTCATCTCTCTCCCTACCCCCCACTGCTTGTATCTCTGGAGCATCTGGGTGCTGGGGGAAAAAAAATCTGCCTTAGCAGTTTCAGGACTGGCTGGGGGCAGAGTCGCCTCAGGGATACTGGGAAGGAAGAAGCTGCAGCCTTGCCGAGCTCAGACTTGCACGAAGCATGGCTTTTGAATCTCACCGCTGCCTTGGAATCACAAGGACCCGCTGCCTGGATTCTATCACAGAATCCTTGAGTTGGAAGTGGCCTCAGAGGCTGCCCAGTTCAAATCCCACCTTATTTATTATTCATTTACAATATTTCTATCTGCCCTTTCAGAGTCCTGTTCGAGGCAGATTATAACAACAAAAATCCAGAAGCCATTAAAACTCAAACGGCATTAAAACTATCTGTAAAACAGAAGCCAATCATTAAAAAAACTGGTAAGATAAAGCCCCTAATTAAAAGCCTGGGAAAATATGATGTGTCTTAGTCTGCCACCTAAAAGAAAGTTGGTGCCAGACGACTCTCCAAGGAGACGGGCGTTCCAAAGGCAAGGTGCCACCGCAGAAAATGCCCTGTCTCTGGTTGTACCTGCCTCATCTTTGTTGGTGGTGGCACAGAAAGCAAGACTGCAGAGGCAGATCTTAACTGGCAGGCTGGAAAACATGAAAGGTAATGATCCAACTCAGTGCCAGAAATCTAAAGGCAGAACAACCCTGACTGTCCAGCATCTGATGTCTCCATCAGGAAGGGCTGCGCAACTTAGCAGCATTAAATGCAATAAACTATCATAATTCGAGCTGCTAAAGGAGCAGTACAGTCTGTGTGTGTGTGTGTGGGGGGGGATAATAGAGAGGAAACTGTGTTCTGAATTCAGGAAGTGGGTTGATTCTGCTCATGGTTCACTCAAGAGTCATGAAAGTCAGTGAATGCAAACTAAAGAATATAAGGCCTGTCTAGTGCAGCACTGGGGTGAATCCAGTCATCCTCCTAGTAGCCT
This sequence comes from Heteronotia binoei, assembly GCF_032191835.1. Lineage (NCBI taxonomy): Eukaryota > Metazoa > Chordata > Lepidosauria > Squamata > Gekkonidae > Heteronotia > Heteronotia binoei. Next base: position 28,787,662 of record NC_083236.1, read on the forward strand.
TCTGCCAACATAAATGAACTGAAGTTGGAAGAAGTCTCCTAAGATTGGAGGAAGGCTTCTAACTTTGCTCAGTGAAGTAGGAGGACAGAGTTAGGATGCACTTCACTGTCTCCCATGAGGGACACTCCCCAAAATCTCACAAGAAGAGAAGAGTTGGTTCTTATATGTCATTTCCCTCTCTGTCCTTCCCTCTGCTATGTATCGGACACCAGGTACTCACAACTACACAGTTCTGAGCCTGGAAGTTCTGCTCCTGGGCAGTGTTCCCTCTGTTGAGATAGTGTGAGCTAGCTCGTAGTTTCTTAGCCTCCAGCTCACACATTTTTGTCTTAGTTCAGGAAAAATGGCCCCAGAGCAAACAAATTATTCAGTAGATCACAACTTTAATGCCAGTAGCTCACCAAGGAGAATTTTTGCTCACAAGACTCCACAGCTTAAGAGGGAGCATTGCTCTTGGGTACTGTGACAGTCAGACCGTTGACAGAGATCTCCTCTGTGCACAATTTACCAGCATTCATGAAAGGTGCTATACATCTGGGGAAGTCACCTCTGACTCACAAATGCTTATATGATGGAATACATGTTGCTCAGTCTTTAAGATGCCACTGGTCTCCTGTTTTATACATTAAATAAAACCCTTCCCAGTATCTGTACCTTTATTCCATAAGGAGCATTCAGCAGCTTTGGCGGGCACGGGGAGGAAAGAGTTATCCCTCCAACCTTCTACATGGTAGCTCCAGCCCCCCATTTGGGACCCCCTACAGTTGTAACTGCCCTGACCTGGATGGCCTAGGCTAGCCTGATCTCATTAGATTGCAGAAACTATGCAGGGTGGGCCCTGGTTAGTACTTGGATGGAAGGCCACCAAGGAAGTCCAGGGTTGTGATGCAGAAGCAGGCAATGGCAAACCACCTGTCTTTTTCTCTTACCTTGGATACCCTAAGTCAGCTGCAACTTGATGGCACATCCCGCCATTACAGTTGCTGTTCACTTTTTTGTGTTTAAAAAGAGAGATCTGATTGTGGATTTTTTCCCCTCATCCTCTTTGGCTCTGACTTCAGAGTGATGGTTTTCTCTTCCTTTTGAGCAATCGATGACAAGCTGAACTGGAGGGCAGGATGTCTCAGTGGCAGGGCCCCTGCTTGCCAGGCACATAGTCCCAGGTTTAGTCCCCAGCACCTCCAATTCAAGGATTCCAAATAGTTGGTAATGGGGAAGACAGTTCCTGTCCAGAAACTCCTGGAAGGATACTTCCAGTCAATGTCAAGTGAGATGGATGTATGGTTTTCCTGTAAAGAACCATTTTGTTTTCAGTCCTTACTCCTGAACAGGCAAGCAAAGTAGCCTTAAACCAAGGTATTGCCATGGATTATGTCCTCATTTCAGAAGTTTGGAGGCTGGCTGTGGGTACTCAGTACTGAGGGCTCGCCCTGCCACTAGGCAAACTAGGTTATTGCCTAGGGTGCTGACCTTCTGGGTGCCCACCATGTGACTCCATGACATTATCGCGCGGGGGGGGGGTCACACCAGAAGTTAGCCTTGCCTAAGGTGACAGACAGTCTAGGGCCAGCACCACTACTTTGCATATTCTCACAGGCTTTGTCTTCTCTGTACTGGTACATGCCTCAGGACAAAATGGAACAAGGAAGACCCAGTGTTAGCTACCAAAGCTGACTAGCAGCACAGGAACTGTTTAGCCACTGGGTGAAACAGGATGTTGGACTAGCTGAGCAACTGGTCTGATCCAGCAGGGCTCTTCTTATGTTCTTAGTGCCCTCCTCTCTCTAGTTAGGTGCAACCTCTGTTGTTATAGAAGACAGCAAAGGATTCCTCTATGGACATTACTGTTTCATTTTCCCTGGGAAGATACCTGGGTTGGCTGGGGAGGTATGTTCTGAAGTTCCATACTTTGCAGGTATGTGTATTGAACATCCTCTGCAATGTTTTTCAGACAGAAATGGCCCTGGGGGGCACTCTTTGCCCCACTGGGGCTACATGTATATTAATCCTACAACATGGCAACTACTGTCCTCCGAGCCAATTCAAAACAAAATACTGAATATAATCAAACCATATAACACTAAATGCCAAATATATAGTATCATTAACACCCTCCAGAGAATATACATTTAATATCAGAATGTATCATGTCTATACACGAGAAGTATTTCCTTATCGTTTGTACTACAAATTCCAACAGTTTCAAACAAAATCCCTGCAGTGTTCCTTCTTTTGTAGTCAAACTAGTCTCAATGGAGACCACAAAGCAAGAAACTCTACTGTGATCTTGTTTGGAACTTAGCAATTTTCAATATGGACTACTGCAAATTGGATGTTTTTGGACAGTTTTGATGATTCAAGACTTTTGGCTTTAAAAGAAATACACCTTAGATATGGACATGGAATTCTAACATAAAATGTATATGCTTTGGATAGTGTTAATAATACTATATATTTGGCACTTAGTGTTATATGATTTGATTGTACACAGTATTTTGTTCTGAGTTAGCTTTGTTTGGCACTGTGTGCCTTGGTTGTTTACTTGAAACTCCTGCCCTCCTTCAGCCATTTCAGGATGGGGATTAGGGGATGATGGTCTAAGCCTCCTCCTTCTGGGTGATCTGATCTGAATCAGGCCCTCGCATGTCTCAAAAGCAGGGAACTTCAGAACATGCTTCTCTGTCCAAAATGAGGGCCCAGGGAAAACGCAGAGTTTTTAAAACCTTGTAAATTATTTATACCATGTTTCTTCCCTAGTGGGGACCCAAAATGTTCTCCCCGCCCTCCATTTTACCCTCAACAACCACCCTGTGAGGTAAAGCTAAGAAAGTTACAGGCCCGAGGTCACCAACAGAACAATGCAGTTATATGAACTGGGGTCTCCCAAACCCAAGTCCAACACTCTAAACACCACACGGTGCTCAATCAGAAAGCAACTGTCCAGTTTCAAACTCTGAGGCAATTTAATTCATTCACAACCTTAACTGCAGTGTCCAATTAGTGACTGGTTTATAAGACAGGCTATAAAGAGTGAGAGATTCTCTGACGACCTCATGTCAGAGTGTGAGGCGAAGGGTTCCCGTGCTAGCCCTGAAGGGCACAAATGGCTCCAATTTGCATTCCCTTGCTTTTCTGCTTTTCCCAACTATCACAATCTTATCCTTCAATTCTGCTCTTGACAGGAGTTTTCTGCCACTGAATAAATTACATAGTTCTTCCAGGGCTGGGGGTGGGGTATTATTACTTATAGTATGGTAGTGTTAAACACGGGAAGTATATAATAATATAAAATACAGAACCAAATTGATACAATGGGTATGGAGACAGACTGGGCAATCCCCTTAAATACTAATATCTAAATTTCCAGTCTACTCAGCTGCAGCTGGGGAAAGTTCAAAAGGCTCTCTCACATCTCCCTGGAAATTCCAGGGCCCCACCAAGGAATGCTGTCACCATCTTCACTGCTATCTCATTCCTCCCCCCCCCCCCCCCCACCAAATCAGCAAGAACTTTTGGTGTGATCAACTCACACAAAGATCATAAACCTGAAAACGAGGTGCTACTTGGACACAACTGCTTCCTTTCATCTCAAATATTTGGGGGCTGGCTGTGGTTTCACAGGAACAAGCCTGAGCAGATTTACTTGGAAGAAAGCCCCACTTAATGCCCAGGACAGTGCTCTTAGGCTCACAGCCTTTGTACACAAGTTCAGGAACAAAATGAAACCAGAAAGGTCCATCATCACCACTAAAGCTTGGCACATATACCCTGCGAGACTGCTGAGCCCAGCTACAAGCGTCTGTGTTCTAACGGGCTGCACAATTCTGTCGGGTCCTGCGAGGTAATAGGTTTCTCCATCTCTAATTTTTGTAATAACACTGTGTTCCTACCTTTTGACTTTGATGCTAGAATGCCACAAGGAAGCTTTCTTTCCACAACCCTATGCTACTTCTTCAATGCTTTTGAAGGATATTACATCCACTAACTATTAAGCACCCGGAGGAACCACTGGATCTATTACTACCACCTCGATTTAATACTTTTATATTTTGCTGTGCAGATGAGAATATCTATTTTTGCCATAGAAGGGAGCCAGGGTATGTGCCATCAATATCTATTTTTAAAAGTCAGTGTACCAAAGGGGCTGCTAGGAAATAAATTCTGAAAGTTCTAGATGGATATATATATAAAACTTTTAACAGAGGATGAGGGGATGAAAGGGAATTGAGAATTCTGTGCTGTAACGCTTCTGAATTTGAATAATGAATCCAATTAGGACTTTCCATTTGCCAGCAATGTTGATGAAACATATATCAAACAGGAGAGTTGGATCAAAGGCTGGTCACTTATCAAGTCAATCGGAGCAGCCGGTTTAACAACATGAACATCAGCGAAGAAGGAAGACTTGGACCCTAAACCATGATAAATAATCTGGCCACTTTCAAGAGCAAAATACTGAAGGCAAGACGAAAGCTGAAGACGAATGCTTGGCACCTAAAGTAAGAGGTATTGGGCTTTCAGCCTTCATAGAAACTGACCAGGAGATGACTGTCTCACAGAGTACTTGGATCAAGGAAGGGTCCCAAAAATATGTTAGATGTAACAACCGCATGTATGTGAGGGTGTCTCTACAACTGCTGCATGTGTGATGTCCAATCAGGACCATGGCATATGTACAGAGGGGCTTCAGCTTCCTCTCCATACTCCATTATTCCAACCTGAAATATTCTTGGAGGTGCTATTTGTGGGCAATCCATGTGTTCCCTGAGATGGAAATAGATTTCCACAACAGTCCCAACTATGTCCCCACCAGTGTTACCTCTAAGTTGAGTTAGCATGAGCTACCTCACAGTTTTTTAATCTCCAGCTCACACATTTTTGACTTGGCTCAGGAAAATGGCCCCAGAGCAAACTAATTTATGCAGTAGCTCACAACTTTAATGCCAGTAGCTCATGAAGTAGAATTCTTGTTCACAAGACTCCACAGCTTAGCGGGAATACAGGTCCCTCCCCACCCCAAGTGTTTCAGGCCTGGAAAATGGCGCTGGGGGGAAGGCTGAAGCACCACAGTCCTCTCTTAATTGGGAACAGGCTAAGAAACTGTGGAAAACTCACAATTCATGTGTGATTGTGTCAGGGGCGTAGCTAGGGCTTTGGGGGCCTGGGGCCCAAGATTTATGTGGGCCCCCCATGTGTGTGCACGCCGCCAGAAACAGGATATGATGTCACTTCCGCAAGATGGCCACCACTTGCGAGGGAGCCCTGCTGGAAACAGGAAGTGATGTAACTTCCCCCAAATGGCCACCACTTGTGGGGGGGGGAACAGGAAGTGGTGTCACTTTGGGGGCGGCACCCCCCCCCCCAAGATGGCACTCCTCCAAGCTAAGCCAGCCAGCGGCTTGGAGAATACATTTAAGGTTAAAGTTGCTTTCTGTCCACCTCTCCTCCCCCACCTATCTATTTGCCTGACTGCCTGCCTTCCTCTTGTGGCTCTCAAACATCTGATGTTTATTCTGTGTGGCTCTTGCATTAAGCGAGTCTGGCCACCCCTGGTATAAAGGAATGAATAAATAAAAATTGCTGGGGAAAGCTGCATACGTGAACACCATTTCTGGAGTCACTCCATGCAGAAAGTGCTTCTGCGAAGTGGCATGAGACGTTCCTTAAGAGTCCCATGTGAGAGTCATGCAGAAATGTATATTTCAAAAACGATTCTTCGGGATGTGGCTCCCTTTGCCTCTCTTGGAACCGAACCAGGCAAGCAGATGCTCTGCCACTGAGCCACCGTCCCTCCCCAGGCTCGTTTAAAGGCATGCTACCATAATGAAGGACACTAGCCCTCTTGCTTTCCCCCGCAGGGCTGCTCTTAACAACTGCGGGGCAGGCAGATGTTCTACAGGAGCAGTTTCCCCTAGTGGTGGTGGAAAACTCACCCTGCTGAGTTTCTGCCTGTCCTGCAAAGTGGGAAGGCTCTGACCAGGCTGCAGTAGGCACGTGGGGGGGGGTGGGGGTGGGAGGAAGAAAAGGCCTAAGATCTTGCAAAAAAAAAAATAGATTTTAAATACTTGCCTGGATTCCCAAAAGCTGCACGCACCGGAAAGTCCCTAGAAAGAAAGAGGACTCCTCCCCCTCCGCCCCCCTGACTTAAATGCTCCGGGCCTCAAGCCCGGGAATGGAACGCTCGGCGGCGCCCTGCGCGCATCGCAGCCAATCAGAGCGCTCCGAGGGTTCTACCCTCGTCCAATCGGGAGAATCAGATGCGGGCCACTCTCGCCCTGCCTCCCTCCTGATTGGCTGGCAGCATCTGTTATACCAGGGGTGGGTCGCGTGCAGGGGCGTAGCTAGGGCTTTGGGGGCCCCCCAGACCTGGGGCGACCCGCTACCCATGCCCCCCCTCCCTACACCACTGGATTGTGTTATGTCTGATGCGGAGACAACCTGTGTGCTTAGTAATGTGTGATGAGGTTCTCAACAGAGGACTTGCAACCAGAGCCGGCCCTGCCGCTAGGCAAACGAGGAGATTGCCTAGGGTGCCAGTCTTCTGGGGGTGAAAAACTGGGAGCCTCCCATGTGACTTGGTAACATTATCGGGGGGGGGGGGGCGGGTGCCAGAAGTTAGCCTTGAAGTTAGGATGTCAGACAGTTTAGGGCCGGCCCTGCTTGCAACCACACATGCTCAGAAGCAAATTTATTAATATTTTTAAATCTCTCTGTGGTCAGCCTTCAGTATTAAACAACTTTTGGGACCTGATCAACCTGGACTTAAAATAAATGTTTGTTGGGGTTGGAAAGGTTAAAAAAATTATGGTTTATTAACACATCACAGAAAAAAAAAAGGTCAGCCTTCACTCCTCTGAGATGACAAGGTTTGATGGCCAAGTGCCATGGGAGGATTACACCATCTCAGTCAATGGATGCTGTAACTAGCCCTTAAGCCTGGGCACTGAATACTTCAATATGTCAAATACTTCAATAAATCTGCACAAATAGGATTATAGCTTTGGACTCTATACACATATACTGGGTATCACCCTAAAATGTTCTCCTTTTCTGGAACAGCAGGAGTGATTTTGCACTAGGGATGTTTTTCTAACTTTATTAACTAATGGGGGGGGGGACAAAAAAGCCCTTTCCATTATTGTCATTATTATAACTGGAGTCACACAAGAAATCACTGGGGGGCTGAGAACACTTTCAACTTTCCACACCACATGGAATATGCTCAGTTCTCATCAGGCTGTCTGGGTTTTTTCCCCATTAATTTACAAAATCATATTTTCTGCTTGCTTGACATTAGAGAGAGACGCTCTATCTTGTCTGTGGGCGACCCAGTTTTGATGCTTTTGGCAGAGCGGTTAGCCAGTTTAGTAGCAGATACAACAACAATGAACAGGAGGACAGTGAACAATGATTGATTTTGATTATTCAAAAACCTGGCTGGTTTAGAAAAAGAGAAAGAAGAAAATAACTAGCAAGGTAAACCAATGGTCTAAGTCAGTATAAGGCAGCTTCTTCTGTTCTAAAAAGCACCAGCGTCCCCAAATAATATGATAACGTGTACGGAACCTGACACTCTTCAGGGAAATGAATTATCTATTTGCTATTCAAATCAACTAAAGGCAATTTCATTTTCAGAATGAAACCCAATCACCAGACAAGAACAAAGCAGTTGACTAAAGGATATATATTGTGTACCCTATATACAACAATATAGTAGCTTTTCTTGAAACCAGTGTAATGTCACAGTTACGAGTGCCCGAGCAGGGGCCTAACCAAATGTGATGGCATTTATAGGTCCAACCCAGGAATGCGGTCACCATTTAAGTGTTTCCCCTTGGTTGAAACTGAGGATGTAGTCACTTCTAGTTTGGCCATAGTTCTGGCAAGGCTCACATTTGAGTCTTTACTCAGTCATGAAGCTGACTGGGTTTGCCAGTCTCTGCACCTGCCCTACTTCATGGGGTAATTGTGAGGATAACCAAGCATGCCATCCTGGACTCCTTAAAGAAGGGGCAGGAGAAAAACATAAGAGATACTTTCTTACATTCCAAATTACCTAATGTGAGAGAGTGAAATCTACTGGGAGGGACCCATTCACCCCAACACACGATTTGGGATTCAATGAGATAGCCAAAGTCTCTTGGTCACACAGTCCCTGGGTCACACTGTCTTTTGGCTCCTGATAACTCTGTCCTTGTTCAGCTTTCATTCCACAAGAGTGTAAGAACCTCACACATCTCATAAGATGCTACTACTGTGGCCATATTGCTGAATCAACTCCCAGGATGTGTGTCTAATATTCCAGATTTGGTCTGTACCCTGATGGGTTGTGGCTAACAGACATCTTGGCTGAGACAAGACTCTCCCAACACTTTGTGCGGCAGAGGCTTTGCTTAAACAAATGCCAATCAAATGGGGAGGGGGGGAGAGCTGTGAGAGCAGCTTTGTTTCACTGGGACTTCATTCAGTTCTACTGAGGGATCTTACCAGCAGGAAATTTTTTAAAAACCTGACAAAATGTATAAAACATCTTGTTTTACAACCACACGGTGGCTCCTGATCCAGCAGGGTCCCTGTGCTCTTTTATGTTTCAGTAACACAAATCCAAGATGTAAATTCTGAGTCTGAGTGAAAACTCTTCCTAGGCAACACATTACTCTGAAGAATATTTCTGTGTTCCTTCAGTTCTCTAAGGTTCCAGCTCTGGAGGGTGAAGACAGTGCAAAGGGTTCTTTCTCAGTTCCCATCACAGAAGGACTCAACGGTGCTCAGGACCTGGATGAATTTGGTCACTGCTCATATACTTGGAAACTGCAACTCAGACATGATGTTCCTTTCTGCTTCTATAATCACTGCTGTTGTGCTAAGAGACAATTCCTCTCCTCTTTTGGCCAAGAGGTTCAATGTGCCAAAGAAGATGAAGAAGAAGATGATGAAGATATTGGATTTATATCCCGCCCTCCACTCCGAAAAGTCTCAGAGCGGCTCACAATCTCCTTTACCTTCCTCCTCCACAACAGACACCCTGTGAGGTGGGTGGGGCTGGAGAGGGCTCTCACAGCAGCTGCCCTTTCAAGGACAACCTCTGCCAGAGCTATGGCTGACCCAAGGCCATGCTAGCAGGTGCAAGTGGAGGAGTGGGGAATCAAACCCGGTTCTCCCAGATAAGAGTCCGCACACTTAACCACTACACCAAACTGGTTCATTTTCCTCTATAAACTCCATGGCTGTACCTACCCAAACTGTACTTATATTTATATATTTTAGTGTGTGCATGGAGAGGGAGAGAATATCCAGCAACTCCAAAATTATCTGAGAGAACACCAGACAGTGAAACTGATATAAAATCAACTGATGTTTGCAACACAGACACAACCTTTGGGACAATCATGAATTTGAAAGAGTTACTCACAGTGCTTCTGCTAAAACCAGAGCAACATGTTCCAGTTGCTGCATGGCTGCTGAATTTATCATCGGCCCTGTGGTGGGGCCAGCACTGTGTAGCGGTTAGAGCATCAGAGAAGGAGCTGGGAGACTCAGGTCTGAATCCCTGCTCTGCCCTGGAACGTGGAATGACTGGTGGCCTCTCACCCACTCTCAGCCTAACCAACCTCACAAGGTTGTTGTGATGATGTAATAAATGTAATAAAATAAAAAAATAAATAAAATTATACAAGGGAGTAGAAGAGAACAGTGCAAGCTGCTCTGGATCCCCATAAATGAAGCAAATAAATATAAATCCCTGTAATGATACAAAACATACAAAGTTACTGGGAAACTTTGCTGCCTTTCCCAAGACTCATTGGGCTGGATCCCATGGATCTGCTTGGATGGTCGAGGGGACCTTCTCCTGTCCTTCCTCAGCAGGGTGGCTCCTTCCACCAGACAAAAGAGCTTCTGTTAATGGAATGAATCTGTAGGATCCAGCCCTATGACATCACATCCTGCATTTCCCTACATTATCAGCCAGCATCATCGTGTCTTTACCAAAATCCAGAGTTCTCTCACCTAAGCACATCTGAACTGCATGTACAGTTCAGACTAACCTGAAAAGGGCACCTCTAATGATTACACGGTCAGAAACCCTTTCATCCAAACAAAAAGAAACTGGGACATTTTAGTTTTTAAAAATCCTGGCCCCAGCACCCAATGAAGGTGAATGGCAGCAGATTTAGAGCAAAAAACTACTTCTTCAATCAGTATCTGACGAATTTTCTGGTGTGACCCAGACTGACAGCCACTGCCTTAGGTGGCTTTAATACAGGAGGCAGCAAATTCATGGAGAAGGAAACACCCAACAGTTGCTCTTTGTCATTAGCCACAATAGTGAAACTAAACCTCCTTGTTCAGAGTCAGTAGACCTCCAAATACCAAAAGTTAGTTACAAATAATTCGGGGGAAACTGGTTTTCCTCATCATGGCCGAGGTCAGACGCACATAAACTGACGAGATGGGCATGGATGAAAGCCAGATGCATGTCAGATTTTATGCGGTTGTCCAAACATCAGCATCTGGCAATGGTCGTTGGCTTGTTCGTGTCCCGAACTGCCACGACTGAGACGCGGACTTTTTTGATAGTACATTAAATCCGGAATAAGAATGCTTCCGACGACTCCTGCGCGTACCTTCTATGTTTGAACGCTCCATTGTAGCACATCCGCTTCCCTGCAAGAGCCCACTCCAAATGATCATTGCGCCAGCAATTGTTGACTCAGGCTTCCAACCTTCCGAGGTCAGTAAAATATGTACCCAGCTTGCTGGGGGGGAAAGTATAGATGACTGGGGAAGGCAATGGCCTGCCAAGGTCTGCCATGAAAACTTTGTGAAAGCAGCGTCAACCCAGTGTCGAAAACGACTGGTGCTTGCACAGGGGACCTTTCCTAAATGGGGGGGGGGAGGCAGATCACCCACCTTTGCTGTCTCCCTGCCAGGGGAGGAAGATGACCCACCTTTGCTGTCTCCCCGCCAGGCGGAGAGACAGCAAAGAGAGTTGCCATGCTCCCCCCCATTTAAACACCACGGTGGGGTGTTTAAATTGGGGGGGGGGTAAGATCTCCCACCTTTGCTGTCTCCCCGCCAGGCGGAGAGACAGCAAAGAGAGCTCCTGGGCTTCCCCTTCCTTTCTGGGTGTTTAAATGGGGGGGGGGGGGCAAATCGCCCACCTTTTTTGGCACTTTAAAAAAAAAAAAAAAAAAAAGCCAAGCACAATATCCCACGTACTGCGCTTGCGCAAGTGTGGAATGCCATCTCAAAAAATGAGGTCCAGTTGAGACCTCTGATCAACCAGCGACGGGACCAATGCTGCTTAGAACTGAAGGATAGAGGGAAGTCTGATCAGGAAATGCGCTGAAAAAAAGCTGCGGGGTATAATAGCAATGGGTGTATTTAATGGTGAGTGTGACCGCGGCCCATGTGTTTTGGAGCCAGTGTAGAGTTTAACATGTTGGACTAGGAGACCTAAGTTTAGATCTCTGTTCTCTCTGTGGCATTCTGGGTGACTTTGGCCAGTCATTCTTTTTCAGCCAAGCCGACCTTGTTGTAATGATACATTTACACATTTTACCCTGTCGCTCCTCCAAAGAGCTCACAGCAGCAGTATACTGGCCTCACCTCCTCACACAACAACCCAGTAAGGCAGGCTAGACTGAGAGAGTGACTGGCCCAAAGTCAAAACAACAACAGTTTCCATGCCAACATAGAGATCCGAACCCAAGTGTCCCTACAGACTCTCTAAATGTAACAGCAGAGAACCAGGAATCCATCTCCCCACCGCCCCCCCACAAGAATCTGGAAGGAAAGCTGGGATACAGTTTTCGGAAATATTTCGGCACTTCCCAGAAACTCCTGAATGACTGGATGATGGAAGGCTTAAGTGTCTGACACATTAATAGTACAGAAATGATATCTTAGCAGTATAACCAGGCCACTGTCCCTCTCAACATCCCTGTACAAACGCTCAGTGTTCCACAGCGGGTGTGATCACACAAGCAGTTTGGCCCGACAATGCCACCCCTCCCCTTCAGATCAAGCAGGCATGATCATACATTCACATCTGGCTCCTGGGCCTTGCTCATCTGTATGTCACACTAAAATGACTCCCCTGTGGATTAAATAGCCACTGGCAAATTTTGGTGACTTCTCCAGTGACGTGTTTCCATGGCAGGTTTCCAGTCATCTGATCCTCTGGGCACACCATGGAAATGCATGAGCAGTGTTATTGTTCCACTCCAATTCCAGAGCATCCTTTCTACCCCCTCCACCCCACTCCCAACGTGTGCTTCAGTGCTCCCACAGAACATGGCCAGGACCATGTGCGTGCTTGTCTGCTTCTGTGTATGCACAGTAGGAATGGGGAGGGTAGGGACCAACCCAGCTGTGGTGCATTAGCGATGTGGACAGCCAACCATGGGCCTGCAGCACTATGATGTCAACTTACAGGGCACTGTCTGATGTACATAAACCAAACTCAAGCAGCTTGTTTAAAATTGAGATCCAGTCATGGCATCCTGAGTATATGCTCAAGAAGGGATCTATGCACATCGAAATCAGATTTGTGGAGACTGGCCCCCCACCCTGCCCAAATGCACACAAAGCCAAACTATCTAGAGCAGGGGTGGCCAACTGTAGCTCTCCAGATGTTTTTTGCCTACAACTCCCAGCTGGGGCTGATGGGAGTTGTAGGCAAAAACATCTGGAGAGCTACTGCTGGCCACCCCTGATCTAGAGCAGGGGTGTCAAACATGCGGCCCGGGGGCTGAACCAGGCCCCCCAGAGAGCTTCTATCAGGTCTCCGAGCAACTGGCTGCTTTCTTCTCCCTCTCTCTTGCTCCCTTCTGTGTCACAGCTTGCTTTGCAAGGTTTGCTGAATCAAAGCCTCTGTTTTCTCCATTGGCTGAGGCTCCTGCCTTGGGGAGGAAGGAGGGGGAGGGATAGCTTGCTTCAGAGGAAGCTCTGGCTCCTTCCTTCCCCAGTGAACCAGAAGATGGAGGAACCTCAACCAATAGAAGGAAGAGAGGCTTGGCTCAGTAGCTCTTCTGTGCAACTGAGAGAGCCTGGATTGCATGGGAGAAATACAAAGCAAACACCTTTAAGACCAACAAGTGCTAATGTTTTAAGCATGCTTTATTTTAAGATTTTTTTTAAAAAAATCTCTGTTTGTGTCCTTAATAAAGTTTGTATCTCTGTTACCTGGCATTATATTTTATGACACACATGGCCTAGCCCAGCAAGGTCTCATTTATGTCAGATCTGGCCCTCATAACAATTGAGTTTGACACCCCTGATCTAGACTTAAGACCTCATCTCCCACACTTTTACAGTAATCTCAGGACAGGATTCCCACTGATGTACACCTCATTGTCATCTGCTGACACCGCCTCTATGAAGAAGCCAGTATAGGAATTAAAACAGGAAAAAAATACAGGAGAAGTAGTTTGTTGTTTTTTTTCTGAGCAGAAACCCACTGTTACAGACCAAATACCCTGCTCCAAGTTCATCGCTGTGTAAATTGGGTCACCTCCATCAGCACATGAACGAAATCAAGAGGCAGGCCTTGTGTGGGAAAGCTCTTTACTGTATTCTGTTAGGTTTTCAGCATGGGAGGCTTCCCAATCAGTGCCACAGGATTCACAGCCTGGGCTACATGTGTGTGGGTGAGAGGGGGACAGGAGATTCTTAAAAACCATCAGAGCTATGGCAAACAAGCCTCTCTCTGCTATTTCCCAGGAGGTTCTATTTACTTGGCAATCGTGAGGAAACTGAACTAGCAGCTGTCTTCTGTGAGGATATTTTCGTTTAATTTAACTACACTTACAGTTGGCTTTTCTCACAGACTCATGTGAGGAGGGAGCCTGTATGAACACATGCATTGTACTCCTGCAAATACCACCTTTTATGAATGAAAGTACAACTTAAGTTGTTAACTTTTGGAACTCATTGCCACAAGATATGATAGTGGTAGAGCTTCTGGACTTTCGGCCCCACTGGTGGACCTCCTGATGGCACTTAGGTTTTGGCCACTGTATGACACAGAGGGCGTTTTCCCACAGAGCTCATCGCGGAGTGACGTCCCTCTTCACCGCGCAGCGTATGTGCGGATTTCCCACCAACTGCTCCACATAACCAGGAAGAGCCGCGGCTTTTGCGTCGCTAACGTAAACTGGTTTTTAGCGGTTTACATCTGCGACGCAAAAGGTCCGGCACTTCCTGGTTCTGCGGAGCAGTTGTTGGGAAATCCATGCAGACGCTGCGCGGTGAAGAGGGACGTCGCTGCGCGGTAAGCTCTGTGGGAAAACGCCCAGAGTGTTGGACTGGATGGGCCACTGGCCTGATCCAGCATGGCTTCTCTTATGTTTTTATGGCCATCATCTCAGGTGGATTTTAGAAAGGGCTGGACAAATTTATGGATGCTAGTTCACTTTCAGCTTAACTTAACTCATGGCATTGTTTGTGAGTTTAAAATGGAGGAGAGAATATCACAAATTGCTGTGGATTCCCCACTGAGAAGAAAAAAATCAGTATAAATCAAGTAAGTGATTAAGTAAATAAATACCAGCCTGATAGATACTGTCAACAGCTAACAGAATAGATACTGTCAACAGCTATCCCTGTATGGTTGCATCCCTTGATTGGAAACCTCCTTTCTAACAAAAGCCTTACCACAGTGGTTTGTAATCACACTTAACATATCACCAGGAAGCAGACTGGGATCACCACCCCAAAAGACACAAGTGATGTGTGATAAGCTAGCAGAGGCCCTGTGCCTTTCCTCCTTGAAAGCTTATACGCCAGTGGCACTGTGACTCACAGACAGCCACATGCACTATTATCACCAACCAAAAGAGCCTCATGCCCACTGGATGCCTGTATGAATCAGATTGTCAAGGCATCTGGAGGAAATCAAGCTGGTTGTGGAGAAAGGCTAGGAAAACCACCATCGCTACTCCATTCTGGCCAGCTCGCTCACTTCCTGGGTGGCTGCCGTGTTGGTGGAAGTTGTTTTATTCTATCTTTTCTTTGTGGTCAGCTTGTTCTCCTCGCAGCTACTGCCCAGGTGCTGGGATGAAAGTGCAGAGGCTTTGGAGAGTGGCATGAGGCCTATTGCTAAGGAAGCTCAAAGCCTACCCATTCTCCAGTCTCTCTGGCAGCAGCTCTTTCAAGGTGGGAACCACTTGCCAACCACAAATCCTACTAGGCAATGGCCCTCCTCACTTTCCTGGGACAAGGGATGAGCCTAAGGCTGCAAAGCGTCCTGTCCGAGTGGGAAATCACTTGCTCCCATTTCCTGTTCTCTGATGCTGGTGCAGTGGTGGAGGAAAAAAGTGAAGAAGAAAAAATCCACTCCTCTCACCAGTGTCACCCACATGAGGATGTCACTTCTGGGGAACTCCTGAAAGCGACAGTAGTAGCTCTAGGAACTGCCAGAAACTCTAGGATAAAACCATAAAGCTTCTTACTATTCCTAGAGCTACCGTCATTGCTTCCAGGTATTCCTCAGAAGCAGGGGGTTTTTTTGCAACAGGAACTCTGCTGCATATTAGGCCACACACCCCAGATGTAGCCAATCCTTCAAGAACTTCTAACAGGGCCTACTGTTAGCTCCTGGAGGATTGGCTACATCAGGGTGGGTGTGACCTAATATGCAAAGGAGTTCCTGCTACAAAAAGTGCTGCTCAGAAGTGACATTCTCATGTAGGTGATGCTGCCCGCCCTCATCATGTCCCCATGACCTTACTCTCCTGCTGGTTGCCAGACTCACCCTGGCAAGTCTAGCTGGGTGCCACACTGTCGAATAGTGCTTAGAGGAACTACAGGAGACAAGTCAAAGTGCCACGTGTGGCTCCTGTGCTACTGACTGTATACCACTGTTATAAGTGATGCAGTGGTATGCTAAGGGCTTTCAAAGGACACAGAAATAAGAAGTAGGGATGCTGATTTTTAATAATGAAGAAACCATTTTAAACTATTCTTTCCAAGTTTTTATGGAGCAAACTTACAATCCATCTAGATCATATACAAACGGTGACATAATACCAGGTCTACTACTGCTTTTTTTGTTAAGTATCCTTATTGATTTTAATGTGGCTCTGGAGTAAATCTCACACACAGATAATTAGCAGTAAGGACAGCAGTACAAATTGTGTGTTTTGCAGGCACAGGTGATCCTGGAACAGTCAGGTAACTGCTTTGCCTGGTTTCCAACTTTTGGAAAATGTCCCAATGTTTAAATATTTACCATTAACAAATCCTTATGGTTTTAAATTCCTAATTCACAACAGAGGGATCTAGCACGTGAAATCACTGAAAAGATCCACACATGTCTGGTTGCAATCTTTTGGGTTTCCCCACTTCCAAACAACTTGCAATCCTCCCAGTTTACAGTGCTATGGGCAGGGCTTCTTTGGTAGAAAAAGTCCATCAGGAACTCATTTGCACATTAGGCCAAACCCCCTGACACCAAGCCAGTCAGAACTGCGTTCCTGTTCTAAAAAAAGCCCTGGTTATGGGTAATGGATGACAAAGCATCATGAGGACCTGATTCACAATCAGTGTTCCCTCTAAGCTGAGTTAGTGTGAGCTAGCTCACAGTTTTTTTAGCTTCCGGCTCACACATTTTTGTCCCGGCTCAGGAAAAAATGGCCCCAGAGGAAACTAATTTATGTAGTAGCTCACAACTTTAATGGGCAGTTGCTTGCAAAGTAGAATTTTTGCTCACAAGACTCCACAGCTTAGAGGGAGTATTGTTCACAATCCCTGTGACTTGCACTCTGACGACATTAAAACCCTACGTTGAGTAAAACATCATAAACTCCCACTGTTACAGAATCACAGGCTGGGCACTAATTGGACATTCACAACTCAAAAACAAACAATCAAGCAAACTGGGCCCACAGATAAGATGTGATTTAGCTTCTTAAGAGTATATTTTACCCCCCCCCCCCCTCGGTTACTCTTGCATGATCTTTGTTCAGCCACATAATACATGGGGATCTGTCCTATTCCCCTCTTCTCTAACATATATGCTTAAATCAAACCAGAAGAAAATTACATGTTTGTTGTGATGGCTGAACTAGACTCTTTTGAGTTTTGTGGTGCTTTGGAAAGCAGCAAATTCGTGCAGCAGAAACCTTTGTGAACAGAGGTCTAAGAGGCTCATGAAAGCTTTTCTACAAATACATTTGCTCATCTTTAAGATACCTCAAGGCTCTTGCTTACTTTTGGCTGCAAGAGACGGACACACCTACCCATCAGGGAGTCTGTTTCAGCTTAGTACAGATTGTGATTCCGTTGCCTAACTCACGTTGCAGGGCTGAGCTAAGACAACCACGTTGCCCCCCTTTGGGCCAAGGACAGGAATTTCTTGGTTCCACATTCCCCTTGCATTTTGCCAGTCAGATTATATTTATGTTTTAACTCTACATAGAACAGTGCAAATGCTTGTCACTGGCCTGCATTTTTTTACCTTATGAGACACTAACCCTGCCATCTTAAGCAGAGTTCCTTCCTTCTAAGGCCAAGAGATCCACTTAGGATCGCACTGTAACAGTGCCAGAGCTGACAAATTAGATCACAGTTGTTGTTTTTTTTAAAAAAATACTACTTCCTGCCAAGGAGAGCATTGGAAAAGCACAGGACAAAAGCAACAGAACTCATCTGGGCTGCTTGAGAACACATAAGTACTGACTGAGTTGTACTGCACTATTTGGAAAGATGGTGTTGCTTAGAACAGCAAGAATATGTGACGATACTTCTACAGTTCCGAAGATCTTGAACTGCAGAATGCCATCTACCAGTCAAATATCGGACTGTGACAATCCATCAACATCATCATGATAACAACAATAACAATGTAAAATGAGGAAAACGGATACTGGATGGGGGATACACTTCTGGGCAGTGTGTGTTAACAAGATCTTGGGGTATGGGTGGACTGTAAGTTAAATATAAGCAGCTAGTATGATGCAGTGACAAATAAGGCTGATGTGATCTTGGGATTACTAATGCAACAGAGGCATAAACATCCAAATCGCAAAACGTCATAGTCCTGTTATACACTGCATTGGTCAGGCTGCAGAGGTGAGCAACGAGGATGATCAGAGGCTTGGAGATCAAGCCCTATGAGGGAAGGCCAAGGGATTTTGGAATGCTCAGTCTGGAGAAGAGAAGGTTAAGAGGGGACATGATTGCTCTTTAAGTATCTGAAGGGCTGTCACTCAGAGGAAGGCAAGCAGGTGTTCTTGTTGGCGGCAGAGGAGAAGACCCACAATATTGGGTTTAAATTAAGGGTGGGAAGGTACTGGCTAGATATTAGGATAAACTTTTTACAGTAAGAGTAGTTCAACAGTGGAATCAGCTACCAAGGGAGGTGGTGAGCTCCCCCTCACTGGCGGTATTTAAGCAGCAGCTGGACAAACACTTGTCAGGGATGCTCTAGGTATCAAACATGCAGTTTGGGGGCCGAATCAGGCCCCCAGAGGGCTCCTATCAGGTTCCTGAGCAATTGGCTGTCATCTGCTTCCTTCTCCCTATATCTTGCTTCCTTTCTGCATAACAGCTTGCTTTGCAAGGCTTGCTCAATTGCACAGGAGCTATTTTCTCCATTGGCTGAGGCTCCTCCCTTGGGGAAGGAGGGAAAGAGCCAAAGCTTCCTTTGCTCAGTTCCCTGGTTCCCACGGGAGAAATACAAATAAAGCACCTTTAAGACCAATGAGTGCTAACGTTTTAAGCATGTTGTAAGTTTTTTTAAAAATATATTTGTGTTTGTCTGTGTTCTTTATAAAATTTATAACCAGTCATGCAACTTCATGTCTACTCAAGTATATACTTTGTCATTCTTTGGAGGGGGGAGTTTAGTAAGTATTTTGTGTCTGTATGCGTGCATGCAAGCATGGAAGTCATGGCTAACTTCTGGTGACCCTTACTGGGGCTTGGATGTTTAGACAGGTGGCTTTATATTGCCTGCCTCTGCATTCCAGGCCTGGTATTCCAAGGAGGTCTCCCATCCAAGTACTTGACAGGGTCAGCCCTGCTTAGCTTCTGAGATCTGACAAGATTGGGCTTGACTAGGCTATCCTGGTCAGGGCATTCTTGGGGGCGAGGGGGGTGTTTGTGTGTGTGTGTGTGGGGGGGGTGAAATAACTAGGCTCTGGGCAAATGCCTCTAGAGATGTCTTCAACATGCTCCAATGGATGCCAGTTGAGCAAATTCTTGCAAATTTCGGTTCACTTCAATTGTTGAGCAAATTCTTGCAAATTTCAGTTCACAGGCCAAACACGATAGTCCTCACAGATTCTGTTCTTTTAACTGGACTGGACCTATAGGGAAAGAATGATACCAGTTCCTCAGGTGCAATTCTCCCTCCAGTTAGAGGTTTGTAGTGGTCTGAGGAACATCGGACTCAGCTGGAGGCCCATTAGGAGTTCCTTGATTAAAAGATCAGGTACGGAAGAAAAGCCTCCTTGAAAGATAGTTAGCCCACCACTATTGACTTTTCCCTGCAATGTGCAACCCCAAAAAGGTGTCCTATGGTATGCGCTCAGTTCATGATGAAAAACCCAAGAGGCTTGGCCAGGTCCTATGTGAGCTGAGCTCCTTCAAACACTGCCCAGAATCTTCTGCAATGTGCTAAAACTCCATAGAAGATGGAGAGGGCTCCTTCCACAGATGAACTGGCATAGAAAAAGGGCCCTGAAGATTCAGAAGGCACTAAAAAGGGAAGCTGAAAACTTTGGAATAACAATTGAAACAGTCAAGCATTTACCTGGCCGTCTTGAGTGTTTCTCATAATCCTCACAACCAGACTGGAAGCTGGATCACTGTTTCTCCATACTTCAGGAAGGATTCTCTGCCATTGCCACATATGTCCTTATGAGCCTTACAATTTTGATTCTCCTGCCCTGGCTTCAAGGAAAGCCCGATATCCACAGTCACCATTCTGTGTGAATAGGGCAATGTGAACTGCATGCCTATATTACAAGCATCTATTTCTTTCATTGGGATTTTTTATATGTTTCCTCTTCTCCTGACTTGCAAACCAGGTGCCAAGGTGCATATATCCCCATATTGATTTCTGTCTAGGGTATTGTTTTATATCCTATACATACTCATAGCTGGGGAGGGGCATTCAATGATGCTGCTGCAAACTTGAAGATCAACCATGTTTATATTTTGCATAAGCTTCCTAAGCCAGTTACTTTTTTACTGGCTTTTAAAAATATACCATGTTTTTTATTGTAAACTGTTCCAAATAAATAAATAGCTGATTTCATCAGATGAACTGAAGTGATGAAGAAGATGAAGATATTGGATTTATATCCCGCCCTCCACTCCGAAAAGTCTCAGAGCGGCTCACAATCTCCTTTATCTCCCTCCCCAACAACAGACACCCTGTGAGGTGGATGGGGCTGGAGAGGGCTCTCACAGCAGCTGCCCTTTCAAGGACAACCTCTGCCAGAGCTATGGCTGACCCAAGGCCATTCCAGCAGGTGCAAGTGGAGGAGTGGGGAATCAAACCCGGTTCTCCCAGATAAGAGTCCGCACACTTAACCACTACACCAAACTGTATCTAAGGAAGTGAGGTCTGACTTATGACAGCTAATGCTGGAATAAATGTTGTTAGCCTTTAAGCTGCTTTGTCCCCTATGAAATTTATGTATTTACCAGGAATAAAGCCCGTTGTGGAGAAAAATACAATGGGCTCTAGAAAGAGGCTTTGGGTGAGTGTTCCCCCCACCCTTGCTATCTTCCCACCCACCCAAGTGAAGGTACAGCTTCATAACCCAATGATGTTCCAGGACTTATTGCTGCTGTCCCACAGTCTAGCTTCAGCGTACTGGGTGCCCCAGACAAGAGACCTACATGGGAGCTCTTTGATTAATGAGTCATTGGGTTATGCTTAGGAGCCAGGCCTTGGCCTTCCAAAGTGCTGCTCTCTACCTTGTGGCGGATTTGCTACTGTCTTTTAGAGCGGAGTTTGATCTTGCAGAACCATTCCTGCAGGAGAGAATGCTTCCTCTATCAGGGAACGGCTCCTTCCGCTGGGAGAAAACAGAAGGAACCGGCCCTTTGGATTCAACTTAATGGATGGAGTTTTAAAATTAGAGGAAAAAAAATGAGGGGGGGGGAGATAGTAAAGGAAACAACCTTCTATGCTCTTCAATTCTTTCAGAATCATGAGATTAACCACCGTTGAAGGAATTATACAAAGGATCAATGAATTAGAAGAGGGCAGTTGCCTAAGGTTGAGGAGATTATTAGTGAGGGGAAGACACAGAAAATGGAACATGCTGGAAGTGAGAGGGAAACATGAGGAAAACACTTGCAATGCGTATTTGTAAAAAGTGGCCCATTTTAGGGAAAACATTTTTAAAATGGTATATTGTGGATATTATGTGCCATCTCAACCGCATGGCCTAATAGAGTGATTGGGTATCATATAGTTTTGACGCCAGGAATTATCCATCTCATTCATTTTAAAAGAGTCTGCTATGACTACAATATCAAATTTAAGTATTTTAGTTAAAGGCAGAAAAAAATTATGGGCACAGTGGTATAGAAAGTTCACTTTATAAGATTTCTAAAACCACAGGAATGCGCACAAGTAGAGCTTGCTGGATCAGACTACTCATTCATCTAGTCCATCATGCTATTTTACCCAGTGGCCAACCAGTTGCCCTGCAGGTCCAACAAACAGAGCATAGAGGTCAAGGCCCTTCCCTGCTTCTTTGGCAGTCAAAGGTTTGCAGAATCTGTAGATGGAAGCTGCCTTCAGACATCATGGTTAGTAGACACTCATGGACCTCTCCTCAGCGAATCTGTCTAACCCCCCTTTTAAAGCTAGCTACGCTTTGCTTGTGGCCATAACTGCCTCCACTGGCAGTGAATTTCACAATTTAATTACTCATTCAGTACTTCTTTTTGTCTGTCCTGAACCTATTGCCCAATAACTTGTTCAAGTGGCCCCTGACAATTACTATCATGGGAGATAGAGAAAAAGCTCCCTTTATCTACTTTCTCCACCCCATGCATAATCTTATAAACCTCTTACCATGACTCCCCTTAGCCATCTTTTTCTAAACTAAGTCCCAATCTCTGGAGCCTTCCCTCTTAAGAAATGTGCTCCAAGCTGGGAAGTAGCTTAGGCTGAACAAGAGTAACTGGTTCCAAGGTCACCAAACAAGTTGACAAGTGGGGATTTGAACCCCTATCCCCTGGATTCTAGCCTGAGACTCTAAATGCTATACTACATTACTTCACAGACATCAAGCCCTGCTGTCTTCAGTCGGATGCACCAAATAAGGCATGCACAGGGCTGCCGTCACATCAATATTTACTTATGACCAGTGCCATTGAACTCAGTGAGACTTCTATACAACCCTGCATGGGCTCAGGGTTAACATTCCCAATTCTGCGGGCAGAAATCACTGCAACAAAGACAGCAAGGATATCAAGAGTGCAAGAGAGGGGTGGGATAGCTAGAAAGGGGGTGGTGGTGGAACTCTGTGGATCAAGTCCAGCACAAACGAAGTGTGTTTCATGCACACTTCCTAACAAGATTTCAACCTGAAGAATCTGCCTACCGCCCTCCCCTCCCCCACAGTGCGCAGTTATGGCAGCACTGATGATGATGATGATATTGGATTTATATCCCACCCTCCACTCCGAAAAGTCTCAGAGCGGCTCACAATCTCCTTTACCTTCCTCCCCCGCAACAGACACCCTGTGAGGTGGGTGGGGCTGGAGAGAGCTCTTCCAGAAGCTGCCCTTTCAAGGACAACCTCTGCCAGAGCTATGGCTGACCCAAGGCCATTCCAGCAGGTACAAGTGGAGGACTGGGGAATCGCGCACTTAACCACTACACCAAACTGGCTCTCCTGGCTCTGAACCTTCAGGACCATTCCTTCCTTTTTTCCTTCAAAATTTTCTGAAAAAGTTTTTGGCTTTAGATGGTCACCACCAAGCTTGTGGATGGTGCCATCATGGGTTGTAGCAGCTTACAATCACCTTTCCATTTTTCTCAAAGTGGCTTACAATCACCTTTCCCTTTTCCTCCCTACCATAGGGACCCTGTGAGGTAGGTGGGGCTGAGAGAGTTCCGAGAGAACTGTGACTGACCCAAAGTCATCTGGCAGGGCTTCATGCGGAGCAGGAGGGAAATCAAACCTGGGTCTCCAAATTAAGACTGCACTGTTCTTAACCACTACATCACACTGGCTCTCAAATAAAATAAATATTGGTTGCAGAGTCAAGAAAACCTGGACACAGTAAAGACATAGGTTTCAGGGGTGAATAAAGAGAAGAAAGGGCCATGAACCCTGGTCTTACAACTCTCCTCTGTATTCATTTTACGGGGCAAATACAGCACTGGGAATCACATGTAGTTCTGAAGTGACAACCCTGCATCACAATCTCTTTGATTCCCTGTTTCTCTCCTGTTATCCTCTTTCATGGGCTCTCTTTGTACTTTTCTTCAGCTGAGCCTGCCCCCATATTAAATCAAGGAATTCTATTTTCTCAATTCCAGACTTACTGGTTTTTTTTTTTTAAATAACTCCAGGATGTGGGAATACTTTTAGTACCACCAGTTGTGATTTCTTTTTGTTGTTTTTTGAATCATGCAACACATGTTTGGAATGGCAGCTTGGTCTCTGTGGCTGCCTTGCAACCGGCTACCTTTCCCTCATTTTCCTTTCCTGTGTGCTGTAAAGTCTTCTGGGAAATGTTCTCAGCACACACTCAGCTGTGGCAGAATGCTGGGCAGGCTGCTGGGGCCCCACCAATGTCATGTATGAACTGACAAGTGTGCTCCAGATCGCACTCAACACTCCATTATAAGTATGCACTTTGGAAGGGTAGATCAGGTGCAGAGGACATGGATCATGAGATGTTTGCCTGCCCTGGGAAGTGGCTGAAAGATTCCTGAAGAGCACACAGTTTGAAGGCTACTGTCATAAGACGTGATTGCTACTTAAAAGACTTATAGCCTTTTTCAATAAACCCTGAATTAATACCCTCAAAATAGGTATCCTTTTATCTGGGGAGGGGTGTATTTAACCTTGCTACCATACTCTGAAAAAAACTTTCACATGAGGAAGAAGAGTTGGATTTCTTCCTCGCTCTTCGCTTACAGTCTCCTTCCCTTCTTCTGCCTGTGAGGTAGGTGGGGCTGAGAGAGTTCTGAGAGAACTGCTCTTGAGAGAAGAACTCTGAGAGAACTGTGGCTGGTCCAAGTTTACTAAGCTGACTGTATGTTGAGGAGTGGGGAATCAAACCCTGTTCTCCAGATTAGAATCCGCCGGTTTTTAACCACTAGACCACAGCTGGCTCTCTGTTCTATCTTGAGATATGTAGTCATACCCCAAGCCAAATTTAAATGCATAGTGGCCTAGAAAATATCCCATAATGCTTTGTGATGGCAGAAGACACTGCATTTCACAATACCCAAACACCCAAAAGCTGAAAACACACTTTGTCATTGGGAGGGGGTGGGTGGGGCTGAATTAATAAAAACAATAATTGCCAATTTTATGTGTATTTTTGTACCTCAGGAACTCATCTGTCTGAGGTAAGGTTATCAAAAGTGGTCATCAGGTTATCATGAGGGGCTGTTTCTCTCCAAACCACTTCATAATGCTTCCCTGGAGCAATGTTTTCTGGGGGGGGTGGGGGTTATTTTTTTTTATCCCAAATACAATTGAGCTGAGGTTTAAAAGCACCTAAAATGCAAAATACTAAGCCCAAAGGAAGATGGCCCTGGATATAAGATTAACCCTCCCTTAAAATGTTATATACTCACACAATTATTATTTCACATAACTGTAACTTGCACACAAATATAAGACAATGGCCTCTTTTTTATGGTATACCTGTGAGAAAACCTTGTCTTACATTTGAGTAAAACCTGTAAGAAGATTTCTGAGGTTTTTTTTTTTTGGTTTATAGAATGAAAACTGTAGTTGGTAAGTGGCTGTTAAGTGTGTGAGTGGCTCTCTAATTTTTGAGGACTGTTACCTACACATTTGAAAACAACGTCCTACAAGTATGAAGTATAAAAAGACCCAATTTGGGTGGATATTTAACCCATTTTTCACCAACTGAACAGTATAAATGATTAAGCTAAATCATTCCAATTATTTACTGAGTTACACATTTGTATCCTGGGCTCTCCCCTCCTCTGAGGTCCACAGGAATCTGAGGGAGCTAAATTACAGCAATACAATCAGAGTGTTGGATTAGGATCTGAGAGTTCCAGGTTCAAATCCTCGCTGCCAGAAAAGCTCACTAGCTAACTTTGCCCCAGTCACTGTCTTTCTTAGCCTAGCCTACCTTCACAGGGTTGCTGGGCTGAGAAGAGAATGATATTGTAAACTGCTTTGGTTCACTGATGAGGGAAAAAGAGGGGTATAAGTATCAAAAATAAATAAACCCTTTTAGACAGTCGTGCCCATGAAGAAATCCTGAGCAAAACTACTGAACTTGTGCATCTTCTATACTTGGCGGAGGGGTGGGGGTGGGGAGAAGGATCATTTCTCCTAACTGCAGAATTAAAGGAGGTTCCTTACATCCTTCCCCTCCATCCAATTCTATCCCAACCTTCCTAAAGCCATATTACCCTCAGAACATGCAAAAGCTAGCCTGAAAGACAGTAACTCACCGAAGCCCCTGCACTGACCCTTAGCAGACATTATAGGAGCAGGAAGCATCAGAGTTCCCTGCATCAAACTGTAACAGGTGAATGCTGTACTCATGCCTTCGAACACCCTGGAAACACTCATGGAAAACCTGGCCCAACTGCATTTCCCAGACATGTATAGCTAGCTGAGAGCTCAAAGACACATGTACATGTGCACATGACTTGCACTTGTTAGAAGGCTGCTGTGGGAAACACTGATGTGTTGTGAGCATTCCCACAGCTATCATCCTTGCAACTGGCTCCCACCTGGCTAAGATTCACACAGCCAAACCCAACACTCTAGTCACCGGGGGCTGCTTCACACATTAGGCAGGAATTAGAACTGCAACCAATCCTGGTTCCTTGCTGGGTACACTTACGTGGCTTATGTGTTTGCAAATAGACATTTGTCTCATTCACACATGGAATGTTTAGGTACACACTTGAAAAGACTTTGCTGTAGGCTTTGGAACCGCAATGTGTGGAGTGAAGTCTCTGAGGGCGTTAGCTCAACAGACATGAAATCCACTGTCACATTTCAGCTGAACACAGCCAGTTACAATCAGATTTTTTTTTCCAGTAGCACAACACTCACCCCTTTCACTAGGATTTATGCAGGAGAATTTCCCAGTCAGATTTTGCCCTAAATCTGTGTGCCCAAATTTGAGATCTGCCAGGTCCCCACCTATACGCCTTGAATGCATAGCTTCACAGGGCAAACTTAAACCAAGTTATGATGGGATAAAGGCTGTAACTTTGGTCAGCAATATGCTATCATGGACCTATGCACCTTTGGCTGTTTCTGAAGTGTAAACCAAACTGTAACCATGCAGTGTTATGAGTACCACTATTCCCATCCAGACATATCCAACAATGCCGTTTTCTGATGTGCCTGCCGTTAAATCCCTTCCCCCTCAACCAGTCCAAAACTCAATCTAAGCATCGCCTGAGAAGACTCCATTGCAAAAGAACTCAGCATCTTTCAGTACAAACACACCTAATGCTACACACATCTGCAATCTGCACTGGCTTGCATGCCCCCAAACCCATAGGGATGGTAAAGAATAACTCTATCACACACATACATTGTATGCTGGGGCAAAGATTTCGGCTCAAATCAGCAGACACACACTTGCAAGAATCAGGACTAGACAGAGTGCAGTGGAGAAATCTACAGAATACAACATGTGTCAATCTGAAATATGTTTCTTTGAGTACACATATTATTCCACCCTCCCCCCCACAGCAGATTTTACCACCAAGATTGGGATTACTGCAAACAAAACTCTCTTCGGAGCAAACTGCATGGAAGATTTCACAGTAAAGGTGACTGAGACAACAGGGAGTGATTCCCACTGGACAACTCTGCTAAAAAAAGGAACAGCTGGCCTTGTGAGAGGCCTCTTGGGGCTGCTGACATGCCCAAGTTAAAAAACAGGGTTTTTTAAAAAAAAAATCTTTAGCTTTCACACAGAGGTATCGATCTGAGAAAAATGTCCTCCTCAACAGGTGCTTTCAATGCAGCATAGTTTAAACAAACATGAAGGGGGAAAAATCAGAGAGCTGGTCTGAAAATTCCAGGGCTGCTTTGCAGTCTCCCTTCTCTGTGATTTACCCAACTGCCCTTCAGGTATCAAGCCTATCCCCATGCAATGAAAAGATGTTGTCAGAAAACATAGCAGCCTTACCTGGAATCTGGGTACTTTGTTAATGTTGCCAAGCTGCTGGTATACATGTGTCCGCCTACATCAATGTGCACAGGAGCATTGGATTTGGTCAGCTGAGCTGGGAGAGGAATTCCTTGGGCAGCCAGGGGAGAAACTGGAGACCGTGTTAAAGACAGCCGGGACATAGCTCTTCCTTCCTCCTGGAGAGAGGAGAGAGAAAAAAAAAAGAACACGTTTTTTTCTCTCTCAAATGCAGCTGTGCATTACCTTGATTCCGCAGCGTGATCACAGATCTAATAAGATCATTTTTGCATCTGCCTGATCACATATTCAGCTAACAAATTATTGCCACCTCCGTAATTAAGTGTATTTGCATCATACTCTTCAAAGGACCAGAGGCGAAGAAAAAGATGCTTATTAGCAATAAGAAATCAAGGGGAAAAAAATCTTTTTCAAGGTGTCAGCCTCAAGGGGCATAAAACAAACTGCAAAATTCTAATTAAAGGTCGCGGGCTTATGTGTTAGATGTGAAATATCCCCTGACAAACGAATAACCAATTTGTGAATTGGGATTCAGGGGTTTTTGCAAGTTTGTCTCAGTAACGAGACACCTCTAAATTAGTGACTTCCTCAGTACCTAGGGCACTTCATTTAGACATGTAATAAAATTCACATCAAACTTAAAACTATTTTCTTTGGAGTCTCTTTTTGAAAAATAAATAAATAAATACTTGCTTAACAAGTGACATCCAGTTGTTATCTAGTCAACAATATTTCCAACAGAATAAAAGCGTAAGAGTTCAACCGAGGGAAAAAAGATTAAAAAGTGACCACTTCATATATCATCTCAAATTACCCTGCAATCTCCTGTAACACCAGAAACATATATATTTCCACAACAATCCCAATTATATTTAAATACTTTTTCCAAACCAAGTTTAAATTCAAAGACATTGGAAAGAAAGACAGGCAGCACCAGCATCCTCATCGATTTGAAAACATTACAGGGCTCTGATAAATGCAAGAACAAAAACACTTTGGCATACCCTCTGGCACCCACAGACCTGTGAGCATCAGTTTTTAAGCACCAACAAAGAATACACCCTCCAAACGGCAAAAAGACAATTCTGTAGCAGAGACAGGTCACCGGCTGAAAATCCTGCCCACTCCTGGAAGCGGCAAAGCAAACCCATCACATTCCCTGCCCCTTGCATGTAGAAGGAAAACGCACCAAACATCATAGCTATTTAACGTTTTGAAGGTATTTTAATTTTCTTGGTGTTTTGGTTTGCAGTGGCTCCATAGAGCCGCTCTGCACTGCTAAATCTCACAAGCTCTTCCTATGCCTTATTCCACAGGAAATAACCATTTCAACTACTTGGACCATGTTTCTTAGAATCAACACTCCTCCCTTTTAAATAGCCCCCGACTGCCGCCACTATCCCAAGCAAAACCATTCCAACATTCAATAGGCAAAATTCCTTCAAATGCACTCCCCACCCACCTCCTTCCAAAATACAGAGCAAAGAAAAAGGAATGTCATTTTTGGACACGGTGATAAGAAAGGAGCAAATCTCTTGCCACTCTAGCAATAAATCACCCCGTTATGAATCCACATGCTTTTAGATTTTTCTCTGGATGCACGCAGAAGAGACATCTACCCTGCACGAGACCCGAGGATCAGCACTGTCCTGAAACTTTAGCCACTTGACAGGAAATCAGCATTTTGACAATAGCACCACCTTCTAGGGGCAAGGATGAATTCTTCTGAATGCACACAGGAGGAGCTCTGCTCCCATCACAATTTTTGCTTTTTTTTTTTAAAGGAATAATTATACATTTTAATTCCACTTCTTCCACTGTTTAGACTTGCTTGTGAGTGCGCATGAAACTAAGTATGGCTTCAATGCCAAAGAGGATTATCAATTCTTCTTCCGGCCAGGTTCCTGGACTTCACTCTCACTGTTTCTTAGCAGGAAGCTGGATGTTTCATCTTTGTTCTTGCCCTGGGTAGCTTATTATCCCTAATACAAGTACAGGCTGTTTTAGGAGCTCCCTTAAAAAAAAAAAAAACCCTATAGTTTCAAACAGTAATTTTTTTTCTAGAGAGGACGCTCCTTTGTACATTCTTATCCTTTTGCCTTGAAATCTTAACACACAGGGAACCACCAAAACATCCCCCCCCCTTACAATCTTACAGTTTCTGGCCAGAAATCATACATTCAGGCAAACAGCAGGGATGCCAATCTGCCCCTGCTAAAGTCAGTAGCAGGACTCCTGCTGACTGTAATAGAGCAGGATTACAGCCCTGGAGTTCAGGATCGATTTGTACACACTCGAGATGCCTACAGATGTGGCTCACGTTTACCCACCAGCAAATCTTGCTCTGCAAAGCCTATCACATGTCTCAGCTGCCATCCATTTATCTGGAAGGATGTCCCCACGGTAGGGAGCCAACTTCCGGTTCCATCTGAGCAGAAAGGCAGCTTCACAACCCAATCTCCAGGCATGTTTACATAGAAGTAAGCCTCTTTGTTGTCCAAAGAGACTTACTTTTAAGGACTTCTAAATCAGGCCGGCAGCCACAGGTTCTTATTCAAAATATTAATGCCAAAGTAATTCATACCCTCATTTGGGATTTCTCAACCCACCTGGGTGCACTTTTGACACCTCTCTCACATACCGGGATGTGGCCCCGAAAGTTGAGCAGATCTTAGTCTAAATCTGGTCTGAATTATTCAAATGGGTAAAGAGATTTCGAATAAACAAAATCCTCCTGAAAAACCCACCAGGTTTACAGTACTGTCAAAGAAGATCATGTTATGGTTTGAGCATGCAACCTACACCTTCATTCTAGGTCAATCACTAGGGTATTTTTTGTCAAGCGCTGCCTTTACGCTATGAAGGAAATTCTGGTCTTGCACATATAAATATTTTTGTGTTAATTTCCCTATGCAATGCAAACTTAAGGAATGTCTTGGGGAGGCAGGCAAAGGAAATCTACCCTTACAGCTTTCAAAATCGTACAAAGTGCACTCCAGTGAAGGCCTTTTACAGTCATTAAAAAGCTGAAACGGGTCATCAAATTCAACTAATTGAAATATTGCCCCAACAAGTGTAATGCACACTCCAGATCATCCACATACAGTGTAATGTACCTATGACACCACCGGCCCCACTACAATGGGGTGCAAGAGCACAGACTGATTTCAGTGGAACTGACCCAGGGGAACGGCCCAGCGACTCCAGCCACAGCAGAAGGGGGAGAAGGCAGGGAAGCCAAAGTCTGGCTACATAAACCAACATGGCGCCCTCAACCCAAGAGACTGCCCACTGCCAAACTCTCTCTCCACCTGTTTGGCATGTGCCTGCCTGCTTCCTAAGCATCCCTCCCCAGGATCTCTGCACAGGCGGCTCCCTCTCTCCCTGCCTTCCCTCTGCCGAGTGCGCAACGCTGCTTGTAAAAACTATTTGCCCATGGAAAGTGAAATAATCACCCTCCCGTGCTCATTTACACACAAAATGATTTTGTGTCCCATTGAGCACACAGTTGTTCAGCACTCTAGGGGTGATTAAACTAGCTAGGCTGCTACAGCTTGAGATTATTTCTCTGAATCGTTTTCCCCCCCCCCTCTCTCCCCTTCCCTCCCCCTCCACAAAGCTGCTTCTTTGCTAAGCTGTTATTTTAACCATAAAAGGTAAACAGAAGGCAGTTGTAAGAGCTCCAATTCAACGGCAGGCCCCCGGCAATCGCCCTGGGGCAGAGAATGCTGAAAGACTGCAGAATTTTCCAGCGTTGCCTCCTGCTTCCCCCCTCTCTTTCTCTCTCTGTGCAGCCTACAGGAATATCCTTCATTTCATACACCCTCCCCAGATGATATAATATGATATCCTGCTACAAAAATATTAAAAAGAAAGGACTTCAAAAGTGCAAGAGAAGTTTGGGGTGGATAAGGCTTTCCGTCCTGAGCAAACAGCTCGGGGCGGTAGTATCCCATACCGCTGGTGATGCGGGGCCGTGCAGGGGAAGATACAGCCGAAATTGGTTGCAGAAATGCAGGCTCTGAGCAGGTCAGGGCCAGGGAGGTGAAAGGTCGCCCCAAAGAAACAAGGAATCTGTCTGGGAGGGAGTCAAAAACACGGAGGAGGAGGGGGGGGGGAAGCAGCATCTCTGGAGGAGGGACCATGTTTAAAAGTGAGGCACACAGGCACTTCCAGGGAAAGAAATATATAAAAGCCTACAGATGGGAAGCACAGCTAATTAAGAATGTAAAAAGGCTTTTGTTGCCGAAGTTTTATTGTTGCCAGGAATTTTTTTTTTTTTAAAACCCAGAGAATTAATTGAAACTAATGGTGTTATTCACTCGGCGCAGCTTTAATTCCTTCATGCCCATTTAAGACGTGGAATGGAAACGGCAGGCTTTCAAGACAGGGGCGGGCGGTGGGTGGGTTTGAAGCTGCGCAGGGACCCCGGCAAGGCTGTTGGCCTCCTTCCAGCCAAGGGATGCCACCTCCCCCGCTCCAGCTTGCCTCCTCTCCTCTCCCTCTGGGGTATCCAGGTCCACTCTGAGCCCAGTCCAACAAGGAGTTCTCCTTCCCTAGCCCCACTGAAATCACACAGCTCCCCTTTCTTAAGGCGGGGTGGGTGGGTAGGCCCTTGCCAGAGATCTACCTGTTGGGTTACCTATACCTTTTCCCCAAAACTCTACAGCAGCTCTTGTTAGTGGCTTTGTCAACCAAGCTCCTTGCAGGCCTCGGCGGCGGGAGACCTGAATAGGAAGGACCCTGGCCTCTCCTTGCACCTCTCCTCCCTCCTTCTCTGTCCTTCCCCACCCTCCAGAAACTCCTGAAGACCAAACAGCTGCCAAGGACTTTGCCTGTGTGGCCCTCCCTAGAAAGGCATCACAGTCAAAGCTCTGGATCAGCCATCTCTTCCTCCTGTACAACAGGGTCAGACCACTCTGCAGAAGGCCAGCATGCTCCAAGGGCTCCTCCAATTGCCTCTGAGATGCAGAGCCAAGCCTCTATTTTTACAAACCCCAGAAGACTGCAGCTGGTGCGATGCAGAAGCGTGCCTCAAAACTTTTCAGCGACCCATTCACAGGACCTGTGAGGCAACACGCTTCTGTTCTCTGCCCATCTCTTGTGCATGCGCACACACATTTACACAGGGCCCTGCTGGCTGAAGTCCAAGGGGACTTCCTGCCAAGGAGGGAAGACACTCCCAAGCAAAGTTTCCTCTAAAGTCTGTCTGTTCGCGCCCCTGGGCCCCAAACCAAAACTTTTTTACTCAAACACACCAAAAACCTTTTCAGGGCAACAGAAAACGGCCATCATTGGAGGACATACATGCAAAATTTAAAATTGAATTACAAGCACAACATGGCGTCTTTACTAATTCTCCCACATCACAAGCCTGGTAAGGTAGATTAAAAAGGAGGGGTGGATGGGGAGGGGGGGGACACCTTTCTGTCCCTCCCCAAGAGATAGTTGGTGCTGGAGAACATCAGGCCAGGCCAAGCGCCTGAACGAGGGAGGCAGCAGCATGTACCACACGCTGCGTGTACCAACAGACACCCTACTATCGCCTACAGACAGTGCTCGCCAAAGTCTCCAAGCAAAGCCGGCTCGCAGCCTCCCCGCCCCCCCGCGCAACCCCTCCGGCCTGGCGCCACAGTTTCATTCACAGCCCGCCTGCTTTTTACCCCCCTCTTCCCATAGGGGAAAAAAAGCACCCCAAGCGCCTGCCTTCCCCATTGTCAGCATCTCTCTCCGGCCTTTTGTGCCGCGCCTGCCCTGGGGGCGTCCTAAAGCACGGACCCCACCCCTCAAGTCCTGCCTTTCACCCTCAAACCCCCCCCCCACACACCCAGCCCCCGCACGCCCTTCTTGCCCCCCAGCCCCGCTGTTCCTGCAAGCTAAGCCTCGGCTGTCAAAGGCGCTCTCGCTCGGTACCATTCAT
The DNA here is from genome assembly GCF_032191835.1 of Heteronotia binoei. Classification (NCBI taxonomy): domain Eukaryota; kingdom Metazoa; phylum Chordata; class Lepidosauria; order Squamata; family Gekkonidae; genus Heteronotia; species Heteronotia binoei. The sequence goes on from NC_083236.1 coordinate 28,820,960, forward strand.
GCGTTGCCGGGACCCCAGAAGCGCCGCTCGCTTCCTTCCCTCCTCGCCAGCCGCAGCTTGGGGTGGGTGGGTGGGTGGGCGCTTCTCCAGGGCGACGGGGCTCGGTGCTAGGAAGGCAGCAGGAGCCAGCTCGGCATCGGGGCCACCGGAGCTCCGGCCCTGCTCGCCATGCTGCCGCTTCGCCTCTTTTGGTCGGGGGGGGGGGAGGGCGGGGAGAGACAGACAGACACCAACCGCCAAAGCGCACCACGTCGGAGGCGCACAAACCCGAGCCAGCCCCGCCGCGCCGCGAAGGGGAAAGGGAGGGCGGCTGTCGCTTTAAAAGCCCAGCCTCACTTCTCTCTCTCTCTCTCCACACCGCCAAGCCTCGAGTTGAGTTGCAAGAAGCACTTTCCAAAAAAAAGAGAGAGAAAAAAAAATTCCCATGCAACGCGATGAAACGCGGAGCCATGCAACGGCGCCCTCCTGACTCCGTGCAAACGGCCAGGGCGGGAGACGACCGCCAAGCCCGCCAGGAAAGCCAGCCGGCGCCGCGGCTCGCCCTTCTTACCTTGCGCGCAGCAGAAGACGTGCGATGCCCCCCTCGGCGCTCCGGGCTCCGTGCACTGGCAGTGCGCGGCGAGCCTGCCTGCCTGGCCCTTTTCGGAGCGAGCCGGCGCTGGGCGAGCTCGGGCCGCCGGGTCCTTTGTAGCTCTCACCGGCTGCCGCCTCCTCCTCCTCCTCCTATGGAATATTAGAGATTTTCAAGCTTTTCCCTTCCTCCCCCCCCCCCCCTGCCGGTCTCATTCAGAGAGATCCTGCGCTCTCCCTAGCTCTTGCTGCCCCTCCGCCACCTCGTTTCTTTCGGTTTGTTTTTGTCTGTCTATGTGGGGAAGGGGAAAAGGGGGGGGGGGGGCGGAGAGGCAGAGAAGAGCCTGAAAATGAAACAGCCGAGGCTGTTAGGAGAAGAAAGGCAATAATCTCCTCTCTAAATAACACAGGGAGGGAGAGGAAAGGGAGGGGGGTGGCGGGGGGAGAGACCCGAATTCTCGCTCCGGGCTTCGCAGACGCCTCCGGGGCACAGCGCTGGGCTGCAATTAGCGCAGCCTTTTTTCGCTCTCGCCTTGGCTAATTTTGCGAGGAAAATGGGGATCTGTCTCCCCCCCCCCCTTCACTCCTGTCTTCAGATTTCCTGTTGTTGCTTTTGCAAAATTAACTCTTTCTCTAACAGGAATTTTGGAGGGGGGGAAACGGTTGCAAGCCCCCCCCTCTAGCTACTTTTACCTTCCTGCGACGCTGACCCCCCCCCCCCCGGTCTCCCTCTCTCGGTTCTGTGCAGAAATCTTTCTTCCCCCCCCTCCCCCCTTTGCTAACGGTTCTGAATTGCCCGGCTCTCCTTTCTTGGCTGGGGGGATAACGGTTTAAATGCTGTCGAAGTAGCAGGGCCGGAGTCACGTCCTTGCATAGACTTAGTGGGAAAGGAGGAAGAGAAAAGGGGGGGGGGAGAGAGAGAGAGAGGGAAGCTGATTTTAATCACTGTCATTTGGTCTGATGTAATATTTCCCGGGGCATTTTCAACTAGGCATAAATTTTCAGCTCCCAAAGAAGTAACGCGGGGCACGTTTCGCACATCGCTGGAGTCCTCCCCTAGTAAATGAGGGGTCGCACCCGAGCTACACTTGTTGATAAACTAGATCAAGTTTTGGGGGATTTTTTTTTAATTAAGGGGGGAAAACCCCCTGCACAGCCCTCAGAAAGCGGGGGGAAATGTGGCCATGGGAGCAGGCGCGGGGGGGGGGGGGAGATGAGGATGCCCTGCTTTTCTCTCTTTCTCCCTCCCGCTTCTTCTGGCTGCCCCCTCCCCACGCTTGCGCCCCCCCCCCCTTTTAACCCCCTTCGCTAATGTCTCGCCTTGTAAACGCCACAGTTCCTGCAGGCCCTTGAAAGCAAATGACGTCCCTGGACTTGCATTGTGCGATTGGAGAAAGGGCCCTGGCAGGCTGCCGCCGGCCAAATGCGCCATTTCAATTGATGGCGCACGGCGAGATGGAGATGTCTGCCGCTGCTGCCGCCGCCGCGCTTGGCCGAGGAGGCGGGCAGACGGGCGAGCAGCTCCACGGGCGCTCCCTCTGCCGGCCCGGCCGGAGCGGTGGCAGCAGCCGAGGCCAGTTTTCCCTTCCCCCTCGGAAACCTCTCCCCGCCTCTCCGCCGCCTCCGCCTCCCCTCCCTGCGCCTCCAGCCCTCTCCATAAACTTTGAACAAAAGCAGCTCGAGTCGGGGCCAAGCGGTTCTGCAGAGCGCTCCCTCTGGGCCAGCCTCGAGCCTTCCTCCTCCTCGCTCACTGCTGCTCTCCGAAAGGATGAGCAGGCTGCCTGAGATCGACTGGAGCTTTCTTTTCTTTCTTTCTTTCTTTCTCTTTCTTTCTTTCTTTCTTTCTTTCTTTCTTTCTTTCTTTCTTTCTTTCTTCCTTTCTTCCTTTCTTTCCTTTCTTTCCTTTCTTTTCTTTTCTTTCTTTTCTTTCTCTCTCTCTCTCCCCCTCCCTCCTTCCTTCCTTCCTTCCAGATCGCACTAAAGAGCAACTGTATGCACTTTCCCCTGTCATCCTTACCTGTCAAATTTCCAGGATCGATCCCACAGGATGGGTTGAGTGTTGGAAAGGCATGTTTCCTATAAACCCTTTTCCTTTTCTTCCTTCGAAGTCAGAAACCCTCCCTTCCCCCAAATAAATTGCAACAGTGTTAAGAGAGGCATATCCCCCCCCCCCAACACACACACATCTTCAGTTAGAAAGCAGGGCAATGTGTCCCCACAAGTATTGTCCACCAGGCCTCACCTCCTCTTTTCCTGGCCAGGTTAATCTTCTGCAATGATGTGGCTTTTCATCTTAAAACACCTTAAAACTAGCTGTGTCTCTATTTTATTACTCCAGAATAAACCTTTTAAAATTATAAATCTACAATAAGCGTATTAAAATACAAGAAATGTGCAAATGTGGATCTGGAATAAACAGGGAGCATAATGCATGAGCTTGTGATTGGGGAAGTTATAATGTATAACAGTTTAGGAATTTGACTTCCGATAACTGTTCACCTAACTATTGCAATTCAAATCCTGGGGAACAAATGTGTATGTGTTGTGTGTGAGTGTGTGTAATCTTTAGCTTTTCCCTCTCAAAAAAACCCCCAGAACCAGATGTTATATATCTTGTTAAGAGGTTCATCTGTCTGGTTGATGGAACGCTAGGCACAGATGTGTCTCGCATGCCCTCCGCTTTCCCCACACAAGTTTGACCCTGCAGTCTACTTATCCCTCCCTGTGTTCTCCGCTCTGTGCTTCCAAACATTTTCTATGTATAAAAGTTCTGCAGCAGTTCTTCTGTGGTTTATGGTACCTGTGAAAGTGGATTCAGGATCGTAGCATGACCACTGCCCTTCGCCCCCTCCTATTCTTGTAAATCAATGTATGCATGTCTAACAGAAGTCTGTTTGGGTGAGAATGAACCCAAGTGCACATCTTCAGCGCCTGCTAGCTGCCAAGAGGTGCAATTGCAGAAAAGTTATGTAATAAAAGAAAAAATTGGCTGTTAAAGGTCAAGCCCTTTTCAAGGGCCAAAGGATGAGGATGAGAAGCACCTGCTTTTGTTAGGCATCCTCTTCTAGCAGGAAGAAAAGCCCATTTAAGCAAGAAAGATGTTTGAAATGAAGATTTTCTTTCTTGACATGGGGGGCAGAGGGAGAGAAGAAACAGGAAGGATTGGTGGCTGTCCCGTGCACCCTGAATCCATTGCTGAGGAGCACAGGAGGAAAAAGACAAAGTCTCTTTTTAAAAAATGAGTTTTTTAAAAGTTATCTTCTGTCACAGGGATAAACAGAAACTTTTTTTCCTAAGGGGGGGAAAAGGTTTATTTATTTATTTCCCAAGTACAAACTACAGGAGAAGAGGGAAATTTTCTCATTAAAGTAACATCCCTGCAGTTAGTTCAATTACTTGATATATGCAGAAGATGTTGTAAATTTAAAGATTTAAATAGCTTACAAAGATGCCGGAGGCTCCATCAGTTAATTTCCTTAATTTATGGATTTTTTAGCTCAGCTTCTGAAATGGGAAAAAAGAAGAAAAGAAAAGGAGAACTAGGTCAGTGGAGAGATTTGCATCCAGCTCTAGACTGCTAGTTTGGTTTGCCTAGGCTGCCTCCCCAGCACAGGGTGGAAGCACTGGGCTAGGCTGTGGAACTGGGAAGCAGATCCCAGAAGGAGCTGGGGCTCCAATTCTGGAAAGAAGGACTGGATGGGAAGCTCTCAACATCTAAATCAGGGCCCTGTTTGCAAACAGCTTCTTCCATTGGAGCTAAACAAGCTTACTGTTTTAGCAGTCCCCCCAACTCCTTTTTAATGTGTACATTTCAGAGGGGGGCATGTAGGATTCATGGGCAGAGTTCCTCTGTGCCTTGTAGCATAGACCAGAGGCTAACTTCAACTTGGCAATGTGTCTTTCATTTCCTTGGTGGGTTGTCAAATGGGAAGAAAGAACAATTATCTCCCAAATCTTACTGCTGGAACTCTGGGGTTAATAGAGGGTGGTGATTAAAAACACCTGGATTTGCAAGAGGTATGGGTCTGGTGTATGGAGCTTCCCTTTACCAGTACAATGGTACTGAAATGGATGTTCATGCTAAACCATCTGTTCAGTTAACCACAAGTGAAACTGTGGACCTATCATGATGGATTGTGTCCTCCTATTTTGTTCAGATAAGCATGACACCTTCTGAGGAAAGAAACCCTGGCTTATGTCCTACCATTCTACTTAGCCAAGTTTGACATCTTTCTTTGGCTTAAGGAGTCATCTTCCAACAGAAGAGTCTCTTCAAGTTGAAAGCCTTTCTCTGGCCCATGGCGGTTTCCTCCCATGGAAGAGGCTCTGGGCTAGGAAGCCTTCCACCAATGGAAGAGGCTCTTGTAGTTGAAAGCCTTTCTTTGGCCTATGGAGGCTTCCTCCCATGCAGGGGTCGTTTTGGAGAAAAATATGTGGTGGATCTCATCCAGGGATTGTTATGCAGCTGCACCTACTATTCAATGGACAAGGTGGGAAGGAGGAGGGGGAACTCTCAGAAAGGTTCAGGAGCTGCACTCCTGTGAGCTCCCATTGAATCCGAGGCCTGCTCCCATGGAAGAGGCTCTGGGCTAAGAAGCCTTCCTCCAATGGAAGAGGCTGTTGTCATTGAAAGTCTTTCTCTGTCCTATGGAGGCTTCCTCCCATGGAAGAGGTTATGGCCTAAGGAGCCTTCCTCCACTGGAAGAGGTTCTTGTAGTTGAAACCCTTTCTCTGGCCTAAAGAGCCTCTCTCTGATGGAAGAGGCTCTGGGCTAAGAAGCCTTCCTCCAATGAAGGAGGCTCTTCTAGTCTGACTCCTTCCTCTGGCCTAAGGATCCTTCCTGCAGTGGAAGAGGCTCTGGGCTCACAGGACTTCCTCCAATGGAAGTGGCTCTTCTGGCCTCAATCTTTCTTCTGATCCAATAAGCCTTCTTGCAGTGGAATAGACTCTGGACTCAAGAGATTCCTCTATTGGAAGAGGCTCTTCAAGCATAAAGCCTTCCTCATGCCTAAGGAGCCCCCCTCTGATGGAAGAGGCTCTGGAGCTTTTCTCCAACTGAAGAGACTCTTCTGGTCCGAATCTTTCCAAAGGCTGAAGGAAAAGGCTGTAGACTCATGGGACGTCCTATGGAAGTGGCTCTTTTGGTCTGAATTCTTCTGGCCTAAAGAACTTTCCTGCAGTGGCAGAAGTATAGGTCTATGGAGCCTTCCTCCAATGGATGAGGCTCTTCAATCAAGATTAAAGCCTTCCTCTGGCCTAAGGTATCTTTCTGTGATGGAAGAGATTCCCCTGAGCTTCTTCCATCTGAGGAAGGCTCCTTAGCCCAGAAGAAGACTTCAGATTTGGCTAAGAAGCATGGTTAGATGTGACTTTTTTAAAAAGAACCAATGTCATGAAATAGTTGTTAAAAGAAATTATTAAGCAGATCTGTTCTGTACTAGGTTTGGGAATCCATTCCAGTGGAAATCTCAAAAATCCAGATGTGTACAAAGGTAAAACTCGACGAGTCCCGTTTTATGTCGTCTCTTTTTCTTCTCCATTGTATCAGTGCCTCTTTTGTGGCTGCGAATGAATACATACATATGAATTAATCTTTCAGAGATGTAATCCAAACTAAATAGTATCAGGAAGTAACATTGCAGTGTGATTAAGTACTGGTGTTTTCAATCTAACGTTCCTTTTCCCACTAGATGAAGTTTCTAAGATTTGCAAGGTACATGTCAAGGACGGGTGTATAAATGGAGTTTTATTTATTCACAACTCTAAGACTAATTGCTTCTCTTTGCCTGAAGGCCAAAAGATTGGTTTTAATATGACACTTCAAAAGTATTCATAGAACTACAGAGATACTAAAGTGTCATTGTTTTAAGAAAGAAATCTCACTGTGGTACTTATGACCCTGAAAAATGAAATCTTTCACCAATGCAGTGGGGGTTTTTTCCCTGAGAACTGCATTTAAAGCTCCACTATTTTTTAAAAAAGTACAAAGGAAAATATTAAATATCGTGTTGCATCTAAGAAGAAAAAGAAAAGAAACCATTTTAAAAGGAAACATGTCTTCTAAGTGGGAACTATTATGCCCTTTATACAATACATCCAAATTCATGACATAAAACTTGTGATCTTAAAAACAGAATCTCACTATTAAAAAATGTTAGGATAGGATGTGATTCAGCCTGGATTTTGTTCTTCAAGCAAGATTATAAATAAGAATTAAACAACAATGGCAAAAAAAGTTTACTATGATGTTTCACCCTTTTCCAATCAACATATCCTAAAGATCTCTTGCTGGAGATGTTTAATTGCCAACAGACCCACAATACACTGCGTATTTTACATCTGTGGCTGAGCTGGATTGCTTTGAGGACAAAACATTAGCCTCTGATGAGGAATTTCTTACAGTTGTCTTTAATCTATGTTCTGTGCTGTTCTGCAGAGAAAAGTCCAATTGAAGACTTAAGACTTTAAGACTTTAATTTGCAAGGCTCATCCTTGCCAGAGGTGAGAACTCTTGGCCTGTGGCTCTTAGCCTGGGGGTTCTGTAGAAAGGTGGGTAGTTACCTACAAGTAGTTTCAAGTGGCAGTTGGTAGTGGGATTTAAAGAGAAGTGAAGATAAAGAAAATTTTGAAATGGATTGCAGCAGTATGGCTGGTGAGGGAGCAGAGGCAGTGACATGTAAAGACTGTGGGATGTTTGTATTTCTACCTGAGAGTACCACGAATTACACTTGAAGCAAGTGTAAGTTAGTGGCCCCGCTGGAGAAGAAGATACAGGGACTGGAGGCACGATTGTCCACACTGCAGTGTATAAGGGAAGGTGAGGATTTTCTTGACAAAATGCATGAGGCGCTCTTGAAAGGACAAGAGGAGGGAGAGGAAATGGTAGCAATTAGAAGAGAACCCAACACAGGAGGAGGGTTTCTGGAAAAATGTAACCCGAAGGAGAAAGAAAATCAGGAGATGTTCTGAGCTAGGGTTGCCAAGTCCAATTCCAGAAATATCTGGGGACTTTGGGGGTGGAGCCAGGAGACATTGGGGGTGGAGCCAGGAGCAAGGTTGTGACAGGCACCATTGAACTCCAAAGGGAGTTCTGGCCATCACATTTCAAGGGACTGAACACCTTTTAAATGCCTTCCTTCCATAGGAAATCATGAAGGATAGGGGCACCTTCTTTTGGGGCTCATAGAATTGGACCCCCTGGTCCAATCTTTTTGAAACTTGGAAGGTATTTTTGGGGAGAGGCACTAGATGCTATACTGAAAATTTGGTGCCTCTATCTCAAAAAACAGCCTCCCCAGAGCCCCCAATACCCACGGATCAATTCCTCATCATTCCCTATGGGAATCGTTCATGGAGGTGCATGATGGCTCTGGGGGCGGGGCTTCCCCCACTGGCCAGCTTGCTGGAGGAGGGGGGAAGCCTGTAAAACCGGGGGATCCCCCTCTGGGACCTGGGGATTGGGAAGCCTATTCTGAGCCCCTGCTGCTCAGCAATAGGTTCCAGGATCTCCTCACAGTAACTGATTCTGAACCATTGGAACAAGGGCTACTTCCTCAGCCTCCATGAAGCTTGAAGAAAGTTTCTCAGGATCTTGTGAATAAGAAGCCCGGAGCTTCTGCTCCCAAATATAGGAAGAGGAAGATGGTAGAGACTGGAGACTTCTTGCTCAGAGGGATGGAGCCCAAAGCGTGCAGACCGGATTTGTCATCCCAAGAGGTCTGCTGTCTGCCAGGTGCACGCATCCAGCATGTGACAGAAAGGACTGGAAGACTTATCAAGCCCACGGATTACTATTCTTTCTTGCTGATCCACATGGGAACGAACGATACTGCCCGTCATAGCCCTGAACGTATTAGTTTAGTTTAGTTTGTTTTCGATGTATATCCCGCCCTTCTCACCGAAGTGGCTCAGGGCGGCCAAGACTATGAAAAAGACTATGTGGCTCTGGGTCAGAAGGTGAAGGAGCAGGGCGCACAGGTTGTGTTCTCGTCAGTGCTGCCTGTTGAAGGCCTTGGCTTAGGACGAGAAAGAAGAATACTTCAAATGACTGGCTACATCGATGGTGTCGTCAGGAAAGTTTTGGATTTCTGGACCATGGCTTATGCTTTCAAGATGGTGGTCTTCTATCGGGAGATGGTTTGCACATTATGGTGGTAGGAAAAAGGGTGTTTGGTAACAGCCTTGCTAACCTAATAAGGAGGGCTTTAAAACTAAATTGTATGAGGGAGTGAGACAATAATTCAAAGCCTCGTATGATGCCAGAAACTGGGGATAAGAACATTAAAGATTTGCAAAGAGTGATGCATATGCTAGGTAATGTTAACTTGCAGGCTTGTATGGAAACTAAACCCTCGGGATGCATAAAGCGTGGATTCCGATGTCTCTACACTAATGCACAGAGTATGGGAAACAAACAGAAGGAACTGGAAGTCCTAATAAAGGAAGGAGACTGTGACATAATAGGCCTTACTGAAACTTGGTGGGATGACACTCACAACTGGAATATTAGGATTCAGGGGTCCGACTTATTTAAAAGGGACAGGCAAATGTGAAAGGGCGGAGACGTAGCAGTATATGTGAAGAAGGTATATACTTGTGAGGAAATATGTGAATCTCAGCATGGCAGCTCAGTTGAGAGTCTCTGGGTAAAAATAAAAGGAGTAAGAAATAACAGTGATATTATTGTGGGGGTCTGCTATAGACCACCAAGTCAGGCAGAGGACTTGGATGAGATACTTCTACAGCAGATTGCAAAGTTCTCCAAGAGAAGGGATACAGTGATCATGGGGGATTTCAATTACCTGGACATCTGTTGGAAGTCCAGCTCTGCTAAAAATGCAAAGTCAAATAGATTCCTGACTTGTCTTGCTGACAACTTCCTTTTCCAGAAAGTGAAGAAGGAAACAAGGGGATCTGCTATCTTGGATTTGATTCTCACCAACAAGGAAGAATTGATTGAAGAAGTGGAAATAGTGGGCACCCTGGGCAGTAGTGACCATGTGATTTTGGAATTTACAGTCTTAGGGAAGGGAAAAGCTATACATAGTCAGACTTATAAGCTGGACTTCAAAAAGGCAAACTTCGATAAACTTAGAACTATGCTGGTCCCATGGTCAGAAATACTTAGGAGGAAGGGGATTCAGGAGGGGTGGGAGTTTCTTAAAAGTGAAATACTGAAAGCACAATCACAGACAATTCCTATGAGAAGAAAAAATGGAAAAAGCCTAAAGAAGCCGAAGTGGCTCCATAAACAGCTCTCTAAAGCTGCATCCTAGACCCTTGCCAGTCTGGCTTTCGCCCGGGTTATGGGACGGAGACAGTACTGGTCGCCCTGGTAGATGATCTCCAACGGCATCTGGATTGGGGCGGTGTGGCGGTGCTGATGCTGTTAGATCTGTCAGCCGCGTTCGACACGGTCGACCATCGGCTACTGACCCGCCGCCTCGCCGATATAGGGGTGAGGGGGTCTGCCTTACAATGCTCTCCTCCTTCCTCGAGGATCGGGGTCAAAGGGTGGCAATTGGTGGCGAGCGGTCCCGGAGGCGCACACTGGATTGTGGAGTGCCTCAGGGGGCAGTTCTCTCACCAATATTATTCAATATCTATATGCGCCCTCTTGCCCAGATTGCCAGGAGATATGGACTTGGGTGCCATCAATATGCAGATGACACCCAACTCTATCTGCTGATGGACGGCCGGCCTGACTGCGTCCCTGAGAATTTAGACCGGGCCTTGCAGGATATGGCAACGTGGTTGAGGGAGAGTGGGCTGAAACTGAATCCAGCGAAGACAGAAGTCCTTTGTCTGGGTCGGGGCGCCCGGGAAGGGGAAATACCTCTGCCAGTCTTCGACGGGGCACCGCTGAAAGCGGCGCACCGGGTTAGGAGTCTGGGAGTTCTACTGGAGCCTTCATTATCAATGGAGGCCCAGATAGCAGCCACTGCCAAGTCAGCCTTTTTCCATTTGAGGCGGGCAAGGCAGTTGGCTCCCTTCCTAGAGCGCCAAGACCTGGCAACGGTACTTTATGCAATGGTCACCTCGAGACTGGATTACTGTAATGCCCTCTACATGGGGCTGCCTCTGTACCGAACCCGGAGGCTGCAGCTGGTGCAGAACGCAGCGGCCAGACTGTTGCTGGGGCTCCCTAAATGGGAGCACATACGGCCTGGGCTGCGCGAGCTGCACTGGCTGCCGGTTATATTCCGGGTTCGTTACAAAGTGCTGGTCATTACCTTTAAAGCCCTATATGGTCGAGGACCTGTCTACCTTAGGGACCGTCTTTCCCCATATGAACCCCAGAGAGCACTGAGGTCAGCTGGAAAAAACTTGTTGACCACCCCCGGACCAAGAGAGGTGAAGCTGCAATGCACCCGCAATCGGGCCTTCTCCTCTGTAGCCCCGAACCTATGGAACCAACTTCCAGAGGAAATGCGGGCCCTGCGGGACCTTGATCAATTCCGCAGGGCCTGCAAAACTTTCCTCTTTCGACTGGCTTTTGCTGACGAAGAAAGTAGTTGCTAATGATTACCGCCATCAGAAAAAAGAACAAGCAGCATTAGCACTTTTATTATTAATTAATTAATTAATTTTAAATTTATCAGAATTTTAATGTTAAATGTAACTTTGTTTTTTGTATAACTGAATGATGTTGTTAGCCGCCCTGAGCCTGCTCCGGCGGGGAGGGCGGGATATAAATAAAATTACCTATCATTACCTACCTAAAGACTTGAGAAATAAAAAAACCTCCTTTAGGAATTGGAAAGAGGGCCTTATAACCAAGGATAAATATAAACAAATCACCAGTGCTTGTACAGAAAAAGTTAGGAAAGCTAAAGCTCAGTATGAGCTTAGGCTGGCCAAAGATGCTAAAAACAACAAAAAAAGGGTTCTTTTCTTATGTTCAGAGTAAGAACAAAAGCAAGGACATAGTGGGCCCATTGCGAGGGCAGGAGGGTGAAACTGTAGCAGATAATGAAGAGAGGGCAGAACTGCTCAGTTCCTACTTTTCCTTAGTCTTCTCTTCTGAGGGAGGCGGTGCTCAGCATGGCAAGGACAGAACATATAAGAAGGGTATGAAGTTCCAGCCTAGGTTCGGCATGGGGGTAGTACATGGATATCTAGTTTCTTTGAATGAAACTAAATCCTCAGGGCCAGATGAATTGCATCCAAGGGTTCTAAAAGAGCTTGCGGATGTAATTTCTGAGCTTCTGACTATTATTTTTGAGAATTCTTGGAGAACAGGAGAGGTGCCGGAAGACTGGAGGTGGGCGAATGTTGTCCCTATCTTCAAGAAGGGGAAAAAAGACAATCCAGGTAACTACCAACCCGTCAGCTTGACATCTATACCTGGAAAAGTTTTAGAACAAATCAACAAACAGTCGGTCCTGGAACATTTAGAAAGAATGGATGTGATTACTAAGAGCCATCATGGTTTTCTCAAGAACAAGTCATGTCAGACTAACCTGATCTCTTTTTTTGAGAAAGACTCTACCTTGCTGGATCAGGGGAATGCTGTAGACATCATTTATCTTGATTTCAGTAAGACTTTTGATAAGGTTCCGCATACTATCCTTGTTGACAAGTTGGTAAAATGTGGTTTGGATCCTGTTACCGTGAGGTGGATCTGTAACTGGTTGACGGATTGCACCCAAAGAGTGCTTGTGAATGGTTCCTCATCCTTTTGGAGAGGAGTGACAAGTGGAGTGCCTCAAGGATCTGTCCTGGGACCTGTTTTGTTCAACATCTTTATCAATGATTTGGATGAAGGAATAGAAGGAATGCTGATTAAATTTGCAGATGATACTGAATTGGGAGGGGTTGTAAGCACAGAAGACAGAAACAGGATACAGGATGACCTTGACAGGCTGGAAAACTGGGCTAAAATCAATAAAATGAATTTTAACGGGGATAAATGTAAAGTTCTGCATTTAGGTAGGAAAAATCCAATGCATGGTTATAGGATGGGGGAGACGTCTTAGCAGTAGTATGTGCGAGAAGGATCTAGGGGTCTTAGTGGATCATACGCTGAACATGAGTCAACAGTGTGATGTGGTGGCTAAAAAGGCAAATGCAATTTTGAGCTGTATCAACAGAAGTATACTGTCCAGATCACGTGATGTGATGGTATTGCTTTACTCTGCTCTGGTAAGACCTCACCTGGAGTATTGTGTTCAGTTTTGGGCCCCACATTTTAAGAAGGGTACAGACAAGCTGGAATAGGTCCAGAGGAGGGCGACGAAGATGGTGAGGAGTCTGGAGTCCAAGTCCTATGAGGAAAGGTTGAAGGAGCTGGGGATGTTTAGCCTGGAGAGGAGGTGGCTGAGGTGATACAATCACCATCTTCAAGTACTCGAAGAGCTGTCATCTAGAGGATGGTGTGGAATTGTTTTCTGTGGCTCCAGAAGGTAGGACCAGAACCAATGGGTTGAGATTAAATCAAAAGATTTTCCGGCTCAACATTAGGAAGAACTTCCTGACCGTTAGAGTGATTCTTCAGTGGAACTGGCTTCCTCAGGAGGTGGTGGGCTCTCCTTCCTTGGAGGTTTTTAAACAGAGGCTAGATGGCCATCTGACAGCAATGAAGATCCTGTGAATTTAGGGGGAGGTGTTTGTGCGTTTCCTGCATTGTGCAGGGGTTGGACTAGATGACCCTAGAGGTCCCTTCCACCTCTATGATTCTATGAAGAGATATGCAGGACACTATCCTTACTCTACTTATAAAATTCAACCACCATAAATGGAAATGCCACAAGCTGGTGGGGGGTGGGTGGGGTGGGATGTCAGAGGGATCGCAGTAAACTGTACCCCATAGTGTATTTTGCTGGCATGTACTCAGTGGGTTTCAGAACAACTTGGATTTGTTTTGGAACATAAAATCCTGCTGGATCAGACCAATGGATTTCTGTTTCTGGTAATAATCAGAGCAGATTTTTGTTACAAGTGGTAATCAGCCAGGTCCCAAAGGAAACACATGACTATGCCTTTCCCTAGTTATTGTCTCCAGCATCTGATATGTGGGGGGATTACTTCTTTTTTGTGATCATGCCCAATAGTTGTGGATAGTACGGATATTTGAACACTTGCCAGTTTTACTTACTGCCTGTTTACCAGTCATGAACAGGGAGTCAATTTTTTTATTACACAGTTTGTTCACCCATTCAGAGCTGTTTGGCAAGTTGCTCTACCATATTCCTGACAGAGCAGTCCAACACAATCAACTTTCTGCACATCTGCATTCTCACACAGCTGGATTGATTGTTCCCCCACCAATCGCTGCACTGGAGTTCTGTTTGGAGGGTAGCTGTTTAAGTTGGTTTGCTTCCCCCTGCACCACTAGATGGGTTCCCCCCCCCCAGGCTTTTAAAAAAATCAGCAATTGCTATTGTTCTAATGCGTATTAGAGAACTAGTAACCTTTTGCCATGATCTGCCAGCTTCTCTGGATCCCCATCTTTCATTTCTCTAGCTCTTAGATCACATTAATATGTTATCCAGGGCTTTTTTTTTTTTTTGAGCAGGAACACAGTTCCGACTGGCTTGGCATCAGGAGGTGTGTCCTAATATGCAAATGATTCCTGCTAGGCTTTTTCTACAAATGGTGGTGCCAGGGGATGTGGCCTAATATGCAAATCAGTTACTGCTGGGCTTTTTCTACCAAAAAAGCCCTGATGTTATCAATTGCCACTTTTAAAAAACAAGGCCTCTGGTGGCTCACTACAAATGTATTTATTATTTTACTTCATTTAGCTCTCATGCCTCTTTCCAGTAGTGACCCAGAAGCTACTTACATCATTCTCTTTTCATTTTATCCTCACTGCAGTCCTGTGAGTTGGGTTACACTAAGACTATGTGTTGGCCCAAGGTCATGGCAGAGTAGAGATTTGAACCTGGGTCTCCCAAATCCTTGTCTGGCATTCTAGCTGTGCATCACATTGGGAGGGGCTGTGGCTTGGTGGAAGAGCCTTGCATGCAGTTTCCCAGGTTCAATCCCTGGCATTTCCAGGTAAGATGAATTTATGATTTATTTATTTTTTTTAGCCCTCCCTCCTCTACACTCAGAAGCAGGGCAGGCTACATCAGGATTAAAACATACAACATAATTGATTATAGTACAACATTAAAAACTATCATTATTAATTACAAAGAATTCTCCTCCTCCTCATACTGTGTGGCTCTCAGAACCCCCACTGCCCCATTGGCTGGCTTGGAGAAGGCATTTCTTTAAATCACTTCTCCAAGCCAAACCATATGACAAGTTGGAGAATGCATTTAAAGTTGGCTTTCTTTCCACTTCCCCTTCCTCTCCCTCCCTCCCTCCCTCCCTCCCTCCCTTCCTTCCTCCCTCCCTCCCTCCCTCCCTTCCTTCCTTCCTTCCTTCCTTCCTTCCTTCCTTCCTTCCTTCCTTCCTTCCTTCCTTCCTTGTCTTGTGGTGCTCAAGCATCTGATGCTAATATCTTGCAGCTCTCAAATTATATGACGTTTATTCTATGTGGCTCCCATGTTAAGCAAGTTTGGCCACCCTTGGAGTAAACAATACTGAACTTGGTGGACCAAAGGTCCAATTCAGTATAAGGCTGTTTCATGTTCAGTCCCCAGGCTCATATCCCTGGTATATCCAGTAAAAGGTTCTGGCAGTAGGTGATGTGAAAGACCTCTGTCTGAGGCCCTGGAGAACCACTGCCAGTCTGCGTAGACAGTACTGAACTTGGTGGACCAATGGTCTGATTCGTTATCAGGAAAACTTCATATGTTCAAATGCCACTGCAGGGAGCTACATGGAGAATTACCACAGTGTGGGAGCAGCCATTGACAGTTAAATCAGTCCCAAATCATGCAGTAAATCCCAGGTTTAATCCACAGCATCTCTAGTCAAAAGCATCAGGTTGTGAGTGATTTGAAAGACCTGAGGCCCCTGAGAGAGCTGCTGCCAGGCAGAGTAGGCAAGACTGACTTTTGTAGGCTAATTTTCTGACTTGGTTTAAGGCAACTTATTTAAAGGGCCATGGAACAGTGGTGGCACCTTTGTTTTTCACACAGAAGGCCTCAAGTTCAGTTCCTCAGCATCTTTTGTTAAAAGGGTCCAGTTACAGGCAGTGTTCCCGCTAAGCTGAGTTAGTGTGAGCTAGCTCACAGATTTTTAGTCCCCAGCTTACACATTTTTGTCTTAGCTCAGGAAGGATGACCCCAGAGCACACTAATTTATGCAGTAGCTCACAACTTTAATGCCAGTATCTCACAAAGTAGAATTTTTTCTCACAAGACTCTACAGCTTAAAAGGAACACTGGTTACAGGTGGTACGGAAGTCTTCTACCTGGTGGGACCCCGAAGAGCTGCTGCCAGTCAGAGTAGATAACAGTGACCTTGATAGACCAAGGCTCTGACTTAATATAATGCAGCTTCATATGTTTACTGTGCCCATAAATACCAGTAAACATCAGAGGCTGCCCAGTATATATGCGATTGACCTTCATCCCAGAGCTGGCTTTACCTTAGGCATCAACATTACATGACTGG
The DNA here is from genome assembly GCF_032191835.1 of Heteronotia binoei. Classification (NCBI taxonomy): domain Eukaryota; kingdom Metazoa; phylum Chordata; class Lepidosauria; order Squamata; family Gekkonidae; genus Heteronotia; species Heteronotia binoei. The sequence goes on from NC_083236.1 coordinate 28,837,043, forward strand.
GAGTATTTCTAGCATCTCTTGTGAGCTGTGCACATGGAGCTGCTCTGCTTCTTTTACCATTTGGCCATGCAGGGTTTCCAGTGTCTGGAGAGTCTGATGCAGTGGGTTTAGCAAAGAGGATCAAAAGATGGAAGCCAGGAAATGATGGTATCTACTTTCAAGTCATTCTTTTGCTCCTCCTAACAGAGTGCTTTCTCTATTGTTTGTGAGACTCTGATTGGAATTATGGACACAGATGGTGCTGTAAAAATTATCAACAGCACTGCTTACTCCAACTGGCAGTGGCTCTCAGGGTTCGCTACTGGAGATCCTTTTGCATGCCATGGACTGAGCTGCTTGAGACCATTTGCAGATACAACCTGGCCCTTGCCATGAATACACACGAACACATGAAGCTGCCTTATACTGCCCTTGGTCCATCAGGATCAGTATAGTCTAATCAGATCAGTGGCTCTCCAGGATGTTAGGTAGATCTTGAGTCTTTCACATTGTCTACTACACAATCCTTTAACCTGGAGATACCAGGGATTGAACCTGGGACTTGTCTGGGCTAGCTCTAGACTGTCTGCTGCTAACTTCTGGTGCCTCCCCTTGCACAATGATAACATCACCGAGTCACATGGGGGCACCCAATTCGGCACCCCCAGAAGCCTGCGCCCTAGGTAATTGCCTAGTTTGCCTAGTGGCTGGATTGGCCCTAGACCTTCTACATACCAAACAAATGCTTTGCCACTGAGTCATAGCCCCTCAATTACATTAGCACATGTACACAATCAAGTACCCTGTCATATTTTAATTCCAGGGTATACATTCATCTTTGCATGACCAGAAGGCTCAATGTGTCAGAGTCCAGAGAGCGCATTGCTTGATACTTCTGCTGCTGCACGAGCAAAGATATTTCGCTTTTTCTGTCTCTTGGTTGTCCTGGGTTCACACCCAGCCAGAGGACAGAAAAAGCACATCTCACAAGTCACCCAGCATAGTTAAGTGGCAGAAATTAGGAACTGGCATATCTAATACACACGTTCCAAAAGTGTGAATCTCTTGTAGTTCTCAGTCCCTTGCATTTCAGCAGTGCAAGGACTCTAGAGGATAGACCTCTCACCTCTGGTGATTTCTGCTTCACCCACTTTTGCACCTTGCTTGAAGTGAGGCAGCACAGCAGTTAAATGATTTCTATTTGATGAACCTGTCCATTTTAAACAGCTCCCTAGGATGCGCCTGCACTATAGATACCTTTAGATTACCCAAGCAAGTGAGCCAAGCCACACACTATGGAGGAAAGCCAAGCATCTCAACAACACTGTGCTGAGGTGGAGAACTAGTAAGCCTGGAGAATATTTCAGAAGTCTCACTGTCCTCCAGGACTCAGCTCATAGTGGGTACCCTAGCAGTCGAGGCAGCGAGTCAGGCTATTTGGCATCTCTGGCTTTGGAAGGGAATGTTGGATGACCTGGGAGAACCATCTGAGTTTTTAAAAAAGATGCTCAAGTTAGACTCTACCAGGCTTTGCACTGAGAGCCTATGGGTCAATGTAATGGTACTCTGAATAGAGAGTACCTTTTTGGAGGAATAAGCATGGGGATGGTTGCATGGTTCCATAAAGCCAAAGACAGGCTGTCAACTTTTCATGCATTGGCCAGGACATATATACTGGCCTAGGGCTTAGTTTGAGCAGTGGTTCCTCCATCCATGAGTTAAACAACTGCGTTGTCCATATCTTGTCTCTTCCTGGATGGGGTTTGGGGAAGGGAGGGACTTCAGTGGGATCCGATATAGTGCCATAGACTCCGCCCTACAAAGTCATTTGCTCCAGGGGAACTGATCTCTGTCATCTGGAGACAAGTTGGAATTCCAGGAGATTTTCAGGTCCTATCTGTAAGTTCCCCAAACCAGCATAATTACTGTGAAACTTAACTAAGAGCAAACTATTAAAATACCTTTTATTATTTATGCAAAATTATTCACAATAAATTTAATTTCTTTAATATATGACTATCGATGTTGCCCTTAATGTGGTCCTTAACCATAAGGCATTGAGAACATTGAGAATGTTGCTAACATAATGAGAGTGCTCCACAGGTCAGTGAAGCTCTTAAGAGTGCAGAACAAGGGTATCAAACTCATTTGTTATGAGGGCTGGATCTGACATGGTCGGGCCATGTGTGTACCTATTTAAGATTAGGTAGCAGAGATGTAAACTTTTTAAAGGACACAGACAAACATTATTAAAGTTTTTTTTTTTTTTAAAAAAACCCTTTAAAATAAAACATGCTTAAAACATTAGCACTTGTTGGTCTTTGTACTTCTCCCATGGGATCCAGGGAATTGGGTAAAGGAAGCTCTGGTTCTTTCCCTCCCTCCCCAGGGTACCAGGAGGCAGAGGAGCCTCAGCCAATGGAGAAAATAGAGGTTTTGCTCTGTAGCTTCTGTGTGATTGAGCAAGCCTTGCAAAGTAAGCTGAGATGCAGAAGGAAGCAAGAGAAAGGGAGAAGGAAGCAGACAAGAGCCAGCTGCTTAGGGGGCCTGATAGGAGCCTTCCAGGGGCCTGATTCGGCCCCTGAGCTGCATATTTGACACCTCTGGTGTAGATAGTTGAAGTAGATTCGTCCTTGAAGAATTTGCTTCTTCTCCCAAGAAGTTGCTGGTCTCCCATTGTAGGATTTTCCATATGGAACTGATTTTCTGGAATTAAGCTTTTATCTTACAAAAAGTCAAGATTTCTTATCTCTTTGGAAACCTGGCAGGACCATTTGTTTACAATAGCTGGAATGTGTGTGAATAAGTTTGCGGGATCTTATCTTTACAGCAGTGTGGATCCTGCTATATGAACTTTCACCGACAAGCCATTTACTCACAATGACAAGATATGGCATCCTTCTTTATGAGAATTATGGCACTTTACATTATTGAGTAATATATTTTGTATGAACTATTGCTTTTTGTATATTAATTATAGCACCATAATCTTAACTCTAATGTAATTTTAATGTTTTTAAGGATGATTTTATATTGAATTGTATATGAATTTATAATTGGCTGCACATGGTTTTATTGTATACTGTATTCATGTGTTGTGAGCCGCCCTGAGCCTGCTTGCGGGGAGGGCGGGATACAAATAAATTATTATTATTATTTATAGGTTTAGTAATGTTTATAGGGATAGTGCAATTTAGGATATATTATGGAATCATAGAATCATAGACTTGGAAGGTGTCTCCTGGGTCATCTAGTCCAACCCCCTGGACAATGCAGGAAATTAACAAATATCTCCCCCCACACACAGGGGTTGTTTTGAGTAGGAATGCACAGGAATGCAGTTCTGGACAGCTTGGTGTCCAGGGGTGTGGCCTAATATGCCAATGAGTTCCTGCTGATTTTTTTCCTACAGAAAAGCCCCGCCCACACACATACATCCCCAGAGACCCCTGCTCCATGCCTAGAAGATGACAAAAACCTCCAGGATCCCTTGCCAAACTGGCCTGGAGAAAATTTGCTGATTGATACCAAAATGTCAATGTGCGTTTCCCTGGGCGTGTAAGAAAGGGCCACAAGTACTAAGCATTGATGCGACCCTTCCCGCCCTCCTTCTCTTGATCTGCTTACCGTAATTCATAGAATCAGCATTGCTGTCAGATGGCCATCTAGCCTCTGCTTAAAAACCTCCAAGGAAGGAGAGATAGTCATAAATGATAGAAATTCAATTTATTGTTAATAATTTCGCATAAATAATAAACAGCATTTTTACTAGTTTGTTCTTAGTTATATTTCATGGGAATTATATTGGTTTTGAGTGTTGTACATCCACAATACTCCCCTTTTGGTTTTTCCTACCTGTAAGTCAGCAATCCTAGATGGATCCGTCCCATACCTTTGGGTCTTGGAAAGCTTGACGATAGCTTACAATGTGGCAAGCAGCGTCCATGAGGCTACCAGTTTTGCATTTCCCTTTTTACGGGATGGAGCTTCAAATGGCTAAAAGAATACAGCTCCCCTCTCTTATACTTTTTATTGTTAGAAAGGTTAGTGTCAAGTTGTAGCAATGAGCTTAGTGGTAGAATACCTGCTTTCCATGCAGAAAGTCCCAGGTTTGGTCCCTGGCATCCCCACATGGATAGATCTCAGGTAGCATTCCATCTTGCTTTAGACTGTGTTCTCCCGTCTCTTAAACCTGCATTTGTTGGCTTCTTCCTCTTTTTATCTTTGGTTTGTGACCAGACACACTCAGAGCCCTGCCATTTTACTATAGTTGTCAGCACTGCCTTGGCAAATGCTGGGGCATTTTGATGGCACCGTCTAGGGAGAGCAGAGCTTTGAGGAGCATATAATGTCACTTTCAGGTGATTCCCCTAATCTCTGTGGTAAAGTCCATAGAGTCATGGGGAAATTTCTAGAGTGTCAGTATAGAAGTGATTTTTGGACATTTCCCCCCTCTTCCTCGGCATCTCAAGGGCAGGAGACTGGTGCTGAGGGAGGGGGTTTGCCCACTGTCGGTAGGCAAACCTACTATTTCCAGAAATAAAAGGTGAGTTGGTCAAATAATAGTTGTGGATGGACAGATGCCCAGCTAGCCTGCATTTTAGTATCTGTGGCACTAAGACTAGTCTGCCAAACACATTGTGAACCCAGAGAGAACGTCCCTGGCACAATGAAAGCATATTTCCTGTGTATTTTACATACGTATGTGTCTCCCTGATCATAAACGGTAACAGCTGTCAGGTTGAGTTGAGACTATTAAACTGGAGTGACCAATAATGTTGTAAGGCAGTTACATCTGAGTGCAAGTCATAGGAACTGCAGAAGATATTCTGTGGACAGTTTAGGTTAGGGGTCTCATATGTCTGCTCTCTCACACATTTGGCTGCTTTCCTAAGGGTGCTTTCAAAATGCTAACAGAAAAATACAACTCACAAACCTGCTCCAAGGGGATTTTGGTTACAAAGCAGAGATTGTACCTGACTTGGATAGTTCAGGTTAGTTGGATCTTGTGAGATATTGGAAGCTAAACAGGTTCTGCCCTGGCTAGTATTTGAGGATGGGAAAACTTCAAGGAATATTGGGTTTTTGACACTGAGGCAGGCAATGACAAACCACTTCTGAATGTCTCTTGCTTGAAAACCCCAGGGAGGCCGCCATAAGTCAGCTGTGACTTGACGATACTTTCCACTAGGGTTCCCAAATCCCCCGCTAGGCCTGGAGACCCCCGATTTGGAGCCTCCTCCCCCCGCTGGCCATAAAAGGGAAAGCGGGGGGAGGGGAGGGGGGAGAACGGCAGCCCTTCCCACCCAGCCCCGATCGCAGCAGCCAGAGCTCTTCCGTTTTCTCAGGCTGCTTCCCGCCCCCAGTCAGCTGGCCGGTGAAGGGAGGGGAGCCCAGCCACGCCCCCAAAGGACCATGTGCCTTTGCACCTCCGGAGGTGCGTGAGTTCTGCCGGCTTCCTATTCCATGCCATAAAGTGCCCAGCTGGTGTGCCTGGGATGCTGTGAGAAGCTGGCAGCAACTCGTGAGTACAGAGTCCCCTGCATCAGATTTGCCAGAAACGGCGGGGGGGGGGGCGGGGGGGAGGGGGAGGGGGGTGGAGAGGGAAACGTCTTCTCATAGGGTATAATAGGGAATTGATCCGGAGGTTTTGGGGGCTCTGGGGGAGCTGTTTTTTGAGGTAGAGGCACAAAATTTTCAATATAGTATCTAGTGCCTCTCCCCAAAGTATCCCCCAAATTTCAAAACGATTGGACCAGGGGGTCCAATTCTATGAGCCCCAAAAGAAGGTGCCCTTATCCTTCATTATTTCCTATGGAAGGAAGACATTTAAAAAGGTGTGCTGTCCCTTTAAATGTGATGGCCAGAACTCTCTTGGAGTTCAATTATGCTTGTCACACTCTTGTTCCTGGCTCCGCCCCAATGTCTCCTGGCTCCACCCCCAAAGTCTCCTGGCTCCACCCCCAAAGTCCCCAGATATTTCTTGAATTGGACTTGGCAACCCTACTTTCCACCACCACAAACATTGTGAGAAATACTGTCAAATTTGTATTGATTGAACTCTTCTATAAACAGCAGCGACTTCTGTTTGCCTCCCAGAATTCTTTTAAGCGACTGGCTAACACAGCAATGGATGGAACTTCTGGTAATTGCAGGAAACTCAGTAATGCTGCCGAGACACCAGGCAAATAGCATTCTTCTGTAGATTATGAGAAGAAACAGGCATCGTGGAATGTGCGGATTCATCAGTCTACAAACTTGTGCCAATTCAACTGTCATGGCTTCCTCCTGAGAATCCTGGGAGTTGTAGTCTCATGAGGGTAGTGAGAAATTCCACATGAGATTTGTCGCCTGTGAGTTCCATTTCTCAAGATTCCCATGGAGAGGTGATCGAGTGTCAAACCACTTCCAGTCTCCTGTGCAGACATCGCCTAAAAGTAGCTCTTTAATAACTGTGCTCGATTGCCTGCCTCCCCCGCTGGCCCATACACTTAATAGTTGATGGTAAGTGGTTCTTTTAGCCAATTATCTTCCTGGCTGTTGACCAAAACAAATAATGGATTGATTAACCAATTAAATTTATTTTGCCTCTCTGTTCATCTCCAACGCATATGCTCAGTGTGTGTATGTGTGTACATGGAGGGGTGTGTGTGTGTCTTCTGCTCTGCTAACTGAAATAATAGCAGACCTCTTTCCCTCTGTTTCCATTTCCAGGCCTCTGCTTCTTCAATAGCAGCATGCATTTTTAGTGCATAGCAGCACAAAACCATCTTCTTCAGAACAGTGGAAGAGGCTTTTACAATGGGTAGCAAAGACTGGGACCAGGACTAAAAAACAGGAAATAAATGAGGGTATTCTGTGTTCAGCTGGGGCAAGCCAGTAAGAGAGTCTATCTGTCCAGATGAGCCCCATAAAAAAGCAGCCCTTCTCTATAGCTAGGCATCTTGCAAGGCATGGATTTATAGTGTAGTCCAGTGGTAAAAGAGTTGGACTAGAATCCAAGAGATCCAGGTTTCGATCCTCCCTCTGCCATGAAAGCTCAGTTAGGGTTGCTAGCCTCCAGGTGGGGACTGGAGATCTCCTGCTTTTACAACTAGGGTTGCCAAGTCCAATTTAAGAAATATCTGGGGGCTTTGGGGGTGGAGCCAGGAGACTTTGGGGGTGGAGCCAGGAGCAAGGAAGTGACATCACTTCCAAGTCAAAGGTCAAGTGATGTCACTTCCTGAACTTCACTCCTCTATATCACTTCCAGCACACTGCATCAAACCCCACCTCTAAAACCCTTCACGGGGGTTTAGGAATCCTAATTTCTACATCACTTAAATTGAATGTGTCCATCTAAAAAATTCAAACCCATGGGCAATGGCTATCCTCCTACACTTCAAAATGGGGTCTCTTCTAATACTAAATGTATATATCCCTCCCCAGCAAAAATGATCAGATATAGCAAGGTGCTGTAATTAATCTGAATTTTTTATTGAAGAACTTTTATTAGATACTCCAGCACACCTGATTCTAAAGGGGGGGGGGGAGAGACTTTAGTGCTAGACTCAATTCAAATGATAAGATTCTAATTGACAAATTTGGATGAAAGCTTGCTAAATAATGTCACTTAACTCAAAACAGATATGGGCTTCCCTCTTAAACAGTGGAAGCCATTCCCAACCTAGTAAGACTTAGTTACTGCTGTCTTCTCAGGTCAAACACAATTACAAGCCTAAGTAGCTCTATCATACCTCTGGTAATTCTGTGGTCAGGTATTTCTCAGTTGCATTCTCTTGGCCACAAAAAAGAATTTGTAGCTCTTTATGCTTCAGGAACTTGGCAATTTGGAAGCTTAAGATAATTCACACCAGAGAAAATTCTTATATGCACACTAGAGCATATTATGTCCTCCTCTATGACTAGCAATTGGGAGTGGAGGTTTGCATATATCACCCCTACCAAAAATCCTAATAAGCAGCTCTGGTTACCATCATGTAATAGAATAGCTCTAGGGTTGCCAGGACCTGTCACTGACCAGAGGCAGGAGTAGGGTTGCCAGCTCCAGGTTGGGGTATTCCTGGAGACTTGGAGGTGGAGCCTGGGGAGGACACGGAACTCAGTGGATTACAATGCTCCCAAAGTCCACCCTCCAAAGCATCCATTTTCTCCAGCAGAAATTGACTTTGTAATCTGGAGATATGCCATAATTCCAGGAAATACTTTCAAGTATCAGTTATTCATCTTTTCATTTAGTGGGATTAGAAAAGAACACAATATCAAAACAATATCTGCAGTACTGCATTTAGAACACCTGAGACTCAGAAGCAATGTTCCCGCTAAGCTGTGGGGTCATGTGAGCAAAAAATCTACTTTGTGAGCTATTGGCATTGAAGTCATGAGCTCCTGCATAAATTAATTTCATGTGGGGCCATTTTTCCTGAGCTAAGACCAAAATGTGTGAGCTGGAGACTAAAAACTGAACTAGCTCACACTAACTCAGCTTAGAGGAAACATTGCTCAAAAATATGTTTAAAAGTCATCTAGAACCAACATATTCATAATGCAATAAACTATATTGCTTCCTTTTCACAAAAAATACAATTCCTGTCAAACTATCTGATCTTTACCTGGAAAATCCCTCCCCCCAGTCGTTATAGGATTGGTTTGTTTGGTGTGTTTGTTGTGATAAAAAACCTGCTATATCTTAAGGGGGGGGGGAAGGAGAGCAGGATAATTAACTCAGCAAAACAATGCTAGCAAATAAAAATAGGTTAGTTTTAACACCCATTTTCTCAAGTGAAAATGACTTCTGTAATCTGCAAATCAGTTGAATAAATATGCTTGCATATGAAAAAATATACCTTGAATTAAAATTTGTTGGTCTTAAAGGTGCCACTGGGTTCAAAGTTTTAGCAAGGTTTTAAAAATTAAGACAAATTTCTTCAGAATGTTCCAGACACCCGGGCCAGCATATACCAAAGTTAAGCTGAACATGGGGTAGCCAAAGGCAATAAAAGCAGAGGAGGCAATAAATCAGATAAGACAATGAAAAAATAAACAGTCTCCACAAGAACACAAGGCTGGGACTGCGCTTAGCCCAGCCCAGCTGAGAAGCACATAAAACGAAAACTTAAGCACTCTAAACCGATACCTTAAATCATTTAAAATCAAGCTTTAGAAAGCACCTTAGTTGCAGAGCAAAACAGCGTCAGAAGACTACTCCTTGCCTGCACTTCCTGTTCTGGAAGAGAGGCTTTTCTTCTTAAAGGCAAAACAACCCCAAAAGTTCTCAATAAGTATTCTACTGCAAAGTTCTGCAGAAGTTGCTGCTGACAGGTTGAGGGCAAGGCAGTTTATCAGTTCATGCATCATTCAAAATCTCATCAAGAACACCTCATGCCTTTCTGTTCTGCAGTGAAGGCACAGAGCAGGTTTGTGTGACGAGAAAATGTTTGCTAGATCTCCCTCTCTCTGTGCCTGGAAGGAATGTTTATTTACACACCAACCACCTCTACAAATCTTCTTTACTAACAGGACAGGACACACACACACACACCCTCCCTTCCCTTCTTTTTCGGCTCTTGCTTAGCATACCTGGGTGAGGACTGGACTCCAGTGCCGAGCCTTCGGTGGGTGCAGGGAATCAGGCAGGCTCTCTCCGGAGAGTGGCATGAAGTTCCCCCCCTCCCCCCGCTTCTGGACTTTTGGAGACCGGGGGAGGAGGCTATAAATTCTGGAGTCCCCCGCCAGGGCGGGGGGGTTGGGAAGCCTATTTACAACTGATCTCCAGCTGGTAGTGATCAGCTCCCCTGGAGAAAATGGCAGCTATGAAGGGTGGACTCTATGGCATTGGACCATGCTGAGGCCCCCTCCCCTCCCCAAACCCCACCTTCTCCCAGACCCACCCCCAGGGGTCACTTTGTAGAAAAATAGGTGGTGGAGCTCATCCAGGGATTGTTATGCAGCTGCACATACTATTCAATGGACAAGGAGGTGGAACTCTCAGAAGAAGGAGGTGGAACTCTTAGAAAGGTTCAGGAGCTGCGCTCCTGTGAGCTCCCACTGAATCCGAGGCCTGCCCACCCCCTCAAAGTCTCCAGTTATTTTCCAACACAGACTGGCAATCTTAAAACTCATCGGATGCTTGCTCTCTCTCTCTCTCTCTCTCCCTCTGACTTACCTCGCAGGAGTGTTTTTGCAAAGATACAATGGAAGAGAGGAAATGTTATAAGCCACACTGGCTTTCCATAACGGAAAAATGAGGGGTATAAATCCTAAATTAATAAATTACATAGGGTAGCAAAGGGCTTTTATTTTCTTTTACAAATAGAAGCTGTTTCAGTTTCAGATTCTGACCGTGTCTACATGTTAACCCAATATGATTAGGGATGTCAAAATCAGACTTGCATGGGTGAGTGAGTATAAGTTTAGGCTGAGGTCTGAGTTGACTGGGTCTGGATAGCTAGAGATTTGGGGGTGGCGCTTGGAGAGGGCAGAGTTTGGATAGGCCAGGGAGCTCAGTGGGGCTGGGATGCCATAGACAGAGCACACCCTTCCAAGTTGAGGTTTTCTTCAGGGGATCTGCTGTCTCTATTCTGAAGATCACTTGTAATTCTGGGAGGTCTCCAGGTCCAACCTGAAGGTTGGCAACTGCTTGGGTTATTTGATGCTGCGCTGAAGCAGTTGATTGAAAATCCCTCTACCAGGAAGGGGTTCTTGAGTTTGGCACTGTTTTTAGCATGAAAGTGTTCAAAAAGATTTACCCCCCCCCCTCCCGGGGCCCGTTTTCTTTCAGGAAATATAAGGTCCTGTGCTTGTGCATAACCTTCCTATAGACAAACCCAGGCCTTACTGAGTGTTTTAGGGATTTGAGGCAAGATTCCAGCAGCACCTTTTCCAAGTGGAAACTTTGAGCTTTTGAAGTGCAATCTGTACAAGGCCATTGAAAATGGATACAACTTTGCCCTGCTGGGGACTCTTTTCTGGAAGATGGCTGGAAGTTGTTACCTATTCTGGCTTGCTCATATTTGTCACATCATGATGTTCAGATCAAGGGTTTGGGGACTGTTCTCTGTGTTACACTTAATATAACACTTAAATAGAATGACAGAATTCTGGCCCACTGTACTATTTTTGAATGCTTTCACAGGTAGAAATTCCTGCATGCAACTTGAGGTTTGGTTGTGTTTTTCAAAATCCACATGCCAAAGGCTGTGCTCTTTTCCTTTAAAGATAGCATGTTTATTGTCTAATAGATGTTTGACAGTAAACTTTGGTCTCTTTTTCCTGTGGCAACTTCTGTCCTTATTTTTAATTATGGTTTTGCTTGACATTCTTGGAATCCCTACCTCAGTGGCCCCCAACCCTTTTGAGCCTGAGGGCACTTTAGGAATTCCAACACAGTGCGGTCGGAACAGGCACAATATGGCTGCACAAAATGGCTGCCATGACTTACTTGCAGTTATGCAGTGAAGATTTTTCTGCTGTGGTGGCAGTTGCCACCAAAGTAAGCTTTCAAACTGTCTGTACAGTGAATCAGAAGCCTTGCTGGGCAAAAGTTTCACCTGGTTAGGGTTGCCACGTCCTATCTTGCAGTCGGCAGGGGGCTCTTGGGCCCTTTCCAGAAGTCTGAGTCCTTTTCCTGGAAGTGATGTCATCATGTCACTGACATTGGGGGTGCCGCTCTAGTTTTTGGGCAAAAATCTATGGTTTGCAGCTGACTTTACCGTAGAGTTTTGCCTAAAAAAAACCCTAGAGAGTCACCACAAAACGTGATGATGTCACTTGAGGGTAGGGTGGCCATAATGTCTGAAGGCCAGCCAGGGACACCTTGGGGGGGGGAAGGCAGGAGTGCGCGCGCGCTTCGCGCGCGCGCGCCGCCGGAAACAGGAAGTGACGTCACTTCCGGCGACGTCACTTCCGGCGACGTCATACCACCGCCGGAAACAGGAAGTGACATCACTTCCTGTGACATCATTTCCCCCACGCCACCTGCCGGAAACGGGAAGTGACATCACTTCCTGTGACATCATTTCCCCCGCGCCACCTGCCGGAAGCAGGAAGTGACATCACTTCCTGTGACATCATTTCCCCCAAATGGCATCATTTCCCCCAAATGCCACTGCCGGAAACAGGAAGTGACTTCACAGCACTTCCTGTGACGTCCCCAAAAATCCCCCAAATATCACCGCCGGAAACAATTTTGTTCTCAAATCCTGTATATACTTCATCAGTATATGGGATAAGGCACTTTCTCAACTGTGCTGCATAATGCAGCCTATTTATTTTGTCCTGTTGGCTCTGTTGGCTCTATCTGCGCCACCTTCATCACTTTCGGGGTGTGGATCCCCCAGTGGGGTGGGCTCCCGACTCCCTCCGCCGGCTGTTTCTGATAGCCCTGCGCCCCCTCTTTCATTTGATATGTGTCCCGTGCAGGTGCCACCCTCCTGCCGGGAGATGCCGCAAAATGAGCCCCCTTGAGGCTTATGGCGGCAGGGCTCGGGGGAAGCAAGCTAGACTGCTGTTCTTTTGAGGGGTTATAGAGTGTTTCGAGCCCCTCCCTGTGGCATCGGTCCCATCGTTGTGGGGCCCAGGGGGCCGGCGCAGCAGCCTGCCGAAGCAGCCTGTCACTAATAACACAGGTCGAGATGCGGAAGTGACTGACAGGCTGCTTCAGCGGGCCGCTGCGCCGGCCCCCTGGGCCCCACAACGATGGGACCGATGCCACAGGGAGGGGCTCGAAACACTCTATAACCCCTCAAAAGAACAGCAGTCTAGCTTGGGGCCGGCAGCGCGGGGCCGGCAGCGGTGGGGGAGGCCTCTCCGCGGCCTCCGCTGGTCGCTGGGGGCCTTCCAGAGTGTCTGGAAGGCCCCCAGCGACCAGCGGAGGCCGCGGGGAGGCCGCGGAGCACCCGGCGCTGGTCCGGGAAGGCCTTCCAGAGCCTCTGGAAGGCCTTCCCGGGCCAGCGCCGGCCAGCGAAGGCCTCCCCGCGGCCTCCGCTGGTCGCTGGGGGCCTTCCAGAGTGTCTGGAAGGCCCCCAGCGACCAGCGGAGGCCGCGGGGAGGCCGCGGAGCACCCGGCGCTGGTCCGGGAAGGTCTTCCAGAGCCTCTGGAAGGCCTTCCCGGGCCAGCGCCGGCCAGCGAAGGCCTCCCCGCGGCCTCCGCTGGTCGCTGGGGGCCTTCCAGAGTGTCTGGAAGGCCCCCAGCGACCAGCGGAGGCCGCGGGGAGGCCGCGGAGCACCCGGCGCTGGTCCGGGAAGGCCTTCCAGAGCCTCTGGAAGGCCTTCCCGGGCCAGCGCCGGCCAGCGAAGGCCTCCCCGCGGCCTCCGCTGGTCGCTGGGGGCCTTCCAGAGTGTCTGGAAGGCCCCCAGCGACCAGCGGAGGCCGCGGGGAGGCCGCGGAGCACCCGGCGCTGGTCCGGGAAGGCCTTCCAGAGCCTCTGGAAGGCCTTCCCGGGCCAGCGCCGGCCAGCGAAGGCCTCCCCGCGGCCTCCGCTGGTCGCTGGGGGCCTTCCAGAGTGTCTGGAAGGCCCCCAGCGACCAGCGGAGGCCGCGGGGAGGCCGCGGAGCACCCGGCGCTGGTCCGGGAAGGCCTTCCAGAGCCTCTGGAAGGCCTTCCCGGGCCAGCGCCGGCCAGCGAAGGCCTCCCCGCGGCCTCCGCTGGTCGCTGGGGGCCTTCCAGAGTGTCTGGAAGGCCCCCAGCGACCAGCGGAGGCCGCGGGGAGGCCGCGGAGCACCCGGCGCTGGTCCGGGAAGGCCTTCCAGAGCCTCTGGAAGGCCTTCCCGGGCCAGCGCCGGCCAGCGAAGGCCTCCCCGCGGCCTCCGCTGGTCGCTGGGGGCCTTCCAGAGTGTCTGGAAGGCCCCCAGCGACCAGCGGAGGCCGCGGGGAGGCCGCGGAGCACCCGGCGCTGGTCCGGGAAGGCCTTCCAGAGCCTCTGGAAGGCCTTCCCGGACCAGCGCCGGCCAGCGAAGGCCTCCCCGCGGCCTCCGCTGGTCGCTGGGGGCCTTCCAGAGTGTCTGGAAGGCCCCCAGCGACCAGCGGAGGCCGCGGGGAGGCCGCGGAGCACCCGGCGCTGGTCCGGGAAGGCCTTCCAGAGCCTCTGGAAGGCCTTCCCGGGCCAGCGCCGGCCAGCGAAGGCCTCCCCGCGGCCTCCGCTGGTCGCTGGGGGCCTTCCAGAGTGTCTGGAAGGCCCCCAGCGACCAGCGGAGGCCGCGGGGAGGCCGCGGAGCACCCGGCGCTGGTCCGGGAAGGCCTTCCAGAGCCTCTGGAAGGCCTTCCCGGGCCAGCGCCGGCCAGCGAAGGCCTCCCCGCGGCCTCCGCTGGTCGCTGGGGGCCTTCCAGAGTGTCTGGAAGGCCCCCAGCGACCAGCGGAGGCCGCGGGGAGGCCGCGGAGCACCCGGCGCTGGTCCGGGAAGGCCTTCCAGAGCCTCTGGAAGGCCTTCCCGGGCCAGCGCCGGCCAGCGAAGGCCTCCCCGCGGCCTCCGCTGGTCGCTGGGGGCCTTCCAGAGTGTCTGGAAGGCCCCCAGCGACCAGCGGAGGCCGCGGGGAGGCCGCGGAGCACCCGGCGCTGGTCCGGGAAGGCCTTCCAGAGGCTCTGGAAGGCCTTCCCGGACCAGCGCCGGGTGCTCCGCGGCCTCCCCGCGGCCTCCGCTGGTCGCTGGGGGCCTTCCAGACACTCTGGAAGGCCCCCAGCGACCAGCGGAGGCCGCGGGGAGGCCTTCGCTGGCCGGCGCTGGCCCGGGAAGGCCTTCCAGAGGCTCTGGAAGGCCTTCCCGGACCAGCGCCGGGTGCTCCGCGGCCTCCCCGCGGCCTCCGCTGGTCGCTGGGGGCCTTCCAGACACTCTGGAAGGCCCCCAGCGACCAGCGGAGGCCGCGGAGAGGCCTCCCCCACCGCTGCCGGCCCCGCGCGCGGGCGGGGAAGGCGGGGAGTGAGGGAGGGAGCGTCCCTGCGCAGGCGCAGGGACGCTCCCTCCCTCACTCCCCGCCTTCCCCGCCCGCGCCCGCGGCCCACCGGCTCCTGGGCTGCCTAAACCGGGACCTTTAATGGTCCCGGTATAGGCAGCCCGGGATCCGGGATTGGGTGGCCAGATCCGGGAATGTCCCGGGAGACCGGGACGGTCTGGCCACCCTACTTGAGGGTGACATCAGCATGTTGCCTTTGGGCCAGTTGGGGGCAGGATTTCCCCCCGCCAGTCAGCTGGCCACTGGCTGTGAAGCACCCTGAAAAAGTCGAGTTTCCTCTGCTCAAGGCAGGGGTCTGGCAACCCTACATCTGGCCTCACCTACCATCTAAAACCACTTGGTGGGCACCAGGAAAGGTTTTGGCATCACATTAGGGACTCCTGCCCTACATGAGCTGAAAGAATATTAAACAGTCATCTTGTTTTCTATCTACAAGTTTCATTCTGTCCTTTCTCACAAGAGCTCAAGGTGGTATACCTGTTCTCACCTCCATTTTATCCTCACAACAACTTTGTGAGGTTTGCTAGGCTGAGCAGGCATGACTGGCTAAGGTTACCCACTGACCTACAGTGGTTATGTGGGGATTTGAACCTGGGTCCAGCCCTTCACAATGATATCTTCCTTCTGGGAATTGTTTTTTCATGTTTTTCATGTTCTTTGTGTTTTAAGTGAATGCTCGTTGGGTTTTTAATAAAAAATATTATATTGTATTATTTTAACATTTTAATCTTAACATTTTGGTAGATGTTTTAATGCTTATGTCACAGTTTGGATACCCCTGTCAATCAAAACCACCCACCTGGAAGGTTATTAAGGCCAAAGCTTTTTAATATTCGGTGTTTACTCAGTAATCAATGTTTGAATTGTGGAGCTCAGTAATAGTCTTTAAACAGAGCAGGTAAATTTAGTCTGAAATAAAAATGATTTGGTGCTGTTGGGCTCAGCACAAGGTACTTGTTAAGGGAAGTTTATGGGAACAATTAAGCTTTAATGTTTGTGTCCATTTGAGTAACATTATACAAGGCCTTTTCTATGCACTGGAAGGGATAATTTAATATGCAGGGAACTATTACTCAGTTTAACTTCCTGTTGGATGGGAATGGAAATTGATTTTCTGACACAAAGAGCTTCCTTTTTGTATAAAGACTATTTAAAGTGACAGAGGGTCACTTTAGAAGTTTGTCTGTTTTGCTTTAGCAGTTCTCAATATCATTTGTATGCATGCAGGCAAGCTTAGGTGGATATCTAACTGTAGGGTTGCCAAGCTGAGCTGAACCACCAATGGGAGAGTTGGGACAGGAACCTGGTGGGTGGGCAGTGTTGCCAGTGTGACATCACTTCCTGGTTGCTCTAGGTTTTACTATAAGGGCTTCCAGCCATTCCTAGAGCTACTTACAATCACTTCCAGGTTTTACCCAGAAATGACAATGTCAGACTTGTGACACTGCTGACTGGAGGCTTAGCAACCCTGCTCCCTATTGATATTGTCAGGAACAGGTCCCTGACAAGTATAGCTGGGGTGGCACTGCTGCATGCATTGCTGGCTTTGCTGTTATGATTATCTTTGTTCATCAACAACTCATCATTATGCAGGTGTATTTGTATCCATATGATGTACTAACCCCATATTATAAATGTATTCACAGCTATTAAGATCCATTGTATTCCCTAAACATTTAGTGCTTTGTGTGCACAGTGGGATGTTCCAGGCTCACAAGTGGAAATGAAGCACAGGGAGACAACTTTAATCTGGTCTCTCTGGGCAATGCAGATACGGACAAACTGAATTGGGAAGAGCATCTGAAATGTGACCAGGGCTTTTTTTGAGCAGGAACGCACAGGAACACAGTTCCAGCTGGCTTGGCATCAGGGGGTGTGGCCTAATATGCAAGTGAGTTCCTGATGGGCTTCTTCTATTAAAAAGCCCTGTGTGAAACAATGATGGCACCAGAGGTGTGGCCTAATATGCAAATTAGTTCATACTGGGCTTTTCCCACAAAAAAGCCTTGGATGTGACCTTGACAGGGAAGAACACTGAGGCCTGAGAAAAGACCTTATATTAATTAATTCAAATTACTTTGGTAGGCTTGGGAAAAAGAGACCTGTTATTTCAGAAGGTATAATTACTGGGGGGGGGGGGGGAACGGCCCACCCATTTTAGTGTGGCAAGACACAGTTTTGCGAATCGCATGCTGATAATGGTTGCTTTCTGATCTATTAATAAAGCTTCTTCTGCATAAACTCAAGGAGTCTTATGATGGTATCTGGGCAAAACCTTACAGATATTGTTTTAGAGCTGTCCATGAGGGAGGGCCTTGCCTGAGGAAATTAAACTGGTTCTAGAGCAAGCAAAGCTGAGTAACCCTTCAACTCAGACCTGGTCAGAAGTGTTGGCTCACCCATTGCCTCTTCCTGTACCACCAGGAAATAGCAAGCAGTGCTGGAGGAGGTCACTGGGAAGCAGGGATGTTCAAACACCATTTGGTTTGGCTCACATGCTGTTTGCCACACCCCAGCAAGGAGCTTTAGCACACCTTGTTTTTTGCACTTGCATGTTCTCACCTGGCCCAATAGAGTTCTGCTCTTCCTCTCCTTGCTGTGCTGCTGCTCTGCTTGGCGGACAGTTGTTTAAATAGAAAGTTAAATCAGTCACAAATCATATAAATGGGTCATAAATACATTCTGTTTGGGGTTTTTTAGTGCTATCAGTTGGTGTGTGTCTAAGTTGTCCTTAGTGTCATTAGTGGCTGCTAATTTGTTTGGATCAGCAGGGTTTTTGCGTGTGCCCCATTTTGCGAAAACCTGACCCAAACCTGTTAGTTGGAGTCATTCAGTGCCAAACCAGAAAGACCCTAACTGATTCCTCATTAGCAGTCGCTCTACCCCTGGGCTTCTGTTTTCCTCAGAACAAGCAACCAATTCCCCTCTAGTTGCCGCACAGCTGCATTTTGACTCGCGGCTCCTTCCAGTTTCCCATGTGGTGACTTGGTCTTGTGTTTTGGAGATCTGGAAGCTGTGAGGGAAATTTGAGGGAGCCACGAGTCAAAATGCTGCAACTAGTGGAGAATCGTTTGCTTGCTCCAAGGAAAGCAGAAGCCTGGGATGGAGCGACTGTGAGTGAAGAATTGGTACCTGTGATCAGTTCACATATGATCAATACAGTCAAACATGGTAAGTTTGACTTGTTGGATATTTTTGCTGCAAAATGCACATCATCCTTGGTTTTGTTTTTAAGCCCTAAAAAGCCTTCCAGATGCTGGTGGGATATGTGGCTGCCGCAGAGGACCAAGATGAGGAAAATGACAGGACCTGCAAAAACTGGGCACCTTCCTGCCCACATAGTGTCCACATAGCAGGCAGAGATTCCACCACCACCCTCAATCGTACCAAATCATGTTCGGAAATATCACAGCAGACTGGAGGACCATATGGAAAATGACCAATTAAGAGAAGACGTTGTGTGGATATTCCTGAAACCTGACTCTAATTTAAGGCCCAAACTAGACCAGAGCAAAACTTCTGTTGGAAGTAGCTTTGATCTGCTCTTGGTCATCACTCAGAGGGCTGTATTCCATTTCAGTACTTGAAGGGTTGTTGTATAGAGGATGGTGCAGAATTGTTTTCTGTGGCCCCAGAAGGTAGGACCAGAACCAATGGGTTGAAATTACATTAAAAGAGTTTCCAGCTCAACATTAGGAAAAACTTCCTGGCAGTCAGAGGAATCAGTCACTTGCTCCGAGGAGAGCAGAAGCCTGGGGGTGAAGTGGAACAGGCTTCCTCAGGAGGTGGTGGGCTCTCCTTCCCTAGAGGTTTTCAAACAGAGGCTAGATGGCCATCTGACAACAATGTGGATCCTATGAATTTAGGGGGAGTTTCCTGTATTGTGCAGGGGGTTGGACTAGATGACCCTGGATGTCCCTTCCAACTCTATGATTTGAACCCACATGTGCCAATCACAGTGCTCTGGGTTTCTTCTCATCTGCCTGACCCTTGAGGCTGAAAAGAGAGGCACATTCTGAATTCAACAAAAGAACAAAACCCAGTGCAAGGATTATACCATTTGATGAAGCTTGCAAAACCAGGAGTAGATGTTGCTTTGGGGGCTGGAATGGCCCTCCGTGGTCCCTGCTTGCTCCCTATCTCCTCAACCTGTTACACGATCAAAGTTTGCTGAACTGCTTGCTCCAAAGGAACTCAACCCTGAAATATCCTATTGCTCAGGAAAGTGGGGGAATGTGAACCTGTAATTTATTCCACATGTCTCAGGGGTGAAGCCAGACATGAAAAAACAAAACAAAAAACCAGGCTCTGCACTCTAATGGGTCCTTCCGGGGCCGAAATTGAGCCCCAAGACCAATCTTTCCAGGACATAGAAAAAGTCACTGTGTTGAGGACAGCTGGATCCTGTAACAAAAAAGGCTTTGGACAGAAGCAGCGTGGGGAACAGCAGTGTTGGGGGTCACTTGTATGTCAAACTGCTTTGCTTCGTTTAAATTACATGCTGAAGAGAGAGTCCTCAAGCGGGAGTACTTGGTGGTGGAAGTAATTGTGACTGAGATGACACCAGGAAGGTTCAACTCTGGCTGGGAACGAGGTCTTCCCGCTGTTTAGCCTGCATCCCAGATCTTCCTTCTGATCAAGACGCTGGCCTCCAGGGGGTAAGAAGGAACTTTCTTTCCCTGCTATTTTTAATTGATAAGTGTAGTTGTTCTGCAATAGAAACGGGTCATCCGCTTGTGACCTCTCATTAAAACGTATGGCATCGGCTACGTTTCTGGGATATAGTTAATTAGAAATCACTTCAGGAAGGGACGGGGGTGGTGGGAAGGTGGGGGCAAGATAAACTCTGCCTGAGAGTCAGAGATTCCCCTCCCACAGAGACAGCTCAGTGCCTGCCTTTCTCCAAGCTCACTGTGACGATCCGGAAGTGGTTGACTTTCTATCACAACTTGATGAAGAATTTCTTCTGCCCTATCTATAACTATTTGGGCTGGGCACGATGGCATCTACTGGGCTGTTCACAATGACTGACCTCCACTGATGGATCTTCCTTTGCGCTGGGTAGGAGTAACACCTTTTTCTCACTGTGATAGTACAGAGAGTTTGCATTGATACACATGCTATGGGCTAAACTTAGGTACATGCCTGTTTAAAGGAGTTTAAAGGAGAACCCTCCAGATACACCCTTGAATTCACCAGATTCCAAGGCAGAGATGTATGCACAGGAATCTAGAGTGGATTCTAGAAGGAAGGCAAGAGCTCAGAGGAAAACCTCCAGTTTCTTACATTTTCTGGAGTAGAATTGGGCAGTTCTGCCCAATTTGATGTACTAATTCTGGTTCCCTTTCCATCACCCTTGTCTGGTCATGGTCCTAACACTTACAAGGGCTCAGATTGGTACCTACATCTTTCTTATGTAGAGTACTTTAGACTTTATAGATCTAACCATGCGATCGAATGGAGGGTCCATGCCCTTTCCTGGATTCGGATGTGGGGGCTAATTGAGCTTGCTCCCTTGGGTGGTGTCATGATCTCAGTCCTAATGAGGCCTATAGGCTCCAGGGATACCTGTGTAGGAGTAGTTACAGGGCCTATATCTGTCCCTCTGATTGGGTGAAATCAGTTTTGGAGGGAAAACTTGCCCAGAGGGGGGTGGGACATGGGAGGAAAGCATAAAATGGCCAAGCTACAGACAGGGTTGTTCTCTCTAGAGAGGATGTAGACCGAGAGAGGGTGGTGCTTTCTGGAAAAGGCTGACCTGAAGGCAGGTTACAGCTGGAGAGTGATCCCTCATCCAAGGAGGGTGAGTGAGTCTATTGGGATTAGAGGAAGGGAACATTTAGGTAGATGCATGAGGGTTTTTAAATTTCTTTGTACCAGACTTTACTGTTTCTGTATTCATTGTTGCACTAAAAAGTTTTGCAACCCACTTATTGTTTTTGAGCACAAAATAAACCTGTTGTTATTGTTAAACTGCCTGGGTCCTCACATCTCTTCTGCCACGTTTAAAAGGTACTTGCTAATCAGGAAGACAGTGGATGGGTGCCCTGGGCCTTCACATACAGACCCTTACCAGAGTGGTGGCAGCCAGTTAGAAGGTCCTTCCTGATCCCCTGCTGTGTGATAGGTGGACAAAGCAGCTTTGAGTGGGCCATTTTGTCCCAAGAATGGACAAGCGGGGAAAGGGTGAAGCATTCCACTTACAGGTAGCCTTTTTTGGGCCTCGCTGGGTTAAATAAAAAAATCTGCAGAGGAATGAATCTAGAAGCTCTGTATGGGATCTTGTAGAATCCTGAGGCTTAGCAATTAGATGTTGGTTTTGGCCGAGAGAGACCCAAATTTGCATCTTTGCTTGCCTTAAAAACTCAGTGGAGGACCTTGGCCAGTCATTCTTTCTCAGTGTAAGGCTGTGAACATTCTCATGAAATTGTTCTGAGAATAAAATGGAAGTGGGAAGAACCGTGTATGCTGCTTTGGAGAAGAATGATGGGATAAAAATATACTCACTGGGGATAAACAAAAAGAAAAAGACAAAAAGGCCCCGAAGAAGCACAAGGCCAGAGCCTATTCAGGGGGCTCTTTTTTAGCAACCTGCAAGGGAAGGGCTTAGAGTGGATAGAAATAGATTGCTAATTAAATGTCCTTAGAACATTTATTTTGAGCGGCAAAGCAGCTTCAAAAGTGACAAAGAGTTTAAGGACCGGCGTGCAGCCTGTCAAAAACCTGCTGAATCTGTCCAGCCACCTCAATGGCGCCAGGGTTTCACACTGCCTCACAAAGTGCAGCCGCAGCCAGCCACTCTCAGCTGTCGGTTCTGTGCTGACACTCAGCTTCCCAGAAATAGATGCCCTGCCGCAGTGCCGGCCTGCCTGTAATCAGGAATGAACTTTGGGGTGTGAGGTGTCCCTGGAGATGTTTGCAAATGATTGAGGTTTAATAATAATCCCCAGAAAAAAAGTGATTATTTATGACCCCGCCTATGCCCCCATGAACATGCCTGTGTGCCATCAAGTTGCAATAGAGTTACGGTGGCTCTAGCAAGGCAAGCAGGAAGCAGAGGTGGTTTGCTGTTGCTTTCTTTTGCAGAGCCTTCCTTGCAGAGCTTTTTTTTTTTTTGACTAGGAATGCAGTTCCAGCTGGCTTGGCATCAGGGGGTGTGGCCTAATGTGCAGATGAGGTCCTGCTGGGCTTTTTCTACAAAGAAAGCCCTGCTTCCTTGATCGTCTCTAATCCGTAGGGTTGTCTAGCTTCAGGTGGCGCCTGGAGATCTCCCAGAATAACAACTGATCTCCAGCTAATGGTGATCAATTTCCTTGGAGAAGATAACTGCTTTGGATAGTGGGCCCTATGGCATCATACCCCACTGATGTCCCTCCCCTTCCCAAACCCCACCCCCCTCAGGCTCCTCTCCCAAATCTCCAGATACTTCCAAACCCAGAGTTGACAACCCTATCCATCCGAGTACCCACCTTGCTTAGTTTCCAAGATCTGATGAAATCAGGCCAGACCAGGCCACCTGCCCTCCCATGGAAGGGAAGGCATTATACCCCACTGGTTCTCAAACAGCAGCATTTCAAGGTTGTAACAACCATACAAAGCATCCCTTTAAATAGTTCTTCTGTGTACGTTCAAAAAGTAGTATGTGAGCTTCTGAGCTAACAGAACCCTTCTGCAGACTGAACATTCAACACAAAGAAGGCAGAACTGCTCAGTATCATCTATGAAGAACAGAGATGTAGGGGTACATATACTGGCACGGTCCAGGGCCAGGAGACACCTACTGAGCAAAGACCACCCCCATATGGACTAGCCATTAATGTCCACTGATTCTCTGAAAACACCAGCAGATAATAAACACTATTAACATGCCTACCAAAAGATGGATTGTGGCTTGTGG
This sequence comes from Heteronotia binoei, assembly GCF_032191835.1. NCBI lineage: Eukaryota > Metazoa > Chordata > Lepidosauria > Squamata > Gekkonidae > Heteronotia > Heteronotia binoei. Next base: position 28,859,866 of record NC_083236.1, read on the forward strand.
CTTTCGTCTTCATAATGTGGGAAAATATAAATATGGGTCCCAATTTGAGGCTAAATTTGAAGGGTTGGCTCCAACCAGCTTTTCTGGTACTGAAAAGAGAAGGGAAAGTTCCCTTTGGCCACCAAAAGAAGACTCTGCTACAGATCATAGGACCTACATGGACAAAGCCTATGTGTATTGGGGGTTTCAGTGTGGAAGGGAATTGGGTAAGAGTAGGAAAATTGGTTGGATCCAACCTAGAAGAGGAGGAGGGGGAGATTGGTTTTATACTCCACCATTCACTACCTGAAGGAGTCTCAGAGTGGCTCACAAGCTCCTTCCCCTCCCCACAACAGACATCCTATAAGGTAGATGGGGCTGAGAGAGCTCTGACAGAAATGGCTCTTGAGAGAACAGCTTTGAGACAACTGTAACTGATGCAAAGTTGCTCCAGCAGATGCATGTGTTGAAGATGACAGCTGTTGGGGTACGATGGAGTCTTGAAGGGTTTACAGAGAATGGCTTAAGTCAGAGCACATGAACCCTGGTCTACAGGTGCTGTAGGATGCAATAAGAATGTCTTCGGGTGGAATGTACCAAAGCAGAGAGCAGGTGGGTAGTCACATTTCTAAGTACCTCCTTCCATTCAAAGCTCCCTGCAAAAAGAACATCCAAAGGAAGAAGCCAGAACTAAACAACAATAAACCCTCCTTGGTTTTGCCTTTGTCCTAGTCTGCACTTTATACAATCAGACTGTTAATCCATTCAGTTTGTTGGCAGTTCTGATTGACTCTGTTTTTCTTTTCTTTTTTTGTAAAGGTGGGGATGCTGAGGACTACACTCTGGACCTTATGAATGAGGCATATGCCCTGCCACAGAGCTTTGGCATCTCCTGTTTCCTTGTCAGGGTTCTTTTTCACCAGAAGTCATATGATCACAGCTACAAGCCCTGGATTCTACATTGCCACAGGATGAAGAGGTTGGTTGGCCATTGAGCTCTTCCTAAAGGTTCAAAGATTGCCAGCATCTGCAAAACTTGGACAGGTTTTTCCTCAAATTACAGAGGTGTCCCAGCTTTCCCCTCCCATCTTGCCATCAGCTTCTGGGGAGGCCTGGATATCTGCTGGATATCCAGACTGTGGAAGTCAGTTTCCCCTAGAGGCTACTTTGGAGGGTAGACCCCGCTCCCCAAACCCCACTCTCCCCAAGATCCTCCCCCTCGAATCACCATGAATTTCACAACCTGGAATTGGCAACCCAAAGTCTGAAAATGGCATTTACTGTTTTAAAACAAACAAACCAAACAAAATCTGCTATATTGTGCCACAGGAAGATAATTTAGGGGAGGGCGGGATATAAACATAATAAACAAACTTCCTTTCCCAGGTCACGGAGAAGAATGGGGCTGCACTCCGCTTTTTTGGCCATTGCGCTTTTGTAGTACAATAGCCATAATCTACTAATGGATTGTCTAGTGATGTGTGGCTGCAGCCCTGGATTTCTAAACCTCATGTTTTTGTTCACTGGAATGGTCCAATTAATTCGACCCGTGGCTGTGTTGCTCAGTGTCCTGGTATCTTATTTCTAGAGCTGTAACATGGGGAAATAGCAAAAGCCTTCCATATGAAGAAAAAAAAAGACTTTGAGCCAGACAGTGAGAAAATTGCCTTCTGGAGGTCAGAATGTCCATGGCCTCTGGCAAGCTGGCCTTGGATGTCAACTGACAGGGTAGAGAAACACAGATTCTTGATGAGAGTAAACAGTCAAATCCTACTCCATTTCTAACATGATGGAGCTGGTCTTATGTTTCATGATTGCTAAATTATCTGTGGAATGTGAAGAACTATTTCTGGATAAAATGCTGCATTTTAGTCTGAGATTTCCTGCCCCCCCCTTCCAATGGAATGTTAGTACGCACATAAAGATGGGGTTTATTTTTCAACAGATTTTCTACATTCATCTCATGACATTTCACGCACTCTGGTGACCCCTCAGCTTTCGAGAGGTGGAAGAAGGAGGTGGGAAAAACATTGGCAGCAGGCTAAGTAAAGGGTCTCTCTCTCTCTCTCTCCTTTCTTGTGCACCATCTTAGCGCTGTCAATTTTTGAAAAATCTCATCTTCTTTTTCTTTTGATGTGCAGCCTTTACCCAAGACACACGGCAGGGACCAGCAGACGTTCATTTGAAATGATTTTCATTTACTGCCTCCTGGAATGGACAGGAAAGCAGGTCTCAGAGGCAACTTCCCTGTACCAGTTTGTCGTACATATTTATTTGTCAGAGATGTGAATCTTCAGGATTGCATTCTATCAAGTGACATTCTCGGTCATGGTGATGTGTGTCTAAAAATAGGTCATTGTCGAAGAACTGGGAAGGGAAACATGTGGAGTGAGAGAGGGGGGAAGCAGGAGGCACCCAAGAGCATCCCATTAGCCCTCACCCGAAGGCCACCCAGCTCACCTCAAGGGCCCCGATGCAACCACGTTGCCAACTCTGGGCTAGGAAATTTCTGGAGATTTGGGGATGGCGCCTGGGGAAGGCAGGCTTTAGGGAAGGGAGGGGCCTCAGCGAGGAACAATGTCATAAACAATGCCACAGCTTTTGTTTTGAGCAGGAACGCACAGAAACGCAGATCCGGCTGGCTTGCTGTCAGGGGGTGTGGCCCAATATGCAAATGAGTTCCTGCTGGGCTTTTTTCTACAAAAAAAGCACTGCCTCTAGGCATCTCTCTTCAAATCCAGCCCGAATCTTCAGTCAACCTAGTTTCAGTAAAAGGAAAAACTATCGTGCCGTGAGAAAGTGCACTCGTAACCACTGCATCTCATGCTCTTTTGGTCTGAAGGGATGTTATGTATGGAAAGCTAAGCTACTGCTTTGGTGTTTGCTAGTTCCTGCCAGACTCATTGGAGTTTATAGGATTGAGCTTGGGGACAGAGAGATAATGGGAAGCAGGGTTCAAACTTTGCTTCCCTGGACCAATTGTGAGCCCCCTTCTTCTTCCTTCTTTCCCCATTTCCTCCAGGGGAGCTGATCTCTGTCATCTGGAAATCAGCTGTAGCTCCAGACCCCACCAGGAAGTCGGCTACCCTTGCTACAGCTGTCTGTGTCTCAGTCCACTTGTGGACACTCTATTTGCATAGTTGTCAACAGCTCATTCCATTTGGTTTCAGTAAGACTTAAGTTGCATTTGAGTTTGCTGGACCAGGACCTATTTATTTACCCTTAGCGATAGTGCAGTCTTACTGAATACTGCAGGGGTGACCAACGGTAGCTCTCTAGATGTTTTTTGCCTACAACTCCCATCAGCCCCAGCCAGCTTGGCCAATGGCTGGGGCTGATGGGAGTTGTAGGCAAAAAAACATCTGGAGAGCTACTGTTGGCCACCCCTGGAATACTGGGTATTCTCTGACACCCTATTTGGCACCTATTCCATTTACAGTTGTTTGCAGGCAGGGAGCCCGTTGTTGCTGCGTGACACAGAATGTTGGACTGGATGGGCTACTGGCCTGATCCAACATGGCTTCTCTTATGTTCCGATGTTCTTATTTTGATCTGTTCAGTTATTTACCAGCAGTTCGAGTCTGTTTTTCAGGTTACCTTTTTGCTTCTTCAGACTGGACAATACAGTGCAATCCCATGCGCACAACCTCAGGCAGCCCAGGGAGAGTTCGAGTGCCTCCTTCCCCTGTCGTCATTGCACATCCCTTGGCAGCCAATTGTCTAAACAAAGTTTGAGCAAATCAGTCAGTCAAGCAATCAGTTATTCTAATTTGTTTTTTAAAAAAAACACCAGTTTTGTTTACATTATCAAAGATACTTTGTGGATGCTGTCTTCCTGTGTCTGTGTGTGTGTGTGGCGGGTAGGGTTGCCAAGTCCAATTCAAGAAATATCTGGGGACTTTGGGGGTGGGGCCAGGAGACTTTGGGGGTGGAGCCAGGAGACATTGGGGGCGGAGCCAGGAGCACAGGTGTGACAAGTAGAATTGAACTCCAAGGGAGTTCTAGCCATCACATTTAAAGGGACAGCACACCTTTTAAAATGCCTTCCTTCCATAGAAAATAATGAAGGATAGGAGCACCTTCTTTTGGGGCTCGTAGAATTGGACCCCCTGGTCCAATACTTTTGAAACTTGGGGGGTATTTTGGGAAGAGGCACTAGATGCTATACTGCTATACTGAAAATTTGGCACCTCTACCTCAAAAAACAGCCCCCCCAGAGCCCCCGATACCCGCGGATCAATTCCCCATCATTCCTTATGGGAATTGTTCATGGAGATGCATAATGGCTGTGGGGGTGGGGCTTCCCCCGCCGGCCAGCTGGCTGGGGGAGGGGGGAAGCCTGTAAAACCGGGGGATCCCCCGCTGGGACCTGGGGATTGGGAAAACTAGTGGCGGGGTACAACCTACATTTTCAGGCTTTTTTTTTTTTTTTGGAAAAATGGTTCAGATGTTTTAGGGTTCAGATGACACTTCCACATGCCAGCATTCCTTGTTACTGGGAAAAGCAGGATCAGGGTTGGTGCTACATAGTCTGGGGCATAACAGCCACTGTAGTCAAAGCACTGACCGCCACTGCAGAGGGAGAGCAGAGCAAGACAGAGGGATTGTGCCCTTTGAGGAATGTGTTATGAAGGCCAACCAAACCAGGGAGATGGAAAGAAAATAGGAATGCAGAAGTGTGACCCCTGATGGCGAATGCAGAGAGACTGGGTGGGGAGGAGCCAGCTAGTTGGCTGCTAGCAGCAGCACCTCTGTTAGATGAAGCTAAGCTTGTTTCTCCTCTGCTGCAGGTACTTAAACCCTGAGTGTGCCCATGGGTGTGAGCTGAAAGACAGCAATCAAAGGGCCTGAGGGTTGCAGCCAATAGCTGGGAGCATTCATGGATGGATGGGCGGACCAACCGGCCGACCGGCCGACCTGTTGTGTGTTCAGAAGCCTTTCTCTCATTTTTCTTGTTTGATTCTATTGCACTTCTTTTGTATTGCATTTGTCTATTCTCCCTGTTGCAAGAAAAGTGGGATGTAAATAATGAAATAATTTTTTTTAAAAATAGACTTTTGCCCATGCAAAACTATTTCTTGCTACGGGCAGCTTTCCAGCTATCGGACAACTCTGCAAATGTGCAACATCGTCATCTGGTTCATTTGCATTGATTTTCAAAGGTTAATTATGCCTTTGAAAATAAGCAGTCGTAATTAGATGGCTTTTGAAACCCTTCACACCCCCCCCCCCTCCGCTTTTTAACCTGGTTTGTGTGCAAAACCAGATAGGTATGTAACTTTGCATCTCTCCAGTGTTTCTTCGTGCTGCTTGAGACCCATTCACTTTCTGGATCAAGATCAAAGGCATTTTTTACTCTTTCCCGTGAAAAGGTTTACTCTAAACATGTAAGGATTACCTACTCCCATTAACCACCAACTTATTGAGGCCCTCCTAGTGTCTCTGTATGAGCCACTGTTCTAGGTTAGGGTTGGTTGGGAAATTCCTGAAGATTGGGGGGGTGTTGAAACCTGAGGAGGGGGTGTTGGCGAGGGGTGTATAATAGAAATGTTATAAGCACATAAAGTTACAGTATGAATTCAGCAGGAACTCCTTTGCCTATTAGGCCACACACCCCTGATGCAGCCAATCCTCCTGAAGCTTACAGGGCTCTTATCACAGGGCCTACTGTAAACTCCAGGAGGATTGGGTGCATCAGGGGCGTGTGGCCTAATATGCAAAGGAGTTCCTGCTACAAAAAAAAGCCCTGGACCTCCCAAAGTCCTTGCTGAATTCATACTGTAACCTTATGTGCTTTTAACATTCTATTGTTTATTATATGCAGTTACATGTTGTTACAATTTATTGTACACTTTATGTAACTTGCAACATAGTCCTGGGTGGTTTTTCAGCCTTCTAAGTGGTGTATTTTGTGGCTGATTTTCCACACTGCAGCCATTATTTGAATACTTACCACCTGGAGGTTGGCAACCCTGCTTCTAGGCATGCATGTCCTTTGGACTGGGGCAAGCTTCAGTCCATGCAGAGATGCATCAGGCAGCCTCCTCTGACAACAGGCAATTCATCTCCATCCAACAACAACTCCTCAAAAGGAGTAATTTAAATGTAACAGGGGATGTACCGATGGCCATGGCCAAAGGTGGCTTTAAAAGAAAAGATAAAGCCTACAATTCAAAATCTCAACCAATTAATACAAAACTCAAACAACAACAACAACAACAATATGTAGCCTTAAATAAAACTGTCCTCAACTGCATCCTGAAGATTGAAAGTGAGAAGCAGGGCTTTTTTTGAGCAGGAACGCAGTTCCGGCTGGCTTGGCACCAGGGGTGTGGCCTGATATGCAAACGAGTTCCTGCTCGGCTTTTTCTATAAAAATCCCTGTGTGAAACAATGGTGACATCAGGGGGTGTGGCCTACTATGCAAATGTGTTCCTGCTGGGCTTTTTCTACAAAAAAAGCCCTGCTGAGAAGTAGGCTTCCCAATCCCCAGGTCCCAGCGGGGGATCCCCCGGTTTTACAGGTTTCCCCCTGCCCCCAGTCAGCTGGGGGAAACCCCACCCCCACAGTCACCATGCACCTCTAGAGCTCCGGCAGGTTTAGAAACCTGCAAAAAGGTCCGTTTTTAAAATGTGTGCCTTTAAAGTTGGTCAGGAAACAGGAAGCGCTTCATGGGGAAGGGTCAGCAGCATTTTCGTCAGAGCACAGAGCCTCCGTTTGTTTTGATTTCATTTTCAGAGCAAGTAAAGTTGTGGAGGAACCAAACCCAGTAAGTGTGTGTGTGTGAGAGAGAGGGAGGGGACAGGGGATTCCCTGGCTTGGAGGCCCTCCCCCCCTGCTTTAGAAAGTGGGGTGGGGGAGGGAAATGTCTACTGGGCACTCTATTATTCCCTATGGAGAACGATTCCCACAGGGAATAATGGGGAATTGATCCGTGGGAATCTGGGGCTCCGGTGTGTGTGGGGGTGTTCTTTGAGGTAGAGGCACCAAATTTGCAGCATAGCATCTGATGCCTTTCCTCAAAATACCCTCCAAGTTTTAAAAGGATTGGAGTGGGGGGGAAATTCTATGAGCCCCCAAAGAAGGTGCCCCTATCCTTCATTATTTCTAATGGAGGGAAGGCATTGAAAAGGTGTGCAGTCCCTTTCAATGTGATGGCCAGAATTCCCTTTGGAGTTCAATTGTACTTGTTCCAACCTTGCTCATGACTCCATCCCCAAAGTCTCCTGGCTCCACCCCCAATTCCCCAAATATTTCTTGAATTGGACTTGGCAACCCTACTGAGAAGATTGTTTTTCAATCATGGGGCTGTCACTGAAAACGCCCTTTTATCTCATGTGCCCACTGCATGAGCTTATTCAGTTGGTGGGACAGTTAAGAGGGTCTCTCCTTGTGTTAATTTTCTATTAGCAGAAGACACGTCTAGCAGCAGACTGGAAACTTCTTCCCCTTCCTGCTCAGCCACTGAGCTTGCCTCTCCCCTTCCTGCTCAACCGCAGTGCTGTTCCCGGCAAGCAGAGGACCATTCAGGAACAACAGGAGAGACAACCCAGGGGTCCCCAGTGGGAATCAGCAACAATCCCACCCCCCCTTCTTCCTCTTGTGGAAAATTATCTCTGGATCAAATTCACTGATTGGAATTCCTAGTTCTGATCAGAGAGAAAATGGAGCTGTTTCCAAACGGGCCTTGCTTTGTTGTTTGGGTGGGGTTATTTCCTAGTGGAAATTTTTTTTTTAAAAAAAAAATAAAGTCAGAATCAAGAGAAATGCTAACATGTCCTAAACCATAACAAAAAGATTTAAAGCCATATGTTGATAACACCATGGAATAAAACAGTCAAAGAAGACCCTTATGGGCATATGCAGAGACAGGCATTTCCTTGCTGTTCCAAAGGCACAAGCTTTATGCTGGCATTTCTGTTCCTCTTGGGAACCACAAATGCAATGGGCCAACTATCTTCTTCAAGGAAGAGATGGTCCAAGGATTTAAATCTTAAAACCCTGCAGCATCATAACAGCCAGTCAGGTAAGTCTTCCAGATGCTGCCAGCCAAGATTATCCAGCAGGGTAACTGGGGCAAGTTTGGAGCCCCTACCCAGGCTGGAGGCCAGATTGAAAAGGGGGCAAATCACAGGTGCTTTTACACACACATAAGAACGTAAGAGAAGCCATGTTAGATCAGGCCAATGGCCCATCCAGTCCAACACTCTGTGTCACACAGTGGCCAAAAAAATTTATATATACACACACACTGTGGCTAATAGCCACTGATGGACCTCTGCTCCATATTTTTATCTAAACCCCTCTTGAAGGTGGCTATGCTTGTGGCCGCCACCACCTCCTGTGGCAGTGAATTCCACATGTTAATCACCCTTTGGGTGAAGAAGTACTTCCTTTTATCCGTTTTAACCTGTCTGCTCAGCAATTTCATCGAATGCCCACGAGTTCTTGTATTGTGAGAATCATGTATTGTGAGAATCATGTAATGTGAGAATCACACAATCATGCACTTTCAATCCACTTCCAAAGCACTTTAGCAAACATGTGGAAGTGGATTTCGCTGTTTCGCACAGTGATATCCGACTTCAGAAGACCCTTCAGCAACAGCAGGAGAGTCCGCTTGCGGGATCGGGCAAGGTATAAATTGAAAAATTGAAATATTAAATATAAATTGAATTGAAATTAAAATTCAAAGTGCATTATTTAATGTGTGTAAAAGTGCCCTACCTGTCTCACTAGAAACACCTGGAGTTGAATCACCACTCCTTGCTTGAATACCTTCCCCCGTTCTCTGGCAGATCAGAGCCAATGGTTGGATGGAAATTTCTTGCCCTTAAGTTTTGAAGTAACCAAGACCAGCCCTAGACTGTCTGGCACCCTAGGCAAGGCTAACTTCAGGCAACGCCCCCCCCCCCCCCCCGCACTGATAAAATCACTGAGTCACATGGGGGTGCCCAATTCATCACCCTAGAAGACTGGCACCCTAGGTAATCTCCTAGTTTCAGAATGTAAGCTTATACATTATACATTTATACATGCTGAATAAAACTTGGTTGGTCTTAAAGGTGCTACTGGACTCCAACTTTATTCTGTTGCTTCAGACCAACACAACTGCCCACCTGGATCTAAATACAATCAACTGGTTCGTCCCCCAATAGTACAGATCTCCTTTCTGTCTAGGAGCTTTCTGTTTGTTGCTTTCTATAGAGTGACAGCAATATAGTCACGGCTGTAAGGAAATACAGAAGTCTGTAACCTTTTGAAGTTTAGACTGCAGCTTTCCCGTTTACGATAGTGGAGTCAGCCTTCCAGCCAACAAAGCCATCTTAAAGGCAGCTCTTTTAAAAGATTCAAATACTTAACAATAAGGCAATCTACAGCAAAGCAATTATCTGTTAGGGAGAAACCCGCCCTGAATCCAGCTTGTTCTTCCGGAAAGACGCCACTTATTGGTGCCCAATCTTCTAGTCTCTGAAACAAGAACTTAGTATAAATTGTGGCAATGATGTTAATTAGGCTAATGGGGTGGTAATTACTGGGTTACTTTTTATTTTCCTGCTTCCAAAGAGGAATGATAGAGCTTGCACTCCAACCCCAAGGAATACAGAGACCGAGACAAGGAGGGGCCTGTTGGTAGAGCAACTCTTTGGCGTATAGAAGGTCTCAGATCCAGTCCCTCACATCTCCAGTTAAGGATCAGGTACCTTATTAGGTGATGTGTGAAATTCCTCCACTTTAGATGCTGGAGAGCTGCTGCCAGTCTGAGTAAACAATAATGACCTTGCTGGGTTGAGGGTCTGATTCAATATAGAAGACAGCTTCATGAATCAAAAAGTCCAACAATGGCAAGAACTCACTGAAGATGTTTAATTATTTATTTAAAACATTTCCGTGCCACCTTTCCACCCAGATTGGGGTTCCCAAGGTTGCTTGGAAAGACTATAGCATCAATGATACTTTCTCCAGGTGTCTGAAGTGTCACTCTTTGTTTGTTTGTTCGCTCGTTCGTTCATTCTGGCCTTTCCCCTAAAAACAGGACTCAAGGTAGCTTTGGACACCCATTTAACCTGGGAAACCTGCCTAGCTCTGCAGTACTGCTTCTGTGCCAAAGTATGCACACAAAAAGGGGTTGTTGTTTTTTTTGCTTTGTACTTACAGAGAACAGAATAACAAACATATAGGAACCACTACTTTTTACTTTAAAGCCCTCCCTAAGTTTGTAACTGAGGAATGTGATTGGGGTAAATGAAGCATGATTTTGAAAGACAAGAGTACAATTATCAGTACAATTCTCTTCAATGACAAGAACTGTGTAACTGTACTAACTGGAAAATACCCCAGTCAGTTACATTATCTGCAGGGCCTTTCTTATTTTCCCATGAATGATAAGCCAGTCACTTAGGTGGACAGTTGTGAGACTTTAAAATATCATTGTGTCCTTTATGTTCCCCCCATCTTGGAATATATTAAATAAAAAGCTACTGCTTTTAGTCTGTTAATTATGCTACTCAGTTCTTCTACACCGGCCACTGGCTGCTAGCCACATCATAGAGAAATACACATATTTGGCTTAACATAAATTGCAGCCAATCTACTTTCTCTGGAATATGCCCATTTATGACGGGAAAAACAAGGAAACACTTTTTTTTGTCTGCAAATAATGTATTTGCTGCCATCTTGTGGCCATCTGTCAGAAATAGATGGCACAAATATTTCTTCAGAAGACTAATCCTGCTGTGGAAAGATTTCCTAAAAGGGTGGTCTTTGATGGCTACAAAAACAAAGAACAGACCCCGGTTTAGTAATCATTAATCAGAAACAGAAGAAAAGTTCTAAAGTGGTAAACTTCCAATACAAGTAGACAGGGCTTTTCTTGTAGAAAAAACCCCAGCGGGAACTCATTTGCATATTAGGTCACACCCCCTGACATCACCATTGTCCCACACAGGGCTTTTTTTTGTAGAAAAAGCCCTGCAGAATTCATTTGCATATTAAGCCACACCCCCTGATGCCAAGCCAGCTGGAACTGCGTTCCTATGTGCTCCTGCTCAAAAAAAGCCCTGCAAATAGATGATTTTGTTAAACCTTAAAGGCATTTAGGGAAACAGAAACTGTGCAGGAAAAATTAATTTAAAAAACAGCATATGGAATAGATAAGCTATGTGGTCCCAAAATGGTGGGCATTTACAGCAAGTAGGATTTAAATCAGGGATTTATAGATAGGTCTATTAGTTGTCATTTGATGGTCTGTCACCCTATGACTTATAATTGCCATTATGTCTGTCAGCAGTAAAGTTCTTTGCCCCCCTTCCCTGTGGTTCCCAACTTTTTCTCATCTAAGTTCGTCAAGCATTGAATGACACTAAACCCCCTCTAACATGGCACAGGATGCCAAGGACACTGTGGACTCAGTGTGGTATCAGCATCTCTGTATGTGCAAAGTGCAGAGTCTGGAACCTGCAGTCTCAAATGCTTTCAAGGTGTCCATTAGGATTGGCTTAACATGCCCCCTCCCCTCCGATCAAACTACTGTTGCTAAATTCAGCCTGCCAGTCTTATAGTCCAATCTGTGTGTAGTGGGGTACGTTCAGCTCAATGGGGCCACCACTGAGAAGTCAAAGAAGGGCAAGACATGGGAGCAGCTTGTGTGACCTTAGGGAAGCCAACCCTGCCATTTGTGACTCCGCCTAATACAGATGGTCTTTGAACAAAGAAGGAAGCAAGTTGTGGAAGTGTGATGGTGTGTGATCAGAAAGTTGGACTAGGATTGGGGGGGATCCACATTCCTCACTCTGCAGTGCAGCTCACTGGGTGACCTCGAACCATTCATGATCAACCTAACCTACCTTATAGGATTGTTGTAAGGGTTTCAGATATTTTAGTTTTTAGTTCCTGGGGTGAAAGGCTGGATGAAAATGTACTTGATGGATAGACAGAATGTGGAGTGTTTCTTCAAAAAAGTAAGAGAATGGTGCTGTGCCACGTGGTGAGCAGTGTAAAAAAGGGTTCATTTTGACCATTTGGTGCAGTGTTTTGTAAATGGAATGTGCCACTGGATGCCACTCTTGCTTCATGTTTAGCACTGTCATAATAGTATTACTTTGGATCTGCCTTTTTCTGATTTTAAAAACTTTTGCTTCTCAGAAATCTGTTTTCCTTCTTGTTCTCTAATATCCCAGTAAGGCAGATGCTTTAGTTTTCACTTGACCCAACTAATGAGAAATAATGACTTTTAATAGACTACAGTGTGTATATTAGTAACCTACAGACTATGAATGCAGGAAAAAAAAGGGAAACTCGATCATTGGAAGACACCAAGTGCCTTCCTCTTCCTAGATCTGGGCAAAGGAAGAGATAGACCAGTGTTTCCTGCTTCATGAAGCCGCCTTATACTGAATCAGGCCCTTGGTCCATCAAAGTCAGTATTGTCTACTCTGACCTGGCAGTGGCTCTCCAGGGTCTCAGGCAGAGGTTTTCACATCACAAACTGCCTCGTCCTTTTAACCAGAGTTGCTAGGGATTGAACTTGGGGTCTTCTGCATGCCAAGCAAATGCTCTACTACTGAGTCACAGCCCTTCCCTTGTACCTGTCTAGCATTTGAGCAGACAGATTTTTTTTGTCACAGCAAAGATGATACTCAAGGAAAAGAAAGAGGGGAACAATTGTCTCATGAAGTCCCTCATAGACTCAAGACTGTACATGGCTGGAAGAATTGGGCTTGAGTTGGTTCCATGGCCCAAAAGTTCTTTCTTCTAGTAAGCTGGTTGTGCTGTAGTGGTTAAAGGTTCAGATCAGCATTTTGCTATGGAAGCTCACTGGGTGACCTCAGGCCAGTCACACAATCTCGGCTTGATCTACTTCACAGGATTTTTGTGAGAATGAAATGGAGGTGAATGATGTAAACCTCTCTAGATTCCCATTAGGGAGAAAAGTGGAGTATAAATAAAGTCAATAAATAGTAGTCATTGAGCAAATTTCAGCTGGAAGATAACCTGGAGCGAGGATTTCTAACCTTTTCTTTAATGAGAACACCTTCTGAGTAATGAAAAATCTTCTTGACCTGAGGTGTTGTGGTGACCTCTGACCTCGCCGGGAGATCTTAACATACATGAAAGGTTGCGGGGGAGAAGACAATTTCTGAGATTCTGCCCCCCACAAATTATTCAGAGTGTGAAGTAAGTCCTTGAGTAGTATTTAGTGGATCCTTTGTGAGCAAGCATAAAGGGAATTATAAAACATTGCCCAGAGGAAGACATTCAGTCAAAATGTTTTGCAAGTTGTGTTGCGTTTCATCAGTCTTATTAGAGCCTCTCTTTAGGCTCTGGGCTTGTGGTATAATATGACAAAGATTTTTTTGTCACTCTGAAAATTCTTTCTCACCCAAAATAACATGCAGAATGATAAACATTCTTTAGTTTCTGAGGTGACTGCATTGTGTCACCTTCCTATCACACAAAATGTGGTCCCCTCTGTTTAGTGAGAGGGTCTTTGCCTGCCTGTTGACAGGGGGGGGGAAGGAGGGAGATGTTTGGAGTGGCAGCAGTGACTGAAGGACAATCATCATTGCAGAGAATTCTTGCTCTCTGAGAGCTGGAAGAGGCACCTCAGACAGCAGGGCCTCAGCCGGAAGGCTCTGGCAGTGCCATGGAAACCGTGACAGGAGCAGCATCTCCCTCAGGCATTGAAGTCTAGCGGAGGATGCAGCAGCGGCAAGCACGTAACTCATAGGAAAGGAAAGGTTAAAACTGAGGTTTCCTTCTGTCACTTTCTCTTCAGCCCTCCATTTTTGTTTCTAAGGAGAACTGAGGAAGAAGGAAATAGCAAAATGTCTCTATGACACCTTCAAGATTCACAGATGGATAGCACTGTAACCTAAACCCAAATGATTTTTAAAATAGATCTGTTGGTTCTACCATATATTTTTTTTTAACCTGGAGCAGCCTAAAATAGTTGCCCACCTGGAATTCATCAACAGGAAAGGACAGAGACTCAGAATGCTGCCACCAACAATGCATTGCCTTTGGTGATGGGACTCTATTTCCAGGTTTAATTACCCCATTCATAAGAGCCAGACTTGTGTTTTATCAGTCTGCAGTGCTCAGCCTTCCGCCAGCCTCAAGAACTTTCCCCTGATGGAACGTTCCTTAGACAAGACTTCCAACTTGACTGAGCAATGGTAACAAAGTAGTCAGGAGGCCTCCTGCACTTCTGTTGTTCCACTGAATGTGCAAAACAGAAACGTGGAGGACATTTTTAAGAAGGGACGAGACCTGTAGTAGAATGGAAAGTGCCTTTATAATAAAATGGGTTTGTAGTCTACTGCAATGAAAGGTATTATCTTGCTTGTGCTGCATTGTCTTCTGCCATTGTAATTCCACTTTCTGCCTTGTTTGCTGTGTATCTTGCTTTAGGCAGTTTGTTCCCATTGTTTTCTAAGTCTATAATCCTAGTCCTGTTGCATTGTTCATTGAACGTCATTGAGTATCTGACTGCATCGCTTCATATTGTGTAACCTACAGGGCTTTTTTTGAGCTGGAATGCACAGGAATGCAGTTCCAGCTGGCTTGGTGTCAGGGAGTGTGGCCTAATATGCAAATGAGTTCTTGTTGGGCTTTTTTAAAAAAAGCCCTGTGTGAAACAATGGTGACATCAGGGGGTGAGGCCCAATATGTAAATGAGTTCATGCTGGGCTTTTTCTACAAAAAAGCCCTGGTAACCCACATTCTGTAATTAATTGCTCAATTAGATTTATTGCAAAGTGGAAGGAGGCCTGTGAACCAGAGAGATGGTGAGACTGACTGGATGTTGAAACCAGAGGTGCCACCAAAGTCTGTCCTGTTTTGGCTTGCCAGCATCGTCTTAGCAAATGCCAGGAGATGTTGAGGGTGGTGCCTAGGGAGGGAGGAATTTGGAGAGGATGTGATGTGATTTCTAATGACACTCTAGGAATTTCCGCTATTATTAATGGTAAAGAGTACAAAAACATGAGTAAATTCCTAGCACGTCTCTATGGGAGCTATTTTATGGCCATTTCCCCATCCACTCTTTGTTGAAATTAGGACTGACGGTAAGAACACTCACCTAGCCCACCTTGGTATACAAATGTCAACATGTCATTTGGAGCCCTTTGCCATTTGACTGGGCTCAAAGAATCACTTGAAGGCTGGAAAGCAACTGAGAAAGATTCACTCTATCAGGGACTCCACGCAAGAAGTGCTTTGGTATCTTTATACAGTTCCTGTAGAGTTTATACATTTAGAAATAGTTAATGTTGCAGAGCACTTTGAGTGTTGGACTAGGAGACCCAGGTTCAAATGTCCACTGTGCCATGGGTGAACTTAGACCAGTCACACTCTCTCTCAGACAGCCAGTTTGGTGTAGTGGTTACAAGCAGTGGACTCTAATCTGGAGAACTGGGTTTGATTCCCCACTCCTCCACAAGCAGCCAGCTGGGTGACCTTGTGTCAGTCACAGATTTTGAAGGAGGTGTTCTCTCAGGAGCAGTTTCTCAAAAGAGCTCTTTCAGCCCCACCTACCTCATGGGGTGTCTGTTGTGGGGAAAGGAGATTGTAAGCTACTCTGAGACGGTGTGAAGGGCGGGGTATAAATCCAACCTCCCCTCCTCCTCATTCCTAACAAGGGGTTGTTGTGAGTATAAAATGGAGGAAGGAAGAATCTCTACTCTGTTGTGAGTATAAAATGGAGGAAGGAAGAATCTCTACTCTGCCATGGAAAGCTACTGCTGACTTCAGGCTCATCACTCCTTTTCAGTATAATCTTCCTCAAAAAGCTGTTGTGAGGATAACATGGGGAAAGGAGAACCATCTATGCCACCCTGAGCTCCTTAGAGGAAATTACATCAGTGCAGGGGTGGAATTCTAGCAGGAGCTCCTTTGCATATTAAGCCACACACCCCTGATGTAGCCAATCCTCCAAGAGCTTACAAAAAAGAGCCTTGTAAGCTCTTGGAGGATTGGCTGCATCAGGAGTGTGTGGTCTAATATGCAAAGGAATTGCAAACTCCTGCTGGAATTTCACCGCTGCACAAGTGGATTTATTTATATATGTATACCCTGCTTCAGCTATAGTTCTCATTGTGGCTAATGGCAGATAGGTAAAAACAAAGACTGGCATTTGTATACTTTTTGCCAGACTTTTTTTTTTAAAGCTGAACATTAAACATAGCATTTTAGCATTTGTAAACCAATTGCTTTATGACTGTTACCCTTATTGAGTTGGATGCAACCAATTTTTTTGCTGATGAAAAAAGAAAGAGGAAACCCCTGTGACTGCCCTGAAAGACTAAGCCGGGCATCATAGGACCTGCACAGGCAAAAGCCATGCAGACAGCAGTAAAGAGGGGAATTGGGCAAGACTGAGTGAAAAAGCTGACTGGATCCAACCCATTGACTACACTGGGCAAATCTTTTTGTGCACTGAAAATCTGAACAGCATTTTAGTTGTTGATTTGTCATTTGATAACATTTCATGACACTTATGCACTGATAGGACTTAGGAGCTGAAAGTTACTTAAAACAAACAAAACTTATGAACAGTTGGAAAATTCCACAGTGTGATAAAACACTGACAGCTCAGGTGCTTATTGGAGTCCACTGAAACCAAAACTCTTATTGCCAGCTGATACAGAAGCTTTGAAAACCTCAATCTGTGTTTCTGTCTGTCTCTCTGCCTTTAATTTTCAGTTTCCTAACTCCCAAGGTGGAAAAACTCCCGTTGTTCCACCAATCTCCACAATCTGTGCATTTGTTTGATACCTCCTTTGTTTCTCTCAACAATTAGAGTAAATGTCCAAAGTTGGCTTTGATTTATAAAAAAACAGATGATACAATCTTTTCCCAGCTCCAGAAGATTTGGATGGGAGACGACTTTGAACAGGAGGGTGTAATTCTGTGAGAAGAAAGCTTTTAGAATATATTTACAAGAGCAGGTTTGGCACCACTGCTTCTTATTTTGGAAATTGAGACCATCTCTTTGCCCTTGAATCAAGCCAGATGTGCACTCTTGCAGATAAGAAAAAAGGGGAAAGTAGGTGGAAACTGTACAAGTGCAACCATCTGAACATTGTCCAGAAATTTTTAAAAAAATTCAGAATGGCAATCTGCCAACTCACTGATGCTTGTCTGCAAACAAGATCAGGTAATTAAGAATCCCAGGACAAATTTGGTTCTGGGGAATTTTTTCCGATGTCCATAGACTTGGGACAATAGAATTTGTAAGATCCTCAAGAAAAATCTATCAAGTGATGTTACAGAATATTGGCTGAAAATGGATCCCTGCGGATTTTAAGAGAAAAAGCACATGCTGAGTTCTTTCTTCTCCTCTGAAAGGAATGCCTGGCTTCTTGTTCTTGCAAGGGACTCCCTGAGCCTGCCCTGATGAGGGTAGAATACCTAAGAAGGAGGATTGAGCTAACATTAGCACCCCCCTTCACTTATAATAGATGTCAAGGCAGAACCACAGAAAAGTACGCTAGAGTCTGTATCCAGCCATCAGGGTGTACACCTCAAAAATGTATAGCGTCAGTTCTGCATGAGAAAGTTTGGAAGGGCATTATTATCATTTTCATTAAAATGTTGGGAGTATGGTAATCATATTGGGTAGTTGTTGTAATCAATACTGGGAAAATACTCCCTGGTGAAAGCAATAATCATGCCCTTTTCCAATGATACATTTAAAAAACCCCTCCCCCTTGTAGTCAGCGGGAGCAGGGCAGAGGGAGAAGTGTGTTCCAGTCCACAGTTGGTGCACAGCACTTCTGCCCCTTAAACTGTAAAGGGCCATGCTTTTCTTTGGAGGGCAGACCTGGCCTCTGGGCTCAGAAGGTTAGGTCTTCTCATAGAAAAGAATGGCCCTTTAAACTGTAAAGGGCAGGAGTGCAATGGACCAGTTGAGGAGTGCTTCCCCCTCCTCCCTAGCCACTCCTGCTGCTTCTCCTACTATTCCCAATTCTGCTGTTATCAGAACAGAAATACAGGAATAAATAGAGCCTCCTCCCCATTTTCACAACTGGTTATTGCTGATATATTTATTACAGAAATATCGGATAGATACTTCATCAGGTTGGCTACCCAAGTGAATAACTCTATCCAACCACACGTGCCCAAAATGTGGAGTTTTTCTTGCATTCCTTTGTATTCCTGCACCCCTTTCTGATCTTTCCTGGGTTCATGGGGCCCACAAAGAGGCATAGCCGCTCAGACTGAGGGAAAGAAGAAGAAGGGGTTGAAACGTGTCCTCGTCATCTGCAAACATAGCTTGACTGACAGAAGAGCTGAAGTTCACTCACGGTGGTTTCTCTGTGCAGATGTTAAGATACAAGCTACCATCTTGAGGCAGTATACCCATACACCCTCATGTTGCCTACAAATAACATATTTAACCACATAGACTCTAGACGGAATAGGTACAGGGGAGGGGCATGGCTTACTGGTAGAACATGTTCTTGACATGTAGAAGGTGCCAGGTTTAATTGCTGGCATCTCCAGCTGAAAGGATCAGGTAGGAGTTGATATGAAAGACTTCTGCTTGGAACCCTGGAGTCTGAGTAGACAATGCTGACCTTAATGGACCAAAGATCTGATTCAGTATAAGGAAGCTTCATGAGTTCATTTATGTAGTAGGTAGCAATGAATGATCATGCATCCATTAATAGAGCCATCATGGTGTAGTAGTTAGAGCAAGGCTTAGGAGCCACATGTGGCTCTTTCACACATATTGTATGTCTCTTGAAGCCCTCACCACCCCATTGGTCGACGGCTTGGAGAATGCATTTAAAGTTAAAGTTGCTTTATTTCCACCTCTCCCTCCTCCATCTCCTTCCTTCCTTCCTTCCTTCCTTCCTTCCTTCCTTCCTTCCTTCCTTCCTTCCTTCCTTCCTTCCTTCCTTCCTTCCTTCCTTCCTTCCTTCCTTCCTGTCTTGCGGTTCTCAAACTTCTGATATTCATTCTATGTGGCTCTTACATTAAGCAAGTTTGGCCACCTCTGGTTAGAGAGTCAGACTACGGACTAAGAGACCAAGTTCAAAGTCCCACTCTGCCATTGAAGCTTACTGGGTGACCCTGAGTCAGTCACATACTCTCAAACTAACCTACCATGGATGGTTGTTGTGAGAATAACATGGAGAAGGGGAGATGTTGTAGGCCATTTTGAGTTCCTATTCAGAAAGACAAGTGGCTGTGTAAATGAAGCCAGTCAATAAATGAATCAACAATAACCATGAATACTGCCTTACACCATAGGCAGACACCCTATTGACTCTGTAAACCACTGCCTTGAAGGTCAAAGTTTGGAGAGATGCAGTTTTGTCTGTTAAACTTATGGCTTAAAAGGGGAAGCAGTTCATCAATACAGACAGTACTAGGAAAACAAGATGGAGGGTCAAAGGTAAATCACAAGAATGCCTTGCAACAGAAATACAAAATCAGTTGGGCCAATACCTCATTCAGAAAGGTATGAAAATGTATAAGTAATCTGATAAGGGAATAACATGTTAAAATAAAACAAAGTTTGAGTCCAGTGGCATCTTTAAGACCAACATGCACACAAAAGCTTCTACTCAGGATTAATGTTGTTGGTCTTAGAGGTGCCATTGGACTCAAACTTTGCTATGTTGCTTCAGATCAACATGGCTACTCACACGAATCTATGTTAAAATATAATGAGCCTTCTGTCCATATGATCATCCTAAACACTCTGTAAATTAGTACACAAGAAAACTCATTTTATGTTCTGGCTTGGAACTGATCTGATGCTGCTGCAGATGTTGAACTTACCACTTTGAGGATTCAATCCCACCTCTAATGACCTGATTACTGCAATGTATTTTCCCTCTGTTATACATCTGATACAGAGTTCAGTTCTAAATTGCAATTCAGCTGCCTCCTGTAGCAATTCATCTCCAGCAATATCCTCCCCCCTCCTTAATCTAAGGAGGATATTAAATGAGTATACAGTCTGGAGTCTCATTATGTTTTAATGCATATAATATCATCCAATTTTGTATATGCTTTTAGTAGCTTTTCATATGAGGTCTTTACCCAAGAGATCTGGTGTTTCTATTGCAATGCATATAGGAAGGAAGGTGGCACAGTACATAAAGGTGCCAGCCCTGGGTGATGAAATACCTGCAGATTGTGGAGGCGGAGCCTAGGGATGACAGAATTGGGGTGGGAAGGGACTTCTACAGAGTAGAATGCCATAGAGTCCACCCTCCAAAGCAGCCATTTTCTCAATGGAAACAGTTCTGTTGCCTAGAGTTGTTAAAGCAGATCTCCAGGTCTCATCTGGAGGTTGGCTACCCTAATGTAACCTGATCTCGTTATATCTTGGAAGCTAAGCAAGGTTGGTACTTGGATGGGAGCCCACCGAGGAAGACTCTGCAGAGGAAGACAATGGCAAACCGCCTCTGCTTCTCCTCACTTCCTTGAAAACTCCTTGCTGGGGATGCCATAAATTGGTTGCAGTTTGATGGCACCAGGTGGGAAGCCATGTTGGTCTGAAGCAGTAAAACAAAATTTGAATCCAGTGGCACCTTTAGGACCAACGAAGTTTTATTCAAAGTATAAGCTTTCATGCACACACACATTTCCTAAGATACATTGATATGGAAGTTAACTGTCTGTATATATAGACAGAGGGTGAACAGCAAATTAACATACAATCAGGACTTTTTTTGAGTAGGAATGCACAGGAATGCAGTTCTGGCTGGCTTGGCACCAGGGGTGTATGGCCTAATAGGCAAATGAGTTCCTGCTGGGCTTCTTCTGCCAAAAGCCCTGTGTGACACAATGGTGATGCTAGGGGCGTGGCCTAATATGCAAATGAGTTCCTGCTGGGCTTTTTCTACCCCCCCTGCCAACATACAACAAAACTGTTTTAACTAATGCAAAGTCCAAACAGGAATAACAAACTAAGTTTATATGGTCACCATTTGGTTCCAAATATTTCTTCAAAACCTGTTTTTTTTTTTAAAAAAAATCTGGTAAGTGGCTCCATCAAGTTCTCTGCAGTTACTGCAGCATCTTGCACAAAGCGCTATTAAAAAGTCAGGCTTCCAATCTTGAAACGCTTGGCGTTCTGTCGCCTCATTACGAACATCCATATTCTGCTCGAATGCTGCTGGCAAGAGGTGAAAGGCATCCGGGGTGAAAAGAAATTAGTTTCATTACGCAGTAATTACAGGCAAAAATTGTGATCACTGGCTTCAGTCGCCCTCTCAAGTATTCTAGCGCTGCTGGTTAAAAAGATCTTGATCTATGCCGTTCGGTTAATGATCAACAGTTTTAGAAAAGACATTTCCTGGCAGCGTGGTCTTTGAATTATTGGGGGCCTTCCTTCCTTCTTCCCCGGTTGCTGGATCTTTCAAACTGTTGAGCACTAATAAATGGAGACGCTTCTTCTTCGTCTATCTTGTGCTAAAAATGTTTTTATGCCCTTTGAGAAACATATATTTTGATCATCAGCCTTCCAAGGAGGAGGAGGAAAAGAAATAAATGTAATAAGGAGGTGCCATTGGAGAGAAATCTCGGGATGTGAGAGCTGGAGTTGTAGCTGCGAAATTGCTAACAAGAAAAGTAAGCCTTTGGCAGATGGAACTGCTTGGTTGAGCCTGAGGGAGAACAGAGGAATAGAGGGATGTATGACCCCAAAATTACCCTGGCCCATATCTTCAAACGGATGCTGTTCATGGTTGCAAGACAGCTTTTCGGGGACACCCACACCCAGCTGCCAAACATATGTGTATATGTCTGCACACACAAACATACATGCTTAGTGAGCTAAAAGGAACTACTAGGTCATTTGACTGTGAGCTCCATTGCTGAATGAATGTGTTATCATGGAATGTTCTCAAATATTCTGACTACAGAAGGAGAAATGAAAAAAGTTTTAAAAGGCTGTTGTGTACTATCAGAAATGTCAGACTGCAGCCAGGGAGGGGGTAATATATGACTGCTGTCACATAAAATGTGGAGTTAGCATGTAAGAAGATTGGAACCCCTGACCTACTAATTCTGAACGTATGTAGGATTTCTTCCTTTGCTTGTTTTTACATGAAGGAGCCCTCAAATTTTTGCCCTGCCTATTGTATGCTTATGTGGCTCACTGGCGTATCAGTGAAGGCTGGGCAGGAGAACTGAATGACTTGTGCCTTTAGGGGGTTTTTTAGTGTGTAAAAATGAACACATAAAAGTGCCTTCCACTGAATCAGGCCATTGGTCTGTCAACAGCCTTGAAAACTGTGGCCCATGCCAACTTATTGAGACATTTGGAGTAAGGCATGTGTTCTGGATTTGGTTCAAATCATGCCTTATGGGTAAGACTCAGAAAATTGGGAGATCAGCTATCACGAGAGGGGCTTGTCTTGTAGTGTTCCATGCTTTTCAGCCTCTATGTAAAGCCTTTGATTCTAGAATAGGTTGTCAGCAATTTGCTGATGATACCCAGCTCTATATTTCTGAATTCAAAGAACCTGATTCTGTAGAGGTCCTGAACCAGTGCCGTGGTTAAAACTGAATCCTGACAAGATGGAGGTAATGCTGGTGGGGAAGGATGAAGTCTTGAAGGACAATGCACTTCCCACATTTGATGGGACCCAGCTGATACTCAGGGCTTTTGTTGTAGCAGGAACTCTTTTACACATTAGGCCACACACCCCTGATGTAGTCAATCCTCCAAGAGCTTACAGGGCTCTTAGTGCAGGGCCTACTGAAAGCTCCCGGATGATTGGCTACATCACAGGTGTGTGGCCTAATATGCAAATGAGTTCCTGCTTAAAAAAACCCTGCTGATACTCATCAGCTTGGTTAAGAGTTGAGGGATTAGAGTGGACCAAGGACTACTACTGGAGAAATGTGCTAATGCAATTGCAAAAATCAAATTCTTCCATCTTCATTTAGCCTGGAAGACGGCACCTTAACATGATGTGGTCAGTCAGGTTATAGTTACCACCAGGCTAGACTATTGTACTGTACTCTACATGGGTTTGCCCTTAAACTCAACTCAGAAACTCCAATTACTATCAGGCATTAAGTGGGGCATGCATGGGCACACCCATTCTACAGACATTCCACTGGTTACTGATCAGTTCCCAAGTTTAATTTGAGGAGCCAGTAATCACCCTTAATGGCCTTGGACCAACATGCCTGCAGGACTACCTCTCCTGCTATGCTCCATGGCAATGGCTTTGAGCAAAGTTGTTGCAGGTGCCACCTTGTGCATGGGCAAGATTGGCTATAAGTATTGACTGTGGTGACCTGACCCCCCACTTGTGGAATGGCCTGCTTGAGGTGGTCAGGAAGGCTCCCAGTCTTCAGCTGTTCCACAGGATGCACAAAATAGAAATGTTCAAGTGGGCCATTTTGTAGAAAAATAGGTGGTGAGCTCATCCAGGGATTGTTATGCAACTGCACCTACTATTCAATGGACAAGGAGGTGGAACTCCCAGAAGGAGGAGGTGGAACTCTCAGAAAGGTTCAGGAGCTGTTCTCCTGTGAGCTCCCACTGAATTTGAGGCCTGAAGTGGGCTATTTTTAAATAAAGAGATTACATCTGTAGTAGAATGGAATGGAACAGTTCAGGAAGAGAGGGCCTTTATAATGGAATGGGATTGTAGTCCACTGCATTGACTATTGTAGGTATCATCTTGCCTTTACTGCATTGTCTTCTACTTTTGTCATTCCGCTTTCTGCATTGTTTATGGCAGGGGTGTCATATGTCCGTCCTGCGGGCCTGTCTGTCCTCCAGATCAGGCCTGCCAGCAAGTAGCCATTGTCTGCTTCCCTTCTCCCTCGCCTACTTCTTTCGGTCTCCATTTTTTCTTTCTCTCCTGTGAGGAGGCAGTCAAGCAAAGGAGCGTCTCTTTGGTAGATGCTCAAGTACCTGCCAGTCCAGCTTGCAACATAAAATAGGTTGAATATCCCCAATCTGGTCAGACAACACCTCAGTCTTGTTTGGATTGAGTTTCAGCTTGTTAGTCATCATGCAGTCCGTTATCGTGACCAGACACCAATTTAGCATGTCCACAGCCTCACAAACCGATGATGAGTAGGAGAAATAGAGCTGCGTGTCATCAACATACTGATGGCGAGGCACTTCATAACCCTGGATGACCCCACTCAATGGTTTTATGGAGATGTTAAATAGCATGGGGGACAGAACAGACCCCAAAGGAACTCCATGCTGGAGAATCCATGGGGCTGAACGGTATTCCCCAAGCACCACCTTCTGGAGACAGCTCTCCAGGTAGGACCAGAACCACTGTAACGCAGTGCCCCCCATTCCCATCTCCACTAGCTGCTCTGGAAGGATATCATGGTTGATGGTACTGAAAGCTGCTGAGAGGTCCAGGAGTCTCAACAGGGTTGCTCTCCCCTTGTCGCACTCCTGGGATAGGTCATTATACAGGGCAATGAAGGCAGGGTCAGCCCTAGACTGTCTGGTACCCTAGGCAAGGCTAATTTCTGGTGCTCCCCCTGCACTGATAATATCACCGAGTCACATGGGAGATGCTCAATTCAGCGCTCTCAGAAGGCCAGTGCCCTAGGCAATAGCCTAGTGGCCGGGCTGGCCCTGGACTAAGGCTGTTTCTGTGCCGAAACCAGGCCTGAAATCGATGAGTTTCTGGTGGACTTATGCAAGAGTTAGTCCTGGGGGATTCATTGTCCTATTTGAATTT
The DNA here is from genome assembly GCF_032191835.1 of Heteronotia binoei. Classification (NCBI taxonomy): domain Eukaryota; kingdom Metazoa; phylum Chordata; class Lepidosauria; order Squamata; family Gekkonidae; genus Heteronotia; species Heteronotia binoei. The sequence continues at coordinate 28,884,540 of NC_083236.1, forward strand.
CTTACAAGAACATGAAGGCTTAAAAAAACAAAAAAACCCCATCACTACATGTATAAAACATCCTGTTTTAGAACTGCACTGTGGCTGCTGCTCCAGCAGGGTCCCTGCGCTCTTTTATGTTTCAGTAACACAAATTTGGGATGTAAATTCTGAGTCTGAGTGAAAGCTGTTCCTAGAGAACAAATTCCCCCTACGCATATCTCTGTGTGTTCCTTCACTTCCTTAAGGGTCCAGCTCTTGCAGGATGAAGACCCTGTGGGGGGGCCTTGGTTCCCAACACAGAGGGACTTGATGGTGCTGAGCATCTGGAAGAATTCACCAGATATTCATGTTCTTTAAAAAGTGTAACTTAAACTCAGCACGCCTGTCTGATTTGAGCCAATCACTGCTGCATTAGAGAACTTTCCTCTCTTCTTTTAGCCAAGATGTCAAAACTGCTTAAGCTGGTTTTCATTTTCCTGTGCCTCCCTATAGACCTTTTCATGATAATTCAATTTATTTCACATGAATGTGACATTAAAGAGTTCTTTGAAATCAATGCTGTGATACTGAGCCTGCTTCGGCGGGGAGGGCGGGATATAAATGCAATAAATAAATAAATAAATAAAAATAAATACTGAGAAGCTGAGCCTTTAAAATTAGGACCTTAGATTGTAAGCCACAGGTGCAATCCAGACAAAGCTAAAGGGCTGAGATTTAAGGATGTGCTTTTGGCTGGCTCCTTATGTCTGAGTTTGTTAAGTGTGAAAATCTTAACACTCTGGTAAAAATGATGGCCAAATAACATTGCAAATTAACCTGAGAAATAACACACCCTGTGGGGTGCTCTGCTTGCCACTAGCAGTCCTTCCCTACCTCATGTCTGTAGCATTGCCTTGGATGACTGGAGAAAGGTGAAGGGAGGCTGTTGCTGTCCCCTGGCTCCTCCCTTTCTCTGTAACTGCTGCTCACCCGCTTTTGGAGGAGGATCAGCCAACTTCTCCTCAGCCTGCCTCTGGGTCCTCTTTAAATAGCCCTGGGAAGCCCCACCCACCTGGGGCCTGCTTCTGGTCTAAAACCCCACGGCCTCATGACTGGTCAGCAGGGTTACCAGCTCTGGGTTGGGGGTGGAGCCTGAGGAAGGTGGGGCTTGGGGAGGGGAGGGACTTCAATGTGGTCTAGCTATAGAGTCTGCTTTCTAGTGGCCATTTTCTCTGGGTGAACTGATCTCTGTCACCTGGAGATAGTGCCTGGCAACCAGTGTCAACATTGCCAGCCTCCAGGTGGGGCTTGGAGATCTCCCGCATTTACAACTGATCTCGGGCTGGCAGAGATCAGCTTCCCTGGAGAAAATGGCTGCTTTGAAGGGTAAACTCTGTGGCAGTGTACCATCCTGAGGCCCCTCCCCTCCCCAAAACCTACCCTCTCCCAGATGCACCCCAAAGTAAAGGTATTTTCCAGACCTGGCAGCCTAGGGAGGGTTGTGGGGGAGCACAGTGTCACAGGAGCATTTTTTTAAAAAAATACAACCTCATCTACTTGCTAGCAGTTCATAAAGGAAGCGACAAAGGGTAGCTCTAGGAATCACTAGAAACTCTGTGGTTGCTGATCCCTCACACTGCGAGAGACTCATACGGGGGGGGGGGCGGGGATTCAGTTTTTGGAGGACCACCCCACATCTGATCCACCATGCTGCTTGAAACTCAGGCAGTACAAGGGGGAGAAGGTGGACAACTGTAGGGTGGTCAGGAGTCCTTCCCTGCACTGCCTGAGTGATTCTGGGGCCTTGAGGTTTGCCTGAGGGCCCAGAATCAGCATGACTGCCCCTGGTGATCCTTATTGTTTCTCTGATCCTCCTCATGCCCATGTCCTGCCCTGAGATGCATACTGATGACACCTGTCTCCTTTAAGTCTCCATTAGACCCAACTAGGCTTGTCAATCCCCAGGTCCCAGTGGGGGTTCTCCCATTTTCCCAGGCTCCTTTGGCCCCCAGTCAGTTGGCCGGTGGGGGGCGGGGGAAGTGCCTCCCCCACAGCCACCATGTGACTTTCCACCTCCGGAGGCTTCAGTCTCCGATCAAAGGCTTCCTCTTGGGATGGTGTGTCTGTGTTACTTTGAAGAAGTTGGCAGCAACTCATGAGTAGAGATACCAATCCCTCACTTCAAGAAGAAGAAGAAGACTGTAGATTTATACCCCGCCCTTCTCTCTGAATCAGAGTCTCAGAGCGGCTTATAATCTCCTCCCCACACAACAGACACCCTGTGAGGTGGGTGGGGCTGAGAGGGCTCTCTCCCAGCAGCTGCCCTTTTAAGGACAACCTCTGCCAGAGCTATGGCTGACCCAAGGCCATTCCAGCAGCTGCAAGTGGAGGAGTGAGGAATCAAACCCGGTTCTCCCAGATAAGAGTCTGCACACTTCACCACTACACCAAACTGGCTCTCAGAGTCACCAGAAATGGGGGTGGGGGGAGGGAAATGTCTGCTGGGCATTATTCCCTGTGTGGAGATCGAAAACAGTGGGGGGACTGTTTTTTGAGGTAAAGGCACCAAATGTTCAGTATAGCATCTAGTGCCTCTCCCCAAAATACTGGGGACAGACTTTCAAAATGATTGGAGTAGGGGGTCCAATTCTATGAGCCCCAAATGAAGGTGCCCCTATTCCTATGGAAGGCAGGCATTAAAAAGGTGTGCTGTCCCTTCAAATGTGATGGCCAGAACTCCCTTGGAGTTCAATTATGCTTGTCACACCCTTGTTCCTGGCTCCGCCCCCAATGTCTTCTGGCTCCACTCCCAAAGTTCCCAGATATTTTTTGAACTGGACTTGGCAACCCTAGACCCATCCTTCTTCCCTTTCTTTCTTGCTGCTTCTTGTCTAGGGATGCCAATCCCCAGGTGGGCACAATAAACAAAACTGTGCACAAGTAAATGTAAACAAACTCTGTTTCTTCAAACAAAATACAAAGGTACCCCGTGAACAATTAAATTCATAAGGGGTAGATTCTATGCCAATTGTTCATAAATAGTCCATAAATTCATGTGGCAACCAATTTCCTTCTGAGTAGTAGGTGCAGGGGATCCCTGAGTTTGGAGGCTCTTCCCCTGCTTCAGGATCATCAAAGAGCGGGGCGGGGTGGGGAGTTAAATATCTGCAGCACACTTCATTATTCCCTATGGAGACCTATTCCCATAGGGTAAAATGGAGAATTGATCTGTGGGTATCTGGGGCTGAGGGGGGGGGGGGCTGTTTTTTGAACTAGAGGCACCAAATTTGCAGCATAGTATCCAGTGCCTCTCCTCAAAATATCTTCCAAGCATCAAAAGAATTGGACCAGGGGGTCGAATTCTATGAGCCCCCCAAAAGGTGCCCTATTCTTCATTATTTCCAATGGAGGGAAGGCAAAACTTCCTTTGGAGTTCAACCATGGTCCTGGCTCCACCTCCAACCACAGCCTTGGTCCTGGCTCCACCCCCTGGCTCCACCTCCAAAGTCCCCAGATATTTCCTGAATTGGACCTGGCTACCCTATTCTTGGCCTTTGCAAAATTCTGCCAAAGGAGGGCAGCAATCCACAATGGCAGCTGCATTTCTTGGGTGGAAAAAAGACTGGCTTTTGCTTGAGCACCTGTAGCATGAAATGCAGAGCACCACACAGGGTGTGTTATTTCTCAGGTTAATTTGCAATGTTATTTGGCCATCATTTTTACCAGAGTAATGTGTTCACACTTAGAGATAAGAAGCCAGCCAAAAGCACATCCTTAAATCTCAGCCCTTTAGCTTTGTCTGGATTGTACCTGTGGTTTACAATCTAAGATCACTGCCCTATGCTGTCTGGAATCCTGAAGTGCAAGCAGCCTCTATGTGCTTCAGGGAAGAGCAGCTAGGATGGATCTGTACACCAGCTGTGTAGGAGTACAAACAGACTAAAATAACTCAACACCCACTCCTGTGGCTAAGTGGCATATGCGGGGGTAGTGCAATCAGATATTAAATAATGTCCATTCCTTAATATTGTCAATATAAATCATTGGAATTAATAATATCAGGTAGGGTTGTTAATCCCCAGGTGGGGGCAGGGGATCCCCCAGTTTGGAGTCCCTCCTCCTGCTTCAGGGTCATCAGAAGGTGTGGGGGGGAGGGAAATGTCTGCTGGGCACTCATTATTCCCTATGGAGACCGATTCCCATAGGGAATAATGGATAATTGATCTGCGGGTATCTGGGGCTCTGCAGGAGCTATTGTTTGAGCTAGAGGCACCAAATTTGCAGTATAGCATCCAATGGCTCTCCTCAAAAGACCTCCCAAGTTTCAAAACGTTTGGACGAGGGAGTCCAATTCTATGAGCCCCCAAATTAGGTGCCCCTATCCATTATCTCTAATGGAAGGAAGGCATTTAAAAGGTGTACGGTCCCTTTAAATGTGATGGCCAGAACTCCCTTTGGAGTTCAATTGTGCTTGTCACAACCTCGCTCCTGGCTCCACCCCCAAAGTCTCCTGACTCCATACCCAAAGTCTCCTCGCTGCACCCCCAAAGTCCCCAAATATATCTTGAATTGGACTTGGCAACCCTTATATCAGGTAACAATGGAAACATTTGGATCCGGCTGTTACAGCTGTTCCCCCATAAAGTCCACTCCCAGCTGTGGAAAGCCAGCTGTGGTGTAGTGGTTAAGAGTGGTGGAAATCTGGACAAACCCGGGTTTGATTCTCCAATCCTCCTTATGCAGTCTGCCAAGTGACCTGGGGCCAGTCACAGTTCTCTCAGCCCCACCTTCCTCACAGGGTGTCTGTTGTGGGGAGAGGAAGGGAAGTTGATTGTAAGCCACTCCAATATTGCATTCACACTACACTAAATAATACATTTTACATCCGGATTTTTACTGTGTAAGAATAGCAAAAATCTGTATGTAAAACACATTTTTTAGTTTAGTGTGAATGCACCACAAGGCTCCTTCACGTAGTGAAGAGCAGGGTATAAAACCCTCCTCCTCTTTCCTTGAGCAGTCCCTTATGCTTGGAACTCTTTCCCAGGGTGCTTTTGTGATTCCATTTTACCCTTTTCCTCTTTCTTGGCAAAGGCTGAACAGAAAGTGTTCTTTTAGACATATGCTGCTGCTATTACATTCAAACATTGCTTTTCTCCAGTTAAAAACTCAAGGCTACTAATGACAATATCTACAAATGCATAATAAAACATCAACTGAAACTCCACAATTAACACCACTAAAGCACATTTGATAACTAGAATGGTGGGGGACAGTGCTTCCAAGTCACATCTGACTTATGGCAACCAAGGGCTTTCAAGGCAGGAGATGAACAGAGATGGCTTGCTGTTTTCTGCCTCTGCGTATTAGCCCTGGACTTCCTTGGTGGTTTCCCATCCAAGTACAAACCAGGGACAGCTCTGCTTAGCTACTGGAATCGGATGAGATCAAGCTAACCTGAGTCAACTAGTTCAGGTTGATGACTAGATTACTTATCTGTAAACCCTTCTGAATTATTTTGCGATAAACAGAATTCCTGAATCGTGACAACATGGGAGTGTTCCCAACAGATTCAGATTTGCCCTAAAGAAGTGTGAACATGTGCAGTGGTAGCTTTCACCTGTCTCTACTAGGGCTAAACTTGGATATGCCAAAGTCCTAAAGAATATCAAGTTTTAGAGGCCCTGCAACATTACCAGAAATGGTAATAGATTTTGTATTTCAAGGCTATTCATAATCTGAGGTTCTAAATCCCCAACCTTTTTGAGACTGTGGGCACCTTTGGAATTTTGAGAGAGGTTAGGAAGCACCACCCACCCCAAAATGGTTGCCGCAGAAGGTGGAGCCAAATGAAACCTGGCTGCCACATGAGGTTGAACCAAATGGAACACCTCCCTCTTTACACCTCCCTCTTTACACCTCCTGGGAATCATGAAAGCCTGAATGGAACCACACATAGATTAAGGAACACCACTTACCATTTTTCCTGATCTTCCAATGAAAAACCCTCTCATTTGAATAAGGTAACCAATAACAAGGCATGCCTTACAGGGCCCCTCCCACTTTCTGGAAAGCTCAGCAGGTGCCAGGGGAAGTATTGGTGGGTGCCTTGGTGCCCATGGAAGCCATATTGGAGAGTCATGCTGTAAAGTATAGTGTATTTAGCTTGTGTATTTAGCTCTGGTCTCTGTAAAGGAGTAGCAATAAACAGCTGGTCTGATGAAAGTTGCCAGATGAGGCTCATATGGGTTAAATAATACTATGTAAGTCCCGGGACCTGAAGGGCTTTATTACTTTTAATAAAGTAAGGATTTACATGGGATTATTCACCCCTTACTTAAGAGTGGAACTCTTTCTCCCTTTCTCCCCACCTCTCTCTGTTACATTCTTAAGTATTTTTATTCTAAGCTGTTCAGGGCAGGATCCTGTTGTTTGGGCTTATGCAATGTGAAACAACATTTACATTGAGTTACCAGAATTGCTTCTTCAAAATCCTCACCTCTTTAAGGTATTTTCTGATATGTTTGTAACATGACTGAGGGGCCATAATTTCTACTGTGCTCACAAGGAGAGCTGACTATAACCTTCCCCCCCACCCCCAAGGTAAGGTGATCAGATAGATAACATAACATACAATGAAAGGAAACGTTCATAAACCCGAGGGCAAGCATTTACATCTGTCAGGATACTCTTCTACCAACCTGAAAGTCACCATTCTTCAGCAAACAAACGTCAAAGAGAAGCTTCATCAAATCGTTTTGGAATTAGAATTCATCAGTAAAGTGGATAACTGCATAAGATATTGTGCCTTTTGAAACTGATGCATGTTGAGGGAAGCTGGCGTGGAAATGTTAGCCTGACTCCACACCAATATGCAATAATTTGCTTGTGGGTAAAGAGTCTACACCTGCAGGAAAATGCATCTACATACATATTTTGAACATATGAACATATGAAGCTGCCTTATACTGAATCAGACCTTTGGTCCATCAAAGTCAGTATTGTCTTCTCAGACTGGCAGCGGCTCTCCAGGGTTTCAAGCTGAGGTTTTTCACACCTATTTGCCTGGACCCTTTTTTGGAGATGCCAGAGATTGAACCTGGGACTTTCTGCTTCCCAAGCAGATGCTCTGCCACTGAGCCACCGTCCCTCCCTGCATAGACTCACTCCATGATTGGGAACATTTGAAAAATGCTGTGTCCATGATCACAGAGAGGGAAGCCATCCATGTAGACCTCCAGTGATCCCATGTTGATGTGTGATTGTGTCTACACCCCTTTTACAAGGGTTGCCAACTCCAGCCTGGGAAATTCCTGAAGATTAAGAGAATAATGCCTGGAGAGGGAGCACAGAATCCAATCTCCAAGTCTGCTGTTTCCTCCAGGGGAACAGACCCCATGTAGTCTGAAGATTAACTGCAGTTCTGGGAGAACTCCAGGGTCCATCTGAATGCTGGCAACCCAACCTTGGATATTTGTTGATTCCAGTGTATAGATTTCTATGTAGAGGGCCAATGTCACTTAAGGGGTTCTCAGCCATACAGGGTTAAATTTCTTAACTAGTTAACTCCTGATCACAGACTACTGCTAGTACAAATGGTACCTACCTTGTATATTTCCTGAGATCAAGTCCCCAGCCTAGGCTTGTCATTTGTCTGCCCTCAGAGGGAAAAATCCCATCTTTGGATCCAATCCACCACCTTCGAGGAATGAAGGCACAGAAGAAAAAAAAATGGCCTTCTAATAGCCTCCTTAGTGATGCTGGGGGAATTTCCCCATATCTCTATGGTCCGGACAGAGATTAGGCAGAATTCCTAGAGTGTCCTTTTGAGGTGGGTCGGGTTGGGTCAGGTTCCCCAGATCTGACTTGCATTCCCTGCAACCATGTAACAGCTGCAGAGAATGTCATTTTAAATGTCTATGAGGCCCCAATTTGTCTAGAGAGTCATGGAGTGGGGGGAAAACCTTAGCTGCTATTTTTCCAAACCAAATCAGCCCTGGAGGGGAGCAATTTGACCCATTTTGGAGCTATATGAATACAGAATACCACATGTATTAAAGCAGGGGTGCCAAACTAATTTGGGATTTGGCAATGCAATTTTAAAAATAAAACTTCAAGAAAAAGCACAAGGATCACAGCAGAAACTAAAAATATAAACTAAAAATTTAAAATGCTCTGAGCCTAGGAAAACATGAAATGGCTGGGCATTTGAAGCTGCTTCCCCCACACACCTCCATCTATTCAGGTTGGCAATGGCTCTCCAGTGTAATATCCCCCTTTGGCTGTGGGTTCCCAGGTTAGACTACTCACTAGGTACCAGTTCTCATGTCCATTCAGCAGAGACAAACTGGCTCTAAGCATCAGCCCTTTATTTGCAGGGAACTTCAACTAGCCATAAATGCTACAAAAGTGAAACTGCTTGGTCTCCATTCCATTCCATTGAAATACATTGTAGCACAGACAAAGTTACAAGGAAAACATGGAATTAAGGTCCCTGGGCCCAGATAGACCAGGCTATTGGGTGCAGAGACCTTAATGGAAAACCCATTCTGCATTTTTTTTGCTGTTGTGCAAGCCCAGAATTGCTTCCAGCTGAAGCAGGCAAAGACAAGGCAGAAGGAGCTGGGAATGTTGTTGGCAGCTTTGCAGCGTCAAAGTGTGAGGATAGGCAGGGGAGGAGTGGGAAAAAAATTGTCACATGCCTGATTGAAGCCCTGGGCAGGCTGGGTGTGGTCTGTGGGCTGGGAGTTCGACAGCCCTGTATTAAAGTCTTGTGTAGCCTGGCCCTTAGTGGGGTAGAATTTTGGAGTTCTTATGGGTCAGAGTCAAAGGTGGGATGAATCTGGGCAGGCTACAGGCAGAGCCAAGCTAAAGAGAGAGCCCTACAGGATTTTCAACCTCAGCTACCGAAAGGGCTGACCACAGCCTCAAGCTCAGGTTAACCAGCTGAATCATCAGCTTGGATCCAGGGTAGGTTTTCCACAGTGGAACAGAACTTCCTTGCCTCCCCCTCCCCACTGCAGCCCACTGATCTCTGCAAAATGTTGCTCCTGAGGGAGAGGCACCCCCCCACCTCCTGGAACGACATGAGACATTCCTGTAGCAGGAAGGGGGGATTTGGTGGGAAGTGCCAATTTAGTTTGGATCCAGCCCCTTCATTCTGCATCACAGCTGGGATATGGTCCCATGCCCACATTCCTTAAGACAAAAATACCACCTGGAACATGGCTGGGAGTCTTGCGTGGGGGCAAATAACTGTTTGCAACCATTAAAAATAATAAAAAAACCCTGATGGGCAGGAAGCTGCATCTAAATTTATTTGCTACTTTAAAGGCGACATTTGATATTCCCCGAGACTACATAGATTAAACTAAAGATTTATGTTAATGCCAAGGATTAAAAGAATTTTAATAGTGTGCATAAAGATGTAAATGTGCTGTGTTTTCGTTTTTTCCTGCAGACGAATGTGCCATAAGGGAGCTTTAGATGGAAGAGAATGTATTCATATCCGGTGAATTGTAACATCTGGCTTAATTTTGCACTCATGTGTTCATTAAATATTAGTTGCTTTCAATTGGTGCATCCTTGAAATCACACTTTACTACGGAAAGATTCCCCCCCTTCAGTATTCCCAGAAGGCAACTGGAAACAGTTCCATAAAATAGCATTTTACTAACCATATTTCTACAGAATCCTGATTGTCTGACTTACTGGGGAGAATATCATGGAGAACTTCACATACGCCCCCCCCCCCATTCCTTTCATCATTGAGCAACGGAAACATCCACTAACATCATATTGAAAAATTCTGTGCTTTATTAGGGGCCCTGCCAATAGATGTATAAATATACCCAATGTAGAAATCATAGTCAGAATTATGATGTGATGGAAACAGTTGTGCATGTAAATACTACTAATTGTGAGTTATAGTCTAGCTTCTTCTTTCTTTAAATGCTGCAGCCGCAATGAACTCTGCAGTAGAACCTTTAAAAATCCCTAGCAAATATCACAAACAGGCACAGACAATCAACATTTCTTTTCCATAGACTTTGCAGGCCTAAGAACAGGCGGAAAGTGACAATTTCTTTCGGTTTTTCAAAATGAGGCTTCTCTCTCTCACTTTCTTTTGCATGATCTGCTACAGCAATTATGGACATCACAGAACCCTTGAAAAATATGGAGATAATTTAGGAGTTAATTTAGAGCAGATTTATACCACACACGTTATCAGTTGTGGTTCCCCCCAAAGAATCCTTGGAACTGCATTTTGGTGACACCCAGAGACATCCTAGACAGTGTTCCCTTTAAGCTGAGTTAGTGTGAGCTAGTTTTGAATCCTCTGACTCACACATTTTTCTCTCAGCTCAGGAAAAATGGCCCCAGAGCACACTAATCTGTGCAGTAGCTCACAACTTTAATGTCAGTAGCTTACAAAATAGCATTTTTGCTCACAAGACTCCACACCTTAGAGGGAGTGTTAATTAGACCAAGGGACCTCAGCCAGTCTGTGGGCACATCTGGCATTTGGACAAAGAGCAAAGGGCACCATCACAAAATGGCTGACATGAGAGGCAGGAGCAAGTGCAAGGCAGTTGCTGTGAGGGCAGGGTTGCTACCCAGCAGCCTTTAGGGAGGGGTCAGAGCATTTCAGGATGGAGACTAGGCAAACAACATATGGTGCTTTGACGTCAGAGCATGACACAACCTCATCCGCCCCAATTTTGTTCTGCCGCCCTACTTAAGGGGGGGGGGCAGAGCAGCGGAGATGGGAAGTTGTCTGCAGCAGCTGCAAGCGACTTGGTAATTGACATGGGGGCAATGACAAAAGGTTGGGAGGTCCTCAAGTCATGCATCTTTCTGTGACACCTTGCGCAGTTTTCTGAAGCAATTCTTGCTCCAGCCAGGTGGAGAAAAGCCAGGATTGGCTGTTTGCTTTGGGTAAAAGATGCTTTTGGGAAAGGAGGGAGTGGGCACTTGGAAGCACACTGTCGAGTGCCATGGCTCCCATGGGCACCATGTTGGCGATCACTCTCCTAGCTGCACCCCCCTGACAGAACTATTCTTCCCAGAGTTCTCTGAAGAAGGGGAATGACTATGTAGCCTGTTGAAGCCTGCCGTGTAGATCTGCCCTTTATCAAATTTGTAAATGGGGGCAATTCACCAGGAATTTCTTTAACACAGACTGGTATAGGAGGATCTCCTAGAACAGGGGTGTCCAACAGTAGCTCTCCAGATGTTTTTTGCCTACAACTCCCATCAGCCCCATGCTGGCTGTGATGGGAGTTGTAGGCAAAAACATCTGGAGAGCTACCGTTGGCCACCCCTGTCCTAGAAGACTGTGCCCAGCAGTTCTCTCTCTCTTTTAGTAGAGGTCTTCAAAAGGCTTGGAGTAGTTAAACATCAGATAATCCATATAATAGAAATCATAGCTGCGTTGCCTTTGAGCAGGGGAAAGCTGTGTGAAATATTGCTGCATAATTTGAGTAGTTGTCCGCTCTTCATCAGAATGTCTGTCTTTAAACCTAGGGAAAGTCAAATTCTGTGGAGCATTAATTAAATGCAGGAAGAAATTGGCGTCTTCTTCCATGGTTTCAAATTTGCCTATAAAATCATAGTCTATCAAACATGGGCTGCAAAGTCTGTTGACGTGATCCCAGTGGATGTCCATCCCCACAGGCCGGTGCACGTCTAGAAGGTACTGAATAAACTCTTTAAATTTCACCCCAGAACCTGTCCTCAATGCTTCTTTGGTGGCATTGACTCGATATCTTGAAATAATGGGTCTGCCAAAAACGGGGTGGTAATAGTTGTTGGGGTGCTCAAACTTGTCTCGAAATGCGGAAACCAGCTTTTCAAAAGGCTCACGGACAAAGAGCATCTTCGTATAAGTGTTGAGCCTGTAGTTGATCCCTTTGCGGTCAAACCCATCCAGCCTTTTTAAGTAATTCCCATAATGCACTGTGTTGTGTTGAATAACTCTGGTGGAGGAGGCCAGCCCATTAAGAACCATGAGTACCCTTTTCCAGTTGGAGCAACCAGCTTTGGGGACTTCGCAATAGAGAATTCGGTATTTATCTTCGACGAATATCCTGGAAACGTGATACGGTGTGATTATGCGTTTGCTGTTGCTCTTGTATTTGGCGCATGTCTCTCTCATGATCCGCTTTCTCTCCCTTTGGGTCTCATAGAGGCTTTTCCATTTGACGTCACTTTTGTCCTCCAATTTTAGAATGGACAGGTTGGGAAAAGAGCCATTGATGGCAATCAGGATGGGGCTCTTCTTGATGACAAATCTCCTCTTCCGCTTATGAGTCCTGGCAGGATTGGCTCCCGCACCTTTTTTCTGATGGTCTTTAATGACAAACAGTATGTTTGGCTTGGTATCTGTGCTTTGATGCTCGGTCTGCCCATTTGGAATTGGGTATAACGAAGCTCTCTGGTTAACAATTGGGAATTCAGCCACTGCATTCCCCTGTATTTTCCCATCCTGATTGTTGCTGGGTACACAGTCCTAATGGGGGGAAAAAGGCCCAAGAAATTACTAAATGAGAGAGCATTCATCACTGTGGACAGCTTGTTCAGTTTAATGGGGCAAGCTATTTGTACGGTTTTAGTTTCGCTTAACGATGGAAAGAAAATGCATTGTCTTACAGGGGGCTTCGGTGGCACTGTAATGATTTTCCCACTCTTTCCTGCGTTTGAATTTATTGTTCTTCACACAAGCATCAATTCTAGAGATAAGCCAGAAAGACCCACCGAGGAAGCCAGTCTAATTGTTTGGACATATTTTATGAGATATAGTTAGAAAATTCATCTTGGGGTGCATGGGGGTACATCCTCACATATATGTTTCTCAAGGTATGGTTGAACATCGATACCATGTGGAAATGAACAGTAATACCAAATAGTACACTTTATTTGCCCAGGTTTGTTTCCTTTGGGTTGCTGCCAATTTTTGCCTAATGTGCCACACCAGGAAAAATGGGTGTGGGGGAGTGAGCATTCCTGTTTAAACATCCAAAGAATTTCAGGAGAATTTCAAATTTTAACCAAGCTGGGACAACTGGACCATGACCACATGGTTTTGACTGTGTGTAGCAGGAGTGGCCAAACTGTGGCTCAGGAGCCACATTTGGCTCTTTCACACATGTTGTGTGGTTCTCGAAGCCCCCACCACCCCATTGGCTGGCTTGGAGAAGGCATTTCTCTCTTTAAATCACTTCTCCAAGCCAAGCCAGCTGGCAGCTTGGAGAAGTTAGTTGCTTTCCCCCACTTCCTTCCTTCCTTCCTTCCTTCCTTCCTTCCTTCCTTCCTTCCTTCCTTCCTTCCTTCCTTCCTTCCTTCCTTCCTTCCTTCCTTCCTTCGTCCCTTCCTTCCTCCGTCCCTTCCTTCCTCCGTCCCTTCCTTCCTTCTTGTCTTTCAGCTCTCAAGCATCTGACATTTATTCTATATGGCTCTTATCTTAAGCAAGCTTGGCTACCTCTGACATGTAGGATGCTGCAGGGACATTACCTCCTTCTTTTTCCCGCACTGAAAAAGGCTATGCATATACAGTTCACACTGGAAAATTACCATGAATGCATGGGACATTTCCTTTTTGTATGGCATCATGAGAAACCATGAAACTTTCAGGGCTCATGGAACACATATTCAAAATCTTCTTGACTAGTTCCCCTCATTCTTGACTGTAGACTTGGGGAGACAGCTTGGCTTCTTCATGATGGAAATTCTCATGCACTGTATTAGGTTGGATCCCATGCATCTGTTCTGCTGATGGTCATGCTCACCTCCAGCACAAGGAACCTCCTTTCATACAAGAAGCTCTTCTGCTGGAGGCTTTTTCTCCAGAGCAAAGCACACCATTAGCTGAACGGATCTGTGGGATCCAACCCATTGGATTTGCTTATTCTTGGAAGCCCTCGCTCTGCTATATTTTCATCTTTTGCTTCTCCATGTATTTCCAGCTTAATGCTACAATGCTGAACGTGGAAAGTATTTCCTATGCCAAGGGGCTGTCTGTGAACTGGAGGCCCACCAGTGTCATCAACTTGTACAGGGTTGGGCTGAACCAGTTTTTCTGTGTGGGAGAAATGACGAGGGGTCCTCTTTGGCCACTGAGAAAGGCTATGCAAGAGTCCATGGAAACTTCATGGACAAAAGCCATGTTGGATGGGTTTTGTAGTAGCAAGGGGACTTGGGTGGGATTCATGGGAAAAACTGGATCCAACTCAGAGAATTCAAGGTCAAGCTGCCCCAAAGCAGACTTCTAGACAGATAAATACACCACTAGCACTCCATACAAAGAGGGACTTGAAAACAAAAAAACCCTGCACTGTTCCCAGCCATTTTGAAGGCTCATGGCAACTAGTTGCTTAGGGCCACTAGATGGTGCAGTTTCACCAGGTTTTCTTTCATGCTGGTAAGGCTGGATGACTTCGCACAGGGATTTTTTTTTTTACATTAGTGAAGTTTAATGCAAAATGTAGATATGCAAAAATATTTTCCAGGCAAAGTATGTCAGATTTCGCCAGTGCTAACGATCTACCAGAAGTAGTAGACAGCTTAACAAATTGGGAGAATTTAATAAGCGAATCTGTATTCTATGGAGTCATGTGGTATCCTTCCTTCTCTGATCACCTCTGCTCATCCAGTTCCTTGCTGCAGGCCACCCTCTCCTCCCGGGTCTTCAAAACTTGAGTCATAGAATGCAACTTCCCCAAACCCTTTTTAACTTACTTTTTTGGGCTGCTGAGATTCCATGTTATATCTTAGTCCTAAAGAAAGAGAGAAGAAAGAAAAAAAAACATTATTTTGTTGCGTTGGGATGTTCTTCTCCAGCTCACACAGTTTGCAGCTTTGAGGGCCCTAAATGGCAGAAAGGCAGCACACAACTGTTTAAAATGAATAATAATAAACAAACACAATATTCTTCGGCAACTATTTAGAAAGAAGATGCGACAGTGATAAACACATGTCTAACAAGTTGGGGGGGGGGCTGCAAGACTTGGGTGTGTGCAGGGCTTCTTTTGTAGAAAAAGTCCAGCAGGAGCGCATTTGCATATTAGGCCACATCCCTTGACATCACCACTGTTTCACAAGGGGCTTTGTTTGTAGAAAAAGTCCAGCAGGAACTAATTTGCATCTTAAGCCATGCCCCCTGACCCCAAGTCAGCTGGAACTGTGTTCCTGTGCATTCCTGCTCAAAAAAAGCCCTGGGTGTGTGTGTGTGAAGTTCCATCTTCCCCCATTACTGAGCCTGGTGCGGCTCTGCTTTAGAGCCTGGCAGCAGCAGTGGTGGTGCCTGGGAGCCTTTCTAAGCCCAGAGCCTCTCCTGGTCTCCACTGCCACTACAGCTGGGCTTGGAGGGGCTTCTTGCATCCACGGTGGCCTGGCTTGAAGTGGAGTGGATTCCTGTGACAGCTGCCGCCAGTTTTTCTGGTAAGTGCATTCCTATTTTTTAAATTGGAATTTGAACCCCCAGTGTATTTTTTAACATTTCAGTTCTCCAGGTTTGCAGAAGAATCTCGTTAACACCAGTGCGGCCCTCCATCCACAGATTTAGGCATCCGCAGATGTTGGCCACACGTCACTATTAAATCTATAGATTCCGTGGAATTCAAAACTCACTTTGCTTTTGTTGCTTCAATGAAGCAACATATCATAAAACTCCAAAACAAGAGGAATGGTCAGGACAAAACATTGATGGTGCTTTGAAATTCAGTCAGTTCATTTTGGTTTTCTGGAAACCGCCTTTCCCCCAAGGGGTTCATAATGGGCACCTGCTTTGAAACATATGCATATTCTCTCCAGTAGCTACTGTGGCTGTTTCTGTGTTTGTGGCCCATCAGCTGCTGACACAGACTTGTCCTTGCTAGAGCATCAAATAGAATTGATGGTTCCTTCTGCTGACAACTCCTCTGATCCCATAGGCTCAGGGCTGGTGGGTGGGAGCAGGCAGGGTAGGCAGCTGTCTAGGGTGCTATCCTGCCCTGGGGGCACCACCAGGCACTCCCTTACTCTCCCTTGCCCATGCAGAGCGCTCCTCTGAGCCTGCCTTCAAGGCAGAGGAGTGCTACACAACTGCAATACGGTCTTTGGAGGCTTCCTTGGAAGAGTGCAGTTTTAGCGGTTTTGGGTCAAAAGCGGCTGAGGGGCACCTTCCCATTGCACTGATGAGTGCAATGGGATGGCGCCGCTCGGTTGCTTTCAACCCGAAAGCGGCTGAGCACCGTTAAAACCGCGCTCTTTGGAATATTTCCAAGGTAGCCTCAGAAGACTGTACTGCAGGAGAAGTCGGTGACGCAGCAGCAGTCTTGTGTGCTGCCTGTCGCTCCCTGGTCCCCTGCTCAGCCATTGTGATTATGTCACTTTTGCTGATGTCATTGTGCTGCATGCGTGCACAATGACAGCCCCAGGGGAGCTTGCGAGGGGGGGCGGCACGGCATAGGGGTCTGCCTCTTGTGGCGGAACCCCTAGCCTTGGGGCTGGGAAGGCTGCTGGTGGTGGGGGGAAATGAAAGAAAAAACACTGTTGCATTGATTGCATGACATCATTTCTGGGATGAACCTGGAAGTGACATCATGTCACTTTAGAATTCAATGGGAACTCTGTGGCAAAACCACAGAGATTCTGCTTAACCTGGAGTGATGTGATGTCTCTTCCAATTTGCCCTGGAAAATATCATGGTATCACGGTATATCATGCTGTTGATGCAATGGTGCCCCCAAGGTCCCGCCCCCTCAGTTTCTATCCTCAGTCTCAGTAGGATCAAACCACACATTATGTAGGAGATTCATTACCAGACAAATCATTTAATATTAATGCTGCTCTTCCTCTCCTCTGGATTACTCAGCCACCTTTGATCTTGGTCTGCCAAGAGGGCTCTGCCACCTGCAGCTATATGCCCAGTGGGGCTGGCAGAATCATGGGAGGCAGTAAGAAGAAGAGGATGATATTGGATTTATATCCCGCCCTCCACTCCGAAGAGTCTCAGAGCGGCTCACAATCTCCTTTACCTTCTTCCCCCCAACAGACACCCTGTGAGGTGGGCGGGGCTGGAGAGGGCTCTCACAGCAGCTGCCCTTTCAAGGACAACCTCTGCCAGAGCTATGGCTGACCCAAGGCCATTCCAGCAGGTGCAAGTAACCACTACACCAAAGGGTGTGGAGTTGCTCTGCCAAGCTGCACTTGCCCAAAACAGCCGTTTCCTCCAGGGGAATTGATCTCTGTAGTGTGGAGATCACTTGTAATTCCAGGAGATCTCCAGGCCCCCACCTGGAATTTGGCAAGCAGACTTGCTAATTTCCACCAAGGTGGGGGATCCACTGTCCTCGGCTCTCATTTTCTACTACCACTCCTACAGCAAGAAGGAGAACATGGTGAAAAACAATTGTTGTAGAGTGGTTGAGTGATGTCACTTTGGAGGAAACTCAGAAATTATGTCAGTCTGCTCTAGGAGCTGCTGGAATTTCTATTGTTTTTGCCTTAGATTTTCTGGAAATTCCTAGAGAGGGCTGATGTCACTTCTGTGAAATATTCAGAAGTGACATCTCACCATCACCTTACACTGCCCCCCCCCATGTCCACTCCCCTGGATGCTTGCAATTCATTCTATTAACGTGTGCTGGGGAACTAGCCACCCTAGCTTAGAAACAGAGGTGGATTTCTAACAGGGCAGTGGTGTGTAGGGGTTTGTGTGGGGAGGTTAATGCTTCCCAGCATTGTGGGCCTGATCAGAATCAGCTCCTGTATGACCACTGTTTAATGTTTAAAGTAAATGTCAGGATCTCCCACACAGTGTAGAGTGTAACCTTCTTGAAATGGGCTTTGGAAAGGTGCCAGACTGTGAACTCCTTATCAAGACACTTTCTCAGTATCAGCTTTTTTGGGGAGGGGCGGTCTCTGCAAAGAGGAGATTCTGGCAGCTATCCAAAAACATGTCAGCAGAGTGAGTCCGTCTCTAAGTGGAGTTCTGTCAACATAAGGATCAGTGCTCATGCAGCAGTGCCAAACATGGCACAGCGCTTATGAGGGCTGACCATTTCCTGCTCTGTCATCTCATTCTGGAATTGCATTATTAAATTAAAAATTATAATGGTGGTGAAAAAAACAAAACCAACGCTCCAATGCTAGTGCTATGTCTTGCAGAAATGGAAATACCTCTTTGGATAACATTCACATTTTCTTTGCATAAGAGCATTCTGCAATTTGAAAACCAACCCACCCACCAGTTCTGCTAATGGAATGGCTCTTATGCCAACAGGCTACAGGATACCTACTGAAAATTCTGTCCTGCCTTGCACGGTTGTTGTAATGATTATCAAGGCAATATCATTTGTGATTGGCTGTTCGTGTTGCTGTTGCCTTTGGGTTTCAGAGCACCAGAAACAGCTGAGGAAGGGATGGACCAGGTCTGACAAGATCCTGAGAGACCTGCATTCAAATCCCCAGACAGCCGTGAAGCCTGCTGGGTGACCCAAGGCCTGTCCCTTTCTCTCTCATCCTACTCTAGCAAACCAAGTTGCTGTGAAGACAGGAGAAGGGGGGAAAGCCACCTACGTTGTCCTGCGCTCTTTAGACAAATGGCAGGATTATAGACAGGGAGCCACATCCAAGACACTGCTCAGCACCTGAGTACAACATTTCAGGGGCTGCTGAACTGAAAGGTGTTCGAGCATCCCTAGTAGGGCATGTGAAATCTCCTTGGTCTGATGCTCCAAGTCCTGGGAGCATCCTTTTTCAGGTGATGCAGTTCTTAGTCCAAATTGTATCACTCTATAGAAGCCACTACCTGGACCTCATTATCCATGTGTTTGGACTGGCTTCCAAAGCTATTCAGGTAAACAATATCACCCCAGATAGAAAGGGAACAACGCTGCATTGTGCTGGCAGCAGCATCTTGCCAAGCACCGCTCAGCCACACCTTTGGCTTCGGCAGCAGTTAGTCTATCACAATGCCGACACACCGCTAACAATGCCAGGATCCCTTATTCTCCGCTGGATGCAACCGTAGTTGGTAGACAGGGAGAGAGAGCGAGAAAGAGAGAGCGCGCACAACTGAAAAACGCTCATGGATTATGCAATCTGGTCAAGCTGCTTTATGCATCTCCTCGGTGAGGGTACAAACACTTGTCACTGTCAAGGCTGCCTGAGAAAGCTTCACTTTAATTAATGGGCCTTTGCAATCTGCAGACTTTTGACAAGGAGAACTGCAGGTCAGCGCACGGTTACACGGCAGCATGGCACACCACTGACAGAGGCGCTGGAGTATAGTTCAGTTCCATCAGATTAGTTTTTAATTGAAGGCTCTTATTTTCGATGGCTCTGGAGTAGGTGTTTGTGTGAGATGCCCACAAATTTCCCCCTCAGAAGTCACTTGTGTCAGGTCAATGGGAAATGGCCGCAAATCCGGGGCCTGAAACTCATGTCTGCTACATCTAGGGCTGCCTTTCAGGTTCTCAGTGCAGAAAAAGATTTAGAGACTCCCACATTTTTCCTGATCCCATTTCCTCTGCCCAGGGGCAGTCTTAACCAAAAGGCAACAGGAGCAGCTGCCTCAAACTCAGGGCTTCCAGCTCTGGGCTGGGAAACACCTGGAGATTTTTTTTGGGGGGGTGGAGCCTCTGGAGGGAGGGGTTTGGGGAGGGGAGAGAGCTCAGCAGAGATGAGATGCCATAGAGTCTAGTCCCCAAAGCAGCCATTTTCTCCAGGAGGAACTGATCTTAGTCGTCTGGAGATCAATTGTAATAGTGGAAAATATCCAGGTGTGGTGAAGAAGAAGAAAAAGAAGAAGAGGAGGAGGTGGTGGAGGAGAAGATTGGATTTATACCACGCCCTTCACTCAGAGTGGCTTACAATCTCCTTCCCTCCCTCTTCCCACAACAGACAATTTGCGAGGTAGGTGGGGCTAAGAGTTCTCTGAGAGAACTACTCTTGAGAGAACAGCTCTGAGAGAACTGTGACTGACCCAAGGTCACCTAGAGGTTGGAAACCCTACTCAGACTCCACATAGGGGATTCCCCAATCAATTGCCCACAGCCCTTCATCCCCTGTGACAGGGCAGCTCGCTTGGCAGCAGCTGCCTCTTGCCTCTTTCCTGCCTGGGGCAGCTGGCTCCCAGAGGCAGACACAGCTCCTGCCAGCGTTACCAAAGGCAAGGGTCTCCCTTGTCTTAGACCTGGGTGGTGGGAGGGAGGTGTGACATGGGGCCTGGCAGGGATGGCAATGATTCTGGGTACCCTTTGGATTTTGCCCAGGTCCCCAGAATCCCCAAGGCTGCCAATGCCTGACTTCCCTCAGCCACACAGGATGGGGACATCCCATGCAGAATACGAAGGACTGCCAGTGAAAGAAACCGCTTTGTGCCTCCTCCAAAGTTGTGAAGGCTGGGTGAAAAGTTAGCTGATCTTTTCTTACAACTTCGGCATGTTCCCCCACCCCTGCTGGCATCTGCCGCTGAGGAGGAGGGGAGGAAAATACGTACTACGGCCTGACGTCATGAGATGAAGAAAGTTGTGTCCTGTCTTCCAGAAAGA